>NC_133158.1:143039111-145465986 GCF_040802235.1 Manis javanica
TAGATGCCGATTCCTTCTCTGAGGATGGATGGTGATTTCATTTGATGGTTCAAGCACTGGCACACTTAATAGTCTAGAAGCTGACAACCTGTGTTGTCTCTGGAGGTTTTCTGGGCTTTTCTGTTAGTTGAGATGTTTCTTCAGCTGTTGCAGATCAACCATCAAATCAACAAGTAATTACTGGTGGCCTAGCTGTGCGCCCAGCACTGTGGTAGGCTTGTGGGGTAGAGCAGATTGTTTGCCTAAATTACTTAGAATCTAGTTGCTGAATGCATGTGTAGTTAATATAAACGTAAGTGTATCTTTCATAAAACGGAAATTATTTTTGTTATAAATATAGTTTATTTCTTGACAGTGCTGTGTGACGTTATTATTTAAGAAGTCAGTAATAAAATAATAGTCTGCTTACCTGTTGGGCCTTTTTATATTTTTCTCTTCATTGATTGTTTTAAGTTCTTTCTGTCCCTCCTCTGGGACATGGGATTTAGAACAGTGTCAGGATTCACAAAGCCTGCTGCTCAGCCATCCTAGGAGGCCTGCGCTGGGAGACCAGCTGCCCTGTGCTCCCCCTGTTGGAATGCGCCAGTCCAGAGCTCAGGCCAAGCCAGTTTGGTTATGTAACATCAGTGTGTGTTTGTCCCCATTCCTAAGTGCTACATGCCTAACATCAGAAACTGACCTTTCTGTGTTGTTTTGTTTCAGGTATGTGTCTTACAGGCAGTATACGGCAGAACGCCAAGCCAGTCTGAGAATTCCTGTTAAGTTGGTGAGTTTCCATTTATATTTACTCTGATGATACACTGAAATTTATTTCTGCCATCTTTTGTGTTTCTATTTGCTGTGCATTTTCTCTGCTTTTTTCATTTTCTCCTACCCTCTATTGAATTGACAGCTTGCTTGTTTCTTTTTTTCTCAGTGTGGAAGGTAGAATTTTTTATATGTATTCTTTCAGTGAATTTTTTTGCACAATGTTAAAGTTTATTACTCTCCTTATTCCTCCTAAATTAGGTAAGAATGTTAATATATTTTCATTTTCCTCTGAAAATATTTTTACAGCAACCATGTCATTTTTATATACTTTAGTTTGACTTTAACCACATGAAAAAAATATTGCTCTTTGTTCTTGTTCTTTTTTTTTACTGTATATATTTATTAGTTTTTACTATCTTTTAATAATCTCCTTGCTTACCTATATTTCTTTCATGCTATTCCTTCCTCCTGAGTTCACCTTCCTTCATACTAAAATAATTCTTTGGTATTTCTTTCAGCTAGAGTTTGTGGACTCTGTAAGCCCTAGTCTCTTTGAAGGTGTCTTTATGTCACCTTCACTTCACTTGAACTCTCTAAAATTCATCTGTAAAATAGGTACAATAAAACCAGCTGGCCCACTACATAGGGTTGGGGGGTGGGGCGCGGGACTAATAATTCTTACTGTGAGCACCATATAAACTGTTTTATAAATAGATGTGTGTGTATACACATGTATATAAAATGCTATTATTATTAAGTAATGTAAATTGTGTTACATTTATATTAAAATTACTGTATTTGAATGGATTTTAAAGATCATTCTTTACTGTGTTGAGCTAATATTTACTGAAATAATAGAAAATAATACTTAATGGAAATATCATGAGCTGTACACAGTTGCACTTTGGGAGAAGAGCTGGGATAGGATGAAACTCGCTGCTAGTGTAGGGTTAGTATTCAGTGAAGTTTTAAGATATGCAAGCACAAAAAGAAAAAAGAAAGAAGAAAGATATATTCCAGAAGCCCCACAGACTGGAAACCATTGATATATTGGGATATATCCTTCCAGACATCTTGCCCCACATATATGGCTAAATATATTTATAGATGCTTATCTTTTCATCTTTCAAAATGGATCATATCAAATATGCAATGTTGCAACTGCATTTTTCATTTACTAATATATGAAGGGAATATTGATAAGCATCATTGCGTACAATGAATGCATGTATGCTGTTGTTTATGGCTGTATCATAATTTTGTTTAACCAGTTCCCTGTTCAGAGACATTTTAATCAAAATTTTTCATGTTACAAATTATGCATAGTTACCTGATTCTTCCTTTAGGATAAATTGCTAATATACCTTGGGTATTTGTGGGTAGAGATGGAGGTTCAAAGGGGAAGGAATGAGTTTGGAAGTGGTAGTTGGCAGTTGCATATCAGGGTTACCTTCTGTGAATGTGGGTATGGAATAGACAGTGAAGGAGAGGATACCAGCAGAGTGACTCTTAAAAGTGTTATATTTCACTTCTTTTAGTGACACCTGAGTTCTTTATCCAGGGAAGTAGAACTGTGGTAAGGTGACATAAAACACCATATGTTTTAAGTCTTTTTCCATGATGAAGCCATGAATTCTATGAATTCTGTGACTAATGGTATTTTTTTATTTTAACATACATTCCTAGTTGAGATAGGAATTGGAGCGGGGCTGAGGGGTCGTTTCCCTTCCCCTCTTTGACCTCTAATACCTTGGCTCCTAAGTAAATGCTGTTATGTTTCTTATGTATCTTATAGAAACTACGAGCATTATTTTTGACAATTATTTACTATTGAATATTCAGTGGGTGAAATTGAAGGCTTTCACTCAGAAGAAATCAAGAAAAAGGTAAGAAATAAAAATATATTTATATTCTTTTCTTCAAGTAGTAAGAATTCATCAAGATTATTTCTTTAGGGTAATCTCTTTTGACAGTAAAAGTCAATTTGGAGAGTAAAAGCAGAATGAGTTGAACACAGCTGGTGAAAACAGCCTGTTTGTTTAATACTTAACACTGGCTGGGTGCTCAGCATGCATAATGAATTCATTAATCACTCATTCATACCAAAAGATAAATAATGTATCCACTCGCTGTGGCTGGTAAATGACAGAGCTGGGGTGTGGATTCTGTTTCTCCATGTTGTGGGTAACCTAATCTGTTCTGGTCAGGCCTTGAAAGGCCTTTCCCTGCTTTTGAACTATGGAGTTCCTCTTTTTTTTTTTTTTTTTTTCCCCAGCTGCTGCTGCTTTATTTTCTTTGTGGCCCAGAAGCAATAGCACAGCCACAGCCACATTTTTTTACATTTAGAAACCATGGCTTATAGGATACATATACAGTAACTTCTGTCACAAGATTTGCTGTTGTGAGTTCTTCCCATTATTGAAGAGTAGCAGAGTCCCCATTGCCTATGTGCAGTTATAAATGGTGCCCTTACTCAGCACGCTTTTCTTCTGTTTGTCCAAAATTTGTATAACATGCTAAAGTTCGTCAGAACAAAACAAAATTGCCATTTGGCAACTGTTGTAATAAACATATAGGTTGTCAATTGCTGAGATGTAAATGGAGCTCCCTAAGGTTGTGCAAGGTCTAGTACCCAGATGAGAAGATGAAAGAAAATGTTAGTTATTAATTACTTCTTGTTCTAGGTTTGTTCTGTTTCAGGTTTTTCTGGGAGTTAGTGTAAAGTAAGGGGGAGGAGGAGAATGGGGGTGGGATAGACTGACCTGCATTTGATCTTCATACACGTGGAAGGAGCATATCAAACAAGTCGGTTGTCTTCACTCCTGCTGTGGTCTCTCTGTGTTGCACTTTGACTGTTGTGAGAAAAATATTCTTTGCCAATGAAATCATAAAATATAAGTGGAGAGGCAAGACGACAGATACATGAAACCAAATTGGAGAGTTTGCCAAAACATTCCATTGTATTGTATGCTTAAAATATGAAAAAAATTTTCTATCTTAGAGATAGGAAAGATTATTGTGGCTAGATGTAATCAGGGCAGGTAAGGTATAGCCAGAGGGAGAGGAAAGGAGTCTTGAGATCCTGTCATTTTCATGAGTCTAGAGACCAAAGAGCTTTGTGTCCAAAAACCTTAATTGATCCAACATAGAACCCTTGTTAGACCAGCCTTCCCATATGATGACATCAATTGTACACGTTCATTGCATTCTGGGCTCCCGGGGCCCTCTGCCGAGATGGCTGTGAAAGAGAGGGCACTGTCAGAAGCCTCCTTAGCCTGCTGCTTACATTGCTGATCTATCCCTTGCTCTGCAGTTCCTTAGCATTAGAAGTAAACACTCTGTATGTACTACACAGCCACACCATGGTTACTTGTTATCTTGGGACTTTCTTCTACTTCGTCACCTACTTCCTTGGTCTCCTCAGTGCCTGGCATAGTCTGTAGACGTAGAAGAGCTAGTATTCACTTTGTACTTGTACGTCTTCAGAATGAGGCCTGTGATGGTGGTGCCAGGTAAGCCCTGTGAGATCCTACTGGTGAAACAGCCTCACCTTGGGATCTGCAGCAGAGCTGAGGCGGAGACTGTCCGTCCTTTCCAAATATTCTGTTTTCACATCTCAGCTGGAGGTTCTGTGTAAAAGCAAGAATTCTAGGATGTTCCATGCCATGTTTCTGATCTGATACAGGATTTCTGGGCAGATTAGAAGGGAAACACATGAAGACTCAATACCACAGACAGGCTTGTCATTTAAGCACTTGCCATCCAGACTGAGCATTGAGTCCAGCCATTAAAGTAAAAAGGGGCTGGGCATAGTTTTGGGCAAGAAAAAG
The DNA here is from genome assembly GCF_040802235.1 of Manis javanica. NCBI lineage: Eukaryota > Metazoa > Chordata > Mammalia > Pholidota > Manidae > Manis > Manis javanica. The sequence continues at coordinate 143,043,692 of NC_133158.1, forward strand.
CTATTTCATATTCTTGAGCCTTTAAAAACTCCAGGGATGTTTTTAAGCATTTAAAACTCCTATTTGTGTCTAGAGCACTCATCTTTTGGGTGAAGAATCTCCACCTTCATCTCATCTCACATCAGCAGGTTACCATGAATAATTGTAGCTGCTGGGTTTCTCTTACTCCAGATTTACTAGAATCCACATCAGATTCACATAGCTGAGAAAGACCCTTGGTTTATTTGGACATGTTGCTGGTAATATCTCCTTACATTAAATTCTTTACTTCTTTTTCATGGTTGTAAGAAAGAGAAGCAGTTTTTTGTTTTTGTTTTATTGTAGATTTATTTTTTAACCTGTCATTACTTATCATCTTCTGTCCCTCTGGACATCCAGGACAAAATCATATTCCAAAAGTTATTCTGTTGAATAAGAAGTACTAATTTTCCCAAGATAATCGAGGATATGTTTTTAACCTTAGTCTTGGTGTAAAAAGCTAAAATGTCCTTTTGGTTATTTTCATCCATTTGCTTATAGTTGAATGAAGTTAACTAGATTCAGGTCAGGATTTTGGGTTTTGCTTTGGCACTTTGGTTCTCCACTTCCTTCTCCTTCAGAGATAACCAAGCATCCTTTGAAAATGTGTTTTGGGTGGTGGAATACTAACCAGGTATTTGACGAATCTTCCAGAACCTGAGGCACACGGGCTCCTGGGCTGCTGTGGATGGCCTTGGCTCTCCTGACCACTCTTCCCAGTAGGATGTCCCTGAGATCCCTCAAATGGAGCCTCCTGCTGCTATCACTCCTGAGCTTCCTCGTGATGTGGTACCTCAGCCTGCCCCACTACAATGTGATAGAACGTGTAAACTGGATGTACTTCTATGAGTATGAGCCAATTTACAGACAAGACTTCCGCTTCACACTTCGAGAGCATTCAAACTGCTCTCATCAAAACCCGTTTCTTGTCATCCTGGTGACCTCACACCCCTCAGATGTGAAAGCCAGACAGGCCATTAGAGTAACTTGGGGCGAAAAAAAGTCTTGGTGGGGATATGAAGTTCTCACATTTTTCTTACTGGGCCAACAGGCTGAAAGAGAAGACAAAGTGTTAGCCCTGTCCTTGGAGGATGAACACCTTCTTTATGGTGACATAATACGACAAAATTTTTTAGATACATATAATAACTTGACCTTGAAAACTATTATGGCATTCAGATGGGTAACTGAGTTTTGCCCCAATGCCAAGTACATCATGAAGACAGATACTGATGTTTTCATCAATACTGGCAATTTAGTGAAGTATCTTTTGAATTTAAACCACTCAGAGAAGTTTTTCACAGGTTATCCTCTAATTGATAATTACTCTTATAGAGGATTTTTCCAAAAAACTCATATTTCATACCAGGAGTATCCCTTCAAGGTGTTCCCTCCCTACTGCAGTGGGTTGGGTTACATAATGTCCAGAGATTTGGTGCCAAGAATCTATGAAATGATGAGTCACGTAAAACCCATCAAGTTTGAAGATGTGTATGTTGGCATCTGTTTGAATTTATTAAAAGTGGACATTCATATTCCTGAAGATACAAACCTTTTCTTTTTATACAGGATCCATTTGGATGTCTGTCAACTTAGACGTGTGATTGCAGCCCATGGCTTTTCTTCCAAGGAAATTATCACATTTTGGCAGGTTATGCTAAGGAACACTACATGCCATTACTAATCTGACATTCTACCAAAACTCTAGAGATGGACAGGATACTTTGTGGGAAGTGTTAAAGTTGGTACTGCAAACTCTCCAGTGGAAAAGTCCTGGGAAGGTCCCTGTGCTGGCTTACACTGACCTGAAACTCAGAGAACCCGTAAGCTAGAGATTACACTTTACTTGCGGGTTATTTAGACAGAAATCAAGTCAGACCCTTTAAAGATACTATGCAGAGGAATTAAACATCTTATAAAGGAATTGGAAGTCCTTGTTAATAAAGCAATTAGGACCCAACAATCTGAACATGTCCTTCAATAGACTAGAAGAACTTCTTAACAGGGTTTCATTGAATTATAAGCTCATTAGTCTGTAACTACAAAGCAACATGGAGTTCTATTCATTGAACAATCTATGTCAGTTAAGGGTTTTGTGTATATCTTATGTGGATTACTGGTTTTTAAAAATATGTAGTTCTGTGTAAAGTTACACTGAGCAAAATTTCATCTGTTTTTGGTCATTTCAGAAGGTCATTCAGCAGCATTTCAGTGTTACTAGTTATTTTTTAACATCACGTAGTACTCTTCCTTGTCTTTGGTGAATGTCATGGTTGTTTCAGTACTGTATAAATGGAATAGTGAATTACCCTTTGCATTTGAACTTTGTTTCCAGTTACTTTTCTGATGAGTTTATTTTCAATAGCTCTGTTGATGTAAAGTCATTGGTTTTATGGCATGTCGGTAATCTCTTGGACTTCTATAAATATTTCACCGTGGTAAAACAGAGAAGAATTAAAGCAAGAAGATCTGAATTACTGTCTTGTTTTTAGATGTCACTTCATCTGACTCATTTTTGCACCTGGAAATTAGGAATAATGCAAATGTCAGGCAAAGGATCTCCTTTTGGAAAGGACTGTGAAGTGAAAAAAGAAAAGAGAGAATCTGATGGCCAGAATATAATGAAAAGGATGTCATGTTACAGTGCTTGAGTTAGAAAGTGAGCATGTTATTAGTCTGCTCCATGTATTTTTCTCATTAAAAGTTGATTTGAGAATAAAGAGGAAGAAAAGTGAGAAATGCTGCTGCTATTGTTACTAGTTTCATATCAAGACGAAAGCCCTAATATGTGGTCTAAAATCAAGTCTGATTTCCAGGCCATGTGGAAAGCACGTTTCTTCATAGAGGTGATGTTGGTCGAAGAGCAGTGCTGCCTGCTGCCATGCTCTGGGAACTGTGCAGTTTCCCGTGGTATCTGATGCGGGACAAGTGGTTCCTTTTTTCTGGATTACATGATGGCAAAAGATTAAATTTAATGGCAGAAAGTATAAACGAGAGTATATAGTCAGCTCTTCCTGTACTCAAAATACTTACGATTCTACTCTAAGAAAAGCCTAGTTTTGATCAGAACCACTCTGTGTGATTGTCTTCTCATCCCCATTGCACACCTGTGGTTGCCAGCCTTGCCTGTGATCTGATGCTCGTATCCTCATCTCAGGACCCTGGCAGAAGGGCAGCTCCTGTCTGAGACATGCTGTTCTTTTACAGAGGAGGAAAAGAGCGAGTAGAAACACGCTGGTGTGCTGTACATCCGGTGACCAAAGCTAATCCCAGGCTGAGCCTCTGTCAGTGGTAGAGGGACGGGGAGTGTGTTCTCCGCACAGGACATGGTGCCAATCGTGTTGTGGCAGACAGGAGTGCATTGTTTACCAGACGGGGAATGAATAGCTGAGTGGAGTAATACTGCCACACGTAGTGTGTAATGGAAAAGGAGGCTAAGAGATGTGCAATTCTGAGGCTGGCCCGCGTGGGGCAGCTTTTCTGGTTCACTTGAGGCTGGTGCTGTGAGCCCTTCCCTGAGAAGACTGCCCTTTCATCTCTGTTAATCTTTCTTTGGCTCTCTCCTAAATGGTCTTGGCATTACCATGTTCCCACCAACTTGCCAGATGTAGAGCTATTTATAACAACTATTTCTGAGTGAGTTTGGGGATGAAACCCTTTTCTTTGGGATCTAGTAGACAGTTACTGCAGGATAGAGGGAATAACAGAAGAATTGGAAGGGGGCCAGCTTTTAGAACGGGAAGAGTGAGTATGAAAAATGTGACCGGCCCATCCTGCTAGTTTTGGAGTTTTCCTATCCTTTAATCCACCGGGAATCAATCTTTATGTTGAAACTCCTCTGGATTTTGTGTGCTTTGAAGACCAGCTCTCACTGGGACCCCCTCACACTCATGATCAGCTCCTTGGTTGTCCCACCAAACCTCCAAGGCGTCCATCAAAGTAGATGGCCTGTGCTGGCGGGAGTGTTGGTGGGGGATGGAGCAAGCATGGGAAACAGGCCCTCAGAGCCAAGGGGCAGTGTAGGCAGGCTCTGGACAGCATTTGCGCCCAAAGGAAGGGCCATCTCATGAGTCGTTTAAGGACAAAGAAGGCCCCAACAAGTATAAATACCATCACTCTATTTAAGGTAAGTAATAGAGGCCCTTGCACTTGGATAGTTTTTTTTGAGTCCCAGGTATGGTCAACACAGTCAGGTGTAGTAGTTTATGCACAATTATCAATATTCTAAGAGCTGAGAGGAATCTATACATTTACCTAAGATAAGGTTGCTTAATTGGGAGTTATTTTTGACTGATTAACAAAATAGAGAAACTAAATTAAAACTTAGTACAGAGTCATGAATGATGGTTCATTGAGGAGGGTAAAAGGCACTAGAAGGGACCTTTGGGAATTCCTCTTCTTTGAAAGGGGGGCACTTAGGTTCATCAGGGTTCTACGACTTGTCCAAGGTCATTGTCAAGCCAGGACCAGAATGTTCCAGGCTTAGCTCCACTGCTGGCTTCTTGCTGCCCCTGAGTTTGGAGCAGCACGGCAGGAACTCCCTCAGTGGAACCATAGAAATTTCCCGAAATGGCTACCTCTGACTCAAGAGGTGAGGAATTTTGAGGTGTGAGGCCGCCAAAGTGTTTAATGAAAGGTGGGGCCACTGGGCACCTTGGGGAAGAAACAAAGCCAAATCCCAGTGTAAGGCATGAGCAGGCAGCAGTGAATGGAGCACGGGCTAGTGACTCTGCAGGGGGCAAGTGCTGCCCCAGCAGTGGTAGGCTCTGTAGGACAAGTGCCTATAGCCAGGCCCCAGCAAGAGAAGACAGAGTCCTGATGACATCATACACAGCTTGCTCCTCACGCATTTCAAAATACAAGTGTATCCTCAGTGCATACAGCTAGGGAACTTGCTTATGGAAATGCCCTGGGCTGTGTGTGTGTGGGGGGGGTCCCAGGAATGTAGGATCCAGGTTGCCAGAAGGGGGCACGGATCAAGACCAGACAGAGAGCTCTGAATTCACGATCCTTGTGCCACATGTTTCCACTTGTTTCCTACAGTTTCAATGAAAAGGCATCAATTACCTAGGAAAAAAGAATACAGTGAAGTGATTGATTATTGCAACCCTTAAGCCATTTGTGATAGGGGATATATGTATTTGCCATTTCAGATCCCAATGCCAGAAACACAAAAGGGTTCTCGTGTTCTTTAGGAAGACTAAGCCAGGCTGCCTGAGCTTGAGTCAAGGCCTCTCTCATTACCAGCTCTGTGACCATTGGCAAGCAACTTAACTTTTTTTGTGCCTCAGTTTCTTTACCTACAAGAGAAGAAAATGACTTACTTCATAGTGGTGTTGACACATGGTAAGTGCTATGTAATAACTCATTACCTTATTGTTATTGATGAAAAACTGCATTTGGACTTCGAAAACAATATTTCAGAATTTGTACAGAGTACCCACACTTTGTGCTGGTTGAGAGAAGTCATTTTAAGCCAACTAAGTATGACGGAAGAGTTCTATGACTTCTGAGGCTGGGGCAAAAGAGGCCTCGCAGTGTCTGCCTTGGTCCTTGGGAACGCATGCTTCTGTAAAGAGTCCAGCCACTCTGAGCCTACTACACTGGGAAAAACGCCAAGCTAGCCATGTGGCAAGGCTGTGTGGAGGGAGACACATGGCCAGCTCTGCCTGTGCCAGGCCAGCTGAGGCATCAGCCATGTGAGTGAAGAACTAATTTTGGAGCTGAGCCTTCAGACAACTCCAGCCCCAACTGCATAAGACCCCCATGGAGAACCACCCAAGTGTTCCCCATCAACCTACAGAAACAAGAAATCTTAAATTTTGCTTTAGGCTACTAAGTTTTGCAGTGGTTTGTTAAGCATAGATAATTAAAACGTTTCTCATCAAGGATATTTCCCTTCAACTGTGGCCCTCTGTTATGGACTGAATGATGTTGACACCTAACACCTAATCCCCAGTATGATGGTACTTGGAGGTGGGGCCTTTGGGAGGCAGTTAGGTAACGAGGTCAGAGCCTTCATGAATGGGATTTATGCCCTTCTAAGAAGTCAGAATTGTTCTCTTTTTCCACCAGTGAGGATATAACAAATCCACAGTGCTGCAACCTAGAAAGGGACTTCACCAGAACCTGTCCATGCTGATACCCTGATCCTGTTCTTCCAGCTCCCAGAGCTGTGACGTGTTTCTGTTGTTTAAAGTCCACCTAGCATATGGGACTTTGTCACAGAAGCCAAAGAGGACCAAGATACCCTCATAGGCCCTGGGCCAAGACTGCTCACTTTCGGCCCTTTTCCCACATTTGCAGGTCTTTACCCCTGCTTTAGGTTATCAACAAATAATTTTCAAAATATCTTTCAATTTAGTCCTCTTTATACTTTATGGTTACCTTTAGACCATGTGGGAGGCAGGGTAGAGGTGATACTTACATTTTTCCTTTAAATAAGCCTATTCAAGACATTTCCCAGATAAAATCAACTTTACTCAAGATAAATTATGCAATTTTCCTGAAAGGTTTTGGCAGCTGCAGTGATGGTTTCAAATGCCACTCTTTCCCCTTCTTGCTACATATGTAGAAACTACAGAAATAAGATGAGAATATATCAAAATGTTAACAGGAATTGCCTCTCAATGACTCTTTCCTACCTTTAAAGTGCCTTTTGTTACTTCATTCCCAAAAACAAGGATAAGTTACTTTTATAACGTAAATGTTTTAACAAACATTAACAAATTTAAGTGAAGGTATAAAGCAGGGTCAGAGGATGTCATGGGGTTAGGCCAGTAGGGGGCAGGGTCAAATGCTGCATTTGCTGCTGGGCCACCAACCTTGTCCACCTCCCACTTTTCCCGCTAGGGAGACACTGTTCCCACCACAAGGCCACACAGCCTGTGAACCTCTCCCAGCCAGCAGGACCCTACAGAATGCCTGCTGGTGGCCTTCTGGGGGTGTTCCTCCCTAGTAAAACAAGACAAAGGAGAAAAGCTCCTTTTCTGCGATCAGATGTTCTGTCTACAATGTCGGAATCCATGGCTACCATGCAGATTTCATGAGGTGACAGCCTGAAGCTCAGGACAGTGGGCTGAGGTGGTGAGCCTGGTCCAACTCAGGGACCACATGCTTCAAGACTGCCTTTTTTGAGGTTACCGCTGTGGTGGGTTCAGTGGTCTGTTATTTCCAGCTGAGGCATCTTAACTTGGGATGCGAGGACACTTTCCCTGTCCAGGGTGAGTTGTGCCCATGGTGAGCAGGGAGATGTGAAGAGATCAATCAAACTCTCCTCTGGGACAGAACACAGACAGCTGGCTAGTGACCCAGGAGCTCTGAGGATCTAGGATTGATCTGCAGAAAGGCAGCCTGCACTGACGAGGGATCGCGAGATGCCTTCTGCCTCAGGCCCCTCTGCAGTGTGTGCTCTCCAGCTAAGGCAGCAGGGCCTGGGCTCACCTGCTGGAGCAGACAGGAGTCGAGGCCGGGCATAGCCGTGAAGAGTCTGTAAATCTCTCACCAGTGGAGTCACGTCTTCTCATTTGGGACAAGAAGAGAGGTCAGGGCCCCATTTATTTGCCTTTTATGGTTTACTCCGTCAGATCAAACCATCAGAGAAGGTTTGTTTTATGAACTTGACACAAAATAGTTTCAAGGCCTAAGGGTAACAGCATTCTCTGTATCTTCTTCATAAATGAAAAGCTGGAAAATCTCTGGCTTTTGGTAAATTCACCATGAAATGACCAGTGTTCTGGACACAGGTTGTAATAGTTCTTCCCTGCCTCAAGGCTGCTGCAGTTACTTCATTCAAAATGAAGTGTTTCAAGGTTTCAGAACAAGAACAATTGAAAAGCTATAAATAGTGGCTAATTTGGTGTTCAAAGGTCAGGCAATAATCTCACCTATATTTTAGCTCAGTGAATAGTAGGAGGGTGACAGCCTCACTTATGTTATTGGACCTTTTTTATGTACACCTTTAAAAAATGTTTCACATTGTTTTTAACCTCTCCTTCAGTGAACTTTAAAATTGAAACAAAGTAAAATTTTAAAAAGCATTATATATGTAGAAATGAAATTTTGTATTTCTTAGCTTTAAATGTAAAAGCAGGTAGAGTGGACAATTATTGTTTTGCCTGACAATCATCTTTTCCTAGAAACTCCTACTTCTGGGAAATGTCTCATCCACATAGTTAGCATACATCTCCACATTAGTACAATGTGACCCAAGCCATGAGGATTTCCCGTTAAAATCCCAGAAGCCTGCAGGCGGGTACTGGTCCACTTGACCCTACCCTCTCAAAGAGTTTAGAGTGCAAGCTCAGCAACCAAGCTAAGTCTGAGCATTGTCTCCAGTTAAGGATATATAAATCTGGAAAATTTTGGTATTAGCTGTTTATTTAAAAAATAAATTCATTTTTTTAGAACAGTTTTATGTTCATAGCAAAATGGAGAGGAAGGTATAGAGATTTCTCCTAGACTCCCAGCCCCCACATCACACAGCCTTCCTGGCTCTCCACACGCTGGTGGGCCCGAGACTCTATAGGCTTTTCCTCCATTCAGACCTTACAGGAGACTGCAAGGATTCTCATGGATGCCAACCCCAGAATGGCCTCACTACCAAGCAGGCCAGGTAGGGGCCTTGAGGGTAAAGGGGTAGGATTGACATTGGAGTCAAAAAGTCTTGATGGGGTACCTAGCACCTCTAGGAGGTTTATGGTTCTCACCTGCAATGAGGCCCAGAGCCCCTCAACCTTGCCCTATGCCTTGTACACCGACCTTCATTCTGCCCCAGGTGCCCCAGGTTTTCCAGGTGCCCCAGACCCTTGCTTGGCTTCCCTGCATTTTTCTCATCTCTCTCTTCTACCTGGAGTGTACTTTTCTTTTTCTGGATCCCCATTTCTTCTTCTATAATGAGTGATAGTAATTCTCTTTCTCTTCTAAGAGTCAGATGGTTATTGAAAGGTGCTGGGTCCATCAGCCTGGAGATGAGACTCTGGCAGAGAAAATCATCTTGACCAGAGGTACTCTGGAAGGCAGGACCACAAGCTCTGGGGAGAATGACAGGGAGAGAGATTTTAGTGAAGCGCTGATGAAAACCAGAGATAGAACATGCTGCTTTGGGAAATAGTGACGTCCCAATCCTAAAGGAGGTAAGAGGAACTGGAGAGTCCTTTGGCAAAGAAGCTAGAAGTGGAGAATAAACAGGGTTTGGACTTGAAAAGCCTAGCTCTAAGAAAGTCCTAACATCAGCTTTGGAATCACACAGATCTGTGTTCAAATCCAAGTGCCACCTCTTACCAACCAGATTACCATCACCTCTCTGAGCCTTGGTTGTCTTACAGGGAAGTAATCAAAGTGTCTGCCTTGTAGTGTTTTGGGGGGATTCATTAAAGTGGGACACAGGGAGGGCCAGCAGGCCACAGGTGCTCAGTACTTGGGAAATGCCCTGAAATCACCAGTTGGTTGGAAAGGATGTAAACAGAGTGTTGAGCACGATGGGGAGGACATTGGTGCTATCCGCAAGGCCAGAGTCTGCAAAGGCCACCTGCAGGCAGGAAGAGAGGTTGGAAGCAGGTAGTGTATTCTAAGCTGGGGAACAAAGGGGGAAAATGAATTGGCTATACATGCATTGATTTTTTTTCTGAACACTCTAATTCTGTTCCATTGCTTTTTAAATCTGTTTCCATCAATGCCATACTGTCTTGATTCTGGCTTTATACTGTCTTGAAATCTGGGGATATAAGTTCTAACTTTGTTCTTCTTTTGCAGTGTTGGATTATTACATATCCTTTGAATTTCCCTGACAAGTTTGGAATCAGCTTGTGTACATAACTGTATTAATAAATAAATTAATTTCTATTAAAGAGTTTTCTGGACTTTTGATTGGGATTGCATTGAACCTAAAAACTGAAGGGAAAGAATATTTTCACAATATCAGGTCTTCCAACTTATGAATGTGGTCTATCTCTCTATTTATATCTTTAATTTCTCTCAGCAGTATTCTGAAATCTTAAATGTGTGGTCTTGCACATCTTTCATTAGATTTGTTCCTAGTATTTTTATATTTCTGATGCTATTGTCAATGGTATTTTTTTATTGAGGTGTAATTAATATACAATAAAAAGCACAGAACTTAAGTGCTCAGATCAGTTCAATGAGCTTGGGCAGTTTTATGTATCTGTGTAACCACCACCTAAAAAAAGATATAGAATATTTCCATCATCCCAGAAAGGTTCCTGATGCTGCTTTCTGATCAATTCCTACTCCATCCCCACCCCACCCCACCCTCACCCCCACCCCCAGAGCAACTATTTCCTGATCTCTACCACTATAGATTTACTTTAGCTTATTTTGGATTTCATTTAAATGCATTCATGCAGTGTGTATTGTTTTGAGTCTTGCTTCTTTGACCTAACACAATGTATGTGAGATTAATCCATGTTGTTTTGTGTGTCAGAAGTTTATTCCTTTTATTACCGAGTATTCCATTATTTGAATAAACAACAATTCATCCATTTGGGTTGTTTCCAGTTTGTGGCTATTAGGAATAAGACTGCTATGAAAATCCTTATGCAAGTTTTTTTGTGTGTGTGTTTATGTTTTCATTTCTTTTGTGTAAACACCTAGGAGTGGAATTACTGAACATAGGGTAGATGTGTGTTTAATTTTATCATAAAATGCCAAACAGTTCTCAAAAGTGCTTGTACCATTGTACATTCCTACAAATTTTTTCTTCTATGGTTGATGATAAATAAAAATAGATCTTTACCTACACCAAGGTCAGGGAGATTATTTCTCCTGTATTTTCTAGAAGCTTTATGGTTTTAAGTTTTACACTTAGGTCTATGACCCATCTCCAATTTAACTTTTTATTCAGAGTGAGAAAGGATGAAGTTCATTTTTGCCACACAAATATCCACTTGTCTCAGCAACATAAAACAAAAACAAAAAAACTTTCCCAATTGGGGAGTGTTTAAGCCATTTATGTTTAATGTAATTGTTGATTTCATTAAGTGTAGCATATTGTTACTTTCCATTTGGCACCTTGTGGCTCCTTCCTTGCTGCCTTTTGAGTTAATTGACTAATTACTAGTATTCCATTTAGTTTTCTCAATTGCTTTCTTAGCTATCTTTCTTTTTTTAAGTTATTTTTAAAAATTGTTTTAGAGCAAGACCTCTCAACCTTGGCACTATTGGCATTTTGGGTCAGATAATTCTAATGTGGGGTAGCTTTCTTTGTATTTGTCTTTGTTGTGGTTTGCTGATCTTGTTCTATATATTGACATTTTTCATGAAATTTGAGAAATTTATGGCCATTACTTCTCAAATTTTTTCTGCCCCATTCTCACTCTTGCCTTTTTCTAGCATCTAAGTAACATGTATTTTATACTGTTTTATAGTGTCCTACATGTCCCTGAGTTTCCATTAATACTTTAATTTGATTATTTTTCTTATCTTTTCTTCAGAACAGGTAATTTATACTGATCAAGTCTACTGACTCCTCCTTCTGCCATCTCCAAGTTCTGTTAAGCCAGTCCAGCAAATTTTTCATTCCAGTTACTTACTCTTCTGTTCTAGAATTTTCATTTTTAATTTTCCATTTCTCTGTAAATTCTCTGAAGTAACTTACCTGTTTTCATAAGATTATAGTTGCCTTTAATTCCTGGAACATATTTACTATTAGCTGCTATAGAATCTGCCAAGATCAGAATCTAGGTCTCTCAGAGTTGGTTACTGTTGACTGCTATCTCTTTTCTTGACTGTTGGTCATATTTTCCCGTTTCTTTGCATGTCTGATAATTTCTTGATTTTTATATTGTACTAGACAATGTGAGTGATATAAATATGTAAATATTCTGGATTCTGTTATCTCCTTCTGAAAAGTTTTCATTTTTGTTAGGAAGTAGGACAGTTATTAGCTAATAATCTTGATCTTATATTTGGGGTTGGGGTCAGGGAGGACATTTTATGGTTTGCTTCAGCTGACATGTTAAAAACCTAAGGTGTTCCCAAGCCCCTCTAGCTTGTTGGAGCTCAGCTTCCCAACCCCCCCTTCTTGTGGATCTTGTCAGCGCTTGGTTTTTGGCTCAGTTCGGCTGGGTCTGAAGTAGGCCTTAAATGCTTACTCTTAAGGAACAGCCTAAGTGTCTCAGCTGGATGTCTAGGTCATTAACAATATGATGATGGGGTTTCTCTACTCTGCTTGGGCCAGAACTTGATATTCTCCACCAATGCTCACTCTCCATTATTTCTGTTCCACTCAGTTCTGTAGCAGCCACTTTCTGTTAAGCCGTGGGTGTTTCACCCTGTGCACATTCAGTAAAGCCCTCAGCTAAGGGCTCATGAGGGGCCCACACGTAGACTTCTGAAGCTCCCCCCTTGTATAGCTCTCACTTGCCCCAAACTCTGATTTCTGTTTGGTTCACTCTAGTTTTAGTTCTGCTTGGACTCCAGCTTGCTATGCTGCAATTATAAAACTGTCTCCTCATAGAGAGCTGAGGTGATTGTGGACAGCTTGTGATCTTTTCTCTCAAGGATCACTTTCTTGCATCGCCTGTTGTCCAATGCCTGAAAACAGTTGCATAATACAGTTTGTCCAGTTTTGTAGTTGTTTATGGTGGATGACCTATTTCAATACCAGTTAATCTGTACAAGCTGGAAGAAGACGCCCTGTAGACTTCTTGATGGTTTTTTGAGTCTTATGTATGAAATGTTCCTGTGGCCCCACTTAAGTATTTGTTCTCCTTGGATTCCGTAAAGCACCGTTAAAATCCTTATGTATATATTAAAGTCCCCATTCTGCTTAGGCTACCTAGGATCTGCTGTTGTAATCTCAAAAAACCAGTAAGTTGTCACTAGTGTATTTCTAAAAATAAAACATAAGGAGGAGCAAGACAGAAAATATAACCCATCACTGTAAGTGAAGGTGGGTGTTTGTGTTCTTCATTCTTATTTGGCTTTGTCACTGGTACTGGAAGAGTCCATAATTATGACTCTAACCCAGGTGAAAAATATCCATCCTGAAACCTCTAATCATACTCACTTTTATGATAGACATTTTCAAACATGCTGTGTAAGACCAGAATTTGTGGGCTGCATTTTCTACTCTGGATATCAAATGTTATTTTTAACGGAAAGAAAAATAACCCAGTGCCTTGTTTTTCTGCTTTGTTACACCCAATTTCAAATTCAGCAACCTGATGGCTGACTTTTATTGTCCTTCATCTGGGTCCCAGTGCTGTTCACACTTCAGCATTTCATCTTTAAAATACCTAAAAATGTAATTATATGTGTGCATGTGTACATATATATTTCACTGTGCCTCCATATTCCATAGTGTTCCTTCCTGCATCTTGTGAAAACCTTTGCAGATGGATATTTTTTTCTGAATACTCTTCTCAGAGGTATGTCTTGCCATGTTTCTGGAGTTTGCTATATATATGTTTGGCTAGCCTTTATCACCTAATACTGGTTATATATACTATATAAACTCAGTTCATGAGGTATAAACCTGGGTAAAAGTTGTGTTAGGCTAACAATAAACAATTTCTGTTGCATACATTTAAAAAAGTTGTCTTGTTTTGAACCAGAGCCAGGCTTATTCCTGTTCCAAATGAAAGCACCTAAAGTCTCAATATCTCCTATCTCTTGCTTCTGTTATGCTTTGGTCTTATCCTCGGCCCATAAAGGTTGATCTGCTTTCTACAGGAATTCCAACTCAATAGCCACTCCAACACAAAAGCATTGAAAAAGTATAAAATTCCAGAGCCGACATTAGAATGCAAAATGAGCTTAACCAATGGAAAAGGATAGCAGCAATCCCACGTGTAAAGTCCAGTAATTTTAATATATTTATTTTTGCTTTAATCTTGTCATCAAGGGTGAATTTTAGCTCTTCATTTTGTGTATAAGAACACAGAATCAGTGAGTGCATGAACACATGTGTCTTGACAAGGGTAAATCTACCCATAGCACACATCAAAGGGTCCTGAATGACACGCCATGCATCTTCAGTGACTGCACTGGCATATACTCGGTGCTCTACACCAAATTGACCTTTTAGCTGTATTTCAAATGTCTCTTAGAGATAAATATAGAATAGTAGGTATAAAAAACCCTTTTTAAAAAGAGTACCAAGAATAACAAGGTTTTGCCAAGGTTTTGTTGTGTTTATTTTTTTCAGGGACTAAGCAGAAAGCCTGATGGATTTGAGCAGTCATTTTGACCTGTGATTTAATTGTTAAATACAATCTGAAGATTCCTAAAAGAAAGCACTGTGCTAAATTATAGATCTTGGTGTCTATTTTTGAACAACCTCTCATGATTTTTAAAATAGCAAGAAAGTGCTGATTGGAAAACCTTTCATGGTGTTGAAATTGGTATAGTAAAAGACTACCCAGAATCACTGTTTTCAAAATTCATCAGGGAACAAGATCAGAAATTTTTGGCTATACCATTCATAAAAAACATTCTCAAATATGTGAATTTTTTTTCTCCTGTTCTCTCCAACCTTCTTTTCCACATTTTCTTCCTTTATAACTGGGCTCTACCTATGGTTTTAATCCTACCAAGTCAGAAATTGGCTTGACTTAATTTGAATTTCCTTTTTATATGTTCTCAGGCTTAAAAATAACAAAAAACAACCCCACTTCTGATCGTCCAGTATCTTATCATCCACTCTATTTGTACTTCAATAGGATTCTAATGTAATTTGGCAGTAGCTAGTATTACTTGGATAAAGAAGCAGTCAGCATAGAGATGTGTAGGGAAGATGACCAGGCAAAGAATTTAAAAAGTGATGGCTTCTGTGTTTCAAAGTAAAAGTCTGGTGTTTAGTTTTGCTTTGCCATACAGAAAATAGATGTTGCTATTCTTGTTCAAAATATAAAACTAAAATTCCATGCCTACACTTTGCAATGTTTAAAGCAACTATGGATACCAAGTTTATGATTTTAAAAAATCCTGACATTTAGTCTTCCATTCATATTCAAAATCAAGAAATGATTGTATTCCTGAAAAACAATTCCTGAAATTGTTTTTCTCTCTAGCGAATTCATTAGTTTATATACTCAGGAATACTGACGGTAAACATTCTCTGTTCTGGATTCTCTTTAGGGGCACAAGGTTGGGAACAAAAAATAAAAATAGGCCATGGAGAGATGTCCTCGTTCCCTGTTCTCCTTTTCTGTGACTGTCCTCCCAGAAGGATCCTGGAGGGAGAGGCCCCTTGGCTTTGACCATGCTGCTGCTGAACTCTTGCATAGCTGCGTTCCTCCTGGACGGAGGTGTCCAGTGGTGGCCTCCCCCTGGGACAGCCTGTGCCCTGCCTGCCCCAGACGCTCCCTGTCTCACCTGCCCACTCTATCCTTGGGAAACTTAAGTGACCTAACATGGTGTGATCATTTCATATAATTTGTTTAAATGTGGGCAAGATATCCTCAATCTTTTACCATCTACTCTTTGTTATGTAGGCAAGAATTACTGTAATTCTGCCATCCTCACAAATCTAAGCCCATTGGAGGAAATCATGAAAGCTGCCAATTTTCACCCCATTCAGCCAATAGTGAGGGGCCTCCTCTGGGCTGTAAGTGCCAAGAAGGCATAGACGGTACCTGAGTGCTCAGCACTAGATACACTCTATTAGCCTCTCTTGCTTGGCATATAGTAGGCATTAAAAAAAATTAATAAAGGAAAAATGAAGTATGCAAGCAGATTTACTTATAGCAGGAGTAGTGACTTTCCCAGTTAAATCTGTTCATAAAGTAGATCAATCTGCTACCAAAGCAGTGTTGCTTATATTAAAAAATACACTTATATGTTTGGCATATAGGAATTATGTGTATGAACATTGTTCACACTAAGGTGTTTTGGAGTAACTTTTTCATGACATTTCCTAGGATGTCAGAATTATCATTCTTCTTAACTCGTTAAAATTTCTTTCGTTTTTTATTTCTTTTTTCTGACAGACCATAGAAATGCTGAGGCATTGCAAAACAGATTTCAACTCAATATAACCTGAATTGAAGTTGTGTAAATCTATTAATCAAAACCATTTGCTTTATTAATTGAAGAATAAACTGAAGACTATGTTGTAGACAATGTTTCAATGTGAACGTATACTTCAGATAAACTAAAAAGGGACAAACACTACTTTCTAAAAGGGAAGCAAAAGCTATTGGATTTTTTCCATTTTTGTTTTACTATCCCATATTCGTCATATAAGCCTGAGATAAAAGGGCAATCAAGATGATTAACATATAAAGACTGTCTGGCTGTAGTCTTGGAGCCTAAATTGGGGGAGTATTCTTGCTTAATGTCCCATGGTTTGAGTAATTTCCCACATAGCAGGATTTATATCTTTTTTCATGATTACACTGAGCAGCCACTGTTTGTCCTTACATATACTAAGACAGCTGGGAATTTAAAATTTGCACAAGAGACATCATTCTCTTGGGTTAAAGATGTCTAAGACCTTATTTCTACAGGGTTGATATTTTTAATTATATGAGCAAACATAACCCTTTGCATTATATGGGTTAGAAAACTTCTAACTTTCTAATGTTCTAAGAAGCAAGAACATTAAATTACCCTGTAGTTTGTGTTTATGAAGTTGTCTGTTTGAATGGAATACCCACTAGTGTTCATGTTGACACTGGGAAATTGCCAGCATAGTTAATTCTCTGTTGTAGCTATGACTGTTGAATCTGGCTTCTGTTCTATTTGGGCACTCTCAGATGCCCACTCTCAGATGGAGGTCTGTCATTTAGTCTAGCTTACTAATTTTTAAAAATTCTAAAAAACTATTCTCTTCTCAAAAATGCAAAAGTTCTAAGGACTCAGGATAAAATCATGTCTAAGATTCGGAAAGTGAACAGAACGTAGGACAGTAAAAGTGACTTAGTACACACACATCCATTTTCATTGGGAAAGGATGGAAGTGGGACTGTAATCTTACTAACTTTACAAATAATTCATATGTTCGTTTTCTTCTATGTCATCTCCTTAGCTTCAGAAAGAGCACAAATATCAGCAAGACTCATGACATAATAAAATTTTCTTAATTTAAAATATTTCTTTTTAAATTACGCTCCTTTGATTTTTTCATAATTTCTTAAAAATGCTTTTCTTTACATTCTGACTTTGACTACACTGCAATTAACTTTGCATTTTTGTGCTAAAAAAAAGTTCCAAAATATTTTCCTTTGATGTGATTTGGCCTGTGCCATCAGTCCTACAAAAAGGAGCTTTAGAATTCTGTCCTCACTAACATGTAAACAAAGCATTAGCCAGTTCTCTGAACAGGAGCCTTGTATTTGAATAGGTAAGAAGTGAGAAAAACTGCCTTACACTGATCTTAGTCCAGGTGTCAGCAATTGCTATTAAATACAACCTCTGCATGATAAACATCTAATACAAATTTTTGATAACCTACTTTATACATTTTTAATGTCTAGATATTCTGAAGGTCTTTTCCCCCAATTCTTTGACTGTTACTTAATCTATGCTTTTGCATGAACACATTCTAAATTATATGTTGTCTAATTAATACAGAAACATGTTGAAATGATGCATGGTGTCACATTTAACCTTGAATTTCCTCATAACAAGAGGTGGTGAGTGTAGCTGATACCCTCACCTACAGAGGCAGCAAGTGGCTCAGGGATAGTCCTGCCCCTGTAGGTCCCCTCACCACAACCTGCTACCTTTACAGTTCACAGTAATCTGCTTGTGCTCAAAGCTAGGGTCTCTCGTTCTTGGGGCTTTTGATATTAATTTGGATTTGGCAAATGTCAGAGGGGATATTGTCATTAAATAACACCAGATAATAGGACTTCTAGAATAAATGGAACGATATCTCTCAGTATAGTCTACACCTTTGCTGCTTGCTTGTTTTTGGTGGGGTTTTGAATTGTCAAAGTGCCTATCATCATTTGTTAAAATGAACAGTTACTACATTCTCTCTTCAAAGTCCTTACTTGGATTTATTAAAGTGATTGTACAAATGATGGTGTGGTTATTACTAAACACATAAAAATTACCATAATCAACCCTTCATTAAACAGTTTGTAGCATAACAGTGGTAAAAATAAAAAAATAATGGGCAAAGCATCAACATTATTAAGTATTAGCAAAAAAGTTTACACATTAGGAAACATGTTTAGAAGCGCATACTTAATGGAAGCCTTATAGTGTCACTGTCACATGCCCCTTCACAATCCACCACCTAGCCTAAGTGACTTCACTTTTGTTTTTTTGCTATATTGGATAATGTCCAGAGGGCAGGTGTTATTCCTAAATATCAGGGTCATTTTAAATTAATGATCTTACCCTAAATTCACTTTGTACCATGTTTTTGACAATATTTGTTTCATTCGCTATTTTGGGATGATCTCTCAAGCTTCCTAAACACATTACCCAGGCTGAGTGTGATGATAATGGAGCTACAGTCAAACCTTACATCTTTGGCAAGAGAGAACCTGCCACACTTAATCCTATATATAAAATGTGAAAGGTGGGACAACATAGGACAGAGATTTTAGAACGAATGGACTTTGATTGATAGGCAGATTGTTTCACTGAATCTGGAAAGAGCAACAGAAGACAGTGTTAATAGATTACATTTTCACTGTCAGATAATTTTTAAAATGTTAAGATTTTAAAAATGAATTAAAACCACATATCCCTTTTCCCCTTTTCTGTTCTCAATTTTTTTTTTTACCCTCACATAGTGATGAAATGTAAAAATACTTATTTTGATTCAATCTGGAAAGCAAAGATAACTTCACAAAAGCAACCAAAAGCTCTTAGAATGAATTTGAGAATTTCCTAGCTATGGCAAGGCTCTTGCTTATTATTCACATAAAATAAGGGAGATGATGTTTAGAGCATCGAGTAGGGTTGTTAGTCTTCTGCTATCAGTGTGAGGCTGCTGACGGTCATATTAAATCATACTACTTGGCAACACTGCTTTCATTAACCAGTCGGCCTCAAATGTGAAAGGATTGTGTTTCTAAATGGCAAATTGTATGGATACTTCTAAGAGTCATAGTGAATGAGAAAACAGTCATATTTCCATATACCAGAATTTTCCCAAATGGGTCTTACGGAACATGAGTTCCTTGGAATATTACTAGGTGTTACTCATAAATGTTTCTGTGGTCAATCTAATCTGGAAAACACTGAGCTAACTGAAATTACATTTGTGATGTGTTTTTCCTCCCTATAGGACATATTTATTGGAACCCTGGATGTGCTTATATGCACTGACTTTCTAAGTTGGTATGTTTCTCAAACTCATCTGAACCCCGTATTTCAATGAGTATCTTTGGAACTTGTGTTCTGTGGAACATACTTGGGAAACACTGGATTCTGTTACTCCTTCAGTGTTCTGCTAACCAATTTAAAAGGCTGGATATCACTATCTTAATCCAGAGGCAGTTAAATGGGCCCCAGCTGGCCCCAGCTGGTATCATTTCCATAGAGCTGGGTCAGGAATGCTGGTGTGATGAGCTAAGGCAATCTGGGAGATAATTAAGGGAAAATAAGTCTAATGATGGGACAAAAGGAGGGAAAAATTTCTGAAGTCATTGGTAAATAAACCTTTATCCAGAGTATGTATTCTTATACTTGAGATATACAATGAAATGTTGCCTTTCTAAACCTGACTGACACAGTTGCAAGAGAGATCTGGCAACAACTCACAGGAAGGAAAAAAAGAAAATCAAATTACACCTGGCAAAGGAAAAAGTGATTACTCCTCTTATGATAAATTTCTCATGTATTGCCAGGTAGCTCAGTGATCTGATTCAATAGTGTGATCAATTTTCCAGAATTACTTCAGATAGGATTGAAATGATGATGCCATCGCTCTCATGCTATCCTGTTCGCACAAAATGTTAGTTGAAATCATTACAGTCCTATGAAGTAAAGCCTGTTTTAAATTATGCAGATTTGTGTTTGCTCCTTTACTCTCTAAAAACTCTCTGTAACACTCTTATTACATAGGCAAGATTCAAGAGGCCAAGACCTTCAATCTAAGACAAGGAATAGGATGTAACCACTGGTTATCAGTAACATGTACATATGGGTGAGGTCATGTTGGATCAGAACAGGGCCTTCAGAGTTAAGGGCCTTGGGCAAGGTGGTCACACAAAATAAGTGGAGGTCTTGGGGACT
Organism: Manis javanica; assembly: GCF_040802235.1. Classification (NCBI taxonomy): domain Eukaryota; kingdom Metazoa; phylum Chordata; class Mammalia; order Pholidota; family Manidae; genus Manis; species Manis javanica. Next base: position 143,063,870 of record NC_133158.1, read on the forward strand.
AGCTCTGGAGCTTTGTACAGAGTATTGTTCATTCCTTAGATTAGAGAATTGCAAGTAGAATGATTTTTTTAAAACTTTCCCTGCCTTGTCCCTCCCCCCACTGCAATTCCCATACCATTTTAAGAGTATAAATTGCCAGTGGAGCAGCAGCAGAGCAGTGCGTGAAATGAGGACCTGGGCTTGGCATTTTGCTGGGGGCTCGTAAGCACAAGGTCATTCATACCCAGCTTCATTTCTAAGCCAGTAAAACCATTCCAAAATTTGGCACCATGGGGGCTATTGGCAATTCGAACTCAGGCTAGGGAGTCTGGGCAGCCTCGGGTGACAATTCCAAAGCTTTGGCAGTGCTGTTTAGGGAAGATTCACATGCAAACTTCTCAAGTCAGATTTCTCTGATGGCTAGATTCAACCTTCCCTTGTCCCTGGAAAATGGGAGTGGCCAGTGAGCCTCAGGGCACACTGGGGGTGATGTCTGCAGAGCCTCAACTGCTGACAAGGGTCCGCAAGAGAGCTCCATCCAGAACAGGGCAAGGGAGCAAAGTACTCTGATTTTAGACGTGACTAATAGTCAGGCTGCTACTATTTTGCTTAGTGCTTCTATCTTTTAAAGATCTACAAGCCAAAGTGGTAGGAAAAGAGGCAGAAAGGGAACAGGGAATACATGCACTATGTGGTTAAAGTCAGAAATGAATTAATTCTACAAAGCAAAATTTAGAAGATGTCTTGTGAACGTCAATTAGAGGGCAAGTCATGCACTTGGGCACTCAGCACCATCTAGTAAGACATTATGCAGGGTAAATAAACATTAACTAATACGGTAGCTTTTCTTTCTCATCTTCACCAAAATATTACTATTTTCATTTATACAATAACAATGTTCATGGAATTAAAAAATCTTTCCCTCATTACAAATTTTGGGATTAAGTTAAAAATAAAAAAGGAAAGTTAACTGTGTAGTGTAAAATGCTGAAACTGCTTATTCCTGAACTTCAGTTAGATGGTGGGCTTTTGTAACTCCAGAATGAGGATGTCGTGGGTCTTTAAGGAAGCTCAGGCCATCTGGCCTGTCCATCCTGTCACTGCTCACAGCCAGCATGTTTCCCACATTCCTCTCCCAACCCCCACCCCAAAGACACACATCCAAATGTTCGGTGTCTCTCAATGGGCAAATACTTGAATCTAAAATGCTGGCAGATACTTTTTTCCTAGAACACCTATAACTACAAAAAATAACCAAAGTTCTAATTCTAATACTGTACATTCTAATGTTACAGTTTACAAAAGTAAGCAAATGTCTTGGGAAACTATTATTAATTCTCACTGCACTCAAAGAAAGGCAAGTGCCTGGAGGAACCGAGACAAAGTGTAGTCCCTGGCCGCCGCGGGGGAATCTTTTTATCCTCCCGAGTTCTCTCCTGGCACCTGCGTCAGGAACGTTCCCAGCTGAAGAAGGGGCGGGGAAGGGCACTGTGGGCGGGAGGTGCTCAGCAAATGGGGCCTTACAGAAGCTCTATTGATAAGTGCCCACTGGGGACGGATAACACCAGGTGGACACCCTGGCATTTCAGACACAGGGTGGGGGGAATGCAACGACAATCTTGTTTGGCTGTTGGAGCCACCTCAGTCAGGCAAACAGGATGTCCCAACATTTTCTGTCAATTAACTTATAAAATATGGCAATAGGAAATGTGACATTGGTGATAGGAAATGGAGAACAGCAAGCCTGACCCCAAAATAACTCTGGGCTGCTTAGAGCTTGAATTCCCAACCAGCTTGGCTGCCACTGAATGCGGGGCAACATGAGGCAGTGGGATTCTGCCTGTGAGAGCAACCCAGTGTGGAGGGTGATTTGCAAACAGACTGTTAGTTAAGCTGTTGCCTTTCCATTGTCAAGGAGAAGCAGCTCCCAGGAGTTCACCACCAAATTCCAGACTACTCTGGGAGCTGTGTACTCGGCATCATGGAACACACATGCAGTTCTAGGCTGCTGCTTCTCAGAGCACTGCTCAAAAGACCCTTGAAAGCTACTCGGATAGGAGAGAAAAAAAATACCCGCACAAAAACTGGCAGCCAGAGCTCCGTTCAGGGTGGTGACCTCACCAGCTTCCTCTCCTAGTGCAAACAGCAGCCTTCCCAAGGGCACTGTGACTTAGTCATCCATTATTTTCCTCTATTGACTCTTGAAGATGGAAAGAATTATGGTATGGTGATTTGCCTTTTTCATTTCCCCTAAGAGGTTTCTTGGTAACATGAGACAAAAAATTGCAGTATTTAGTGGTGAAGTAGAACAGCTGCCTATTATGTAAAGTAGGGTGTAAGCAAAAGGTTAAGGGCATGCACAAGTAGGATAAAATGTACAAGGACTGGTCAGGGGGTAACAAAGTCTATTTAACTTTGCTTTAAATAAAGGGATGAAGGGAAAAAGGTTATTTCTGCTGTGTAGGCAGTTCTCATCATCCCCGCTTCCCTCAGTCTCCAAAAGCAGCCACACACTAATAAGCCACTTCAAGCCTATTCCTGGGCTGCTGCTGAAACCTGGGCTCAGGAGGAAAAGCCTGCTCAGGACAGCTCTGCCCTTCAGCAGAGGCTGTGGCCACCTTGGCCCTGACTCACTGCAACTCTGGTTGGCCTGCTCTGCTCCCTGCTCTAAGAAGAGGACCCAGTCTCCTGCCTGGAGGGCCTGGTAAGGAATTATGAAAAGAATCCTAAAAGGGAGAATATATGGCACATATGGCGCTCACTTTGTACACGTGAATCTACAGCTATATAATTATATATCTTGAACATTGGATGGAAGAGTTGGGAAAGCGTGAAGAAACCGTTTTTCAGCCTCTCAACTACATTGGCCAAGAGCACCCTCTGTGCATCACTGCATGGAGACCTAAGGCCGCCGGGAGGGGGGAACCCAAGTCTGGGATGGATGAGCCTAACTGTAACTCCCACACCTTTCACTACATTAAAAGAGACCAGTGTGTTGAAAAGTCCATTAGTCTCAGGCAGCTGAGACCCTGAGGGATTCACTGCTCTTCCGTTTTGCTGCTATTCCTGAACTTCACCACCATGACCGTTATATTGTCGGGGCAGCCTCTGTAAAACGACTGTAGAACTATGCTCTTGGCTCCAAAGTGAGGTTCATCCAAGCGCTCCTTGATGAATCGAACAGCTTCTTCATTGCTGAAAGCATCCCAGAGGCCGTCTGATGCCAAGATCATGAACTCAGGCTGGAGCTTGTCCAGGTCAAAGGTCAGGATATCTGGGTCCGGGATGACCACGTTGAGATTTTTCAGTGGATAATCCCCCAGGGATCGAGACATGGCCAGGATTCCCTGGACCCTCCAGGAACCATTGAAACTGATAAAACCACCTGGAAAGACAGAAGAAGCCCATTAGCTTGACCAGTAGGTATCTCACACATGGGGCAGTCTGGGCATGTGCACCGAAGGATGGCCTACTGCCTGTGCCACCCCCACCCCACACTGCCAGGAAGGAGCAACGTGCCTGGCTGGAGGTTTCATGCTCTACCGGTAGATCCTCACGCTCTCCTCCTTGGGATCTTCAAGGCTTTCAAGAATATGTTAGTAAGAATACAGAGAGTAGGAGATAAGTATAGGTGAAGACATCGTTTTAACAACACCTTGGCAGCTTGACAGCAGACAGCGCGAGGCCGAGGATCCAAGGAGAGAGGCAAGAGAATGCTGAGCGGCAGGTGGATGGGTACCAGAGACAACCACTGGGATCCATCACTTAGCTGGAGGCCACCCTTGGCTGTGCCTGATAGATCTCAAAACAGCTCCCCAAGCAGGATCAGGATTAAAGACTGGCCTATTTTAGCCTAATGGTGAAAGCTTCAGACTCTCAGGTGAGTTGCTTAGATTTGATTCTTGGCTCTGTCATTTCTAGCTACGTATGACTTTGAATGAGACACTCCATCTCCCTAATCCTACATTTCCACAGCTGCTAAGTGGGGACAATAATAGTACTTATTCCATTGAGTTGTGAGAAATAAAGGAGTTATTCCATATAAATCACTTAGCACAGTGACTGAATGTAACATGCACTCAGTATTATCTATTATTTTTCCTTAAGGGAGCTAGAACGCTTGCTCATCCATTTATTATTTGTCAGATAGTTATTAACTATATACTCTATGCAAGGCATTTACAGACTATAAAGTTATAAAAGGTCCAGACCTTTCTCTAAAAGCAGTAGACAGTCTGGCAAGAGGGAAAAGCCACACATATTAACAGCTATGAGCACAAAGCTATATTCCTTCAGAGACAGACCAGTGCCTGCTAACTGCTGTAGGCAGATGGAGGAGGGAGGGATGGTTTCTGGTCGTGCTGATTAGGGACAAGTGGGCATTAAAGCTGGCCTCTGAATGATGGGAAGGACTTCTCTGGGCAGGCCTAGGTGAGAACAGTCCAGGAGGTGCGGTCTACTGGGCAAGAACAAGGGCTCTGCTGCCAGACAGTCCTGGGTCTCCATTCTGGTGTCCCCATTCACTGGTGGTGTGTTTCTGGGCATACATATTTCTTTGAGGCTTCAACTCCTTGGGTGTAATATGAGGATAACATTATAGACCTTATAAGGTAAATAAGGAGAAAGTATACATAAAGTGCTCGGCTCCCAGCACAGAGTGAACACACAATAAATGGCAGCTCCTATCATTGTTGTTTGAAACAAAAAAAGGAGACAGAAAGACCAACATGTATTTAGCTCAAGCTGGTTGCAGTGTATTGTCCTGCTGAGTGGTAGGGAAAAGGAAGGTTGAGGTCAGAGAAAATACACATAAAGACAATAAAACTAATTATTGTCCCTTAAGCCTTGCTATAAAATAAACCCTTGACACAAGAGGTTCAGTTAGCTTCCTTGGAGATGGATCCGAATGTGCTTCTGTAAACAATCCCTGCAGGACAGGGTGTAGGTGGTGGGGAAGAGGAGGGAGGACAGTAGATTTCAGAAGAGAGTGCTGGAAGCGAGGATGACATTTCCAGGTGTACTGCGTACATATCCTGTCTGCGCTTACACAACAGTGGGCTAACTATCTCCAGCGCAGGGTCACAGCAGACTCTGAAGTGAGTAAGGAAGCCAGAGTATTTCACTCTTGCTGCCTGCGGATCATCAAAGCTTGACAGATGCTCCTAAAACATTGTTGGCTGCGTACCACCAACAGAAAATGTGACCAAAGCTTTCGTTAAAAAGTATTCTCCATCTCAAGCAGGCTCTGAAACAGGAGGTTGTAAAAATTCAGCATTTAACTTAATGGTACAGTTTCCTTCGGTGCAAACTCAAATGCTCATCAGGTTCAGGCAGAAGGTGGGCTGAGGCCAGAGAGAGTTAGGGTGCAGGCGGTGCGGGCAGCAGGGGCCGGTCTCCAGTGAGGGACCCAGCCTGCCAAGCTCCCCTGTGGCAGCTGGGTCTCCACCTGGCATATCACACAGAGCCTGCCAGCTGCATTAATCAGTCTGGGGAGGGAAGGGTTCCTTCCACCCACAGGTAGAGAGGAATCCTCCCAACTTGAATTATGAAATTGTAATCATCAACTGATACTCACGCTTCAAGTCTTTGTCCTAATGTCCCCCTGGTGAGGCCTGTACTGACCATCTACTGACACTCCCCATCCTTTACATCTCTTTTATGTCTCTTCAGAGTTATCACTCTGTAATATACTGGATAAGTTACTTATTTTTACTTATTTATTTCATGTTAATGTCTGTCCATTCCATTCATTACCCCCACCACAATTCCAGAATGTAAGTTTGTATCCCCAGCACCTAGATGTTGAAAAGCTGAATGAAAAAGGCCCCCTGAAATATTTACTGATGTCAGGCACTGAGCTAGGTGCAGCGAGTAGCACGATGCACAAGCCCAAGCTCATGGTCAGGAAGGCAGGAGGGACTGTGAGAGGGGACCATGAGGTCCCTACAGGATGCTGGCGGAAGACTGAAGGGCCACCTATCCCAGACGGGGGTGTCTTTGGCACAGTGTGACCAGGAAGGTTTCCAAAAGGACACCCTTAAGCTGAGTCATACAGGACAAATAGTCGTCACCCCCTGGAGAGTGGGATGGCACTTGTGAGGGCACAGAGGAGCCAGGGACGCAGTGCCCCGTGGGAGCAGTTCAGTGAGACCAAGGCGGGCAGGACATGACAGCTGGGCCTAGAGGTCATACCAGCCTTGCACTAGCAAAGGGCTCTAGGGGGGCCCATTTGGAGTCTTCAGCCAAATTCGGAGGCCATTTATTTGACAGGAAATATTATAAAGGCCAGTCTCAGCTACCTCAGCACTGATCAGCCTCTGCACTGATCTGCTGATGGTTAGTTAGGTCACTGAATATTGTATCCCCCAGGGGCAAGCCAAGCAAGCTGCCCTAGCCACCAGACAGGGCGCCGACAGCCCTTGGAGGCATCTGCAAGCTCACCAGCTCTCTTTATCCTCTTCCTTTCCTTTAGTTGGTAAGGTTTGTGATCATGAGACAAAGGAATGGCGTTCCCGTCCTTGTCACATAGGACCCCGCGAGAGTCGCCCACATTGGCCACGGTGAGGTCCTTCTCGGAGAGCAGAGCGATCAGACACGTTGTGCCTGAAAAACAGAAAAAGAGGCAGTGCAGGGTCAGGCCTGCATGAGATTGGCTGCTGCTCGTGGCTCCTGGGTTCTTCAGTCATTAAAACTCCTTCTGCTGGGAGAGAATTTGATGCTAGCCAATCTGGGAATGATGGCTCTTCACTTCAACAACACTGATCAAACCTGACAGTCAATTTTCTTAACCATGTTAGAGTGCCACTGAGACAGGCTAGGATAACATTATCATTTTCCCAAATCATTTTTGTCTTTGCCACTCTTAATTTAAACACATATCACATTTAAAAGGATTAGGAAAGAATAAATCAGTTTGAAGCTTCAGACAATTGGTACATATTCTCTGCTTCTCACTGGTGCCAAGTTTCTGTGAAGTCTCAGTTGAAAGTGGGGTGCACAGGGGTCAGGTGGGCTCCTCTGCTGTGGGGCCTGGAAGAGCCAGTAAATGACAGATGCCAACAGCCAGATGCCGTGCAGCCACGGGGAGCCAGGAAGGAGCTGCCTGTGCAAGCTTGTTGCTACAGTCTGATGGCAAAGACTGGTGGCCAGGAACAGGCCAGGCCCATGGTGTGATGGGGGCAGACTAAAGGTAGAAGCAGAAAAACCTACAGTAATGATGGAAATGAGGTAGACAGGAGGTGGGGGCTGGGGGTGGTCAGAATCAGAAGGGAAGCAAGACTGAAGATCTTATTTTTACTTATTTATTTCATGTTAATGTCTGTCCATTCCATTCATTACCCCCACCACAATTCCAGAATGTAAGTTTGTATCCCCAGCACCTAGATGTTGAAAAGCTGAATGAAAAAGGCCCCCTGAAAGTCCATACAAGACACAACAGAACAAGCTCACCTCAAAACCTTCTTGGAATGAGAATGAATAAAAGCAAATGCTCTACTGGGAGGCGACCCTTATTACCCGCCTGGTGCTCTCTGTCCAGCACCGCGCCTTTCTCCTCCCTCCCTCTGAGAGTGTCAGTGAGTATGCAAAGACCAGCTGAATGTACAGCCCATTCCGGTGGTGCTTCAAACAGATGATGCCTTTGCTTGTTAAAATTATGCATCAATTAGTCTTCATTAATTCTCCCTCCTCATTTAGAAGGTCCAATTCCGTGAGATTGTAAACTGCATCTAAACAGCTCTAAAGACTGAATTTTTAAATAAGCATAAAAATAAATATAATTCAATATCAAAAGCAGGGAGAATAGTTAGAATAATTAACATACTCAGTTATTATTGTTCTGTTGGGAACTCCATTCTTAAACTTGTTAAACTCAAACTGCCTTGATCAGAAATAGAAACACATGAAATGTTGGTCAACTCAGGATTTCTGATACATATGAAAAGCTTTGTGACAGGAAAAAAAAAGACTAACCTTAGCAAATCAAAGACCTTTTACCTTTAAAAAGAACCATAAGAATGAAAATGTAAATACAAGAACAATCATATAATTGGAAATCATTATTCTCAGTTTTGGGTATTAGTTGCATTTTGAGTTTCAACCATCCATCGTTGGTCCTCAAGCACCTATTGGGTTAACTTACATAGCCCAATTAGAGCATGTAAGTCACATTCTTAAAGACTGAAGGGTGACCAAGAACATTATTTTATTGGATTTTGCAGGGCTGGGGGGCATTACATTAATATAAGGCTTGGAGCTGTCCCTCTTCCCTTCTCACTCTGCACATTCTGAGACAGCACGTTCTTGACCTTGACTTCCATTGCTATCTCATCTATGCTGCTAGCCTGGCTGCCACTCCTGAGGTCTAGACCAACTCCCTGGCAGGCATTTCCATTTACCTGTATGACAGAAGATCCAGGGAAAGGCTCTGGGGCCTCCAGTAAGGGAAATGACGGGCGCACCAGGCTGGGGGCCCTTCCCCATCGCCATTTCAGCGTAGCAGCTTACACCCACTTGCTAGCTGTACTGGGCTGCCATGTAAGATTTTTTTTTTTTTTAAGGGAAGGGAGAGGTCATACCTACAGCTAGGAGACAAAAAAGACATTTAATCATATATGTGATTAAGAACCACCAAAAGGTTTTAAGCAGGATGGTGACATGATGAGATTTGTGTTTTGAAAGATCATTTGAGTGGCTATGTAGAAGATAAACTGGAAGCAGGGAGAAAGGTAAGAGTTAATAAGGATCGAAATTAATATAGTACACATGGAGATAGAGGGTAGTAAGCAGATTATTCAAAACCAGAATGGATAAGCCATAGAAAATAAAGGAAATAAGGGAGAGGGAGAAGAGTCTAGGATAATGTCCCGGCATCCAGATTGGGGGAACTGGGGGCTCCATGAACAAAGACTTAATGTCGGCTTGGGGCTTCTGGGAAAGGCTTCCTCTTTCACTAAAGGAGACCTGTGCAGAAAAACGACCTGCTGCTCTGGTCCATTGCTGGCACATGTGCTTCTCAGATCTGCAGAAGCTGTCGTGCAACTGTGAGACGCTCTGCCTCAGGGTCAAGGCGTCATGCACAGGCGTGTGGGCCCGGGTCCCTGAGACGTCACAGAGCCGCTGGGCCGGCCAGCACCGCCTTGTTCTGTGCAGCGTCCAATGCCTTTCCTGCTCTCTGATAACACTGTTGTGTTCCTTATGGTGTCCTAACTGACTCAGGGTCTTTTAGTCCAATAAGGGGCTTACTGATGACAGATGCTGGAGCGTGGCTGCTGTGCTTTACTCACACATTATTGGATATATTTAGGATTAGTTGCCTGCCAATTCCTTTCTCAAGAACACAATCCCCTTGTTTCTATGGGTAAAAAAGATCCACCTTAGGACATGGATTTCAGGAATGTACTGCCTTGAGAAGCTGGGGACTCCCCTTGTCAACAGAATCCTGGACCTGGCCAAAAGGGAGCACCCGGATGGCGGGATGAGTTGTGGGCAGTGCTTAGGGTCACTGAAATGTCACCACCCCCTTTCTATAGAAAGCTGCCCATGTTTGAGTGACAGCTCCAGGTATGATGGAAAACTGACCAGGAGCTTCACTCGAAGCACTCTGTTGTTTGGGCTCTGCGTCTTAGCTCAGGATTGTAACTGTTTATGATCTAATTTTACTTTACAGAACAAATTACCATGTTGCTGAGAGACTCCGGAAAAACATGGTGAGAAAAAAAAGAGAAAATGAACAAAATCCCAAATCACCTTTTCTTTTGTTTGCACACAAAAAATACACACAAGATCTGACTGTGAGTTTTGACATGAAAGACTTATTCCCTCATAGTGCTGTTTATCAAAATACTAGGGTCTAACAATATTAATTAATACCTCAGGATATTTTTATATTAACAATTTAATCTAGATGGGAACTTAATTGGAAATCAAATCCTGGTGAATTCACAAGACTAGACTTCAGTGTCTTAGCTGAGTGAGGCCAGCCAAGTTATTTCACACAGAAGCCTCAGAAGATGGCACCACAATCCACCCAGCTGCTGAAACTAGGAGTCACTCTTGGTATTTTTTTCTTTTCCTCATTTTTGACAGTCCTGTCACTCTTGTCTTTAAATTATTAATTAAACATCTTAAACCCTCCTGGCTCTTCTGTCCTCATCGGTTGACTCTTGTCCAAGCCAGTCCTTTCAGCCAGCAGGCTCGTTGAGCAGTGCAGGTGAGGAACAGCGTGGCCAAGTCCTGCATGGTCCAGCCCCACCTAAATAGGCCAGTGTCATGTCATACAAATGCCTTGTTTACTTATTTACATAATGCATTGAATGTCCGTCTTCCCCATACAATGTAAACTTCACAAGGGTAGGTAAGGGTGTTGTCTGCTTGTTCTTCCTACTATAAAGCCGACACCCAGAACATCACAGGTACTCAACAGTTACTGAATAAATGAATTAACAGATGAATGAATAAACAATCACACACAATCTCTTTGGTCCTGATCTGACAATATGCTAGGCTCCTGCTGTCCTGCTCTGAGCATGTCAAACCAGCATGTCTGTCCTCCATTTTGCCTCTGGTCCAGTGTAAATGAAATGCGAGTAGTGCTTCCATCCTCACCACAGCCACCAAAGCCATGGCACCTTGAAAAGTGACCCCCATGCATCCCGGTGGGCATTACATGAGCAATCTGTGTCTGCTTCTGACCTCAATTTGCATGTCAGCAAACAGGTACTTTTTGCGTGGTCCTATTAATTTTTGTTTTCTTTAGGGGAAAACACACATGTGCAAATGATTCATCAGTCTGTTCCTCTAAACCTGCGTTCTCTCTCCTCTGATTTAATTTCTGGGTGGCAGATAAAGTACACAAGAACATCTCTTCTGGACTGATCCAAATATTCTGATTCTGTAATGTTAGGCACTTAATTCATTTGACAAGTTGTACTTAAGAAAAATGTAAATCCTAATGAAGGTTAAGTAACTTGGGGCATCTTGATTTCCTAACACCTTAGTGTGGGGGTGGTGCAGGCATTAGTCCTCCCCATGAGCAGGTGAGAAAAATGGGGCACAGAGTCATCAAGTGTCTTATCCATGGTTACATCACTCTGTGCATATGTATTGAATGACTAAGAAACCTAGGAGTCCAGAATTATTACTACAGTAATAATCACAATGATGGACCCTACTGCTTAAGCATTTAACTATAATGCTAAGCATTTTATTTACATTATACAACTTAATCTGCACTACCATATGAAACAGGTGTAATTATCCCCATTTTACAGATGGGGAAACTAGGTCTCAGGATGCAATGGGGGGGTGGGGGCTGGACGGAGTGGAGAAAGCTGGGTGGAATTAACACGTCTCTGGAGACTTGCTTCTTGATGCAGGATGACGCTCTGCCATACAATGCCGCATGGCTCATGTGAATAGTGATTCCTCTCTGTGACAAAGTCTTTTGTAAGAGAGTAAGGGAAATTGCCATTTTTTTCCTTTAAGAAAGAGAGAAGGAAATTAGGGATGGGGTGGAGAAGGGTGGTAAGAGATATAGAGGGGATATCAGACAGGGGAGAGGATTTCCATGAAGGAGTTAAAACAGCCTAAAGGCCATGCATTATACACAGCATAGAAGAATCAACACATTTATAGGATGAGGAGAAATAGATTTATCTTGTAAAGGTTTGACAATGAATGTTAGTTCAATAACACAATTTCAGGGCCTAGATGACATCATGGCTGGTAACTGATAGAAATTATATCCGTGTGCAACACATTGGAAAAAGAGCAGGCAAAGCCAGTCATTAATGACAGTATCAGGGAATGATAAGATCACTGTAACCAGGGGCTTCCAGCCCCCACCTCCCACAGCCAACACTGTGATGAGCCCAGCAACACACATAAAATGCCAGGCAGTTCGCAGATAAGACTCCCAGCTCCCATTCCCTGTCTGCATCACCTTTAAGTCTGCCCAAGTCTGACCTGCTGAGAGCTTGTTCACCAGTCTTTCTTGTGTTAATTAATGCCATAGCAGAGACAGACCTGCCAGGAACGATCTTTTGTCTGGAAAACTACAGAGCGAGGTCTAATCTTCCCTTCTCTGATTCCTTTTCTCTCATGTATCATCACTCCCTGCTCCACATTCTCTCAGAGGCAGGCCCTCCCTCCTCAGTTGTTTATTAGTGTGCTGCGTGGCTGGCCCAGAGAATCACCGGACTCATTAGTCTACCTCTGTGCAGGAGGCTATTGAATTAATACTAATTAACGATTCATACTGTTAATCAATAGTGCCACTGTAATGAGTTGTGTACTGGTGAGTTTGAAAGTTATTTTGTGCTATGAGAGCCCTGAATGGAAGGTGATTGGAAAGGGATCTATGTGTGCAGAGGGACACTTACGGGCCAATTTTTGAGAACTACCATTTGCTGACCACTCACTGGGTGTCAGGCTCTTTGCTCAGTCCTGGACTTAAATAATTTCTTTAATCCTAACAGTCTGTGAGGTACTATTAGCCCCGTTTTGCAGATGATAAAACACATGAACGACTAGCCCAAGGGCACACGAATAGTGAGCGGCAGAACCCACTCAGTGTGCAGCCAGTGCTGCTTTCAATCCTGAGGCAGGCTGTGGCTAGTCGCGTTTAATGTTTATTTGCAAACCAGGAAAAGGTACCTCTCTCTTAAGACACTTTCCTACCGTCTCCATAAAATGGCGATAATACATATCAGATTGACAGACAGCAGAGTGTGAACGGTACCTCCAGGGGCTAGAGTCAGACCTGTCCGACATAGGGGCAACCTGCTTCTGGGCCACACCCTGCCCCCATCCCAGGAAGAAGCAGCCATAGCAGAGGGCCACTCAATGGGGGGGCGTTCAGCAGAAGAGTGTATCAGAGGGTTCCTATGACACACTAGAGACTCGTAGCAGCCCTAAAGCCAGACCCGGAGAGGGAAACGTTGGCAGCATCACACCTGAGGCCGTATCTGAGTGTTGCTGAGAAGAGACTAAGGCTTTCTTCCACCAGCACCTGGAGCAAGAGGACGGCAGACTGTCTTTGTGGGCTCCCAAACAGAGGAGGCAGCGACAGGACACACCCACACATGCGGGGAGCCTCACGTGGGTCCCCGTGCTGTGCACGGGCAGCAGGCCCACATACAGGCACTCTTTGGGTCTTCCTTTGCAAACCAAGGCTGCCTCAACCTCCCCTCACATTCTGGAGGGGACGAGTGGCAGGAACAACATTTTGTGAGAAAAACGTCTAGTACAGATTAGGATGCTCATTTCCTCCATGAGATTTTTGCATAAACCGAACTAACAACCGAAGAGTTTGACGCTGGCTTAAAGTGAGGCAGTCAACTTGCTGACAAATTCTATTATTTTAAACCCTAGTGCTTTAGTTTAATTCTAGATTTAGGTATACTTGGGCTCTTCTTCAGCAAACCTATAGTAATTAATAAAATGACCAGAAGAAATAAGAAACAGTGTATGAGTTTCAGAAAGATCTTTTCCACAAATGAGGTGTGCCAAAATAAATAGGAAAAACAATCTATTTAATGGGGTTGGGGGAGGTCAAAATTCAAGCTTTTAGAATCTGAGGAGGTCTTCATTTAATTTTCACACTTTAACAGTTAAAATACAGATGTGTCATCTCATGCTCTTGAACACCATTCTGAAACTGAAATGTTCTTTAACTTTACATTTAACTGCTGTGATAATGTTTATTTTACCCTTGGGTGTGGCCTGTGTACACCCTTCAAAATCCTTCCTTTTTAGGTAAGTATGAACATGTGAAAGAGAGCTACTTCCTACTAAACTGATCATATGCACTCGGGGCTCTCGCAAACCACAGCAGGTCCCCTTCCTGGAGAAGGCTTCCTCTCCAGGCTCTGGGTGTCACTATCCCGAGGAACAAGCCAGCAGGTGAGCTTTTGTGAGACTCACTGACATACTTCTCATGTTCAGATGATAGGATGCTACTGAAAGTAATTCATAATCACATAATCACATCCTGTATTCTAAGCCCCAATCTTTTAATTGTAAATAAAATTAATTTCATGGTTCTTTGATTCTTTCTACATAAGCCAGTAAAGTATTGGCTATATTTTTTCACATTTTCCTGTTATTTGAGGATTCTTCAGTGAATCTCTATATATTACAAGTACTATCTCTGCTTCTCTATGAATGCCATGGCAGTGGGGCATAACAGGAACTTCTGCAATGGAGCTTTACTAACAGGGGCATTTACTTTTTAAAAAAAGGCAGATAAGAGAAGGCAGAGCATTGAAGATTCTTGCAGCCCCACCTTTTGGATCCGCCCTAAGATGAACTGGCTTCTGAAGGTATTTTTTTCGCTTGTCATCAGTCTTTTTCCAGGCAAATATATTGAAGTCAAGCTCTGACTTGAATACAAACCACGGTTTTAAAACATTCAGCATGATTCACATAATTGAATTTTGTTTAGAGTTCTACCAGGAGAATGTTTCTCTCTCCTTATTTCACTTCTTGGAGTTCCTGAATAAGCAAAAAGTTTGCAGGAGCCTGGCTCACACAGAGCTGGTCCTGGCCCATAGACAGTGCAAAACTGCTAGGCAGCAGGGACCTGGGATGTGAGGACATCCCAGTATGTGGTTTCCCCATGTTGGCCTGACTTCATACAGCCCCTGCAGGAGCTATAAACCCCAGGGTGGCATTGTCCCTACTAGTTGGGCTTCTGCCATTCTGGCTACAACAAGATTCTGGCTGAGCTTATAAATAATGCTCATCTAGCCTCTGAACCCACCTGCTAGCTAGCCTGGGAGCTAAAAAGTTATTCATTCATTTAGCAGACTTTTAATCAGCCCTTTCTGCTATGCCTGGCATTCTGACCAGAGCTGGGGACTCAAAAATAAAAGATGCAGCCCCTAGGTGAAGAAGTCACAGTTTAGTGGGTGCCAGAGGGACAATACAGAAAACAATTCTATTATCATTGAAGTTGAGAGAGGCAAGCACAGAAACCCACCTGCAGTGGTTTAAGGAGGAGATATCTGAACTGAGTTTTGACTAATGAATAGCCAAAAATGTGGGAATGAAGGCGTGAATTGTGAGTGTGTGTGTGCGCGTGCACACACACACATGTGTGAGGCTGTGTGTGTATGGGGGAAGCTAAATAAATTAATGAAAGGAGGTTTTTTTCCCCTTCCATACTTGACAAGGATATTTAAAACATTCTTTTAATATAATGATGACTAAGACATTTGATTTAACATGAGTCCAAATATATGGCAAATCTCAATAGGGAAATTAGTGACATTAAGAAATGTCAAAGCTCTTAAACATTACTGAGTTACAAATATGAATATAGACCCACATACTATTTAAGAAAATTGTGTTTAATTGATAAAGAAGCAAATCCCCAACCTGGTTTTAGAAATGTACACAAATCATCCACATGGAATTTTCTGTGATTACATAACTATAGTAAAGGATTTGACCATATGTTATAGGGCCAAAATTTATCACTGTAGATAGTAAATTACTGTACTTGATTTTTTGGTTTCTTTATTTTCAGTTCATGTGTTTACCTGTATAGAGAGTTAAGGAACATGTTGCTCTCTCTTGCTTGCAAATTTAAAGTAATATGGAATGTCAAATTCCCAGGCTTAAGGATCTTAATTTAAGAAAACATATTATGTCAGTCCTTTGTTATGATGGCTGAATGCCATCCAGCTGAAGAGTTTTAAAATGGGGGGGCATGTTTAGCGTCTTGGTTGTCTTAGTCCCTCTCTCTGTGGAATGAGGATACTGAGAGTGTTATTTATTAGAGTTGCTGTGCGAACTGTTCATCATTTTTCAGTAAAAGGTGAATTGTTTGTATACAGTTGTAGAGTTCAGATAAACCAAGCCAGGTGCTGCTGAAGATGTTGCAGAGCTGTGGGGGAGTTTTTGTTGCACGGTATATGTTCCTTCAGGTTTATCTGGGGGTTTTTACCTTTTTGATGTTACCTTCAGTCTCTTTGCTAGGCATCCTCAACCTGTAGTCACCAGTCAGGACATTCCTTGTGTTTAATGATGCAAATTCAAGGGTACTTTCAGAGCAGAGATCCATGATATTAAGGGATTCCCATTAAGGCTAAAAAAGTCTGTGACAAAAAGTCCATTTTTCCTTCCAAGAATATAAGTGGCTTCCATGAAACCCCATGAGACTTCAGATCCACATCTGGCCTTTCACATACAAGCTGCTGTTGGACTAACTACTTAGAGTTTTTGTTAGCACATGTGCTGGCTCTGACTAAAATTAAGATGAGAAAACAATAACCATTATGATCACTGTAAGTGCTCAATGGCTGTGAGAAATATAAAGCCACAAGTCCATCAAATGTTATGAATTAGACTTCTATTAATACAGATGACCTCCCTGAATCCACACTGACCAGAGGGCATCAAGATTACTGCTATTACATAGAGTTGCATGTTAAGGGGGCAATCTCACCAATTAAAATTTTATAAGGCATGCACACTAGCATTCTGTCAGCATCCTGCTAAGTTTTTATTAATGACTGCCTCAGGCCTAGGGTACTCTTCCGTAACAAGCTGCCATCTGGGGGGGCCTTTTTGTCTTTGGTGTCATGCATCCTTGTTTGCTCATGTTGGGGGATGGTAGGAAAAGGGATGATTATTAGATTCTGCATTGCAATATGGCTGGGATTCTCAGCAATAGCCCCACCCCTCTTTGCACTGACTTTCAGCTGCTTTTCTCCTGGATTTCTGAGATTCTCCTCTTTATCTTTTCTCCTTTACCTCTGCCCAGTGTCTTTTCATAGTCTACTTTACAGATGTTTCTTCCTCCATCTGTTCCCCAGGGTTCTGTCCCTGGCTGCCTTTCTTATCTTCTGTTGTACCTGCCTAGGACTGTCTCATCCACATCCATGTCTGCAGCCGCACCCACCGTATAGTGTTGTCTGCCAAGTCTGTATTTGCAGCATGAGCATCATTCTGTTTTCCTGCAGGGACTTCAAACTCACTATATATAAACAAATTCTTTGCTTTAAACTTGCTTCTTCATTCCTGTAGCCTGAATCAGAGAATCAACATTAATCTAAATCCAGAGACCATGAAGCTCTTCAACCATCTCTGAATTCCCCCTTTCATCTTGGTAACTTTCCAGTTAGAAGAAGAGCATAGTGGTCAAAAGCATCTGCTTTGGGTCTAATTCCTAGTGTTACCACTTAATAGCTGTGTGGACCTGCTCCCCAAGGACCTTAGCCTTTCTAAGCCTTGGTTCTTTCATCTGTTAAATGGGGATAACATCTGATCTGCTGTTTAAACCAGTTAATGTTCAGTACCTGGGCCATGATGGGCCCTCCATATAGTTATGTTTTATTCAATTTCTCTTTGCTTCTCAGCTAGATCAGTGCTTTGCAAACTTGAGTGCACATAAGATTCACATGGAGGCTTGTTGAACCCTAGATTACTGACACCCATTCTAGAAAATATGCATTTCTAACAAGTTCCCAGGGCGTGCTGACCCTGCGGCTCCCAGGCCTACACACTGATGGCACTGAGAGCATTAAGTTCTCTTGGTCTGCAATCGCCCCAGCCCCCACTCGCCATGCCCCCGCCACACTGCTGTCAAAGCCATCTTTCTAAAACATTATCTAACCTTTACATAAAAAATTGGTTGAATTTTCTAGTAATTGCTAAGTACTTACTATGTTGTCAGGTATAGTTCTAAGTGTTTAACATGAAAGAACTCATGTAAAGCTGAGAATAGCTTGTGAGATAGATATTGTTTCCATTTTTCAGCTGAGGAAACCAAAGTATAGAGAGCTTCAGTAACTTGTCCAAGTTTACCAAGGTAACAAGTTTCAAAGTAAGAATTCCAGCCCTTGACTCCCAAGCCCACGATCTTAACCACTGCACTCATGGCCCTTCTACCCTGTCATTTCTCCATCTTAAAATTCTACAAAGAGTAACACAGCCTACACCATTTAAACCCAACCTTTAACATAGCCTTTGTGACCTGCACACCTCCTTTTTCACCACTTAATACCTTGTTCCCTGAGCTCCAGCCATTACAAAACGGTTTGTCAAGTACACATTCCCTTGCATAAAACACCTCCCTACCAACTCCTATTCATTCTTAATGAAGCTTGACTAAGATGTTACCTCTTTTGAGAACTGTTCCCAGATCTTTCCCACCAATTGTGGATTAAGGCCCTCCTTTTGTGGAAGTTCTCCTAGCACCGAGCACACTAGGCTTCTATTGGAGCTATAGTGTTCACACCTGCTTACTTGTCCAGTGAGACCCCCTCCAGGGTAGTGCATACTCTTGCCAGTGCACCTAAAAGGAAGTTAGTAAGTGAATGTAAACTGCATCCAATGGCACTTTTGGTCCCTCTCTCTTACCTCCTCAGTGGGCTCCTTCTTTGGGCTCCCTCACACCTATGTACAGAACTAATCTTGATTATATATATATTTTTAAAAGATGTAAAATGTAACAGGTGTCCATATAGCATGCAGCTTTAATAACTTTTAACATTTTACTTTGTTTAGATTTTTAAAATATTATGTTACAGAAAAATACCTGTTACAACCAATTTCCTAATTGTATGAGAAAAGAAATTGTCTTAAAGAGTTTTTTCTAGATTTAAATTATTTAATTTGAATTAATTATTTAATTTTTAAAAGCTTGTACATGGGTGAATTCAAAGAAATTAACAGCTGATGTCTCATCAGAAACCATGGGGCTCAGAAGGCAGTAGAATGACAGTCAAAATGCTGGAAAGAAAAGATTGTCAACCAAGAATTCTATGGCCATCAAAAATATCCTTTAGAATGAAAGAGAAATTAAGAGATTTCCATATAAAGAATAAATGAAAATTTGGCACTTGCAGCCCTGATCAAATGGAAAATACTAAGGAGAATCCTTCAAGCTGTAATAAAAGAATACCACACAGTTATTTGAGTCCACACACATAAAAAAACACCAATAAAGATAATTAAATAGTAAAAATAATAGTCAATATAAATGTATTCTTCTTTTTAGCTCTTTTACTCTTATCTAATTTAAAAGACAATTGCATAAAGCAGTAATTATGAAACTGTGCTGATGGGCTTATAATGTATAAACTTGTAATTTGGTTGATAATAATAGCAATAGAGAATGAGGGAGGGAATGGAGCTATACTAAAGCAAAGGTTTTGTACAAAATTGAAATTAAGTTGGAATTACGTTAATTTTAATATCAAAGTAGTCATTCAAAAAGCCTTAAAAATATAGTAAATGCAACAATGGAATTAAAAGAGAAAACATCTAGTTAATGCAAAATAATGCAATAATGAAGGATAGAGGAATGAAAAGGCATACTTACAGAAAACAAAAAACAACTGGCAGAAATAAATCCTATATTAGTAATTACATTAATAATAAATGAATTAAGTTCTCTAATCAAAGGGCAGAGATTGGTATGATGGGTTTTAAAAATGAGCCAACTCTATGCTGTTTAGGAAATAGTTTAGATTTAAAGACACAAATAGGTTGGAAGTAAAAAGGGGAAAAAGTATACCATACAGAAACAACCAAAAGAGAACTAGAGTGCGTATACTGAGACAAAGTAGACTTGAGACTAAAAAATTAAAATGATAAAAGGGTGAATACATCAGGGAGATACCACAATTATAAACATATAAGCATTTAACAACAGAGCTCTAAAATACATATAACAAAACTTGACACAACTGAAGGAAGAAAGAAACAACTCAACAATAATAGAGTTCAGAACCTTACTTTCAATACTGAATAGAACAACTAGGCAGAAGATTAACAAGGAAATACAAGACTGAACAACACTATAAACCACTAAACTAGTAGACCTACAATATCTGTTGAACACTTCACCCAACATAAGTAGAATACACATTCTTATCTACTATATATACATGGAACATTCTCCAAAATAGCCAATACATTAGACCATAAAACAAACCTTAATAAATTTAAAAGAGATGGAATCAAAGTATGTTCTCTGAACACAAAGGGATGAAATTAGAAATCAACAACATGAATAAAGTTGAGAAATTCAACAATATGTAAAAAGTAATGAAAATAATCCCAAATAACCAATTAGAGATGAAATAAAATGAGAGACAACAGGCCAAAACTTATGGGATACAGCTAAAGCATTGTGTAGCTATAAATGCCTACATTAAAAAAGAAGAAAGACCTCAAATCAAAAACATAAGTCCCTGGGAAGCTAAAATAAAGAAGAGCAAACTGAAACCAAAAAGGCAATAATAAAAATTAGAGCAAAAATATAGAATAGGAACCAATAGAAAAAAATCAACAAAAACTAAACTTGGTTCTCCGAAGAGATCACCTAATGTGACAAAACTTTAGCTAGATTAATGAAGGGAAAAAGAGAAAAGACTCAAATTATTATTATCAGGAATGAAAGAAGGGACATCACTAACAACTCTACAGATATAAAGTTATAAGGGACTACTATAAATAACTCTATGCCAATAAGTTAATAAATAATATAGATGCAATTAAAAAATTCCTATAAAGACAAAAACTACCTAAATTGATTCAAAAAGAAACAGAAAATCTGAAGAGACCAATAATAAGTAAAGAGATTGAATTAGTAATAATAAAAAAACTTCTCACAAATCTCAAGTTCAGAGGGATTCAGTGGTGAATTCCACCAAACATACAAAGAATTAATACCAATCCTTCACAAACTCCTCCAAAAAATAGAAGAGTCCAGAACATTACCAATTCATTCTATGAGGCTAGTGTTACCCTGACAATAAAACCAGATAAAACATCACAAGAAAACCACAGACCAGAATCTCTCATGAAAATAGTGTAAAAACCTTCAACAAAATACTAGTGAGCAAAATTCAGCAACATAAAAAAATACTATATACCATGCTCAAGAGTAATTCAACCTAGGAATGCAAGATTAGTTCAACATAGGAAATCAATGTAATAAACCATATTAAAAGAATAAAAGACAAAAATCACATGATCATCTCAATACACTAAGAAAAAGCACTTGACAAAATCCAGCCCCTTTCATATGAAGATACTCAACAAACTAGGAATAGAAGAGATTTGCTCAACCAACTAAAGAACATCTACAAAACAAACAAACAAACATTGAGCTAACATTATATTTAATGGTAAAAGAGTGAATTCTTCCTCTCTAATTGAGGCACCAGAAAACAAAGTTTTCTTTTGCCACTTCTGTTCAACACTGTACTGGAGGTTCTAGCTAGGGCATTTAGACCAGAAAATGAAATAAAAGGCATCCAGGGTGGAAAGGCAACACAGATGGCATGATCTTATAAACAGAAAATCCAAAGGAATCCACACAAAAACTATTAGAAATAATAAATGAGCTGAGAAGGTTGTAGGATCCAGTAGGAAACATACTATTTCCAAACACTAGTAATGAACAATCTGAAAATAAAATTAATACAGTAATTCCACATGTGATAGGAGTAAAAAGATAAAATACATAAAAATATATTTAATGAAAGAAGTGTAAGACACACTGAAAACTACAAATATATTTAATGAAAGAAGTGTAAGACACACTGAAAACTACAAAACATTGTTGAAAGAAATTTTAAAAGATCTAAATAAATGGAAAGACATCCCATGTTCATGGATTCAAAGACTTAATATTGTTAAGATGGCAATTTTCCCAAAATTGATCTACAGATCCAACTCGATCTCTGTCAAAATCACAGCTGTTCTGGGGGGACAGAAATTTACAAGCTGCTCCTAAAATTCATATGGTAATGCAAAGGACCTAGAATAGTCAACATCACCTTAAAAAATGAACATGTTGGAGGACTCAGACTTCCAGTTTCAAAACTTACTACAATGCTACAGTAATCAGAGCAGTGAAATTGGCATAAAGATGGATATACAAATCACTGGAATAAAATTGAGTCAAAAACAAACCCTTACAATTATGGTCAGTTGACTTTTGACAAGGTGCCAAGACAATCCAATGTGGAAAGAAAAGTCTCCTCAACAAATGGTGGTGCACAACTATATAACCACATGTAAAATGGATGGATCCACATGGATCCTTACCTTATATTATGTATAAAAATTAACTTAAAATGGATCATAGACCTAAATATAAGAACTAAAACTGTGAAACTCTTAGAAGAAAAGAGGGGCAAACCTTTGTGACCTTATTATACAATGGTTACTTATATATAACAACAAAAGCACAAGCAATAGATAAATTGAACTTCATGAAAATGAAAAACTTTCATACTTCAAAGGACATTATCAAAAAAGGAAAAGTCAACCCACAGAATGGGAGAAAATATTTACAAATCATGTATCTGATAAGGGATTTGTATCTAGAATACATAAAGAACTTACACTCCACAACAAAGACAAAAAACCAAATTTTAAATAGGCAAAGGATTTTGAGTAGACATTTCTACAAATAAGATATACAAATGGCCAATAAGCATGTAGAAAAATGCTCAACATCATTAGTTGTTAGACAAATGCAAATTCAAGATACCACTTCACACTACTAAGATGGCTAAAATTAGACAGACTGTAACACCTGTTCGTAAGGATGTGGAGAAATTGGAACCCTCATACATTGCTGGTAGGAATGTGAAATGATGCAGCCACTTTGGAAAACAATTTGGCGGTTCGAAAAAGTTAAACATAGAGTTATCATGAGATCCAGCAGTTACTCTTCCAGGTATTTATTCATGAGAAATGAAAACATGCCTACACAAACACTTGTACATACTGTACATATTGATATGTCACAATACCCCAAAAGTGGAAACAACCTAAGAGTCCACCAATTGAGGTCTAGAAAAACAAAATGTGGTATATTCATGCAATGGAATAGCATTCAGCTGTAAGAAAGAATGGGGTACTGATATGCCATGAAACAGGAAAATATTATGCTAAATGAAAGAAACCAGCCACAAGAGATCACATACTATGTGACTCCATTTATATGAAAGTCCAAAATAGGCAAATCTACAAAGATAGAAAGTAGTTTAGTGGTTACTTAGGGATGGAGGATCTGTGGAGGTAGAGAAATAGGGAGTGACTATTACAGGGCATGGGGTTTCTTTGGGAAGGGATGAAAATACTCTAAAATTAATGGTGATAGTGACAAACTCTGTGAATATATTATAAACCACTGAACTGTACACTTCAAAGGCATGAATTTTATGATCTGTGAATTACATATCAATAAAGCTGTTTTATAGATATATAAAAAAGTACTTATACTTCAAATTACTCTGGCATCTCCTGGGACCCTGAATAATCCTTGGTAAGAAGCAGAAGTCAGACAGACATCATATTTGTTCCTTGAAATAATTAAATCTGGTGGAAGTAATAATTGCAGACTAGAAGCTCAGTACGTCCCAGCCGGGGGTCTGTGATGAGTTTCCTTTCATTACCACATCCTTTCTGTGACTGTTTACATTGACCATTTGGATGGTCCCCTGAAATCTGGTCTCAATGTCTTGTACAGACGCTGCCTCTTTCTCTCTTTCCCCTCCTTTCTAGTTTCTGCATATATAGTAGAGCATGACCATATTTATTCAATTTAAGTCAAATGGAGTAGGAGAATATGGAGGATTGTGACATCAGTAAGCATGCCAGTAATTAAAGCATGGACAGCAAAATGATCATTATGAAATGAAATGGAAGGCTCAATATAAGTGGACCTTTACATGAAATCTTATGTGGCACAGTCAGGAATAACAGAATGCCTTTGAGGACCTCTTCATTTTCTGAATTTTCAGCCCCCAGAGGCATCAAGCATTTTATTTCTGAATACTAGTAAAAGGACAGCAATAAAAGCCAGTCTTTGAGCCAAAGGCCAAGATTAAGTTCTCTTCTACAGCTATTTTTATTTTTTTAAATGCCACCTATACACAATTGAATATAGATTTGGGTTTAGAATAATACTTAATTAATAATGTTTAATAATAAAATAATGTTTAGGTTTGCTTAGTTCTGTGCTTGCTTTTCCTCAACTGTGACCCAGAGATTTTGATAGGACCCTATTTTTCCTTGAAAATCTAAGCACTATAAACAAATTCATTTTGATGGCAACTTATTTTCATCATATACATCTAATTTTGTCTCTAGTTGAAAATGTGCAGGCATGCTGCAGCTATCTGAAGAACCTGTTACAAGAGCTGATTATCAACAGCCTGGTAAACATGGCCATTTCTAGATATAAGATGTGGTGCAACGGTAAAACACTCTAATTATAAAACTCTGCAAGCGTCAGCCACAGAAACAGCTGCAGGCATTACTGACAAATGGTGGTTTTGTACTCCTGTCACTTTTTAATGTTTCTGAAATCATATTCATCAGAATGAGGACAAACTCCACACTTCAAAAATAAACACAAACAATATCATCAGTGGCCTGGCTCAAACTTACAGGGAAATGCAGGCCTAAAAACCAAATCAGCTTCCTGTTTTCCTTCTACGTAATGATTCACAAATAAGTTGGAAGGACCTCGTTGTTTCTGAACAGCAATTCAATGATTTAAACAGAAAATCAACCTCTATTGAAACCAAAGATTTTCTTTATATAGAATGCTAATGAGTCTATACTAGAGAATGGAGAGAGTGGGTGTGTGACAACAGGGAAAGGAATATTCCAGCATGATTACCTTCTTTCTAAATTTTAGCTGTTTGTACAAGAGCAGAAAAATTATCGTCATAATTTGTCTTCTCCATTAAACAGTGATCGCCTTAAAGAAAATAAATTGTATTTCTTTATCTCTGCAAGCATGGGACATGGCACAGCTGCTGCTCAAAAATTTTGGGGGAAGGGAAGGAAGGAAGTTTGACTTGTCTAGTGACCACTGTTACAATAGTGGCAGACTGTCTGTGGCACATGATGAGGGTATTTATTTATTTTTTATTTTTTTAATATAGGTATCACTGAAATATACTCTTATGAAGGTTTCACATGAAAAAACAATGTGGTTACTAAATTCACCCATATTATCAAATCACCTATATATCAATACCCCACTGAAGTCACTGTTCATCAGTGTAGTAAGATGCCACAGAGTCACTACTTGTCTTCTCTGTGCTACACTGTCTTCTCTGTGACCCACCCCAACACTGTATGTAATCAATCATAATAGCCCTCAATCCCCTTCTTGCTCGCTCACCACCCACCCCTCCCCACCCCTCACCTTTAGTAACCCCTAGTCCCTTCTTGGAGTCTGTGAGTCTGCTGCTGTTTTCTTCCTTCACTTTTGCTTCGTTGTTATACTCCACAAATTAGGGAAATGATTTGGTACTTGTCTTTCTCCACCTGGCTTTTTTCACTAAGCATAATACCCTCTAGTTCCATCCATGTTGTTGCAAATGGTAGGATTTGTTTTCTTATGGCTGAATAATATTCCATTGTGTATACCTTCCACATCTTCTTTATCCATTCATCTACTGATGGACACTTAGGTTGCTTCCATATCTTGGCTATTGTAAACAGTGCTGCGATAAACATAGGGGTGCATCTGTCTTTTTGACTCTGAGAACTTGTATTCTTTGGGTAAATTCCAAGGAGTGAAATTCCCGGGTCAAATGATATTTCTATTTTAGTATTTTGAGGAACCTCCATATTGCTTTCCACAATGACTGAACTAATTTACATTCCCACCAGCAGTGCAGGAGGGTTCCCCTTTCTCTGCATCCTCATCAGCATTTCTTGTTCCTTGTCTTTTCGATGTTGGTCATCCTAACTGGTGTGAGGGGGTATCTCATTGCAGTTTTAATTTGCATTTTCCTGATAATTAGCGATGAGGAGCATCTTTTCATGTGCCTGTGGACCATCCGAATTTCTTCTTTGCAGAATTGTCTATTCCAACCCTCCAACCATTTTTTAATTGAGTTATTTGCTTTTTTGGGTGTTGAGGCGTGTGAGTTCTTTATATATTTTGGATGTTAACCTCTTGTCAGATATGACATTTACAAATATATTCTCCCATACTGTAGGATGCCTTTTTGTTCTACTGATGGTGTCCTTTGCTGTAAAGAGGCTTTTTAGTTTGATGTAGTTTCATTTGTTTTTTTTTTTTTGTTTCCCTTGCCCAAGGAGATGTATTCAGAAAAGTTGCTCATGTTTATATTCAGGACATTTTTGCCTATGTTGTCTTCTAAGAGTTTTATGGTTTCATGACTTACATTCAGGTCTTTGATCCATTTTTAGTTTACTTTTGTGTATGGAGTTAGACAGTAATCCAATTTCATTCTCTTGCATGTAGCTGTCCAGTTTTCCCAACACCAGTTGTTGAAGAGGCTGTTATTTCCCCAATGTATGTCCATGGCTCCTTTATTGTATATTAATTGACTGCATATGCTTGGGTTTATATCTGGGCTCTCAATTCTGTTCCATTGATCTATAGGTCTGTTATTGTACCAGTACCAAATTGTTTTGCTTACTGTGGCTTTGTAGTAGAGCTTGAAGTCAGGGAACATAATTCCTCAAGCTTTATTCTCCCTTTTCAGAATTGCCTTGGCTATTTGGGGTCTTTGGTGGTTCCATATGAATTTTAGAACTATTTTCTGTAGTTCATTGAAGAATGCTATTGGTATTTTGATAGGGATTGCATTGAATCTGTAGATTGCTTTAGGCAGGATGGCTATTTTGAATATTAGTTCTTCTTATGCATGAGCACAGGATGTAAGTCCATTTATTGGTACCTTCTTTAATTTCTTTCATGAGTGTCTTGTAGTTTTCAGAGTATAGGACTTTCACCTCCTTGGTTAGGTTTATTCCTAGGTATTTTATTCTTTTTGATGCAATTGTGAATGGAATTGTTTTCCTGATTTCTCTTTCTGCCAGTTCATCATTATTATATAGGAATGCAACAAATTTCTGCATATCAATTTTGTATCCTGTAACTTTGCTGAATTCAGATATTAGTTCTAGTATATTTTGGTGTGGATTTTTTAGGGTTTTTTTTATGTACAATATCATGTCATCTGCAAACAGGGACAGTTAACATCTTCCTACCTATCTGGATGCCTTTTATTTCTTTGTGTTGTCTGATTGCCATGGCTAGGACCTCCAGAAAATTGTTGAATAAAAGTGGAGAGAGTGGGCATCCTTGTCTTGTTCCTGATCTTAAAGGAAAAGCTTTTGGCTTCTCCCTGTTAAGTATGATATTGGCTGTGGGTTTGTCATATATGGCCTTTATTATGTTGAGGTAGTTGCCCTCTATACTCATTTTGTTGAGAGTTTTATCATGAATGGATGTTGAATTTTGTCGAATGCTTTTTCAGCATCTATGCAGGTGATCATATGGTTTTTGTCCTTGTTTTTGTTGGTGTGGTGGATGATGTTGATGGATTTTCGAATGTTGTACCATCCTTGCATCCCTGGAATAAATCCTACTTGATCATGATAGATGATCTTTTTGATGTATTTTTGAATTTTGATGCATTTTGCTAATATTCTGTTGAGTAATTTTTCATCTATGTTCATCAGGGATATTGGTGTGTAATTTTCTTTTTTGTGGCATCTTTGCCTGGTTTTGGTATTACAATGATGCTGGCCTCATAGAATGAGTTTGGATGTATTCCCTCCTCTTCTACTCTATGGAAGACTTTAAGAATGATGGGTATTAGGTGTTCACTAAATATTTGGTAAAATTCAGTGGTGAATCCATCTGGTCCAAGGATTTTGTTCTTAGGTAGTCTTTTTTATTAAAAATTCAATTTTGTTGCTGTTAATTGGTTTGTTCAGATTTTCTGTTTCTTCCTGGGCCAGTCTTGGAAGGTTGTATTTTTCTAGAAAGTTGTCCATTTCTTCTAGGTTATCCAATTTGTTAGCATATAATTTTTCATAGTGTTCTCTAATAATTCTTTGTATTTCTGTGGTGTCCGTAGTGATTTTTCCTTTCTCATTTCTGATTCTGCTTATGTGTGTAGACTCTTTTTTTCTTGGTAAGTCTGGCTATGGGTCTATCTATTTTGTTAATTTCCTTGAAGAACCAGCTCCTGCTTTCATTGATTCTTTCTATTGTTTCATTCTTCTCAATTTTATTTATTTCTGCTCTAATCTTTATGATGTCCCTTCTACTGACTTTGGGCCTCATTTGTTCTTCTTTTTCTAGTTTCATTAATTGTGAGTTTAGACTATTCATATGGGATTGCTCTTCTTTCCTGAGGTTAGCCTGTATTACAGTATACTTCCCTCTTAGCACAGCCTTCACTGTATCCCACAGATTTTGTGGTGTTGAGTTATTGTTGTCATTTCTCTCCATATCTTGCTTGATCCCTGTTTTTATTTGGTCATTGAGCCATTGGTTATTTAGGAGCATGCTGTTAAGCCTCTATGTGTTTGTGGGCTTTTTCATTTCTTTGCATAATTTATTTCAAGTTGTATACCTTTGTGGTCTGAGAAGCTGGTTGGTACAATTTCAATCCTTTTGAATTCACTGAGGCTCTTTTTCTGGCCTAGTGTATGATCTATTCTTGAAAATATTCCATGTGCACTTGAGAAGAACTTGTATCCTTCTTCTTTTGGGTGGAGTGTTCTGTAGATGTCTGTTAGGTCCATCTGTTCTATGTGTTGTTCAGTGCCTCTGTCTTCTTACTTATTTTTTGTCTGGTTGATCTGTTGTTTGGAATGAGTGGAGTGTTGAAGTCTCATAAAATGAATGCATTGCATTCTATTTCTCCCTTCAATTCTGTTAGTATTTGTTTCACATATATAGGTGATCCTGTGTTGGGTGAACAGATATTTATAATGGTTATATCCTCTTGTTGGACTGACCCCTTTATCAGTATGTAATGTCCTTCTCATCTCTTGTGACTTTCTTTGTTTGAAGTCTATTTTGTCTGATGCAAGTACTGCAACTCCTGCTTTTTTCTCCCTTTTAGTTGCATGAAATATCTTTTGCATCCCTTCACTTTTCATCTGTGTATGCCTTTGGGTTTGAAGTGAGTCTCCTGTAGGCAGTATATGTCTTGTTTTTCTATCCATTCAGTGACTCTACATCTTTTCATTGGTGCATTCAGACCATTTACATTTAGGGTGATTATCAGTAGATATGTACTCATTACTATTGCAGGCTTTAGATTTGTGGTTACCAAAGGAGCAAGGCAACTTTTTTACTATCTAACAGTCTAACTTAACTCACTTAGTATACTATTATAAATACAGTCTAAAGGTTCATTTTTTCCCCCTACCTTTTCTTCCTCCTCCATTATTGATATATTAGGTGTCATATTCTGTACTCTTTGTCTATCCCTTGACTGACTTTGGGGGTAATTGATTTAATTTTGCAATTGCTTAGTGATTAATTGGTGTACTTCCTTTACTGTGGTTTTATTTCCTCTGGTGACGGCTATTTAGCCTTAGTAGCACTTCCATCTATAGCAGTCCCTCCAAAATACACTGTAGAGATGGTTTGTGGGAGGTAAATTCTTTCAACTTTTGCTTATCTGGAAATTGTTTAATCCCTGCTTCAAATTTAAAAGATAATCTTACCAAGTAGTGTATTCTTGGTTCGAGGCCCTTCTATTTCATCACATTAAACATATCATTGCACTCCCTTCTGACCTGTAAAGTGTCTGTTGAGAAGTGTGATGAAAGCCTGGTGGGTTTTCCTTTGTATGTGACCTTTATTATACCTCTGCTGCTTTTAATACTCTGTCCTTATCCTTGATCTTTGCCATTTTATTTATTATACATCTTGGGTTGTCTTCCTTGGGTCCCTTGTGTTGGGAGATCTGTGCACCTCCATGACCTGAGAGTCTATCTTCTTCCACAGATTGGGAAAGTTCTCAACAATTAATTACCTCCTCAAAGACACTTGCTATCCATTTTCTCTCTCTTCTTCTTCTGGTATGCCTATAATGTGAATGTTGTTCCTTTTGGATTGGTCACACAGTTCTCTCAATATTCTTTTAATCCTAAAGATCCTTTTTTCTCTCTCTGCCTCAGCTTCTTTGTATTTCTGTTCTCTAATTTCAATTTCATTTACTGTCTCTTCTACCTCATCTAATCTGCTTTTAAATTGCTCTGTTGTATGTTTCATTTTGGATGCTGTATTTTTCAAAATTTCTATCTCTTTGTTGAATTCCTCCCTGAGTTCTTGAATATTTTCCTGTAGCTCCGTGAGCATGTTTATGATTGTTATTTTGAAATCACTTTCAGGAAGATTATGCATTCAGTTTCACTTGATACTTTTTCTGATATTTGTGGGATTTTGGTTTGCTCCACTTTCTTTTAATGTTTAATATTCATAGGTGGTGCCCTCTAGTGCCCAGAAGCTCTACTCTCTGGAGCTGCTCAGCCCCTGGAGTGATGGTGGGGGTTTCAGGCTAGTGGCACTGGTACCTGCTGCGAGGAAAGGATCTTTCCTGTGTCCCATCTTCGGTGGCTTCCTCCACTGCAAGGGTCAGTGGCCTGAGCGCACATGGAGGAGACTCTATGCTATGCTCTTGTAGCTGCTGTAGGCAATGCCACCCTTTGTCTGACCTGGCGTAATGGCGGGAGCAGATGGTTTGTGAGCTACTGCTGGCTGGGAGGTAGGAGTGTCAGGCTGCATATCATGGTGGTGGGCCTCGTAGCTAAGTTGCCAGCCTGAGGGATGGAGCACCTGATGCTCCTGAAAGTTCCCATCCTGCTTGGCTGAGTGCACGGAGACAATTTTGTCCATCTGTCCTTTCTCCTGAGCAGCAAGTTCTGTGCATTCCTTACTCCTTTAGCAGCCCTCTCACTGTTAGGAAGTCTCTCAGACTGCCCGCCTTTCTTCTGTCCCAGAGTGGCCTGTTGTAGGTACCTGTTCTCCACAAGTGGCTGGAATCTTAGTCTCTCCAAGTATTTCACCTGTCTTATCTTTCCAACCCCACTGATCTCCAGAGCACCATGTAATGTAGGTTCTTGCTCCCACTGCAGATCTCCAGAGCTGGTTGTTCAGCAGTCCTAGGCCCCCATCCCCTCCCTGTTCTGTTTCTCTTCCTCTCGCTGGTGAGCTGGCTTGGGTCCTTCTGGATCTGGGTCTTAGTACTTTACCCTTTTCCATGAGATCTGCTCTTTTCCCTAGGGGTAGGCAGTTTGCCACAGCTTTCTTTCCTGTTGCTTTTCAGGATTAGTTGTATTTGTTATATTCTCATATTATATGTGGTTTTGGGGGGAGTTTTCTGTCTCACCTCTTACACTACCATCTTTAAGCCAATCGAATGATGAGGGCATTTCTTAGGGAGAAGGGGACTGTCTGGAGTGCAGGTTTTAAACCATGACATTCTTCTTAGTTTCACAGTGAAAGAGGATATCAACTCTGGGTTGGACCCAGAAACTACTAACTGCAGAAATGTCAGGAAAGGAAAGAAAGGCAAGGCAGAACTTCTTGGCAGCCTAGGCTTTTTAGCCTTTAGATGTAATAATGTGGGGAAAAGTCATTTTCTATTGCTCTGTAACAACTGTACTGGAAATCCAGCAGCTCCAATAACACAAGTTTACTATTGCACAATTTCTTTGGGTTCCAGGACTCTAGACACAGCTTTCCTGGGTCCCTTGCTCAGTCTCCCAATGGTGCAGCCAAGGAGTCAGCAAAGCTGTAGTTCTCAACTGGGCCTTGATGTTCTCTCCAAATTCATCGGTGATGCACAGAATTCAGTTCCTTGAAGTTGTAGGACTGACATCCGCATTTTCTTGCTGGCTGTTGGCAGGAGGTCCTTCTGAGCATCTAGAGGTTTCTCTTAGTTCCCAGCCACACATGGTTATCTTCTGACATGGTAGCTTCAAAGCCAGTGGGACTAGTGTCTTATATACCATAATGTCACTGTGGGATGACTGTTCCCTCACCTTGTTCATATAACATAACCCAATCAAGGGAGCCCCAAGCCCCACATATTCTCAGGCCCCTCTTACACTCAAAGATGTATATACCTCTTGGGCTACCTTAGAGGGGGTCTGGCAAGTGCCAAAGGGGGGATGACTCATTCACCCCTTTATAGGAACACTTAGAGATGTTCCCTGTGTGGCTGTTCCAGATGCTTATTATTAGTCATTAGAGAGGATTTCTCTGACTGTGAGTCAGGAATCCACAAATGTATTTATGGAAGAGCTCTGGTTAAATGAAGAACTAGAGTGACAGGACTCTGGGCTGTCATCTGGAGGTGTGGGGCATGAAACTCCTCTCTCCACACCAACAAAAGAAAATTCTCTTTGAAATGCTATCAAGAATACTAAGATCTAACAAAAACATCAGTTAAGCACCAAAAGAGCAGAAGGCAACCTAAATATGCAGTATCAGTGCAGTATGCTAGTTACAGCTAAGGCTGCATGCCAGATGACTGGGGAGCCTTTCCATGCCCTTCTCTGACCTCATCCTGCTCTCTCCCACCCTGATGTTCATGTTTACCATTCCCTTGTTTTTCTTTTTAGTTGAGTCACACATGGATGTTTCTCTAAGCAATATATTGTTCAGTTTAGTCATGTTTTAACTTTACAAAAACAGAATTATTCTGTGTATTCTTCTTCAATCTGCTTTTTTCATCTAATATTATATACCTGAAATTTAGCCATGTTGACATTTATAGCTGTAATTTATTCATTTCCATTGATATTCCATTCTTTGTAAATACCATATTTATCCATTTTCATGGTGAATATTTTTGTTTCTAGTTTTCTTTTTAATTGTAAGCAAATGACTATGAATATGCTTGCACATATTTCTGATACAAATATATATATTTCTCTAAGAAATATACCTAAGGATGGATCTATAGGGTCATGGCATAAACATAGTTTCACTTTTACTAGATAATACCAAATTGTTTTCCAAAGTGATTCTACCAAATCACGTTTGTTATTCCACATCTTCAGCAATACTTCATATCGCTGACTTTTTAATTTTTGCTAATTTTATATGTATAAAATGGTATCTCATGGATTTTGCTTTGCCTGTGCTTGATCAGTAATTAGGTTGAGAATGTTTTTTAAGGAATATGCCTATTTCCTCTTCTCTGTAATGCCTGTTCATGTTGAAGTTAGGTTTCTCAATAAAGTTGTTATTTTGATTGCTACTTGACTGTCTCCTATGTCTTACTTCTCAATTGCTTACAAACTTCAGAGGGTTATTATTTTAGATGTTCTCTTGAAGCAGTAAATAATGAGCTAGTTTGACCACGTAAGTGTTCAGCACTTGAGTACATGTTCAAATATTTTGAAGTGCTGGAATATATTACAGTATAAAATTGAGTTATGGGATGGGCTTAGCACAACATTTTACAGTTAGCTTGGCTTAAGATTTAGAGGCTAAGGCTGCCTTGTTATATGGTATGTTATCTTGTTAATGCGTTATTGTGAACCTCATGGATATATGTCGCACAGTAGAGGCTCAGCAAATATGAGCAGACTGACTAATGATACAGCAGTGGCAGATAACACAAATCTACATAAATGTATTTATTTGTGAATTTGTTCTATACACAAAAACTCTTCCCACAAAATGGTGCATTAGCTCTATTTTACTTCTGAATGAATTTCCATATGTTTTTAATGTTTTAAAATTAGCTATTGTAACAGCTAAAAGTATCTAGAACTTCTTAGTAGTTTAAAAAAAAGAACCAGAATTACCAAAGATGTCTGAATTTGGTTTGAGATTTTTAGAATCATATACAGTATTATTTAAAATTGATGATCAATTGACTAAATTTATTAAATAATCTTTTCCTCTAGTTCAGTGTTTCCCAAAGTGGTTTCCATGGAGTAGTAGTTCAGCCAGATGCAAACAGGGGTATTCAGTAAAAGGGTTCATGCTTTAGTACATGTGGGTTATCAGTTGAACCAGTTAAACTCTCAGTCTTTATAGATCCCTTAATGTACTATCAAAGGGTGAAACCCAAGAAGAGCTATGGTATGCAACACACCCTCAAATGTTTTTTGCCCCAAAATATCTGTAATAGCTGATCCCAGAAAACACACATTGGAAAATGTATAATGCTTCTTTCATTCTCCTGTCATCAGCTTCCTACAGTAGTAAGATTGTTTTCTTAGTCTTCTGTAAGTTACATTTTTTAGAAATATTATTCCTGGATTTAAATTTTAATCAGTTTTTTAGTAATTGTACAGTGTGTAATAAATATTTACACTACAAGAAAAATATTCACAATCCTGGAACTTTACAAAATTCCTTTTTAAGAAGATATGATTCAAGTTCATTAAAATGCTAATAAATCTAATCCTAAACTAATTAAATTTGTCATCAAGTACAGTTTGACATTTTACATAATATGGTATCTTAGATCCAAGTCTTAAAAAAGCCCAAAGCAATAAGATTGGAATTTCATTTATAAAAATATCTATGCTACTTTTTGTGTTAACAGAAAAATGAGAGAAGAGATGAAAACTACTTGATGTTACTACTACTGAATAAACAAAATACATTTGAAGATTTCTGCTTGAAAAATTCTTGTTTAGATCCAATTTATTCATAAAATGAAAAGAGCGCTTTTTAAAATTGACTTGTCATGGTCTTTTATGTATAAATGCAAATCCTGTACTTTGTGATCTGCTATGGAGCATTCTTCTGTAAAGATGGCCCTTCCTGACAAACTGCCACAGAGAATGGGGTTGC
The DNA here is from genome assembly GCF_040802235.1 of Manis javanica. NCBI lineage: Eukaryota > Metazoa > Chordata > Mammalia > Pholidota > Manidae > Manis > Manis javanica. The sequence continues at coordinate 143,098,443 of NC_133158.1, forward strand.
CAGCACTTAATCTATGAGGAAGCCAACACATTCACACACAGTCTGCATGCAAATTTAATTTGGTTTATATTTCCTCTCAGTTTCGTTTAAGATTTATAGCTGAATTAAATAATGCCCAGCTATATGCCCCATTTATTCTTATAAAGACAGGCTGGCACCTTTGCACCAAGAAATGAATGGGACACAGAAGAGGATTTAAATGAGCTAATTACCCTCTCTCTTTGACCACTGGAATATTTTCAACCTCCCCCGACAATTCTGACTTAGTGAAACTGTAACACACTAGGCATAATGGGCACTTACTCTGAGGTTGGCATTTACTTACGAGGATGGAACTTAGTGGACCTTCAGTAAAACACCAAAATGTAGGCTGTCCATTAAACTATGTGCAAGAACCTTGAAGGTCTTTGGAGGATAGGAAAATTAGTGGAAAAATGAAAATGCTGCTGAAGAGTTAATCAGCATAATCAGTTAGTCAAGAAGCTCAGACTCCGTAATTGGGCTGAAAGGAAAAATGCACTAGATCTCATCTCTCTCAAGCTCCTTAGAGTTCTGTGACCTTCCCTTTCCTCTTCAGTTTTTCACTGTGACATTGATTCAAAATTGTTAACTGGGGCCATCTGCAGAGAATTTCCCCAGGTTCCTTAAGAAAACCAGAGACACATCCTCAACTCCCTCTTTCTAAGGAGCCACATACAAGGTAGGGTACGTATCACCCTTATTCACAGGTCTGCTTGAAAAATAATGACATAGTCTATTCATATCCAGTTAGAAATACCAGCTGAAATATCTCAAGCTAGCTTTTACACAATCTGGCAAGACAAGCATAAACAAAAAGAAAAGAAAGTGAATTGTGTTTGGTTCAGACAACCAAATTGTTATTCCAAATATCGTCTTCTAAGAAACCAGAAAACAGACTCTTTTCCTCCAAATGAATACCCAGTCCACGAGCATGCACTGTTCTCTTAAAGACTCATTCACTGGTGAACCCCTCAGAAAGTTTCCAAATCATGGACATATTATTATCAGCACCCTGTCCAAATAAATTGAATTAATAAAGTTGTTCTTCACAAGCTAACTGCTCCCTAACCTGGTATCCTATCATTGTGGCCTCCACTCTCAACCTTTTATCTTCCTCTCCCATCAAAACCTGTTGGTAGTATACATTACTTCTCTGACAGAGACATGATGAAACAATAGTTTCCTGAGAAAAGCAGTTCCTCTTTTGTCTCCTAAGCTCTCTTTAGAACTCCCCACTAGACACTGCAAATGGGATGCCCTGTGGGCACCTAAAACCCAAATTAACATCTTTCTCCATCTCTTCCCCTTCTTCAACCTGTTCCTTCTTCAGAGTTCTATTACCTTGGTTAGATCATCAACTGCCCATTTATCTCACTTAAGAAATCAGAGAGACAATTTTTCACATTGTAGAAGAAGTATTTGTTTGCATAGCTGTTTCACCCACAGGGGAAATGTGATGAGTCTCTCCCAGAAAACAGCACCACTCAACACCATGTGAGTGAATAAATGCTTGATGTTGATGGAGATCATAGCAAAATGCTATTAACTATCTAATATTTGTTTTTTATTAGCTGCCTAGAGTGGCCCCAGTCAAAGTTAACAGCAGGACTATTCCCAAGAACTCGGCTGCATCTCTCCTGCCATAGGATTCCCCAAAGACTAGGAATTCTGGGCACTCTTCTTTTTGGAATTCTGGGCACTCCTCTTTTTAAGTACAGATATACTTTCATATGCAATTAACAGCAAATACTCAGGTCAGATTGGCTGGGGGTAACTCATACTGCCCATTTCTAATGGTAAAAGTGGCACTCACTTCTGAGTAGGGTAGTATTTGGCTTAGAGACTGCCTGCATTCACAGTGAGCAGGTTTGATTAGCCAGTTCAAAGAGCAGCTAGCTTGGTAAGCTAATTTTTGCTGAGGAAATAAAGCAAACCAACGAAAGAACCACTGAATCCAGTTGTACTAAAAGAATCAGAGCTAAAATGTTTACTCTGACATGAAAAAGAAGGGCCCAGACCTGGCTCAGCTGCATGCCACAAGAAAGCCTTTGTCTGGAGACAGGTCTCAGGTGGTAGGAGTCGAACATAACTCAAGGGATTTAATTAGTGAATGCAGCTGAAGGACATAAATAATGACCAGTTTAGAGATGCAGTTCATGTCTCCAATCAACTCAGCACCAGCAGTAACAGAACACATCTGCTGGAAAATCCCCTTCAGGATTTCAGATCACATTTGACAAATTATTTTTACTACAACTGCATTATCTCCAAGCCCTGGCAGGGAGGTTTTATGAAGAACTACTACATGTCAGTGACACAGCCATATTTCAGCCTACTGCTAATTTCACTGAGGTACCCTGTACACAACTGCTTAGCTTTTCAGCTAGTTTGGAAGTACTTAAGTGAAAGAGGATCACCAGCATTATCCCACACGAGACAGGGTCTGCAATGGGATTCTAGGGCCAAACTGCTAAAACCTGTAAATTAGAACCCAACACAGTGCATGACTCTTGTGGATAAAGTGAAGGTTCCCGTGGCCATGATTCTCACCTGGCCCTGGTCAGCTAGCTCACTACACACGTGTAGGCAATACGTTGTTATTGACTCTATATAAAGAGCTCCGCCCAGTGTTCTGGGCAACACACTGCCATGGTCACATGGCTACAAGGCTGCACAGCTGCAGAAGAGCAGACACTGTAGTGGTGGCAGCACCAAGGACAGAGACTGAGCCGGCTGCGGGGCAGAGAGGCCCAGAGGCAGAGACTGGCTTGCTGCATACAGACTCGCTCTGAGTGGATGGGATTCTGGTGATTGACCTGCCACCATGGGAATAAAGTTGGGTATAAACCTTTTCACCCCAAGAATGTTCCGTTGTCATTCTTTGGTCTCACTGAATCCATAGTGAACTTGCTCAGGGCTGAAACCCATTGGCAAGACAACTATTAACTAAAAAATAGAATATATCCAAATAAATACGTTATCACAATGCTTTTGATGTCTCTTTGTGGGTGGGATTAGAGAACTCATTAACTATTTCCCCATTCCCCTCCCCCTACCAACTGCCCTCCACACACACCTGGACTTATTGCTCCTTGATATACAACTGTGACCTTTCCCCAGTGTCTTGCTTGATGGTTTCAGCCCCCAGCAAGTTCACTATGGATTTAGTGAGACTGAGAAATGACAACAGAATATTCTTGAGGTAAAAAGATTTTATACCTGGCTTTATTCTCAGGGTGGTAGGTCAAGCACTAGAATCACATCTGCATTCAGCAGTCTGCAGGTCTGTAATCCACCTCTGTCTCTGTCTCCACCCAGAGCACTGGGAGGAGCTCTTTATATAGTGACTTAAAAATAGCTTATTGGGGGCGGAGCCAGGATGGCGGCGTGAGTAGAGCAGTGGAAATCTCCTCCCAAAAACACATAGAGCTATGAAAATATAACAAAGAAAAATCTTCCTAAAATAGAGACCACAGGACACAGGACAACATCCAGACCACATCCACACCTGCAAGGAACCAGCGCCTTGTGAAGGGGGTAAGATACAAGCCCCCGCCCGGCGGGACCCGAGCGCCCCTCCCCCCGGCTCCCGGCGGGTGGAGAGAAACCGGAGCGGTTTTTTTTTTTTTTTCTTGGCGAGCGCTTTTTGGAAGCCTTAGAGGGACGGGCCCCCGTTGCTGGGGAGGCAGGGTGGCGGGACCGGTGAGCAGGTGCCTGGGAATGGCGCCGGAGGACAAAGAATATCCCGCGTTTCTCCCTGCGGGACCGGCGGGTGGGTGCCTGAGACCAGTGCCTGAGGACGGAGGAGGTCGCGCGTTTTTCCTTTTTTTTTTTTTCTCTCTTTTTGGCGAGCGCTTTTTGGAAGCCTTGAAGGGACGGGGACCCCAGTGCTAGGGAGGCAGGGTGGCGGGACTGGTGAGCGGGTGCCTGGGACCGGCGCCTGAGGACAAAGAATATCCCACGTTTTTCCCTGCGGGACCGGTGGGCGGGTGCCTGAGACCGGCACTTGAGGACAGAGGAAATCGCGCGTTTTTCCCCCTTTTTTTTTTCCTTTTCTGCGAGTGCTTTTTGGAAGCCTAAAAGGGACAGGGACCCCGGTGCTAGGGAGGCAGCGCAGCGGGACTGGTGAGCGGGTGCCTGGGACCGGCACCTGAGGACAAAGAATATCCCGCGTTTTTCCCTGTGGGACCGGTGGGTGGGTGCCTGAGACCGGCACCTGAGGACGGAAGAAATCGCGTGTTTTTCCCCTTTTTTTCTCTCTTTTTGGCGAGTGCTTTTTGGAAGCCTTGAAGGGACAGGGACCCCGGTGCTAGGGAGGCAGGGCGGCGGGACTGGTGAGCGGGTGCCTGGGACCAGTGCCTGAGGACAAAGAATATTGAGCGTTGCTTCCCTGCGGGACCGGTGGGTGGGTGCTTTTTGGAAACCTTGAAAGGACAGGGACCCAGGTGCTAGGGAGACAGGGCAGCAGGACCAGTGAGCGGGTGCCTGGGACCGGCAACTGAGGAAAAAAAAAAAAAAAATCGCTTGTTTTTTCCTTTTTTTTTCTTTCTTTCTGTTCCCTCTCTCATTGTTGCTGTTGTTGTTTTGGTTTGGAGAGTGCTTTTTGGAAGTCTTAAAGGGGCAGGACAGGTCACTTAGACCAGAGGCAGGGAATCTGGGGATCTCTGGGCACTCTAACTCCCTGGGAAGCAGGGAGAACAGAGGCCCCTTACGGAGATAAATAGCCTCCTGGCCGCTCCCCATCCAACGGGGCTCCACCATTTTGGAGGAACAGCCCCAGCCAGGCCAAGCCCACAGCAACAGCGGAGATAAACCCCAAAGCAACTGGGCGGGAAGCAGAAGCCCTGTCTGCGCACAGCTGCCCAGCACAAGCAACTAGAGGTTGCTAGTCTCCCAGGAAAAGGCTACAAACCAACAAGAAGGGAAGCTCTTCCAGCAGTCACTTGTACCAGCTCTGCAAACTATCTCTATCACCATGAAAAGGCAAAACTACAGGCAGACAAAGATCACAGAGACAACACCTGAGAAGGAGACAGACCTAACTAGTCCTCCTGAAAAAGAATTCAAAATAAAAATCATGAACATGCTGACAGAGATGCAGAGAAAAATGCAAGAGCAATGGGATGAGATGCAGAGAAAAATGCAAGAGCAGTGGGATGAGATGCAGAGAAAAATGCAAGAGCAGTGGGATGAAGTCCGGAAGGAGATCACAGATGTCAGGAAAGAGATCACAGAAGTGAAACAATCCCTGGAAGGATTTATAAGCAGAATGGATAAGATGCAAGAGGCCATTGAAGGAATAGAAGCCAGAGAACAGGAACGTATAGAAGCTGACATAGAGAGAGATAAAAGGATCTCCAGGAATGAAACAACACTAAGAGAAATATGTGACCAATACAAAAGGAAAAACATTCGTATTATAGGGATACCAGAAGAGGAAGAAAGAGGAAAAGGGATAGAAAGTGTCTTTGAAGAAATAATTGCTGAAAACTTCCCCAAACTGGGGGAGGAAATAATCGAACAGACCATGGAATTACACAGAACTCCCAACAGAAAGGATCCAAGGAGGACAACACCAAGACACATAATAATTAAAATGGCAAGGATCAAGGACAAGGAAAGAGTTTTAAAGGCAGCTAGAGAGAAAAAGGTCACCTATAAAGGAAAACCAATCAGGCTAACATCAGACTTCTCAACAGAAACCCTACAGGCCAGAAGAGAATGGCATGATATACTTAATGCAATGAAACAGAAGGGCCTTGAACCAAGGATACTGTATCCAGCACGACTATCATTTAAATATGATGGTGGGATTAAACAATTCCCAGACAAGCAAAAGCTGAGGGAATTTGCTTCCCACAAACCACCTCTACAGGGCATCCTACAGGGACTGCTCTAGGTGGGAGCACCCCTAAAAAGAGCACAGAACAAAACACACAACATATGAAGAATGGAGGAGGAGGAATAAGAAGGGAGAGAAGAAAAGAATCTCCAGACAGTGTATATAACAGCTCAATAAGCGAGCTAAGTTAGGCAGTAAGATACTAAAGAAGCTAACCTTGAACCTTTGGTAACCACGAATCTAAAGCCTGCAATGGCAATAAGTACATATCTCTCACTAGTCACCCTAAATGTAAATGGACTTAATGCACCAATCAAAAGACATAGAGTAATAGAATGGATAAAAAAGCAAGACCCATCTATATGCTGCTTACAAGAAACTCACCTTAAACCCAAAGATAAGCATAGACTAAAAGTCAAGGGATGGAAAAACATATTTCAGGCAAACAACAGTGAGAAGAAAGCAGGGGTTGCAGTACTAATATCAGACAAAATAGACTTCAAAACAAAGAAAGTAACAAGAGATAAAGAAGGCCACTACATAATGATAAAGGGCTCAGTCCAACAAGAGGATATAACCATTCTAAATATATATGCACCCAATACAGGAGCACCAGCATATGTGAAGCAAATACTAACAGAACTAAAGAGGGAAATAGACTGCAATGCATTCATTGTAGGAGACTTCAACACACCACTCACCCCAAAGGATAGATCCACCGGGCAGAAAATAAGTAAAGACACACAGGCACTGAACAACACACTAGAACAGATGGACCTAATAGACATCTATAGAACTCTACATCCAAAAGCAACAGGATATACATTCTTCTCAAGTGCACATGGAACATTCTCCAGAATAGACCACATACTAGCTCACAAAAAGAGCCTCAGTAAATTCCAAAATATTGAAATTCTACCAACCAATTTTTCAGACCACAAAGGTATGAAAGTAGAAATAAATTCTACAAAGAAAACAAAAAGGCTCACAAACACATGGAGGCTTAACAACATGCTACTAAATAATCAATGGATCAATGAACAAATCAAAATAGAGATCAAGGAATATATAGAAACAAATGACAACAACAACACTAAGCCCCAACTTCTGTGGGATGCAGCGAAAGCAGTCTTAAGAGGCAAGTATATAGCAATCCAGGCACACTTGAAGAAGGAAGAACAATCCCAAATGAATAGTCTAACATCACAACTATCAAAACTGGAAAAAGAAGAACAAATGAGGCCTAAAGTCAGCAGAAGGAGGGACATAATAAAGATCAGAGAAGAAATAAACAAAATTGAGAAGAATAAAACAATAGCAAAAATCAACGAAACCAAGAGCTGGTTCTTTGAGAAAATAAACAAAATAGATAAGCCTCTAGCCCAACTTATTAAGAGAAAAAGAGAGTCAACACAAATCAACATAATCAGAAATGAGAATGGAAAAATCACGACAGACTCCACAGAAATACAAAGAATTATTAAAGACTACTATGAAAACCTATATGCCAACAAGCTGGAAAACCTAGAAGAAATGGACAACTTCCTAGAAAAATACAACCTCCCAAGACTGACCAAGGAAGAAACACAAAAGTTAAACAAACCAATTACAAGCAAAGAAATTGAAACAGTAATCAAAAAACTACCCAAGAACAAAACCCCGGGGCCGGACGGATTTACCTCGGAATTTTATCAGACACACAGAGAAGACATAATACCCATTCTCCTTAAAGTGTTCCACAAAATAGAAGAAGAGGGAATACTCCCAAACTCATTCTATGAAGCCAACATCACCCTAATACCAAAACCAGGAAAAGACCCCACCAAAAAAGAAAATTACAGACCAATATCCCTGATGAATGTAGATGCAAAAATACTCAATAAAATATTAGCAAACAGAATTCAACAGTATATCAAAAGGATCATACACCATGACCAAGTGGGGTTCATCCCAGGGATGCAAGGATGGTACAACATTCGAAAATCCATCAACATCATCCACCACATCAACAAAAAGAAAGACAAAAACCACATGATCATCTCCATAGATGCTGAAAAAGCATTTGACAAAATTCAACATCCATTCATGATAAAAACTCTCAGCAAAATGGGAATAGAGGGCAAGTACCTCAACATAATAAAGGCCATATATGATAAACCCACAGCCAGCATTATACTGAACAGCGAGAAGCTGAAAGCATTTCCACTGAGATCGGGAACCAGACAGGGATGCCCACTCTCCCCACTGTTATTTAACATAGTACTGGAGGTCCTAGCCACGGCAATCAGACAAAACAAAGAAATACAAGGAATCCAGATTGGTAAAGAAGAAGTTAAACTGTCACTATTTGCAGATGATATGATACTGTACATAAAAAACCCTAAAGACTCCACTCCAAAACTACTAGAACTGATATCGGAATACAGCAAAGTTGCAGGATACAAAATTAACACACAGAAATCTGTAGCTTTCCTATACACTAACAACGAATCAATAGAAAGAGAAATCAGGAAAACAATTCCATTCACCATTGCATCAAAAAGAATAAAATACCTAGGAATAAACCTAACCAAAGAAGTGAAAGACTTATACTCTGAAAACTACAAGTCACTCTTAAGAGAAATTAAAGGGGACACTAATAAATGGAAACTCATCCCATGCTCATGGCTAGGAAGAATTAATATCATCAAAATGGCCATCCTGCCCAAAGCAATATACAGATTCGATGCAATCCCTCTCAAATTACCAGCAACATTCTTCAATGAATTGGAACAAATAATTCAAAAATTCATATGGAAACACCAAAGACCCCGAATAGCCAAAGCAATCCTGAAAAAGAAGAATAAAGTAGGGGGGATCTCACTCCCCAACTTCAAGCTCTACTACAAAGCCATAGTAATCAAGACAATTTGGTACTGGCACAAGAACAGAGCCACAGACCAGTGGAACAGATTAAAGACCCCAGAAATTAACCCAAACATATATGGTCAATTAATATTTGATAAAGGAGCCATGGACATACAATGGCAAAATGACAGTCTCTTCAACAGATGGTGCTGGCAAAACTGAACAGCTACATGTAGGAGAATGAAACTGGACCATTGTCTCACCCCATATACAAAGGTAAACTCAAAATGGATCAAAGACCTGAATGTAAGTCATGAAACCATGAAACTCTTGGAAAAAAACATAGGCAAAAACCTCTTAGACATAAACATGAGTGATCTCTTCTTGAACATATCTCCCCGGGCAAGGAAAACAACAGCAAAAATGAGCAAGTGGGACTACATTAAGCTGAAAAGCTTCTGTACAGCGAAAGACACCATCAATAGAACAAAAAGGAACCCTACAGTATGGGAGAATATATTTGAAAATGACAGATCCGATAAAGGCTTGACGTCCAGAATATATAAAGAGCTCACACGCCTCAACAAACAAAAAACAAATAACCCAATTAAAAAATGGGCAGAGGAACTGAATAGACAGTTCTCCAAAAAAGAAATACAGATGGCCAAGAGACACATGAAAAGATGCTCCACATCGCTAATTATCAGAGAAATGCAAATTAAAACTACAATGAGGTATCACCTCACACCAGTAAGGATAGCTGCCATCCAAAAGACAAACAACAACAAATGTTGGCGAGGCTGTGGAGAAAGGGGAACCCTCCTACACTGCTGGTGGGAATGTAAATTAGTTCAACCATTGTGGAAAGCAGTATGGAGGTGCATCAAAATGCTCAAAACAGACCTACCATTTGACCCAGGAATTCCACTCCTAGGAATTTACCCTAAGAACGCAGCAATCAAGTTTGAGAAAGACAGATGCACTCCTATGTTTATCGCAGCACTATTTACAATAGCCAAGAATTGGAAGCAACCTAAATGTCCATCGGTAGATGAATGGATAAAGAAGATGTGGTACATATACACAATGGAATACTACTCAGCCATAAGAAGTGGAAAAATCCAACCATTTGCAGCAACATGGATGGAGCTGGAGAGTATTATGCTCAGTGAAATAAGCCAAGCGGAGAAAGAGAAATACCAAATGATGTCACTCATCTGAGGAGTATAGGAACAAAGGAAAAACTGAAGGAACAAAACAGCAGTGGAATTACAGAACCCAAAAATGGACTAACAGGTACCAAAGGGAAAGGAACTGGGAGGATGGGTGGGCAGGGAGGGATAAGGGGGGGGAAGAAGAAGGGGGGTATTAAGATTAGCATGCATGGGGGGGAGGGAGCAAGGGGAGGGTGGGCTGCACAACACAGAGAGGACAAGTAGTGACTCTACAACATTTTGCTAAGCTGATGGACAGTAACCGTAATGTGGTTGTTAGGGGGGACCTGATATAGGGGAGAGCATAGTAAACTTAGTATTCTTCATGTAAGTGTAGATTAAAAATTAAAAAAAAAAGAGAGAAAGAAAAGGGGGATTACTCCTTAACAGGATAAAACTATTGGTAAATCAAAGATCAACGCATGCTTTAAATATCCTTAATGTTGATCACTTAAAGGGTGTCAGATGATCAGCTATGGAGGTACTCTTTTCTGATAATATTCCTTTCTCTTAATTTAAAAAAAAAAAAAAAAAAAAAGCAGTTACTGTGTGCTGACCTCCAATGAGTTCTGCACAGTGGTATAGAGGGCATGTCAAAGTGTGGGCAAAGGGTCTCTTTGTTTCTATGCAGAAGATCAAGGCCTAGCTTGGATACCCAGAAAATGAACTAAGATACGATATGAGGAGGAGCTTCCGGCATCAGCACTCTCTGGAGGACTTGTGCCGGGGGATGATCATCAAAAAGCCTCCACAGGGATCCGGACGATGCTGCGGTTGTGGCTGCATCCAGCCCACCGTCTCCTGGACTTGCCATAAGAATGAGGAGGGAGATGTCTAGGCTGGCATGTGCATACAGTGAGACAACGAATTTGACCGGATCTGTACTGTTGGAACTCAACCAGGAGTTGGGAGGGGTGCAAGTTGTAGCACCCCAAAATCTCATGACTATAGACTATCTATGGTTAAAAGAACATATGGGATGTGAACAGATCCCAGAAATGGGCTGCTTTAATTTGTCTGATGGTTCAAGTACAGTTGGACAATATCCATCATATCATAGATAAATTTTCACAAATGCTTAGGGTGCCTAACTGGTTTTCTTGGCTTCACTGGAGATGGATGGTAATTATAGATTTGCTTTGTTTATGTCACCGTATTCCTATTATGTTAATATGTGTGTGCAAATTAGTTAGTAGTTTAAAACCTATACATACTTAAGGTACTATACAAGAAGATATGTCAAAGAAATAATCAATCCTCCCAAGTTTCCTTCATATGCTACATCTATAGCTTTTCTTCTTCCTTCCTAATTACAACCCTTAAATAGAATTCGTGCCTCAGATCGAATTTACTGAGTATCATAATTCCTCCAGTTGGTAAAGATACCTCGAGACAAATGCTGGGCATAGAAGCCACAGGGCATAAATCTGCAAAGAAGTAAAAAGCTAACCTTTGCAAACAATATGGCTTCTCTCTCACTTACCAACTTTACATTTCCCTGTATGGCCCCGGAAGATGACTGGTTAGCCAGAGACGGGTAAGATTCCTCAAGGGAGGAACAACCTAAGACAGGCACAGTCGCAGGGGGGCCATCAGGTGAGAATTTGGGGATCAACAGAGGTGAGGCTCAGAACCTCACCCCCCCTGCTTTGAGAGAAATCTTCTGCATCCGTGGATGTCTTGCTGCCCTTGTCTAACCTGGATTAATACTTAGTCCATAGGCACACACCTGATCATCTGATCATCTACATTTGCCTTCTTACAGCACTAAACTATGTTTTCTACCTTTATCTTGCATCTACCTACCACTTCAGCATTTTATTAAAAATAAAAATAATAATAATAATAGGAGAAATGTGGGATCAACATATAAATCAAGTACAAAAATCAAACGAATATTCATATTTGACCTGATTGTTTATAGGTCATATTGCATGATCAAAACCGAAAGTTTCTGTGATGACTGCCCTTGTACTGTTCACCATGTAAGAATTTATTCACTCTGTAAGAATTCGTTCACCATGTAAGAACTTGTTCGTTATGCTTCAGAAGATTGGAGACTGACGAGAATTAGGCTTGAGATGGATTAATGATTGTACATTGAGCGTTGACCCCCCTATACTGAATTTTATTGTTGTTAACAACCATTTGATCAATAAATATGAGAGATGCCCTCTCAAAAAATAAATAAATAAATAAATAAATAAATAAATAAATAAATAAATAAATAAATAAATAAATAAATAAAATAGCTTATTGCCTATGGGTGTGGAAACTATAGCCTAGCAGTAGGCCAATTACATCATCAAGTGGTTTAGGGTCAGGTGAGGATCCTGCCATAGGAACTTCCATTTTCTCCACACCCAGGCAGCAGCTCTCTTCTTTGTTAGCTCCTGGAAGTCATATATGGAAGTGGAGGTGTTGGCACACAGCACCAGGGGAACTCAGGTATACTCATTTTGCTTTGTAAGTGTAGAATCAATTGCTTGGAGGTACCACAATATAACTCAAACATCCCAAACCAAAAGATGAAGGTGAGGACAGAGAATCTGAAGAGTGAGTACTTACATGCAGATAAAGTGAAGGTTCCCATGGCCAGGATCCTCACCTGAAGCTAAACTACTTGATGATGTGACTGGCCTGCTGCTAAGCTACTGCTTCCACACCCTAGGCAATGAGCTATTATTGACTGAGTCACTATATAAAGAGCTCTGTCCAGTGCTCTGGGTGGAGGCAGAGATGGAGGAGGATTACAGACCTGCAGACTGTTGGATGCAGATGTGATTCTATTGCTCGACCTGTTTCTGAGTAAAAAGGCTGGATAATAAACCCTTTCACCCCAAGAATGTTCAATTGTCATTCCTCGGTCTCACTGAATCCATAGTGAAGTTGCCTGGGGTTAAAACCCTTTGGCAAGACATTACACTACCTTCCATTACTATTGAAAATCTTGTTTAGGAAAAAAAAAAGTGATTTTGTTTGGCTTTATGAGCTGACAGTGTTAATTTCTTGTTCCCTAGAGAATAGAGGCATTAAAAATAACACAGATATTTATGTTTTGGGGTCATGATAGAAACAATTCTGTTAAGTGACATATTGAATTTGATTATCTCCTGTAATATACTTTCAGAGAAATAAATCACAGTGAGCATTGTTTCCTGTGCTTGACTAATAGGGAGGAGCAAGCCAAAATGTTTGCATTGAAAGCATAGAGAATTTCTACCGTAGGACACACAGCTTGCTGCTGGCTTTGAGCTTTGCTTTTGTCCGCTTCTAGTTTTTTTTTTTTCAAAGCATTTTGGAAAGAATAGAAAAAGGATGGTCTATTTTTAGCCTTTTTTTTATCTCACCACCTTTTCTGACTCAGACTAATTTGTGACCAGAGGCAAGGGAGGGATGTGGAATAGCAAGTAGAATCAATAGGTCCTTACACTGCATTTTAAGAAGCTGCAGAAAGGCTGAATTGAATGCCCATGGTGGGAGATGAATGAGAAGAGTTAGGTAACAAATCTGGGTGGAATGGGATTTCAAAAGATTATTTTCATTGAGATGGTGTAGAAAGTTGATTTGCAACCTATTAAAAAAAACACTATCTCTAAATAGTTTCAGTAATATGTGCTCATATGGTTTTTTAAACTTCTATATACCGTTATCTAAATGTTCCATAATAGTAAATATTCCATTCTGAAAAGGACAAAAAAACTGAAACCACCCATGGCAAAACACTGTGGGCAAACAGAGCAGTGCCCTGGTCTGAACCATTCAGGAGCACCCCAAGTACATGATAATTCTATCCCACTAGCAGCTTGAGCCAAAAACTTGGGAGTAATCCTTGACCCTCTCTTATACTTCACATCCTAATGGTTGAATCTCCACTGGATCTACCTTCACAATATACCCAGTACCTGACACTTCCCACACCTCTGCTCCTACCACTTGGTCTCAGTCATTATTTCTCTCCTAACTTACCTCTCTGTTTCTCTCTCTCCCTCCTACAGTCTATTATCTACCCAGCTGCCAGAGGGACCATCTAAATAGTAAGTTAGACCCTTGCTCCTCCACTCAGCATCCTCTGATGACTCTCATTGCACAGCAGAAGTCCATATATTGGCCCACAAAGTCAATGCCCTGCCTCCAACTACTTCTCTGATCTAATCTATTCCTCTTCCCCCTGCTCACTCTCCTTAAGCTAGGCTGGACTTCCTTGCTCTTCCCCAAACCCATCAGGCAGTTCCTGCCTCTGAGTCTGTGTCCTCGAAGTCCCTCTGCATGAAAGTCTTTTCCCAGATATCCACTGTTCTTATTCCAACATTTCATTCTATGTAATAGCATTCCTTTCTCCTCACCATTCTAATTTCTATTTCTATGAATTTGACTACTCTAGATTCCTCATATAAGTGGAATCATACAGTATTTGTTCTTTTTTTGTGACTGGCTTATTTCCCTCAGCATAATGTCCTCAAGGTTCATCTATATTGTAGCATATGATAGGATTTTCTTTTTAAAGGCTGAATAATATTCCACTGAATATATATATATGCCACATTTTCTTTATCCATTCATCTGTTGATGGACATCTGGGCTACTTCTACCTCCTGGCTATTGTGAATGATGCTGTGATGAACATGGTTATACAAATATCTCTTCAAGATCCTGCCTTCAGTTCTTTTGGATATATACCCAGAAGTAAGATTGCTGGACAATATGATCATTCTATTTTTAGTTTTTTGAGGAAACTCCATACTGTTTTTCCTAGTGGTTACACCATTTTACACTCCTACCAACAGTGTACAAGGGTTTCAGTTTCTCCATGTCCTCACAAACACTTGTTATTTTCTGTGTTTGTTTTGTTTTATTTAATAGTGGTCATCCCAATGGATGTGAGGTGATACCTGATATCTTTTGTGGTTTTGCCTTGCACTTCCTTAATGCTGTTGACCATCTTTTCATATGGTTGTGGACCATTTATAAATCTTCTTTGGAGAAATGTCTATTCCTGTCCTTTTTACATTTTTTAATCAGTTTTTTGTTGTTGCTATTGTTGAGATGGAGTTCTTTGTATATTTTAGGTATCAATCCCTTATTAAGTATAAAACTTGTAACTGTTTTCTCCTTTTCTGTAGATTGCCTTTTCATTCTGTTGCTTGTTTCCTGAGATGTTGTGGATAAAACTGCAGTATTTCCAGAATCTCTCACCTGGCCTTAGTGCATCTCCACATGGATAGGTGTTTCCAAGAAGTGGAGAGAAGTGGTCCATCTCCATATCAATAGGGATTACATGGGGGAGGAGGGTATATCTGGACCTGACAGGTTGGGTGGGTCCCTTTTTGCAGCTGGGACACTAGAGACACAGGTGAGCTGAAATGGACAACTGTTTGTAAGCAATAAATGGGTTTCTCCCACTTTATTTTTCCCTTTGACTGATTACAGCTTAAAAGTCAGAATAATTTGCCCAGGGCTGGGAACACATTTTCCCCCAGAGTTAGAGATGTGCAGAGGTTTTTAAGTTTGCTATAGTTTCATTTGTGTATTTTTGCTTTTGTTGCCTGTGCTTTTGGTGTCACATCCAAGAAATTCTTGCCAAATCTAAGGTCATGAAGATTTTCCCCCTATGTTTCCTTCTAGTAGTTTTATAGTTTTACATACAAAGTTTACTTTTCAAAAATAATCACAAGCAGTTAGTTAATACTCAAATTTATCCTTGTTGGTTAACTTTATTCAATTCTGTAGATTTTATTATTAGTGGTGGTATTTCTAATGCAGTTTTTAATTTTAATTGTAAATTCATTAACTCTTTCATTTATAGCTTTGGAATCTGGAGTCATTCCTAGGAGAGCCTCCCTACCCAGAGATTATCAGTAAAAATTATTCAGATTTCTCTTCTCCTAAGATTTCTTCTATGCTTCAATTTTTTACATTTTCATCCTTGCTCCTGAAATGTATTTCATTCTGACTCATTTTTGCATGTCTAAATTCTATTTAATGTAACTTTCAAGGTCCAGTAAAGAACAAAAGCTAACCTTTGTAGAAGACTTATATTGTGTTCTAAGTGCTTTCTATGCCATAATTCATTTAATCCTCAGAAGAGATCCATAAGGTAAACTATTTTAGTTTCACAGATGAGGCACCTGAGTCACAGACAGCTTACTGAGTAACTTTACCAGGTCATTTGGTAAGAAACAGGAGGGATTTAAACCCAGGCAAGGCTGGTTCCAGATGCTCTGTTTTTCATCAGTATGCTGTGTTACCTGTAAACTAGCATGCTTTCGGTAGCACTTTCCTGCTATGATCTTAAGATGGACTTCTAAACGCTAGAAGACCTGTACTCCCCATTTTGTTCATCTTAGATCATAGTTAACTGCACACATTTCATGCTAATTTAAAGGTAGTTTTATGTTGAATTCACCTTATATTTCTCATAGGAACTAGTATTACACAGAAAACTCAATATTTATTGGGTGAATAAATACATAAATTGGAACAATGCTTAAGATGTAAATACTTTGGGAGGGTTCATATTAAATTACACTAAGTTTTGGATGGTTGCTAAAAGATCCTTTTCTAATTCTAAATTCTAATAGGAAGGAGAAGAAAGACAGCTTGAGGTCACTGGCAGCTAGTGAGTGATGTGTTGTGATAGGAGAAAAAAAAGGTCCGGGAGGTGGAAATTTAAGACATAATTTATGGCTGGGCCTGATATATATAGTATAGAGTTTCATATATTTTCCTCTCATTGGGAAATAATGGTTATATTTCCTTTAAAACGACAGCCTTTTAGTTCCTGGGGGTTTCCTTGCAATCTAGTCAGTAGGATGTTGAAAACGGCCAAAGATTTGGTTTGTGATTCTTAGAAGAATAATAAATGACTATTGTTATTAGACCTAATCCAAAATTAAAGAAAATCTTAAATCTTAATAGTTTGAAGTAGACTAGTCACATTCCTGAAATTAAATTCCTAATAAGAGTTTAAAATACATCGAAATCTTGGAAAGAAAAATTAATTCTTCAGTGAGCTGATGTTCTTATCATGCACTGAAAGAAAGTGCCCAGCACATCCTTTAACATTGTCACTGATGGAACAAAGAGGTTTTGGTAAGATGTATCTTTGAGCTGAGTAAAGCATTTACAGGGGGAAAAAACACCAATTACCTATTAAAGAATGTACTCTGCTCAGTGCTCCTGGGGAGAAATTCCTAAATTGATTCCAGTGACCTAGGATCAACCCAAGTGATTATTTGTAATCAGTAAATTTCTCCAGTATATCTTATAAAAATGACAAAAGACTACATATTGGGAAATAGCTTTTGTTAAAAACCCATGCAATCAATATAAATAAGTCAGAAAGATGAAAAACAAACCACTCCACTGGAAATGTACTTTTAAAGATTTCTAGTAACTTTTTGTTGTTAACTGGGCAGAAAAATGTCGCCTTCATTTTTCTTGACTTGCCTTATGTATTGGACCCTGCTTACTGGTCATGGACTTCATTTGTGTTTTTACTGATCACTTTTTGGAACTCACTTCTTTCTTAGCTTACATTATTATCAGAAGCTTCTGATAATGTACGTTCTTGAATTACTTCTAACCTCTCTGAATGCTGCTTCACTGGCTCATTTGCTAGATGGCATTCTCCCAAATTTTGTATGTGTTCCTCAAGGTTCACTCACTCTCTGCTTCCTCATCCTTCACTGCTTTTCTCTTGGAGAGCTATCTTGAATTGCAGCTCCAACTTCAGATTCTTTGTTGAAAATCTGAGTGTCTATGTGTAACTGACTTCTTATCTAATTTTTGGCCTCTGAACTTCAATTAAGTAAGGCACACATGTATTTGATTATTTCACTGTCAACTTGCTGCACCAAAGAGCTGTTCCTTTTGATGGCCTGTTCAGTCAATCATCTATTCACACAGCAAACATTTACTGAATGTCTGTTAATGTGCTGGATTTGTAGATACAAAGGAGAACACAAGAGAGCCTTCTCTGGAGTACCTCACAGTCTTGGGAAGGAACAATACCTGTAAATAAGTACTCAGAATACAAACACACAAAAGATTTTGAGCCAAAGGACTGTCATGATAAGGGTTGCAGTCAGAATTGGGCTCTTGAATCATACTCTCTCTTGATTTGGGGAAAGGCACTTTTAGAGAGCCCAAGGTAAGAGAATCTTTGCTTTGTTCTCAGAAGTCCTGCACAGAAAATATGACCCAGATTACAGAAGCTTCAGACTGAGACCCTGGCGTTGTCAAGTGGGCATGTGAGCAGGCCTTTGAAAGTCACTGGGTGATCTCGATTGAACTCTGAGGAACTGCAGGAAGCTGTGTCCTTCCTGAGGTCAGAGTTGGAGGATTAAAGTGGTTGCATCCCAAAGAGGACTATGCCTCGCCTAGCAGCAGTCTCCTAAGAGGGTAGCAGAAATCACAGCAGCAAGGTGCGAAGGCTGGAAAGAAAACGCTGAGCACAAGCGGAGCAGCACCCTGGGAAGAGTAGCTGGAGTTGAGAGGGTCTATTTCCCTCAGGCCAGTCGGGTTCATGTACAATAATCTGGGTTATTGTACATGTATACTAGTAGTCATAGATTAGGGTAGTAAAACACAGTATGACATAAAGCTGTATTAGACTATAGGCTCTGGAATCGGAGGTCTACAGTAGAAACCCAGCTTGGCCATTTACAAGTAATATGGTTCCTAATAGTGTTGCTGAGTTAGAACTAAATGAATTACTACATCTAGAGAGTATAAAAAAAGTGTAGACACATACAATATGCTAAAAAAAAAAAAACTGAAGCTATTATTAGTGTTTTTACATTTTACCTATACTGCACCACAATTGTGTTCGTTTTGCCAGAACGTAGCACCCATGTCATACTTTGAATGGCTTTACAAAGAAAACATGGCTCCTTTCACAAGTGGCTTTTTAAAAAAAAAATACAGTCATAAAAACTGAACCCCATTCTCTTACTGGGTCCAGTTCTTTATTAAAAAGCCATATACTTTTGTAACTATTAGTAAACATAAATATGAAATCACTTTCAGGCCAACCCTGTCAGTTCTGGGCTTACCAGAATCACAACACTTTCTGTCCACAGTGCTTTACAAATGACACCTGAGCTACTTCATGGTCAGTATTTATTCTTGCTTCACGAATAAAAGACTGCTGGCAGTCTTGCTAATCCTGCCAATGAATTTATTCATTCTTAATTTCCTGAAATGTTATTCAGGGGCTCCAAGTCTCCCCAGACATCTCTTCAAAGATGACAGGCATAAAAAATTTCTATCAAAAAAGTCCTTTTGAATTCTGTGACTCTAATGAAGGTGACAAAATGTTACCTTTATGATTTGCTGTAAAAGAAAAAAAGGGACGGATGTTGGAGGAACAAGAATAACAATGGTAAGAACCACTTAAGATTAAGTAATACATTATGTGTTTTGTTCCTATTCTTTAGGTTGCATATACTTTTTGCTAGTTGGCAAATAAATACATATGCTAGCAGGGGTGATAATAAAAACACTGACAACCAGCGAGGCACAGATACTAAACAATTAGGACAGATGCTGGTTGTAAACAACTGGAATAGTTTCTCAGGTGAAAATCAATCCTGTTGTGCCTAAGTATGATGTTTGTGATCCTTTTGACACAATTTGAGGCACTTTCATTATGTTGTTTTTAATGTGGAAACTGGAATGTGGAAATGTCTTCCAACAGAGAGAAATTTTTCCAGTAATGTTTTTTGTCTTGAATGTAAAAGCTTCTTGTATATTCAAAGTAATTTGTACAATTAGAACTTTTAGTTACATCTTAATTTCTTTCTGTTGTATTTTCCCAATATTCTGTGATATACTCTTCTGAAATTTTTCATCAAACCTATTTCGTTGTGTGTGAGACTAAGATCCAGCTTCCTGTGGCTCTCAGCTGTTGAGTCCTGGTAGGTTCTTGAAGACATGCATAAATTTTATTTTGAGATTGTTAGCAATAGGTTGTCCTTATTTAATGTAGAAGAAAAGCCATTTATAATACTAGAAAAACAAAACTGCAATATATATCTGCTTCTTTGTTCCCTGCTTGTCCAACTGACTTTTTAAACAATCCCTTCAAGATAATTTTAGAGCCAGAATAAGACCAGCCACTAAGACCTGGAGTTAACTCAGTCTTGTTCAAACCTGATCGAAGACCACAATGAGTCATAAAACCAGCACACTTGGCAGCTGACAATGTGACTCTGTGAAACTGCTCAGATTTCCTATGATGTACTTGAATAACCATAACTAACACATGTAAAAGAACACAACAATTTCTCAATCTGGTTTCCCCTGTCAGCATCCATATTTCTGCCAACAGCATTATTAGTATCCCTTCTACTCAAGTCATCTTCCAGTGGATATTTAACATATGTGGGGATATCCTCATCATTTTAATAACTAGTGGGAGGCAGAATTCATCTCCTGCTCCACAAACTGAAAAGCCCAGATAGTCATTTTCACAGCCTCCCTTGCCACCCAGGATACTGCACATGAGCAAAGCCCAGCTGATCAGGTCTCCTGGCTCTAGATTCTGAATCCAGAGCTAAGCATGAAAAATTG
This sequence comes from Manis javanica, assembly GCF_040802235.1. Lineage (NCBI taxonomy): Eukaryota > Metazoa > Chordata > Mammalia > Pholidota > Manidae > Manis > Manis javanica. Next base: position 143,118,942 of record NC_133158.1, read on the forward strand.
CAGGGATGGGGGGAAATTTTCTAGTGGTAAAAGATAATCTCTATCAGCCAATTTCCATGAGAAACAATGACAATGTGTCCAGCACCCAGTGATGGTGAGATAAGCTGTGGAAGCGGCATCCTTACTGGATTAGTTCAGTGGTGATGTTGTTCTGCTATGTGGCTTCCTCCATTCTTGCATATTTTTCAAGCCTGGTTCCTCGGCCTCTCCAGCAAATTTGGAATCTACCCAATTACCTTCCAATAAATTTCTTTTTGCTTAAATTAGCTAGAGACTGTTTCTTTTGCTTCCAACAACAGACAAAAAGAAAACCCTTTCCAATGTATCATCTTTGATTCTTTTCCTTGACATTGTCGCACATACCTGAGCAAATTCGAAGCACAATAGAAACTCCCTTAGCCAGCATATTTGGGACTGGTAGTTGGCCTTATAACCAAGTTCAAGATAGCCTTTTTGCATAAATCACATTCATCAGGTATTATCTTGGACAGTTCTTCTTAAAATGTGGACCCTGGACATGAAAATACAGATTTTCAGGGTTCACTCCAGACTCACTGACTCAGAAATCCTAAGGTGCGTCACAGCCCTCCATGGGATTGTGTTGCATGCTAAAACTTGAGAGTCACTGCTCTTGGAAGTCCAGTTCCAGACTCTCTAAGCAGAGTAAAATGTCATCCATTTAGAGACAAGCGCAAAAACTATCTACAAGCAGACTCCTTATTGAACTTCACATGTTTCTCTTTATTTGTCCATTCAGCTGTTCATTCAATAAGTGCCAAATATGGTCTAAAGCATTTAGGATAGTAAATAAAACAAAAATCTTAGCCTTGGTGGAGCTGACATTCCAACGAAGTATGTACTAAGGATCAGCTGTCTTCTGTGATGGGTCAGCTCCCCACACGTGTCAGCCATCATGTTTTATGTGGGAACCAGGAACAGTTAATCTGACACGTTGAGTAAGTGGAGGTTGGTTAGGAGAGCCACTTAAACAGGCTTAAATTTTGTTTATATTGGTTTATTTCTATCTTCTCATACAATTCCTAATTCATGTGTGACCAATTATTCCTATTGCTGTCAACAGTGAAAGTGAGAGCAACCTAAATGTCTAACAGTAAATGAACAATTAGAACAAAGTAAAGGCTTATAATAGGGATCAGTTGGAATAACTGAAATATCCAATATTAGTGGGTAGCTTAAATAAAATCTGGTAAACTATAAAACAGCATGTACAGAATGATTCTGATTTTACAGAAAATAATAGATGATTATATATGAATGGCAAAGAGATTCCAGCAAAAACACATACCATGGTGGAAGCAGTATTTGTGTCTAAATATAAGTAAGCAAATTTTAAATATATTTTTGTTTGTATTTTCTGATTTCTCTAGAATAAACATTCACTGCCTTTACAATAAATAATGTTTTAAGATAAAACATTAAGAAGTAAACCACATCCCCCCAAAATCTGAGCTTATAGAGGATTTGTGGTATGTTTTCTATTTTAAATGTTTTTCTAACTCATTTTAAAGCAGTTATGTTTGCTTGTCCTTATTTATTTATATATTCAACTTTTATGTGTAAGGTTGAAGTATATTTAAGTCATTCTGATTATTAGACATTTTGTTTTTCCATCTAATCCCTTATTTTGAAGCACTGAAGTTCTTCTAACTACTCCTCAGTGGGTGGATTTTTAGCTTATGACGGGTTATTTTGAACATTTTGACTTACTCCAATTATTCCTTATTTTTGGGAATGTAGATGTTTGATTTTATGCTGTTTCTCAGTTTCCCTTGACAGCTGGTGACTGGCACAGGGCCAGGCCTGGCAATCAGGTGAAACTACCCTACATTCTGAACCCCAAGCAGTCACACAAAGTCCCTCAAGTCCCCGTGCGGCTACAAGGCAGGTGACGGAATAGTTTTTTTCTAGGCAGCTTTGTGCCCAAATAAACACCAGAGGTTTAAGATATTAGGGTGGGCACCCATCGGTCCCCAGCCCAGACAGCAGTCCCTAAGAGGAGGTCACAATCATGTTCCTCTGAGAGACCATCACTCACCATTCTGATGCCCCTGTTTACCCTGTCATCATGAAGAGCCCCAGCCACATTGCCAGACTCACCCCAAGGTGGCTCCATAGATCCCCTAAGCTGTCCCTTCCCTCCCATTTCTCCCTCTGCTATCCCTGTCCAACCTTTCCACTTGTCCCCTGAAACTTATTAGTAAAGCCTGATGCTCAAAACTCTTTTGACTGCTCCCTTCACTTTCTCGCTCCACCTTTGTTCCTCGTTTTGCCCCCACCAAGGACTGATACACAAAGCCTGCTCTTACCCACCCGCCTCCATTTTTCCCATTTTCTTTTACTGTTCAATTTCACTTTGAACAGTTTCTTTCTCATGAAGACATGAATGGTTCATGTTCCTTCTGTGGGTCATTTCCATGGGAAACAGCCCTTGGGACTACAATTCAGGCCCAGGTTTCAAGGACTCCATAGAAAATGAGACAATGATATGTCAGAAGATGCTAACCAGACTTACAGTAGATAGAGATGAATGCTAACAAGAATAATATTTTTTAATTCCATTAAACAGTTGTACAATTGCCCAAGATAAAACTGACCCCATTTTCAAGGTTCTTTATAAGGCTTGAATCAGTGGCTGCAACTGGGGGTCTTTTTTCTCTGACCAACCAATTTTAGGGATTCTAATGAAGCTCAAATGGTTTTGTGAAAGCTACACATTCAATGTGCCATCTAAACCATTACACCTTCTTCCTTTTTCCTGAGATGATCCTAGGACCTTAAGGTTGTGGTTTTTTAAAATGAAACAGTGGCTCTCAACATCTCAAAACCAAAGAAAATGAATCAAAAATATTAAAAATGAACTCAGACTCACATCTCTCCCCTGAACTTAATTCTTCACCTTTGTTCAACTCTAGAGCACTGGTTGTGCATGGGGGCATTCTGAGTATTCATGGGACATTTTCGGTTGTTGCCATGACTGTGGGTTCCCCCCTTCCCATCACCACCACCACACGCACAGACGCAGAGGTCAGGGCGGTAGAGATTCTCCAACATGATGAACAGTCAGACAAAATGAATATCCTGCACTGTCGCGGTCCAGCCGCAACAGTTGAACAGGTCCATCGAGGGATGTGAGGAGACCGGAGAAAAAGCACAAGAAAGCTGGGGAGGGCTGACGCTCCTTCGCGTCGCCAGCCAAACTTTATTGAAGGTCCAGGGTTTATATAATGCAGTGGGGTTACATGATTCCAGGACATAGCATTATCCAATAGACAATTAAGCACAGTATTGATGTCAGCGGTAGCCGGGCAAAGGTAGGCACAGCAGGGTTCCGTTAGTTGCTCATGGAATGCGTAAACAGGTTATTCTTTGTTCTCCATCCCAGCAAGTGGGGGAAGGCAGGCCAGAAGCAGGAGTGGTGTTTTCACACATCCTCAAGGTCTCCCTATTTTCAGAGTGAGGAGTCTTGGCTCGTCCTCGAGGACAAGATATGTTTCTGTGGGCAGATAACTTACAAGGACTGCACCGGCTGTTCTCAAGCTTGTGCTTTCCCATGCTGCGTTCAGACATGGGGGAAGGGACATAGCCCCGGCTCCCAACACTGCACAGCTTTCAATAACAAAGATGAAAAACCTGTTCATAGTCACACAGCCTTCTGTTTTATATATAAATAAAAAATATTTTTGGAATGGCTTTATATACATTGAGTTTTCCAGGAATACAAGTGCTGTGAAAATTAAGAGGAGCTTGTGCTCTTTTCCTTAGAACTTTGTTTTAAGAGTTATTAGTCCCATCTTGGAAAAATCACTTCAACTCTAACAGCTCCACACTCATGGTGTCTGAGATACCAAAATAATGCAACCGTCAGTCTGCGTGTGCAGCTGTTGTACTTATGGAGGCGCCATGAGCATATAAGTGAAGGCATCTGATGACCCCATTATGGCTTCTAATGTATTGGTTAATTTTACTATCCATTACTTTCCTTTTGTTTTTCCTTTTGTATTATTAGGGCATTTCATTGAATTTTTAAAACATTATGCATAATGGTAGATTATACTATCTTTGAATTTCATTTTGGGATGATAAATAGACTTAAAAAATGTTTGTTATGAAGTGTTGGTTCTATAAGGGTGAGAATTACTGCTTTAGAGTATTAATAGACAGGAAAGAAAAACTCAAATAATTTCTAAGACTTCATACTACAGAGGAAGTTATTATAGGGCCATTATGTTAGTTTTACTGGACATGGTACTATAAAAATTAAAGGAGAAAAATGGGAAATGGGCAGGTAGGTGACAGATTAAGAAATACTGATAGGAAAGGCAGGACTTCAGCATGAGGCACTGAAGTCCTTATACTCTCTGGATGTCAGGCTTACCTAAGGAATTGTTCAGTTTGTTTTGTCTATTTCCTCCTTTATTCCCCTTGACTTAGAAGTTAGTAACAACATTCACTTTAATCAACACATTGGGTTTCATATCTGCTGGCTGTGGGGTTTGATCTTCTCTACAAAAGAATCATCATGCCTTCTGCCTTTCTACAGCACATATTTTTTCTAGCAAAGGTTCTGATTACCCTTACAATCTGCTGCTCATGAGATCCACACAACTAGTTTATGAGATCATAAACATTCCGCACTCTCTTCTCAAACATAAAGAACCATACAGACATCTTTGGCTAACTGCACCACCACGAAATTCTGTCTGAACAGAGAAAGCAGGGTAGTAGAATATAAATGGTGGCTCCCAGGAAAACATTGGTAGTTAAAGACTGGCCACTCTATTCTACTAATTTGTTCAGAGACCCCCGAGAAAGTCACTTACACTTCCCTGAATTAATTCTTCCAAGCAGAAAGGGAAATTAAAAAACATTCTATTTCTTTTTTAGTGCTTGCTCTAGTAGCTTGCAGACCAAAACTGGAACCATATTTTCCCTTTGCTTATGGCCCCAGGATGTTCGGCTAAGCTAAGCGGATGAGTTAAGCAGCTTGAGAATCTCAGAGGAAAGATGCTTTATACAGTGTTGTTAATTACTGAGTGGGACTAACAGACTAAAAGCCAAGAAAATATGATTTTTATTTACTGTATTCTTAAAGTCAGAAATCTATAGCAGCTGTGAAGTGGTTCTATTGTTTTTTGATTTTACTCAGGGTCAAGTCTGTTCTCATTTCAAGAACAAGGTTGATTTCTCATATAATTCATTTACCACTTAACCTGAATGCTTCCAAACCTTACTCTCCTGTGGATGCCATATACATAGAAATAATTCAAATGTCATGCTCTTGCCAGAAAGAACCTGTCTCCCATGAGCTTTAGTCATCCTATGGCATTTGCTCCATTCCTTCTCTCATGCCTAGGTTCCCTCTACTCACCAAACTGCTTGTGGAAGTCAGTAATACAGTTGCCATTCTTGGCAGTGTCTACGCTAGAGGCCCATTATCTCATCCTTTACATTGAGCTCTTCTTAGCGAACCTGCCTCTTCCTGAGCCAGGAAAGGGAAGTTCTACTAAATACGTAAGCCTGCCCCCTTTGCCACAGCTCAAAGGATCAGAGAATGAACTGAGCCAGTAAGATTCCCTAGTTCAAGAATTTAAACCAATAAACAACATGAAGCTGGCAGCCCAGTGTAACAATTTTTTTTAAATGGCCATAAATGCTTTGACACTCCTCCCAACTCCTTCCACAAACAGATAGAATCTCCATTCCCTCCCGTTAAATCCGGGTGAGCCTTTGACTGCTTCGACCAATAGAATCTGGCAGAAGTGACTCCCAGTCTGGGTAAAAAAGGCATGCACCTTTACCTGGATCTTTTGGTAGGATCATTCTTTGGAGCTTCCCTCCTAGGAAACTCCCTCTCAAACACTGCATTCCCTTATAAAAAGTCTGATTATCTTTTGGTCTCCATGCCAATGAGCACATGTGCAGGCACTTGGGCCAATAGTTCTAGTGAAACCCAGCCTTTAAATATTCCTACCAAGGTGCTTAAAGTATGAATGAAGAAGCTATCTTGGAAGTGGTTCCCCCAGCCCCAGATCCCCAGCCATTTGAGTCTTCCCAGCTGAGATAATACATATTAAGGGTCAAAGACGAGGCATTCCCCTTATAGGGGAATAGGCCTTGACACCTAGAATTCATGAGCACAAAAAAATGTTTGTTCTTTCATGCCAGAGTTTGGGGTGGTTTGTTATACAGCAGTAGTAAGTGGTACCCCCAATCTCACAAATGACATAGCCTAAAGATGAAGATCCATACACTTCTTTGAGAGTTTCTAGAGCTGCCCTGGTTATACGCTTCTCTAACTCTGGCTATCAGCTCCTCCTTAAATTCCAGAAGATTCTGTCCCTCTAATAAACCTCCTTTTTTCTTGAGATAATTTAAATAGGCTTCTTATAATCCAACGTGCTGAAAGGAATGCCCATCACAAGGTTGTCTGGAACAAAGATGCTGACTTTTGTTGCACCCAAAGCTGCCAGTCCTCAAGGAGCCTGATGACTGCCAGGACAGGTCCCTGCAGGGGAGTAAAACTGGTCCTCGACGGCCCCTTGGCCCCTCGGTCCTGGAGTAGCACTTATGCCCAGAGTCTCCCACAAGGGGGAGACTTTCAATTCCTTTAAATTTCTTGCCTAAATCCCTGTTCCCACTGGTGTTCAGATCCAGACTAGGAGTAAAGCAGGGGACAGATGATACCCGTGACTGGGGGAGCAGCGCTGTCCAAAAGGGACATGAGGCGCACTATAGCTGCTTGGATGACAAGCCAGTTGGGACTAACAATTCTCCCAGCAGGATGGGTTGCCCCAAACTCAGCTTCCCATAGTATCTAGAGTTTCCTCTTCCAGCCAGAGTTGCTGCAATTCCCACGACCCAAGGTTTCCAGAGGCTGGGAAGCTGATAGTGCCAGCTAACTGTAAAAAGCTGGAACCTAAATCTATGTTAGATACCATGACGTGTTCAGTACAGGGCCCTGGCAATGGAGGCACCTCTCTGTGGGCCGCTGGATATGGGGAAGTTAGACCTTCTCTTGGTAGTCTTCACCTTGAAAGTTTTCTCTTTTCCTCGTAAAGCCCACCTATTACCCCATAATGTGTGATACTGAGAAACTTGTCTTGAATTCTGGGACATGCCAGGTGGGGACTCAGAAGGTACCCCTGACACATTATCACCTCCTCTCCTTTGTCCTCAGGTGCATGTCCACCTCATGTATTAGGAAGCCATTTTAAAAAGAGATGAAATCTCTCTTCCCTTAGCCAAATAAATAAATGAGTAAATGAATGAATGAATGAATAAATAAGTCCCATGCATGTAACCCCTGTACACAGCTTTATATGTATTATGTCATTTAATCTTAACAACAGTCCTATAATGTAGATACCATTTTTTATTTGCCCCATTTTATAAATGAGGAAACTATTAATTGGAGAATTTAAGTAATTATCCCAATAATTAGCTGACATAGCTGACAACTGGTTAAGCCAGAATTTAAAGCCAGTTTAAGTTTAACAATATTTATTCTAAGAGTCTAACTAGACTTTGAAATATATCCAACAGATTATGGTATGAAAGCCTAGGCAACACTATCAGATTTGTATAAATTTATTCACATTGAGAAATGTATCAAAACAAATCTATCTAGATGGTCTTCCCCTGGATTTCTCTGACTGATGTTCAGCCAGGTGAAAAAAACTATTGTTTTAGAGTAGCCTTCATTAACTTTACTCTTAGCACTATACAAAAACTTTCCAGAAGACTGGTTCTCCTCTTCTACCTTCTATTTCATAATTGCCCTCCTCCTACATCACAAAGAACAGTATCTCTCATATCCATCAAGAATCTTGCTATGTAACATTGCCCAGGGCATAAAAATTTACTGGAGGTCAAAGGGAGAATTTAAAAATGTATTCTTTCATCTAGCTGACCTACTTATGGCCGACTTACAGCAAGGTGTCCCCAGAAGGCTACTCTATCCATCCATCTTCCTCCCTCCCCGCCTTCTGTCCTTGTATCCACTCACCTGTTCATCCATCATCCGACTATCTATCTTAGAATTAGAATTCAGATGTAAGATGATTGTTATAGGGAACTGTTCTAATATTTTCACTTTGAGTTAAAAAATGAAGACAGGCATTTTCTGATAGAAAGTAAGTTGAGCTTGGCTCTTTTATTTGACAGTCAGGATTGACTTTGACAATAGGCTAAAACATAGCCATTTCCCCAAAATTTAATTATCAAAATTTGCAGCTCAAGATTTTGATTAAAATATTTAAAGCTCATATATAATATACCAGAAATTATATCCTTTGTACTTATTTAAATGTATGATGAAAGGTTTTATATGCCAATTTATAAATGTGTAATGTGAGTCTGTTGTTTTCAAAATTGTTTTAGGAGGTATGTGAACATTTTTTTATGGCCAGTTTGAAATACTTACCAGTCCCTTTTTCTAACTTCTGCTTCCTACAGCTAAACAGGCCTTTGGGACAAGGCTCATCCCTGAGTGATACAGGACAAAACACCCACCCAGATTCCTAGTTGCTATGGGCCTCTTATTCCTACAATTCTCTCTCCTAGAAACCTTAAAATCAACCCCTGGTTAAACCATGATGTCCTTGTTGCCCCCTTGAGACTTCCGCCGTCACCAGCTCTCCCTCGGGCTGGAGGAGGCAGCTGACCGGACTGTGGCCAGAGCCAGAGCCTTGCCCCCTGGATAAGCAGCATGCTTTCTGTGGGACTCTTAGGATTTATGACCTAGTCTGAAACATAATAGAGTGTATCTTTCCTACATTACTGTCAGAAATGACATTACTGCCTAATAATTGCATTAAAAATCATCCACCTGATTCTGAAGCCATTTGAGAGTGGGAGAATGAATAAGCTCCAAGCAGAGGCAGATTCACTTGAAGCTGATGAAGCTTAAACCTGAGGGCCCCTCCTTCGCATGCCCTTTCCACGGCCTGGGTCATATGTTTTTGGAAAATTTGGAGAAGTAAGAAGTGATCAGGTAAAACCACTGCCTTTTCCCTCTGGCCTCTCCTTGGTCATATTTTCCTTTGCAGAGTGATGTGAGATTGGACCCCAGCTGAGACCCAGCTCAGGGCTCAGGTCGCCCTGAGTGAAGGATGCATCGAGTTTGGGCATAGTGAAGTATATTTACACAGTGTGCAGTTACTTTCACGTGTAGGTAGGCTCTTGCTAGCAAAGTTTCACAGGCTCATTGGGGGAAGAGCTAAAACTCAAATGAGAATCCAGCTGGGTCTAAGGCCAATGATGTCAACACTACACCACGCTGCCTTTTGTATAGTTGGTGGTCCACTAATGGCCTTAGGCATCATAAATTAAAAGTACACCAGACAGGCTATCCTGAGGCACCTGCCAACTTTGACACTCCTTGCCACTTCTCTCCCTGACCCTGCTGCCCACCACTGCCCTCCTTGGACACTGTGCTCTATCCAAACTGGACGCCATTCCTTTGCCAGATCACATCTTTGCTCTCCCTTAATCTGAAACAGCCTAGATTCTTTCCATCTCAACAAGTTCTTAATGATAATCTGACATTCAGTGAAGACTCATAATGCACCACTACAACAAAGATAGTAATAAACAACCTATTTGTAAGTGTCCTAAATTCAAGGATTATTTATGATTAGTCACTGCCTCAGAAAACTTCAAATGACCCCAAATTTTTTATCTTATATATACAAGAAAACTTGATAGAGGTTTCCACAGGTTTATCACCAATTCTAAAACTTACATGACATTACGAGGAACAAGTTGAAAAGCTGAGACTTTCAAAAGCATCAGTTAAAAAACAAAACAAAACAAAACAGAATAATACAAATTTTGTCCAATCACTGTAAAGAAGAGACAATTATCTTCCTAGTCCCTGTATAGGAAATAATGTTACAAACTGGTTGTTACATGAACAGAGATAACCAAAGAGTATGTTGTCAAAAGATTTGGGGAAAAATAAGCATATGTCAGATTCCAGCATATGCCAAGCAATTAACTAATAAAAATACCATTATTCTTCTAGGTTCTGCAGTATTTGGGTATTGTTAACTCTTTAAATGTGCAATTTGTTGTGATTTCTTTTCTTTTATTCTAAATAATCATTTCAAATCTAATTTTTCTTCTTTTTACCCTAAAGAAGATTCTCCATATGGTGTCAACCTTAGGTCTTGTCCTGCTCGAGGAACCCAATTAACCTACAGAACACGGGCAGCCCCTGGGCTCTGCAGTCACCACCCCTTCCTACCCAGCTCCTACTGACAGGCCTGTGGAGCACAAGCAGAAGAGCAACCGCAGGCCAGAGGGCTGGCCATGAGCTACACCACACTCTACTTGTTCAATGAAGCTGCATGTTTTCCAGAAGCCGACAACCTGATCTTCACTGAGGCTTTGACACGAACGTGGAAAAGGACAGTTTTATTGTTCACCAGGCAAGCATGGACTGGTTTTTATAAACAGAATGGTTTTTACCATACAATAAGTCACTAAGAACTGTTCAGTCTACCCCAACTGAGCAAAGCTTTGAGAGGCACTCATGGTGTTTGGGGGGGGTTCCCTGAGAACCTGTGCCATCAACACAGGCATCTAAAATAAAATGAAAAGGCATATATTAATAACATTTAGAGAACATTTATCTGTCTGGAGCATTTAGAGTCCATGATCTCAAGATGTAGTTTGTAGTGAGACAGAGAACAGTTAAGAAGGGCAAAATTTGAACAAAATATTCTTCGGGAGCATACTTTAGCACCTTTGCACAGCACATCGATTCAGGTGGATCCGAATGATGAGACTTATTCATTTCACCAAACAGCAAAGACACTTGAGAAACCTTTAGGGAAGGGAAAATACCCCCCAGTGCTCCAAACAAACACACCGGTGCTGAGAACTTAACTGCCTACAGCTGCCAGTCAATACTTACCTCCACTTACTAGAAGGAGAAAGGACACGTTTTGTTGGATAGAAAGAACCAAAGGGAAACAAACTTCCGATATGGCAGCAATAACAGTAAGAAGAGCAGTTTCTCAAGTTTGAAGCACTGCCTTTAGAGAATATAAAGTTATTAAAAAGCGATTTGACCTCACTAGAATACTATAGTGGGGCATTGCTCATACACCAAACCACACACACTTTCATGAGGCCCTTGCAGGTACTTTGGTTAGGAAACTATCTGGGGTGATGTCTAAGCTAGTCTTGCTCTCTAAAAATGTTTGCTGTAATGTAGTGGTTCTCAACCTTGGCTGTATACGGAATAACCTGGAGAGATTTAAAAAGTCCTAAGGCCTGGGACCCACTGTTCAGGGATTCTGATTTAATGGTCTGTGTGCGGTATGGTTATAACCCCTCAAGGTGATTCTAATATGCTACAAAAGTTGAGAACTACTGCTCTACAGCAGGTTCTTAACCCCAGCATATCAACGTTTGGGGTCAGATGATTCTTTGCTGTGAGGGGCTGTCCGGAGCATTCTAGCATGTTTAGCAGCATCCTTGTTTTCTATCCGCTGGTACCACCAGCCCTCCCTCACACACCCTCTCCTCAGATGTGACACCAAAATGCTTCCAGACTTTGCCAAATGTCAGGGGGTAGGTGGATTGCAAATCACCCCTTATTGAGAACTGCTACTATAAAGATTATTATACTAAACCAATTTTATTATTTGGGGCTATTAGAAAAACAATTCCTGGAAAATAAAAACAAGGCAAAACAATGTCATTTGAGACTCTAGTAGAGAGGACATGGTGGGCACTAGTGAACAGTGCAGGGATCCCCCAAAGCACAGAGCACAACTGAGTACCCCCAAATGGTTAGAGATACAGGAAAATGCTGAGAACGTCATAAACTCAGGAAAACTTCAAAATATCCACTTAAAAACTAACACAAACTGCTGCTAGTCAGGGTTTTACAGATGAGAAGTAGATCTGACCACACCTGTCATATTCGACCTCATTCCATTTTGTAAAGCTTTCATCTTACCGAAAGAATTAAAATCTGCTAAAATCTTGTCAAGAGGCACCTATTTTTAGACAATCTCATTTTCTTTGGTGGCTCTGGAATACTGATTTTCCCCTACAGGGTGAGGTTTACAAGGAAATACAGTGAACCGAGAAGAGCCTTGCAGTTCTGACATTACAGCAAAAAGGGAAAATTAACACACCAAATTTTACTCGGGACACTAGACCTTCCCACATTTTATTTGCAAATGCAATTACACTGGGCCTATAACACTTCCAGGTACAATTTTAAAACACATGTGGGCCTTCAGACAAGTAGGCAAATTTGGTTCAGTTTATTTCTTTCTATTTATGTGGGCCAATACTTTTCACAAGCCGAGTCTTAAGTGCAAAAATCAAATGCATCTAATTCTGTGAGGGCATTTTCATTTTTCCTAGCTCTTTAATGCTTAATCTCAGATTGAGTTTCCTGTAGATCAGAAAGCAATTTTAAAAAGAGTGGTAGGTTAAAACTATATCAGTTCTCTCAAAAATAACATTTTTTTTCAAGACGTTTAAAGAAAATCTAGCTACAGTGAAGCAGTCTCTAGGAAATGGGGGAAAGTTATTTGTTAGGTCCATCCACATTCTTCTCCCACTAATGCTAACACAATGAGAGACTCACTTGTTTACTGCTATTTTCTTCAGGAACAAAGAATCTGAGGTGGGTATTTGGTAGAAAACTTGAAGGCCAGAAGTCAGGGAAATTATAGCATAGTAAAGAGTGGAAGAGACAGACAAGATGTTCAGTGACTCCCTCATTTTTGCTTCTTTACATTTTCTCTACCCAATAGAAGAGGCAGCCAAGAAGCAAAAAGAAAGAACAGGAAACTTTTTTACTGAGGGCAACTACCGGGTCAAATATAAAAACCATTTTAGTTATTCCAATTACCCATTTTAAAAATTAAAAATAGGATTACTTGCTTTTTGTTGAGGTGCGTGAGCTCTTTATATATTTTGGATGTCAACCCTTTATCGGATCTGTCATTTATGAATATATTCTCCCATACTGTAGGGTACCTTTTTGTTCTATTGATGGTGTCCTTTGCTGTACAGAAGCTTTTCAGCTTGATATAGTCCCACTTGTTCATTTTTGCTTTTGTTTCCCTTGCCCAGGGAGATATGTTCATGAAGAAGTTGCTCATGTTGATATCCAAAGCAAATAATCCAATTAAAAAATAGGCAGAGGATCTGAACAGACAGTTCTCCAAAGAAGAAATTCAGATGGCAACAGACACATGAAAAGATGCTCCACATAGCTAGTCATCAGAGAAATGCAAATTAAAACCACAATGAGATCATCTCACACCAGTAAGGATCGCCACCATCCAAAAGACAAACAACAAATGTTGGCGAGGTTGTGGAGAAAGGGGAACCCTCCTGCACTGCTGGTGGGATTGTAAATTAGTTCAACCATTGTGGAAAGCAGTATGGAGGTTCCTCAAAAAGCTCAAAATAGACATACCATTTGACCCAGGAATTCCACTTCTAGGAATTTACCCTAAGAATGCAGCAGCCCAGTTTGAAAAAGACAGATGCACCCCTATGTTTATTGCAGCACTATTTACAATAGCCAAGAAATGGAAGCAACCTAAGTGTCCATCAGTAGATGAATGGATAAAGATGATGTGGTACATATACACAATGGAATATTATTCAGCCATAAGAAGAAAACAAATCCTACCATTTGCAACAACATGGATGGAGCTGGAGGGTATTATGCTCAGTGAAATAAGCCAGGCAGAGAAAGACAAGTACCAAATGATTGCACTCATATGTGGAGTATAAGAGCAAAGAAAAACTGAAGGAACAAAAGAGCAGCAGAATCACAGAACTCAAGAATGGACTAACAGTTACCAAAGGGAAAGGGACTGGGGAGGAAGAGTGGGAAGGGAGGGATAAGGGTGGGGAAAAAGAAAGGGGGGCATTATGATTAGCATGTATAGTGTGGGGAGGGCACGGGGAGGGCTGAACAACACAGAGAAGACAAGTAGTGATTCTACAGCATCTTACTACGCAGATGGACAGTGACTGTAATGGGGATTGTGGGGGGGACTTGGTGAAGGGGGGAGCCTAGTAAACATAATGTTCTGCATGTAATTGTAGATTAATGATAACAACAACAACAAAAAAGAACAGGTCATCAAATTATTTAACAAACAAAAATTTTAAATGTAGTAAATTTTAGAACATAGCTAGCTAAAGGAAAGAAAGAGAGAAAAATAAAGGAAGGGATGAGGAGTGAAGGAATGATGGAGGAGAAGAGACAGAGAGACAGAGACTATTACTATCTGGAGAGTAAAACCTTAATCTGGAAGCCTTTAGGTTACTACTGTGAAACTCAAAGCTGCAATTTCACAACTGTAGAGGAACCTAGGGGGTGTGGTCTGAACGTCTGCATCGCCCCCCAATTCTCATGTTGAAATCCCAATACCCGATGGGATTGCATTAGGAGGTGGGCCCTTCATGAAGTGAGTAGGTCCTGAGGGCAGACCTCTCACGAATGGGATCGGTGCCCTTATAAAAGAGACCCCAGGGAGCTCTCTAAACTATTCCACTATGTGAAGACACAAGAGGAAGTTGGAAGTCTGTAACCCAGAAGAGGGCCTTTGCCAGACCATACTGGTACCCTGATCTCAGACTTCCAGCCTGCAAAAATCTGTGAGACATAAATTTCTGTTGTTTATAAGCCACCAAGCCCATGACTTTTGTTATAGCAGCCTGAACAGACTAAGACACTGGGCACTGTGTTGAGAAGCTCTAGAAGGAAACACCTTCATGAGTTAGAGCAGTCAGAAATGATAGTTAAATATTTAATCATGATACACGGAGGGCACTGGCAAATGAAACAGAAGCTGCAGTTGTTGAAAGGATGCTAGGTCTAAACAATCCTAAGGCCATCCTGGTGCTGGGCGCAGGGCTGAACACTCCAGCTTCAGACTTAGGGGAAGCAGGATGTAGGTAGTAATAAGAAAATGAGGGGAAAGGATGATGACAGTAGGGGAGGTGAAGGAGGTGGCTGAGTCAACAGTAGGTATTTTTATAACCCAGACTGTGGTAGCCAGCCTCCAAGATGCCCCCGATGATCCCCGCCTCCTGGTCATATCTTAGCTCGTGTGGTCTCCTCCCACACTGAACTAGGGCTGGTCTGCGTGACCAATAGCATATGGCAGACACCACGGCATGTCACTTTTAACATTACGTTATAGAAGAGTGCAGTTTCCATCCCGGACATGACCTCGTGGTCTCCTACATCACTCATGCTGAGGAAGCCATTCAGCAAACAGCCTTTGCAAAGGCCAGTGTGGAAAGAAACTGAAGCCTCCTGCCAACAGCCACATGGGTAAGCTTGGAAGCCATGCTTCCGGCCCGGGTCTTCAGAGCCTGCAGCCTGGCTGACATCTTACTACAACCTTGTGAGAGAATCTGCTGGGACTCTGGACCCTCAGAAATTGAGTGAATGTAATAAACACTTATTGTTTTAAGCTGCTAAGTTACGGAGTAATTTGTTATGAAGCAAGAGATAACTAATACACAGCATTAGAAAATGTAAAAAAAATAAAAACATGGTACAAATACATTAGAATGGAGGAACTGCTTTTCCATGCAGAATAGAGTAAAGAAGGAAAAGCAGGTTGACAGAGACAGTATTTAGCTGGTTTCTGTTGTGCCCTGAGTAGGAAGTTAATTTATGAAAAGTATGTGATAAGTGATCCTCTCTACCATAAAAGGGATTAGAAAATACCCCTGTATGCCAGCCTAAGTACATGCCAAGTTAAGTCACAGCAAAGATAACAGAAAGGCCATGATTGTTAGACTGTCTACCATATGTCTGTCATTTCCCAAACGTCATCTTTAATCCCCATAAAAAGCCCCATAAGGCATGATATCATAAGGAATCATCTTGAAGCCAATTTGGCCTCAAAACCTAGGCTGTTTCCAGTATACTACACTTCCTTGCCAGAAAATCAGTAGAGGTTTGGCCATGGTTTAGGAAAGAAAGAATCTGACTAAAAGGCTACATAAAGCAGAAAGTCAGGGAACTTCACCCACACAGGAACATCAGGCTGGGGGCAGTGACTCAGACCTGATGAACCCACACCAGCTCGCTGCCCACGAGGCCTGTTCTCTGTTGAGGGAAGGTTTGTTTTCTGCAGGAAGACCAGCCCTCCTGGACTCTGGGGCTGGGGCCTGTAGACTACAAGGAAATCTACAGCAGCTGCCCTGGAGCCGGGTGCTCACTGGCACAGAGCTGGGCTGGCTTCACCACTGACCTTCGCTGACCTTGATGCTACGGCTCCACGGTGGCTGGCCTGGTCACAGTTCTTTCTTGGCTTATTCCAGGGAAATACATGACTAAAGGGTGAAAAGCTTCATTGAAAACAAGAATAGGTTTCTGCCCGATTATATTCCATTTTCAGTACTGAAAAATGAGGGGAAATGTACTAGGAAGGTTTTGTTTAGCTTTATTTTTTGTGAGTTTAAAAAAGAAACAGAAAATACATTGAAAAAGTTAAAAATTCAAATACAGTAAGACTATTCAGTGAAAAAGTAACACTCTTTGCCCGGCTTCTCCTCCTTAGAATAATGACTATTGTGAGTTGTCCATGGAAGGTAATTATTTTTTTACACATAGGAAAAGCTGTACCTCACTGTGCCACTCAGGTTGAAGGGCCCAGGTACTTGAATTCATTAGTTGTAAGATGAGGATCAGTCATTTATTTTGGTCTGAGCTGGGAAGCTGCCAACTGCTACATCAAACAAAACACCCTTTCCTTTTCTCTTCCGTTACATGTAAGATTTTCTGTAATGCATTGGAACCCTCTCTGTATTGCACATAGTCACATGCTATACAGGAGCTTTGAAAAACATGAGTAATGCATCCTCAGCTTTTATAGACAGTTGTTACATAATAAACGACCATAAATGAACTCACATGAATTCCCTGAAAAGTTGTTTTAAAATTTCACTTGTTGTGCTCCTATGGGACATCTCCTGTGCAGCATCTTGCGCTTTCTTGGTCCCCCGCTTAACCCAGCCACTGGCTGAGGGCCCAGTTCAGCCCAGACATGGCCTTGGCCAGAACCATTTATCACTTGCTTCCTTACCAGAGCTTCCCTCATTCCAAGGTGTGGGGCACCCACAGAACCCCTCAATAGTCAGACATACAGAAACCAGACATGCAGGGAAGGTAATGTCTATGGAGCTCCTTCCCTCAACAAATGAGGGGACGGGACTAGTAGCTCCCTGCTTCCCCTGCACCTTCTGGTGGACGGCTCTGGGATGCTGCTCCTAAGCCTCCTTGGTGGCACAGTGCGTAGCTTCCACAGCAGGCTGAAGCAGCAGCTGCCCTGTGCATGCGGGGCGGGCTCCACAGTGTGGCTCCCACTGGTTCTCCCTTGCTTCCTGTTTCTCTCCCAAATGCCTCTCATTCCTGCTCCTTGGGACTGCCTCCCTAAATTTACCATCTGCACTCAAGCTTTTGATTCTGGCTCTTTGGGGGGATCCCAGGCAGACACAATCAATCCTGTTCCATGTCTTGTTTACAAGGCACCTTGTGAAAAGGTCTCCATAACTTCAGTACCAGAAGAGAAGTTGTCTCCATTGAAAACTGCTTATTTTGTCTATTCTTCATGGTTAGCACATTTGCTTCCATCTCTTTTTTTTTTTTGCCTTTGATTTTCTGTTTTTATTGTAACATTATTATTGCATGTATGGCAAATCAACCTTTCACAAAGCAAGAAGAATATAAATAACAAATCTAATTTGTGTTACCACCTTGAATGAGGACTGAGCTTAGTGGAATTCAGATGAGGAAGAAGTGAGTTAAGGTGTCATTTTGAGGCAGGTCTTAGAAGATGGATTTATAGAGACAACAGTCAAGGTTAGCAATAAATTCACAGGGAAAATATTTCTAAGTCAACTGTCTTTCTCCACTTCTTAGACTCTCAGACCTAGGCAGAACCTGTTCCACAGTAAATGTTCATGTTGAATGAACAGTGTTTGTCCTAGTGATTTTTCCTAGCTGATTTATTTATAGCTCCCCTGGATTGGGTACAGAACTGTAAAAGCACATTCAGGTGCTTCTTGAGGGCATATACTGCAGAAACTCTTTATCAGATCAGCCTCACCAGAGCCCTGAGACAAGGATATTCACTAAAAAAAAAAAACCCACAGAAACACTTTGGGCACTAGAAAGTAGCTTGGAAACAGTGCCTTTCAGGATGCAATTTACCAAATGAAACTTCAGTGTCTAGTAGGTCCCAAAGATTAAACTTAACCTTCTTTCAAAATGACATTAAACAGCAGTCCAGCTGCCTATAATTACAGATTTTCCAAGTCTGAAAGTCAGCCAGAGGATGCATTTTGCTTACATCTCACTACTACAAATATACAGTCATGGTACATTAGAAATTCTGGCACTTAAAAATTATGCTATTTTCCCCTACAGACTGAAGGTCTTACAATTAACTTGAAACTCATTAAAATTTATTACAAGCATTCCAACAAGGTCTACAGAATCTTGGTTACAAAGTTCCAGTGGTGCAGAAAGGAAGAGATACAGACAGCATCGGCAGCCTGTCTCTGACTGGCCAGTGCAGTCTAAACTGTGACCACCTGGTACAATTATTTTCTTTGAAGTGTACACATTTTCTTCAGTCCTTGTAATCAAATACTCCTCTACAGCAGGTAATAACTACTTCCCTTGTGGCAGACAATGACAACTTGATTAGGAAGATAAACATAGCTCCATTCAAATGTTTTAATCAGCAGGGGTGGCACTTCCTGATTCTAAATCTGTGTTAACTTGCAGTTTCCAAGATTCTCAGCAAAGTTCTTTAAAATTCTATTTTGCCCACTGCAAAACTTAGATGAATGCATTTTCAGAGTGGATAGGTGGATAGGAGGCTTTCTGTCAAAGATAAGATGAAGTTGGGGGGATGTGGTTTTTTTTTTAAATAAATCCTCATCATATCACTTTTGCAATTTCAGTCTGAATTATTCTTTTTTAATTTCAGAGACCTCAAAAGAAAGCAGGCAATGCTGATAATGTACTAATGTAAGGTAATTAATGTAAACTACTTAATGTTAGTTGAAGAGCAACACTTAGGATGTGGAAGGTGATGCTGGGGCAAAAGGCAAGAACAGGTCTGTAGAAGGCACTGGCATGTAACTACAGTCACAGAAGCAAAGACGATAGCAAGCATTACTTACAATAAGCTTACCTTTAAAAATGCAACTGACATTAAACTTCAGGATGAACAGTTCAAGAGACTTACAGCTTCTCTTACTACCAGATTCTGTTACTACTGTCTGATTTATTTAAGAACTCTTTTTCAATTCCAAACCTAATTCCTTCCTCCTCTATGCATTTACTGTCCTTTGAACACACTCTGTACATCACTGAGTCCACTGTACTCTGTCTGTTTCTACCACTGTTTCTCTGGCCTCCCAACCCCGTGCACACTTGCACACACACATATGCACTCACATGCACTCAGAATGAGGGTCTCATAGTCATCTGGGCACTCCCCAAGGCCATCACCAAGCCTGGCTCATAGGTGCTTAGTCGTTGTTTGCTGAGTGAATAAATGCATGAACCAATGAATGTTAAATGACCTGAAGACAGAGTCACACACACACATTGTTAAAGCTGAAAGATACTTAAGAAAATATCTAATCCAATGTCCATTTTTACAGGTGGAGAAGCCAAGCAGAGGGAGGTGTAATGTCTCCCACAAATACAAAAACAGATCCCAGGACTCATGAACTACAAGTTGGGGTGTTTTTGAACAGCCATGGCAGTTAGTTTTCTAGTTTGTAGATAGCAAAGTCACTTTGTTTAGTTACTATTCCTACATCTCTTATCTTTTGACTTTTTGAATCCTTGATAAAAAGGGGTAAATGTAAGAATTAAAACTGAAATTCAAATCAGCTTTGTTAAGATTGGCATTATTGGCTAGAAAGAAGTGCTTAGTGTGGGGAAGTTGGGGTTCCTATGGCCAAGATCCTCACTGAACTTAAACCACCTGATGATGTAACTGGCCTGTTGCTAGGCTACAGCTTCCACACCTTTAGGCAATCAGCTATTATTGCACTATATAGAGTGCTCGGCCCAGTGCTCTGGGGGGAGGCAGAGACACTAGTGCTCAACCTACCGCTGGGAGAACAAGCTGGGTAATAAATCCTTTCACCCCAAAGAACGTTTTGCTGTCAATTTCTTTGGTCACATTGAATCCATAATGAACTTGCCTGGGGCTGAAACCCATTGGCAAGACAATTGGTGAAAGTTGGCAAAGTTCATTGTTGACCAAAGAAAAAGACAGGCTGCCCTTAATGGAGGGGTGCTTCAGTGGGCTGCCCCTGTGAATGGGGAAACAGTGGATTGTCCCCCACTGGGTATGTGGTCTGAGGTGGCTTGCCTCCTAGAGGACTGGGCCCCACCCCAGGACTGGAGGCAAGTGGAGGTGACACCTGAGGCAGTAGGGGTGGCCCTTGGTATAGTAAGTAGGTCTCTTGAGAGACAGAGTGCACGTGAGGCAGAGGGAACTGTGAGTTGGCTGTTTCTCACAGTATTAAAAAGGTATACAGATAAGACCCAAGAAATGCCAGCATGAGAATGCGAGCTGCAAACTTCTGTGGATTCCCTGAAAAAGGAAATGGTATTGATGTGAGAGGAGGCAGCACGAGAATGCCGGCAGCAAGGTGCCACTAGAGAGGTAAACAATTACTTACAGAACAAGGAGGCAGCGCTGCCAGGTGTTCTGAAAGGACAAAGAGGCCATCAAGGAAAAAGACGAACTCCTGAGGGAAGCACAGGCAGAGGTGGCATCAGCTCCAAAGCATTGAGGTGAAGGTAAGAGACCTTCTGAAGACTGAGGTGGCATTGCTGCAAGGCACGGTAGAAAAGGTAAAGGTTGTAGCAGAGGAGGCACTTGGGGGAGGGGAGAGAAAGGTGCCATCAGCCCCAGAAATGGAGGAGCTGGGGAAGGATGAAGGGGTGATGCTGGAGGCCCTGGCACTTCCTGTATTGAAAGCGTGCCCAGTGGTTGTAAAGAAAATAAAGACCCAGCAGCTGAAAGTTACCCAGGGAGAGGAGCAGCCCCCTCCCCAGGTAGTGGAGCACTCTCTGCTCCGCCCCTATACTTAGGCTGAGCTGGTGGATTTGGGCTCCCGGTTTAGGCGGAAGCCCTCGGAGTCAATATCAGCTTGGCTCCTGCATCTGTGGGACTTAGGAGTGGATGGAATTGTTCTGTTGGGATCAGAGATGGGAAAGCTGTCTTCCCTGACAGTGAAGCCTGCCTTGAGGCAGCAATTACAAAATGCACATCAGACCCCAGGGAGTCACTCCCTCCTGGATGGCATATGGCTGCACTTTGTGCTGTGTGGCCCAATCCAGGTGATCTACCATCCTCTCCTGTTAGATGGCAGACATACGCTGAACTCCAACAGGTGTTATGAGAGCTAGGCATAGGAAATGCCATCTATAGTCCACACAATTATGGCCCAGATGAAGAGATTTTCACTACTGGGATGAGAAATATTGTGCTTCAAACGGCTCCTGCATACCCCTTTGGGTCTCTAATGGCCATTCTTTCCCCTCACTTAGGGCATCCCATAAGCAAGGTGACACGTACAGTAGCAGACTTAGGAGAGGCTGAAGCAATGAGAACCCAGAAAGAAATAAGACCTGTTACTCACAAGAAGAATTTACAGAGCCTCATGAAAGTTACGAGGACCCAGATGTGGGTTGATTTAGTATGGGCAGGAGCAGATGGAAGGAAGTTAGATGGGAAGACAAATAGGATCTTAGTACAGCTATGGCAACAACTGAAACCAGAGCAGCAGTTCCAGCCATTAAGACCAAAGAGGCCAAGGTCAGAGACAGAGCCACAAGTCCAGCCTGTGTGTTTGCAAGACGTCCTGCTGGAGAGCGAGCCAACCTGACTTGAGCCCACACAGGAACTTGATTAGAAAACACGGTTTGACTGAGGGGAAGGTTAAGGCCCTGAGGGACCAGGGGGGAACTGGAGGCCACATGTTGAAAAAGCTATCCAGTGGTCCATAGTGAACATACAACATGTCCTGGCTCTGGTGGACACAGGGGCTGAATGTTCACTGATTCATAGTAACCCTGAGCGCTTCCCCAGGACTCCCACTATCATAGATGGATACGGGGGGAAGGCTATCAGAGTGATAAAAGCCCAAATCCCTTTGGTAATAGGGTGTCTACCCCCAAAGTATATAGCTCCTGTCCCTGAGGACATTTTGGGGATTGATATCCTGCAGGGTCTGTGGCTGCAGACCACTGCAGGTGAGTTCAGACTGAGAGTACGTGTGGTAAAGGCTCTTCTGAGGGGACATGCTAGGCACCTGCCCATAGTTTTGCCTGTGCCTCAGCGGGTGACTAATACCAAACAATACAAACTGCATAAAGAGATTGGAGAGACTCTCCAGGAGCTGGAAAAGGTGGGTATTATAAAGCCCACCCATAGTCCTTTCAATTACCCAGTGTAGCCAGTAAAAAAGCCAAATGGCTCCTGGCGTATGACTGTGGATTACAGAGAACTGAGTAAAGTCATACCCCCTATGCATGCTGCTGTCCCCTCTATTGCAGGCCTGATGGTTACCCTCAGCCATGAACTAGGAACATACCATTATGTGGTAGATCTTGCTAATGCCTTCTTTTCCATTGACATTGAGCAGGAAAGTCAGGAACAGTTTGCCTTCATGTGGGAAGGATGGCAATGCACTTTCACTGTCCTTCCACAGGGATACCTCCACAGCCCCACCATCTGTCATGGACTTGGAGCTCAGGACTTGGCTACATGGGAGAAACTGCCAACGGTGTCCGATTCTCTTTCAGATCTAGAAAGTGCAGCACCTAGACTGCTGCAACATTTATAGGAGAAAGGATGGGCTGTGAACAGCACCAAGCTTCAGGGACCTGGTTTGTCTGTCAAATTCTTGGGGGTCGTCTGGTTGGGTAAGACCAAAGTAATGCCAGAAGCAGTTATAGATAAAGTCCAGGCCTTTCCTAGCCCTACAACTGTAGCATTGCTACAGGGGTTTCTGGGTCTTCTAGGCTACTGGAGAGTGTTTATCTCACACTTGGCACAAATTCTGAAGCCCTTATACCAGTTGGTATGAAAGGGTGTCAGGTGGGACTGGGATGAGACATGTGCATCTGCCTTTACTACAGCAAAACAGGCCGTCAAGGCCATGCAGGCCTGAGTGTGATAGACCCATCAAGGCCTGTGAGCTGGATGTTCATGTGACTGAAGATGGTTATGGCTGGGGTCTCTGGCAGCGGCTTGAATGAAGTCACCAACCTATTGGATTCCGGTCACAATTCTGGAAAGGGGCAGAGGTACGATACACTTTGATAGAGAAACAACTGGCTGCCATGCATCATGCCTTGCTGGCTACAGAACCCATCACTGGAATGGCCCTGTTAAAGGTAATAACCACGTATCCCATTTTGGGGTGGTACGAGACCGGATCCAAAAGCCAAGGAGAGGTATGGCACAAACACCCACACTAGCCAAGTGGGGTGCTTACCTATAGCAGCATAGTGCCCTCTATTAGCCCCTTGAGTGAAGAACTCCAATGCTTATTGGAGCCAGTGAGATACACTAGTGAAAAGCAGGAAGAACTTGCTTTTGTACCATTAGTAGCAGAGTCCCTATCAGGAGGGAAAAGCATGGTACCCGAAAATGCATGGTACACAGACAGCTCCAGCCATGGGCAGCCCCCAAAATGGAGGGCCATAGCTTTCCATCCTAAGACTGAGACAATATGGATGGAAGATGGTGAGGGGAAGAGCAGCCAATGGGAAGAGTTGCGGGCTTTGTGGCTTGTGATCAGCCAGGAGACCTCCCCTATAGTTGTCTGTACTGACAGCTGGGCTGTCTATTGGGGCTTGACCCTGTGGCTACCAGCCTGGTACTGTGCCAACTGGCTGGTTGGTCACTGACCCCTTTGGGGGCAAGAATTGTGGCAAGACTTATGGGCCTGTGGTTTGACCAAAATAATTACAGTATACCATGTGACAGATCATTTGCCACTGGCATCCCCAGGAAATGATGAAGCAGATAAATTGGCCCAGATATTTTGCTTAGAAGAAAAGCCCGCCTCTGATGTAGACCAATGGTTACATCAGCATTTGTTGCATGCAAGGCAAAAGACAATGTGGGGTGTAGCCCATCGGTGGGGCTTGCCTTTGACCTTTGAAGAAGTTAGTAGAGCCTGGCAGGAGTGTGTAGTGTGCTCCAAAAGGGACTTAACACTGAGTTCCACAGCAACATGGGACAATAACTAAGAGGCCAATACCTCTCATGCAGTGGCAGATAGACTATATTGGGCCTCTACCTGTGTCAGAAGGATATCTGTATGCGATGACTTGTGTGGACACAGTTACTGGACTTCTGGTTGCTTTTCCTACCCATTGTGCAGACCAGCAGACAACCAAAAGAGGCCTGGAGCATCTCTTTGCTGCCTATGGCTGACCACAGGTAAGTGAGAGTGATCAGGACACTTATTTTACTGGACATACACTGCATGAATGGGTGCAACAGCTGGGAATCAAATGGAAGTTTCATGTGCTATACAATCCTACCACAGCAGGCATGATAGAGAGGCACAATGGTTTATTAAAGTCTGGACTAAAGTCACTTACCAGTAGTCTGTGGGGATGTCAGTGCACTTATGGACCGTGCTATGGCATTTGAACGAGAGACCCCAAAAGAGAGCCCTGAGCCCAATAGAGATGTTAACACATATGGCTACCTCCCCTATACAACTGCAAGTATAAACCAAAGAAGAATCACTGAAGCCGAGGTTCGGCCACCAGAATAATATCTTGCTGCCAGCACCAACGGCACTGAACCCTGGCAAGTCCATTGAGTGGATGTGGCCTTGGACCTTTTGACACATGGACCAATGATGGCTGGCTCTCCTGGCACCTTGGGGACAAGGCCTGGAAGCTGGCCTCCTGTGTATTCCTGGAATAATAGCAGAGTGGCCACCAAAGGTCACAGTAGTATATCCTGAATGGCCAGAAGGTAGGAGCATCTTACCAAGGAGGTTTGTTTTATCATTATGGCCAGTGCATGCACCTCCAGTTGCACTATATATAAACCCTTCAGTAACCCCCATGGGGAAAGGAGTTAAAGTATGGTATACTAGACCTGGAAGGGACCCCCTTCCTGCTACGGTCCTATCACAGGACCACTCTTTTGCATGCATCCTACCTGATGGACAAGATTTGCCTATGTTGGTGTCATTAAAACTTGTGTCTTATCACCCCTAAAGTCTTTGAGGATTGGGAAATTCCTCTGGCTTGAGGACTATTATAATTTTTTGTTATTAGGAATCTCCTCTGGCTTGAGGATTATTATAATTTTTGTTACCTGTATCAAAATCTTGCTGTATATTAATTTTTATTATCTCTAAGTTGTTGTTATCCTCTGTTGCTATTGTGGAATCTGGTTACAGTGCTCCAGCTTTCTCACACAGGGACCATTGCAGAAGATTGAAAGCGTGTAGACTGTAAGGCGAGAATCCTGGAGGGGTGGTGTGTGGGGAAGTTGGGGTTCTATGGCCAGGATCCTCACTGAACTTAAACCACCTGATGATGTGACTGGCCTGTTGCTAGGCTACCACTTCCACACCTTTAGGCAATAAGCTATTATTGTGCTATATAGAGAGCTAGGCCCTCTCTGGGCGGAGGCAGAGACTCTAGTGCTGGACCTACTGCTGAGAGAACAAGCACCTTTCACCACAAAGAAAGGTTTGCTGTCAATTGGTCACATTGAATCCATAATGAACTTGCCCAGGGCTGAAACCCATTGGCAAGACATTAGTTTGTAAGTGGATTTTGACTATTTTAGGCTTCTGTTCCCACTGCTATATGACTAATAATTGACTACATTACAAAAGTCTTCATTATGTTTTGTTAATCATACTACCATTCTCATCTTTTCACAGATAAGAAGCGAAGCTCCAAATTCAGGGATTCTATATGGTGATGAGAACTGGAACATAGATAAAAGAGAGGGACCACCCTGAAAATATTGAAAGGTTATGTGAATGATAACTGAGGCACATCTACTTAATAGGATAACACGCAGCCATTACAAGTTACTTTACTGAGTAGTTTATGTGAGAATAGAGAGATAGGATTACATTTCAGTGTTAAATGAAGAAAAAAAGTATAAGACGGGGCATAAATAATTAAAACCCAGGAGAGAAAAATGACTATAAGTAAATATGCTAAAGATGTTGGTTATGTTTAGGTGGTAGAATTAGAGATTATCTTTTTGTCGTTATTTTTCCATATTTAAAAAAATGTTCTAAAATATATTTATATTATACTTATAATGGAAAAATAGAACATTAAATTTTTTATGTAAATTCAGATGCTGCCGTCAAAGGGGGGACAACCAATATTGGATTTCCCCTAATAGTTCCTCCTGGATCCCTGTTTTTTTTCTCTTCATTTCAAACCCTGCCAGCAAGCCTCTGGAGAGAGTATTCTTTGAGGCCAGAAATAGAGTCCTGATTGAAGATAATAAAGTAAGGAAACCTTGGTGCCACATCTTCCCTTAGGACCCGTTTAGGAAACATACTGAGAAATTCACTGTTAGAATGAAGAATTTCCTGCAAATGCCTTTTACTGCATTTTTTTATGTTCTTGGAAAACCTGAAAGGGCCCTAAATAATTCACAATCTCTTTCATGGGTTGGTTTCTCAATGTGTGTTCAATTTTTTCCCCATGACAGTAAATGACTTTCCTTTTGAGATCACTGATTACTCTGACACTAATGTCTCAATTAAACTGTAGATGTAACTTTTAGGTACCATCTATTTTAAGAAGAATAAAGTAAGCTCAATAGGAGGTAACCCTCCAGCTACTTTCTAAACTGCTAGAGCACATTCCCCCACCCTTTTTAAAAGCTATTTCTCCAAAAAGTACATTACAGTACTTAGAGTGCCTTCACGGCAGGTAGCTTTGCTTGGGCTCAGCATCCAGGAATTTCTAATGTAAGCTGCATCAGGGAATCACAAAGCAAAGGCTTAAAAATTAATGCTACTCATTCTTTCTCATCTCCTCTGGGAAAGTTGTATGTGATTGCCTAACACTTGTAAATGGATCAGCAGGTCCCCAGCTTTAACTGATGCCCAGATGAATACAATAAACAGCCGGCTGAGTTCTCCCCTCTCATTTACCCCAACTGGTTTACTTTCTGCTTCTAAGTGCTGTCTTCATGGTAGTGACGTTTGCTCATTGGAAAGCTGTGTGGGCTTCTAGTGAACTCTAAGAAAAGAAATAAAACTCTTGCTGGATTTCAGGTTAACTGTGAGAAGGAGATGTGAGCAGCAACTTAGGTAACTCAAAGTCAGCAGTAAAATACTAGCCCTGGACAGCCCGCCCACACAGGCAGCTCTTCCCAAAGAGAGGCGTCGGCAGCTCTTTACTCCTGTTTCCGCGGCTTAGAGTTCTTGAGCGTGTGACAGAGAATATCACTTTCAAATAAATGGGCCTACTTGTTTCACGATTTCCTCAAAAACAGGCATTACTAGGCATAGTGCTTTATCCTTAACAAGGAAATATGCAGGTTATTTATTCATGCCCCTACTTTAAAAAATTTCTAAACAGTTTGAGATTACTTAGAGAAATAATGTTAACATGAATAATATACCAGAAAAGTAAATAAATAAAATAACTAATGCGAGGGAAGATTTCCTCTCCTGCTATTGAGACAGGGACTGTGGATGCAGTCAGAGTAGGGTGAGGGTATCTAAAAGAGCCCTACCAAAACTCAATATTAAACAATTAAGCAAAATCAGAGTCACATTAATTCTCTAAAGTAAAATATCAAACTAGGAATACAAGCATTCTTCAGTGAGATTAGTTAAAACTAAAAAGCCAGGAGTAACTTGGCCTGGAATGTTTGAACATCCCCCAGATAAGAAAATACCTCAACATAGCCCGTGTCTTCACTGTGTCAATTTAGTGAGGCTACTGTAAAATTTACTTTAGCCTGCTGAAAGGCCCAGCTTATCTTCTTTAACTTTGCCCAGGTGCTGCTTTTCCTCCTCCAGTCCCTAATCAAGTAGTATATAACCTGGGCAATTAATATAGCAAGCAAGCCCAGTCACAAACAACATAGTAAAAATAAGAAAGATTCCATCAAAAAGAAAAAATAAATTTCTTAACATAACAGACAATAACCCAGGCCACCTTGGGAGCAGGACAGGCAGTCTTGATTAATGTGCTCCCAAACCAAGAAGCTGCTATTCTGGGAAAGAATCAGAGCAATAAATTTATTGTGTTAACTCTGCAAAATAATCCAGAAGACTGATAAGAAACTTAGTGTCTCTTCAAAGATAAACATTTGAGGACCACTTAGCAGGTCTGCATCCCTAGCCCTTTGTCTCTCAACTGCCTATAAACCCCCTAGACAACGCACCACTGCGGGCTCTCTTGTCCCCTCCTGGCCTGAGCCAGGAGCTCTGTCCTCTCACTGTATCTCTTAATAAAAGTCTCTCACTGGCTCTGCTACCTTGAGTGCTTGTTAAGTTCATTCTTCAATTCCGCAAACAAGAACACCGGCATCACTATTTCAACCCTTCAACTTTTGCCCACTATGACAAGTAATGAATATTTAGGCTAATGATGCTCTGAGACAGTGTGAAATACTACTTCAATCTCTTCTCAGATCACATTTTCCTTAGAAATTTTTCTGTGCTAAGCCCAATCTATTGAAATGTATATAAACTTGTACTACAATTCAAATAAAGACATTTATAGATCAAATGCAAACCATGCCTTAGTCCTTACTCTGGATTTTGCTTAGCATTAATAAACACTAATAAAAATATCTAAGCTATCTCAATGAGGACCCATGAATAATGGCTCAGAACCTCTCCTTCCAAAAACCTAGTTTTGCCTGACTCATCGTGTCACCCACCAACAAAAGCATGCCTGGGCATATTCATGTGCAGATGCCGGGAAAGCTGAGGGATGGTCTTATTTTGGTCAGATATTACATGCACATTACATGGGCTGTGTGAGGAGAGAGGGGACAGGCAACAGTGCAAGCAGAAGGTTCAAGATGAAGCCACATGCAGCCTTGTAGGAACTATGGCTGCCTGAGTTTTTCATTGTTAAGAGGCCAGAGTCACTGTTTTAGAAATGGAAGACATCTCTGAGATCCAAGCTCGTGCCTTCAGTTTATAGGGAAATGGGGTTTAGGGAGGTTTGGTGACTTACCCACACTCACATATCTGGTTGGCAGCAGAGCTAGAATGGAATCTGGGTGTTTTGGTTCCAAGACCTCTTTCAATTATACCACAAAACATCTTTATTCTGGGAATAGTCAAAACTTAAAAATAAGCCACTTGGATGAAAATCTTTCTCAACTGGTTTACACAATTCCTGTGTTTTTAATACAGAGTATTATTAACACCACCGAACCTTTTCTCTGTGAAGCAAGGCCACCATTATGAATGAAGATCAATGTCATCGACTCTGTCATCCAGAGTCTATGAATTCGGATTTGACAGTGCAGTGTGATGTTGGGGATAAGATAACCATCTATGGATTTCCATGGATTGACTCTTCACTCTTATTCCTTGCTGCCCTCGGTGTCTCTGTGCCAAGTATCATTCCCTTCACCCATCTTCTAATTCTAATTCTAAACTCATGTTTTTAAAGTTCATTCTCTAGACTAATATGAAAGGCAGACAGATGTGCCCTATATTCATTGCAGCATTATTCACTATAACAAGAACCAAAACCAAAACCATAATTGTCCAATATAGGAGAATGTTTAGTGAGTAGTATGTTCAAAGAACATGACATTATGCAGCCATTAAAATTATCTTCACATGAAGAGGTTTTAATGAAATGAAGAAGTGCTTATGAAATAATGTTAAGTGAAGCATGCAGGATATAAAATTGCAACATGTCAACCACATTTCAAAAATGTTTAGTGAGGGAAATATAGCAAAATGTTTACAATGGTAGGTTTATTGATAATTATTATTCTCTTATTACACCACTCTAATTATTTCTATTTACTTCTGCTTAAAAGTGTGATATACTTTAAGTTAGAAAAAGAATTTTAAGAAAGAGAATGTCACATTAGAAAACATAACCTAACTGGTTAGAATAATAAAAATAAAAATGTAGATTGTAGGTGAGAATGTAAAGCCTCTGGTGCATGGGCTTATCCACCAATTCTTTGAAAGATAAGCCTGCACATGGCTTTTGCTTACTTTCCATTTCTTTGCTGAATTTTGGGTATGTTGGGGTGCTGGATAATTGAACTGTGGTGAGTTAAGTGTTCACTTATATATATACTTAAAAGGGAAAGGGGGATACCGGGAAAGACAGAAAAAGAGAAGGGAGGGAGAAAGGTTCTGAGACAATGTTTTCAGACAAGTGTGCAAGGATTATTTTCATTAAGTGGGTTTTAGAAGTTTGGAAGCAACAGATGGTGGTAACGGTCATTAAGTCACTCAGGCTGATTTATCAGTGGGTGAGCATTAAAGACAAATTAAACTCTCTGGAGACTAGGATATCTTCCAATTAACAATTAAATATTTAAAACTCAGCATGTCAAATTAAAAATGTGAATAAGTCAAAACTGGGCAGCATGGAAAGAAGCTAAGCAGTCAAAGCAGATGAGTGACAGTATAGATGTTTGTATCTAAAGATATTGGATAGTTACCAGTTTTCTATCCTGATTATTTTGTATCATAATGAAATATTTTTCTGTAAACTTGCAATTTTTAAAAATTTTCTCCTCTTTGAGGGAAATCTTTAATAATTGGTAATGGAGAAGAAAGCAGTGGCCTTCTGATTTTAAAACACACAATGGCATTCAATTATTCATACATATGCACAGCCCCCACCAGAGGTGTCACCTCATGTGGCGACACAAGGGCAAGCTGAGCTTGATGAGGATGATTTAACAATAGATGTTGTTTGACTTCTCAAAGCTTCCAGAGATAATTTTTTAAATTTCCCTCTGCCTCTCCAAACACTATATGCAAGAAAACACTCTAAGAGTACTTTAAATTGGTCTGAGGAATAGACAAGATCCCAATCTGTTCTCATTCAGCATTAGCAGCATTTGCAATATGACTTCTAAGGACTTCCTCAGACATGATGTATTTCACTATCCTGATAACCCGGCCAAAATTGCCAGTCCAGCTCTATAGATGAAGAAACAGAGGCTCTAAGAGATTAATTTGCTGAATATCACACTAGTATTAAGCTAGAGGAAAGATCTGGAATTTAGATCCTCTAACCCTCAATCCTGTAAATTCTTTCCACTGTATCATGCTGCAATTTGTGCAGGGATTAATTCAATGTCCAAGTATTTGCCCCTAGAGGCCACATACAAGTGTACCTCTGCCACTTGGTAGCTGCTCAACGACAGTGCAGGTGAGAGGAAAACTATTCCTGAAGAAGGAAAAATAAAGTGGTGGGAGTTGGCAGTTGATAGTCATTCCCACCCTGGTGCCCAATGGGATCTCTTCATCCACATAGACTGTGTCTCTCTTCTCTTCACAAAACCATTGTCATCATTTGCCCTTAGGGTTTAAATTAATGGCCTCCCCTAAGGAATTCTATTGAAAATCTGAGCCACTTTCACTAGTCATTGCCTCTACATCCCCTCAGCTTAACTTTATTAGTTTGTAGATATTACAGAGCATACCTATTTCCAAATTCCTTGGGAATTTTTACATGTATGCTTTAGCTCCCCAGCTAGATTTAAACAATGTTTTCTACATCTCAGATTCCTCTCTGGATTTTCAATACTCTTCTTCCTTTCTCCCAACTGCCTTGTATATTGTTAGACATTCAACAAATGCCTACTGAGAAAGTGAGAACCTGAATCAGTGTAGTAAAAACCCAGCTTGATTACTAATTAGGAGGTTGGAGCCTCAGCTCTACAACAGAGTTTGCTATTTCAGGTACGTCTGTGGGTCTCAGTTTTCTCATCTTAAAATAGTTATGGGGACATGAAGAGGGTGGACTATATAAGCTCTATAATCTCTTAAGAATCTATGAATATTTAAATATTATTTTAATTGGGCTGATCATAGGCTTACTTTATTTCATTAGGGATGGTAAAGGAAATGAATGCAAATTCCAAAAACAAGAATGTTAAAAACAAGACAAAAATAGAAACCAAATAACTAACCACCCAACAGGCAGAAGGAAGTCAACGTGTCTGGAAAATTAATAAAACAAAGGAAAATGAGAGAGAGTCAAATTGTCTTGGGCAAGTCTACAAGTGTGGATCTTGCCTGAGGGGGTTATAAAGGAATCAGAGGGTGGAATATAAATGAGGACAGATTAATATCTACAAAGATTCCTTTAGTGGGTAGGCATATGTAGCATAATGTTTGGTTTTTAAAATCTTCTGTTTGGTACTAGAGATTGAAATCAAATGTTAAGAAAGAACATCAGAAGAAGGATGAAAGATGGCAGTGTGAGAGGAGAAACAGAGGCTTCCTCCTAAAACTGGATACAATTAGAAAATTTAATAGGTGCAACTAATCCAGACAGAGCAACAGCAAAGAGGGCACGTCAGACTGCACACACCCAGAGAAAAGAGCAGACCTCAGCGAACGGGGTAACGTACCAGAGCTGTGGCTCCATGGGACCCGAGCCCCTCCCCCACCCCAGCTCACCGGCAGGAGGAAGAGAAATGGAGCAGGGAGGGAGTGGAGGGCCTGGGACTGCTGAATACCTAGCTCCAGAGATCTGTGCTGGGAGCACAAACCTACATTTCATGGTGCTTTCATGAGACTCGCATGACTACCGGGTTGGAAAGTTAATACAAGCAGAGTTCCTGGGGAGACTGGGATTTCGGCTGCTTGTGGAAAGCAGGGATCCATATCTGGCTGCTCTGGGCCAAAAACTTATACCTGTGTGCCCGGCCCACTGGCTCAGGCAGTGGAGACAGGCACAGCAGCCAGGAGGCGGGGAACAGCTCTTTCCTACCCCCAGGTACCAGTACCGCTCACCTGCGACCCCTGACATTGCTTTAGGGACTCAGCAGCTCCAGAATAGAGCTTCTGGGCACTAGAGGGCGCCATATACAAACATGAAACGCCAAAGGAACCTTGTCCACAGTAAAATTGTTAATACAACTCCCGAGAAAGATTTAAACTATATGGACCTCGTGACTCTTCCTGAAAGGGAGTTCAAAATAAAAATAATCAACATCCTAATGGAGGTACAGAAAGACATCGAAGAACTCAGGAATGAATTTAGGTCAGAGATCCAATCGTTAAAGAACACGATGGACAGTATTAAAGGCAGGTTGGATATGGTGGAGGAGACAATAAATGAAATAGAAAATAGAGAAGAGGAATACAAAGAAGCTGAGGCACAGAGAGACAAAAGGATCTCTAAAAATGAAAGAATATTGA
The DNA here is from genome assembly GCF_040802235.1 of Manis javanica. NCBI lineage: Eukaryota > Metazoa > Chordata > Mammalia > Pholidota > Manidae > Manis > Manis javanica. Next base: position 143,152,410 of record NC_133158.1, read on the forward strand.
GAGAACTGTGTGACCAATCCAAGCGGAACAATATTTGCATTATAGGGAAACCAGAAGAAGAAGAGAGAGAAAAAGGGATAGAAAGTGTTTTTGAGGAGGTAGTTGCTGAAAACTTCCCCAGTCTGGGGAAGGAGACAGTCTCTCAGGCCATGGAGATCCACAGATCCCCCTACACAAGGGACCCAAGGAAGACAACAGCAAGACACATAGTAATTAAAACGGGAAAGATCAAGGATAAAGACAGACTGTTAAAAGTAGCCAGAGGTAGAAATAAGATCACCTACAAAGGAAAGCCCATCAGACTAACAACAGACTTCTCAGCAGAAACCTTACAGGCCAGAAGGGAGTGGCATGATGTATTTAATGCCATGAAGCAGAAGGGCCTGGAACCAAGATTACTTTATCCAGTGAGATTATCATTTAAATTTGAAGGAGGGATTAAACAATTTCCAGATAAGCAAAAGCTGAGAGAGTTTACCTCCCACAAACCATCTCTACTGTCTATTTTGGAGGGACTGCTATAGATGGAAGTGTTCCTAGGGTTGGATAGCTGTCACCAGAGGTAATAAAATCATGGTAGGGAGGGTGGAGCAGCTGATTGAGAGGCAAATGCAAAATTAAATTGACTATCCCCAAAGCCAATCAAGGAATAGAGAAAAAGTATAGAATCTGATACCCAATATATAAAGAATGAAGGAGGAAGAAAAAGGAGGAGAAATAGAAAAGAATCTTTAGATTGTGTTTGTAATAGCATACTAAGTGAGTTAAGTTAGACTCTTAGATAGTAAGGAAAGTAACCTGGAACCTTTGGTAAACACGAATCTAGAGCATGAAATGGCAATAAGTACATACCTATCAATAATCACCCTAAATGTAAATGGACTGAATGCACCAATCAAAAGACATAGAGTCACTGAATGGATAAAAAACCAAGACCCATCTATATGCTGCTTACAAGAGACTCACCTCAAAATCAAAGACATGCACAGACTAAAAGTCAAGGGATGGAAAAAGATATTTCATGCAAACAATAGGGAGAAAAAAGCAGGTGTTGCAGTACTAGTATCAGACAAAATAGACTTCAAAACAAAGAAAGTAACAAGAGATAAAGAAGGACATTACATAATGATAAAGGGATCAGTCCAACAAGAGGACATAACCATTCTAAATATATATGCACCCAACACAGGAGCACCAGCATATGTGAAACAAATAATAACAGAACTAAAGGAGGAAATAGATGGCAATGCATTCATTGTAGGAGACTTCAACACACCGTTCACTCCAAAGGACAGATCCAGCAGACAGAAAATAAGTAAAGACACAGAGGCACTGAACAACACAGTAGAACATATGGACCTAATAGACATCTATAGAACTCTACACCCAAAAGCAGCAGGAAACACATTCTTCTCAAGTGCACATGGAACATTCTCCAGAATAGACCACATACTAGGTCACAAAAAGAACCTCAGTAAATTCCAAAAGACTGAAATTTTACCAACCAACTTTTCAGACCACAAAGGTATAAAACTGGAAATAAATTGTACCAAGAAAGCAAAAAGGCTCACAAACACATGGAGGATTAACAACACGCTGCTAAATAGTCAATGGATCAACAACCAAATTAAAATGGAGATCCAGCAATATATGGAAATAAATGACAACAACAACACAAAGCCCCAACTTCTGTGGGACGCAGCGAAAGCAGTCTTAAGAGGAAAGTATATAGCAATCCAGGCATATTTAAAGAAGGAAGAACAAACCCAAATGAATAGTTTAACGTCACAGTTATCAAAATTGGAAAAAGAAGAACAAATGAGGCCTAAAGTCAGCAGATGGAGGGACATAATAAAGATCAGAGAAGAAATAAACAAAATTGAGAAGAATAAAACAATAGAAAAAATCAATGAAACCAAGAGCTGGTTCTTGGAGAAAATAAACAAAATAGATAAGCCTCTAGCCAAACTTATTAAGAGAAAAAGAGAATCAACAGAATAAGAAATGAGAAAGGAAACATCACGATGGACCCAACAGAAATACAAAGAATTATTAGAGACTACTATGAAAACCTATATGCTAAGAAGCTGGAAAACCTAGAAGAAATGGACAACTTCCTAGAAAAATACAACCTTCCAAGAATGACCAAGGAAGAAAGACAAAATCTAAACAAACCAATTACCAGCAAAGAAATTTAAGCAGTAATCAAAAAACTGCCTAAGAAAAAAACACCCAGGCCAGATGAATTTCCCTCAAAATTTTATCAGACATACAGAGAAGATATAGTACCCATTCTCCTGAAAGTTATCCAAAAAATAAAAGAGGAGGGAATACTCCCAAACTCATTCTATGAAACCAACATCACCCTAATACCAAAACCAGGCAAAGACCACACCAGAAAAGAAAATTACAGACCAATATCTCTGATGAACGTAGATGCAAAAATAATAAAATCTTAGCAAACCGAATTTAAAAATATATCAAAAGGATCATATACCCTGACCAAGTGGGATTCATCCCAGAGATGCAAGGATGGTACAACATTCGAAAATCCATCAACATCATCCACCACATCAACAAAAAGAAAGACAAAAACCACATGATCATCTCCATAGATGCTGAAAAAGCATTCGACAAAATTCAATATCCATTCATGATAAAAACTCTCAGCAAAATGGGTCTAGAGGGCAAGTACCTCAACATAATAAAGGCCATATACAATAAACCCACAGCCAACATCATACTGAACAGCGAGAAGCTGAAAGCTTTTCCTCTGAGATCGGGAACAAGACAGGGATGCCCACTCTCCCCACTGTTATTTAACATAGTACTGGAAGTCCTAGCCACAGCAATTAGACAAAACAAAGAAATACAAGGAATCTGGATTGGTAAAGAAGTTAAACTGTCACTATTTGCAGATGACATGATATTGTACATAAAAAACCCTAAAGACTCCACTCCAAAACTACTAGAACTGATATTGGAATACAGCAAAGTTGCAGGATACAAAATTAACACACAGAAATCTGTGGCTTTCCTATACACTAACAATGAGCCAATAGAAAGAGAAATCAGGAAAAAAATTCCATTCACAATTGCATCAAAAAGAATAAAATACCTAGGAATAAACCTAACCAAAGAAGTGAAAGACTTATACCCTGACAACAATAAGACACTCTTAAGAGAAATTAAGAGAAATTAAAGAGGACACTAACAAATGGAAACTCATCCCATGCTCTTGGTTAGGAAGAATTAATATTGTCAACATAGCCATCCTGACCAAAGCAATATACAGATTTGATGCAATCCCTCTCAAATTACCAGCAACATTCTTCAATGAATTGGAACAAATAATTCAAAAATTCATATGGAAACACCAAAGACCCCAAATAGCCAAAGCAATCCTGAAAAAGAAGAATAAAGTAGGGGGTATCTCACTCCCCAACTTCAAGCTGTACTACAAAGCCATAGTAATCAAGACAATTTGGTACTGGCACAAGAACAGAGCCATAGACCAGTGGAACAGATTAGAGACTCCGAGATTAACCCAAACATATATGGTCAATTAATATTCGATAAAGGAGCCATGGACATACAATGGCGAAATGAGTCTCTTCAACAGATGGTGCTGGCAGAACTGGACAGCTACATGTAAGAGAATGAAACTGGATCACTGTCTAACCCCATACACAAAAGTAAATTCAAAATGGATCAAAGACCTGAATGTAAGTCATGAAACCATAAAACTCTTAGAAAAAAAGCATAGGCAAAAATCTCTTGGACATAAACATTAGCAACTTCTTCATGAATATATCTCCCTGGGCAAGGAAAACAAAAGCAAAAATGAACAAGTGGGACTATATCAAGCTGAAAAGCTTCTGTACAGCAAAGGACACCATCAATAGAACAAAAAGGTACCCTACAGTATGGGAGAATATTTTTGTAAATGACAGATATGACAAAGGCTTGACATCCAAAACATATAAAGAGCTCATGCTCCTCAACAAACAAAAAGCAAATAATCCAATTAAAAAATGGGCAGAGGAGCTGAACAGACAGTTTTCCAAAGAAGAAATTCAGATGGCCAATAGACACATGAAAAGATGCTCCACATCGCTAATTATCAGAGAAATGCAAATTAAAACCACAATGAGGTATCACCTCACACCAGTAAGGATGGCCACCATCCAAAAGACAAACAACAACAAATGCTGGTGAGGTTGCGGAGAAAGGGGAACCCTCCTACACTGTTGGTGGGAATGTAAATTAGTTCAACCATTGTGGAAAGCAGTATGGAGGTTCCTCAAAATGCTCAAAATAGACTTACCATTTGACCCAGGAATTCCACTTCTAGGAATTTACCCTAAGGATGCAGCAGCCCAGTTTGAAAAAGACAGATGCACCCCTATGTTTATTGAAGCACTATTTACAATAGCCAAGAAATGGGAGCTACCTAAGTGTCCATCAGTAGATGAATGGATAAAGAAGATGTGGTACATATACACAATGGAATATTATTCAGCCATAAGAAGAAAACAAATCCTACCATTTGCAACAACATGGATGGAGCTAGAGGGTATTATGCTCAGTGAAATAAGCCAAGCGGAGAAAAACAAATACCAAATGATTTCACTCATCTGTGGAGTATAAGAACAAAGAAAAACTGAAGGAACAAAAGAGCAGCAGAATCACAGAACCCAAGAATGGACTAACAGTTACCAAAGGGAAAGAGACTGGGGAGAATGGGAGGGTAGGGAGGGATAAGGGCAGGGACGAAGAAAGGAGGTATTATGATTAGCATGTATAATGTGGGGGGTGGGGGAAAGGGGAGGGCTTTGCACAACAGAGAAGACAAGTAGTGATTCTACAACATCTTACTATGCTGTTGGACAGTGACTGTAATGGGGTTTGTCGGTGGGACTTGGGGTAGGGGAGAGCCTAGTAAACACAATGTTCTTCAAAAAAATAAAAATAAATAAATTTAAAAAAAAAGAAAGAACGTCAGCATTGAGACTGCTTAGATCATGCTGAAGCGAAAAGATGCAAACTAATAACTTCCTGGTGGAAATATAAACAGAAGTTCCTGGTATTAAAACAGAGATTAATATTACCAACATTTGACCATCAGAAACCTATTTTTATGCACTTTCTCCTCCATCTGCAGGTGGTGGGAAGAGGACAATTTTAATCAGGATATTTCTCTTTAGTAAGCTTAATTTTCTTAAAGATTTTAATAATTCCAAGTAATACTACACTGGTTTCATTAAAATTGGGTTTTAGTGACAGACTGCATAATAGATAAAAATGGTGTTATAAGGAATAATTCCATGCCTTTATGAATAAGTTCCCTTAGATAGGACGGATTTATGGCAGGCAGTGAACCAAAGTCTCCAGTGTGGTATTAGAGGGCAGGACTCCCCTGAGGAGTAAAAGGAGAAGAAAGTCAACTTCAGCTGGAAGCTTCCAAAGGAAAAAAAAGGTACCTCTTTAGGAAAAAAAAAAAATCTGAAATAAAAAAAATAATACTTGAAATGAATAAAAGTTGTTGGATTATTGGGTGTAAAAGATTTTAGTTGGTATCCAGAGTTGAAGTGACACTTTAAAAGATTAAATCAATAGAAGTACATGGTTGATAAAAGGCCAGAAAAATTCCATCTAAGAAAGAGAAAAAAGTTTTAAAGGATTTGATAGCTAAGAACCATTTTGGGGAATCTCCTGATAAAATTTTTGATATTAAAACTGCAGAGAACAAACTTACTGTTAATCCATGCTATGTAATTTTGAGTCCAGTTTGCCCTTCATCTTTTACCTGAAAAAGGGCCTGAATTTAACCAAAGTCTACAATGAATTTCTACAGAGGAAAAAATTGTGTGTGTGTGTGTGTGTGTGTGTGTGTGTGTGTGTATTAAAGACAAACATACCTGCTTCATCATAGGATACAGTCAATTTTTCTAGCATTTCTCGGTCAATTGACAGAATCTGCTGTTCCAGGATGGTCTGGTAAGACAATACACTGTTTTCTTTGTCTTTCTCGTAGTCCTGAAGATGTTGTTTAAGGGCCTCTGGGAGTCGAGATTTTACGTATTCGGCTGCAGTCTGCAGTTAAAACAGGTAGAGAACTCCATTAGCATCTCTCATCTTGCGCATTGTGGCAAGAACTCAAAGTACTGCAGAGCCAACCCTTGAGATAAGCATTTCCTTGTCATCACCCCTTTCAGACTCCCCTGTACCAAGCAAGGAAAGTCTTCAACTAGAATCACAGACCTCTAGGAATTTTCTAGCAGGTTTACAGGCATAATAGATGATGGATATGGTTTAGCATTCAAAGAGTTAATATTCCACTGAACTCCGAAGGCCCATGACAGTAATATCCCTGGATAAATCTGAAGTGCCCTTGTCTGGGAGACAGAAGCCACTGAGCAGTGAGCTCACCTATGCTAGGGCATCCACACCGCTCAGTGACTTTGTTCCCTGCTCACTAATGCTCACACAGGAACTCTTGTGAAGCAAATAGAAAGGAGAAGCCTCAGCTAGGGCTGAAATGGAACAATGGAATAAACAGAAAATGAAGAGATCTAATATGATGCCTTTTAATATGAAAAAGAAATGTTTGCCACTTAAATGTCTTGGCCTTTATATACACTACTCTTAACTTTTTAGTGTTATCTGCTCAATGCGCTCCCAACCAGTAACATCTGAAATTACATGCAGTGATTTTCAACTAGGTAAGCATGCTTCCTTTGGAAGCAGGAAGGAAGGCATGTGTACTTTGAAAAAGACCTTCCCAAAGATTCTGATATGTTCTTCTGGTGGGCTGGAGGGATAGGATAGCACACCCTTCCCCCTCCTGACTGAAAGTCACAATTCAAGTTAAACAGAACTTTAAAGCAGAAAGTAACTGAAAGAGCAGCATATATGAATCAGAGGGATTCTGAAATTTTTAAAACATGTCTTTTGAGAATGTAAGAGTTTTACATCTCCTTGCAATGCAGTCCTGCATCACATGCATACAGTCTGAAGTTGATAAAATAAATGAAGGCATAAAAATATTATTTAAAACTATCCTCATGACCAGCAGAGAATTTAAGTAGAACAAACTGTTAAAAAGTATTGTTCCTAGGATATGGGCCTAAAAGACCCATCTACATAGTTGAAGTTTTGAAACAATTCCTGTACAGCTATTCATTGTATAACTTAAAACAAGTCTGAGTTAACACCACACACACAGACATAGATACATGGCATGTGCTCATCAACAGAGGTTTGTTTTATTTATTTGTAGAATAATTTGCTCTATAGCCTTTGGAAAAAATGAGATAGGTCTATATTTACTGACAAGAATGTCATGATATATTCTTAAGGTTAAAAAACAAATTTACAGAATACCGGTGATAGTATATCCTTTTTCTGGAAAGCATACATATATGCATATAGTGCATGTTTTATTATCACATATACAGGTGGGAAGATATGCACAAATACACTCAAGTTGTGGAAAGCACTTTTTACTCTCCATGTTTCTATATTGTTCCAATGTTCTTACACTGTGATTTTTAAAAATTATCTCTAAAATGTGTTCTTTTGTAACCTTCCTAGTTTTCCTTTTAAATGTCAGCACAATTTACGATGAAAATTAACTTGCCAGAACAATAATAACTGACTTCCCAGGAAAAGTCCACCAAGAAGTGGGGGAGGGGAAGTTCTACCAGTCCTCTGAGCCGCCACATATTGCACATGACACTTTTTATTTATTTCCAGATTTATATTTAGATTCCCTAAGTCAGTTGTTGATTAAATTACAACTTTAAAATAACACCAAACATTGTTCAGTTTCTCTGCTAGCCAGCTAGTGCAGAACAAATAAAATTATTCCATAAAGTATAAATGGACTCAGCACATTAGCATAATATATTTAATTCTAGTTTAATAACAATCTTCTCCTGATACAGAAAAATGAAGAGACACATAGCAGAGTAACTATTTTTAAACTCATATTACCTTGCTATCCAGTATAGCATATGTCTTTAATTTCTTTCTTTGGAAATAATCCACGAGGTACAAGAAATAATTTTATAATGCACATTTTACAAACACTGGTGCACTCTGTATTACTGAAAACATACATTCCCTTCCAATTGTGTCTACTGATTTAATTTCTAATTAAAATCATGGTATAGGTTTTTGAACAGGGACTGTACTTTTTTCTATATTGGAGTTATATTTTGGCATTTGATTTCTAAAACAGTATAACTTCATGTAGAGTTCTTTCCACTGGTAAAGATTCTTAAGAGGAACAGGAAGAAATAACTAGCAAAATACTAAAGTCTATCAAGATATTCCTCAGGAAATTACCTCTATACTGAGGTGATGTTCCAAATGTATGCAAATGGCAGCTAAACCCTATGTTCACGCATGAATCTACATTAAAAAAACAGGCTGTCATACAAATGCTATATGATCAAACTTATACGTGGGATCTGAAACAAACAAAAAGCACAGCAAACTCAAGATACAGAGAATAGACTGGTGGTGGTCAGAGGTGGGTAGGGGCGGCTGCAGAGAATGGGTGAAGGTGGTCAAAAGGTATAAACTTCCAGTTGTAAAATAAGTAAGTCCTGGGGCTAATGCATAGCACAGTGACCACAGTTAATAATACTATGTGGTATAATTGAAAGTTGCTAAAAGAGTAAATTTTAAAAGTTCTCATCACAAGAAAATAAAATTCGTAACAATGTGTGGTGATAGATGTTAATTATACTTACTGCAGTCATCATTTCACAATATATAAGAATATCAATTCATGTTGTCTCCTGAAACCAACATAACATGTCAATTATATCTCGGTAAAAAAACAGGCTGTGATTATTAACTGAGATTGGAATTGTTCCACAAATAATACATAATAGAGAATTTAAATGTAAAAATGTTACTAGAATTCTAAAAATGAAGTGAAAAACAAAATTATAAGATTACTTATCTATTCTATAATCAATGGTAAGTGCTACTGGAAGGTTAAATCTTAAATTGTATATTTTTATAATCAACCATGATCAGTATTTTGCATTTGTTAACATTATCGGTATCTTGCGCTTGTGCAATACTTTCACTTTTCTGAGCAATCTATGTTGTTATTCACAATAACTTCGAGTGAAAGTAGACAAATTATTGGTGTTGGCCAGTCTTTCACACCCTTCAGAGTTTGGCTCAAATGCTTAAACAATTAGTGAATACACCTAATAGCAGCAAACAGTTTTCTGAGTATTTACAAAGGTATTTGTGTAGGTATTAGTATTTGAGCTCCCTGGTTTGGCTGATACAAAGAGTGCATCTTACACATCCTTGTGTCCCCCCCACCCGGCATCTGGTTCAGTGCTCTGCACCACAGAAGCTTAATATCTTGAGTGTACACAAGACTGTGAAATAGCCTTGGAGAAAACTTTTGACAGTTCACAATTCCTTGCCTGCAATCAGAACCACTTTTCATGATTCCAGATGCGGCTAAGAGCCTGGTTTTCTACTGTCACATGAAACTACATTTGCTCATTAATTATCACTGATGCCATTATTTTATGAAAGTAAACAGCTAAACCCAAACGATCATTCACATACATGCCAAAGGGCAAATTGTGTACTTCACATGCAAAAGCTGTACATGAAGCTTTATTTAGTGCCTTCCTCTCCGTAATTGTTAGAGCTTCTCTACTCTTGCCTTTCTTTCTTCATTTCGAAATGGCTTTTATTTTGGTAAGGACCCGCTGCAGAATCATGTAGAATGGACCTCAGAACTATGCCCTGAGTTAAGGGTTGCCTTGTGTGTGTTACCTCTGCCTGGACTTTCCAGTTTGTGCTTGTGGAAACTGTTGAATAGCTTCCCCAAAGTACCCCAGGTGGTGGCAGAGAAGTCTCAGGGCAGAAAGTGGAAGCTACATAATGACACCTGAAAAAATGGTTAACAGCTGGAATAAAAAGATGAGTTAAAGCTTGTGAGGCAGGGCACAAAAGGTGCCCAATGCACCTTCTTACAGAATTTGCACACATGCCAATTTCAGTCTGGAAGATAGTAAAGGGCTACAGTAGACCCTGTACAAGGTACTCAAAAGGACAAAAGAAACAAAGCAGAATGATTAAGGATCTAAATCTGAGAACCTAGTAGGCAGAATGCTGATACTGGTCAATAGGCTAAAAAGAACTTACTATAGTGTTACGTTCCTTAAGAAATTACATATATGGAAGAATTTGGTGTGTCTGTGGGGGCAGAGGGCAAAGTATATTTTAAAAGCTGCTAAATGTTTTACAATCCACTTTAAAAAGTAACCCTGTTAGCCAGCCAATTCCAATTTACTGAGTGTCTGACAAGCAAAGCCATTAAATTCAACACTGTTGGGAGAACAAACCTCTGTCATAAAGGAACCTGAAATTTTAATGAGCACACAAAACCTACACATGGAATACGGGAAAAACACATTTTACAAAGCCATACAAAAAAGAGGCATGAAATGAGAAAATTAACATATTAATTTACTATATGAGCTATGTTAAGTGTTAAGAAGCCTCTAAAGGGAGAAATTAAGGAGAAGAGACAAGAAAAAATATCAGGGAATCTCTGGAATGTAAAGATCAGTTTTGAGGTAAGAGGCACTTTCTGGAGGACCAATCTAGAAAGTAGTGAATGTGAGTTCACAAGAAGAAATATTAAGAAATGAACTTGATAAAACTGGGAATAAGACTGCTGGCAGTTGGAGAAGGCTTAACTCACTGTTAAACCAGGGAGTTTTGATTTGTAGCTGGTAGTAACGGAAAATCTGCAACACCTTTAAGAATGAAATAAATGGTCAGATCTTGTTTGAGGAAGAATGTGCTTGAAGCTGAGTTTAAATGCACTAAAGTAGAGTGAAATTAAAGCTCAGAGACCAGTAAAAAGTCTGAAGGAAAGGAAAACTGGCCTTACACTGTAGTTGGAGAATAAACTGAACAATCTCTTTGGACAGAATGTGAAAAAAAAAAAAAAATGTAACAAAATCTCATACCTTTAATCTGGTAATTGTCTTTCTAGGAATTAATTTTAGAAAAATTTAAAGATGAGTATAAAGACTTGTGTGCAAACATGTTTACCAAGGGAGACATTATTCATGAAAATTAGTCTTGAAATTGGTTGATTAAATTATGGAACATCCATGTAATAGAATACAATGTAGTTCTTAAAACATGCTATGAAAGGATACTAAATTATATGAGGAAATGTTCGTTATGAAAAGCAAAACAAAGTTGTGTATGAGGAACATGTATGAGGAACAAATAGACTAAATTATATTAATTATATCATTAGAGTAGTAAGAGTTTGGGTGATACTAGTTTTTTTCTCTATGTAGTTTTCTGCATCTCCCAAATTTTCTAAAATAAAAATAATAGAAAAATTATTGACAATTTTCTATGTGTCAGGCACTGTGCTGAATGCTTTACACGTATTCATGTACTCAATCCTCAAAAAGCTGGTAGATTTTTACAGATGAGGAAATAGGCTCAGAAACGTTAAGTACGTTAAGTAACTTATCCCTGGTTCTGCAGTGAGTTGGTGGGGCAGGAAACACCCACTTTTGAACCAGAAAAGAAAACATACCTTTTTTTTTTTTAAACGAAGGCAATGCCTTCTGTGGTCTTTGCTTTGGAAAGTAAAGCAGCCCCAGGCTAGGCTGAGAACAAAAGAGCACAGGAGCAAAGCTTGGTGACAGATGGGAAACAAAAACACGTAAAAATGGTTCTCGATGTTGCAGAGCTGAAAGCTGAAGGTGGTGGTGGTGTTACTGAGAGTAATGGGAAAACTGAGTAAAGTGAAACATATCAAATTTATTTTTGAACATTGAACTACAAGCCTGAAAAACTACCCACTGCTCTGTATTGTATGGAATATCCATCACCAGCCCTCAAAAAAGAAAACCTCCACAAGGAAAAGGCATTAAACTTATTTTATAGAACTCCAAAGAAAAATACCAGACTAATGACTTTTTTGGTTACAAGTTCCAGGGCGGCAAAAGCTATTTTCAAGAAAAGATATTAAGTGATATTGAATTAAATTCTAATAGAGCCTCCATTAGAGAAAGATCACAAGTAAATGAGACCTATGTTCAATCACTTAGTATTTTTCTCTGGGAATTTGCAAAGGTCAAGTTACTACTCATTTTGAACTTCAAAGGACCTAAAATAGAAACAGGCTTCTGATGCCCTTAACTATGCAAGTATGCCTTACAATTTTATTTAACTTTTCTTATTTCAGAGTTTTTTATTTTTGTCCCCTTTTTAATCAAACATTCCACTTTATTACCAATTCAAAGAGTTTATAATATGCAATTTAAAGTTTAAAAACTGTAGGTAGGGTATTCAAAAGCAAGCTCTTCCTATACTCAATAAATTCTTACTTAGAAGGTATTTTTAAAACCAAGGAATGGATTTTATCATTAAGCTTGCAATGAGTTTGTGTTATAAATGTTGGTCCTGATGCAAGGACCCAATTTCAAGTCAACTTTGAAAAAAATCATCAGATGAGATTCTAAGACTACAAAATCTGGGAGATAGATGCATCTTAAGAAGAAATGCATCTGTTTTTGCCTGAAGGATGGTCTAGAGTATACTTTGCTAAGATGAAAAGTAGTTTCAGAATTTTAATATGTTTTAAATTCTCTGATTTTATAAATTGCCCTCCCTCCCCCTTCATTTTATTTAATGTGTGCGTGCTTGTGTTGCGTGCATGCGACACACACACACACACACACACACACACACACACACACACCACACACACACACACACACACCCTCCACAGTTGTAATTTGGCAGAAAGAAATCCTCGAGCTCCACTGAAATGAATGGGACAAATAATTGATGGCATGCCTTTCTGTTTATATTCACACCACATACATGCCTGGCTGGGCACACACTGTGCTAGCGCTTCAGATATGAGTGTTGGTTGTGAAAGGACACAGCCTTCTAAAACTGGATCAAAAGGAGGCTGAAGCAAAGGGGCTGGTCCTTGGACCCACGTAAAGGGTAAAACCAATGCTGACCTCACACACAATAAGGTGACAGATCTGGTGCTAAGGGCATCGGATCAGTGACCCTCTGGGTGAAAAGCAGCCCTTGGCACTGAGGAAGCCATACCAGAGAGATAAGATGGGAACAATTCTGCAAATACTGAGTAGGAAAAGAGCTAAATTTGGGGCCACAGCAACCCAGGGATGACTGCTAGGTATTCACAAGATAAAGGAGAGATCATAAAGGAGATTCTTCAAAACTCCTTACACGGGAAAATAGAAGCGAGAAAGGAGTCATATTTTTACCGCAGACAAGGTTTGCCTGCCCTTGTAGGGAAGTGTCTGCATGTGCTGACTGGGCAGCAGCCAGCACACAGACCACACATTCATTTACTTAGGTCCACCTCAGAATCCATCTTTCTTATAGTAACATAGCAGTAATTTCTGACAACTGCTCTTTGATTCCAGGCACTTTACAACAAAATCAGAGCAAGTGCCCTCACCCACCAGGAAGAGGACATGAGGCAAGGGAGTTGTTTCTCTCTTGCACCTGCCAAGTGCATCATTTCTTGCCATTTTTAGCTTCTGACACTTCTAACCTGGAGGGGTTACTTAAATAAGAAAATCATCTTTGAGAAGAGGATCTTGCACTCCTGCATTTATAATTTGGACCCAAGAAGGTGAATTTGGTTCCTCCAAGAGAGATAGCATCAGGAAAAAGTCCCATCTTAAACCAGAAATATGGAAATAAAATTCTATGCTTATTACAGAGATTGGAGGTTGTTCTGGAGAACCAAAGCTGTGGATGTGCAAATGCTAGTCAATTGTGTGGCAAAACGACCACCACCACAGAGGGCACAACACTCAGTATGTGAGGAACTCAAAATCATACCCTACTTAATATGGAGATTGAAGTTTTTACTTAATTTAATTGTAAAGGTGATGACAGCTATGTTATAGATTATTCAGGACTGTTCCTCTGGGATTCCTCAAGTGACAAACCTTTAATAACTTTATAAATCATCTGATCCATATTTGATCTAAGGCCATATTTATGTGGTAGCACCAAGCATGCCACAGTGTGAAAATACAACTCAAATTCCCCTTCCTGAATGATGGCCTCCCAGACTGCAGATAGCTGCTTTTTATATATATAAACTAAATTACTTACTTCCTTTATCTAGACCCATATTCTCTAACTACAGTAAGATTTAATTAGGCAAGATATCAAATACTGCTTAGCCACATGTTCCATTTTCCTAATCCTGTTTTGGTCAAATTTATATTAAAACTCTAAGGGATTAAAAAAATTAACTGCTTACAGTCTGAAGAAAGTTGAGGCTATTTCCCTACTACCAAAGTGATGATTAGTGAATTCTTTGCCCCTCACCTACCACCAGAGAGTCAGGGTGATGAGGAAATACTCAGAAAGTTCTCAAATCCCACCCCCTCTTGGCAGGTGTGGTGAGAAGCCAAGAAAGCCAAGGAAACAGGGTTTCTATTGAGGCTTCAGAAATATAAAGGAATCACAAGGTGCTTGGGACTGAAACAATGTAACAATGTATTCCCCACCCCCAGCCCCACCCACAATTGGGACTCAGTGGTATGGAACAGCTTGTTAAACATAGTCATGGAAGCCCATTAGTTTATAATACAGTCTCCAGGTAACCTTTACAGAGATAGATTAAAATGTAACTAAGATCCTGAATGCACCTATAGTGACCTAATAGCTCCTCCTGCAACAGTTTCTAGGTGCTGAGTCCTCCTTTAGCTTGGAGTAAATGTATAAAAGGCATGGCCCTGCTGTGCTCGGCGCTCAGACCTTTGGAGATCACTCTCCTCTGAGCCCGCCGCTGTAAAATAAACCCCCACCCTCCAAGACTTCCGAATGCCGCTTGGTTCTTCCATCAGCGATCCAGTCCAGGTTTTCCGGTTTTCTGTAACAAGGGGACTAGGCTATATTAGTTCTTTTAATTTTTTTTTTAAGGCTCACATATACCTCTAAATCTCCTGAGAGATGGCAACATAAAAACAGCCTACCAGCAGACTTTCATAAATCTGTTGAGAAAACAAGCAGCACTCAGCCATAGCAGTCTTGTTCAATTTTCGTGATAGGTGAGTTCCTATCACTTCAGCAGTTAAAGAAAGAAGAAATCGCTTCACATTCTATATACTCGCAATTTATAGAAGAAAAATGCAAGGTAATGTTTGTTTACACAGTGGTAAAATGTTTCAAGTGCTATACAAATGTGTACTAGAAAGTTCCATGCAGAATGCTAACTGAAAATGCCCTTGGTGATTCAGGGAGCAATGGGACCAACTGTCATGAATGAATTATATAACACTCATGAGTTATTAATCAGAAAGAACTCTGTAGCTATGACAATAGAGCAGCCCCTCAGGGAGGCAGCCAAAACAGAGAAAATGTTCCTTGACTGGCAATAGGGCTAGAGAACCCCTCTTGGGCTTCACTTGGCTTCTGCTCTACAGCTACCTGTCAGACTCTGTAGGGATCGTCTTCACAGAGGTGTCGCTGGAGTGGCAGGGGAGCTGAAGGCCAGTGCCAGCTGGACTGATGACCCCAGCCTGACCTGACTTTTAGAAGTGCCTTCAAAACCAGCTCATATTTATGCTCCTTCCATGTGTCACATGGGTGTGGAGAAGGGCCCATCTTTCTGTCGAGGAATCCAGTAACTGTCTTTAGTGTAATCTGAGTGACCCAGAGAGGATCCCTGCCCCTAAATCATTTTTCCGTTTGGCTTTCTTTGATACCTGAAATTCTGTTATTACAGTTTTAAAACTCTGGTTTATGCCAGTTCTTCCCCTATCAAAAGGCAAATGTTTTAAGGAGGAGTAGTACACTAAGAAATGTTCAGTCTTGGTGTGGACAAATTGATCAGACTTTTACATATAGAGAGGTAAAATAAGAAGCAGTAAAACACCCAGAGAAATTCCTGGGAATAAGGTATAAAGTGGGAAAGTGAAAGTCAGTAAAGACAAAAGTTGTCTATTCTGAAGTTTAAGCCTGTGTGGAGGGCAACACAAGGATCTGCACTGCTTTAAGGTTTAGTTTACTCTTCTCCATCTCTGGCTCCACTACAAGACCTACCATCAAAACTTTTTGGAGCCTAACCCAAAAAAGAAAACTTAATTTGTTCCTTCTCACACATAAGTAAAAAAAGAATGCATTCAGTAGCATCTATTCCATGTACATAGTTTTAAAACTTCACTTATACAGATGGGGTCACTGCTTAGGTTTCAAAAGCAGTTTTCCAGAGCAGAAGCCATTGCTCACTGCCCTGTACCGCCACAGCACCAGCCTTAGTTCAGACCTGTGCAGCTCTCCATCATTTCATACCATCTCCAGCTGGTCACGTAGGTGCTTCCTCACTAGTTTATGAGCAACTAGCAGGTAGGGCAAACGTTTTTCCACATATACGGGTTTCCCTAGTATCTAACCCAATGTAGACATGCTGGAAGAACAAAATGAGATGAGGATGCTTTAAAACCAGGCCTAACACTTGATGGCTGTTAATTCTATATGACCACAAAGGGAAAAGATTAAAGCACTAGGCCCATGGTGTATCTATCACTCTGACATTTGCCCCTCCTTTGCCATAAGGCATATAAATGCCATTTTACACTATTTTACATTCCTTGCAACAAACCTTGTTTAATAACACAGGAAACAGGACAGCTAGTTTGGATGGAGTCAGAGTTCCTTGTAAGAAACGGTTTCCTGTGATTTCTGTGTAATGTCGAACATAAATGAAAATCTGGTGAGAGCCATGGTTCCTCTTCTCAGAAACACACACACACACACACAGTATCTAGTATTCCATTTCAGGACCCCAACTACGAAGTCCACAAACCAGGTCACACTGCAGCCTTATGAGATCGGCATGTGGGAAGATCCACACTAGGTACAGGGCTTTAATTTTCTCTACCAAATTCGGGAGTTGGACTTGATCAGTGTTTCTCACCAGCGTTACCACAACCAAGTGCTTCTGAACCACCTGAAGGGGGTAGGGGAGTCTTCTTCAAAAAGTCAAATATTGGTACTGTTCCATATTTAGTAAATCAAGCCACCAGTTTGTACCCCATAGAATTCTTATTTTATAAGGTCTACGCATGTGTGGTTTCACAAAGCTATACAACAAATTCTGATGTGTATCCAGAGTTGAACCAGGCCCTCCACAATAACAGCCCTCTGCATCCCCCAGGACTCAGTTTGGCAGGTAAATATTTTTAATTCTTGTCAAAACCTTGACCGTAGGCTACACGGCTTGTCTACCACCCTCAATGCTACAGGCTTCTCTTATCATATAAAATCGCCAATCTGTTCAGCATTGGAAAGGCTGAGCCCTCTCCGAAGCAAGCTTACTGCCCTTGAGTACTTCTGCTGCTACGAGCACCTAGAATGCTTTTCCAACAGCCTGTGAGCAGCCAAGCGAATCTCAGCAAGCTGTGTGAAACAGGCCACAGATGACCTGCAGCAAAGCACCTTGACAACACAGTGATTTCCTCAGGACCATGCCCAGGCATGGTCAGCGTACTGACCTGACCTCCGCCAGGAACCACTAGGGGAATTTCGAAGCCTGGAGAGTTGCAGTGAAATGCAGCAGAAGGAAAGCAAATCGTGATGCCTAACTTTGCACACAGGGTTTGAAAGGGTATCTTATTTTAGCAAGAAGAAAATGGGAAACCTAATTGCATGGAGAAGCTGTAATTTCAGTAGTGAATGCACCTGTTGTGTAAATAGAAAATGACATGTTTTAAAATTTGAATGGGCACACGGTCCATGGGCTTTACGGAGAAAAATACATCCTTTCCCAAGTGCTGCCTCCAGTCCAAAAGACAACAGGTAGATGAGCAGACATGCAGTCAGGAGCTAGAATGACATATCCTTCCATTAACATTTATTGTCTAAATACTAGGAGGCCCCATGCTAGTTGGTAGGAACAAATGGGAGGTGAAAGGAGACATGTCTCTGCTCTCACGGTGCTTATAATGGGAAAATAAAAATGAACCAAACAGTCTCTTAAGTAGGTATATGAATACAACCAGAAGTGCTCTAAGGAAAGGAATGAGGTTCTTTGAAGGGATATAACAAATGAAGCTAAGCAGCCTGGTGGGGAGAAGGAGGCTTCCCTGAGACAGTGATGCTTGGCTGAGATCTAAAGGATTAGGGGGTTCACAGGTAAGGAGGTAAGGACTAAAGAGTAAGAAGAAATCAATGCAGGCAGTAAAGAGAGCTTATTTTATTGATCTGAATTTTCTAAAATGTGGATAAATGAGAGTCATGGGTGAATAAAAGTTGCAATTTTACAGGAGGGAAGGTTTCAAGGTGGACTTGTGCCCTGAGGTGTTAGACACCAGCCCCAGGATCTGCTGAGGCCTGTAAGGAAGGAGCCACATGCACTCGGTACTCGCCCAAATCAGCCAGTAATAACTTTCAGCTGTAGGCGGAATATTAGCGTCTGCACTTGTCATTAAAATGGCTTTCTTGTAAAGAACCTGAGTTAAGAACAATGTTGGGCCCAACAAGTTCTTGACCTCCCAATTAATGCCTTGTGTCATTTTCATTCTTCCTTTTTCTCACTTAGTCCTCACACTGTTGTCCATCTTTGTTTAATATAGAAAACTGGCAAAGGCTTTGCTCTCCTTCCACATTACTTTCAAGTATTAAGTTTACACCAAGTTTTGACCTTTTTTTGCAATAACATACAGTTATGACACTTCTGGGTGTCTTACATTATTCTTTTTTTTTTTCCCAAGGCAGAAAAGATGTTTGTTTAATGGAGAAAACTGTAAGCTAAAATAACATCAACTGATAAGCATAAACAGGATTGGAAATTATTCATCCCAAATTATAAAATTCTTGCCCCAAAGGTCAGAGAAATGAAAGTAAAATGAGCTTCCCTCTTTAAAGAAAGGTAGGCAAGTTTCCTCAGTAAGGTAAGAAAGAAGCCCAATGGTCTCTCCAGTTCAAATCCCCCTTCATTATGCTCCTGTGTGGATACATGGTCCCATTCCATGCAGAAAGTTCTCCACCAACAAAAGAATAGAAAAAAAAAAAAGCCTCAAATGTATAGAGCAGTTTAGGATTTCCTACTGGGAGAGACTTAATTAGCAAAGATAAAATCTGTATGATCCAGAAAACATTCTGGTCTTCAGTTTTCCACCCACCTGAGAGGAAGTTAAGGAATATAATTGACCCTCCCAGATGGGCTGGCCCAGCTCTTTAGCAGGCATGTATTTGACAGCTACCATTTATTCAGTACTTACTGTGTACCAGGTACTCTGCTTGGTACTTTATACAAATTATCTCACGAATCCTCACAATCCCAAACAGAGGTATGATTATCAATGTTTTGCAGATGTGCCCCAGCACACCTCTCATAGTCTTTTGCTCCTCAACAAAATCTAGAGTTTCACAAATATTTTGTGTAGGCAAGTTTTAGCAATTTGGGGCAAAGAAAAAAAAAGATAATTAAACTGAGATGAAGACAAGAATAATTTGAGATACAAGAAAAAAAAATTCTTTTTTTTTTTTTGTTAGAGATGAATTAAAAACTGAGTTCCCTGGCACCCAAAGCAAAGATATAAAAGCAATCACCTGCAGAAGTCATAGTGTCCTTACAATAAATTTTGGAAGGATCAAAATTATGTGTGTGGCAGACATTATTAATCAATCAAAGAATTATTTGCCATTGAGCTCAGGCCCACCATGAGAATCCTTCTCAATACAGTATTCCAGGAACTGCCAATCAGTCAAAGTTAGCACATGAGATGAAACTTGTTTGTAAGCCTTTGTCTAAATCCAGGGTGGCAAACTATAGCCCAGACACCTGTTTTTGTAAATAGAGTATTACTGGAACACAGCCCCACCCAATTATTTAATATTGTCCATGGCTGCTTCCAAACTTCAATGGCAGAGTTGAGCAGTTGAGACAGAGTATGTATAATATACAAAGCCTAAAATATATACTATATGGCTTTTTATAGAAAGAATTTTGATAAACCCTGGTATAGATGAATAGCCAAATTAAAGCAAAATTAGCAGACATGTGTGTGTGTAAATATACATAAACATAATGGGTTCCAGTTGTATAAAAAATAAGTTGTACAAAGTTGTCACCTTGAAAAAGTTCACAATCTAGCTACAGAAATATTATCTCCAAAGAGATAATCACAAAGCAATGTGATAAATTCTGAGTACATACAATTTATTATGTGAGCCCAACAAAGTGATTTAAAAATTTCAACAACCCAGAGAGATTTCTTAACATTCTGTTGCTTTCCACTTGATCATACAAACTAAAGAGCCAGGAGCAGCCTTAGAAATTGCAGCTCTGTAACAATCCTCAGAGGAAATGGATGGATAAAAATGCAGCCAGACATGATAAAAATGCCTGCTTTAACTTGACATAACATTAAAAATGAAAAGGTCATTAGGCATTTTGAAAACAATGGGCAACTGCCGATACCCCATAAAAAACTAACTTGAGCAAATTTGGATTCTCAAAACTGTCATTTGTCAGGAACCATATAATCACAAGAAAATTAACAAGGTTCCAAGGAGACACGTAAAGTCTCAATTAGGATTCACAGTAGATTGGCAGGAAAAAAAAGTAAGTTTGTAATTCTTGTAATCCACAGGTGCTTCAACCTTAGAAAATAATGAAGTGCTTAGTGAGGGCTGGCGTGTCTGAAATGGCAATCGAAATTCATCTGCTGTGGAGCACTGTCCTGCCTCTACGTCCTATAACCAGGTAGTCCCCGAGGAAGACCAACCCAAAGACATTGGTGCAACAAGCAATTTCCAAATGTCATAAATCTGTATGGATATTGTCAGACTAGAAAAAATATAAACTTTGCCATAGAAACATTAATTTCCTTTCATTCTCCAAGATAGTAACTATGATTCTTCTTCAAAACAGTGTGTTGATCTAAGTGCCTAGAATAAAGAAGTCATCACATAAGCTGACGTGAATTCTGAGACACATTCAACAAATAAGTTTTCTTTTCTAACACAAATTATATATCCACATTCAAGCAATTAAAGAGTAAAAGTTAATAGAACTTTAGAAGACAGGTGGCTGGACAATTTTGCTTTGAGTAGCTGTTTATAAATTAAATGAGTTCTCAGCTCTGTTTGAAATCTTCCCTTCAAGAGCTATACAAAACAAAATTTTATATATAATACATTTTAATAAAATACTTTAATGGTATCATTCCCAAGAACTAGGTAAATTCTAAGGGTCCTTTCTTCTTCAGTTAGAGACAATAACTTTGACATATATGTGTGTCCTATGTAATTTTTCAAATGAAAGTTGTATAAATGATAGCTCAATTCCGTAATACCTCATTTAACAAGTGCCATCAGGGAATGAAGAGTTCCACATAAGTGAATGTCCCCTTTAACTTAAACTTTACTACTTTAAATGGTATCAAATTATTTTAACCTGTTTCAATGGAAATGTTTCTAAAGTAAAACATGTACTTCCACAGTTTTTCAGAGTGAATGCACTGAAGAAAATCTAGCATTTGTCTGATGATTTAAGGCCATCTTCTGTAACATGCATGTCTCCTGTACTCAAAGTTGGTTCCCACACCACATAGCCTGATCACCCTGAGCAGCTCTGGTTCTCCCTCCATGGACAGATAATCCTGCTTCTAAGCGGCTATTCTATACACAGTTAGCTAGCCTACAGACAAAAAATGCTTAATCTTCGTATTGGAGAAAGGTGCATGGGCTTTGTGATTGTCATTTCCTCTTTAGTCCTTTTTTTGCTTACTTCCGGTTCATTATAGTGCTTCACATGGTTGGAATGGGGTTGGGCGGGAGACCACAGGACTCAACCTCTATCCTTCAGATACGTGGAATAAGAAGTGAGAAATGTAAATACTGAATGCATATCTACTTTTTACTAGAAATCATAAAGAATTCCCCTTTGATTCATATACTCTAAGAAAACCCATCAAAATGGCATGACTAAAACTAATCACTTTATACTTATGCTTATAATGTACATGGATGGATCAATGAACATAAGGAACTCTTATGAAAATCTAAATGATTTGTCTTATGAAAGTTATATAGCTTTATACTATTACCTAAATATTCATTATTTGAGCCAAAATTAAAAGTATGTCTTTCATCTCTAGGTTTTCAGCACTTTCCCAATATCAGGCATCAGGCAGGTACTTAATAAATGCTTGGTGAATGAATGAATCAAAAGACATAAATGTCACACAAATATGTAAAAGATTCAACATCCAAATTTTAGATAATCAGTTTATCTTAAAGCATTTAGATTACTACATTATATATTTCTCCATTTTATAAGAAAAAATATGTAATCTAGGAAATTAGAGCTATATACACTGGATGAACTACTTGCTCTAGGACCTCTGTCCCTGGCTTTTACTATTCTCCGTATGAGCTAAAGCAATTAGAAAAGCAATTAAGGTCTGGAAATTTCCTAAAGTCATACATTTTAAATACTTTTATAAACAAGTATTATCAAACTTTCCAGTTTCACTCTATAACAATACTGGAGCAGGTAAACAATATAGTTAGTTATATACATCTTATTAGCCAAACTAAATGTTTTCAAACATTTCTCATAATTGACCAACTTCTTAAAATATTAAGAAACCTAATGTGCATGAATGAAAGAACAAATACCGGGGAGTTTCTCCTAACTATGCTTCTGGAAACCCCCGTGAAACCGTGGAAACTTGCACATTAATGAATACTTATCTAACTTCACGTGTTTTGGGTTAAGCATGCACCTGTAGTTACCTTTTTCTCCACCAGATGGCATCGATGAATCAAGCGAAATTACTAATTTCCTTCATATTCAAGAAGGAAACTGAATAAATGTAGTAAAGAACAGTTGTCCTCTTATCTACTAGATGAGTAATTGTTAAAATTCAGTTAGAAAAGCAGGTGGCTGCCTGTACTGGGTTACAAAGCAAGCCTAGTAATTCATTCAATTATCATTCTTCCAATATTTATTGAGTGTTGACGATGCTCCTAGCATTATGCTGAATACAGAGAGTAAAAATAAAAGAGTTCTTGCCCTCAAAGAGCTTAGGATTTAAGGAAGCAGATGCGTGGTAAAGAAACAACTACAAAAGACTGCAACACCGTGTCAGAAGAAGTTGTGGGCTGAATCTTCAGAGATGTAAGGGATGAGAAGAACAATGGGCTTGCGTAGCAATCCAGCAGAGAGCACAGCCCACACAAAGGCAGAGGCCTGAAAAAGCCTGGTATGTTAGGGGCTAACATTGGGTTTTAGCCCTGGAGTGAAGAGTGTGCATGTGTGTTTCAAAGGGGAGGGAAAGGTGGAAGAAACGGCAGAAGATGAACTAGCAGGCTGGAACCATGTACATATACACAGGAATTTTAATTCTATGATAGTAAATAGCAATTGCTAATATTTACTGAAACTTTCCTATAACGCTGAATGCTGGGCTAAACACTCAAACTCATTATCTTATTTATTCCTCGTAATGACTTGCAACAATATATACAAAAGAACGGACTGCCAGGTTTGTGATTTAAAATAGCAAGTATGCAAGTGGTGTGGAGGACACATTAATATAGGAGCAGACTGGTAGAAGGACGACTTCAAGTGGATATATTAAGTTCACCATATTAAATCACATGAACACTGATAAATTATTTCCAAACACAACTGCTTACCAGGGCCTTAAACTGACTTGATCATGTTGAAATGAAAACGTGTTTCTTTTAAAACAATTTCCAAGCTGCATAAATATGCTTCAGGCCCTATAAACTAGATATTTTCCAGAGAAATATCCAAGGTATAATCAAGTTTCAGTTTTTTCTCAGCTTTATTGAGGTATAATTGACATATAAATTTGTAAGATATCCAAAAGTGTACATCATGGTGATTTGACATATGTATACTTTGTGTCAGCGGTCCTCCCGCCTAGCTAATTAACATATCCCTCACTCCGTATTTTGCTCCTCCTGTCCCTCCTCCCTGTCCTCCTCCTTCTTTTTGGTGGGAACATTTAAGTTCCCTTAGCAAACTTCAGTTATGCAATTCAATTGCCCTTTAAGTAGGCAATAATCAGGGAAGGGATGACTTAAAAAGACCTATATGATAACTTCCTTTTTTAATGCTCTTGGTGGAAAAAGGATGTGTAACAATTGTGTCAGCTGTGTCGTAGACCTGTGAGCTAAGTGTAATGGATCAAAGTTTAAGAATGCATAAAGAAATGGAGTTACTGTTCTCTCTCTGACTTAAGAGTTGAACCAATTCACAGATGTTATTTTTACAAATGCATTTCCCAGCTAATTCCCAGAACTCATTCTAAACAGTATGTTGGAGCACTGTCCTTGGTCTGTCCCTGGATTCCCACTATGGACCTGCTCTAGTTAAGAGTCGCCTCCACCACCCACCCACATTAAAAGGGCTTTTGGAATTGGGCTAGACATGCTTTCCTTGGGCAATTTGTTCTATTTTATAGTAAACAGTAAATAGTAAAAAGCTTTTCATTGTTCCAACTTCTGGAAGGAGACTTGAACAAGACTTGGAAACCTGGGTTCCAGGTCACACCGCAATCAGGTCACATTCCTTAACCTTTCTGGCCCTTCGTCTTCTCATCTATAGGACAAGGGAGTGGGCTGAAAGGGAAATACTGGGTCAACAGATCATCAAAATCCTTTGCTGTCTTAAATTTTATTCTATGAATAAATACATTAAAAAAGGTATGTATATATTACTGTATATTTTTATTTATTATTTCCCTCTATCATACCATACTACTTTGCAGGTGCTAATGAATAACATAAGGCAGGATACAATGAATCTGTAAAACTTATAGAACCTGGAAAGCCTGAGAATTACCTGTACTTTGACTAATAGCAGAGGAAGAACAATACTTCACAGGTTCCTAACACCTGTTTGGCAAACTTTGTTTTGCAGGTATCATATTAAGTAGTAATCTCTCAAAGTTAAATTATATAAGCCTAATGAACAGAAGGCATATTCGTTATCCAGAAGGTTAAAAACATGCTAATATTTTCATGTATCATTGGAACAGAAGTTTCCCCCAACCTCTATGTTAGCTTTAGTGACTTAGCAGCCATCAGTTGGCAGTACGAAGCCATTACTGAATTAACAGAACCAGTTAAGAAATCAGATGGCTTCAAATTCCTGCTGTCACATTAGCGACAATGGACTGAATCCATTTATTAAATACAGCAATTCTCTTGCTAAGATGGCCAAAATGAAGCCTAGTGTGACTGATTTTCAATATTACAAGAGTGTGGTGTTAATAAGTGGTCACAATTTGTGAATGAAGCAGGAAAAATACTTGTGAGAATTTAAAAACACAACACTGTAGGGCAAGCAGCAGTCTTGATGTCAGTCTTCTAAAACAGATTGAAATATCATCAAACCTAAACTACACACTCTTGCTTTTATGTTTTTTAGTTTCATGTAATTTATACAAAAGAAATGTTCATTATTCCTGTAAAAAATAATATTGAACAATAGTTTAAATATTGAAATACATACTTAGATACTTAGAAAGTATCCCGAACTTGTGGATTGGCAGTTTCTACCATTCAATGACTCTTTATGCTAATTCATCATACTTTTGTGCATAAAAGATTTGGGACCTAGATGGATATGGAATTTTTAAAATATTACAAAGTGTTGAAATGCTTTAACCAGACAATAGGCATTCTATTCCTGTTGTATCAAAGATTTCCTTTTGTGGTTTTGCATTCTTTTATCATTAAATGAATGACACAGGAGTTTTAATTCAGAGATGACAAGGAAATGAATTTAGATTATTTTACTAGCTCCTGGGAAACTACTTTTATTAAATTTTATTCAGAGTTTACTTTTCTTTTAGTTCCGTGAGACTATGTAAATACTCAGAGATCTAATTATTTCAAACAAAAACATATGAGCTGCTACTAGATGTAAAAAATGAACTGATATATTATGGTGAATAAAAGGAACATGTTCACAAGTGCTAACATTTATTGAGCATTTACTATGGGCCAGGCACTGAGCTAAGAATCATGCATGTATTATTTCAATGAAAGTAAACTAATATTGGGAGGGAAAAAAATAGTTGGCCAGCCCAAAAATTACATTAGATTGATTTTCTCAAGTGAGATCCATTCTACTTCAGAGTTATTCTGCCAAATACTGCATAGCTGTTAAGAGATATGAGGCTCCACCTATGTGAAATGATGGAAAATATAAGGAAGTAATTTTAAAACATTGTTTTGCATTCTAATGTTTCTGACATCAGCTACCTGACATAATACAAAAAGTAAAATATCTACTATGTTAAGAACCAATTCAGTTGATACTGAAACCATATTTTCAAAACAAACAGAACACAACCTTGGGAATAGTAAACATCTGAGAAACTCCATCCACTTACAGCTATTCAGAGAAGATACTGCTTAAGTTCTTCACATGTTGTTAGACTGATACCTAAGGCTGAATGAATCTTGGGCCATTAAAATAATGTCAAGAAATTCAATAAAAAATTATCCCCCAGTTTGCCAATCATGACAGTCATAAGAGAGGAGAGAAATGAACAGACAAAACAGCTAGGCCAGGGATCCATCTCAAATCCAGCCCAGATGAGTCAGGTTATTACCAAATCCTTGCCTATCGTCCACAGGGTCTTGCTGGCGTCAGATGCAAGCCTTGGAGAGAGCAGTGCTGAGGACACAGCAGCTGGCACCTTGAGCTTTACTAGATTGTCAAAATGTTTTCCTGATCTTTCTACAGTACAATAAAATATGAAACATTCAAAGGGAAAATGCATTCCTTGGGAGCTGATTTAGTACAAGGGCCTGATGACATTTTTCAGCAGTGGAGCATCTAGTAATTA
Organism: Manis javanica; assembly: GCF_040802235.1. NCBI lineage: Eukaryota > Metazoa > Chordata > Mammalia > Pholidota > Manidae > Manis > Manis javanica. The sequence goes on from NC_133158.1 coordinate 143,179,343, forward strand.
AATATCAAGGAGTTAATGACCTGGCTGTCTCAATGAGCTTTGATTTGGAACAATTAGGACCCCTTCACTGAGCCTCATTCTCCTCTCAGTCTCCTGAGGTGCACAGCTGCAGGACCCAGGACAAGTCAGCTGGGAAAAACAAACAGGGGAGTGGCAGCCTCCATGATGTATGTCACACTCCTTCTGCCCTGCCTAAGCACGCGCTGCCGCCACATCTCCCACTGCCTCTGTTGTCGCAGCATTTCTGGCCCAGCAGACTGTACCTGAAGGATCAACACTCTTTTGACCATGTAAAACCAAACACAGAAAAGAGATACTTATGTACATGTACAGATGGATACAGCCTGTCACTCCCTTAGCCTCCTCCCCACCAGAAAGGTTACCCTGGCTGCTGCAAATTACACAATTCTTTAAAGATGGTGCTGGAGTAGAGATCAGACTAACAGATTAGAATCTAAACTACACCCTGCAAGGTGAGAAAATTAAATGATTGCCAATATGAAGTTCACAGGAGTCATTGTTTATAATTGAAAGGAGTTGAATAGTCCCTGTAGACTACACATTCTCATGACCTTAAAGAAAAAAGTTGTACTTAAATTGTCTTGTTCGCCTTGAGCAGTGAGAGCTGAGAAACCCTCTCCCAAGGCTTTTGTGAGCCACCAAGGAAGAGAGGCACCAGGCATGAAAAAAGCAGAGGTGGAGGCAGTCCAGACCCTCCTCAAAGCCCTACAGTTCTCTGGATCGTCCTAGCAGCCACATCCTCACTAGTGCCTGGGTTATATAGTCTGTGCCTTATCTTTGGGGTTCAGGGCATGAAGGCTTCTGTCTTCAGAGTAATGTTTTGTCCCTATCTAGCTACATTTCTGTGATAGAGAGAACACCATACAGCCATCAAAATAATGATGTCAAAGTTTTAATAACATGAAATATTCACAGTATATATATATATGGAAAAGAAAAGTTTACCAAATTGTCCCATGGTGTGCACCCACATAAAATAAGGATTTACATCACTACACAAAACCACTACCCATAGTGGTTCTCTCTTGGTGGAGGACTTGCATGGGATTCTTTTTTTCTTCTTTAGCTTTTTTGCATTTTTTAGTATCTCTACAATGAATACTTATTACTTTTGTAATAAAATAATCTTGGATGAAAAGAAGGTAAGAAAGAAGGAAAAAAGGATAAACAGATCATACCAACTCAGAGTGAGCAAGGGAACACTGAATATAAATTTACTCCTTAAATGTTAACCAGGCCTCCTTTGCAGTCATTTGACTTTGGTCACAGCAGGAAGTCTACCAAAAAAGTATTTGGGGTGGGAGAGAGCAGAGCAGGCACAGATGTACCCACAGAAAGTCAAAGTCTAAAGACAGAAGATGAAAGCAAGAAGTTGTTTCACACTAATAACAGCACAGGAGAAGGATGCCGTGAGGCATTCTTTTTAACACAGTTAAATGGTTTCCCATTTTTAAAAAATTGATCATCTAGATTTCTTGTTTTTCATATCTTCAACTTGTCAACTTATATTTAAAATGAATAATGTGCTAACGTTGAAAGCATTTGCTCTTGTTACCCTCCAGCTTTCAAAGAAAAAAAGAGAAAATTCCCTGTAGGTATAGGATCAATGACATATGGTAATTACATCAGTAGGTTGAAATATCCATAACAGCATAAACCTCCATTAAACATATTCCTCAAAAGGCACTTCTATTAAAGAGAAATTCAGTCATTTGAAATCTGTAAACAGAAAGCTATGCATCAAAATACTCTTTTCCATAATCAGATTGTCTAGTCATTTGTTCCACAGTTCCTGGCCCAGAAACATTTCAGATAAAGTTAGGTTATATCCAAGGGAAGAGACAGCACACGTGCAGATGCAATGTGCTCCCAATTCACAAAAAATCGTCAAGGCAACAAAAAGAATGTACCCTTTCTATTTGTGTGCTGCAAATTGCTGGTCAGCTGCGGCTCATTTCCCACCAACCTCCCGACCTCTCATGTCTCCCATTTCTGCAAATAAGGAAGGGACAGAGCAGCGAGGGAAGGGAGGGATACTCCAAGGACCATGAAAACTGACAGCAGCAGGACAAGACATTTGACAAAAAGGAGCTCTTGCTCTCCTTCTCAACTTTCCTAAAATAGGTAGGATATAAATCCCACCGAAATAACAAAAATCATTTACTCCAGTTGTAACTGTAATGAAATAAAAATAACTTCCTGGAATATTTCTATCAAAAAACAACTGTACTCAGTTTCCTATAAATGACAGAGTATGATTTTATTAAAAAGCAAGTACAGATGTGCTTCACTTTTTAAGCAGCAGCAAGATGTGAAAAGAAACTGAATTTGTGTTCATCATAACTCCTTATGGATCCTTTTATTTTAAAAAATCTGTTTTGCAAATACCGGGTTCCATACTCTTTGTTTTAAAGAGCACTAGCTCTTAGTAAAAGCCTATCCTAACACCTGGCAGCATGTTAAGTAAGCATTTTTCTAATAGTCATCACTTAATCCTCAAGCCATTTCACAGATGAGGAAACTGGAGCACAGAAAAGAGCAAATTCCACCAGGATCATTTAGCAATGAATGATGAGGATAAGACTGAAACCTAGTTCTCTCCTGCTTTAAAAAAACATAGTTGTCTAATATACATGACAGCCAGGAATATCTGCATTAATAGCAGCCATGCCATAAAACTTTGACCCAACCAGGTACACAGGTAGGTCATGAATCATGGTCTCAGGATGAATGAACATTAGGAGAATGGTATTCTAAGCTAAAATCAGTCACAAACATAAAATTTAACAACAGACAAATGGCAATGATAATGATTCATCAAATGTGAAGTTTTTTATTATCAAAAAACATCTTAATGTTACCTCACTTATCCCCACAACAATCCTGAGAGGCAGTGAGGCAGGCTGTCTTGCCTGAGGGTTTCAGCCCCAGGCCAGTTCACTATGGATTTGGTGAGACTGAGAAATGACAACAGAAAGTTCCTGGGATAAAAGAGTTTAGACCTGGCTTTGTTCTCCTGGTGGTAGGTACAGCACTAGAATCACATCTACCTCCAGCAGTCTGCAGGTCCATAATCCTCCATCTCTGCCTCCACCCAGACCACCACATCATCAAGTAGTTTAGGGTCAGGTGAGGATCGTGGCCACAGGAACCTCCATTTCCCCCACACAGGTATTACTACTACTCTCAACTGGTAGCTGAGGGAACTGAAGTACAGGTCACCAAGTGCCTCATCAAGGGTGACCATTAGTCAGGGGAAACACAGAAGCCAGAAACCAAGTTTCTTAATGCACTGGCCTGCACTCCTTGTCCTATGTCATGCAATGCTGGGGAAATAACTGTTATCAAAATAAAACTGACAGCTGACAACTTGAGCAGGCATAGCCCACACTTAAAGCAGATAGAGAGTGGGAATACAGACTTCTTCTGAATTCACTGTATTTCAGTCCAGCCATACTGTTCTTTGTTCACTGTATGCTCATAACCATATTTACTTGCTTGAAGAAAACCTTAGATCATTTGTTTTGGAGAAAACCTTCTTATAAGTAAACTATTCATAGCCAAAAAGGCTCTCCTCACTCATCCTTCTGGCCCCTCCCCTTTCTAGGGATCCCTGCTTTGAAACAGAATCAACAGAGACATTAACCAGAGAAAAAGAGAAAGCAGAAAACATAACAATGACTCTTCTGGGAGAGGTCTTCAAGTTCTGGAATAACAAGAAGCTCTGAGAGGGCGCGTTTGACCACTTAGAGAAACTATTATACACAAACTTCTATTCTAATAAATAGTGACAATTCCCAAAGTAGTCTTTTAAAACAAATTCTCAGCTCTACTTGGAGAAAGGGTCAAGCATCATTTGAAAAAGACAACATTTTGGAAGAACAGGCTTGAGTCATAACTATGGAAAAAACTGTGTCTTAATCAAATATAATATTTCATTTAGAATTACTGACTACTACCATTTAATTAGGAATACATGTGAAGTGCAAACTCAGACAAATAGTGGGACTCACCGTTCATACTTCCTGGGCTAAAAATGCCTCCTCCCACCTACACCTCAAACTAAGGCAGGAGATCTCTGTTCTTCTTGTCACTTAGCACAATTTGCAATTGTATGTGTAAGTGTTTGATGTCTGCTTCCCCTGTTAGATTGCAAGTTCCATATGTTCAACTCACCACTACCTAGTGGCTAGCATAGGTGCCTGGGAAAAATAGTAGGTGTTCAATAAATAAAACTGCCAAATGAACTAAATGGATGAATAAGGACTTGCGGATTCCTAGTAATAGGTGTAGTCTCCCACTAGATTTCTACTTTTCTCGACAATTTCTCCAATCTTCGAGTAAAGAAAGTGCTTCTTGAGTGACATACAGGTTTGTCAACCAGTTTGTGCACCTTGGCAAAGTAGCAAAACCACAGAAACCTACTCCTAAGTGTGTAGGCATGGCATCTGTACAAACTGAAGTGTAAACTGGAAGGGAGAGAAATGCTGGCTCCCCAGGCAACTCTCATTTTTCAGTTCAAATGTTTGTCCCCTACTGTCTTGATTACTGCCATTTATACATTTAGTTAGGAGAGCAGCACAAATTGGAAGCTGTGTAGCATTATCAATTCTACCTTAACTAAATAGTAAAATATGTATCAACTAGACACAAAGCCAAGGAACCCAGACTAACCTTAATAAATCTCTTGGAAATGGTTGCTTCTTTAAGAAGTACAGCCACGTTTTGTTCTCTCTCCTGTCTCCTTCAGTCCCCTGTACCTCTTCAGGGCAGAGGCCGTTAATTCCCTACTTTTGTGTAGTGCCTCACAGTTCACAAAGCACTTCTTAAAATGTCTGTTAAATTGGAAGTTTCAACTGAGATACCAAGATATCCCAGTCATGAAATTCCAACCTGAAGTTCCAGGCCCACATGTAAATTTGTAAAAGAAACATTTTAACAACCCACTTTGGGATTCTAAAAAGCTCTAACCCACATTTAAAAAATGAAAGGGTCAGGAGAATGAAAATTAGGGGTTTCTGAGGAAGAGCACTGTTTTATGTGTATCTTCTCACACATAACACTGGGAAGGGTGAAGGTGGGACAGGAGCATATCCTTTTACTTCATGTCAGGACAGACGGGCTTCAAAAGGACCATTCAGAAAGCCTGGCCCTGTAGATAGGGGGACATGAGGGATTACGTTTGACTCCCACCTGGAAGAACAAAAAGAACAAGAGCTAAAGGAGAGGCGCGAGGGCAGGTGACAATGCTAGACTGGCCTGGAATTGTCTGTCCCAGGATCCAGCCCTTCCTTTTGACAGATGTGGGCCACAAGGAGGACACAGCTGGTCCGAAGCCACTTAGATCCCACCCAGGAAGACTGTCCCTAAGGGTGAAAGGCCTCCACAGTGAAGTCTGTATGGAATGGATTGCTAAAAACTAGGAGGTAAGGAAAATGCATTGCTTACAAGTAAGTAAAATGTAGGGGGCCTTCTACTGAGGAGGATGAAAAACTCACAATAGTGACCAGGAGAGAAAGAGTCAGCATTAAGAAATTTTGAGGCCCTGATAGCATGAAGCCACTTTGTGTCACTCGCCATTAAGAAGTACTTTTCCTCTTCTTTTTCTTCTTTTCCCAGCTTTGATCCTGGCAAGATTAGAAACTCAAGGCAGGGCTCCTGGCAAAGGCATTAGCTGGGGGAGGGAGGCAGAGGGAAGATTTAATTTCAAGTAGAGTTTGGAGTTTTGATTATCTTGTGGAAGTGGCCACTCTAGTCTCTAATCTGAGACATATTTGCAACTTAAAAGTCACGATGATCAAGTGTGTTACTTTATCAGAAAAGTCGTAAGACTGCCCAAGTTTTCACCCTGGGGTAGGGGAAGAACTTCCTCTAGGGAACACACTTCAGTGGACACTGGGAAACAAAAATAAAGGTGTTTCTGACTAGACCCATGAATCTTGTTTGTTCCACTTCGGGTTACTAGGTCAACTGAAACTATTTCAGTAGCAAGTCATAGAAACCCAACAAAACACCTGCTATGGGTGCATTGTAGCCTCCAAAATTCATATATGGAAGTCCTACCCCTTAGTACCTCAGAATGTGACTGCATTTTGAGTGTTAAAACAAATTCAACCAAGTAAATTTGAAGATGCAAACTGTCTTTATTAAGCGGCCCATGAATCAGGCAGCATCTGATCTTGCAAGTAGAGAAATTCTCCAAAGGGTGACAGAAAAGGATAGGTTTTAAAACACAGGACAAGAAAGTCATAAACAGAGAAAGGACTATTTTGGATGATGTCACCTTCATTCAGGGAGAAAAGAGTCTTATTAGGTGGATTACCTCATCTTCCTTTGGAGGATGGAGAAGGCATAGGTGACAGATTATCTTATTGATGCTGACCAGAAAATTCCTGACTCCATTTCTGGGGAAGGCTAAACCTGTAATTAGGTCAGGCATTAGGTCCCTGTTTGGGGACTTGGCCTAGCATGAGTACCCTATGTGGGGCCTATGGTTTACTTTTTAATAGGGGATAGGGACAGAGAAAACAGAGCTATCTACAAGCCAAGGAGAGATGCCTCAGAAGAAACCAACCCTGCCAACACCTTGATTTTGGCCTTCCAGCCCCTAGAATTGTGAGACTTGTTTAGTTACCCAATCTGTGGTACTTTATTATGGCAGTCCCAGTGAAGTAATATACTACCTTAGACTCTAAATGGGAACTTTGAGGTTAAAAACAAGGAAACTACTGTACAGATGAGAGTTAGGTTTGCCTCGGGGCCCAGGAACTAAAGCCCCATCTTATATCTCTACTACTTGTATCACCCTCATTCTCTCCAGTGTGGGAGTAGGAAAATAGGGACTAACAAGAAGCAGCTCCAAGCTCAAATCCTACAGCAATCCTGACTTAGAAGAAAAGGCCTTGTCAGGTTTGGTTTGAAGAATCCCACAGACAGAAGCTAATTGGTTCTGCTTCAATCATGTTTCCACCTCCCAGACCAATCACTGCATTCAGATGGGGTGAGGTACCAGGCCATGTGACCTGTGGTCAGGATGGGTGTGTCATCTGTCACTTTAAGTGAAGAAGGGTGCCAGCCAGATTATATACATGAACCCCCTGATTTAAATCCCATTAAATCATTAGCCTTACTTTAGAGGAGAAAAACTGAGTAACATATCCAAGGTCATAAAAAAGAAAGTGTTTAGCTGGTTATGGAATTCAGGTCATATAACTGTATGTAAATCTAGTATCCTTTCCAATACTCCAAATCTCTTTTTAAAAATTTAAAAATGAAATAGAGCAAACAGATCTATTTCATTTGATATCTCCTAAGAGGGAACCAGATTGGGTAACCTCTAATGTCACTTCCAGGTATACCATTCTATGATTCTGAAGTAGGTCACTAATGGATTTATTCCAGGTTCTTCAGTATGTTCTGGAGTCATTCATTCCTCTGTTTATTTAGTTCATTCAAGGTACATTTACTGAGTACCTACTAACTACTTCATGCCAGGCACTCTCTTCTTTGCTGTGTTATTCATGTAGGAGACCCAAAATCAAACTATACCACTGAACATATGGCAACCACCTGAGAAAAAATGGAAACATCAGTATAATAAATTCACATAACCATGATTTAGAACTAGCCATTAGTGGCAAGTTTCATTTGACCAACCATAAGAGAAGACAGACCAAAGACCAAACAGATTTTCTTATAGACATATTAATCACTAACACACACACACACACACACACACACACAGAGGAAATGATAGGTGTGTCATGAAATGAAACATTTCATGGTATAAAAAAACCACGTAATGTGTAACAATTTCACCACCAGTATATATAAGTCTCTAAAAAGAAAATTCATGATACAGGATACAAACACAGCTACGAAGTAAAGGAGGAAAACAAAATTTTATGGAGGTTATTTTTTAGGTCTTAAGTGTAGTTGTTCAAACAGTTCCTTTATTTATCACTTTATAAATTTTCCCTGCTTTAAAAATATTCACAGTAGGTATTAAACATCCATGATATCACACCAGACAACTTCAAAGACACACTGGAAATTATTTTGCCTTTCCAACTGAACTTTCTTGAGAGAGCTTCTGGTCAGAAAAGATAACACAACCCAGCTTTGATTCTGGAACTTTGCTGATGTTGGTGTATCACAGTAACACAGGTTAGGGTTTTCTGTCTTTATTTTCAGGCATGAGATATTCTTTGTACACACACCGCCCCATCGTCCTTCAGAGTATCTATTTGCATGATACCAACCTATTTGCCTTAGGTAGAAAACCTAACATCACTTTCTTGATTCATCTGCAAAAGAGAAATACTTGCTGTCAGGCATCCTGGAAGGATCAATGATCATTTATAGGCCTATAACAAGCTTGCTGGAATATACTTGAAATAAAGCGAGCTCGGATGCCTTGCCTTGTAAAGAAGTTCCTCTAGGAGTTTTCACGCTCAACACATCTAATATTCCAAACAAGTCAGGAGGACCCCAGAGAATATTTTCATGGTGATCATTTATGTGGATAGGAGTGCAGGCCCATGATACTAGCACTTGACTTTGTACACATCTCCCAGCGCCACCACTGCCATAGCACATTCGTAGCAGAGCCAGAAAAAGGATTTGTCAAATATCTCCCTATTTGTTTGGAGGCAGCCAGAGTCAGCACAGCTTCTAGAATTCTATTGCTCCAAAGTCGATTCAATAAGCGCTCCCATGGCCTTGGAATGTATTCAGCACTGTGTAGCTGTCACGAGGGGATCTAAGAAGTCCTTGTCCTCAGAGAGCTTAAATTCTCGGTGTGGAGTGTTACTTACTGAGATGAAACTCAAAGAGCAGTCATGTGTGGGAAGAGGTATGAAACAGGAATTCCGATTTCAGGCCTATTTATTAGTTATTTCATTTCAAACATGGCAGTCTCCTCACTCAATTCACCTTTGAACAAAGGGCCTGGCTAGATGGTCTGTAAGCTTCAGTTTCCAAATTTTAGAATTCTAATCAAGCATCAAAATGCAAGCTGCACACCGACTAAGGTTCAGAAATCATAAAGGGAGTGTGCTGGACTCCTCTGGTAAGGAAGGGATTCATTTGCATTATGATAGAAATTGGCAGAGAAAAGGAACCAGAGGAAAGGGGCAAAGTGAGGCAGGCAGGCAGGTCCAGGGCCAGCCTTTCTGGCTACAGCTACTTTAGGTCACTGAAGGAGACTCTCAGTCAGGCCCTCGTCTCAAAGTTCCTAGTTATAGGCTACATCTCTCTCAGCCTGCCTTCCTCACCTCTGCCTCTACTCCTGCTACCAGCAGTATTCTTTGTCTCTAGATTTCTGGAACCCAAGGTTTGTGCAGTGAGATCAGCTTGCCTTGTGGCTTGTGGCTAGAGTAGGCATAATCATCTACCACCATCAACCCTGTCAAGACCATGCTTAAAGAATGCTAGCACCCTGTGGGGTGGAAGGAGCAGAACTAGAAAGTGGGGTCCATTCTCTCTTAGGCCTTACCTTTAACTGATGCTTCAGCCCTGGACCAGTCACTTACCTCTCTAGACTTCAATTTCCTCCTTCAAAATATCTGCTTTAGTTACATCACCAATTTCATTTGACAAATTACATGAGGTAATAAGTGTGACCACACCTTAAGGTTCTCTAAAACATAATGTAGTTATTTTTATCCTTATTAATAATGGTACAGATGTGAGGAATTACTGAAATGATTAATTAAAAGAGTTAGGTGTTCTGTCTCCAGTAACGGTAGACTAGTTTGCAGTAAAACAAACAGCCACCCGAGAACACAAGGCCTCACTCACTGAAACAGTTATGACTGCTGTAAAAATTCAAGACCACAAATTTTGTTAATAATGACCAAATTAGAACGGTATGTCAAACTCAACTGAATAGTTTTGATCACCAAATGGCTAGCTTAAAGTAAAATTATATAGTATTTTCATCTATGTGCTCTATAACAAATGGACTCTAAATAAATAAAAAGCCTCTCAAAAATTTCATAATTCCTACTTCCAAAATTCACTGGCAGCATTGGAACAAGAAGTTCAATTTTATGCATGCAAATGTGACACTTATAAATAGGGATTTTAGTGAACTGGTAAATCAGATTTGCAGAACAGCGACTGTTGCAAATGGTCATGACTGCTTCTCATTTAATAATAACAAATAGTCTCCATACTTAGAATTCTAAGAACTGATTTCCATGTTTAGGAATGGCTTTCTGGTTTTCTGATTTTTACATGCTGAGTTTGTTTGGACAGATGCAGTTTATTCTTAAAAGGAATATAAAACAAACAGGAGAGAATAGTCAGTTTTAAACATTTTTGCTGAGCTCATTAAAAATGAACCTCCAGCACTTCTACAATGAGGATTTTTATGTCAGTAAAGAACTCACAGGAGGATACTGTACTGAAAGGAAATCTAAATGTGAATTATTTCCTATTATTACACATAAGTCAGAATTTAGCATGTAATTTTAGGTCCATTTTGCAAAAATATCCTAACTGACCTATATTGGTCCCATATGGAGAAGTCAGTCTATTGTACAACTGCTTCCTCTGCTGTGCAGGTCTTTCTCTATGATAAGCCATGAGGTGATACGTATTATACGTAGACTGAGGAGAGCAGACACCAATACCTCCATCCAGCCTTGAGATGGCTAGTGTTTCCCAGGCACCAACTATACTGAGGAGGCTGCATTTTTCTAACACTTAAGCTCTATGGCTTATTAAACTATTTTATATTATCCTTGAGAACAGTGTGTAGGTAGGTGCTGGCTTCCAAATCTGGAAGTTGCCCTATGTGTTATCAGGCTAGATTTGGCTGACTAAATCTAGACTTGATTCTCTCACTCCCTATGATGGAACATGCCAAAACTGGAGATGATTTCTCCCTGGGCTACATGATACTCTGATTCTGGAAGTTTCAGAGTAAGACAAAGAACAGCCAAAAGCTCTCTATGTCACTCTCAAATACAATATTTAGTTACTACCCACACTGCTTCTAACCCTCTGCAAATGATCAGATTCTTCAATGTATCCAAAATTTCTAGGCTTCAAGCTGATGTGGTTGGGTTTTGCTCAGAGCCCACACCCAAGCACAGCAGGAGCAACCAACTGACTACTCCAAAGAAGATAATTATTTTTCCTAGGGCAGAAATTGTACCTGAATGGTAACATCCAATCACATCCTCTTTCATCATGTAGGAGAAAGAATAAACCTTACCTTCTTTTTTTAAAACAACAAAACAAAACAAAAAGAAATAAGTGAATATAATTTCTAAAGACAGCTTTCCAGCAGAACATTTTAGAAAAATTTATACCTTTTTTGCTTAAGCAGCTCATCCTCTGGGAAAGGGTAGCACAGATCATGGTTTAACTTGCCTCATAATAGCAGATAATAGAGTTTGTTAATTCCACCTTCTTCCCCTGAGGAAAAAAATTCTTGGGAAGGTACCAGGAGTCCCAGAGTCCAAGGAGAAGACTGTCTTGAGACTTTATCATTCTCAAAGTCTCAAATGAACCCTCACATGCTTTGTTGAAAAGACTATTTTGCCCAGCAGAGAACCATTCTTGGGTCATAACAAACACAGGTTGCATCCTATGCTGTCTGAATTTCCAACTTGGTCTCAATATTCATTTTAAAATAAGGATAACTGAAGAAGAAACTATTGTTTTTTCATGGCAAACTACTTTTCTATTTAATGTTCTAGCACCCATTTTGGTATTCTTTGATGCAATGTGATTTGAGAGCAGTGATGAGCTAATAAAGCTATTTCCCAGGTGTTGCCATGAGTTGGACACACTTAAGAAACCAGCTGCATATACTATTTGGTGACCTAAAACTTGCTAAAACAAGGTCACATTTTCTAAGTCATCTTGACTGACTAGAATAACTTCTAAAGCCCTTTCTTGAGACTCAGGAAATAAGACATGGTTTTCACATGAAGTTCTTTCAGAATGATAAAAGATTCATTCAAAAAATATCTTCAAGTGGAAATAAGGCAGGAATCAGCCTAACTGGTTTCTGTAACGTGTGACTCTTTCCAATTTTCAATGATCAAGCTTTATTGTGACATCTATAGATCATAAAAGGCAGAGTAGCTTCATTTTAAAATAAAACTCATCAGTGAATAGGGAATAAATTGATTGCTTTTAGAAGTAAATTCTTCTTTGTTCCATGAGGTTATTCCTGATGTAACCAGACACAAATTCTAGTTACTTTGCTAGTAATAACCTCTAAGTTAATTTTATAGCAACTCCAACTGAACAGGCATTAGTTTCACTCCAGAGCAGGGGAAAATTAATAACTTTAGTTGTCTATTCATTGGCAGAAATCAGGCCCAATATATAAGTATTTTCCCTTATACTCCCAAAATTCGACTCATAGAATATGGTCAATCTCACTTTATCATGTGCTTTAAGAGGAAAGAACCTATGTCTGTCTTAATTACAAATGCATTCCTTCTGCCTAGCACAGTGCCTGACACACAGTTGTGCTAAAAAGGACAAAGTTATTATGTAAGTTTGCCTATCTCCAAATACCAAAAATGCATAGGCCTTTTCACTTTCTGCTGTGGGAACCACGACTTCATGAGAGGTGACTTCAGGGTAGATACTGAGATGTTCAAGTTCAATCTACACCTTTTGAACTGAGGGTTGTATGGTCCTAAGAATATGAAAGAATGTAAGATCCCATCTAGTTCAAAGTCTTTAGACTAAGGCAGAAGAGTCACTTAAATCACTTAGGAAGTGAAAGGATGCAAGTGCTGAACCTGTTGTATGATGGGAGCATTTGTGAGCAATCAGAAAAACTTGATGTAAGTCTTGGGGGGAAATGTGTTTCCAGCCCAGGACAAATAAACCTTTGAAGCCAAAATCAGTCAAAGGGAAAAACAAAGTGGGAGAAACACATTTATTGCTTACAAGAAGCCCGGCTCCCTTTGGTCTCTGGCTGCTGCTCTTGCTCACCCAATTCTCTCCCATTTCTACTGGGGAGTGCCCGAAAAACCTCTCCTGTCCCAGCGGCCTCTTCTCCCACCCCTTGCAGGAACCTATTAATATGGAGATGGACTAAGGCCAGGAGAGAGATTCTGGAAATATTGTGATTTTACCCACACTTGCTAATGTGCAAAATATCAAAATCCAGAGACACAGGGACTTACAAGACTAAATGTCTATTGTAATGTCCAAGAGATAGCAACTATAAAATAATTTATACAGGTTCCATCCAGGTTAACTGGAATCTAATCAGTATCCAGACGGATTAACCTCAGTACACTGAGAAACAGCCCTGACTTACTTGGCATTTTAGTGGTTTCATTAGTTGGTGATGAGAAGGGCTCTCATCTCTGCAACCGCAGGACCTGCCTGCATGGACTGAAATCTCTGGTAATTAAGTAACCTAGTTAACTGAGATGTTAATTGTCTCCCTTGAATGGAGTTGTTGTGTCTTTTATGCCCCAGTAGTCTCAAAAGCTAAAGATAAGTATATAAAAGATTTTTAAAAATCAACTAATTTTCTGTTCAAGAATCTATTAATTTTTGGAATTTTATGTATTTAGAACATTTAGGAAAATCTGAGGATCACTGGATTTAGTTCAATTTATTAGATTTGGAAGTATTATTTACTATCCACCAACATTTTAACTCAGAAAATTTAGATACTTAAAAAGAAAAAATATGAATATGTTACAATTATGAGCACAGTTTAAATGTTTAATTAATCAATTTTGTAAATGGGACCAAACCTTATTTAAGGACCCCTTGAAATGATTAATAAATGTAGTTTGACTTAAACATAAAAAAGAGGAAACTAGAGTAGAAAGCTGATCTTAAAAACCTCAAGAACTAGGCTTTTTGACTTATAATTTAAAAAACTATAAATATCAGGTTTTAAAATTGAAATTAAACTGCCTGAATAGTCACACACAAAAAAATCATCCTTGAGAAGATAAAAAAACTCACATCACAACCTCTTTCCACCAGCCTAATATTCAGCCTGCCCACTGGCTGGTTGCCACAGGTGGGCTTAACATGGAAGTGTCACCTAGTGATTTAAAAGGTTACTGCAGCCTCTACAGCAATTACATAGGAGGGAAGATTAAAAATTAATTTTTTATTGTTTTTGTTTTCTGACATCCTTTATGGGAACATACAACAGTGAAAAACAGGGATTGTCTAAAGTAAATTTCAGGAATTTCAATGAGTTTTGACTAGTGAAATTCTGATCAGATTTGTGTGTCTCTGGTAAAATCAGAGTTGGAAAAAAGATTTGTAAATTTCTGATATAAACTAAGCAAGATAGGGATGGAAAGCTAAATAAAAATAAAAGAAAGACCGTCATAGTCACTACTGTGTGCAGTCTTGTAAGTAGGGCCAATTTACAATGAGAGTCTTCTGTAAACATGCCTTCTTAGCTGCTGGCAGCACCTGAGTATGCTAAATTCCACACTAAAATCATTACAGTCAGTTTCTAGTGTATGAAGAAAGTTTGGGGATGAGTATAAGATAACTTCATAACGTTAGCATTGAGACAAAGAATCTCTCACCACCACTCTTTGATTGCTAAAGGACATTGTACAAAACAAATATTCTCAGGTCTTTAAAAAGTGTCTGTGTGTGAGAGGGAGAGTGAGACAGAGAGATGAAGACGGAGGAAGAGGGACAGACAGACCAGTCTTTTTTAAGATTTTGTGAAAGCCACACACTTACAAGGCATATCAAATCTTAAATCCTTAAACTATAGAACATGATTAGACTTGCAAAAACGTGGGGGGGGGGGATGTGGATGACTGAAAATTTAATGCGGCAGGATATGAAAACTAAACGCAGAAATGCAGTTGCTGGGTTTCAGCTGCCTCACGGAAGCATGCAACCCACCCATTCTTGAGGGATGGGAGACCATAAACTGCACTCCTAAAAACTAAGACATTCTTATGTGCAGGAAAAGTAAATAGGCTTTTGTGGTTATACAGTTTGATCCACTGAAAGCCTCCAGAAGGGTTATTAAACCTCATTATGAAAGAAAAGGTCCTTCTAGAGTTGAGGTACTGGGAGCCTGAGAAGGAAGGGACAGGTTGTGGGGAGAGCGTTTCCCTTGAGTTACATCTGGGGGCCCCAGCCCTCAATCCCATAGAGCTTCCAAAGGCAGCAGATCTCTAAGCAGGGCACCCAGAAATAGGTATGAATACTGGTTAGCTTCAGAGCATGCTGCCATTGGCTGGCACTGTGGAGACTGACTGCCTGCAGGGACGAGGCCTGTGGGTGGGCATTACTGTGAGTGAGGGCTCTCACGCCCAAGCAATGGGCGGCCGTTTCAGCTGGGCGAAGGGCGGCCACGGGCCATGGTGGCCATGACAACGGCTCAGGACCAGGCCTCTCCCTGTGTTCCCAGGGCCATTTAGGTCCTGGGAGGCCAGTACAGTAGTGTGTGCATGTCTGTGTGTGTGTGTGAGAGAGAGTGCGTGTGTGTGAGAGAGGGAGTGTGTGTGTGTGTGTGTGTGTGTGAGTGAGAGAGAGAGAGAGAGTGTGTGTGTGTGTGTGTGTGGTAGAGGGAGAGCCCCAATAATGGCTAACATCAAATTTCTCACCAGCTCTAGCAAGAAGTAGTCAAAATCAATTTAATTTGGTGATAAAAATAAAAACAAGTAATGTTTCTTGATCCCAAGTTTCATAAAGCAATTCACACCATCTACTCACTTACTAACACAAACCAGAAAAAGGCAGGTCTCTGACAATTTGATGCAGCTATTTCTGATGGGGCAATTTCTCCTCAGTCTAAAAACAAACTATTAAACTTTTAGCTTTTGTATAATAAATAATAACATAGGTACAACACACATCCTTCTTCTCTTCCAACAGCCTTCCTCCATCCCCAAGAGTAACCGGATACCTACCGAGGTGGCCTGAGGATGGGGCTCAGGAAAACCTATTATATCCACTGGTTTTCCTTTTTTTTTTTTTAAGTGGGCCTCTTTATCTGTCAGACAACACTGTCAAAATGGCCACAACCAAATATCCAGTTTTGGAAGAAAGCCCAATCCTTACGTGGCCCAAGGATGATCTCAGATAAATGAAAAAGTAGAACATGGTTGACATAAGCCAGATGGAGGGGAAAAGGAGGAAGGAAAGAGAAGCCCTCAGAAGAGGCTTTTAGGGCAGTCAGCCTGCTAAATTAAAGGGTTCACGGAGCCAGCCTGAAAAATTTCCAGTCTAACCCAACTCTTCCTGTATTTAATGGGTTTCACTACTTTTATCCTTCAACTAAATAGTACTAATGGTTATGATTCTCACTCAGACAAATAAACAGAATTTCAAAGCCATTATCTTAGTTTGAGAAGATTTCACAATCTTTTTCATTAATCACCCAAGGTTTAATAACCCTTCTCTTTAATCTCTGTTTTATTCCGGTCTCCTCTTCATTTGTATGTATCATCCTGCTCCCAAGCCTAATGACTTGAGCATGGCATTTTGAAATTTAATGCTGTCGCCTAATGTTATCTACCATCTAATTTCTGATCATTAGCAAACTTGTCAGTAATGAGCTTTTTCTCTTTTCTGGATTCAAATTATGCCATGTAATAGCATTTTATTAATTACTAGATCCCTGAAATAACATGTTTCTCATTGTTCTCATGCAGCCAAGTCAATGGTGAACTATTAATGGTTCTTAAAGTATCATTTACCAAAATAAATTTTTTAATTATAGGAATATAGTCTGTCCAATTGTGCAATGTGATGTGGATATTTTTTTAATATCAAACAATAACTCCTAAGGAAAGATATATTTATTCTGGGAACTTCTGTTAGAATATTTATGCATACTACCACTTTTTAGATTGTTTTGTTTTTCACATCTGAATGACATCCCTGATCCTACTCTGAATTCTTATTCACTGTGATGCTTAATAACAAATTTCCAAACAGATTAGGACACAGATTTTCCAAAGGTTTGGGTATGCTGCTTGCCCAAAGTACCATATAGACAAATTTGGGCTATCTTGAACTTATTCTGGATTCATTCACATTTATTCAGCTATTCATTAACTCAATAGCTATTTATCAAGCATCTATTATGTGTCATATACCACTGTGCTAAGTGCTAGGCATATATATCAGTGAATAGCTTTCAGTCTGATGGGAAATATGAACAAGTAAACAGGCAATGACCTCATAGAGTACAAGCAAAGGACCCCCAGAGGGGCAGCTAAACCAGTTTTTCCTAAGGGAAATGCCCTTTGCAGGTGAGTCGTGGATGAAGAGTTAGTTTGTATGTGTGCATGTGCAGGGGAGCAAGGAAAGGCACACAGCCTTAAAAACAGGGAACAGGAGGAAGGTTTTCCTGGTCAAGGCCTTAGATCTTGATGCATAATTTATTCAATCATTTTAGTTTGAAATCTATGTAGAATTTTATTATAAACAAAGAACAAAAAGAACACTTGATAATTTAGGTTTTTTTTTTTTACAGTCCACAGCCTTCACAATGTTGGTATGCCTTATAACACAGGGATCCCTCAGGTTCCACTGGGATTTGCTACACTTATACTAAGTGGTACCAAATTGACCTTAACTTTGAAACCATGTCCCTTTTTTGTATGGTGGTCTTTTTCTCTGATCTGCTATGAGTGTTTCTATAGATACCAGTCCCTCTCCCTTTTTGCTTTGAATAGCTGGGGACATGGAAACCACATAAGCAGGCTTCTGAAAATCATGTCTAATATAAGAATACATAAACTCTGAATAATGCTGGAGAGGAATTCTGGTATGCCTGAAGTACATGAGATAGGAAAAAAGGACCATATGATATCTATTTTAGTCATCCAGAGAGCACTTTGCTCACCGTCCACTGATTATATTCAAAGTAGTCAAGGTCAGAAATGCAAGTTTTAGAAAGATCAACAAATTTGAAAAACTTTCACTGACCTGTCACTCTATAGTTAACATAATAACGTAAGTTTAGATGAATCTAGCTACAAAGGCTATTTATAATGCCAGTAGATGCCTGTAATACCTTTAAGCATTAGTGGGATTGTGAGGCCAAATTTGTCACACTAATGCATTTGCAGAATGCCTGCTCAATGTCACTGAATCAAATACTGTCATAAAAGCCTGTAAGTTGAGAGCAGATGATAATATGGAGTCGCAGAGTAACAGAAATGAATGGCATGAGAAGCATTCAAGAATCCTAATTCCCTCTCTTGTCCTCAGCACCTCTTCTTTAAGCTCTTGAGAGTGGTATCTGTGTCTGCCACATGCAGTTAAGCTTAGAACAGTGCACAAAGAGCACAAGAAATAGCTGATGAGCGTGTTCTTACAGCTTACAAATTAAAGTTACTGGCAGAAAAGGGTTTGGGGCTGTTTCTAAATCACTTCTTGAAAAATCAGTGGTGAAAAAGTTCTATTTTTCCTTCCTCTCTGGAAAGCCTGACTCCACTAATACGTTCCATGATCTTAATCATGCACATATTCAGTCTAAATGGTTTCTGCCACCTAGAAATGGAACAAGAAGCATATGGAGCAAAAAGCAGTAGCTGAAGTTGGAAACATATGTTTCTCAAAGGTGCTGCCAAAAAAAACCCTGTAATATAAAACTGGCATTCAACTGGCAGCTGTCTAAAAAGATATTTTTAAAAGGTGGATTTCAGAATGTACTGAAGAGAGAGATCTGTAGGCAAGAACCTTGGTTGAAATCTGAGATCATGAAAGTTGAAGATGACAAAAGAAGTACTTTTAATCTATATTTTCCTATTATATGCAAATGAGCTACATGTAACAGCACATGGGTTACATTTTAGCATCTAGACCATTACTTTTATTTCAATTATGCATTGAAACCACTACTGTGCCAAGATTATCAGTAATTCTAGTGGTCAAAAATTAGTTTCAATATCATAGCACATATATCTGGTAAAGAATTTTTATTCAGACTATATAAACTGAATAATAATAAGACAAACACATTTTTAAAATTGACCAAAGACCTGAACAGACACCTCACAAAAGAAGATAGTGAACAGCCAACAAGGACATGATTAGTCATCAGAGAAATCAAGTTAAAACCACAGTTATACACCGCTACACACCTATTAGAATGGCTGAATTAGAAAGAATGCCCGTGCCAAGAGTTGGCAAAGATGTGGAGGAACCTGGAGGAACTAACTCTCCACACACTGCTGGTAGGAACGAAAAATGGTATAACTATTCTGGAAACCAGTTCGTCAGCTTCTTATAAAGGTAAACATACACTTAATATATGACCTAGATATGCCACTCCTAGATATTCACCCAAGAAAAATTAAAACATATTCCCAAAGATTTATACATAAATGCTCATCACAGCCTTCTTAATGGTAGACAAAAACTGGATAGCCATCCAATATCCAAATATCCATCACTAGCTGAATGGACATAAGACTACTCAGCAATGAAAAGGAATGAACTAGTGATATACACAACACTGATGAATCTCAGATATGCGCTGAGCAAAAACAAGCCAGACACAGAAGAGTACGTATTGTACAACTCCATCAGATGAAACTCTAAAAAAGACCTATCTAATCTATAGTGAGAGGAAACATATCAGTAGTTGCCTAGACTAAGGGTCAAGGTAAGGATAACTGGGAAGGGGCACACGGGAACTTTCTGGGGTGATGAAACGTTCTATCTCAATTGTGGTGGTGATCATACAGCTATATATAAACTTACCAAAACTCACTTAAATATACTTAAAATGGGTTTTTACTGTATATAAACTATACCTCAATAAAGTTGATTTTAGAATTAGTTTCATTTTAACAGAACCAAAAATCTTATTGAAATCAGATTTTCTTCAACCTCTGACATCACGGTTCACTGTCTACTCCTTAATAGCCTAGGTTCCCCACACTTGTAGTCCATAATACAGGATTTACCTATTTTGCAACTTCATAATTTAATTTTTCATATATTACCTCCTTCAAAACTCATTAATCCAACTATACTAGCTGTTATGGGGTTTAGGACTCTATGTGCTGTAATGTGAACCTCTGCTCATCTTCCTTTTAATCACAGCCCCAGAGATATCTCATCTACTTTGAAAATTCACATATCATCTGCATGGAATACTCATATTATCCACAAAAGATCTTTTTTACAGAACATCCCAGTAAACATCTCATCTATCTTCTGAGAACATGCTTCATCTTCAACTTACCCCATCACAGCATATAATGTCACCAAATAAACATCTCAAAGTGCTAATCAAATCAAACTTCTATGAAGAAAACTTAGCATTATTTATATCAGTGTTCTTTACTTCCCAAGGCCACTCTGTTTACAAAACTCCCGCTTTCCCCATGTGAGGATCTCCTACATTGTTAAATCTTTAGGGAAGGGATCAGTTTATTATTCCCAATTTTATACCTCACAGGTGCCTTAAACTTCACAATTCTTACTTTTTGTCACATGAATTAGCACATCAAATTATCAACCAACCTGCTATAATTACCCCTTCTTCAACAATTATTATAAAACACACTTTAATTCAAGCAAATAACCCGCTTACATGGATAGTCACATTCTTACAAAAGGTCATAGAAGACTCAGAGAAGCAAACTGCTAGAACCGGTGCTATTTCAGGTCTCAGTAGAGGCAAGTTCAGGATCCCTCTGACAACTGCCACTCCCACCCTGGAAAAAGGCCTTCCTTTAAGACTGCCCCAATGTCTTCTTCTGTGATAGATGGACAGAATTAAATGTTAGTATATGTAGAAGCTCTTTGTAAATCCAACACTAACAAATACGAAGGATTATTTCCTAACCTATAAGAGGTGGGGAGGCATGGATTTGCCCAAAGATAGCAAACAGATCCTACCTTGCATAATAATTTGCCTGGAGCACTACTTTAGGAAAAGCTAAGAGGTTTGCCCTGGGCTGAGGAGGAGTTTTAAAGACTAAATATCCCAGGTGATCTCTAAATTCTGTTCAACTCTCAGGGTGTGTGACTCTAACCTTTTCAAAAACATGCATTTTATGGCTTTGCACACATTATTCAGGTCTTCCCAAGCCTTTTAAATCCTAACTCTCCCTTCTCACTACTGCCTCTGATTTAATGTAGATTAATCTCATAAACTGAAAAGCCTTTCCTACCAACATCTCTGCTTTGCTTCTTGAATGTAGAGGTACAAACTACCCTTAGGGGTTCGAGACTCTGGCTCCATCACTACAAGAAGCAGGATTGGTATTAGTTATGGGATCTGTGCCAAATGGCACACATGTCAGGAAGTGAAAAGTTCTTGGGCCACTGTGTATGCTCCTTCGGGTTTCCTCTCTCAGAGTCAGTAGAGGTACTGGTTCTCCTTTGAAATGCCTCCTTCAGAGTGCAGCAGGCGGCCTCCTGCTTGGTGGGACCCTGCCCTGTGAAGGCCTAGACCAGGAAGCAGTGCCAGCGTCCTCTTCATCCTGGCGTTTGTTTCTCCCACACCATAGATGGCAGGAACCCAAGGACAACAATAAGATGGCTGGGTCTCGTGAAAGGAACTCAGGGGGCCTACTTTCAGTCTAAGCCATAGATCAGGGGATAAAAAGATACCCATTCACAGGCCAGCTCACATGAGCTAGGGCTTCCACAGAGGGCTTTGGGGTCAAAGCCTGGCAACAATAAGCAGTGTGCATTTGCTAAGCAGGGCTACCAGAGCTCTCTCTCCTGTAGAACCTGTGGCAGAGCCAGATCGCTGTGGCTGAGGTTTGGAGTCCTGCATGGCCACCCCTCAAACTCTCTCCATCAGAGGCACACACAATACAGTTTCACCATAAATCTCATCACCCTGACAGTGATGTACACTCCTACCAAGAACACACTCAACAACATTAATGTTTATGCAGATCTCTTACGTTCTGCCAAAACAAACAGAGAGGTAAAGGATGAGGCTATTAGTATCAGAATCATACAGCAGTGTAGAAAAATACTAGTAAAACCCATCTGTCCATGGAGCTATAGATGCACAACCCTGAGAGCTAAACCATCACATCCGGCAGCTAATTTTGTGGCCCTAATTGATTGCTAATCCATCCTATTTGCTCAAATGCTAATCTTCAAACTGTGCATAAAAACACCATAATGATGAAGTAGTCTATAGGGTAGGGTAAGTTCAAATTTCAGCCTCTGAATCCCTGAGTGCAAGAAATATCTTTGAAATATCCCACAAGAAAAGGCTTATCATAGGGCAAATCATCTCAACTACCTACTGCAGTCTTCAAAGGATCTATAGTGATAAGAAATGGATTCTTCTGCCACACCGACTTCCTTCTTCCTGGGACTAGTGGGTATTAAGCAAGCCAGAGCACCACCTCAGTTACAGGAACCACTTTCACATTTTTTAGAGATCCTGAGTAATTTTGCAAATGCTGGAGACCCCACTCAACCCACCCACAGGGGCAGAATTTAGGATTCCTGGGATGGGGGAGCAGGGAAGGCTAATTTGCAAGTTGCTATAAACAGTTCTTCATGTTGCATTGCTAACATCTAAAAACTCCTTCTCTTAGCTACTATTAAAACTGCAGTCTTCTAATTTTCCTCCTAACTGATTTCTTCTCTTCAGTCTTTTTTATGGCCTTTTGTCCAACCTCTCCTTAAAGAATTCTCTTTTTTTGGCCCACTCTTCACTCTGAAATCTTCCCATGGTGAAGAACTTATTCATTCTCTGACTTTAAAAATTATCTTCAGGCTGATGTTCTCAGATTTCTGTCCTGAGCCCAAGTAACTCCTGATTGCCAGTCTACAACTTCCAGTGGGTCTAATGGACAGCTGTATTACACCACTGCTCTAATACTTCAAATTCAACAAGTCTAAAATTGTCTAGGGACAGCTCTTTCTTTCTGTTCTACTGCCTATTACATAACATCTCCCTCTACCAATCAGCCCAAAAGATATTCAAGAAACCCCCTCAGATCTACTATCAGCACCTACGATGTCTTGTATCTGGGTCTCCATTTTATTCCCATGCCCCGGGCTTCATGCAAATCCCTCCTCATCCCTCTTGCATTACTGCCAACAGCCTCTGTGCACCGTTCTCTTACAGCCCCAGTGGATCCCTTACTTTACAACTATTTATCTCCCCTTTTCAAAAAAATTGTTAAGAGGCTATGTAGAAAATGTAAAGCTCTTAGCACAGCATTCAAGTCCCTTGACAATCCAGCTCTATTTTCTCCTGCTGGCTGAATCTTCTTACAACGTTTTTGGGCACCCTTCATTATTGTCATTGCTTGTAAATACAGGAATTCATCTACCTTCACATTTCTATTTTTATTCAGATGTGCCTTATTCATGCCATTCCCTGGGCCCCAAACGAATTCCTCTGTTCTCCACTGTTCTAAAAGAGTACAGAGAGCTTGTACTTCTAATAAAGTACTGATTCTGCCCATCATTACAGTTAGTTGTTTATGCATTTAACTGCCCTACTTGGTGGTGAACTGCCTGTGAGCAAGGACACTGTCTTGGTAATCACCATATTCCGGCACTGTTTATCTCTGTGCATTCACATTAAGTAGGTAGGGCTCCATAAATATTTGATGAATAAATTTCATCAATCCTCTTTGCTTCTGTGTTATGATCACTGTTTCTAAATATAAGATACGCTTTTAAAAAAGGAAAGTTGGGAAAAGTAGATCACATAGAGACTCAACTTCTGTCAAACAGATTTTCTTCTCCAAGTTTACGGTATTTATAAAATCCACAAGGAAACCGACAAACAACTATCCAACAAAAATTATTTGTCTGTATAAACAGTATGGCATCCATTTATTATTGTTCCAAAAGTAACAAGGATCAGTGTTTCTTCTTGTAAGTCATTTTATGGTCAAACATCCACAGTAAAAGCAAAACTATCAGGTCATGACTTTGATCATAAATAGATGCTAATATAAACATGATCTAATACTTAAAAAAGAAAAACTAAGGCCGAGTTTCTTGAGTTGATGGCAACCATTATAGACAAGTTTAAAGATTAGCAAAAACTTGTAACTTTTTGGGAGTAGACAGTGAGAATATTCAAATAGATTCACATTCCAAACAATAACAGTATAGAGAAATGAACTTTTCATTCGTTGCAGAATATTCCACTTCCACCCCTCCAGAATCATCCTCCACCCTTGCCATACTCTGCCCTGAGAGGCTGATCTGAGCAGCCAACATCTTCTGGGCTCCCTGGCCTCTGGCTTCTCTATGGGTTTGGCCAACGGGAAGCAGATTAATGCATGGAAGAGAGTAAAATTGAGACATTTACCTGCTTGGATTCCTCCCTGCCAGACCACAGACCGTCAGTGGCCATGTTCCTCCTCCTGCTGAACAGTCCCTCTCTCGTATGTTTGGCTCTTGCTGGTTTCTAGTGACATGAATAGTCCTTCTCCAGTAAGTCTTAGGGGTAGTGACAGCTTTTCACTGTTGCTGACCCAAAGGTGCTTTTGATTTCCCTTAACTCTGACATACTTTTGTAGAGAGTCCTTTCATTAAACATAGTGACAATATTTGGAAAGGAATTTGGCAAGATAATTTATGATGAAGAAAATATTGAATCTCAGCAAAAAATAAAATAAAATATATTTCTATACCTAAACCACAAAACACTACATTGCCACTATAAGAAAAATGAAGTGCAGAGCAAATAAAAAATAGAAATTTGAGAGAAAAAGACAAGCATGCAGGTAATTTTTTGTATAACCTCCTTAACATAAATAGCTAAATTTTTCTTAAATTTTTATGTGATTATTTTCTAATTAGACTGGAATACTGATAAAGCTTTCTTTAATTTTCATCCTAAACTACTTATTTCTCACTATTTATATTTTTACAAAGCCATACTACTGTTCTAGTGTAATCCAATGTATTATTGCAAACTTGTACTTTTACTGCCTTCTAGATTCCATGGATGTCATGCTTTTGTTGTATCCAAGTCTACATTGTGTTCCTAACACAAGTCAGTGAGTGGTATGTGGCCCCTAAGATTATCCCGAACAATCCCTGTGTCCTGATATTTATGCCCTGTGTGTGTAATCCCTCCCCTTGAACGTAGGTTGAACCAAGTGACTTACTTCACATGAACAGAAGAGAGCAAAAGTGATGATTCTAGAGTTTAAAAAGATGATGGCTGCCACCTTGGGTGCTCTGTCTTGCTCTCTCGCTTGCTCTGAAAGAAGCCAGCTGTCATGTTGCAAACTGCCCTATGAAGACCTATATGGGAAGGAATTATGGGAGTCCTACAGGCAACAAACAGTGGAGAACTGAGGCCCTCGATTCTACAGCCCAGAAGGAATTAAATTCTGCCAACAAGCACATAAATGAGCTTGGAAGTAGATCCTGCTCAAGCCAAGCCTTCAGATGAGCCTTCAGTCCCAGCCAGCACCCTGAGTGTAACCTCATAAGAAATCTTGAGTCAGAAGCACCCAGGTTAACTATGCCTGGATTCCTGATCCACCAAAATTGTGAGAAAATAAGCTGATGTTATTGTACACTGTAAACTTTTAAGGTAATTTGTTATGCAGCAATATAAAACTAAGTCACCAGACATCTCAGTCGGTTCTTTTTTAAAAATAGTATTACTATAGAAATACAATATATAGAAGCTAACAGTACCAACAGAATGATATAAAATTTTAAAACATCAGAACATGTGGCCTTTCCTTAAAAACAAAGTTCATCTTAGGAAGGGGCAGGAAATAGAAATCTCACTAAATAAAATTAGGAATTGTTTAAAAAAAGAAGCCCAAGAAGAAACTACAGAGAAATGAGAGAGTAAAACTGATTAATAAAGGAAAACTAGAGCTGCCTTTAAAAAGCTTAATGAGAAATTAAAATGTAAAGCACTCAAATAAAAAGAGATTTGTGATATTTTTAAAAGGCTTTAAAATATTTCCTCTAGTTTTACTTTTCCATTTAAAAGCAAATATGAATAGGCTTAACCATTACTATAATTTTAACAACAGAAGATTATTCTTAACTGAAACAAGGACTAAGGAAGGGGAAGAACTAATGACAGTTAATATGAAAAGCTATGTAGACTTCAGTCTGTAGATCTGATGACTTGCTCTTAGGATACTCAAAGAAACTAAGTCTCCTATTGACCACTTGTCCTAATTGTTTAAAACAAAGTATCTGTAATTATAGAAATTACAAATACATTATGATTTTGATTATGACTATTAAAAGAAGATAGTTTTAGAAGTTACTCATTCGTAAGCTTAACTACTGATGTGGAAAGGAGTGAGGGGAGGGAGTCACCAAAAAACTAGGAAAACAAAAGAGAGTTCTCAGAACTACTAGATGGGCATCCAAGTGATGGAAGTTCAATATTCCAAGATTACCAATGAATCAATGTCAGCTTGCAGAAACATAATGTTCCAAGTGAACAGGTTTCAGTTTGAGGTATAATGAGAATGAGAATGACCAATGGGTAGAGCGTGCTTTTTATAATCAAGGAGCGGCATCAAAGTAGGGCCACAATGAGAAGAACACTTGTGCAGTAAACATTGTTATATATTAGAATGGTAGGGAAGATACAAAAAGTTTAGGAGAGCAACTTTATGAGGTTAGGTCAGCAAATCACACAGTCAAAATTACCCTTAAAGTCCCTTAAGGAGGGTCATGGAAATACAGATTCTAACATTGCTCAGTGAGTCCAACTCAGCCAGTTCTTCCCCCAGTGCTGGAACGGATCTTTATTTTTCTGCTGTGAACCAGATGAAGACGTTGGAGCTTGGTGTACAAAATCACGTATCTTTCAACACCCAAATCACACCCTGCGTGGCAAGAGGTTCACAACATGTGAGGCACAAAGCAACTGAGATGATTGAGAACAGCAGGTCCACATCTCACATCACAGGCTCATCCAGGAATAGCACTGTGGAGTCACTCATATTCACTCTCTCTCCTCTCCAACCCCCCTTCCTCCCTCCAGCTCCTTCTCTCTCTCCACTCTCATAATATAACGTGCACATGACAAAAAGCCACTGCAGTTGAACAGAGTGGACAAGATCTAGTTACAATGGCAGCTGACAGCAGTGCAGGAGGTAGTTTTAAGAGACAAGGTCAGTAGTGCAGCACTGAGACTAGAGCCGGTGGTTCTGTAGCATCTTTCTGCATTGACAGATAGTAACTGCACTAGTGGGGATGAGGATTTAATAATGTGGGTAACTGTTGAACCACTATGTTATATACTTGAAACTAATAGGATAAGGTTGTATATTGACTATACTTCAATAAAAATAAATAAATAAACAAAAGACAAGGTTAGTAAGAATTTGGCCCATTCACTTGAGCACAAGTTCCCAGTACAATAGGGTACATAGTCATACCCCTACCATCTGTTCCTCCTTTACACTAGGATTATACTAAGTACTCCCCTGCCACAGAGAACAGACACATCAAGAGGGGATGAAAGAGCAAACACCGTTTGTTTGGAGGATGAATGGAAATACTGCAGAAGTCAAGAGACCTGGCCTCTAGATGAGCAATACCCTGCACTAACTGGGAGCATGACCATGTCCCCTGACTTTTCTAGGCATCAGCTTTCTCTTTTTAGAAATATAAGCATATTATCCTATGCAGTGATCTCTCTAAAGTCATTTTCAGCCTTGGATTATGTCTCTATTCCCCACTATATCATGTTTTGAAATTGTTTTTTCTGGTACTATAATGAATCTCTTGTGAAGTGTTACAACCTAATGCTTAAGAGCTTAGGCTCTGAAGTCCAGTAAATCTGGGTTCAAATCCCAGGTCTACCACTTTCTAACCATGACAGTGAGCAAGTTGCTAACCTCTCTGAGCTTGTTTTCCCTTCTAAAATGGGCCCAATAATATCCCTTTTGTAATAGGACTGCTATGAAAATAAATCAGATAGTATATATATATATATATATATATACATTGCCTGGTGCAGTGTCTAACACATTGTAAGCTCCAAATAAATGTTGTTATTTTTGATGATGATGATGACGATGTTGCTGTTACTGGAATAAAAATGTATTAAATGCCTGGCTAGGGTGAAGGCTCAGGCCTTATCTACAGAATACAAAAACAGGAAGCAAATGTTTCCTATGATATCAAACCAACACACTTGCCTCATTAGCTCCTTGTACCAACCCAAAAATTCTCCAAACCAAATTTTGTCCAAGGTACTATACCTATTCTGACTTCACAGTCTAGGGCAGGCTTCCAAAGCATCAATCGGGCTCTCTGCTTACATGGAAATAAAAGACGTGTTTAAAATTGAAGTTATTTGATTATATGAGAAAAAGTTAAAAAAATGCTATCTGGAATTGTATTCTGCTATAAAAATCATATACCCCTTTCTATTAATTTTTTCCAAGTTTGAAAAGAGAAAGGAAAAGGACATGAAAATGCCTAGAATTAAAATTCTGCTAATTGAAAGGTTGAGGACAAGAACTTCAAGAAGTTAATTAAAACAAATGATTTTAAAATGTATTATGATAAAAAAAACATAATTAGCATGCTTATTTTTGTTAGCTTCTGTCCATCAAAGAGCAACTTAATCCCAAACACAGAAATCAGTGTTAACTCTGTTCTTCTAATGATATTAACCCAGGAAAACCTTGCTCTTATATACTAAATATCCATTATATACCATATATACATTTTGTGCAAGAAAGTGGATTCATTTGGCTAACAAGTTACTTTAGTTGATGAGTTTTCCATTCATATAAGTTTCTGGAACACCCTTAAGTTTCCACTGTTCTTTATTACCTAATTGCTCTAAGGGGCATATATTTCAGTATATTTTATCCACACATTGTGCCACCCTATATCTCAACTGATTTTTGTCCTCAAGTACTGTGTCCTTGATTTTTTTTGTTGGCTTTTACTTCACCACAGCTACTGGAAAATAAACATAACTTCAAAAGAAAATAAAAGGGAAATCAAATAAACTTCTTAAAACACTGATCTGATGCATCTTCTTTTGAAGTTTAGACAAGGTGCCATTAAAAAGTAACTTCTAGAGGGCCTTGGTTCCGCAGACTCACCCTAAGGACCAAAAATGGTTTTCTTTGCCAGTATAGGGTACCTAGAACTAAGAAAAAACAGCAATGGGGTGTGACAATACATTATTTAACTAATTAGCAGTTTTAAGCTAATTAATATCAATTAATATCTGATAGTTAAAAGAAAAACAGAACAAAAGAAAAAAATTAACAAAAATCTTCCAAGACAAATTTTTACAATTTATCAGTTTGTTGACCAGAAAATCTGAGCATAGATTGTTCTCATGGGCAGCATTCTGAATCTAGAATTTGAAGACTGGATTCTATTTCTGACATTTAAATATTTATATAAGTTCTGTGCCTCAGATTCTTGCAACCTCACGGAGATGTTGCAAAGATCAATTCAACAGAGTAAAAGGTACAAAATATCCCTCTTGTGTAATACATACGTAGGAAAAACTTTTAAACAGAACAAAGAAGAAAAAGGAATAGTGTAGATATTAAACTTTATGTTAAGGACCCCTTCCTATAGAAGATGGTTCTCAAATTTTAGCATGGACCTGGAGGACCTTTTAAATGCAGAAGACTCCCTCTTCAAGTAGAATTTGCCTTTCTAACACCCTGTTGATACTGATGTGGCTGGTCAGGGATCACACTTTGAAAACATTTTTAGACTGCTGGATAGTCTGCTACATCTACCTTCCATGCTGTCTCCATACCCAGAAGGATTGGGGTAGATAAACAGCAATCAAACAAATTTTCATCTGTCCACACGTTACACAGTTCTCCCTCTCTGGCATTCATTCCCTCACTAGAAAACAATTTTCCAGTGCCCTTGAAATCATTGCATTATAAGATGAAAGGTAGAGCCTTTCATTATGCAGTTTTCCTAGAAACTCTAAGCAGCAAGTTTCTTAATAAAGTTGATCAGCTTTTGGGAGGCAGCCTCTCTTTCACTCATTATTGTCAAATCACAAAAATGTATATATAGTGCCAATCTTTTCTTTTCTAAATTTAGTAATGCCAAATCTGTAGTAAGTCAATACCGAGACATTTTGTGAGTACAGGTAGCTTTCACATTATCTCACACAAACTTGTGTATTTTGCCTAGTATATATTATATCAAATAAACTTGGCTGATCCACTTCAAATATATATTTATTTCTGATAGAAAAGAGGATCCTGAGAGATGGAAGATTAGGAAGCACCAAGAACCTGTAGCCCTACCTAGACAGCAACTGCAGTGGGCAGGATCTGTCTAATGTACTATTTTGTAATTCTGGATTCTACTGGAGGCTTAGAACTTCAAGCTGAAGACAATAATTCCAGCTCTTAACTAACACTTCCCCATCCTCACCTCCACCCAAGTGGCAGGCAGCTGCATCTTTGTCCCTGAAGCATCTTGCACACAGTTTGTGGGAGCTAAGGTAGGCACAAAGGAACTTGTCCTCCAAATGCTGGGGGTCTGTGAACTGCTTACTGATGCCTGCTTCTGATCACAGAGATGCAGACAAAAAGACAGAGAGCTATTGTTGTTGCACTTCCCCTACTGTTGTAAGCCCCTCCCTCTAGCTGAAATGACTTCTGGAAGACTGAAAGTACTAGCACCCTGTTTGCCACTAAATTTTTCGCTTTTTCCTCTTTTAGAAGCCAGACATTAAAGACTACGGCATTCAAAACAACTGTATACATGGAAAAAATTAGAAAGTAATCACACATGCCCAGGGAAAGGCTCAGAAAAGACTTGAGAAGACATGACATTCTCACCTTAGGCTAATCCTTGGCACACATGTATCAAAAAAAAAATCATAACAAAAACAGCAAACTCCGAGGAAGGGGGAGAACTGATGATTTCCAGGCTTACCACCTTAGATTTGAATGTCTAGTGCTCAACAAAAAAAATCAGAAAGCATACAAATAAACAGGAAAGTATGGCCTATTCAAAGGAAAAAAAACTGAATCTACAGAAACTGTCCTTGAAAAAGACCTAATGGCAAATATACTAACCAAAGACTTTAAAACAACTGTTTTAAAGATGCTTGAAGAACTAAAGGACGATGTGGAGAAAGTCAGGAAAAGGATGTGTGAACAAAATGAAAACATCAATAAGGAGATATAAAACCCAAAAAAGAAACCAAAAAGAAGTTTGGGAGCTGAAAGTCCAATAATCAAAATGAAAAATTCACTAGAGGGATTCAAAGGCAGATTTGAGCAAACAGAAGAAAGAATAAGTGAACTTAAATACAGGACAATGAAAACTGTCTTATATTTTTTAACTTAAAAAAATTGAAAGAGGCGGAGCCAGGATGGCGGCGTGAGTACAGCAGCAGAAATCTCCTCCCAAAACCACATTTATCTATGAAAATATAACAAAGACAACTCTAACTAAAATAGAGACCAGAGGACACAGGACAACATCCAGACCACATCCACACCTATGAGAACCCAGTGCCTCGCAAAGGGGGTAAGATACAAGCCCCGGCCCGGCGGGACCAGAGCACCCTTCCCCCCAGCCCCTGGCAGGTGGAGAGGAGTCAGGAGGGAGGGAGAGAGAGCCCAGGACTGCTGAACACCCAGCCCCAGGATTCCAGACCAGAGCGCAGACACACTGCATGCGTGGGTTCCTGGATACTAGGGAAACAGGGTGGCAGGACTGGTGAGCGTGTGCCTGAGGCTGACGCCAGTGAACAAAGAAATGGGAGCGGTTTTTTGGTTTTTATTTGCGTGTGCTTTTTGGAAGTCTTAAAGGGACAGGTACCCCAATACTAGGGAAACAGGGCAGCAAGACCGGTGAGCGGGTGCCTGAGACCGGCGCCTGAGGACAAAGAAAATCGTGCATTTTTCCCCTTTTTTTTGGCGAGTGCTTTTTGGAAGCCTTAAAGGGACAGGGACCCCAATACTAAGGAAACAGGGCAGCAAGACCGGTGAGCGGGTGCCTGAGACCAACGCCTGAGGACAAAGAAAATCGTGCGTTTTTCCCTTTTTTTGGCGACTGCTTTTTGGAAGCCTTAAAGGGACCGGGACCCCAATACTAGGGAAACAGGGCAGCAAGACCAGTGAGCGGGTGCCTGAGAACGGCACGTGAGGACAAAGAAAATCACGTGTTTTTCCCTTTTTTTTTGGCGAGTGCTTTTTGGAAGCCATAAAGGGACAGGGACCCCAATACTAGGTAAACAGGGCAGCAAGACCGGTGAGCGGGTGCCTGAGACCGGCACCTGAGAACAAAGAAAATCGCGCGTTTTCCCTTTTTTTTTTTTCTACTCTTTCATTGTTGCTGTTGTTGTTTTGGTTTGAGAGTGCTTTTTGGAAGTCCTAAAGGGGCAGGACAGGACACTTAGCCCAGAGGCAGGGAATCTGGGGATCTCTGGGCACTCTAACCCCCTGGGCAACAAGGAGCACAGAGGCCACTTATGGAGATAAAAAGCCTCCCAGCCGCTCCCCCTCCAACGGGGCTCCACCATTTTGGAGGAGCAGCCCCAGCCAGGTCATGCCCACAGTTACAGCGGAGATAAACTCCATGGCAACCAGGCAGGAAGCAGAAGCCCTGTCTGTGCACAGATGCCAAGCACTAGCCACTAGAGGTGGCTATTCTCCCAGGAGAGGAAGGCCACAAACCAACAAGAAGGG
Organism: Manis javanica; assembly: GCF_040802235.1. Classification (NCBI taxonomy): domain Eukaryota; kingdom Metazoa; phylum Chordata; class Mammalia; order Pholidota; family Manidae; genus Manis; species Manis javanica. The sequence goes on from NC_133158.1 coordinate 143,211,958, forward strand.
AAGCTCTTCCAGCGGTCAATTGTACCAGCTTTGCAAACTATCTCTATCACCATGAAAAGGCAAAACTACAGGCAGACAAAGATCACAGAGACAATACCTGAGAAGGAGAAAGACCTAACCAGTCCTCCTGAAAAAGAATTCAAAATAAAAATCATGAACATGCTGACAGAGATGCAGAGAAAAATGCAAGAGCAATGGGATGAGATGCAGAGAAAAATGCAAGAGCAATGGGATGAAGTCCAGAGGGATATCACAGATGTCAGGAAGAACATCACAGAAGTGAAAAAAACCCTGGAAGGATTTATAAGCACAATGGATAACATGCAAGAGGCCATTGAAGGAATAGAAACCAGAGAACAGGAATGTATAGAAGCTGACATAGAGAGAGATAAAAGGATCTCCAGGAATGAAACAACACTAAGAGAACTATGTGACCAAATCAAAAGGAATAATATTCATATTATAGGGGTACCAGAAGAAGAAGAAAGAGGAAAAGGGATAGAAAGTATCTTTGAAGAAGTAATTGCTGAAAACATCCCCAAACTGGGGGAGGAAATAATCAAACAGACCACAGAAATACACAGAACTCCCAACACAAAGGATCCAAGCAGGACAACACCAAGACACATAATAATTAAAATGGCAAGGATCAAGGACAAGGGAAGAGAATTAAAGCAGCTACAGAGAAAAAGGTCACCTATAAAGGAAAACCCATCAGGCTAACATCAAACTTCTCGACAGAAACCCTACAGGCCAGAAGAGAATGGCATGATATATTTAATGCAATGAAACAGAAGGGCATTGAACCAAGGATACCGTATCCAGCACGACTATCATTTAAATGATGGCGGGATTAAACAATTCCCAGACAAGCAAAAGCTGAGGGAATTTGCTTCCCACAAACCACCTCTACAGGGCATCTTACAGGGACTGCTCTAGATGGGAGCACTCCGAAAAAGAGCACAGAACGAAAGACACAACATATGAAGAATGGAGGAGTAGGAATAAGAAGGGAGAGAAGAAAAGAATCTCCAGACAGTGTATGTAACAGCTCAATAAGCGAGCTAAGTTAGGCAGTAAGATACTAAAGAAGCTAACCTTGAACCTTTGGTAACCACGAATCTAAAGCCTGCAATGGCAATAAGTACATATCTCTCAATAGTCAGCCTAAATGTAAATGGACTTAATGCAAGAATCAAAAGACACAGAGTAATAGAATGGATAAAAAAGCAAGACCCATCTATATGCTGCTTACAAGAGACTCACCTTAAACCCAAAGACAGGCACAGACTAAAAGTCAAGGGATGGAAAAACATATTTCAGGCAAACAACAGTGAAAAGAAAGCAGGGGCTGCAGTACTAATATCAGAAAAAAAAGACTTCAAATCAAAGAAAGTAACAAGAGATAAAGAAGGACAATACATAATGATAAAGGGCTCAGTCCACCAAGAGGATATAACCATTCTAAATATATATGCACCCAACACAGGAGCACGAGCATTAGTGAAACAAATACTATCAGAACTAAAGAGGGAAATAGACTGCAATGCATTCATTTTAGGAGACTTCAACACACCACTCACCCCAAAGGATAGATCCACCGAGCAGAAAATAAGTAAGGACACACAGGCACTGAACAACACACTAGAACAGATGGACCTAACAGACATCTATAGAACTCCACATCCAAAAGCAACAGGATATATATTCTTCTCAAGTGCACATGGAACATTCTCCAGAACAGACCACATACTAGGTCACAAAAAGAGCCTCAGTAAATTCCAAAAGATTGAAATCCTACCAACCAATTTTTCAGACCACAAACGTATAAAAGTAGAAATAAATTCTACAAAGAAAACAAAAAGGCTCACAAACACATGGAGGCTTAACAACATGCTTCTAAATAATCAATGGATCAATGAACAAATCAAAATGGAGATCAAAGAATATATAGAAACAAATGACAACAACAACACTAAGCCCCAACTTCTGTGGGACGCAGTGAAAGCAGTCTTAAGAGGAAAGTACATAGCAATCCAGGCACACTTGAAGAAGGAAGAACAATCCCAAATGAATAGTCTAACATCACAATTATCAAAACTGGAAAAAGAAGAACAAATGAGGCCTAAAGTCAGCAGAAGGAGGGACATAATAAAGATCAGAGAAGAAATAAACAAAATTGAGAAGAATAAAACAATAGCAAAAATCAACAAAACCAAGAGCTGGTTCTTTGAGAAAATAAACAAAATAGATAAGCCTCTAGACAAACTTATTAAGAGAAAAAGAGAATCAACACAAATCAACAGCATCAGAAATGAGAACGGAATAATCACAACAGACTCCACACAAATACAAAGAATTATTAAAGACTACTATGAAAACCCATATGCCAACAAGCTGGAAAACCTAGAAGAAATGGACAACTTCCTAGAAAAATACAACCTTCCAAGACTGACCAAGGAAGAAACACAAAAGTTAAACAAACCAATTACGAGCAAAGAAATTGAAATGGTAATCAAAAAACTAACCAAGAACAAAACCCCGGGGCCGGACGGATTTACCTCAGAATTTTATCAGACACACAGAGAAGACATAATACCCATTCTCCTTAAAGTGTTCCAAAAAGTAGAAGAAGAGGAAATACTCCCAAACTCATTCTATGAGGCCAACATCACCCGAATACCAAAACCAGGCAAAGACGCACCAAAAAAGAAAATTACAGACCAATATCCCTGATGAATGTAGATGCAAAAATACTCAATAAAATATTAGCAAACAGAATTCAACAGTATATCAAAAGGATCATACACCATGACCAAGTGGGATTCATCCCAGGGATGCAAGGATGGTACAACATTCGAAAATCCATCAACATCATCCACCACATCAACAAAAAGAAAGACAAAAACCACATGATCATCTCCATAGATGCTGAAAAAGCATTTGACAAAATTCAACATCCATTCATGATAAAAACTCTCAGCAAAATGGGAATAGAGCACAAATACCTCAACATAATAAAGACCATATATGATAAACCCACAGCCAGCATTATACTGAACAGCAGGAAGCTGAAACCATTTCCTCTGAGATCGGGAACAAGACAGGGATGCCCACTCTCCCCGCTGTTATTTAACATAGTACTGGAGGTCCTAGCCACAGCAATTAGACAAAACAAAGAAATACAAGGAATCTGAATTGGTGAAGAAGAAGTTAAACTGTCACTATTTGCAGATGATATGATACTGTACATAAAAAATCCTAAAGACTCCACTCCAAAACTACTAGAGCTGATATCAGAATACAGCAAAGTTGCAGGATACAAAATTAACACACAGAAATCTGTAGCTTTCCTATACACTAACAATGAATCAATAGAAAGAGAAATCAGGAAAACAATTCCATTCACCATTGCATCAAAAAGAATAAAATATCTAGGAATAAACCTAACCAAAGAAGTGAAAGACTTATACTCTGAAAACTACAAGTGTCTATTAAGATAAATTAAAGTGGACCCTAATAAATGGAAACACATCCCATGCTCATGGCTAGTAAGAATTAATATCATCAAAATGGCCATCCTGCCCAAAGCAATATATAGATTTGATGCAATCCCTCTCAAATTACCAGCAACATTCTTCAATGAACTGGAACAAATAATTCAAATATTCATATGGAAACACCAAAGACCCCGAATAGCCAAAGCAATCCTGAGAAAGAAGAATAAAGTAGGGCGGATCTCACTCCCCAACTTCAAGCTCTACTACAAAGCCATAGTAATCAAGACAATTTGGTACTGGCACAAGAACAGAGCCACAGACCAGTGGAACAGATTAGAGACTCCAGACATTAACCCAAACAAATATGGTCAATTAATATTTGATAAAGGAGCAAAGGACATACAATGGCAAAATGACAGTCTCTTCAACAGATGGTGTTGGCAAAACTGGACAGCTACATGTAGGAGAATGAAACTGGACCATTGTCTAACCCCATATACAAAGGTAAACTCAAAATGGATCAAAGACCTGAATGTAAGTCATGAAACCATTAAACTCTTGGAAAAAAACATAGGCAAAAACCTCTTAGACATAAACATGAGTAACCTCTTCTTGAACATATCTCCCCGGGCAAGGAAAACAACAGCAAAAATGAGCAAGTGGGACTACATTAAGCTGAAAAGCTTCTGTACAACAAAAGACGCCATCAATAGAACAACAAGGAACCCTACAGTATGGGAGAATATATTTGAAAATGACAGAGCTGATAAAGGCTTGACGTCCAGAATATATAAAGAGCTCACACGCCTCAACAAACAAAAAACAAATAACCCAATTAAAAAATGGGCAGAGGAACTGAACAGACAGTTCTCTAAAAAAGAAATACAGATGGCCAACAGACACATGAAAAGATGCTCCACATCGCTAATTATCAGAGAAATGCAAATTAAAACTACAATGAGGTGTCACCTCACACCAGTAAGGATGGCTGCCATCCAAAAGACAAACAACAACAAATGTTGGCGAGGCTGTGGAGAAAGGGGAACCCTCCTACACTGCTGGTGGGAATGTAAATTAGTTCAACCATTGTGGAAAGCAGTATGGAGGTACATCAAAATGCTTAAAACAGACTTACCATTTGACCCAGGAATTCCACTCCTAGGAATTTACCCTAAGAATGCAGCAATCAAGTTTGAGAAAGACAGATGCACCCCTATGTTTATTGCAGCACTATTTACAATAGCCAACAATTGGAAGCAACCTAAATGTCCATCGGTAGATGAATGGGTAAAGAAGATGTGGTACATATACACAATGGAATACTACTCAGCCATAAGAAGAGGGAAAATCCTACCATTTGCAGCAACATGGATGGAGCTGGAAAGTATTATGCTCAGTGAAATAAGCCAAGCAAAGAAAGAGAAATACCAAATGATTTCACTCATCTGAGGAATATAAGATCAAAGGAAAAATTAAAGGAACAAAACAGCAGCAGAATTACAGAACCCAAAAATGGACTAACAGGTACCAAAGGGAAAGGAACTGGGGAAGATGGGTGGGCAGGGAGGGATAAGGGGGGGGAAGAAGAAAGGGGGTATTAAGATTAGCATGCATAGAGGGGGGAGGGAGAAAGAGGAGGAGGGCTATACAACACAGAGAGGACAAGTAGTGATTGTACAACATTTTGCTATGCTGATGGACAGTGACTGTAATGTGGTTTTTAGGGGGGACTTGGTATAGGGGAGAGCATAGTAAACATAGTATTCTTCATGTAAGTGTAGATTAAAGATTTAAAAAAAGGAAAAAAAGAAAGAAAGAAAGAAAAGGGGGATTACTCCTTGATATGATAAAGCTATTGGTAAATCAAAGATTAACACATGCTTTAAATATCTTTAATTTTGATCACTTAAAGGGTGTCAGATGTTCGGCTATGGAGGTACTCTTTTCTGATAATATTCCTTTTTCTTAATAAAAATAAAAATAAAAAAAAAAGCAGTTACTGTGTGCTGACCTCCCATGAGTTCTGCACAGTGGTATAGAGGGCATGTTAAAGTGTGGGCAAAGGGCCTTTTTTTTTTTTTTTTTTTTTTTTTTTTTTTTGAGAGGGCATCTCTCATATTTATTGATCAAATGGTTGTTAACAACAATAAAATTCAGTATAGGGGGGTCAATGCTCAATGTACAATCATTAATCCATCTCAAGCCTAATTCTCGTCAGTCTCCAATCTTCTGAAGCATAACGAACAAGTTCTTACATGGTGAACGAATTCTTACAGAGTGAATAAATTCTTACATGGTGAACAGTACAAGGGCAGTCATCACAGAAACTTTCGGTTTTGATCATGCAATATGACCTATAAACCATCAGGTCAAATATGAATATTCATTTGATTTTTGTACTTGATTTATATGTTGATCCCACATTTCTCCTATTATTATTATTATTTTTATTTTTAATAAAATGCTGAAGTGGTAGGTAGATGCAAGATAAAGGTAGAAAACATAGTTTAGTGCTGTAAGAAGGCAAATGTAGATGATCAGATGATCAGGTGTGTGCCTATGGACTAAGTATTAATCCAGGCTAGACAAGGGCAGCAAAACATCCACGGATGCAGAAGATTTCTCTCAAAGCAGGGGGGGTGAGGTTCTGAGCCTCACCTCTGTTGATCCCCAAATTCTCACCTGATGGCCCCCCTGCGACTGTGCCTGTCTTAGGTTGTTCCTCCCTTGAGGAATCTTACCCGTCTCTGGCTAACCAGTCATCTTCCGGGGCCATACAGGGAAATGTAAAGTTGGTAAGTGAGAGAGAAGCCATATTGTTTGCAAAGGTTAGCTTTTTACTTCTTTGCAGATTTATGCCCTGTGGCTTCTATGCCCAGCACTTGTCTCGAGGTATCTTTACCACCTGGAGGAATTATGATACTCGGTAAATTCGATATGAGGCACGAATTCTATTTAAAGTTTGTAATTAGGAAGGAAGAAGAAAAGCTATAGATGTAGCATATGAAGGAAACTTGGGAGGATTGATTATTTCTTTGACATATCTTCTTGTATAGTACCTTAAGTATGTATAGGTTTTAAACTACTAACTGATTTGCACACACATATTGACATAATAGGAATACGGTGACATAAACAAAGCAAATCTATAATTACCAGCCATCTCCAGTGAAGCCAAGAAAACCATTTAGGCACCCTAGGCATTTGTGAAAATTTATCTATGATATGATGGATATTTTCCAACTGTACTTGAACCATCAGACAAATTAAAGCAGCCCATTTCTGGGATCTGTTCACATCCCATATGTTCTTTTAACCATAGATAGTCTATAGTCATGAGATTTTGGGGTGCTACAACTTGCACCCCTCCCAACTCCTGGTTGAGTTCCAACAGTACAGATCCAGTCAAATTCGTTGTCTCACTGTATGCACCTGCCAGCCTAGACATCTCCCTCCTCCTTCTCATGGCAAGTCCAGGAGATGGTGGGCTGGATGCAGCCACAACCGCAGCATCGTCCGGATCCCTGTGGAGGCTTTTTGATGATCATCCCCCGGCACGAGTCCTCCAGAGAGTGCTGATGCCGGAAGCTCCTCCTCATATCGTATCTTAGTTCATTTTCTGGGTATCCAAGCTAGGCCTTGATCTTCTGCGTAGAAACAAACAGACCCTTCGCCCACACTTTGACATGCCCTCTATACCACTGTGCAGAACTCATTGGAGGTCAGCACACAGTAACTGCTTTTTTTTTTTTTTTTTAATTAAGAGAAAGGAATATTATCAGAAAAGAGTACCTCCATTGCTGATCATCTGACACCCTTTAAGTGATCAACATTAAGGATATTTAAAGCATGCGTTGATCTTTGATTTACCAATAGTTTTATCCTGTTAAGGAGTAATCCCCCTTTTCTTTCTTTCTTTCTTTTTTTTTTTTTTAAATTTTTAATCTACACTTACCTGAAGAATACTATGTTTACTATGCTCTCCCCTATATCAGGTCCCCCCTAACAACCACATTACGGTTACTGTCCATCAGCTTAGCAAAATGTTGTAGAGTCACTACTTGTCCTCTCTGTGTTGTGCAGCCCACCCTCCCCTTTCTCCCTCCCCCCCATGCATGCTAATCTTAATACCCCCCTTCTTCTTCCCCCCCCTTATCCCTCCCTGCCCACCCATCCTCCCCAGTTCCTTTCCCTTTGGTACCTGTTAGTCCATTTTTGGGTTCTGTAATTCTGCTGCTGTTTTGTTCCGTCAGTTTTTCCTTTGTTCCTATACTCCTCAGATGAGTGAAATCATTTGGTATTTCTCTTTCTCCGCTTGGCTTATTTCACTGAGCATAATACTCTCCAGCTCCATCCATGTTGCTGCAAATGGTTGGATTTTTCCACTTCTTATGGCTGAGTAGTATTCCATTGTGTATATGTACCACATCTTCTTTATCCATTCATCTACAGATGGACATTTAGGTTGCTTCCAATTCTTGGCTATTGTAAATAGTGCTGCGATAAACATAGGAGTGCATCTGTCTTTCTCAAACTTGATTGCTGCGTTCTTAGGGTAAATTCCTAGGAGTGGAATTCCTGGGTCAAATGGTAGGTCTGTTTTGAGCATTTTGATGCACCTCCATACTGCTTTCCACAATGGTTGAACTAATTTACATTCCCACCAGCAGTGTAGGAGGGTTCCCCTTTCTCCACAGCCTCGCCAACATTTGTTGTTGTTTGTCTTTTGGATGGCAGCTATCCTTACTGGTGTGAGGTGATACCTCATTGTAGTTTTAATTTGCATTTCTCTGATAATTAGCGATGTGGAGCATCTTTTCATGTGTCTCTTGGCCATCTGTATTTCTTTTTTGGAGAACTGTCTGTTCAGTTCCTCTGCCCATTTTTTAATTGGGTTATTTGTTTTTTGTTTGTTGAGGCGTGTGAGCTCTTTATATATTCTGGACGTCAAGCCTTTATCAGATCTGTCATTTTCAAATATATTCTCCCATACTGTAGGGTTCCTTTTTGTTCTATTGATGGTGTCTTTCGCTGTACAGAAGCTTTTCAGCTTAATGTAGTCCCACTTGCTCATTTTTGCTGTTGTTTTCCTTGCCCGGGGAGATATGTTCAAGAAGAGATCACTCATGTTTATGTCTAAGAGGTTTTTGCCTATGTTTTTTTCCAAGAGTTTAATGGTTTCGTGACTTACATTCAGGTCTTTGATCCATTTTGAGTTTACCTTTGTATATGGGGTTAGACAATGGTCCAGTTTCATTCTCCTACATGTAGCTGTCCAGTTTTGCCAGCACCATCTGTTGAAGAGACTGTCATTTTGCCATTGTATGTCCATGGCTCCTTTATCAAATATTAATTGACCATATATGTTTGGGTTAATTTCTGGGGTCTCTAATCTGTTCCACTGGTCTGTGGCTCTGTTCTTGTGCCAGTACCAAATTGTCTTGATTACTATGGCTTTGTAGTAGAGCTTGAAGTTGGGGAGTGAGATCCCCCCTACTTTATTCTTCTTTTTCAGGATTGCTTTGGCTATTCGGGGTCTTTGGTGTTTCCATATGAATTTTTGAATTATTTGTTCCAATTCATTGAAGAATGTTGCTGGTAATTTGAGAGGGATTGCATCAAATTTGTATATTGCTTTCGGCAGGATGGCCATTTTGACGATATTAATTCTTCCTAGCCATGAGCATGGGATGAGTTTCCATTTATTAGTGTCCCCTTTAATTTCTCTTAAGAGTGACTTGTAGTTTTCAGAGTATAAGTCTTTCACTTCCTTGGTTAGGTTTATTCCTAGGTATTTTATTCTTTTTGATGCAATGGTGAATGGAATTGTTTTCCTGATTTCTCTTTCTATTGATTCGTTGTTAGTGTATAGGAAAGCTACAGATTTCTGTGTGTTGATTTTGTATCCTGCAACTTTGCTGTATTCCGATATCAGTTCTAGTAGTTTTGGAGTGGAGTCTTTAGGGTTTTTTATGTACAGTATCATATCATCTGCAAATAGTGACAGTTTAACTTCTTCTTTACCATTCTGGATTCCTTGTATTTCTTTGTTTTGTCTGATTGCCGTGGCTAGGACCTCCAGTACTATGTTAAATAACAGTGGGGAGAGTGGGCATCCCTGTCTGGTTCCCGATCTCAGTGGAAATGCTTTCAGCTTCTCGCTGTTCAGTATAATGCTGGCTGTGGGTTTATCATATATGGCCTTTATTATGTTGAGGTACTTGCCCTCTATTCCCATTTTGCTGAGAGTTTTTATCATGAATGGATGTTGAATTTTGTCAAATGCTTTTTCAGCATCTATGGAGATGATCATGTGGTTTTTGTCTTTCTTTTTGTTGATGTGGTGGATGATGTTGATGGATTTTCGAATGTTGTACCATCCTTGCATCCCTGGGATGAACCCCACTTGGTCATGGTGTATGATCCTTTTGATATACTGTTGAATTCTGTTTGCTAATATTTTATTGAGTATTTTTGCATCTACGTTCATCAGGGATATTGGTCTGTAATTTTCTTTTTTGGTGGGGTCTTTGCCTGGTTTTGGTATTAGGGTGATGTTGGCTTCATAGAATGAGTTTGGGAGTATTCCCTCTTCTTCTATTTTGTGGAACACTTTAAGGAGAATGGGTATTATGTCTTCTCTGTGTGTCTGATAAAATTCCGAGGTAAATCCGTCCGGCCCCGGGGTTTTGTTCTTGGGTAGTTTTTTGATTACTGTTTCAATTTCTTTGCTTGTAATTGGTTTGTTTAACTTTTGTGTTTCTTCCTTGGTCAGTCTTGGGAGGTTGTATTTTTCTAGGAAGTTGTCCATTTCTTCTAGGTTTTCCAGCTTGTTGGCATATAGGTTTTCATAGTAGTCTTTAATAATTCTTTGTATTTCTGTGGAGTCTGTCGTGATTTTTCCATTCTCATTTCTGATTATGTTGATTTGTGTTGACTCTCTTTTTCTCTTAATAAGTTGGGCTAGAGGCTTATCTATTTTGTTTATTTTCTCAAAGAACCAGCTCTTGGTTTCGTTGATTTTTGCTATTGTTTTATTCTTCTCAATTTTGTTTATTTCTTCTCTGATCTTTATTATGTCCCTCCTTCTGCTGACTTTAGGCCTCATTTGTTCTTCTTTTTCCAGTTTTAATAATTGTGATGTTAGACTATTCATTTGGGATTGTTCTTCCTTCTTCAAGTGTGCCTGGATTGCTATATACTTTCCTCTTAAGACTGCTTTCGCTGCATCCCACAGAAGTTGGGGCTTAGTGTTGTTGTTGTCATTTGTTTCTATATATTCCTTGATCTCTATTTTGATTTGTTCATTGATCCATTGATTATTTAGTAGCATGTTGTTAAGCCTCCATGTGTTTGTGAGCCTTTTTGTTTTCTTTGTAGAATTTATTTCTACTTTCATACCTTTGTGGTCTGAAAAATTGGTTGGTAGAATTTCAATATTGTGGAATTTACTGAGGCTCTTTTTGTGAGCTAGTATGTGGTCTATTCTAGAGAATGTTCCATGTGCACTTGAGAAGAATGTATATCCTGTTGCTTTTGGATGTAAAGTTCTATAGATGTCTATTAGGTCCATCTGTTCTAGTGTGTTGTTCAGTGCCTGTGTGTCTTTACTTATTTTCTGCCCGGTGGATCTATCCTTTGGGGTGAGTGGTGTGTTGAAGTCTCCTACAATGAATGCATTGCAGTCTATTTCCCTCTTTAGTTCTGTTAGTATTTGCTTCACATATGCTGGTGCTCCTGTATTGGGTGCATATATATTTAGAATGGTTATATCCTCTTGTTGGACTAAGCCCTTTATCATTATGTAGTGGCCTTCTTTATCTCTTGTTACTTTCTTTGTTTTGAAGTCTATTTTGTCTGATATTAGTACTGCAACCCCTGCTTTCTTCTCACTGTTGTTTGCCTGAAATATGTTTTTCCATCCCTTGACTTTTAGTCTATGCTTATCTTTGGGTTTAAGGTGAGTTTCTTGTAAGCAGCATATAGATGGGTCTTGCTTTTTTATCCATTCTATTACTCTATGTCTTTTGATTGGTGCATTAAGTCCATTTACATTTAGGGTGACTATTGAAAGATATGTACTTATTGCCATTGCAGGCTTTAGATTCGTGGTTACCAAAGGTTCAAGGTTAGCTTCTTTAGTATCTTACTGCCTAACTTAGCTCGCTTATTGAGCTGTTATATACACTGTCTGGAGAGTCTTTTCTTCTCTCCCTTCTTATTCCTCCTCCTCCCTTCTTCATATGTTGTGTGTTTTGTTCTGTGCTCTTTTTAGGGGTGCTCCCATCTAGAGCAGTCCCTGTAGGATGCCCTGTAGAGGTGGTTTGTGGGAAGCAAATTCCCTCAGCTTTTGCTTGTCTGGGAATTGTTTGATCCCACCATCATATTTAAATGATAGTCGTGCTGGATACAGTATCCTTGGTTCAAGGCCCTTCTGTTTCATTGCATTAAGTATATCATGCCATTCTCTTCTGGCCTGTAGGGTTTCTGTTGAGAAGTCTGATGTTAGCCTGATTGGTTTTCCTTTATAGGTGACCTTTTTCTCTCTAGCTGCCTTTAAAACTCTTTCCTTGTCCTTGATCCTTGCCATTTTAATTATTATGTGTCTTGGTGTTGTCCTCCTTGGATCCTTTCTGTTGGGGGTTCTGTATAATTCCATGGTCTGTTCGATTATTTCCTCCCCCAGTTTGGGGAAGTTTTCAGCAATTATTTCTTCAAAGACCCTTTCTATCCCTTTTCCTCTTTCTTCCTCTTCTGGTATCCCTATAATACGAATGTTTTTCCTTTTGTATTGGTCACATATTTCTCTTAGTGTTGTTTCATTCCTGGAGATCCTTTTATCTCTCTCTATGTCAGCTTCTATACGTTCCTGTTCTCTGGCTTCTATTCCTTCAATGGCCTCTTGCATCTTATCCATTCTGCTTATAAATCCTTCCAGGGATTGTTTCACTTCTGTGATCTCTTTCCTGACATCTGTGATCTCCTTCCGGACTTCATCCCACTGCTCTTGCATTTTTCTCTGCATCTCATCCCACTGCTCTTGCATTTTTCTCTGCATCTCATCCCATTGCTCTTGCATTTTTTTCTGCATCTCTGTCAGCATGTTCATGATTTTTATTTTGAATTCTTTTTCAGGAGGACTAGTTAGGTCTGTCTCCTTCTCAGGTGTTGTCTCTGTGATCTTTGTCTGCCTGTAGTTTTGCCTTTTCATGGTGATAGAGATAGTCTGCAGAGCTGGTACAAGTGACCACTGGAAGAGCTTCCCTTCTTGTTGGTTTGTAGCCTTTTCCTGGGAGAATAGCGACCTCTAGTGGCTTGTGCTGGGCAGCTGTGCGCAGACAGGGCTTCTGCTTCCTGCCCAGTTGCTTTGGGGTTTATCTCCACTGTTGCTGTGGGCTTGGCCTGGCTGGGGCTGTTCCTCCAAAATGGTGGAGCCCCGTTAGAGGGGGAGCAGCCAGGAGACTATTTATCTCCGTAAGGGGCCTCTGTGCTCCCTGCTGCCCAGGGGGTTAGAGTGCCCAGAGATCCCCAGATTCCCTGCTTCTGGTCTAAGTGACCTGTCCTGCCCCTTTAAGATTTCCAAAAAGCACTCTCCAAACCAAAACAACAACAGCAACAATGAGAGAGGGAACAGAAAGGAAAAAAAAAAGAAAAAACACGCGATTTTTTTTTTTTTTCCTCAGGTGCCGGTCCCAGGCACCCGCGCACTGGTCCTGCTGCCCTGTCTCCCTAGCACCAGGGTCCCTGTCCTTTCAAGGCTTCCAAAAAGCACCCACCCACCGGTCCCGCAGGGAAGGAACGCTCAATATTCTTTGTCCTCAGGCACTGGTCCCACGCACCCGCTCACCAGTCCTGCCGCCCTGCCTCCCTAGCACCGGGGTCCCTGTCCCTTCAAGGCTTCTAAAAAGCACTTGGCAAAAAGAGAGGAAAAAAAGGGGAAAAACGCGCGATTTCTTCCATCCTCAGGTGCTGGTCTCAGGCACCCACCCACCGGTCCCACAGGGAAAAATGCGGGATATTCTTTGTCCTCAGGTGCCGGTCCCAGGCACCCGCTCACCAGTCCCGCCGCCCTGCCTCCCTAGCACCGGGGTCCCTGTCCCTTTTAGGCTTCCAAAAAGCACTCGCAGAAAAGAGAAAAAAAAAAGGGGAAAAACGCGCGATTTCCTCTGTCCTCAAGTGCCGGTCTCAGGCACCCGCCCACCGGTCCCGCAGGGAAAAACGGGGGATATTCTTTGTCCTCAGGCGCCGGTCCCAGCCACCCGCTCACCAATCCCGCCACCGTGCCTCCCTAGCACTGGGGTCCCCGTCCCTTCAAGGCTTCCAAAAAGCGCTTGCCAAAAAGAGAAAAAAAAAAAAGGGGAAAAACGCGCGACCTCCTCCATCCTCAGGCACCGGTCTCAGGCACCCGCCCCCAGGTCTCGCAGGGAGAAACGCGGGATATTCTTTGTCCTCCGGCGCTGTTCCCAGGCACCTCCTCACCGGTCCCACCACCCTGCCTCCCCAGCAACGGAGGCCCGTCCCTCTAAGGCTTCCAAAAAGCGCTCGCCAAAAAAAAAAACTGCTCCGGTTTCTCTCCACCCGCCGGGAGCCGGGGGGAGGGGCGCTCGGGTCCCGCCGGGCTGGGGCTTGTATCTTACCCCCTTCACAAGGCGCTGGGTTCTTGCAGGTGTGGATGTGGTCTGGATGTTGTCCTGTGTCCTGTGGTCTCTATTTTAGGAAGATTTTTCTTTGTTATATTTTCATAGCTCTATGTGTTTTTGGGAGGAGATTTCCACTGCTCTACTCACGCCGCCATCTTGGCTCCCGCCTCTGGGCCTGTTTGTTTTTATGCAGAAGATCAAAGCCTAGCTTGGCTACCCAGAAAATGAACTAAGATACGATATGAGGAGGAACTTCCAGCATCAGCACTCTCTGGAGGACTCGTGCCAGGGGAAGATCATCAAAAAGCCTCCACAGGGATCTGGGCGATGCTGCGGTTGTGGCTGCGTCCATCCCATCTTTTCCTGGACTTGCCACTGGAATGAGGAGGGAGATGTCTAGGCTGGCATGTGCATACAGTGAGACAACGAATTTGAGTGGATCTGTACTGTTGGAACTCAACCAGGAGTTGGGAGGGGTGCAAGTTGTAGCGCTCCAAAATCTTACGACTATAGACTATCTACGGTTAAAAGAACATATGGGATGTGAACAGATCCCAGAAATGGGTTGCTTTAATTTGTCTGATTTCTCTCAGACTGTTCAAGTACAGTTGGACAATATCCATCATATCATAGACAAATTCTCACAAATGCCTAGGGTGCCTAAATGGTTTTCTTGGCTTCACTGGAGATGGATGCTAATTATAGATTTGCTTAGTTTATGTCACCGTATTCCTATTATGTTCATATGTGTGCACAAGTTTGTTAGTAGTTTAAAACCTATACATGCTTAAGGTACTCTACAAGAAGATATGTCAAAGAAATAATCAATCCTCCCATGTTTTCTTCCATATGCTACCTCCATAGCTTTTCTTCTTCCTTCCTAATTACAACCCTTAAATAGAATTCGTACCTCATATCAAATTTACCGAGCATCATAATTCCTCCAGGTGGTAAAGATACCTCGAGGCAAGTGCTGGGCATAGAAGCCACAGGGCATAAATCTGCAAAGAAGTAAAAAGCTAACCTTTTCAAACAATATGGCTTCTCTCTCACTTACCAACTTTACATCTCCCTGTATGGCCCCGGGAGATGTCTTGTTAGCCAGAGATGGGTAAGATTCCTCAAGGGAGGAACAACCTAAGACAGGCACAGTCACAGGGGGGCCATCAGGTGAGAAATTGGAGATCAACAGTGGTGAGGCCTAGAACCTCACCCCCCCCTGTTTTGAGAGAAATCTTCTGCATCTGTGGATGTTTTAATGCCCTTGTCTAGCTTGGATTAACACATAATCTACAGGCACACACCTGATCATCTACAATTGCTCTCTTACAACACTAAACTATGTTTTCTACCTTTATCTTGCATCTACCTACCACCTCAGCATTTTATTAAAAATAATAATAATAATAATAATAATAATAATAAAGGGAGAAATGTAGGATCCACTTATAAATCAAGTATAAAAATCAAACAAATATTTATATTTGACCTGATTGTTTATAATTCATAATGTGTGATCAAAACCAAAAGTTTCTGTGATGAATGCCCTTGTTCTCTTCACCATGTAAGAACTTATTCACTATGTAAGAATTCGTTCACCATGTAAGAACTTGTTCGTTATGCTTCAGAAGATTGGAGACTGACGAGAATTAGGCTTGAGATGGATAAATGATTGTGCATTGAGCATTGATCCCCCCATACAGAATTTTATTGTTAACAACCATTTGATCAATAAATATGAGAGATGCCCTCTCAAAAAAAAAAAAAAATTGAGACCAAGAAACAGAAAGAAAAAAGATTGAGGAAAAGTGAACAGAGCCTAAGGGACCTGTGGGACGCCACCAAGCAGACCAGCATGTATATCCTGGTGTCCCCGAGGAACAGAGATAAAGGGGTAGAGCAAATAGTTGAAGAAATAATGGCTGAAAACGTTCCAAATTTGATGACAGACATATTATTAACATCCAAGAAACCAAATAAACTCCAAGACAGATGAACTCAAAGAGACTCACAATGGGACATATTATAATCAACTTTCAAAATACAAAGACAAAGAGAGAATCTTGAAAGCAGCAGTAGAGAAGCAAATCATCAAATACCAAGAATTTTACCACAATATATAACAGAGAGGAAAATAGACATTCATATTAGAAAATCTAAGAATTACAGAAATACATAAAGCAGTCAGTCAAGTCAATTATAATCCCTTCATCTGAAAACAGCTACTATAAAGACTATAACATGTTGTATGAGTTTTCCCCTTCCTAATAACTTGTAAGAACATCAAATATTCTTTTACAATTAATAACCTCATAATATCTTATCATATGGATGAACCATAATTTAAATAGTATACATTATCTAGAACATTCCAAGACCTATAGGGGAATAGAACTTTAGCCCTGATCCACACAGGAAAAGTATTTTACTCATATATTGCTTCTGAAAAGGATCTCTACAACACCCTTTTAAAAAACATAGCTCACTAACCCACTATAATCATAGTAGGGGTTCATTCCCCCACTGACAACAACTTATCCAGAGTAGGTTCATCTGAGATAGTTTTTCTCGTTTCTTCAACTCAGGGTAACAAAAGAAAGAAGATCCCACTGATGAGACAGATGGATGGATCTTTGATGCATGGATACATAAAATTGGTAAAGATAAATATAAGTGTTGGCACAAATATATAGCAACAGTGTATATACACACACACACACACACATATCACACACATATATACACACATGTATATATTTTATAATATTATATATCTATCCATAATTCCTAGTATGTTATCATTTCTCTCCCATTAGAATATAAGCCCCTAGAGAATAAGTAGCTTATTTTACCCATCTTTTTCCTCTCCTCACTCATACACCTAACATATGTCTGATATATGGCAGACCCTGGTAAATGCTTACTGAATAAATAATGATAATCAAAGCAATATAAAATATCCTCAAAAACAATAACAACTGTATATTATGTATCTACTATGATGGTTAAATTTTACTGGCAGCTTGGCTAGGTTATGGTGCCCAGTTAGTTGTTTACTCAAAAACTAGTGTAGATGTTGTTGTGAGAGTATTTGTATAAATTAACATGGCAATTAGATGGCATTAAGTAATGGAGGTTACTGTCAATAATGTGGAGAGGCCTCATCCAATTAGCTGAAAGCTAAAGAGCATACAGTTTTCCAGAGAAGAAGGAATTCTTCTTCAAGCCTGTAACATAAAAATCCTGCTTGAGTTTCCAGCCTGCTGGCCTGCTCTGCAGATTTTAAACTTACCAGTCTCCACAATCACATGAGGCAATTCCTTAAAACAAATCTCTTAATACATACATGCACACACACATATCCTATTGATTCTGTTTCTCTGGAGAACACTAACTGACACACCAACTTAACCTGGAGCAATGAATTTCATATACATCATCTCTAGTCTTCACAACAGTCTAACAAGGTGAGCAGTATTATCCATCGTATTACAGGTGTATAAGTGAACCTTACAGAGGTTCACTAACTTGTCCAATGTCCCAAAAGTGAGTTCACAGGTAACAAGGCTGGATCCAAACTCCAGTTTGCTTGATTCCAAAATCCATGTCTTTTCTCTTATGCTTTCTGTCTTTTCAGATTAACTGAAATGTTATCTAAAGCTTCTGAATTCTGCAACTGTGCAGACTCTGGTATTCAATTAGTCTGGCTATGCAGGTGCCTTAATGGTGTGTGCAAAGGGCAGAGGCAGAAGAGGCACAGCAGGTGCAGCTCGAGGGCATCCACACATGTGAAAAAGTCTTTTGCATCTGATGGTTGAATCTAAAAAATGTTGAAAGAAAAACTAAATGTACAAAAAAGTAAATAAACAGGACTTTTTTTAAAAAAAAGGTCTTTGTCCTTCCAACGTTTACTTTTAGAACATACTAATTCCATATTCAGAAGGATCATAAAACATGTGAATGCTACTTAGATACTCAGCATCATAGAGTGTTTGCGTGTGAACTGTCTTCAGAAATCTAGCCAACAAACACTGGCTTTCTTTTGATAGTAACAACAAAACTGGAAAAGTGAAATAAGTGTTATAAATGGGTACAGTTCACATACTATACTAGAAGAGAACCTTTCAAGTTCTCTTGTCAACCATTTTTCTATAGTCTGCAGAAATGAAGGAAAATGTTATCTTTACACCATCTCTGAAGTACTGCCTACCCTTTTCTTCTCCACATGTGTTCCTTACCCTGAATCTTCTGAGACACTACCAGTGAATGACCTAAAATGGTTTTGGAATATGAAACAAGAATTCCTTTAGATGAAAGTGAATATTACTTTACTCTTTAGAGATATCAGTATGAGACATACCATTTCTAACAACTATGGTTCTGCTATATAGTCATAACAATGGTTTCCAAATTTCAGGACTATGGAATTATCACAAAAAAATTCTGAAAATCCAAGTGCACCACTGATCATTGTCATTAGACTTAATAAATTAAACTAAAGCAAACACACACAGTCTGAGAAATGTTCAATTTTTCAATGGATAGGTACGGTTGAAATTGACTAAATTCAAACACATTTTATGTTTTTCTGTTTTAAAGATTCAGGATTGAGCCTACACATTTACTCTCATTCTTTCAAAAGATACTATGAAAATGATGAAAAGAAGACAAAAAAAAAACTGTAGGAAGAAATGTAGCATTGAAAACTCAGGAAGCCATAAGTAAATCAAAAATTTTGAGATTTGGAAGATATGAGCAAATAAGATCAAACTCATTCAAAAACAGATTAATGCAAAGATGCCTGACACCCAAAAGAAGCACAGAAGAAATTCCTCATACCTCATGAAAGAAGGTAGACAGTTTTCCCCCAGAAGATTCTTAAAAATTGGTCTAATCAGAATTCTAAGAAAAAAGGATTAGGACATGAAATTTTATACCTAGTCTTAATTTTTAAAAAATTTTTTTTCAACTATGTACAGACATCAACAAATATGTATTGAGGAACTACAACACACTTCAACCACTAGATGAGGCGACCTAACAGAGCTCGAAGGATGAGAGGGCGGGAACCGCACTGACATTCGGGGCAAAGGATTCAGGCAGAAGGAAGCCTTGAAATAAATGCTTGCTGGGAAGGAAAAATGACAAGATCAATGCAGCTAGAGAAGAGTGGGTGAGGAGAGGAGCTGTAGGGGAAGCTGAGTTCACAGCGGGGGTGGGTACAGATCTCTTAGGCCATTATGAGGATCTGGACTCTTGGTGAAATGGATGCTTGCGGGTTGCTGTGAGGAGAACGGGCCATAGAGGGCCAAAGGCGGAAGTACAGCAGCCGGCTGGGAGGCTAGCCGGTAACAGCAATACATGGGAGTGGCTAAGACCAGGGTGGGAACTAGGATGGTGGTAAGTAATGGTCTAATTCTGGAAATACTTGGGAAGGCAGACCTTACAAGATGTTCCAATGAATTTGATGACCCAAACATTTTATTTAGCTTGATGAACTGGGTGACTCCAAAGTTTCTGGCTTGAGCAAATGGAATGATAGATTTGTCACTTAGTAAGATGACAAATACTTAGGGAAGTTCAGGTTTTCGTGGGGAAACTGGGAGTTCAGTTTAGGGCATGTTAAGTCTGGGATGTGAAGTATACAGCAGGAGATATGCACTCAAGGCAGCGGTCTGAGTCAAAGTTGCCCATTTTGGATTTATATATTTTGGATGGCATTTGAAGCCGTGAACCTGGATGAGAACACCTAGGGAATGACAGTAAACAGAAGAGAGTTGAAGAACAAGCCCTGGGAGACTGCAACATGAAGGGACTGTGGAGATGAAGAAAAACTAGCAAAGAAGTAACATCTAAAAGAAGGATATTTTTAAAAGTAACATCTTAGTAAAAGAAGACAAGACAAAGTGATTGCCAGTTGCTACAGAGCCTAAATAAGATGAAGACAAAGAATTGATTGTTTAGTGTAACAGTATGAAGTCCCTGGTGATACCAATGATTACCCCTCCTGGAAAGAGTACTCGAAGAAATTCTTCAGCCAAATAGGAAATTAATCAAATTTTAAAACACAAGAAATGGATGTTCTAGCAGGCATGAAATGGTTGTGAGCAATGAACCAAGCAAAACTCAAAGTTAAGTATATGTCATTATTATACTGTGGCTATTCATGGTCATATAATTGTCAAAAAAATGTTTTTAAAAGAGACAAAACATATAGGTAAACTACGCCTGTACAGACAGTGATGTGGAAATAAAATTTCAGATTATTTCTATAAAGTATGTGAAGTATAAAGGGGGAGGAAGAAAAAGGATAAATTAAAGCATGGTAAATATTTTGTACACAGGCTACAGATATATTTTTTTGTATTGATGAAGTATGTGTATGTATCGATTAAAGGCCACCACTAGTAGAAAAGAAAAATATATAATTTTCAAACATCTTTAGAGAAATCAGTAACATCAAAGAAAGGAAAGAAGAGGAGGCAAAAATAAAATACATCAAAAAATATCAGAAAACATAAAATAAAATGGTAGGCATAAGACCTATCATATGAGCAATCAAAATAAATGTTAATTGGTTGAATTTCTTAAAACACCATCTGATTTAGTGCAAAACTGATAATACAAAAGATAACCCTAAAAACAAATGACACAAAAGGGTGGGCACAATGTTTCTGTATATAGATTTGCTATGACAATATTCATACTACAGTAAATTTGATGCAAAAAATTAGAGCAAATACAGATATTTCATATTGATAACAGATATAATCAAGAAGACAAAATAATCATAAACTTTTATACACTGAAACACAGCATTTAATACACTGAAACACACACATTTTACATGAAGTAAAAACTAAGATATAAAAGAACCTCAGGAGCTAAAATACCACTGGGAAACTCTAGTCTCAGAATTTGTTAGATCCACCAAAAGAAAAAATAAAATGTGATGATCAGAGTAATCTAGTTAACAAACTTGATAAATTAACAAGTTTGTAATGTTTACTCTGTAGAAAATTCATCTATATTTTGAAAGGAAAGGAGCGACACACAGCAGCAATTCACCGGAAAATTCCGCTTTATTAGGGAAAGGTGCTGGGTTATATAGAAAGGGGCATGAATTTATTGAGGTGTCACTTCTACGAGGCTGGTGGCTGTTGGCTAGGTGCTGGGATTGGGAGGGGAGAGAGAGGTGATTGGGCTTCAGGTGGCGCCGACTGGAACTGAGGACCCCCGAAGAGAAGCCGAAAGTTTGCCATCTTACTGGTGGGGGCCCTTCATTCCCCCCTTTCTCCTCTAGGGGGTTCTGGACGTTGCTTTCTCTCTGGCTGCTTCTTGCTGAACAGGGGCAGAAAAGGGAGTGAGGGCTTGAGGATTGGGAGGAAAGGGTTGATAGGACTCCCCACAGTAAGGATGAGTAGATGTGGACTTCTTCAGGTTTGGAAATCAATGAAGGTTCCCTGTAACCATAGGTCGAGAACCTGTTGACCAATGGTGCAAAGAGGATATGGGTGTCAGAAGCCAGGCGTCTGTAGCCATTGTTTCCAGGAACAGTTTCCAGTGGAGAGAGGGGTCCATCTCAGAGTGTGGCGAGGAGGTCACGTGAGGGTGAGGGATCTTCTGTGGCCAGAAGCTGGTAGTTTCTGAGTAAAAGCTGGTTGAAAGCTTGATTAGAGATTTTTCCGACTTGGGATTTGATGAACTTTATTATACAGGGTAAGAAGAGACAGGCGAGAAGAACGATTATTATGGGGCCTGCGATGGGCCAGAGCCAGGTGAGGAGGGGGTTTGTTAGTATTGAAGAGAATGGGTTGGAATTGGAAGCAGAGTGGAGGTTGGAGGTAAGGTCAGTGAGTTTGGTGATGTCAGTTTCTACAATGCCGGATTCGTTGATGTAAAAGCAGCACTCTTCCCGGAGGACAACGCAGGTGCCGCCCTTCTCAGCTGTAAGCAGATCTAGGGCCGGCCGGTTTTAAAGGGTGACCTTAGCTAGCGAAGTGACCTGTCTTTGGAGAGAGGCTAGGGAATCGGCAGTGGATGTCAGGGCTCCCTCAAGTTTGGCATTGAGATCTCTAACTGCCCATAGAGAGTGACCCAAGGATTCTCCCAAAAACCGTGCCCCAATGGCTGAGGTGATCAAAGAGATACTGACCGTGATGGGAAGGAAAGCAGCTCTTTTTGTTTGCGAGGGCAAGGGAGGTTGGAGCTCAAGAAATTCTGCCATGCTGTAAAGTGTAAGCTGTGGGAATAGGGTGATGAGAATGCAGGGTGTACCGGAGCTGAGAGGCAATGAGTTGAAAAGACTGCCATTACACCAAAAGAAGTGTCCCGGTTGCGTAAAAGTCTTAGAGCCGGAGGTAGGGGTGTAGATAGAGAGGCAGTGAAGTGTGCTGGAGGGGAGTGGAGTCGGGCGTACACAGTGGTCGATGGTGAGATTATCTGCGTATTCTGGTTCCCATAGGAGTATGCCTGCAGGGGGCAGAGGGGTTGTCTTTCTGTATGAAAGGAGTAGTTGGAAATATTAAGGGGCACGGCGGCCAGCAGTGGGCGCTGTAGTGATGCACACAAGAAACAATTGGCGGTGTTAAGGGTGTGGTAGAGAAAGATGGTGGTGTCCTGAATGAGCTGTAATGAAGAGTAGGAGAAATGGGAAGAGGGGCGGGGATAAGATGATGAAGAGGCGCCGTCAAGAGTTTGGATAATGACTTTTTCGGAATGTCTAATATCTGATGCAACTTGAGAGATCTGGGAATGAGAGAGAACATACTTTCGAGAGACATGAAGGGTACCATGGGGGGTCGAGGACCCCCCATAGTAAACTGAGGCTGTGACTCCAGCGGCCCATCGAGAGTCCCAGGGATCTGGGATTGATAAGGAGAATAAGCCGTTGGGATATTTTATAAAACGGTTGGAGGAGTAATACTGTGGGTACTGGAAGTTACCCATGTAGTGAATGTCACAAGACTAGTAGGGACATCTCCTGTAGGTGTCTGGCCATCACCTGCAATAGGCTTGTTTTTGGTCATAGAGGAAGCAGAGGTAGGGAGAATAAGGGTAGCTGCTAGTGAACACTTCAGTGGAGAGAGGAAAGTGGAGGTATAAAGGCTCAGAGAAGCTTTTCAGAGGGCAGTCTGGTGTGGCAATGAGGGTAGTAACTTTTGTTTGATGATGTGTGCAAGTCTGTCTGACTTTGAATCGCCATACAAAGGAGGCTGGGGTGGTGGGGAAGACAATAGGAATGAGGAAAAAAAAAGCGAGAGCGCAGTAAAGAAGGAAAATGTCATGATTCGGGTATGGATGGCAAATGGGGTGAATGGGATTTTGGAGGAAAGAGGACAGTAAGGTCAGGAGTCTGGAGGGAGGGAGAGTCTGTAAACTTTTGTAGGTTAAGAGATCTTTTAAGTAATGTGCGGACAGAATGGAAAGGGGCGCCCTGAATGTCAGTTTATGAGCTTCTTTCTGCAAGAGCTGTCTAGCGGCTAATGCTCATAGGCAGGGGGCCCATCTCAGAACTGTGGGGTCTAACTGCTTGGAGAGATAAGCTACTGCGGCAAAGGATGGGCCATAATATTGGCCTAGGACTCCTAGAGCTTGACTGGACCTCTCATGAATGTATAATGAGAAGGGCTTCGACAAATCAGGAAGATGGAGAGCTGGGGCTTCTACAAGGGCTTGACGGAGCTTAATGAAGGAGTGTCGGGGTGAGGAGGATAATGGTTTTTTAGGGGGGCTCTTGCTGAGGTCGTATAGGGGTCTTGCCAACAGGGAGCAGGGAGAAGTTAGGGATCTATGCTCTAAAATATCTAGCCAGGCCTAGAAAGGAAAGGATTTCTGTCTTGGTTTTGGGAATGGGCAGGTCAGAGAGGAGCCGTTTTCTGTCTAAGGTAATGGACTTTCTTTGACGGGGGATACTCGGTAACCTCTGGAAGCTAGAAGGTTAAGTAGGGAGGCAGTGTCAAGTTGAGACTGTTCCCATGAGGGACTGCAGAGTAGAAGATTGTCTATGTATTGTAATAAGGTGGACTTGGAGTGATCATGATGAAACTGTTTGAGGTCCTGAGCTAGGACCTGTCTAAAAATATGGGGACTATCTTGGAAGCTTTGTGGCAAAACTGTCCAAGTGAGTTGTTCAGAATGTCTTATGTACGGGTGCGTCCAGGTGAAGATGAAAAAATCTTGGGAGCAGGGGTCTAGAGGGATAGAAAAATGGGTCCTTGAGATCTGGGACTGAGAAGTGGGATGCCGAGGCAGGGATCTGTGATAAAACGCTGTATGGATTTAGAACTTAGGGATGGATAGGGACAACAGCTATGTTGATGAGGCGAAGGTCTTGGACAAGGCGGAAAGATCCGTTGGTTTTTTTAACAGCTAATATGGGGGTATTAAATGGGGAGTGAGTGGGTCTGAGGTAATTTTTGTTTAAGAGATCTTGAATGATGGGTTGGAGGCCTATGAGGGCTGAAGTGGTTAGGGGGTATTGGGCCTGACAGATATACTGAGAGGGGTCACATAATTTGATAGAGGCAGGGGGACATAGGGTCACGGAGGGGCTTGTAATGTCCCAAACTTTGGGATTTACAGGGTGTATGAGGGCAGAACCGGAGCTTTCAGTAGGTAGATGGGGGTTGTCAGCTATGAGGGCCATCAGAAAGGGAGTACTGGGGGCTGTGGGAGTGGATATAGTTATGGAAATGTGGAGGAGGGAAAGGATGTCTCGTCCTAGTAAAGGGATGGGACACTGGGGCATAACTAGGAAGGAGAAAGGTATGGGATTGTCTAGGATTGTGCATAAAAGGGGGTGGGTTTTCATGGGAAAATCTGTTTACCTCCTACCCCGACTATAGGAGTAATGGCTGGCATGGTAGGGTCCCGGTATTCTCGCAAGACTGAGAAGGTGGCTCCTGTGTCTAGGAGGAAGGAGATGGGGCGACCGTCTACTGTTAAAGTAACCCTGGGCTCCTGTTTGGTGATGGAAATGGTCGGGCGAGAAGCCCCCGGACCCCATCAATCTTCTTTTGCCAGCCCCACTATGGTGGGCTTAGGATGGGGGTTGTTCGTCCAGCCTCCCCTTCGGGTGGTTCGGCAATCAGACCCCCAGTGGCCCTTTTTGTGGCATCTGGGGCATGGGGTGGTAGGAGATCTGGGGGAGGGGCAAGCCCTTGACCAATGTCCCTCTTTTCTGCACTTGAAACAAGCTCCTGGGGGGGGCTTGTTTGTAGAGGGGCGCCCAGGTTGTGGTTTTATCAGCTGGGCCAACATCTGGAAATTGGCCTGATCAGCCTTTTGTTTACGGCGTTCTTTCTCCTCCTCCCAGTTATGGAAGACTTTAAAGGCCACTGTTAGGATCTCAGTCTGTGGGGTAGCGGGGCCCTGTTCTAACTTTTTGAGTTTAGCTTTAATGTTGGGGTAGCTTTGAGCTAGGAAGTATGTCATAAGGACATGTCTTCCTTCAGGTGTTTCTGGGTCCAGGCTGGTATACTGTAATAGGGCTTGAGTGAGTCTGTCTAAGAACTCAGAGGGGGTTTCATCTCTCTTTTGAATTATGTCTTGGAGCTTTTGAAAACTGACTACTTTATGAGCTGCCTTTTTCAGACCTGCTATTAAGCAGGAGGCAAAAATATCTCGAGAGCAGAGACCCATGGCGGTGTTATAATCTCAGTGTGGGTCTTGTTCCGGGACAGCAGTGGGGCTAGGGGGGTAGGTGGGGTTATTCCTGTGGGTTTCGGTAGCGTGCGTTTGGGCGAAGTCCCAAACTCGTCTACGCTCTTCAGGGAGGAGAGTATTGGCCAGGAGTATGAAAATGTCATGATGTGTGAGGCTGTAAGACTGGAGGGTCCATTGAAACTCCCTGATGTATGTCGTGGGATCAGTGGAAAAGGAACCTAGGCGTTTCTCTAGTTGGGCTAAATCTCCTAAGGAGAAAGGGACGTGAACACGCACAATGCCTTCGGATCCTGCTACCTCCCGGAGGGGGGCGATAATTTTGGGAGGCCCTCGGGACCGAGCCTGAGGGGGACTGAAGGGTTCTGGCTCAGTCTGTTGGGGAGTGACGCGGTCTAGCCCTGCCTAGTCGAGCAGGTCCTGAAGTGCGGAAGGGGGGCAAAGAAAATAAAGAAAGATAGAATCGGACCCACGTGTTGCCAGCCAGCAGCCC
The DNA here is from genome assembly GCF_040802235.1 of Manis javanica. Lineage (NCBI taxonomy): Eukaryota > Metazoa > Chordata > Mammalia > Pholidota > Manidae > Manis > Manis javanica. Next base: position 143,238,255 of record NC_133158.1, read on the forward strand.
AGCTGCTTGCCTCTGCCATTCTAGTTGGGCTTGAACTCATGACTCTGAAGTTAAGAGTCCCACGCTCTACTAAATGAGCTCCAGCAGGGCTCCAGTTAATTGCTTATGGAATGCTTAAACAGAATGTTCTTTGTTCTCTATTCCTGCCACATCGGCAAGTGGGGGAAGGGCATAGCTAGAAGCAGCGGCGGTGTTTCTACACATCTTCAAGGTCTCCCTATTTTCCGAGTGAGGAGTCTTGGCTCATCTTCGAGGACAAGATATGTTTTCGTGGACAGATAACTTCTAAGAACTGCACCGGTTGTTCTCTAGCTTGTGCTTTCCCATGCTGCATTCAGACATGGGGGAAGGTGCTTTCCCATTCTCCCTACAAACATGTGAGAAGACAAAGGCCATCCCTAACAGGGGAGAAACAGGTGATGAGGGCAAAGACGGAGGAGGCCAGACGATCACAGTCAATGGCACTGCGATAGCTCGGGGAAGAGTGGCCCACTCCAGGGGGGAAAACTTACCTAAAGGCCAGAGAGGAGTGGTGAGTGTGATGAGCCAGCGCCAGAAAAAGAGGATGAGGGCAAGCTGCTGCTGGTGTCGGGGGGAAGACAGGGCCCAGTTGGGGTGTCCTGTCTCCCGGGTTTTGGCACCAATGAAAGAAAAGGAGCGACACACAGCAGCAATTCACCGGAGAATTCCGCTTTATTAGGGAAAGGTGCTGGGTTATATAGGAAGGGGCATGAATTGATTGAGGTGTCACTTCTACGGGGCTGTTGGCTGTTGGCTAGGTGCTGGGATTGGGAGGGGGGCGAGAGGTGATTGGGCTTCAGGTGGCACCGGCGGGAACCAAGGACCCCCCCCCACCCCTGAAGAGAAGCCGGAAGTTTGCCATCTTACTGGTGGGGGCCCTTCATATTTGAATATTCATTTCGAATATCCATGGAAGAGTATAGTTATAATATTTATTTATAATTAAACTAAATAGTTTAGTTATAATAACTGATCATTTCATAGGTCACATAGAAAACCTTAATGAATTCCTGAACTAAAATGGTTCTGTTATTTTCTCTGACCCAAAGGCAATACCAATAAAAAACTGGTAACAAAAAAATCTAACCAACTACAGGTTCTGACAACTAGAAAATAATTTGTGAACCAATGAGAAAATTAAAGGTAAAATTACAAACAACTTGAAATTACTAACAAAAACACTAAAATCTAAGAAATGTGGCCAAAGCTGTACTCAAGGGGAAATTAGTTCCTCAGGCTGAAATGTGTTTCCTTTCATTCTTTGTACTTTGAAAGCCAATTCATTAAATGCCTGCATCTCGGCAAAACTATTCTGGACCTTCTATCTGGCATTAATTTTCCTACCTCTCTACTTGCCCAGCACCTTCTTAAAATCACTTCATTTCACATTTACATAATTCTGCTTGGCTTTACAGACACTTGAGTTCATGTCCATCTCAACCCAGTGGAATTCCTGCTACTAGAGCATAGGGGCCATGCTTTATCACCTGTCTACCAACTGAAGGCCTGTCACTGTTACAGTCACTGCTCTCTAACAGAGAACATAGGTTGGGAAGGTCAGCTAGACAGAGATTAGAATCCTAGCACTGTTATCTTCTAGCTATTGAACCCATTAGCCCTCCTTTCTCATTTATAAGTGGGGCTAATATCATCTAGTTAGGAGGCTGACATAATAAAACACCAAGCACAATATCTGGAACAAAATAGGCGCTACATAAAGGGAAGCTATTATGAACACTGAGAAGCTGGATGAGAAAATGAAAGAAAAAAAAAAAGACCTAAGAGATAGGTGAGTAGTGAAAAACCATGGATTTTGGAGTAAAACAGACCTATCAAATCCTGCTTCTTCCAGTTACTTAACAGTATGATGTTGAGCAAGTTATTGAATCTCCTGTCCCCATCTGTCATTCCATAAAGTTACTGAAAAGTTTGGGAACTGAGCATATAAAATACTTAGGGAGCCTGGCACAGTGGCACAGAGTAAGTGCTCATAAATGGCAGCTCTTGTCACTCCCACATCGCCTCAGTTATAGGTCTTTATGAATTATGAATGTCGGCTGAATAGAATTAGAACTTCACTGTCAGACTCTCACTTGGGTTGGCTTGGTCCCCTGATAATCCAACAGAGGCCAGAAATGACAGGAAGTTATCAATTTAGTGAGGCAAGTCCTCAAGAAGCACCTGTGGTTCAGCACGGGTCAGAGGAACAGAGGCCTCACAGTTAAAAAGGTATCTCATATGAGGTTGACTTGCTGAATAAATTGTTAGGAATCCTCTTCATGAAGTTAATCATTAAAATTGACACCAGAGCAATCTCTGAGAGAGCTCCAGGCAGGTCTCACTCCTCATTAATATAAATTAAACTCCTTCAGGAGATGTTGTGAGTCTCCCCACCTAACAAACAGTGTCGACGTTTACTGGATTTCCCTGACCTTTCTGGACGTAAGAAATACTTCCAAATATTAGTTATGAATAAGCTATTATTTTGGTTTTTACTTCACAACTATCCTTTGAGAGTAAGGCGATTTTGTCCACTTTGTTTTTCAGAAAGACACTTCATTTAACGTGTCACCTTCCATTTTATGCTTAAGAATGCATGGGGTTCTGCATACCAAAAGAGGAGTGAGTGTGAAGTGAATGACAATTCCAGGACATAATTCTTTATTGGAGATCTTTTTTTCCTGTATTAAATAAAGGCAGGTGATTCTTTTCTTTCTTAAAAGTCAAGGCTAAACATCTTTCACTTGGTTTCCCGAATACAGGGAATGATATTAAAGGTGTAGTAAAAAATCACTGTTACCCCTTTTGTTGGTACTAATGAAGCTGACTAAATTACACAGTTGTAAAATGTTAAAAGGGAGAAAGGTTTTTGCTAAGTGAGTGACTGGGTGGAGGTGGGATGCTGAGAATATTGTTATTAAAATATGCAAACATGAATGTTCACCAGGGATCGTGTAGACTGGAGCTTTTAGCTCTGCCATTTCCTTGCACCCAGCTGTCAGTCTATCTAATTATCACAGTGCCATTCTGGCAGATGAATTTTGATAATTATAGAATCTTAGAGTCAGAGGCATCTTTGGAAATCACCTAATCCAACACACATATTACAAATCAGGAAAATGAAGTCTGGAGAAGAAAAGTCATTTGCTCAAAGCTTTAAAGCTCATTTCCTGTCAGAGCCAATGCTAGCACTGAGTTCCCTTGGTCTCTGTGCCCCATCCCACATTCCTCTATATTAGGATCAAGGGTAAGGACCACCTCCACTAAAGAGGAGCATGCAGCGGTCACAGCAGAAGACTAAGAAAAGCAAAGGGACTACCTAGTCAGAGACTTCAGCACTGGCATCATCTGACAAAAGCCAGCAATAATGAAAATGTCAGCTCTTCACTATGGCTAAACTAATAATCATTATAGCTCTAGGAGGTGTTAACAGTCACAAGAAGGGTGCGCGCTAAAGCTGCACTTAGTGGGAGCACCCAAAGATTAAAACACAAAAAACAAGGCACTATTTCTACTGGTCATAGAACCATTTGATTATCTAAAATATCCAAACAACCTAATAAGGCTAGACAAGATCATAATGAAGTGATTCCCATTAGTCAACTTGAGTTATCATCTGTCAAATTTTCCATTATAGCTCCAGACAAAGCTATCGGAAACACAAGGCTCTAAGCCAATAAATAGCTTTTCTTTTTGACCATGATATTGCAAAGAATGATTTTTATTTTACAACACTCTAGTAGTAAAAAACAAAACATGAAGCATCATTGCTCACAATGGGTACTACATTTACTTTTTATAGGGAGTAGAAAGGCTCCAGTTACTCTCTTGAACATGTCATCAATCTTTAAGACAACACATTTTTATCCTAAAAATTGGTTTGCTCTGAGTAAATAGAAATAAATTTCATTTCAAAAAGTAAATACAACTTTTTGAGAAATTCTTTAGTCTACGACTCAGTTCTTAACTTTGAAACTTATATATGATCACTAGAGAAGAAGAAAAATATGAGTGGAAAAAAAGATTTAAAAATTAAGCTTTCCAAAAAAGAAGTGCAGCTGAACCGAATTATGAAAACCATAATCCTCTAAAATACCACTTTTTTTTCACCTTCTCAAATTCTAGTTAATAAAAGAACAGATACTGAAAGACATTTAAAGGTAAAGATTTTTTTTTCCCCACAATATTGTTTCACTCTAGGTAAATAACTCAAAAAAAATTATTGTAAAGGAATTGAGAAACAATACTAAAAAATGCATTTCCCCCTCAATCAACTTTACAAATATTACTGAGCAGCTATAACGGACAAAGCCTTCCCCTACCTGCGCCAAGAGAGCAGTCCCTGAAGATTTCATTCTGGTTCTGGACTAAGCACAAAAAAAGATCTATGGTATCCAACCTAATGTGGGAGGGGAGAGGGGTATCGGAGAAGTTTAAAAACCACATCTCATTTGAAAGGGAACTTTCGGGAAGGGTAAGATTTTGAAAGATAGGAGAGGAGAGGATATAGAGGAGAGCAATTTCTTGCTTCTAAGGTATCAATTTAAAAACCTTTGGGGGAGGGGCAGTTCCTGAAAACAGTATTAAACCACTTTACACTGTCTTTAGAGTACCTTTTTTAATTTATAAAACATCATGTCCTCCCCCTTTTCCTCTCCAGCCTCTTCAGGAACAGTTTGGGGTGACACTGATGATGTCCCTATTGAGAGAACATACCTAAGGATCAAGGGGCCTAAACAAAACAAAGCCCTTTCTTTTATAAATTCCCCAGAAATGCTGTGAGTGTCACATTCTAAGATACAGAATGGACAAGTATTATTCCCTTTTGTATCTATCATGAATCAGGTTCAGAAGGGACGATGACTCAAATGAAAACAGTGGGTGAAAAGCAGCCTTACAGAACTCAGCCGGGTCTCCAATGGCAGGTTAAGAGCTTTTCTCACCAGCTCACCAATGAAAGGATGAAAATCAGAGTCAGGTCATATCACAGTAAAGCCCCAAGTTACATCTAACCCCTTTTCTTCAGCAATAATGGGAACATAACATCAGATACAGGCTATGAAAACTTCCTTTTCTTCCCCAAAGCACAGAGTAATAAAAGGCATAGAAGAAAAAAGTGGAAGGCTTAGTTCAGCAAAAAGGAATAAAAACAGATAATTAGGTAACAAGTTCTTATGAAGTGAATTAAAATATCATAGGAATCTAGATTATCAAAATCATTAGATCCACATTTCTAAATTGTAATGCCTCATTATGGGAAAGTCAAATCAGCTGAAGGCAAGTTTGTTGTTGAGTACATTTTTATGTGAAAAAAGGTGTACTAACAAAATGGGCAAAGCCAACGTGTATCATAGTTGTTGACATTGTTGCTCAATGAGATTCTTTATCTGCTGAACTGAAGACAATAATAAACTGTGGACCCAGGGATTAGACAGTTCCTCTCAGCTCTGCCACTAATTGGCTTTGCGATCTTGGGCAAGGTACTTTACCTCTCTAGGCCTTAGTTTCTGATCTGAAAAATGAAGCAACTCAGCTAGGTAGTATCTAGGTTCCTTCTTTTCTAAAATTGACTGTTAATTCCTAAGCTTTTGGACATATGAGAGGCAATTCAAAAGACTACATGAGCCATTTCCCCCTAATGGAATATAATAAAACTTGCACATGTGAAAACCTGAAAAGCACACAGAACTGACAAGTCAAGCTCCATGAAACCAAAATAATACCCAATACTCCATCACACTTCTATACTTCACAGCACATTTTCAAGTTTCCTCCACACCTCCAAGACACACTCACAAGCACTTGCAACAGAAACAGAAACCAACGGTGTAAGTCTTTCAGGAAATGCTAGAGACACTAATATAGGAAGAGAGTTTCAGTGTAGTGTTTGTAAAGGCCTAGCAGTATTTGTTAAAATGGTTATCCAAGCTTCATCATAATTTACTCTGGAGAAATTTATAAAAGCAGATAATATAACTCAGCTAAAAATGGCCTCCAAGTATAGTCTATATCATTTTAAACTACGAAGGTTAAAGATGATTTAGAAACTCATAGGGCCAAGCCTTTACTTTGGGACCACTGACCAGTCATTCATGGGGGCATGGGTGGCAAGGGATAATCGCAGTCTGTTTGTTTGATTTGGAAGGCTCTGTAAATAAAAACAATTTCATTCACTTTCACCTATATATTTTGACATCTGGAGACTGGTCTATGAAATCAGGAAAAAATGGCAGATGAGACTGAACAGGAAATGCCATTTGGTTCACGTCCAGGGATATTATTTAATAAAAATGCTGAGTGAGCTATTTCAAAAGTTCAGTTGGAAGGAAGGCATTCACTATATGCTATTTATGATGCTCTTAGAAACATCTCAGGAGGTATAAATTTTGGCAATTTATACACATTCCTTTAGGCATTTCTCTACATTGGTTCTGCTATATAGAGAAAATATTTATCCCTCATAAAAAGGAGAAACATTAGCATTTCCAAAAGGGAGTATATAGGCATTTTGATGATGAGAGGAAAGCAGGTTCAGTATATTTTGAGGTACTTGGTCAGGAAGTAAAGACTTCTTGCTTCTGAGAATAACTGATCATCAATGGGTCTACACACACACACATACACACACACACACGTACCTGAAACCTATTAAGAAAAATTATCATGGGGATCTTTGTCAAAATAGAAAACACATTTGAAATACAGTTAGATTTTAAGGAGTACAGTTATACAGTCAAAAGAATGATTTCACCTGAAATGACTGACACCTATTATCTATGAATTCTAAGAATCTAATGAGTAATTGTAATCTCCCCCACTTCCAGAGATGATAACATGTAGTAAAAATGTGAATTTTATCTTTTTTCTGATCTCTTAAAAAAAGTGCTAAGAATCTAAGAATCAAAACATGCAAACAGAAGAAATACCAGTTGCCCAGGAGATCCTTGATAATTCTGAGCTGAAATATGTGTTTGTTTTATTTAAGTTTCAAAATATCAAACCCCAATCTGTAGCAGAAAGCTTTCTACACATTGTATTGTTTGAAGATACCTTAATCTGGGTTTAATTTCCTATCAAAGGAAATTAAACCTAGAAATAAACTTGTAAATTCTAAAATATATTCCCTTTGCATAATAGTCTAGGTATGCTACACTATTCCAATGATTCTGTGATGTGTTTTTTCATATACAATAATAATAGTATTATACACAGCAGTAATAGTAGTATAATTCCTTTCGGCCCTGGACCCAATTACAATGTGTGTGTGAGGGTGGGAGGGGGTCTCCCCACACATAACACCAAACAATTCTTGAACACCAGCAGGGTGCCTGAGAACTCAACTCAATTCTGACACTATCTACCCAGAGACAGCACTAGATTCCCCATGTTAAGGGCTGCATCCTACAAGACTGCCCCCTTCCCCCAACTCCAGATGCTGTCAGAAGCCCCAGGCAGTTAACCTGTGCTTCTGACCTATTGGCTACAGATTGGAGGTTCCAATGACCTCCCCTTAGGTTCCATTAATTTGCTAGAGAGGCTCCCAGAACTCAGGAAAACCCTTAAATATACCAGTTTAATAAAGGATACTGTAAAGGATACAAGTTAACAGCCAGATGAAGAGATACATAGGGCAAGGTCCCAAATAAAGGGGTTTCTACCCTCATGGAGCTTGGGGTCTGGAATGCTGGCAGACTGTTCTGGTACTCCAAGCATAGAAGCTCTCTCTGACAAAGAAGCAGGATCCAAAGAGAACAGTAAGTTCTTCTCAAGGGGGTTTTGTGAGGGCTTCATTGCGTAGTCAGGACTGACTAAACCATTGACCATTGGCTGATTGAACCCCCAGCCCCTGCCCTTGGGTGGGGTCTGAAAGTCTCTTATTAACAGGAACTGTGGATGAAGACCAAATATACCTGGGAAATATATATTTGGTCATATGAATGACCAAATATGTATTTCTTATAATTCCTTATATCGTGGATCCACTGCTATTTGAGAGGTGGTCTGTAACTACTTTGTCTCTGCTTACATGTTTTTATCTATATTTTTATTCTCAACTTTTTAATAAGGTTCTTCTTTATGAAAGTGTAGCAATTTTAGGAGAATGAGCCTTAACTGTTCACACAACTGACAAACCAATTTATAATATTGTAGGTCCACCCGAGAAGGGGTGGAGGGAGAGTGGGCAGATGGAGGCACAGCCAGAAGACAGAATCCCCAGGGAGCCTACACTGCTCCTAACCTGAGTGCCCGCCCACCCCTGCCCCACCAAAGTCTGTTCTGCTGGAAGGGGACCCGGTAAGGGAAAGGATAAGTAGAGCATCTGCTTCTGAGAAAGCTCTACAGGTTATAAGAGCACTGACCCTGATGACTGAAAGAGAACATCTTTGGAGAGATATTACTGTGAACTCAGGGAACAAAGGGATCTGATGTCCAATAAACTTGGAAAATGCCACATACTAAATCTCCCTCTGCACATTGGCACAGTGAACTTCAGAAGTTTAGGAGTAAAGAAATCTGTTTTACTTTATTTAATAGTGTTAAAATTTTGCCCAACTATTAAGCATTCCCTCAACACTAATTTGGGAAGATAATTTAGAAATCCTGAAATATTTATGAAAATGGTCCTATTTCATTGTATGCAGACTCTGCACCAGATTATATGTGTACTAACCCCTTACTACAGTGGCCAGATTTTTAAGAACATCCGGCAAAAGCTAAGTTGTATTCAAGTACAAGGTTATTTACTTGGTAATGATGTCTTAGAGATTATGAAATTCATTAGCCAATCAAAGCCACCACTAGCACCCCTGGGTCCCTTACAGGACACAGGCCACAAAGTTAAAATGGATGCTCAGTCTCTACTTTCAGGGGAAATAAGGTCCCTGGCTATTCCTTAAGTGTCTTTTCTGTCCCATCTCCATACTGTTGCTCTTGCTTTTTGCTCAGCCTTTAACATGTTCTCTGATCCCAGGTCTCCAAATGTCAGTCTTACTAACCCCTGCAGATCTACATACCTAAATATCAACTCCTCCACAAGGCCTTTCCTGATTGCCCAAAACAGGCTGGCTTCTACCCCCTTTGAACACTTCCCCACCCCGAACCACCATGTAAATCTCTAACAGAAATAATCATAGTCTTGTTACATAACCATAGGTCTTCGAATTTCATCCTCCAATCAGATGGTTGGATCTTAAGGGATAGGAACTGTCTTCCCTGCAGATGAAGAAATTTTGGCTTAGGAAAATGTAGCAACTTATCTAAGGTCATATAACTAGTTAGTGGCAATGCTGAGATTCATACGACATCTGTCTAATGTCAGACCCAGGCTCTTTCCCCCATCCTCCATGCCCCTCTACCTCTTAGACAGCATGCCAACTCCTCCTACAGCAGCAAAGAGAGCATAAGTCACCTCCTGCTGGAAATGGACAGCATGAAAGCTCTACCTTTCTGCTCTAACTCATTGCCTGGCTCTAACTCGATGTTTTAAATCTATTTTCTACTTTCAGACCTTTATTTCTCCAAGTGTATTCTGGGAAACAATAATAAGGAGAGATGTAATTGTTTTTTTAAAAAGAGCTTTATGGGAAACTGTAGGCTAAGAGAAGTTAAGTATACTGGTTGCTTACTGTAGGATCATACAGATCACTTAAAATGCTACAATGCAGCATTATATATACAGTATGTATGTACATTTCCTATTTCTAGAAGGCATAGAATATTGACAAATATTTTCTTAAGTATCATGGAACAGAACTATCCTTCACAAATTTCATCTAATTCAATACAGCAATGCCTCATAATGACATTTCATTTTAACAGCATCATTTTCACAATACATACAGAGCAACAAATTCATTTCAAAACCATTTAATAACATGCACCTAAGTAAAAAATCTCACAACCAAATTTCTTCAGATGTAATGTCACTAGGATTTAAAACCAGCAAAGTCTACTTTTTGCCAGCAAGTGAGTGATTAAGTGCTACCCACACAGTGTCTGACATTGGGAGTTGCGTGGATGTGGACTATGTTCATTCAATAATTAATATAGGTTCACTATATTTAGTTTCTACTTGAACATTTCAACTTTTTTCCCCATCCCTGAACCCAGTTAGGACATAGGATAAATCTGATGACTAAAAATTAGAAATTTTTGATGAATGAAACAGATAAGAGCAACACTGACTCTTCTAGGAGAAAATGAGACTTATACCTCATTGAGTCATTTTTAGACTAGTTGCAGTTACTTAAAATAAATTAAAATAACATTGGCAACCTCTGAGGAGGGCAACTGGATGACCTGGGGGCAGCAGTTAGAGGGAAACTTCATTTATTCACTTTTACATCTGTGGTGGGTACAACTGAATCCCCAAAAAGAGATAAGCTCAAGTCTTAATACCTTCTACCCCCATATCTGTGAATGTGGCTTTTATTTGGAAACTGGGTCTTTGCAGATATAATTAAGTTAAGAAGAGGTCATAGTAGATCCAATGACTAATGTCCTTATAAAAGAGAAAAACTGGGTTTCAACACAGAGTGGCACACGGGAAGAACCCCATGTGATGACAGAGGCAGAGACTGGAGTGATCCAGTCACAAGCCACAGACACCAAGGGTGTCCCCTAGCCAGCAGAAGCTAGAAGAGGCAATGAGGGATTCTTTTCCAGAGCATTCAGAGAGACTGTGGTCCTGTGAACACCTTGTTTTCAGACTTGTAGCCTCCGAACTGTGAGAAAATAAATTTCTGTTGCTTAAAGCCACCCATGGTTTGTGGTACTTTATTATCAGAACCTTAGGAAACTAATACAATACCTGTTAAATTTTATAAAATGTGACAATACCATGTACTCAAAAATTAACGAAATTAAAATAAAGCAATCTCAAAATAAAAACAGAAGTCACTAAGGCTAAGAGAAAGTGTTAGCAAAAGACATAGCTGACAAAGCACTATTACTTAAAATATACAAAGATCTCTTAAAACTTATAAGACAGACAGTCTGATTACAAATGGGCTAAAGACCTTAAAAGATACCTCAGCAAAGAAGATATACAAATGGCAAATAAGTTTACAAAAACACGCTCCATATCACAGGTTATCAGAGCAATGCAAATTAAAATGAGATACACTACACACCTATTAGATTGGTCATAATCTGGAACACTGACACCACCAAATAAATGCTGGCGAAGACGTGTAGCAATCAGGAACTCTCATTCATTGCTAGTGGGAATGCAAAATTATATAGCCACTTTGGAAGAAAATTTGACAATTTCTTACAAAACTAAACATATTCTTAACATATAATCTAGCAACTGCACTCTTTGGTATTTACTCAAAGGAGTTGAAAACTGTGCATGGATACTTACAGCAGCTTATTTATAATTGCCCAGACTTGGAAGTAACCAAGATGTCCTTCAGTAGGTGAAATCAACTGTGGTACATCCAGACAAAGGGCTGTTATTCAGGGCTAAAAAGAAATGAGTTGTCAAGCCATAAAAAGACATGGAGGATGCGGAGGGCTGTGCAACACAGAGAAGACAAGTAGTGGTTCTACAACATCTTACTACGCTGATGGACAGTGACTGTAATGCGGTTTGTGAGGGGAACTTGGTGAAGGGGGGACCCTAGTAAACATAATGTTCTTCATGTAATTGTAGATTAATGGTAACAAAAAAAAAAAAAAAGACATGGAGGGACCTGAAAAGCACAAAAATAAGTCAATCTGAAAAGGTTAGATACTTTATGATTCTAACTATATGGCATTCTGGAAAAGGTAAAGCTATGAAGATAGTAAGAAAGACAATGGTTGCCAGGGGTTATGGTGGAGGGAGGGACGGATAGGCGGAACACAGGGGATTTTCAGGGCCATGAAACTATTCTATACAATATTACTATGATAGATGCATGGCATTATAGATTTATCCAACCCCATAGAATATGCAACACCAAGAGTGTACCCTAGGATAAACTGTGGACATTGGGTGATAATGACGTGTCAATGTAGGTTCATCAATTGTAAGAAATGTAGCACTCTGAGGGGGACACTGATTATGGGAAAGGCCATGCATGTGTAGGGGGAGGGGATATATGGGAAATCTCACACTTTCCACTCAGTTTTGCTGTGAACCTAAAACAGCTGTAAAAAATAAAATCTAATAAACAACTTTAAATCATAAAGTAAGCCAAAAACTTCACTTTTGTATGTGATAGTTTAGTAACCATCTTGAGTCCATGACTGATAAGCATACTTTTCCTCAAAGCTTTACCTGTTCCTTTGTTAATTCATTCATTCAAACTCTATCTAAGAGCTTACTCCATGCCAGATGTGGAAGCCTAGGAAAGATTCTAGAGAATCCAGACAGGATTCCTGTCCTGTCCTGTAGGATGATATCTACTCTAATAAATAAATGTAGAGGGAATCAATTACATCAGCTCATAGTGAAAGCATTATTCATGTATCTTGGGGAATTAAGATTAAGTTTTTAAGTGCTATTCAACCGTGTATATGAGACAGATGACCTTCCTCCTCCCCTATTTTCAAAGATTAATGATATTGAATACATAATACTTGACTGGTTCAAGAAGCATGGTGGGAGATAAGGTACACATTAGAAGAGAGTGAGGTCATTGGATATGTACCATGGCATGAAAAACCTATTAAGAATTCTAAAAAAGAAGAATAATTTTTTTTTTAATTTGAGAGAATAGTGAAAAATGGAAGCAAATTCTGAAATCACTAAAACTCGGTCATTGGATATGTACCATGGCATGAAAAACCTATTAAGAATTCTAAAAAAGAAGAAGAATTTTTTTTTTTAATTTGAGAGAATAGTGAAAAATGGAAGCAAATTCTGAAATCACTAAAACGCAAGTCAAGAAAATGAAAACTAGAGATGAGTAAGACATGTTGGAGGATTCTACCATCTTAAGAAAGAAGGAAGGAGGATCTTAAAATTATTCTGAACAGATACTGGTCAAGAACAGAATTATGTACAAATAAATCAGTCTCAACTCATTTCCTCACACTGTGCTCTCTCCTAACCTGTTCCTATACTACTGTCAAATTAAGAAAAAATTGATAACTCTGTTTCCAGAAATTGACAGTATAATTCACTTGTTTCCTCATCACAAAAAAAAAAATATTGGAAGAAAAAATTTAACAGAAATGGTGGCCTCTTTTGGAACCAGTCCTCAATCTTCTTAAAAGTTAAGATAGAACAAAAGTACATCATGTAACTGCATCTTCACATCCAAAGGGTTACAGTCCAATCCTGTAGTTAAAATCTGTGCCAAAAATAGTACTGTTCTCCTTGGTGCCTAATTATATGTATGCATTGGTATGCTTTAAGATAGGAAAACATTACCTTAAAGAGTGGTATTTTTTAAATGCTGCTAGAAAAAGAGGAGGGAAAATAACAAGCTGCTCTCTATATTAAGAATCACGTGCAACCAAGGATTTAAAAAATTACCATAAAGTAAAACAAAGAACTACTGTGCTATGAAATACACTGAGCTTCACTGTATCCCTAAATCCTAATATTACCATATTTTGGGAGTTGAATGTGTATCACTGGAGAAGAAGGAAGGAGAGGGATAGAGCTGCAAAACCTGGGGTAGAGGGAACTCAGACTGGTGGAAACTGGTTCCTGCTCAAAATGCCCAAAACCAACTTGATTCTATCAATCGTAAGTTATTGGCAGGTTAGGAGCTGATTTCTGCAGAGGACAGAAATGTTTTAGGAAAAGTGTTTATTCTGCTTATATTGCTATTTGATAGAAACTTCAAATGCATTTGAGTAAGGATTCAAATGCTTTTAAGTAAGGATTCCTTGCTTTAATAAATAAAAACTGCAGAATGCTATTTCCCCAGTAATATGAAGTGGTAGGAACACATATTTGGGTATAGATTCATTTGGATTGCTGCTAACTTAATAGCAAAGAAACCTCCCATTTTGCTGCAGTGAAACATTATGACAAACCTCCAACTAGAGGATGAGAAAGTGTTTTTGCATTTCTTCCCCAGAACTGTATAGACTAAATCAGCAAGCATTCTTCTCAAAAGCACCAAATAACTCCTTCCGAGGAAGATTGTTTTCTAAACTCTTCACCCTGCATTATTTCTGAAATTTTCTCCTCTCCATTTTCCTGATTTTAACTTAATTGGCCGTGGATCCAAAAACACATGTTTCCTATTTGCATTTGGCTGCTGAAAAAAATTATTTAATATTACATGAGGGAATGTATGGGCGAATGCTGGAAGTAGGAGAATGGGAGGAGAGAAAATAGTAATGGTCAAGGCAAAAACAAAAATATTGTTTCTCTTCTACTGTTCTGAGGAAGACGGTATAAATGTCCTCCCCTTGTAGAGAATTACCTTGTTACAGGGAAGAGCATGCTCTCTGCTAATGATATCCAAAGTGGATATTTTAAAGAGTGCTACAAACTGCTTCTTAAAATAGGGCCAGAAAGAGAAGCTTGGGTCTTTGCAGGACTTGGTGACAACAAGAACCATCTCAATACATATCAATGACACTGTTGCCATCACCTCTAGCCCCTGATCTCCTAGAGCAGCAGTTAGCAGCAGTTAGCAAATTGTGGTCTCCAGCTCAGCAGTAGCACCAGCTGGGAACTTACTAGAAATCCAAATTATCAGGCCCCAACCTAGATGTGCAAAATCCAGGACTTCAGAGGAAGACAGGAATCTATTTCTACAAGCATTCCATGGGATTCTGATATGATTAGCCACATCCTACTGGAACTCACTATCTGCCAGGTCAAACTGGCTCTTAATCATATTCCACTGGAATTATTACTAAACATTTCTCTATGTATATATTCTCCTACTGATTTATAAGAACCTTGGGGCAAAAATTCTCTCTCCCCTCTTGTCGTCTTTGCTTTCCCTCACCCAACAGTACCTTGTACAGAGCTAATAAGCAAAAGGAAACATAATGTGCATTCATAATGACAGAAACTGGGGAAGGGGGCTTAGGGAGAGCTCTCCCTTTCTGAATATGAGACCCCCATCCTCCTGAGATATCTATTTCCCTTAATTGTGGTCTAGAAATAAAAGGCCCTAGTTCTCTGATTTACAGTCTAGAGAGGATTCATTCATTCTTGGGATAGAACAGCTCAGCTTCAGAATTTGGAAATATTTCCCCCAAAGGCTTGGCAACCTTGAATAGAGAGAGAAGGAAGAAGAGGTAGCATTTTTTTCTCAGAAGCACACAGTAGGGGTCATATACATGGGAATGTTCATTAGTTACCATGGCAGGATATAATCTTCCAAACTCTCACTATGAAAGTGCTATTTTGTTTGCCTTCTCTTACTTTGCTACATTTCAAGACATAAAAGGCAAACATTTCCCTTAACACACAGGGAGTCCTCACTATCCTTGAGAAAAGTGGAACTAGTTGCTCTGTTGCTAATGATTCAGGTTCTGAGCTTAATAAATGTTGGGAACTTAGTGGTGGTTCCTGGGAAGGATTAACCACAGGGAATTCCTCCACCTGGCATAACTAAATGAAGTTTGCTCAGCTGTGTTCTGTGTGCATTGAGCATATATCCTATTAAGCTGAATGTGCAGAGATGGTCCACGTTATGATAGAAAGGATCACCTGTGCCTCCCCTGCCCTGGATCTGATAATTCATAAAAGTCTCCGTGCAGAGTGAGGCTTCTAGTTTCTTCTGTTTTTCCAATGTATACATCTGTAGGTTCTTCAAGTCATTTGGGAAAGGGGCCCTGTTTTGGAGAGCATGTTTGTGTGCCCCAAAAAATATATATGCTGAAATTCCAACACCCAGGGTATTAGAGATAGGGCCTTCAGGAGGTAATGAAATTTAGATGAGTTCATGAAGTTGGGGTCTTCATGATGGCATTAGGGTCCTCATAAGACACCAGAGACCTTGCTTATGCACTCTCTCTCAGCCACAGGAGAAAAAAGCAAGAAGGTAGCTATTATTAGTCAAAGACGGCTCTCACCAGGCACCAAATCTTCCAGTACCTTGATCTTGGACTACCCAGAACCTTGAGAAATAAATGTTTGTTGTTTAAGCCACTCAGGCTATCATATTTTGTTATAGCGGCCTAAGCAGACTCATACAGGCTGTAACCCTGAACTTCTTTTCCACAGCTTTTAATTAGACCTCTGACCCAAAATCCTTAATAAAGATAAGAACACCTTTGTTTGCATAATGCAGTGCATGTGCTAAATTATCTAATTATCTTTACGCTGCAGTCCAATGGGGCCAACCTAAGTGGAAACCTATAGAGTAGGGATGGCGGTCACTGAGTGCCCAGTCTCAAAAACACCAAAATGATTTCTATGAGGCAGTGTCTTGCCAATTGGTTTCAGTCCCAGGCAAGTTTGCTATGGATTCAATGTGACCAAAGAAATTGACAGCAAAATGTTCTTGGGGTGAAAGGGTTATACCCAACTTTATTTCCAGGTGGCAGGTCAGTCACTAAAATCCTGTTCACTCAGAATAAGTCTGCATTCAGCAAGCCAGTCTCTGCCTCTGGGCCCCTCTGTTTGCACAACTGTCCTCTGGGCCTCTCTACACAGCCGTCCCACACAGCCATCCTCTGGGCCTCTCTGCACAGTCATCCTGCACAGCCATCCTCTGGGCCTCTGTCCTCGGCACTGCCACCACTCCAGCCTTTGTTCTGCTCTTCTGTAGCCTTGCAGCCCTGCCACCATATAGCACCCAGAGCACTGGGTGGAGCTCTTTTTATAGAGTCAACAGCCATGTATTGCCCACAGATGTGCAGTGAACTAGCCAACCAGGGCCAGGTGGGAATCCCAGCCACAAGAACTCTCATTTTATCCACACTCCACCCCTCCAGGATTCTCTCCTCTCAATCTATGTGCCCTTAGTCCTCTGCGATGGTCCCTGTGCAAGGAAGCTTGAACATTGTTCTCCAGCCTCTCCAGCAAAAAGTCTTGCAGACTCACAGGCCAGACTTGTGCTCTGTCTCTGACCTCTGCCTCTTTGGTCTTAATGGCTGGAACTGCTGCTCTGGTTTCAGTTGTTGCCATAGCTCCAGTAAGATCCTATTTGGCTTCCCATCTAATTTCCTTCTATCTACTCCTGCCCGTATCAAATCAACCCACATTTGAGTCCTCGTAGCCCCCACAGGGCCCCTCAAATTCCTCCTGTGAGTAACAGGTCGTATTTCTTTCTGGGTTCTTATTGCTTCAGCTACTGTATGTGTCACTTTGCATTTTGTAATCGCTGCCTCAAGGTGGGCTACACTGTCAGGGAAGACAGCTTTCCCATCTCTGATCCTGACAGAACAATTCCATTCACCCCTAAGTCCCACAGCCACCAGCTCACCCTGAGTATAGGGGTGGACCATAAAGTGCTCCACGACCTGGGGAGGGGGCTGCTCCTCTCCTTGGGGAACTTTCAGCTGCTGGGTCTTTATTTTCTTTACAACCACTGGGCATGCTTTCAATACAGGAGGGGCCAGGGCCTCCGGCACCACCCCTTCATCCTTCCCCAGCTCCTCCATTTCTGGGGCTGATGGCACCTTTCTCTCCCCTCCCCCAAGTGCCTCCTCTGCTACAGTGCCTCGCAACAATGCCACCTCAGTCTTCAGAAGGTCTCTTACCTTCAGCTCAATGCTTCACAGCTGACGTTCTCATGCCACCTCTGCCTGTGCTTCCCTCAGGAGTTCATCTTCTTCTTGATGGCCTCTTCCTCCTTCAGAGCACCTGGCAGTGCTGCCATCTCATCTTACCTCTCCAATGGCACCTTGCTGCCAGTGCTCTCATGCCACCTCCTCTCGCATCAAGGCCATTTCCTTCTTCGGGAAATCCACAGAAGTTTGCATCTCACATTCTCATGCCACCATTTCTTGGGTCTCCTCTGTAGACCTTTTTAAGACTGTGAGAAGCAGCCAACCCACAGTCCCTGCTGCCTCAAGGGCACTCTACTTCTCGAAGGATCTACTTGCTATACCAAGGGCCACCCCTACTGCCTCAGGTGTCACCTCCACTTGCCTCCAGTCCTGGGGTGGGGCCCAGTCCTCTAGGAGGCAAGCCACCTCAGACCACATACTCACCGGGGGACAATCCACCATCTCCCCATTCACAGGGGCAGCCCGCTGAAGCACCCCTCCCATAAGGGCAGACTGTCTTTTTCCTTGGTCAACAATGAACCCTGCCAACTATGCCAATTTTCTTGCCAATGGGCTTCAGCCCTGGGCAAGTTTGCTATGGATTCAATGTGACCGAAGAAATGCACAGCAAAAAGTTCTTGGGGTGAAAAGGTTATACCCAACTTTATTTCCAGGTGGCATGTCAGTCACTAAAATCCTGTTCACTCAGAGTGAGTCTGCATTCAGCAAGCTGGTCTCTGCCTCTGGGCCCCTCTGTCTGCACAGCCATCCCACACAGCCATCCTCCAGGCTTCTCTACACAGTCATCCCACACAGCCGTTCTCTGGGACTCTCTGCACAGTTGTCCCACACAGCCATCCTCTGAGCCGATGTCCTCAGTGCTACCACCACTCCAGCCTCTGTTCTGCTCTCCTGCAACCTTGCAGCCGTGCCACCGTGTCGCACACACAGAGCACTGGCCAGAGCTCTTCATGTAGAGTCAACAGCCATGTATTGCCCACAGGTGTGCAGTGAGCTAGTCAACCAGGGCCAGGTGAGAATCCTGGACACAGGAACTCTCATGTTATCCACAGGCAGGCATAATCAGAAAGCAATAGACACTTGCCAACCAAAAGAAAATGCGCATACTGAGGCAAGAGGCATCTCAGCAGAAAGGACTGCCATCCCCAGCTTGCCATGAACTTGGAGTTGGGAAGAACTCTAAAGATCACAAAGGTCAGTTTTCTCTACAGCCTGGTGGGAATGCAGAAGGTCCTCTACTGAAAAGTTAGCTATCCGAAAAGATTTTTTTAGTTGTGAATATTTCTTACCAACCTGTGTTTGAAGACACATTTATACCTATGATACACACGGCTCATAATACATAGCCCTTAGAGGGGTATTCAAGTGAAATCCAGGTCTCTGCAGTGAACCATCAGGGCAAATATTAGACTTTATAAAAATGCAAAGCTTTGTCCTCTGCTGGATTCTTGCAGACCTAGATACTCTAGAATGTGGCAATGTCCCTTTCTCTGTGCTAATTAGTAAAACTTCCTTTTCCCTCTGTAGCTGGGGGTCCTCAGCCTATAATTGGTTGCCTAGGTGCAGAAGCCATTCTCAAAGGATATAAAAACAGCAAAAGCTTTCTGTCACATGCTAGGCTCCTGGCTGCTGTGCACAAAACTCAAAACCAACCTGAAAGCTTTTTTTCATTCCTTTCTGTGTCATTAGGGGAAATGGGACACACCTGGCTCCCAATAAAGCACTTCAACCTTTGTAGTTGTCCCTCACAGAGCCTCTGCATTAAAAGAACTTCTAGTAACTAGATGCAGAGTATATGGGAGTGTTAAGTTTTTTTGTTTACTAGGAAATCAATCCCTCCAAATATAAAATTTAGTGGTGCTGGCATATAGTAATAGCACAGCGTCTGCAGTAACATACAAGAGCTCTTTCAGAAAGGAGATTTGGGCTCTGGTGAGGAGCGCAGAGAGGAATTTCTTCTAACATTTTGTTTGCCAATTTTCTCCTATAAATCATTTTTGCTGATGAAGCTAGGCATGATGTTCATATCTTAAAAACACCCTAAAGTAATCAGGGTAATTCAACATCAATATATTTTTTCTTGTTCTCCTTTTTTCTCTAGGTCAGAATAGTTTGTCATCATTTCATACTAACGAGTGTGGCAGGGAGAGCGCACACACACACACACACACACACACAAACACACACACAAAACCAGAATATCCTCCACGTTCTTCCCTCAGAAGCCCTCAAACCCTGAATTACTATCAGAGATCACTCAAATTTGAAGTATTTGGGGTAGAAATTTTCTACTTTAAATAATATCATCATGAAGCATACATTATTTTGCATTATTTGTACCCAATTTTTACACATCCTACAAAAAGTAGATTTGATGCAAAGAACTGATAAAACAGGTACCACGGAGGTCATCAGGATTCCCATAAGCTTATGTCACATTTTTCCTAAAAGAGTAAGGGGGGCTGCCTTAAAACACTTCAAGACTAGGGCTTACAGCAAATGAGAGGAAGTGGGAAAAGTGTATCTTTGCCTGACTCTGAAAGGGAAATGTGCAAAACGGGCTAGAGGTTGTGTGTGAAGTCACTGACTCTTAGTAGCCTTAAAGGTAACCCAGGACAAGCAAGAGGAAGGCAGGAGCTGAAATACCAAAGTTATCACTCATAACCGTATGTCTATACAGCATGGTGTATTAAAAGCAGTATACAGAACTGAGCCTGGAGACACAGAGTCCTGGGTAAAAGCTCCAGCTGCGAGCCATGTGACCTGGGAAAGTTTTCCTCAACCTCAAGGTGTTTCCTCACCTATAAAATAGGTAGGGTAATAAACTCTACTTCCTAAGGTTGTTGTGGTGATTAAATAAATGGACCCAAGGAACTTAGCATAGTGCATAGCACATAGTAAATCCTCAACAACCTTTGGCTATTTTACATAGTTCTCAAATTTCCTCTAAATCCTCCTGTTACGTGGAACATCCAAACCCAAAAGAAAAACAGGATTTTCATTTTGTTTCTTAAAAGATGTGTTAGAGTCTCAAGAGAGGCAATGAATGAACATTTAGAGACATATATGGCAGGAGACTGACAAGCCACATTTCAGCATGGCCACAAGGGAATGAGATGAAAAGCAACTATAATCATCCAGAAAACTAATATTTTTAACATCTCCATACAGAAGATGGCCTTGATATACTGTATTTCCAACAACAATAAAGCTCTGTAATGTCATTCCAGCAAAGTAATTCTACAATAGACCAAATAAATCTTAAACTCCAAATCCGAAAATGCAAAAGGGGAAACCAGATCAATAAATCCATTCCCTATCAATAATCCTCTCTTTTGAGAATCTGAAGGCATGATTCTATGCTCAGCATTGCAAGTTAGGCATTCTAGTTTGGATATTTATAATAGCCATAGTTCTGGATATATAATGCTTTATAGTAAATACAAGTAGCTTTAAAACAATAGCAATGTTCATTTTGCTCATGAATCTACCATCAGGACAGAGCTGAATGGAGATAGTTTATTTCTGCTCCACTCAGCATCTACTGGGCCAGCTTGAAGGCTAGGGGCTGAAATCACCTGAAAGTCTACTTGCTCACAGATTTGCATGTCATGTAAACTGGGAAAACAATCAAATGGAAGCTGGAATAGCTGGGGTTCCTCTGGATCCCCCTCTAACTCCATGTAGTCTTTCTATGCACTCTCTCCAACATGGCAGATTCCAGGTACCTGGACCCAGGGATCACAAGGCACAGGCCACAAGAAAGAGAATCAGAAGTAAACTATTGCCTTTTATAGTCTCCCCTTGGAAGTCACCCATCACCAGCTCATCAGATTCTACTGATCTGCCCGGACTTAAGGAGTGGGAACCCAGACCCTAGCTCACCTCCCACTGGAGGACTGCGAAACCACACTGTAAGAGCAGAGAGGAGTGGGTGCAGATTGGTGGGACCATTTTTGGAAAATACAATCAACCACAGTTAGTTCTCATGCAGTGAATCGATCAGAGTTCTTGGTTACAAATAACAGAAACCAACTTTGGCAGACTTAAAGAAGAAAAAAGGAGTGCATTTGAAGGATATTAAGAATTCTAAGACTTTTAGGAGAAGCTGGAAGCCCAGCCTAGAAATGAGCCAGAATCAAGAGAGGCTGAGGAAGGCTAGGAGACTGGAGTCTCAGCCATAGAAAAATCTGTTTAACACACCTCTGTCACCACCACTGCCGTGACTGGACAGTGGTGTTGCTGGACTCTCAGTACCACCACTGCTAAGAAGAATAAACTGTCTAGAGAGGCTAATGTCTAAAAGACAAGAAGTAACAAGGGTTGGCGAGGATATGGAGAAAAGGGAACCCTTCTGCATTGTTGGTGAGATTATGATATGGTGCAACCAGTATGGAAAACAGTATGGAAGTTCCTCAAAAAACTAAAAATAGAAATCCATATGATCCAGTAATATCTATTATAGGTATTTACCCAAAGAAAAGAGGATGGGCTTGTACATACCCAGTGCAAGGGTAGATAATATTCCAAAGTCCACCTGTAAGTCAGCGGTTCTGAATTTAAAATTTTTTAAACAAACCCTTAAAAATTTTAAAAACAAAATTTTCCAAACCGTGATTGAATTGCCAGGTTGGCACATAAGCATCTAATTAGTCTAAAATGTATGCAGCAGACTATGGCCAGTAATATTGTTCATGGATTAAAAGCAGTATACAGAACATGGCACTTATGGGGGGATATGGGGGAAGGGGTGCCCACAGGCTCATCTGAAGCAGGAGCACCCTTGGCTTAGCCTCAGGAATTGATTCTCCTCGCCTCATCTTCAGGGGCAATGGGAAAAGCCACGCCCTACTGTAGTGGAAAGAAAAGACTTTCTTTGCCAAAGTGACTGTTCATATGGAAGCAAATTCTGCACACTGATTTTCTTTTAAAAATTATCTTAGACACCACCTACATGTTAGGGGAAAGGATCTATTTAAATCCTTCACAAACTTTTGAATGCAAAGGTTGACAGACAAGTAACTGATTCTCCCAGAACCCTAAACCCTAAAAGTATAGCTAACAACTTTATATAAATTTTGAAGGTGTGAAACTAGCAGTGTATTTAGTGTTTTTCTTATATTTCTTTAACATAAATTAAAATACAGTTGAAATATTTACTATGTCCTACATCTCAGTCATTAATTTTAGTTTGTTCCTTGTTATATAAGTGGGCACAAAATAATGGAGAAAATATAAACTCTGTGAGGGAAGAGACCTGACCTGTCTGGTTCACTTCCTAGTATGGGGCATATAGCAGGTGCTCGGTAAATATTGCATGTTGTTGAATCTTTAAAAGAGATGGAAGACAGAGAGGATAATAAAATAGCAAAAAGAAGAATGAAAATAATAATGGATTATTTTTGAAAAGATATTCAGGCCAATGATAACTTCTGTAAGGTTTGTTCATTCATTTTCTTTGGACAGCTGGATGCTATAAATAAGCTTCTAAACTTTCCCCAAATTCATACGCTTCATTTCTTTGTCCCCCCAGAAGGACAGAAATGGCCAAAATACACTTCTTAAAACTGCTGAGTGGTTGTCAGCTGTTAGTTTTAGTGCACACTAAAAGCCCATATAACCTTTCAACACTGTAGGAGGGTCTCGCTTTGGGCAAAGACTTATTTCTCCGGAAATTACTGTTCTGATTAAAATGGAGAAAAGATCTGTGTTGCATGTAATTCGAGTGTTCAGGGACTGCTTTAAAAAAATAAATAAAATATTAAAAGGATCCTTTAATTAGAACACAAAAGTGGATATTTTCTGCTCAATAAAAATGTTCTGATTATGCTATCTGAATATACAACACGAACCACAGTAAAAAGGGACACTTTAATATGGATTTTTTAAAATGACACCTAAATGTAAAACATTCTTCAATATTATACAAAACAAGAAAGGAGGGAAGGCAGGGAGGAAAGGGGGAGGGAAACAAGCACATAATTTACCTACAGAGCCTGATGAAATAAACAAAATAAATCCCTAAATCTTAGGGTTGGAAATAACCTTCAGACATATGTAACCATCCCAAGCCAGTTTAAAAGCTATCCAGGGAAGCTTCAAGATTCTACAACTCAGAGTGTACAATTATTGGTATACTTAGTCTTATTTAGATGGTTGAGACTTAGGTTAACAAACAAGTATTTGTAAAATGATTCCTTGTCTCAACTTACCTCTTCATGTTTCAGTCTTAAAATCATTTCCTTTCATTTGCCCTAAGCAGAATTGCTAAATCCCAAATTCTAAAATCAAACACTTAATGTGCATGAAGGCCTTTATGATAATATATCACCTTTCTACTCTTTCTCTTCAGGAATGTATCATATCTGTCCCTCAACCTCTTCTTGTTTTGGTTTTTAGGTCTCACTGTTGTATTTCTTCCAAATTATCTTCTCTTCCCACTCAACTTTTATTGCAAAAAAATATTTGAACAGTGCCAGTTATAAGAAAGTAGTTTAGAGAAGTGTGACAGCAGACTTTGAGACTAAAGCCATGACATTTATATATATACACACACATATATAGTAAAGCTGGAGTGTAAGGGGAATAAAAATTTCTAAAGCATCCCAGAATAGACCCTGGATTTCAAGCCTATTACTTTGATGTTACTATTTAAATTTTCAGCTTTAGATTCAATCAAAGGGTCATGCTATTTAATTTCTGAGAAATTACAAAGGTGTGCTCAGTAGGCAAGCAGGCAGGTTCCACTTGTCTACTGAGATTTAAAAATAACTACTTTTTTTCCACAGCCACTCTTTTTTTTTATTATTATTATTATTTCAGGATTTTCCAAGCTCTAAAACCATGCTACAACATTTGTTTAAATGAAATATTATAGAAGACAAATTTAAATAATTCTCTATTAAATAGTCCATTTTCATAAATTATGTGTGATTTATTTTATATGGGTGGACCTCGGTGAGTCTAAGCAGCTTCAGAACAACAAATTACAATCCTAAAGCTTTAGAGTCAATGGTTTTAAAGCCACCATTACCTGTCAAAACATGTTGCAGGTCATGAATTACCATGGAGATACAGCAATGTTCTGCTAGGTGTCTACCACCCTGTCTGTACGTCTTAAGCAACTATTGATACTAGTGTACTATGCCCTGCACCAGAGCAAGTGGTTCTTTATTACAGTGGCATGATTTTTTAAATGTGTGAGGAATGTAAAATCCTTTTTTAACTATTTAAACATTTCTAGTGTGTAAACAATTGTGCCTTATATTCTTGACTCTTTTTTGGAGAGGAGTGCAGGACAACTTTCTCACAGTGTTGAAGAGCAGGTACTCTGCGCTGAGAGCCTCTCCCTGGTATTTTAGCCTTCTTCTTTATGGCCTGATTTCCAGTGTTTGTCATCCTCTTTCCCCTCCTTTCTCCAATAGTTAGAGTGTGGAAGGGAAGGTGGCAGGTGCTGTCCTCAGGGCAAATTCTGAATTATTACTACCAGAGATAGATAAAAGGAGGGACTAAGTTACAGTGACAGCTGGACAAGAGCAGCAGCCAGGACAGCATGTGATGGCAACAGATGAGCCAAGACTAAAACATCCCATAGCAATACCTGAAGCACATGCTAGGGCTTCTGAGCTCTGTGCAACTACTTTCTTTCTAGAATTTTCTTAGCTGGAAAGAACATTCCACACCCAGTCATGTTTGCAATGTCTTTCTTTTGAGTAATGAAAATAAGCCTAGTTTTACATACAAACCTTCTTTGACTTATGATGGGGTAATTTCCAATAAACCCATTATAAATTGAAAATACCATAAGTGGAAAATGCATTTAATACAGCTAAGCTACCAGACATCATAAGTTTGCGTAACCTACCTTAGACATTCCCAGAATACTTACATTTGCCTACAGTTGGGCAAAATCATCTAATACAAAGCCTTCTATATAATAAGGTTTTAATATCTCATGTAATTTGTTGAATACTGTACTGGAAGTGAAAGAATGGTTATATGGGTACAGAATGGTTGTAGGTGTGTCGGTTATTTACCCTCCTGATCCCCCAGCTGATCTGGAGATACTGCTCTTAGCTGCTGCCCAGCCTCATGAGAGACTGTCATACCCCCTGGAAAAAATCAAAATTCAAAATTCGGAGTATGGTTTCTATAGAATCACACTTTCATACCATCATAAAGCCAAAAAATCACAAGCTATGCTGATGGACAGTGACTGCAGTGGGTGAGGGTGGGGGGACTTAATATGGGTGAAAATAGTAACCACAATGTTGCTCATGTGAAATCTTCATTAAGATGGTGTATCAATGATACCTTAATAAAAAAAATGATACATTGCTTTCAGAGACGCATGGTGAATTAAAAAAAATCATAAGCTGAACCATCATAAGTTGGGACCATCTGTATATACCAACATTTGTGTATACACACACACACACACACACACCACCACCACCACCACCACCACCACCACCACCACCACCATCAAAGGCAGGAACTATAATAGAAAACATTAATGTTCTATTTCACTGAGTCTAAAACTTGATATTATGTAAACAGAACTTTAAATTTCTACATGGCAGAAAACACCACATATCCTGTGAAAAGGCAAAACAGAAAAATATTCACAACATGCCTAACATAGGCTTATATCCTTAATAGCTAGGAGCTTTTACAAATCAAACCAATGCTGAGCAAACAGTAAGGAAATGGGCAAAGGATGTGAACAGGAAATTCACAAAAGAAGAGGCAGAAAATGTTTATATCTAGTTGTTACTATTATGATAATAATTTTATATAGCCCTACCTCTATACTAATACTCCCAAAAGTCCAATTATCAACTTAGGCTGGAGAAAAGGGAAAGAAGAAAAAACCTTCTTTGTCCCAGGCACTGTACTTCTGGATTTCACAAACATGTGCTCATTAAAACCTCACAAAAACCTGGTGAGCTAGTTATCATTGTATAAATGGGTAAATCAAGGATTAGAGAAGCTGAGTGATTTAAACAAATATTCTTAGCAGTATGGTGAGGTCCAGATTCTAAGTTCACAGCTCTAATACAGCTTCTGATCACAGCACAAATCTAGACTCAGATAAAAGATGCCTCCCTGAGAACAAGGAGCTGGACCTCTAAGTTTTAAACCTAAAGCAACACCATAAGGCCAGAAGCATCACATTTCATGAATCTGAAATTTTCTATCCAAGATGCTTAAGAAATTTTTTAGACTTCTGATTGCAATTTTCTCAAAAGGAAGATTAAGACTCATATTAAATACATCTAGATTCAAAATTGCAGGTTTCAAAACATAATTAACCTTGTATCAACACTGAAACCATACTTGAAAAGAACAACTTAATTTTCAAGTTTCACTAAACTCTGTCCACCTCAATCAAATAAAAGTTACATCAAGAATACCTAGATTCCTATTTCTCAGATTAGAAATAGACCAGTGAAAAATAAACCTCACACTTCTGTTGAAACATATCCAAGCAAGAGGGGCCAGTTCTACATAGGCCCTTCTCTGATAGCCAAAAGGGAAGGAATGCTAAGTATATGGTCTGACAATAAAGATTGCACATCAGCTATACTTCAGTTATAAAATAAAAAATAAAATAAATGGTTGTCCAGGGCTGCAGGAGTTAATGTTACAGCCACATTGTACAGGTGAGGCCCTGAAGCCCAGCCCTGATCCTCCAGATACCCCCACCAAAGCTGAAGTCTTGGCACAGTGCCTTGAGGACAAGCCACACTCCAGGAAGTCAAGATGTAGCCTCTTCTACCAGCCACCTCCATCCCCATGTGAAAAACATAGGACCTTTCTTTCCTGAGACATAAAGAAGAATAAAGGACAGCCAATACAGCATACGTCACTTTAGTATTTGTTCATTGGATGTGGAAAAACAGGTCTCTTACCCTTTTTAAAAATATCAGGTATTAAAAAAAAAAAATCAGGTATTAACAGTGCTCAATTTGACACATGGGGCTGGGTAACAGAGGATTCAAACAGGATGCCTTCAATTCCATAGTCTTAGAGGCCACTCTACAATATCAGCCTCAGGCTTATTATGTAACACTTTACAAATTTCAACACAGACTGGTATTTCTTCATAGTCTTTTCATAGACCAGCCTGCTTTTGTGAAAACCAACTTTATTTTTCTTGACAACCAAACTGTAATCCAAAAGGAAGTTGATTGCTTTAGGTTATTTAGCCTGAATTCTGATCATTTTCTGAGAATATGTTAAAGATATTTAAGTATCATAAACATTCTGTCCTGGAATTAAGCCTCAAAAAAAGTTCCAATTAAAAGGACTAAACCAGGAGAGTTGGGAAAAAGATGGCAGCGTGAGAAGTGAGGCAGAAACCTCCTCCCCAAACCACAAATAACATGAAAATATAGCAAATACAACTAATCCTGAAAGAGCAACCCTAAGACTGCAACACACTGCCTACATCTGGGGAAAAGAGAACTCAAAGAAAAGGGTAAAGTAGCAAAGCCATGATCTGGCAGGAACCAACCCATCCCCCCATCCCAGCTCACAAGTGGGAGGAAGACAAATGGAGCGGTTAGGGAGTGGGCACCCAGGACTGTGGAACACCTCCCCCTTGGAGATCTGCTCTGGGAGCACAAACCCACATTACATACTGCTATGGAGATAGGTTGGAAAGAAAAGACAGGCAGAATACTCAGAGAGACTGAGATTCTAGCCACTTGTGGAGAACAGGTATTGACAACTGGCCACTCCAGGACAAAAGAAAGGTGGGCACTTTGAAAAACTTCCCAACTGTGAGAGGGCTGCTAAAGGTGCAAGGATTACACAGAGCTTACTGCTCAGAAGAAAGTACAGGTGGACAAAATCGTCCTGGCACACTGAGCCCAGCAGGTTGGGAACTTTCAGGGGCTTTACATGCTCTATCCCCCTGGCTGACAATGCAGCGCCGAGACACCACACTGTGATTCACAGCCTGCTGCTCCTTCCTCCCAACAGGTACCAGTCCACACACCTGCTGCTCCCGCCAACACACCAGGCCAGCCAGAGGGTGACCCTGCCTACAGCAGCTACAGGGGCATAGCACAGAGGTTTATCCTTGAGCACTTGGCCCACTGAATCTGGCAGTAGAGGCAGGCACTGAAGCTGGAAAGCAGGCAAGAGCTCTTTCCTTCCAGCAAGTGCCATGCACCTGAGACCTTGGTCATCGCTCCAGGTACTCAGCAGTTCCAGAGAGAAGAGCTTCAGGGCACTAGGGGGTACTGCCTATACAAAGTTATTATTCAAAAGTAATCATTAGAAATATGAAATGACAAAAGAATTTTGTACAAACAAAAATACCACAACTACCAGAAAGAGGATTAAATGAAACTGAAATCACCAAACTTCAGGACAAAGATTTCAAAATAAAAATAAAAAACATGATCACAGAGCTACAGAAAAATAGTAAACATCTCAGGGAGGACTCCAAGAAAGAGATAGAAACTTTGAAACATACAGTATCTGAAATGAAACATACAATGGAGGAATTTGAAAGCAGATTTCATGAGGTAGAGGAGACAGTAGATGAAATAGAAATCAGAGAACAGAAAAATAAATAAGCTGAGGTACAAAGAGAAAAAAGGATCTCTAGGAATGAAAAAATAATAAGAGAGCAGTGCAACCAATCCAAACCAAACAATATTCACATTATAGGAGTATCAGAAGAAGAAGAGATAAAAAAAGGGATAGAAAGTCTCTTTGAGGAAATAATTGCTGAAAATGTCCCCAATCTGGGGAAGGAAATAGACTCTCATGTCATAGAAGTGCACAGATCTCCCAACACAACAGATCCTAGGAAGACAACACAAAGACATATAGCAATTAAAATGGCAAAGATCAAGGACAAGGACAGAGTATTTAAAGCAGCCAGAGAGAGGAAAAAGATCACATAAAAAGGAAAGCAAAACAGGATATCATCAGACTCTCAGCAGAAACCTTCCAGGCCAGAAGGGAGTGGCATGATATATTTAATGCAGTGAAACAGAAGAGCCTCCAACCAAGAATGCCCTACCAAGCAAGATTATCGTTTAAGTTTGAAGAAGGGATTAAACAATTTCCAGATAAGCAAAAGTTGAGGGAATTTACATCCAACAAACTGTCTCTATAATATATTTTAAAGGTACTGCTATAGATGGAAGTGCTTCTAAAGCTAA
The DNA here is from genome assembly GCF_040802235.1 of Manis javanica. Lineage (NCBI taxonomy): Eukaryota > Metazoa > Chordata > Mammalia > Pholidota > Manidae > Manis > Manis javanica. The sequence goes on from NC_133158.1 coordinate 143,268,104, forward strand.
ATAGCTATCACCAGAAACAATAAAACCACAGTAAAAGAAGTAGACTAATTAATGACTAAGCAAATGCAAAATTAAATCAACTACCCATAAAATTCAGTAAAGGGATACACAAAGAGTACTGAATATGACACCTAGTATATAAAGAGTGGAGGAGGAAAAAAAGAAGGGAGAAAAAAGAAGAACCTTTAGATTGTGTTTGAAATAGTGTAATAAGCAAGTTAAAATAGATTGTTAGTAAAGAAGCTGCCCTTGAGCCTTTGGTAAGCAGGAATCTAAAGCCTGCAATGGCAATGAGTACATACCTATCAATAATCACCCTAAATGTAAAAGGACTGAATGTACCAATCAAAAGACACAGAGTCACTGAATGGATAAAAAAACAAGACCCGTCTATAGGCTGCTTACAAGACACTGACTTCAAACCCAAAGAAATACACAGACTAAAAGTGAAGGAATGGAAAATATATTTCATGCAACTGATAGGGAGAAAAAAGCAGGAGTTGCTTTTCCTTTAAGATTAGGAACAAGACAAAGATGCCCACTTTCCCCACTTTTATTCAACATAGTACTAGATGTCCTAGCCACAGTAATCACACAATGAAAGAAATAAAAGGCATCCAGATTGGCAAAGAAGAAGTGAAGTTAAGCTGTCACTGTTTGCAGATGACATGATACACATTAAAATCCCTAAGGAATCCACCCCAAAACTACTAGAACTAATAAGTGAATTCAGCAAAGTTGCAGGATACAAAATTAATAAACAGAAATGTGTTGCATTCCTATATACTAATGATGAACTAGCAGAAAGAAAAATCAGGAAACAACTCCATTTACAATTGCATCAAAAAGAATAAAATAGCTAGGAACAAACCTAACCAAGGAGGAGAAAGACTATACCCTGAAAACAACAAGACACTCATGAGAGAAATTAAAGAAGACACCAATAAATGGAAATATACTCCATGCTCACAGATAGGAAAAACTAATAGTGTCAAAATGGCCAGCCTGCCTAAAACAATCTACAGATTCAGTGCAATCCCTATCAAAATACCAACAGCATTCTTCAACAAACTAGAACAAATAGTTCCAAATTTAATACGGAACCACAAAAGACCCTGAATAGCCAAAGCAATCCTGAGAAGGAAAAATAAAGCTTGGGGAATCACACTCACCAACTTCAAGCTTTACTACAAAGCCACAATAATCAAAACAATTTGGTACTGGCACAAGAACAGACCCATAGATCAATGGAACAGAATAGAGAGCCCAGACATAAACCCACACATACACAACCAATTAGTATATGATAAAGGAGCCACGGATATACAGTGGGGAAATGACAGACTCTTCAACAACTGGTGTTGGCAAAACTGGACAGCTACATGTAAGAGAATGAAACTGGATTATTGTCTAACTCCACACGCAAAAGTAAATTCAAAATGGATCAAAAACCTGAATGTAAGTAATGAAACCATAAAACTCTTAGAAGAAAACATAGGCAAAAATCTCTTGAATATAAACATGAGCAACTTTTTCCTGAACACATCTCCTTAGGCAAGGGAAACAAAAGCAAAAGTAAACAGATGGAACATCAAACTAAAATGCTCTGTACAACAAAGGACACCATCAGTAGAACAAAAAGGTATCCTACAGTATGGGAGAATATTTTCATAAATGACTTATCTGACAAGGGGTTAACATCCAAAATATATAAAGAGCTCACACACCTCAACACCTAAAAAGCAAATAACTGGATTAAAAAATGGGTAGTGGATATGAACACACCCTTCTCCAAAGAAATTCAGATGGCCAACAGGCACATGAAAACATGTTCCACATTGCTAATTATCAGGGAAATGCACATTAAAATCACAATGAAATATCACCTCACACCAGTTAGCATGGCCAACATCCAAAAGACAAGGAACAACAAATGCTGGCAAAGGTACGGAGAAAGGGGAACCCTCCCACATTACTGGTGGGAATGTAAATTAGTTCAACCATTGTGGAAAGCAATACAGAGGTTCCTCAAAAAACTAAAAATAGAAATACCATTTGACCCAGTTATTCTACTCCTAAGAATTTACCTGAAAACAAGATCCCTTACTCAAAAAGAAATATATACCTCTATGTTTATCACAGCACTATTTACAGTAGTCAAGATATGGATGCAACCTAAGTGTCCATCAGTAGATGAATGGATAAAGAAGAGGTGGTACATATACACAATGGAATACTATTCAGCCATAAGAAGAAAACGAATCCTACCATTTGCAATAACATGGATGGAGCTAGGAGGTATTATGCTCAGTGAAATAAGCCAGGTGGAGAAAGACAAGTACCAAATGATTTCCCTCATTTGTGGAATATAACAACAAAGCAAAACTGAAGAAACAAAACAGCAGCAGACTTATAAACTCCAAGAAGAGACAACATGTTACCAAAGAGAAGGGAGTCAGGAGGGTGGGTGGGGAGGGAAGGAGAAGGGAATTAAGAGGCATTATGATTAGCACACATATGTAGGGGGTGGCAGGGAAGGCAGTATAATCTGAAGATAATTAGTGACTCTATAGCATCTTACTATGCTGATGGACAGTGACTGCAAACGGGTGTATGTGTGGGGGCTTGATAATATGGGTGAATATTGTAACCACAATGTTGTTCACGTGAAACCTTCATAAGATTGTATATCATTGATACCTTTAAAAAATTAATTAAATAAAAGGACTAAACTGACTCTACAGCACAGCTGTTTAACGTTAGCATGACAGCATGCCATCACCTGCACTGTGTCAGCTACATTTCACCAGCTGTTCATCAAAACATTATTGTTTTTTTCAACATGTTCACTATTTTTTAAACAAAATAGCAAAGGAGAAAAAAAATGAATCCTATTTTCAAGTACTTCATCAACTAAGGTTTACAATTTTCTTTTTGTGATATTGACAAAAAATATTTTATTCAGGAAAAAAATTTCCTCTAGATTTAAGCATCTAAGGGAAAGGAAGGGAAAGGAAGAAGGGCAGGAAATGTGAAGTCATCATGGAAAATTACCTATAAGTAATATAATTTCAGTGACATCATAACAGTACAAGGTGCACACCAGGGGAAGGAGAGAGGAAAAGAGAGACAGAGAACCTAGATTAACACTTAGATGTACATCCTCAAAATCACAAACAGAAAGGATAGAAATACAAACAATCTGACAGGACTGTTTGTCTTACTGCAAGAAATAGAACATGGAACTGACTTTAGGCCAAAATAGTAAATAGGAACCTGATGTTAAGTCAATTAAGGCTTCAGGTACTGTAGAGAGTTCATTAAAAATTCAAAACATCAATTTCCAGTAACTATATATTATTTGCTGATCATCTCTTATCTCAGTTCTTTTAAAAGTTGTAAAATAAATTGATTCTGAGTATGAAAAGGCAATTTTAAAAAGCTTTTGTTTGAGTTTAAAAATTTATCAGAGAGATTATGAATTAAAACAAGAAAAGTTATCAGATGTCAGATTACTTGCTCACAAGACCTCATGAATAAAAAGATAAGGCACCTAAAATCTAAGGGAGAATGAGGTCTTTGGCGACAGATGGTTTACCATTATCACACCTTTGTATGGCACCACGGATATCACATTCAACTTTTAAGAGCAATCTATTAAACTGGTTTTGAGCTTAAGGTCTTAAAATTCAAAAACACTCAATGCTTACATTATATGGTGATACAGATTTTTTCAGTATGATTATTCTCATCATGAGCACATCATGATCTAAAATAGCAAGAATTTAGTACTAAATGTTCAGTGTTTCTAAAGGAAATACAAGTTGTAACGTGTACCTGGGACATGGCTCTTTCCAGCAGAGAAAGTATAAAGGTTTATCATGTTTCCCTGGACTAAAATTTCACCAGCTTGAGCCTATGGTAACATCTAGCAAATAGGGCCACTGGCATTTAAACTTTATAAAATTAATAAAGAGAAACCGTCCCATTAATATTAAAATTCGAAAGAATATGTCTGCATGACCATTCCGCATAGTACTAAATACAAAGCAGATATTTTGTAACTAGGAGGCTTTACTCTCTTGCTATTCGTAAGAGTTTTAGGCAAGTACCGTTGTGGGCATAGAGATGAGAAAAGTTCCCTGACTATGTGCAGTGGGGGAAGGGACGGGGTGGAGGAAGCATACCAGCTACAATAGCTCAGGACAGCCTAAGAGGGGACGACTTTTGAGCAAGATCACTTATTGAGTTGGTCCTTAAATCTTTGACGGATATATCAAAATACATACTAAGAAAAAATACATTGACTCTCCATGACAACTTCTGATGCTACGAGGTACACATTTAGTATTATCTATTTCTTTAATAGTCTGCTATGAGTCTACCATCCACTATTTAATGGGTATTAGTTCAGTAAGTTTACATCACTCACTGAAATAATTTCAACTTACATCTGAAAATCTGCTAAAAGACCCATTTGTCTTATAACTAAATTCATTGAAAAGCAGAACAATTTTGAAACTAATCTAAGGGGACCTAGTAACTACAAGGGCAAAAGATAGCTATGTTGAAGTGGTTTCATACTAAGCCATCCTACAGCTTAGACCTTAAGGTTAACAACCCCTGGACTGTTATTTTTTCCTTCCACCTATCCTAAAATTACTTTTTCAAAGCTTTAAAATGTTTCTAGAACTTGATGGACAAGTTCTTATTTGCTCTATTCACAGGCTTCATGATTTCATAAACCTGAATGTCTCTTCTGAGACTTCATCGTTCTGGAAATTCAGTCTTCCTGGTTAGTCAATATGCTGAAGCCACTTAGGAGCCTCACTGACTGACTTTTCGAACACCCCAGTGCTCTGCTCTCTGATATCTGGCATCAGAACATGATATACTAATGACAAATTACGGATAGGACAAAGACATAAAAAATTTTTTAATTTGTTTTGTTTTTCAAAAACCTTTCCTTGCTTGGCTGGGTTTTATCTGAAGCTTAGCTACTTGATAGATTAAAGTCCATCTTTTTAGAAACATCACTGGATTTTTTTGGCATATGCATTTCTTTAAGTTTGCAACTCTCAATTCATTGCCAATTTTTCTACCCACTTATAAGATACAAACTTCCTAACCTATCTTGGTTAATAGTTTATCCAGAAATTCCTGCAACCTTCAACCCTTTATTCAGTATTGAGAAAAAAGCACTTTAATTCCCCCAATGAATATTGAGCCTTAGGCCTTCTCCTGGGGATAGGAAAGACCTCTTGTGGAAATGGCACCATGTCAGTGGTGGTGGTGGTTATCCATGGGAACGAGACTCATGTCTTATTCTTCTGTTTATGCCCAGCACCTACCAAACAGCAACTGTTAAAACAAATATTGGCCAACAGAAGTGATCAAGATGGGAAAGTAACTGACTAAATGGAGACAGATTACTCTGGAATTCTAATTTTCATTTATATATCCTTTCACGCATTCCTTCTAGGCAGTATCAGATGGTAGTAAAGAAAGAGGAGGAGGAGGTTCTAATCATGTCTTCTTGGGATATGATTTTTTTTAAAAAGTCGGTGGAATCCTGACAGTTGAATACAGAGTGGTAGCAAATCTAACAATTCTTAGTGAGGAGGTAGAGATTTTGAGATGGTCTCTCAGACTTTCCAGGCAGAAATCAGCCTCTTCACCTACCCAGGAGTCCTTTATACACCTACATCCACCCAGCTGGTATTTCCAACTCAAATATTTCAATAGAGAACTTCCCTACAGAATGAACATTCTCAGCCCTGAGCTTTCCATGGGGGCCCAAGAAATCCTAGGATTACACCCTTTATACCTAGAAAAGAGTGTTCAGGGAGAACCATGGGACATGAGGGTTTCAAGCAGAAAGAACAGCTTACCTGGAAAAATTGGGTTTATTTCTGTGGTCAAGGAGCCTACCAATGTTATAAATTGGTAAGGTTCAAATCACAGCAACATACCTGCTAGCCATCCAATCTCCTAAGTGTCCCCTCACAGTCTAATAACTTCAGTCATACTACATGCAGGTACTGGACACTTTGCACAAGAGCACATGACTTAAATCAGGGCCAGGACCAGGGCTTGGACCTTTAATGAGAAAAGTCCACCTGATTCATCAGCATGAGATGAGAGCAGAGCTTTCTCTAAACAGCAGTAATGATGGATAAAGTAAAATGTAGAAAATACTAATATAATCACAAAAGGCATTTGGTAGTGTGAAAGGGAATACAGAAGTGCCAAGCAGGAAACACTTGTCATAAATTGACAAAACACCCTATGTGTGAAATGTACCAGTGGAAACATCTAGAACAATAAAGCCACACAGGTATTATGTCCGAGAAAGGCTAGTAAATAAACACATTCAGTGGCTGTCAAAATTGATAGTGAAGTCAACTCCTGTGTAACAATTTGTCTGATTTGTGTTTTTAAAAGAAATGACAGCCTGTTCTTTATTTTTCTCTTCAGCAGGACTATGATTTACAATAAATTAGAAGGAAAATTAAAGCAAGGGATATTCTTTACACTGGTGTTTTTAAAAAGCTGATCACTTTACTTCACTGCCACTTTACTCTAGCCTTTCATTTTTTACTATTTTTCCAGAATATGGCCTTTTCACTTTTAGCCATAGTTTCCCCTGGAAATAGACTCATTTAGGAATTTGGCAGTATTATGGTTTCAGGATAAACTGCGTGTTTGTCGGGCAGGGGAAGATCACGGATGTTCTATGTAACCCCTGACCTGAGCCAAACAGCCTGTTGAACACTTCAGATATAAATACTGACCCTCTGCTATGATTAATTTCTTTATCTCATTCTAGATCAAAACCTACCTGTCCTATTTCACATGTTCTCTGTGCCTCACTCCATTTTCCTAAGAGTCACTTGTGCAAGACTGATAGTTTGTTTCTTTCTAGAAAACATAATTGCATTTTGCTAGCCTTTCAATGCCTAAATGGAAGGGATGACTAATGTAAACATTCCAATGGTGTCCAGGCAGCCCCAGAAAGAAAGTTATTTTTCAATATAGGGTGAAGCAATTATCAAATCAGAAGCTCAATCCCCTTATTAGGCCAGCCTTGTTCTTACATGTTTTGGGGTAGAAGAGCTTATTGTTTTTGACAAAACACTAGAAGTAATTTGGGGTAAGATATTAATAGTAGTAACTACTATTCCTCTTCATTAGTATTTTCATCAGTGTGGTAGGCAGGACGATGATCCCCCAAAGGTGTCCCCATCCTAATCTCTGATACCTGTTAATACAGTATCTTATGTGGCAGATGTGATGCTGTTAGGATCTTGAGATGGGAAGGTTATCCATCAATGGACTCTTAGGTTGTTTCCATATCTAAGCCATTGTAAATAATGCTGTAATGAACATAGAGGTGCATATATCCTTTATCTCTTTTTTATTGAAGCATCATTCATACACAATCTTATATTGGTTTCAAATATACCTTACAATGGTTTTAATAGTTACCCATATTATTAAATCCTAAACTCCTCTAGTGCAGTTTACTGTCAACATAGAAAGATGTTACAACATTGGCTATATTTTCCATGCTGTACTACTAACCCTGTAAGCAACTTATATGATTGAGAATTTTTCTGCCCCTTTCTTCCCCTCACTGTCCTCACCCACCTAAGCCCCTCCCCCATAGTAACCACTAGTTACTTCTCAGTGTCTATAAGTCTATTGCTGTTTTGTTCATTCTGTTTTGCTTTGTTTTTATATCCCACAAATAAGTGAAATCATATGGTATCTGTCTTTCTCTGCCTGACTTATTTTTACTGAGCATAATACCCTCTAGATCCATCCATGTTGTTGCAAATAACAAGATTTCTTTTCTTTTTTATGGCTGAATAATATTCCCTTGTGTGTATTGACCACATCTTTTTTATCCGTTCATCTATTGATGGACACTTAGGTGGCTTCCATATCTTGGCTATTGCAAATAGTGTGGCAGTAAACATAGGGGTGTACATATCTTTTCACATCAGGGATTTTGTTTTCTTTGGGTAAATTCCTAGAAGTGGAATTACTGAGTTGAATGGTATTTCTATTTTTAGTTTTTTGAGGAATCTCCACACTGCTTTCCATAGTGGTTGTATCAATTTACATTCCCAATAATAATGTAGGAGGGTTCCCATTTCTCCACATCCTCACCAACACTTATTATTTCTTGTCTTTTATATAGTGGCCATTCTGACAGGTGTGAGGTGACATCCCATTGTGGTTTTGATTTGCATTTACCTGATGATTAGTGATGTGGAGCATCTTTTCATGTGTCTGTTAGCTTTCTGTATTTCTTCTTTGGAGACATGTCTGTTCAGGTCCTCTGCCCATCTTTTAATTATGTTACCTTTTTTTTCTTGGTGTTGAGGCATATGAGTTCCTTAAATATTTTGGATGTAAACCCCTTATCAGATAAATCCTTTATGAATATATTCTCCCATACTGTAGGTTGCCTTTTTGTTCTGCTGATGGTGTCCTTTGCTGATTGGAAGCTTTTTAGTTTGATGTAGTCCCACTTGTTCATTTTCTATTTTGTTTCCCTTGCCCAAGGAGAGGTGTCCAGGAAAAAATTGCTCATACTTATGTTCAAGAGATTTTTGCCTATGTTTTCTTTTAAGAATTGTATGGTTTCATATCTTACATTCAGGTCTTTGATCAATTTTTAGTTTACTTTTATATAGAGAGTTAGACAGTTATCCAGTCTCATTCTCTTGCATGTAGCTGTCCAGTTTTGCCAACACCAGTTGTTGAAGAGGCTGCCCTTTTCCCACTGTATATTCACGGCTCCTTTATCATTTTTTAATTGACCATACATGTATGCATTTATATCTGGGCTCTTTTCTGTTCCATTGATCTATGGGTCTGCTCTTGTGCCAGTACTATACTGTTTTGATTACCACTGCTTTGTAGTAGAGCTAGAAGTCAGGAGCATAATGCCCCCAGCTTTGTTCTTCTTTCTCAAGATTGTTTTGGCTATTCAGGGTCTTTTATGGTTCCATATGAATTTTAGAACTATTTGTTTTAGTTCATTGATGAATGCTGTTGGTATTTTGATAGGGATCTATAAACTGAATCTATAAACTGCATTGGGCAGGATGGCCATTTTGACAATAATATTGATTCTTCCTATCTATGAGCACAGGATAGATTTCCATTTATTGGTGTCTTTTAATTTCTCTCACAAGTGTCTAAGTTTTCAGAGTACAGGTCTTTCGCTTCCTAGGTTAGGTTTATTACCAGTTATTTCATTCTTTTCAGTGCAATTATAAATGGAATTATTTTTCTGATTTCTCTTTCTGCTAGTTCATTGTTAGCATATAAGAATGCAACAGATTTCTGTATATTAATTTTGTATCCTGCAACTTTGCTGAATCCAGTTATTAATTCTAATAGGTTTTCTGGTGGAGTCTTTAGGTTTTCTATGTTTAACATGTCATCTGCAAATAGTGACTGTTTAACTTCTTCTTTACCAATTTGGATGCCTTTTATCTCTTTATCCTGTCTTATTGCTGTGGCTAGGACTTCCAGTACTATGTTACATAAAAGTGGTAAGAGTGGACATCCATTCCTGATCTTAGAGGAAAAGCTTTCAGCTTTTTCACCATTAAGTATGATGTTGGCTATGAGTCTGTCATATATGCCTTTATTATGAACAACTTCTCTTGACCCTTCTGTTGATATTCCTCAAATAGAGAAACTATTCCTAATGAACATTTCCAGTTATTATTTGTCTAATTTTATTTGCTCAAAGAAGTCTAATTTATTTGTCATACAGGAAGTGAAGAATTACAGAATGTGGAAAATCAAAAAGATTTAGAGGTCAATCATTTGTGGAGTATAACAATGAAGCAAAACTGAAGGAATAAAACAGCAGCAGACTCACAGACTCCAAGAAGGGACTAGAAGTTACCAAAGGGGAGGGGTGGGGGAAGGGTAGGTGGGGAGGGAGGGAGAAGAGAATTGAAGGGTATCATGATTGGCACATGTGGTGTTGGGGGGGATCATGGGGAAGACAGTGTAGCACAGGGAAGGCAAATAGTGACTCTGTAGCATCTTACTATACTGTCGGGCAGTGACTGCAATGGGGGGGACATGATAACACATGCGAATGTAGTAACCACGTTGTTTTTTCATGTGAAACCTTCACAAGAGTGCACATTAATAATACCTTAATAAAAAAAAAAGATTTAAAGGTCAACTAACCCTACTGAATTAGCGTGGATCTTTCCATTTGCGTATGGCAGAAGGAAGAACAACTCAAACTGACCTAAAGTAAATAACAACAAAAAGCCTTCACTGGCCAAATATCTGGCAGGTAACAGTAGATCTAGGTACCTACCAGATCTGCCTTCCTCTCTTTGGGCACTCCCTATGTGGAGGCTCCCTACAGCTTTCCATTCTACGTAGGAACCTTACTGAAAAGTAAATTTCTTCTCAATAGTTCCAGACAAAGCTCAGAAGTTAACTTCTTGATTCATCCAGCCTGGGGTGCCTGCCAATCCTAGCCAACCACCACAGCCAGCAGGTAGCAGTTGACTGGGGCTCGGTCACATGCACATCTCTGGATAAAAGGGACTGACTGTGTTGGACCCACCTGAACCATTAAGGTCATATATGGGAAAGCAGCAACTCCCCCAAGAATAGTGAAGAATGGAAGCTGAGCAGAAAAAAACAAATGTCCACCACACCAACTTCTCATTACAGATGGGGAAATTGAAGTACCCAAGTTCAGAGAGGCAGTACACTTTCAGTAATTCAGTCAGAATTTAAACAGATAAATCAATATCATCTACATAGACAATTAAGATTTTATTTACCTGTGCTTCATGATTTAGCAAACATTTTCTTGTCTTGTATTTTTACTCAGAATATAACTAATACAAAATAAAGGGTGAAATTCCTCTTCAAGAGTAATATATTCCCTTTCATTATAAAAACAAATTTAACAATAAGGAGAGAAGATTGACCTGTGATTCAAAATACTGGGAAGATGCCATGTAAGTTATTTGTCCTAAAATGGAAGCAATACCTTACTTACTGAATATATATATATATATGTATATATACATGTCTGTATATATACCTGGTTCCATATTCCAAAAATAGTTCACATTATATAATATGGATAATTTTCTTTTGAGAACAGTAGGCTCTGCCATTTTTTCACATCAAATATGATACCCTAAATGCTTCACAATAATGAAACACATTATTTTTCTCTCTGTTAACATTTAAAGGCAAAGCTGGAATATTGGAGAGAGCTACCAAAACAGTCAGGAAAGGAAGCATCACAGGAAAAGGCTTTCAGACCTAAGACAGGGAAACCTGGAAGCAGAAAAGAGTAAATAAGGAAGCAGTATGTATACATGTGTGTATCTGAAAGAGGTTGAGGGGCAAGGAGGAAAAATCCACAGAAGGAAATAATCAGTTGGGGAACGTGGGCAGAGTTTAAGCTACAGCAGAACTTTGTCTTACCACTATAAAGGCATTTATTATTTTAGGCTGTAATTACTTGTTTTCATGCCTGCCTCTCCCACAAGGCTGTAACCTCTTCAAAGGCAGGGATCATGCCTTGCATGTCTATGTTCACAGGACTGGCATAGAATATTCAGTATGAAAGATGGGTGCATAAACAGTAGAATGTAAATAATGGGATCCACACAAAAGAAGGACTGCTACACTGATGAGGTTTAGAAAATGATATGGTCCCAGCTGCAAAACAAAAGGCAAGAGATGACTGGGTTTTGCATTATGTTTTTAAGGCAGCCACCTTAACTACACCACTTAGAGCCACCCTATAACCTTAATGATCCAACCAGAAACACAACGAAACAATTTTAGCTGTATATCAGGAATTTCGGGTTTTTTTAATCAAAAACTTGTGGGGGTTTTTTTTGAATAATAGCTTAAGTTCTAAGGACTGTTAGAGCCAAAGATGAAATTGTGTTGAATTTTATGACAGGTAAATTTAAGAGTATGGTAGCATAATTTTAAGGGCGCACACTGTCAGAATTTTAAAGAACATAATTAGAAAGAAGTACTCATGACCTTTTGGAAGCAAAATTTCCAGATTTTGTCTCAAAACCAAAGGCATTTTTTTTAAAGTGTAGCCTCAAGAATATTAACCTTTCTTTGTTTTCTTTTTTAAGTGGTAGAACCTTTCAAGTCCAGTTTTTTGTTTGTTGTTTCTGGCCAACTGAAAATAGAAAATTTAGAATCAAGCATCAAAATACACTTTTGGAAAAGAGTTGCAGAATTTGTTTAACATTATAGAAAGGAAAACTTAACTAAAGAACGAACTACAAAAAAAATCTGAGTAAATACACTGCCATCTAAGAAAATAAATAAGGAGAAAGAAAGTAAAGAAGAGGATCAGCAAAAGAAAAATATACAATTTCTAAGCCAGATATTCAAGGACTTCAATGATTAGGATTCAATGAATGATTCCACCCTTACCTTTCACAGTTCTCTACATATGCCTTCTGTGGCACCTGGACAGGTATATTCTAAAATCACCCTACCTTCTACATTCCACCACCTTTACCTGTAGACAGAAAGACCTGGAAAATACCACCCAGGCAAGAGTCTAAAGACAGTCCCCATAGATACACCGACTGGCTCTGGCTCCTTCAAAATGGGTTCAAGCAAACATGTACAACAAGGGCAACTCTTGCCCAGCCCCCAGTCTTCATTTTTAAACCAACTGAACCACATAATGGAGTTAAGACATCTATCTGACTGACAGGGAGACGACATCTAAGACCTAAAAGAGAGATCTCTCTAAATAACTTGGTACTGCCTTCCTAGCATGCCAACACCACCTGAAAACTCAGTAAACCTTACTACTTAGGTATACACTAACTTGACAGTCCTATCACTAACTGATGTATGTGGGTTCATAATTATAAACAACTGTTTGTGTGGGGAAAGTCCAGGTACAGGCAGAGAAAGGTTAATTAAAGTTGAGCACTGCTACTCTCTTCTTTCTAAATACTATGAAAAGGAGAAACATCTTGTTGGCACCTGTCAAAATTAATTAAATTGGAAACAAATCCAGATAAAACTATCTTTAGTTTCACAAAAACTTGGTATCAAAATACTCTAACTTACTTACAATGTATGTACCTTATGGATTATTTCACTGACAAAATTTCAACCTCAAATACATTATTTTCAATACTCAAATGTACCCCTTTTCACTCAATACTTACCAGGTTAATAAAGGATGGCAAAATTATTTTTAATATTTTAATTATTTTTGTATTTTTATACTTTTATAGTTGACCAAGCTCAATATTACCAATACTGGTATTATCTTCCCTTTCATGTTTTCTATTTTTTATTTCACTAGAGTGGTCTATATAGCATGAATAATCTAGGTTGATTATTGGGAATAGCAAAAGTTCCTATTTTCAGCTCTATCTAGATGTACTCAGAATTTTAGAAAGATTAATGGTAATATATTTTTAATGCAGGTACAATAGGTAGATTGAAAATTTTAAGTCTTACAGACCAATAGGAAAGGGTAAAGTATCTGTCATGGGCTGAATGATAGCCTAACGAAAGATATGACAGTGTCCTAATCCTTGGAAACTGTGAATATTACCATATATGGTAAACGATATGGTTAAATTGAAGATCTTGAGACTCAAAAGGAGTTTAGTGGCCCTAAATGCAATCAGAGGGAGTTTTCAGAGGAGAAGGCAGAGATAGGAGTGATGTGGCCACAAGCCAAGGAATGCCAGGAGCCACCAGAAGCTGGAAGAGGCATGAACAGACACATCCCTAGAGCCCTTGGACGGAGCACAGCCTTGCCAACACCTTGACATCTGGCCTGCAGAACTGTGAAAGAATAAATATTATTTTAAGCCACCAACTTTATGGTGATTTGTAACAGCAGCCACAGGAAACTAATATAGTGCCCTAAAGAGTATCTTTTTTCAGTTAATTGAGGAAATGACACTGCTTTTGGTGGACCCTAAAGAAAGTAAATTATAGATGCAGTGTATTATAAACAAATAGTACAATAAGGCACCTGAAGCACCTTTAGAGATGACTAATTGTCCACAAAATACAATTGGAGAAATACAACATTAAAAGCATAGTTGCTGACTTGATAGTTAAAAGCTAGGATTCTTCCAACCAGTCTGTTTAAAGGGGATGAGCTGGGTTTTCCAGCAGAAGGGTCTAACTTTTTGCCTTTGGGTCATATGCTTCTCTGAATGGGCGAGGTCAAGGTAAAAGTATCAACCCACTGTATCCTGAACCAACAGATTATTCAACTATAAAGATTTTATTTGAGAGAGAAAATAGAAGACACAAATGAGGGGAATGCTCTCTCACAGTATAAAGCACTGCTGTGTATTGACCTAGCTGTCAGAAATTTACATACTTCATTAAAAGAGAGCATTGCTTTTAAAGAGTAAATATTTTCTTTAATTGTTCGGTGGGGCCAGGATAGTAGGGACTGACTATACAAATAGGAAAAAAAAATACTTTTTTTTTTTTTTACTATGACGGAAGACTGCAAAGGAAAACCACCACTGTCCCAGTTGCCCGACTGCCTTGGCTGCCCGGCTGCCCCAGCTTCTCTAGCTTCTCATGCTGCCATGAACCTTACTTCTCAAAATGGTTTCTTATCAATGATTGCCTTCTGAAGAATAGCCAGCATCTTCCTTTATGAAACATTGATCATGAGCAATAAGCTCACAGAGGTTTAATACATCCTAAGTAATCTTCATTTGCTCTGAAGATTAAAGTGGAATTTCACTTGATAGTTCAGAAAATGAATGTCTATAAAACAAACCATAGGACCTTTTCTTCATCAGAGAGTTCTAATTATCTATCCCTTAGGGGTAAAAAATCGGCATGATGTCAAGAACAACAGTGAACTCATTTTCTCTGAAGAGCAAAATCAGGTCTTACACTTCAAAGAGGACGGAAGATCTTGGCTCAGAGAAAATGGGCTCTAGTCTCTCTAAGGGGTAAAGGCAGACTCGGTTCTGGGGGCCTCACCACCTTCTGCCTTCCTTCCATTTGCTGTCTTGCCTCTCTCCATTCCCTGACTATCTGATCTTTTTCTAAGTAATGTTTCTACTTTACCCAAGACATCTATTCTCAAAAATTTATCACCTTTCTTCCATCAGAGCATCATGTTAGACCATGGAAGAATAAGCTATTCTCCTCAAAGATGAAGTATTTACTTCTTCCAGGAGGATCTAACTTCCTAAAAGGAATAATTTACCTCAACTTGGAAAGCACTGTATTACAGAAAATTACCCCTGCCAAACAGCCATGGAATCTACTGGCAGAGGTGATTTATTCTAAGAAAAAAATAGGCATTTGAATTGCTTATTTTCACATCATCTGGCCTCAAGTTTGGACTTAGCCCTCAGCTTTTCAAAGAAATGAATGCAGTCTCTGCTTTGATGTCTTTTTTTCACCCTAGATGATGGAAAATCAAGAATGTATCTACTTAAATAAATCAGATTAATCAGAAGCAGGTACCGTCTTTCCTTTGCAATCATCTCTGATGGCAGGGACTATCCCTCTGCTTTTCTAAACAAGATCCCAGCACACCACTCCCAGGCTTAAAATCTGCATACAGATTTAACATCTGTCATGTCTCACAGCTGTATAATATTTCAAATGCATTGAGGAAGAAAGTAAAAATGAATGAAAATTACAATGTTTGTTAGACTGTTTTTTAGAGAGGAAAGGACTTTGGGGAACTGGAGGGACACAGAAATCTTTGCTATAATGATTGGGGAAAGAAATTACTCTCTGACAAGTATGGGAAAGGACAGAGCTGTCCATCCTCCCATGGAATCAGAAGTGGAGCCATGACTTGGAGCTGCAGACTAAAAGCCAGCTAGGTAGCCCTATTCCCTGCTCTTTTCAGAAAAAATTGAAACTGCCCCCAATCACAGCTGCTTTGGCACAACCAAGAAAACACAGGTCTCCTGGACATAGGAGAGTGGCAGCAGTTCTGTCTGTCCCTCAGATACTGGGCATGCTGACTGAGAAGAGGACTGGACAGCATTCCTGAACGGAGATGCCATGTGGCTCTGTTAAACACCCAAGTCTTTCTCGGGGTAGGGTAGTTCAGAGTTTTTAGGGCAGTCCAGGTCAGCAGAGAAATTAAGAAATGGTGCAAATGTAGGTGAGCATAAAAAAACAGAATAATTTCATAAATGTCACTACCAGAAAACAACACAAATAGTAATCTAGGATATATGCCCATTCACCTACTAAGTCCTCAAATACTAGCCTGAGGTTCAAAATGAAGTCACTGGGCTGGATAGCGTCAATTTCTCCACTGCCCAGATGCACTCTTCAAGCTGCAGCAGTAGTGGAAAGAGAAGGCAGTAGCTTTGGAACAATGGAATTAATTTGCAAAATATCTGGGAATAAAATTGAGAAGCCTTCTTGGATAATTTGAAGGGGATAAGTGAGGAAGAAGGATCCTGGAGAGCTGGTAGGTGTCACTTCAGTAATTGAGGAGATGGTGGTTTCACAAATGAGAGAGAGGGAGAGAATAAAGGAGAATTAATTCAGCAAGAAAGAGGGGGAATTTCATTTCAGCCATGCACAGTTTGTTAAGCTTTGGACCATCGTGGTAGCAATGCCAAGGAGGCAGCCACAGAGATGAGAAGGATGCTCACTCAAGAGGACAGCACTAAGGACCCTGGTGTGGGGATTGTGGTCAGAGATGAGAAACAGGGAAAGAAGCTAAGATGTCCCAGCACAGTGTGAGAAGGGTGCAAGCCAAAGACACCTTTGGGGACACCAACCAAAATTTAAGATGTAGTCAGAGGCAGAGGAGCCTGTGGACATGTATGTACTGGTGAACATGAGGAGATACAGGAGAACATACTGTTCCAGAAATGAGACAGTAAAGAGTTTCAAAAGTGGAAAAG
The DNA here is from genome assembly GCF_040802235.1 of Manis javanica. Classification (NCBI taxonomy): domain Eukaryota; kingdom Metazoa; phylum Chordata; class Mammalia; order Pholidota; family Manidae; genus Manis; species Manis javanica. The sequence continues at coordinate 143,285,047 of NC_133158.1, forward strand.
TTATACTAATGCCAAATGCAGCAGAGAGCTCCAGACAGTAATGGGGAAACAAAGGTACATCAGATTTGGAAACTGGGTCATTGTTGACCTAATAAACAGCAATTTCAGTACTCTGATGGGTGTGGGAAGGCTAACTGCCATGCACTGAAGACAGAATGGGAAGCACAAAGAACTCAATTTTTTAAAAAAGTTAAAAAATATCTACCAAGGCTCAAAAAGCAGAAATTATCTGCATTAACTGTACTATGCAAATTATCTTTCAGAATTCATTCATTGATTGAAGAAAACATTTATTAAATATCCATTATGTGTCAGAACCCACACAATACACCAGGTTATAAAGATGAATGAAAGACTAGCCCCACCTTTGAAGAGTCTACAATTACAAAGAGACATACACCCATTACCTCCACTCTCTCCACCTAAAGAGACTGCTTTCCATTCCACAGTAATACACTGCGGTAATTACAGCAACAGAGGCAGGAAGACAGAACCTGTGATTGGGAGCACAGAAATGGGGTATACCTGGACAGACATTACAGGAGCTGGGAATGGAGGAAGCGGTGGGGCAACTTGATAGCGTGGGGTGGTGGGCTGACAGTGGAGGCATTCCAAGCAGAAAGAATCTGGAAAGGGCTGGATATTGACCCAAATCTGTGAGAAGTTTAGCATATTGTGAAGGGATTCCATATCAGTCTATGGACTTGGGGGAATGGGGTTGGATTCTGTTGGGCTGTTTTGTCTGTGTGTGTGTTTGATCTGAGATGCCAGAACTTATTTTCCAAGGCAGAACAACCGGTGGCAGAGAGAATGTGTACTAAGAAGGGCGAAAGCGTTCCTGGGGATCATACCTCTTATCAACTGAGATCAAGCACAACACTTATTTTGAAGTCTTATGTTGTGTTTCATGCAAATTGTGCATTCTACCCTATAATTATTTTTTATATTAAACAGTGTCTTCAAATTAATATAAAATACTGGTTTTTCTCTGAAATATTTATGTAAAATTAAAGCAACAAAAAGATGTGCCATGTTACTCCCCCACACAAACCATTTTCCACCCTCCAGTTTCAATATACATAACTGTGAATGAGTTTCATAAATTAACTTGAAACATAACTTTTGGCTATTGGAGTCAGGAGAGAGCTTTAAAGAGGAAAGCAGCCTGATGTGACTTGTTTTTAGGAATATAATTTTGGATCCATGATAGAGGATGAAGCACCATCAGACTCAGTTTTAGATCTACATGCTTTATTTAAAAGCAATATTACATTAGCTTCAGTTTAAATTTTCAACTACATTTAATCCTGCCTTCCTACTAATGTTTGTTTGTTGAGATACATACAATAAAATGCACACATCTTACTGTACAGCTCGATGAATGTGTATATGTAGCCATTACCTGATCAAGATAGCAATATTCTCGCTATTTTCCCCTTCACTTATTTCACGCATCCCCCAAGCCCTTCTTCTATGACAACCACCAGTCTGTTCTGTGTTTATTAGTGTACTTCCATTTTGTTTGTTTGTTTATTAGTATACTTCTATTTTGTTTGTTTGGTTGGTTTGGTCTTTCAGATTCCACATATAAGTGAAATTAAATGGTATTTGTCTTTGTCTGACATATTTCACTCAGCATAATACCCTCTAGATTCATCCATGTTGTTGCAAATGGCAAGATTTCATTTTTTTAATAGCTGAGTAATATTCCATTGTATATATGTACCACTTCTTCTTATCCATTCATGCATCAATGGACATTTAGATTCCTTTCATATTTTGGCTATTGTCAATATGCTGTGATAAAAATAGGAATGCATATATCTTTTTGAATTAGTGATTTTGTTTTCTTTGTGTAAATTCACAGAAGTGAAAGTGCTGGGTTGTATGGTATTTCTGTTGTTAGTTTTGAGAAACCTCCATACTGCTTTCCATAGTGGCTGCACCAATTTACAATCCCCCCAGATGTGTACAATGGTTCCCTTTTCACCCAATCCACACCAACACTTGCTATTTCTTATATTGTTGACATTGTTTCTGATCTCGTATCACACTAGCCCTGTTATAATCAATCTCTTATTGTAAACCACCTCTAGTCTATTTTGAAGTAAACTAAACATAAAATTAGCAAGAATAAATAATAAGGGATTGACAAATAATATTATAGCATTCTAGAATCAGATAGTGAAGATGGTTATACAACATTGTGAACTACTAAAAACTAAATAATACACTTTAAAAGGGTACATTTTATGGTATGTGAGTTATAAAATTATATGCCAATAAAAAATTTTTAAAGAGCATAGCAAAAGCATCATGCACACTGTCAAAATGTACTTTAAACTAACCAAATTTATTTCACTGGTAACATATCTACAATATGTGATAATTCTCAGTTACTCAGCTATTCTAGATAACAAGAGGTTGTTAAACTTTTAAAGGCTTATCTTATATGCCCTTATCACTTTCTGAAATGTATCTCTCAAGTTGAGCAACCTAATGATACAAATTTTTAAAGGAACACAATGAGGTATGAAGTAATGCATGACTGGAAAACTTAAGAGAAGATGGGTAATTTAAAGCAAATACAAAATATCTGCAGATTTCCCAAGATAGAAAGGCAAACATAAAACAGAAGTCTGTCTTAAAGCAAAATAACTGCAAAGAGAGAGAGGCAAAAAAACCACATGGAAAATTTATATTCTATTAATGAGGTGTAACTTCACCATATGTGCACCAACTGTTCACAAACAACCTAATAAAAAACTGTGGATGAACAAAGTTCCAGACAAAAAGATCTGAAATACAAAAAGCCAAGTCTTTTTCAGTTGTGGTTCGTTATTTGAGCTTGAAGACTTAAGAACTTTTCAAATAATACGTATGTTTTCATCTTCAAGAAGAAACCTTTTCCATTTTCTTTATTGGAAGGTACTCTTATCAAATACTATTTCATTTTTAAGTCTTTTAAGTGGCATTATAAAGTATCTTTATAACAAGAAATTGGCATTTCTGATTTTATTCCTCATGTGTTTTTTTTTGGCAATAAGTATTATCTCCTTTTTTCAGGAGGAAAAAAAATCTATTTATTAAATTCTTGATACCTCTCTACTTCCCATTTATTTTTTCTTTTTTAAAGGTTATAAGTAGAAAAGCCCATCTCAGATGTACTTCCTTCTCAGAAGGAAAAACCTGCATGAAGTTTGACCACATAAGGGACAGTTAAATTTCAACCTAAAATTTTTATTTGAATTCAATAAATGGTACTGACACAACTGGACACAGCTTTTACAAAAACAACTCAAATGGATCACAGACTTACATGTAAAACATACAGTTATAAAACTTTAAGAAAAAATGCTGAAGAAATCCAGTGAATAATTTCTGGGATCTAATTTATAGCATGGTGACTATAGTTAACTAGACAGTATGATGAAAGTTGCTAAGAGAGTAGATCTTAAATGTTATCACCACAAAAAAAAGGTAATTAATGTGAGATAATAGAGGTATTACTAACCTTACTGTGCTAATCATTTTGCAATATATATGTGTATGAGATCATCATGTATACCCAAAACTTCACAATATGTTATTACATCGCAAGAAAGCAAGGGGGGGGATTTATTTTAATACATACGCATGTTCCACAAGTGTGTACACATGTCAGAATTCACCAAACTGTACACTAAGATTTGTGCATTTTATCGCACATACAGTGTAAAAAAATTTTTGGAATTGTAAGAAATATTTACACCATATACAAAAAATAATTCAAAATCGACCAACCATAGACCTAAATATAAGAAGACTATAAAACTTTTAAAAGAAAACATTGGAGTCAATTTGTGACCTTGAGTCAGGAAATGGATTTTTAGATACAGCTCCAAAAGCATACAAGAGGAAAAAAAAAAAAGGTAAAGTGGACTTCACTGAAATTTAAAACCTTTGTGCTGCAAATGAGACCATCAAGAAAGTGAAAAGACAATCCAAAGAATGGCAGAAAATATATGCAAATTGTATATATGGTAAGAGATTTATATCCATAATATACAAGGAACTTTTAAAACTCAACAATGAAAAGATAAATAACTCAATTTAAAAATGGGCAAAGGACCTAAATAGACATTTCTTCAAAGAAGATACATGATATTCTCTTCATGTGCTTATTGAGATATGTATATAAATTTCCATTATGTAAATACTAATTAAAATCACAATGAATATACACACCAGAGTAGGTAAAGTAAAAAAAAAAACAATTGTGATCCTATCAGTTCTGGCGAGGACTCAAGAGAATGCAGAGAAACTGGATCACTCATACTTTGCTTGAAGGAATGTAAAATGCCACTCTTGAAAAGAGTATGACAGTGTCTTATAAAATTGACATGTGTTTCTTATATCCACTCTTGATGACACACAGTAAAGAAACCTTATGTTCACACAAAAACCTGTACACAGTGTTCACAGTCACTTTAGTGTATTAAACAAAACCTGGAAACAATCCAAATGTCCTTATAATGGGTGAATGGTTAAAAACAAACTGTAGTACCTCTGTACCATGGAATGCTACTCAACAATAAAATGCATGAACTGTTGGCACACACAGCTTGGATGCATCTCAAGGGAATTATGCTGAGGAAAGCCAATCTCAAAAGCTTACATACAGAATTATAAAAATAAAAAATTCAATTAATAAAAAAACATGCATACAGATTTATGTATTTTCATAAACATATCTGTGTACAGAAGGTATCTAGAGTCTAGATGATTAGCTGCTCTTTGTCCTTCTCCTGTAGTATATAACTTAAGACTTGAACAGCTATTCCTAGGCTAGAACGTTAACCCCAAAAAAGGCACCAGAATGCATGATTCCATTTATATAATTCCTTGACACAAAAAAGATGGACAACAGATTAGTGGCTTCCAGGAGTCAGGGGGCCAGAGAGAGGTGGCTCTGGCTATAAAGGGTAACACAAAGGATCTTTGCGTTGATGGAAATGTTCTGAAACATAACTGTATCTTGGCTGTGATACAGTCACATGAATCTGTACATGTGATAAAATTGTGTGGAATCACACTCAGACACACACACATTCACATTTATATTCACAAATGAATGCATATAAAACTGGTGAAATCTGAATAAGCACAATAGACTGTGGTTGTGCTATTGCACTATAGTTATGAAAGATGTTACTATTGGGAAAAATGGATGAAGGGCATATGGGACCCCTATGCAGTATTTCTTACAACTAATGTGATCTACAATCATCTAGAAACTTTAAAAAATGTTTAAATCAAGTTTTAAGTCCCAAACAGAAGATGAAAGACAGAAAGTTAAAAAACAGACAAGAGTTATTACAATCTCAGGTTTGGCTACACAAAAGGATATTTTTTAAAATGTGATCATCGTTTTCATATATTTGTTGTTTCTGTGATTGTGGTATGTATTTTACTAATTATGATCCTCAGAATTCTAAAGGTGATGAGCAGTACAGGTGTCTGTGACTGCAAAGCAGAAACTGGCACAAAGTGTATGTCGGTTGAGGCTGTGAGATGAGACTCTGTTGAGATCAGATATCAAATTCTAAAACCTCATTTCTATAAAGAGGGATAATGATACTAGACTGAATGATTATACAAACAAAATCTTAACCTTTTTAATTGGATAGTCAAAATGCTTTATAGTAGATTAAAAACAGGGTAAAAACATTGTGCATTAAGAATACCAGTAAAATGGAAACACATTTATAGGATATTTCAGACAATTGTATGTCCGTGAGAAAAACATCATAATTAGTTTGTTTCCATGGGGACACTGGCCTAAGTCCCAACAGCATATTGAATCCCTTGACAGAGACAGATCAAAATCTGACCTTCCCCTCTTGTGTGGTAACGGCCACCCAGGGTGGAGACCACACTTCCCACCTCCACTGCAGTCAGGTATGGCCAAGGGACTACGTTTTGGCCAACTGGATGAAAGCATAAGTGTTGCATGGTAATTTCTTGGCACTTTCCTTAAAAGACTACTCTGATTCCTACGGGTGTTTTGTTTTTTCTTTCTCCTAGTTCAAGATCCTAGGCTCTGAACACATCTACATCCTCTAGGAGGGTAAGAAAGGAAATAAAATACAGGAAGAGTGGCACAGCTGGGAAAAAATAATGTAATTAAACCCATGCAAATTCTACCACGAACAGTAATAACACCTACTCTTTTACTGAGTGCCTAGGATGAGCCTAGCATTCTGCTAAATTATCTATTTTTATCTTCATAACAACCCTGGAAGGTAAGTATTTTTCTCCATTTTAAAGATGAAGAAGCTAAGGCTCAGAGAGGTTAAGGACCTAGAATCTAAGGAGACATAAGCCTAACCCCTCTTTTTGTCCCAAAACTCTCTCCACAGCCTCTGCCCTGTATCTCAGCAGGTCTCAAGTCTCTAGGCTGAGACGCCCTTAAAAGTCCGTCTGTATTTTTATCCGTACTCTGTCTGTGAGTCTCAGACAAAACTCTGCTTATATATGAGGAAAAAAACCTGATTTAAATTCTACTCATGGAACTTGAAAAAGGACGTGTAGTCACAGTAATACACTCAGGTCACCCAGGTAATGAGTGGCAGAGGGAGCATTTGAAACCAGGCTTTTCTGGCTCTATAGCTTCCACTGTGATCTACTTCCCATACCACCACTCCTACTGCTAATATGGACAGTCATTTAGAATTTCATATTTCATGTGAGATGTTTAAAAGTCTAACTTAACCAATGGCTCATGCTTCAAAAAAAATTAATTCCATTTCAGTAATTTGTGAGATATAGAATAGGAGGGAAAGGAATAAAACATTTTTAAAAAGAATGATTGCCAAATATTTGGAGAAATTCCTTTATAACTTTTTAAGTATAGTGGAAGCCAAAAACTTCTCTGGAAAAAATGGAACAAAGAAAATCTAGATATTCTTGGCTCTACGTTACATGCCTTTTGAGTCTGAAAGAGCCAGGCAAATATTTAGGCAGAGAAGAAAAATGCATACACTTTTAGTTAAATGGTGAGTTAGAAGTAGGCCACCTCTCCCTTTTCTGTCCCAAAGTGCTTAATTTAGAATAGGATTTAAAAACAACCCTCCACAGGCCAGGCTTGGCCCTTCCAGTTGGCAGCTGGACATCAAACTCTTTTGACAATCTGGAACAACTGAAAATAGCTTTGGGTATTCAAACTATCATGCAGTAAGGAAGGTCAAATGTAATGTATTTTAGGACTGAAAAACAGGTTTTACACAAGCCTTAAAAGAGAAGAGAAAAAAGAAAGGGAAGCATGAAAATGAAGCATCTCACCCAACCTACATCCCCATCAGAAGTGAAGACCGAGCTGCTGACAGTTTTCTCCTCTGTCTTCCACCATAAGGCAGCTCAGTTCAGAGCTGTGTGCTGCATCTGCTCTAACTATAAGGCCATTTCTTGCATTTTCTACTTATTCGTTTAAGAACCCTCACTATTTACCCATTTGCTACAGAATAAAAGTCCAAATTCCTTTGCTTGGCATTCAAAGCCCTTTCCAGTTTGAATCAACTTACCTCTCCAGCTTTATTTCCAATTATTCTTCGTGAGGCTCTATTAGAGCCAAACTGCTCTACTCACTGTTGAAAGGCAGCACATTCCGACCCAGCCGTCTTTGGCAATTACACCACCAACATCCTGCCTAACCTTCTCCACCTGGATAAATCCTTCCCGTCTCCAGGGGCCAGATCAAGCCCCAGCTCCTGCAGGAGTGGTCCCCAACTATGACACGGTGTGCAAAAAGGCTCTCTGCCTCTGAAATCCAGTATGTGTTATGTAGTATTCTAACCACCCATGTGGGACTCAACCATAAACTCTCTCATACTAATATTTATTTATCTTATTTCTTTGTCTTTACTCCTCAAATAGATCTGAAGTTATTGGAGGGAAAGGACTTAAGCCTTCTTTCTCATTCTATTTTACATAACATCTATCAGGAACAAATTAATGTTACATGAACTTCAGCTAATAGGATTTTAAAGCAGTTAATGCAAGGACATTAAGCTATATTTGTAAGTCAAAAGGAAGAATATATACCATCAGAAAATTTCAATATTTCATTGTTTCCACATTTCATAATAAAAACAGTATTTCTTTAATCACTTTAACCACAATAAAACCAGGGAAGCCTGATGTGTTATCACGCCAGAAAAGTGTAAGTACTGAAGACAAAGCTATTTGCACCTGCTGAAAAAAACAGCAATAGGTTTAATCGTAGCAAGTAGGCTTCTCTGCTTGACTCTACATAAAATACGACTATGCTGCACCCTACAGTCTATGGAAGAAAACGATTATAAGAAAGCCAGTTCAAAGACTAATCAATGTTTGGGCAGGAAACAATTTTCCTGCTGTTTTGAAAATACTAATGAATTTTCCTCTCAATGTTGTCATTACACACTAAGAATACACAATCACTTTGTACCTGCAATCACCATTTCATATTTGGAGAGAGTTCTGCATTCATTTTCCTTATTCTAGAATTAAAGAAAATGACATGGGTGTCTACAAAACCATGTCACTCTATAATCTGACCTCTGACCCCCCTGAAAATCTATGAGAAGTTAGTCACAGTGTTGAGTACCACCTGTGAGAATATGGCCGCATTCTGGGATAGGGCTTAATGAACAACCTCCCAAGTTCCCTTTTAAAAAATGAGCTCCCAGGAAAGAAACAGAGAGCAAAAGGAATTCTTGGGCTCTGAGAATTCCAGGCTAACTCACAATATGGAGACCCAAATTCCCAAGACCAGTCTACCAAGTTCCATTTCTGTTCAGATCCACACTGGGACAATTTCAGGTTCTAATACAAGATCTTCCTGCTGATTCCAGAACACTTGGGAAGATCTTTGGAACCAAATGCAAACTGGGATTCAACAAAAATTCCCCAAACTGATTAGACACACATTTCTTCCTCGGGACAATGCCAGAAATACCTCAATTTCAATGCATTCTTGACACCATGCTTTACAAATATTTCATGGTGTTTTCCAAAGGCATTGCCAAAGTAAACATTTTTTTAAAGGTACCATTAGCAAATGAAGTTTGGAAACACTACTTACCATGTTTTTCTACAACAGATCACTCATTACAAGATCAAATGTTCTGGAAAAAGTCCTTTTAAAAATAAATCAATATAACTTCATTTAAGCCACCATCTCCCAAGCTTATCTGAAATCCTATTAATACTTCCATGGGGATATCCCTCTGCACCGCCATGATTTTTCCCACTATATGTCTCATCTCCATTACTTAAGAAATTCAAACAGGAAAGATGCTTCCATACAAGGTAAATTTGTGGTGTCACTTAGGGAAAGGCCTCCCAAGATGACATTCATCACTTCAGCAAACTTGACATAGTATGAGGTTTGGCCCTGAGCTGTGCAAATTCAATACTGAGTTTGTCAGTACACCAAGGAGATTTCATATTCCACTGGAAGATCCACGGCAACCACAGTCATAATTATAATACCAGAATGCCAAATTAAATTACAATTAACAAGAAGTAGTCCCAGAAACACCTGTGAGGTACCAGAACTCACCCATTTCCTCCCTCTGGTAGATCCACTTGGAGAGTCAAATCCTATTAGAAGGGGAGCACACAATCAGAGGGGGAAAAATAGACTGAATTGCATTCTTAATGGCATAAGACTAAGAAAGGCTGATGTTTCCACCTCGTAGTATCTTGTTGTAACAATAAACCGTAACAGTTATGGGCAAAAGATTGGTCTAGGAGTATCAGAAGCTTTTACTTCTCCTTCATCTCTAGCAGCACCAAAACTACTCTGTTCACTCTTGGAGATGAGCAGTTGCTATCTCTTTAATCTTATCTAAAGTATGATGGAAAATGTATTAGAAAACTGGGTTCTTTTTATGATCTATGTCACATGATCTCATTAATAACAGTGTTTATTCTGTAAGCACAGCTCCAAAGCAAGTCCCCCCAAATCAGTCTCTCTTTAAACCCCTAAACCCCTCCAATACAGAAAGTCTGTATTATAATCCTCTATATCCATTGGTAACTTTTTCCCTAACTCCAACTCCTTCTAGGGTTGGCTTCATCAAGGACATTAAAATTAAGCCCATTGCTGTGGCTCCCACCCTTCAAACAGTAATTTGGTTCTTTCCCACATTTCCCTTTAGAAAATAAGTTTTTTTTAAAATGTCTGCTTAAGGTGAAATGATTTCCATTAGACATGTTTTATTTATTCTACACAGGAATTTTTTTTAATTGGAAAATGTCACAGTAAAAATCAATCCAGATTTCCAGCTCCTTCTAAAAAACCTGGAGGTTTTAGCAACACTGGGCAAAAATGACATGGCTGAACGCACATGGCAGTAAGAGGCTGAAGCAGATTACAGCTCTTTGTTTACACAGGCCGTGCTTCCTCTGGAGCCCACAACTCCCGACATGAAGCCGTTCTTGGTGGGTTTTTGCCAGCCCCTGCTTGATCCAGCCCCTGTTGATTTTATAACTTACTGCACAGAGAACAGTCTTAGCATGTAATTTTTCAAGTTCTTAAGGGTGAGTTGATTGCAGCACCCAAGTTTTCCTTGTATAATTTCCCATTCCCTCTACTACCCTATACCCATTAAAGGAAAGCAGGAAGATAGCCAGCCAACCTAATACTTTAAGGCACAAAGAATCCTGGAATCCAGTGTTGGATCTTTTAGCCTATGAGCTAAGGTTGGAAGAGATCCACCAGGTAGTACCTGAAACCTCCTTTTTCCAACTCTTTTCTAGTTTCTCACACTGCCATTTTTACTCCCTGAACTATGAAGTTTTCTATAACATCTCCCTACCCCCACACCAAGAACTGGGTGCATTTGCAGGGCCCAGCACAAAATGAGAACACAGGGTCCCTTTTCCAAAACCTATTAAGAATTTCAAGACAGTGACAGTAGAGCATTAAACCAAATACAAAACCCTTCCAAATGTGGGAACCTGTGCAACTTCACAACCATGGGGCCAGTCCTAACCACGCCTTTTCTTTCAACCAAGCTCCCAATCTGTTTTTGTGGCCTCTGAGGGTCCTGCTCTTGACTTGGCTACCTGACTCTCATCTCATTTGCTTCTGACTCTGTTTTTCCTTCCTACAGCAAGGACAAGCACTCCTTGGCACAAAGACTGGAGTTCTTGACAAGATATAGAACATAGCATTTACATCTATATGGTCTTATGACCCTAGTGATATTCACAGAAGCAAGAGTCATAAAAAAGAGCAAGCATTTAAGGCCCAAAATGGAATGTCATTTTGTTAGACTTGCTTCTTTACATACACTACTTGACAATAACAGGGGCCCAAAGTCAAGGAAACTCATTTGTTTGTCCTAAACTCTCGTTTTCATTCTCACTTATCACCCACATAACTTACACTTACAATAGTATTATTATTATTATGTGTCTTTTTTATTCTTCCCTTCTTTTACCACTCAACCAAAAGACCCAGATGATCTTAAGTCTTAAGTAAGGTTTTCCAAAGCATAGTACATAAACATGAGAAAGTTTTAGATGGCACAATGGTGTTTTTTTAATTACTTAAAGTAAATTGGAAACAATATAATGAAAAAAATATATAACATATAATGAACAATACAATGAAAGCAACTTGTGAGTTCACAGTTATTAATTTTTAATGTATTTAGGTAAATTAAAGTTAAGCCCATCTAATAAAAAATATTAAGGAAGAAACAGTAAGGGTGGCACTCAGAAAGGAAAAAAAATGTCAAAGTAGAATTCAAATAATTTAATGTAGAAAATACTGCTTTAGACTGTAGGGCAAGAGAACTCTGATTCTTAAGATGAAATAAGTTTGTGTGCCTTTTTCCCCAGTGTAGCTAATGTCTCTTTAAGAGAAGTGGAATACCAACATGCATTTAAAGAACATTACTTAGGGCTTCCATAATCTTTATCAAATGAAACTGATAAAAATCTACTGAGACGTCAAAAGGAAACCAACCAGTCTTAGGAGCCTAAAAAAACTTGGAATGTACATGGTAATAACCAAAAGTACTTGGTTGACTGAAGAATGCCATTCAGAAAGCACAGGAGTCCAACCTCCACTCGCTAATCCACTATCCATGTTTCGATCTACTATCTACACCCACATCAGGTGGCACAGGGACTGAGATGAGGGAGGGGAGGGGAATGCAGTAATGACACTAGAGTTCCAGGGCTGGCCCTGTGTGGGTGAATCACGTGACCATAAGTGCTATGGACTTAATGTTTGTCATCCCCCCGCCTTCCATATGTTGAAGCTCTAATTGCCAGTGTGATAGTACTTGCAGGTGAATCCTTTGCAAGGTAATTAATTTCAGATGAAGTCATGAGGGTGAAGCCCCTATGGTAGTATTAGTACCCTTACAGGATAAAGAGACCAGAGCTTTCTCTCTTTCTCTAACATGAGGATATGGCAAGAAAGCTATAAGATTAGATACCAAATAAGAAAGCCCTGATTAGACACCAAATCTGCTGACACCTTGATCTTGGACTTCCTAGACTCTACAACTCTAAGCAATATTGTTGTTTAAGTCACCCAATCAACAGCATCCCAAAACTGATTAAGATAATAAGCAACTCATTAACTTCTCTGCAACTGTAGATCATACATTCCAAAATTTTAGAGTTGAAAAACTCATTCGAGCCCTTACTTTTACAAATTATGAAAATCAGGTTAAATGACTTGCTCAAAGACATACACCTTCTTGCTAGACTGTTGTAAGATCAGTACAAGAGCAGAAGACTCCTGAGTCCCCTGGCCAGCATTCTATGCCTCTGCCAGGCTGTCTCCTCTGCCTAGAAGGCTCATCTATACCTCCCCTTCGGTGTCTCTCTGAACTCCACTGTATCTCAACACCCAGTTCAATGACACCTCTGAGAAGCTTTGCCCAGACTGAGCAACCCCACTTACCAAGCAGAGTTCTGATTGTTCTCCTCCACCCCATAATACACAGCAACATACCCATTCAGAAACATTTCACCACATTGCACTCTGGTTAGTTAACTTTGGGTTCCTTTACCTCAATACATTGTGAACTCATTGAATAAAGTGAAGTCTTACTCATCTTTACATTGCTAGTATTCCACAAAGCCTGCTGCATTGGAAGTATTCAATACGTAAATGTAGGTTACTTTATATCTGACTTGTCATGAAAATACTTTATTCCAAACTGCAATCAACATAAGAACTAGTGACTACCATTAACTATGTAAATATTACTTGTAGAACAATATAGGGTACTTGCCTTAGCACCATTTCCCTGTTGGGGATCACTAGTCACTGAGGAGGGACCAGGCCTGGAGCATGTCAGGCAGGGTGCCAGGTGCTTTGGATTGAATCTTCACAACATGTAAGTAAGTACTACTATATCCATTTTATTGATGAGAAAACCAAACCTCAGAGAGCTTAAAATTCCTTAAGATAACTAAGGCAGTAAATAAGAGGGAGCAGTAAATAAGAAATCAAATCTTGATTTCTTATACCTCTGCTCATCGCTACACACAGATCATTAGCAGAAAAGAACAAAATACCATATCAGTTCCCATGAACTAGCAATATGGAGGGCCCTCGTCACCGGCCCTCATCCTTTCTGTACCAATCTGTGCAGCATGGGTCATGCTAGCTGTCTTAGATTAACTTGCAAGAGTATTTGAAATATCTTAGTTATATAATTTCTAGCTATTTAAGCTTAATTCCACTCAAACTAGATCATGATACAGGGGCATCATGAAAGACTGCTGACAAAAAGAAAATATACATGAACAAAGCCTCTATTGCCATGAACTCACATCTGAACCACACCTGGTGCTCCTTTGACCCCAACTCATCACTGATTTTTATTAAAAAGTTAATTCAGACCACACATACAAGTTGATTTTTAATCATGTGGCCACTAAGGGAAAATCTGGGTTCTCACTGGCAACATACAAAACAGGTTTAAACTAATTCATTCCAATGCATCCAATATTAAACCCTCTTGGGTACTGTCCAAGGTAGATGCAGGGTATAGCGGGTACTGTTCAACTGAATTCTGTCACAACACCTAACAGTCCTGGCATGAACAGGAATTTGGAAAATGTTTTGTTGAACTATAATCTATGCTAAAGTGGGCAATTAGAGAGCTTCTTTAAATAGTTACTAAATACTCTTCTGTCTACTACTGCTGTAATTGCATGCATGTTTACAAATAGCAGACTTGAGGCTATTTTTAAACTTTTTAAAGTAGTTTTAGAATTGCATGAGAAAATGCAACATCAGGATTCACCAGGAAAAAAGCTGTGAGTGCAGTTTTTAGGTCTTAATTTTCCCCATTGCAGAATGTGCAACTATAGACTAAGGACAGAATCTGACCTATCAATCTCACACGAATCTTGAAACCAAAACATTCAGCAATAAATGGAAATTTATTTCCAGAGCAACAAAGTACAATCATGATTTCACCTGTTTTTCTTTTATGTGAATCCAAATTTCTCTAATCTAAATACTAAACTTTAAGGGTAAGGTGGGAATAATATTAAATGCTCTCACTCCCAAGAAAAAGTATATAAGTAACTTCCCTTCATGGCTTTATCCTACCTCAAAAATAAGTCTCCATAGGAATATTTACATGTTTTTTTTCTTATGATCCAGTAGATTATGGTTCAATGCTCAGCATCAATATCCTTCCTTGGGAAGGTTATTGGAAGATTAAGTGGGTTAAACCAGGTGAAGTGTAAGGACCACAGCTGACCCAAAGTTGACATTCAATAAATAGCAGCTATGACAATGACTAAAAGGATACTAAGGATAAGAATGATGATGATGATAACAAAAGAAAATACTTACATTTGTTTTAAATTAAGCTAAAAACCACTGTGCCCAAAGAAATGCCTAAAGAAAGAACAAGGTCAGCTCACAAAGTCAGGATTCATCATGCAAAGCTTTTGAAATTCCTTATTTTCTCAACTGTCCTAAGAATTTCAGTCCTATTTATATGAGAGGCCAATCCACTTGAGTTTCCCAGGGCTGGGAAGCAGCTGCCAAGCTGTGCCCCTGCAGGTTGAGGTGCAGCCTGTGTGAAGGACACCCTGATGTGCTAAGGAACAGGCCAGGAAAGGTATGCGAATGGGAGTAAAGCCTGAGATTTTTGCTCTCTTTAATGAACTGGAAAACATCTTTGTATTCCCCCAGCACCTCCTACCCCCTGATAATCCAAAGTTGCTGCTCCCTTAATAACTCTACCTCCCAAACCCCTCTTAATGCTCAACCATATCTCTGCCAGCTGACAAATAGAGCTGACAGGCTACAAATGAAATCCTGTTCCAGCCTGTCTACCTGCAGAATGTGAAGGGAGTTAGTGAGGCAAGAAGGGAACAGAAGGCCTCCAATAAGGGAAAATCAGCCTCTCCAAAAGGTAGATGAGGAAAGAATAAACTCTATCTGATGTCTACTTAGAAACATGAAAGCAAAAGAGCCTCGCTCTCTGGTAGTTGCGTGAGTGGTTGTAGTCTCCTTGACCACAGTCTGCTTGACCACAATTAGAGAAATGTGAAAGGAAGCAGTCTCAGGCAAATCAGAGATGGGACAAAGCCAGGAAATGGTGGTTATGACAGCTGTTTGTGGACTGAAAAGTGAGGCAGGTAAATTCCCCTGGTGGTTCCTTCCCTCTTTCATTCTGTTCACTCATTCATGTATTACACACACCATTGACCACCGACAGGTGCCAGATACCACGGAAGCCGGAGCCTGTTAAAGATACAGAGGTAAAGGACCTCCAGGTAATGGGTGGAGTTTGATAAACAGTAACAAGGAGAGAGGGCATTCCAAGTGAAAGAAACCCACTTAACTGGGAGGCCACACAGCATATGCAGAGGTGGGCAGCAAGGGCTGAGCATGTTGGGAATACTGAAAAGAGCTGTCTTCTACTTGCTCTTCCTTGAGCCAGTAAAAGACAAAATATAACATGTTCTCTCTGTGTGACTTCCCTGCTCTGCAGTTACTGCTTCTTTCTAATCACCGGTCTCTAAGCTCTGCATGACGATCCTATCGGAGGTACAGAGATTAAGACTCAAATGTCTGAATTGAGAAGTTTTTTTTTAATTATGCATCTCATACTCAAATGTCTGAATTAAGAACAGTTTTTTTAATTATGCATCTTATTCAAGGTGTCTGAATATTTTTATTTATCATTTTAGCTGAGTTCAGTAATCTACCATAAGTAAAAGGTGATTGGGGAGTTGTGCTTTGGTTTAGTTTTCAGTGGTTCTTTCTACCTCTTTATGCTGAAAGGTTCTCTTTTCTTGAGGGCAGTGCAGGTTATGGAATCTAGGGAAATAATGTAAGAGACTCAAGAGCTGTGGTTGGGCAGAGCACATAGGTGGTACTGTGACCATGTGTCACACTTCCCATCAAAACTGCACTCTTTATCCACCCCCAGCAACACTTGCTAGGCTTTTTCTATGCTTTGTTTTCTCCCTAGTATCTATCACTGTCTAACTTATCCTACTTCTGTTTTTTTACTTACTTATCTATTTATTGTCCATCTCCCCCCTCTAGAAGATAAGGAATTTTTCTTATTTTGTCACTGCTGCATCCCCAGCACCCATTTAATGCCTGGTACAGTGGGCACTCAAAGGTACTTGTTGAATGCATGCTGAATATATGGATTCTACAGGATAGCCCCAATTCTAAATACCTTGTTGCGCTGTCCCAGTAAACATATCCCTACCTACACCATGTGTCATGATTTAGGGTTTGACAACTACAGTTAAGCAAGGCATGGAATACATACAAGTGTAGATAAAGTAATTTAATATCTGCTATTCAGAGTCCAAAATACTTAATACCTGCTATTTGTAGAGATGTTTAAGTAGCACACTTACATAGCAATAGGAATTACTAACACACTAACCCACATGGTTTCTAGACACATTAAACTAATGTTAACTTAATGCCATTAGTCAATTGGACAGAGTGTAGAGGCCTATATGAAAACAGTCTAATAGCCACCTCTTTGCCAGGCATTGTAATTTGGCTGCATACTATGAAATTGTCCTACTTTTTGGACTACCTTTCCAAGTGTCTTCTTCAAAAGTAGAGTCTTTCTGGAAACTAGAGTATGCACACATTTTGCTCACTTCTACTCTTGGAATTTAAATATGCATACACACACACATGCATGTGCACACACACAAACATACCCCCTTATAGCAAAATACTTTCTAAGTAGGCACTTTGTATATCAAGGCATGCATATGCCCTAAAAGGGAGAAAAGGGAGAGAATAATAAAAAGGAATATTACTGATCTGTCTAAAGATTTCTTTTTTTTAATTAGCCAGTGAAAAAGTTACTTAGAGGGTAACAAGATTCCTGCTGGGAGTTAGCCCTTGCTGAGGCTGACCACATTTGCAGATGCAAAATTCCAGTACTTCCCCCAACAACCTCAGCAATATTAGTCTCTGGTCAAAGGACCAGAGTGCAAGGGAGGGGAACTGTTCTCCTTCTAAATGGGAGAGGAAAGCAGCCAAGCAAAAAGAGTTTGAGAAAGAACAATGGCCTCCCAGTGAGAACGCTTGTTAAGTAGGTTGGTATTAGAACCACATTTTGCTGCACACAAACCCATCATTGTTCCTTTATGTTTTCTTTTCCTTTTCTTTTCCCCTTCTTTTCTCTCCTCTGCCCCATGCACTATTACTGTCATGTGAGTTCTTTTTAAACCATGATATATTTGTTCAATTATCTGTAGACCTACAGCTTCTTGATCAAATTAGCTGATCTCTATTTATAGCTGATAATTCTGTACTGAACATCTAATGAAAATTCCTGAGAGTGATAAAACAAAGCCAAATTTTGCAATGCAGTTTTCAACCCAAGGATTGTTGCTATTACCCAATAAATTTGCTTCACTGAGTGTCATAAACATACATTTCCTTTTAAAGATAGTACTTTACAAAAGAAAAATTAGGCTGAGTAGTATCAGGACATAACATTTCAAAAATGTGCTTCCCTCCCCACTCCAACATCACACTACTTTAAAAAATGAACTTTAAGAGACAAAAAAGATGAAATAAATCTAAATAGACTGAATAATGATTCTCTCAGAGAGGGAATTAATTTGTACCTGGTAAGTGTAATCATATAAAATGTGCTGATATATTTTTAGCAATTAATATGTGAAACTGCCAAAGAAACACATCTATAATACTCAATAGTTAAGTGTAACATTTTTCTGCTGTTAGTACATTTCCATATTTATTAATTTCACAAAACATTTTACTTCATTTACTACACTGAATATACCAGTTGGTCTAATGGCTCTAATGATATTTAAAAAGTACAATAAAGAAAAAATTAAAATAAATAGCATCATTAAGCCAGGGTCTAACAAAGACCCCAAACTATATTCTGAACTGTGGATTAAAATCCATGCTAAAGCAAAAGCTTCCATTCATGATACTCTTTCAAGGTTAAAACACCTAAATGGCAATGCATTTCCAAGTCCATCATAAGACTCATCTCAGAGGCAAGACTATTACTTTTACCTACAGTGAGGCCATGTCTGAAAACAATGGAATCCGGACAGTCAAGTCAAAGCACAGGTAACCCATGCTTAGCATCCCTCACAGCCCAGGGTCCAGAAGACACCATAAAACTAAGAAGTGATCAGATTCATGTGAATTAGCTAAGTAGTTGGGACAGCTGGGTTTCTAAGTAAAAATGCAGGCTCTCACCTAGGAAATGCAAAAGTTAGCAAAAGCAACCAGAATGAGGAATTATAATAAAGCCTGTTCATATGGCAGAAGCTGGCTGCACCCTCCCCTGTTTCATGGCACTTACTGGTCATGAGTGTTGGGGTCCACAAACATCAGCCAGAGCCAAAAAGAAGCTAGAAGCCTTTGCGTATTTCTCCTCTGGCGATAAAACTACTTCACAACACCACTGACTCAAAAGTGTCAGAGCTGTTTTAACAGTCAAATGTTCTTTTTCTCCTTCTCATCTGGTCATATTCTATTGACTCAATCAGCACCACCAGGCAAAATAATGAGGGAATTCAGCATCGGTTAAAAGTGTTCTCTAAGTGACTTTGGAAAAGTTACTTAACTTCTCCAACTTGTTCCACAGTCTGTAAAATGTGGGAAGCAAAAATGCTTAATTCATGGGGTTAGAGAACGCAGTAATGCATGAAAGCACTTGGCACATAGTAAGCAATCAATACAAGGAGCTGCTATTGTTACCAGAAGTTTAGATTAAATCATTAAAAATGCCATTTTTCTAAGTCAAAATGCCCAATGTTGGCAGTTTCATATGTTTCAACCTGAAATGTATAGCAATCATTATGATTATTAATATTAATAAATAGTACTATTATTGACAAAGATTTTTTTTACCCCATATGGTCTTACCTTAGGTTCCCAGATGCTCTCATTTCAACTGGGAAATGTTGACAAATAGAAACTACTCCATTGCAAGTAACTATCTCCCTATTGCTCTATCTACCTATCATTTGTATCTTTCCTTAAGATGAGTCAGTAAAAAGGAAAGCCAGCTACATCAAGATACAAAATGCTTTAAATGGCTGGGAGGCCATTGTTCTTTCTCAACAGTATATTTTTCTGCTACATTGGTTAAGCAATTGAGCCAGTACCATACTTACAACACTGTCCTAAATCCTGAAGAAATGTAATTCCAAATTAAGGGAAGTTAAATTAAAATATGGAGATTAAGGGACCCCAAAAGGAAGAATTTCAAAAATAAGGCTGGGTTTGAAGATAATAAAATGAAGCCCAAAGCAGAAGGTGAAGTATAACAGTATATTTTTGAAACTAAAAATCTATTTTTTTCAAGTCAAGAATATTTGTATTTATTATATATATAATTTTTTTTCACTGAGGCTTTCCATGACAGAGCTTTGATTTGTGACCACCACCATAGTGATTGTAGTTCACTGATCATCCACCTCATCACAGGGGGCACCTCTTGTACTCAAATGCCCACTCATGTCAGGTGGGGAGCTCAGATTAAAGGGCAGACTTTAGCCACAGAATGAGCAAGCTAACTGACACCCACAGGATTCCAGCCCATGACCTTTCCCTTATAAGGGAACTCCTTGCCCTAACTGTACATTAATAGTGCTAAAACATGCATTCAAAATAACATCAACTTCATGATTCAGTAATCTGGCAAGCACTCATCAATAACCCTTTCTGAAATTCAATGAGAACTTTATGTCCAGATATGAATTGCATAATAAAAGCAAGAGTTCTTCTGGTCTCTAGAAATTATATCCATAATGATTCATATAAACCAACATTAAAGTAAATCAGATCTGGTCATCTACACTGAACAGCACTGCTGCCAAGGCCTCCAGGGTCAGACTACCTGGATTTAAATCCCAGGTTTAATAACTACAGGAACTTAAATTATGTAACTTCCCTGTGCCTTACTGTCATGACCTCTAAAAGAGGTTTTGTGAGTTATCATAAGGTTTTGTGAGACTTATCATGACCATTTATACACTTGCACAACAGATGAAGAGTCTTAACATTACTTCATACTAATATATAATACCAGCTGTCTTGCCAATGGTTTCAGCCCCAGGCAAGTTCACTATGGATTCAATATGACCAAAGAATTGACAGTAGAAAGTTCTTGGAGTGAAACGGTTTATACCCAACTTTATTTCCATGGTGGCAGGTCAGTCACTAAAATCTCATTCACTCAGAGCGAGTCTGCATGCAGCAAGCCGGTCTCTGCCTCTGGGCCTCTCTGTCCACACTGCCATCCTCTGGGCCTCTCGGCCCGCACAGCCATTTCCTGGGCCTCTCTGCCCTCACAGCTGTCCTCTGGGCCTCTGTCCTCGGCATTGCCACCACTCCAGCCTCTGCTCTGCTCTGCTGTAGCCATACCACCGTGTCACCCAGAGCACTGGGTGGAGCTCTGTATATAGAGTCAAAAGCAACGTATTGCCCACACGCGTGTAGTGAGCTAGCCAACCAGGGCCAGGTGAGAATCCTGACCACAGGAACTTTCCTTTTATCCACACCAACTATTTTTTAAACCTCCCTCACTATTCTATCCATCTGTAATCAAGAACATTAAGAAAATCAAAGGAAGTTATCAACTAGATAAAGAACAGAAAACAACATTTACCAGTTTCCTATAAATTAGAACTCCCCTGAACTTTGTCTCACCAAAGGCTATACTGGCAACCTTCCAGGTGTCCAGTGCCTGTGCAAATTAAGCATACTAATTTATGTAAATCCACCTTTTTTTCTTGAGATAACAGAAAACAGTTCCATCTTCTTGTTGGGAGTAGTGAACTTTTTTTTTGTTACTATCTCTGTCTGCTAAGATTCAATTTTCATATTCCTTTTGTATCATAGTTTTTGGTTTTGTTTGTATGTTTTCCCCTTTTGATGTCATGTGTCCTGTTTTGAAAACTCTTCCTTTTAGATATTCTAACTCAACTCTACTCAATTCAGCTCAGCCATCTGCAACATTCTTACAACTGGGTGCATGCTAGTTTTCATTACTATGAACACATTTTCCCCTGGTGGACTACATAAATTACCACTTGCAGCAGGTTAATTACTGTCTGACAACATTTCAAACTGAAGTATGCCTTCCAATCTATATTGCTTATGGATAATTACTATTAGGATGCTCAATAAAGTTAGGAAAGCTGTTTATTTATGTTCAACAAATAGGCAATTTTTGAAAGAGACTTTTAAAGAACCTAAAGACAATGGCATTACATTAAATACTAAATAACCAAAAATTTTGGACCCAGAAACACTCTTGTAATATATAACACATATATAAATTATATATTTATTTATGTGTATGTATTCTAATGTATATAAAATACCCCTAGGAATATATATGTATGTATGAATGTATATAAGTGACAATAATATGTGTGTATATGTAAATGTATGTATGAATGTATATATATATGATAATAGACCTATATATGTATAAGTTATACATATATATTTTTTTTCCTAATTGTATAAAATATCCCCAGGAACTTTCCCCTTTCATGACCCTAATCATGGCACGTGTAAGGAACAGCAGTAACTAAAGGAACAAAGATGAAAGAAGATACAAAATTCCTTGGTTTATTTAATGAGTTTCCTTTAGAGCCAGAATCCTAGGATGGCTTAACATTTTCATTAAAAGAACACTAGCTTCTTCATACAAGGAATATCTTATTTGATGATTTGCCACGAAGTGAGCTTTTAGCAAGAGAAGCTAAAAGGAAAAGATTTCAAAAGAATTACAATTGTGTGGGTTCTCCTTAATCTGAAATACCTTATAATTAACACTTCTAAAAAATTCAAAAACAAAGACATACACACTACATTATGAATCTTTTTCAAATTATTTTTTTTTAAAGCCTAGAATCTGTGTGGTACAGTGGAAAGAACACAGGCTTTGCAGTCAGAAGACCTGTTCTGATTTCACCTTTGCCTCTGTACTCCTAAATCTGCCAAAAGAATTAAATAAAATTAAACAGGTAGTATAGTTAGCACAGTATCTGACACACAGTAAGGGCACCATTAGTAACAATACTGTTAGTGTCAAAAGAAGGCATATTGAATATGTATTTAGACTTGTGCCCTCTCAAAATTCTACTAGAATGTAATGGGATTAAAAATGAAGAAAGAAACCTATAAATAAAATGAAAAAAGAAGAAAAGACAGTAATAGCAAAATTTTGGAAGCTGGAAAATGGATGGATAAGTCATAACTAGCCTAGCAGAGATGGCAAGGCTAAATCCTAGGTAGTTTCCAGGACTCATAGCTGCACTGTTTTAAACTAAAATTTACCAGCGAAACCTACTTATTTATTATAGGTTTATTACATC
The DNA here is from genome assembly GCF_040802235.1 of Manis javanica. Lineage (NCBI taxonomy): Eukaryota > Metazoa > Chordata > Mammalia > Pholidota > Manidae > Manis > Manis javanica. Next base: position 143,307,937 of record NC_133158.1, read on the forward strand.
AGAGCATTCCTATCTTTAAAATGCCAGCTAAGCAAAAACTTTTTCAAATTACATATGAAAACTCTAATCTATTGCTTCAGACATCATATGATAATAACACTGGAGACAAGGATTCTAACATATTTCAATTTTTTAAACTGCAGAAATAAAGAAAAAATAAATGGTTATGATTAGGCAGAATAACCAAAAAAGAAAACACATTAAAATAAGGGGTTTCAAGGGCTTTAGGGAAATAAGTGTTAAATCAATTAACCGTTAAGTTGAAGGTTTCCAAAGAGCAAGTAAGGTTCAGCAAGTTAAGACTTTTCATAATTAAATTTCCCAGTTCCTAGTACCAATACATACACACCAAGGGGTCAAAACCTACAGCAAAACAGAGGGAGGAAAATGTGTGTGCTTTGGGAGGTAACTCTCGTACATCACATACTGCCCTGCCTTGGTTAAGAGGAACGGGTCTACAAAATATAGAGTTAAATAGTGGAGTTACTACGAAGAGAAAGAAATGAAATCAATGAGCAGAATACAGGAGATAACATATTTGATATATTCTTTATATTTTTTTATTGAAGTACAGTTCATATACAGTATTATATTGGTTATAAGTATACAACAGTGATTTGACAGTTGCTCCACAACGCTAATCAAATCAAATCAAAACCATCATGAGACATCACCTCACACCAGTCAGAATGGCCACTATCCAAAAAGCAAGAAACAACAAATGTTGGTGAGCATGTGGAGAATAGAGAACATTCGTACACTGTTTGTGGGAATGTCAATTGGTGCAGCTACTATGGAAAGCAGTATGGAGTTTCCTCAAAATACTAAAAATAGAAATAGCATGTATTTCATTTTTAAACTGTGTAGTATGAATATGGGGGTCTAAATGCATTGCATTTTGCATCCTTTTGCATATCTTTTTATGCCTTAATTATTTTACAATAAAAATTAAATCTCAGAGAAAAATTCAGAGATTCTCTAGCTTTGGAGTACACAATGCTGAAAAACAAATAAAACCAAGGATGATTTCATCGTCATGCACCTTATTGAAACACATGTGAAGAGTTAGTGGATAATAACTCTATGCTCAATAACAGTGCAATTATGCATTCTCTCTTAAATCCAACCCCATCTAGTTCTTCATTCTACTGTCACCACTAAGGTTATGCCTTGTCATCTCTCACCTCTAACTGGTGTCTTTGCCTCGGTCTCTGCCTATCTCCTGTCTGGACTCCATATTGCTCCCACTGCCTGCTTTTAAAAAAATCACTTCAAAATAAGGCACAAATAGAATTTACCTGGTAGATTAAAATTATTGTCACTATCCTAGTTCTTGGCATCAGTGATGGGTTCATAGGTGTTTCTTACATTATTAGTATAGAAATAAACTAACAATAAAATGATCAATGATGCAATTTGTCAGAAAGCAATTATGATTCATCTCATTCTATATACCTAAGGTCTATTTAAAAAATACAATAATAGTGCCAACCTAGCTCTCCACACTAATCTCCCTTCCCTCATGGATCATACATGTTGTGGGTGAAGAAAAACAAGTAACAAATACATAAAATATATATATTGGAGAGTGAAACTTATTTTGTTTACTGACCAATTACCTTCTCTAGAATGTAGCTCCAAGAGGGCAAAATTTTTTCACTGCTCTATCTCCAGCACCCAGAACACTGCCTGAGACACAGTGGGCAATCTTCCCTGCATTCTTTCCACCATACCACACATTAGTCTCAAAAGAAAGCACATTGGATACATATTTAGACTTGTACCCTCTCAAAATTCCACTAGAATGTAATGGGACAAAAAAGAAAGCCATAAGTAAAAAGAAAAGAGAAGAAAAGATGATAACAATATTTAAATATTTGTTGAATGAATGCAAAGTAAGTGTTCAAAAATGTTAACTGCTACTGTCCTTAACATTGTATCTGCAGTATGGCATTCCCTACTAAACAGTTAAAATCAATGGAAAAATGGATTTTAGAAAGACAAAACACCTTCTCTTCAACAAGGCCAGAATCCAAATGAAAACTTTAGTCTATAGTCTAGACCACCACCACATGATTCTTATGACTTGAACTACTCAGTTTCTTGTGCCATATTAAATGAGATTATGTAATTTTACCAATCACACATCTCAGAGTATCTCCCAAAGTTCAATGAAAACAAGAAAAAGATTTTGTTATAATTTATAAGAAGACCAACAGACATTATACAATTTGCCAGAGGTCAGACCTAAAGACTGGTTTAGAATTCTTGGGCACAGAATATCATTTTAGACTAAATGCTACCATCTACCATAATTATAATTACTCAGTTTACACGACTGCCTCTTTTCATCTACTGTTCAACTTTGCAACCAAGTTAGCTAAACAGCAATATACCTATCACAATTGACCAAACCCTTAAGTATCACGGCTAGGCTTCTGGCAGCTCACCAGAAGACAGGACATCACAAGTCAGAAACGTGCACAGGTACAACACAGGAAGGTTTGTTTTTCTCAAAACAGATCAGAAGATCCCGTAAGTGATAGCATAAGAAAAGCCATCTGAAAAGACCAAAGGAAGTTGAAAGACAAGTAGAATCAGATTTTTTAAAGTACAAATGCTACATTTTTCCATGGGCTATTTTATTTTTCAGAGTTTAAAAAAGTATGAATGGATGATTTTAGTCAGTATTTTGACATACTAAATGCTACTAAATGGGAAAAGGAATTGAAAGAAATGGAAGACAGTGAGCTCAAGAACTTGGCTGGACATCAGATCAAAGGCATTCCAGCTTACTAGAACCATGTCACAAATACGGGCCAAACGCTTTCAGGCAAGTACTCTGTCCCAGCTATCTGAGTGAGGTGCTAATCTCACACAAAACATATCCTGGGCTACTCTTCTCATTAAGTTTACCCTGGTTTCAATCCCAAGCTTTCTTCAGCTGCAGTTCTGTCTTTGCCCCATAGCCTTTTTTTCTGTGTTTGATATTACTCTTGAAAATTTCCAAACTTAACAAATCTTTGCAGCTTCTGGCAATACTAAGCTTTTTCTTAGTATTTTTAGTATGACCCTTTCCTCCTTGAGCTTCGCTGACTTATACCATATTTCTGGCTTTCTCATACTACAATTCCATCTCTCTTTAAGTACTCCTTTTATTCCATCTGTTAACTATCCTTTGAGGAATAGACTGCATTCCATGGTTCTAACCAATAGCTCCACAAATTGATTCTCAAATCTCAAGTGCCAGTCCCTGTCTCTCCTGTTTATTCCAGGCTATAGCCAATAAGAGATATTATTTGGCAAATTGTCTCCTCAATCTAAATATGTCCAAAACTGAACAGATCCTCCTCTAAACCACCCCTCCCCCTACCAAACCAACTCCGCTTCTCAACTTTAATGTCTTCATCAATGGCACAACAGCTCTCTCAGTTACTAACACAGATCTTCAGAGTCACTTTTGCCTCTGCGTTTCTCTCAGTCCATTCAGGTACTGAAATCTTTACTTATGGAGCCAAAATTAGGACATGATCTGCCAACAAAAGTAAAAAGAAAAATGCCACCACTCAAGTAAAGCAAGTAAAAGGAAAATAGTTTGAATATTAAAATACTGAGATTTTGAACAAAACAACAGTAGACTCAGAGACACTGAAAAGTGACTGGTGGTTACCCTGGGGCAGGCGTTGGGGTAGGTGGGTGCATGGGGAGGTTGAGGGGGATTAAAGGGGCACAAAAATCTCAATCATAATATAAGTTGGTCATGGGGATGGCAGTGCAGCATGGAGAATATAGTCAGTGATTCTATAACATCTTCCTATGTTGACAGATAGTAACTGCACTAATTGGGTTGAGGACTTGTGTGTTTAACTGTTGGATGACTATGTTATATACATGAAACCAATATGATATTACATATCAACTATACTTCAATAATAAAATTTCTTAAATTGGGATTTTCCAACTATTACTATAGTTTGAGGACAGAATATTTGAAGTACCTGTTATGTAAAAATCCAGACATATGGTGATCATACATATCCAGGTACTGTCACCCCCATCTTAGCAATTCTTGTCCTATGGCCATCCCTTCCTCTCTACTGGCCACCACTGCTCTAGTACAGGCTCTCTGTACCTCACATCATAACAACTCTTGCCCCTCTTCCAATCCATTCTGCCCACCAAACTCTGACATCAACCAGTGCCTAAAATTTATCACTTCATTCACTTATCAAGACCTTCAACGACTCCTTAAACTCCTTAGTTGGGCATGTGATCTTTTACTCCATTCCTGGCACTGGGGCTGGGGAGTCCTTCCACTTCAGACATATACTCACAGGTCACGGACTGAAAGTCCCCACGCAGGTATGAGATCAGGAAATAACACACAGCTTCCTTTTCATTCTCTTTCTTTTTTTCTACCACTTTCTTATACTTAATTTCCTTTTCACCTTCTTCTCTGTACCAGTGACACAACAGGAATTTCTAACCCCTAGTAATTCTGATAACTAAAACAGATGATTGAACATTGTCCTAATCAATAATTAACAATAAGACAGATGTGGGCATAAGAGAATGGAAGTGGGAAGAAGGAGATCTTAGTGGTGGAATAACTGTGTACCCAAAGTTCTCATTGCAATTCTAAAATAAAGTCAGGAGAGAGACCATACAAGCTCTCAGATCTGATAATGTAGACCTCATTGAGGATGAAGAGTGTAACTTGCTGCCCAGTTATTTAGGAAAACAGAAGTAGCATGAACACAACTTTTCTTACAGTTTTCTAGATTTCCACCTATATCACATCAGATGCTAGATAAGATCCTGGGTTTGCCTACAGTGTGGATAAATATCTGATGCAAAAGAACTAAATATGAAGTTAAGGCATCCTAGAAAATTTGTAATATTACTCCCCCTCAACCCCCAGTCAAACTGAGGATATCTTGTTTTTATTGGATATGCCTTCTCTGCCTTTCTTAAATCTCACATTTTAACTGCATTTTCTTAGGTCTTACTTACATCTTCAGAGTAAAATGAATTTTCTCTCCCATTTCATAAAATGTTGTTTTTTGCAGAAAAGAAGTACAACAAACAATTCTCACTGTACTCACAAATATTTTGAACACCAATCTGAGATCTATGGTTTTCACCCAAAAATAAAATTGCTATTGATCAGAGATACATCATTTACATATACACAATTCAACTCCTTTCTACCTATCCCTCATACTTCCTACCCTTCAGAAGGAGGAATCAGTTTAATGATATCTAGGTGTTTTAAACCTTCTCCTTTCCTCCTTCTCTTTCTTGATTGAAGGAAAAATCGGGGGCTGTACACAAAAGGGAATGCCATATGTAGTCTGACAGCATACTTTTGTGAGATTACAGGAAGTAGAATAGAGAATGTCTTCCAGATAACTGAGAAGTAGTGGTTACACTTAGGATTAACAGGGCCCAGAACATTTATAACCTTTCACTACTCCAATATCTGTCCACGGGATTGAATGTGAGCCCTCATTCAGAGCCCTGACATAGGTAAAATATAAAATACTTGTTTTGTTTTAGCAAAAGTCTTTGTCTGCCTTCTTCACCCTTCCCCTTCTCTTCAATTATATCTCCCAGAATTCTGGTGCTTTCTGTACTGCCTCTGAGAATAATTTCTAATGTTAGAATGTCAGATATTATATTAGGAGGCTATAAGGGCAGCTATTCATTGAAAAATGCTTTTTAACCAAACACCTACTCTTGGCAATTGTTGCCTTCCTCAAAATGTTAATCATTATTTCTAGGAAAGAAAGGCTCTATAATAAAAGTCATTTGTTTTTAAACACTGGCTCAAGCAGATTTCTCAGAACTTTTAATATGCTAATGAGCACCCAGGACTCTAAAAGGCAGTTCTGGCATGCAGAGAATCCCAGACTTACTTGACCAGCACTACTTTCAATAAACATCTATCTGCTGCGGGGCAAAATGGTTTGGAGATAGTTGTGCTTGGAGAATTAGGAGAATGCAGAGAGCCCCTATTTGGAATGAAAGAATTAGAAATAGCCTCATGAAAGAACATTTAAGCCAGGTCATGCAGGATGGATAAGATGTGACTGTGCTGAAGTGGGAAGAAAGGCACAGAGGACACCGAGTGTGGGCAGTCCTGGGAGGGCCCCTCACATGGTTCTCTGAAGCTAGTCCACCCATCCTGCGCTCCAGCCTGAACCTACTCTGGGGGTCCCTACTGTTCAGTCCTGACAGGGCCCAAGACACCCAGCCAGGCATGAAGACACAGCTGTGAAGAGGAGGGGAGGCAATGAGACACGAGGAGAGGGAAGAATGGCAACTTCCGAGAAGTAGGTTGCTGTGAGCTAACTTCTCATCCTCTCCCACCTCCTTCCAAATATTTTCTTATTTAGTTCCCTTTTGGTCTAAGCAAGTTAATATATCTTGCTTGTTGTGGTTTTTAAAAGATAAAATTCTTGAAAATAAGAAATCTTTACTTTTCTACATATAAACAAAGTTTTGCAATCATATAAACTGTATTATTGCCCCACTTTATTTCAGATGTTGAGATCTGTATGTCAACTTGTCAAAAATGACTGCTTTCTAGAATAAAGTAGATGTATAGTGGGTGCAGAGAGTTCCATTGAATCAAACTCATTCCCCCCATTTCTGAATATCTGAGGCAAGGATTATTAGAGAAAAATATTTTTTAATTTGAAAATGAGAATGGATGGCATAAATGCACTCATGAAGCTAAACCAATGGGCTAAATGTGGTATAGAAATATGAAGGGGTAGGGAGTATTAGTGTTTATAGAATGGTGCTAAAAAACAAAAAACTTTGGCACATATTTATTGTTTAAAAATAAACAAAACTAGGAAAAGTCTAAAAAGCTGAAGAAAATTAAAACTACCAGAAGATAACTGCTACTTAATACTTTCATTAAAATTATGTTTGGTAATTTAAAATAGATATTTTGATTGTACTAAAATACACATAATATGAAATTTACTCTCATAAACACTTTTAAGCATACAGCTCAGTTACATTAAGTATATAAAATGGATTTTGTCATCCAAAAAACTTGCGTTTCTCACGCAAGGTCAGAAAGATTGCCATTTGGCCTTTAACAAAAAACTACTTATTAATAATACATAAGAGGACAAAAGGAATATCCCTACAGAATATTTAATTAACATCTTTTTTTTAAATTTTTTATTCAGGTATTATTGATATACACTCTTATGAAGGTTTCACATGAAAAACAATGTGCTTATTACATTTACCCACATTATCAAGTCCCCACCCATACTCCATTGCAGTCACTGTCCATCAGTGTAGTAAAATGCCACAGATTCATGGTTTGCCTTCTCTGTGCTACACTGTTTTACTCATGACCCCCCAACACCATGTGTATTAAACATAATACCCCTCAATCCCCATTTCTCTGCCTCCTGACACATCCTCCCACACCCCTTCCCTTTGGTAACCACTAGTCCCTTCTTGGAGTCTGTGAGTCTGCTTCTGTTTTGCTTCTTCAGTTTCACTTCATTGTTATCCTCCACAAATGAGGGAAATCATTTGGCACTTTCTAGTCTTTTTTGATGCAATTGTGAAGAGAATTGTTTTCCTGATTTCTAGAATAAGCCTGGCTTATTTCACTGAGCATAGTAGCCTCCAGCTCCATCCATGTTGTTGCAAATGGTAGGATTTGTTTCTTTCTTATTGCTGAATAGTATTCCACTGTGTATATGTACCACACCTTCTTCATCCAATCACCTACTGATGGACACTTAGATTGCTTCCACATCTTGGCTAAATGGTGCTGCAATAAACATAGGGGTGAATATGTCTTTTTGAGTCTGAGAAGTTGTATTCTTTGGGTAAATATCTAGGAATGGGATTTCCGGCTCAAACGGTATTTCTGTTTTTAGTTTTTGGAGGAAACTCCACATTGCTTTCCACAATGGTTGAACTAGCTTACATTCCCACCAGCAGTGGGGAAGGGTTCCCCTTTCTCCACATTCTCACCAGCATTTGTTTTTCTTAGTCTTTTCTATGCTGGCCATCCTTACTGGTATGAGGCGATTATCTCGTGGTTTTAATTTGCATGTCCCTGATGATTAGTGATGTGGAGCATCTTTTCATGTGCCTGTTGGCCATCTGAATTTCTTCTTTGGAGAATTGTCTCATCATATCCTCTGCCCATTTTTTAATCAGGCTATTTGCTTTTTGGGTATTGAGGTATGTGAGTTCTTTATATATTTTCAATGTTAACCCCTTGTCAGATATGTTATTTACAAAAATACTCTCCCATACTGTAGGATGCCTTTTTGTTTTGTTGATGATGTCCTTTGCTGTACAGAAACTTTTTAATTTGATGCGGTCCCATGTGTTCATTTCTGCTTTTGTTTCCCTTGTTCAAGGAGATGCGTTCAGGAAGAAGTGGCTCATGCTTATACTCAGGAGATTTTTGCCTATGTTGTCTTCTAAGAGTTTTATGGTTTCATGACTTACATTCAGATCTTTGATCCATTTTGAGTTTACTTTTGTGTATGTTAAACAATAATCCAGTTTCATTCTCTTGTTCTAGCTGTCCAGTTTTGCCAACACCAGTTGTTGAAAAGGCTGCCAGTTCCCCATTTTATGTCCATAGCTCCTTTATCGTATATTAATTGACCATATATGGTTGGTTTATATCAGGGCTCTCCAGTCTGTTCCATTGGTCTATGGTTCTGTCCTTGTGCCAGTATCAAATTGTCTTGATTACTGTGGCTTGCAGTAGAGTTTGAAGTTGGGGAGCATAATGTCCCCAGCTTTATTCTTCCTTCTCAGGATTGCTTTGGCTGTTCAGGGTCTTTTGTGGTTCCATATGAATTTTAGAATGATTTACTCTAGTACATTGAAGAATGCTGTTGGTATTTTGATAGGAATTGCACTGACTCTGTAGAGTGCTTTAGGCGGGATGGCCATTTTGACAATTTTAATTCTTTCTAACCAGGAGCATGGGATGTGTTTCCATTTCTTGGTATCTTCTTTAATTTCTCTCATGGGGGTCTTGTAGTTTTCAGAGTACAGGTCTTTCACTTCCTTGGTTAGGTTTAATCTGAGGTATTTTATTCTTTTTGACACAATTGTGAAGAGAAATGTTTTCCTGATTTCTCTTTCTGCTACTTCATCGTTAGTGTATAGGAATGCAACATATTTCTGTGTATTAATTTTGTATCCTACAACTTTGCTGAATTCAGATATTAGAACTACTAGTTTTGGAGTGGATTCTTTAGGGTTTTTTTATGTACAATATCATGTCATCTGCAAACAGGGGCAGTTTAACTTCTCCCTTACCAATCTGGATGCCTTTTATTTCTTTGTGTTGTCTGATTGCCGTGGCTAGGACCTCCAGTACTATGTTGAATAGAAGTGGGGAGAGTGGGGATCCTTGTCTTGTTCCCAATCTTAGGTGAAAAGCTTTCACCTTCTTGCTGTTTAGTATGATGTTTGATGTGGGACTGTCATATACGGCCTTTATTATGTTGAAGTACTTGGCCTCTATACCCATTTGGTTGAGAGTTTTTATCACGAATGGATGTTGAATTTTGTCGAATGCTTTTTCAGCATCTATGGAGATGATCATGTGGATTTTGTCCTTCTTTTTGTTGATGTGGTGGATGATGTTTATGGATTTTCGAATGTTGTACCATCCTTGCATCCCTGAGATGAATCCCACTTGATCATGATGTATGATCCTCTTGATGTATTTTTTAATTCGGTTTGCTAATATTTTGTTGAGTATTTTTGTATTGATTGTCATCAGGGATATTGGTCTGTAATTTTCTTTGTGGTGTCTTTGCCTGGTTTTAGTATTAGAGTGATGCTGGCTTCATAGAATGAGTTTGGAAGTATTCCCTCTTCTTTTACTCTTTGGAAACTTTAAGGAGGATGGGTATTAGGTCTTCACTAAATGTTTGATAAAATTCAGCAGTGAAGCCATCTGGTCCAGGGGTTTTATTCTTAGGTAGCTTTTTGATTACCAGTTCAATTTCATTGCTGGTAATTGGTCTGTTCAGATTTTCTGTTACTTTCTGGGTCAGCCTTGGAAGGTTGTATTTTTCTAGAAAGTTGTCCATTTCTTCTAGGTTATCCAGTTTGTTGGCATATAATTTTTCATAGTATTCTCTAATAATTCTTCGTAGTTCTGTGGTTTCCGAAGTGATTTTCCTTTCTCATTTCTGATTCTGTTTATGTGTGTAGACTATCTTTTTTTCTTTATAAGTCTGGCTTGGGGTTTATCTATTTTGTTTATTTTCTCAAAGAACCAGCTCTTGGGCTTCATTGGTTCTTTCTATTGTTTTATTCTTCTCAGTTTTATTTATTTCTGCTCTAATCTTTATTATGTCCCTGCTTTTACTGACTTTGGGCCTCATTTGTTCTTCTTTTTCTAGTTTCATTAATTGTGAGTTTAGAGTGTTCATATGGGGTTGTTCTTCTTACCTGAGGTAGGCCTGTATTGCAATACATTTTCCTCTTATCACAGCCTTCACTGTGTCCCACAGATTTTGCAGTGTTGCATTATTGTTGTCATTTGTCTCCATATATTGCTTGATCTCTGCTTTTATTTGGTCATTGATCCATTGGTTATTTAGGAGCATGTTGCAAAGCCTCCATGTGTTTGTAGGATTTTTTCATTTTCTTTGCATAATTTATTTCTAGTTTCATACCTTAGTGGTGTGAAAAACTGCTTGGTACAATTTCAAGCTTTTTGAATTTACCAAGGCTCTTTTTGTGGCCTAGTATATGATGATCTATACTTGAAAATGTTCCATGTGCACTTGAGAAGAATGTATACTCTGCTGCTTTTTGGTGTGGAGTTCTGTAGATGTGTTAGGTCCATTTGTTCTAATGTGTTGTTCAGTGCCTCTGTCTCCTTACTTATTTTCTCTCTGGTTGATCTGTCCTTCAGAGTGAGTGGAGTGTTGAAGTCTCCTAGAATAAATGCATTGCATTCTATCTCCCCTTTTAATTCTGTTAGCATTTGTTTCACATATGTAGATGCTCCTCTGTAAGGCACATAGATATTTATAATCGTTATATCTTCTTGTTGGATTGACCCTTTTATCATTATGTAATGTCCTTCTTTGTCTCTTGTGACTTTCTTTGTTTTGAAGTGTATTTTTTCTGATGCAAGTACTGCAACTCCTGCTTTTTTCTCCCTATTAGTTGCATGAAATATCTTTTTCCATCCCTTCACTTTCAGTCTGTGTATGTCTTTGGGTTTACAGTGAGTCTCTTGTAGGCAGCATATAGATGGATCTTGCTTTTTAATCCATTCAGTGACTCTATGTCTTTTGATTGGTGTATTCAGTCCATTTCAATTTAGGGTGATTATCGATAGGTATTTACTTATTGCCATTGCGGACTTTAGATTCATGGTTACCAAAGGTTCAAGGTTAACTTCCTTACTATCTTAGAGTCTAACTTAACTCACTTAATATGCTATTATAAACACAATCTAAATGTTTTTTTCCTCTCATCCTCTTTCTTCCTCCTCCATTCTTTATATATTAGGTATCATATTCTGTACTCTTTGTCTATCCCTTGATTGACTTTGGGGATAGTTAATTTAATTTTGCATTTGCTTAGTAATTAACTTCTACTTTCTTTACTGTGGTTTTATTACCTCTGGTGGCAGCTCTTAAACCTTAGGAAGACTTCCATCTATAGCAGTCCCTCCAAAATACACCGTAGAGATGGTTTGTGGGAGTTAAGTTCTCTCAGCTTTTGCTTATCTGGAAATTGTTTAATCCCTCCTTTAAATATAAATGATAATCTTGCCATATAAAGTATTCTTGTTTTAAGGCCTTTCTGCTTCATTGCATTAAATACATCATGCCACTCCCTTCTGGCCTGTAAGGCTTCTGCTGAGATGTCTGATCACAGCCTGATGGGCTTTCCTTTGTATGTGATCTTATTTCTCTCTCTGGCTGCTTTTAATAGTCTGTCCTAATCCTTGATCTTTGCCATTTTAATTACTGTATGTCTTTTGTGTTGTCTTCCTTGGGTCCCTTGTGTTGGGAGATCTGTGCAACTCCACATCCTTCTCCAGATTGGGGACGTTTTCAGCAATTACCTCCTCAAAAACACTTTATATCCCTTTTTCTCTCTCTTCTTCTTCTGCTATTATTTTCTGGTACCCCTATAATGCAAATATTGTTCCATTTGGATTGGTCACACAGTTCTCTCAATATTCTTTCATTCTTAGAGATCCTTTTTTCTCTCTGTGCCTCAGCTCCTTTGTATTCCTCTTCTCTAGTTTCTATTTCATTTATTGTCTCCTCCACCATATCTAATCTGCTTTTAATACCCTCCATTGTGCTCTTCAATGATTGGATCTCCAACCAGAATTCATTCCTGAGTTCTTGAGTATTTCTCTGTACCTCCATAAGCATGTTAATGATTTTTATTTTGAAATACCTTTCAGGAAGATTCATGAGGTTGATTTCATTTGAATCTTTCTCAGGTGTTGTATTCATAATTTTACTTTGTACCAGGTTTCTTTGGCATTTCATATTTGTATATGGCACCCTCTAGTGTCCAGAAGCTCTACTCTCTGTAGATGCTCAGCCCGTGGAGCAATGTGGGGGGTCACAGGGGAGTGGTATTGGTGCCCGGGGGTTGGAAAGAGCTGTTTCCTGCTTCCTGGCTGCTATGCCTGCCTCCACTGCCAGAATCAGTAGGCCGAGCACACAGGTATAGGCCTCTATGCTTTGCGTTTGTAGTTGCTGTAGACGGGGCTTCCCTCTGGCTGACCTAACACCAGGGTAGGGTTTGCTGGTTTTCGAGCCAGGTGGGGCTGGCTGGGAGAAAGGTACAGTCAGCTGCATATCATGGAGGGGAGCCTTGGAGCTGTGTAACCAGCCAGGGGCTGGAGCACCTGAAGATGATGAAAGTTCCCAACCTGCTGGGCAGAGTGCACCTGAACAATTTTGTCTACCTGTCCTTTCTCCTGAGCAGTAAGCTCGTGCAATCCTTGTCCCTTTAGCAGCCAGCCCTCTTTCCGTTAGGAACTCTCTCAGACTGCCTGCCTTTCTTTTGTCCCAGAGCAGCTGTATATGGATCCCTGCTTTCCACAAGTGGCTGGAATCTCAGTCTCTACAGGAATTCTGCCTGTCTTAGCTTTTCAACCCCCTAATCATGAGAGTACCATGAAAGCACCATGAAATGTAGGTTTGTGCTCCCAGAGCAGATCTCCCGAGTTAGGTATTCAGCAGTCCCAGGCCTCCACTCCCTTCCTGCTCCATTTCTCTTCCTCCCACTGGTGAGCTGGGGTGGGGGAAGGGCTTGGATCCTGCTGGGCCATGGCTTTGGTACGTTACCCTGTTCCATGAGGTTTATTCTTTTCTCCAGGTGTATGCAGTTTGGCGCAGCCCTCTTTCCTGTTTCTCTTTCAGGATTAATTGTATTAATTATATTTTCATATTATATGCAGTTTTAGGAGGGAGCCTCTGTCTCACCTCTCACGGCCCCATCTTTAATCCTCTCTCTTAAGTAATATCTTAATAAAGCCCTTTTATCATTGAAGAGAAGGTACTATATAGATAAGTGGCACTACAAACATCATCTTCTTTCATAGAAGGTTGGCAAAGACTTTCTCACATTTGGGTTTCTTCACTTCCTGCTAAATGAAGCCATGTACTAGGGGTGCAGAACTCTAATTTAGCATTTGCTACTTGTAGTCAGAGAGTTAGAAATCCTGGCAAGAAGCCCAATTTCTGATGTCATACACTAAGCACTCCTCTAAGGCCAGACTTGCTTGGCAGCTCCACCCTTCCGGGAAAAGGAGAACAGCCAGATCTTTGCACATCCTCTGGGTTACACCTCTCAGAATCCCATAAATTGAGTGCAGGGCCCCCATAGGAAAATCTTATCAAACTTTTCCTTGGAAAATGAAGCAGTTGCATAATTATACAGCTGGACAACTTCTCAGCCCCAGTCATTTCAAACAGCAAGCATAAAGGAGACTTTTTCTAAAACCACACCCACAACTTCAGCCTCCATTGAAAGGTACCCAGGTGCTCTCATCCCAGAATACAATGTTTCAAGCCCTCCTGGCATAAGCACAGATCTATTTCATTTTAGGAAGAAATTAAAAGGAACAACAGTTTAAATCTCTTGCCTGAAGTCACTTGGAAATTACAGTGACAACTTAGGAAGGGAAAGTTAAGAGGGAACAGATTTTCTTTTTGACCCACTTATGCACATACAGTCTTTAAGGAAAAGGGAAGGAGAGAAGAGGGGAGAAAGAAAAGTTTTGGCAGCAAGTCACCGTCAAAGGCCCAAGTCTTCACATATATTTAAATAAGTGCCCAGTGCTTAGGCTCAAAGACATGTATATCTTCAGGTAGCTGAGGGGCATGGAAGGCACCAAAGTAGTGAGCTAAAGTCTCAAGGTCTGAAGCAAAGGCCAGCTTTGGAGGAACAACAGCAGTGCCAAAGGCTGGGGAAACCTGCTTCGGGACTGAAGTGATGAGAGGATGCCCACTCAGTGCCACACCACATGCCTACCATGTCCTCTTCACCATTTGTAGATAAGCCTGGTGCAATCTTTTTACAGCTCTTCATGGGCTATACAGATGGTTAGGAATTATCATTTGCTATCCTCCTATAAGTGCAAGGCACAGAGATACAACCCTGAAGCTGGGGGAATGAAGTAACTCTCCTGAGGTTCTCAGGAGACAGTTGCACAACCAGGATGCAGAACCAGCACTGAAGCCCACTCCTTTTCCACTCTTCCACAATGCTGACTTCAAGGAGGAGCACAGCAGAATGTCCAACTTAAGCTCATAAGAGAAAGATCTTATTTGTAATACATTAAAACAGGAGTTGGAAAACTTTTTCTGTGAAGGGCCAGTGAATAGTTTAGGTTTTGCAAGCCACTTAGGGTTTCTGTCAAATAATTCATTTTTGTTTTCTCTCAAAACCCTTTAAACACATAAAAAGCATAGCTATCCAAAAACTAGTCACAAGCTGCAGTTTGTCCATCCCTTTTACAAGCGAGGTCCAAGCAAGGCTCAGTGATTCTGATGGATGAGAACTGCAGCACTGATTCATGTCTTGATTACAAAGGGGCTCTTTATTTCAGAATGGGGAGAAAAACGGAAGCTAGAAGAGGATTGGTACTCAATCTAGTCACTTCCTGTACATTCCAATATTAATGTAAACTATAAGGAACAGTTGCCACTTACTCAGCCTCCTTCATAAGAGTCGTTTTAGAAGCTATTGAGCATTTATTTCATTTATTTCTTCATTATATTTCATGCCTTTGCGTATTCCAATTTAGGCATGAATCTGTCACTGAAAATCAATGCTTTCTGTTGTCTAATTAAAACTGGCTATTGCAGTGTCATAACATAATGAACAGAAACCTAGGAAGATTTGAGCTGACCGTAGGCTCTTTCAATATAATAAAAGACTTCTGGAGCTCTGTTTTTTGAAATTATAGAAGATATTTTCCATTTACTTTATGATACTTGTAAAACAGGCTTTTGAACAGTCCCTGCAACTTGCAATAACCATCCAGTCAGTCTAACAGATGCTGCAAACTGGATCCAGTTCATCAAAACCTGAGTACATAATAAGATGTATTTCAAATGACATTCAGATTTTGCTGTATGAGGCAAAATAATCTACAATTTATGACCTCTGCCTTGGTCTGGGCTATACAGCTTTAGAACCAGGTCCAAATATCTCTGGCTAAATATTTTCAGCTCTGCTGATGCACAGCCAGCTGCTTGGTACTACAGAGTGGAAACAGAAGATGGACACTAGAGGCCATTTTAATAGCAATAAATGCTATTTTCACTGCTGAGTTAAACAAGTTAGAAACCAGAAGACTCCAAATTCCAAAGGTGAGTACCTTATTCCATGAGGCTGCATGTGAAACCACACAGCCCATTCTATAGGGAAATATATATAAGCTGATTTTAATTACAGGAACAGCTAGGAAACTGGGACAGGAATGAGTTTTGTCCCTTTTGTCCACTGCACAGTCCCCTCTTATGAAACCAAGGGCAGTGAGGAAAAAGACCTGACCCAAGACCTCCTAACACAGATGAAACAAAGACTGGAAAAAGTGACCAACTGCAAAAGCCAATTGTGGAGTGCAGCCAACAAAGGAAGTGCTTCCTTGTATCTAAAGGACTTGGCAACCTCAGTCATGATGAAGACACCAAGCAGAGAAAGGAAAGGAATTAGATTTGAGTGCCTCCTAAGGTCTTGGAAGTGTACTAGGCATTTTATATGCAGTATATCATATGAACATCATCAACTTTTAAGATGGAAATTCAAATTCACACCCCCATTTTACAGATGAAGGACTGAGGCTCAGAGAGAGTCTTACCCAAGATCATACAAATAAGAAGTGCAAGGCCTAGCATTTGAACTGGGTCTGCCTGGGATCAAACCTGTGCTTTCATTCCATCAGGCTTCATTGCCCACAAAAAAATACCAAAACAGAACATAGAGTAGGCGACATTCAGAAGGCAGATGATACTTGCAAGCAGCAGGGCTCCAAGCTCAGGCCAGGACTGTACCACCCCCACATGAGAGCTGGCAAGGGCAAAGGTAAGTGCCATAGTTGCAAATGACATCTTAATTTGACACCAATGATCTTCCCAAAATCAACTCCCAAGGCCCAGCACCAAGTAGGGAAGGAGAAAAGTTGATACTTAGTTGGCACCTTCAGAGTTCAGAGGAGTCAGCTGTCTGGAAAGGTAACTTGGACCCCACAAAATAAGAGGCTGAAGCTGTTTGAATACTGACTGCCATGGCTTCAGATCAGTCCAGGAACTAAAGTTGAGCCTTTAGGTGAGAACTCAATGTGGGGAAGAAGAGGGAGTAGAGGCAAGGGTTATGACATAGGACTGGCAAGTTTTTACTTCGGGCAGGCAAATACAGTCAACTCTGCTTTCCATTTCTTCATGTTGATGACTTTCATAGGGGGCCAAATCTCCCCCCATCAGAGGAACAGAGGAAACAAGGACATAATCTAAGCAAACTTAAGAAAGAAAAATGGTTTTGCCAGAATTAGATCAGAATCTTCTATTTCCAAACAGCAACCTTGAGTTGGCAGTGTAGAGCCTCAGGAGCAGGTTCTGGGAAGAGCCCTGGTGCCAGGCACGCCACCATTAGCATCTGGCATCCCTCCCCTGCCCTTGCTGCCAGCGCTCTCACCCTCCTGCGGGCTACCGCCCACCACTTCCTTACCCACGTCACCTGATGAGGCACATGAAGCCAGTCCTGGATGGTGAGAGGCACAGGCAAGGCAGCTGGAGGCAGGAGCAGTGAGCTGAAGGCCAGGTGGCCAAGAAGGTAAATGCCCCCATCGGCAACCTTCCTCTCCTCTCCAGAAAGAAGGGGCTACTCTACAAATACAGGGGCAGGAGGCAGCATTTCAAAATTCCACCCCCGATTCACTAGGCTATGACTGAAACGAGATCCAGCTGAGACCCCTTAGGGTGACTAGATGATTACTTAGTCCCTGTCTCCGCTCTGTGACAGAAACCACAGTCTCAAGGCATGTAACTGCCTCCCGGGGCGTCCTCAGTGCCTGAAGGTGACACCCAGGCTGGACAGAGACCTAGGTATGGCCTTTCTGGGCTGGTGCCTTCTCCTCCAGGTCTAGTGATGGCCCTGCTCCCGGGAGGGTCGTGGGGCGGGGCTGGAGGGCGCCTGCACAGGCTGGCCACGGCTCCTTCCGCAGCCACACCATCATGTTCACAGATGCAGCATCCCTCACCCTCCTCCCCATGAGAAGGAGAATCCCAGTGAAAGGAGGTCGGAACAACCAGATCCCTTTCTTCCAGAGCCTCATTTAGCCCAAGAGGAAAATGGAGTTGAATAAGCAGAAAATTTTTAGAAAATCTAAAATACTATACGAATAAAGTACTATTGCTGCATTCAATCTAGATAAATCAGCTTGCTCAGTGAGATAAACGGGCACTTTGAAAAAGATATTTGCTTCCAATACAAAAGATTAATTGGAAGAGATTTTTCAATCACAGAGATAATAAAAAAAAAATCTCAAGAAGTTATCTGGTCAGACAGTCAATCTTTATAAAGCTCTCCTAGAAAGGAAGTTACACAGTTAACACACGAACAGCCTTTATGAACAAGAAATAATTATTCAGCCATAAATCCCCAAAACTTTCTTAATTTTAAAGGAAATACCTACCACTTCACTGTCAATGGAAAGAAAGTTACCATCCACAAAAAAGTGCCCATACAGGAATTTTCTTGCCTCAGTCTATTATTCTCCAAATAAAGACAATCCCAAGTCATAATTATTTCCTCAATTCTTTCACCATTTTTTTCTGAACCCTCTCCCAACTGATCATGAACTCAGGACTGATCATTTAATTCTTAGACAATGCAGCTGGTGGTAGTTTTTGCCAAGTTAAAATGGCTTTACCCCATGTGTTTTCCACACCCATTAGTTAAGGTTTTGGTTTTGTCTATTTTCCAACTAGCAGTCTCAGTTTAAAACATGGTGGAATATGCAGAAAAGAGAAGTAATTAGTGTTGGAAACTCAACAAATGCCTAAGCTAATTTATAGGCTGAAAAATAATCTACTCAAATTTTAAATCAAAATGCAGCAATGTGGAAAATGGGCACATGGCTACACAACATAAATTACCAAAATTATAAAAAGCTGTTAATACTGCACAAGACATTGCTGACTATCTGTCACCATTATAGCTTGTAGAATTAGTTGTTGCAGGAGAAACTGATTTCTTGAAGACAAGTTCCTACTTACTTAAATACCCATGTGCTACAAAAGTTAAGTACAAATGTTCATTCCAGGTGGACTCTCCTCAAATAACCACCAAATATTCTAGTCCCAAAGTAAAATCATGGTGAATTGATTTTCTTTCAATTACCCTAGTTAAACACCTTAGACCAGTGGCTCTCAACTTTGGCTGCCCATTGCAACCACCTCAGGAACTTTAAAAACTACTGATTACTGGGCCCCTCCCTCAAGATTCTGATGTAATTCCTCTGGAGTGAGGCCTGATATTGGGATTTTTTAGAGTTGTTCAAGATTACCCAATATGCAGCGAAGATAGAGAAACCACTGTCTTAGACAATATTTAACATATCAATTAAAAGTAATGTGTTGGAAAGACAAGTAACTCAACGGTTACCATACAGTGAACTAAGTACTGAGATCAAGGTGCAGAGAGCAGTGAAGGGAGCCTGACTGTGGGCGGAGGCATCTAACACAACCAGGCAGAGAGGAAGTGGTGTAAGGGACAGTTTCTCAAATGTGGTGATTAAGCTGGGTGTTGATGGCTAAGTAAGAGTCTACCAGGAGGAGAAAGTGGGGAACGGCATCTCAGGAGGAGGGACACATTCTAATGTGCAAAAGCCCAGAAGCAGGAGAGCATGGCCCCCTTCCTTGGAGCCCTGCAAGTTCTTCACAGGTAAGGCAGAGGGTGGGTGTGAATACAAGAGGGAAAGGAGGCTAGAGGAGTTTTCCAGGGGGTCTAGAAGGTCCAGACTGGTAATATAAATAGACCAAGTAGTCTGAGTATAAGGCAACAGTTGGTATGGCAAACTGCCCAACCGGGTGGTGGGAAAAGCAGGGAGCTGTTGCTTTTTAGCTCCAGCCAATGTGAGAATAAAGGCTCAATATTGACACATCTTCCAGACTCCAAAGGGGGCTGAGAAACTGGTCCTTATGTGAAATATACAGGTTTTAAATGCTGTGCAGGACAAAGAAT
Source organism: Manis javanica (assembly GCF_040802235.1). NCBI lineage: Eukaryota > Metazoa > Chordata > Mammalia > Pholidota > Manidae > Manis > Manis javanica. The sequence goes on from NC_133158.1 coordinate 143,327,701, forward strand.
TTGCAGGGCAGATGCCACCTACAGGCTGCAGGAAAACTATAACTTTTCAACAGATTATAGAAAACTACTGAGGGGTTTTAAAGAGAAGTAAGGAGTAGCATCCAATTTAGATTCAAGCTCATATTTAAATGTGAAATTGAATTGCAGTGTTGCGAACAGTAACCTGACAGGTCCCACAGTACAAAGCTCTCCCCCTACAGGAATGTTAGTCAATGTGTCACTCTTCTGAAATTAGGCCCCTACTTTTTCATTTCTCAGATTCAATACAGTACTGTCTTAGTTGTAACTAAAGGAAGAGTAACAACTTGGCAAATATTAAGATGCAGGTAAGGATCACATTTACTACACTACAAGGTAATGTAAATTACAGTCAGATTTGAATTACACATGCTGCTAAAGTACAAGGTAGTAATCAAAAATCACAAGTGATCTGCCAAGCTGGGCTAGAGCTCTGTGCCCTCGGCAGTGATCCACTTTAGGCTGGGAACACAGCCAGCTGCCCAAGCAGAGCAGCCTGACAGGAGGGGGGTGGAAAATCCAGATGCCAGGAGAAGGTCAACCAGTCCCCAGAGAGGACTTTGCTCCTCCATCTGGGCCCCCCTCAGTCTCCTCCCCACGGTCAATTTCCCAAATGTAAAGGAGAAGCAGATCCCTTATATATGATGACCAGTTGTCAAATACTATAAGGACCAACTGTAAATGTGAATTCTCCACACCCTCTCTAAGAAGTTAGTGTCTATTCAACATCACAAGGTAAAGCCCCACACATGTCAAACAGAGCACCTACAGAAAAGATACTCAAAAACATTTATAACAAGGCACTTGGCTTAAATTTGGCAAAGCTGTATTTCACAAACATAGTTGTCTATAAACAAAATTAGGAAATGAAAACATTTCTCAGACCTCATGGATTTGATTAGGGAAAAAAAAAAATCCTGAACAAAAAATGGGCAGTGCTAAGGAACGCACCATATATGCATGGCTAAAACTGATTCTCCAAATCAAAAATACGGGCGGAAGTCCTGTGCAAAGAAAGACAGACTGTTTATTTAGTAAAGAGCTAACTGCTTGTTATTCTTTTCTTCAGGTTTTAACAAAAAGAGAAAACATTATCATTACCATGTCTGGTAAAATGCCTGTAGTCTCCGCATGTCATTTCTAATTTTAGATATGGAAATGGGATTTTCTCAGGCATTCTGACTTTCAAAAAGGGGTTGTTGAACTGCAAGATACTAGGATCTCTGAAAGCTTGAAATTATATAATAACATTTATAACTCAGCAAAAACAATGGTCCTTTCTTTCCCAAGGAAGAGGCTATTTAAAATTAGATTACATTTAACAATCTCTATGCTGAGTGTCTCAAATATTTTTTAAAGAATTAAATATTACACAAACTCAAAAAAGATCTCTAAAGGCAGAGAAGGGAAAATACCTTTGAACATGAAGTCTCAAAGCTTAATTTGAAAAACTGTTCTTCTCCATCCATCAATTGTCATGCATAATTAAATACCAAAATAAAGAAATAATAGCAGTAATATCATTAGGTTTTTTTCATCAAGAAAATAGTCGTCTTGAAACCTGTAAAGCATGTATGAGAATGTATTAGACATTAGAATGTATCAGTGACATAAACGGTTTTCATCAGGTCTTACCTAAACTTGCCCACCACACTATTTTAATTTTTCCTTGATAGAGAAACTAATATTTGTAGAGAAATTACCAGTGGTGTCTTTAAAATGTGGCATAAGTTCTTCATTTCTGAAGTTCTTATTCAAAGACAATGTAATTACACAAATTGTCAGATGCTGAAATAGGGATGATCCTGCCCAGGATAGAGGCCTAGGTAATGACACCACATAGGAAAGGAGAAAAATGAGTTGTATGCGACTATAACTGCCTACTGGGAGACAAACACACCTCTTTCTACTAGTCCTGATTAGCTTTTGAGGAGCACCCTAAATTTCCCCTATTCATACTCAACACTGATCCCCAGGGTTTGCTTTAATGCTGCAACCAGGCAGCTGGCCAGAATGCATTCTTTCTTCCATTTTCACCTGCTTGGGCTTCCTGAAAAATCTAGGAATCTTATAGTTGAGAATTCCATTAAGGGAATTCGGCATCTCCTCCTTAATAGAGTCCAGGTTCTACCTTCAAAGAACCTAAACAACCACACCAGAAGTAGGAGTAGTGAGATTTTTTTAATTATACTTTTTTTTAACCAAACTCTGTATTTGTTTATTTAAAAAATTAACTTTAAAAAAGTACATTGCCCCAGGATTATTACTTTTGCTAGGATAAAAGTGAGATTTACTCATTTACCCATTTATACTTGCATCATAAAGAATAAAATACCTAGGAATAAATTTAACCAAGAAGGTGAGAGACCTGTACTTTGAAAACTGTAAGATCAATGAAAGAAATTGAAGATGATACAAATAAATGGAACTATATTCCATACTCATGGATTAGAAGAATTACTATTGTTAAAATGTCCATACTACCCAAAGCAATCTACATATTCAATGTAATTCCCATCAAAACACCAATTGCATTTTTCACCTAGCTAGAACACAGAACATAGAACATAGAACCTAAAATGCGTATGGAACCACATGCAGACCATGTGGTTCCATATGCATTTTAAGGCAATGAAAACTCAAAGCAATCTTGAGAAAGATGAACAAAATTAAGTATTATGCCCCCTGATTTCAAAGTATACTACAAAGCTATAGTCATCAAAACAGTATGATACTGGCATGAAAACAGACATGTAGGTCAGTGGCACAGAACAGAGAGCCCAGAAATAAACGTATGCATATATGGTCAATTAATCTATGACAAAAGAGACAAAAATATACAATGGGGAAAAGACGGTCTCTTTAAAAAATGGTGCTAGGAAAACTGGACAGCTACATGCAATAAAATGAAACTAGACCACTATCTTACACCATACACAAAAATTCAAAGTGGATTTTTTTAATAACTTGAATGTAGATTCAAAATCATAAAACTCAAAGAAGAAGACATAGGCAATAATCTCTTTGACACTGGTCTTAGCAGTATTATTTGGACGAGTCTCCTCAGGCATGGGCAATGAAAACTAAGACCAAAGGGATTACATCAAACCAAAAAGCTTTTTGCACAGTGAAGGAAACCATCAACAAAATTAAAAGGCAACTTACTGAATGGGAGAAGGGAGTTGATAATATCCAAAATATATAATGAACTTATACAACTTGGTATAAAAAAAAATTTTTTTTTAAATGGACAAAGGACTTGAATAGACGTGAACTGAGTAGGTATTTTCCAAAGAAGACATACAGGTGGCCAACAAGCACATGAAAAAATGTTCAACATATCACTAATCATCAGGGACATGCAAATCAAAACTACAGTGAGATATCCCTCATACCTGTCGGGTTAGCAATTATCAAAAAATCTGAAAGTTACAAGTGTACAAGGATGTAGAGAAACGGGAACCCTCATACACTGTTGGTGCGGATATAAATTGGTGGAGCCACTACAGAAACAGTATGAAGGCTCCTCAAAAAATCAATAATAGAACTATCAACATGATCTAGCAACTCCACTTCTGGGTATTTGCTTGGAAAAAACAAAAACACCAATTTGAGGAGACATATGCACCCCTATGTTCACTGCAGCACTATTTACAATAGTCAAGATATGGAAGCAACCTAAGTGCCCATCAGTAGATGCAAGGATAAAGAAAATGTGATACACACACACACATACACACACACAAGAATGATACTCAGCTGTAAAAAAGAATGAAATCTTGCTATAGGTGACAACATGGATGGACCTAGAGGGTTATTACACTAAGTAAAATGAGAAAGAAAAAGACAGGTAACATTATTTTACCTAAATGTAGAATCTAAAAAAACAAAACAAATAAACAAACAAAACAAACAGAAACAGACTCATATATACAGGAAATGTTGGTTACCAGAAGAGGGAGAGGTTGGGCAGGGCAGGTGAATAGGTAAAGGGGATTAAGAGGTAACAGTTTCCAGTTACAAAAAAAATAAGTCATAGGAATGAAAAATGCAGCTTAGGTAATATAGCCAATAATATTGTAATAACTTTGTAGGGTGATAGATGGTAGCTATATTTATCATGGGGATCATTTTTTAATGTATAAAAACACAGAATCACAATGATATACACCTGAACCTAACAGGATATTGCATGTGAATTATACTTTAATTTTTTAAAAAGTAAGATTTTTTAGAAGACTTCAAATAAGTCTCAGGCCTCTGTGACTTTCCAAAGACCATACCATACCACACTGTCTTTCTACCATAACATACTGTCTTCTAGTGTGACTTTATCAGGAACATTTTGAATTTATAGTATAAATAATATGTGCATGTTTGTATCCATATGCATGGTTCCCTAACTGTATCTGCCACTTACTTGCTCCTCCACAGGAATGCTGTGAGACTAAATGAGAACAAGGCTAAATAAACATTAGTGCCCTTCCCAAGACCTTGTTGCCTATCTTTTAAGATCCAGGTGCCTAATATTTAAAAATGAAAAGAATTCTAACACAGAATGGATTGTTCACCTGCACAGGATAACATAGGTAAACCTTGTTTCTGAACTCTGGCGTATAGGTTTCTATCCACTTGCTTATATGGCATACCACAGCCTAGCCTCATGATGACCACACCCTTCTCTCCTAGTCACATGACCAGGCACTGTCAATGACAGATCCCAGAGAACACCTGAGGTGGGAGAGGGAACCCCAGATAACAGAAAGTAAGGCAAAAGCATGAGGGCAGAGTCATATGAAAACTACAGCTTTCAGAAACTTCGTGGAACTAAAAACAGAAAGATGATTGAGCCTTTCCAACATAAGAAATCAGTTCAGGAAGAAGGAGTTTCATAGAGTTAATTCCAAGGACAAGACATCTGAGAAGGCGAGGCCAAGCAGAACCCAGGTCAGCCACCAAGATGAGATGCCTTCTGTGAAGTGACAAGGAAAGCACTTCTGAAGCCAAGGCTGGGAGGTGGGGCGGAGCTTGCTTTCCCAGGGATCCAGGCGGTGGATAGAAATAGCTCTAGCTGGGATTAGACAGTGGCTGAAAGTAAGAAACTGAAGAGCTGGAAGTGACTATATAAATTCAAACTGTGTGTAGCACTGAGCTAACAAGGATTGAGCAATATGAATCTATATGATACCCTAATCTACAGATAAAATAAGCCCCAGAATTCCCATGCACCATAGAGAGTTAAGTTATCTCATGCTGAGACATTGTGCAAGAGGAAAATACTAGAAGCAAAATGCACTGGATACAGGGGATACAGTTTGGAAAAGGAAAAAAAAAGAAAAGAAAACAACACCGCGCAAGGCCCCTGAGTAGGTTCAGGTGAGCACAGCTGCCTCGGCACAACCAGCCAGGCCCTGCTCTGCTGGACGATGTGCCAGATTCCGTCACATCGACACGAGAACCCCTGGCACCTGGGAGCACACACAGCGTGAGTCACCTGCTGGTGCACACAGGCTTGGAAACTGCAGACCACTCTGCTTTACTTGCTTCTCAGCCTGGGAATGGCCGTGGACTGGCAGCCTTCAACTAGACCATGTTCTGCATCCAATGTTGCCAGAAATAAAATATTACTACTTTTTCAGCCCTACAAGATACAAAATCCATTTACTTAAGAAATTTTTCTGCAAGTGCAAAACGTCCTTCAAAGCCATGATTTTATGTTCATATTCAGAAAAAGCTATTGGGCCTTAAAATGGATAACCCTGGATAAAAATCACCAATGTCTGGGATGGTCTCAGTAGGTACAGTAAATAACCCGGCAAACATTTTTGCTTTTTCTGTCATCATTACTAAAAGACCAAAAAAAAAAGTGTGTCATTATGAATATTATTAAACATTTCATAAATGTCATCATTCCAAGACAGAAAAGACTTACTTGTAGGTTTATGCTTTCTCAAATAAATTGTGAAAGCTGACCTATAACAAAGTATAACACTCTCCAAACAGGCTTTATACACTGTAGTATATTGACAATGAAATTTTATTCAGTTTTATTGAAAAAAGGAAAGCAGAACTTATGAACTAACTCATTAAAAAAATCTGTCTTACCCAAGTTTTTTTAAACTGTTCATCATTGTTCTCTACCTAAAATAAAAATATAGAAAATATGTGAAAGCTGTAGAATTACAAGGATGCCAGATATTCCTGTTCTTAAAGTACATTCATCCCAAGGAGTCTAGGTGCAGCAGAATCAGAAGTAGCACCAAACAGGGCAGAAAGAAAACAGCATTCTTAAGTGAGAGTTCTAAAGCTACATGGCAAATCACTGGCCTGGAGAGCATAATTATCACCAGAATTGCTGAAATTAAAATGACCCCAGCTCCAAGTGTTTAAATATCCCATGCTATTCTTTCAGAGAAAACAAAGAAATTTTTTTAAATAATTCACATTTTCCCCCATAGTGGCCAACTGGTTTTTGGCCACAAAACATCTCTCAGTACCATTTTAGGTTATTGAGAAAGTCTACCTCAGTATATCATGTATTCTGAACTTCTCCATGAAAAGAAAAAAGTACTGGGATTTTGACAATCAGCTGAAAGTCACAAAAACTGATGTAAGTAGAACAAAGATCTCTCTTTGTTTTCCCAATCCACCACACAACAGTGACCTACAGACAGGAATGTTAATGATACAATTAAAAGTTACCTAAAATTAAAACTATATAAAGGGAAAAAGCCTCAGAAGAAATCATATCTTAATATAAAACAGTGAAGGCTAAAAAGTCACTACTAAATTGATAATATTTGGAGGCAAAAACAGTAAGAGACAATTTTAATATTTTAACTATTATTAAAATCAGTGTTTCTTCTTGAAAACTCATGGAATGTACTATGAATAAAAAATAATATTCATTTATTTATGCATTCAACAAATGTTTATTGAGTACCAAATACAGGCCAAGTATTATCACAGATAGTGAGCACATGACAATTAGCAAAGGGTCCCCATCCTCGTGAGGCTTATATTTGGGGCTGGGGGCAGACAATACAGAAACAAAAATATGCTGACAGATGCTGAGTGACATGGAAAAAAATAAACAGGGTAAGGGGAAATGGAGTACCAGGAAATAGAGGGCAAATCCCATTTTATATCCAGTGCTCAGAGAAGCTTTTCTGATAGGCGGGCATACAAATAAAGACATGAAGGAAGGAAGGAGCAAACCACATGGCTATCTGGGAGCCGGGTTCCAGCCACAGGGAATAACAAAGTGGAAAAGGCCATGAACAGACTTGGGGTGCTGAGGATCAGGAAGGGAAGGCAGAGTGAGCATGGGGAGCAGTGGTAGATGCCGTGTTCTGTTTATTCTGAATTATCCAGGTGAAGGGGTAAGAAAAGCAGGGAGAATGAAAGGACAGGAACCACATGTCATTGGGCTCCTACTAGAGACATGATAAAGGATATTATCTCATTTAATTCACACTCCTATCCTACAAAACTTGCATTGTTACACCTGTTTCACAGCTGATGCACAGAGAACGTTAGAGACAGAGCTACTAATGGGCACAAGCAAATTTAAATGCAGATCCTTCCAACTCCAAAATTGATGCCCTTAATCATAATGCCCCACTGCTTTCCTGAGAATGCCAAAGGCACCAGCTGTAAAAGGGACAACAGTCAAGCCAACCAAGGCCCCACAAAGGGAAGAGGAAAGTTACACAGCTGATACCCACGCAACACTTCTATGTGGACATCCTACTCAGGTTTCTTATTTTTTCAGATCATTTAATGCGCTCATTGATGTAAGCAATATCTTCAAAACTTGAGGGTGAAAGGCGGATTAAGAAGTAAGGTAGCAGAGATACAGCCCAAAAATACTTGCCACAAAGTCTGGGCATCTCATTCTACCCTTTCCCCTGACCCCATCCCATCCTCCAGGTCCTGGTCAGAAGCAACCTCCCAGAAAAAAAAAGGATAAATATGAAAGGAATCCAAAGGAAATGATGGTGGTGGCAAGAGATAACATGCAGGTTTTCTTCTGCATTACCCCATTTTTACATAAGGGTATCCAGGCAAACACCATATACTTCAGTCTACAATGTACGTTAAGATGTCCAAATGAAGTCGTAGAGATTTATTCCTTTGTATATTTCCAGGCTAGGGTTTTCCAAGGCTCCCTGCTCTGAATTAGGAGGAGGTTGAGAGGGCAATATCGCGGTTGCAGATTGGTTCCAACTGAAAAAGAAAGTACTCCCTCTCTCTGCTTTCAGTTCAGATTTAGGGGAAAGCAGTAAAGTGATTTCCCTGAGACCAACCCATCAGGTCTTTCTCTAGGGAAACAACTAGTTGAAATTACTAACCCTGAGCACTGGTTAGCAAAACCACTCTGAGATTAAAAAGCTTCAGACAAAAACTGCTGGTGGAGCCCCGTGAGGCTTTGCAAACAGGTAAGTGGAGGGAAGTTTGCGGTTTTCCTAAAAGTAAAAAGATAAAAAAGATTAACAATTAAGCAGTGACTGAAGATAGTTTAAATTCACCTGGGGAAATGTACTTGTACATATGGTTTGGATTACTTTAAGACTGTTCAACACTGTATCAAGATAAATTTGCCATACAAAGCTACTCATTAGTCTTTCATTTTCTAAACCAAATCCAGAAACACCATAAACCGGCACAAATGATGTTCCTCATTTTATAGCTGGTGGTGATACATGGCACTACCAAGTCACACATCACGGCCCAAACTGGGATCTGAAGGTCCCTCTACTGACTTCTGAGCACCAGTTCCCACGTAGACGTGATTTTGCCCCCAAGGACTACTTGGCAATGTCTGGAGGCAGTTTTATTTGTCACAACTTGGTGGGTGGGGGAGGGAAGGATCCGGGAATGCTGCTAACCATCCTACTACACATCGGGCAGCCTCCACAGCAACAATGAATTATCCAGCCCAGAAGGCCAACAGAACCCCAGCTGAGAAACCCTGATCTAAAGTTAACTAGAAAAGGGAAGTATCCATTGTTTTAAAAAGAAAAAAAAAGGTGACAAATCAAGAACTGCAGAGACCAAGAGAGCTCTGAAATAAAGGGCTTATCAAGCCTTTGCAGATGCTAGCCAGGTAAGGACTGGGTCCTGGAACAGGAAGTTTCTGCTTCACCAGAAGCAAGACCAGTTCACACAACAACTTGTCTGCCTCACTCAAAAAGGGAACATTCACAAGGGGTCTCAAGGAAAGAAAGATGTTTAAATTGATATTGGCTATGTAAAAAGAAGGTGGGCTAACTCAAAGCAGGTAAACTCTGGGGATGGGTGGTTCGTCCATAGAGAAGGCTCGCGGACTAGTGCGGACTAGTGCTGGTTGAGGGTCGGGCACTGTTCTTCAGCAGGAGGGATGCAGTGGTTCAGGGGACCATCTAGATAATCGTTGAAATGACTCCATCCTGGACCATGGAGTTTCTGGTTAGCCAGGGCCCATAGCTATTGACTGATTACCTCCCCTTATCTCTTTTCCCCATTCTCTGGACCTTATGTCACTTAAATTAAGGACATTTCAGAATTTTTATCAAAAGACAAAAGTTGGAAAAATTACTGGGGAAAGACACTTGCTGATGGATGGGAATTTAAAGAAGAAAAGGTATGGCAATCCATTACACAGTGTGCTATCTGGATTGTACGTCCCCATTTTCCAATCTGTAAGTAGTATTTCTCCCTACAAGTGTTTTCCCCTGCATGGTGGGTAAGGTCACCTGGACTAAAACAGAGGCAGCTTTCTTTTTCAGCTGGCTATGGACACAGTCAAGACAGCAAAGCTGTCTTCTCCCAGCTTCAGCCACTGTGTCAAATCAGATCATTTCACCATCACCCCCTGGGTTTCTTCTTTCCATAAAGTGAAGATAACACTCTTGCTCTCAGAGGGTGTTGTTTGGATTAATCAGCCCATTAAGAACTGTGTGTTTTACAAGGAGGACAAAAGAGAGTTAAAGAGTTTTTAGATGCTACAATGATGCTTGCTGCTTGGAGCACTGGAAGGAATAACAATAAAAATATGCAAATCAAACTACTAAGAGAACAACATCTCTCCCCCAACCCCATCCCACCAAATGCTTTTCAGTGAATGTGCAGTCTTAAAATTTCCTATTATTTGTATATGGCTGGAAGCTAGAGTTTTAACAAGAGGAACATTATTTGCATGAGGACCCCTTTCACAGAAAGGTTCTCAAATCCTTCAGCCAAGTCAGAATGCACTTTTTCTCCTTACTATCAGATTTAATATGCAGTAGTCATCATCTTTTTTTAAGTAGTTCTACAAGTTATTTGACATCCCAGGCCACAGAACCTGAATACATACAATACATTAAAATTCTCCCATAAGCCAAAAGCAGAAACTTCCCAGATAAAAACAACAGTAACAAAATCTCCAAAATCCAGCTTTTAAAAATCAACCCATGAAAGAATTAAATTTCATGGAAATTAACATGCCAACCACTTTACTGAGTTGAGATTAAATAACATGCAGCTCTCACAGGATTTCCTGTCACAAAACATATCAGAAGGTTGAGGGAGGGTGGGAAGGAGACTGACAGCTTTTTTTTCATCTGGGTTGCCATAGGTCCCCCCTCACATCCCACAGATCACTTGAGACAGAAATATGTAATGTAGCACAAATTACCACAGGCCCTCTCGCCAAAGGTGAGCCTATCAGCCTCTGTCTCTGTGGCCTCTCCACACTTCCTTATCTAAAGAAAATTCCCATCCAGCTCTAAGGTTCCATTTTCCTAATATTTAAAAAAGGTTAACAGATTCTTGATGACCTGCAAATTTTAAGTCTTTTCTCTATCAAAAGTTCCTTTACTTTAACTTCACCCTCAAGGAGGTAGAATATAACTCACCATTCCTTAAGGGTGGGCTGCACATAGTGACCTCTTTCCAAAGACTACAGTATGAAAAGGGGGGCTGGGGGGAAAGGGAAGCTTACGGTAGAAAAACCCAATAAACACTATCGCAGCCAGATGATTACAATCACAAACAAAAGTCATAAGTCATGTTGGTTTTGTGCCTTTGATATGAAGTGGTAAGAACAGCACTTGACCTCTGTGGTCTCCCCAAAATCCATAACCCAATTCAGTCATGAGAAAAATATCTGACAAACCCAAACTGAGGGACGTTCCACACTGAGCTTTCCTGGTTGGTAGTCACACATCAATGTGCCTTAGGAAGATGCATCCTGAGGTCTCTGAAGCTTCCCATTTGGGACTCTTGGAGACCTTGCCCTACACATCTCTTCACTGACTGGTCTTGACTTGTATCCTTTGTAACAGAACTGTCATCTTAATACACTTTACTAAGTTCTGAGTCATTCTGGTGAGTTACTGAACCTGAGGGAATAGAGAAAACCCCTGCATTTATAGCTAGTTGGTCAGAAACACAGTTGGTATGGGAACCTGGAAACCTGGAAGCTTGTGGATGGCCAACTGAAATGAGAAGAGCCTCATGGAGGACTATGACCTCAGCCCGTGAGGCCTGCACAATTCCAGGTAGTGAGAATCAGAATCACCTCGCAAACAAACTGGGACTTTAGGTAATATCAATGCATCAACACTGGTTCCTCAATTCTGACAAATTTACCATACAAAGGTAAAATGTTAATAAATAGCAGAAAACTGGGGGCGGAGTATATGTGAACCCCTTGTACTATATTTAACTTTTCTGCAAATCTAAAATCATTCTAAAACATTTGTTTTTCAAAATATACCTTTATCTCAATTCTAGGCTATCACCCAATAGAAGTGGTGTTCAGTACAAATTTGTTGCTTAAGTGGTAGTAACTTTTCATATTATGCCACAATATTCCAAGAATTATCATAAACTAAATGGCACTAAGAAAAGTAATATAAGTGTAATTATATGAGCATATTACTTTAATCACCTCTCATTAGCTAACACAAAAATTAGTTATGTGTATTAGGCCTCGCTTTGATTTTTAGTCCACTTACTTCACTGTATTAACATAAGGCTCTCATTCTCACTCTCCTGAAAGGATAGTATTATGTATATTATCTGGGTGCATGCTGAGATTAGATTATTACCACAACAGTTCAGCCATAAAATTAACACACACCCATAAGATCTTAGGCCTACAAGAAACTCCAAACTCTCCTCACACCAAACTCCAGATGCTGGCCCATGTATGAACAGCTCCATTCTTCTCTTCCTGGAGCATAACAAGCTCATTGTCACCTTTGCACTAGCTGGTCCCTCAGCCTGGAACATTCTTCCTCCAGATCTTAACACAGCTGGCTCCTTGTTATTCAAGTCTCAGTAAGACGTCACTTTACCCAAGAGGCCTTTCCTGTCCATCCAGTCTAAAGATGCACTTCTAACACTCTTTTTATTTCTCCTTGTTTATGTTTTTTATCACATTGCTAATCATCACCTGCTACTTTCTAGTTTTTTATCTCTTTCTAGCTGTACATTACAATGTAAATTTCATAAGAACAGGGACCTTGCTTGCCTTGATCACTGCTTTAATCCTAGCCACTAGAACAGTGCTTGACATAGAGTAGGTACTCCATGAATGGTTTTTGAATGAATGAGTTAAATGGAACTAGACTTAAAGAAAATTATGCAATATGACTAATGTATAAGCTATCAAGTGAAAGAGGAATACATCTATTGAGAAGTTTACTAAATGATAACTATGCTCCAGTTTCCTCAGATACATTATCTTATTAAATCTTCACAAACCCTGCAAAATACATATTGTTATCACTATTTGCAATTCACAGATAAAGGCTGGAAGAAATCTAATAAGTAGTTTAATAGCAAAAGTGACATGACTTCATATCTGTTTGACTCTAAGCCTGTGCTCTTTCCACTCTTTTTCCAATGTATAAATCCAATTATTCATTTTATGACATTTTTTTTAAATTGTCTCATGACAACTGGGAGTCTCGCAGAATATGGACTACAGTGGTTGTGGTTATGACCTTAGTCTGATAAAACTAGTGAGTAAGGCCAGAAGACAGGTAGCACTAACAGAGCTGGACACAAGTAGTGAAAATATTGTGAGCTAATAATATGTTCACAAGCTAAAGACCTTCTGAATCTCTCTATTGGCCAAACACTTCGTTCAAATTCCATTGAAAGATAACTTAAACCTCCTAGGGCCTAGAATCCTCCATAAACATTGTACAACCTAGAAATAACTACCAGATGAGCTTAACTCCGACTAATATAATCCTTAACAATTTCCCTACCAAATTGAACATACACACTTTGACTAATATGGATGAGAAAACATGTAAGTTGTTACATAATTAAGTCTAAATGCCAACCTTTAAATGACCCTGAGATAGCTGGTCTCCCCATGAAGGCTCTGTAATCCCTTGGTGAGTTTCCTGCAGCTTGACCTTGTCATTGTGTCCCATCTCCAAAGGAAAATCCAACTGCACAGAGCATTCACAAGTAAAAAAAACCCTCAGCAAGATAACATGTCAGTGACACATCTTACCTTCAGAACATTTCCACCATATCATAGCATTAAAAAGAAAACACACAGAGTCACCTCTACTTGGCCAAGCCATCAAACCAGTAATTCACACCTAATTGCAGTTTCAACCTCCCCAAGAAATGTAGTCAGTCAGGAATATTCTGGTCAGCATCAGTAAGATTACCTGTCACATGGGCCCTCTCCACCCCCCATAAAGATGACATAACCTACACAATATGACCCCCCTGCTCTTCCACCTAAGGAAAGGTGACCTTGCCTGAAACAATCCCTTCTTTTCTTTTCCTAACAACTTCTTGCCCCACCTCCTACCTATAAAAACTTTCCATTTTGTGCAACTTTTCAGAGCATCTCTCTACTTGCTGGATGGGATGCTGTGCAATTCATGAATCACTTAATAAAGCCAAACAGATCTTCAAATTTACTCCACTGAATTTTGTTTTTTAACAGCAGGCTCCCCCTCAAGTCCCTCTGCTTTCCAAAGTCTGTGTTCTCAAATATGACCCTCTTCATGACATAGACCCCACAAAAAAAGTGTTCAGACTCCTGGATTCACTGTTTCTCTACCAGGCCAGTTTGCCTTCCCTAACTTACTTGATCCTGTTTTATATTTTATATTTACATATATCATATTTGCAAAGAACTCTGCTTCATTTTTATCCTGACAAATTCTCTTATACAACATCACAGTTAAAGAAGCATGCCAAATTTCTAAAGTGCTACAGAGAAAATAAGAATATTAGGAAAACTTTAAATGTTAAAAATGATAATGTAACTGTCACAAGCAAATGTCAAATATACAAACATTAAATCATTAATTAGTGTTAGACTCCACCAAAACAGGTTAATAATAGGTCACATAACTGGGAATATATTAAACCCTTACCTCCTAAAGCACAACAGCACTAGGCCCAGATAGTTGCACAGATGAATTCTACCAAATCTTTGAAGAAATAGGTAATTCCAGTGATATTTAAATGTTTGGGAACAAAAGTTAGATTTCAAATTCTTTGTATAATGCCTAAAAAACACCGATACAAATACCTTTTAAAAAAGATAAAAATCTATAAATCCACTTCCCTTATGAATATCATAGGATACATACTGATATTCATGTAAATATTGATGCAGAAAGCCTGATGAAAATATTAGTAAACAGCATCCATCAATACTTTAAAAGAATAATATGTGCATGATTGTGTTAGATTCAATACTAGTAAGAAAAAGAAGATACAATATTTGATCTACTGGGTAGTTTACCTCATAAGCAGGCTAAAGGAGAAGAAAATGACAATGCTTATAAATTTGAAAATATCTTAGATGAAATTCAACATACATTCCTAATTTTAAAAATTCTCAATAAAACAAAAAATACATATAGTTCCTTAATGTAATGATATGATATACATATATGTATGTTTGTGTAGATATAGATGTGTTTACATATATATATATATATACACAAAGTCCAAAGCCTATATAATGATTAATGATGAAATTCTAGAAACAGTCCTCCTAAACTGAGAAACTAAACATAGATTCACATTATCACCATTACTATTTAAGATTATTCTAGTAGTATAATTCAATGCAATTTGGAAGGGAAAGAAAAAGGAGAGATACAAACAGCAAAGGAAGAGGCAAAACTGTCAGTATGTACAGCTAATATAATTGAGTAACAAGAAGACCTTGCGAATCAACTGGAGAATTATTATATAAACAGTAACAGAATTTTGAGTATAGTGGCTTCTCTGTACGTAAAAAAAAGTTACAAAACATTCTGCCATTAATGATCTCATTTATAAGAGCAATAACTAAACAAAAAATTCCTAAGAATAATCTTAATAACAAATAAAAAGATTTGTATGAAGAACTTTAAGACTCTAAAAGTCATAATAGAAGTCTTAAATAAATTATAGAAAAACCCTGTTCCTGTATATTGTAAAAGTATTGATTTATCTCAAGTAATGCAATCTTAATAAGAATACCAACCAAAATTTTGTCACTGTCATTTTCAACAAGAAAAGCTGATTCTAAAGGTCAGATAGTAAAATGAAAGATGCAGGAATAGCTAGGAAAATTCTAGATTTTAAAACATTGTAAAGTTATAGTAATTTAAAGTTCATACTGGGTGGATAAAAAGCAATGAAACAGAAAAGAAGTTCAGCAATAGACCCAACCTATGTAAGATTCAGTGTACAATAAAACTACACTTCAAAACAGGTAGAGAAAAGATGTCATTCTAGCAGCCTGGAAAAATGAAACTAAATTTCTATCCACCTCATTTCTCATAAAATGATTTCTGATTAATCAAAGGCAAAATAATGAATCTACAAAAATAATTGAAACAAATAGATAATTTTTATCATCTCTGAATGTGAAAGTGCTTTCTAAGTGAAACACAAAATCCCAAAACTATAAAAGAAAACAGCTAAATTTAACAACATAAGAATTTTTTTTAATCTGCAAAGAAAAAATTCCATAAATCAAAACTGGAAAATACATCAGCATCATATACAACAAAGGGCAAATGTTCTTATATACAAAATAGAGATCTCTTACAACTTGATCAGAAGAACAATAATGCAATAGGAACATGGCAAAGGACATTAACGATGAGTGTACAAAATAAAAAACTTTTAGTTTATTTTAAAAATAGAAATGATTTTTAGTCTCTAAGAAAAGTTCAACTTTGGTCATAATTAAAGAAATGAAAGTGAAAATGAGATACTACTTTCACCTATCCAACAGGCAAAGATCAAAAAGCTTAAAAATGTAGTGTTCTGCAGTAATCAAAACAATTTGGTACTGGCACAAGAACAGACCCATAGACCAGTGGAACCGAATAGAGAACCCAGATATAAACCCACACATATATGGACAATTAATATGCAATAAAGGAGCCGTGGATACACAATGGGGAAATGACAGCCTCTTCAACAGCTGGTGTTGGCAAAACTGGACAGCTACATGTAAAAGAATGAAACTGGATTACTGTCTAACCCCATACATAAAAGTAAACTCAAGAGCATTGACCCCCCCTATACAGAATTTTATTGTTGTTAACAACCATTTGACCAATAAATATGAGAGATGCCCTCTCAAAATAAAATAAAATAAAATAAAAGTAAACTCAAAATGGATCAAACACCTGAATGTAAGTCATAAAACCATAAAACTCTTAGAAAAAAATATAGGCAAAAATCTCTTGGACATAAACATGAGCAACTTCTTTGTGAACATATCTCCCCAGGCAAGGGAAACAAAAGCAAAAATGAACAAGTGGGACTATATCAAACTAAAAATCTTCTGTACAGCAAAGAACACCATCAGTAGAACAAAAAGACATCCTACAGTATGGGAGAATATGTTCATAAATTATATATCCAATAAGGGGTTGACATCCAAATTATATAAAAAGCTCATGCACCTCTAAAAACAAAAAGCAAATAAGCCAATTAAAAAATGGATAGAGGAGCTGAACAGACACTTCTCCAAAAAAGAAATTCAGATGGCCAACAGGCACATGAAAAGATGCTCCACATCGCTAATCATCAGAGAAATGCAAATTAAAACCACAATGAGATATCACTTTTTGCCAGATAGGATGGCCAACATCCAAAAGACAAACAATAACAAACGTTGGCAAGGTTGTGGAGAAAGGAGAACCCTCCTACACTGCTGATGGGGATGTAAACTAGTTCAACCATTGTGGAAAGCAGTATGGAGGTTCAAAAAACTAAAAATAGAAATATCATTTGGCCCAGGAATTCCACTTCTAGGAATTTATCCCAAGAATACAGCAGCCCAGTTTGAAAAAGACATATGCACTTCTATGTTTATCATAGCACTATTTACAATAGCCAAGAAATGAAAGCAACCTAAGTGTCCATCAGTAGATGAATGGGTAAAGAAGATGTGGTACATATACACAATGGAATATTATTCAGCCATAAGAAGAAAACAAATCCTACCACTTACAACCATATGGATGGAGCTAGAGGGTATTATGCTCAGTGAAATAAGCCAGGTGGAGAAAGATAAGTATCAAATGATTTCATTCATCTGTGGAGTATAAGAACAAAGCAAAAACCAAAGGAACAAAACAGCAGCAGACTCACAGAACCCTAGAATGGACTAACAGTTACCAAAAGGAAAGGGACTGGGAGGATGGGTGGGATGGGAGGGATAAGGGGGGAAAAGGGACATTACAATTAGCACACATAATGTAGCAGGGGGGACATGGGGAAGGCAGTGTATGCAGAGAAGACAGGTAATGATTCTATAGCATCTTGCTGAGCTGAAAGACAGTGACTGTAATGGGTTATGTGGGGGGGACTTGATATTAGGGGGAGTCTAGTGACCATAATGTTGTTCAAGTAATTGTACATTAACGATACCAAAATAAAATTTTCTTTTAAATGTAGTGTTCTGGTAAAAATGGGGTTGTTCAGAAATTCTCCCCTAGCACTAATGGATGTATCAATTGGTCAACCCTCACAAAGCTCCTTTTGACAATATCTATCAAAATTAGAAATCACTGACCCACCAATTCCACTTCTATGAATTTATCCTAAAGATACACAGATGGAAAAGATATATGTGAATATATACATTCAGTGCAGCCCTCTCTGTAAGAGCAAAAATCTAGGGAAAACTTAAATGTCCATTGGCAAGGGATGGTTAAATAATGAATGATTCATCCACACAATGGAATATTGAACAGTCCGTTAAAAAAAAAAATGCAATAAAGAAAAAATTCAGATGGCCAAATTCAGATGAAAAGGTGCTCCACATTGCTAATCATCAGGGAAATGCAAATTAAAACCACAATGAGATATCACCTCACACCAGTTAGGATGGCCAACATCCAAAAGACAAATGACAACAAATGTTGGCGAGGATGTGGAGAAAGAAGAACCCTCCTACACTGCTAGTGGGAATGTAGACTAGTTCAACCATTGTGGAAAGCAGTATGGAGATTCCTCAAAAAATGAAAATAGAAATACCATTTGACCCAGAAATTCCACTTCTAGGAATTTACCCTAAGAATGCAGTAGCCCAGTTTGAAAAAGACACATGCACCCCTATGTTTATCACAGCACTATTTACAATAGCCAAGAAATGGAAGCAACCTACGTGGCCCTTTGTAGATGAATGGATCAAGAAGATGTGTTACTTACACACAATGGACTATTACTCAGCCATAAGAAGAAAACAAATCCTACCATTTGCAACAACATGGATGTAGCAAGACGGTATTATGCTCAGTGAAATAAGCCAGGTGGAGAAAGACAAGTACCAAATGATTTCACCCATCTGTGGAGGAAATGAACAAAGCAAAAACTGAAGGAACAAAACAGCAGCAGACTCACAGAACCCAAGAATGAACTAACAGTTGCCAAAGGGAAAGGGACTGGGGAGGATGGGTGGGAAGGGAGGGAGAAGGGGAATAAGGGGCATTACGATTAGCACACATAACCTAGGGCGGGGTATGGGGAAGGCAGTAGAGCACAGAGAAGACAAGTAGCGACTCTATAGCATCTTACTATGCTGATGGACAGTGACGGTAATGGGGGGAATCTAGTAACCATAATGTTGCTCATGTAACTGTATATTAATGATACCAAAAAAAAAAAAAGAATGCAAAAGTCTGAAAAAGTAGAAGGAGTGAAAGAGTTTACATAATATGCTCCCATTTGTGTGAAAAAGGAACTAGAATCACACAGATATGTTTGTACATGCTTAAAATATTAGTCAAAAATGCAACAGAAAACTAATAATGATAGTTGCTTCTGGGGAAGGAGTTTAGAGATCTGTAGTAGAAGGGAATTTAATTTTGAATTTTTACACTTTGAAATTTTTAGTTTGGGTATTTTTAAGTTATAAAATGAATAATATATCTTTCATTCTACTTTTAGGCTTATGGCACTACAAATCACCAATATTTCTTTTAGCCAACTCCTTTTCTTCTAAAAAACAATCATTTACTGTTTCTTATACAAAGCTTAAAATTATATAGGACATTCAAAAAGCTCCAGGAAGTGAACTTCCAAAATTCTTTCCTATAAAAATGTTGATACTTAGCTCCTTAAGCACAGTTTCCAGAATTAACCATGAGTTTTGAATACCTAGCACACTGTTAAACAAAGAGTAAGCAAACACTTTATAAATGCTTGGTGGATAACATAAAAAAAGAAATGGGTGCAATAAAACATACTCTCTAATAATAGTCTTCAAATATGGGAAACAACTTCCTCGTTGTGTTAGAGGCTTTGAAAGTTTCTAGTCACCCTTAGAACAACCACAGAGCCAGATATACTGGTCAGAGTGGTTTTTGATAATGCACTCTTTCCCAATCACTACTCTGTCTTTCCAATCCTAGGCTGTTGATCAGTACAACTATTCTTCAGCTTCTCAGTTCTTCTCCTAGGTCAGGTTTACCTGGGAAAATAAAAGAAATACTTTATTTTCAAGTAACCTAACTGATGATTGTTCTAGCCAAAATTCAGTGCTTAGTAGGAAATAAGAAGAATTTGCTGAGATAAATTAATGTTTTAACAGGGTGATTATACAAGAAAATGAATTTGCCTTTGAAGGCGAAAGAGCATGTAGGGAAAAAAACTAAAACAAATTTTTAAATACTATTTCATAATATTAAACCTAGCCTTCTGTGGACTGTTGAACATGCAACATAAGCCTCAGAGCCTACAAATTCTTCTCTGTTTTACTGGGAAAACAGAATGTATGTAAGCTGACCTCATTTTACACTGTCACATTTTTTTTTCCATTTTCTCTTTCAATAGTGAGTGCTATCTAATATCCATTAAAGCTGTAGAGTTTTCTGCAAGATACTCTTATTCCTGATTAACAATTCATACAGTAGAAGATGGTTTGTTTGGCTCTTTACAACTTTTTCCAGTCCATTATCAGTATCAAGTCACATTCCAACATCCACATAACTCCAGTAAATGATACTATATATGAATGAAACACTATGACAGACAAGAACAGTACTGAACCATTTTTAAAATACAGTGAAGATACAGATGTCTATTAAGTACCCTAAAATTAATTTGCTACAAGTTACCCTAGCAGAATGAAAGCATTACTGCACAAAGATGCTAAGTCTACCATTAGGTAGCTGCTCAGGCAATAGCTGAATCCAGCTTGTTTAAGGAGTAGTTCACAAGCATTACATAGTCCTCCTAGACACTCCAGACCTAAAATAAAAGGATTCTCTTCCAAATCCCTTTTTTACTACTTCAAAAAGCTTACTGCTAGAGCCATCTGTCCCAGTGGTAAGGTATTTCTTCAGCCCAATACCTGATCCCCAAGAATGCAGCTCTAAAGTTAACCATCCCTATGTAATGACAAAGAGCCTTTGGGAAACTCCAGTAGACAGTGCAAAACACTAGGATTCAAGAGTGAAAAATATGGGGTAGGGTGAGGTATTTTTGTACTTTTTCCAATAATCAACCAACCACAGATGACTCCATTAATTAATTTCTATAATAGTAAATGATAAATGTCAATCCCTTCCTGAGAATTACTAAAAAATGTGCATGTACAAATGCATCACAATGATGAAATATTTGTGCCTGAAAAAGTGCAGATGCGTATTTGGAAGTCATTTGGTCCTAAAACCTTTAGATAAAAGCTCTGACAGAGTAGGCATCTTTAAAAGTTCTGGATTCATGCAGGCTTCTTTGATGATAAACACACTCAGCTTTGGAAGGATGCACATTTCTGTAGATGCTTAGAAATTCCTCTGGACCATGAACAGGCCAAAGTAATTTTTAAGAAACATTACTAAGTTTTTATTAGCAATTACCACTTCGAAAGAAAAAGAAAGTGAAGCTTTCCAGAAACTTTAAATAGTATTAAATTATAGAACAAAACAATAAAAAACATTTCCATAGTATATTTAAAAATTAAGGGTTAAGCAGCTTTTATTGTTAGACATAAAAATACTTGAAATATAAACTATTAACAGAAGTAGGACAACTCTTTTTTTTACTTAACTCTTCTATGCTCTACACATTAAACATTTTTTTCAACTAGCACATATTACTTTTGAAATAATAAAAATGCAGATCTTAAATAAATTTTTGATCTAAGTATTTTCAAATAGGATAATCACATTCATTTAGAAATGATCAATTCCAGTCCTTCAGAAATCAACTGAGTGTAAATACAAATACATTATTTGCTTTTTTTCCCCAAAAATACTAGTTAAAGAAACAAATAAACCTAAACCTTTCCACATAGGCCAGAAGAATTGATTTCTCAATCTATTCAACTTCTAAAGCACAGATAATCAGAAAACCTTACTATGCTCAGTTAGTTGTATAGGACCTATACCATTGTTCATATGCACTGAAATTTTCATAAGTGCTTGTGACTAACAAACTGTCATTTTTGTTCCCTTACAGTTTCAGTCAACATGGTGTTGGTGGTACTGCTGAAAAATGCACCCCAAAATCAACTTTAGAACAGATGTTAAATTGGAAAATTCTATGCAAAGGGTCACCCAACTGTCATAGACACCGTGTTAAAGAAAAACTTCTATTAAATAAAGTTAGTAATGACAACATTTCTTTGTCAAAACTAAATAAACAGAATTGGGAGAGCAACTGCTAATGGGTATGGACACTCTTCTTTGGGTGAGAAAATGCTCTGGCATTAGATAGTGGTAATGATTGCACAACTTTATGAATGTACTAAAAATCACTGAACCATATAGACTAATGGAGTGAATTTTATGGTATGTGAATCATATCTCAATTTTTTTAAGACCTAACTAAATACATAAATCTCAAAAACTAAAACACTGGCCAAAAACAAGGAACAAAATTCTACAACCATGTACAATATTTTGGCAGAGCCATTAGCTGGGCCCCAGAAGTTAAACATGACCCCCAAAGCAAGGTTAGTGTCCTGATGGTTTCAGAACTAATGCATCCTGGACACTAATTTCAAAAAGAAGATATAGAGAGAGCCTCAAACTCAACTCCTGAATTTTTATTCCTCCTCTAAGAAGCTGCCTTCTGAAAATTTACCACTGGTTTTCTAAATATGTCCAGACAAAAGTAGGGTAAACACACTGCAATCCATTATATCCAGAAGTTGCCAGTCCTTCAGCTAAATCACCTCATTTGATGGCAGGAGATGAGGACTTACAAGTGCACCCAGTATTGTGCAATCCTCTTCCACCGCAGTATTTCTTTCATGTGCCTTGCACTTTTGAATGCAGAATGCTTTTAGAAAGGACATCTAAGAGTTCTGTGCAGCCAAGCTATTTTCGTTTTCTTTTAGTACAATGAACAACTTTTGGGCTTCAGTGGACTTCTGCAGCATGGACAAATAAAAGCAAAGAAACCATCACCTCTTTGCAGAGGAAGATCTACAAGATCACAGCCTACCCATGTCTATATTTGACAGCCTATAGGACTGAAATCACTTTAAAGGACATGTGCTTTTCAAAGTAAAAGAAAATAAAAGCATATAATAAGGCCATCCCCAAGGCTATAACCATCAGCCAAAGCTATGGTGATGGGCACTCTTCTTCAGGTGAGAAAATGCCCTGGAATTAGACAGTGGTGATGATTGCACAACTTTATGAATGTACAATAAATCCCTAAGGAATTCTGAATGTCACTAAAGGGCAAAACTATTTTTGTCCTAAAAATTAAATAATAGCCAGAAGGGAACATGAGTGGAGCTTCTGGGGTGCTGGTAATATTCTGTTTCTTGAGTTAGGTGTTGATTATATGAGTGCACTCAGTTTTGAAAATTCATCAAGCTGTAGAATTATGATGTGCACTTTTTTTAATGTGTCTATGTCCATATAAAGCAAACATAATAAAAGGGAAATAGAGTTGCTGAGTGAATAGTAAAGACTTCATTAGTGTCTTAACTAAACTAAAACATAAAGTTTAAGAGTAACGCTGATGATGATGTTGATGGAGATGATGACGCCAGTTAACTCTTCATAAAGCAGTACAACGCCAGGCACTATGCCAAACCTTTCCTATCCACTTCCTCTTACAATGAGAGAACATATTCTTGCATTTCAGGAAAGGGCTGGACCATGTGTCCCCTATAAATATGTCTGTCCACAATCAAATAACTGGCAGGAACTGGTACAACCCAAGATTTGGTTCCCCTGTAAACTACTGTGAGTGAATCTAAATCCCCTACACTGTCAAGAAGGGAAGGACACACACACACCCACACCCCAAAGATAAACTTGGAATTTGAAAAGAATCTAATTTTTCTGCTATTTCTCCACTTTCTCTCCACCAAGGGTACCTTCATGAAAGCTGGACTAGAAAAACCTCCGTCACACTCCATGCACTCAGATGCCTGCTCTAACAGCCTCTTATAATTCCACTGAAGTCTGGCTAGGCCTGCAATTCTTTAAGAACATTTTTGAACAAGGATCCAAAGGAATCTTTGCCAGGTACAAGTAGGAAACAAAAAATGATCAGTTTCCTTCTTGCTTCCCAAAGACCTCTTAAGAGCAAATTCCCACTAATTTAACCTCAGGGATTAATAGAATTTTGTTATATGTCATTATGTTATAATAAATTGTCTGCTACTAAAATTTAAATTTTTAAAAACCAGTTATCAGGCTGCTTCTTTTTGTTGGACACTACAGGGTTCTTTACATTCTTTACCTCAAATTAATTCCCCAAATAGCTAACATTTTCTGAATGCCTGCTATGTGCCAGGCACCACTGTAAGTGCTCTACATGTATTAATTCATTTAACGTCATAAAAGCCCTGTGAAGTTTATAGTGTTATATTCTCATCTTGCAAAGGAAGAAGCTAAGGCCAAGGAAGGTTGAGAAACTTAGCAAAGAGCACACAATTAGAAGTAGCAGAGTGAAGACTGGAAACAAGGCAATTAGGTGTGAGAGCCCACAGGCTTAACCACTGCACCCCACTGCCCCTCACCACTCAGTGAGGCAGGTAACAGCCACCTGTCAGAGAAGACAATACTGAGTTCAAAGTATATAATTTACTTGCTCAGGATCATGGTTATGGGTATAAATCCAGATCTACAAAATATTCGAAGTCCATGCTATTTCTACTCTCCTCCCAGCCTTCTGGAGTTAGTGACAAAACAGAGCTGACACCTAGCTTCTGCAATGAACTGAGAACTGATCGGAAGCCAGCAAAGGCACATTCACCCAATGCCACAGCTTTCTTCCTCTAATCTTCAAAATCTTTTGTATAATAATGTTTGCTTTCTTCAGAGTTTACGTAGTTTTTTGACAGCAGAAAGTGGCAAAGAAAACAGCATGCAGTAAGAGAAACATGTTAGCTGTAAGTGACTACAATACAAAATAAAGCTAGGGACAGCATTTTTAGACTGTTTTTTGCAGAAAATGTATAGTAAGCAAACCAGCTAAGCCGTTATTGTGGGTTGTACACAAAAAGAGAGAAAAAAATACTTTTTCATGACTATTCTTTTACCAAACATAGTCTACATTGTGTTATCCAAGTGTTTTGAATGTGTTTGAGGCCAAAGTCTTTAAAAGTTCTCGAGACAGGTTTCTCTGCAAAATCTGCCTTCAGAGGATAGGATGAGGTTTCTCTACCTTGGCACCACTGACATTTTAGGCTGGATAGTCATCTGTGGTGTGGGGCTGTCCTGTGCACAGTCATATGTCTAGCGGCGTCCCTGGGCTCTATCCACTACATGCCAGTAGCACAACTTCCTCTCATGCCCCCTGCAGTTGTGACAACCAGTATGTCTCAAAACATTGCTAAAAGTTATCTTGGGGACAAAATTATCCCATGTTGAGAATGACTGGGACAGATCTCCAGTTGTTTTAACTCAAGTTATTCTCACTTTGGTCACTTTTCAGTTTTGCTCTTATGTGCATTATTCTCATCAGTACTCGTTGCTATATAAACATTCTTATTTGTTTTGCATATTCAGACAGGGATCATGTTTATACTTTTACATCTCCCACAGCCACAAGAAATCCATTCTGTTTAGTAGCCTAACAAAATGTCAAGAAAACCAGGTGCTCCTTTAAAAAACAGTGACTCTGAATGCAGGTTATATGGGAGTTTCTTATACTAGTCTTGCAACTGTTCTGTAAGTTTGAAATTATATTAATATAAAAATATTATTTGAAATATGGGAGAAAATATTTGCAAATTATATACCTGATAAAGGGTTAATATCTAGAATATAAAGAACTACTAAATTTAACAACAAAAAAACAACCTGATTTAAAAATGGCAAAAGACTTGAATAGATATTTCTCTAAAGATGATATACAAATGGCCAACAAGTATAAAAAGATGCTCATCATTAATCTTTAGAGAAATGCAAATCAAATTATGAAATAGCACTTCACATCCATTATGGCTACTATTTTTAAAAAAACAGAACATAACAAGTGTTGGTGAGGATGTGGAGAAGTCGGAACCCTTGTGCACTATTGGTGGAGTGGAAAATGATGCAACTGCTATGGAAAGTAATATGGCAGTTCCTCAAAAAACTAAAAATAGAACTACCATATGACCCACCAATCTTACTTCTAGATATGGATGCAAAAGAATTGAAAGCAGGATCTCAAAGAGATACCACACCACAGCAGCATTATTCATATGTCATATGATTTTTACATAATTTTTTAAAATTTTTAAGTAAAAATATTTTTGAAATCATTTAGATTAAATCCTCATTCTCGAAGAAAGGGAAAAGCAATCAAAGACTCTTCTTTGTGCTAATCTTCTCTGATTCCATGATGAGCTTAATCTGATAAACATTTATGGGGTGCCCACTCTGTTCAAGACACTGACATAGTACAATACATCTGAAAGGAGACATTCAATAACCTAATTATTAAAAACAGGCATGCTAACCTAACTATTCATAGCTGAAACTTCTACCCAATTTCAGGAAGGCAAAAGTGTTTTTCAACTCAGATTCAACACCACCATGGGGAAATTTAATCTAATGCTTGAGGAAATATGTTTCCATCCTGTGAGACCTCATCTTTCTCTGGAATGGTGATTAGTGTTCACTGCATGGGTGAAAACAAAAAACAAAAAGCAACTTCTGTTTTCCATGGTTAGAGGAGCTGAGAAAGAGGTAGCAAATGGTGTTACCTGTTAAGAATTGAGTTATTTCAGTTTTCAATATGATTCATATAGCTCCCCAAAGTAGAAAATGTCTATTTTGTACATAAAGATTCTATAAACTCCTCATGTTGGATGTTTTCTAAAATGCCATTCCTTTAACTCAATAAAACTCAATAATTAGTGTACAGGAAACATATTTTGACGATGTGATCAAAATAAGATACAGTTGATGATTTCTCTTCTTTCTAAGGTATTTCCACACTATCGATGAGCTGGTCCCTGTTCTGTCATGTGACTCATCTGATGCTTCTCTTCTTTGACTGAATACAAACTAAAAATTTTTGAGTTCCATATCTCAAATCTACAAATCACTCCCCCCACCAAGGAGTTGAAATTATCCATTTTTATTTCCTCAGTCTTTGATACTCACTAAATACCACATTTTATGTTGCATGATGCCTTGAGGATGGAAACTATAGATTAAGCATTTTTTTCAATTGAGTGCTAGGATGTTTGCTTTTGTACTTACATTTGAAAATTGAGGCATGTCTAATATCCTATAATCCATAACACTACTAACCAAATAATTGAACCACCTTTCGAAGGGCAGATCGAATTAAATCTGAGAATGTGTCTCACTTCCTCTGAGGAGTCAGCCTCAATTCCCCAAATTCCTCCTTACAACCAGAAATTGAGCTACCTACCAAAATGATGAAACCACTCAGCCAGGGTAACCTGCAGAATGCTATATATTTAATCGGTATTTTCCAGGGTCATTATTTAAGGGGCTTCAGGATGGACTATATATACTGCACAAGCCATGAGAGTTGATAAAAAGAACAAAGAGGGAAAATATAAGAGAATGGTGTGAATAACTAACTTCTATCTCCTCAACTTGATTCCATTCCCATGTATGTAAAGCATTTATTACAGATAATACAAAGTGTTAGAAACAGAGTGCTAACACTACCCCATATGAATGTCTTGCCAACCACACCTGTAAAAGGTAGTAAGGTGCAGAGAAGAGGAGAGCATTGGAATTGGGTACACATGGGAAAGACTTTAATCCCAGCTCTGTCACTTAGAAGCTGTATAATCCTGGACACACGAAAGTCTGAGCTTCAGTTTCCCCAGCTGTAAAACAAGAATAATAGTAGTTGCCTCAAAAGACCATGAGCACTCAGTGAGAGAGCATCATTGAAAGCACCTGGCATGTTGTGGGCACTCAACACTCTGAATGAGCAGAGCACTTAGGCTTCCAACAGATACAAGTGATGGTCAATGCATTCATACAACTTGGTGTGTCCTTTTCATTTGGTAGGTGTCATTATTACTAGAATTATTTTAAGGGATTATTATTACAATGCAGGCATCTGGAGCAGTGAAGAGACTTAACAGAGGCATGAAACTCAAAGAAGTTACACTCTGGTTGGAGACAATAACACAAAATGTTCAATTGCCTGTCACAGACTGTAAGTTCAAAGGAAAGAATGACCACTTAAAGCTGACATGACCAAGCAAGAATTCATGGAAGAGCTGGAAATTGAGGGGTGCCTTGAAATTAGGACAAGACATTAGCTATGGGGAAGTGGATGAAATCTCTTAAAGAATGGAATAGAGTTAAGAGAGTAGCAGCAGTGGGCATGTACAGCCTTCAGGTATTCAGGGAATAATATAGAGGCCATTTTGCTGTAGTGCAGGCTTATGTAGAGGAGTGACAGGCAGGAGACAGGGTAAGGTAAAGTAGTCAGCGATGTCATTAGTAGAACCCAAGAAACAATTTCAGGGAAATAAACCATGGTTAGTAGAAATTACAGACTTTTTCAAAAGACACAACATACAACCCAGTGAGTTCAGAAGATTGATCTTACCAAAGACATCAGTGACTGGACTGGAGAAGAGACTGAGGGAACAGTTGGGAACCATTGTCACAATCCTCGCAGGAAGCGAAAAAGGCCTCAATTGGCATGGTGGTGGTGTGACTGTGAAGATGGAGATAGGATGACAGGTATTATTTAACATCTCACAGACTTGAATGGAAAGAGAAGCAGCAAAGATGACATGGTAGCTTCCAGAGTGGGAGAATGAGAGAAGAACAGCACCATGAGAGGAAGATACAAGACTGGGGAGGATATTAATCTAGGGACACAGGAGGCAAATCCAGTATCAGACAGGTTATTACCAAAGTGACACACAGAAAGAAAATGCTACGTAAGCACAGTAAGATATAGGCTCTAGAGAGTCCTATGCTCTGAAAGGATGGCTGAATGCATGGATGCTGCAAAGATTCTGGTGCAAAGAAACAAAATAGAACCAGCACACTGAATACAACCCTCCTGGAAACCCAAGTTTGTGAAGGAAATGAAACCCTCAAAGAAGTCACAGAAGGAGAAAAAAATAAAATGGTGATTGGTGTCACTAAGGCCAAGGAGATGTGTCTCAAGAAGAGCCAAAACCTACAGAAAAATCTAAGATGAGGGTTGAAAACACATATCACATATGGCAATTGTGAGGCCACTGGGAACCTTTAAAAAACCAGGTTTGAAAAGTGTCAGAAAAAGTATCAAGAGGAAATAAGAAAGCAGAAGCAGTGTCTGCAGTCTATGCTTTCAACGGTACTTTAACAAGTTGCATTCAGATTTTTAATTTGGAATACAAAAACATGGTTTTAAGAAAATTAAAGAATCTTATAATAATACAAATTGCCTTTAGTGATCACTGCCCCTAATATTTTTCTGCTCTTCTTGTTTCTTATTTCTAGGCGGTGCTCCTGAGCCTCTGCTTTCAGTAAGAGAGGGTCGTGTCTAATCACTCTTATTCCTCTCAGCTCTCTTTCTCTTTTTTTTACTTATATATAAAGGTAAGGACAAAAGTCAGATTTTATAAGAAAACCAAGATTTGATAACCATTCCTCTTCCATATTTTCCAAAGAAGGCTATCTTCCAAAAAGTACATTAAAAAAATAAATACTCAACACTATTTTATTAGTCACTAGAAAAATGCAAACTAAAACCACATTGAGAAACTACTTTGCAACTACTAGAATGGCTAAAATTAAGAAGACTGGCAAGGATATGAAGCAACTAGAATCTTATACACTGTTGATGGAATTATAAAATAGTATAACCACTCTGGAAAATAATTCAGCAGTTTTTTTTAAAAGTTAACTTACACCCACCATACAATCCAGCCATTCCACTCCTAGGTATTTACTCAAGAGAAATGACAAGTCCAGACAAAGATGAGTACATGAATGTTCCTGGTCAACAACTGGAAGCAATGCAAATGTTCAACAAAAAGTGAGTGGATAATCAAATTTTGGCATATCCATGTAACAGAATACCAAACAGTAAAAATGAATGAACTATTGAAGGATGCAACAACATAGATGAATCTCAAAATGATTATGCTGAGTGGGGAAAAGAAAGCCAGGGAAAGAAAAAAGCATATACTGTATATTTCCATTTACATAAGATTTTGCAAAATGAAAAGTAAGTCTACAGTGACAAAATGCAGATAAATGGCTGCCTAGGGATGAAGAGAAAGAGTTGGAGAATGACAGCAGAGAGGTATTACAAAGAGGCATGAAGAAACTTTTGATCGTGATGTGTATGTTCATTACCTGGATGGTAGTGATGGTCACACAGGCATATGCGAAAATGATCAAACTGTATACATTAAATTATGTGCAGTTTATTTTATGCCAATCATACTTTGGTAATAAACCTCTATTTAAAAAGATCAGTTGGGACGATTGCAAATTTTGAATATGGACTGTATATCAGATAATAATACTGTATCAATGTCAACTTTTAAAACTGTAAAGAATAGATGTTCTGATCCCGATAACATAAAGTCACCAGGAAGACTGGGGATAAGGGCTTCTCTCTGAGAAAGTGAAAACATCACTTGGTACTTCCATTGTTATCCTGTTTTTGAGAGAAAAACAAGTAGCTGAACTTTTCATCAAAGAATTCCCTC
This sequence comes from Manis javanica, assembly GCF_040802235.1. NCBI lineage: Eukaryota > Metazoa > Chordata > Mammalia > Pholidota > Manidae > Manis > Manis javanica. The sequence continues at coordinate 143,358,308 of NC_133158.1, forward strand.
TCTTAAGCAATATTTCCGAAGCACTGCCCATACTCTTTCATTATGTTTGTATCGCATAATCCTTTGGAGATAAACAATTTCCATCTCTAAGTGGCTCCATGGACCACAGCATGGCCTGTGGCTCTAACTTCTAGAAGTTGTAGAGAGCTTTTGTGGCCATTGTCAGGATCCCAGTTCTTTACTAGGTGTGATTTTTTTCAGCAACAGCCACTTGGACCCCATAGATATTAAAAAATACAAGGCTCCTTTCCAAGAATTCCTTGCTTCTCGAACAGGCTCATTCTTAGTCAAACCCAGGACCAGATATTTACCAAAACACTTCAGGCCTGAAGGTCCTTATCAGATGCTCAGGAGGGATCTAAGGAAAGGTCAGAATCCCTGATTGGTCTCTCTTCTGAAATCGCTGGAGAATAAAATCCCCCTGGGTCTCAAACAATAAACAAGAAAGAAACAGCAAATATAAACTTCTTCTATGTATTTATGAATATAAATTACTAGACTGCATGCCCATCTCTATATTCCCATCTGGTGTCAGAAATATGGCTGGCACTTAGATTAAAAATAAAGCACTCAATATGGCATTATAATTATCTTTCTAAAATTGACTTTAAAAATAATCATGATAAATCCTACTCAATTCCAAAAAGTCATGTTTACTCTGCTGTGTGTTCTTAAAAGTTAAGAAACAAAATTTTCTCAAAGTGATCACACACAGGGATATACAATATATTCTCTTTAAAGGAATAAAGTTCCTGTCATCACCTGAAAATCTCAAAATATTCTTCAATTCCTTATTCTATTTTCTTACAGAAGATACAGTGAAGTGGTAGCATTCACAAATTTATGCAAATTCAAGATGCTCTTTCATGCCCAAGATGCTCTATCATTTAAAACTTATAAAACTGTATTTTACATGCATATACTTTATTCTGCACTGTACATTACTTTGGATATCATACATTTATAGCTACATATTCCTCTGCAGAATAAGAGGTGTAAATATAGAACAAACCCTGCTCTACACTGGCAATTTGAGGAATCTTTCCAGGGAAATTCTGGCTATACATGATTTTGTCTTCTTACACCAACTTAGGACCTAAACTCTATTAGCATAAGGCTCAGCTGCAGTTTCTTTACAAGACTAGTAGTAGAAATTAGGCAAGGATTTTCTGCACAGGACACCTTCACCAAAGCTGACAGCAGTGCCGGGCAAGATGGCATCAGACTGCTCACTCCTCTGGAACCAGCATGAGGATTCTTGTGTGTATCTTGCTGAGTGTCCCACAACCAGCAGAATCAGTATCCTGTACACTCAGACCTTATGCCTATTGTTTAGATTAATGCTTCCTAGGACATTTCCATGAGATGGATCTAGTGATGACAGTTTTTCCCCAGAGAAGAAAAGACAGTGTTTGCTCTTCCCTTCATGTAATCAATGCACACTAGTTTTCAGTATCATATCCACATTAAGTTTTAGTCCATCCTGGTGGTCATTAATTCTCTATATTACTCTACCTTAAATAATATCCTTTCTTCCTTGGCTCTTACTTTACCAGGATTTCTTCTTTCATTATACTAGTAAAGAAATTTTAGACCTATTATCCATACAAAAGCCATTTCACATTCTCTTCATTTCAAACTTTTTAAGTAATCTCAAATGCAGGAACATGATAATACCCACTATCATGGGTATTACAGAATATGGTTTTCTGTTCTGTTAAAGCAATGAGGCAGGAAATATATATATATATAAAACTATTTAGAAAGCAGAAGACAAAATTACATTATTTGTAGACAATATGATTGCATATCTTTAAAAAAAAGGTAGGAAGAGAAAGAATCTCCAGAAAAGCTACTGAAACTAAATAGGAAGTTTAATCCGTAAACATTTCTATAGACTGGTAATAATCAGTCAGGAAAACACAATGAAAAGACTGCCTCACTGTAAGTGCATAGTAGCAGCAACAGGATGAGTACTTTATACTCACACACAGAACTAACTCTAAGTGTATTCATTTGGTTTAGAGAAAAATCTGAAGACTTTAACACCCTGCCTATCACTGTAGCCTAGACCACTGCCAGGCTGTACCCCTTCAAACATGTACAAAAATTCTGAGCCTCCCAGGAAATTCTTCTTTTTGGCCTGGAATAGATATTTTAAAACAAAATTACAAAAATTATGATATTTAATAATTAAGGGACAAAAATCCTACTGAATTAGACCAACAAATTCATTGTCCAACACAGGAAGATAGTGAAATAGAAATGGATAGCTAACAGAACAGCTGTGATACTTTAACAGTCTTCAAAAGCATTAACTATACTGCATGCACATACACCGGAGGAAAAAAACAAAAAAAACCCACCTTGTCCAAACATGCAGGTTTCTCCTAATTGCTAGTTCACACAGAGCAGAGAGAAAACCTGAGCTGGAAAACTAGCTACTAGTTTCTTAAGACTTTTTGGGGCCCGAAAACACCAAATTTACTCCTCAGCTCCCAGGCAGTCATCTCTAAGCTAATTCAAAAACAAAATGGTTTCTCCTTTTCTAAAGGCTTCTAAAGGTAATTTCTTTTTCTCATGTCAGTGTTATATACTTCACAGCAACGTGCTCCAACGAGATTGCAAATGTGCAGAAAAGAAGTGTTCCAGGCCACTTCCTCTGAACTGCCTTCCCACCTGTGCAGCCCACCCAGCAACTGTTCTCATTTCCTCCTCTTCCTGGCTAACAAAGCTCAAAGCTTCTAGATCGTCATGACCTCCAGAGGAGACTTTGCTCCTCCCTCTGCAGGCCCAGGATGAACTATTTTGGGTCATCGTGGTGATAGCGTTCCCGTGCAGTCATTGATTTAGGCATGGACAAAATTCTGGCCTACGAGATGTAAGGGATAGTGTCTAGGAAGGTTTTCCTTAGGTGTTAAGAACACAAGACAGGTATAATTTCTTTTTTATGGCTCTGGATGTAGTTATATAAAGACTTGAAGTCATTGAGCTCCTGGATCAACCAAATCTGGAAACACACACTTCCAGGCCTTTTATTATGTGAGACACTAAATTTCCCTAGTGTTTAAGCTATTTTGACCTGAGTTTTTTATCACTTGTAACCAAAAACTTCCAAGTAATGTGCCATCTAGATATCCAGCTAGGATTACTCCACCTGTATGTAGCAGAAGCCTCTGACAATGGAAATCAAAGACAAAACCAATCTGTAAAAACTGGAAGAGTATATTTCCTTTATTGCCAAACTAGTGCTTTACAAAGAGGAGCTATTATTGATAGTCTGGAAACAATTCTATCCTTGGTAGGTATTACCTTGTATCTACTTGTTTTGAGATGAGTACTTCACCCACAAATTCAATAAACTTATTTAATAGGGGCAAGGAAGGAAGGAGATTTTTGACTACCATAATCTTACTGATTTAGAAATGGGAACAACTTAATCCCAATGTATCTCTCTTGAGGCCAGACTAAGAGAAATAGGTTTAAACCGAAGGGACCTAGTTCACATACAAAGAGAAGTTTCCTGAGAGAAAAGATTACAGAAAAAAAAATTCTCCAGGGACAACACAGAATCTCCTTGATGAAAGTCTTTAAAAATAGATTATTCATGTAGCTGTGATGCCTTGGGCACTATATTTGGAACATATGACAATTCAAGATCCTTGCCAGGCCTAGCTAAAGAGAAAAATTTATCTTCTTACTAAACAGAAATATAGAAAAACATCTTAATATTAAAATCAAAGAGAAGTAAAAACTTTCTTACCCCAAACTCTGGGACAGTCATATTCATTATAATACCTATGCAAACCAGTTGTTACAGCAAATTCACCTCATTAGTCTAGGGAGCAAAAAGGCCAACAATATGACCGGAAAATCCTCCCATGTCTCAATTTCCATAAAATATTGACACTGTCAATAAGAGACTTATTTGGCCAGAAAATGTCCACTGACTAATTTAACTGAAGTTCATTTATTTAATTAAAAAGAGAAATGAAAGCATTTACTAGATTTAAAAAATGGTATATACTTATCAGAATAAAACAGTTTCTGCCCTATGGTAATTCAATAACAAAGAGAATATGGTTTTTAAATGTTTTTAGGTTAAATGTTTTACTATCCAACTGGATATAGACTGTGAAATACAACTTGAAATATTTAAGATTCATTGGTATAGGGCAATAAATCCCCACTCATATTTATAATGACTGAAACCTAGAATATTAACTTTGAAAAGCAAATGCACATAAATATTCACGTCTTTAGGGAAGTCCTAACGGTTTCTGACATGATATGCAATGGATAACTGGTCTTTGGTTTAGCAACCAAGACACATGGATTGCTTGTTAGCTGCTCATACGGGAGCAGAGCAAGGAGGGAAAAAATGATTAATGGTCTATGGTAAAGAATGTAAGACTCAGAAATACAGCTTACTGTTAGGGTGTCTTTCACTTTTGTACAAATTAGAAAAAGGCACCCTTTCCATATGATTATAGACCCAGAGATGCCTACTGTGGGGAGCAAGCAGTTCTTTTGTACACATTAAGAAATAGTGTTTCTCCATCTGTATTGTTATACCCTGTATACCTTACATCATTAAATGCAGTGGCCCCAAACTTTCCTTCAGGAATTCTGTGTCCAGTAGCAGACAGCACTCCCTTGTCTTCTAGGAATGGAGTAAAGTAAGTCTTGTTATAAACAGACTCAACTACTAAAGCCCTCCCTCATTCTAGAAAAGTTGGAAGAATCTAAGATTCTGTTAAACTGGGCTCTATTCTCATTAAACAGAGAAAGAGAATAAAAATTCCCCAGAGAGATCAAGGGATCAAGATTTATAGATTTGTCTCTCAGAAGTGAAGTATTAGATCTTCACTTTTTAACCATAACTTTTCATAGCACAGATTTCAACTTTATTGAAAGGATATCAGCTTATAAGTATGCATGATTTTTGTCTACATGAATATTTACTGAAAATGCTTTGTACTTCTTAAGGGAGGACCTACACTATAAAAGAAAACTAAAAAAGGTACTATAAAATGTCATTACTATTTTTTAAATAATGGCTTCCTTTGTTTATTTAAATTTTGTCTTTGAATATTTATATCAAAAACAGTTATAACTAGCCACCACCAAAGCCTAAGCTTGTAAGGTTTGACTAAGATAATAATATGTAGCATTCTGGAATGAAAATGCAAGACTAGCATCTCTCAACTAAACATACCAACTCAGTATCATAAACAAATGAGAAAATAGTATCTGGCTGTTTAAAATTACCGGTTCTTCACATATTAGTAAATTCTTTTAGTCCTGAAAAAAAAAAAAAGAGCCAATGCTTCAGTATAAAGAGAAATTTTGCAAACATGCACACAGCCCTACATACTTACCCTAAAGTCAGGCCTTTGATGACTTTAAAATATAACATAAATCATTTTTGTTTACTGCAAACAGCTATGTCTACATTAATGCCATTATAACCTCTGTGAAACACTTTCATGAGCCAGACAAAAAGTTAGAGATTCCCTGTAGCAGGACACAGATTCTGCCGGCAAAGATGGGGAGTGAATGAGAACAGCTGAATGTGAGTCGCTGCCTGCTCTGACTTCTGACCCCATTTTTTTTTAATGCAGGACTTTCTTAGGTAATTATGAGATCAACATACCAGATGTCCAGCCTAGAGTTTTCAGGAAAAACATCATATCACAGGAACACAGCCATCAGAGGCAAACAAAAAACTCCCAGTCCCACTCAGCAACATGAGAAGATCAAGTAGTGTCTACCTAACTATGCTGTCCACACTTACTGCCCAAATTATGAGATCTGTACAGCTTCAACCAGAAACTGAAAGCAGAGCCTTTATAGACATAAAGCTGAAAGTGTGAATCTTAGTTTCAAATCCCAGTTTGAACTGTGAGAGACCTTGGGCAAATTGCTTAACTAGTCAGTGCCTCAATTTCTACATACATAAAATGGGAATATATAGTACCTACCTCAAAAACTGTTATAATAATTAAAATTAGGTAATATATATAAAGTACCTTAAACACTGCCTGGCATACTATACATTTCAATAAATGTCAGTCATTATTATTTTATTACCAATAATGGTGGTTTCTTTATTGCTCCTCTGATCCAGAAATCTCATTTCTGGAAATCACTGGATAGATAATCCAAACTACAGTAGTAGCAAAAAAAAACTTATTACGATGTTTTACAATGATAAAAGTTTAGAGGAAGCTAAATGTATACCAATAAGAAAGCAATTGAATAATTTATCAACTATTCATTCAGTAAATATTATTCCTCACTAAAAAATATATTAGAAATATACTAGAGAATTATGAAGCGAAATGACTATGTGTTTCTAGGCTTATACAAGGTAAAAACCCAACAATTCCAACTATATATACATTACTATAACAATGTAAACATATTTAAAATTAGTATTTTAAAAGATTAGCAAATAATATACCAAAATCATAACAGTGGATGTGACAGGATAATGAGATTTGGAGTGATTCTGTTTCCTTTTCTATACCACCTATCTTGTAGTCATATTACTTCTGTAATTTTAAAATTAACTCATTTTTAAAAATGTTTAACTTGTACATTAACTACAATTATTAAAATGGTAATAAAAGGTAAACCTAAAAAATGCATTATTAAAGTTATTACAAATCAAAATAGAAATTAAGAATAAAGCAAAGGCTACAAATATTAATACTCAACATAAAAATATTACTTTTGGGGGGTTTCTTTTCTTCCAGGTGTATTTCCTTGCTTTTTTAATTGAGGTATAATTGACATATGACATTATATTAGTTTTGTATCTATAGCATAATGATTTGACATTTGTATGTATTGTGAAATGATCACCAAAATAAATATAGTTAACATCCTTCATCATACATAGTTGCAAAATTTTTTCCTTATGAGAACCTTTAACATTTACTCTCTTAGCAACCTTCAAATATGCAGTAGAGTATTATTAACTATAGTCATCATGTTGTACATTACATCCCCGACTTATTTGATAACTGGAATCTGTACCTTTTGACTCCCTTCATCCGTTTCACACTCACCCCCAGCCCATTGCCTCTGGCAACCACCAATCTGTTCTCTGTATCTAGGAGTTAGTTTTTTTAAATGTTACTTCATTTAAAACTAAGTCCTTTATGAATTACATGTCTATATCCAAAGTGGACAGAGCTCAGGGACCACTTACATCTAAGACTGAATGATACACATATTACCTATTTTAAAATCAGTAACAGGGAAATTAAATCATTTAAGAGAAATTAAGACATTGTGCTGTCTTTTCAGTCTTGGAAGAGCTATACCTTGCAACAAAACCTAAACTATTCCTGGTAAAAAAGTAAAATCACACACATGAAAAGATGCTCCACATCGCTAGTGATCAGAGAAATGCAAATTAAAACCACAATGAGATATCACCTCACACCAATAAGGATCACCACCATCCAAAAGACAAACAACAACAAATGTTGGTGAGGATGAGGAGAAAGTGGAACCCTCCTACACTGCTGGTGGGAATGTAAATTAGTTCAACCATTGTGGAAAGCAGTATGGAGGTTCCTCAAAAAGCTCAAAATAGAAATACCATTTGACCCAGGAATTCTACTTTTAGGAATTTACCCTAAGAACACAGCAGCCCAGTTTGAAAAAGACAGATGCACCCCTATGTTTATTGCAGCACTATTTACAATAGCCAAGAAATGGAAGCCACCTAAGTGCCATCAGTACATGAATGTATAAAGAAGATGTGGTACATACACACAATGGAATATTATTCAGCCATAAGAAGAAAACAAATCCTACCATTTGCAACAACATGGATGGAGCTGGAGGGTATTATGCTCAGTGAAATAAGACAGGCGGAGAAGACAAGTACCAAATGATTTAACTCCTATGTGGAGTATAAGAACAAAGAAAAAAACAGAAGGAACAAAACCGCAGCAGAATCACAGAACCCAAGAATAGACTAACAGTTACCAAAGGGAAAGGGACTGGGGAGGATGGGTGGGAAGGGAGGAATAAGGTGGGGGAAAAGAAAGGGGGCATTACAATTAGCATGTATATGTGGGGGGGCACAGGGGGAGGGCTGTGCAACACAGAGAAGACAAGTAGTGATTCTATAGCATCTTACTACGCTGATGGACAGTGACTGCAATGGGGTTTGTGTGGTGGGGGACTTTGTGAAGGGGGGAGTCTAGTAAACATAATGTTCCTCATGTAATTGTAGATTAATGATACCAAAAAAAAGTAAAATCACAATAAATGCCCTCATTTGCATAAATCAGGTACTCTATATAATGTGCACTTTCATTGTTTTAAATAGATGAGGTATGACAGAAATAATGTTTTTACAAATCAGGGAGCTAAATGTTAATGAACATTTTGTAAATCCCAGAAAATGTCTAAATATAAGGAAGAAAGGAAACACACTATTGTCCAAATTTGTTCTTCCATCCAACTGCCCTCTTTCATGTTGCTGGTGCCACACCGGGAACCCTGACAGCTGTCTTACCACTTCAGAGGGTCTCCCACCCACACCTTTCCCTCTTTCAGCAATGGCCCTAGCCCCTGAGTGTCACCTCACTGCTTTGGCCCAGGCTTCCCAACTGACACCACTCCCCACCTTCTATTTGTTCATTCACATCAATCCTCTATGCAGGATTCTAGAGAAACAGGATTACTAAAGCATGGATCATGTGCTATTCCTTTGCTCCAAAATACCCATTGGCTGCCCGCTATCTACCACACACAGCCCGGCTCCTTGCATGGCCTTCCACAGCAGTACTGACAACAGGTAGGCAGCATCTCCCACTCTCCTCACCTGTTTGTACTGTAAATCCCAGGCTGAGGTCCCAGCACATTGGTGTATCTTGTCATTGTAAGTATGTCACATACAATTTGTGACCATTACTGGCCCAAGTACCAAAACTTGTGAATTATTTGCTTTTTCAACTAAGCTAGAAAAGATTCAGGTTTATTCCTATACTGCTTTCTTCTCCTTAGAAATGGGGATGGAATTTCTGCTAGAACATCAGGAAGAGCCTATAACTCTGAGTTCCCCATGGAAGTGTCACACAGGAAATCCTATCTGTCATGTGAATCTTATCTGCCACACAGTGAAAAGCTGCTCCAAACTGGGGCTCCTCAAGGAATGGGGTCACTAGAAGTACCTTCCACCTGCAAGGGAATAAGGAGCCAGCCTTGCTTCAAATTATAGCCAATGATTAATTGTAAAAGCCACCTTTCTGCTCATAAAAAGCAAGGGAATGGGGGCAGAAGGACTCTAGAGGCAACCAGAGACTAGAAAAGGAACCTTTCAGAATCATTCTATTCCATCAAGATAGACACAACTTCTTAGCAGGCTGGAGGCCAAGAATTTCATTTTACAATTTTCCATTCACAGGGCTGATATGAAGCTTCTTTTTTAAATAAATTTGTTTAACTTAAAAAATAGTCAATCTAAAAAATAACAGTAAGTATATCAAAACCGAGAGTACTCAAATATGGAAAAAATAATGACTAGGCTTCTAGAATGACAGCAATTGGGGAAAGCCTACTCTAACCAAACGGGCTACTTGCTTTCCTTTCAACTGTGCCTGCATTTGACTTCCTCTATACCATTTTCACACATTTTCTTCCACCTGTAATGTCATCTTCTCATCCTCCCTCCACCCTATCTCTATCTACTGAAATGCTAGGGTATAATCAAATGTCAGTTTCTCCTCAAAATTATTCAAGACTCCTAAAGTTCCCCCAGTCAGGCCATCACCCTCTTATGGGTGGTCCAAATGCGTCCTGTAGCTGGGCTATTTTTAAAAAACTTATCTCATAAAGCAGATGGACTATTGCCTGAGGGCAGAGAATGCATTGATTCATTTTTGGGGATCACAGAAAGCATTTCCACATGTGGAGACTCTACAGAAAATGTTGGCTCTGTTCAGAAGATGCATCAGGATAAGCAGTCAGAATCCTACATTCACCTACAAAGAGGTTCTTAAGCACAGGAGAGGGAAATGTCCCTTTTATTCTGGCAGAAATGTCAAAGTGCCATTTTAAATAAAAATAATCTGAATTTTTTCCTTAAATCATAAAGCATTTGTCCACACTAAATCCACAGGCCTCCCATACCTCTGTAATGTAGGATCCCAACATTTAATAACAGTAGCTGTAACATCTGAAAAAGCTTAAAATTCATTGTGCCACTCATTATTTATTCAGAACTATATCTTATTTCAGAAAGGATCCAATGAAGCTTACATAAATACTTAAACCCAACAAGATAAAATGACATATCTCAAAGGAGAAAGTGGAAAATGGGACAAAGGAAAACTGAAAATAGGAAAGATGAGCAGTCCTGGGAGCGAGTTTCATGTACCAAATTCATGTATTCTATAAAATTTTGCACATTTGCGAGATGCAGGCCAGAGGTTTGGCTTTAACACCTCTAGCAGCCACCAAACACAAGACGATCCAATCAGTTACATGATTCAACCTCCTTAAAATAAAAACAAAAAGCTATCAGAGAACTGTCTCTCCCTTGGTCCTCATAAAGAACATACTATATAATGTAACAAATAGCAGCCTAAACAATATCCTTGCAGTTGATTTACCTATCAAAGAGCTTTGCAAGACCATTCGTCATAACAACCCTCAAAGGCAATGACGAGTCAATAAAAGCAAATGATGGAAAAGAAGGCATCAGGCCAAGGAAGTGATCCAGGTACACAGTTCTCTGCAGGTCTAGATTTATCAGAAATACATTTTATTCTATGTAGACTAACTTAAATCCAGAGGCTTCATCCTCTTATCTTTGAAATTATAAACAAAACTTAATGCACATTGTCCATTTTTCTGGGCAATATGTAGTTTAATAACACCCTCAAGAGAAGCACATTAAGCAAGAAAAGTTAAGGACCACTGATCTAAAAAATCAGACTGTACATATCCTTTAAGCAACACTCCATAAGCAGTTTCTCTTCTGAGCTTCTAAGAAGTACTGAGCCTCAAGACTGCAGCCCCTGACAATTATCTGAAGTACCGCTTCTCTCTGATGTGAGGTATGGAACTCTAAGCTACACCCACTGGCCAAGTTATGCGTCAACTGTATGATACAACATTATATGACCTCTAATACAGTAATGTCCATAAGCATAACAATCGGTTTGTCTAGATAGGTTTCAGCCAAGAACACTAACAGAGTTGCCTCAAAGAATTGGTGATATTTCTCAGAGATAATATAAGAAGAGAAGAAAAGAAAAAAAAATCACCTTTTGCCTATGGATAAAATTAAGAGATCAGCACAAAAAAAACCGTTTTCTTAGATTAACATTTTTTCTTTTTAAAAATACCTGTTCCACATCAACTGATACAATCTGAACTATATTTTTACCTTTTTGTTGTTTTAATCTTTTGTTATACAGCAAAACAGTCATTGTCCTTACTTTAGCCAAATACACACATACACACACACACACACACACACACACACACACACCTGCATAGTCAACCATCCACCATAGTATCATTTTTAAAATGTCTCGGTTGCCCAGGTAATTACCCATTGATATGAAGATGACCTTCTCAACCCCTGAGGAAAGATGCAAATGCACTAAAGCCACACTTGTTTACACCTCTGAACACCTGTTGATATGCAGGGACATATCTTTATCAAAATACACAGTTGAATAGACTCCAGAAATAACTCATGCTAACCCAATTCATAAGAGACTGAATGCAAATCAGAATACCAATTTATCAATTAATGACAGAGATTATTCCTTTTCACTAATCAGAAAATTTGCACATGAAGCTAGGATGCTTCTTTCCCATTGCTAGGATACCTAGAATCTTGAACTAATAATCAACTCACCAGACATCACAAAGAGATAGAGAGCTTGGGAGATATCTGAGTTACCCATATCCATCATGCACCTTTCCAGTGCTCAGACTTGACTTGTGGCTTTCCAAGTACCCTTGGTTACTGTTGTGCTAACACTGTTGGTTTCTCGATCTCTAAGCTCTCTTCCACGTCCTTCTCTCCATTTTCTAGGCAGGATATATAATATGACTGATGAGGGGGCACCTAACATGCATTACGATCCCTATTTTTCAGATTAAAAACTCCCAGATAAAGTTGATTGAACAACTTGTCCATGGTTATAGCTAGTATAGGTAGATTGGAGATTCAAAGACAGATCTCAAGCCAAAACCTATGCTTTTAACCTTGCGGTAAATAATGTCTTTAAGGTATCTTTCCTTGGGCCTCCCACCTTCCAGTCTGATTAAATGCTCCTCCCAGTCTGATTAAATGCTCCTCCCCAGTAGTCCTCCGACACCCTAAGGATATGACTATAATTTTTGTTATATAGGTCTGTCTCTCTCACTACACTGAAATTTTCTGAAGATGGGAATCATGTCTCATTCACCTATGCACCCCCAGTGTACTCTCTGTCTTATATTTAGGTAAATATGCAAATGAATTGCCCAGCAGTTTAATATATAGAACACCAAACTGAAGTCCTTGACTGGCAGTGTAGCCTTTAGAAAGGTCACAATTCCTACAACCATCAACAAGCATTTCATCTAAAAAAATGTAATGAAATGTATATATAAGGTGGCATAGGTTCCTTCAGGACCTAAACAGCACTATCATTGCAGATAGGCCCTGGTTTTTTGTAACCTACCTTAGTAATCTGAATTATCAGAAATAAAATTAAACTCTTCATTTATCGTCTGTACCACTCTACAGACAGCATATATATAAATAACAGGAAGTTCAGAAAAAGCTTCCTCTTTTCTGAAAGGACATAACTTACCATCCCTAAGTCCGGGAAAGGAAATCCCGGGGCAAAATACCCCTAAAAACCAAAATCAGTCAAAGGGAGAAATAAAGTTTAAAATCCATTTATTGCTCAAAAACTGCAGTCCCAGGCCGTCTTTCTTCTCTGCTCAAGCAGCAACCACCGGCCCTACCCCTCACCTCTCAGGTACAGATAAGCCCTCGGTTGCCCAGGTAATTACCCATTGATATGAAGATGAACTTCTCAACCCCTGAGGAAAGATGCAAATGCACTAAAGCCACATTTGTTTACACCTCTGAATGCCTGTTGATATGCAGACGTGCCAAAGCCAGGCGAGATATTCTGGAAATGTTTCAATTTTACCCACACCATCTATACCAAAATCAAACAGTGGCACCCTCCTCTGGTGAATGTTAAAGAAGCTAAACAACACAAAAGACAATAATTAGATGGTACAATTTTCTCTCAATGAGAGAAAAAGCAAGAAATGACCTAATATTATTTATTATCACATACCAAGTAACAACTAAATACTCTTTTTATAGCATTTTCCTTATTTCTCCCTAAAACAAGCCAAAATGAATGAACTGCCTAGACGGTAGATTATAGATAGAACAATTATTCTATTTTTAAGGGTACTGATAACATTCATTATTTTGCAAACAGGCTTTTTAATGTAAGGCACAATGAAAAGCATTTTATAGTTTGGCTAACAATTATCATCTTCTACTTTATTATTTTAAACTTTAATGAAAGCCCTATACATGTAAAATACTTCTGATTTAAAAAAAGCATTTATTATGCCCCTTTTTGGGGTGGTACATTTACAGGAAGATAGCATTGGACTGGAAATTTTTCATACTGAAATCTGTTTCAGTCTGCAACTTCCCTGTTTTAGAATTATCAACTTAAATGAAATTTTAAAATACCAATTCACTTACACATTCAGGCTCAAAACATGCCAACACAGCCCACCTAAACACAACCCAGAGTTTCACCACATCAATATTACATCCTGACCTTTAAATTAAAAATGAAATTGTGCTTTCTAGGACCAGAGGCAGATTATCATCTGCCAACAACTTTAATGTAAAAATATATAGTAAATATAAGCGTTATTAGATGACTTACAATGGTCTAGGTATATAAAATGAAAGTATAAACATTCTGAGTCAAATCAAGAAAACAACTCAGTCATTGTATTGGCAACCTTGTCATTCAGTTATGTTTTTACCCAACTGGAGAGCATCTCTTTCAAGTAACTTCACATCTAGGAGCCCCACACTACCCAAGTAGTAAGCTACAACATTACAACCAGTGAGGAAACTTTATTTTGAAAGACAGAATATAGGAAAAACTGAGTTCAGTTCTACCAAATAAATTCTCCCAACTCAGTTTGTCGTTCCTGGCAAACTTGGTGCTACAGACAAATAGATACAGTCAGTCTCCTGGAAAGATTAGCAGCGTGGGTATGAAGTGACACTGAATCAAAGAGAGAATGCAGATAAGATAACCAATTGAAAGCATTCTCAGGGTTCACCCAAAACAAAGACAAACAACAAGCAAGGCTTTAAAGAGAAAGCCGTCCTCCACAGCCCACCCAGAGACCAGAAGGGCCAAGTAGAGAGCTGGGGGGAAAGCCGGGTGGGAGCACGGAGGTGTGGAGGGAGGCGGAAATGGTGTGGAAGCGGTGGCGAAGGAGGGGTGGGAGGCAGCACGAGTAAGAAAGTATGCTGGAGGTTATAAAAGTGCAGCTATCAAACTCTGTTAAAAACTGCCAGATTTAGAGGGATGGCGTAGCTGGCCTGGTGCTCTTTGCCACTCACTTCGCCTGGACAAATGCCCAAGAACCAGAGCCAACCCTCGCCCCGACCTCCAGGAATCTAAGCCCGGGCGCGAGATCAGGGTGCCGCAGAAATGCGGCAGAGGGACCTGAAGCGGCCTCTAACCTCATCTCTTGCTCCCAGATGAACACCGAATAAAGGAGTTTAGAAGCAGGAGACGTCTGTGCCCCCACGCTGACTAGGGCGCAGGGGCGAGATCTGGGCACCACTGCCTCTGCGGGCAACGCCACCTCTGCAAAGGCCAGAAGCATCTCGGTCCCGCTCCGCGATCCAGCTGAAGACAGCTGCCTGCGAGGTGCTGCCGTCTACTAGCCCACTGCACTTGCCAAGTTAATGGAGTTAAGAAGTGCAGGGCTGCCCCTCGTGTTCCGCCTCAGGACAAAGGCGATGAGGAGAAGTCACAGCTTCCTTCATCCTCACTGAGCCCTCCCTGACTCAGCTCTGCAGATCTTGACTCTATTCCCTAATAATAATCAAAGATATTTTATTCCTTCTTTGAGCCTGTCTCGTTTTCAAACTCTAGAACAGGGACATTGAGGCACCGGGCCGAAGTTCACTGTAGAAACCATTAACTCTCCCCGCAAAACTAGCAGTCATTTGCTGGGTTCCGGCCTTGGGAAACCTCATAAATTATGAGGCATGAATTGGCTGTAGATGACCCTCCCTCCCCTAAATTGAACTTTCAGCCCCAAGAGGTCTGAATTCAGCAGTGTTTTTGGCAACTTGAGCCGCATTTGTAACTAGCGGCTTTGTCCTGCCGGACACCAGGTCATCACCATGACCCTCGCACCCAGTTCCTACCCTGCTGCGCATACAACGTCCTGCTGTTTACGCACATACTCATTCAAACAAAGCCCCAGACAACTCCTACCTCGCCCCCGTGCCCGTCGAAGATCCCGAAGATGGACGGGTGCGTCTTGTTGGCTAGGTCAGTGAGAACTTCGAAGCGGTCCTCCATGTGGTCTCTCCGGCCCTGGATGGAATACACGGCCACGTTGTGGCTCTTGAACTCCCAGGTCTTGGAAAACTCGGCCTCCAGCACGTCAAGACCCCCGAGCCGATCGTTCTGCATGATCTCGGCCACCTTGCCCTTCACCATCTTCACGGCGTCCCGGCTGGACTTCACGATGGTCTTTACCTCGTCTGTGTGGAAGAAGTAACTCCAAAGCGCCAAGCTGATACACAGCAGGAAGAGCGTCTCCGGTCTCAACAAGAAGTAGCGCATGATGCGACCCAGCAGAGACAGCAAAGTCATTGTATCCTCTATCATTTATTATCGCTAGAGCCCCAACCACCAGCAGCGATGCGCTCCCCGAAGGCTCGCCGGGTCCCGGAGCACTGCGGGGATGGCCCGCGGGGAGGGAGGTGGAGCAGCAGCCGAGGGCCGGGGGAGGAGGCTAGCCAAGCCGGGCGGGAGGCGGACGAGCAGGCTGCTCCGAGCCCGCGCCACGAACGAAGGCAGTATCCCTTTTGTTCCCGGCCTCGTCAGCCGGCAGGCCCGCTCCCTGCGCACCCGCGCCTGTGCCCGCGGACCGCGCCGCCACCCTTCCCTGAGCCCCTTTGTGGCCGAAACGGCGGCGGTGGCAACAGGAGCTGCCGCCGGGGGTGCCGAGCCTGGGCAAGAGGAATCAAGTTAAAGTTGCGCCTGGCAGATCTGCCGCGGTGGGCGGGAGAGTTCGGGGCTCTGGCGACCGCGCAGCCCCTCCGCGGGTGCCCTCTCGCCGCTCCCGGGAACGATCAGCAGGTGAGGAGGCGAGGAGCGGAGAGACCAGCGGGCAAGGGATGCACTTCCCCTCGGCCGCCGTTGCAGGGGAGCGCAGAGCCGGCCGAGCGCTCCGGTTCCTCTAGACACCCCGCGATCGGGGGGTCCAGAGGACAAAAGTTTTGAGGGAGCCTGGACAGAGGCAGGGGTACGCGGAGCCCGGAGACGCAGCACGATCGGCGCGGAGCCGCAGGCGGCCGGCGCGGCTCAGCCAGCCTCTCCCCAGCACCTTTCTGCTCAGTCGGCTCGGCTCAGCTCGCGTGCTCCCTTGCAGCGCCCAGGCTCGCGCTCGCCCCGCCCCGCGCGCGCTCGCCCCGCCCCGTATCGCCCCGCCCCCTTTGTCAGGACTAGAGGCCCCGAGATCCAGGAGCTGAGCTGTCAAAGGCTGAGGAAGCTCCGCGGCTGCTGGCGCGCTCACAGCCCCGTGTGGTTCAAGCTAACCGAGGGGAGGGAAGGGGCGCATCCGCTGCCTCGCTCGAGTAGATGGTCGTCCTTGCCTCCTGTGCGGGCTCCCAGGACAATACAATCCAGACCCTAGTAGTCTGAACGTTTGGTTTCCCGGGAGGCACTGTACCAGCAGGAAAGCAGAACGCCACACGTGAGCGTCTCCCCTCCCGGCAGCAGCACTATAGTGCGGTCCCCGCCTCGCCGGGCATAAGGCAAGCGAGAAGGGACGCACTTCTCTCGGCTCGCAAAGCGCGGCAGAGTGGATCGGGCTGTTATGTTCGGTGACAGAGGACTGCCGGCCCTCCCGAGACGTGGACAGCGAGCCTGGGGCCTAGAAGCCTCCTCGCGGTGAGAAAAGACCCCTCCCAAGAGCAGCAGGATGAGAGGACTCGGCCACGTAGAAGTGCGCCCTGATGAAAACCTTGGCAGGGCCGAGAATGGGCTGGCCTTTCTGCGAGCTGCTGCCGGCCCGGGAGCGGAGGACTCAGCCACGAAGGTCTTTCCTGGTCGCAACCCCTCCACAGAGAGGCACGGAGCCTCCCAGGGGCGCCCAGGGCGCTCCTGACCCTGCTGCGGTACGAGTGCCCTGACTCTGTAGAAAGTCCCTTTAAAGTTCTGAACTTGAAGCTTCCCACCCCCTCCTCAAGCGTCGCTTTAGAAGACGAAGTAGGGGCGGAAGTTTTTTGATAAGCAGAAGTGAATGGCCCCCGAGAACAGTATAGGCTTCCAGAAGCCATCAAGGATAGCTTGTTGAAATACGGGCGAGTGACCGTGGCCTGAAGATATTGGGAGAAGAAGAAAACAATGTACAAATCAGCTACTATATGGAAACAAATGAGCTTTAAAGGAAAATACACTTGCTACCCCTGTCCAGGAAGAAGAGTACTGATCTCCAGCTTCCAGTCGCCTAGACTGGAGAACAGAGGCTGCCTGATCCAAGACAAGCCACTGCCCGTCTCCCCAAGCACTCCTGCCTCGGTATGATTCCGACTACGTTGTTCAAAAGCCAAAAAATAGAAAAGAATAAAATAGTGGAAAAAAATACATCAAAATGTTAACTAAACATTTAAGTTAACTAAAAGTAGTAGATTATATGTGGTTTACGATTTCTGCTTTGACTTGGGCCTGTTTTCTACAATTTTTCCAAGGTTTTTACAAAAGGCATAGGTTGCCGTCATAACCAGAAAAAAAAAACTTTGAAACATAAACGGCATATACATGATCTCAATTATATAAACATGCATAGAAAAGACAGGAAGGAAATATGAAAAACTGTTAATATGTTATTTTTAACAACTAAAATATGGTATCCTGTTCTGCTCTGCACTCTGGTATTTTCCACCAAGTAGAGTAGATAAACAGCTTAGAAATAAACTAGGTCATTCTGTTCAAATTAGGCCATAAATCATGAGGTTCCAAAATGAGAGAATAAATTCAAATGGCTTTAAGAACTATAAAGTGAAAGTAATGCATTAGTGCTATTATGAAGATAAGTTTATATTTTTTTTATTGAAGTATATTTGATATACAATCTTATATTGGCTTCCAGAATACAACACAGTGGTTCGACAGTTACCCATACTATTTATATCTTCACCCCCACTAGTGCAGTTACTATCTGTCAACATAAGAAGATGTTACAGAATCATTGGCTATATTCTCCATGCTGTACTACCATCCCCATGACCAACTTATATTATGATTGAGAATTTTTGTGACCCTTTGTCCCCCTCACCACCCCACCCCAACCCTTCCCTCCATAGTAACCACCAGTCACTTCTCAGATTCTATGAGTCTGCTTCTGTTTCATTCATTTTGTTCTGTTTTGTTTTTATATTCAAGAAATAAGTGAAATCGTATGGTATTGGTCTTTCCCCACATGGCTTATTTCATGTATCATAATACCCTCTAGGTCCATCCATGTTGTCACAAATGGCAGGATTTCTTCTTTTTTATGGCTGAGTAATATTCCATTGTGTGTATGGAGCACATCTTCTTTGTCCATTTATCTATTGATGGATAGATCATATGGTTGCTTCCATATCTTGGCTATTGTAAATAATGCAGTAATAACATAGGGGTGCATATAACTTTTGAATCAGGAATTTTCTTTTCTTTGGGTAAATTCCTAGAAGTGGAAATACTAGGCTGAATGGTATTTCTATCTTTACTTTTTGAGGAACCTCTGCACTGCTTTCCACAGCAACTGCACCAGTTTACATTCCCACCAACAGTGTAGGAGGGTTCTCTTCACATCCTCACCAACACTTCTTATTTCTTCTCTTTTTGATAGTGGCTATTCTGACTGGTATAACATGATATTGTGATTTTGATTTGCATTTCCTTGATGATTAGCAATATGCAGCATCTTTTCATGTGCCTTTTGGCCATCTATATCTCTTCTTTGGAGAACTGTCTGTTCAGGTCTTCCACCCATTTTTTTAATTGGGTTATTTGTTTTTTGCTGTTAAAGTGTATGAGTTCTTTATGTATTTTGGATGTTAACCCTTTATCAGATAAATCATTTACAAATATATTCTCCCATACATAGGTTTCCTTTTTGTTCTGTTGATGGTGTCTTTTGCTGTAGTCCTACTTGTTCAATTTTTGTTTCCCTTGCCTGAGGAACTATGTCCAGAAAAAAATTGCTCATGCTTATGCTCAAGAGATTTTTGCCTATGTTTTCTTTTAAGAGTTGTATGATTTCATAACTTACATTTCATGTCTTTGATTCATTTCAAGTTTACTTCTGTGTCTGAGTTAGACAATAATCCAGTTTCATTTTCTTGCATGTAGCTGTCCAATTTTCCCAACACCAGTTATTGAAGAGACTGCCTTTTTCCCATGTATATTTATGGCTCCTGTATCATATATTAATTGGCCATATATGTGTGGGTTTATATCTGGGCTTTCTATTCTGTTCCATTGATCTATGATCTGTTCTTGTGCTAGTACCATACTGTTTTGATTACTGTAGCTTTGTAATATAGCTTGAAGTCAGGAAGCATAATATCCCCAGCTTTGTTCTCCTTTCTCAAGATTGCTTTGGCTATTCAGGATTTTTGTGGTTCCATATGAATTTTTTAGGATTATTTGCTCAGTTCATTTAAAAATGCTGTTGGTATTTTCATAGGGATTGCATTGAATCTGTATACTTTGGGTAGGATGGCCATTCTGACAATATTAATTCTTCCTATCCATGAGCATGGGATAGATTTCCATTTATTGGTGTCTTCTTTAATTTCTTTATGGGTGTCTTACAGTTTTCAGAGTATAGGTCTTTCACCTCCTTGGTTAGGCTTGTTCCTAGGTATTTCATTCTTTTTGATGCAATTAGAAATGGAATTATTTTCCTGATTTCTGTTTCTGCTAGTTCATTGCTAGTATATAAAAGTATGTAAGAATGCAACAGATTTCTGTGTATTAGTTCTGTATTCCACAACTTTGCTGAATCCAGTTATTAGTTTGAATAGTTTTTTTGTGGAGTCTTTAGTGTTTTATATATATATACATATATATAGTATCACATCTGCAAATAGTGACAGTTTTACTTCTTCCTTACCAACTTGGATGTCTCTTATCTCTTTATCTTATCTAATTGCCATGGCTAGGATTTCCACTACTTTGTTGAATAAAAGTGATGAAAGTGGGCATCCTTCTCTTGTTCCTGATCTTAGAGGAAAAGCTTTCAGCTTTTTGCCACTGAGTATGATATTAGATGTAGGTTTATCCTATATGGCCTTTATTATGTTGAGGTACTTACCCTCTGTATCCATTTTGTTGAGAGCTTTTATCATGAATGGATCTTGAATGTTGTCAAATGCTTTTTCAGAATCTACTGAGATCATTAGTGGGCTTTATCCTTCCTTTTGTTAATGTGGTGTATCACATCAATTGATTTTTGAGTATTGTACCATCCTTGCATCCCTGGAATAAATCCCACTTTGTCATGATGGATGATCTTTTTGATGTATTTTTGAATTTGGTTTGCTATTATGTTTTTGAGGATTTTTGCATCTATGTCAGTCATCAGGAATATCAGTCTGTAATTTTCTTTTTCTGTGATGTCTTTGTGTGGTTTTGGTATATCAAAGTCATGCTGGCATCAAATAATGAATTTAAAAGTATTCCTTCCTTTTCTATTTTTGGAATACTTTAAGAAGGATGGGTATTAGCTCTTCTTTAAATGTTTAGTGGAAGTCAGCTGTGAAGCCATCTTGTCCTGGATTTTGTTTGTTGGGAGTATTTTGATTACCAACTCAATGTCATTGCTGGTAATTGGTCAGTTCAGATTTTCAAAATCTTCCTGGGTCAGTCTTTGAAGGTTGTACTTTCCTAGGAATTCATCCATAACTTCTAGTTTGTCCAATTTATTGATGTATAATTTTTCATAGAATTCTCTAATAATTCTTTGTATTTCTGTGGTGTCAATTGTCACTATTCATTTTTTATTTCTGATTTTATTTATGTTCTCTCTTTTTTTTCTTCATAATTCTAGCTAGGGAGTTGTCTATTTTATTTATCTTCTCAAAGAACCAGCTCTTGGTTTCACTGATTTTTTTTCTATTGTTCTATTTTTCTCTATTTTATTTATTTCTCTTCTGATCATTATTATGCCCCTCCTTCTACTAACTTTGGGTTTCATATGTTCTTATTTTTCTAGTTTCTTTAGTTGTGAGTTTAGACTGTTTGAGATTGTTCTTGTTCCTTGAGGTAGTCCTATAATACTCTGTACTTCCCTCTTAGGACCACTTTTGTGGAAACTCACAAATTTGAACTACTGTATTTATGTTTTAATTTGTCTATTTGTATTGCTTGGTTTCTACTTTGATTTTTTCATTGATCCACTGATTGCTTAGGAGCATGTTTAGCCTCCATGTGTTTGTAGGTTTTGTTTCCTTTGTGTAATTTATTTCTAGTTTCATACCACTGTGGTCTGAGAATCTGCTTGATAGAATTTCAATTTGTTTAAATTTATTGAGGCTCTTTTTGTGGCTTAGTATGTGATCTATTCTGGAGAACATTACATGTACACTTGAGAAAAAGGTGTGTCCTGCTGCTTTTTGGTGGAATGTTCTGGAGATATCTGTTAAGTGTATCTGATCTAATGTGTTGTTCAGTGCCTCTGTTTCCTTACTTATTTTCTGTCTGGATGATCTGTCCATTGATGTAAGTGGTGTGTTCAAGTCCCCTAATATGATTGAGTTGCTGTCTATTTCTCTCTTTAGTTCTGTTAGCATTTGTTTTACATATTTAGGTGCTCTTATGTTGGGTGCATAGATGTTTATAATGGTTATATTCTCTTCTTAGACTGATCCCTTTATCATTATGTGATATCCTTCTTTGTCTCATTACTTTCTTTTGTTTTGAAATTATTTTGTCTGATATAAGTACTGCTACTCCTGCTTCTTTCTCCCTGTTATTTGCATGAAATATCTTTTTCCATTCCTTCACTTTCTGTCTACATATGTCTTTAGGTCTGAAATAAGTCTCTTGCAGGCAGCATGTAGATGGGTCTGTTTCATTATCCATTCTGCCACTCTGTGTCTTTTGATTAATGTATTCAGTTGATTTACATTTAAGGTAGTTATTGATAGATATGTATTTATGGCCATTTTATTAATTGTTTTCTGGTTGTTTTTATAGTTCCTCTCTGTTTCTTTCTCTCTCTCTTTATACTCTTCTCTTGTTATTTGATGGTTTTATTTAGTGTGGTTATTGGATTTCCTTTTCTTTTTAATTTTTTGTGGCTCTATTATAGGCTTTAGGTCTGTGGTTACCATAAGGTTCATGGATAGTTTCCTAAAAGATAACAGTCTACATTAAGTTAATGGTCACTCTGTTTCAAACACAATCTAAAAGTACTTTTTTTTCTTCTTCCTTCTCCACACTTTATGTATTAGTTATCATAATCTATATTTTTTGTGTATATCTTGACTGATTTTGTGTGTAGTTGGTTTTACTGCTTTTGTTTTAACTTCATACTCACTTTGTAAGTAATTAGTCTACTACCTTTCTTGTGGGTTTATTTTCACTGGTTAAAAATATTGAGGCTTAAGAACATTTTCATCTATAGATGAAACTATATCCTGTAAAGCTGGTTTAGTGGTGGCAAATCCTTTTAACTTTCATTTATCTGGGAAACTTTTAATCTTTCCTCCAAATTTGAACGATAACCTTGCTGGACAGAGGACTCTTGGTTGAAGGTCCTTTGTTTCAATACATTAAATATTTCATGCCATTCCTTGTGGCCTGTAAAGTATTTTCTGAGAAGTCTGCTGATAGCCTGATGGGGTTTCCCTTATAAGAAATTTTTTGCCTCTCTATAGCTGCTTTCAGTACTCTCTCATCCTAAATCTTTGTCATTTTAATTACTATACATCTTTGTGTTGTTTTCTTTGGGTTGCTATTGTTAGGGGCTGTCTGTGCTTCCCACACTTAGGACCTGAGTGTCTTTCTGCTTCCCAAGATTGGGGAAGTTTTCAGCAATTATTTCTTCAAAGAGTCTTTCTATATCCTCTCTGAAGATACTCCTCTGTATCTCTCTTCTTCTGGTACCCCTATTATGCAAATATTGTTTCACTTGAATTGTCACATGACTCTCTTAGCTTCCTCTCATTTCTAAAGATTCCTTTTTTCTGTGTTTCTCAGCTTTGCTGTTTTCCTATTCTCTAGTTTCCATCTAATTGACTGTCTCCTCTACTTGCAGCAGTCTACTATTCATTCCCTCCATTGTGTTTTTCATTTAAGATATTGTATTCTTCAGCTCTTAGTGGCTTTTTCAACTCTTCTATCTCTTTAGTGAAGTCCTCCCTGAGATAATCAATACTCTCCACAGATCAATGAACATATTTATGACTATTACTTTGAAATCATTATTAAGAAGATTGGTAATCGCCATTTCACTTAGCCCTCTTTTTGATGTCTGATCCTGTAGTTTTGTTTGGAACATATTCCGCTGCCTTCTCATTTTGTCAGGGTTTCTGTGTTTCATTCATTTCAGGGTTCCCCTTCCTTTGTATTAGATAGATCTGTTATGCCTTTTCTGGTCTG
The DNA here is from genome assembly GCF_040802235.1 of Manis javanica. NCBI lineage: Eukaryota > Metazoa > Chordata > Mammalia > Pholidota > Manidae > Manis > Manis javanica. The sequence goes on from NC_133158.1 coordinate 143,382,244, forward strand.
GAGAGTAATAGCTTTATGAAGAAGGCATCTTGTGGTACCCAGTTCAAGATTCTTTACTCACCAGTGCCTGGTTTTCCTTTGCAGTGGAGCCCCCGTTCCCGTTGGTGGGCTATGGGTGAGGCCACCTTTCTGCCTTTCTGTTGGCAGTGGCTGTTCCGTCCTAGCCAGCTCTTTGTGAGCCAAGCAGTGGTACTTGTGCTGGGTGGGGTTGCCCTGCTCCTGCTCTGCCATGATGGCAGCGCTGCTGGGCAGGTGTGCAGGGAGGCATCTTGGGACTGAGTCATGAGTAAGGGGGATAGAGAGTTTAGGGCTCCTGGGGACACCTGACCAACTGGGCTGAGGGAGGGCTGGGAAGTGTCCACCTGCCCTTTCTCCTACAGAGAGCTCCATCCAACCTTCACCTCTCTGGCAACCTCCTCCCCCAACCCCCAATACTAGCAAATCTTTCAAACTGTCACCTCTGTTTTGGGTCTCAGCAGGATGAGTGGAGTGTGCCTGTTCACAGGCAGCTAGCATCTCTGCCTCTTAGTGTGTTCCAGCTGTCCCTGGTGTCCAGCAAGAACCCAATGCAATGTGGACTCATGTTCCCAGAGCAGATCTCCAAGGCCAGGTATGCAGAGCTCCTGAGTGACTGTCCCCTCCCTGTTCCATTCCTCTTCCTCCCACCTGTGGGATGGGATGGGGGAAGGGCTTGGGTCCTGATCAATTATGGCTCTGTCACTTTACCCTTCTTTGTGTGGTCTTCTTTTCTTTGCCAGGTATACGTAGTCTGTTCTGCACTCTTCAGATCATTTTCAGAGTTAGTTGTATTTGCTGTAGTTGGTTTCTTAGTATGTACGTGGGAGGAGGTTCCCTTGCCTTCCTGCTCCACCATCTTTTTTCCCCTCTTCCTTACAATATTTCTTAATGTAAATTAGCAAGTGGCTTTTGGGTACATTATCAATGTCTCTCTACATGAATCTGTTTCTCCATGGCAAAGGCAGCTTGCAGATACACTGATCAAGATTCCAGATATACAAATCAAACTAGACCCTGGAGTAAAAGTAAAATTCCAAACCTAGGGGCCCATCCAACCTGTCCACAACAGTACTATACTAATTATAGCAGCACAAATACTCATAACAAGCATGACTTATGCTTCCTCCATACCTAAATAAAGAAAAGAAAAGACCATATTGGTCTCTCTAGAGGTTAAATAGCAAAAGGAAATCTTGACTTGATAAATAAATCTTGATATCCTGTGGATTCTGTGGAAATATGCTTTGACATTTACCTCTAAGTAATGTACTTGCATAAAATTATTCAGTATTCAATCATCTTATTTCTATTAAGAAATCCATGCAGTTTACATAATAATTTTTAAAGGACAAATAAGCTTTTTTGTAGTTTGTTTTGAGTTTTAATATATTTTAGAAATAAAAAAGACCTTCCTCTAGTGACTAACATTTGCATATTCCTTGAGATTGTAAGGGTTTTTCATGTATATCAACTCATAATATGTATATCATTCTCATAACAATACTATGAGGAAGATAGAGGAGCTATTATCTCCATTCATAAATATGAGGAAAATGAGGCACAATGATGTTAAGTGAATATTACAATTCAGCAAATAAGAAATTGGAAACTAAAACTGACTTCTACCAACTCAGTACTCTAATATCCATTGATTGCCCAGTGATACTGAGATGATTAGTCTAATTTTTATGCTTCCCTGTAACATTTCAGTAGGTCTCCATTACAGAAATCTCAAGAAGAATACATGAGCTCTTATTCCACAGTTCTGACTTTAGCCATTGATTACATGGTCATACTGCAGTATGAGGATTTGCCTCATCCATCAAGAATATTTATGGAGCAGAAGACAAGTTCAAGAAAACTGTCCTTTGTCTCTACATAAAAGCCTAAAGGATTTGTTGCTAAAGTAAATTTCTAAATTTCACAGGGAAGAACAGCATACCATAGAATGTACATTAGGCAAATACTTTACCATTACAACTGACATGGTAATGAACAGAAAGCTGACAGCAATGTTAGATTTTCATGAGCCACGATATTAGTGATAAATAGTTACCAGGTAATTATCATTTTCAATTATGCAATTAACTCATGTCTCATGCCTCACAAATAAATAAAGAACATAAAACATAGCTTTTAAAAATAATATATTCTCATTAAAAAATTCTAGAGTTGTAGCTTACAGGTTTAAGAAATCTTTAAAGCACAGTTTAATAACAAATCTATTTCCAGTATGATGTTGTTCCATGATGTCCTCATTTTTCATTTTTGCCACTTATTACAAAATTATAAAAATCAAATGTACAGTGACATAAGCTGAGCCTCTGAATAATGAATATAACAAAAATATCCCCTGAAATAAATTTTAAGTGAACATTTTACACATACAGAAGTTCTCTGCACACTTTTAAATTTCCCAATTATCATCAGTTTGGTTTGTATTCTTGACTTGTTCCTGCCATCTGCATATAAATATCTACTGAGTATTGAGTAAGACTTGTACTATATTCTATCAATATACACCTATATATAACTTTTTAAACTATACATACAAAAGAGTACATGAGAGTACTGTTATGAAGCACTATCATGAGTACTACACCCACGAATGTACCACCTGCCCTGAAAACTGGATTGTGACCAATCTTTGTACCAGCCTAACAGTTCTTTCCCAACTCCTGCCTGTCCTCCACAAGTAGTTGCTATCCTCAATTTTGTGTTTTATCATCCCCCTTTTTAAAATAACATTATCACACATATCTGTAACCCTAAGTAATATATTTTTTAATTTGCTTGGTTTTTGAGCTTTATAAAAATGGCATCTTATTGTATATAGTTCTCTGCTTCTTCTTTTTTTCCCTCAATGTTATATTTCTAGATCCTTCCATGTTGTTGCAGATAGTTCCATCATTTTCACTGCTATATAAAATTTCACTGTGGGATTGTTCTATAGTTTATGTACTCATCTCTCTTCTATAGTCATTTGAGTTTCCAGTTTTTTGCTACTATGATCAACAATTTCATGAATTAATTTTGCACTATCTCTTGGTGCATATATGCAAGAGTTTTTCTAAGATCCATACCTAGGAGTGAAATTACTGGGTAATTGGGAATAAGAATGTTCAACTTCACAATGTAAAGCCAAATTGTTTTTGAAAATACACTCCTGCTATTTATGCTTTCACCAACAATGTGATCAAAGCTCCTTAATATAAGGGATGATTACTACAAATTTTATCTTTAAAGTGATTTTTAATACTGGTCCTTTCAGCTAATGGTTAACCATGATTGTGACTATTAAACCATACTGAATCTTTAGAGTTTCTCATAAAATCTCTCTAGATAAAAATTTTAATAAATCTTCAGTTTTAAATGCCATTTAAATGAAAATGAGAATCTGTTTTAGTAATACAGCTAAGAATTAATTCATCATATTAAATAAGTATAGTACTATATCAATCTGGACTTAGAATTTTGCTATCTCAGATATTCTGTCAAATGAAGAACTAACATCACAGATATGAACCATGTTGAATGTAATACAGTTTTATTTCACTAGACTCCAAAAGCACAAGGTCCTTTTCTGCAACCTAAGTTTTTATATTAATTACAGAGATATATCAAGGACACTTGTTTTCTGAATAAAATGTTTATGCTTTTGTACCAAGTCTGTGCCATACTTATCCTAAGAATACTTCATCTAATTGCCCTGGGCTTCCCTATGATAATCTTTCATATATTTTTTTATTGATGTATAGTTGATATGCAATATTATATTGGTTTCAAGCATACAACATAGTGACTTAACAGTTATTTATATTATTAAATGCTCACCCCAACTAGTATAGTTACTATCTATCAACATAGAAGGATGTTACAGAACTACTGACTATATTCTCTATGCTCTACTTTCATCACCACAACTACTTTATATTATGATTAAGGGTGTGTGCCTCTTTATCTCCTTCACCTAGTTCACTCACCCAACCCAACCTCTCCCGCATAGTAACCACCAGTCCCTTCTCAGTGTCTATGAGTCTATTACTTTTTCATTCATTTTTATGTTTTTAGATTCCAAGTATAAGTGAAATCATTTGATATTTGTCTTCCTCCACCTGGCTTATTTCACTTATCATTAATACCCTCTAGGTCTATCCATGTTGTCACAAATGGCAGGATCTCTTCCTTTTTATGGCTGAATAATATTCCATCATGTATATGGAGCACATCTTCCTTATCCATTCATCTATTGATGAGCACTTTGGTTGCTTCCATATCTTGGCTATTGTAAATAATGCTGCAGTGAATATAGGGGTGCATATCTTTTTGAATCAGGAATTTTGTTTTCTTCAAGTAAATTCCTAGAAGTCAAATTATTGGGTCAAATGGATTTCTATGTTTAGTTTTTTTGAGTAATCTCCACACCTCTTTCCATAGTGACTGCACCAATTTACATTCCCACCAACAATGTAGGCAAGTTCCCTCTTCTCCACGTCCTCACCAATATGTTTTATTTCTTGTCTTGTGAATAGCAGCCATTCTAACTGGTGTGAGGTGATATCTCATTCTGGTTTTGATTTGCATTTCCCTAATGATTAGCAATGTGCAGCCTCTTTTTGTGTGCCTGCCTATTGGCTATCTTTATGTCTTCTTAGGAAAAAATGTCTGTTCAGGTCCTCTGCCTATTTTTTAATCTGGTTATTTTGTTTTTTGGTGTTGACTTGCATGAATTCTTTATATGTTTTGGATGTTAACCCCTTATCAGATATCATTTGGATGTTAACCCCTTACCAGATACTGTAGATTGCCTTTTTGTTTTGTTAATGGTTTCCTTTGCTATACAGGAGCTTTTTGGTTTGATGTAGTCCCATTTGTTTATTTTTGCTTTTGTTTCCCTTGCCTGAGGAGACATATCAGGAAAAAATATTGCTCATGCTTATGTTCAAGAGATTTCACCTGTTTTCTTCTAATAGTTGTATGGTTCCATGTCTTACATCCAGGTCTTTGATCCATTTCAAGTTTACTTTTGTATATGGAGTTAGACAGTAATCCAGTTTCATTCTCTTGCATGTAGCTGTCCAGTTTTCCCAACACCAGTCATTGAAAAGGCTGTCTTTTCCCTGTTGTATATTCATGGCTCCTTTATCATATGTTAGTTGACCATATATGCATGGGTTTATATCTTGGTTCTCTATTCTATTCCACTCATCTATAGGTCTGTTCTTGTGCCAGTACCATACTGTTTTGATTACTGTAGCTTTTTAGTATAGCTTGAAATCAGGGAAATCAGTTTTGTTCTTCTTTTTAAAAATTGCTTTGGCTATTTTGGGTCTTTTGTGGTTCCATATAAATTTTAAGATTATTTGCTCTAGTTCACTGAAAAATACCATTAGTATTTTAATGAGGATATGATAATTTTCAAACAACTTCCTAAATTATAATGTTATCTAAAGCATTACCTAAATTTTTTATCCTAATTAACATTCATCAGTATTCTACCTAATAACACTGTGAACAGTTGCAAAATGAGACTTCTCATTGCTCTTAAACCAAAGACAAAAATCTTAATTATGGCCTTCCTGTCCTTCACAGCCTTATTCCATACCACTTGGCCCCTTGGCCCATCCACTTTAGCCACAGTTGCCTTCCTATAATTCCTAGAAAGCATCAGTCTCCCTTTTGACTCAGGGCCTTTATTCATGTAGCTCCATTTAGCTGGAATGCTCACTTTTTCCAAGCCTACTCTCCCATCCACACTCTTCCTAGTTAACTATCATTCATCAGATCTCAGCTCATATCTCATTCTCTCAAAAGCCCTTCCTGACTGCAATCAGGTCCTTCTTGCCCCCTCTCATAGCAACCTACACTTTTACTTCAGAGTGCTCATCAAAGTAATTTTTGTGATGTTTTTTAAGTTAATGTCTGTTCCCCCCCAACTCTTACTATAGTTCATATGATCCATGAGAGCAGGAACTGTGTCTGTTCTGCCCTCCACTGTAACTCTAGCACCTAGCGCAATGCCTGGCATACAATAGCACACTATAAATATTCATGAACAAATGTAGGTATTCTAAAATCATTATTTCAGCTACCCTTAAATTCTCTATACTATTGCTAATAACAAATGAAGTCAATCAATGTGAGTTTAAATCCTGGACAGCAATAAAAAGAAAAGAGAAGTCAAAGAATAAGTCACCCATGGATTGTTGAAAATTGACTTTGCTAACAGATACAAAACATTAAAAAACATTCAGAATTCCTTTACTTTTTCCTTTTTGTTTTACATTTTTGCTCATCTTATATTAAGATGATAGTTTCATTATGGTCACAGGGAAATTCTTCATAAGAACAAACATCTTTACAAAATGAGTGCTCCTTTGTTTCATTTTTCTAGGAGGCTATTTGTCCTTTTTCTTCTGAATGTAAGTTGTTTATATCTTAAGGCTACCATTGATATTGTAAATATTTTTCCCACCTTGTCACTTATCTTTCAATTGTCTATGATGCTTTGAAATACGAGTATGAGCTTTATTTGTTGTTTACATTTTATTTTTATAAAGTCAATTCTACCTTTTCCTTCATAATGTGTGCCTTTTATAATATGCTTAGAATGGACAAGTAATCTTTTTATTCCTCCATGCATTTCTCTCCAGCTATTTTTACCATAATCCCCAAGACAGTATAGAGTATAATTCATTCATTTATTCACTCATCTATTTACAAGTTTATCATTTATTCAGCACTTGTTGCGTGTCAGGTGCTGAATGAGGAACCAGGCAAAACTGACACAATTCCTATCTTCTGGAACTTATAGTGAGAAAGGGCTTGTAGAGATTAACATGTAATCACTCATTAATATACTATAGATTGGAAAATGTCATTAACCAAAGCATAAGCAAGCAGTATATGCTTCCTATGGTGAACATGCTGGTTGTAAAGTCAGGCAACAGAAGCTGGCAGCCCTTCTTTAATGGAAGAAATTGCCATTGTAGGGTTAGCTGTCCCTGTACCAGAGTTTATTACTTCCACCACGTTGATCTCTTTTCATTTCCACCCCAAAAATCACATGCCCATTATGATTAGCAGACATAATGTAGGGGGTTGCGGGATGGGGAGGGCTGTGCAACACAGAGAAGACAAGTAGTGATTATACAGCATCTTACTACACTGATGGACAGTGACTGTAATGGGGTATGTGGTGGGGACTTGGTGATGGGCGGAGTCTAGTAACCATAATGTCGCTCATGTAATTGTAGATTAATGATACCAAAAGAAAAAAAAACAACAACAACAAAAAAAAATAACATGCCCATCTACACCACTCAGAATATACTGTGTGGCTGGGAAAATTATCTAACCTCTTTGTACTTCAATATTCTTATCAGTAAAATAAACATAAATATCATACCTATTCCATATGTCACTTTAAATATTACAAGAGCTAATATACATGATGTGCTTAGAACAATGGCTGGAACATAGTGAGCATCCAGTAGAAGTGAATTACTATTAGTTGAAGGTGGTGAATAGATTCAGTAAGTTTATAAGCAACTCATAAATATAGAGCACAGTATGATAAGACCCTATCTGACATAAGACATTATGGGAATTTTTAGGAAAAAGGTATCATCTGAGTGGAGGGATCAGGAAGGTTTCCTGAAGTAGGGGATGAGAGGATTTGGACATATAGAAAAAGGGGGATAGGCTGGAGGGCACAGAGAGCCAGAAAGAAGAAACAGCACTCATTCTATTTGCTCACAGTGTTTCAAAAAGATGGAATCTTAGAGGAGCAGGAAATAAAGAATTGGTCACTTGGCACTGTATTTTGAAGAGCTTTGAATAATAAAGCTTATATTCTTTCATTGGCTATACAGAGGATAGCAGTTTTGACAGAGGAACAAGATCAGAATTAGGGTTCCTAGAGTAATTAAATCCACTCGAATCCATCATCATAGTAGAAAAATATCCCTCAAAACATATACCTTGTATTTGTTCACCCACATTCATAGCAACACTATTCACCACAGTCAAGAGATGGAAGCTACCCAAATATCCATTGACAAATAAAATGTGGTATAGACATACAATGGAATAGTATTCAGATTTAACAAGGAAGGAAATCTTATCACATGTTGCAACATGACCTGAAGGACATTATACTAAGTAAAATAAGTCAGTCACAGAAAGACAAATACTGTATGACTCCATTTATATGACATATATAGGGCAGTCAAATTCATGGAGACATAAAACAGAATGGTAATTGCCAAGGGTTGTGGAAAGGGGATAATGGGGAGTGGTTTTTTAGTGCATATAGGGTTTCAGTTGTACAAGATAAAAAATTCTAGAAATCTGTTTTATAACACCGTGAACATACTTAACCACTGAACTGTACACTTAAAAATAGTGAAGATGATAGATTTTGTTATGTGTTTTTTACAACAATATATTTTTTAAAGTCTTAGACCTTGCTGTTGGTAACTTCAGTATTTCCCACTACTAAACTGATTTGGAGACCTTTTTGAAAAAAGAGTCAGCCTTGTGAACATTCATCTCTGCAGCAGTAGAGCCAGTCTATCTTTTATGCAGTCCTCCTTTGAAACAGGCTGATCACATTTAGACTTAATGCCTCCGCAGGTACAACTCTATAGAAGTCAAGCTTAAACCAAAGCAACTTAGCACCAGAGGCTCTAGAAAGACGTTAAGAAACAGTAGGTCTCAAAGGTTGTGGCATCCAAACATGAAGTGACTGCATTTAGGCCACATGTCAAAATCATGGTTACACTTTTGGGAAGAGAAAGTTGTGAGTGGACATAAAGTCTAAAATAACACTCCGTTGTGATTGTAAACTCTTACTATTGGCTGACAATGTCTTTCAATAAGAATCCAACCTTGCTAGATGAAACCAGTCAGAAGTTGAAGACAAGGCCTGATTGCTGTAATTATACTTTTGAATCTAATTTTAAAATATCTATAACCTTACATCACAAATACCCTGTGCTTTGGGAGCTTAACAAAGGAGTGCATTCTTATTTGGGATTCATCCTGAAGATTAACAGTTACTAAGCAATTAAGCCTCATAATTCACATAGATGATTCTTGTGGGGAGTAAGGGGAGAGGAAGAGATAAAAGAGCATATAGGAGAATTTGATGGAAGGTGGAGGGAGATGTGGTTTGACAAAGGATATTTTTAAAGCTTCCTTCTTTTTTTATTTTTTTATTTTATTTTATTTTGGTATCATTAATCTACAATTACATGAAGAACATTATGTTTACTAGGCTCCCCTCTTCACCAAGTCCCCCCCACATAACCCCTTCACAGTCACTGTCCATCTGCATAGTAAGATGCTGTATGCTTCCCTTTTTTTTTAAAGAAATGAAAATGTAACAGGGTGAGTTAAAAAGAAATCAGTATTTTTTTTCAACTTTTTTGTTTGTTTTGATTTTGTATCCTTGTTTTGCTTTTTTATCCTTGGGAACAGCAACAAAAAAGTGAAAAAGTAATTTCCCTCTTCCTGTCTGTGAGAAAGAACCGCCAGACCTTGGGCTCTAGACAGGTGGATTCCCTAACCCTACAAACGTGCTAACACCTTTTTTAGTGGCATCTGTCAAGGCTGCCAGCAGACTACCCACACTGGCTTGGAAGATCTGTGCCTATGGGAGAGAAGGAAACAGCACTGAGGATGGGACAGTGGGCACCGAGGGGTTGGGACATGGCGCCTTGGGGGCACTGCGTGAGCTCCTGAGGGCTGAGCACCAGGTTTGTCACCTTGGGAGCCCATGCCAGGCTCAGAGGCCCAGGCTCGGGACAGAGGGAGCACATGCGACGATGAGAGATCACTGCTGCTTCTGGCTGCAGCCAAGCATGAGGTGGACACACAGCCAGGCAAGCAAGACCTGCTTCAGATGGGCAAGGCCACTGGATGGCCTCAAGGAGAGGCTTCTTTTTCAGTCAGGATTCCCTAAGACTAGTCAACATGACTGCTTTAAAACTGTTAGAGTAATATAATAATAATAGTAATATAAACTGTTTAAGACTGTTTAAAACCTTCAAAATTGTTATAATCCTCAAGCATTTACTTTCAGAGACACCACCTCACATCAGATAAAATATATTGCAATGCACCCATGTCCCACATTAAATAAAATTTCTTTGGCCAAAAACTTTTTTGAGTTTTCATAGTTTTGCTTCTGAGATTATATTCCCATGTCTAATTTAATTTATGTTTGGCTCAAATATTTGGGAAAAATATTGAGCATACTATAGAAAAAAATTTAAACTGCTTTTTCAAAGGTGCTAGAGTTTTTAATACTAAATTTAATTATTAATAAATATGCAACAATAGAACATTTTGTAAGAATTTAATTAATCATGCATTCATTTTGACTTGGCTACTTTTTTTTTTTATAAATTATTTTCTTTTGGTATCATTAATCTACAATTATATGAAGAACATTATGTTTACTAGGCTCCCCCTTTCACCAAGTCCCCCCCCACATGCCCCTTCACAGTCACTGTCCATCTGCATAGTAAGATGCTGTAAAATCACTACTTGTCTTCTCTGTGTTGCACAGCCCTCCCCGTGCCCCCCACGCACTATACATGCTAATTGTAATGCCCCCTTTCTTTTTCCCCACCCTTATCCCTCCCTTCCCACCCATCCTCCCCAGTCCCATTCCCTTTGGTAACTGTTAGTCCATTCTTGGGTTCTGTGATTCTGCTGCTGGTTTGTTCCTTCAGTTTTCCTTTGTTCTTATACTCCACAGATGAGTGAAATCATTTGGTACTTGTCTTTCTCTGCCTGGCTTATTTCACTGAGCATAATAGCCTCTAGCTCCATCCATGTTGTGAATGGTAGGATTTGTTTTCTTCTTATGGCTGCATAATATTCCATTTTGTATACATACCACATCTTCTTTATCCATGTATCTACTGATGGACATTTAGGTTGCTTCCATATCTTGGCTATTGTAAATAGTGCAGCGATAAACATGGGGGTGCATCTGTCTTTTTCAAACTGGAGTGCTGCATTCTTAGGGTACTTTTGTTTTTAATGAGTGACCTTTTTAAATCTTCAGGTCTTAACATTATCACAAGCCTCTGAAAAGCTCATGGGTCCTAGTGCTCTGACACTAGGGTCTCGTGTATAAAATATTCCTGGATGGGTCCTAGGAAAAGGGAAGGGGCTATAAGGATGGTCAACATTCGATAGATTGTGTAACTGGATTTCACAATAGCAACAGCAGATAACAACAACTTAGAGATAATAACAAAAATTAAGACACAACAATATTTTGATACAGGTAACAAAAATTATAGTAATCCTCAAGCCAAAGGAGGTTCCTAATAACAAAAATTATAATAATCCTCAAGCCAGAGGAAGTTCTCAATCCACAAAGATTTCAGGGGTGATAAAGACACATGTCTTAATGACACCAACATAGGCAAATCTTGTCCATCAGGTAAGATGCATGCAAGACAGTGGTCCTGTGATAGGACTGTAGCAGGAACGGGATCCCTTCCAGGTCTAGTATACCATACATTTACTCCTTTCCCCATGGGGGTTACTGAAGGGTCTATATATAGTGCTACTGGAGGTGCATGCACTGGCCATAATGATAAAACAAAACTCCAGTAAGATGCTCCTACCTTCTGGCCGTTCAGAGTATACTACGTGAGCTTTGGCAGCCACTCTGCTGTTATTCCAGGAATACACAGGAGGCCAGCTTCCAGGCCTTGTCCCCAAGGTGCCAGGAGAGCCAGCCATCATTGGTCCATGTGTTGAAAGTTCCAAGGACACATCCACTCAATGGACTCGCCAGGGTTCAGTGCAGTTGGTGCTGGCAGCAAGATATTATTCTGGTGGCCAAACCTCGACTTCAGTGATTCTTCCTTGGTTTGTACTTGCAGTTGTATAGGGGAGGCAGCTGTATGTATTAACATGTCTATGGGCTCAGGGTTCCCTTTCGGGGTCTCTTGTTCAAATGCCATAGCACGGTCCATAAACAGACTGACCATCCCAGCAGACTATTGGTATCTGACGTTAGTCCAGATTTTAACAGGCCATTGTGCCTCTCTATCATGCCTGCTATGGTAGGATTATATGGTAAATGAAACTTCCATTTGATTCCCAGCTGTCGCACCCATTCATGAAGTGTATGTCCAGTAAAATGGGTGCCCAATTCACTCTCAATTACCTGTGGTCAGCCATAGGCAGCAAAGAGATGCTCCAGGCCTCTTTTGGTAATCTGCTGGTCTGCCCAACATGTAGGAAAAGCAACCAGAAGTCCAGTAGCTGTATCCACACAAGTCATCGCATACAGATATCCTTCTGACACAGGTAGAGGCCCAATATAATCTATCTGCCACCACATGAGGGGTATTGGCCTCTTAGCTATTGTCCCATGTTGCTGTGGAACTCGGTGTCCCTTTTGGAGCACATGACACACTCCTGCCAGGCTCTACTAACTTCTTCAAAGGTCAAAGGCAAGCCCCACCAGCAGGCTACAGCCCACACTGTCTTTTGCCCCACATGCAACAAATGCTGCTGTAACCATCAGGCTACAGCAGAGGCAGGCTTTCTTCTAAGTAACGTGTCTGGCCCAATTTATATGCGTCAGCATTTCCTGGGGCTCCCAGTGGCAAATGACCTGTCACATGGTATACTGTAATTATTTCAGTCTGACCACAGGCCCATAAGTCTTGCCACAATTCTTGCCTCCAAAGGGGTCAGTGACCAACCAGCCAGTTGGCACGGTACCAGGCTGGTAGCCACAGGGTCAAGCCCCGATAGACAGCCCAGCTGTCAGTGCAGACAACTATAGGGGAGGGCTCCTGGCTGATTACAAGCCACATAGCCCACATCTCTGCTCATTGGCTGCTCTTCCCCTCATCATCTTCCATCCATGTTGTCTCAGTCTTAGGATGGAAAGCTATGGCCCTCCATTTTGGGGGCTGCCCACGGCTGGAGACATCCGTGTACCATGTGTCTTTGGGTATAGGGGCTCTTCCCTCCTGATAGGGACTCTCTGCCACTAATGGTTCTGAAGCAAGTTCTTCCTGCTTTTCACTAGTATATGTCACCAGCCCCAGTAAGCATTGGAGTTCTTTACTTAAGGGGCTACTAGAGAGGGTACTACACTGCTGTAGGTAAGCACCCCACTTAGCCAGTGTGGGCATTTGTGCCACACCACTCCTTGGCTTTTGGGTCCAGTCTCGTACCCACCCCAAGATGGGATAGGTGTTTATTACCTTTATTGGGGCCATTCCAGTGATGGGTTCTGTAGCCATCAAGGCATGACACACAGCAGCTAGTTGTTTTTCTATCAAAGTGTATCATGCCTCTGCCCCTTTTCAGAGTTGTGACCAGAATCCAATTGGTTGGTGAGTTCATTCAAGCCGCTGCCAGAGACCCCAGCCATAACTGTCTTCAGTCACATGAACATCCAGCCCACAGGCCTTGATGGGTCTATCACACTCAGGCCTGCATGGCCTTGACTGCCCGTTTTGCTGTAGTAAAGGCAGATGCACATGTCTCATCCCAGTCCCACCCGATGCCCTTTCATACCAACCAGTATAAGGGCTTCAGAATTTGTGCCAAGTGCGGGATAAACACTCTCCAGTAGCCTAGAAGACCCAGAAACTCCTGTAGCAATGCTACAGTTGTAGGGCTAGGAAAGGCCTGGATTTTATCTATAACTGCTTCTGGCATTACTTTGGTCTTACTCAACCAGACGACCCCCAAGAATTTGACAGACAAACCAGGTCCCTGACAAACAGTAACAGACAAACTTGGTACTGTTCACAGCCCATCTTTTCTCCTGTAAATGTTGCTGCAGTCTACATGCTGCACTTTCTAGATCTGAAAGAGAATCAGACGTTAGCATGATATCATCAATATAATGGTACAGCTGCACCATTGGCGGTTTCTCCCATATAGCCAAGTCCTGGGGTACAAGTCCATGACAGATGGTGGGGCTGTGGAGGTATCCCTGTGGAAGGACAGTGAAAGTACATTGCCATCCTTCCCACATGAAGGCAAACTGTTCCTGACTTTCCTGCTCAATGTCAATGGAAAAGAAAGCATTAGCAAGATCTACCACATAATGATATGTTCCTAGTTCATGGCTGAGGGTATCCATCAGGCCTGCAGTAGAGGGGACAGCAGCATGCATAGGGGGTATGACTTTATTCAGTTCTCTGTTATTCACAGTCATATGCCAGGAGCCATCTGGCTTTTTTACTGGCCACGCTGGGGAATTGAAAGGACTGTGGGTGAGCTTTGTAATACCCACCTTTTCCAGCTCCTGGAGAGTTTCTCCAATCTCCTTATGCCCTCCAGGCAGTTTGTATTGCTTGGTATTAGTCACCCGCCGAAGCACAGGCAAAGCTATGGGCGGGTGCCTAGCATGTCCCCTCAGAACTGCCTTCACCACATCTACTCTCATTCTGAACTAACCTGCAGTGGTCTGCAACCATAGACCCTGCAGGATATCAATCCCCAAAATATACTCATAGGAGATATACACACAGTATACTCTTTTGGGGGGAAGATGCCCTATTCCCAAAGGGAATTGGGCTTTTTTCACTCTGACAGCCTTCCCCCTGTATCCATCTATGATAGTGGGGGTCCCAGAGAACCACTTAGGGTTACCATGAATCAGTGAACATTCAGCCCCTGTGTCCACCAGAGCCAGGACACATTGTATGTTCACTGGGGAACAATGGATAGCTATTTCAAAATGTGGCCTCCGGTCTTCCCCTGGTCCCTTAGGGCAGATACCTTGACCTTCCCCTCAGTCAAACCATGTTCCCCAATCATCTTTCTGAGTGGGTTCAGGTGTGGTTGACTCGCTCTCCAGCAGGAAGTCTTGCAAACACACAGGCTGGACTTGTGGCTCTGTCTCTGACCTCTGCCTCTTTGGTCTTAATGGCTGGAACTACTGCTCTGGTTTCAGCTGTTGCCATAGCTCTAGTAAGATGCTATTTGACTTCCCATCTAATTTCCTTCCATCTGCTCCTGCCCGTATTAAACCAGCTCACATCTGGGTCTTCCTGACCTTCACGGGGCCCTGTAAATTGTTCTTGTGAGTAGCAGATCATTTTCTTTCAGGGTTCTCATTGCTTCAGCCTCTCCTAAGTCTGCTACTGTTTGTGTCACCTCGCTTATGGGATTCCCAAAGTGAGGGCAAAGAATGGCCTCTAGAGACCGAAAGAGGATGTGTGAGCCACTTGAAGCACAATATTTCTCATCCCAGTAGTGAAAATCTCTTCATGTGGGCCATAATTTTCTGGACTATAGATGGCATTTCTTAAGCCTAGCTCTCATAACACCTGTTGGAGCTCAGCATACGTCTGCCATCTAACAGGAGAGGATGGTAGATCACCCAGATTGGGCCACACAGCACCAAAGTGCAGCTGTAAGCCAATCGAGAAGAGTGACTCCATCGCATCTGATGTGCATTTTGTAATCACTGCCTCAAGGCGGGCTGCACTGTCAGGGAAGACAGCTTTCCCATCTCTGATCCTGAAAGAACAATTCCATCCACCCCCAAGTCCCACAGACGCAGGAGCCAAGCTGATATTGACTCCGAGAGCTTCCGCCTAAACCGGGAGCCCAAATCCACCAGCTCAGCCTAAGTATAGGGGTGGAGCAGAGAGTGCTCCATGACCTGGAGAGGGGGCTGCTCCTCTCCCTGGGTAACTTTCAGCTGCTGGGTCTTTATATTCTTTACAACCACTGGGCATGCTTTCTATACAGGAGGGGCCAATGCCTCTGGCATCACCCCTTCATCCTTCCCCAGCTCCTCCATTTCTAGGGCTGATGGCACCTTTCTCTCCCCTCCCCCGAGTGCCTCCTCTGCTACAACCTTTACCTTTTCTACCGTGCCTCGCAGCAATGCCACCTCAGTCTTCAGAAGGTCTCTTACCTTCACCTCAATGCTTCACAGCTGACGTTCTCATGCCACCTCCGCCTGTGCTTCCCTCAGGAGTTCGTCTTTTTCCTTGATGGCCTTTTCCTCCTTCAGAACACCTGGCAGAGCTGCCATCTCGGTCTGTAAGGAATCTCTTACCTCTTCAACAGCACCTCACAGCCAGCATTCTCGTGTTGCTTCCTCTTGCATCAATGCCATTTCCTTCTTCAGGGAATCCACAGAAGTTTGCAGCTTGCGTTCTCATGCCACCATTTCTTGGGTCTCTTTCAGGAGCATGTCCTTCTCTTCTGTAGACTTTTTTAATACTATGAGAAGCAGCCAACCCACAGTCCCCAGTGCCTCATGGGCACTGTGTCTCTCAAAAGACCTACTTATTATACCAAGGGCCACCCCTACAGCCTCATGTTTCACCTCAATTTGCCTCCTGTCCTGGGGTGGGGCCCAGTCCTCTAGGAAGCAAGCCACCTCAGACCACATACCCATTGGGGGACAATCTACTGTTTCCCCATTCACAGGGGCAGCCTGCTGAGGCACCCCTCCCATAAGGGCAGCCAGTCTTTTTCCTTGGTCAACAATGAACCCTGCTGACTTTCACTAATTGTCTTGCCAATGGGTTTCAGCCCTGGGGCAATTTTGCTATGGATTCAATGTGACCAAAGAAATTGGCAGCAAAACATTCTTTGGGGTGAAAGGGTTTATTACCGGCTTGTTCTTCCAGTGGTTGGTCAAGCACTAGCATCTCTGCCTCCACCCAGAACACTGGGCCGAGCTCTCTATATAGCACAATAATAGCTTATTGCCTAAAGGTGTGGAAGTGGTAGCCTAGCAACAGGCCAGTTACATCATCAGGTGGTTTAAGTTCAGTGATGATCCTGGCCATAGGAACCCCAACTTCCCCACATCATCTGTTTACTTACTGTCGGTGACCTCCTAAAAGGATATAAGCTCCACGAAAGCAAGAATTTCGCACATGCATGCACACACACACACACACACACACACACACACACCCATCAACCCCATGCTAGAAGAGTGCCTTATACATAGTAGGTGCTCACTAAATATGTGTTAAATAAATTGTAGAACCTTCAAATAATGTACATTTTGGAATCCTTTCACAGAACAAAAACTACTTCTAACACAATATTCTAAATTACAATTAACAGTGCTGCTCATCTTTTAATAAGATAATTAAATGACTTTTCAGAGCAGATACTTTTTGTCTGTAAAAATATAGTATGAAAGTACATACTGATTTATTATCTTGGGATTCCAATATATCTTCCTTCAGTAAATCTGTCTGAAAGCTCACAATTACATACAGCTTATGTTTAAACAGTGCTTCCTGCTTTAAAGTTCTACATGTTAATTAATTAAATCCTCTAACATGTCTATGACACAGGCAGTTACTTTCCCCATTTTACATATCAAGAAGCCTAGGCACAGAAAGTTTGTAATCTATTCAAATCACCCCAGTTAACAAATGGCAGAGCCAGGATTCAAGAAGTCTGATCTAGATCCAAGCTCTTAAGCACTACCATATACAGCCTTTTCAGTACACGAAAGAGGAAAGCTGGAGTTTATGGCCAGGGAAATATCAATGTTTTCCATTACTTGCACTTTCTACTTACAGTGTGAACAGAGCACTGCTGTGGTTATTTAAAGCGCCCAAATTGTCTTTTCTAAAAATTGAAGAAAAAAAAGATAAAAGGTTAATTGCTGAAACCAGACAATCTCAAAGCATTAGTAAAGAATTATCACCAGCTGCCTCTTTCCTCCCTCCCCTAAGCAGCTTATTTACATACACATCTCTCTGCATTGAATTTTTAAGATCACCCTTGCAGTTTAGCCTGGGAATACATTTCCATAATAAAAGTAATTAGCTTGTGGCATGGCCATCTGAGAGAAAAGTAGCATTTTGTGATAGCTTTGGGCATGGATAGCCTCACCTGACTAAGAATGTTTCTGAGTAAAGTATTGTGGGCCAGCCAGTCCTGGAACCACAGCTTTTCTGTTCCTAGTTTGTGCTGTTCTGGTCAACATGATTGTCTTGACAATAGGTTTCAGCCCCAGGCAGGTTCACTATGGATTTAATGTGACCAAAGAAATGACAGTAGAACATTCTTGGAGTCAAAAGGTTATACCCAACTTTATTTCCATGGTGGCAGGTCAATCACTAGAATCCCATCCATTCAGAGCAAGTCTGCATGCAGCAAGCTGGTCTCTGTCCTTGGCACTGCCACCACTCCAGCCTCTGCTCTGCTCTCCCACAGCCCTGCAGCTGGGCCACCATGTCGTACAGAGTACTGGGTGGAGCTCTTTATATAGAGTCAATAACAACGTATTGCCTACACATGTGTAGTGAGTCAGCCAACCAGGGCCAGGTGAGAATCCTGGCCACAGGACCCTTCACTATATCCACAATGATAAAGACCTCAGAAGGCATCCAGTTCTGTTCTGAAGTAGATATCACATTTTTTTTACTGATTCCAGATGTCCAGTCAATTTGAGAACTGGATTTATTTAGATCTATAATTGTGTACAATATGCTGGAATTTTTTGCCAAATTCATCCGAGAAAACAAGTTGGCAGTATTTTCAGGTTTCAAAAGCAGGTGTGAAATAAATTTCATGTTTACAGGGTGATGAGTACCTAAGCCAAGCTCTTGGATGGCTGTGGTTTACCACGGAAGAGTACATGCCAGGAATCTGCACAAACATAGGCTGTGGATTTCAAGTGCCTCTGCAAACAGCTACTTGTGTATCCTGCCAATTTTGCTTCATTTTCTGGTGCAGTTGTGCCAGTGTCTACGATTTGACTGAATTGCATTGCATTCCTTTTTTTATACTAGAAAAGAGACGACAGGCCCAAAGTGGAGTAACTTGTGCTGAACGCCACATCAGCAAACTAATACTTTATACCTAACCTAATTTCTGCCTCTTCCAAGGAACATAGTCATAAATCAGTAAATCTGGAACATCCATCACTTCTGCTCCCCAAAGAAAGATAAGGTAATCCATTCTTTCCATGTCCCTGTCCCTTGTCCCTGTCTCCCATTTTATTCAGCTCTTTGGAGCTTGTCTTGCCAGTGGGTTTCAGACCCCAGCAAGTTCACCATGCATTCAGTGTGACCAAAGAAATGATAGGAGAACGTTTCTTTGGGGTGAAAGGGTTTATTACCTGGCTTGTTCTCCTGGCGGTAGGTCGCGTGCACTAGCATCTCTGCCTCTGCCAGAGCACTGGGCCAAGTGCACTATATAGAGCAATAATAGCTTATTGCCTAAAGGTATGGAAGCGGTAGCCTAGCAACAGACCAGTTACATCATCAGGTAGTGTAAGTTCAGTGAGGATCCTGGCCATAGGAGCCCCAACTTACCCACAGAACTCCTTTCTGTTTGCTAGATAGGATGCTGCCTGATCCATGAATCATTAAATAAAGCCAATTTGATCTTTAAATTTACTCCACTGAATTTTACTTTTTAGCACTAGCAATTTGGGATTTCAGAAAAGTGGAAGTGTTAAAAGAGTTCACAGATTTAAATTTTTTTTCATTAACATTTTTAAAGAGCAAAGAGTTTGACATTTCTCCTGAGGCAGCTGCTTTAAATCACAATTGATTGCCTTGACATCTAGTTCTAGAAATAAACTAAAATCCTATGTACACATGTTCAAACTAGGACTTAGCAGATGTTCACAACCAGATCTATTCTTAGCTTCCTAAAAGCTCACCAAATCTTGTGCTTTATTGGTAACCCATGGCCCTAATGTCTTTGGTTATCTCCATCTCACATTTTTTTTAGAGTAAGTACAAATAAATTTCAAAAACATTTTTTTAAGTCCCTGTAGGGAAAATGAAATTTCCTATGGCCAGGATCCTCAGCGGACCGTAAATTACTTGATGATGTAATTGGCCTACTGCTATGCTTACACACCAGTTGGCAATGAGCCGTTATTGAAGGTGTTACTATATAAAGATCTCTGCCCAGTGCTCTGCCCAGAGATAGAGACAGAGACGGACTGGGAACACCCTAGAGACAGACGTGATTTCAGCACTCAACCTACCACATGAGACTAAAGCTTGGTATAAACCCTTTTATCCCTAATGTTCCGCTGTTATTTGGTCTCACCGAGTCTAGAGTGAACTTGCCCAGGCCAAGACAGTCCTTTTGCATTAATTTCTCAGTCCAGGAAGTAGACACTTCATGGTTGGGTTCCAGCATTTCACCTCCCCTTTCCAAAGTCCAGTTTCAGTTTACAGACCAATAAGCTTCTAGGAAATCTGGTTGTCTCCTCAGCTCCTAAGATTGAACATGTGACTTAGGCTAAGACAAAGGCTCTATCAGAGTTTGAGGGCTGAGATATGGAAATGTGAGGTCTGACACAACTGCAAATGCTTTGCTACCATAAAGAAAAGCAACCTGAAGAAGAAGCCAACACATGGGGAGGACAGAGTTGAGAGTATCAGGCAGGAAAAAAGCCAGATTACTGCTGACATCAAGCAACTCTTGATGAAATCCCCTGAAACCTGCTCTACCTCTGGATTTCTCATTTAACATGACTCAACAAGATCCTTTTTTGTTTAGACCTGAATTATGGCTTCTGTTACTTAAAATTTTTAACTTTCTAATAATAGTCTTTTGCAAGGTATAAACTGGTACATAGATGCAGTTTCTTAACTTTGGAACCCTCTCTGCCTCACTCTATGAAGTGGGATATTTTGGGCTGTAGCTGTAGAATATCTGTCTAAAAGTGCCTTAAGCAGTAAGATCCAGGACCACCCTGATGTAGAATGTGAATGGGTCCCCTTGGAGTTAAGGCTATTTACAATATCATGCAATGAGAAGTTCAGAGGTAGGCTGACACAGGGTCAGTTAATCTGCAGCTCAACAAGATCATTAAAGACCTAAATTCATTCATTTTTACACTCTGCATTCTCAGTGGACTGGCTTAGTCCCTCAAAGTCCTAAACAGCTGGTATGGAGGAAGACTTTTTCTCAGAAGTGCCCTGCAGACTCTGACTCACATCTCATTGACCAAAACAACACTCTTTGGAGAGCTTTGTCATAATAGGTACTTAATACCCTTTAATTGAATGGGTGAATGGTTCAATAGTCTGATCCAGATTCTTAAATGAGCTCTTAAGAGACTTCATGAACCAAAAATATTTCTCTTCAAAGGGAACACAGTGTATTAGACTGATTGATGTTCTTTTGACAGATACTTGGTGATCACTAATTTTAAAACTACTGGAAGTAAAGAAGATAATCTCTCATTGGACTATTGGAGGTAAAGAATATAATATCTCACTGCCAGATGGCAGAGAAGCCAGCTGTTGTGTTGTGTACACCCAGTGGAGAGGTCCACATGGCAAAGAGTTGAGGGAGGCCTCCAGCCCATAGTGAGCAAGTAAATGAGGCAAACAGTTTCTCAGTCCAAAATTCAGTCCAACAACCCATATTCATGTCATGTTTTCTAATAACATGCTCTTAGGCCCTACTTAGGCCTGCACAAAGCAAAAATGAATGGAATTGGGCAAATAACACTTTATATTTTGGGCCTCAGGAGGGATACCACCCTCCCCATGTACACTGCCACCTGAAATGAGAAAAAAAATTAGGGTTCTTAGAGAGGTTGCTTTGGCAATTAACAGTGTTTGCCATATCCACTGATGGTGTCATAAGAAATATCTGTTAAAAACTTTGGTATGCTGTACCTTGAGAGAAATATTTCTATCAAAATTTTCAAAGCACAATCATAAAGAGAAAAGAAAAAGTGACATTCAAATTCAAGTTTTTATGTTCATTTTACTGTCTGTCAATTATACCTCATTAAAGCTATTAAAATAGTCAAGTTATATTTAGTAGTGGTATCATAACTGTTACACCTGCTCCATGTTTTAATATTAAAACACAAAGTCCCTGGACCTGGGCGAATTTAACATCAAAGAGAGTAAACAGAAAAGGATGTTCAATTAACCTGCTGTGCAAGCAAAATACACCAGATGTGGATGTTAATACCCTCTCAGTGCAGTCTATTAAGGAAAGGGAGTTGGAAGCCAGATGTAACTAAACCATGTTTCATATATTTGTGATTCAAGATATATTACTGTAAAACCTACTTATATTTTTAGGACTTAGAAGCAAAGTTTAACCAATAATAATTTAAGAAATGAAAAAGAGAAGAAACAAAATCTTGGAGAAGGAAAAGGAAACTGAACTAAAGAAAAAGGTAAGTAGACAAAGGGGAGCTATAAAATAATCATTTTTCAAAAATTATACATGTCTAGCTACCATTAGAAAAACACCCCGATATAAGTGATATCTGTTTTCAGAGACAGTGCTATTCTATTCATATAATGCTTAATTCTTTGAGTTTTTTTTTGGAGTATAGTTGATATACAATATTCTATTGATTTCAGATGTACAACATAGGGCCTTAATAATTGTATTTAATTATTATTATACTTACAAGATTATAGATTATATAAATTATTGTTATATTTACATTTAGAAAAGTGGAATGTCTGAGTTAAGGCATTTCTGCATTTAAATTTTTGATAGATGTTGCCAAACTGCCCTCCCAATATCCTCTTCCACTAACAAGATATGAATACAATTGACTTTTTCTCTTAGTAATGTGTAGTAGTCATGTTTTCATAGATCTATGTTGTTATTTTTAATGGGTGCATATCCTCTTCTATGGATATCTTTATTTAACCAATCCCCTATCATGAAATATAGACTGTTTCTGATATTGCAGTATATATCTTTGTCCATTTTTACACACAGTATTTAGGATAAACATCTGTTAAGTGGAATTGCTGAATTCAAGGCCTTACACATTAAAAAATGCCCATACATTTTGCCTCACTAACCTTCAGAAAAGCTGTACCAATTTGCATTGCCATCAACAAAGTCTGTTTCTTCACATTTCCACCAACATGACTTTTTCATTTTTGTCAATACAGCAGGAAAAAACAAGTCATCTCACTTTAATGTACATTCCTTTGATTGTTCCTGAATCTGAGGTCTTTTCAAATGCCAGTTGGTCATCTGCATTTTTTCTTTGAATTGCCTCTTCTTGTCCTTTGCTCATTTATCTCTCAAATCAGTAACCTTTTTCATAATTTGTTTGCAAAGGCCCTTAATGCATTAAGAACATTAACTTTTTCCTGCCATATATGCTTCACAATTTTTCCTGTTTTCATTTTAGCTGGTTTTGGTGTCTTTTAATGCACTAATACTTTTCAAACCTTTCTTTATGATTCTGATTTTGGTGCATGCTAACAGAACTTCCCTTCAAAGGTTCTATCTAATATTTATATTTAATATTTTCTCCTATTACTTCAATGTTTTCAATGTTTTAACTTCCTAACATACTATAAAATTTATTAATTTTGTTTAGTGTATGTCTCCCTCCACCAGGATAAAAGCTTCAAGAGGGTGAGGAGTGCTTTCTTCCCTTTAGTTTTACCCTTCCCATGAGAACTGAAACCTGGCTCTAAGCCTTTGGCATCAGGAGGCTGGGTCTTTGAATTGTTAGGGATGCCTCAGATTAATCACCTACTCCTGAAACTTTCCAAAGGCATGAGAGCAGGGAAAATGTAAAGAGAGTCAATTTCCAGATCCTTAGCTTCCAGAAGTACTCCTTTCCAAAAATGATGTTCCAGAGAATGTGCCTGTGTTCACATAACTCTGACCTATACCAAGGCTTATAGTGGAGCATTTCTTTGAGTGCAAAAACCTCCAGGGGGCTAACAAGGGAGTAAACTCCTTTAATGATTAATCAGAACATAATATACCCTTAAGGCTTCTTGTCTTTCCCAGGCTTACATACATTTCTGTTAAGAGTAAAGCATTGTATTATAAACAGTATTTTGGTCTAGGGATTCTGCTTTCCTCACATTTCCACCAACATGACTTTTTCATTTTTGTCAATAAAGCAGGAAAAAGAGGCAATTCAAAGAAGAAATGCAGATGACTAATAGGCATTTGAAAAGACCTCAGATTCAGGAACAATCAAAGGAATGCACATTACAGTGAGATGACTTTTTTCCTGCTTTAATGACAAAAATGAAAAAGGGTAGTGGGAATAAAGAAAAATCTTATATTCTTTGCCTCCTCTATTGACAAAAGAATAAATAAATAAATAAGCATTATTCTGGAAGAGTTCCAAGAAAGATTCAATGAAATACATTGAATGCTTAAAAGAAACCCTGCCCAATATTTAAACATAAACAATTCTTTTCAGATATGCTAATGTTCTTTTCAGGATTTATGATTATTTATAAAGAAAAGCACCTAAAAAATGTCAAAGCCAAATAGATTAGTGTATAAATTATCTATTGCTGCACAACAAGTTACCACAAATTTAGCAGCTTAAAACAATACATACCTGTTATTTCACAGTTCCTATGGGTCAGGAGTCTGGTGAGTTAGCTGAGTCTTCTGCTTGGGGACTCATGAAGTTGCAATCACAGTACTAATTGGGCTACACTCTCATGTGAAGATTTGACTAGAGAAGGATCCACTTCCAATCTCACTCGGGTTGCAGGCAGAATTCATTTCCTGCAGTTGTCGGACTGAGGACCTTGGCTTGGCTTCTTGCTGGCTGGCTGCTGGTGGCTGTCCTTGGGTTCTGGAGACCACAGTCAGCTCCTGCAGGCCACCCACAGTTCCTTGCCACATAAGTTCCTTAGGATAGCTATTTACTTTATCAAACTAGCAAGGGAAAGCTCTAGAGTGTTTCTTAGCAAGATAGAGTCTTATAGAACATTACAGAGTCACAGAATCACTTCACATCACTTTCGCCACATTCTGTTGGTTATTATGGAAAGGAAAGGACTACACAAAGGCATGAACTCAATTTGGCAAGGATCTTGGGGGAGTCACCTTAGACACTGCCTACCACAGAAACTGACTCTTCATGTAACTAAAATGTATTGTTGAATTACCAAGATTTTAAAGACTCAGTGGGAAAAAAGGTACACATGAAACTTTACAAAGTTTTTTTGGAATTGGTGATTAGTATTCAATATGGAGTGATAATTTATTTTTATCAAATCATACAATTAAATATTTTAATTACAGTCAATTCTGATCTTATTTCATCTTAAAATGTTTAGTATTTTCTATTTGTTTTTCTAAAGGTAAATGCTAGGTTCTGGACTGATTATTTGCAAAAGCATTATTTACAGTTCTTTTCTTTAGAAACATAGGAAGCTTGATCATGATGTCTAACAAAATTAATGGAGTTATGCTAATTTTATATATGACTCTTATTTAGTTAATCCCAAAAGCTGATCACCAGCATCTAAGCATATTTTTTATCACACTCTCTATCTCATAAATAAGTAATATTTTATGGTACAAATTATACTGCATTATTATAAATTAAGTAATGAGAATTAGCATTTTGATTAATTACCTTTTTATAACTTGTTTTATAAGAATGATGAATAATTATGTTAGATCTACATCACTTAAAGCTTGACTCCTTTTAGTAATCTATCTTATAAAATGTGTTCTATAACCATTTTCCAGAGGTTTCCATACTATTTTTTTGAAATGCATAACACATCATTTAAATTGAAAAATGAAGTCAGACTTTTTCTGATCAGCAGTAAGTTTTTTTGGGGCTCAGGGACTAAGAAAGATGACCAATTTGCCAATTAGACTCTTTCATTATCTAAATAAAGAAAATGTACAAATCCAAGATTTAGATGAAAGTATGTTTAAAATGATATGATGAGATAAAATCATTCTATGAAATATTTCAATTTTCCCAGTCCTCTCTGGTGGATCAAGTTAATCAAGGTATCTCAAAGTGAAAGAGTAGAAAGTATAATTAATAATCACTTGTTAAGTCTTGGTAAAGTCTTTTTAATATACTTCCCAGAAATCTGAGAAACTAAATGCCTCTGATGACTGAGCAACATATCATTTTCTAAGTCATACAGTTTCCATTTAATTTCTTTGGCAAATTTGAAAGATGATTTAATTAAATTATCAGGTAATAGATGAGTTAAAATAATTACTTATTATTTTTGGAAAATAATTCAGAAGAGCTCAAAGGATTGAATGGCATTATTATTATATAACTCCTTCCTTTTTTGCTACTCATTTATATGAATAATATTTCTTAGCACATTTATCTGTAAAAATGAAAAAGAATAATAGAATTAACACAAAACTGTCTCATTCAGACAATCAGTAATAATCATTCATGGGTTCCTGAACTAATTAGATGGGGTAAAAAAAACAGTTATTTCATTGGAAACTGGATTTCCAATAAAATTTCACATCTTATATTTACTGGTTACTTATAAAAATGTGTTATCATCATGTTGTTTTGATTATGTACTAAAAATGGCTAAACAACTCAACCCAAAAGAAAAATCTGCTAATCCTCAGAACCTTATGGTAATTCTTGAGAAGAAAATTTTAAATTCTGATTTTTTTTTTCAGAGAAGTAGGGCAAAGTAAACAATAAAATTCTTTCATGCTTAAAAATGTATTACATGAGGGTTAAATCTGTGGAAGAATTAAAATGGAAATGTGAGTTCAAGGAGGAAAAAAGACATATGCAAAAATTCCAACTATTTTATAAGAACTCGTTCATGAATATGTAAAGACATGAGAGTAATATCAAATTATTATAGTATTTAGATTCCACTGATACTTTTAAAAGTGATGGAACAGTTTTATTTTAAAATGTTAACACATTTTAAAATGTCAAGAATTACATCTTCTGCAATGTTTTAAACTAATGATGAAAACTTTTAGATGCTAACTTAAAATGTATGAGGGGGTTCATAGTTTTTCACAGTTACTTAGGAAGGCTTTTTTAAGCCCAAAACTTGAAGACTACTGTTCTTTACAGCCCGGAAATACTGAGGACAGCTGCTGCTCCCAAACCCCAAAAGGCCTCCCTGGCACAGGCTCACTGATGGGGTGCTGTTGATGTCTACCCAGAGCAGTAATCTATTGCCCACCCCTCATGAATGCCAGGCCAACCACAGAAAGGAACAGGCCACCCCACCACTTTTCTCTTCACCATTTGAAGAGAGTGTCTGCTCCCCTCCTGTTCTATAGTAACTCATGCTTCTCAGCTGGCACTGATGGCCCTGGGTACCTTGGCAAGAGCAGAGCATGGACTAGATCCCAGACAAACTGGTCTCCTGGGCAAGTACCCAAACCTCAAACATGGCAGGGTCAAGATAAGGAGCCACTTACTACAACCTGGGTCAAAGCAAGGACTTTCTTTTCAGAGAACATGTAAGGGAATTATTATTAGAACTAGAGATATAAGATCAAGGTGACCTGATGCAAAACAGTCGTGATAAGTACCTGGGGCTCCTGAAATCCC
Organism: Manis javanica; assembly: GCF_040802235.1. Classification (NCBI taxonomy): domain Eukaryota; kingdom Metazoa; phylum Chordata; class Mammalia; order Pholidota; family Manidae; genus Manis; species Manis javanica. The sequence continues at coordinate 143,409,566 of NC_133158.1, forward strand.
ACCTGGCTAAGAACGGGATTTTTCCCCAGCATCCAGGGAAGCAGAACACCTGCAGACAACACAGAGAGATCTTCACCTGACTAAATGGTCTGAAGGTATTCAAACCTAAGACCTCCTGACCCCAAAGCCTCTGTAGATTGTGAATTGTGGCCTCCATGGAGATATGTTCACATCCTAAGCCATGGTTCTGTGAATGTTATCTTATTTGGAACTAGTCTTTGTAGAGTTAATTAAGATATAAATTAAGAGATCATACTGGACTCGGATGGGCTCTCATCCAGTCATTGGTGTCCTTATAAGAAGACACAGAGATATACACACAAAGGAAAGACAGCCATGGGAAGCCAGGCAGAAACTGAAGGGATGCAGCTCAAAGCCAAGGAGCACCAAGGATTGCTGGCAGCCATCAGAAGCCGAGAAGAGGCAAGGAGGGATTCTTTGCTAGAGTCTTCGGGAGGAGCACGAATGACCCTGCCACCCTCTGGACTTCAGACTTCTAGCTTCCCAAACAGTGAGAGAATAAATTTCTTTCCCTTTAAGGTACCCAGTTTGTGGTAATTCCTTACAACAGCCTTATGAAACTACTATATGTCCCTACTGAAAGGTTATAAGAAATCTCAGAAAATCTGCCACTCCCCTACTATTTAGTTTTATGCAAGTTACTAACCTTGCCAAAACTCAATTCAATTCTCAAGGTTAACAAACATTTATTCACTGCATACTTAGGGCCCGTCACTGCACATTATGCATTTGCATGTTTTTCACGATGGTGAAAAAGATAAAGACACACCCAGCTCCCGACCCCGTAGAGCTTTCAGTCTAGAGAAAGAGGCTGGAGTTTAAACAAGAAATTATAAGAAATAAAGAGGATGACTTCATGTTCTTTCAGTGTCATGCCAGGTCATTCTTTATCAGGTCCGCCCAAGGATTGTTTGATTTTTTAGAAGAATGTAGCTTTGTTTGACTTTCCTATTTGCTATTCGATTAGAGTCCCCCAAATTATGAAGTTACATATTCATTTGTAGATCTCTGTCCAGTAGAAAAAAATAATACCAAGGTAATAATATTATTGTCTCTAAGTCATTAATAATCTTTTCTTTTGCAATAACAGAATTTTTAAAAATTTAGGTATCATTGACATAACATTCTATAACTTTAAGGTACAGAACATATGATATATATTGCAACATTACACAATTATATTGCAACATGATTGCCGTTGTAGTGTTAGCTAACACCTCTGGTGCATCATATGATAATTTCTTCCAGTGGTGAGAACAATTAAGATTTAGTCCTTTATCAAGTTTAATGTTTATAATAGTTTTGTTGTCTACAATCACTGTACTGTGTATTAGATCTCCAGGATTTATTTATCTATTAGTTGCAAAAACATACCCTTAAACAACACCTCTCCCATTCCCCCACCCATATCCCTGATAGTCATAGCTCCACTGTTTTCTCAAGTTTGGTTCTTTTAGATTCCACATATAAGAGATACCATACAGTATTTGTCCTTCTCTGACTTACCTTGCTTTTTTAAAAAAAACCTTTCTTCCTGATGTGCTGCATAAACCCCTTTTCCTCAATTGGTCTTGGAAACCAACTTTGCCTTCTTACTAGTTCTTCATTAATGAGTTGAATACATTTTGACAAATTTTATATGAAAGTCATGTTTTAAACATTTTGAAAATTGCACTTTGATACAGAGTGCTTGTAAAACTTAACTGATGTAATATAGAGAAAATTAATATGGTTCCTGGGACGTGGTAGTTGCTGAATGAGTGTGACTCTCCCTTAGCCACCAAGAAAAGCCTGGGAGATTCAGGAAAAACAAGACCCTCCTAGGGCTCTCTCCACTGCCAATGCACCCGTACACACCAAAGCGATTGTGTTATGTGCCAATTCTTTCCTTTACTCTCATCTTACCTTCTCATTCTTCTCATTCTTATCTGCCACTACGGCAGACATCATAACTGAGAATTTTAAAAATTTCTTAAGTTCTTCTCTTTTGAGAAGTTGAAATCTTTAAACATATCATCACTTCTTCTCACTCTAAAGCTCTAAAGCTTTCTTTTGCCTCTGTGGAATTTGCTCATCATCCAGCCAACCACCCCCATGGCTGCTTATTCTTCTATAGTGACTCCCTGATTATAAAAAGTCTCCTTTTATTTGGCATTCCTTTTCTTAATCTCTTAGACATAGCTTTGCTTAAAGTTACATGGCAAAATTTGTGCCAAATCCTGCATTTGTTGGTAAATTTGAAGACAAGTCTTGGCAATCTTTGCTGCAGTGTAAAAGTAGTAAAATCCAAGCAAGATTTGTGCAAACTAAAAAAAAAAAAAAAGTAAATGCAGAGACCATGTTCATGATTTCTAAGGCACATAAGAATTATAAGTACCTTCAAAGAACTAAGTAAGTTACCTTTGACTTCACTGGGATGCCATCATCCCTGACTTTTTAAGAGAATACTTACTCAATAACAATTTTCTAAAAATGGTGCCCCTTTTCAGAAGTTAACATAACCTGAAACAGAGATGACTTCATGCATTTGCAGGGCAGTATAAGAAGCAGAGTGTATGGTCTGTGCAGACTGAAGTGGCAGAAGAGGGGAAGGGAAAGAAGCCAGCCATCTGAGAAACTAGAATCTCTGGAACTTTTTAACCTTGAGGACAAGAAACAGGGCCAGGTGTATGGTAGGAGTGGTTTTGAGTGAACAGATAACATAGCTAGGTACCACATGGGGCAGAGATAATTCATTTGTTCATTAAACATTTGCACAGAGGGCAAATTTTATTTATTTCATAAACTTAGTAATACATGTTTTCCAAATGCTTTTTAGGGGAAGGTTTATAGTGCTATATTTAATAATATTCAAATACTTAGTTTTTTTCTTCTTTATTATCAGGGTATTATTCTGTCCTTGATAAAATGATTTTTAAGTAGGTTTATTCTATTCATAAGACATTTAATGAAAATACGTGTCAGAGTGCCACACATTAAAATTGGACCATGGTAATTGCTGCCACCTTGTGGGAGAGAGAGAGAAATTCAAGATATTGTTATCTCCCTAAACTCAACACGCTCTGATTCAAGCATTCCTGCGTTCATTCACCCTTTCATTCAACATTTACTCTGTGCCAGGCCCTGGCTAGGCTCTGGAGATAAGACAAGTAAGGCACAGTTTGTGTCCTGAAGGCATAAGTAAATGAATGAATGAATGCTGGCGGAATGCGTGAGAACAGAACACAGACATACAGAGTATATGAGTATTTCATGCATGAATAAGTGCATAATAACTAAGCAAATTAATGATGCTCACATGAAAACATGAATGGAACACAGAAAAATAAATTCATAAAGACAGGAATTGAGACCTTTTTTAAACAATCTGAATGCCTGAATTCACCACCTTCCCAGGCCCCTTCTATTAGAACACAGGCAAAGAAAAGGAATGATATACTGCTCCCTAAAACTGGGCTATTGTATGGAAGCCTAGTATATAGAGAGGCACTCAGAGGTTAGGTTAAGAAAAAAGACTCAAGAAAAGAGTAAGTTAACTTTAAAGAAAAGGGCAAAGAGAAAACGTAGAGATTTCCTCAGAGGGGCAGAAAACAAAGACGGAATAGAGGGAAAGGGATTCAGCACCCTTTCTCTAGAGGGAAATCAATAATGGTTCACAGACTCAAAGACAAGCAGCCATGGAATAGGAGCCCAGCCAGTAGGTATTGTCATGAGGATCAGTTAAGTCATGAATGGGAGAACTGGGAAGCAGCTAATTGACATACCTGGATCCCAAGGTGGGATAATCAACGAAATATGTTTCTCAAGACTCAGATATCATCCATTAAACTATTGGATCATGTTGCAAAAATCACTTTTCAAAGGATCACGGTCATTAGTACAGGGTCACTCTTCCCACTGCAGTAACACCTTAAGATTCACTCACATATCTCCTCTTACCCTCCTTCCTGTTTGTATTATCAACATTCTGCAACTCCTTTGGTGAATAAGTTATTTATTCCTGGAATAGGGCTCATATTTCACTTCTAAGGCTGGCGTAGAGCTGACTCTATAAGCCTGGCAGTAACAGGGAGTAGTGGGGGAAGGTCTTGCAGAGAACCAGCATCACCTTGTGAAGTACGTGCTTCACATAAGGTCATTGCATATTCTTCAGGCAAGATGAGACTTTTCTTTAGAGAAAAGAGCTGTTTCTGACAGAAAGTAAGGCTCAGGGAAATTTGAGGTGTAAGATTCTTAGACCCACCTACTAATATCTCTCTATCCCCGGTCTCAGGATCCTTTTCTGTCCCTTTCAGGGCCCTGATATTGTTGTAGGAGACCTGAAGAAGCTGTGCATCCAATCTCCTTTGCAGCTCTGCCACCCTCTTAATCAGATCTAAGCCTGATTTTCAGGATAGTTTGCAGATGAATCTACTTTTGAGCTGCCATAGAGGCTTTCAGAGCATTCTTTAGGTTAGCTACTAACATAAGCCTATCACTTCCTTTTTCTAAGGCCTTTCATATGATTATAAGGGAGTATTCTAATCCACAAGTCCATAGGAAGTAGAGAAGGAGGGACTTGGTCTCCCAACATTTTGCCCTCCATCTGAAACCAATTCCAATTAATCATAGATGAAAGCTTTAGAAATATGCTAGTCTATGTCAAGAGTTATCACTACTCCACTTACTACCAGTGATAGGGATCCTTATTAAATTCAGATAGAGAGTAATCCACCTCTTAAATCCTAACCTCTAGGTCCTTTCTCTCCCCCAGCTTAAGTTTGTGGGCTAAATCTGCTCTTGGCAGTCATATGGAGCACTCCCAGGCCAAACCTCTCCGCGTTTGGAAGCAGGAGTGAGGAGTCAGGCAAATAATCCCGGACAATTAACACATGATCTTATTCAATCACTCAGTCCCATTGACTACAGGAAGATGGGGATATCTACCTCCTGAGGACATGCATAGTAATTCATATATGATGAATGGTGAATGACCAGGAAACTTTACAAACAATGCTCACCTTCACTAGTAGTTAGGAAAATAAAAAATATAACAACAAGAAGATGTAAATTGCTTACCCTTAAAACTGGGAAAATGGAAAATATTGCTAATATCAGTATTGGTAAAAATATAGTTAAGGGTGCTGTTAAATGCAGTTGATGGGTATATAAGTCATCTGTAACAATCATCAATCATATGTCATCACTTATGATACATGATTTTGGAGATACACTTTTGGAAACCAATTTGGTAGTGTCTGTGAAAATATGCCAGTAGCTCTTGACCAGTGATGTTACCTCTAGAGGTCTATTTACAGAAATATAAGCAAATGTAAGATATGCCCACATATTCCTAAAAGGATGCTTATTGAAACATTGTTCTAAGAACAAAATATCATAGCCACCCTGACAATCTATCAGTAAGGGAAATAATTACATAATTTATGGACTATCCATCCTATGCAACCATCAAAATTAAATATACTAAAGTGTAAAAAAAAAGGTAATAATGAAACATCACATAATGAGCAATATGTAGATCATAATATGTAAGATCAGATAATCCTACTTATGTAAAATCACTACACATATTTATAAAAAACATTAAAAGGATTTGAAGGACATACTGAGTTATCAATAGTACTTAACTGGAGAAACAAGTAGAAATGAAAAGGGGAGCATTGAAGGAGACTCTTTTGCTTTTTATACTTCTGTGTTATTTGAATTTTTATTAAGACCATGTATTATTATATAATTTCATAAAGAAACATAACCTGTGCTCACTTTCCTTGCAAAATTTTATGATTGTACTAAGAAATCTAACTATATGTATCTGAATCTGGTACAGACAATAGGAAATCTATTATTCCCTATTGGCCAATAATAGCAGTCTGCCATTCAATTAATTTTCAGCTTATTCCATCATTAACCCAATACTTCTTCATGCTAAAGGAGAACTGCATGCTTTTGTTTCCTAATGTGAACAGAATAAAAGCTTACGTGTGATGTGTTCATTTCCTCAAACCAATATTTACTGATGCCTTCTATGTGCCAGGCACTGTGCTAGGGTTTAAGTACACAAAGTCCCTGCCCTAAACTCATGAGAATATAGATTGTAATGAATAAACAAACAAATAAATAAATAATAGTAAAACAAAATACATTTTGACATGTGGCAAGTGTTATAAAAGCAAAGTCAGTATTGTAAAGAGTGAATTATAGAGGACAGGATGGGGGCAGGTTAGGGGCAGGGAGACTGAGTGACTCTACAGCCTGTGTTCTCTCCACTTGCAGAGGAGGAAAAATATTTTCCCTGAACCCTACTATGTTCTTGGCTAGACCTCCCTGGAATAAAAGACAGGTTAACAGGAGAAAAAAAAACTATTTGAATTAAGTTCGTAAGTATGGGATCGTTACAAAGATATGAGACTCAAAAGGCAGCAAATGGGGCTTATATATTATTCTGAGCTGAGGAAATAGGGATCTGAAGCTTCAAAGAGGGGAAAGCAATTCATGGGAAAGTAAGAGGAGGAAACATGTGAAAAACTAAGGTTGCCCTACCATGTAGCTAAGTCCCTCAAGTGAAAAAGTTACCTCTGGTAATAGCTGTGTTCCTGGTACAGCCCCCTTTCTAATGTAAATTTCCCTTATAAAAAGGTAACTTCTACTTTGTTTTCAGAGCATCTCCTGTATCTGCAGTTTCTCAAAATAATCAGTTTCAAATAATCCTTATGCCAAAGAGCCATATTTTGCTGTGACATATTCTGCTACCCTTCATTCACATTATACCTCCCTGCTTCTGCCAAATGGCAAATGGCATGAGAAAGCACCAAGCTGGTAAGACGTCCAGGGCTGGAAGGAGAAAATGAAGAGCCTCATCTTGACATCATGGAGGAAGCATCACCATCAAGGCCAGAGGCAAGAGGAGAGCATGTGGTCACTCTCACCTTCAGGTGTGAGTGCTACAAGGAGATGTAACACCCCCCTCAAGAAAAAGCAGGGCTGGAGGTCCCATCTCTGCTCAGAGAATCTAGACAGAGCCAGAACCTTGTGCAGCCCTGAAGGCCATTTGAAGAGCTGAGGCAGACAGAGCAGATGCTTGACCATGAGGCGTAGACCTCTGAGTTAAAAGACCCCCTTCTTGGTTTGGGTTCCACATGGATTCCCATTGGTCGAGGTGGGAAAGTGCTCACAGAAGGAGGTAAAGGATAAATAACTGGTTTCCTGAGACTTTCCTTCAGACAAAGTGAGACATTCTGGGAAAGAGGCCTCATATCCTCTACTGGTTGGCTTGTTTTGTCCACAGCCAGAAATCCAGGTGCTACAACGAGATGTGCTATCTCCCTCGGGAAAAAGCAGGGCTGGCAGTACCATTTCTGCTCAGAGAATCTATTTCTCTCTTTGACAGGAGATGGGAGGCTGCGTGGGTGTCACTTTGTCTGCACTCATGGATCTTCAACACCATAACTTCCCTCCAGATGATTTGTTCTGGGACAACAACCTTACTTCTTCTGCTTACACAGCCCTGCAGGTGCTACACTTTTTACCACATGACATGGGTCTCAATGTGCACAAGTTTGGAGCCATGGGCTAGGACCCCTGGGCCTTTGGGATATGGACTTTGTGGACTCTATTTGGACATCCTGGGTGATTTCTGGAATGCAGATGGCAGAGGTAGTGTTACAGAGAACTCTACCACCACCACATTTTCTTCATGATTCAGGGACACATTCAGGGAGCTCCTAAGTGAAAGATAAGCCACATAATAAAACAATGATGAAGATGATAGCTAATATTTATTAGTTAATAACTACTTATTAACTAAAAATACTATTAGTTAACAATGCTGTTAACAATGTGGGCACTGGCTCAAGTAATTATTAGATCAAGTAAGACTGACACAAAGTGGTGTGTGGAGAGAGCTGTTAAAAGAGCTAACCCTAAGTTCTCAGAGAGAGCATTTTGAGATGGAACACTTGCTGAGGTCCCACTGCCGCTGGGATTCCCCCAGGGCCTTCAAAGATTGGCAGGATTTGGAAACCACCTGGAACAGGAGTCTTTCTTCCCTCAAACAGCAGAAGCTCTCCAAGCACAGGGCTGCATCTCTCTCCTCCCTCCTCCCTACCACTCTGTACTCTGTGTACTTCCTGAATGCAGAAAATGTCTTCATCCTTCCTTGGTGCTCACTCAGTGCCCAGCAAATGGGTGTTGGACTAAACCGGCTCCTTGCAGGGGCCCCTTGATTGGGTTACGTAAGCTCGACTGGTTCAGGTTAAAACCAGACCAGCTATAGCCACATTCATCAGATCTGTGGTTTCATATTTCCCTGGCACAAGTTTGGGACTTTGCCTCCTCCAAGGCCAAGGCTCACAGAGGACATTTACATATGGAGGCGAAGGCAGTATCTCTTCCTGTAGAAGCCTCTGCTGGAGACGGCGACAGGGCATATTCACAGGGAACAGTGAGGGGCAGAGGGACACTACAAAGACCCATAGCTTTGCAGCAGACACTACTGTGGTTCCTTCTGCTCTGTAGGATCCAGCTGCTCTCAAAATTTTGTAAGGCTCCTAATTAACTACTTACATTGTGCAACCCCCAGTTTCTAATAATAGCTGCTCTGCAGAGTGATTTGGAAAGTTGGAGATTATAGATATAGATTATTGCAGTATAAAATAAAATATTAATAAGTAAAAGCTACTATAGTTATTTTTGTCTGGGAAAGAAATAGCAGCCATAACTGCTGGGAGAACAGTACTGTGCTCAACAATTAACCCAAAAGAAAAATCAGGGTGCTTTTGGCACCCACAACTTTCATTAGAGGTTGGGGCAGTAGTAGCCAGGGCCTTTCAGGGCTCTGGGAGCTGTGAAGACAGCCCAGGTGTTGGGGAATGCTCCTGTCCACAACAAATTCACAAGTTTGGTGCTAGGAGTATGCTGCTGCTAGCGTCAAATCCTGGATATGTATTCACACCATGCTGCACTCACCCCTCAATACACTATACAAATTGGTGCTTAGGACTTTTGCATGCCATTTGCCTTCTACCCGTGGGACCCATCTTAGAAGTTTCCTGATAGGGCCTGATGGGAGGGCTGGGCCTTAGAGAGGGGAGAAAGTGTTGCTAAGCAGCCTTAAAGCGTCATCACCAGGGACCTACTAGAGGTTTGCTCAGTGTTCACAGAGATCCACACATCTATCCTATCAGATGCCCTGTGGATGTTCCCTTATTACCAGCTCCTCGCTTCCTACAGGAACCTGCCTAGAACCACCCACCATCCAAATTGCTGCTATCTATCTGTGCTCTTCTTGAAGTCCTCCTCATATTACCACCTACGCAGTCCCTACACACAATCATGGCATAGGTTGGGTCCAGGACACACTACCCAAACCATGGCACCTTGGCATATTAGATATTCCCAGCTGAAGCAATTTTATAAACAGCAGATGCAGGAGAGTCATTCTGACCTCCCCCTTCTCCACTTCTTTCTGAAACAGGTCATAAAAGCCCTGTGTGAAAGGTACCCTCCCTGTACCAGGAGGAGGGAAGACATTCTTATTACCAAGGAATTGGAGCCAAGAAGTCTGTTCAAACAAACCTTGTTAAATTAAGCCACATCTTCCTCATTACTTCCACACTTTTTTACTACCTCTAGCCCCATCCCCTTTGTCTTGGCAAGTCTTCACAAATTCATTGCTTAGTCTAAAAGATATAAAAGCTTCCTGCTCTGGTGACTTATTCTGATCTTCATTCTCTCATGAAGGATCCCATGTACATAGAAAAATTCAACGAAATTTGCATGCTCTTCTCCTGTTAATCTGTTTTTGTCAGTTTAATTTTCAGACCCAGCCAGGGACTGACCCTAAGTAGCATTCTACCTACTCTGTAAAACAAAGGAAAAGCCGTAACATGGTGAAGGAAGCATTTTTCCCATAACACTGAGCCATAATAGTGTAAATAGGGAAGAGGGCAAAATTCTAGAAAAGTTTCAGAGGTAGAGTCAATAGTTTGATGAGTGATTAATTAGGAGGAATAAATTGAGGCAGGAGTTGAGAATGATGCCAGGTTTTTGGAGTTGTAGCTGTCTGAATGGTGGGCTTCTCCTCCCCTTTTTTCAGCTCAGTGGTGCCCTACCATTTGTTGAGCTACAAAACCCAGAAGTGGTTTGCTAGGTAAAATTATTGAGAATGTGGAAGAGTCTGTGAAGGGAATGGGAAAACACAGGAGACAAAATTAATGAAGTTCAGATCCCACCTCTACACAAGCTCTTTTACATAAAAGCCAAACCTCTCCTCTGCTATTTTCCAACTCAGTCGCAGTCCCACAAAATGCAAATGTCACCTCCACCAGGTTTTATTTGGAATCCTCCAGCATCCAACATAGAGCCTGCCCAAAGATGAAAGCAAATAGTCTTCTAAATAAGTGAGATTTTTAGTTTCATTCCAAGGATAAATTGGATTATCAACCCAAAGTTCTTCTAGATTACATTTGATTTAAGGGGGAAAAAAAGACTGCTAGCACCCATGAAAAGAAAATCTTTGATAATATCCTTTGGAAATCAAGGATAGAAAATATATTTTACATCATTTTTCTTTAATCCAAAGTATTTTTCATGTAAATAACCAGGCATATTTTGTAAACACATCTCATGAAACACTTGTTTTATATAATCATAACTTACATTATATGACAACTACTTAAATTAGATGATAAAGCTAGAGGATAAAAAACACACTAAATTCATTGAACTGTTCTACTAACTGAGAATACAGTAGTGAAGAGCATAGAGATTTATATTTTTAAATGGGATGGCTGAGTGGCCACTTTAAAGTGGAGGATCTGGGAAGGCCTCTCTGAGAAGGCAATATTCAAGGTGAGATCTGAGGATGAAAAAGATGACAACGCAAAATTCAGGGACAGAGCATTCCAAGCAGAGGGCCCTGAAGCACACCGGGGAGACAGAAACTGGTAGGTTAGGTAGATGAAGAGACGCCATAGATCATGTAGTTCCTTGTAAACAGGCATAAGGACGGTGGATTTAAATCTCCAAGCAACGAAGAACCATTGGTAGGTTTTAAAAGGGGAATCAACATAATCTAGATTATACTTTTCTCATCCTTTATTGTTTTTTTTTTAAAGATAACTTTGGTAACTGTGTAGAGAATGAATTAAGGGTGGTGAGGCCAGCCGAAAGACAGTAGTCCTATCCACAAATGATTTCAGCTCAGATGACCATAGTGTTTCTGAAAATAGATAAATCCAGTTTTGGAAACTGAGTCAACAGAATTTGCCAACGGATTGGGAAGTAGGAGAGATGGAAATTCATTTCAGAATACCTTACAACCTATTTACATGGTTCTTAAAGCTCTTTATAACCTGTTACAGGTCCTCATCAATGAATTGAACTTTTTGACACATGCTCATTTTTTATTTGTATGTTTGCACACAAATATATTTCTGTGATCTTATCTTTTTAAAATAGCTAATCTTTAACAGATGTAAACGGGTCAAAGAATGGACGGAAAATAAGGAGTAGAGCAACACGTGTACACACCTCTTTAAAGAAGCTTGAATTAGAGGTCATGTTCTTCCATTACCCCTCTAGCGAGGCGGCACCTGTACTGATTGCTCTACAAACTAACTCCTACTGCATGCAATCTTAGAGCAGCCGTCAGACAAGATGTCCCCTTGGTCAGATCTGTCCCTTTTAGGAGGCCAAAGCCATCAGTTTCTACAAGCTGATAGCACAGACTCCACTCAGGCCCCACTTCCCGGTACCCTCCAGTCGGTTTCGCGAACCAATTTCCGGGACTTGGAGCGAAAACGCCAGTGAGGTGACGTCAGCGCGCAGCAAAGGCCGGGAATGGCGTGACGTCAATGCGCCGCGCGACCCTCGAGCAAGGTCCAGTCTTGTCTCGGTTTAGGCGCGGCTCCAGGTGTGTGAGTGTGTAGGGGGAGGGGTGTAATACGTCATCTCACCGCGCGGGCAGGGCTAAGTCCCAGCTCTCTTCGGCTCCTGGTTCTCCGCAGCAGGTGTGAGGGAACGTTAGGGTCCGTGGCTTGTGTGCGCGCTCCTTGTCCTTGCTTTGGTCTTCTCCCGACTCTCTGGCCCCTCCGCCAACGCCGAGTCCTCACCACGCTCGGTGTGGGTGGTATTCACCTTACAAGGTTAAAGAACCAAGGGCTCGGAGAGGTGAACTCACTTGCCCGAGATTGCATAGCAGAGCTGTAGTCTAGATAGTCTAGTCATTCTCGCCAGGATAAAAGGAACATAACCATATCTTACTCATGAAATATTGTGAGGTGATTCATGTAAAGCGACTTGCAGACTCTTTCCCTACGGGTCTGTCCATGCACCCCAGAGCAGGAACCAGTCCTGATGTCTAGCTGGCCCCCCAGCGTCTGGACACAAAGGAGAACAGCATACTGGGCAAAAGGCCTGAAGCCGATTGCACATCTTTCCCAGCAAAAGGTGAGATCAAAATGTAGATGTCTCCGCTGCACTCTACCAATCACACATGTATGCACACATCATTCATCTCGTTTTTTAAATTGGGATCACCCTACACTCATCCAGACTACGAATCTAGTAGTCAAACTGCTCTTTCATGCCCTGAACATCTGATTATTCACTGATTCCCATCTCCTTTTCCTTCACTTTTCTTTATTCCCACTAGGTAAGACCTCATCAAATGACCTTTAACACTCCCACGAATTGATTATTTGTTCAATTAATTTTTATTGATGCTTAATGATCATTAGTTATCACTGATCACCACCCAAGATCTTCAGTTTTACCCCATGTCAACACAAAGTGGGATTATCCTTATCCTTCCTGGCTCTAGATCAATGAGGTGTGAGTAGATGTGGCCCCTGTTCCTTTCAGACACAACATTTAATTGCCACTTTGAGGAACTCCAGAACTCTCTTCCCTCTCTTGCCCAACCACAGGCAGCATCTGAAATGATGATAAAACATCAGCCTGCATCCCTGAATGGTTAAGATAAACAGAACCCGCATGTGGACCCATGATGAACAGGTAGCATGGGAAAGGGAAAAAAAACTTTTGTCCTAAGGCACTAAGACTTTTGGAGTTGTCACCACAGAGTAACCTACCCCCTTCAGACTCATAAAAGGACCTAGGGTAGTGAACAAAACCAAATTCAGTCTCTGTTCTAGTGGAGCTCATAGCAGGTATATCACTATAAAGTACAGATCTGATCATATCCTCTTCCCTGCTTTAAAACTTTCAGTATCTTCCCATTGCTTGAGGGATGAAGTCCAAATTCTTTACCTGGCATTCTACATAATCTACTACTTGCCTCCAAACTCCTCTGTTCCCTTTCCCATCTATTCTAAGGTTCAACCAAACTGTACTACTGTCTGTTTACTGCCTTAGTCCATATGCTTTCAAACCCCTGCCTGAACATTCACTTACACCTTACCTTCAACATAGGATGCCCTCCATGCCTGTTTGCTTATCCTGGTTTACTACCCTGTGCCCACTAAATACCTCATGCCACCCTCTACTAACCCTTTTAGAACGCTCATAACGGTCTTAACTACATGTTTCAGTCAATGTCTTCCTCCAGGGCTGTCACCAGAGTTTGACATCTGTCTTTTGATTTTATTTTTGATGAAGCCTCCTTTAGCAGGTAGTTCCAATATACTTTATAGCTACATGACAAAAGATGAAAAGAATTCAAGTTAGGAAACAAGATTTGCTCATACTAGATTTGCAATGATGATTCTCAGCTTTGGGGAGAAAGAAAAAAACATAACTAAAGTAAGGAACTTAGCTTTTCCTTTATCTGGTTAAGGCTTGCCATATCAAAGTCTGTTCATTGTAGATCATAGATAGAACCAGATGATATTTCAGGAGATCATCTTGTGATCTTATTATACAAGTAAGTTAAGTGTTATGCTCAAGGTTAGTTATTGCTTTGCAGGTGCAAAATAGTGGCTTTCTAATTCTATCATGTCCTCTACACTTTTGTGTATAGAAGGGCTTTCGTCTCCCCAACCCCACACCTTTTCTTTCCTTTTCATCTTCTTGTATTTTTAATGAATATCACTAAGGGCTTACAGTTTTTGTGTGTTATAATTCATTACCATCTGTGTTCTTTTTTGATGTCAGATTGTCTCAGATTTGGCCAGTGGGAGTCCCTTTGAGCTGCTTCTGTAACCTTTTTTTTTTCCAAGCCTCTAAGAATTTTATTCTTGAAAGATTTAGCAGATAACATCAACTTAAATGGCTTTAGGTAAACTTAGGCAGCTGATAACCATAAGGACCTGTCCATTTCAGTTCAACTTAAATTAGTATTAATGCTTAATATTTTCTGTTAGAATTTTCTGGAAGTTTTAGAATGCCCAATTTTTACAAGCACTTTAAATCAATTTTATTAATACCATCTGGAGGTAGAAAAAGGTCTTTCATTTACACATTTAGACACACAAACATACAGATTGAGATGTAATGACTATAGTTAGCAATCCTATTCATAAAAGAACATATACACAGACAGATAAACTGATATAAAGATTTGAGTTACTGATATCCAATTGCCGTCTTTGGTTTTAGCTTATTTGATTAAAAGTATCTCAGTTTTCAAGAATAGACTCTAAGGGCGAGCAATTTATAAAACTGGGTTAAGGTTTAGATGGCCCCAGACTAACAGGGCAGATGAAGGCTCTGTACTGATAGGGACTGTGTGTGTCCAGGGTCTGGAAATGAAATGCAAGTACAATTCTAGCACTAGTCATTTAAAGCCAGGCTGTATTGAAGAGGATAAATTTATTCTGTTTCAGGGAGTCTAGCTTAAAAACCTCCCAATTTTTTAAGATAATGAACCCAATAAGTAGAATAGATTTCCACCAAAATAATTTAGAAAACTAGTTCCATATTGTCATAGTTCACGGGACTTTTGACTATTTTCCTTCCTTGCATTAAAATAAACTTAGTTGCATAACCTTATTATATTGTATACTTCTCTCAGGGACAAGCCTCTCCATTAGAGAGTTTGTATTGAGGCCAGGCTTGTGTGCAGAAGATAAGGCACTTCTCTTTCAGGGTCTGGGGATCAAATTGCTCCCAGTTCTTCAGAATGTAGCCAGAGGCATGTCTGGCTTTAGACTTGAAGAGGATGTTCCCATCTTGCGGTGGTGAGCATTGGGTTCCGTGAAATGGCTGAAGTTAGGAGAGAGTTAGGAATGCCCCGTGCCTCACTGAGGCCAGGGCAGCCTGAAGAGGCAGGCTGGGAGTCATAGACAGAGAGACTCTCCTCGTGGACACCCAGGCGGGCTGTCAGGGCCTGATTCCAGACACGCAGGCCTTTGAGGAGCCGCTGAAGTGCAGCCTCAGCCTAGACTCTCGCATAGCCCATGGCTTTCCTCAGTCCCTCACATCCAAGGAGATGCCTCTGAAAGGGAATCCTGTCGTCCACTCAGGAGACTTTCCCGGCTCCCAAGGAAGACCGGGGACCCACTGAGGGAGACGCAGGGGAACCTGTCGCTCGAGACTCTGAGATCTGCAGCCAGGCTAGTCCCATTTAAGTGGCTGATGAGCACCCAATGCTGTGTGCCACAGACGGCTTACTTCTATAAGGAGAGTGAGAGAAGGCAGGCTTGGATGCCAATACTCACCTCTCAAGTTATCCCAGACAAGCCCCCAAAGATGATGCCAGGGTTCTTGTTCACAAAGCCAAAGAATGAGCTTCACAAACACTCAAGGTAGGAGAGCAAGGTACAGGCTTTTATTTAGAAATAAAGTGAGAGAATAGAGCTCCTGGCTCATGCCAGGAGGGGACAAGAGAGCCCTGCTTCTGTAACCTTTTAACCAATCTCCATCAGCCTTTGAGTTCTTTCTTGCTCACCTTGTACCTTACCTGAGCTAGATCTGAATTGCCATTTTTCCAAGCAGTTCTGGTTCCTTTCTACAAGGTATAATATTTATAAACAAATGCCTGGGCTTTAGGTCTACTCGTTGATGCTGGGGTATCCTTGCCTCCTGACCCTTTCAGTTTCCCATCGACCTGTCTCCTCCTTAGTTTTTTGTTCGGCTTAGTACTATTTCACTCTGGGAATACAACTTCTTTTTTTAAACCAGTCCCCTATGGAAGAACAATTATTTCCAAAATTTTGCTATTATAAATAATGCCACAATGAATAACCTTGCACATATGTTGTTGCAGACCTGTGGTTGTGTATCTTTGGGGAAAATTCCGACATGTGAACCTGCTAGATTAAAAGATAAATGCAAATGTAGCTTTGTTAGATAATGCCAAATACTCCACAGAAGTCATACCATTTTGTTTTTCCACCAGCATTGGATGGGGCTATCTGTTTTCCCACAGTCTCACCAATAGAGTTACAGAATATGTTGTCAAATGTGTACATTTTTCCAAACATGATTGTTGAGAAATGATATCTAAATGTGATGTTAATCTGCACATCTCTAATAGTGAAACTGAGGTTATCTTTGTTTAAGGATCATTTGAATATCGCTTATTGGATCATTTGAATATCAGTTATTACTAACTGTGTGCATATCTTTTGTACATTTTTCTATAGGGTTTGGTTCTTTTTTCCTTGATTTTTAAGTGTTCTTTAACATTAGGAACATAAGACCTTTATGTATGATATATATTGCAAATATTAACTCTCAGTTTGATATTTATCTTTTGAATTTGTTTATAATGTTTGCCACTATTCTCATTTTTATGTAATCAAATTTACCAGTATTTTCTTTTACTGTGTCTGGATTTTGAGTCATAGGCAAAATCTACTATAAATTTTGACATTAATTTTTTCCTGTCATAAGTGATTTGAAACCTACAGATTTATCTACTTATTTTAATATCTTCAACAGGTATTGCTGTAGTCATCAGTAATCTTATGATTAAAAGTTTTTACATCTTTTTTTCCTTCTTTTTAAAGAATTCATTTAAAATAACCTGATTTTGACCTTTTAGAAAGAGACTTGGCAATATGTATTGAAGCATAAAACTTTTCAACCTTGAAATACTATCCTGGGGAAAATTTCCAAACCCAGCACCTAATACAATACCTGATATTTATTAGGTACTCTTTCAATATTTGCTGAATGAAGGTATAAATATGGGGATGGGGTGGAACTCCACACATAAAGATGTTTGTTGCTAATTATTTACCTAAAAATTCAGCTGCAATCTAGAAAGCCAATAGTAGAGTTAAAAAAACTATGGTATATCTACTTCTTTGAAAATGATGTAACATGTGAAAAATAGTCATTCTAAAAGATATAAATAGTATGGTTATGATATATAATATGAGTGTGATGATAGATGAAAAAAGCAAATTAACAAAAATGATCCATTGAATATATACACACATTAAAGAAAAATAATGCTTGGAAGGAAATAGAGCTGAATGCTCAGAGAGAGTTGTATTTCCGTTTTTCAAATTCTCTATTTCTGGTGAAAGACTAAGATTTGTTAAATACCCCTTCTCTGCTCCCTGGCTGCTATTTAGACTCTGAGTAGAGTGATGGAAGATCATTTGAAAATGTGAAGTAGGCCACAGCTAAGGGAGAATTCAACCTTTGGAGGGGTACAGTATAGACTTCCCACCAAACAATTGACAGTAGAAGTCTGATTATATACAAAGGTCCACTTTTCATTGTAGGTGGCCTTACAGTTTTGAATCTCATATCTCTTTTCTATAAATGCATATCCATTTGAGGAGAATAATGGTACTGCGTTATAGAGTTAATGTAAGGATTAAGTGAGATAATTCATATAAAATGCTTAGCACAGACCTGTCGACAGTGAGTGATTAACATGTTAGCTGTTTTGTTTTTGGGTTTCTGGGTTTTTTTCTTAAATTATAAAAACTTGGTTACAATGTCCCTATGTGTCTGTGCATTGCAAAATTTCTTGTCTTTAAAGGATTTCTTATTACTTCAGATCAGTGCATTTGAAATGACTAGTTCTGTCATCACTCATTGTCCACTCATATTTTACATAGGCTATGAAGATTAAACAGCTGTTTTGCACATAAAGTTTTTTCTCTTGTACATAAAAGTAGCACATACTCACTATACAAAGTCTGAAAAATACTGAGAACTATAAGAATTCTAGCCATTTATAGTTCAACCACCCATTTAGGTGTGCTTTGTATTTTCGGTGTAAAGTTATATATGTGTGTGTATAGATATATGGGTTTCATTTTTACAAATTAGGGCTAGAGTATTTCTTACACAAGAGTCAATTTTATGATTAATGTAAAATGTATCTTTTGCTTTAAAACAGGAGCAATTAGGTAACTGTAGATAATGAGGGTTTTCCCCTGGTAAACAGAGGATGGTATCTTGTCACAACCTTTCATGTTCACCATTAATAGGCAACCACAGTAGGCACATTGAACTTGGTGGAAAAATGCTCTAAAAATGCTTTAAAGTGAAAGCAAATCTAACCTAATTTAGAAATACAATGCTGCCTATATAACTTGAGGAAGGATATATGAGAATCAGGTTTTGTTTTAGAAAGGCTTTCTTCTTTAGCATAATAATGAGTAAATATCTAAAATACTTAAAGATATTTTAAAATAAAAAAATCTTTATTTTAAAGTTATTTCTTCTTTGTATATAAAATTTGGCCCTTCACGTGAGAAGTGGGGAAAACGATATATAATTATATCTACTTGCTTACTTTTCCAATGAGAAAACAAAAGAAGAATAAAAAGAAACTAATGAAAATGGTTACTGGTTACAGGTTAGGGTAGGTAGGAATGGCTAGGATGTAACCAGGATTTCTCTGAATATATCTTTTCATGCAGTTTTCACTTTTGAGTCATGTAAATATTCCGTGAATTCAAAAATAATAAAGGTATAACTCAAAAAGATAAAAGCAAGCCTTAAAATTGAATGCAAATAGTACAAATCAACCTAAAATTGTATTTATAACATAAAGACATGAAAAATCAATTCAAGTAACTTTTGAATGCAGCACTATGAATAAGGGCAGAAAGAACTATAAAGAAATTTTGAACCTTCCTGAGTGGTTTTATTAGAGGTGGTGGTATTGTTATAGTGATTCTGAAAATATCTGGTTGTGTTGTAGCATAGAGCAAAATCAGTAAATATATTGATGCTTTTTGGAACCAATGTTCTTTGCAGGAGAAGAGGGATACAATTAGGAATGGGGAAGATAAGGAAAAAATCTATGGTGTGTATTCAATTTGGAGGTACCAGTATTATTTTTAAAAAATATATGTGTCATTGTTTTTTCTACTGAATGGGCCTGTAAGTAGTGACACCTCAGTAACAATAAGCCCAGCTAACTTCATTATTCAGTTTCTGAATACCATTTCTAACTGAAAGGAACCAGAGCTCCCTGGGGAAATGGTTAATCCAGCTCTGAGGCAGCAAGGAGGGAAAGTACAAGGTAACTCGGTGTCCTTCCAAACAGAAATACTCCAAATTAATAGGGGTATATCCAGAACAAAGTAGCTGGCTTGATGGGGCTTCTTCTGCACAAATTTGGGAGTTTGAGATTTTAAAAAAATGATGACAGATACAGATTATAATGATGTCAGTAACATAAATTCCAGGAACTTCCTCCATCCCCTAGATATTCTGATTAAGAGGTCTGGGCTGGGGTTTGACAAGTCATAGCTCTGAACAGCTTGCAGGTGACACTGCTGCTGATCTATGGACCCCAGTTTGAGTATCGCTGGAATATAAAACTTTCAGAAGTATCAATGACTTTATAGTGAGAGAGAGAGAGAGAGACATGGAGAAGGGGAATAAAAGAGAAAGCTTTTCTTTACAGAAGAATGCCAGCTAATTAATGTATAAGGAAAGACAGATTTAGAAGATCACCATTTTTCAATTCCTAGTGTAATAACTGATTTAGGAAAGGGTCATCATTGGCTGCTAAAAGCATTAAGAGAAAGGCTTTTGGGGAATAGGATATTCACAGTGTCAAAATATACTTATCATATGAAATTACTGATTAAGAACAGAAGGGAAAGTTACATTTTTATCTTGGGAAAATCTGGTGGACATAAAGGAAGTGATCAAATTTAGCATCATCAATAAAGGGACAAACTGACACTATGTGCCTCCTAGTGGATGCAGTGAGAATTACATCATCTATGGAATATTCTTGCCAAAAATGTTAACCTGAATTTAATCATGAAGACTGTGGGACATTCTTTAAATTATCTGGCCTGGACTTTTCAAAAATTTCTAGGTTGTGAAAAAACATCAGAAGGCAGGGAAAATACTCTAAAAAATGACACCACCAAATTAATAGATCTTGGACCAGATAAATTCTATAAATAAATTCTATTGGGGGTTTGATTATAGGTTTAGATGATATTTAATTAATGCTTAAAATGTTATATGTTAATTATGGTGTTGTGGTTGTGTAAGAAAATTTCCATTCTAAAGAGATCGATGGTAGTGTACTTACGTGTGAAGTGAATTGTCAGGATGATTCTGTGTGTGTGTGTGTGTGTGTATGTGTGTGCATGAGGCAGAAAGAATAGACTTCTCTGGCAGTGCTAATGAGTGTTTTAACATAATTTGGGATATAGTGTCAGAGGGGTTTCAGTCCACCAGATTTTTAACATAACATTGGCTATCAGCAGATTAACTTACTTCAAGCATGAGAAAGCACATTTTACTTTGAAAGAAACACACAAGTATGAAACTTGGTTATTAGATGACTTCACCACGTGAGTAGTATTTTCACAAGCATTATCTCGTTTTGTTCTCACAAAATCTCATGGGAAAGCATTACAAATATTGTCAACACTATTTTAAAGATTTGAGGAACTGATTAAGTAGTTACTGAACCTAGTCCTCTGATTGCCTAGATTTAAAATAGTAATTATTATCATACACAAATTTAACAATAATGTGACTCCTACAAGTGTTACCATTCAATTTCTTTTTCATTTCAATCAAGTGGGATTGGTCAGACTGCTTTTTGGGCCGAAAGCCTAGGAGCCATCCTCCTTTTTCCCTCATTATCTCACATCTCTCAGCAAATCTTATCAGCTCTGCCTTCAAAATATGTCTCCCTTCTGGCCTTGTCTCAGTCCCGTCACTACCACCAGGCCAACATTAATTCTCACCTGGATGGCTGCATTCTCCACACAGAATTTTGCAGGAGAGGCCTACAAACGAAAATCAGATCACATCAGTGCCCTGCCTTTAAACCCTTTATTCACTTCTTAACTCATCCTGTTTACCTGTTTCTCCCACCTCTCTCTCCCCTTGCCACACTTGCCTTCACTTCCCTCTATCACTCCTAATTCGTTACACTTCAAGGCTCTTAAACTTGCTGTTTCCCCAGCTGAAAGCACACTTTCCTCTGGCCTTCCAGTGATACATGGCTTCACCTCCTGCAGGTCTCCACCCAAATGTACAGAAGCATTCCCTGAACCCTTATCTAAATGAACCTCCTCATCGCCCCCACGCCCTGCCTGTAACCCTGCCTTATTATCTTTCATGTTATTTATCATGGCCTCAAAGTACATCATTGACTCATTTACTTATTGTTTCTTTCCCTCCCAGAAGGTAAGCTCTGTGGCAGCAGGCACTTTCTTCACTGTTGTATCCTATGTGCTTAGGACATAAAAGGCATCTGAAAGCAATTTGAAGAACAGATGAATGAATAGAACCTCAGTGAATCCCTAAGTGAGGTCTTGTCAGGGCCCCAGGGTGACTATCAGATGGACTATGGATCCAGTAATGGAGAGCAGAAAGAATAGCAAATGTGGGCCTAGGGCAGTCTCATTCTAGCCTCAGGATCCCATGGGCACATCCTTCCCTCAGGCATGTGCTGGACTGAAATGAACACAAGCTTTGGAGCCACAGCTAGGTGGGAATTCTGGTTTGTCACCTGTTTTGGCTTTAGGCAGCTTACTTGGCCCTTTTAAGTCTCAGTTTTCTAACTGCAACAATGACTTGAACAAGAAATAAACTTTTATTATGTTAAGCCATGAAGATTTGGAGGTTGTTACAGCCATCACTGTTAATTACCCTAATAAACTAGGATCAGCCTTCTTGCTCTTCCCATGTCCCGAAACCCTCCTTTTCCCAGGCTTCTTTTCCTCATAAATGCTCTCCTCTCTGTCTCCCTACCCATTCCAGGATCCTCATTTCACTCACCCCCAGAGCAGGAAGGGGAAAGGGGCTTGACTTTTTCCTTAACTTTTTGTTTTGGAAATGTTCAAGCCTTCAGAAAACTTGAAAGGAGTAAAATTAACCCAGGTGTCTCCTTTTCACTTAATTTCACCAATTATAACAATTTTGCCATATTTGGGCTCTTGAGAGAGAGAGAGAGAGAGTAAGTGACTCATGCAAACAGAAGCAGACCAACCTCAGGGTCTGCAGAAGCCAGACGTATGCCATTTCCTGGGTTGTCTGTCCATACTCAGCACACAGCAGCCTCTGTGGATCGCCCCACAGTGCCACCAGCAAGACACAGGGACTTCATGACTCTCTATGTGAAGTTCTCCATCTTCCTTCATCGGGCAGAACCCAGTTGTTCATCAGAACATAGTGATGGTCAGCTGTTTAGACTGGTGACCAGTTTTTTACTTTATGCCCCATGAGAATTATTTTTTACCTGGGAATACTTAGAAAGAAAGCTAGATAGAAATTTTAATTGATATTTACCTTTAAGACTTTAAATCTTTAACCAAGGAACATTTCAGAGTGGTATGCTATTGGAAGCTACAGCTCAATGGCAGTATACTATTTTTTTAATTTATTTTTAACTGTTATTGTCTTTATCTTTTTAAGTATAGTTGATCTACAATATTGTATTGGTTCTAAGTATTCAACATAGTGATGCAGTAGTTATCTACATTATTAAATGCTCACACCAACTTGAAAGGAAAGGAGCGACACATAGCAGTAATTCACCGGAGAGTTCCGCTTTATTAGGGAAAGGTGCTGGGTTATATAGGAGGGGGCATGAATTGATTGAGGTGTCACTTCTACGGGGCTGGTGGCTGTTGGCTAGGTGCTGGGATTGGGAGGGGGGCGAGAGGTGATTGGGCTTCAGGTGGCGCCAGCAGGAACTGAGGACCCCGAAGAGAAGCCGGAAGTTTGCCATCTTACTGGTGGGGACCCTTCATTCCCCCCTTTCTCCTCTATGGGTTTGTGGACGTTGCTTTCTCTCTGGCTGCTTCCTGCTGAACAGGGGCAGAGAAGGGAGTGAGGGCTTGAGGATTGGGAGGAAAGGGTTGATAGGACTCCCCGCAGTAAGGACGAGTAGATGTGGACTTCTTCAGGTTTGGAAATCAATGAAGGTTCCCTGTAACCATAGGTTGGCCAAGAGGATATGGGTGTCAGGAGCCAGGCGTCTGCGGCTATTGTTTCCAGGAACAGTTTCCAGTGGAGAGAGGGGTCCATCTCAGCGTGTGGTGAGGAGGTCACGTGAGGGTGAGGGATCTTCTGTGGCCAGAAGCTGGTAGTTCCTGAGTAAAAGCTGGTTGAAAGCTTGATTAGAGATTTTTCCGACTTGGGATTTGATGAACTTTATTATACAGGGTAAGAAGAGACAGGCGAGAAGAATGATTATTATGGGGCCTGCAATGGACCAGAGCCAGGTGAGGAGGGGGTTTGTTAATATTGACGAGAATGGGTTGGAATTGGAAGCAGAGTGGAGACTGGAGGCAAGGTCGGTGAGTTTGGTAATGTCAGTTTCTACAATGCCAGATTCGTTGATGTAATAGCAGCACTCTTCCCAGAGGAAGACGCACGTGCCGCCCTTCTCGGCTGTAAGCAGATCTAGGGCCCGCCGGTTTTGAAGGGTGACTTTAGCTAGCGAAGTGACCTGTCTTTGGAGAGAGGCTAGAGAATCGGCAGTGGATGTCAGGGCTCCCTCAAGTTTGGCGTTGAGATCTCTAACTGCCTATAGAGAGTGACCCAAGGCTTCTCCTGAAAACCCTGCCCCAATGGCTGAGGTGATCAAAGAGCTACTGACCATGATGGAAAGGAAAGCAGCTCTTTTGTGCGCAAGGGCAAGGGAGGTTGGAGCTCAAGGAATTCTGCCATGCTGTAAAGTGTTAACTGTGGGATTAGGGTGACGAGAATGCAGGGTGTATCGGAGTTGAGAGGCAGTGAGTTGAAAAGACTGCTATTACACTAAAAGAAGTGTCCCGGTTGCGTAAAAGTCTTAGAGCCGGAGGTAGGGGTGTAGATAGAGAGGCAGTGAAGTGCGCTGGAGGGGGGTGGAGTTGGGCTTACACAGTGGTGGATGGTGAGATTATCTGCGTATTCTGGTTCCCATAGGGGTATGCCTGCCAGGGGGCAGAGGGGTTGTCTTTCTGCATGGAAGGAGTAGTTGGAAATAGTAAGGGGCACGGCGGCCAGCAGTGGGCGCTGTAGTGATGCGCACAAGAAACAATTGGCTGTGTTAAGGGTGTGGTTGAGAAAGATGGTGGTGTCCTGAATGAGCTGTAACGAAGAGTAGGAGAAATGGGAAGAGGGGCGGGGATAAGAAGATGAAGAGGCGCTATCAAGAGTTTGGATAATGACTTTTTCGGAATGTCTGCTATCTGATGCAACTTGAGAGATCTGGGAATGAGAGGGAACATACTTTCGAGAGATATGAAGAGTACTGTGGGGGGTCGAGGACTCCCCGTAGTAAACTGAGGCTGTGACTCCAGCAGCCCATCGAGAGTCCCAGGGATCTGGGATTGATAAGGAGAATGAGCTGTTGGGATATTTCATGAAACGGTTGGAGGAGTAATACTGTGGGTACTGGAAGTTACCTATGTAGTGAATTGTGCAAGACTAGTAGGGACATCTCCCATAGGTATCTGGCCATCGCCTGCAATAGGCTGGTTTTTGGTCATAGAGGAAGCAGAGGTAGGGAGAATAAGGGTAGCTGCTAGTGAACACTTCGGTGGAGGGAGGAAAGTGGAGGTATAAAGGCTCAGAGCAGCTTTTCAGAGGGAAGTCTGGTGTGGCAATGAGGGCAGTAACTTTTGTTTGATGCTGTGTGTAAGTCTGTCTGACTTTGAATCACCATACAAAGGAGGCTGGGGTGGTGGGGAAGATAATAGGAATGAGGAAAAAAAGGCGAGAGAGCAGTAAAGGAGGAAAAAGTCATGATTCGGATATGGATGGCAAAGGGGGTGAACGGGATTTTGGAGGAAAGAGGACAGTAAGGTCAGGAGTCTGGAGGGAGGGAGAGTCTGTAAACTTTTGTAGGTTAAGAGATCTTTTAGGTGATGTGGGGACAGAATGGTAAGGGGTGCCCTGAATGTCAGTTTATGAGCTTCTTCCTGCAAGAGCTGTCTAGCGGCTAATGCTCGTAGGCAGGGGGCTCATCCCCGAACTGTGGGGTCTAATTGCTTGGAGAGATAAGCTACTGGGGGGCAAAGGATGGGCCATAATATTGGCCTAGGACTCTTAGAGCTTGACTGGACCTCTCATGAATGTATAATGAGAAGGGCTTCGACAAATCAGGAAGATGGAGAGCTGGGGCTTCCACAAGGGCTTGACGGAGCTTAATGAAGGAGTGTCGGGGTGAGGAGGATAATGGTTTTTTAGGGGGGCTCTTGCTGAGGTTGTATAGGGGTCTTGCCAACAGGGTGCAGGGAGAAGTTAGGGATCTACGTTCTAAAATATCTAGCTAGGCTTAGAAAGGGCCTAGAAAGGAAAGGATTTTTGTCTTGGTTTTGGGAATGGGCAGGTCAGAGAGGAGCCATTTTCTGTCTAAGGTAATGGACTTTCTTTGTTGAGATAGAAGGAATCTGAGGTAAGTGATAGGAGGGGAAGAGATTTGAGCTTTGACGGGGGATACTCGGTAACTTCTGGAAGCTCGAAAGTTAAGTAGGGAGGCAGTGTCAAGTTGAGACTGTTCCCACGAGAGACTGCAGAGTAGAAGATTGTCTATGTATTATAAGGTGGACTTGGAGTGATCATGATGAAACTGTTTGAGGTCCTGAGCTAGGACCTGTCTAAAAATATGGGGACTATCTCGGAAGCTTTATGGCAAAACTGACCAAGTGAGTTGTTTAGAATGTCTTGTGTATGGGTCCGTCCAGGTGAAGATGAAAAAATCTTGGGAGCAGGGGTCTAGAGGGATAGAAAAATGGGTCTTTGAGATCTAGGACTGAGAAGTGGGATGCTGAGGCTGTATGGATTTGGAACTAAGGGATGGATAGGGACAATGGCTATGTTGATGAGGCGAAGGTCTTGGACAAGGCGGCAAGATCCATTGGTTTTTTTAACAGCTAATATGGGGGTATGTCTTTGAGATCTAGGACTGAGAAGTGGGATGCTGAGGCTGTATGGATTTGGAACTAAGGGATGGATAGGGACAATGGCTATGTTGATGAGGCGAAGGTCTTGGACAAGGCGGAAAGATCCGTTGGTTTTTTTAACAGCTAATATGGGGGTATTAAATGGGGAGTGAGTGGGTCTGCTTGAATGATGGGTTGGAGGCCTATGAGGGCTGAAGTGGTTAGGGGGTATTGGGCCTGACAGATATACTGAGAGGGGTCACATAATTTGATAGAGGCAGGGGGACATAGGGCCACGGAGGGGCTTGTAATGTCCCAAACTTTGGGATTTACAGGGTGTATGAGGGCAGAACCGGAGCTTTCATTGGGTAGAGGGGGGTCGTCGGCTATGAGGGCCATCAGAAAGGGAGTACTGGGGGCTGTGGGAGTGGATATAGTTATGGAAACGTGGAGGAGGGAAAGGATGTCTCGTCCTAGTAAAGGGATGGGACACTGGGGCATAACCAGGAAGGAGTGGGAGAAAGGTATGGGATTGTCTTGGATTGTGCATAAAAGGGTGGGTGGGGGGTTTAATGGGAAAATCTGTTTACCTCCTACTCTGACTATAGGAGTAATGGCTGGCGTGGTAGGGCCCCGGTATTCTCACAAGACTGAGAAGGTGGCTCCTGTATCTAGGAGGAAGGAGATGGGGTGACCGTCTACTGTTAAAGTAACCCTGGGCTCCTGTTTGGTGATGGAAATGGTCGGGCGAGAAGCCCCCAGGCCCCATCAATCTTCTTCTGCCAGCCCCACTACGGCGGGCTTAGGATG
This sequence comes from Manis javanica, assembly GCF_040802235.1. Lineage (NCBI taxonomy): Eukaryota > Metazoa > Chordata > Mammalia > Pholidota > Manidae > Manis > Manis javanica. Next base: position 143,436,625 of record NC_133158.1, read on the forward strand.
GGGGTTGTTCGTCCAGCCTCCCCTTCGGGTGGTTGGGCAATCAGACCCCCAGTGGCCCTTTTTGTGACATCTGGGGCATGGGGTGGTAGGAGATCTGGGGGAGGGGCACGCCCTTGACCAATGTCCCTCTTTTCTGCACTTGAAACAAGCTCTTGGGGGGGCTTGTTTGTAGAGGGGCGCCCAGGTTGTGATTTTATCAGCTGGGCCAACATCTGGAAATTGGCCTGATCAGCCTTTTGTTTACGGCATTCTTTCTCCTCCTCCCGCTTATGGAAGACTTTAAAGGCCACTGTTAGGATCTCAGTCTGTGGGGTAGTGGGGCCCTGTTCTAACTTTTTGAGTTTAGCTTTAATGTCGGGGTAGCCTTGAGCTAGGAAGTATGTCATAAGGACATGTCTTCCTTCAGGTGTTTCTGGGTCCAGGCTGGTATACTGTAATAGGGCCTGAGTGAGTCTGTCTAAGAACTCGGAGGGGATTTCATCTCTCTTTTGAATTATGTCTTGGAGCTCTTGAAAATTGACTACAAGCTGCCCTTTTTCAGACCTGCTATTAAGCAGGAGGCAAAAATATCTCGAGAGCGGAGACTCATGGCGGTGTTATAATTTCAGTGTGGGTCTTGTTCGGGGACAGCAGTGGGGCCAGGGGGATAGGTGGGGTCAGTCCTGTGGGTTTCAGTAGCCTGCATTTGGGCGAAGTCCTAAACTCATCTACGCTCTTCAGGGAGGAGAGTATTGGCCAGGAGCATGAAAATGTCATGATGTGAGGCTGTAAGACCGGAGGGTCTATTGAAACTCCCTGATGTATGTCATGGGATCAGTGGAAAAGGAACTTAGGCGTTTCTCTAGTTGGGCTAAATCTCTTAAGGAGAAAGGGATGTGAACGCGCACGCTGCCTTCGGATCCTGCTACCTCCCGGAGGGGGGCGATTTTGGGAGGCTCTCGGGACTGAGTCTGAGGGGGACTGAAGGGTTCTGGCTCAGTCTGTGGGGGAGTGACGTGGTCTAGCCGTGCCTAGTCGAGCAGGTCCTGAAGTGCAGAAGGGGGGCAAAGAAAATAAAGAAAGATAGAATCGGACCCACATGTCACCAGCTAGCAGCCCAGCTGCTTACTTCTGCCGCTCTAGTTGTGCTTGAACTCATGACTCTGAGGTTAAGAGTCCCATGCTCTACTGAGCTACAGCAGGGCTCCAGTTAATTGCTTATGGAATGCGTTGTTTTCTATTCCTGCCACATCGGCAAGTGGGGGAAGGGCATAGCTAGAAGCAGGGGCGGGGTTTCTACACATCTTCAAGGTCTCCCTATTTTCAGAGTGAGGAGTCTTGGCAAGATATGTTTTTGTGGACAGATAACTTCTAAGGACTGCACCGGTTGTTCTCTAGCTTGTGCTTTCCCATGCTGCGTTCAGACATGGGGGGAGGTGCTTTCCCATTCTCTCTACAAACATGTGAGAAGACAAAGGCGGTCCCTAACAGGGGAGAAACAGGTGATGAGGGTAAAGACGGAGGAGGCCCCTGGGACCTAGTTAAAGGGGGGCTGAAAGGCTCAGGCTTAATCTGCAGGGAATGAAGGTGGAGGAGGTGAGATAGGGGAGGAGATGGTTGGGGAGGAAGGGAGAAGGGCTGTTGTAGGAGAAGAAGGGGAAGGGAGTGAAGGGAGGCTTCTGCGGGGGCGGCGGCTTGCAGGCTAGGAGAACTTGGGAGGGGGCGGGGAGAGGAGGAGGCGGAAAGCTTCGATATAGGGAATCTCCTTCCATTTTTTCAGGCGCTGGCAGTAGTTAAATAGATCGCGAGTGATGTTAGGATCAAGAGTTTCCCCTGCAGGCCATTGGTTTTTATTGTCTAGGGGGTATGTCGGCCAATCTTGGGAGCAATATTTACGGAGAAGTTTTGGTTTTATATCAGGCATCAGGGAGAGGGTAGCCAGATGCTTAAGCAGGCATTCAAGAGGTGAACTTTCAGGGAGGGATGAGGAGGCTCCCATGGCTAAAGGACAGAGAAGGAGACAAACGGGAAGACGAACGGAGATCCTCGGACTGGAAGCAGACCACAAGGAGACAAAGGGTGTCCCCGATGATCCTTGGTGGTCTGCGGTAACTCATATACGAGTCGGAATTTCTTGGGAAGTGTGGGTCGTCACCCAGACTTCCCTAAGAAGGCAGAGTGCCGGAGTCACAAGGTACCTAGCACTAGGCGTTTTCGGCGGACAGAGCAGAAGGAGGAGGGGGGGAAAGGGAGCGTTCTCATCTACAAAGGAGTCACCTCGTTTATGGCTGTTGGAGGGGGGTGCCTGAGAGTCGGCCGCAGCCGTGAAGGCCTGAGGCGGGGATTTATGACTGTCGGAGGAGGGGCCTGAGCGTCTGCCGCAGCCGTAAAGGCTTGAGGCGGGGATTTATGGCTGTTTGGGGAGGGGCATGAGGGTCCGCCGCAGCCGTGAAGGCCTGAGGCGAGGAGAGTTCCCTCCTCATCCCCGAGCGTCAGGGCCTTGCCGGACAATCACGGTCAATGGCACTGCGATAGCTCGGGAAAGAGTGGCCCACCCCGGGAAAATTTTGCTTAAAAACTTTCAGCACTGATGGAAGGGATGGTGAATGCGTTTATGACTGTTGGAGGAGGGGCCTGAGCGTCCGCCGCAGCCGTAAAGGCTTGAGGCGGGGATTTATGGCTTTTGGAGGAGGGGCCTGAGGGTCCGCCGCAGCTGTGAAGGCCTGAGGCGGGGAGCGTTCCCTCCTCATCCCCGAGCATCAGGGCCTTGCCGGACGATCACAGTCAATGGCACTGCGATAGCTCGGGGAAGAGTGGCCCACTCCGGGGGGAAAACTTACCTAAAGGCCAGAGAGAAGTGGTGAGTGTGATGAGCCAGCGCCGGAAAAAGAGGATGAGGGCAAGCTGCTGCTGGTGTCGGGGGAAGACGGGGCCCAGTTGGGGTGTCCCGTCTCCCGGGTTTCGGCACCAATGAAAGGAAAGGAGCAACACATAGCAGCAATTCACCGGAGAGTTCCGCTTTATTAGGGAAAGGTGCTGCGTTATATAGGAGGGGGCATGAATTGATTGAGGTGTCACTTCTACGGGGCTGGTGGCTGTTGGCTAGGTGCTGGGATTGGGAGGGGGGCGAGAGGTGATTGGGCTTCATGTGGCACCGGCGGGAACCGAGGACCCGGAAGAGAAGCCGGAAGTTTTCCATCTTACTGGTAGGGACCCTTCACAACTAGTGTAGTCACTATTGACATGGAAAGATATTACAGTATTATTGTTTATATTCTCTATGCTGTATCGTCATCCCAATGACTAATTTATATTATATTTGAGATTTTGTTTCTCTTTATCCCCTTTACTTATTTTACCCACCCATTTCAACTCCTCCCCCATGGTAACCACCAGTTACTTCTCAGTGTCTCTGAGTCTACTGACGTTTTGTTCCTTTTGTTTCTGTTTGTGTTTATAGTCTACAAATAAGTGAAGTCATATGGTATTTGTCTTTCCACTGGGCTTATTTCACTGAGCAAAATACCCTCTAGATCCATCCATATTGTTGCAAATAGCAGGATTCCTTTTATTTTTATGGGTGAATAATATTCCATTGTGTATATATATATGTAACACGTCTTCTTTATCCATTCATCTACTGATGGACACTTTGGTGCTTCCATATCTTGCCTATTGTAAATAATGTGGCAGTAAACATAAGAGTGCATATGTATTTTCGTATCAGTAATTTTGTTTTCTTCAGGTAAATTCCCAGAAGTGAAATTGTTCTACTTTGAATGGGTTAAATGGTATTTCTACTTTTAATTTTTTGAGGAACCTCCATACTGTTTTTCACAGTGGCTGCACCAATTTACCTTCCCACTAACAGTGTAGAGGGGTTCCTTTTCCTCCAGATCCTTGCCAACACTTGCTATTTCTTGTCTTTGGGATAGTGGACATTCTGACTGATGTGAGATCTTATCTCATTGTGGTTTTGATTTCATTCCCTGATGATTAAGTGACATGGGGCGTCTTTTCATATGTCTGTTGGCCATCTGTATGTCTTCTTTGGAAAAAGGGTCCTCTGCCCATTTTTTAATTAGTTTATTTGTTTTTTTTGGTGTTGAATGTATGAGTTCTTTATATATTTTGGATATTAGCTCCTTATCAGAAATATCATTTGGCAGTATGCTATTTTAATAAATTAAAAATGTTGCTTTGTTATGTAGAGATAACAGAATAAAATGTATGGCAGTAATAAATATCAAGGCATGAATATTCACAGGCTCTTTCCTCTCACCTGTTAAGGAACATTTTGCTCTTGTCCACCTAACCTCTTTCTCTCCTCTCAGTTTGGGCTTTGAGGCACATCAGACTGAAGAGCATCCCTGGGTGTGTGTGTTGGACAGTGTGGAGGACTACGCTAGGGAGAGGAGAGAAATGGCAAAGAAAGGAAATTTACATTGAAGAGAAAGCACTGATGGAAGAAAATAGATAGGATTCCAGGGACAAAAGAGGAAAAAGCACAAGACGGATGAAGATTCTCAGAGAATATTAGCAGAGATTTTTGAGGAATAGCTGCTATTTGGGGAATAGAGGTTGAAATGACAGGAAAAACTACCTTATATGTTTTGCTCTACATATTTAAGGATGCATCTCATAGACCAACAGGCAAATGAAAAGATGTTCCACATGTACCCAGAGCTTTCAGAAATGAAGATTTTAATTTGGGGGGAGTTTTCTCTGAATTTTACATTATGCTAAGACTAGGTCACAAAGTGCTTGACTTAATTCCAGCTATCAAAATACGCAGGAACACCATTTTCTATAACTGTAAGTTACTGACTCCTAATTTTAAGATTATTAGGAAGATATTTTAAAAAACAGGGAAAATGGTAAGGGGCAATGTCTTTTTTAAAGATGCATTTATTTGTGGTTTTAATAATTTTGTGGAACAGAAAATACTCTACTATGAAGCATTTAGCATTGCCACTCCCCTGAGATCTTCCTGAAATCAGAAACTCTTTTTGCTGCAGTCTTTTAGCATGTTTCTTGTATCTCTGTTAATGCTTAATTTATTCTGCCTGGCTTATTTTTTCAAAGAACTCTCTTAATATGAATATAATATATGTTGGCCTGGATTTATTCATTTTTCCCTCCAGCTTTATTGAGGTATAATTGACAAATCAAATTATAATATATCTTATATTCTGCCTATTGTAATACACTAAAATACACACATAATAATTTGATATACATGTACATTATGAAAGGAGTCCCACAATCAGGTTAATTAACATCCTCAGCACCTCACATAGTGACTTTTCTTTCTTTTTATGCTTAAGATTTACTTTAGCAAATTTCAAGTATACAGTGTGGTATGTTTGACTGTAGCCACCATGCTGTGCCTTAGGTCCTCAGGACTTAACTCATCTTACAATTTACAGTCTGCACCCTTTTGCCAACCTCTCCCCATCATCCATCCACCCCAGCCAGACCCTGGCAACCACCAATCTGCTTTCTGTTTTTATGAGTGGCTTTTTTATATTCCACAAATAAGTGAGATTATACATTATTTTTCTTTATTTATTTCACTTAGCATAATGCCCTCTGGGTTCATCAGTGTTGTCACAAATGTTGAGAATTCCTTCTTTTTATGACCAAATAATATTCCATCGTGTATATATACTCCATTTCCTTTATCCATTCATCTGTGGATGGACACTTAGTTTTTGGCTGTTGTGAATAATGTTACAGTGAACATAGGGGTGCATACATCTCTTCAAGATAGTGATTTCCTTTCCTTTTGATGTGTACCCAGAAGTGGGATTACTAGATCATATGATAGTTCTGTTTTTAACTTAGACTGGATTTATTCTTAATTGTGTGTTACAAAGCTCATTGAAGACAGAGATCATATCTTATTTATAAAACACTATCATGACTTATAAAAGCCTCCCTGACCTTGAAGTCAAACACACACCTGATTGTGAATCTTGGCTCTGCCACTCCTCAGTTAAAATACTAAATAGTTTTTTTGTGGTTGTTACTGTCATTTAACCCTGTTTCTTCTCGGTACTCTCATCTTTCAGTTGAGATAGTAATGTCTATTTCATTTATGAACATTAAATGAAAAGATGTATAAAAGTGTTTAGCACACACAAGTATTCTGTTATGTGTGTGTCTACTTTATTGTTTGAATCCCTGCCATGTAGCACAGAAGTAGGACTCAGATCTTTGCTGTAAAGTCATGGTTAAAATGAGAGAAGAAAGCCATGAAAGGAATCCAGCAGTGAGCACCCTTGGTTTATTGTACTTTTATTTTCCTCTGTGACCTTAAGATTTTGAGGCCCAGGGGCTGCTGTGGGGGCTTGAGGCCTGCCTGTAACCCAAATGGGCCTTTCCGGAGGTGGGGTAGGAGGAAAAGTCGCCTGTTAGTCCCAGGGCCTCCTTGGGACTTCTGAGTCTCTCAGGGGAATTCCAATTCAGTCTCCAGTTCCTTCTCCTCTCCTGCCCTCCCCCACAACATCTCGGCAGAGTCTAATGATGGGAACTTCCAGGGACTAATCTTTACCTTCGTGGGGTCCCCTGGGAGTTGGAGACCCACTTAAACACCATGTCCTGCATGAAACACTTCCTGTTTCCCCAGATTAGAAAGAATCTCTCCTGTGGCCGCAAGCTCTTATGCCCAATTCTAGCTACTAACTTTATGTTATTTCCCCCTGGCGAATAGCAGGGTCTCTGAGCACAAAGTGTGGCTCTGGTTCCTGTTTGATCAGTACAGTGAGCTGTACACATGTTCCCAAGTAATTACTGTTAGATTGAATTCTACTGAAGCTGGCCTTGGGGCTGCAGCCCGGAGCTGAGCAGTAAACCCAGGCCTATCCCTAGACTCTGAGGTGCTACCCTGATCCTCAGAACTTTAAGACAGGAACGTCTGCCCTGTGGGAGAACACAGCCTCTGGGCAATTAGCAGCCTGGAGTTCATTGTTTGACTCATTCCAGGAAGTTCCCAGCAACAAATGTCTGAAAGCTGACAGGAATCCAGAAGAAAAACTTTATTTAGGGATAAGGCATTTACGAAATGTTGACATCAAACTTTTCCCTGTCCATAATTCATCTTGTATATGATCCAGCTATTACCTTGGAGCATGGTAGAAATTCAATACCTGTAACAGCTAGAAATAGTATGAAACAATCCTGACTCTGTTAGCAGTTTACTTAAACTTTGTTCTAGTACTGATATAAAAATAATAAAGCAATAATTTATTTTGTCCCAAAGACGATGATTTTAAATCATCTGACATGCACAAACTGGTAAAGTTTTCATTCTCCATTATCATTACACATAGTTTGCTAAAGTACCTGGCCAAAAATATTTTCTAGATATTTTTCTAAGTTGTTTAACTGAATTCAGGTAAAATAACATCTGAGGAAACATTTGCCAGCTCAACAACTTGCTTTTCTTACTTGGCATGGAAAAAAATTACCCTTTCAGCTTCATCAGTGTCTCTTTCACCACATGGCCCTTAGTTCTGTTTGAAGAATGCTAGAGCAGCTCCTCTTGATTTCATGTAGCTTTTCACAAATCCAGTGAGTTTCCTGAGCCCCTCCATCAGCCCGTCCCCAGTGATGGCACAACAGGGCTGCACATACCAGTTCCGGTCACTGCAGAGCTTCTGCACTTTGAACATTCTGGTGATGTCCTCGGCAGTCAGAGCTCCAGGCACATCTTGTTTGTTGGCTAATAGAACAACAGGCACAGTTCTAATGTGCTCATCCTTCAAAATATGTTCAAACTCTCTCCTGGAGTCTTCCAGTCGCTGTTTGTCCGTACTGTCCACAACATAGAGCAGCCCATCGGTGTTCTCACAGTAGTATCTCCACACGGCTCTCATTTTTTCCTGGCCTCCAACATCCCAGACCGTGATCCAAAGACTCTTTTCCACCTCGATCATCTCCACGTTGAAACCTATCGTTGGGACAGTCACAAAATCCTTAGCGAGCTTTAATCTATACAGGAGAGTGGACTTCCCAGCTGAATCAAGACCCAGAAGAAGAATTCGGGCTTGCTTGGCTTTGGGGTTTTTAGAACTCAGTAGACCCATTTTATATCTTTTTTCTTTAAAGACCTTTTATTTGGCCAGAGATAATGTTTCCTCTCTGGGTCTTGCATGAAAATGTTGGGAGGAAAGAAGAGAGCAAATGCTTCATGTTATATTTTAATAAAATAGGAACTTGCGTGCATTCGTATGGTAGCTTATCAACTTGATTATGGGCAACAATGTTTTATCTGTAGTCCCAGCCAATCCAGAGAAATCTGGGATGTGAGTAACCAGCCAATGTTAATAGGAGATCAAAGGGGAAATTCTTTGTGTGTGAGTAGGACTGGGGAGGGGCCTGCCCGGGTGATGTCACAGCTTGTTCTCTTCCAGATGTTGGAAATGTAGAGGTAATAGAAGGTGCAGACCTGCACGAGCGCATGGTATGGTAGTAGAATAAAAACTTAACTTTACAAGTGGTTTGAGGAACTTCTCTAGTTATTTGACCATTTATCTTATCCCAGTTGTGAATAAGTAACCAGATTTCTGAAGTCATGAAGAGAGAGTTTATCTCATACTGCCCTCAGCAGTATCTTTAGTACTTTCCTCTTGTCCAGATTACTCAGTGGGGAACTTTAAAGCACCCAAGGTTATCTCAACCTTATTCCTGTAATCATATAGTCATTTCTTTAATCTTCTGGGCAGAAAATTCACACTATTCACAAGACCAAATTTACAGGAGTACGAGGGAGCTCATAACACAAATACTTAAAATTGATCAGTCTGATTAAAGATAACAGATTGAATACATGTATTTATCTCCTCTCCTTCTCAAGACCCCACCAAAATGGTGGTAAAGGAATAAAAACAACATATAAACCCATAACAAGAGCAGGGTGTCCATCAGAGGGTGAGAGATTTCAACAGAATTCTGGAAGGTGAAATATAGATGGAAGATGAGTGGTGACTGAGGCAGCAGAATGAAGCTGAGGCTTGGAATGGTGATGCACAGGATACAGAAGGAAGGGGTGAAGTGAGGGACTACAAACAGAAGGGTGAACTAGAAGTCTGGGAATAAACATACACACACACACTCCCTCTCTCCCTCTCTCTCTCCCCTACTCTCCCTTGCTCCCTCTCTCCCCCAACCTCTGCTGGGTGACTATCAATGAGATGTTATTCCTTAGGCCAAAGAAAATGTTTTCTAAAGAAATTTATGTCAGAAAACAGACTGTTCATGTTTGACAGTGGGGAGTTTCCACATCATAATGCCTAACTGAACATTTAATTAACCTATAGCCAGCCTGGCAGTTGGCAAACATTGCTCATGTACACAGAGTTCCAGTCAGCTTTTCTGTGCACAGAGGTTTCCATACTTCATATATAACATGCCCTCAATATAATGAATGACCAAGGGCAAAATAAGAAGGCTTTAAGAAAGTTTAAATACAGGGAATGCGGGGAACAGAAGAAAATTTTCAAAAAACTTCTAATGTTTCCATAGAAATTTGAAAAGATATTACATCCATAAAACAAGAAATGGATACTATTAAAAAGCCACTCAAAAAACAAAAACAGAACTCTTGAAAATTAAGACCTGATTTCCAAAATTGTAAAAAGATCAGTAGTAGGTTGAAAAAAATCTTTCAGAAAGAATACAGAGAATATGAAAGACAAGCAAGAAGATCAATCCAGCAGTTTAAATCTGACTTGGAGGACTTTTTCCAGAGAGCAGAAAATATGCAAAAGAGGAAATTATCAAAGAAACAATATAACTCTATTTTCCAAAGCTAAAGAATAAACTGTCTAGGTTGAAAGGCTTCCCTCAATACTTATCAGGATGATTTTTTTATTTTTACTTTGTTATCATTAATCTACAATTACATGAAGAACATTATGTTTACTAGGCTCCCCCCTTCACCAAGTCCCCCCTCAACATACCCCATTACAGTCACTGTCCATCAGCGTAGTAAGATGCTGTAGAATCACTACTTGTCTTCTCTGTGTTGCACAGCCCTCCCCATGCCCCCCCCTACATTATACATGCTAATCATAATGCCCCCATCAGGTTGATTTTTAAAAGAGCTATACCAAGGCATATAATATATGCTTTACTTTTATTAAAATTGAAGAAACAATTTTTTAAATTAAGCAGACTATGGGTATAGAAAATACATTTATGAAGAAATTAAACCTTTTTTAAAAAAAGTCTTAACTAAATCATTGTATCTTGGAAAGCAGACAACATTTGCATTCATTTATTCCTCTAGCCATTCATTCATTCAACAAATGTATATATTTATTACTTGTTGTGTGAACCACCTTGTACTAGATTCCAGGGAGGACACACAGATAAGTTAGGCCTGCCCTTACGTGGCTTTCATTACGGAAAAGGGAAAAGATATGTTAACAAATTAAAAATAATACAAAAATGGAAATGCTGTAAGAAAAGAAGAGTTGGCAGATGCTGGATATTCAAAGATTATTTCAGGATAGAAGACATCAGGAATATCACCCTAGAGAAGGTTAAATATTAAACCAGGCCTTCCAGAAATGCAGTGGGGGAGGCTCCTTTATTAACAAGATGGTCTGTGTGGCAAAGTCTCAGAAATGGAAAACATAGCTTGTATATGGAAAAATAACAGGTATGCACACGTGAGGTTTTTTTCCCTAAAAACATGTTTGACTGTCAAGATTGTAGGACATACTATAAGACTACAGACCTGGACTCCTCAAAATTTCTCTATCATAAAAGCCAGAAGAAGGAAAAAGGAGCATTGGGAAAAGCATTCTAAATAAAAACCTACATACTTCTAAATGCATTGTGTGATCTTTGATTAGATCCTTTGTCCAAAAATATTGATTAAAGAAATTATGGCAATTGAGGTCAGTTGAGTATGAAATATATATTAGATTATCTAAGAAGTATATATTAGTTATTTATCAATATTAAATTTCTTGAATGTGATGGGTTGTGGTTATGTAGGAGAATGTACTTGCTCTAAAGAAATCATGCTGAATTACTTGGGGATGAGCAGCAAGTTAATTTCACTTGATTTAGTGTGTGCATGCACGCACATGCGTATGCGCGCGCACACACACACACACAGCAGAAATGTGGCAAAAGTCCAGAAGTGGTGGATTTAGGTATTGGGTGTTCAGTGTATCATTTTTTGTATTGATGTATTGCTGATATACAATCTTTTATTGGTTTCAAATATGTAACAGAGTGGGTCAACAGTTACCCATATTATTAAACCCTCACCCCCTCTAGTGCAGTTTTAGTGTGTTACTTTTTAACTCTCCTCTAGGTTTAAAATATTTTTCAAAATAACATGTTGAAGAAAGAATACAATTGAAATAAGCTAAGCAAATTAGGCTTTAGTCTTCAGTCATATAAAGAAATCATTCAGCTTGCACATGTGATGACTGTTCCTCCAAAGACAAATTTAAGGACTCTTGATTGCATTACCACTTGAGCTCTTCCCCCACCTCCTTATTTTAAATAAATTAAATTTTAAAAGAAAAGGTTTCATACTTGCTTCATATTAAACTTGATGATATATTCTTAAGAGACTCACTGTCAGTACTGGGATAATACTTTAATTTGCTCTGTCTACAATGAAGATAATCACACATAGATGCCTTCACTCTCTTTCCCATTTGACCAGTTGTACCTTGTTTTTAGAATAGCCAACTAAATGAGGGTTAAACTCTGGGTGAGGATTATATACAAGTGAAATATGATTCCCTCTTTTGTGAAAGGAAGTAAAATAACTTCTTTCTCAATGTTTATTTTCATTAAGTCTGCAAATGTTTCAACATTCTTTTCTACTGTCTGACACCACTTAAGGATTCATTTGTCCCAGTCAAACCTGAGGAAGGCAAGGTATATGTTTTCTGTAAATCATTCTGAGATTATGCAAATAAAAGACTGAGAGAGTTACTGGCAGGCTCCATGGTATCACAGGAAATTTGTTTTAAAATACAGGAATGAAATAAACATTGGTGTAAATTTCTTACCATAAATGATGGTGGGACACAAAAAGTCCTAAATTAGAAATTCAACCTTGTACTGACCAAGTAAAGATATAGAAACCTTTCCTCCTGGAAGAACATGACAACTTACTCATTATCTTTATTTTTCACAGATAAAGAAGAATCAGGCTGTGATTGGGTGACTTGCTTAGCTTAAACAGACTTGGAAAACTCCATTTCTCCTACAATAACTTTTTAATAGGTCTTCTTAAAAGTAAACTTTTGGAAAATTAAAGTAAAACATACATATAGAAAAATGCAGAAGTCATAAATGTACAGCTCAATGAATTATCACAAATTGAAAATCCCATGTAACCACCCCTGAGGCCATGCTGAACTTTCGATTTTTCATTTTTGTGGCAAGTGAAAATTCTGGGCCTCTGCTCCACATCAGAGAAATACAAATTAAAACCACAATGAGATATCACCTCACACCAGTAAGGATGGCCATCATCCAAAGGCAAACAACAACACATGTTGGTGAGGTTGTGGAGAAAAGGGATCCCTCCTACACTGCTGGTGGGAATGTAAATTAGTTCAACCATTGTGGAAAGCAGTATGGAGGTTCCTCAAAAAGCTCAAAATAGAAATACCATTTGACCAAGGAATCCCACTTCCAGGAATTTACCCTAAAAATGCAGCAGCCCAGTTTGAAAGACAGATGCACCCCTATGTTTATCGCAGCACTATTTACAATAGCCAAGAAATGGAAGCAACCTAAGTGTCCATCAGTGGATGAATGGATAAAGAAGATGTGGTACATATACACAATGAAATATTATTCAGCCAAAAAAGAAAAGAAATCCTACCATTTGCAGAAACATGGATGGAGCTAGAGGGTATTATGTTCAGTGAAATAAGCCAGGCAGAGAAAGACAAATATCAAATGATTTCACTCATATGTGGAATATAAGAACAAAGGAAAAACTGAAGGAACAAAATAGCAGCAGAATCACAGAACCCAAGAATGGACTAACAGTTACCAAAGGGAAAGGGACTGGGGAGGATGGGGTGGGAGGGAGGGATAAGTGGGGGGAAAAAGAAAAGGGGCCTTACGATTAGCATGTGTAATGTGGGGGGGGGCATGGGGAGGGCTGTGCAACACAGAGAAGACAAGTAGTGATTTTTACAGCATCTTACTATGCTGATGGACAGTGACTAATGGGGTATGTGGGGGGGGGACTTCATGAAGGGGGGAGCCTAGTAAACATAATGTTCTTCATGTAATTATAGATTAATGATACCAAAATAAAATTTTTAAAAAATTCTGGGTCTCAAGTGTTTCTACACTCGGCTGTCAGAAATATACTTTTGTTCCCAAACATGTAACATGAACAATGGACACTCATTGCCCTAGTTGAGATTCTTTAATGCTGTGAAAAATGATACATTCTAACCTTCGAAGCTTTTTCCAAGGAAAGAACTAACACTTTCACCCACATCACCAAAGGTGAAGAGCTTTTCTTTCACATGGGTAGACCATTGGATCTGAAACAGGATGTATAATGATTTATTATATTCCACAAAATAAATGTGAAAATGTATTACAGAATCTGGCACACGATGGATGTGAATTTTCTTCCTTTCTCACAAGTTTTGTGTATTAGCTAACATTGAAAAATGCCTGCAATTTCTTTAACTTTTCCAGACAAGAAATGATTTGATGATTACCATCCAAATATTCTGTTGGCAGAATAAATCACTGTGTGCTGAACCCCTTCCCGAGCACCTCCACACTTTTGTCACCCCTTCCTCAAATAAAATGAACAAGGAGACAATACACCAGAGGGACGGTCTGACGGCTATGTCTGGAACTTGGGAGGGACAGACTCCCCCTTTGCCTCGGTGAGGATGGGGATTTATATAAGGGCAGATGACTCGGCTGTCTTTGACCCCAGCTGCGTGTGAAGTTCTCAGTATCCTCTTGAGTGTTCACCTGCAGCGAGGACCCCCAGAGAACTGGGCAGGAAAACCTGACTACCATGAACCTGATTGGTTCCCTTTTCACTTCAGTGAAATAATGATCCAAATCATAGGTTTGCACAGGTCTCCATTCTTTATGGCTGCCCATTGCTCTTCTAACTCATGATAAATCTGACTATTCATTCAGTACATACTGGGTACACACTAAATGGCAGGCGCTGTGTATTTCTATGTTCAGAGTAATTGAGAGCTCACCCTTTAAGAAATAACTGAGGGTTGACCCATTTAAAACAATCTTTCAAAAGTACCATATACACAACTTTTCTATTTAAAAAAATATTTTATTATAAAAAATACTTTTAAAATGAGTTGTCTGAAACATTAAACAATCTTATGTGATTATCAATTTCACTTGTCTATTTTCTTCCTGTCTTTGTTTCATTCATTCATCAAGCTTGTACTGAGCATGTAACACATCTGAATATAATGCAAGACACTGGTGATACAGATACAATCAAAACAGTTTCCATTTCCAAAGAACTACAGGTTTAATGGAGACAGACACCAACATGGCATGAATATTGCTATAAACAAGGGCATGAATATTGCTATAAACAAGGAAATAGGACCTGAAGGAAGCACAGAGATCATCAAAAAGAAAGTGAAATAGCAAATTGTGTCCAGGGAACTGCAAGCAGTTCCGTAACTTTACAGGGTTAAGAGGTGTGATGGCAGGTCAGTGTTGAGCAACCGTGGCTCGTGTGGGGGACTCACATCATTTATCATCTAAACATGGACAATTTTATAAGTGGAAGAGGTGGTGCTATTAATGAATTTGTCAGAAAACAAGTGGAAATGGGGCTGCCCTGGAAAAACTAGGCTCTAGTCTAATATAGGCCACGTGAGACTTGCATGGTTTCATGAGAAGAGCTAGTTCAAGGATGAAAGGTTAGAGTGTGAGGTCTGTGTAACTATTTCTCAAGTATGTCCACTGTCACTCACTGACATTCTCCATTCTAGTCTTTCTAGAATATAAACTAAGAAATCAAAGTTGTAAAAGAGCACGATGTGATAATAGTATCTACTCGATGCAGTTGTTATGGCTTCTTGCTGCCTCCAGGTTGAAAGGGCAGCAATGGGGAGGCAATTCAGGGTTAAGGGCATCTCTTCTCTCTTACACTCCTTCCATCCTTCTGCCTCCTTGCTGCTCTCCTTTTTCTTTTCCCTTTTCAGTTTTGTTTCTTTCGCCTTTCTCCTTTTCTATCTGGTTAGGTCAGGTCAGTGAAATGTTACAGTAGTAGCCAAGAACAATTACTATTACTCGTTAAAATATTGAACTATGCTTTATATTACAGCCTAGGTGAACAAGTTTCTCACTTCACAAATTGGCTTTTGTTTTTGTTTTACATTATGATTTCATAAAACCTGAGCAGCAATAGATCCTTTTTTTAGGTCAATCAAGTTCCCTTCCCATTAGTCCCTATCATCCCTGTCCCAGCTCCAAACCATGAGGTTGTGGAGGGAAACAGTGTCAACATTCTCCTGGATGTTTGCACCAATTAACTTTAAAGTAAGTAAAAAGAATTTTGCCCAAATTTGTACCATGGCTAAAAGGCATCAAGATATAAATTGAAATCCATCCGAGTTTCCAAGTTATGTTTTGAAATAAGATGGTCGTTAATGTGGTCATAATGGAAAAGTTCATCTTGAACCCCTTCCCGAGCACCTCCATTTTTTATGTATTCTAATTAAATTTGTTAGATGTAAGTATAATAATTCTGTTTGAGAGGGAGCTAGAAGTCATATAAACAACAAACTTTGTTATTCTCTTATTCTTTTATTATCTTTTAAAAAATTAATTCCTTTTAAGATGACCATAAAAAGAAATTATTTAATAGGATTCAGTCCTCACGTCCATGAAGGATATGACAGAGTCTATAACCAGGTTAAATACGTGCGTAAATAATTACGCAGATACTAATATAACCCAGATGACTGTTTTCGATAAGAAATTCCAAAGGGGCGTTTTCAATAAGCAGAGATAAAAAAATGGTGGGGTTAGAAAAGGAAATGTTATTGAACTTAGTGACAAGTGACATCATAATTCAGGCCACCAAGAGACAAGGCAACCCAGCAAGGTCCCCCAGACCAGATCCCACTGCTGCAGAACCTCAGGATTGGCTCTGCAGGAATTCCAAGGGTCAGATGAGACAAATCCTTTTCATCAAAGAATCTGCCCTTCACCATGGCACCAAGGACCACTTTATACTTTTATTTGTGGTGTCAGAGTACAATCTGATGTCACTCTTCTGTTAAGAGTGGAGTGAACCCTCCCTCAAATCTCCCAACCATAGCCCAAATTCTATAACATGTTCTTTCTAACATTTTCTTACTCTGATACCCCATGTTTCCCTCTGGTGTTTTCCAAGTAATAAATCCAACTTGTCCACTAAAAAAAAAAAAAAAAGAGTCTGCCTTTGCATCTTTGTTCTCCATTGGTACCTTCTTACTTCAAATAGTACAGCCTGGGATGCAAGCTAGTTCAAGTGCACAACTAAAATTATTGCCAGCAGGAGACATTTCAGGGTACAGATTAAATACTCTAGAAGTAAATGACAGTGTTTAGCTCGGTACAGGCTTGAGGCATTAAAGTGTCCAGGTTGAATTAGTCTAGCACAGATTCTGAAATCAGACAGATCTGTTTTCAAACAGGACTATCATTTTTTTCTGTATGAACCTGAGCAAGTTACCTCTCACCTTAATTTCATCATCTGTAAATTGATTTGAGATGATATTATCTGTCTCTCAGGGTACTGTAAGGAATAAATGAAATGGAACACAGCCTAGCACATGACACATGGAACACACTCCATAATGGCACTTATTATTATATTATTGGTCATAGGTATAACAGGCTTATATTTGCTAGCCAAGTGAGATTTACTGGTAGCAACTTTTTTGAGAGGAAGTATGAAGTTGTATTTTGGTTCCATGGGAAAGAGTACTATGCTTCATTACCAATGTCTGCATGATGGTTAATTTTATGTATCAACTTGATGGGCTAAGGGATGACCCACTTATTTCTGTAAGACATTAGTATTTGAATAAGTAAACTGAGTAAAGAAGACCATCCCCACCAATGCAGGTGAACATCACCCCAATCCATTGCGGGCCTGGTAGACCAAAAAGGCAGAGGAAGGGTCAATTTGCTCTCTGCTTAAGCTGGGTCAGCCTTCATCTTCTGCTCTCAGACATTGGTACTCCTGGTTCAAACTTCAGACTCAGATGGGGAGTTACACCATTGGCTCCCTTGGTTCTCAGTCCTTTGGGTTTGAACTGGAACAACAGCACCAGTTTTCCTAAGCCTCCAACCTGCAGAGAACAGGCCATGGGACTTCTCAGCCTCCATAATCACATGAGTCAATCCTTCATAATAAATTTTTCTATATGTGTATGTCTATATCTGTTCTATTTCTCTGAAGAACCCTCACTAATACAATCTATCATGAGTGTAGGAGGGGCGTAGTACCGTATTTGCCATTCTCAATTTCTGATAAGAAGCACACATGGTTCCCAAGCCTGCAATTCCTCCTCCCCATAGTTGAGGCACTTGATCCTCCTTTAGAAGCTAACTGCAGTCTCAACCCTGATGTGAGACATCAAGTACATAGCAGCTGGAATCCTCCTTTCTAAGAACCAGCACAGGCATCCTAACCACTAACCTAGTCATAAAATGCTATCCTAATTTTAACAACTGGACAACTGCCTTTTTAAATTTAATTTTAATTTTTACTTTTCTGTCTTTTTTAATAAGTTCCAGTCGTAACTGTTAAACCCAGGTGTAGAAACTAGGTTTGTTACACTCCTCTTAAAATAGGTACCCTGACTCACATTTGCCATACCCCTTCCAAAATCAGCATCCCTAGCCCTTGGAATCTAATTTTCAGGATAAAGACCATTGAAGACTTCTTGGTTGTTGAGTATGGGTCTCTCATTGTTGCCCACTCTGTATTCTCCATCAGTTTTCTATCCAACTACATGTTAGGACATCTTGTACTACAGACCCTTTACTGAATACTTGCCAAATCATAAATATACACGTAAGTTTGCATGAAAATATTTACAGAACTCTCAATATGAAACATAAGTATGCAGAAGTAAGGAAAATCTAAAGCCACAGAAAAGGTATACAATTAAAGCTTCCTCTTAAATTAGTGTGGAAAATTTTTATTTTATTTTTTAATTTCACAGGTTGACAAGAATAAAATGTATTCATTCAGAAAATATTTTTATGCCAGGAATTAGTATTAATTTCTATTAATACTGCCAAGCACTGTGCCAGGTTCTGGAAGGGCGGTGGGCACAGGGACTAATAAGAAGCCAGTGGAAAAATCTGTGACTCAGTCCTAGGTCAGGGGCCTTCCCAGGGCCGCTACATGGTGCTGAGCCTGAGGTCCAGGGAGTGAGTCATGCTGGTTAGTGCCAAAGGGTAACCCATTATCTTCCAGGAAAATTTGGACCTTTCTTGAGAGTTCAGATTGGGGGGCCCTTTATGAAAACCACAGCTTTCTTTTCCATCAAAATAACTCTTCCTGTGGAGTGCCGCTTCCTTAAGCGTTGCACAAAAAGGGCCCAGAACAGAATTTTAGTCTCTTCGCTGTTCCAGCTACCCACTAGAGGTGGCATTTTTGGTTGGAGCACCTCCATTCCTTGGATCATGTTTAGGAGCTGGCTGGCCAGCATCGGCCAGTTTGATGACCTTATCATGCTTCCTCCCAGCTCGAATTTACTTCTTGCCTCCCCTGGATGTTTATTGTTGATTTTTCTCTCCCACCCACATTTAAGTGGTCTCCAGAATCTTATCATTACAGGCTCATAATAACCCAGTGCTATACCTGACATAGACAAATGAAATAACAGATATAATTTTCACCAAGAAAAGAGGAGGGACTTAGCATCTCAGCTGTGATCCAGAATAACAAATAAATAAATTTGTAGTATACAAATACCATAAAATATTAATTTAAATAACATCCAGGGATATGAGGCCAGCATCACTCTAATACCAGAACCAGGCAAAGACACCACAAAAAAAGAAAATTACAGACCAATATCCCTGATGAACATAGATGCAAAAATACTCAACAAAATATAAGCAAACCGAATTCAAAAATACATCAAAAAGATCATCCATCATGATCAAGTAGGATTTATTCCAGGGATGTGAGGATGGTAAAACATCCAAATATCCATCAACATCATCCACCATCAACAAAAAGGACAAAAACCACATGATCATCTCCATAGATGCTGAAAAATCATTTGACAAAATTCAACATCCATTCATGATAAAAACTCTCCACAAAATGGGTATAGAGGGCAATACCTCAACATAATCAAGGCCATATATGATAAACCCACAGCCAACATCATACTTAACAGCAAGAAGCTGAAAGCTTTTCACCTAAGATAGGGAACAAGACAGGGATGCCCACTCTCCCCACTTTTATTCAACATAGTACTGGAGGTCCTAGCCACAGCAATTAGACAAAACAAAGAAATACAAGGCATCCAGACTGGTAAGGAAGAAGTCAAACTGTCACTATTTGACATGATATTGTACATAAAAAACCTTAAAGACTCCACTCCAAAACTACTAGAACTAATATCTGAATTCAGCAAAGTTGCAGGATACAAAATTAATACACAGAAATATGTTGCATTCCTATACACTAGTGATGAACTAGCAGAAAAAGAAATCAGGAAAACAATTCCATTCACAGTTGCATCAAAAAGAATAAAATACCTAGGAATAAACCTAACCAAGGAAGTGAAAGACCTATACTCTGAAAACTATAAGACACTCAAGAGAGAAATTAAAGAAGATAACAATAAATTGAAGCACATCCCGTGCTCATGGACAGGAAGAATTAATATTGTCAAAATGGCCATCCTGTCTAAAGCAACCTACAGATTCAATGCAATTCTTATCAAAATACTAATAGCATTCTTCACAAACTAGAGAAAATCATTCTAAAATTCATATGGAACCACGAAAGATTCCAAATAGCCAAAGCAATCCTAAGAAGGAAGAATAAAGCTGGGAGGATTATGCTCCCCAACTTCAAGCTCTACTACAAAGCCATAGTAATCAAGACAATTTGATACTAGCACAAGAACAGAACCACAGACCAATGGAACAGACTAGAGAGCCCAGATATAAACCCAAGTATATAGGGTGAATTAATATACAATAAAGGAGCCATGGACATACAATGGGGAAATGACAGCCTCTTCAACAACTGGTGTTGGAAAAACTGGACAGCTACATGCAAAAGAATGAAACTGGATTATTGTTTAACCCCATACACAAAAGTAAACTTGAAATGGATCCAAGGCCTGAATGTAAGTCACGCAACCATAAAACTCTTAGAAGACAACATAGGCAAAAATCTCCTGAATATAAACATGCACAACTTCTTCCTGAATGCATCTCCTCAAATATGGGACTACATCAAACTTAAAAGCTTCTGTATGGCAAAGGATACCATCAACAGAACAAAAAGGCATCCTACAGTATGGGAGAATATATTTGTAAATGACATATCCAACAAGGGGTTAGCATCCAAAATATATAAAGAACACACATGCTTCAACACCCAAAAAGCAAATAACCTGATTAAAAAATAGGAAGAGGATATGAAGAGAAAGTTCTCCAAAGAAGAAATTCACATGGCCAACAGACACATGAAAAGATGTTCCACATCACTAATCATTAGGGAAATGCAAATTAAAACCACAATGAGATACCACCTCATACCAGTAAGGATGGCCAGCATTAAAAAAAGACTAAGAACAACAAATGCTGGTGAGGATGTGGAGAAAGGTGAACTCTCCTGCACTGCTGGTGGGAATGTAAACTAGTTCAACTATTATGGAAAGCAATATGGAGGTTCCTCAAAAAACTAAAAATAGAAATACAATTTGACCTGGGAATCCCACTCCTTGGAATATACCCAAAGAATACAACTTCTCAGACTCAAAAAGACATATGCACTCCTATGTTTATCGCAACACTATTTACAATAACCAAGATATGGAAGCAACTTAAGTGTCTATCAGTAGATGAATGGATAAAGAAGAGGTGGTACATATACACAATGGAATACTATTCAGTCATAAGAAAGAAACAAATCCTGTCTTTTGCAACAACATGAATGGAGCTGGAGGCTGTTATGCTCAGTGAAATAAGTCAGGTGGAGAAAGACAAGTGCCAAACGATTTCCCTCATTTGTGGAGTATAACAATGAAGCAAAACTGAAGGAACAAAACAGCAGCAGACTCACAGACTCCAAGAAGGGACTAGTGGTCACAAAAGGGGAGGGGTGTGGGAGGGCAGGCGGGAAGGAGGGAGAAGGGGATTGAGGGATATTATGTTTAGTACACATGGTATGAGGTGTCATGGTGAAAACAGTGTAGCACAGAGAACGCAAATAGTGAATCCGTGGCAACTTACTACACTGATGGACAGTGACTGCATTGGGGCATGGGGGGGACTTGATAATATGGGTAAATGTAGTAACCACATTGTTTTTTCATGTGAAACCTTCATAGGAGTGTATATCAATAATACCTTAATAAAAAGTTTAAAAATAAATAAATTAATTAAATAAATAACATCCAGGGAGCCCAAAAATACAAGACAATCATCCAAAAGTCCCAAGTCAGAGGGAAAGAAAAGAAAATCTATAGATGACATGACTGCCTACCTAGAAAACTCAGAGAATTGATGACAAACTAAAACTTATATTGTCACTAGACAGAAGATTTATGTACAAAGGTAACTAACATTTCTCTCAGGCAGCAGTATTTGAGAAAAATCCCACTCTCAAAAGCAATAAAAGCTGTAAAATATCTAGAAATAAACTCAATAATAGATGCACAAGGCCTGAATGAAGAAAATATTAAATTTTTACTGCCAGTCTTTAAAAAATAACTGAATAAAGGAAGATATATAGCATTTTAAAAATTAAATTCAGTCCCAATCAAAATCAATCAGTAACAAATATTTATAGAATATTTAAATTATGAGTTAGTATTGTAAGCATTGGAGGCATGGTGGTGACACAAAGTTCCTGCTCTCATTTACATTCTAATGCCTAGTAGGTGGGGAGATAAATACATAAACAAATAAACAAGATGCAGAGTTTCTTTCCTCATTCTGGGATCCAGGCTCATGGGGTAGCCATTACTATGAACATTGCTGAGCAGCGTGGTGCAGGGGAAAGAGTGCTGCAAAGATCTGCCCCAGAAGCGCACCCACCACTTCCACTTCACAGCTCACTGGCCAGAGTCAGGTGCATGACCCCTGTAACCACAAAAAGGCAGGAGTGCAGTCCCACTGTGCACTCAGAAACGGAGCAAACCAGATCTATTTGGCAAATAATATGAATAACTACTTCTCTTCACCCTACTGATGGTCTGATACTTTTATCATTCTGTTTTTTTGGTTTTCTGTCTATAATTTCTTTATGAACAATGTATTTGGTTTCCACAGGTACAATAAATTTTTCCAATACTATTGATTTGAAAGCCCCCTATTTGTTAAGAATTGTGTTTGGTTTCAAGTAACAGATACCAAATTAGAAGTTTTATTTTGCTCACTCATGAAGAATCTAGAAGGCAGTCCAGACATGGTGCCTCTGATATCATTGGACACCCAGCCTTTTCCTGGCCACTTCCACCTATAAAGGTTGGGGAGGATATATAGGGGTTTTTTAAAAATAAGGACATACTGCTATTACCAGCAGATACATCATGAGTGTGATCTCATTCAAGATAAAATTTGGAGGCAGCAGCCAGAGGACTTGCTAATGAATTAGATGTGGGTGAGAGAGAGAGAGGCCCAAGATAACACCTAGGTTTTTTGACTAAATAACTGAGAAGATAATGATGCATTTACTAAGAAGAGGGAGAAGTGGGCTTTCTGGAGACAAAACAGTTAAAATGTGAGTTCTTTAATAAAACTTGACAAGCTGATTGAATTTGACATGGAAGAGAGAATGGGCAAAAAAGAGCCAAAAATAATCATGAATAATAAGCCACAAAAGGAGCAGGGTAGGAAATGCTGAGACAAATGTGTACACACAGACACACACACAAAACACACAGAGACACACATGTGACATAGCTTTCAATCAACTCACAATGAACAGGTAGCATGAGATTGAAAACAAACAGTTCTTGCTATAAGCTACCAAGAATGGAAGTTTGTTGCTGTTACACAGCCTGGCTTATTCTCATGAATACAAGGAGATGGGGTAAGTAAAGAAGGTCCTCAAACCACATAATACTGTGCAGCACACACAAAAAATAATGAAGTAGGAGTTTATGTGCTTATGGGGAAAGCTTGCTAAGAGGTATTATTAAGAGAAAAAAGCAAATTCTAAAATAGCTCAGTTAGTATATCACTTATGTTAACCCCCAACCTACAAAATAGCAAACTATGTATTTTTCAGTTATGTATGTTAATGCATAGAAAAAAAATCTAGAAAGATATACATAAAACTGAAAAGAGGTTTTCTCTGGAGGAGGCTTGGTTAAAGCAAGCTTTTGCTTTATTTGTAGTCTGAATTTTTTAACTTTAAAAAAAGTGAAACTTCACAATATGAAAGAAATTATATAATGTATGTGGATATTTTAAAGATGCAGAGAAGTAAAATATGTAAATGGTCACCAACGTTCCTTCCAACAAGCTAAGGAAATAGAACATCACCAATACCACTGAAGACTTCTGCGTTCACATAAATGATCACATTCCTTTCCTTCCCCAGAGAAATAATCATTAACCTCAAGCAGTGTTACTCATCCCTTGGTTTTGCCTTTAGATTTTTTTCTAAAGAAAAAAATATATAGAATATTATATAAGTAATATATAATAAGTAATACTTATTAGTTATAAGTAATAGATCATTGCTTAAGTAATATTTATTAATAAGACCTAAGTAATACATTACTAATATATAAAAGTAATATGTATATTACAAGGTAATACCTTATTTACTTTATTTTCTACTTCATTAATTTCTGCTTTGTCTTCATTGTTTCCCACATTCCACTTTCTTTGACCCACCAGATATTTTTGATCCATCAGTATTTCTTTGATCCATCAGTAATTTTTTTCTTTGATCCAACAGTTATTTAGAAGCATTTTTCTAAATTTGCACATGTATAGAGGCTTTGTTATTTTATTATTTGTTCTAACTTAATTTATTGTGGTCCAAAATACTGACACTTGGATTGATTTATTGAGATGCTTTAGTGTCCTAGTATGTGGTCAGTTTTTGTAAATGTTCTACATATATTTGAAAATAATGTATTTTTTCTATATATGCTGTATCTATCTATTAGGGCAAGTTTGATAATTGTTTACTCACAACCTGTCTGCTTGATCTATTGATCAAAGATGGAATAATGTTAAAATCTTTCCAGGTGATGGTGGTATGATCATTTGTTCTTGTACTTTTAGCAATTTTTGCATCCTGTAAGTTGATGCTATTTTATTAAGTGCTGACAAGTTTTTAATTGTTCTATTTCACTGGTGGATTGAATTTTTTTTAGTATTTAGTAACCCATTTGATCTCTAGTAACACTTTTTCATGAAATGGAGTTTGTCCTGTAGAGCCACCTCAATTTCCTTCTGTGTAGTGTTTGCTTGTCTGAACTTCCAACCTTTCTGTGTTCTTATGGTGAGATGTGTCTCTTGTTAATAATGTAGAGTTAAACTTTTTAAAAATTAGTTTGACAACCTTTGACTACAACTGGAGAATGTAGTTTCTTGACACTGATTGTGATTTATTTATCATTTTATTTTATATTTCTGTTTACCCCACCTTTAAGGGTTTTTACCCTTATCTTTGTTTCAATTGACTCATTTTTCCTTCCCTTACCATTTTTCACCTCCCCTGGTTTGGAAATTGTAGAATCTAATCTACTTTTTAGTGGTTACTAAGGTAGATAGAATTAAGATAGCTCCCCAAATTCCCATCCTATGGTTTATAATTCCCTTTCCATGTCTGTGGATGGGACTGTGAATATGATGAATGTTACTCTCTTGATTAAATTATATGATTTTGAAGATATAGTTAAGGTCCCACATTTGTTGCTTTAAGTTGATCAAAAGGAAGATTGTCCTGGGTGGGCCTGGCCTAATCAGGTGAATGCTTAACAGGGATTGGGCCCCTCCCAAAAAGGAAAATTTAAGCAGCAGATTTGTCCTGTTGGCCTGGAAGAAGGCAGTCATGCTGTGAACTGTCTATAAAGAGGGAAAGCTCCTAGTAGCTAAGTCTGCAGGCTCACAATCACAAGAAACCAAATTCTGCCAGAAACTTGAATGAGCTTGGAACAGGACGCTGAGCTCCACATGAGGATCCCAGCCTAGCCAACACCTTGATTGCAGCCTTGTGAGACCCTAAGCAGGGGATTTAGCTATGCCATGCCTGGACTCCTGACCTACAAAAACTGTGAAAAAGCAATGTGTATTATTTTAAACTGCTAAATTTGTGGGAATCTGCTATATAGCAACAGAAAATGAATATAGTTACCTTAGAAATTTTAACATTCATATTTAACTTAATGTCTGTTTAGGAAAATAAAGGGCATTTTACTGCCCTTTCATTACACATGCTATTGCTGTGTAGGCATATCTAGCTTGATTCATTTAGCTCTTAAAGTAAACATTTATTTATTATCATTGGTTTATTCAGTAAATGCTTGCTTAGACATATGCATGTTTACCATGTTCTTTGCTCACCATTCCTTCTTACACTCAGACTTTCTCCTGTGTTTATTATCTCTCATCCTGAAGTACAATCTCTGGAATATCTTAGAATAAAGGTTCGCTATAATAAAAGTTCTCGATTTTTTTAGTCAGAAAATAACCTTTATTTTAACTATATTTAAAAGATTATTTTGCAGCTATAACAGTATAGTTTGACACTTCTCTTCAGCACATTAAATATACCATTCCACTGGCTTCTGGCTTCCTTTGTTGCCGTGGGAAAATCTCCTGTCAGTTTAAATATAGTTCCTTTATGGATATGTTGACTTTTCTCTAGATACTTCCAATACAGTCTCCTTGTTTTTGGTATTCTAAAATTTCAGTATGATGTGTCTAGATGTACATTTCTTTTTATTTATTCTGTTTGCAATTTTTCTGTTTCCTGAATCTGTGCATTGGTGTTTCTGTGCATTGATGAAAAGCAGAAATTCTCTCCTCAGAATTCAAGAAATTTTCAGCTATTATCTCTTTGAATAGTATTGTTTTTCCTTTTATCTTTGTTATCTCCTGGAACTACAGTTAAATATATGTTAGATTTCCTCCCTGTGTGTCCTCTAAGTCTCTTAATACTTCTTTTATAGTTTCATTCACTGTCTTCTTCTTCTTCTGAATTTGTTGGAGTTTCCTCCTATCTATCATGCCTTGCCTCTTCAACTATGCTTAATCCACTCTTGAAGCCCCTCATTGAAGTTCTAATTTCAATTATTATATTTTTAATATGTAGAAATTCCATTCATTCTTTTTCAAATCTGTGTGGCTGATTCTGATGACTTACAGTTTGGCATTCTTCCAATTGTCTTTAAATATTTTTTCTTTAAATACATTAAACATATTTAATTATTCTATACCTGATCATTCCATTATTTGAAGACTTTAATGCCTGACTCTATAGCGTTAGTTCTGCTATTTCCTCATGTACCTTAAGTCATGTTCCTTGAAAATGTGTATGTGGATTTGAATTTAACAAGTGTTCTTTTGAAGAGGATTTGGATTTGTCTCCTCTAGGTGTTAGGTATGCTACCACCTACATTTTGGGCTTGGGGCTTTTTTAGAATGTATAGGTATTATGAGTTCCAGTGTTAAACACATGTGAAAGTAGGCTTAAAATTAAGAATTCTCAGGCCTTTTTCTTCTCTGTCCAGGGCCTAGGTGAGACTGGCAAATGTCACCAGAAACACTGTCTGCTGGGTGGGAGTCTTCTTGTTCGGCCACTGAAAGAGTCATCCGTGAAGGCACCCCACCTTAGTTTCCACCTTGCAGAGGACCCAGGCTTTCCCTGCAGCCTTGGTACAAGGGCCCCATTAAAACCCGGGCCGGCAGCCAAGAGGGATCGCACAAACACTCTGGGCTTTGCCTAGCCCTGCAGAGTTTTGCTTTCTGTTTCCCCTGGCCTCTGAAAAATCCCCTAGTTTCTCACCAGCCTAGCCTCAGACAAACATACAAAAAGAATTTGCCAGATTTTTGCCTGTTTGCTGTGTCTGAGACAGAGCCCCAAGTCTTCCACATCCCCCAAGTCTCCAGAGTGGCACAGAATGTCCAAGAGTCTCTGGCTCCCTAAGAGGGTGAGGCTTAGCTCTGGGAGAATCCCCACAGTCACCATGGGGGCCTGCAGAGCTGGGACCAGAGACAACAGGAATGAGGACATAGCAGGGAATGCCAGCCTGGAGGGTGTTCGTGGCCAAGAAGCTGACACTTCACCCCTAGAACTTAGATGACACTCTGGGGAGATGGGAGGGAAAGGGAGATAGTTTCAATCTGTGGAGTTTACCAGAAATGAGGAAAAAACCCATAAGTAACTTACCTGCAATCAACTGAACTATATTTCTGCTCTCAGGAAGAATGGAAACTTGAAATAGAAATTTAAGTTGTTTTAGATTTTTAAGTTCAGTTTTGTGAAATGAAAACAGGTCCAACTATCTAGGGCTCTATGCAAAGGGGAGCCTAACCACCAAGAGGGTGAACGGGTCCCTCAAAGCACAGTCAGGGCTTTAAAGCCCCCTGGTAGGAGGCCTCTGTCAGGGACCCTGCCGAGCCTGTGTACAGAATTCACTCTGACCTTTCTTTCTTTTCTCACACCTATTTCTTCCCTGCTTTTATGGTATGTCTCCATATTGACTCCCAGAATCGTCCCTTCCTCTTTGGGGGTGCTCCTGGGAGAACAGGAAATCAGTGGGGACATTAGGATTGTGAAACCGCTGGAATGTGCTGCCCTGAGGTCAGAAACAGAACCCAACAGGCAACAAAGAACTTCTCTGTCTAGCTCTTCGTTTGATTTTCGATTGACTTCTCCAACTCACACTCCCACACTCCCAGGTTTGAGGATGGCAGTGCTCTCCCTGGCAAAGACCTTCTCAAGACCTGTTCCCAGAGCCAGGCTGGGGAACAAACTCAAGGGGACCCCCGCCCTCAGGCTGCCCCTGACAGCGGGCGCTGCTTGCAGCTTTGCTTCCGTTGCCTCGCTGCTCACCCTTGTCTGGGCCCTGCAGCTTCCTTCTGCCCCATGCCGATCCGGGCAGACTTGTTTGCACCTCAGTGTCCCAGGTGTCCCCTCAGCACCCACATCCTCGTGGAACAATGCAGAAATCACAGCGCAGCAGCGGGTCAGCCTGCGTGCCATCCGCTGGTGGCATAAGCAGGAAATGCCCGGAGAGCTTGTTTTTCCCTTTCTGTGGTAGAATTACAGGGTTTGAGATCTGGAAGAGACTTTAATGATCCTATAACTGTATGTGCCTGCTAATATTCAGGATTTTGAGGCTTTGTATTTGTTCATTTGTTCAGTTTACTTTGGAGATTCTCAGAAAGGCTGTTAATGAAGGTATTTCTGTAATAGGTTGCTTAGAGAGGAAAAGTCATTCCTGGGACCGTCACCTGTTAGGAAGACAGTAAAATCCAAATAACCAAGTCAGCTCAAAAACTGGAGCTCCCAGCAGTCATCGACAATAATTGGATTATTGGTAATAAAAGAGCCATAGCTAGACTAGTATGTAGAGGAACCATTTATGTTTCTGTGATAGGATTCCTACCCTTAAGGATTGGGTAGGAACAAAAGTAATATTAAAATAAATAATTTGAAGTTAAAATTATGAAATCTCCACAAGACCAGTTTGAAAGGCACCAAAATAAGTAGAGTCACATCATTATGTAATTCTACATCCACACTACACTAAAGACTGACCTACTATTGCTCAGTGAGGCTAACATAGCAGTTTTCCTCTGGATGCCAGCAACTGGCCTCTATATTTAGCTAAGTAAGTTTCCCAATACTAGGAAATCCATTCAAACGTGACAGTAATGAGTAAGCAGTTTAAAAAAAAAATCTATGTACTCTGTACATTGTGATCTAATAATATTCAGGACTTGTAGCCTTCAAAGCATTTTATACGTACTTGAAACTATCCTTCATCATCCACCTCAATCTAAAAATATCATTATAACATTTTCAGGGTAAGGATCCAATACACAAACATTAGTGACTCATTATCAGCAGAGCCAGGTTTAGACCCAGTCATCTGGGCCCCCAGTCCTGTGATTCCTCCATGGGGAGAGCCTCCCTCCCTCTGCCAAGAAATGAGTCAATTAACTAATCTGGTGGCAGAAACATCATTTTACTAATGCAACTTTTCCCCCAATTACCTCTATAAAGATTAAAGTACATCACACCAGAGCCATTAAACAGAAATGTGTGAATTTCTGTTTACATGCATTTCAGATATATGCTAAGTTTCTCAGCTGCATAAATTGGTTTCTACTTATTCTCAGCTTCCCAAGAAACCTGACCTTACATCAATATTCTTAAAGAGGTAACTTAACTCACAAGATTAAATAAAACCAGTTAAACAAAATATCACCATGATTAATTTTAAGAAAGCATCTTTAAAGAACAGTGCAGAGAAAAATTAACCCTGAAGGGGGCTGCCAATATTTATCAAGTACTTAACTTATCTGTCTTCTGAAGCTTCTAAGTTATACTTCAGAAAAATTAATACCCCACCTGTAAAACTACCAATAAATCAATGTAAAGATTACTGTTCAAGTTTTACCTAATAAAACATACTAGTGTTCCTGTTACTGGAGTTTTATTTTTCTGATCCTAAACTTACAGGACGACACAGCTTCTTAATTAAATTCTGCTGGTGTTTCATTTCCTTTGTAACTATTGAAATTATTGTCAAATTATCATATGACCTAACATAAAATTTTAAATAAAGTTGCCATTTCATTTATAATACGATCCTGGAGGGTCTGCTTATTAACTGCAAATTCAAAGCATCATGAAATCAAATATAAAATACCATGGTCTTATTTATTAGCCATATAGCAAAGATTTACTGTCTTCTCTTAACCATAATTCTTTATCCACACCAAAGACACACTCAACTTAGTCATCAGAAAGGTTGAAAGACGGAAGCTCCTCTTGCCAAGAGTAAACAGTAAAGTGAATGAAAAAATATTGCTTTAATTAACAGGGACCTATGTTTAATAAGTGGATCTGGCTAGAAGTTAAATACAGGAGGAATTCTGTTTCTGGAGAGAGCTGCAACTTCTCTCTCACACTTACTTAGAATCAATCAAGCCTATGTTAATACAAGAATTGAAAAGGGCAAGCCAAAACGGGAGCAAAGAAATCTACTGTACATAAAATCGCAATTGTGCCTCTCATTTTGAAATCAATGTAAAAAACACAGACAAGGATGAAGAGCTATTGCAGCCTTCTATCACTTAACTCAAGGACAAACACTTGAAAGGTAACTGGAAAATAAGGAATCAATTCTGAGTAGTAGATCGGGAACTCTAGTTTTTTTTAAGGGCATCTCTATCACCAATGGATTTGTAAAATGAAGTGGGCTTTCTGCTAATCGCAGACTAGGGCAACTGTTAAATGTCACCATTCAAGGAGCAGAGTTTCTGTCTTAATAATCCAGCACTGCTTCAGCTGTCTCTCCGCTGTGTGTACTGAAAGTCACTGTGTCATTCTGGCCAAGTAAATTAAGGTATATACATCTTATGTTGCTTCTCTGTAAAATGTTGATGTCCCCAGAAGCTACTGGAAGAATGTATTAGACAATAATTGTAAACGGCTTTCCAACACTGATGTACTAGTTGCATGCTGAGTAATACTGATTACAAATGATTCTTCAAAAGAAACTTTGGGGAAAAAAGAAACGACTTAGGGATTCAACTGAGAGTGACTGAGACTCAGAAATAAATTTTGACTCAAATGTTCTTGAGCAGCTAGGAGTTCAGGGGAGAAAGCTCTTTCTTATTTCATTTTTGAAAGACATATGGGAAAACAGACTATAAAGGAAACTATTTATGCCCTAAGTAATGATGCTTTCTACTAATGCCAGGACATATGCATGAGTCCATATATATTCACATATATATAAAATAAATGAAGTTTTAGTTAAAACTGTATTTTAAACTTTATTTGGAAAATCACATCTGTTCCCTAAGTGACTTTGCTGTTTTGACCATGTCAGGATATGAGTCGTTAGTTCAGATAAGATATGATTATTATCATAAGAAGAATATCAATATCAATCAAGTCCAGTGAGAGAGGTCTACAAAATAGGTTGCGATGGAAACAGCGTGGACTTTGGAGTCAGACAGACCTGGGTTGGAAAACTGGCTCTGCCTCTTGCTATTAATGATTCCATTTGGAAGAAACTTGTCCGGAAGTTCATTATCACTTTTACAGAGTCAAAGCCACTCAAGACTTCTATGAACGCAAGTGCTACAGGTAACTCCTAAGGAATAATTGTTCTTTTCATGATGGATTTTAAGGTTCTACTAGTATTTCATGAATTTTACGCAGGACACCCGTTTTATAAATTTTCTCAAAGCAAATATCATTTTTGCATATAAATATACAAACATATAATAAATATCTATCCATTTGTTTATCATTCTTTTTTGATAGAGAACCACTAACAGCCTATAGTACTTTTCATCTATTTTTAGGATGTTAGAGATGAGAAATCTGAGCCCTCACCCAGTCTAATGATGTGTCTTCATAGATAAAGAAATTGAGGCCCAAAATCTGGGTAACTTGTCAGAAGTCACACAGTGCTAGAATTGTGAACAAGTCTCAAGTCTCTTGTGTTTGAACAAGTCTCAAGTCTCTTGCCTATCTATCCAATATTCTTTTAGTGCCTTTAAATAAAACTTAAAAGGCAATACAACATATTGCTGCTTTAAAAAACAATAAGTTCCTATCGGACATTTTAAATGTCTCCTTGGCAGAAATCATGTTATACATTCTTGTGCTCACACAGGGTCTAGCAGAGTTCTTCAGAATAGTGAGTGCTCAGTACATATATTTCAAATGAATTAATGGATTTTTCTAGTGTGTGTGACTTTTCCTTTAGGGGGCACAGTTCAACAAAATTGGATTTTGCTGTACAAAATGGTTAGAAACTACATTTAATTTGTGATGACATAAGCGATAAATAATGGAACGGTTATCTGGAATTTAAAAAAATTATCTAGCATTATATAAAGTGAGACTGACTGCCAGCATGGATGATATATACTCAAGGACCCTCTTTTCAAAGACAGAAGATTATGTTTTTTTGTATTCAAATAAAGCAATTGCCTGGAAATTTCACATTTCTTATCTACATTGAGTCTTGGACTATGTCTCTGTGATATTTTTCATCAAGATGTTGATATAAAACTGCAGTATATGCAAAAGCAAAAGGATACAGTTGTAATCAGAGAAGTTTTACCTATTGACTTGAATCACAATATCATGTTCACTCAGAAAATTTACACAGTAAAGCCATTCCAACTGTTACAGTATTACACAGCCCTGAAGTTCCTGATCTTGAAGGTAATGTGACAACATGGGGGAAAATATTTCTGTTCTGATATTTCACTAGGAAATCAGTATTCATTGCCACATAATTTTATAGAAAAGAATTCTGCACAGAAAAGGGGTGAAAAATAAATAGACCAAAAAATAACAGTAGCTGTGTTAAGGTGGTGGCAGTAAGTACTTCTTTCTTATCCCTGCTTGTACTACATCTTACAAGTAGAAAGAAAATGAGTTCTATGAAAGAAGGTATAGTGAACATCTGTCATTCATAGCTGTCCCAAATCTTCTGAAAACCACCCCACATTATGATAGTTTCCTATACTATGAATTCTGTCTTCCAAAAGTAAATTCTAAAACTTAGTATTTTCTAATCTCCCTAGCCTCTGAGTCTAGGGTGGGGTTTTCTAACTTAGTTTCTAGCTTTTAGTTGCACCTGTCAGAACTACCTGAAGAATAGACAGGGTCCAGATAGCCATCCTGTGGGCACAGGTGGCCTCAATGTCATTTTCTGGGGACAGCGATGAGAGCAGTAACTTCTCCATCACAACAAAGACAATTTGGTTCTGGGATTGGTGGGTAACTCAGCTAAGAAGGTGTTCTTCCAACATTTCCCATGATTACCTGGACTTTCTAATCTCCTTTAATTAGTCCTTTCTCAATTAAATGACTTAGATTGGTTCTTTTGTCTACACCTAAGAATACTGACAGGTAGAAAAGACTAACAAAACTGAATTCATCTAAGAAAAGATGAATGAGGGGTGACATCATTGAAGAGAAGATCATTTTGAATTTTAACAGAACATTGTGATCAAACAAAATACCTTTCTGGGGAAACTGTCAGGAGTGTCATTTCTGGGTGAAACATTTCAGAGTTGGTGTATGACCCACAGCTCTCCTGCTGGATCACCGTGGGGCCTCACGTTTCAGGTGATGCAGCTACAAGTGTGCGATTTCCTCATCAGCCTAAGTGCTTGCAGAGACTGTGTGGAAGAAGGGAGTGCCCACTGACCCAAACAGGGTATGTAATGTGAACATGAAATAAACCTCTGTAGCATTAGGCCACTGAGATGGGGAGTCAGTTTGTTACCATGGCGTAGCTGAGCTGATTGATACCCAATGGCAACAGTATCTAAAATGGAATGTATGTAATAAACAAAATAAATAAAAAAGTGTTTGATTAGAGAACATTTTATCTAATAAAAGTAAAACAAATACAGAAAGGATTAAGGATGTGTTGTTTTGTTGCATCAAGTAAAGATTTGGGTTTCCCTGAGAGCAACAACAAAAATGTGACACATTATGAAAAACACTAAATATTTAATGATCTTAAAAACAACAATAGATTATGCTTTTCAATTCTTACACAATAAAAAAATTGAATTCATGATACATATCAATTTTCTTAAAATAATCCCCCAAAAGCAGCATGTAGTCATAAAAAGCAAACAATATTTATTTACTGTGAAATGTTTGATTCTCTGCAGAGAGAAGTATGAGCAAATTGCTAACAGGATTTGTTGAAGCTGCTGCTGGCAAAACTAAAGGAGACGTGAGTGCAACATTCATTTGAACAGATTCATCAATGTCTGCCTGCTTTTGTAGCCCTTTCCTTTTCAAATGTCTATCTCAGCCTGTACAACAGCATTTTTTCTGCACAGCAGCAGGTGACCTTTATTTCATAAAATGTATGATGTTCTTTCACCTGAAATAGCCACGGGCAAGGTTGTTTTCTATTTGTCCATTATAATCTGCACCACCCTGTCTGCACGGAGTGATCTGGGCCTCTGAGCCAGAGGGAATCCTCATTACAATTGGAATGTTTCCAATGTTTGAATATTCCCAGTGTTCAAATGCCCTAATAAATGATCTTCTGCTATGTCTTAAAGACTATGAAAGGTTTTGTTTTGTCTATAGCACAGAAGATCAAATACGAGAACGGAATTAAAGTAGAAGAGATTTCTATTAGACATAAAGAAGAACTTCCAGATTGTCTGAATGAAACAATACTAACATGGATTATCAAGGGAGAATACCTGATCTTTTTCCAGGTCCAGCAAAATGAAAGACTGACTTTTCTAAAGGCAGAAGGCTAGGTCAGATGCCCTCTCACAGTCCTTCCCAGTTCTGTGGTTTTATGATCGTAAAACTATTATGACATAGGGATTCTCTTGGCTTCTCTTGTTGTCATTTATATCACTCGTCTCTCATATCTACCAGTGACCGGTGTTGCTGGGGGATGGTCTGTGCCCCTTCTCTGGCCACGCAAACACACAACACACACAGAGATATGCACGCCACAGAATGGGGGTCAAATCATTCTTAACTCAAGCATTCCCACAGATTCCAAAGTTTACGAGCCTGGGAGAGGAAAGAAGTTTGCCTTGCCCTCCTTATGGAACCGATTCATCTCTGAGCATGGGGGCCTCACTGATCCGACCTTGAGGCTGCTCCCCCACTGGCTCCCTTGGCAGGGGGAAGTGCTCTCATAGACCCCTCCTCTCTTGTCACCCCACTCCTTACCCCCAAACTGTGCTTTCACTTAGGTCTTTTCTCCCCCGTGTGTTCCCCACCTTCCCTCTGCAGGAGGTGCCCTTCCTTAACACTAGGGAGCCTTTGCCCTCCTCCTGTGCCCTGGAAATCCTCTTAGTCCCTACCACAGGCCGTGAGTTACAAGCTTGCTTTCTTCTACTTGTTCCTGCTGCTGGATGCAAGAAGAGGGAAGGTGACAATGTGGTCAGAAGGACATGGTCTGGGGGAATTTATTTATTTTCTTCCATCTCCCTGCTTTGGCCACCCCATTTAAAAATTCAGACATTTTGCATCAGAGTGTTAATCTCCTGCCAACAGCCCTCAACAGGTCCATATACGGGAGTCCTGTTTCCCTTGCTACTGTAACTTAGGACCTCACCAGTCAGAAGAGCACCATTTTCGTCCCAGCATTGCGTAACATTGCAAGGCCCTCTTTTATTAACTAGTCTTGGGACTAGCCATTGCCCTCTTCTAAGAGTTGAAGGAAAAGCAACCTCATGTTGCCTTTTTCCATAAGTTACAGAGGTCAGCAAACTATGGCTATGGCCTGTGAGCCACATCCAGCCCACCGCCTATTTTATACATAAAGGTTTATTGGACACAGCCATGCCCAATATTTTACCTATTGTCTATGGCTACTTTTGCTCTTCAACAGCAAAGTTGAGCAGTTACAACAGCGACCACATGGGCCACAAAGCCTAAAATACTTACTATCTGGCTCCTTATAGAAAAAATGTTGCCAGCTCCTGATAGAATGTATCACATCTAAAAGAAAGAATATCTCAACCTAAATGATTACTCTTAGTGTTTCTTTAAAGGTTTTTGGATGGTTCTTTTCTTTTTAGTAGGGAACATAGGGTCTGTGGAAGTTTATCTTTTCATTTTTTCCCCCCTATATCCTCCTGCATGCCTTCATTGTGGCTAAAGGAGTTAACATATTTAAAATGACAGAATCTATAAAATTAACATCTTTTTGTCACCACCAAATATTCAACTGGATGAGCAAGTTTATAACCTTGAAACCCTGGAGTGACTCTGAACTCCCTTTCTCCACCCCTCTATCCACATCCAAAACTGGTCACCAAGTTCTAGTGATTCCACTTCTTAAATGTCTTCTGTATTAATTCCCCTTTCTCTATTTCTAGTACCCTACTTGAAGCCCTATCTGAACTCTATCAGAGAAAAGACCAGGAAGGTTACCCAGTCTCCAAGACATCCCACGCCTGCTAAGTCATTCTCACTGTATGTGTAGTGCCCGCCCACCCACCACTGAATCACTCATCTGTGGACAGCCTCCCTGCCGACACCACACATCATTCTCCCTGCATGCATACCTCCAAACTCAGAATTAGGACCTCTATATCATTAAACACCACCACTATTTACCTAGTCACCCAAACCAGAAACCAAGGCATCACCTTTGATTTGGCATTTTCCTTCATACCTCACAATCAGCAAACCCTGTCAGTTCTACCCCAAAACTTTATAGTAATTCTGACAGCCAGAATTAGAGAGTTAAATTGACTCTTATGTTCCCAGCCCATTAAGAACTGATTGAAAGGTGGACACATTAGTCATACAAATGGCAATCAAAATATCACTTTTATCAGTAATAGAGCTAATACTAATGGCTCATTCTTCTTTCAGGTGAATGCATCCTAATATTGTGAAACCACAGCTAGACAGGTTTCCTATCCAGTCAAAGGTCGTGTGGGCCACCACAGACCTCCCTGGGCAGGGCAGAGTGCCTGCTCCTCTAATACTTACCACATGGAGAAACAGGACAGAATGCATGTGTGCAGGAGGCAGGCAGATCTTCAAAAGCAAAATGGAATGAGAAGTGGGGGGAGGCTGCTGGCATCATG
The DNA here is from genome assembly GCF_040802235.1 of Manis javanica. NCBI lineage: Eukaryota > Metazoa > Chordata > Mammalia > Pholidota > Manidae > Manis > Manis javanica. Next base: position 143,473,639 of record NC_133158.1, read on the forward strand.
CAGCACTGCCTGTGATGGTGGTAGGTACGACAAGCTCCGGGAGGAGTGAGTGAGGATGAGAAAAGACCAGGAAGGTTACCAAGGAGCCACAGGAAAGAAGATTCCCTCCCTCCCACATTTCCCACGTTGTTGTTCTCTAACCCCATCAAGCTTAACCATTAACTAATGGGTGGTGTGCTGTGGCAGCCCTCCATGGACAAGGTGAACGATCTACCTGGGTAACGCTGGTCCTACTTTCAAAAGGTGTTCCCCCAACACCAACCATGGTTCTTCTGGGATGCTGGTGGGCAGTGTGTTATTTCTCATTCTCAGAGGCTCTTAAATGGGTCATAATAACATACTAATTAAATTAATTTTAAAACCTGTGTCCAAGTCTAGAAATTCTTTCTCCATTCTATTTCCTTTCCCAAACTATGTCCAGCCATGTTGTCCAATATAGCTCATCAAAGGTTTGGCAATGAGATAAAATAACAACATAAACACATTCCAGTCATAAAAATGCCATCAACTTACAAAGTACCAATTTGAATATAACTGCCTTTTTTAATGGATTTTCCTGGAAGGAAATTAAAGTTAAAATTAAATTCCATGCAAATTAGTTCAAAGATTTCAGGGGTCAAAAGAATTAAACTCCAAAATCATATTCTCTTGCTCTTGTGAGTTTAAGATCCAAAGAAATTGAAGTCCAGACTTCATCCTCTCTGATTTCTTATGTCTGCCTACTCCCAGCTAGAAGGATCTTCACTGCCAAGTAGAGCCAGGTGTCTTTGGCAGCTACAACCTAGACTGACTATCTTCTATGGAATGCAAGGAGGTACCTTAGGGTGCATGCTAAATGCATCTCCAGTTTGTCCTTTATTTAAAGGCTTCAAGACTTAACAAAACACAAAAGACTGTCACAGCACTGGCCCCCAACCCATCAAATCTTGAGAACAACTCAATCTTGTTGTCACAAGCAAAATTATGTTTCAAAAGCCCAGAGTTGGTGTCCCAAAGGCCCTAGTAGAGATTCCTTGGTACTGGACAAAGGAAGTGAGACCAAGAAAAGACCTCAGTTTAACCTGTTAAAAAGAAAACCACAGACCCAACAAGGGGTCACTTCTGCTGGTCCATGTCACTGACCCGGGGCTTGGTACCTAACCTAATTGCAGTTTAATGAGAAATTAAATTGGAAATTTTGATTTGTCATTTTCCTTAATAACTCACCCCAAATAAACCTTTTTCTCTGTTTATGACTTCCTTGTCCTGCCTTTAAAAACCTCTTGCTATATGGGATGCTGCCGGATTCATGAATTGCTTAATAAAGCCAATTAGATCTTCCAATTTGTTCGATTGAATTGTTTTTTTAACAAACCTCTTCATGATGCAAGTGAGCCTAAGATAGTGTCTGAATCTACAAACTTTGAACTTACACTGAATCAGAATCAATCTCTCATCTGGTAGTTAATTTTGACACCATATATCTATATATTGGGGGGTGAGGGGGAGACTTGGTCCATGGTGTTGGGAGGAGTTCTTCTATTGTCTATTAAACTGCTTAGGACTATAAAACCTGTCTAGGAAAGAGATTTTAATCTAGTTGTCATATTCAGTTCAGCTGAAGAATTACTCCTAGCAGATTCCTGAAGTGAATCACTGTTGATGCTTCAGAACTTGTGTTTCTTGTGGTCTACGGGAATCCATTCCTCTCCAATGGGCTCCTTGAGTCACTGTCTTTCCCCCACTTCTGAATATTTCAGGCCTTGAACAGTGTTTATGTCTGGGACACCTTTAACTGAGGTACTAGTGTATGACTATACTGCTTCATTCCCCTCTGCTATCACCGGACTCAGCTGAATCTCTAAAGATTTAACCTACTTCTAGAATTGGTTTTCTCCTTTTCTAACACATATAGGGCTGGCACCTGAGGGCCTTCCTTCTTTTATTTCCTCTTTGCCTTCTGGTCCAGAATAGTTTTTCCAGCATATTCTATTCTAGGGGTCCACCGTAGTGAGCAACATGAAATCAGTGGATTCCAAGGCTACCAACAACTATACTGTTCACACAGATCTTAGTCACCTTTTCACACCCATGTTCGATAGTCCAACCTGGAAGATATTTTCCATCAATCCAACATCCAATCAGCCTCGACTCAGCCAGTTATTGCTCTGCTTGGCTTTCCATTTTTATTTCTCATCTCTGCAGTGCCTTCCCTTAGAATGTCAATTCCATAAACGTCTCTGACATGTGCCCTCAAGGCACAGATGAAACCTACCTGCCACCTGCATTCACAGTCTGTCTTTTAGTCTAACCTGTGCTTATCTTCCTGGTCTTTCCCACTCAAATCTGTCCAAATTCCTTGTGACCACTTGGTAGAACTACCCCAGTCTTCAAAAGGCTCCCCCGTTGCTCTTACTGTTGATTCTTCATCTACTCCTTTCAGAAGAGCCTCTTTGTTCATTCTTGAATCTGGCTTCTTGCAGGCAGGGAGGATGACTTCAGCCAGAAGTCTTACCTTTATTAATTTGCCTTTTAATGGGCCCAGTCACTAGTCAGGACAAGTAATAATTAAAACATCTTTGCCTTTTCTAATACCCTCTTTATGAACAATGAGACCTGAGTACACCCCTATTCCTTTTGCCTGTCTCCATCCTTATCTATGGGGGCTCATGTTGATCTTCCTGCATGTATAGTCTCTCCCTAAGTGCTCATTCTGTTTCTACTGTAAACTGATCGTTTCCTCCCAAGATTCATGTTAAATCCTAATGCTCAGTGAGATGGTATTTGGAGTTGGAATCTTTGGGAGGTGATCAAGTCATGAGGGTGAATTTTCATGAATGGGATTAGTGCTCTTATCAAAGAGACCCTAAAAAGCTCCCTTCTACCATGTGAGATTACAGGGAGAAGACAGCTGTCTGTGAACCAGAAAGGAGGCTCTCACCAGACACCAAATCTGCCAGTGCCTAGTCTTGGACTCCCCAGCTCCCAGAACTGTGAGAAATAAATTTGTTATTTACAAGCCACCCAGTCTGTGGTATTTTGTTATAGCAGCCCAAACAGACTGTGATTTTCCCCAAAAAAGCTTACTCTCCCTATTCTCCCTCCAGCTAAACATCTTGTCTTCCTTCTTCTACTCCCTTTGTTCTTATAGGGACACTGAAGCATAACTTTCAAATCACCCCAGTTTCTCCTTAATTTCCTGAAGAAACTTCATTCCTGTGGGAGGAGGGTCAACGCACAGACCTTTGAGTTGTTCTACCTCATCCCAAGAAAATGGCACATTCTCTTTACCTTAAGAGCTTCCATTCCTATGTATAGGTTTATTAATAAAATTTACCACCTTTTATAGGTGAGATTTGCAATTTGGATTTCCAAAACCTAGAGCCATGCTCAGAACTTGTGCTAACAAATACAGAGCCACTTGAGACCACATGTTAGGGCTAATTCTTGAATCTATGGACAAACCACATGTATGTTAGTTGTGTTACAATTTTCTCTCTTAGGTTCAAAAAGATATAAAGTGTAACAAATTTTTATACAGTGGATCTAGCATTGCAATTGAGGTGACAAAAAAATAGAACAGCCTATGTCCATTAACAGACAGATGGATAACCAAAATGTACTATATACACACAATGGAATATTACTCTGATGTAAAAAGGTATGAAATATGTTGCAGGCTACAACATAAGATTAACTTGAAATATAATACTAGGTGAAAGATGCTAAATATACTAGTCTATATAATTCCATTTATATGAAATGTCCAGAATAGACAAATACACAGAGATTAAAAGCAAATTACTGTTTGCCAAGGGCTGGGGAAAGAGGAAAGGAGAGTAACTGCTAACAGTTATAGAGTTTCTTTTGGAATGATGGAAATGTCTGGAATTAGTGGTAAGGGTTGTACACATTATAACATACTAAACCCAATGAGTTGTACACTCTAAAATAGTAACATTTATGTCATGTAAATTGTATCTTAATTTTTCAACACTAGTAAAAGAAAAACCCTTAGATCATGATCTTCCACTGGTTAAACTCTGCAGAGGCCTCCTATAGCACTCAGATAAAATTGAAACTCCTTACCTAGGCCCTCAAGGCTCTCTATGATATGACCCCATCTGCCTCTCTTATCTCATCCTCCATGAAATCAGCAAGATTTAGATGGCTGATTTCATAATTTTCAGGCAGTTTTTATCATGGTTTCCAGAACTCCCTGCCCTCCCCATCCCCCATTTACATTAACATTTCAGGGTCACTAGCCCTCCCACTTCCAACTCAGGTTTTTATACTTAATCTTCCTCCTGCTTGGAGTATTCTTTGCCTACAGCTTCTCATGACTGTGCCTTTCTAATGGAGGTCTCAGATCAATGTCACCTCTTCAGAGACACTTCCTTCACTATCACCATCACTGTCTCTCATATTACCTTGTATTATTTTCTTCACATCACTTAGCACTATCTGAAATTATTTGTTTATACACACATTCTTTGAGAGCAGAGATTGTGTCCTGCCTACTTACTTACTGTCACCCAAGTGCTAAGAATAATGCCTGTCATAGAGTAAATGCTCAAAAAATATATTCCAAATGAATGAATAGGACGTAATTTGTGTACACTGGAAATTTAGATATTTTGATGATATTTGTGATGCTGACAGACTGAACCTAATTTCAATGGGAACTTCAGAAATCCCACTCCTGGACATATTAAGGCCATGTGTATAGCCTCTTGCGAAGAGGTAAGAAACAGGAGGTGTGGGAAAATCTACCTCATCACCATTTCTAAATTACCCAAAGACAAAGTTTTGTAGTTGTGGAAACCATGATAAAACTGCCTGGAAATTACGAAATCAGCCATCTAAATCTTGCAATGTCTTTTATGATTCTGTTTGATCTCTGAGCAGAGAGGCAAGGCACACACACTTGATCTGGGTACACTGGAGGACATCAAAGGAGGAAGGCTATGAGGCAGCACAGTGAGGTGTCCCTGAGATTGCAGCTCAGCCCAGCATCTGGGCTCATGGTTTGTTCCTAGAAAGCAGCTGTAATAAAGAACAGAGCCCCTGAGCACTAAGCACAACTGCTTGGGGGTCCGGAAGAAGGTAGGTCAGGAGAGAAGGCTGGCATGACAGCTTTTAGGAATGGAATTAGGAATGCACACGCCTGTGTTGGCAGTGAGGGGATGGCAGGGTAGCAGGAGCCACAGGGCTAGCACGGGGTCGGGAAAGGAGGATGCTGGGAGACAGGAAGGTGCCCTCTGAAGCGGATACCTCAGGTTCTGGGAAGGCTCTGCGGCCTGGTGAAGACTGAGCTACATGCCACTGTTCCATCATTATGACCTGGGAAAACATGCTTACACATATAACAGGGAAAATAGTGCTCATATTCCCTTATTCAAATGAGAAAGATATTCTATCTTTATTCTGAGATCATCTATGAATCATATATGACATGAATTAAGTGGAAACATTGGAGGAAAAAAGCCATCTGTCACTGTATTTTAATTAATTTGATCATCAGATAAAAAGAAATGCTCTCCTCTAAGCAAAGCCAGGTAGGAAAAGAATGTAAAGATAATTTAGGTTTAGATTATCAAATGAGAAAAGATTATTGAGGCAGGACTGAAAAGGCTGGGAAGGATGAGAAAGTAAGGTGGTACAAGGAAAGTAAAGCCTCATTTGGAAATATAACTAATATTATGAAATGGAAAGAGTAGAGTTTTACTCTTGAAAAGGTAAAGCTTTGTTTAAAATCAGTTTGGACAATTAAATACACGTATTGAAAGTAAGTGAAGTGATTTTTAGAAAGTTTAAATATAAGAAAGTGAGCATAACATGATGAGGCCCAGATTGCCAGGACACACTGGGGGAATACCCAGGGATGCCTTTGGTTGTGAATGAGATGCATTTCAGTTTATAGGAAGGAACCTAGTGCTGGCTTGTACAAATTTGAATTTCCAGAACAGCCTGCTGGGTGGCCTCCACCATCAAGCCATCCTGCACACTCCATTGCCTAACTAATCTGCCTGAAACAGGCCTTTAATCACTATAAAACCTTCAGCGCCTTCCCAGGTCTTACTAAATCAACCTGAGCTCTACCTGGCCCTCTAGCCCCGCCCTACCTTCCAGCCTTCCTTCTTCTTGTCTCCAGCACACACCTCTCTTTCAGGCCTGTCTCTCCACTTGTCTTGCCTCTGGGCCTTTGCCCAAGATGCTGCTTGGTCTGAAATGCAGGCTGTCTCCTGTCTGCCTAGCCAAATGCCATCGTTCTGTCAAGGGAGGGCTTACATTTCAATTCCACCATGTGTCTTTGTTGATGGCCCCTTTCTTTGAACTCCTAAAACACAATTGCTCAATTATATATTGCCACGTATTAGACACTATTCTTTCATACATATTAGTGCCAGGACTGGGAGGAAAGAGAAGAGAGAAATTAATAACAGAGACGAGCGAAATCCTCACTGTAGGTTCTGATTTGGTGATGGGTGTTGGTGGAGGGTGGAGGAAGCATAGGAGAGTGGGCCTGGAAGCCTTTACTGCAGAAAGGAAGCAGGGCCAGTTGTAATGAGCCCCTGCACTCCACACCTCTTGGCAATAACATCTTAAGTTTTTAGTTTGGTATCATGAGTAGTAAGAAACTTAGCCTGTGTATGTTCTACACAAAGGACTCTTACCACAAAAATTCTTGGGTCCCATTCCAAACCTACTAAAACAGAATCTCTGAGGGTGGGGCCCAGGAATCTGTGTTTTCATAGCAGTCTAAGTGAGTCTGATGCACAATAATGTTAGAGAACCACTGCATTAGAAAATAAAAGTTTAAACCGTACTCATTATACAAAAGTATTTCGATAATATGTAATATACTTCCATGCCTTCTGGAACAGAAAAGACTAAACATAAAATGCTCCTTTCTTGTGGGGCCAGCGTCATCACGAGGTCAGTTCCTTCTTGCCCGGAGCCATTGTAATGGGCAGCACCCCAGGCAGACCTCAGCTGCGACACTGCCGGGGCTGCGGCCCACCCGGCCACCTCACTCAGACAGTGGAGGCAAGGCCGTGGGCTCACCAGCCCTGATTATTATCCACGGCAATACCAGAGAGGCTGTTTAGCTTGGGCCTTTAGGCAAATAGTACAGAGACTAATTGAAACTAACTGAATCACAGTATAAAAGAAAACACACAGTTAATCTCTGTGTGTCATATTCCAATGCCTCTTCACTAAGAATTATTGGAAATTCTTAGGCAACTCAGAGGAAGTGTTTCTGTTCTCAATGGGATTTCACTTTTTACATTATCCGGACTTTAATTAATTCTTTTTGAAGTATCACTCTGATCCTGCCACACACCACTTTGCCCAGGAACAAGTGCTTCCTTACAAGTCATTTAAAATTCTCAATGAATCACTGTGTTGTATATTTGAAACCAATACGATATTGTATATCAACCATACTTCAATTAAATAAATACATTAAAAAAATAAAAATAAAACTCTTGAAATCTGCACCTGCAATTGCTCAAAATTCAGATTTAACTAAGCCATCTCCCTGAATGATGGCCACAGGGGCTTAGTTTTCCATGACTACATTGAATACATTGTGGAACCTGCCATTGGCTTCTTATGCTTGGGAGCAGCACCTTTTCTGCACTCAAAGCTCTGTGTCTGTCTTTGACTAGCATCTCTGTGCTCTGTCCATACTGAGGCTTTCAATTGGATTTACATCTAGTTCTGTTTCTTTTAGGAAGAAACAACTTCCAAATTGAGTCCAACTGAACAGGATTTCCTTGGGTCCAAGGGAAGATGCATATGAAAATTTGACTGTCAAAATGCCTCTCAGAGGGGGTTTACCAAAGGCAGAGGTGCCTATTTCCCCACAGGCTCACTGGCAGAGACAGAAGTTTCTTTTTCCTGTGGGTATTTTAGTGTGTCTTATGCCGTCTTTGCATGACAGTCACCCTTAGGACTTTAATTATCTCTCTTCAAATGTTGACTCTTCCTCTCAGATGCAGCTTTTTTTTTCAATTTAATTCAAAGAACTTTCTTTGAAACTAGTTCTCAGAAGTATAAAATCACAGAACTTGCAACTTTGCTATGATATTTGTAATGACCTCTTATTTTTTTCTCATTGAAGTTGAGTCAGGAGTTTTAAAAACATAAGGAAAAGAAAAATTTAAATGATCCAGCCCCTATTTGTGTTAACTGAGTTTGGAATCTCATAGTATCTGTCTTCATAATCCAAGAATCTCTTTATTTCCATTCATAGGAAAGCACTGTTATTTATTAGGAGCCAAAAGGCTCCCTTACTAAACAGCACCATCCTAATCTCCATTTTTAAGACAGCTAAAGTTCAAAAGTTAATCAGTAATACAGGATGTTAATAATAGGGGAAACTGGGAGTGGAGGTTGGTTGGGAAAGAAGTATATAGACTTTTTCTGTATTTTCTGCCCAGTTTTTCTGTAAACCTGAAACTGTTCTAAAAAATAAAGTACATTAATTTTTTTAAGCAAAAAACAGAATAGGCTATTGTATACTTGAAACCAATATGACATAACAAAATACTGTCTTTCTGACTGAGAAATACATACATGGAAAAAAGCAAATCATATTTTACAAAAGCATGTACAAAGAGCAGCTACTCATTTAATACATTAGAATGGTGGTCTTTGTGGGCAGTAATAATGGAAGTGGAATATGATGATAAAATGGAATTAAAATGAGAGACAGAAATTGTATGAATCAACAATGATAATGTGCCATGAACTGAGTATGATGAAATCTGTCCTATGAACTTAGAATCTAAACAGAAAAAAAAATGGATGTTCTCAACTTAGGCAGGAGGGTCGAGTTTAGCGAAATTTTTAAAAACCCATTTTTCAGCCCCATTTCAGACCAACTTGGTCAGAAACTCCAGACTTGGGGTCCAAGCTTGTGTATTTTGCAGAAGTTCCTGTATAAACTAGGACACTTTTAGTTACAAAAACCCAACTCAAATAAGTATAAGCAATAACAGGACTGTTCTGGCTCCCATGACTTGGAAGTCTGGGGAGTATCCTAGCTTCAGACACAGATGAATTCAGGAGCTCAGGCAACCTCGTCTTCTCTCTCTCACTGCTGTGAGTCTCCATCTCAATGTCTTCTATTGTGACAGGGTCTCCCTCCAAGTGGGAGGACATTTTTGGTCTTGCGGTCACCTCTGTTCCTGGGAAGGAGGAGTTGAAGTGAGATGGGCACGTATCTAACAATCCCTCGAGGGCCAAGGGAGGTGGAGTAGGAGTTCCCCCATGGAAGGGACAGGCTAAGCACACCAAACAGGAGATAATTACCATATCTTCCAAGGCAATTTAACTCAGAATAACTAAAAAATTCCTCTTCACGACTTAGAAAAAAAAAATCACTGGAATCATTTTCCAGGTTCTCCAACCTGGCCTCTTGCTCACCTGGGCTCTGCTGACACATGCAGATGTGCAATCTAGTCATAAACACGCCCTCGTGTTCAGTCACACCATCCCCTATTCCAGTAATACAAAAGCATTCATTTGAACTTGCTGTGTGTCGGGCTTACAGCTCTCCTGGGTGGGCTTGGAATAAAAAATTAAGATATTTAGGGCACTTTGGTATTTTGTGCTTTTCCATACATTATCTCATTTAATTCTCAAACCACTATAGCTGATGAGTCTAAGATGGAGAAAGACTGGGTAAATTAATTTATCCACAGTCACAGTATGCAGAAGTGACAGAGTTGGAATTGGAACCCAGGTTTTACATTTTCAAATCTCATGCTCTGTCCAAGGTGCAATGCTGCACAGGTAGTATTAATCACAAAGTATTGCAATAAAAAATCACTACTATTTATTGAATTCTTCCTGTGCCCGGCAGTGTTTTACAAACATTATCTACTAATTTACCTCATAGGTTATGAAGGTGTTATTATCCCCATTTTACAAATGGAAGGACTGAAGCTCAGAGAAATAATTTTCCTAATTACATAGCTAGTAAGTGGAGCCAGAACTTAAAGCCTGTACATCTAAACTTGAACCTTAAAACAAGTAAATCTAAGAAAAAGGGCAATTTCAAAGGGTTATATATATTGTATGATTTCATTTATATAACATCATCGAAATGACAGTATTATAGAAATAGAGAACAGATTAGTGGTTGCCAGGGGTTAAGGATGGTGTAACTACAAAGGGTAGCACAAGAGGAATCTCTGTAGTGATGGAATAATTGTGTATCTTTGTTGTGATGATGGTTACATGAATCTACACATGTGATAAAATAACATAGAATTATACACACATGCATTGTACCAACGTCTATTTCTTACTATAATTACATAAGATGTAACCAATGGCAGAAACAAGGTGAGACCTCTCAACATGGACTATCTTTACAACTTTCTGTGAATCTATAATTATTTCAAAATTAAAAAAATTTAAAACTTTCGAAATTAAGTTTTTTACAAAGTACATCTGATTCTCAAGTACATGTTCTAAAGTGCCATTCTGGATCATGGCTTCATCATCTGCTGTTGAAACTAGCAGTTAAGCAGAGTGTATAGACCCTTAGAAACTGGACATGACTATACAAATGTAAGGTATTGCTATCATTGGAAGTACTAATAGAGAAATGTCAGTTTTCTGAGAAGAAAACTTCACATATATTTTGCTTCCAGCTTTTCAATGCATAATAAATCTAGGCAACTTGCTTTGCTCCTTATATGTATACTAGACCCAGTTATGCACCTCAGCAAATTTGTTTGGCCCTCACCTGTATCCCCCCCACAACTTGCGCTACTTGCAACTATCACCACCCCATCTCCTGATGCTGTCAATTTCTCAGCCTGCCTGGGAAATGCAGACTGGGCTTCAGCACAGCCTCTATCAGAAGGAGCAGCACATAAATTTCTTCTTCCCCCTCCATGGACCATTCTGAGCACCAGCGGGTTTCCTTCCTTTTTGCCTCAACTCACTTTTTCCCTTACTCTTGATGCTCTGGGTCTGCACTGCCAGTAAACCTTTGGGAGGTCAGATTTGTCTCAGTTTTTGTTTTCTAGGGAAACTGGACTAAGACAATGTGTGTTTCTGAAAAGTTATGCTCACATTAAATTTCATTAAATTCAATTATATTTTAAATGCATTTAAGGGAATATTCTACCTAAGTTTTTTTAGTGGAATGAGAACCTTTCTGTAATCCCTATAAATACATTCTCCTGTCATATTTGCTTTTTTATAAGGTTATATTTTTGCAAATTAGATTTTTACAATCTTATATAAAATGAAAGATGCTAGTTATCCACTTCAACTAATTTTTGAAAGAATAAATGGGAAATTGCTTTTATAAACACTACCAACATATAGGGATTCTACCATTAAGTTTATAGAGCACAGGCAAATGGCTGGTACTGAAACAAACACAATTTTTGAAAGATTATTTTTTAAGTTTCTCTGCAGTAGCAACAAGCATACCCAGTGCCCAGATTTTGGATTTTAATACCATTCTCTAATAAAAGGAGCCAAGGGTCCTTGGAGAAATGAGATTCTAGGGCTGGAGCAGGGGAAATATAAGATGGAGCATCCTATATGGTTCAAAACACAAAAAGGGGGTGGGGCACAAGAAGATACCGGACCCAGAGTTAAGGAGTTACCAAAACACACCTGGAAGAATTTGAGGGCAAAAATAATGTAGTACTGGATTATAACCTATAGCACAAAATGAATGCCCAGAATCCCATACTGATATAAGTAAATGATTGACTAAATAAACAAGGGATAAGAGACAAAAATCTTCCTCTATGAGAATTCCAAATAATTTTTGTAGATACATCCTCTCCAGGAGGCAGAACTTAATCCTTCTTCCGCCTTGAGTATGGGCTGAGCTTAGTCATTTGCTTCTAAAGAATAAAGTATGGGAAAAAGGGAAAGTTACTTCACAATGAAGAAATCACTGCCTTAACGAAGTGATCAAGGTTAACAAAACCACTGGTAAGTCATATGCTAGCTCATTCCCTGGATGTGGTGTGAGGAGAATGGTACTTCACCTCGTGGCCATTCTCGTCAACATAACCCCAGTCTAACCAGAGAGAAAAATCAAATTGAGGGGTGTTCTACAAAAGATACCTGACCAGTATGTCTCAAAACTGCCAAGGTCACAAAAAATTTAAAAAGCCTAAAAACCTGACCCAGATCAGAGGAAACTAAATGATGATTCTGTAATGTGACATCGAGGGAGGGACCTTAGAGCTGAAAAAGGACATCAGTGGGGAAACTAGTGAAATCCAAATACAGTCTGGAGTTCAGGTAACAGCAATGGACCAGTGTTGATATCTTAGTTGTAAAAAAATGAACCCTGGTAATGTAAGCTGCTAACAAGAGGGAAAATGGGGTGAAGAGCAGATGGGAACTCTCTGTACTATCTCTGCAACTTTCTTGTACATCTAAAACTATTCTAAAATTAAACATTAAAAATATGAAAATGTTCTAACTTATCAAGTACTTATAATGTAAATAAAAAACAGAAGCCATAAAGGAGAAACATTTCATCCAAATACATCAGGAGAGGAGAAAAACATATAGCTTATTTTTCACTCAAATTATTGTATACTTCCTTTTTAAAAGTAGTGCTATGATGGTGTTTCTGAAATATTGTAAATGAAGAGAGGAAATAGAGCAGTAGAAGAGAGTAAGGGGCAGGGGCAGAGGTTAGGGAGAAGGCTAAGGAAGGCAGAAGGGAGAGGTTGGAAGCTGCAGAGCAGGCACCACAAGCCTGGGGAGCCCACAGCTAGGCTGAGCAACGCGACCTGCTTGGTCTCTTTCCCCATCAACACCTATCTTGGCCAACACTGTGACCCAATTGGAACTGAGCTCAGTAATGCAGGAAAAGACATTCTGATGTATGAGGGAAGTCATTAAGATCTGGAAATCTCCATGTCTCAGATTATCTAGGACTGTCTGGACCAAAATCTGGATACTGATAAGAGTGGAGAGAAGCTAAGGTCTTGAAGGGAAAAATTCAGGTAAGATTCTATTTGCTTTTTGCCCTGGAGAAGCTTGCCATGGTGTTGCTCAGTCTTCTCAGATCAAAGATGTTTAGAGCTATACCAATGGCAGTATCATATCCAAGAACTACTTAGAAAAAATAAATACTCCCACCAATAACACAACTTTTAATAGACCCCTATAGCTTAAGTGACTATAAATGTTACTCTAGAGGAAAACGTTAAGGAAGAATTCAAAGTGTAGCTTATATTTACTTCATGTTACAAACTGATCATCATTTAATTATTATAAAATTTATTATTTAAAAAACCTTAGCTGATTTTACCATATCAATCCAGTGATAAGATAGGTATTATTTCCATCTTATAAATGAGAAAATGTGAGGATCTGAATAATTAAGTGAAATGGTTGAAGGGCATACAACTAGTAAGTGGCTGAGCAAGGTTTAGACTAGAATTGAAGTTAACTGGCTTTCAGGTCTTGGCCCACTGCTGGTCACTCCATAGTCTCAAGCTGCCCAGCACTGCCAGGTCCCTTTATAAGCTCAAAGCTTCCAGTTTGAATGAGGTGAAGGCAGATTCTGGTACATTCTAGGAATAGGTTGGGCCTCTCACTCTGGAAGGTGAGCTTTGCTATGCAACTTCCACTGTCCTCATCATGTGTTGTCAGGCAATGGGAATTGGCCTTTTTCCCAGCTGGTGTTTCAAAAAAGCACTGAGTTCCAGGGAAGGTGGAGGAGGTTTCTTTAAAATGTCTCCAGTGAAATGGTATGATGTTTGAGATTCTGAGAGTTGCTTTAAAATAATCCGTGAAGGAGCAGAGGGGGAATAAAGTACCAATGAAATAGGAATGGCCATATATATAGGAAAGGGCACATACACATAGGGAAAAGGAATGGTCTTCTAAATCTTGAATTTTAGTGATGAGTACATAAGCCTTCATTATGTGGTTTCCTCTGCTTTTATATGTTTTAAAATTATAGAAAAGGAAGTTAACAAATTAACAAATAAATACAAAAATAAATAACATCAAGACCAGACCCTGGAGAAATAAGTATCTAAATTTTGAGAAACATAACTAATTAGTTAGGTTATGCTCACTCATTATAATACATGGACCTTAAAACATAATCACTCAAACACAATAGAAGCTTATTTCTCTCTAACAAAATGGTTCAAGGGGGTGTTCCAGCCTGGAAGGATAGAGGCTCTGCTCCATGAAGCCATTCAAGGACTCAGGCAGACTGTGTTTCTGCCATGTTCAACCTGTGGCTTCTGAGGTCACTCTGTTTGTGACCATCGTGGCTCATAAGAAGAAAGAGAGGAGCACAATGCCCCTTCTCTTGAAAGCACAGTCCACAGGGGCACAGATTACTTCTGCTGCCTTCCAGTAACAGGAGCTTAGTTACACGAAACACTTAGTGGCAAAGGAGGATGGGCAATGTGGCTTGTGGCAAGACAGGCATGACCTAGTTACAGCTACTGTGGAAGAGAGAAAACTAAGTTCGGTGGAACACTGTCTCTGTCACAACAATCTAGTACTTAGCCATTAACACAGGCAGAAACCATGTATCATGAAACTTATGCAACTCAAACTTCTAGGCCTTTCAGTTGCATGGGCCTCTGGCAAGGACCTGTTAAGAGCGTGTATTAGTTACCAATTTCTGTATAACAAATTCCTTCAAAAATGATCAATTTTAAACAATAGCCTTATTATCTCACATAGTTTTTGAGAGTCTAGAATCTGAGAGCAGCTTCTCTGGGTGGTTCTGGCTCAGAATATCTCGGGAGGTTGTAGTCAAGCTGTCAGCCAAGGCTGCAGTTTTATAAAGGCTTGACCAGGCCTGGGAGGGTCCACTCCCACAATGGCTCACTGTATGGCTTGGGCTGGAGGCCTCAGTCTGTCACCATGTGGGCTTCTCCACAGGGCTGTCTGAGGGTTCTCGTAACATCGTAGATAGGTTCCCCCAGAGTGAAGCATCTGAGAGAGAAAGGCAGAAATCATAACGTATTTTATAACCAAACCTCAAAAGTGACATCAATTCTATTGTATTTGACTATCTTGCAGACCAACCCCAAGACAATATGGAAGAGGCATGAATACCAGAAGAAAGAGAATAATGGGGGAAAATCTCCATAATGAAAGGCTGGCTACCACTAGGCCCCAGCAATGTATTCACATGCTTTGGTAGTGTATGTAAAAGCAAGATTTTTGTTGTTGTTGTTGTTGTTGTTCTTTTTCTTAATGAGCTCCCCCAATTGTATAGCTTTTGGCAACACAAAAGATTAATCCTTTTCTTATATGGCACAGCTTGACACTTATAAAATCTTTTTGGAACTTGGTAAAGCTATTACACAAACCAAAAGTATAGTAACTAAATTCTGAAGGGTATGAAGTACTCTTTCAAAATACCTTTGTTTTGATTACTATTAGTATTATCTAGTTTGTGCACTGCTGATTCATTATCGATGCTAGAGGAGAAGTTTGGCGACCTGGATTCCAACCCAGATTCTACCTCTCACAAACTCAGTAACCTTCCTTTCATAAGATGTAACCTGCTTTCTGGGCTGGCTTTTTTGGTCAGTACAAAAAATGAGGGGGTTGCATTACACAGAGAAGACAAGTAGTGATTTTACAGCATCTTACTACACTGATGGACAGTGACTGTGAAGGGGTATGTCGGGGGGACTTGGTGAAGAACATTAATAAACATAATGTTCTTCATGGAATTGTAGATTAATGATACCAAAATAAAATAAAATAAAAAAATCACAATGAGATATCAAAAAAAAATGAGGGGTTGCATTAACTAGTCTACACAGGTTCTTCCAGCCAGTTCTTTAAAAGTCTATGATTGGATGGTAAGTCTCTCTATGCTATAAATTCCTCAAGTAGGGATAACAATATCTACTTCACAGAGCTATAGGGATGGTTAAATGAGGTAGCCTGTAGAAAGTACCTGACATATGCTTGGCAAACAGTGCATGCTCAATAAACATTAACCACTCAATTATTTTATGCCTGAAAATTAACCAACTTCAGGGAGCCTCTTCTGAATGCTCTTATGGTATTATAGTAACTTGAATTTTAGTTTTCACTTCAGAGGATTGTGTAAATTTTTTTAAGTTGATAAAATATAGTATGAAGTGATATCAAGGATGTGGAACAACTGGAACTCTCTTACATTTATTGATGGGAGTATAAACTGGTATAATGATTTCGGCAAAACATTTGATAATACATCCACTTAAGCTAAACTTATATACATCCTGTGACCCAGCAAATCTCCTGGCTAAATGCAACAGAAATTAGTGCTAAGTCCACCAAAAGACATACATGAGAATATTAATAATAGCCTTATCCATAATATTAAGCTTGAAACAACCCAAATGTCTTCCGGGAGTAGAAAGGATAAAGGGCGGCATATTCGACATGGAATGAATACAGCAACGGAAAAGGACAAATCTCGACATGCTGTTAAGTAAACGAAGCCTCTTAAGTCCATTACATGGAGTTCAAAATCAGGCAAACAAAACTGTGGTGCTATAAATCAGAAGAATGATTATCTTGGAGACAATCCTGACTGGAAGGGACGGGAAGGAAGCCTTCAGGAGTGCTGGGGATGTTCTACACTTTAATCTGAGAAGTGGTTTCACAGGTGTATACATCTGTAAAAAAATCAATCAAGCCTTAGACTTAAGGTTTGTACATTTTATTATAAGTTGTACATCCCTCGATAAAACATTTCGTAAGCTGGTAATGGTATAAGGAAACACACCACTGATAATCACTGATACAGAAAAAGAGGCTTGACCACAATTTAGATTTATGCAATCCCCTCTCACTGCAGCTAAGTTTTTTACAATTATGATCCTAGGTAGTAATTAATGAACATTAATGATTACTTTCCTATCACATACTACCTTATTAATTGTGTCAATTGTTCACTCATTTCACAAATATTTGAGTATTTGAGTGCCAGGTACTCTGCTAGGTGATGGGACCAAACAGTGAACAAAATAGACATAGCTTTTGCCTCCATAGAGCGAGATATACTGGGACAAGACAGAAAAGTAAATCAGAAGTTACAACTGCATATCACAAATGTATTACAAGGAAGCTTAGGTACTCCCCTACTATTGGAAAGCAAAGCAGGGCCAGCAACCCAGAAGGGAAATACTTGCTGAAGAAAATATCTAAGTTGCAATCACTTCTTTTGGAGCAGGAACAGCATGCTGTTCCACAGGCCAAAGAAAGCATGGCAAATTCAAAGACAGAGAAATTTCAGTATGGCTGGTTATAACATGTGCCAGAGAAGGTGCAACGAGCGCAACAAGGGATGTCAGAGATGCCCCGGAAGATTCTGTGAGTCCCGCGAGGGGGGTTAAGATTTTATTCCATGGACAGAGAAAGGGCATAAATTGATATGTGTTCTGAATATATTAGTTCATCTTCAGGGTTAAGAATGAATTCAAGGGAGGCAAGATTGGAGGAAGAGAGAGACTGTTTGGGAAGCTGTTGCAGTAAGCAAGGCTGGAGATGATGGCACCTAAAACTTAGGCAGCTGAGATGAATGGAGAGATATTTGGGGAAATAGAAATGGTAGGACTTGAAGACTGGTTAGCTAAGCAAAGGAGAGTGAAGAGTGAAGGCTGACACCCAGTGTCTGGCTGGGACAATCCTGTTGATCGTGATGAAATTCATCAGGAGAGGAAATACAATAAGAAGTAGTTTGCTGGTTTGAGGGATTTTGAGGAGGCAACCGACGAGTTCTGGTTTGCCTATCCTGTGTTTAAAGTGCTTACAAGCGACTAAGTAGATATTCAGAAAGCTGTCATGCTCAGGAGATATAACAGTCCTGAAGGGGGTACATGTGGAAGTCAGCATTGTACAAAGTAAAGCCATGTGAGTAGAGAAAATCTAAAATCACCCCTGAATAATATGCAGAGTAAGAAGAGAAGCAGATGTGGTATACAACACTGAGGAACACTCATCTTTAAATGATCTGCAGCAGAGAAAGAAGGCCCCTCAAAGAATACTGAGGAGGTAAAAGAAGGAAACCAGCAAACCGTGTATAGAGAAGTCAAAGAGAGGGAGACTTAAAAAAAATGTTAGGTGGGCAACAGGGCCAAATGCTGCCAAGAGATTGTGTCAGGGAAGTCTTGGTGCCTTAACAAGAGCAAGAACAGAGGAGGTAGACGCCAAATTTCAGTGACTGAGGACTGAACGTGGGTGAGGTGGTTATTGTGTCTGATTTTCAAATATCCACCCCCTCTCCCAAATCGGAGAATCCTATTTCCCTTGTCATTAGCTAGTTTAGAATCATAGTACTAGTTTCAAACAACAAAGCACACTCTCACTCGTTAAGCAGAAAGGAATTTATTACAGGGTATTGTTAGTTTACAGGGTGTCTGGGAAGGCCAACGAACCAAGCTTGGTTGTTGCATAGTCACTGACAAACAGCCAGGAGACGTGCTCAATTACACCCTAGGGACTTCCCTGCAGACATGTCCTTGCTGTCGCCACCTGATGCTTGACAACCATGAGCCAGGGTCCGATCCTTAGAACCTCTACAACAGCTGCTGTAGAAAAAAACAAAAGCCTCCACATCTGTGCTTGCCAGATGAACCGTGTGGCCTCTGCCTTAGGATGCTCACTTGTGCCTGCCAAGTCCGGCAGGTGTGCATCTGCCTGGCAGAAAGCATGAGTAACCCTTGCTATACACTTCAGGGGAGTCTTGGAAATATAGGGCTTCTAAAGCCCAGGAAGGCATGCACGAATGGATTGAAAAAGTGTGAAATGAGCCAGTTATTAATATTTGCCTCTGCCCATTCCTTTGGCTATTCAGCACCTGTCCATCCTTCTCCCCAGGCTTCCACAAGCCACAGATTGCAACAACATGCTTCTGCCTCTCATAATGCAACTATTTCTTGTATAAAAGAAGTTACACTCATTCTCTTCCTTCAAGAGAGAATCTTAGGATAACTTCATTTATCTTTGGGTAATGTTCTTTCTTCCTGTATAAGTCACAACTCAGTATTGATATCTGAAATCTATGGCTAAATTGTGAAGATAACCACAAATAAAAAGAATGAAGCAAGGGAGAATATAACAATCATTACTATGGACCATGAGGCTGTAATTGGCATTTATAACTTTCTTCTGCCACTACTTATCCTATGTGCCTTTGCTGTCTGACAGACCTTAAATGATTGGAATCATTTATCTGATGAGATGACCCAAACCTTCTTTCCTAAAAGGTCTGAGCCTTTTATGACACTGTCATAGAGATTCCTGAGGCTTTCCATTGATTTTTGCCACTGGGCATGGAAGTGGTAGCAGACATGGATGCTCTAGGCTCCATATATTGTGTGGTAGAAAACCTATTTCCCCTTTTAAAAAAAAGCAAGCAATCCAGTCAATCTATGTAACCCCCACACCCATCTGCCCGCCTTGTTCACCAAGCATGAGGACTACAAAAAGGACAAGTATCAGTCCCCAACTCCAGTTCAGTGCAACTACTTTTGTGTTTCCTGATGAGCTCATTCCTCCCTTGGATGATAAGACTGTAGACCAGC
The DNA here is from genome assembly GCF_040802235.1 of Manis javanica. Lineage (NCBI taxonomy): Eukaryota > Metazoa > Chordata > Mammalia > Pholidota > Manidae > Manis > Manis javanica. The sequence goes on from NC_133158.1 coordinate 143,493,192, forward strand.
CAAGTTAAAAGTTGCAGGGATAGGAAGCAAATATTTTGGGAGTGGGTCTTAAGGTTTATTAGTGGGAGGTGTCACTCCTACTTCACATTCATTGGTTTCAGAACCCGTGTATTGCGGCCATGGAAGATACACATTCACTGCATCCTGACTGATAGCATTACAACCTCACAAGGTGGTGTTTTTCCCAAAGGACCATCTGTCTAAAAGCCCATCCACTTTTGGGTGATGGGACACATGGTAAGATCAGTGACTCTCAACAGCATTACCAATAAACAAATTCTCCAGCCAGAAACAACAGTTAACAGGATACCATACCAATGAGTTAGGTGCTTAAGAGGACTATAATGATGCAGGTATGGATTTGTCATGCAGGTAAAGTAAACCTGTATCTGTAGTCAATATATGTTTACAGTGAGGAAAACTGCTGCTCTCTTCCTGATGGAAAGAGACCTATGGAATCAAACTGCCCCTTGACGGTTGGTTGATATCCTGGGACTCCATGAGGACCCGGGCATTGGTCACTGCTGCAGGTAAGGCAGGCACTCAGGAGTTGAAGCAGCTAAGTCAGCCCCAGTGGGGCAAGTTGGTGCTGGCCCTATGAGTAATCTCCTTCTCTGCCACTATGGAGACATTTTTAATGAGCTTATTGAACAAACACTTAGATGCCTGTGGAAAAACTGTTTTTGTAATATGAGACTCTCCTCTGCAGGAGCTATTGACAAACGTCCACATGGGACACAGTTATTCCCATATCCTGGACACAATCTAAAGATGTCCTTCCATGCACTTCTCTCTTCACATCCCCTTGTCACAATCTTTCAGTCTTATTTTTTCCATGACTCAAGTTAGCTCTGCCCACAAATCAATATAGATCCACACCTCAGGACATTTCCTTCCATATAAAATAGACCACAAGACCTTTCTTCCAAAACTTCTCCCACTGGGGCTCACTTGGCTACTTCCAAAACTCACACAAGTGCATCTGAAAACCTTGGTGATTTCTTCTTTTTGGTGAAGAAGAGACAAGATCATCTGCTAACAGCAGGGAAGAAAGTGACACAGCTTTGAGGAATTCAAAAGATTAAAATAGACACACATGAGAGAGAGCTGATTTGGAAAATGAAGAAATGATTTGGGGACCAGTTTGAAGATATCATATTGCATGGTTACAAGGTCTTTCTCCAGAAGCCCTACTGTAAGTCACTAAGAAGCAAAACCCACCACAATGGACAAATAGACCACATTTACTGCAACCTCAAGGCTACTCATTCACCTGGGTTTAAAAATAATTGCTAGCTCACAAAATCAACTTACTGTTAATTCTAGCTAATTTGGAGTTATTATTTAGATACTCAATTTTTAATAGGAACTTTTGTCTAAGGCATAAGAGTAATCTATAAAAATTATTTTTCCAAATAGGTATTATTTGGGATAATCATCTTTTAAAATCTGTAAAATCAATTGGTAACCATGGCTGCCTCTCAGAAGGGGAATCAGGTGGCTGAAAAGCAAGCATGGAGGGAGATTGACTTTTCTCTACATACCCATTTGTAGCTTTTGAATTTTATACCTATGCATAAAAATGCCTATATAGTCCCTTACTGTGTGCTGCCTTACCTGACACAAATGTATTTCTCTGAGAAGACAGGGATCTGTGTAGCTGTGGCCTTCTGCCCATTAGGTCTTCTGTATGTCAAGTGACACCTAAGCCATTTCTCAACATCAACTAATCAAAGGGATAGTTTCCAAAATCTATGTGGTGGGAATATGAATTACTTATTTTTTCTTTGTATTTTCCAAACTTCCTATAATGACAATAGGGAAAAAAATAATAAATATTTTTGTCATGCATTCTCTCATTTATCCATATATTCAGCCAACTTTTATTGCAGGGTGTGTGTGTGTGTGTCTGTGTGTGTTTTCTAAAAACCCCTATGTGATGTGTTCTAGGAAATACAGAACTAAAAAGAGGCAGCCTTTAGTTCCCTCAATCTTTTTTGAATGGGGCAGAGCATAAATAAGGAGTGATCCCTGCCTTCTAGGTATTTACAAATATATAGAAAAGTATCCAGTAAAACAGAATGATGTCAAAGCTGTATGCAACAGCTCTGTGGTATGGGGGTGAAGAAGAAAATTTCTGGGCATATTAGGAAAGGTTTTACTGGAAAAAAACCACACTTAAGCTAAGTTTTGAAAAGTGATCCAAGGTTTTTCTTCTAGAGAAAAAAAGAAATGGAAAGTGTATTTCAGGTTGAGGAAACAGCCTGGGGGGCAAAGGTATAAAAACCTGAATATGCATGGTAAGTTTGGGGAAATTGTTGCTGTCCAGTGAGGTAAGAATACAGTGTACATGGAAACACAGGATCAGGATGCTGAAAGGAATGGATGGATCATACTACCTGAGGTATGCACTGGGAAAACAGTGAAATCACAAAAAGGATGGAACAAGTTCCACTCATGTTTCAGGAAGATGTTATGTTTAGGTATTGTGATAACATAAAAATCACAACTTTGTAGCTAAGCAGATCTAAATTTAAATCTTATAGTCACTAGCAGTGTCATTTGGGGCAAGACACTTCTCTGTTTCTCAGTTTCATGATGTCAGACAGCACTGACAAATGAAAGCACTCAAAATTTGCATGGCATACAGTACAAGCAAAGTCAGTTACAGGTGTGATTCTTTGCATGACACATGGAGGGTATATTAACAATGCAGGATATTGGATTCATGCGCTACCTCAGGAATTGACATGGGGTCTAGGTGAGAGATGATGAGGGCCCAAAGAAAGTAGTGACTATGGGAAGAGAAATAACAGAACATAAGATATTGACATGTAGTGGATAGAGGCCAAGGATCTTACAATTTATAGGCCAGCTCTCAGTAACAAAGAAATATCTGGCCCAAAAGGTCAGTAGTGCCAAGGGCTGAGAAACCCTATGATAATGGAAAGAGAATGGAGAACAACTTGTATGGCCTTCACTCAAAAATGTTTTGATTATGAAATATTTAAAACATACTTAGAATGTAATAAACACCCACAGACTTACACTAAAATTTAAAAAATATTCACAACACTGCTCTTTTACACTAAGAAGAAAGAAGTGGCACCATGAACCCGAATAATCCCTGAGAAATACTCTAGCCCTCTATGACTGAGAGTCAGTTGTATCTGATTAAGAATCTTCAGGTAAAAGTCCTTCATTCCTCCTTCATAGAACTTTAAAATGGAAAGTATCTGAAAATGAATAATTTATTAAACTAAGAGTAAAGATTTTCTCTTTGGTTTATTAAGCAATACTAATGAATATCATTAAGATAGCATAGTATCTGAAAAAGAAAGAAAAATTGCAGTATTCTGTGAAGAAAACTTTCAACAAATGGGGCATGGCATTTCATGGGGACTTCGCTTAAATAGAATCAGACAGGAGTGCCCAATCTCATCTTGCAAGCCTGCTGAAATCTGACAGTGGTGAAAGATTCAGCCTTCATATGGGAGTGACTCCAAGTCTGTATTTTTCATTACTCATGTGATTTCTCCCATAAAATGCCACAAATATTTAAGTGACTCCTTTAGGCTGTTAGCAAACATTAACACGTATGTAGTGAGTAAAGAAATACAGACACAGGGTGGTCAGACAGGCTTACTCACCAGCTGTGGGAATGCTTCTATAGTCAGGCTGATTCAAATTCACACCAGAGCAAATTTACAAGAACTACCGCAAAGTCACAAGAGTCACTCTTGGGCAGGTAATACTACAAACATAAAATCTGCACATGCCAAGGATCTGTTGTACATCTATTAAACCGTAGTACCTACCATGTCTCCCTTCTTTGATTCATGCCTACCCACACATTCAGATCTCATTATATTTACGTGCGTATAGATGATATGCATTTTTAATCCAAAAGGATCCAGCTGCCTCAAGCAGAATTTTATGTGGCTTATTTTATGTTTACAGTTTAACATACTTATGTAATGAAAGCTGTACTGTCTAATATATGAGCCAATAGCCACATGTGAAACACAACTGGTCTAAACTGAGGTAAAAACACATGACTAAAAAAAGACATGAGATTTCTAAGGCAGTTAAAAAGTGGAAAATATCTCATTCATTTTATTACATTGATTACATGTTAAACTTATACTATTTTGGATATCTTGGGTTGAATAAAATATATTGTTAAAATGAATCCTACCTACTTCTTTTTACTTTTTAAATGTAGCTTCTAGAAAATCTGAAATTAAATATGTGGTTTGCATTATATTTCTATTGGGCAGGGTCAACCTTACGTACACATCTGGCCATTTTTAGGATCAGTTACATTCCAGTTCAGACATACTGCTAATACATGGTAGAGAGCCAAACAGTCAGACACCAGTTTTCCAGAGAAATATCTTTAGAATGTACTGTTAACAAATAACACTATGTTAGATTACACTGTGCTAGGAGTTGTCCTCTTCATGACAGGTTTTATCAAGGAAAGAATAGCTGCAGCCCTATTTCCTTGAGACAGGAAGTGGGGGAATCAATAATAGAAGGTATTACTTCTGAATATGTACATACATGTGATCCCTGGGGGTAGAAGGAACGACCATAAGAATTCTCAAGTGAAAGCCATACTTGATTACATGTTTCCTGTAGATGATTAATGACAAGTAGGAAAAAGATATGTATTTTCTCAAAATTCATTGTGACTAAATTCCATGCGAAAAGGCATTGGTAAATGAATGGGAAAACAGTGTGTCAGAAAAGTATTTCAGTCAAGGATAAATGTGTTTGTTATCTATTGCTGCGTAACAACATTACTATGAAAGTGACTTAAAACAAAACACACTTATCATCTCCATGTTTGTGAGATAAGTGTTGAAGTACAGCTTCACTGAGTCCTCTGCAAGACTGAAATCAAGATGTTGGGCCAGGTCGGATTTCCATCTGAGACTCGACTGGGAAAGGATCTGCTTCTACACACTCACAGGGTTGATGGCAGCATCCAGTTCCTTTCAGGATGCCAGACTGCGATCTTCAATTCCTTGCTAGCTATTGGCTGGAGGCTGCCCTCAGTTCCTTGCTATATGGTCCTCTCCTTAGGGAAGCTCACAACACAGCAGTTTGCTTCTTTCAAGCCAACAAGGCAAAGTCTTTGAACAGGACAGATGCTGCAGTCTTAGTAATCATGCCCTTGTAACACCCTTCATCTTTGCTGTGTCCTATGACTAGAAGCAAGTCACAGTTCCCACCCACACTCCAGAGAAAGGGACTGCACAGACATGACTACCAGGAGGCAGAGATCATGGGACCACCTTAGATTCTGTCCTACACAATAGGGGGCTGGCTTATGGATTAAAATCTAGGGTGACATGTCACAGTGGGGCCCAATCTGTTAGGACCATTTCAGCTAGTATTTCTCAAATGACCTGCAAGAGAGGAAAAATAACAAAATTTCCAATTTTCCCAGTGGAAATAACTTTCCAGTGGTGAGATGTCATGCCACTAGGGACAAGTAAAGATCAGACTACGGAAACCACAAGCAGCCACAGCAGCACCACTGGCAAGGAGCATGTAGACTGAGTCTGAGACCCAAGGCACAGATGCAGTGACTGCGACGGTCCTGGTGGAGTCTGAGAGCAAGACAAGGTGTCTCCTTCCAGGAGCATCAGGCCGCGCTGCCCGCAGAGGTCAGCAGCAGCAGAGTAAAACATGCTGGCCAGCCCCACAGCGAGAAAGAAGTCAGCACGTGGTGAAGGTTCTCGTCTCAGAGATTTAAAAAACCTTCCAGTGAAAAGCCAGACAACACAGTAGACTCTGTGATTGCTTAAAATGAGAGAACAAGAGGAAAAAAGTAGTATTCAGCTCAACAATTCAGGGATAGTTGATGTATACAAACTGACTAGGCCATCGTATATGGTTGTCAGACCTCAAGAAGGATAACTAATTGACTGATTTCTTACAGATTAAGTTGATTAGAGATTTACTTTAATACTAAAGTTTCCATAAGCTAAAGCTAAACTATACTGTTTTAGTATCTGCCCTCATTTGTTTTTAATAAATTTTTATTGAGCAGTTATTGTGCTAGGAAATGCTCTAGGTGCTTGGAATACAATGTGAACATAAAAAGGTGAGATCTTTGCTCTCATGGAGCTCATAACAGTGGGGAAGCTGGACATTAAATGAATAACTACCATAAATAACTACCATTATTACTGATGGCTTTTGTAAAGGACAAGAATAGCATACTTTGAGAAAACTATTAGGGTAATCCAGTCTAGCCTGAAGGATCAGGATGGAAGGAAAAGTGAAATTCAAACTAAGGTCTGAAAGATGGGTTTCCCCACCAAGAGGTGGAAAAAGGACAGGGCAGCAGAGAAAACAACATCTTAGGAGGGCCCTGGATGGGAAGGAGTTTGAGGTGCACTGAAGAGGGAGGGAGGCCATGATGGTGGGCAAGAGCTCAAGATGACAGTAGCAATCATGTAGGATCTGGTAGATCATGTTAAGGATTTTTAAATTTTATCTTAAGAGCAATGAGAAGACACTAAAATACTTAAAGCAGAGAAAGGACTGCTATGGTCTAAGTGTTTGTGTCCCTCCAAAATTTGTAAGTTAAATCCTAACTTCCAAAGATAATGGTATTAGGAGGTGGGGGCCTTTGGGAGGTGATTGAGGTCATGAGGGAAGAGCCCTATATATGAATGGGATTAGTGCCTTTATAAAAATGACTTCAGGGAGATTCCCTAGCCCTTCAACTACATGAGAGTGCAGTGAGAAGGTACCTGCTATGAATCAGGAAGCGGTCCCTCACCAGAAGGTACCTTGATCTTGGACTTTCAGGTGTCTAGAAGTATGAACAATAAATTTCTCATGCATTTTGTTGTAGCAGCCTAAACAGACCAAGACAAATAACAAAATGTGATCTTCCTTTAAAATGTCACTCTCAGCTATTGAGGGATGGATTGGAGAAGAGGCAAGTGTGAACATGGGACAGTCAGGAAGGTTTCTAAATCATCCAGATACATCAGGGCAGTGGCAATGAAGATGGAGCAAAGGGGAAAACTTCAACAAGAACTCTGAAGGTAGAAAGGTCCCTAACTGGTTGAGAAGTACCCTTCACAGAGGGATGGAATCTGCAAGCATAACAATGAGGTTCTAGCATGGGCAACTGAGTGAACAGAGTTACCATTTACTGATAAAAGGAACAACTAGATGAGAATAGATTTGGCAAGAAGCTCAAGAGGCTCCAGTTAAAAGATGCAAGACACTCCCTTCTCTTGCCTGTGGTCATATTTAATATAATAATATTAGATTGTAGTGATTAAGTAACAATTGAACCACATGTTTTTGCTTTTAAATATAAACTATGCCTTAATTAGAGAGTAAAGTGTATCTGCTACTGAAGCAAATTAAGATGTTACAGAGCAACCTTTGGACTTTTCTACAATTTACTTCTAAATGGAAATACTAATGACACTATCTTAGTTTGGCAATGTTACCCATAATCAACTCTAGCAAGTTAATACTAAGTAAACCAAGCACCCCCAGTTGACTAATCTTACCCTTGCTGATGGAGTTGCTACCAGAAAGTAAATCCTTAGGAACGAGAACCAAACAATTCTTCTAGAGTTCGTAGAACACAAATTAAAATTATGAATGACCAAACATTTCTCTTCTGCATATACAGAAGAATATTTCTGGGCTCTTGTCCAATGACCGAAGGATAGCAGGTGCTGTTTTTCTAACCAAGAATAAAGTATATTCTGTCAACACTATTATTATGTTTCACTGCCAAGATGGTGTCCAGATTATGAATGTATCTTCTGTGTTAACATTTCATAAAATTGATTTATTCAAGTGTGTTTTTTGCTTTTCCATGTCAGTTGTTGGCCTCTTAGTCAAACATTGTGAGGCTCTGAGAAGAGGCACTGTGTCTTATCCAACTATGAGCCACAGTGGTTATTCAGTGAATACTTGCTGGATAAAGAAATGAATGTTCATTGTATGGATGTAAAATGCAGTTAAGATTAATAGTGGCTCTAAAAAAATGTAGAAATATGACAGGTACATTCAATATAGATAAGTGTTAAACACATTGGAATAAATAACTCAGATCACAGTAAGGGAATATTGGGTTCTGGGCTATCAAAATACAATCCCCCAAAGAATCTAGAACATAAATAACTTATTTACAGAAAATATCTATTCTATGTTCTCTGTAGGACACTAGCTTAATGCAATGAACAGTAAAGGGAGACTACAATCATCATGATTTTAGAAATGTAGTATTCAAATATCAGGATAAGCCAGTATTGAAACTTCTATCAAAGGTAACAATTACTGTAAACAGTCATTCAAGTTCTGTGGCATTGAGAAATATTCCATAAACTATAAATAAAATGAAATTGTTTCAAGTCTCTGATGATTGTTTCACTTATTACCTTTTGTTTTCACAGTTTGGGTTCTTTAGCATGGTTAAACTGTAACCTGAACAGTAACTACTTAATGATCCACAACAGGGCATTCTAATTTTTCTTGTGCAATCATTTATAAAACTTGGATTATATCCACTTTATATGTAAGCAACACCACTGAGGCAGCTCTTTCCAACAGTGCTGAGGTTTACAGCCCAACATGTTTCTTTAAGTCTTTGAAAACTAAGATTGAGTTGCAAGAGGATTAATTCACCACCTGCTCATCAACTTCACATTCAGAAACTGTTGTCTTTTTTAGAGGGAAACTTGGAGATTGGGGAGCAGATCTGGGAGAAAGACTTGATTTTTACTGGATAACCTCCTACTGTTCGATTTTCTTCATGTATTTTTACCACATGCATTTATTATCTTACTGTAACCACAAATCACAATTTCAAAAAAAGTTAACTACTGAAAAAAAAATTACATAAGTATTTTCATGCAGAATATATGGAATATTCTTATTATTCCATATAACTTACTGATGATATTCTTATTTTATATGTGTGTATATGTGTATATATCTCATATATACTATATATACATATGATATTCTTCATTATATTATGTAACAACAAACCTGAATGCCTACATAGTCAATAAAAACAGTTCTCTGTATTCCCAGGGTCATGATACCAGGAACAAACTGGACCCTTCAAAATTCCAGTCTCTTTGTAAACAAATGTTTTGATCCCACCCAAGTAACATTTTAAGCTGCGAACAGAAATAAAATGGGCTGAGTTGAATTGAGTTAAATTGTCACTTATTTCTCAATCTTTGAGCTCCAATGAATGTGCCTGGAGCAGTAAAAATAGTTTTTTCTAGAAGGGCAGAGAATCTGGACAATTAGGTAAGGAATCAATCACTGGATAAGGAAGGACTGGTACTGGGGTTAAAGTCTTGGGAAAAAAAGCAGGGAAAACTCACCTGGGGTTCAGGGTCCACAATGACAGTGGAAATTAGCCTCAGTTAAATTGGCTTGTGTTTCTGTGTTCATCTGTGGCTCAGTTGTACCAGGAAACTAGTAAATAGTGGGCAGAGATCTAGGTCACCTCCATTTCCTTTCTTAATGAGGTAGGCCCACTTAGGGATCCAAAGTCCACACCTGAAATTGTTTTGGAGAAATAAGTCCAAATCAGAATCTAAGACTTCTGTGCTCATCAAAACCTGGTTAAAAATCTTTTTTTTCTCCTTCAATTCTATGCTGGTTTGAAGAAATGGAACCAGTTAAAGAGAACTTAAGAACAGCTTGCTGACAAAGCCATGCTTTTCCTTTATGACTTTTCAACATTCATTTAACTTGAGGTTTTTGTGCAAAAATTCTTGGGATAGGAAAGTTCTCCAGGATGACCTACACTAGATTATACAACCTCTTCACTTAGTCCAAATATCTCTCCAATTCATCTTAATATTTCATATTGTGGTTTTAATGAGGGTGAGACAGGCTTGACCTGTCCTACAGTTTGGAGAATCTATCACAGTGACTTGAATATGTTGCCTCTGTGCCCATCCACCTCCAGCGCACACAGTCACACCTTCACATACACATCAGGGTCTACACCACACTATCTCAGATTTTATCCTATTCCATTATGGCGCCTTCTCACAATAAAACAACTCATCTACCAACTGAACAGATTTTATCAAGCTTAATTCTCCTGGCTGTATTAAAAAGACAATAATCATATTCAGTACACTCCAATGGCACATGCTCTCCCATCCTGAGAATGATTGTTCTATGTTTACTATTTAACTCTTCTGCTATTAACACCCTTTTCTTAAACACATTCCTCACACCTTTATGATGGAAAAATTCTAGTTCATAATAATGCAGTATGTTATTACAAAAGATTGCTCTAATAAATTTTGGGTCAGTTTCTACATAAGCACAATGTTTCCATAATATATTGTGACATTTGCTGCCACTGATTCATTGACATTGCTGCTACTTTTATGGTTTTGGCCTCCAAAAAAATTTTCACTTCTGACAAAATCACATGTATTATAGTAAGGCAACACAGCCTTTAGATTGAAACTATAAGTTCTGAGATTTAAATTATGATTCTCTACCGAAATAGTCACACAATGTTAATTTTCTTTATAATAATTGTCATTAAAATCTCTCAGTGACATTTACTATTTAAAAATATTTTAAAGCCACTTTTAAAAGTAAATAAATTCAGCACCTTTATTTATAAAGCTGTAGACAGTTGCCAAGGGAGGCCTGTGGTATGGTCCTCAGCATAAGAATCCTAAAGCCAGGTTCTGGAGTGGGGAAACCTAAACTCTGCTATTTTAATTTCTAATTCATTCTTGAGTTCTGTCACATCCTTTTTGAATTTGAATTTATTTTACTCTTTCATTTCTTATATGAGTTTAATGTATTTTACCTCATTTTGAAATGATATAGTGCTTTGGACTTGCTTTTTGAGTATATCTTTCCGGCATGCATTTATTGTCTGTATAGGTGTTACTTTAATCCTTATTCTTTTTCCTTAAAATATTTTTATATGGTGTCAGACCTTGATATTTTTCTGTGGCTTACTTTTATGTGAATTTTGTTTTCCTGAACTTTAAGAAGGAAGCTTGGTTCAGAAAGCATTCATAACTTAGGTTGTTAAAAATAGGGCAGCTTGCTTTCAGAGGTTTCCTGCCTGTTCTTTTTTCTTTATTGACCCTGTCCTGATGAATTTTGATTGTGCTCCCAGCCATTTCTCCTCAATGTGATGCCCCAGCCTTCAAGTGAAACTAATGGGTTGGTTTTGAGAGTTCATGGGATTAAACTACTCTGGCCCCTGGTAGGCCTTCCCTTGACATCCTGTTTCCTAGCCACCTATTGGATTTGTGGACAAATTGCTCTCTCTGTGCCTCTGTTTCTCCATTTGTAAAATGGAAGAAGTAATATGATAATGAGTTTTCACTCAAGATGGTTAAAACACTGTTTGACACTTGTGATCACTTTGAATGTTGGTTGAATCAGTAAAATAACCATTTCCATCTTCTTCATAAGCTCACGTTGAAGCTATAGAAGTTCTCCGGTCAACTGATCGTGACTATCCAAAACCATCAGTGCCTCAGGGAATCTATTCATGCGCTTAACCACAATTAAAACCTTAATTTACCCAGTCAACACACTATTTTGGTTATTAACGAAAGATTCCAGAGCAAGGAAAGCTGCTCAGTGTCATCCTCCTAAGAGCACTAACTCCCTTATCTCCAGTCTCATTTCTCCTTATAGCTAGCTATTCAATCTTCCCCTGCCCAGGTTCCCTGGGAACTTAGAGGTAACTTTATTTGAATATAATCAATAGGACTTCTCAACACCTGGTACCAGTTTAGCAAAGATGGCAAGCAATTATTTTAGAAAGACCCTGGAAAATATTTTTTTAAAGATCCAGGGCATTTTTTAAAGGTTTTTGAAATTTTCATTTTTTATAGCTTATGATTTACTGCTGCAAACTACTATTAATCTATTTATAGTCAGTGTGCCACTTCCTTAGCCTTTTGGATCTTGTTTTTTTCCTTTCCTTTGCTTTAAAACATATAAATACCAAAAAAAAAAAAATCTACGTAGCCAGGTTCTTGATATTCAGATTGCCAAAAAGTATTTCTCTACATCCATCTAGTATTACTCTAGAAAAATATGACCAAAAAAAAAAAGTTGGGGGGAGAACTCATGAAAACTGAGACAGGGACCATAATGTAGTCAGAATAGGGTGAGGGCCTCCAGGGAAAAGCAGGGCGGAATATTTTCAGTCAGAGCAATTAACTACATGCAAGGAAACCCTCCTGCTAAAATTCTATGTTAAACATTGAGCTCTATAATCATTCTTCAGTAAAATCAGTTAATGTTCCCCAGATAAAGAAGAGTAGCACATGTTTTATTATGCTAACCATTTATAATCATGTGTAAGGTTGTCTTTAGCATAGTAAAAGGCCCAGGCCTATGTGCTGTCTTTCTCCTTCAGATCTGATGAAGTGATTTTGCAAACTGGGCAACTAATTTAGCAAGTAAGCCAGGCATAAACAACACAGTAAAAGGCAGGAAGGATTCCACCTTAAAGATAAGATTGCATTTTAATACCTAAGAAGTTAAGACGTTAGAAATTCTTAACTTATCTTTAGCAAAACAATACCTCGGCCCACCTTGGGGGCTGAGAAGGTGGCCTTGTTTCATATGCTCCCAGACCAAGATGCTAGTATCTCAAGGAGAAATTATCAGAGGAAGTTGCTTGTGTTAAGTTAATTCTAAATATTCAGAAACCACTTAACAAGTCCACACCCCTAAGTTTTATCATGTTCTCGAAAAATCCTCAGCTGCCTATAAAACCCCCTAGACAACGCACCACTACGGGCTCTCTTGTCCCCTCCTGGCGTGAGCTGGGAGCTCGCTCAGTCCCTTCACTTTATCTCTAAATAAAAGCCTGTACCTTGCTCTCCTACCTTGACTGTTTGTGAAGCTCATTCTTGGACTCTGCAAACAAGAACCCCGGCATCACAACTAAATGTAATATTTAATCCTAGTTTGAACCCTGGATCAGAAAGTTTTTTTTTCTTCTTCTGTAATGTATTGGAAAAATTAAAGAAATTTAAATAATGCCTTTATGTAACAATTTTGTATCTATTTTCTTGATTTAGATAATTACACTGTGATTCTATAAGAGAATGAATTTAAAACATTTGGGGTAAGAGACACCATGACTACAGCTCACTTCCAAAGAGTTCCAAGAGAGGATCTGAAAGCAAATGTGGTAAAATGTTAACATTTGGGGAATCTGGGTGAAGGGCATATGGAAATTCTTTGTATTAGTCTCTTACAAGTTCAGTGAAAGTCTGCTATTTTTTCAAAATAAAAGATTTTCAAAAAGTTGGGGGGTTAAGGACAGAAAGATTACAAGATCAACATCCTTGAAGGTCTATTTGAGCACTTAGAGCACCCCTGTATGTTGTATGTGGGAAGCAAAAACCTTATTTTAAAAGAAAAATGGGGCTTAGAGTACCTCAAATATTTAGCTAGGAAGGCCTGTACAAAATCACTCCCTAGAAGGTGGTCACTTTGATGGGTGCACTGATGTCTGATACTCAATAAACTGCCATTCTGTATTAGAATCGTTGATATCCTAGTGAGCTAATAACTCAGGCTAAGGCCATTAGAAATACCAGGCACTGTCAGATTGGCAGAGATGAAGTTGAGTTATTATGTTCAGTTAGTATGTGGGGCAATAAGAGTGCTTATACTCTGTTGGTGGGATTTAGAGTTGAACAACCTAGTATAATCTTCTTGAGGAACAATCAAATAATATGTATCACATTTTAAATGTTCATACCCTTTGGCTCAGCAATTCTGCTTCCAGAAATTTATTCTAAGGAAATAGTGGGGCAAGAGAACAAAGAAATACACTCAAGGAGGCTCACTTGGTCACAGCAAAGAACAGCAAAGAACATATCACTAGGAGATTAAATTATGGTTTATCCATGCAAAGAATATTCTTCAGCCTTCACTGTCAATGACGAAGTATGAGATAAATGACAGGGAGCAGTATTCCTAATACATTCAATGAAAAAGCAGGTTGTAGAAGATAATGTATATATAGTATGATCCTATGTATAGTTATAGCTATTGGAAATATTACAATAAATTTTTTTAATAATATACACTGCATTGCCCATAGCACATTACATAATTTGCAAGGCCCAGTACAAAACGAAAATGTGGAGGCCCTTGTTAAAAGTTAAGAATTTCAAGATGGTGACAGCTTAGCATTAAACCAAGTTTGCAGCCCTTTTATGTGCAAGGTCCTGAGACTACATAGGTCACGTGTGCATGAAGCTGGCACTGACAACACTACACATACGTCACCCTATGGAGTGTATGCTAAGAAATACACTAAGTGGTAGTATATGGACAGGTGGGTGGAGATACACGTCATCTATCCCCATCACCACCACCTCTTTGTTATTTTGAGTATTGGAATAAGGGCAATACTTTATGATAAGGGCAATCTAAAGTGTGTTTAGATTATTCCTAAAAGGAGCTAGCACATTAAGGGTGCTGAAATTAATGATTTGCCAGTACACCCTTTGGATCACTTTTCATGCCATGAGAGTGCCTCCAAGAGGACTGACAGAGAGTCCATAAGGAGAAAGAGATGAGCAGCTCTCAAAAGAGATTTCTGTGGCAAAATTTAAATACTTTTAAAGAGGTTCCATGACAATAACTATCAGGACAGATAAATGATGGGTAATTTTTTTCCTCTTTTCATGTGGCAAGTAGAAGTATAAGGGAAAAAATATAAACAAGAATTTCCTATCTCTAGAAATTAAATAGCTCTTCTAGGCCACCTATATATGGATAAACATTTTTCTACTGCTCTAAATGGTTCTATGATATCCTTATCCTTTCATTAACCAAATAATAGTATCACTAGTCATTAGTTGGCTTAATATGTCTACAAGTTAAATGTTGCCTGCTGCTTCTATTTATAAGTAGAACTAAAAACCTGGGAAGTCTAATTTGGGATCAGCATGATAGCTTATGTTCTGCCATGTAGAACATCAAGGTTTGATCAGGCAGATCTTAGGGTTGTAGCCAAAAGGCAAGAGAACAAGACATTCTAATACCTAATGGACTCTAAATACGATGGTCTAACACTTACCAGGCTCTGATTCTCCTTAGTTATAAGAACAGCAACTTTTCACAGGGCCTAATGAGTGCTGGGATAAGCACATATATGAAAGGACAAGGGTTTCCAGGATTCAACTGAATGGAGAAGGGATGAGAAAAACATTTAAAGATCTGTTGTTATATGATTTTTCTGAAGTCCATCCTGAGGTAATCAGTGGTAACTAAGTCTAAATGATACACCAGGAATTTAGACATCTGGAGAATCTGTTTAAACTATCTGAGAAGTTTTCCAAGAGACTTCAGGGTTTTGTATAAGATAGTGATAGAACTATAAACAGAAACCTGATCAATCCCATGAGGATTGTTGTATGTGGTGTTGTATGGTCTATGAGGTGTTGTATATTTTAAGACTAATTTCTATGTTTTAAAAGTGTTTGCTCTTGAATTATATTTTAATTCATCCCTCAGAATTATATGTTTATACATAGTACCATATGTCACATATAATCTATGCTCAGTAATAGGTAAAAACAAATAAACAAATAAATACATCAGAGTCCTACTTATATGTGATTATCCAAGGAAGTCATGCTTTAGAGCATCAGTTCTGTCTTCATTAAAGCTATTAAAATCACTTATATTCATGAGGATTTTCACTAGTCTGACTAGCGCCATTATTCTGAAATTTCAAAACAGGACCCATAAACCAGGTGTGAGATATTATTGACAGTAGGAATCTATAATTTTCACAAATGTAAAAAAGAGTTCTGTTTAAGGTACTTGCTCTTTGTTTTCTCCATAGATACTGAACTGCTTCTCCCCTAAATATTACAAGGATTTTCTTTTGAATTATATTATATACGGACATTTGACATGAAGAACTTTCTAATGATATCCTCGGAAGACTGAATGGGCTACAATTCAAGAAGTATTGAGTTTCCCATTAATGAATATGTTGCACTTGATTAGAATATTGAAGTGAGAATTCAAGCACAAAATAGGTGGTTGAATTAGATAACATTTGTGCTCTCTTCCAACTCTGAGGCACCATGAATATGAAACATTTATTACAAGGACTTGAACAAGGCAGAGGATGGTAGCAGGGAGAATGGAGAGGTGGTAAAAGAGAGAAACACGACAATGATATCCTATTTATTCAATACATTTTGCCACTGATTGAATGTGGGACGCAGGAGAAAAGGACAAAGAATCAAAAACACTTAATATTTTCAGCTCAGCAAACTAAGAAGAATTAGCACCATTAGTAAGTTTTTCTATCTTCATTGTTTTGATTGTGAAGGAATCCCCCTCCACAGGATTACTTAAAAAAGGGAAGTTAACTGCATTTCTGTTATTTATTGGTATTAGAGAGTTCCAGATAAGTCCAGAGGTGGTGGGAGACTCCACTTCTGACCAAGTTTTGGAGGGCATAGGCTTGAGAAATAGTCTAGGAGAGGGAAATCAGATTGCCTAGCAAATGGGCTGGAATTCAGGAGCAGAGGAAGAACAGTTGATGGAGACACATTCTGACTTTTTAGGAATTGACTCAAGAACTGGGACAGGCCTAGGCTTCAGGGAGCTAGGGAAGGCAGTAGCAGAGAATATAATATTTAAGCTACCACAAGAAACTCAGAATAGACCTCACAAGCTCAATGCAGCCAGTCTTTTAGAAGAATGTCATCAAGAAAATGGTATTTGAGAAAACTCAAGAGAAAAACGAGAGGCAGAGAGGTTACCCAGGAAAATACTGCATAAATCTTTTCAGAAAGTAAAATGGAATTGAATAATATTAACCTGTAAACTGTCTTTGAATCATTGATTATTTGGTACATATTTCAAATAGGAGCTGCATAACCATTATTTTACAGGTGCAGTACATTGAAATTCTGCATGACATGTTCATTATCTATTACTGTAATCCCTAATTATCCTTATTTTAATTATGTCCCTACCTTAGGCTACTGAAACCACCTTACACAAGATGTGGCTCTTTGTAGTACTCAAAGTATGTTCCAGGAACCAGTAGCATCAACATCGGGTAAGAACTTGTTACAAATTCTGCAGATGCTACCATACCTACTGAATCAGAAACTCAGGAGTTAAGTCTGCCAATCTGGGTTTTAAGTTTCCCAGGGGGTGCTAAAGCACTCTAAGGTTTAAGAACCACTGCCACAGGCATTTCAGAATTAGACCTCAATAGCGTCCACTTAGGAAAAAATACTCTCTGTTTTCTGTCTATTCACAGCACTACTGTCACTTCTGGTCACCAAATGTGTGGTTGTTCTTTCCACACCAAACAATTCTGTAACACTAGCTGGGTGTCCAACAGTTAATGTAGCTCAGTTCTGACAGTACTTGGAGATAGTGTCAGCTCTCTTAGGATAAGGGTGCAGTCCCACAAAACTGAACCAGCCCTGCCTCTCACTTCAGACAGCAGTCATAAGTTCAGGTGGTCACCTGTGCTTCTGATGGACCAGTTATAAATTGGAGGTTCATACAACCCCCTCCTGGGGTTCAATTAATTTGCTAGAGCAGCTCACAGAACTCAGGAAAACAGCTTACTTACTAGTTTGTCAGTTTATTACAAAAGGATATAACTTAGGAACAGCCAGATGGAAGAGATACACAGGACAAGGTAAGGGGAAAGGGGTGCTGAACTTCCATGCCCTCTCTGAGCTCGCCACTCTCCCCATGTGTTCACTGACATGGAAGCTCTCCAAACCCAGGTTTTGGGATTTAATGGAGGCTTAATTAAGTATGCATGATTGATTAAATCATTTGGCCATTAATTCAATTTCCAATCCTCTCCTCCCCAAAGGTTATAAGTGGGTGGGATTGAAAGTTCCAGCTCTAATCACACAGTGGGATTCCCTGGCAACTAGCCCCCACCTTGCCAGCCTTAAGGACTTTGAGAAAGTGATCATATTAACATAAACTCTAATGTGGTTGAAAGGGCTTTGTTATAAAAAACAAAGGACACCCATTTCATTCTGGAGCTATTTCAGAATCTGAGAAGATAAGACACCTCTACAACTCTTATCGCTTAGGAAATTACAAAGATTTTAAGAGTTTTGTGCCAGAAGAAGACCAAATATATATTCCCTAATACAAATCATAATATCACAGAGGTCCAGCAGAGATGTTATAGGCCAGGGAGGCAGCAGGATTGCTTTGTCTATTCAGGCTGCTATAACAAAATACCATTTACTGGGTGGCTTATAAACAGCAGAAATTTATTTCTCACAGTTCTGCAGGCTGAGAAGTCCAAGATGAAGGTGATGACCAATTCAATGACTGGTGAGAACTTGCTTCCTCATAGACGCCATCTTCTCACTATAACCTCACTTCCCAGAAGGGATGAGGGATCTTTCTGGGACCTCTGTTATAAAGGTGCACTAATCTCATTTATGGGGGTCTCACCCTCATAACATAATTACTTCCCAAAGGCCACACCTTCTAACACCATCACACTAGGGACGAGGTTTCAAACATACGAACATACGTAATTTTGAATACAAACATTCAAAATACAAATGTTTTTGGATACAAACTGTGGATACAAACATTCCAATGGTCAACTAGAAACAATGGGGCTTTTGCAGCAAGTCAGGCCTGCAATCAAACTGGGACTCCAAACCTTGTTAGTTGTGTAGGATCTTGAGCAAGCTGCTTAACTTCTCTAAACCTCAGGTTCCTCATATAGAAAGTGGAAATAATACCCACCTTGAAAAGTTATTATTACCACTAAAGTTTATGCGCCTACCTGGAAGTCAGGAGTGCCAGCTCTGGCTCTGATATTAGACCCAATTCAAATGACAGTTCTACTTATGTGGAATGTTGGGAAAATTACTAAATCTTCCTTGTGCTTCAATTTTCTCATCTGTGAAGTGAGTATAATAATATATTTGTCTCAAAGCGTTGTTGTAGGGATTCTATGAATTAATATACATCAATTGCTTAGAAGACTTCCTGCCACACAATTGTTCAATAATTGTTATCTGTTTATGTCAGTAGATACACAAATAATAGCAATGATAACAATAAAATACTTCATGTAGATAAAACACCTAGACCTACAATATGGCAGGCACTCAACATTTGGTAACAATTATTACTGTCATTGTAAAGTTTTTTCTCATAAAGCATAGGGTTATACAAGATTCCAGTTATGTGTGTGTATATATATATCCCCTGATACTTTCATAATTCTTTACATTCTAATGTCTTTCCTCTAAATAAGCTCTATGGATTATATCAATATCAATTTCCTGGTTTCCATAGTGCACTACAGTTATGTAAGACACTACCATTGGAAGAGGGCTGAGAGACAGGTATATGGGACCTTCTTGTACATTTTTTTGGGAGGGAGGAGAAGCAACCCCTGTGAATCTGTACTCTTTAAAAATAAAAAGTAGGAGGGGGGAGCCAAGATGGCGGCGTGAGTAGAGCAGTGGAAATCTCCTCCCAAAAACACATAGAGCTATGAAAATATAACAAAGAAAAATCTTCCTAAAATAGAGACCACAGGACACAGGACAACATCCAGACCACATCCACACCTGCAAGAACCCAGCGCCTTGTGAAGGGGGTAAGATACAAGCCCCAGCCCGGCGGGACCCGAGCGCCCCTCCCCCCGGCTCCCGGCGGGTGGAGAGAAACCGGAGCAGTTTTTTTTTTTGGCGAGCGCTTTTTGGAAGCCTTAGAGGGACGGGCCCCCGTTGCTGGGGAGGCAGGGTGGCGGGACCGGTGAGGAGGTGCCTGGGAACGGCGCCGGAGGACAAAGAATATCCCGCGTTTCTCCCTGCGAGACCTGGGGGCGGGTGCCTGAGACCAGTGCCTAAGGACGGAGGAGGTCGCGTGTTTTTCCCCCTTTTTTTTTTTCTCTTTTTGGCAAGCGCTTTTTGGAAGCCTTGAAGGGACGGGGACCCCAGTGCTAGGGAGGCACGGTGGCGGGACTGGTGAGCGGGTGGCTGGGACCGGCGCCTGAGGACAAAGAATATCCCCCGTTTTTCCCTGCGGGACCGGTGGGCGGGTGCCTGAGACCGGCACTTGAGGACAGAGGAAATCGCGCGTTTTTCCCCTTTTTTTTTTCTCTTTTCTGCGAGTGCTTTTTGGAAGCCTAAAAGGGACAGGGACCCCGGTGCTAGGGAGGCAGGGCGGCGGGACTGGTGAGCGGGTGCCTGGGACCGGCACCTGAGGACAAAGAATATCCCGCATTTTTCCCTGTGGGACCGGTGGGTGGGTGCCTGAGACCAGCACCTGAGGACGGAAGAAATCGCACGTTTTTCCCCTTTTTTTTCTCTCTTTTTGCCAAGTGCTTTTTGGAAGCCTTGAAGGGACAGGGACCCCGGTGCTAGGGAGGCAGGGCGGCGGGACTGGTGAGCGGGTGCGTGGGACCAGTGCCTGAGGACCAAGAATATTGAGCGTTCCTTCCCTGCGGGACCGGTGGGTGGGTGCTTTTTGGAAGCCTTGAAAGGACAGGGACCCTGGTGCTAGGGAGACAGGGCAGCAGGACCAGTGCGCGGGTGCCTGGGACCGGCACCTGAGGAAAAAAAAAAAAATCGTGTGTTTTTTCTTTTCTTTTTCCTTTCTGTTCCCTCTCTCATTGTTGCTGTTGTTGTTTTGGTTTGGAGAGTGCTTTTTGGAAATCTTAAAGGGGCAGGACAGGTCACTTAGACCAGAAGCAGGGAATCTGGGGATCTCTGGGCACTCTAACCCCCTGGGCAGCAGGGAGCACAGAGGCCCCTTACGGAGATAAATAGTCTCCTGGCTGCTCCCCCTCCAACGGGGCTCCACCATTTTGGAGGAACAGCCCCAGCCAGGCCAAGCCCACAGCAACAGCGGAGATAAACCCCAAAGCAACTGGGCAGGAAGCAGAAGCCCTGTCTGCGCACAGCTGCCCAGCACAAGCCACTAGAGGTCGCTATTCTCCCAGGAAAAGGCTACAAACCAACAAGAAGGAAAGCTCTTCCAGCGGTCACTTGTACCAGCTCTGCAAACTATCTCTATCACCATGAAAAGGCAAAACTACAGGCAGACAAAGATCACAGAGACAACACCTGATAAGGAGACAGACCTAACTAGTCCTCCTGAAAAAGAATTCAAAATAAAAATCATGAACATGCTGACAGAGATGCAGAAAAAAATGCAAGAGCAATGGGATGAGATGCAGAGAAAAATGCAAGAGCAGTGGGATGAAGTCCGGAAGGAGATCACAGATGTCAGGAAAGAGATCACAGAAGTGAAACAATCCCTGGAAGGATTTATAAGCAGAATGGATAAGATGCAAGAGGCCATTGAAGGAATAGAAGCCAGAGAACAGGAACGTATAGAAGCTGACATAGAGAGAGATAAAAGGATCTCCAGGAATGAAACAACACTAAGAGAAATATGTGACCAATACAAAAGGAAAAACATTCGTATTATAGGGATACCAGAAGAGGAAGAAAGAGGAAAAGGGATAGAAAGTGTCTTTGAAGAAATAATTGCTGAAAACTTCCCCAAACTGGGGGAGGAAATAATCGAACAGACCATGGAATTATACAGAACCCCCAACAGAAAGGATCCAAGGAGGACAACACCAAGACACATAATAATTAAAATGGCAAGGATCAAGGACAAGGAAAGAGTTTTAAAGGCAGCTAGAGAGAAAAAGGTCACCTATAAAGGAAAACCAATCAGGCTAACATCAGACTTCTCAACAGAAACCCTACAGGCCAGAAGAGAATGGCATGATATACTTAATGCAATGAAACAGAAGGGCCTTGAACCAAGGATACTGTATCCAGCACGACTATCATTTAAATATGATGGTGGGATCAAACAATTCCCAGACAAGCAAAAGCTGAGGGAATTTGCTTCCCACAAACCACCTCTACAGGGCATCCTACAGGGACTGCTCTAGATGGGAGCACCCCTAAAAAGAGCACAGAACAAAACACACAACATATGAAGAAGGGAGGAGGAGGAATAAGAAGGGAGAGAAGAAAAGACTCTCCAGACAGTGTATATAACAGCTCAATAAGCGAGCTAAGTTAGGCAGTAAGATACTAAAGAAGCTAACCTTGAACCTTTGGTAACCACGAATCTAAAGCCTGCAATGGCAATAAGTACATATCTTTCAATAGTCACCCTAAATGTAAATGGACTTAATGCACCAATCAAAAGACATAGAGTAATAGAATGGATAAAAAAGCAAGACCCATCTATATGCTGCTTACAAGAAACTCACCTTAAACCCAAAGATAAGCATAGACTAAAAGTCAAGGGATGGAAAAACATATTTCAGGCAAACAACAGTGAGAAGAAAGCAGGGGTTGCAGTACTAATATCAGACAAAATAGACTTCAAAACAAAGAAAGTAACAAGAGATAAAGAAGGCCACTACATAATGATAAAGGGCTTAGTCCAACAAGAGGATATAACCATTCTAAATATATATGCACCCAATACAGGAGCACCAGCATATGTGAAGCAAATACTAACAGAACTAAAGAGGGAAATAGACTGCAATGCATTCATTGTAGGAGACTTCAACACACCACTCACCCCAAAGGATAGATCCACCGGGCAGAAAATAAGTAAAGACACACAGGCACTGAACAACACACTAGAACAGATGGACCTAATAGACATCTATAGAACTTTACATCCAAAAGCAACAGGATATACATTCTTCTCAAGTGCACATGGAACATTCTCCAGAATAGACCACATACTAGCTCACAAAAAGAGCCTCAGTAAATTCCACAATATTGAAATTCTACCAACCAATTTTTCAGACCACAAAGGTATGAAAGTAGAAATAAATTCTACAAAGAAAACAAAAAGGCTCACAAACACATGGAGGCTTAACAACATGCTACTAAATAATCAATGGATCAATGAACAAATCAAAATAGAGATCAAGGAATATATAGAAACAAATGACAACAACAACACTAAGCCCCAACTTCTGTGGGATGCAGCGAAAGCAGTCTTAAGAGGAAAGTATATAGCAATCCAGGCACACTTGAAGAAGGAAGAACAATCCCAAATGAATAGTCTAACATCACAATTATTAAAACTGGAAAAAGAAGAACAAATGAGGCCTAAAGTCAGCAGAAGGAGGGACATAATAAAGATCAGAGAAGAAATAAACAAAATTGAGAAGAATAAAACAATAGCAAAAATCAACGAAACCAAGAGCTGGTTCTTTGAGAAAATAAACAAAATAGATAAGCCTCTAGTTCAACTTATTAAGAGAAAAAGAGAGTCAACACAAATCAACATAATCAGAAATGAGAATGGAAAAATCACGACAGACTCCACAGAAATACAAAGAATTATTAAAGACTACTATGAAAACCTATATGCCAACAAGCTGGAAAACCTAGAAGAAATGGACAACTTCCTAGAAAAATACAACCTCCCAAGACTGACCAAGGAAGAAACACAAAAGTTAAACAAACCAATTACAAGCAAAGAAATTGAAACAGTAATCAAAAAACTACCCAAGAACAAAACCCCGGGGCCGGACGGATTTACCTCGGAATTTTATCAGACACACAGAGAAGACATAATACCCATTCTCCTTAAAGTGTTCCACAAAATAGAAGAAGAGGGAATACTCCCAAACTCATTCTATGAAGCCAACATCACCCTAATACCAAAACCAGGCAAAGACCCCACCAAAAAAGAAAATTACAGACCAATATCCCTGATGAACGTAGATGCAAAAATACTCAATAAAATATTAGCAAACAGAATTCAACAGTATATCAAAAGGATCATACACCATGACCAAGTGGGGTTCATCCCAGGGATGCAAGGATGGTACAACATTCGAAAATCCATCAACATCATCCACCACATCAACAAAAAGAAAGACAAAAACCACATAATCATCTCCATAGATGCTGAAAAAGCATTTGACAAAATTCAACATCCATTCATGATAAAAACTCTCAGCAAAATGGGAATAGAGGGCAAGTACCTCAACATAATAAAGGCCATATATGATAAACCCACAGCCAGCATTATACTGAACAGCGAGAAGCTGAAAGCATTTCCACTGAGATCGGGAACCAGACAGGGATGCCCACTCTCCCCACTGTTATTTAACATAGTACTGGAGGTCCTAGCCACGGCAATCAGACAAAACAAAGAAATACAAGGAATCCAGATTGGTAAAGAAGAAGTTAAACTGTCACTATTTGCAGATGATATGATACTGTACATAAAAAACCCTAAAGACTCCACTCCAAAACTACTAGAACTGATATCGGAATACAGCAAAGTTGCAGGATACAAAATCAACACACAGAAATCTGTAGCTTTCCTATACACTAACAACGAATCAATAGAAAGAGAAATCAGGAAAACAATTCCATTCACCATTGCATCAAAAAGAATAAAATACCTAGGAATAAACCTAACCAAGGAAGTGAAAGACTTATACTCTGAAAACTACAAGTCACTCTTAAGAGAAATTAAAGGGGACACTAATAAATGGAAACTCATCCCATGCTCATGGCTAGGAAGAATTAATATCGTCAAAATGGCCATCCTGCCGAAAGCAATATACAAATTTGATGCAATCCCTCTCAAATTACCAGCAACATTCTTCAATGAATTGGAACAAATAATTCAAAAATTCATATGGAAACACCAAAGACCCCGAATAGCCAAAGCAATCCTGAAAAAGAAGAATAAAGTAGGGGGGATCTCACTCCCCAACTTCAAGCTCTACTACAAAGCCATAGTAATCAAGACAATTTGGTACTGGCACAAGAACAGAGCCACAGACCAGTGGAACAGATTAGAGACCCCAGAAATTAACCCAAACATATATGGTCAATTAATATTTGATAAAGGAGCCGTGGACATACAATGGCAAAATGACAGTCTCTTCAACAGATGGTGCTGGCAAAACTGGACAGCTACATGTAGGAGAATGAAACTGGACCATTGTCTAACCCCATATACAAAGGTAAACTCAAAATGGATCAAAGACCTGAATGTAAGTCACGAAACCATTAAACTCTTGGAAAAAAACATAGGCAAAAACCTCTTAGACATAAACATGAGTGATCTCTTCTTGAACATATCTCCCCGGGCAAGGAAAACAACAGCAAAAATGAGCAAGTGGGACTACATTAAGCTGAAAAGCTTCTGTACAGCGAAAGACACCATCAATAGAACAAAAAGGAACCCTACAGTATGGGAGAATATATTTGAAAATGACAGATCTGATAAAGGCTTGATGTCCAGAATATATAAAGAGCTCACACGCCTCAACAAACAAAAAACAAATAACCCAATTAAAAAATGGGCAGAGGAACTGAACAGACAGTTCTCCAAAAAAGAAATACAGATGGCCAAGAGACACATGAAAAGATGCTCCACATCGCTAATTATCAGAGAAATGCAAATTAAAACTACAATGAGGTATCACCTCACACCAGTAAGGATAGCTGCCATCCAAAAGACAAACAACAACAAATGTTGGCGAGGCTGTGGAGAAAGGGGAACCCTCCTACACTGCTGGTGGGAATGTAAATTAGTTCAACCATTGTGGAAAGCAGTATGGAGGTGCATCAAAATGCTCAAAACAGACCTACCATTTGACCCAGGAATTCCACTCCTAGGAATTTACCCTAAGAACGCAGCAATCAAGTTTGAGAAAGACAGATGCACTCCTATGTTTATCGCAGCACTATTTACAATAGCCAAGAATTGGAAGCAACCTAAATGTCCATCTGTAGATGAATGGATAAAGAAGATGTGGTACATATACACAATGGAATACTACTCAGCCATAAGAAGTGGAAAAATCCAACCATTTGCAGCAACATGGATGGAGCTGGAGAGTATTATGCTCAGTGAAATAAGCCAAGCGGAGAAAGAGAAATACCAAATGATTTCACTCATCTGAGGAGTATAGGAACAAAGGAAAAACTGAAGGAACAAAACAGCAGCAGAATTACAGAACCCAAAAATGGACTAACAGGTACCAAAGGGAAAGGAACTGGGGAGGATGGGTGGGCAGGGAGGGATAAGGGGGGGGAAGAAGAAGGGGGGTATTAAGATTAGCATGCATGGGGGGGAGGGAGAAAGGGGAGGGTGGGCTGCACAACACAGAGAGGACAAGTAGTGACTCTACAACATTTTGCTAAGCTGATGGACAGTAACCGTAATGTGGTTGTTAGGGGGGACCTGATATAGGGGAGAGCATAGTAAACATAGTATTCTTCAGGTAAGTGTAGATTAAAAATTAAAAAAAAAAAAAAGAAAGAAAGAAAGAAAAGGGGGATTACTCCTTAACAGGATAAAACTATTGGTAAATCAAAGATCAACGCATGCTTTAAATATCCTTAATGTTGATCACTTAAAGGGTGTCAGATGATCAGCTATGGAGGTACTCTTTTCTGATAATATTCCTTTCTCTTAATTAAAAAAAAAAAAAAAAAGCAGTTACTGTGTGCTGACCTCCAATGAGTTCTGCACAGTGGTATAGAGGGCATGTCAAAGTGTGGGCAAAGGGTCTGTTTGTTTCTACGCAGAAGATCAAGGCCTAGCTTGGATACCCAGAAAATGAACTAAGATACGATATGAGGAGGAGCTTCCGGCATCAGCACTCTCTGGAGGACTCGTGCCGGGGGATGATCATCAAAAAGCCTCCACAGGGATCCGGACGATGCTGCGGTTGTGGCTGCATCCAGCCCACCATCTCCTGGACTTGCCATAAGAAGGAGGAGGGAGATGTCTAGGCTGGCATGTGCATACAGTGAGACAATGAATTTGACTGTATCTGTACTGTTGGAACTCAACCAGGAGTTGGGAGGGGTGCAAGTTGTAGCACCCCAAAATCTCATGACTATAGACTATCTATGGTTAAAAGAACATATGGGATGTGAACAGATCCCAGAAATGGGCTGCTTTAATTTGTCTGATGGTTCAAGTACAGTTGGAAAATATCCATCATATCATAGATAAATTTTCACAAATGCCTAGGGTGCCTAAATGGTTTTCTTGGCTTCACTGGAGATGGCTGGTAATTATAGATTTGCTTTGTTTATGTCACCGTATTCCTATTATGTCAATATGTGTGTGCAAATTAGTTAGTAGTTTAAAACCTATACATACTTAAGGTACTATACAAGAAGATATGTCAAAGAAATAATCAATCCTCCCAAGTTTCCTTCATATGCTACATCTATAGCTTTTCTTCTTCCTTCCTAATTACAAACTTTAAATAGAATTCGTGCCTCATATCGAATTTACCGAGTATCATAATTCCTCCAGGTGGTAAAGATACCTCGAGACAAGTGCTGGGCATAGAAGCCACAGGGCATAAATCTGCAAAGAAGTAAAAAGCTAACCTTTGCAAACAATATGGCTTCTCTCTCACTTACCAACTTTACATTTCCCTGTATGGCCCCGGAAGATGACTGGTTAGCCAGAGACGGGTAAGATTCCTCAAGGGAGGAACAACCTAAGACAGGCACAGTCGCAGGGGGGCCATCAGGTGAGAATTTGGGGATCAACAGAGGTGAGGCTCAGAACCTCACCCCCCCTGCTTTGAGAGAAATCTTCTGCATCCGTGGATGTCTTGCTGCCCTTGTCTAGCCTGGATTAATACTTAGTCCATAGGCACACACCTGATCATCTGATCATCTACATTTGCCTTCTTACAGCACTAAACTATGTTTTCTACCTTTATCTTGCATCTACCTACCACTTCAGCATTTTATTAAAAATAAAAATAATAATAATAATAGGAGAAATGTGGGATCAACATATAAATCAAGTACAAAAATCAAATGAATATTCATATTTGACCTGATGGTTTATAGGTCATATTGCATGATCAAAACCGAAAGTTTCTGTGATGACTGCCCTTGTACTGTTCACCATGTAAGAATTTATTCACTCTGTAAGAATTCGTTCACCATGTAAGAACTTGTTCGTTATGCTTCAGAAGATTGGAGACTGACGAGAATTAGGCTTGAGATGGATTAATGATTGTACGTTGAGCATTGACCCCCCTATACTGAATTTTATTGTTGTTAACAACCATTTGATCAATAAATATGAGAGATGCCCTCTCAAAAAAAAAAATAAAAAAAATAAAAAAAAAATAAAATAAAAAATAAAAAAAAAAAAATAAAAAAAAAAAAATAAAAAGTAAAAAAAATACACACACACATACACACACACATATATATATGAGTTACCCTTATATATATTATATATACCCCTATAAAAAAATATATATACATAGAGAGTTTGCCTGAAATGAGAAGTACTGGGGCAAGAGGTTGGCCCTTTACCCCATTCACCCCTTTCCTTATTTCCCTCCCTAGAATCCTAATCTTCCTCTTTACCAGTTTGACTACTGGAAACCATGGAAGCCTGACTGGTGAGAGCTGGGCCATGCTCCCATAACAGCAGGTAAGGTATGAATTTGCAGAGTACCTGATCTATGGAATTCTAAGTGAGAGGAACACTGCAATCTCTGTATATCAACACTTAACACAGTTCCTGGTGAAAAGTGGCAAAGACAAGAGATGTGCTCCTCCTGACCAAAGCTGTAAATCCAAGTATTTCTCCATAGAGATATTGCCATATATTGTGACTAGGTTCTATGACATTCATATAAGTCAGATTCACTTTACAGATTAAACAAGCCTTTGTGGGCTAACCTGAACACCCACCCACTAGTCATGACCATGTTCTTATGTACATATTTCAAAGAACTAATCTTAAACTTTTGAAATACTATCCATTTGTAACTTAGTTGATGCTATAAACACAAAATTTTTATTATTTATTTTTTTATTGGAATATAGTCGATATACAATACTATATTGGTTTCAGATGTACAACATAGTGATTCAATAATTATATATATTACTAAATGCTCCATGGTAAGTGTAGTTATCCTGTTACTGTACCAAAATATTACAATATTATTGGTTATATTCTCTATGCTGTACTTCTATTCCTGTGACTATTTTATCATTTGAAGCTTGTATCTCTTTATCACCTTCATCTATTTTCATACACACCCCACCCAACTCCCCTATGGTAGCCAAGAGTCAGTCCTTAGTATTTATGAGTCTATTTCTTTTATAAATACAAAAGTTTTAAAGTGAGGAAGGATAGTGATCATTTTAGACCACTGATTTCAAGTTTCCAGATAGTGTTCTGCTTAACAGTAATGTCTCAAAGTTCCCACTATTACCCACTCTCCAAGTTCCTAAAGCTGTTAGACCTAGGAAACATTTTTTAAGGAACACTTACACTAGGGAGTTCTAAGGAACTCCAATAAACATGGCTCTAGGTCATATGATCAGTCTCCTTGACTATTTGGCTTTTTAAGTAGCTTTTTGTTTTCCAGTATTTTTGGCCCAAATAAAAAGAATAAAAAATTTGGAAATCTATGCCTGGTAGCAATACAAATAGATATCAACCAATAATCAATGATTTTGTACACATGAAATATCATTCCAATTAATCAGTCAAAATTAAGCTTAAAAAAACTAAGCTACAGAAAAACTGGGTGGTTCATCTCTCTCAAATTAATATTAATGGCTAGCCTTCTAATTCATCATTTCTTACTGTTCAGGGACTTCAGTCAAAATAAAGAAGTAGGTTTTTTCCAGGTTCCTCAGGTTGTATGTCAGAAAAGTCCTGGCAATAAAGAGGAAAGAATGAAGTCCACCACTACCTGATCAACTATGTTTTCCTAAGAAAATAAAGGCATATTACACTCAACACCCAAAAAACAAATAACCCAATTAAGAAATAAATGGAGGACTGAACAAACACTTCTCCAAAGAAGAAATACAAATGGCCAACAGGCATATGAAAAGATGTTTTCACTTTGCTAATCATCAGAGAAATGCAAATTAAAACTACAATAAGATGTAACCTCACACCAGTTAGGATGGCTACTATCCAAAAGACAATAACAAATACTGGCAAGGGTACAGAGAAATGGGAACACTCCTATACTGTTGGTGGGAATGTAAATTGATGCAAGGGTTGTGGAAAGCAGTATGGAGGTTCCTCAAAAACTCAAAATAGAAATACCATTTGACCCAGGAATTCCACTCCTAGGAATTTTACCCTAAGAATACAGGATCACAGATGAAAAAAAGACATATGCACCCCTATGTTTATTGCAGCACTATTTACAATAGCCTAGAAATGGAAGCAACCTAAGTGTCCATCAGTAGATGAATGGGTAAAGATGTGGTACATACACACAATGGAATATTATTTAGCCATAAGAAGAAAACAAATCCTACCATTTGCAACAACATGGATAGAGCTAGAGGGTATTAATGCTCAGTGAAATAAGCCAGGCAGAGAAAGACAAGTATCATATGATTTTACTTATCTGTGGAGTATAAGAACAAAGAAAAAACTGAAGGAACAAAACAGCAGCAGATTCACAGAACCCAAGAATGAACTAATAGTAACCAAAAGGAAAGGGACTGGGGAGGATAGGTGGGAAAGGAGGGATAAGAGGATTAAGGGACATTATGATTAGCACACATAATATAGGGTGGGCACGGGGAAGGGAGTATAACAAAGAGAAGACAAGTAGTGACTCTACAGCATCCTGCTATGTTGATGGACAATTGACTGTAATGGGGAATGTGGTGGGAACTTGATAATAGGGGGAATGTAGTAACTACAATATTGCCCATGTGAAACCTGAGCATAAGATTGTATATCAATGACACTTTAATAAATAAATAAATAAAAAGAATACTCCAAACTGCTTAAATGAAATAATTATCAATTATAATTTTTTGAAAATATATTTGATCAACCAAAACCCTGTGTAAACCTTCACATATCTTCTCACATCTCTGCTGCAGAGCAGGGAAAGTTTCTTTATTCAGAAAGTGACTGTAGCAGAAGAAGTTCGTGACACATTGAAAGCACATATCTCTATAATATTTAGACTTTTTCTGTATACCAAAGTAACAAGTTAGGATATTAAGCTACCTGACATTGAATATTGCATCTATACAGGTTTCATATATAATTTTTATAGTGTTTGGTTACATCTCACATATACAAAAAACATTTGTGAAATATCTGTGTTGAAGTGGTATTAATCACTGCATTTTACTCCTTAGTTCAGCAAGTTAAGCTTCTGAAACCTCCTAACTATAGTTAGAGCTACCACATCTTGCCAATTAGTTTGCCAGTCTGCATTTAGAGCTATTACTCACTCTCAGGGGAATTTCTTTACCCCTTCAATAAATTATATTGTCTCCTGTCTGAGAAGAACTGAAAGTACAGATACTAAACATGTCAACTGGGTGAAAATGGGTAGTGATAATTTAAAAGGAAAAATTTAGGGCAGCACATAGATTAGTTAAGCATTATAATTAAGTACAATTGTCTGTCTTAGCAAAGTGTGTCACAACTAGTTTTAAACACGTAGTTGGGGTTTGCCCTGAAACCTATGTCTGATTTACTTCCCTGCTCTTTAACACTGGAATGTGCATAATACTAAATTAAGAATTCTTAGAAGGAATACAGTGTAAATTAGAAGCAAAAATAACTCAATCCACATTTTAAACCAAGAAGTGTTAGTTTGTTTTTTAACTTATGGAACACACATATAACTCTGGGGGGTGAAAATCCCAGGACAAAATACCTTTGAAACCAAAATCAGAAGAAGGGGGAAATAAAGTGGGAGAAAACTGTCTATTTCTTACAAGCAGTCATCCACTTTTGCTCTCTGGTGTCTCTCGCAACCAGGCTGCAGAAAAAGGGACCCCACCCAACCTCTCCAGTCCAGATATGCCCTGCTTGCCTTTGTAATTACCTATTGATGTGGAGATGGACTACCACTCTCCACCACTTGGAAACACCTATTAATATGGAAATGCACTAAAGCCAAGCAAGAGATTCTGGAAATATTGCAATTTTGCCCACAGCCCACCCCTCCAGAAATCACGCCTCACACTCTACTCGTTCCCCATCTTCCTCAATGGCCCCTGTGCATGAAAGCTGGAGCATTGTAACCAGACTAATGACATACAATAGCAACAGCAATAAAATCATGATAATCCTCAAGCTGGAGGATTCAGCTATGTTCAAAGTCCTATGCAGATTAAGTCCATAGCTTGCCCATTCCACAGGTGGTCAGTAGCTGAATGGGTAGGGAGTTCAGAGAAATCATCATGTGGCAGCTGCAGCCAGGGGGTGGGTCCAGGCCACAGGGACTGTGGAAGAAAATAACCTTAGAGTGATAAATACATGTTTTAGTGACACCAGCATAGGCAAATCTTGTCCATCAAGTAGGATATATGCAAGAGAGTGGTCCTGTGATAGGACAGGGGCACAAATGGGATCTTGTGCTGGTCTAGCATATCAGACTTCCACCTTCCTCCCTGTGGGGGTTACAGATGGGTCAATATATAGGGCTATGGGAGGTACATGCACTGGCCATAAAGATAAAACAGAACTTCCCTGTAAGAGGCTCTTACCTCTCTGACATTTTGGGCACACTACTGTGATCTTTGGGGGCCACTCTGCTGTTACTCCAGGAATACACATGAGGCCAGCTTCCAGGCCTTTTTCCCAAGGTGCCAGAAGGGCCAGCCATCACTGGTTCATGTGTCAAAATGTCCAGGGCCACATCCACTCAACAGAATCTCCAGGTTTTAACACAGTTATGGCTGGCAGCAGGATGTTGCTCTGCTGGCCATATCCTGGCTTCAGTAACTCCTCTCTGGTTTGCACATACAGTTGTATAGGAGAGGCAGCAATGTGTGTTAGCATATCAAAATGGCTGAAGGCTCCTTTTTGGGACTTCTCATTCACACACCATAGCACTGTCCATAAATGAACTGACCAGCCCTGTATACTGTCCAACTTCAGGCCAGATTTCAACAAACCATTGTACCTTTCTATCATGCCTGCCCCAGTATGGTTATATGGTACATGAAACTTCCACTTTATTCCTAATTGCTGCACCCATCCTTTAACACATGTCCAGTAAACTGGGTGCCTTGATTGCTCTCAATCACCTACGGCTGGCCATAGGCTACAAAGAGACGCTCTAGGCCCCTTTTGGTGGTTTGCTGATCTGCGTGATGTGCAGGAAAAGCAACCAACAGGACAGTAGCTGTGTCCACACAAGTCATGGCATACCAATATCTTTCTGATATGGGCAGAGGCCCAATATAGTCTATCTGCCACCTGACAAGGGGTATTGGTCCCTTTACTATTGTCCCATATTGCTGCAGGACTGGGTCTTAAGTCCCTCTTAGAGCACACAAGGCACTCCTTCCAGGCTTAGAAGCCCCACCAACGGGATACAGCCCACATTGTCTTTTGCCCCATGTAAAACAAACGCTGATATAACCATTGGGCAACATCAGAGGCAGGCTTTCCTTCTAGCCAACGTACCCGGGCCAATGTGTCTGCTTCATCATTCCCTGGGAATGCCAAATGCAAATGGCCAATCACATGATATATGGTAACTGTCTTAGTCTGACCAAAGGCCCATAGATCTTGCCACAACTCTTGCCCCAAAGGGGTCAGTGATCAACCATCCAGTTGGCATGGTACCATGTCTGTAGCCACAAGGTCAAGCCCCGATAGACAACCCAGCTGTCAGTGCAGACAACTATAGGGGAGGGCTCCTGGGTGATCATGAGCCATACTGCCCGTGACTCAGCCCATTGGCTGCCCTTTCCCTCTCCACCCTCCATCCATATTGTCTGTCTTAGGATGGAAAGCCCTCCACTTTGGGGGCTGCCCACAACTGGAGCTGTCTGTATACCAAGCATCTTCAGGTATAGGGGCTTTTCCCTCCTGATAAGGACTCTCAGCTACCAATGGCTCAAAAGCAAAGTTGTCCTGCTTTCAACTAGTATACATCACTGGCCCCAATAAGTGTTGGAGTTCTCCACTTAAGGGACTAGTAGAGAAGGTGCTATGCTGCTGTAAATATGCACCCCATTTGGCCAGTGTAGGCATTTGCACCACACCACTTCATGGCATTTGGGTCCAGTCTCACACCCACCCCACGATGAAAGAGGTGGTTATTACCTTGGTCGGAGCTGTTCTGGTAAGGCGCTCCATAGTCAGCAAGGTGTGGTACATAGCAGCCAGTTGCCTCTCTATCAAGGTGTACTGGACCTCTGCTCCTTTCCATACTTGTGACCAGAATCCAATAGGTTGGCATGTCCATTCAAGCTGCTGCCAAGGGCCCCACCCATAACCATCTTCAGTTACATGAACATCTGGCTCACAGGGCCCTGATGAGTCCATTACACTCAAGGACTGTACGGCCTTGACTGCTCACTTAGCAGCAGTAAAAGCAGCTGCACATGTTTCATCCCAGTCCCACCTGATGCCCTTTTGTACCAACTGGCATAAGGGCTTCAGAATTTGTGTCAAGTGTGGGATAAACACTCTCCAGCAGCCCCAAAGACCCAAAAACTCTTGTAATACTGCCACAGTGGTAGGGGTAGGGAAAGCCTTGACCTAGTCTATGACTGCTTCAGGAATAACTTTAGTTTCACCTGACCAGACAACCCCCAAAAATTTTACAGACGGTCCCTGAACCTTGGTGCTGTTCACAGCCCATCCTTTCTCCGGTACATGTTGCAGCAGTCTAGGAACTGCCTCTTCTAAATCTGCAAGAGAATCAGACATGAGCATAATATCATCAGTGTAGTAATACAGCCGCACCATTTGTGGTTTCTTTCATGTGGCCAAGTCCTGGGCTATAAGTCTGTAACAAATGGTGAGACTGTGGAGGTATCTCTATGGAAGGACAGTGATTGTCCACTGCTGGCCTTCTCACATGAACGCAAACTGTTCCTGACTTTCCTGTGCTATGTCAATAGAGAAGAAAGCATTAGCAAGGTCCACAACATAATGATACGTTCCTAGTTCATGACTGAGTGTGTCCATAATGGCTGCTATAGGGGGGACAGTAGCATGCAAAGGGGGTGTGACTGTATTTGATTCCCTGTAGTCCACTGTCATATGCCAGGAGCCATCTGGCTTTTTCAATGGCCACACCGGGGAATTAAAAGGACTGAGTAGGCCTTATGATGCCCACCCTCTCCAACTCCTGTAGAGTTTCTCCAATTTCCTTGTGCCCCCCAGGCAATTTATACTGCTTAGTATTTGTCACTTGCCTAGGTACAGGCAGAGCTACAGGTGGGTGCTTTGCATGTCCCCTCAGTACTGCCTTGACCACACATACCCTCAGTCTGAACTCACATGCAGTGGTCTGTAACCACATGCCCTGCAGGATATCTACCCCCAAAATATATTCAGGGATAGGAGAAATGTACACAATATCCTCCTCTGTGGGTAAACACCCTATCCTCAATAGGATTTGGGCTTTCTTCACTCTAATTGCCTTATTCCCATAGTCATCTATCACAGCAGGGGTCCTGGGAAAATGCTCAGGGTTGCCATGAATCAGAGAACATTCAGTTCCTGTGTCCACCAGCACCAGGATATTTTGTACATTCACATGGAACCAATGAATTGCTAATTCTACATGTGGCCTCTGGTCCCCACC
The DNA here is from genome assembly GCF_040802235.1 of Manis javanica. Classification (NCBI taxonomy): domain Eukaryota; kingdom Metazoa; phylum Chordata; class Mammalia; order Pholidota; family Manidae; genus Manis; species Manis javanica. Next base: position 143,528,845 of record NC_133158.1, read on the forward strand.
ATGTCCCCCAGGGTGGGGACATTGACCAACCCCTCAGTTGAACCACAATGCCCACAATGCCTCACTCCTGTGGGGGTGAGGGCCCAGGCAGAGCCTGAGTACTGTCCCCCAGAAGTCTTGCAGGGACACAGGCCAGACATGGGGCTTTGCCTTCTGCTTCCGTATCCTGGACCTCAGCAGCTGGAACTGCTGCTTTGGATTTAACTGGTGCCACAGTTCTAACAAGATCCTTTTGGGCTGCCCATCACGTTTTTCTCTCACTTCCCTTGCCTTTATCAAATCAACCCACATCTGGGTCCTTGAGACCTTCACAGGGCCCTTTGTACCTCTCCTTTACGTCGTAGCCTGTACTTTTTTTCGTGTTCTTGTTGTTTCAACCTTCCCCAGATCTGCTAAAGTATGAGTAGCCTCACTTACGGGTTGCCCTAGGTAGGGGGCAAGAATAGTCACTAGGGACCCAAAGCGAGATGGGAGAGCTGTATGGAGCACCAGATTTCTCATTTCTACAGTGAACAACTTCTCATTGGAGCCCTGGGGGTCCATATTATAGATGGTACTTTTCATGCCCAGCTCCTGTAACACCTGCTGGAGCTCTGCATACATTTTCCAGCTAGTGGGAAAGTATAGTAAATCAGCCTGATTAGGTCAAACTGCCCCGATGGCTGCTCTCAGCCAATCCAGAAGTGCCTGATTCCCTGAGATGTGACAGGCACTTTGCAACCACTGTCAGAAGGAAGGGTGAGTCATCAGGGAAGCCAGTCTACCCTTTTCAGAACCCAACATAACAATGTTTTCCACCCCATATCCCAGAAACACAAAAGCCATGTGGAGGTTGGATTGATGTACCTTTAAAATTAAGGTATCATTGATATACAATCTTGTGAAGTTTTCACATGAGCAACATAGGCAGAGGTTCCAGTGGCTTCTTCCAATACCTGATGTTCATGTCCACCCCCTCATTCTGGGTATAGGGGCGGAGCATGGAGCGCTCCACAACCTGGAGAGGGGGCCGCTCCTCCCTCTGAGGAGCCCACAGTTGTTGGATTTTTATTTTCTTAATTACAACTGGGCAGGCCTTTAATACAGAGAGGCAAGTGCCTCAGGCAGTGGCCTTGACAAACGATCATCCCTGCGCCCCACCCCCTAATCCTCTCTTGACTTCTCCTCTACCATCTCCAGGGCTGCAGGCTCCACTTTCTCCCCGCCAGCCCATGGCCTCCTGCAACACGGATTTTCCTGATGTCTCCTCCCTCACTGCTGCTAACATCTTTCAGGAGGGCAACCCATCTTCTCAGTAACTGTTTCTCTTTCTTAAGGGCAATAGGTCAGCACCCAGCTCCTCCAAGTAATGCTGAAATGTGTCTCTCTCCTGCCAAAGTCTCTCTCTCTCTGTGATAACACTTCACTATCTCGAGGAAAAGTCATCCCACAATCCCAGCTGCTGCACGGCCACTCAGGACCTCTAAGCAGTCTTCTATCTCACGGATGCCTAATTCCACAGCTTCCAGTTCTCCACCCTTCCCCAATTCTGGGGAAGGCCCCACCCCTCTAGGAGGTGCTTTACCCTAGACCAGTTCCCCATGAGGGTCTCCCCAACTGGAAGCCCCACAGTCGGGGGACTCCTGGGTAAGTTGAACCCTCTACCCCTGCAGCCACTGGGGCCTCCCTGCCATCCACAGGGGGGGTTCCGGGCATCTCCCCACCATCTCTAGGCACAGCTTGCCCAAGGGTCACACACATGTAGACAGATTTTGGCTTCAGAGGTCCTGCCGATTACTTCCAGATACAACTCTGGGGGGAAAATCCTGGGGTAGAATACCTTTGAAACCAAAATCAGTCAAAGGGAGAAATAAAGTGGGAGAAACCCGTTTATTTCTTACAAGCGGTTGCCCACTTCTGCTCTCCCATGTGTCTGGCAACCCAGCAGCAGAATAAGAGATCCCAACTGATCTCTCCAGTCCAGATATGCCCTGCTTGCCTTTGTAATTACCTACTGACATGGGGATGAACTACTTCTCTCCACTCCTTGGAAACTCCCATTAATATGGAGATGCACTAAAGTCAGGCAAGAGATTCTGGAAATACTGCAATTTTATCCACAACACACTTAAAGAAACACAGATTCAGGTTTTGCATGTGACAAACAAGCACAAGCACTGCATGCATACTATGTGAAAGGAAAGGAGCGACACAGCAGCAATTCACCGGAGAATTCCGCTTTATTAGAGAAAGGTGCTGGGTTATGTAAGAAGGGGCATGAATTGATTGTGGTGTCACTTCTACGGGGCTGTTGGCTGTTGGCTAGGTACTGGGATTGGGAGGGGAGCGAGAGGTGATTGGGCTTCAGGTGGCGCCGGCGGGAACCGAGGAGCTCCCAAAGAGAAGCCGGAAGTTTGCCATCTTACTGGTGGGGGCCCTTCATTCCCCCCTTTCTCCTCTATGGGGTTGTGGACGTTGCTTTCTCTCTGGCTGCTTCCTGCTGAACAGGGGCGGAGAAGGGAGTGAGGGCTTGAGGATTCGGAGGAAAGGGTTGATAGGACTCCCCACAGTAAGGATGAGTAGATGTGGACTTCTTCAGGTTTGGAAATCAATAGAGGTTCCCTGTAACCATAGGTTGAGGACCTGTTGATTCCAATGGTGCCAAGAGGATATGGGTGTCAGGAGCCAGGCGTCTGCAGCCATTGTTTCCAGGAACAGTTTCCAGTGGAGAGAGGGGTCCATCTCAGCGTGTGGTGAGGAGGTCACGTGAGGGTGAGGGATCTTCTGTGGCCAGAAGCTGGTAGTTCCTGAGTAAAAGCTGGTTGAAAGCTTGATTAGAGATTTTTCCGACTTGGCATTTGATGAACTTTATTATACAGGGTAAGAAGAGACAGATGAGAAGAATGACTATTATGGGGCCTGCAATGGGCCAGACCCAGGTAAGGAGGGGGTTTGTTAGTATTGAAGAGAATGGGTTGGAATTGGAAGCAGAGTGGAGGCTGGAGGCAAGGTCGGTGAGTTTGGTAATGTCAGTTTCTACAATGCCGGATTCGTTGATGTAATAGCAGCACTCTTCCCGGAGGAAGACGCAGGTGCTGCCCTTCTCGGCTGTAAGCAGATCTAGGGCCCGCTGGTTTTGAAGGGTGACTTTAGCTAGCGAAGTGACCTGTCTTTGGAGAGAGGCTAGGGAATTGGCAGTGGATGTCAGGGCTCCCTCAAGTTTGGCATTGAGATCTCTAACTGCCCATAGAGAGTGACCCAAGGCTTCTCCCGAAAACCGTGCCTCAATGGCTGAGGTGATCAAGGGATACTGACCATGATGGGAAGGAAAGCAGCTCTTTTTGTGCGCGAGGGCAAGGGAGGTTGGAGTTCAAGAAATTCTACCATGCTGTAAAGTGTAAGCTGTGGGATTAGGGTGATGAGAATGCAGGGTGTATCAGAGCTGAGAGGCAGTGAGTTGAAAAGACTGCCATTACACCAAAAGAAGGGTCCCGGTTGCGTAAAAGTCTTAGAGCCGGAGGTAGGGGTGTAGATAGAGAGGCAGTGAAGTGTGCTGGAGGTGGGTGGAGTTGGGCCTACACAGTGGTGGATGGTGAGATTATCTGCGTATTCTGGTTCCCATAGGGGTATGCCTGCCAGGGGGCAGAGGGGTTGTCTTTCTGCATGGAAGGAGTAGTTGGAAATATTAAGGGGCACGGCGGCCAGCAGTAGGTGCTATAGTGATACACACAAGAAACAATTGGCGGTGTTAAGGGTGTGGTTGAGAAAGATGGTGGTGTCCTGAATGAGCTGTAATGAAGAGTAGGAGAAATGAGAAGAGGGGCGGGGATAAGAAGATGAAGAGGCGCCGTCAAGAGTTTGGATAATGACTTTTTCGGAATGTCTGATATCTGATGCAACTTGAGAGATCTGGGAATGAGAGGGAACATACTTTCAAGAGATATGAAGGGTACCGTGGGGGGTCAAGGACCCCCCGTAGTAAACTGAGGCTGTGACTCCAGCAGCCCATCGAGAGTCCCAGGGATCTGGGATTGATAAGGAGAATGAGCCATTGGGATATTTCATGAAACGGTTGGAGGAGTAATACTGTGGGTACTGGAAGTTACCTATGTAGTGAATGGCACAAGACTAGTAGGGACATCTCCTGTAGGTGTCTGGCCATCACCTGCAATAGGCTTGTTTTTGGTCATAGAGGAAGCAGAGGTAGGGAGAATAAGGGTAGCTGCTAGTGAACACTTCAGTGGAGGGAGGAAAGTGGAGGTATAAAGGCTCAGAGCAGCTTTTCAGAGGGAAGTCTGGTGTGGCAATGAGGGCAGTAACTTTTGTTTGATGCTGTGTGTAAGTCTGTCTGACTTTGAATCACCATACAAAGGAGGCTAGGGTGGTGGGAAGACAATAAGAATGAGGGGAAAAAAAGCGAGAGAGCAGTAAAGGAGGAAAAAGTCATGATTTGGGTATGGATGGCAAAGGGGTGAATGGGATTTTGGAGGAAAGAGGACAGTAAGGTCAGGAGTCTGGAGGGAGGGAGAGTCTGTAAACTTTTGTAGGTTAAGAGATCTTTTAGGTGATGTGGGGACAGAATGGTAAGGGGCGCCCTGAATGTCAGTCTATGTATGAGCTGCCTTCTGTAAGAGCTGTCTAGCGGCTAATGCTCGTAGGCAGGGGGCCCATCTCCGAACTGTGGGGTCTAATTGCTTGGAGAGATAAGCTACTGGGGCAAAGGATGGGCCATAATATTGGCTTAGGACTCCTAGAGCTTGACTGGACCTCTCATGAATGTATAATGAGAAGAGCTTCGACAAATCAGGAAGATGGAGAGCTGGGGCTTCTACAAGGGCTTGACGGGGCTTAATGAAGGAGTGTCGGGGTGAGGATAATGGTTTTTTAGGGGGGCTCTTGCTGAGGTCATATACGGGTCTTGCCAACAGGGAGAAGTTAGGGATCTACGCTCTAAAATATCTAGCCAGGCCTAGAAAGGAAAGGATTTCTGTCTTGGTTTTGGGAAGGCCAGGTCAGAGAGGAGCCATTTTCTGTCTAAGGTTATGGACTTTCTTTGTTGAGATAGAAGAAATCTGAGGTAAGTGACAGGAGGGGAAGAGATTTGAGCTTTGATGGGGGATACTCGGTAACCTCTGGAAGCTAGAAGGTTAAGTAGGGAGGCAGTGTCAAGTCGAGACTGTTCCCATGAGGGACTGCAGAGTAGAAGATTATCTACATATTGTAATAAAGTGGACTCGGGGTGATCATGATGAAACTGTTTGAGGTCCTGAGCTAGCACCTGTCTAAAAATATGGGGACTATCTCGGAAGCTTTGTGGCAAAACTGTCCAAGTGAGTTGTTCAGAATGTCTTGTGTATGGGTGCGTCCAGGTGAAGATGAAAAAATCTTGGGAGCAGCGGTCTAGAGGGATAGAAAAATGAGAAAAATGGGTCCTTGAGATCTGGGACTGAGAAGTGGGATGCCGAGGCAGGGATCTGTGATAAAAGGCTGTATGGATTTGGAACTAAGGAATGGATAGGGACAACGGCTATGTTGATGAGGCGAAGATCTTGGACAAGGCGGAAAGATCTGTTGGTTTTTTTAAACAGCTAATATGGGGGTATTAAACAGGGAGTGAGTGGGTCTGAGGTAATTTTTGTTTAGGAGATCTTGAATGATGGGTTGGAGGCCTATGAGGGCTGAAGTGGTTAGGGGGTATTGGGCCTGACAGATATACTGAGAGGGGTCACGTAATTTGATAGAAGCATGGGGACAGAGGGCCACGGAGGGGCTTGTAATGTCCCAAACTTTGGGATTTACAGGGTGTATGAGGGCGGAACTGGAGCTTTCATTGGGTAGAGGGGGGTCATCGGCTATGAGGGCCATCAGAAAGGGAGTACTGGGGGCTGTGGGAGTGGATATAGTTATGGAAATGTGGAGGAGAGAAAGGATGTCCCGTCCTAGTAAAGGGATGGGACACTGGGGCATAACCAGGAAGGAGTGGGAGAAAGGTATGGGATTGTCTAGGATTGTGCATAAAAGGGGGGGTTTTAATGGGAAAATCTGTTTACCTCCTACCCCAACTATAGGAGTAATGGCTGGCATGGTAGGGCCCCGGTATTCTCGCAAGACTGAGAAGGTGGTTCCTGTATCTAGGAGGAAGGAGATGGGGTGACCGTCTAATGTTAAAGTAGACGGTCATGTTTGGTGATGGAAATGGTTGGGCGAGAAGCCCCCGGGCCCCGTCAATCTTCTTCTGCCAGCCCCACTACGGCGGGCTTAGGATGGGGGTTGTTCGTCCAGCCTCCCCTTCGGGTGGTTGGGCAATCAGACCCCCAGTGGCCCTTTTTGCGGCATCTGGGGCATGGGGTGGTAGGAGATCTGGGGGAGGGGCACGCCCTTGACCAATGTCCCTCTTTTCCGCACTTGAAACAAGCTCCGGGCGGGGGGGGGCTTGTTTGTAGAGGGGCGCCCAGGTTGTGGCTTTATCAGCTGGGCCAACATCTGGAAATTGGCCTGATCAGCCTTTTGTTTACCGTGTTCTTTCTCCTCCTCCCGGTTATGGAAGACTTTAAAGGCCACTGTTAGGATCTCAGTCTGTGGGGTAGCGAAGCCCTGTTCTAACTTTTTGAGTTTAGCTTTAATGTCGGGGTAGCTTTGAGCTAGGAAGTATGTCATAAGGACATGTCTTCCTTCAGTTGTTTCTGGGTCCAGGCTGGTATACTGTAATAGGACTTGAGTGAGTCTGTCTAAGAACTCGGAGGGGGTTTTGTCTCTCTTTTGAATTATGTCTTGGAGTTTTTGAAAATTGACTACTTTACGAGCTGCCTTTTTCAGACCTGCTATTAAGTAGGAGGCAAAAATATCTCGAGAGCAGAGCCCCATGGCGGTGTTATAATCTCAGTGTGGGTCTTGTTCTAGGACAGCAGTGGGGCCAGGGGGATAGGTGAGGTCAGTCCTGTGGGTTTCGGTAGCGTGCGTTTGGGCAAAGTCCGAAACTCGTTTACGCTCTTCAGGGAGGAGAGTATTGGCCAGGAGCATGAAAATGTCATGATGTGTGAGGCTGTAAGACTGGAGGGTCCATTGAAACTCCCTGATGTATGTCATGGGATCAGTGGAAAAGGAACCTAGGCATTTCTCTAGTTGGGCTAAATCTCCTAAGGAGAAAGGGACGTGAACGCGCACGATGCCTTTGGATTTTGCTACCTCCCGGAGGGGGTGATAATTTTGGAAGGCCCTCGGGACCGAGTCTGAGGGGGACTGAAGGGTTCTGGCTCAGTCTTTGGGGGAGTGACGTGGTCTAGCCGTGCTTAGTCGAGCAGGTCCTGAAGTGCAGAAGGGGGGAAAGAAAATAAAGAAAGATAGAATTGGACCCACTTGTCGCCAGCTAGCAGCCCAGCTGCTTGTCTCTGCTGCTCTAGTTGGGCTTGAACTCATGACTCTGAGGTTAAGAGTCCCATGCTCTACTAACTGAGCTACAGCAGGGCTCATTAATTGTTTATGGAATGCGTAAACAGAATGTTCTTTGTTCTCCATTCCTGCCACATTGGGAAGTGGGGGAAGGGCATATTTAGAAGCAGGGGCGGTGTTTCTACACATCTTCAAGGTCTCCCTATTTTCAGAGTGAGGAGTCTTGGCAAGATATGTTTTGGTGGACAGATAACTTCTAAGGACTGCACCGGTTGTTCTCTAGCTTGTGCTTTCCCATGCTGCGTTCAGACATGGGGGAAGGTGCTTTCCCATTCTCCCTACAAACATGTGAGAAGACAAAGGCAGTCCCTAACAGGGGAGAAACAGGTGATGAGGGCAAAGACGGAGGAGGCCCTTGGGACCTAGTTAAAGGGGGGGCTGAAAGGCTGAGGCTTAATCTGCGGGGGACGAAGGCGGAGGAGGTGAGATGGGGTCGAGGAGATGGTGGGGGAGGAAGGGAGAAGGGCTGTTGTAGGAGAAGAAGGGGAAAGGAGTGAATGGGAGGCCTCTGCGGGGGCAGCGGCTTGCAGGCTAGGAGAACTTGGGAGGGGGCGGGGGGAGGAGGAGGCGGAAAGCTTCGATATAGGGAATCTCCTTCCATTTTTTCAGGCGGTGGCAGTAGTTAAAAAGATGGTGAGTGATGTTAGGATCAAGAGTTCCCCCTGCGGGCCATTGGTTGTTATTGTCTAGGGGGTATGTCAGCCAATCTTGGGAGCAATATTTATGGAGAAGTTTTGGTTTTATATCAGGCGTCAGGGAGAGGGTAGCCAGATGCTTAAGCAGGCATTCAAGAGGTGAACTTTCAGGGAGGGATGAGGAGGCTCCCATGGCTAAAGGACAGAGAAGGAGACAGACAGGGGAAGATGAATGGAGATCCTCGGACTGGAAGCAGACCGCAAGGAGACAAAGGGCGTCCCCGATGATACTTGGTGGTCTGCGGAAACTCGTATACGAGTCAGAATTTCTTGGGAAGTGTGGGTGGTCACCCAGACTTCCCTAAGAAGGCAGTTTGCCAGAGTCACGAGGTACCTAGCGCTAGGAGTTTTCGGCAGACAGAACAGATTTCGGCGGACAGAGCAGAAGGAGGAGCGGGGGAAACGGGAGCGTTCTCATCCGCAAAGGAGTCACCTCGTTTATGGCTGTTGGAGAGGGGGGCCTGAGAGTCTGCCCCAGCCGTGAAGGCCTGAGGTGGGGATTTATGGCTGTCAGAGGAGGGGCCTGAGGGTCCGCTGCAGCCGTGAAGGCCTGAGGCGGGGATTTATGGCTGTCAGAGGAGGGGCCTGAGGGTCCGCTGCAGCCGTGAAGGCCTGAGGCGGGGATTTATGGCTGTCGGAGGAGGGGCCTGAGGGTCCGCCACAGCCCATGAAGGCCTGAGGCGGGGAGAGTTCCCTCCTCATCCCTGAGCGTCAGGGCCTTGCCGGACGATCACAGTCAATGGCACTGCGATAGCTTGGAGAAGAGTGGCCCACCCCGGGGAAATTTTGCTTAAAAAGTTTCAGCACTGATGGAAGGGACGGTGAATGCGTTTATGACTGTCGGAGGAGGGGCCTGAGGGTCCACCGCAGCCGTAAAGGCTTGAGGCGGGGATTTATGGCTGTTGGAGGAGGGGCCTGAGGGTCCGCTGCAGCCGTGAAGGCCTGAGGCGGGGAGAGTTCCCTCCTCATCCCTGAGTGTCAGGGCCTTGCCGGACGATCACGGTCAATGGCACTGCGATAGCTCGGGGAAGAGTGGCCCACTCCAGGAGGAAAACTTACCCAAAGGTCAAAGAGGAGTGGTGAGCGTGATGAGCCAGCGCCGGAAAAAGAGGACGAGGGCAAGCTGCTTCTGGTGTCGGGGTGGGGGGGAAGACGGGGCCCAGTTGGGGTGTCCCGTCTCCCGGGTTTCAGCACCAATGAAAGGAAAGGAGCGACACACAGCAGCAATTCACCGGAGAATTCCGCTTTATTAGGGATAGGTGCTGGGTTATATAGGAAGGGGCATGAATTGATTGAGGTGTCACTTCTACGGGGTTGTTGGCTGTTGGCTAGGTGCTGGGATTGGGAGGGGAGCGAGAGGTGATTGGGCTTCAGGTGGCGCCGGCAGGAACCGAGGACCTCCCCCCCAAAGAGAAGCCGGAAGTTTGCCATCTTACTGGTGGGGGCCCTTCACTATGTGCCAGTCATATATAATCGAGATATATATACAAAACAAATATGTCCCTAGAGAGCTTATCATCTAGAAAGGGAGACCACCTTAGACAGACATTAAGCAGAATTATAAAAAAAATCACTTTGCCAACTCTATAGCATCTTACTATGCTGATTGTGAGACAGGGAACATAGATATAGTCAGAGTAGGGTGAGGGCCCCTGGAGGGGGCAGGGCGGGATATTTGCAGTCAGAGCGATGTAACTACATGCAAGGAAATGCCCCTGCTAAAACTCTATGTTAAACATTGGTCTCTAGAATCATTCTTCAGGGAAATCAGTTAATGTTCCCCAGATAAAGAAGAGTAGCACATGTTTTATTATGCTAAACATTTATAATCATGTGTAAAGTTCTCTTTAGCATACTAAAAGGCCCAGGCCTATGTGGTGTCTTTCTCCTTCAGATCTGATGAAGTACTTTTGCAAACTGGGCAACTAATTTAGCAAGTAAGCCCAGGCATAAACAACACAGTAAAAGGCAGGAAAGATTCCACCTTAAAGATAAGATTGCATTTTAATACCCAAGAACTTAAGAAGTTAGAAATTCTTAACTTACTCTTCAGCAAACAATACCTCAGCCCACCTTGGGGGCTGAGCAAGTGGCCTTGCTTCATATGCCCCCAGACCAAGATGCTGGTATCCCAGGGAGAAATCAGAGGAAGTTGCTTGTGTTAAGTCAAGTCTTAATATTCAGAGACCACTTAACAAGTCCACAGCCCTAAGTTTTTTTCATGTTCTCGAAAAATCCTCAGCTGCCTATAAAACCCCCTAGACAACGCACCACTACGGACTCTCTTGTCCCCTCCTGGCATAAGTCGGGAGCTCTGTCCCTTCACTGTATCTCTAAATAAAAGCCTGTACCTTGCTCTCCTACCTTGACTGTTTGTGAAGCTCATTCTTCGGCTCCGGAAACAAGAACCCCGGCATCAATGGGGTAATGACTATAATGAGGTGGGTGGGGGGACTTGATAATATGGTGAATGTTGAAACCACAATGTTGCTCATGTGAAAACTTCGCAAGATTGAATATCAGTGATACCTTAATTTAAAAAAAAAAGATTTCAAAAATCACTCTGCTGTTATTTCCTGGTTGTATTGCATCTTTCATTGGTAACTGATCACACCCTTCTTTTAAGAGTATTCTGTGGAGAACCTTGAGCTGTTTAATCATCAGAGAGAACCACTTGTAGCTAGGAGACATGAAGACATACAGTGGCAGACAATTTTATAAACTTCATCATGAAAGCTATCATGGAATTTATTCCAAGAAGTACAAAATATTCATCAATATATGCATGTTGACAAGATAACTTCTAATCATGGGTGGGAACTCACCAGTAATCTGTTTTCTTGAATCCTGCTCGTGACAAAAATCCGTGATTGTGGAAAACACACATTTCAGCTTTTCAAGTGAATTTTCTTATCCTAAACACACTTTGAAAACATCAGTGCTCCAGTGTGCAATGTTACTACACTTAGATTCTTTGGGGAATAAGGAGTTAAAATGAACATCACTTAAGGATCGCACTGAATTTACATTCAGTGTGAATTATTTCCAGGTACAGCTTCTGCTTGCGTAGGCAGCTGTAAGTGTACACAGTATTGAGGACTTTAGTGAAGTATTATTCTAATTTTAAACGTTTTATCTCTGCACGTTCTTCTACTAAAAAAAATATATATACCTGTAAGCCAAGTGGGAGGGAAAGGGACGAGGAGTAGAAGTTCGCGAAAGAACTCTCCCTACCTTACCAATTTAGGCACAACCAGCACTCCCCCCTCACCATTCCTTCCGATCTGAGTTGCTGTTGCGTACTTCACGTTTCCCTGAGGTGCTATTAGTTGGTAAATATACTTTTAAACCATTTCACTCTCCCCTTTTCTCAAGTATTTGATTACGTTCTTTTGTACCTTCTGTTATTTCTGCCTCTGGTAATTATATTCTTGGTAGAAATGTGTATCCTTGGAATTCATTTTCTCTCTCAACAGTTACAATATACATCACCACTAAGGCGCCACGGTCCCCGCCTTACACAAGTTAGTACATTGTGTCCAATGGGTAGCCGTTAAGTTTCTAAGACAAAGTGTTACCATTACAGGATCGTTAGCGCTTCCCTACTTCCTACCTGTTGCGGGGACTTGGTCTGAGGGTATGAATCAGATTCGCCTAAAGCATCCTTTTCCTTTTCCACCCATCGTCCGCCCCCTCCACCCCCCTCTTTCCGCTGCGGCTCCCGAACGCACGTCACCGAAGCCGGTCAGGGCTCTGCGGCCCAGCCCTCAGCTGGCAGGAACCTCAAGCCGGCGAAAGGAGCTTTATGGGGAGGGAAGGGAGGGCGGGGAGGGCGTGTCCGGCCCCGGTATGGAGACGAAGCGAAGCTCCCACTTCTTTAAAGCCAGCGGAGCGCGCAAAGAACGCCTTGGAAGAGAGGGCGCACCCAAGAAGGAAAGAACATACTTCAACTCCGCTCCGATCTTCGACCCCAGACCTCTGGAGTGGCCCGGATAGCCGGAGCAAGCCTACTGATCCTCAGGCCCCTCCTTCCCCTTCCCCGCCTCCTCTCAAGTCTTCCAATTCCCTTTCACTTCCTCCCCGTTGATCCGGAGAGTCGTCGTCCCGCCCTGCCCTGCCCCCGCCGCGCCCCTTCCCACCCCTCGCAGCCTTCCCAGTCTCCGGCCCCTTCCTCCCAGCGCCGCTCGTTTCCCCTTTTCGTTCGCTCTCTTCGTCCCCACTCCCCTTCATCCTTTTTGATTGGTCGAGCGCACCGGAGCCTGGTTGGCCAATCGGAGAGCAGGGCTGGCGGTGATGGGCGTGGCCGCGGCTCCGGGGCCCTCAGATCGAGGCTGCCTCCCCCTCGCAGCCGGCAGCACATTCCGCCGCCTTTGCTGCCGCCCGGCCCCGCAGTTGTCTTTGCCGGCGCTGCTGTCGCGCTGGGATTAGGGCGGGGGGGACGGGCGGGGAGAGGAGAAGGCCGCGGCGGAGGCAGGGGAGAGGAGGAAGGAAGCGGCCGTGCGGCGCGCAGAGCAGCTCAGGCGGCCGGGTTCCTGGGAGTGTCGGTGCGGCGTGGTGGTTGGGGCGGATCCCGCGGGGCCCGGGCGGGGGAAGGAGTTACCGGCCCGGCCATGGCGGACAACGAGAAACTGGACAACCAGCGGCTCAAGAATTTCAAGAACAAAGGCCGCGACTTGGAGGTAAACTCGGGGGCGCTGCAGCGGTGGGGGCTCTGGGCCTAGGGCCGATCTCCGCCGGGACTCCGAGTGTGGGGAGTAGGGGCTGGAGCCGCCGCCGGGCAGGGGGCAATGGCGCTGGAGACCGGCCGGCCCGTGACGCCTCTGCTAACGCGCGGGGAAGTTTGTGTCGGGCCTGGTTCGCCTTCGCTAAGGAGCAAGGTGCTGGGGTTCGGCCGGCGCGGCCTAGGCCCGCCCCGTGGAGCCGGCCGGCGCGGGTGCGAGGGGCTGGGCCGCGCGGCGGGGAGGCGGGCGCGGCGAGTGCGGAGGAGGCGTGCGAGTGCGGCGCTGCCCGGCGGGCCACGGCCCGGCCCCGGCAGCGGCGGCGATTCCGGCTCTCGCTCTGGCACCGAAGTCTAGCACTGCGGGGAGGAAGGCAGTGGTGGGAGGGTCGAGCGTGTGGCGACCGAGTGGGGCTCGGAACTTCCTCAGCGGGGCCGGAGGCGTCTCCACTTAAAGGCATTTTTTCTGGTCTTCCCGACTCCCGCTTTACCCCTGCCTCTCCTCAGTATCCGAACTACAGGAGTCAACTTCTCCGTTGAAAAAAACACCCCCGGCGTGAGAGGCCATCCTGGTGATGCTAACAGTGCCTTGCAGCGGCCTGTGTTTTACTCTGGATATAGCTGATTCAAGATGTGGCTCACGGTGTGCCCTCTTCCAGGCAAAGAATACCCCCCTTTTCAGCTTGTTCACAGATCTATTTACCCCCTCCTGAGAGACCACCAGCTGCATTCTTACACTTAAAAGTCCAAAGGGTTACACAAAGCTGTCATCCTCTAGTCTACAGTATCCTTTCCCTCCACCTGCTGGTGGTGGTAGTGGGGGATGGGGTGGGCTATGGAATGCACCATCACGTTTTATTATTTTTAGAAGGTGGAAAACACCTTAATTATCATAAATCCAGCTTCTCCCTAGGTTGGCTACATAAAATGTGTGCATTAAACACATATTACAGATTTTTGTTGGAAGACTTCAGTTTTAAGAGTCCAGGTGAATAGGGTAGTGAGGTTTTTTTTGTTGTTGTTTTAATACTTCCATTCTACATCTGAATCAAGAATATTTAGCTTTTAGGAAAAAGATGTCAGGTGGTATTTATGTTGCCTCTCTGTACGTTTTTATATTGAGATCTCCAAAGTTCTGTCACCTGTTTCTGAACTTTGAGCATTTGCTTGACTGAGGTGGTAACTGTTTTTTGGGCTTTCCACACAACCATTAAATCTCTAAGGAAGTTTGTGCCGTTTTAGTGGGTTTTATATTTTGAGGGACTGTTAAGCGTCTGGGACTGTGGTGGTTAATTCTGTGATTGTTTAAAGGTTAACATAAGACATCCCTTGTAATCCCTTTTTTTAATGAAAAAATTTTGACATCTTTTTTGAGGTAATTCACATGCCATAGAAATTATCACTTAAATATTCAATTTATGGCTTTTCAGTTATACTTAATTATGTAGCAATGTGATGTAAAATTTTTTTGACTAATATGAATATTTAGAATGAAAAAAATTGTAAAACTTAAAAACATAAATACCACAGAGTTACAGAATGCACAAAAATAGTAATTAGGTGCTTGACAAAATCTTCTAATTCTGCCTCCCTGCCCCCCATTTCTGGCTACATTTTTTTTAACAGTTTCATGAGATGTAATTCACATACCATACAATTCACTGATTTAAAGTGGTTTCTGGTGTTTTCACATAGCTGTGCAACAGTCAGCACAACCAGTTTTAGGAAATTTTCATCACCCAAACTCATTAGTATCACTCCCCCATTTCCCAGTTACTCTCTGTCTCCTTAAATTTGCCTATTCTGGAAATATCCTGTAAATGGAGTTATACAATATGTGATATTTTGTGGCTGGTTTCTTTCATGTAGCATAATGTTTTCAAGGTACACAGATGTTGTAATAATAATATATTGGTGCTTCATTCCTTCCTATAGCTGAATAATATTCTAGTGTATGGATATACCACATTTTGTTTATCCATTTATCATTTGATGGACATTTGCCTATTTCTACTTTTTAGCTGTTATGTACAATGCTGCTATGAATATTCAAGTACACATTTTTGGGTGGACTGGGTTTCATTTCTCATTGGTTATATATATGTGTCTCTTATTACTTTAGTCGAAATAAGACTGCTGACTATATTAGAACAATATTATGATATGTGATTTATAAAAATAAACTTAATCAGATTTTTTTGATAAGCTCATAGTGCTTTATGGGCATCCTCTGGTGAAATTGATAACCCTGTGTGTACATTAGCAATAGGAATAATTTCACTTTTCCACCTTAAGAAAATAAGTGATTTATGACTCTAATGGAAAGTCATACTTTCTCCTCACTTGCGACTTAGTCACATATGCCTGTGATGAGATAGAAACAATTTTTATTATTCCTAGAGGATCCTGGAATGACCTATTTCATGAATTTATTAATTATTTATATGCTGATGTCCCTCAAAACAGACCCATTCTGCCGCCCCCGTTTCCCCCCTCCTCCCCACCGTCCCAGTATGGTTACTATGTTGTGCTACAAAAGATTCTAAGAAAATACTGCTTTTTGGTTTGGGTCTTATGACACTTTTTTCATTGGAAGATCTTTGGAAAGAAGTATGGAATGATGCTGTTCAGTGAATTTTATTTAATCCAGTGTATCAAAATACTAATGCAACATGTAATCAAATGTAAAAAAAAATGAGATATTTTATATTATTTTCATACTAAGTCTTCGAAATCTAGTTTGTATTTTGCACTTAACAGCGTCTGTCAATTTGAAGTGATTATCTTTCCGGTGCTTAATAGCTGTATATGGCTAGTGGCTCCCTTATTGGACAGCACAGATTTTGAGGATAGCATGTAGAGTGAGGTAATTGTAGGAATTTTTGGTTGGATCTAAACATTGATTCGAAATTATGAAGAGTACGAAGTCCTAGAGTTCAGTTTAATCTGATCTCTAAGTTTGTGGCCTTGGGAAAATCAGTCTTTTTGTTCTTTCATCTGTAAAATTAGAGGTACTTGACATCTGCTTCATGAGTGTTGTGAAGATTAATAGGTTAATGTTAGGAAGATGCCTGGCAATTATCTGATCATTTTATCACCTTCAGTATTTTTGTTTGGCGGGAGGAAGGGGATTTAATAGGATTCAGTGTGATTGATTCTTTTACTCCCTTATTTGCAATTGTCTCTTTGTTTTTTCTCTGTATGCATATGTAATTTGAATTGCTTTGAACTTAAAATTACTGCAGAAATTTTTTAATGTAGAAATATGTCATTGCTCATTGAAGGGCAGTTTGGGAGGGAATTGGTGACCTTTCTAAAGTCATAATTTCTAAGTGTTACTGTTGAAACTGATCCACAGCTTTCAGTCTGATACTGATTTGTACCTTTCATTCTACTACTTATGGCTCCTACAAAATGTGGTCATGCTAACTTCTTGAAAGACAAAAGCATCAGTGAAAGCATATGTCAGTATCCATTTAAAATAATTTGCAGGAACTGTTTATTCAAAGATTGGGTGCTTTCATGCAGTGTGGTAAAGGATCGTTACTATTAGTTTGAGAAGAGTATAGAGAAGGTACGCACAGTGCAACACAGGAAATGGGTGGTGGCTAAACTTCAAATGAAGAGTTTGTCAGAATAAAGCAAATTAAACTAATCTACTTTATATTTAAAAAATACAGGGAGGAGGAGGATTCTCTTACAGACTTTCTGATAAATCTGCATAATTTTTATAGAAGTTCTGAGAGTATCCAGGTTTGACTGGAGCATATGTTAGAAAAATAATCAGACCTCATAAAATGATAACTTTAGGAAAAAAACTTACCCTAAAAATAAAAGCATATCATAATACTACATAATTGAAAACTTGTGATTGTCCAAAGAGCATAAAATATGAAGTCAGCTTGTATCTTAAAAAAGTTTAAAGTTCAAAGTTGGTAGAGTTTAATAAATTGATCAGCTGTTTTGTTGTTCAGAAATGGCCTTGGTGACTTTTTTAAACTGTACAGAGTGAAAAGCATTGTTAGGCTATTAAGTCTTGTTAACTTTTAGACACTGACCTCTCTCATCACAAATCTTGGAACATATTTACTATACTTAAAATAACTACAGTCTAATTTTTCATATAATAGTCCAAGCATGTGACAATATGAGATATTTGATAGAAATATAATTGGGAATTGAATAATTTGTGCTTCCTGCCAGCTTTCTGGCTTATGAGGCAACCAATTTCAGAATTGCCTCATTGATAATTTTCTTAGAGATATCCAGATGTCTGTTTATCATAGTCATTAGTATATCAAATGAGTATACAAGATTGGGAAGAGTTGTATGAGTGATTTAGCTTTAAAAGAGTGAAACTACTTTGGGAAAAATGGATAGGTAGTTTTTAAATATTGATCCCAACCCTAATAGTGGCTGTATGTCCTTTAAATATTTTTTAATGTTTTCTGGAGCAGCATACAGCTAGTTGAGGCCTGTAATAATGAAATAAGAGCTTGTTGTGAAATCTAAGCTTGAATGATTACTTTGGTACTTACTGGTTTAGTTTCAGATCAGAAAGGAAGAATGACTGAAGGGAACTAACTTTTTGAGCACCTACTGTATATGTTTTTGATTGTATTCTCATTTCTCTCATTCTCGTAAGTATGAATTATTCATTTTATAGAGAAAAATTATGGAGTTAAGTGACTTAAAAGCATAATATTGGAGGGAATGATTTTAACTCAGGTGTGTCAAAGGCTATACTGTTGTCATTATACCATATCCCTTTAACTTCTCTCAGCCTTCATACAGATACTAAAGTTGATTAAAAGGTTCTATGTAAAGGCATCTGGCATAGTCTGTGAGGAGGTATTCAGTAAGTTTCCTTTTTTCCCAGAGAGGTTTTGGGAAATTGTGTGTCATTTGTGAACTTTAAACCCTAGGGACACCATTCATTTACTATGCTTTTCCATTTATGTTTAGTAAATGAAGGGGCTGAGGGAGACTCCTTTTTTCTACATTTAATGTCAGAACAGTCTTTACATTGGCACCTACTTAATAAGAACAATATGTACATGCTTGTTAGTTCAAAAGTTTTCAAACCTTTGGGGCTCAAGACCAGCTTATGCTATTAAATATTAAGGTCCTTCAAAGAGCATTATTTGTGGGTTCCTATCAATGTTTACCATTTAGAAATTAAAACCAATGTTTTTAAAATATTCATAAAAATAATCATTTTATGTAAACATAAACTTCTCTAATGACTTATTTTTCAAAACCCATAAAATGTGTTGAAAAGAATTAACATGTTTAATGTTTTTTTTCGGTCTCTTTACTGTTTGGCTCAAGAAAAGATAGCTAGATTCTTATATCTGTTTCTGATTTAATCTTGTGATAATGATGTTTTGGTTGAAATATAAAGAACATCCAACTTCACATAGATAGGCAGTTGAAAAAGGAGGAATGTCTTAATAGCCTTTGCAGATAATTATGGAAATTGAATTTTCATATTTCAGTTGTACCATAAACTCCACAAATAGTTTCGTAAAGGTTAGTTGCAATGGGGATTTTGAAGCCTCATCAGTGAATTTTTCTTACTCTTGTTTCATTAAAACCCATTGGTCTGTCTTGCACTTGGAATGTATCTCTTACCCATCTCTGATTTTGCAACATTGTGTGTATTGGTCATTTGGAAAATATTAGTTCACTGAGTTATGCAGATCTTCCAAATGCTGACACATTTCATTATATAATGAAAATTCACCATTATTCACAATATATTAGTGGCACCACATAGTTTATCAGAAAAATTTTAAATATTGGGATGTGTCAAGCACACAGTAGTGAACACAAGTTTTCCAAAATTCTTAGTTTAACTTGAAAGCTCAAATTTTATCATTAGCAACAAATACTATAAATTGTTTTTCTTGAAGCCATAAGCTCACTTTGCTCAATTTATGAAAACATCTGCCAGGCATTGTCTGAATAACCATAATTTATCAGTCTTTTGAGTTAGAATGTTGTTCCATGAAAAAAGTGGCTAGTTCAACTTACAACTCAAACAATTACACAAATACTTTTTCCTTGAGATGGTCATCCATCCTATGAAATGGGTATACTGCAGAAGTGGTTTATGTGTAATCCCATTTTATCACAATTTTAGAAAGAAAAGGATGGTTTTTAATAAAAGTAATACTTTTTTACTGTTTCATCAAAGACATTCTTAAGTGAATTGACTTTTTTTTTTTAACTGAAATACAATGACTAATAACAGCCTGGTGACATTGTCTTTAATTCATGGTAAAGCTCTACTGCATTTTAACCCACTTCATTGCATTGCAGTGCAAATGTTAACACAATTAAAAAGTAGTAGTAATAATATTAAGAAAATTATTTTGACCTTGTGCACCCTCTGAAAATGTCTCATTGTCCCTACAGGGGCCGATCAACCACACTTTGGGAGTCACTGTCTTTATTATTGTTGCTTTTGGTACAAGTGACTGTCACTTTTAATTAGTAAAGGTTCTTAAAAGGCTTTATAACCACACAGTTAAAGGACAGACTATGGAGTCGCTTATACCTAGATTTGAACCTCGGTTTCTCTATTTAAATAGTTATTAAAGTTAATGTAATCTCTCTAAAAGCCATTTAAATATACTTAACAGTGCCTGGCATATGATACACACAGAGTGAATGGAAGCTCTTTACATTATATCCAAATAATCCCATGTTCCTGTGAGAATAGTGTTTTGTTTGTACTCCCTTTGTACCACTGTACACCATAATTCAGATCATGTCACATGAATTGGGGAAGGCTTCCTTTTCACTTTATTAGCACTCAAGTGAAAGCTTTTCTCCTATGCCCTTAAACCAAATTGTCACAAAATTGCTAGTTTCTGATTTCATGTCTCTAATCCTGTGTTGTAAATAGGTTAGTAAATAGTTTGTGTAGTTTGTAACTGTTCTCCCACAAGATTGTACGTTTAACTAAAAAGTAGCTCTAATTCACACTATTTAGTACCCATAATGAAAAATGAATTAAGGTCATAGACTTTGCCAGTAATATAAATTTTGCTTGATCATTTAAAGTGCTAAACTTTTTCTCTCACAACATATTTACTATTAGAATAAAACTTGATTCGCTGTCAGGTTTTTGGGGGGGATTTTTTTTTTTTTAAGTATCATTGATAAACAATCTTACGAAGGTTTCACATGAACAACAGTTTGGTTTCAACATTCACCCATCTAGCTGTCAGTTTTACCCTAACTTTAATTTACATTAAACTTGAGGTAAATTGCATTTTCAGTAATGTATTTTGGCAAACCTGGAATTTCATTAAATTTTTATCAACAAAAGTTCGAATCTTAAGATAATGTGGCGTTTAATAATTTGGTGATAGACATTTTTTATTATTAGGAAGCAAATCATGTGCTGTCTCAATTTCCTGTTCTTGAATAAAAGCTTTAGTTGCCCAGTATCTATTGTTAATACTTGTTTTAATTTTATAACATGTCTTTGTGGTTCCTTGAAGTAGGTGGCTACATGAATTTATTGTTACAGTAGTTGTAGCCTGAAAGTCCTACAAGTAGTCTCTAGCATTAATTATATGAATTCTAGTCAAAGTCTAGGGAGGACTCTGATCAAGATATATTTAATTGCTTGCTTATACCTGAATTAATCACTGGGCAGAATAATATGGTTCTGTGCTTGGCCAGCACGACATCATGTGCCAGGTATTCAGCTATGTGTATGTGTATATTGTAGGTGGTGAAGAGTTTTGGTACCTCCATTTAAGTCCCAGGTCTGCCACAGGAATGAGGAGTCTATTAGAGTCAGAAGAAAGGAAGAAAAAACTTATTGAAGACCAAATTATAAAGCACACCTCAATACAGATGTAGAATATTTCCTTCCTTATTTTGCCTTTGACTGTTACATGCTCATTGTACTACAAGTATATCTGTAGAATTGAGTTCATTGTTGATTAACTGTTTTCTCAAATATATCAGAGTATTCACATTTTTTCTTTTAATGTCTTGAATAATTTTTCTTAATTCTCTTTTGTTCAGCTTTAAAACAGTATTACATTTAAATGATCAAAAAGCGTAATTAGGACTAATAAACAAAAAATACCAATATCATTAGTTCTGAGGGAAATGTAGATCAAAACCATAATGAGATATCACTGCAACCTACTGGGATGGCTGTAAACAAAAAGAATAAAAAGTGTTGATGAGGATGTAAAGAAATTGGAACCCTCACACATGGCTGATGGGAATGTAAATGGTGCAGCCACTTTGGAATGGAGCTTGGGAGTTTATCAGTTTTTCAACAGTTAACATGTGACCCAGCAATTCCACTCCTAGGTATAAACCCAAGAGAATTGAAAACAAATGTCTTCACAAGAACTTGTACATGAATATTTATAGCAGCATTATCCATAATGACCAAAACATGGAAATAACTCAGTGTCCATTAACTGATGGATGGATAAACAAAATGTAGTCCATACATGGCATAAGGAGGAATGAAGTACTGCTTCATGCTACAGTATAAGTGAAGCTTGAAAACATTATGATACCTGAAAGAAGCCAGGCACAAAAGATCA
The DNA here is from genome assembly GCF_040802235.1 of Manis javanica. Lineage (NCBI taxonomy): Eukaryota > Metazoa > Chordata > Mammalia > Pholidota > Manidae > Manis > Manis javanica. Next base: position 143,550,273 of record NC_133158.1, read on the forward strand.
CATATTCTGTAGTTCCATTTATATGAAATGTCTAGAATAGGCAAGTCCAGAGAGACAGAAAATAAGACTAGTGGTTGCCAGGACCTGGGACGGCGGGAAATGGGGAATGACTGCTAATGGGTATGGGGCTTTTTGTGGTGAAGAAAATGAACTGGAATTAGATGGTAGTAATTGATGTGCAACATTGTGAGTATACTAAAAAGCACTGGATTGTACACTTTAAGTGGGTGAATTATATCTGAATAAACCTGTTTAAAAAAATACACAAAATTTAATTAAGAGAAGTAGGGACTGTGACAGCTTTTCACTAACTAAAAATCAAAGGTGAACTCTTGGCAGCTCTTTTTCACTGATTTCTGTCTATATTGAATTCATTTGTTCAGCAAATATTTATTAAGCCTCTGTATCTAAGGTTCTGTATGCAGTGAGGAGCAATGAATGGCATAGGCTAAATGCCTATTCTCATGGAGTTTACATTCTAGCAGGTCAAGATCTTGCTCTAAACTCACCATATGGTGATATTTAACCACTGTGAACTATTGTAGATTTCTTTCTTTCCTAAACTCACATTTATGATAAATAATAAATCAGATTTGAAGGGAAGGACATCCTAAATGTTTATGTCCAATAGCTCTTCCCTTAAGATTTTTGAAAAAGCTTGATTTTTTTTTAGAATGGGAAGACCTAGGACTGCATCAGCATGGTTATATGCTGTTAGGAACACTTAATAATTTTTGTAGCCTCGATTTCTGTAAAATTAAAATCCCACCTTAGTGGGTACTTGAAAAGCTTTTATGATTTCAGGGGACACTGTATTCAAACTAGCTCAAATAAGGGTGGGATATTAGGAAAATTAGGGAACCGATCCTCACATTATCTAGGTAGGAGTATCTTGGGGTAGGAAATCATGGGTCTTCACTGTACTGCTCTGCCAGCCACTAAGTCAGTTACTAAGTTTTATTCTTCTTAGGTACTGTCTTTAAGTCTTCATGTAATTTTGTGTTCCATTAAGGAGAGAATCTGAGCTAATAAGTTCTGCCCAAGGTGAAATAGGTTATTTTTACTGCTGGCCTGCGTATTGGCTTTCCTGAGCCAGGTGCTTTCCCCTTCACCCCCACCACGTCTGCTGTGGTGTGGGGAACAGGGCGTGCCACAGGATGAGAAACAGACTTTTCCTGCTTCTGCAGCACTATCCCTGGAGAGAGAAGTTCTCTAGACAAGACTGTAAGAAGACATCATTGAATGTCACTCCATTCTTCTTTTTCTGTAATCTTTCTACTCACTGTTAAAATCTGGGGCAAATCATTATTACTTCATTATCTCATCTCCATAGTGGTTGCCTTATTTCACTATTGCTTTTCTCCAATTCATAAAATAACCAGTGTGCTACTTTTAAAAAATAAATCACATACTCCCCTGCTTCAGTAGTTTCCTACCACATTATCCCAAACTTATTACTGAGATCCTCAGGGCCTTGCTACATCTGGTCCCTGTCTATTTCTCCTGCCTCCTTCACTTTTTTATTTCCCACAGTTGTTATACTCTCATTCATTTTTTATTTCCTCTAGCTCAAACATATAAATAGTCTTCTCTTGTGCAGGCACTCACACATGTTACTGTCAGAAAGCCTTCCCCATCCACTTATTAAATCACCTGGTTGCTTTCCTGAAGAACACTAATCATTTTTTAGTGTATTTACTCAATGTTAATTTATTCCATCTATAAGCTCTCAGACTATAAGCTCCTTGAGAGTATGAACCTTGTCTATTTTGTAAACCACTCTTCTTAATTCTCATCGCAGAGCCTGGCATATAAGTGATACTTAAGTAAATGTTTAAGGAAATTAAATGAAACTTTAAAAAAGGCATTAGAATTAGTGACAATCAAAATTTTAATTCAGGTTAATTTTTCCTTTTGAAATGGTAATGCATTGTAATTACAGAAATTTTTTAGAAAAATAATCCTTCATAATTTTACTGCTGTTAATCTTTTCAGAATGTTTCCTTTTTCTTTTATACATTTTTTCGAATATATTTGAAGCCTGTCTGGGTTCTCATGAGAATAACTTATAAAAGAAAACTGCAAAATTTCTCAGCCCTGCCATTGTTGCTATTTTGGGCCAGATGATTTTTGTTGTGGGAAGCTGTCCAGTGCACTCTAGAGTGGTTACCAGCATCCCTTTACTCTGCCCATCAGATGCCATAGCATACTTCTCCCCAGTTGTAACAACCAAAACTGTCTACAGAAATCGCCGAATGTCCCAAGTGGCGAAATCACCCTAAATGAGAAGCCCTGGGATGTACTTCCTTTAGTAAACTCCCCAAACACCACTGCTATTTTCATTTTTCAACTCCTACATCTTCAGTGAATTCCTGTTGTCTGTAAGTATCAAATCAAAATTTCTTAATAAGCTAGGTATTTCAGGCTCTTGTTTCAGTTAAAAAACACTTAGCAGATCTAAGTGTTTGCTGCATAAATTCTAGTAAAGGGACAAACACTAATGTATCTGACCAGGTGTATTCTTACCTTTTTAGTTTATAATTTCCCATTCATAAACCTTCATCTTGGACTCTGCTCCCACTTCAGGGGGTGATCTACCTCACCTTTAACATTCATTTCTGCTTTTCTATTTTTGCTTTTATTGGGTTCCTTCTGGAAGCACCTTCTGGTCTTCCCTTTACCTTGCCATTTCTTATTTCCAGGTTGAACTTAACCTTCCAGACATCAGTTTTTTCTCATTGCACCAGTTCATATCAGTCATTATTCACTAAACTCTTAGAGTAGTTATTTACATATCCATGATTTGCTGTTTCCTCATGTAAGACAGTGTTTTTATTTGTTATGTGTTTTGTAGAGAAGAGAGTATTGTAAAAGAATATATTATGACTTACATATCAACAAATCAGATAACTTACATGGAACATACAAATTCCTAGAAGCACACAACCTACCAAGACTGAAACCTGAAGAAATAAAATCTGAACAGACCCGTAACTAGGAATGAGATTAAAACAGTAATAATCAAAAATCTCAAAACAAACCAAAAGAAAGTCCAGGCGCTTAACTGGTGAATTCTGCCAAACATTTAAAGAATTAACACCAATCCTCAAACTTAAAAAAACTGAAGAGAAGGGAACACTTCCAAACTCATTCTATGAGGCCAGAATTACCCTCATACTAAAAGTCAAGACACTACAAGAAAACGGCAGACCAATATCCCTGCTGAATAGTGTAAAAATCCTCAACAAAATACTAGCAAATTGAATTCAGCAACATATTAAAAGCATTATACACCATGACCATTCCAGGACTTATCCTAGAATGCAAAGATGGTTCAATATATGAACATCAGTCAGGGTAATTTAACACATTAACAGAATGAAGGACAAAACCACATGCTGTCAATCGAGAAAAAGCATTTGGCAAAATTCAACATTCTTTCATGATAAACACACTCAACAAACTTGGAAGGGTACCTCAACATAATAAAGACCAAATATGAAAAGTCCCAGCAGACATCATACACGATGGTGAAAGACTGAAAGGTTTTCCTGTAAAATCAGAAACAAGGTGATACCTAACCACTTTCACCAGGTCTGTGCAGCATAATACTAACAGTCCTAGCCAGAGCAGTTAGGCAAGATAAAGAAATACAGTCATCCAATTAGAGAGGAAAAAGTGAAATTACCATTTGTTAGCAGATGGCATGATCCTACATATATAGAAAACCCTAAAGATCCACACCCCCCCAAAAAAAATGTTACAAGTAATAAGTGATTTAGTAAAGTTGCAAGATGTAAATTATTTTCAAAAATAGAAAAATCCATCCTAAAATTCATATAAAAAACTCAATGGACCCTGAATAGCCAATCTTGAAGAAAAGTTAGAGGTCTCACATTTCCTGATTTTACCATTCAATGGGAAAAGGACAGCCTTTTCACAAATCGTGCCAGGAAAACTTGATATCCACAAGCAAAAGGGTCAAGTTGTACCTTTATGTAACACCATATACAAAAATTAGCGACATGGATCAAGGATCTAAATATAATACCTAAAACAATAAAAACTCTTAGAAGAAAAAACATAGGGAAAAACTTCATGTAAATTGGATTTGGCAGTGATTTCTTGGATATGGCAGTAAAGACATATATATACAAGTTAGGTGAATATAGAAAACTCTGGAAATACATTTTTGCCTTTATTTTCTAACTTTTCCAATAACTTTTGAATTTAGTACATTTCCCTATTGCTTGAATATTATTTAGTGAAACAATTACATTCTTCTACTAATAAATTGTTTCAATACTTAGATGTGGATCATTTTAAACTGTGGTATCTGTAGAGTAGAAAACTTGTTAAAACTAATCCAATAGCTTGCCAAAGTTAAATCTGGCCTCCTACCCTGAACTTACTTTCAAACTTCTCTTATACTCAATCTCCAATAATCTTTTTACTTGTGAGAGATAAGAACTTGATTCTGCTTATGAGGGCAGTTGCCCATCACTAGTAGTGCTAATTAGAGCTTTTCTCTATTACCACTGTTAATAAATATTATTTCTGAGAAATAAATCCACAGTTTGAATGACAATTTAACATTAAAGCACTTAAAATTTCTCTTCTATTGTTATAAGAATAAAATTGGAATTTATTTGCTAATCACACTCAGTTTGCCAACATACATAGTATTTGGCAAAGGCATGAATAAGCACCCTGATGGCTCCTGCTAGAGACATCAGTAAGTGGTGATGAAAGGAGGGAGAAATAGGAAAGGAATTGGAAGACCGACTTCTGAAATTATGTATTTATCATTTGGTTTACCATATTTACTGAGTTAAACAACTGTTGTACCTACCAAGTGTCTTTAAGATGTGACTGTTTGGATTGAAAATGCCAGTAACTCACTTTTCTCTCAAATGTGTAGGTTAGCTTTTTATGATGGTTGATTTGACTCCTTGCCTGCCTTTCCATTCCTGGCTTCTGACACTCTTCAACAGATTCTGCATGTGCCATCTTTTATAATCCACTCCTTTTGTATGTGCTTCATTTTCTACCTGGAATGACTGTCTCAGTGAGTTTCCATTCACTTAAAAGATTCAGCTTGTATTTCTTTATTATTTTGCCTCTCTACTATCAAAAGCAGTGTGCATGTTATAACACACTACATTTATTAGATGAGTAAAATGAAGTAACATGTTTAGAATGGTACTTAGCATTCAGTTTTACTAAATGTTAGGCCTTACTACTATTTTACTAAATTATATTTCTCTGTCATAAAAGTACTACCTCCTTAAGACCATGGATATAATGTGCCTGGTCCGTAATTATTGGCAAATAAGTGATAAATATTTGAGCGATTGAGTGAATGTTTTCCAACAGGAAAAGTCTAAATAGTGATACAATAGTAATCTACGTTCAGGGGGAGGATATGTATGTTTGTGTACATATAACTTCCTTTTTTCAGATAATTTTAAGGTTTTGATTGACATATTGATACACAATCTTTTTTTTTTAAGAGGGCATCTCTCATATTTATTAATCAAATGGTTGTTAACAACAATAAAATTCTGTATAGGGGACTCAGTGCTCAATGTACAATCATTAATCCACCCCAAGCCTAATTCTCATCAGTCTCCAATCTTCTGAAGCATAACGAACAAGTTCTTACATGGTGAACAAGTTCCTACATAGTGAATAAGTTCTTACATGGTGAACAGTACAAGAGCAGTCATCACAGAAACTTTCAGTTTTGATCACACATTATGAACTATAAACAATCAGGTCAAATATGAATATTCATTTGATTTTTATACTTGATTTATATGTTGATCCCATATTTCTCCCTTTATTATTATTATTATTTTTATTTTTAATAAAATGCTTAAGTGGTAGGTAGATGCAAGATAAAGGTAGAAAACATAGTTTAGTGCTTTAAGAGGGGAAATGTAGATGATCAGGTGTGTGCCTATGGACTAAGTATTAATCCAAGCTAGACAAGGGCAGCAAAACATCCACGGATGCAGAAGATTTCTCTCAAAACAGGGGGGGTGAGGTTCTGAGCCTCACCTCTGTTGATCCCCAATTTCTCACCTGATGGCCCCCCTGCGACTGTGCCTGTCTTAGGTTGTTCCTCCCTTGAGGAATCTTACCCGTCTGGCTAACCAGTCATCTTCCGGGGCCATACAGGGAAATGTAAAGTTGGTAAGTGAGAGAGAGGCAATATTGTTTGAAAAGGTTAGCTTTTTACTTCTTTGCAGATTTATGCCCTGTGATACACAATCTTATATTGGCTTCAAATGTACAACACAGTGGTTCAACAGTTTTACCCATATTATTAAATCCTCATCCCCTATAGTGTGGTTACTATCTGTCAACATAGAAAGATGTTACAGAATCACTGACTATATTCTTCATGCTGTACTACCGTCCCCATGACCCACTTATATTGTGATTGTGAATTATTGTGCCCCTTTATCTGACTCTCCTTCCCCCTTGGTAACCACTGGTCACTTCTCAGTGTCTATGAGTCTGCTGCTGTTTTGTTCTGCTTTGCTTTGTTTTTGTATTCCACAAATAGGTGAAAACATATGGTATTTGTCTTTCCCACCTAGCTTATATCACTGAATGTAATGCATTCTAGATCCATCCCCGTTGTTGCAAATATAGGATTTCTTTTCTTTTTATGGCTGAATAATATTCCATTGTGTATGTATATCACATCTTCTTTATCCATTCACCTGTTGATGGACACTTAAGTTGCTTCCATATCTTGGCTATTTCAAGTAGTGTGGCAATAAACATAGGGGTGCATATATCTTTTTGAGTCAGTGATCTTGTTTTCTTCAGGTAAATTCTTAGAAGTGGAATTACTTGATCTAATGGCATTTCCATTTTTAGATTTTTGAGGAGCCTCCATAGTGCTTTCCACAACGGTTACACCAGTTTACATTCCTGCCAACAGCATAGGGGAGTTCCCAATTCTCCACATCCTCACCAACATTTATTTCTTATCTTTTAGATAGTGGCTACTCTAAGTGGTGTGAGGTGGTATCTCATTGATGTTTTGATTTGCATTTCCCTGATGATCAGTGTTGTGGAGCATCTTTTCATGTGCCTGTGGGCCATTTGTATTTCTTCTTTGGAGAAATGTCCGTTCAGGTCCTCCACCCATATTTTAATTGGGTTGTTTGTTTTTTTGGGTGTTGAGACATACGAGTTCTTTATATATTTTGGATGTTAACCCCGTATCACATAAGTTGTTCACGAATATATTCTCCCATACTGTAGGATACCTTTTTGTTCTGCTGATGGTGTCCTTTACTGTATAGAAGCTTTTTAGTTTGGTGTAGTCCCACTTGTTCACTTTTGGTTTTGTGTCCCTTGCCTGAGGAGAGGTGTCCAGGAAAAGATTGCTCATACTTAGGTTCAAGAGATTTTTGCCTATGTTTTCTTCTAAGAGTTTTATGTTTTCATGATTTACATTCAGGTTTTTGATCCATTTCAAGTTTACTTTTGTGTATGGAGTTAGACAACTTTTTAAAAATCACTTCATCAAGATATAATTTACCATGTATAAAATTGATCCATTTTAAGTATACAATTCAATGATTTTTGGTTAATTTTCAGAGTTGTACGACCATTACCATAATCCAGTTTTTAGGATATATCCCAGTGCCTGACAAAAAATCTTGTGCTTGATTAATTTTTGTTTTGTTTTTTGTGCTACTCCCTAAGTATTAACATTTCTTGGGCATGAATGATTGGCTGGATGAAATAAAATCAAAACATTATATTCCTTATCTTTTGTATGATTAACTTTAGAAAGAAATTTCTTTAGATGTTTTTCTAGTGAGGTTGAGTCTTTACTGATCTAAAGCCTAACTTTTTACTCAAGAAAATTTAGACATTCAGATTTCATACAGTATATCATTACACCAGTATCTTAGAGTTCTAAAAAAAAGCTTTCGGGAAATACATTGGTGAAAGGTAATTTAGTAATTAAGTAGCCATAAATTGTAAAGAAAGTGCTAGACTTTATACCTCGTTAGAGTAGAGACAGTGCTTAATCCCTAGTGGTAGGCACATAGTAATTATTTGTTAAATTAAAAACTGCATTTTTTTTTTAAGATAGAAATACCATTCTGTGTTCTGTAAGAGTCACTTGTTTGAATTTTTTGACAATTTCTTGTCCTCTATTGCCTGAATCTAGAATTTTGTCATTGTACTACAAACAACGAAAAGTAAAACCTCTGGGGATCTGCCTGCACTCTACTCGCTCCTTCTCCCCCCCTTCAATCCCCCCCAGTTTATAGCCTTTGTCCTTTAGATAGCTCTTTGGCCTATAAATAAGCCTCTAGCCAATTTGGCAGCCTTTTGGAATTCAGATTGACAGCTTACTGCATCAGAGTAATTTATGTGATTGTTGCACCAATACTTGTATGTAGTATGTAAAAACTCTGCTCTTTAGAATTAGCAAAAGAAGCCTTATATACACCTTTTGTGGGACCCAGAGAAATAAAAGTTCTTGATTGGAGATGGAATTGTGACTTTAAAATGTCTAAATATCTAATGCCACTGTTTAAAGTATTTGTCTTTGTAATAAAAAACATGGGTGAATGCTGCTAGGATGGTGCACAGGGTGTCTTTCTACTAATTCATTCAGTCTTCTCTATACCTTGGAGATAATAGCTTTTTCTCAAGAGAAGAAAACTTCCTTCTTTCTTATTCTATATTAAAGAGATTGTCAAAGCTCTTGCTTTGCAAGTAAGTTTCTGTGGATAGTAATAGTTGAGAGGCTGTGTAACAACTACAGCATTAAATTGGTTTGCTAAATCCATTATTAATAGTTTCAAATTGTCAGAGACTCCCATGTTTAATATTATATACTGTAATGGGGAAGATACTTTTTGGTGTAAATAAAATGCCTATGTAAATATACAGTAGTTGTTTTGGATTTATTTAAGTTTGCTTTATTTAAAAGTTAAAATACATTATACTGTAATCTTTCTTCTTTAGATGGAATAGTTGCAAATAAAGACTTTTCTCAGATTAGAATTGCCTCTGTCCCTCCGAAGTCTACCTTTTATTGAGCAATCTTTTAAGTAGTACATTTTACAGGTTTTATTTTCTGTGTCAGTCATAGGACACAGTTTTTTGTTGTTTACCAGAGTTGTTTATAGCTTTTGTATTGCAATGCAGTGCATAGCCTATTGTCTTGATAATAGTACTTTTGATTTAGTATGAACCATAGACTTTTTTTTTCCTATTAAGGTATGATTAATATACACTCTATGAAGGTTTCACATGAAAAAATAATGTGGTTACTACATTCACCCACATTATCAAGTCCCCCACCCATACCCCAATGCAGTCACTGTCCATCAGTGCAGCAAGTTGCCAGAGATCTACTATGTCCCTTCTCTGTGATACACTGTTCTCCCCGTGATCCCCCACACCATGTGTACTAAACATAATACCCCTCAGTCCCCTTCTCCCACCCTCCCACACCCCTCCCTTTTGCTAACCACTAGATCATTCTTGGAGTCTCTGCGTCTGCTGCCATTTTGTTCCTTCATTTTTGCTTCATTGTTATACTCCAGGAATGAGGGAAATCATTGGCATTTGTCTTTCTCCGCCTGAACCATAGGCTTTCAAATTGACTTAAACCCTGTTTGACTTTAAGACTTACGGAAAACAATATGGCTTAGTGGTTAATAGGCTTTAAGACTGTCTGAATTCTAATCTTCGTATCCCATTTCTAGCTATGTGGCCTTGACCAAGTACTTTTAACTTAACCAAGTTTCCTTGTAAGAAGAAATGTTTTTTCTTCTTACCACTGAAGTCCACAATGATCAAATGATAGTGAATGTGGAAACTCTATTGTAATACTTGGCTAATTATTTTTACTCATTTTAAGCTTATCTTATTTTCTTTTTAATTGGTATTTTTTAAATGCCTGCCTATTTGAAAGTTAAAAATGATCAGCAAAGGTTGACTTAAGATAGAATAAATTGGTTTTGCCAAAAATTGAGGTTAAGATTTCTGCATATACAAGATTTGCCAGTGCATTTTGAAAAGGAATAACAACTTATTCTTTATGTTATTTCTTATATGTAGAATGTAAATTCTAGTGGGGGAGTGAAGACCCAATAGGCAAGTAAAGTTACATGGACTTTACTGTATTAGAATGTGTTATTGGTGTGGAGAAAAATAAGGCAGAGAAGAGGAAGACAGAGTACACAGGGAGAGTTGCTGATGGTTAGGAAAGGGAAGACCTCACCATGGAGGTGACATTTAAAAGACTCAAAAGATGAGAGTGAACACAGGTAGTAAGGGAAGAGCACTGTAGCCTTAGGAAATAGCAGTACTAGTAATCATAATAGCTAACACATATGTTGCATGTGCCAGGAATTGTTTAAGCACTTCACATACATTTATTTAAGCTTACAGTATCCTATGCAGTAGGTCTTTTTTACTATCCTATGAAATAGGTATTCTTCATTTTATAGATGAGAAACTAAGGCATGGAGAGGTAATAAATAATACGGCAGAAAACTGAACCCAAGCAGTTTGGCTTGGAATCTGTCTTCTTAAGAGTGGCTGTATAGTGTATTAGTGTATAGTGTATTAGTAAAGGCAGAGTCTAAGGGTAGAAAATAGGAAGGCCTGCAAACCTAGAAAAAATTACATCTTTATTTTTACTAACTTCTAACTGAAACAGTATTTCCTTCATTTAATAATGTAGCCAATAAACCTTAGTAGTTATTAAAGTTACCTGTGACTTTGTCACCACCAATAAAAATAACAATATTGTTTCAAGATATACTGAAATACCATATGTGGTCTTCATTACTTCAAAATTATAGTAGTTATTAGACCCATTGCTAAATTGCATTTAATATAATAAAGCACATGGTTATAATTTGTTTTTTTATATATATTTTTAACAACTGCCTATCAGTATAATTGTTTTTCTTTTTAAAAATCTTATGTATTTTCTGTATTTAAAAAACACTAAGAAGGTATCCATTGATTTCACCATGCTGCCAAAGGAGTCTGTGGCACACAGACATGAAGATTGTCTGATTTACTTTGGTTGCTGTGATATTGGCCAGGGGAGATAAAGAGGAGAACTGTAGAGGGAGTCAGGAGGCTTTTGCAATAATCTAGTTGAGAGATAATGGTGAGTTGAACTAGAGCAGTGTTGAAGTTGGTGGTGATATATATGGATTTCTGATAAGTTTTGAAAGTTGAACCAATAGGATTTGCTAATAGGTTGAATGTATAATGTGCAAGAAAAAGAAGCAGCAAGGATGGTGCCAAGGTTTTTCGTCTGTGCAACAGGAAGAATAGAGTTGTCATTTGCTGAAAATCTCTTGATGAAATTTTTTTTGTTGTTTCATTAATCTGCAGTTAATGAGGAACATTGTGTTTACTAGCTTCCCGCCTTCACCAAGTCCCCCCACATAACCTATTACAGTTACTGTCTGTCAGCATAGTAAGGTGCTGTAGATTCACTACTTGTCTTTGTTGCACAGCCCTCCCCGTGCCTCCCCCCCATTATACATGCTAATCATAATGTCCCCTTTCTTCCCCCCAACCCCCTTATCCCTCCCTTCCCACCCATCCTTCCCAGTCCCTTTTCCCTTGGTAACTGTTAGTCCATTCTTGGGTTCTGTGATTCTGCTGCTGCTTTGTTCCTTCAGTTTTTCTTTGTTCTTATGCTCCACATATGAGTGAAATCATTTGGTACTTGTCTTTCTCTGCCTGGCTTATTTCACTGAGCATAATACCCTCTAGCTCCATCCATGTTGTTGCAAATGGTAGGATTTGTTTTCTTCTTATGGCTGAATAATATTCCATTGTGTATATGTTCCACATCTTCTTTATCCATTCATCTACTGATGGACACTTAGGTTGCTTCCATCTTGATGACATTTTTAATCTATAATTTGGGATATAGCATAAATTTTTAAACAGTAACATAAGACTTATAAAATACAAAGGTACAAAGAGTAAAAGAACCCATAATCTCACCCCCAAATGAACTACATGAGATGGAATAGAGTACATATGTTTGTTGAAGATCAAACGTTCAGTTTCAGATATGAATTTGAAATACTCATTAGGCATGTGTTGCTCCAGGCGAAAGGGGTTTTCCACACTGGGCAGGTTCACTGCGAATTTGATGAAACCAAATAATGACAGCAGAACGTTGTGGGTAAAAAGGGACTCATACCAAGCTTTATTCTTAGGGCAGTAATACAGCTATGTACAAATGGCCAGCCCCTTTCCATCTCTGGCCCAGCTACAGCCTCTGCTCCCCAGGCACTGCCTTTGCTGGTAGCTTAGTCTCCTGCTCCCCAGTACAGGACTCTTTTCTCCCTTCCTGACACCAGGGCTCAGCGGCTTCCCTCTGCCAGCCTCCCCTCTCTTCTGCTTCCCAGCACAGGTCTCTGCTACTTCTGCCTCCTGCTCCCCTCTGACCTTCTCCCCTTCTCCCTGCCCCACCCCCTTCCTTCTGTGACTGACAGTTTGCTCTAGGTAGGCAGCTCTGTCAGCAGGTTAAACAGCTCACTGTCAATGGGCATGCAAGCAGGCTAAGTATGTATACAACAATGGGAAATACTAGAATCAGGAGAATTTTGGCCATAAAATTTCCATTTTCCTTTCAGCATCAAAGTATTACTTTGTGATTTGATACTTACACTTAATTTGTCTTGCTATATGCAATTATTAGAAAGAATGAAGAGAGCATATACAAAGAAAAAGAACTTGAATTTGTATTGTTTTTGAGCATTTAGATGTTTTACAGTCAGCATGTATCCATGAGTTAGGTAACTTTAAAATGAGAAAAACACATGTTAACAGATTAGAGAATGGTTACAGCATGTGACAAAGTATGTGGTCATTATTAGAAAGAATGAAACAGATCTGCATATACTGCCATAAAAGAACTATAAAATCTGTAAGTAAAGAAAAATAAGGTGAAGAACAGAATAAATAGATGAGTCACAATCACAGTAAATCTAACACAGTGAAATTTACCTTCAGAGAAAGAGACTGGATAGGCAGGAAGATTGCTGCTTTTTTTAAAAATGAATCTAATAACCTTATCCACATATTACTTATGTAAGTGTCATAGTACATACAGGTGGTGAGCTTAGGTTCTTTTATTATTTGTATCTTTGTATTTTTATAATTCTTATGTTACAGTTTTAAAATTCTATGATATATCTGATATAGATCTATTGATATCAAAGAGATGTTTAACATTTGAGAATGTAAATGAAATGAATATAGAAAATCTATATAAATAAATCTTTATTATGAATAAAATATGACTATGTACATATATGGCTAGAAGAAAAGATTAAGGGATGTATATCAAAATGGTTTTTTTTGGGTGATAGAATTTGAGGTGATTTTTAAAATATATATGTTTTTTAAATTTTCTGTAGACTATGAGAAGACAACGAAATGAAGTTGTAGTTGAATTAAGAAAGGTAAGTCTGATTAATGGGTATTTTCAATCTTAATTCTAACAACATTACAGCATAAACAGAAGATATCAAATGTGTATTAATCTCAAGTGCTTAGCATTTCTTTCTCTTTTGAAAACTGAAAGATTTCACTGAATTTGACAAGTTATTGAAGTTGGCAAGATATAACTTGTCCACTATCCAAAAATACAGATAAATTATCACTTTTTCTGCTATAATTTTAATGATTTATATAAAGCATAAGTCATAGCTATACAGTTATACTAAATAGTTATGTTATTTATAAGTAGTAGTTATGCCTTGAAAATAATTTATTTATAAATTTCATCAACCTTTCAAGCATAAAATAGGATACAGTTGAGAATATATATTTGTCCCTAACATTTTAAGTGAAATTCAAGTGGCCCTTTAGTTTTGTAAGGCATTGTTGATTTTTGCCTGACTTTGAACTGCCCCACTTTTCCTTTGACTTTGTTTTTAGGTGATTAAAGAAGCTCCCGGATGATATATAAAATGGTTTAGGACTTTTAAATAAATATATAAGTTTGGTTCTGGCTTAAACTGTACACTATCCTTTAAATGTTTTTTGTTGTTTTTTTAGTTTGTTTTTACATAGTTCACAGGTCATTAAAAGTGTGATATTTGGGGTTTGGAGCTCAAATTAGCATTTGTAGTTTACTTTTAAAAAGCACTTATTTCATTTTGTAGGTGCAGAATTACCTAATCGCAATTGCTTTTCTTATTTAATGGGAAATTTTAATGATTGATTTCTTTATTTTAAGAATAAAAGAGATGAACATCTCTTAAAGAGAAGGAATGTGCCACATGAAGATATCTGTGAAGATTCTGATATAGATGGTGATTATAGAGTGGTAAGTTATTATTATTCTGGTAATTAAAACTACCAGTGAAAGATCTTACATAAATATATAATTTTAAAGGTGGTTTTTTAACTTAGTTTTCTCTTTAACTTTTTCCCAGCAAAATACCTCTTTAGAAGCTATTGTTCAAGTAAGTTGAGTTTTATTTTCTCTCTTTATTTGTATTTCTCAGACTTAAAAACTAATTACTATGTATCTACATCAGAAAATTTTTTTCTTTTTTAATAGAACGCTTCAAGTGATAACCAAGGAATTCAGTTAAGTGCAGTTCAAGCTGCTAGGTAAGTTAAATTTTGAGGACATATTTAAGTTTTATAACTTACACAGTTCTGTTTTGGGTTTTCTATATATATCAGACCTTTCATTCATATTTAACCTTCATGATAAGCAATAAATAAAAGTCATAAACCAATGAAATTTATTTTTAAAATTATTCTCTGATTTAGAGTTAAAATCGGTAGCCATTTTCTAAATTCACAAATACACTGAAGCTAATTTAGTTTGGATAATATGTATGGTTGCTAGGGAAGAGTTGATTTAACAGGTTAATGCCATAGAGTAATACAAAAAATTTATTATTTATAAAATTATAAAGCTTCACTTTTTACTGATTCATAGGTTTAATTTTATAAAAAGTCAGATTGTTCAGGTCCCACCCAGGTAGCTAATTCTCACAGTCTTCATATTGATCAAACAGTAAATTGAGTTAGAGTTTACTTCAGTAGTGTACTGGCAAGTAGACGTTAAGATTTAGAGATGCCAAGACTCCCTGTCTCTTTCCAGGTAGAAATACTAAGTTGTTTTGCAGATTTCTGTTGTGAAACCTACACTCTCATATTTAAAAGAAGGACCAAAAAAGTTATTACTGAGACCTTAGATATTAATAAATTGATTGGGGAAGACATGGTTATATCATAGTAGTTGCTTTGCATATTTTTAAATATAACACACTATGTTATAGTTATCAGTAGGAAAGGGACACTTAAGCAAGAATTTGATCCTAATTACAGAATTTCAAAATGGAAAGAGATTTCACAGGTCCATCCAATATCTTATGCAGTGTATGAATCTCTTGTGTTTATTAGACTTTTCCTACTTTTGTGTATTCACTTTAAGTAATGTAGAATAGATAGGAAATTACAGAATTACAGTTCTTGTCCACTATAGGTAAAAGAACTTAGGACTTTTTTATGTAGAAAGACAATCACAGAGGTATTCACATTCCAAAATGACAAACTAATGTTTATAGGAAGAATGATTAAGATTGATATGTTGTGCTCACCACTGGCCAGAGTTTTTTGCTAGTTTTGGAGCAGCTTTCTGTAACATGAGTTCTGCAAGATAATTAAAGCCCTAAAGCCACTAAGGCATAGATTCTCAAAATAAGGTCTGTGGATCCCTAGAAGATCCTGAGACAACTTTAGGGGATATACAAGATCAAACCTATTTTCACAGTAATTCCAAGACTATTTGCCTTTTTTTCATTATGTTATCATTTACATTAATGTTCCAAAAACAACTGTGGGTAGAAACATACTGGTACCTCAGCACAGATCAAGAGAGTGGCACCAAACTGATTTTTTATTATATTAGCACTCAAAGAAAAAAGGCCATTCCTTTTTAAAAATACCCTTAGTGAAAAAAATGAATAAATCTGGAACCTTGATTAAGAAAGACTAGGTTATTTCCTACTTTGTGTTAACACCATGTGTTACAGGAAACGCTGTGTATGATAAAGCATGTGGTAAAATTCATGCTCTTTGAAAAGTTCAGAACTTAATTGGGAAGGCAAAACTGTATAGAAATAGCGATACTCAACAACAAATGTAGGCATATGCTATGTAAATATTCTTGAAATTCAAAAAGGGTATTGTGAAAACAGAACCTGAAATGCTCTTAAATAGTTGGAGTTTGAACAGATAGAAAAGAGGGTGGTCCAAGTGTAGGGAATAGGATGTGAAGGGCCTGGAAATGAGATTGAAATGGTGGACAGAGAGCAGACCTATTGTTGAATTACAAAGAATAAAATTATGGTTAAGATGGAACCAGTTTGTGGAGTGGTTTAAAGCTAGGCTAAGGAGTTTACATTGAAAGGGTAGTAAATAAGCAGGCATCACTTGATTTATATAGGGAAATTATCAGATTAAGCTTTCTTAAACATTGCCTCTATATAGTAGTACAGGGAATTCAAATGGGTGAAGATTTGTGTTAGGCCACATTGAAGACTTCTCAGCTAAATCTACAGTCTACCACACATATGCTTGAATGGGCATTGAGTATTGTTTTACCCTATAAACTCCATTGAGCAAGGATGTGTCTGTCTTGTTCACTTTAATATCTCTAGTATCTCTGTAGATACTTCCCTGTGTATTGCTGTGCTAATCCTATTTCACTTTGCTGAGAATGTTGTTGAGCCTTTACATTTGATTCAGTATGTACAGCAGGATGAAGTATTAGACACTAGTGTCAGCTATAAACTAGTTTAGCTGCCTTTGTCCTTTGGCTCTGTTGTGATCTACCTAGTATGAATAATTTGGGATATTTTAGTGACCTCTCAATTCCTTTCTTAGCAAGGTTAAGACCATGTTAAGAGAATCTACCCACTTTTTTCCTTTGACCTCAAAATCAAGTCCAAAGGTAACACATATAAAACAGTTCTCTTTTTATAAACTTTGATGGAATAATATTATCATACTAATAAAAAAGGTGACAAATTGGTTCATATCTGCCATTTCTGATTATATAAATTTCTCAAGTAACTTTCAGAGGGTGTTTGTGCCAGATATTCAGATTTATTATAATTGCTCTATCAAATATGAATTTGAATTGAAATATGTCATCAAGTTTTACAAGGGGTATAATATTTCTCTCTCTCATAGGAAGCTTTTGTCCAGTGATCGAAATCCACCAATTGATGACTTAATAAAATCTGGAATATTGCCTATTTTAGTCCATTGTCTTGAAAGAGATGACAAGTAAGTACATTATTTTAAGAAATAATTTAGAATGTATCCTTTGCAGAAAACAAGGTTTCTAGTACTCAATCTGATCTTTAAAGGAAAAGATGAAGGGCTGTGATAGAGTTGAAAAGCCAAAGTGAAAAACAGCAGTGTGTTTACACCAAGAGGTGAAGGTAAAGGCCAAAGAGGACCTTGAGAATGACACCCTTAACTTTTAAGCTTTGAAAATTGGCAAGAATTAGTTAGGCGAGATAGGTACTTAAGAAAACTATTTGGGTAGTAATATGCAGATATATAAATACAGAGTTCTTACTAAAAGTAAAAAGGACACCTGAGTAAGTTGTGTTTTTTATACTAAAAAGATACTGATAGTTAAAAAAGTGCTGGGTGCATAGATACCTTTTGAAACAAAATATTTAATAATTTTAAAATCCTAGATGGGAGGAATGTTTGGTAGATATTTGAGCCAATTCTTTACTGTTTAAAATTACTTTTTTTTGTAGTCCTTCTTTACAGTTTGAAGCTGCATGGGCTTTGACAAACATTGCATCTGGAACCTCTGAGCAAACACAAGCAGTAGTTCAGTCCAGTAAGTTGATTATTAACAGTAAAGATTGTGATTTTTGAAAAAGAAGTTAGTAAAAAAACAAAGTGATTCTCCTAAACAAAAAAAGAGCTATTTATATTTTAAAATAATAGTTACTGAATAGCACATAGAGTTGTTGAAATAAGCCAACTTTACATGTTACTTTAATCATCTTTTTCCAGTTACTGACACTCTATTTTAAAAATTTCATTGATTCAAAATCTGAGAACAATTCCTAATTATGGTACCAGATTATATTATTGTAGTTATACCTTGTATATAGGACATCTTAGAAATAAACGTGTTTTCCCTATAGCCATATTGCCTCTTGGCCTCTCTCCTTGAGATTCCCATCATACGTTTTAGGGAAATGTTCTTTTATAAAATAAAATAGTCTTACTGAAAGAATGGGTGAAATTTTTTTCATTGTTACAATAGGATTGATTTTCTTCTATGTTCCAAGAGATACAAGTGGGAAATTATTGTTGGAACTAATAACCTGAGTATATTGCTATTATGAACACTATTTGATTCTTCTACCAAAGAAATTAATAATTTTAAAGAAGGAACTTTTAAAATTGTCTTCCAATATGTAAGCAATATACTTGGCTAAGCTTATTAAAATCTTAAGCACTCACATCTGTGTAATTTTGAAGGGGAGCAAAACTGTTACCCAATTAAGCACTGTGTTGTATAGACATCTGTTGTGATATTGCTTAGGTAATTACCTAATGTCTTAATAAAATTGGTTTGATTTTGGGTTCAGGAGGTTTTGATTTTTGTTTTTTTAGGGGTTGGTTTTATACAGTTGACTGTTCAGTAAATTTTATCATCAGAAGACAGTGTCTTAATCTCTCACACTTTTTTCTTTCTGGTTTTTTTTTTATATCATTAACCTACAATTACATGAGCGACACTATGGTTACTACAGTCTCCCCTCATCAAGTCCCCACCACATACCCCATTCTGTAGTCATTGTCCATCAGTGTACTAAGATGCTGCAGAATCACTACTTGTCTTCTCTGTGTGTTGTACAGCCCTCCCTGTGCCCCCTACCCCCTACATTATGTCTGCTAATCATAGTGTCCTTTTCCCCCCTTGTCCCCTCCCTTCCACCCATCCTCCCCAGTCCCTTTCCCTTTGGTAACTGTTAGTCCATTCTTGGGTTCTGTGAGTCTGCTGCTGTTTTGTTCCTTCAGTTTTTTTCTTTGTTCTTATACTCCATATATGAGTGAAATCATTTGATACTTGTCTTTTACCACCTGGCTTATCTCACTGAGTATAATACCCTCTAACTCCATCCATGTTGTTGTAAATGGTAGGATTTGTTTTTTTCTTATGGAGGAATAATATTCCATTGTGTATATGTACCACATCTTCTTGATCCATTCATCTACTGATGAACACTTAGGTTGCTTCCATTTCTTGGCTGTTGTAAATAGTGCTGCGATAAACATAGGGGTGTATGTGTCTTTTTGAAACTGGGCTGCTGCATTCTTAGGGCAAATTCCTAGGAGTGGAATTCCTGGGTCAAATGGTATTTCTATTTTGAGTTTTTGAGGAACCTCCGTACTGCATACTGCTTTCCACAATGGTTGAACTAATTTACATTCCCACCAGCAGTGTAGGAGGGTTCCCCTTTCTCCACATCCTCACCAACATTTGTTGTTATTAGTCTTTTCAGTACTGGCCATCCTTAGTGGTGTGAGGTGATAGATACATCATTGTGGTTTTGATTTGTATTTCCGTGATGATTAGCTATGTGGAGCATCTTTTCATGTGCCTGTTGGCCATCTGAATTTCTTCTTTGGAGACTTGTCTGTTCATATCCTCCACTCATTTCTTCACAGGGTTATTTGCTTTTTGGGTGTTGAGGTGTTTGTGTTCTTTATATATTTTGGATGTTAACCCCTTGTCAGATATTGTCATTTACAAGTATATTCTCCCATACTGTAGGATGCCTTTTTGTTCTGTTGATGGTGTCCTTTGCTATACAGAAGCTTTTAACTTTGATGTAGACCCATGTGTTCATTTTTGCTCTTGCTTTCCTTGCCTGAGGAGATGCATTCAGAAAAAAGTTGCTGATGTTTATATTGAGGAGATTTTTGCCTTTGTTATCTTCTGAGAGTTTTATGGTTGCATGACTTAACATTCAGGTCTTTGTTCCATTTTGAGTTTACTATTGTGTGTGGGGTTAAACAATAATCCAATTTCATTCTCTTGCATGTAGCTGTCCAGTTTTGCCAACACCAGCTGGTGAAGAGGCTGTCGTTTCCCCATTGTATATCCTTTTCTCCTTTATCATATATTAATTGACCATATATACTTGGATTTATATCAGGGCTTTCTAGTCTGTTCCATTGGTCTATGGTTCTGTTCTTGTGCCAGTACCAAATTGTCTAGATTACTGTGGCTTCGTAGTAGAGCTTGAAGTGGGGGAGTATAATCCCCCCAGCTTTATTCTTCCTTCTCAAGATTGCTTTGGCTATTCAGCGTCTTGAATTTTAGAATGATTTTCTCTAGTTCATTGAAGAATGCTGTTGGTATTTTGATAGGAATTACATTGAATCTGTAGATTGCTTTAGGCAGGATGGCCATTTTGACAGTATTAATCCTTCCTATCCGTAAGCATGGAATGTGTTTCCATTTATTGGTATCTTTAATTTCTCTCATGAGTGTATTGTAGTTTTCAGAGTATAGGTCTTTCACTTCCTTGGTTAGGTTTATTCCTAGGTATTTTATTCTTTTTGATGCAACTGTGAATGGAATTGTTTTCCTGATTTCTCTCTCTGCTAGTTCATTGTTAGTCTATAGGAATGCCATAGATTTCTGTGTATTAATTTTGTATCCTGCAACTTTGCTGAATTCAGATAATAGACCTAGTAGTTTTGGAGTGTATTCTTTAGGATTTATTGTGTACAATATCATGTCATCTGCAAAACAGGGACAGTTTAACTTCTTCCTTGCCAATATGGTTTCTTTGTGTTGTCTGATTGTCGTGTCTAGGACCTCCAGTACTATGTTGAATAAAAGTGGGGAGAGTGGGCATCCTTGTCTTGTTTGTGATCTTAAAGGAAAAGCTTTCACCTTCTTGCTGTTAAGTATAGTGTTGACTGTGGGTTTGTCATATATGGCCTTTATTATGTTGAGGTACTTGCCCTCTATACCCATTTTGTTGAGAGTTTTTATCATGAATGGATGTTGAATTTTGTCCAATGATTTTTCACCATCTATGGAGATGATCATGTGTTTTTTTGTCCTTTTTGTTGATGTGGTGGATGGTGTTGATTAATTTTCAAATCTTGTACAATCCTTGCATTCCTAGAATAAATCCTGCTTGATCATGATGGATGATCTTTTTTATGTATTTTTGAATTCGGTTTGAGTATTTTTGCATCGATGTTCATCAGGGATATTGGTCTGTAATTTTCTTTTTTTGTGGTGTCTTTGCCTCATTTTGGTATTAGAGTGATGGTGGCCTCATTGAATGAGTTTGGAAGTATTCCCGTTTCTTCTACTCTTTGGAAAACTTTCAGCCGGATGATATAAGGCCTTCACTAAATGTTTGATAAAATTAAGCAGTGAAGCCATCTGGTCCAGGGGTTTTGTTCTTAGGTAGTTTTTTGATTACCGATTCAATTTTGTTGCTGGTAATTGGTCTGTTCAGATTTTCTGTTTCTTCCTTGGTCAGCCTTGGAAGGTGTATTTTTCTAGAAAATTGTTCATTTCTTTTAGGTTATCCAGTTTGTTGGCATATAATTTTTCACAGTATTCTCTAATATTCTTTGTATTTCTGTGGTGTCTGTAGTGATTTTTCCTTTCTCATTTCTGATTCTGTTTATGTATGTAGACTCCTTTTTTCTTGATATAGGAGTTTATCTATTTTGTTTGTTTTCTCAATGAACCAGCTCTTGCTTTCAGTGATTTTTTTCTATTTTTTTTTTCTTCTCAATTTTATTTATGTCTGCTGTAATCTTTATTATGTCCCTCCTTCTACTGAGTTTGGGCCTCATTTGTTCTTCTTTTTCTAGTTTTGTTAATTGTGATTTTAGACTGTTCATATGGTATTGTTCTTTCCTGAGGTAGGTCTGTATTGCAATATACTTCCCTCTTAGCACCACCTTCACTGCATCCCACAAATTTTGCATAGTTGAATTATTGTTGTCATTTTTCTCCATACATTTCTTCATCTCTGTTTTTATTTGGCCATTGATCCATTGGTTATTTAGGAGCATATTGTTAAGCCACCATGTGTTTGTAGGCTTTTTCATTTTCTTTGTGTAATTTATTTCTAGTTTCATGCCCTTGTGATCTGAGAGACTGGTTGGTACAATTTCAGTGTTTTTTAATTTACTGAGGCTCTTTTTGTGGCCTAGTATATGATCTATTCTTGTAAATGTTCCATGTGCACTTGAGAAGAATGTGTATCCTGCTGCTTTTGGGTGTAGAGTTCTGTAGATGTCTGTTAGGTTCATCTGTTTGAATGTGTTGTTCAATGCCCCTGCCTCCTTACTTATTTCCTGTCTGGTTGATCTGTCCTTTGGAGTGAATGGAGTGTTGAAGTCTCTTAGAATGAATGCATTGCATTCTATTTCCCCTTTTAATTCTGTTAGTGTTTATTTCACATGTGTAGGTGCCTGTGTTGGGTGTATGGATATTTACAATAGTTATATCGTCTTTATCATTGATTGACCCCTTTATCATTATGTAATGTCCACCTTTGTCTTTTGTGACTTTCTTTGTTTTAAAGTCTATTTTGTCTGATACAAGTACTGCAACTCCTACTTTTTTATCCCTGTTAGTTGCATGAAATATTCTCCATCCCTTCACTTTTAGTCTGTGTATGTCTTAGCGTATGAAGCAAGTCTCTTGTAGGCAGTATATAGTTAGGTCTTGTTTTTTTTATCCATTCAGTGATTCTGTATCTTTTGATTGGTGCATTCAGGCCATTTACATTTACGGTGGTTATCGATAGGTATGTACTTACTGCCATTGCAGGCTTTTGATTCATGGTTACCAAAGGGTTCAAGGCTAACTTCCTTACTATCTAAGAGTTTAACTTAACTCACTTAGTATGCTGTTACAAACACAGTCTAAAGATTCTTTTATTTTGCCCCCCCCTCCTTCTTCCTCCATTGTTTATATATTACATATCATATTCTATACTCTTTTCCTATCCCTTTTTATAACCTCTGGTGACAACTATTTAACCTTAGGAACACTTCCATCTATAGCAGTCCCTCCAAAATACACTGTAGAGATGGTTTGTGGGAGCTAAACTCTCTCAGCTTTTGCTTATCTGGAAATAGTTTAATCCCTCCTTCAAATTTAAATGATAATCTTGCCAGATAAAGTATTCTTGGTTTGAGGCCCTTCTGCTTCATTGCATTAAATATATCATGCTTCTGGCCTATAAGGTTTCTGTTGCGAAGTCTGATGGTAGCCTGATGGGCTTTCCTTTGGTTGTGATGTTATTTCTCTATCTGGCTGCTTTTAATAATCTGTCCTTTGATCTTTGCCATTTTGATTATTATATGTCTTTGTGTTGTCCTCCTTGGTCCCTTGTGTTGGGAGATCTGTTGATCTCCATGACCTGAGAGACTATCTCCTTACCCAAATTGGTGAAGTTTTTAGCAGTTGCTTCCTCACAGACACTTTCTATCCCTTTCTCTCGCTCTTCTTCTTCTGGTACCCCTATAATACGAATATTGTTCTGTTTGGATTGGTCACTCAGTTCTCTCAGTATTCTTTCATTCCTAGAGATCTTTTTTTCTCTCTGTGCCTCAGCCTCTTTATATGCCTCTTCTCTAGTTTCTATTTCATTTATTGTCTCTTTCACCATATCTAATTTGCTTTTAATACCCTCCATTGTGCTCTTCAACGATTGGATCTCCATCCTAAATTCGTTCCTGAGTTCTTGAATATTTTTCTGTAATTCCATGAGCATGTTTATGATTTTTATTTTGAAATCTCTTTCAGGAAGATTTATTAATTCAGTCTCACTCAGTCCTTTCTCTGGTGGTGTGATTTTGCTCTGAATCAGGTTCCTTTGACGTTTCATATTTGTATGTGGCACCCTCTTGTGCCCAGAAGCTCTACTCTCTGGAGCTGCTCATCCCCTGAAGTAATGTGGGGGGTCGCAGGGGTGTGGTGCTGGTGTTAGGGGGAGGAAAGAGCTGCTCTCTGCTTCCCGGCTGCTATGCCTGTCTCCACTGCCAGAACCACTGGGCTGAACACACAGGTTTAAGCCTCTATTCTTTGTGTTTGTAGCTGCCGTAGGTGGGGCTTCCCTCTTGCTGGCCTGATGCCAGGGCAGGGGCTGCCAGTTTGCGAGCCAGGTGCAGGCTAGCCAGGAGGAAGACACAGCAGGCTGCATATCACTTTGAGGGCCATTGGAGCTGTGTAGCCAGCCAGGGGGATGCAGCGCCTGTAGATTGTTTAAGCTCCCAACCTGCTGGGCCAAGAGCACGTGGACAATTTTGTCTACCTGTCCTTTCTCCTGAGCAGTAAGCTCTGTGCAATCCTTGCCCCTTTAGCAGCCCTCTCGCTATTAGGAAGTCTCTCAGAGAGACTGCCCACCCAGATCAGCTGGATATGAATTCTTATTTTCCAAAAGCAGCTGGAATCTGTCTCTCGAGGTGTTCCGCCTGTCTTAGCTTTCCATCGCCACTACTCACCAGAGCACCATGCAGTGCAGGTTCATGCTCCCAGAGCAGATCTCCATAGCTAGGTGTAGGTGTTCAGCAGTCCCAGGCCTCCACTCCCTCCCTGCTCTGTTCCTCTTCCTCCCACCAGTGAGCTGGGGTGGGGAAAGGGCTTTGGTGCCGCTGGGTCATAGCTTTGTTATGTTACCCTGTTCCATGGGGTCTGCTCTTTTCTCCAGGTATATGCAGTCTGGTGCAGCTTTATTTCCTGTTGCTCTTTCAGGATTAGTTGTATTAATTATATTTTCGTATTATATGTGGTAGGAGGAGATCTCTGTCTCACCTCTCATGTCGCCATCTTTAATCCCATCTGTATAAATTCTTCATATATTTGGATATTAACCCCTTATCAGATACATGAATTGCAAATATCTTCTGATTCAACAGATTACCTTTTTATTTTGTTGATGGTTTCCTTTGCTGTGCAGAAGCTTCTAAGTTTGATGTGATCCTATTTGTTTAATTTTGCTTTTGTTGCCATTATCTCTGGGTACAAAAAAATACTGGCAAGAGCAAAGTCAGGGGGCTTACTAACAATATTTTCTTCAAAGATTTTTATGGTTTCTCGTCTAAAGTCTTAAAATCTATTTTGAGTTAATTTTTGTGTATGTGTAAGATAATGGTGCAGTTTCATTCTTTTAACATGTTGCTGTCTAGTTTCCCCTGAATCATTTATTGAAGAGACTCTTTTCCCAATGGTGTATTTCATCCTTTGTCATAAATTAATTGACCATATATGCTTGGGTTTATTTCTGGGCTATTGTGTTTCATTGATCTGTGTATCTGTTTTTATGCCAATACCATATTTGATGGCTATAGCTTTATAATATAGTCTCCAGCTTTGTTCTCCTTTCTTAAGATTGCTTTGGCTATTTGGGTCTTTTGTGGTTCCATATAAATTTTAGAATTATTTGTTCTAATTCTGTGCAGGAAAAAAAGGTGCTATTGGTATGTTGATAGGGATTGCATTGAATCTATAGATTGCTTTGAGTATTATGGACATTTTAACAATATTAAATCTCCCAAGCCATGAACACAGTATCTTTCTATTTATTTGTGTTGTCTTCATTTTCTTTCATCAGTGTCATTGCAGCGTACACGTCTTCCGTCTCCTTGGTTAAATTGATTCCTAGGTATTTTCTTTTTGGTGCAATTGTAAATGAAGCTTGCTTTCTTAGTTTCTCTTTCTGATAGCTTGTCAGTGTATAAAAATGCAACAGATTTTTTTGTACATTGATTTTGTGTCCTGCAATAGTAGTGAAATCATTTATTAGTTTAACTGCTTTTTGATAGAAACTTTACTTTTTCTATACATAAAACCATGTTGTCCACAAATAGGTAACAGTTCTACATCTTCCCTTTCAGTGTGGATGCCTTTTATTTCTTTTTCTTCCCTAATTGCTTCAACTAGAATTTCAGTAACTCTGTTGAATAAAAGTGGTGAGAGTGGGCATCCTTGTCTTATTTCTGATCTTAGAGGAAAGGCTTTCAGTTTTTCACTGTTATGTATGATGTTAGCTGTGGGCTTATCATATATTGCCTTTTTTATGTTGAGATATTATTTTCTGTCTATATCCACTTTGTTGAGATTTTTTTGTCGTAAATACATGTTTTGTTAAATGCTTTTTTGTATCTATTGAGATGATCATATGATTCTTGCCCTTCATTTTGTTAATGTGGTGTATCACATTGATTTGTAGATGGATGTTGAGCCATCCTTGCATACCTGGAATAAATCCCACTAGATCATGATGTATAATCTTTTCCTTGTGCTGTTGAATTTCGTTTGCTAATATTTTGTTGAGGATTTTGCATCTATGTTCATCAAGAATGTTGGTCTATAATTTGGAATCATGGTAATGCTGACCTCTTAAAATAGTTTAGGAGATTTCTCTCTTTTTCAGTTTTCAGTTGGAGAAGTGTAGGTATTGAATCTTCTTTGAATGGTAGAATTCATCAGCGAAGTGGTCTGGTTCTGGACTTCTGGGTTTTTTGGGTTTTTGATTACTGGCTGAATCTCTTTGCTAGTAGTCTGTTCAGATTTTCTGTTTTCGTATGGTTCAGTCTTGGAAGATTGTATGTTCTAAAAATTTATTCATTTCTTCTAGGTTGTACAATTTGTTGGCATAATTGCTAACAATAGTCTCTTTAGATCTTTTGTTTTTCTTTGGTATCAGTTGTAAGTTCCCCTCTCATTTCTAATTTTATTTGTGCCCTCTTTTTCTTCATCTAACTAAAGGTTTATCAATTTTGTCTTTTCAAAGAAGCAACTCTTAGTTTCATTGATGTTTTCTATTGTCTTTTTAGTCTCTTTCATTTATTTCTGCTCCGATCTTTATTATTTCCTTCCTTCAACTTGTTAGGGACTTCATTTGCTCTTCTTTTTCTAGTTCCTATGGGTTTAGATTTACACTGTTAGAAAATTTTCTCAAGATGTAGGCCTGCATTGCTATAAACTTCCCTCTTAAAACTGCCTCTACTGTATTCTGTACATCTTGATATATTGTGTTCTACTTTTCATTAGTCTGGGGTATCTTTTTATTTCTCCTTTTTTTTTTTCTTCATTTACTCATTCATTGGTTATTCTGTAGCACATTGTTAATTCTCCACATATTTATGACTTCCCAGTTTTCTTTTATAATTGATTTTCAGTTTCATGCCATCGTGGTCTGAAAAGATGCCTGACATAATTTCAGTCATCTTTTTTATTGAGACTTGTTTTGTGGCCTAACATATGATTTGTCCTGGAGTAAGCTCCATGTACTCTTGAGAAGAATATGTATTCTGCTGCTTTGGGGTGAAATATTTTGTATATATCCAGCCTAATATGTTAAGACCAGTGTTTCCATATTGATGTCTCAACTGTCTGAGGTATCCCACTGATTGTAAATGGGGTATTAAAGTCCTCTACTACTATCACATAGCTGTTAATTTCTTCCTTTAGGTCTATATTTTAGGCGTTCTGTGTTGAGTGCATAGATACTTACAAATGTTACATTTGTGTAAGGATTCACATTATAGATTTTACCGTTATGTAATGCCCATCTCTACCTTTTATTACAGTCCATTTTAAAGTCTGTTTTGTCTGATACACATACAGTTCCCAGCTTTCTTTTGGTTTCCATTCATATAAAACATCTTTTCCATCCCTTTACTTTCACTCTGAATCCATATATCTAGGTTCATCTCTTGTTGGCAGCATATAAATGGTTCTTATTTTTTATCCATTCAACCACTCTGTGCCATTTGATTGGAGAATTTAGTCTCTTTACATTTAAAGTAATTTTAGATAGGTATGTACTTATTGCCATTTTGTTAATTGTTTTCTTTGTAGTTCCTTTTTCCTTCTGTTGCTCTCTGTGGTTTGATGCCTTATCTTTAGTGTTATGTTTGTATTCCATTCTCATTATCTTTTGTGTACCTACTGTAGGTTTTTGCTTTGTAGTTACCACAGGCTTACATATACCACCATAATATATGAATGTATATGTTTGTGTGTGTGTTTGTGTCAGTCTATTTTAAGTTGACAGCAAGCTAAGTTTAAATGCATTCTAAAACTCTACAGTTTTGCTTCTCCCTTGCATATTTTGTTTTTTTATGTCACATTCTACATCTTTTTATTTTGTGAATCCTTTACTTAACTAATTGTTGTAAAGTTATTTTTACTATTGTCTTTTAACCTTCATGCTAGGTTAGGTTTAAGTGATTAGTCCACTGTTTTTTCTGCATATTTACCATTACCAGTGAGATTTTTACTTACATATGTTTTCTTATTGCTAATTAGCTCCCTTTCTTTTCGCCTACAGTCCATTAACATTTCTTGTAAGGCTAGTGTAGTGGTGGTGAACTTTAGTCTTTGCTTGTCCAGAAAACTCTGTGTTTCTCCTTCAGTTCTGAATGGTAACCCTGCCAGGTAGAGTATTCTTTTTTGGAAGTTTTTTGCTTTCAGCATTTTGAGTATATCATGGCAGTCCCTTCTGGACTGCAAAGTTTCTGCTGGAAAATCTATTGGTAGACTTATGGTTGGGGTGGAGAGACAAGTTGGTTTTCTCTTGCTTCTTATAAGATTCTCTGTTTTTAACTCTTGACATTTAATTATAATGTGTCTTGTTTTAGATCTCTTTGGGTTCATCTTTCTTGGAATTCTTTGGACATTTTGGATATAAATGTCTGTTTCCTTCCCCAGGTTAAGTAAGTTTTCAGCCATTATTTCTTCAAATAAGTTTTCTGTTCTTTCCTTTCTCAGTTCTCTTTCTGGGACCCATATTATGCAAATGTTGTTCTGGTCCCTTAAGCTACCTTCACTTTTTTTTTTGTTGGTATCATTAATCTACAG
This sequence comes from Manis javanica, assembly GCF_040802235.1. NCBI lineage: Eukaryota > Metazoa > Chordata > Mammalia > Pholidota > Manidae > Manis > Manis javanica. Next base: position 143,579,239 of record NC_133158.1, read on the forward strand.
TTACATAAAGAACATTATGTTTACTAGGCTTCCCCCTTCACCAAGTCCCCCCCACATACCCCTTCACAGTCACTGGCTACCTTCACTTTTAAAATCCTCTTTCTTTTTGTTGCTCTGTTTGGGTGAGTTCCACTGCCCTGTCTTCCAGGTCACTGATTCCTTTTTCCTCTTAATCTAGTCTGCTGTTAAACCCCTCTGGTATTTTTTTCAGTTCAGTTACTGTATATTATTCAGCTCTGTGACTTTTGTTTGGTTCTCTCTTACATTTTCTAACCTTTTGTTGAAGATGTTCAACTTATGTTCATTCTTCTCCCATGATTGGGGAGCATCTTTATGACCATTGCTTTGAACTCTTTATCAGGTAAATTACTTATCTTTGTTGCATTAAGTTTTTTTCTGGAGTTTTATCCTGTTCTTTCATTTGGAATATATTCGTGTTTCCTCATTTTGTTAACTTTCTGTGTATTAGGCAAAACATCTCTCTCTCCCAGTCTTAAAGGAATGGTCACAGGAAGTCTAGGAGTGTTTCATTCTGCTGTCTTTGTAATACCCTGAGGGTGGTAGCCTGCCAGGAACTCTGTCCAACTATTGCAGTCCCATGAAACTCAGAAATACAAGGCTCCCTGGCCACTGGAGCCAGGTGTTGAAGGGCAGTCCCCTGTAGACTGCACAGACCTGCAGCTTTGTGGGATGATTGGGGAGCACCTGGCTGAGTGAACCAGCCCACCAGATGATGCAGGGGTGAAGCAAGCAGCACCAGAAAGGTAGAGGGAGAGGGTAAAAATGGCATCTGCCAGCACCTCTGTCCCCAAAGTTCCAATAGACCCTTGTTGTTTGTACAGACATTTTAAGCATAGCCAGTGAATCTCCCTTACATGTTGTCTAAGCATTTTTCAACCTGCTGCTTTTGCACTGGGTCTCAGTGTGTGGGAGTCTGTGCTTGAGTCCTTTAAAGTTAGTCTCAGTTTCATACAGTCTTTGATTCTATTGGGTGGAAGCCCTGTTGCTTTTCAAAGCCAGGCATTTTGGGGGCTCATCTCTCAGTTCAGATTCTTAAGGTTGAGGTACCTAATACAGGGCTTGAACCCCTCACTCCTCAGTGATACACTACATGTTTGTGAGATCCCTCTGCTTCTGGTTCACTGTGCCAAGGGTAGGGTTATTGCAGAGATGACATTTCTGCCTCTCCTACCTGTCTCAATGTGCCCTTTTTATCCTTTGTTATAGAGGAACTATTCAGCTAGTTTTCAAGTCTATTTCAGAGAGAATTTCTCTATATAGTAGCTATAGATTGCACATTTGGTGTGTGTGAAAGTAGAGTTCATGGTCTTCCTATGCCACTGTCTTGAACTGCTCTATCCTGGTTTTTAAATTTCTGTATTCAAAAGTTACTTCAACTACTGGACTCTTCTTTCAAATTTGAAGATATTGTTCAATCTGTAAGGGATAAATCTCAAAATAGAATTAAATCCAGGTTTAATTGTGAATGAAATTTCACTAGCTTAATTTAACATTTGTCTGTATATTAAAATTTTCATGATGCTGACCAACTAGTCTGCTGGCCAGAATTTTTCTATGACAAATTTTATCACTATTAATGAAAGTAATTTAATAAGGATATATTTTAAATGTATTTTTGGTAGGTTTCTGTCTTTGGAAGTTTCAGCAAAAACAAGATGAATTTTTGGTTTTAGAATATAGTATTTTCAACCTTTTTTTCAATGTTACTGAGATATAATTGACATAGAACAATATTTTCAAATTTAAAAACTTGTTTTCCTCCTTCAGATGCTGTGCCACTTTTCCTGAGGCTTCTCCATTCACCCCATCAAAATGTCTGTGAGCAAGCAGTGTGGGCATTGGGAAATATCATAGGTTTGTACAAAACTTAAAGTATTAGTTCACCAATTATTACTATATACCGTGTAACAAAAATGACTACTAGTAGTTGAAAAGGAAAAACAATTTTCCTTTTTCAATATTAGTTTTTGTGATATAGTTCACAGAAATTATAGCTGTTTAAGTATAAACCCTTAGTAAACAGAATGGACATTTTTGTTGCTTATGATACAATTATATCTTTTTGTATATAGCCTACTCTTAAATTATTTGAATAATTTTGAAATACGTATATGATAGAAACTTCCTGTTCCTCCTATTTTATCTCGACATGTCTGTCGTATTCCTCAACTCTACTTAGAAGTCAGTAAGAAAAAAGGCAAAATTTAAACCATTTTTCTCTATAATAGCAGTTCTGACAAGAGTGCACTGAAATTTTTTTACACCTTGTGGAATTTAAGACAGCAAAATATAGTAATGTTAACCACAGTCATCAATAGGTCATCATCATTTAGGAGGTATTTTATGGCTTATAGACAGTCTCTTTAAATGTTGAACACCATGATTACCATACCTGTCGGGTTTTGTCTGATACATAATTGTAAGAAGAATAATTTAAAGCAATTCTAATATTTCAAGGATTTTTTTTTTTTAACTCTGGCCTAACTTTGCCCAAACTAAAATACTCAAAAGAGCTGTCCTCCCGTGGAGAATGGAAAAAATCCAGGGTCTAAACTATATTGTCTCTTGATGTTAATTTTTACTTTTGCCACAGATTCTTTGTTGTTCTTGCATGGAAGTAATCGATATTGCTTTGATATACCTCCTGTTCATTGCCCTTTTGGCAGTTAAGGTGGAAGGGAAGGGATGGTTAGTATCCCACAATTACGAGTTTTCAAAAGGGAAATTTTTTCTGTAAACTGACGTTTGCATATAGTGTATTGCTGTTTGGAATGCTGCATTCTGTGTATCGAGGTTCCCTCACTCCTTTGCTTTTATATCTACTTTTAGATTTGAAATTACTAAGACAGAATCTTGATCCTAGGTTTTTAATTCCAGTGGCACTATAGAATTAATTAGAATACATGGATGCTAAAGAACAGTCATTTTATCTCCAAATATTGTAATGCAAGGAAAAGTATTTTCACTTAATGGAATATAACACTTCAGCATGGCTTTGCATACTAGGAATTACAGTGACACTTAAGATACAGCAGTTAAATGTGACAGCTTGCTAGGTAGTGATTCTCAAACTTTAGAGGCTTTTTAGAATCATAGGAAGGGCTTGTTGAAACAATGCTGAACCTGGAGAGTTTCTGGTTCGGGAGATGTGGGATAGGACCCAAAGTTCACTGTGTGAACCACTGCTTTAGGGGTACTGCCCTCCCCTTTTTTGACATAGTTTTCTAAATATTTAGAGTAATTTATAGTTAATATTACTGATGCTCCAATATTGGTTCATCAGTATAAATTCATCAAATACTTTCTTTCTAATAGTATTTCGATACATCTTTTTTTAATAACATGAAAATTTGTTAAACTGGGAGTAAGTGCCATTGCAAGAGAAGGTGAAAGCAACAGTTCTGCGCCCCCAAAGTATTTTAAAGAACCTTAGGCTTCTAGCATTTAGGTGGTATGAAAACATTTTATAGGTGAGCAATTTATAAACCTGAATGCATGAATAACGTACAAACAAAACTTAGTACCTTATATTGCTTCTTCTGGCTCAAGAACGTATATTGTGAACTTGGTTATTGTCTAAAACTTCAACATAAAACTGAATAGTGTTTATGGTTAAAATACAGAAAACATATTGAAACCAGTGGTGCTCTGTGTTTTCTGAGTTGCTTATGGTCAATGTATTTTATTGACTTAATCCTTCTACCTGCAGGTGATGGACCACAATGTAGAGATTATGTCATAAGTCTTGGAGTTGTGAAACCTTTACTTTCCTTCATAAGTCCTTCTATTCCTATAACATTCTTAAGAAATGTTACTTGGGTTATGGTGAACTTATGTCGCCACAAAGATCCACCACCCCCAATGGAAACCATTCAGGAGGTAAATAAGTGGTTTGGTTTGGTTTGGTTTGGTTTGGTTTGGTTTGGTTTGGTTCGGTTTAGTTCAGTTTGGTTTGGTTTGGTTCGATTTGGTTTGTTTAACTGAAGTAGATACCACTATGTGTATGTTTTTACCTATGTATATGTATGTAAAAATCTATATATAATTTCTCTCTCTTCAGATTCTTCCAGCTCTTTGTGTTTTAATTCATCACACAGACGTTAATGTGAGTAAATGCTTCCCATCATATATTTCTGTATGTGTATGTATGTATGTATGTATGTATGTATGTATGTCTAGGGTTGCCCATGACGGAGGAGGAACTTATACTGGACATCATGTCAGTGTTTTCTATCAAATGTTTCAAGACCTGTAGTAATTTAGTTCAGTAGTTATATTTACTCTTTATTTATACCTATATCACAAAATAAAACTGAAGTGTAGAAATCAAGCCTATTTTTTTGGTCTGGGCAATAATAAATTTGCATATATATAGTAGTGTTGGAAAACTGAAATTAAAAATTCTTAAAATTGCCAGTTAGTGATCTTTCTTAACTAAGATTCTCTCTTTGAAGGTTCATGAGCTTTTTATGAAAGCTCATTTTGACAGCCTGTCTAGTGAGTGAGAGAACACTTACACAGTAGTATTTTTGTTTCTTTGAAAGATAAAGACAAATATTTGTGCCTTTTTTGCATGGGTTTTTATTCAGTACATACACTAAACCATGAACATCATTTGCTCTTTAATTTCATTTTCACTCTATTTCTCCACTTAAAATGAACTTTGGAAGTGGTTTTACATGGTGTAGATAAAACTTTTGAATATCCAAGCATCAAGGAAAAGAATGCAGACTAGATCTTAAACACAATGAACATATCTTATTCATTCTTACACAGATGGAAAGGTAAAAGCAACTCAGGAAGTATGAATGAAGTGGAAATGCCCTGACTGCTTATAAAGCCAGTCCAGCCTTCAGAGTGTTGGAAAAGCTAGGACTATAGTGGGTAAAGAAAATTACATGAGTGTCAACAATTAGGAACTTCTGTGGCTCTTTATAAACACAGTTTGGTATGATGACCAATGTTTGATAAGCTGCTTCATTCCTTTGCAGTTTCTAGGGTAATACTTCTTTGCCAGATCTCTCTAAAGAATATGAAACAAGTTAAAGTTAGAATTATTTAGCATAAGTAGTGACACAATATAAAGAATTCATAAGATGAACATGATCTTTACTCTAAAAATATATTTTTAGGTACTGATCCTTTGCAATCTTTAAAAAAAAAAACATGTAAGCAGTTTTTGGTTTTAGGCCCTTACAGCCAAGTTCTTAAATTAAATTACAAGTTTTAGTATTTTATTTTTGAAAGATTGATCTCAAAGTCTTTATGTGTACCAGAAAACCAGACATCTTGGTTGACATGCAGAGATACATTGTTCCTAACACCTGTTTACCCTCCAGTGCAGTTGGGATTGTAAGTCCATTTTTCTTACATCTTTTGATACATCTTGAATTTCTCAAGCCAGTTTGCGTTGGTCTTTTTTTAGTAGCATGTTTACTGAATAATAACATTTACTAAAAATAAAATGATTTAGATAAACACTTAGCAGCAATTTCATAAATCAGGCCATTAAACAAATAAAAAAATAATAAAATGCTTCCACAAACCATAAGTGAAACACTGAAATTACACTGTAGTTGCATTAGTAAATGCATTATTGAAAATACTAATTTTGATACAAAGAAGTTTACATGTGAGATCAAGTCTAATTTAAATTGTGATTCGGTGTGAGCACATTAATGACATGTTTAGTATTGGGCCTTTTTTTTAAAAAATGTATCTGGATTTTATATAAAGTCATGCACAGTAACTTAAAATTTTTGTATCAACAAAAATGCACATTTTGAGTAAAACAAAATTATTACAATTGCAAATTGAAATTTAGTTGTTTGATATATATTGATACCAGTTTATGTGTTGCTTCTTTCATTTGGTGTTTTCTCTTTACTCTAAAAATATCCATAGAGCTTTCTTGAATTTCTGAAAGGAATAATGACAAAGTTCTGTTTGTTCCTTTTTTAGGGGCTCCTTGGTTGTTTTAAACATATCATTGGTTTAGAATTTACAAGGTTTCAAACTTTTCTGGCTTGTCTTTGAAACAGGTCCTTATTCCAGAAAGACTTTGGAAGTAAAGTTCCAGGCACAGTTATTAATCCTGTCTTTGTTAATAATTATATTATTTATGCAACTGTTTAACAGTTTGTCATACTTTGTTTTAGACATAACTTCTAGTTAAGATTTAACACACAAAAAGAAAGATGAAACATAGTGGCCTAATATACTTCAAATATAATCATTAAAAATTATAGGTTATTTTTTAGTTTAATTACAGGGCTTTTTTTTTGAAAGTAGTTTTGGCAGCTAGTGCAAACTGTATTCTTTTTTCACTAGAAATTTTTTTTATTATAGATCTCACAGGTAGGCCTTGGTTGCTTTTAATGTCTTGATCTGCAGCTATGGAAGACTTCTACTATTTGGGAAATTGCCTCCAGTTTCATAAGGCAAAAAGCAAACTGGTTGGAAAAGGTGAAACTACTATAATCCTAGTACTGGAGTATTGGCCTTAGACATGCCTATATGTATTGGTGATACTAGAGAACCCCTTAAGTATATCCATCTGCCCCAGATGTTTTAAACCACTGTATATGTTGGATAAATGTAGAATTTCCAACTGTATATACATCTACCACAATGTCCTTGGACCTATTATCCCTCAGTCTGAGCATTTGAAAAGAATGCGTTTTCCCTATTTCATGTGCTATATAGTATGTTTGTATCTTAGTAAAATTAAGATTGGATACTAATCTATGAGTGGGATCTCAATTAAGCTGAACATCCTGAATATGGCTAAAAGATACATATACTTGATACAGACACTTATAGATGATGATATTTAGTATAATAAAATAGATTAAGATTTCAGTGAATTGAGGTGAGAGAAGAAAGGAAGAAAGAAGGTAGTAAGACCATCATATTTATTATGGTTAATAATTATTAAAATGAGAAAATATTAAAAGGCTACTTGAATTTTCATTTTATTTGTCAGATACTGGTAGATACGGTCTGGGCCCTCTCTTACCTTACGGATGCTGGCAATGAACAGATACAGATGGTAATAGACTCTGGGATAGTCCCTCATTTGGTTCCTCTCCTCAGCCACCAGGAAGTTAAAGTTCAGGTGAGTTTGTTATTGATAAGAACAAGTTTTTCTTAACCACTGATTGCTTTAAGCATGCTGTGGCTCTGGAAGGAGGGGCTCCCTCCTCTAGGCAAATTCTCTGAATTTAGTGAGACCAAATAACAACAGAACATTGTGGGTAAAAAGGGGCTCGTATCAAGCTTCATTCTCACACCTGGCTGTCTACAAGGGGCAGGACTGTCTCCAACTCTGGCCCCAGCTCCAGCCCCTGCTCCCCAAGCGCTGCCTCTGCTTGTGGCTCCGTCTCTGCTCCTTCCTACTTCCCTCTTCTCCAGACTCTCTTCTCTCTTCCTAGCAAGGCCTTTGTGGCTTCCTTCTGCCCTTCTCTCTTGGCTCTCTGCTTCTCTTCTGGCTCTGCTCCTAGCCCTGAGCAGAACTCTTCTTAAAGCACTATCAGCTGTAAATAACACTGCTTACCGCCAATGGGTATGCAAGTAGGCACCTGTGCAGCAGGCTATGTATTACCTCATTGCATGTATACAGTGGGCGAGATTAGATTCTTACCCAATGTGTTCAAAAATAGGTAATTTCAGTAGTTCAAAGTATATTTTTAGCCTACCAACATCATATCTTTGATGAGATTTTTAAGTTACTGATTTCTAAAATAGACCAGAGCAATTCATGTAGCAACTTGGGTAGAATCTGAAGTAAGTATTGAAACTTCTTTATCAATAAAATTTCTTAACTCTTCATAGTCTTTTTTCTTCCTACTCTTTTCATCCCCACAGCCATCATTTTTTACTCTCCTCCACTGCATCAGGCAAGTTTATTAGTTACTGCTTGTTCCACTGGCACTGTATTGTACTGAAATAAAGGCACTGTACTGTCTTTATTAAAATAGGCTGCTTAGGGGTTTCCTAAATGGCTTCCTTTCAGCTATCTACAATCTTTTTCTCTAATTTTTAGTCCTTTATTATTTTTAAATCCTTCCATGCAATATTTATATCAGAGAGCCTGCATCTAGAAAGAACAAGTTCATACAAATATTTTAAGCTGTAACTGTCAAACTACAGTGGTAAAGGGAGATACAGCAAGCTCTCCCTACCCTTCTGAGGTAAATAGTGTTCTTTAACCTTATAATAACTTAAAGTCTATAAAGTACAATTATAGCATGAGGAGAACCATTAACGTAATTCACTGTTTCTCAACCCTAGCTGAATGTTAAAATCAACTGAGAAGCTTAAAGGGGAAAAAACTTTTTTATTTCCCTTCTCAACCCTTGGAGATTGTCATGCAGTAATCTGGGATATTAATACTAAAATCTGGGCTATAAAAAAAAACTCTTCAGGTGATAATCATGTAAAGTCAGAGTGGAGACCCATTACCTTAAAATTTAAAGCTCTTTAAAGAAAGAGGGAACACTTAGCTAAATTCAGAAAGAATTAATGAATAGAATAGTTTGTTGCTTAGGGGATTTGTGGCTTTTTTCAGATATTCTTACTAGATATTTATCATTAAGTTTGCATTAAGTGTGGTACTTAGGTCTTGGTATAGGGATTTGGTTTTTTTTATTTTGTTTTTTCAGAATGCATCTTCAGTTTTAATACTGAACTTCATTGAGAAAATAGGGCTTGGAATTTTTCTTTACCTAGCTTTCAAGGAAAATTGATTCTCTGTATTCTGCTTGATAACTAGTAGAGGTTTTTTAAAACTATTTCAACTTTCATGCCATAATTTAGGAAAATAGACTGACATAGTGAACCTCCATGTGGTTTCTTCTGTAACCCTACTTCTCTCCCCCCTAGCCAAATTATTTTGGCACAAATCCCAGATACCATGTAATTTCATTCAGCTTGTATGTCTTTAAAAGTAAAACTATTTTTAACATAACCACAGTACCATTAAATCATGTTTAACTGTAACATTAATCCAGTCAATATCCAAATTTTACTGATTGTATCATATTTTTTTCAGTTTGACCAACTAAATCTATATTAAAATGAGGTCACAACATTTCATTTGGTAGCTGTGTCTTCATGTTTCTGTTACTCTACAGCTTTTTTTTCTTTCCCCTTTTATTTGTTAAAGAAGTTGGGTCACTACAAAACATTGAAAAAAATTAAAGAAGTCCTAAATAAATGAAATATACCCATGTTTGTGGGTTGGAAGATTTAGGATGGCAGTCATCCCCAAATTTATGTAGAGATTAAATGCAATTTCTTTTAAAATCCTATATGCCTTTTTTGTAGAAACTAACAGGTTAATCTTAAAACCCATATGAAAATACAAAAGGCCCAGAAATAACCAAAACAATCTTGAAAAAGAACAAACTTGGGAGGCTTCTCACTTTCAAAACTTAACAAAAAGAAAGCTAAGAGTAAACAAGTCTATTGTGTTACTGGCATAAGGATGGACATATAGATGAATGAAATAGAATCAAGAGTCTGGAAATAAACCCATAAATTTATTATCAACTGCTTTTCAACAAGGGTGCCAAGAAAATTCAGTGAACAAAAAAACAGTCTTTTCAACAAATGGTGGTGCTGAGACTACTGGGCAGCCACATGAAACTGGACCCCTACTTCACACCATAAATAAGTTAACTCAAAGTGGATTAAACATCTAAATGTAAAACCCAAAGTTATAAATCTCTTAGAAGAAAACAGGCAGAAATCTTCATCACCTTGGAATAGGCATTAGTTTTTCTAAGGTAAGACACCACAAGCACAAGAACCAAGGGAAAAAGATAAATTGGACTCCACCAAAAGTAAAAACTTGTGTTTCCAAGGTTATCATCAAGAAAGTGAAAAAGCAACCCACAGAATGGAAGAGAGTATTTGTAAATGACATATCTGAAAAGGGACTTATATCCAAAATACATAAAGAACCTTACAACCCAATTGAAAAATGGACAAAAGATTCAAATGCAGTTCTCCAGTAAACACATACAAATAGCACGTGAGAAAATGGTCAGTATTGCTAGTCATGAAGGAAATGCACATCAGAGCCACAGTGAAATACCACTCCATACCCTTCAGGATGACTGTAATCAAAAAGACATTAACAAGTGTTGACAAGGATTTAGAGAAAGTGTAATCCTCATGACCCAGCAGTTCCAGCCCCAGGTATACACCCAAGAGAACTGAAAACACATGTTCACACAAAAATCTGTACACAAATGTTTATGGCATTATTATTTAAAATAGCCAAAATGTAGAAGCAATCTAAATGCCCATCAACCAATGAATGGTTACATGAAATCTGGTATAAACATAAAGTGGAATGTTATTTGGCAGTGAAGAGGAATGAAGTACTAATATGAATATTGAAATATCTGTGCATACTTCACAACATGGATTAACCTTGAAAGCACTAAGTGAAAGAAGCCAGACCATAAGACCACCTACTGTTTGATACCAGTTATATGAAATTCTGAAATAGGCAAATTCATGGAAACAGGCACAGTTTCCAAGTTAACCCCAGGAACTTGGGGGGTAAGGGCAATGAGAGTCATTGTTAATGGGTACAGATACTATGTTTTGGGGTTTAAGATGCTTTAGAGTTACCGGTTATGGCTGTGCAACTTTGAATATACAAGAACCACTGAAGTGTACATTTTGTAAGGGTGAATTTTATGCTTCATGAATTATATCTCAATTTTAAAAAAAGCAAAACAAACAGGTTCATTTGTCTTGTAGAAGGAAAAATTAGCCAGAAAAGGAAGAAATTCAGCTTGACAGAAAATGACCTAATACAACTATAGAAAATAATCAATAATTCAAATTCACATGATGGTTAAATCTCATATGTTAAACAGGTTCCAGCTTTTCAGAAAGGCACTGTGTTTTTAATCCATTGAAACATTGAATCAAAAATCTAAAGTACTCTTATTTTCTTTATGGTCCTAAGTACTATATAAAACTGTCCTTTTGTGTTTGGTTATTGACTATCTTCTACAATAATGTAAAAAGAGCTGGGGTTTGTGTCTGTCCTGTTAACTCCTCTGTTCTTAAATCAGTGTCTGACACAACTTGCTCAAAAAGGGTAGGTTGACTTGAACAAATTAAAGTACCATCGGTAACCTGCCTAACATATCTTTGTGGTAATACCAATATTTTACACAGAACAACATCTCATTGAATCTTTTTGTTTCAGACTGCTGCACTTCGAGCTGTGGGCAACATTGTTACTGGAACTGATGAGCAAACACAGGTAGTTCTGAACTGTGATGCTCTTTCCCACTTCCCAGCACTTCTGACACATCCCAAAGAGAAAATTAATAAAGTAAGTATTTTAAAATACTGCTTAAAAATAGCATATAAAGTATCAGCAGCTTTCATTTGTAAAACCAGGGACTCAGAAGTCTCTATAATATTGATTACTAATAACTCAACATCAAGAAAAGATAAAACATTGCACTTTTTATGACATGGATTAGTATATGATTTTCCATATATAAAACCAATTGTAAACTGAATTTGGCTCTCTTGGAAATGATGAAATAGAGATAATTGGGTGTTGAATGTTGTATGATTGGAGAATTTTAATATGTAGGTTAAGTAAGTTTAATATTTCATAGAAACTTAATAAAGTGTGTGTGTGTGTGTGTGTGCGCGTGCTCATGGAGGCTATGGAAAGGGGGCGCTGACTGGTGATGCTGATACTGGAGTGCATCTGAGGCTGTTGTAGAAATACATGGGTTGTTGATTACAACATTGCCAATGATTATAACCCAAGAACAGCTCACCTGAGTAGCCTAACACCCTAAAATCTCTAACAGGTTCATTAAAAATGTTCCTGTGATCTGATCCAAAAGAGCCTATTACACACTCGGTAATAATAATCATTTTTGGAGTAAAATTTGTGAGTTTTTTGAAAAATAAAATATTTCCTTTAGTAAATAGTTAACTTAATAAATTTAGTAAGTTTGGTAAATTATAGTAATATCTTACATAGGATATTATGTAGATAATTTTTCCTGTTTAATCCTAACTTTGTGCTTTTATTATGCATTTATTATCTGTGAAACTTGTAAAACACGTGGGACTGCCACCACCATGGCAAAAGTAGCACCATTATGGTGTAAAGGGTAGCATAGAAAGATCATTATGTGGACCAGCAGAGCAATTAAATAGGCAGTAAAACATCAGGTTCTGCTTGAGCTCTTCAGAGAAATGGTGCAATGAATGATGGTTACAAATAAGTCTACTAAAACTACCCACTGTTTCATTTTTCATGTCTCCATTATCATGGGTAATTAATATTTATCTATTTAGGCTAGGACTGTTGATCAGAATAGAATAAAGAATGAAGCACATTATGTGAGACAGATGCTGAATCTCATTTACAAGAATTTTAGAATTTGTATTACAGCTCATCCATTCCTTGGTATTTGTTTAGTGACTCTATTTTTGAGTCTCAGTGTTTGGCAACAATGCTTTCAAGAATTCTTTAGAAGGCTTAGTTTGTTATGACTTCAATTAGGGCCATTCTCAATTTGCCCAAAAAAAAATACATAGAAAGGGAAAAGTGATGTTGAGCTTCCTAAAATTTTTATCGTGGAACTCATTCCATAGCAAAATAATTTGGATATTGTAGTGTGTTTTTTCTTAGTTCAGATACATATTTTATTTTTTATTGAAAAATATTGAAGAGATCTTGTTCTACAGGAAGCGGTGTGGTTCCTCTCTAATATCACTGCAGGAAATCAGCAACAGGTTCAGGCAGTAATTGATGCCAATCTTGTACCAATGATAATACACCTTTTGGATAAGGTAAGAAAATCATCTTATGTGTAAGACGAAAGGGATTTAAATTTAACAAAATGTGAATATATATACTTCTGTTTATTTAATTAGAATGTATACAGTGGCGTGAATACTATAGTATAATAGTATTAATATTAAAACTTGTGAAACCCACAGAATGGAAGAGAATATTTGTAAATCATATATCTGAAAAGGAACTTACATCTAAAATACATAAAGTAGTTTTTATATACAATAGATATTTCTTTTTAGGAACTCCTGGACTTTTGTATCATTCTTTGATCAAAATTACTATTATTATTCTGGGATTTGTTAAAAATTCATATTATTACTACAGGTCATAAATGCTTACATATATTACCTCATTTAATACTGTAACTCTGGGGGGTTAAAAATTATCCCCATTTGACAGATGAAGAAACTATTGTGTAGACAAATTGCCCACGAAAAAAGAGCAAGTCACGTGTGCTGTCTAACCGTATGCTGTACCATCTCTCATGCTTACATTAGTGTTTGGGCAAGAGACATTTTAAAATATCACAATCACAGCATGAGGGTTTTTTTCTTAACACTGATCTATAGTTAAAAAGAAGATACCTCTTATCTTTATTATATCCATTGTTTCCTACAAACTGGTAATAGAGGCTTGTTTCCTATAACTGATAAATTGGATTCAGTTTTTTAGCAATAATACTTAATGCAGCACTCTATAATTTCTGAAGATTCACCTCAGGCAACACATACTGCTTGTCCTATATCTAGTGGTAATAAGATTGATGAGTGAGCTCAGGTGTTCGCATCCTACTCCAGCTGATTATTATAAAGTTAGTCATCGGTTTTTACCTAATGGTTTTTAGGCAGTCATTGATGCTCATTACCTGTATCCCTTATTTTACTAGGAACTATAAAATAGTCACTTCCTGTCATTTTTTTTTTAGCTATAATTCTTCAAAGAGCTTTCCTTATCAGCTATTGGTTTACTCTGAAATATATTTCATATAGGAAAGGCAAGGTAAATTCTTGATTCTTCATTATCACTCAGTTTTTAGCATTATGTGGTTCCCTAACAACCTGAAAAGGAGAATAGGGAGGAATTTTTAGTGTCATTAAGAAATTGTGGATCTTTATGTTATGTTGTAAATTTTATTCCGTTGTAGTTACTCTTTCTGACACTCAAATTGTCCGTGACCATTGGGAATTTCTTAAATTTGGTGCCTGTGTCTTTTTTACACTGCAGTTGCTTTTTTAGAACTTCCTACCTTTAGGGGTATAACATTCCCAGATTTTATCTCGTATTTTTTGACCTAGACCTGGAATTAACTGTCTCTTCAGGGTGTATTGGTTCCTGTGTCTTTATCATAGTCTCACTAATGATGGACATTATCATTTTTAGGACTTTACTGTATGTTTAAGAGGATAATTTATTTTTAACCTGACATTTCTTTGATTAAAGTGAAGATGCTTAATCTGATATTACTAGACTGTAACATCAAGTCAGTTTTTTGCAAGGGGAGTTCACAAAAAGGAGTTTCCATTTGTTTAGAGTAAATTGGATTCAAAGGCTTATTTTAATAAGTAAAAGCTATCTATGCATATAGAAAGGCTAGAAGAAAACCTGGGGAAATGACCAGGTGGAAAACCATTTCAAAAAACACTTTTTCTAAATTACCCTATATTAAAATTTATATCCTTTGCTTTTGCTTTTACAGGGGGATTTTGGCACTCAGAAAGAAGCTGCTTGGGCTATAAGTAACTTAACAATTAGTGGAAGGAAAGATCAAGTAAGTTAAGCTGTTCTCAAAAATGGTAAAATAACAATACAGAGAAGTGTAAGATTTAAGCATATTTAAAATAATAGCAAGATAACATTCTATTCTGTTACCTTTTTTTATATGAAAGTGTCACTTTCCTTTAGTTTACATTTCATAGATGAGAAATGTTCTCTTTCCAATTTCTTGGCCTACAATAATTTTTTAATCCATGGTAATAAGTTCAAAGCACTTAATAGTCAGGGTTGGTTTTTTTGTTTTCTAACAGTATTAATAAAAAACAGGACCTTTAGGTTAATAGAGCAGAATGAAACTGCCTCACAAATTCTCCTAACAAATGAACAACTACAATAAAAAAAAAGAGAAGCAACAATAAAAATTGACCAGCACCAAGCCAAACAATAAACTAGACCCAGTAGAAAAGGCTGAGACTGGAAACTAGGGTGAGAAGTACATGGTGCCTAGCTCATAAAATTTAAAGATATGCTCACTCATAGTGGTGAGTGACAAAGCTTAACATTGTACCAACTGGCCAAAGAAAATGAGTTTTAAATGTCGCAGATGTGTTTCATAGATAGATAGAAAGGGTGAATTTGAAACTGATAAACAGTAAACTGATAATTGTCACAAATATGCTGTATAGACTGATGATGAGCAATGAATCCACTTAAATATGAATACAAAGCACAATATAAATATAATATATGGAAATAACAATGTAACATGTGAGATATGAGGTCATGTTCCCAAATCAGAAATGTAAAGTCAGAATTAATCCAGTGAGAGAATACGGTACGCAAATGAAGTTCACTTATGTTTATTATATCATGGTGTTTTTATTCTTCAGGTGGCCTACCTAATCCAGCAAAATGTTATTCCACCTTTTTGCAACTTGCTAACTGTAAAAGATGCACAAGTTGTTCAGGTAGTACTCGATGGCCTAAGTAATATATTAAAAATGGCTGAAGATGAGGCAGAAACCATAGCCAATCTTATAGAAGAATGTGGAGGTAAGTTTACTGTAAGCTATTTTCCACATGTTAATATTCTCTTTGTAACTTTTATTTTCTGATAATATAGCACTTCTGTATTTTTCTGTCTTAATCAAGTAACAGAATAAAGTAAATACTATATTCTGTATGTACAGTCCTGCTCAGCTTTATACGTATGTAATTGAAATGCTGCCACATATTGAACAGACACTGTGCTAAGGTACTGGGAAGACAGTCGTAAATAAGACACAGTCCTTGCCCTCAAGGGATGTAGTCTAGTCATGAAGATAAATACGAACTGATTTAATGTGCTAATTACCCTAATAGAAATGTACAACAAAATGGATTACTAATCCATCCTGGAAGATGCAGGAAGTGACACCTGAACTGGATTTTGAGAGATGAATAAGGATTAATAAAGTAAAAAGGGATGAAAGGTGTTCCAGACAGAGATAACACTGTGAGCAAAGACTGAGATGAGAAATAGCATTCAGCAAATTATAAGTAGTTCAGTGTTGCTGAATCACAAAGTATGCGGTAGAAATTGTCAAAAGGTGAAGTCGGAGGCATAGCCAATAACAAGGCCTCTACAGTCTTACAAACTTCGTAGCACAATAGATACTTCATTCTGTAGGGCAGTGATTCCTAAATCTGTAAAAAACATGTCTTAGCTTTCAACTCTTAGGATTACCATGTAGACAGAATGTGGAAGTGTCAAGTAGGGCTGTGGAACAAAATATAAATGTTAATCAACCTGGATGAGCATAAAAGTAAAGGTATTTCTGACAAGTATAGCAGTAAATAAAAGGAGAGGTAACTGTAAGAATAGGAGAATTGTATCTTCAACTTATTGGAGGAGCTCAGAAGCTTTGAAAATGTATTTAATAGGGAAGTATTTTTTAAATTACTAAACTGGCAAGTAGAATAACAAAAAAATACATAACTATCGATTAGGAACAGGAGAGGGGAATAGTGTTTGGAAAGTAATAGGAAGTGAGTACAGAAAAATTAAAAATAAGCATAGTTAAACTTACTACTTTTTTTCCCATGTAAACATTTTAATTATTAAAAATATATTTGTGTATATTAAAAATTGAAATATAGATCTTAAGCTTTGCTTACCTCCATTGAGGTGAGGCCCAGGATCTGTACCTTATAAGCTCCCCAGTGGATTCCTCCATAGCGTATGACAAGCTATTGGAAGAATTTCTGTAGGGTACTGATATGTTTATGATGGAGCATGGTGAAGAAGGAAGGGAGAAAACCAGTAAGGAGAGTACTAGTGGTTGGGCCACAGTCAATGAACGCAGTGATCATAGGAAACAAAGGGGAGATGGCAAGATGCAAGAAATGGACAGACATTGAAGTTTTTGAGATTTGATTGTAGAGTATTGAGGGAAAATCTTTTTCTCAATTTCAAGCTGCTATTGATTATCACAAGTAAGGACACAGAAGCATAAACAGTTTAAATGAAGAACGTCAAATAACAGATTGTGTTTTGGCATTTTGAGGTTTTAGGTACCTGTGGAATTATCACACAGACCTTTAAATTTTATACATCTGAAGCTCAGAAAAGAAAGTTGTAGATTGCAAGTCCTCATCCTATATAAATAGCTTGATTTTTTTAATGGAAGAACCCCATAAGGAGTATAGAGTGAGAAGTGAGCCCAACTTCCTCTATTTAAAGAATAGAGGAAGAGCACTCTTAAAAGGACAATTTACTTTATTTCAGAGGCTTTAAAATATTACTCTTACAAAACATAACGATTTCATTTGCATACCAAGTTAAGGTTTTAATTTTTTTTTCAAGTTACGGTTTTTAACATATTTCTTAGTGTTTCTGCCTGTGATTTAATAAACTCTAATTAATGTTTACAGGGAATATTCCTTTGTCCCCTGAAATACTATGGTTGATCTTGGTCATTTTCCATTATACTTAACAGATCTTAACATTTTTTTTTTTTTTTGAGAGGGTATCTCTCATATTTATTAATCAAATGGTTGTTAACAACAATAAAATTCTGTATAGGGGACTCAATGTACAATCATTAATCAACCCCAAGCCTAGTTCTCAAGTCTCCAATCTTCTGAAGCATAACGAACAAGTTCTTACATGGTGAACAAATTCTTACATAGTGAATAAGTTCTTACATGGTGAACAGTGCACGGGCAGTCATCACAGAAACTTTCGGTTATGCAGACCTTAACATTCTTAACATTCATTTTTACAGATCTTCACATTTATTCATATAACAGTGATAGTTAAGATCCATATACGTAACAGATCTTAAACATTCATATTTACAAATCACCAGTATATTAAAGTTTTTTAATACATGCTTAATTAAACTTAATAGTTTAATACAGAATGAGGCTTTTGTGGAAAAAGGACAGATATTAGATACTAGAATCTGCCTTTAAATTTTAACAAATGCAATTTTATAAATTAATACTTTCTATAAACATTGGTTATATAGTATTCTGCTGACTAGATGGATGCACCATTGCTTAACTTAAACATTTATATGCATTTAAACACTCTGGTTCATTTTTTAAGATAAATACACTGCATATTACTGCATAAAACCTTTTTATTTTTAAGATTCACCTTTAAAATAGATTCCTCAGAATTACAGATTTGCAATCCAAAAACTAGATTACTATAACTTCTTTGTCACTACTTTTTAAATATTACCCTGATTTCACTTCACAAAATTTTTTGCAGGACTGGAGAAAATTGAGCAACTTCAAAATCATGAAAATGAAGACATCTACAAATTGGCTTATGAGATCATCGATCAGTTCTTCTCTTCAGATGATGTATTTAATATTAATAAATTTACAATTTTCTTAGTTTTATGTATAAACAAGTTTGGATGAAATAATGTATTAAGATAAGACATGTATATGTATTTTTTAATGGAATTATAAAATAGGCATAAGACAGTAATGTCATGTATTTCAGAAACAAATACTTCATAGTGGAAGAGGGTTGAGGGATGAGTGAAATAGGTGAAGGGGATAAAGAGGTGGAAACTTCCAATCATAAGATGAATTAGTCATGGGGTTGAAAGTGCAGCCTAAGGAGTATAGTCAAAAATATTGTAATATATTTGTATGGTGACAAATGATAACTCCATTCATGGTGAGCATTTAGTAATGTAATTGTCAAACCACTATGTTGTACACCTGAAGCCAATACAGTATTGTATGTCAACTATATTTCAGTGAAAAAAAAACAGATGTAATTCAATGTTTTAAAGTTTGTCAGGGCATTAAAAAGCTAGTACGCTCGAATTGTTAAAAAAAAAATAAGGATTTTAATTTTTTTTTTACAAATTTATTGCTATTAAAAGTTTAATACAGAATGAGGCTTTTATCAGGGGCAGGGATGTTGAAAGGTTTATGTGTGAAACATCTTTTTTTTTTAAGACATACAGCATGATAGTTTGAATTACATAGATTATGAAATGATTACCACAATAGTTTCTACTAATATCCATCTTATATAAATAGCAATAAAAAGAAAAGAAAGAAGGAAAACATTTTACATTGTGAGAGAACTGTTAGGATTTGGTCTCAACGACTTTCCTATGTATCACAGTAGTGTTAGCTGTAGTCATCATGTTGTACATTACATCCCTAGTACTTATATGTCATGTAACTGAAAGTTTGTACCTTTTGACCATGTTACTCCAATTCCCCCTCCTGACATCCCCTGCTCCTGGTAACCACAAATCTTTTTCTATGAGCTTGTCTTTTGTTTGGTTTGGTTTTGGTTTTGGTTGTTTCTTTGTTTTAGGTTCCACATGTAAGTGCAATCATACAATATTTCTCATTTTCTGTTTGCCTTATTTCACTTACAGTAATGCCCTCAGTGTCCATCTATGTTGTTGCAAATGGCAGGGTTTCCTTCTTTTTTAAGGCTGAATAATATTCTATTTTGTATACATACCACATTTTCTTTATTCATCTATTGATGGACATTTAGTTTGTTTCCATGTCTTGGCTATTGTAAATAATGCTGCTATGAACAGGGGGTGCAGATGTTTTTGAGGTAGTGTTTTTACTTTCTGAGGATCCTCCATACTGTTTTCCATAGGAGCTTAGCCAGTTTGCATTCCCACCAACAGTGCACAAGAGTTCCCTTTTCTCCTCTCTCTTGTCTTTTGATCATGGCCATAACAAATGTGAGGGGGCATCTCATTGTGGTTTTAACTTTTATTTCCCTAATGACTGGTGATGTTGAGTATCTTTTCATGTACCTGTTGGCCTTCCATATATATTCTTTGGAGAAATGTCTGTTCAGGTGTCCTTACCCATTTTTTAATTGGGTTATTGGGTGTTTTGCTATTGAGTTGTGATAAGAAACTTTTGACTGGACAAAGTCAGGCTATATTTTCACCTAATGCCTTTATAGTTCTCATGTTTTATAATGGTAGGAGTATAACATGTTTATTAAAAAAGAAGTGCTACTAGTATATCCTATATTAAGTCCTTTAAGACAATACTTATTTAACCCATGTTTGAATATATATTGTCAGTGTTATTTGGTTGGTGACCAAAAAACAAATACGAAGATAGATAAAAATAATCAAGAAAGATAGGTTACTGTATAATGTAAGATATAGTATACAAAGTATCTTCAGATTGTCAATATATGGTAGTTGAAATTAAAATACTAACTTATTTTTAATATTGTCTCTTGGGGAAACTAAACCACAAACTTTTCCACATAATCAAAAAAAAAGGAATATTATTGAACATTTTGTTAAAGCATATATAGTTAGAACTGACATTTTTTAACCTGACAAAAGCAGTACTAGAAAAGAAAATCATAGGCTATTTATTTATAGATAGCCAACTAAGTCCTATTTATAATGCCAATTAGATCAGAAATAAAACCCAGAAAAGCATACTCTTTTATGGGTAGCTTTTATCATGTCTTAAAGTTGGATTTTTGGAAGTCATAATTTTCAGTTAGATACACATCAGGCCTTCTGATTTCTAGTATCTCAAAATGCAGTTTTTTATTACTTTTACATTGTAAAAAAAATAACTCAGATGATGTGCATATTTACAGAAACTATACTGTCGGTTCCTAATTTTCTTCTTTCAAAAAGAATATTTAGGTAGAACATACAGAACATTATTTATCCATTATTAACAGAGCTATTATTTTACTGTTTTGAGCCCAAATGTCATATGTCTCCAATTGCTATTTTAAAAAATAACTGAAGATTATACTTACCAAAAGTGGTGCCATTAATTTTTCATTGTCATAAGTTTTATCTATGCACCAGGGACAAGGGAAATTATAATGACTGTCCTCTTGGTTTGAGACATAGGGCCGTCTCCAAATTACTCTTTTGTTTCACTCTTCTGGATGATACCCATCTTTCATATTCTCTTAAGTTTCTTCTTATTTTGGTGTCCCTTAAGAAAAGCCTTTCCAAAGATTTTCATCTTTATAACAGAATGGCAGGATACTGTCGGCATTCATGATTGCACTTGTACTTTTTTTTATGGGAAATGAGAATATTTTTCTAATGCTACTTAAGAATACTTTAAAACTAACTAATGCTTTCTTTTTTCCCTTAGATTGATGAAGATCCTAGCCTTGTTCCAGAAGCAATACAAGGTGGAACATTTGGTTTCAATTCATCTGCCAATGTACCAACAGAAGGGTTCCAGTTTTAGAAAGATGTCGTGAAAGCTAGGTACAATGCAGCACTGAGATATATATATACACACATATATATAAAAGGTTTGATCCATCAAGCTTGGCTCATGGGATCTGCTGCTGCATTAAATCGGGAGAGAAAATGTGAAGATTTCATTTGGAATTACAGAAAATGCCCAAATGAGGTCAAGATGGCGAGTGGGTGCGAGTGAGAATGAGTGGCAGAATGTAATGAAAACTTTACCTGAATGCTTATTTAGGTTGTTCAAAGTAAAAAGGGCTACAGGTCACAGATCTTCAGTGCCTGAGAAGGAACGTTAACTTACTCTGTGTCAATTGAGGGGAAAGCGCAGTACTGTCATCTTCAAGCCTTGTAAGCATAAAAGAGATAGGGTGCCCATGTAAGTCACAGGAAAATGAGCCCAGGCCTTGCTATGAAGCAGTGTGTGAGTGGACAATGTTGAATGAATGTCTGGCTCAGCAATAGAGAGCCAGGTTCATCTTTCAAATCTAGGGCTCTTCACTCGTGAAGCAGACTCCTAGTCCTGGAGTGACTGTGTACGAGAGTGTGGTTGTGGTGCTGTATGTGAACGCATGCAAGCTTGATTCGCCTTCAGGGGGCTGATAAAACAAACCTAGTAAATCATGAAAGTGAGATCATAAGTGTTAATGTACACTGGACATGAAAACAAAGACCGGTTTAGCAGCAGACATTGGTTTACTCTGCAGCCTGTGTTTTCTATTTCCCCTCTTCCTGTTCCCATGCCCCTCCCTCTTTTTTTTTTTAGGGTATTTTTTTTTTTTTAAGTTTTCATTTACTTTACCTAGTATGGCTTTTTAGTTGCTTCTCAAGTCAGAAAACTTTTCAGGAAGGTTTCCCTGTGCATTTGCACCAGATGAATGTTTGATGCTATGAAAAGCTTTCCATATCATCAAAGCTAATTTGTGTAGATTTTTGCATGAAAAAAATCATGAATTTCCCTCAAAATAGACTGTTGCAGTACACAAGTTGCCATAATAGTATAAAACAGTAAAATGTGCTTTAAAAAGCCATCCTTTTCATTTTCAGAGATAACATAAAGATCTTTGCATGAGGTAAATCTACAGCATAGTTCATTTTTAGATTTTGTTGAGTCCTGTAAAGAAGAATAAGAAGAAAAAAGTTTCATTTGTGGTAGAATACCGTGCTGTGTTTAAATGTAACTTGTTTTCAAACTTTGTTTTCTATGAAAATGATATGGAAACTTCTAAAATGAAATTTGGTGCATATGTACTGCTGAATAAAGACCGATGAAGAGGTTTGAGTAGATGTACAAATCAAGTAATGGTTTGAACACCTTTAATAATATGCCTAATCTGTTCAATTGTTTTAGAACCTTTTTATCTTAGATGTAGGCAGCCATGAACAATCTATTTTGAGCCACTTTAGGGAGAAAACTTTGTATTTTTAAAACTTGCATAAAAGTTATGCAAGTGGTTTTTATAAATTGGAATAATACCTCAGTTTTGAGGTTATGCACACTAAATTAAATGTGACATAAATTAATTTGTACAAAAAGAACTCTTTATAAGGTGGCTCATTGTAGGAAATCCTGTGCCTTCCCCTTTGAGCACAAGTGTTGCATGAACAACAGTTTGCTATAAGAAACATACCAGATTAGCCACCATTAGCATCTATATCTACTTTGTGTTTAAAAATCAACAGGTAATTCTGAAACACTGTAGAATGGATAAAAATTATTTTGTGATCATAACTCTTTGTTGAACTAGAGTATTTTTGCAGCATTCCTTGTCATCAGAAACATGGTTAAAGTTTAAAACTAGAAGCAGCAGAAAACTAGCTTGTAAAATTTATCCAAGTAGAATGCAGGCTAGGCTGTCTTGGGGAAATAAACATTAAAACTTAAAGCAATGTTTTACATGGGGTGTGTGTGTGTGGTATTTTTTTTTTTTAAACTTACTATAAAATTACAGTGTAATTCGATGGCTTATATTAGCTTGTCTTTCTTAAGCTTTTGACCTAGGAAAGAGATAACAGAAGAAATGTATTAAGTTCTATAATTTCATTATAGACATATTCCTATTCTAACCCCTGGATTTGTTCAGGTGATTCCATCTGTGCTTCTCCCTTCTTTGTCCCCGTCCAACCAAGGTTATGACCTTCCTTCATCCTTCCAGCAAAATGGACTGGGAGGGATGGCTTGAGCTGTCTTTTAAGTATTCCTCTAATTTCATCATTTGTCTTCAAGTGATAGATTGCATACAAAACTTGGCTTTTACAGAAGACTTAAGTTCACAGAAGTAAACATAACAATACTTTGTATAGTTCATGTTTCTTAGTAAACAAAAATGACATAATAATGTGAGATTATTATAGTAGGCCAAATGACTTTATAGAATAGCTATCTTTATGTATGTGCTAGTTGAGGATGATATTAACATCTCTGAGTACAAGGGCTAGCTAATAGTCTAAATATTCCACTTCTGTCTGGATTATACTGGATATTGATTTTCTAATAGAATTCTTGGAAGGACTTTTCTGTGTCTGAAATATATTATAGCACAGTTAACAGTTCACCAGAGTTATTTAAACACAACCATTTCATTCTCCAGGATCTAAGAAATTAATTTTTAACAAAACAGCATTATTTGTGATGATGGAAAAAGTGGATAATAAGCCTTAATAAGCTTAATATTCTTGACTTAACCATGTTTTCAACTGCCTTTTTGGAGCATTGAGCTCTTAAGTGCTATAAAAATAATGTTTCTATTACAATTTTATGAGTGTCTCTACTCTGAAATATCTTTAAAGGTATTTTTCTCTTTGTATTGTGTGTCATGTGGGAATTAGTCCCTTCCATATTACTCTGATCCAAAGCCAGAGCATTCCTATAATTGGAGCAATTGACTAATCATTAAAAATACAGCTGGAAGGTTTTGTTTATTTTTTGCATTAGGCTCACCTCATGACTACAATTCATAGGGGTTTTTTTTCTTTAAAGGTATTGCATTGCAAAATGACTGGGTTATTGTAGCATGAATGTAATTTGTGGCACACCCTATTTCGATTCTCCACTGCCTCAGTTCTCAAGAAAAAGAATTGAGCTTTGGCTTTAAAGAGAAGTGATATCTTTTCTCTTGCTGTGTAACAAATACCACAAACTTAACAGCTTAGAACAACAAATAACTATTTCACAGTTTCTGTGGGTCAGGAATTCAGGCACAGCTTTGCAAGTTCCTATGCTCAGCAGCTCACAAGATTGCAGTCAAGGTTGCAGCCAAAGCTACAGCTGCACTTGAGCTCCAGGTCTTCCATGGTCATATGGCAGAATCCACTTCCTTTGACCTGTAGAATTTATTGCACCTTGCTTCAAGGCCTGCAGGAGAATATCTAATTTTAGAGGCCGTCATCAGCCCTGTTTTAAAAGGCTCGCCTGTGTAAGTCAGGCCCACCCAAGATAATACTCCTTTTGATTAAATGAAAGCCAAACTGATTAATGCCTTAGTAACAGCTGCAAAAATCCTGTCCCCTTTGCCCTATACTATAGCCTGAGCACAAGGTGATACCCATCCTTCACATTCTCTCCACACTTCAGGGAAGGGGATTATAAAGTGTATATGCATTAGGGAACCTTGGGGGCCATTTTAGAGTTCCTCCTACAAGGGAATATCATTATTTAGACCTGTAGCAACTTAGAAGTGACCACCTAATACACTGCAGGTTTGTTTTTGGGATATTACCTGTGAGAATCTAATGAAAACAGCCACCTTCCCCCCTCAAAAATGCGTGTACGTGCAGTTTTAGGGGATCTGTAGGAGTCTGAATTTCAAGAGCATGAATGAATGATCTGTCCTAACCCCTTCAGATAAGAGTTGCCAAGAGGTGACTTGCCCAAGGTCACACAGGAAGGGCCAGAGAAAACCCAGGTCTCAACCAGCATACCATTGGAAGTTGTAGTCCAGTCACTCTCAAGAACTACGTCTGAATTTATGAATTGGGGCAAAAAAATACACAGCTTTTCCATTCTAAATTATGAGGAATGGCTCACGTTAACTGTTAGAGAAGCCCGCCTGAAAGTTTTTGATTTTGAGTTTAAATAGAATTTTAACATTGTAGGTATCAAGAGGGTAGACTATACACAGGCCAGTTTGGCTTGAAACAAGCAGTTACCAATTACTGAGGTTTTGGATTATTTACCTCAAGTATGAAAGTTCAGTTAGAATCCATTCTTGACTTTTGAAGACCAAGATATCTAATATTTGTGTTATCTTATTCTATTAAATATCAATTCTATTAAATATCAGCCAGTAATTTAATATGACTAGGAGGGAAAAATTTGCCTAGTCATTTGTTCAAATATTCCCAAAAACTAGCAAATGCATGCCTAACAAATGACATTTTGAACACTTGAGAAAATAATTTCAATAAACACTATGCTTTTAAAAAATACAATAGTAAATGTTATGCACAGATGTCTTTAAATCAAGGTGCACATTGATAGTCATTGTAATCCACATTATTAAAGGAAGACAAAATGCTTTGAAAGCACATTCTGGTGTGATCAGAAGCAGCTGTACACTATAGTGTCACATTGCATATTAACTAGCGCATCACTAAGGTACAGGGAAGCTAAACTTATTTTTTCCCCAAGATATAACCTTAGCAGTTCTATTAATTTTGAATATCCCTTTGAAATTCAGTATTGTAACCCTTAGGTAAAAATTTGGTTCAGGATGTCCATGTGAAGCTGTATTGTATAAAAATGACTAGATAGCTTCTACTTTGTGTAAAAGAGCAGTTGAGTGTGAAGAAAAATAGCTGCCCTACAAATTCTTATCTGCCCCTTACCAGAGGACTGATGGCACTACTCCCGTATCATTGCTCGTATTTTTGCCCCAATTTCTACCTTCTCTTTACTGTAAAATTGGGAGCTCCAAATATGCTGCTTACTCCAGGCTACTTAGCTTTTCCAGGCTATCAATTCTTCCAGTTTTATTTTTCATGAATAAAGTTTTTAAGCACTTTCCACTTAAGTTTTCTTTCTGTTAGTCTTCAAGCATGAATCCTCTCCCTGACCATACCTTCCTCTGATTGTATAAGCTGATGGATTCCTTCTTACTCTTCTAACTTCACCCAAGATTTCCTCACCTGTTTTTACTCTTAGGTCAAGCAGCTGTTTAGAATGTCTAATAATTTGTTTATATCCTTTTTGTGGCACAATCTCCAAGTACCTGCCTTCCAAATGATTCATTCAGTGTCCAGTCCTCTATATTCCTCTGATTTTTGAGCCTTGTGAGCCACGTTTCTCCTGTCCTTTGTACATAGTTAGCTTTTTACTTTTTTAGGATACTGCCAATGCTAACATTCAACTCTTGGACTCAGCTTATGAAAGTATTTCTCTTTAAAGAAAAAAAAATCCATATTTTGGATCTAATTGTGGAGTTGGGAAAAGTCAACATAGGCTCATTCTCTCCTGCCATATTACCATACCTCTCTTGTTTCTTAGGGTTTGGCAGTTTCTTAAAAGGTTAAACATACATACAGCCACCTACAGCCAGCAAGCCTGCTCCAATTATTACTCAAGTAAAGTAAAACTATTTACACAAAAGTCTAATGTCCAGAGCTGCATTCATGAAATAACCCCCCAAAATAAAACCCAATAAACTGGAAACCCCAAAGTTCCTTCAACTGGTGAATGGATAAACTGGTATATTCATATAATGGGTTATTACACATCAATAAAAAAATGAATAAATTCCAAATGCACTATGCTGAGAGAAGCCAGATTCAAAAGCTCCATACTGTCGGATTCCAGTTACATGACATTTCAGAAATAGGCAAAAGTATAAAAAAACAACACTGGTCAGTGGTTGCCCAGAACTAGGAAGGGGAGAGATTGACCATAAAGGAGCACAGGGACATTTTAAGAGTGTTGGAGAAAATCCTGTACCTTGATTATAGCAGTAGTTACACAACTGTGTTCATTTATCAAAATTCACAAAAATGTCCACTTCAAAAAGGATGAAATGTACTGTATATAAATTATACCTGCTTTTAATGCTACTGTTCAACACATGATCTGAATTGTCATACATTTTTTCAAAAAGACATCATAAATATGTCCATTCTCCCAAGCTGACCTTTTAAAAGGAGACTATAAACAAATATTCATGAAAATTCTGAAAAGGAGTATTAGCTGACATTTAAAATGTAAATTCTAATAAAACAGTACCACTGTCCCAATAATTAAGCCAAACTTTTTGAAAATGCAGAAATAGACCCAAACACATATATAAACTATATATTAAAAGCATCTCAAAAGAACTGGGGAGAGAGAAATTGTTCAATAAATAAAAATGGAAAACTGAGTAGCCATCGAGAAAGAAAATTGGCTTCATACTTCACATACCAGGAAAAAATCCTAATGAATGAAAGTCCAAAAACCACTAATACTATAAACATACCTAGTGGAAGGCCATGGTAGAATTATTTTATAATTGTGAAGGAAGGAAAGACCTTTCTGGACATCATTTTTAAAATTCGGAAGCACCATAAGAAACTGATTCACTTGCTTATGTAACAATTTGTGTGGGATAATCTTCATAAAACCAAAAGAAAAAATATTTCTTACCATCCTAGACCAAGGGTGAATTTTTATAACATGAGAAGTTGCTAAAATCTAAGATTCAACTTTTTTAATGGAATAATGGAGAAAGTATACAGATGCTTTAAGAACATAAAATAGCTGTTATGGGTTGAATTGTGTCCCCCTAAAATGCGTATGTTGAAGTCCTAACCCTTATGCCTCAAAATATGACCTTATTTGGAGAAAGGTCTTTAAAAGGGTAATCAAAATGAGGTCATTAGGATAGGCCCTAGTCCAATATGACCAAGTTTGCTTGTTAAAAGAGAAAATACGGACACAAACGCGCAGAGAACACCCTGCGAAAATGAAGGCAGCGATCAGAATGACGCTTCTCCAGGCTGAGGAACGCCACGGACCGTCGCGACCCACCAGGAGCTGGAGAAGAGGCAGGGAGCGTCCCTCCTCCCAGCCCTTGGCAGGCTGGGTCCTTTCCGCCTCCACACCTGCGAGGCAACGCATTTCTGGTGTGTAAGCCACCCCATCCCGTGACTTTGTTACAGCAGCCCTAGCAAACTAAGGGCCAGCACGTATGAAAACATACTCAGCCTCCCAGCCCACCTATAATAAGTGAAGTTACATTTAAATTAAAACTGCAAGAAACCATTTATGGTCTATCTGCTTGTTGAAAAGTATGGCTACCAAAATGTGTTGTCAAATTAACGGGAAGACTATACTCTTGGCCGGCTGGAGTACAAACGAGTACAAACTTAGTGGAGGGAAATTTGACAAAATCAAAATTATAAATTCAGGCACCCTTCCCAAAATATGGGAAATGGCATACATACAAATTTACTCATTGCAGCGTCATTTGAAAAATCAAGATTGGGTTTACTATAAAAATACTGGTTAAATAAATCAATACATACATATAATGGAATATTTTACACCTACTTAAAAAAATGAAGACTCTTTTTATTGATATAGAAAAATACCCAAAATATCAAAAGACTGAAAATGCAAAATATGTAACTGTGTATAGTATTCTATTATTTGTGTTAGTATATGCATATATACATATAATATTTGCTTGAATATGCTTAAAATATCTCTGGAAGAATATACACAATTAACATTTGATCCTCTTTGGAGAATAACTGGGTTTCTGAAGGACAGGGCTGGAGACAACGCTTTTTATCACATGATGTTTTCAATAATATTTTTTGAATTTGAGCTACCTGAAAATAAAATGCAATTTTTCGTAGTTTTACTTTCTGCTGCCAGAAGGTGGCAGTGTTGAAGGCTTTATAGAAGAACGAAGTACTCATTTTGAAATCGGTCTCATGATAGAAATTTTTTCATTTGGCCTATTAATTTTCAAGGATCCAATTAGGGAGTGAACAGATACAAAGTGTATTTTCATACAAGGGATCATATTTTGGGAGCTACATAAATGCTCCTTCATTTCCCTGGTTTTATAATCATAAGCTTTAATCAAAGCAATACAAGTCTGGTTTTAAAAAAAGATAGTGCAAAAAAACTTTTAATGAAACATCAAAGTCTTCCACTCTATCCCCTTTCATTTTCCAGAGGCAACTATCTTTTATTGTTACTGGGGTTACCAAAATTTTAAATAATATATACACATATATCTCTAGTTTTCATTTTACCAACTTTAAATAGTGTATGTTACCTGTAATATGAAAGAGAAACATTTAGCTCACCTTTCGTTTTCATTCTTCTTCTTGTTCCAATTTCTTTTTTTATTGAAGTATCATTGATTTACAATCTTATGTTACCTTCCCAATTTTTGATCAATTATTTTTGAATTATTCTGTAATGGTCACCTTATAATTGAAATTGTTCATTTAAACCTCCATTTGTTATTCTATCCATTTCCAATATTATCACTTAACCCTCTCATATGTAAGATAAAGGAATTACCATTCCAACTCTTCATCCCTCTGTTCCTCTTCCACCTCCCAACTTTTGTTAGCTTTACTTTAAAAAAAAAAAAAAGTTTGATTGAGATATAACTTATAGACCATGAAGTTCACACATCTGAAGTGCAAAATTCAATGGATTTTAGTATATTTACAGAGCTGTGCAACATCATCATCATCTGATTTCAGAACAATTTCATTACTCTACAAAGAAATCCCACACCTATTAGTGGTCACTCTCCGTTTCCCTGCAACTCCTCCAGCCTTATACATCCATTAACCTGCTTTCAGTCTTTAAGATTTATCTGTTCTGGACACTTCATATAAATGGAATGATACAATATGTGGTCTTTTATGACTAGCTTCTTTCACTTAGTAAAATGTTTTTGAGGTGCATCCATGTTGTAGCATGTATCAGTATTTTATTCCTTTTTATTGCTCAATAATATCCCATTGTATGGATGTACCACATTTTGTCCATCTCAGTTAGTAGACATTTGGGTTGTTTCCACATTTTTTGCTATTGTGGATGTTGCTATAAACTGTTAGATCTATTTCCCATTTTATTCTGTAACCATAATTGTCTGTCTTGACTATAGTTTGATTCTAAAACTTGAAAAGTAGTAAGTAATGTTATTATGTACATGTTCCTCACTACAGGATTATGTTTATTTCTCTACAAAACTAATATCACAATCTCCTTTTGCCCCCTGAAACATCCCTCCCAGACCTTCCACTTTCTGCTCCAATATAGACTCATTACAAGCATTAATCACTGCCATTGTGGAGCCCATGTCTTCCTCTTTCTTTTATTTCTTTTTTATTAACATTCATCCTCAAGTAACTTCCTCAGAAATTATATATATGGAGAAAGACATTGATTGATTATGAAGAGTTGGTGCAGTTGATGATGGAGGCTGAGAAGTCCGAGACCTTGGAAAGCCCACACTAGTTCCCATCCAAGCCTGAAACCTGAGAACTACAGAAGCCAACGGCGGAAATCCAAGTCTGGGCACAGAAGACTGATGTTCAAGCTGAAGTAATCAGGCAGAGTGAATTCTGCCTTCCTTCCCCCTATTGTTCATTCAGGTCCCCAATATATTGGATGAAGTCCACCTACGCTGGGGAGGGCCCTCTGGTTTACTTAGTTTACCGATTCAAATGCTAATCTCTCTTGGAAACACCCTCAGAAATAAAGTTTAACCAGACATCTGGTCATCCCATGGCCTGGTCAAGTTGAAACACAAATTAACGTATCACAGATGCATTGTTTTAAACTGTGAATGGGGAAGGATCCACTCTGTGGCCCTCCCTCTTCTCTGGACTTCCCAATCATGAAGCTGCCCAAGGCTGATGCTTGATAAGCTAATGAGGAAATAAAAGATTTTTAGATACTTCTTTCTCAAGACAATAGTGTAGCAAGTCTTAGGAGGCTATTATCTTGTTTCAGAATTTTGTTTTTGAATGTCAGAAGCTAATACTACTACTAATAATCCTAATTTATCTTCCAGGCAGATGGGATATCCAGGGCCAACTATAATGGGCATGTATTCATAAACACAGGGTATAATACATCTTAGCAACTGTCAAAATATTGTTTCAAGGATGAATGTATTTTTACTTGAACAAAGTTCTTTTGAAGCAATTTACTGAAGGCAAAATTATTACAGTGTTAGAAAGCAAGAAAGAGAAAGAGGATGGAAGGAAGGGTGGGGAAAAAGACAGAAAGGGAAGAAAAAAGGACAAACTAGCCTCTCATGAAGTAGAGATTGTCCATCAAGCCCCGGGTACCTGAGGGCGCTGGGGCCCTGGATCCTAGGGAGTCAGAGCGGGGGAGGGGTATGGGCAGCTCGTGCACAGCAGGACTGGGCCTGAATCCTACCTCTGCCTGTTCACTAGACGAGAACAGCTACTTAATCAATCTAAGCTTCATTTTGTTATCTGAGAAAAATCCACATGTTCTGTCTTCTGGTGGGATTAAATGAGGTAGTAAAATAAAATAAATTACATGCAATATGACACACAACCTTTGTGGAACATAGAGGAAGAAGGAGGGGGAAAGAGAGAGGAGAGAGAGAAGAGAAAAAGAAAAAAGCATAGCAGAAGGTGGCTACCAAGGACGACCAGGGTTAGTCGTCTCACAAAATCCCTCTTGGCAAATTCGGTCTCCTTCATGTCTCAAATATTACTGCTAAACTCATCCTATATATTTGCCATTTTGATTTCCCTTTGTAAAGCCTTCTACCTTCCTTTGGATGGTATAGGCCTTGAGTTTCTTAAGAAATTGGGCAGGGGAGAGTTATTTGGCTTAAAAATCCTTCTGCATTTAAAGTTGCTGAAAAATAAAATACTAGTTCAACTTTTTTTTATTTTGCATCTTAAAACAGCATTTATTTATTATCCCAGTTTCTGTGTGTCGAGTCCAGGCATGCTTTAGCTGGGTTCTCTGCTTCAGAATCTCACCAGGCTATAACCAAGGTGTTCATCCGGCTGTATTGGCACTTGAAGTGTGACTGGGGAAGGGTCCACTTGCAGGCTTGCTGTCGGCAGACTACAGCTCCTCAAGGCTGTAGGCCCCCCTACAAGCCGCCTGCAGATCCAGCCGTGTGGGCCCCTTCACCCGCAGCTCACACCGTGGTGCTGTTGCTTCAAAGGTTCAGGAGAGTGGGAACCAGGCTGCAGGCAAGCTGGAGTCTTAACACAGGAGTGACAACCAGTCACCTTTGCCATAGCCTTTGGTTAGAAGGAAATCACAGGTCTCACCTACACTCAGGGGAGGGGACCACACACAGGGTGAACACCAGATGGCGGGGATCCTAAGGGTCATTAGGTAGTCCAGCTTTGAAAATTGTTGCCAGAAATAATTTCCTTCATTGCTTATAGATTCCTCAAAAATCAGCTTTTAAACTGTGGATTAAGAATGGTGGTTTGCTTTAAACCCTTTGTGAAGTGAGTTTGATATATATATAAAAGAAAATAACTCACTCTTCATGTACTGAGACACCTAAGACCATTCATTCAAGAGGTGTAGTGGGGTTATTTCTCAGTCATCGTGTTTTTTACTGCTCGCTTCCCTTAATCACAGGCACATATTTCTGGGGCCACAATTCAAAGGCACCATGGCAAAAAAAAACAAGTCTCTGTATAATCAGGTAGGTACCAAGTCCCTGGCCTTTGTCTTTTAGCACCAGCTAAGATTTGTTGGTTATCCAAAATTAAATTTGTTTATCCAAAGTTGAATCAGCAGCTATTCATTAAAATCCATTTGTAAACATTTATCTAGTTCACAACTTCTCCAATACTCCCAAATATTGTATAGACAGGAGTGACAGAATTACTCATTTCATTTTTTTCTGAAAATAAAACTACATATAGTGACTCCCTAGTTAACCTTAGATTCAATTTCATGACGAATCTGGTCACTGCATGTATTTGTGTGATGGACTATGAGCCTCTGTATGGTCATTGTATAACTAGAGTGATGACAAGCATGTTTGTTTAGTTTTTCTAAATGCTTTTCTTATAATTTTCAGAAATCGTTTTCCATTCCTTGCAGACCTGGAATGGTGAGAGAGAATTAAGGGCCATTTAAAGTAGATGGATCTATATACTCCTTCCACTGTGTATTTGGCCTAGAAGGTTAGGTTTTAATCATAAAAAAATGAATGATAGTTTATAAGACACTAAACAACTTTTAATACTTGCCTGTGAAATGAAGTTAATTTTTGAAAAAGAATTTAATGTAAAAAAATGTAAAATAAAGACGGTTCAATTTTTAAAAAACCTTGTTTTCATTGAAAGCTTGGCCAATTTAAGGGTCCATAGACCACAAAGCTTCCCAAGGTCACTCTGAGGCCATGTAGATTAGAAGCTGCACGAGGGATGCCTGAACTCGGTGTAAAGTAAAGAGGACCTCATGCTGGACTGACTCAGAGTATGGCGGTAGAGATATTCCTCTAGCCTGTGTCATAAAGCTTCTTTCTACAAAAGGGAGACTTCTGTTGTACCCTAAAGGAAAAGGATGGATTGTGCCGAAGATAAGTCAGGGGGACTGTTCATAGATAAAGACGCTCTGGGCAATGTTTGGGACTGGAGGAGAGATTTCTGCAGCAAGTGTACCCACATTGGAGAGTAGAACGGTCACTTGGGACTGCCCACACAGTGAAGGCCAGGGGACCCATGTCTGAGTCATAAAAGACCTTTGTATGCGAGCAGATGGCTACGCACTG
Organism: Manis javanica; assembly: GCF_040802235.1. Classification (NCBI taxonomy): domain Eukaryota; kingdom Metazoa; phylum Chordata; class Mammalia; order Pholidota; family Manidae; genus Manis; species Manis javanica. The sequence continues at coordinate 143,613,306 of NC_133158.1, forward strand.
GCTCATGGAGGAGGAGGCTGCGCAGCCGCATGCAGGACCACTACTCTGTAAATCTTCACGCTGTTCCGTGCTTAGTGACCTGCTCTGAGAACTGCTCCCATCCTCCCATCGTTCCCTTTCCTTTACTCAAATTGCACGGTAGGAAGTTGTTAATCCCAACAGTTTGAATACCTAAAGAGCCCCCTTTTCCTGATGATGTTCTTCTCGTTTCTCTAGTTCTTGCCTCATCTGTGGGAAACCAGATTTTGACTTTCAAGCAATTTAAAAGCAAAACATCTGAAATATGCCAATTTGGAAGATGAGACTGTTCTCCTTTATTCTTATTTATCTTAAAATGCCTTTAGTCATCTTTTTACATCTGCACTGGGTGGGTATTCAGGACACGAACAAATAAATAAAATTAATCCATTTCCTAGAAATGCACATATTATTCTTATTCTGCCACAGGGATGTAAGTTCCGTGAGGACAATCTCCTCAGAGTCACAGTATCAAGTGCCCATTTGAGATTTTTAAAGATTTCTGTCTTAAATGATTATTACAATCACTCTCAGACAAAATTATAATTGATCCATTACTCCATTCAAAAAAAAAAAAGGCCTAGAGGAAGAGAGAAGAAGCATTCAGGGAAATGCTTTACTGCTTTCAGAGGTTTCCCGGGGACTTAATCACTGGAACGGGGAGGTTTCACTAGAGGGAAAGAAAGTAAAAGAGTGATAGAGGCCCTAAGTGACCCCCCACTAGCCAAAGCAGGGCTCCGGTGCCCAGAGGATGCCCTCCAGAGTTCTTTTAGACACAGACTGGTATTTACCTGTTATAACCTGCAAAAAGTACCTCCAGGCTGCCTCCTTTCCAATGTCACCTTCACCTCCAGCCCTACGCCCAGGTTTGTCGGAGTTTTACAGTTCAAATAGGTTTTTGTACTGTGACACCCTGAGACCTTAAAAGGCTTTCACACAAACGGAAAGATTTTTAAAGGCTGTAAGTCTTCCCCTCCCAGTTGGCCAAAAACTCAGGCCTGTGCTGATTGAAAGGATGAGGTCAGCCAGCAAGCCTGGAATGCCCTTGCCCGCCGTCTGCCGTGGTGTCTCACTGGTATTCGGCGTCGTTTTCAGAGGCTGGCCCTCCACTATCACAGGCAGTCTGCTGTGTACTGATTGTGCCCCCACAGGCACATGGTGGGCACGAGACCGAAGGGATCCCCTCAAGTAGGACACGCCAGGCTTAGCAAAGGAAGGCCCTCGCTTGGGGTAAGCTCCCGGCCCAGGTCACTCATCTCTGTGAGCCCCTGCAGGGCGGTCCCCACTGTCGAAGCTTTGGGGCGTGGCTGGTTCCGGCATTCAACCCAGTGCGCCAAAACCACTGTGCCTGTACCCTCTTGCATTGATCAGTTTCTCCTTTCCAAACCTTGAAACTCAAAGGGACTGATGACCCCATGTCTTATGAAATAGAGTTCTGGGCCGATGCTCCTGCAGGCAGCCACCCTCAGGAGGCAGACTTATGGAAACAGCCCTGGCATCTCATTCTAAAGCTGGAAGAAGTCATTTTATCTGAAGGGGCCCATCCTACAAAGCGATACTCTGCTGAAGCAGGGACTCTGTTTTAACTTCATTCCTCTCCCTCATCTACTTTTCTCCCTTACCACTCCTCATTCTCATGCCCCACACCCAGTAATTGTCATTTTTCTAAGTTTCTCAGCCCATCAATCTCAATGCCTATCTATTATTCTATTGGATTGTATAAATTTTTTAAAGAAGCAAATGTGAGTAAGAGTGAAATAAGAAATGTATGCTGGCAAAAGTTAGTATGTGGATTTAGATTCTGTATCAGAGAGGCTGGTTAGGTGTATGTATGTGTGTGTACATTGTTACATGGTTATGTGATAATTTCTGTCAAACTAAAGAGCAAATATATAAACAAGAAAACTATGACACAGGCTTTACTTTGCTCACAACAGATGCAACAGCTCACTGGTTTAGCATTTGATGGCCAGTATTATTTTGAGCAGCAGTTTTTTAGCAAGGCCTTTCAACTGTAAAATTTCTACCTGGAAGAAACCCTAATGGGATCAATCACTTTGGTCTGAGACTTAGTTTCAGGCTTAAACACACCAAGAGAATTTCAGGATGAAATGTCCTCAACATGGCTGAGGTTCTTAGTTTCTTTTCCACTGGAAGATGTTCCTTTCTTCATGAATTGGGTCATTTACTAGCGTCAACTTCACTCAAGTCACTGTCCAGCATAAAGTATAGCATCAGTATCCTCTCTTCCTAATGGCGACTCAAGCTTTTTGTTTGGTGACTACGGTCCTGAAAGATCAGTATGATCTTGAAAGGGCTTCCTGAAAAGCCTGCCACAGATGTTGTGTTCTCAACCTTTCCACCTCCTTCACTTGGACCCTACTACTGGTCCTGAAACTGTTATCTGTTCTCTCCTGAAACCACATGAATTCCTGGAGGAGGGAGGAGAGGGAGGTGGAGGCAGGAAGGGAGGAGTACAGGGACTCTGGACTCCTCTCTCCTCCTGGGTCACGTGCTTTACCTCCTCCAGCCAAACAGCCAGCACTGGGAGGGGGCCTATGCGGCATGGGAATCCAGGTTGGAACTTTTAAAAAGCATTGTTAATAAGATACTATTTACAGTTAGTTACTTTCCTATCTGTGCTAGTGCCGAAGTTTGTAGCGATTATTGCAAGTTTAAAACTTCATTATTTGCAGCAGTGAAGAACTGCACAGCTTTGCAGAGCTGCTGGGATCCAAACAGCCTGGGGAGCACAGGCCTTCAGGGCTGCAAGGGAATTCAGAGACCCATCTGCTTGCTTCACCTTGGTGGGTGACAGGACTGAAACCCAGATTGGGTACCTAGAGTGGGTCAGCAGGCCAGTGCACAGCAGGGTCCCAAGTTTCTCCCACTTAGTTTAGTGCTCTGTTGCAAAGCTGACTCATTCATTCATGCCTTCTTCAGAAAACACTGGGGTTCTATGTGCCAGGCGCAGTCCGGGGCACAGTCCCTGCCCTCTGTGAATTCACATGTCAGATGGTAGTGAGCACCAGTCTTAGGGGACAGACAGGGTGCTGTGCGAGGGCCAAGGAAGCCTACAGGCAGGAGCTCATGGGCCACTCTAGGTGCTAATGGGAAGTCATTTTGGTGTGATTGGCACATGAAGGGAGTGTGAGGAGAAGACAAGAAGGAGTGAGGAGGCGAGAAGGAGACCAAAGAAGTGTCAGATAGTGAAGAACTAAGCAAGCTGGTGGGAAGCCGCAGAGGGATTCTGAACAGGACAGGGACCTGGTAAGGTCTGTGCTTTAGGAAGCCCACTGTGGCTGCAGAGGATGAAGAAATTAGTCTAGAGTTTCCCACTGTGGCATGAATGACTTTGAAGCAGACTTTTGAGCCCTTTAGCTCTTGGGGTAATAAGGCAGAACGTGGTAGTTTCCTCCAGCCTCAAATGGTTATACCAGGGTGCTGTACAAAAGCTACCACTTTCTGTGTCCTATGATGGGAAACAGATTGGAGAGTCACATTAGACAGGAAATCCAAGAGGGAATTGTACTGACCTGAACCAAGAGGTCAGGACCTGACCCTAGACTTTGTAACTTACTGTGTCGAAAGGACCTTGGGCAAGTCGAAGGGTGATGGTGCTGTGCACTGAGACAGGGTCCAGTTAATGATAAGGTCCCTGGTCCCTGGAAGACATCTACAGAGAAGTGTCCAGTAAGCAGGGAAGGAAGTCTAGGCTAAAGCTGTAGATTTGGGTATCCTCAGCCTGTCTATGGTAAGTGAAAGCTGTGACAGTGAATAGGGGTGGCAGAGAGAAATGTGTGGAATGAAAGGGAAATGGGGCCTATGGAATGAACATCAACATGCAGGCATGGGCCTGGAAAAGGGCTTCCAGAAGAGAATACCTGGCCAGAGAAAAGGAGGGTGGTCAAAGGATGTGGTATCCCAAAAGCTACACATGAGAGCCTTTTCAGAAGATAGAGATAATGAAGGACATAAAATACCATGAAAGCTTATTGTGTGGAGCTGTAAATAACCCCAACACTTGATATCCAGTTGTATTCGCAATATGCATGGATGGTGTTCAATTTTTTTGGTCTGAAAGAAGAAAAAGATAAAAAAAAAAAAACCAACACCTAAACACCTAGCCTTATTGGGGTAATCCTTGCACAATATATACATGTATCATATCATCATGTTGTACACTTTAAATTTACACAGTGTTACTTAGCAATTATATGTAACAAAACTGGTAAAAAAAAAAAAAAAGAGAGAAAGAAAGAGGAAAAAGACATTCTTGTCTGGATGTGTGGAAAAGATGGTGAGAGATGAAGGAAATGGAGACCCCAGGAAGTTCAGATAGAAGTTGTAGGGGCTGGGTGAGGGGGGCCTGAGGACCTTGGGGCCTAAGGGACACGGGGTGGAGACGGGGGCCTCAGTCCTGTGCAGTGCTGAGGACCACTGTCTGGGCCCCCAGACAGCGGGAGGCAGCATCAGGGCCAGCCTCCAGTGGCCTGAAGTGGCAGTGAGCTCTCTTTAAGAACCTGGGGGAAGAGCAAGTGTGCACAGGAGGCACATCCCTGGGGAATCTTTGGGGACTGAGGGGTTGCTGGTGGGGGGGAATTAAGGAGCAAGCACAAATGGGTTCTCATCTGTGTCTACAACCAATGACACTGACTTGTTCAGATGCCCATGTGTGGAAGAAAGCATGGCGTTCCTGCAGGAAGCTGCAGGGGACATAGCTTCTCAGGGAAAATCCAGCTTTCACAAGTGGAGGGAACTTTGAATGGGAAGGTAGAGTACATGGGGGCAGGGGAGTGTTTCCCTGGATACAGAAGTTCTAGAGGTCGCAGTTGAAAGGAAAGTTCAGGAGGGAGTGGAATGGTAGGAAATTAGGTCAGGAAAGGAGAGACCAGAGAAAGAAACCTAAGAAGAGAGATGCTGAGAGATGGTAGTGGCCTAAGATAATCAGGGTTTGAGGGATGAAAGAGACAGAGTGGGCAGTGGGGGTGGGGAAGCCAGTACAGATGTCAGAAAGGACAGCTGTGCTTCTGACAGGGCCTCAGCCCAGAGGAGTCCCAGGCCTCTTGTCATGTTTGGCAAGAGCATCGGCCTCTGGGGAACAGGGTATCCCACATTTGTTGGGAGAACTTATTATGACCTGGTCTGTAAACTGCTGAGACAGGCACGGTGGGGACTGGGGTTGCTGCCGTGCCCCTTCCCTGCCCACGGCTTTTTTGCTCCTCCGGTGTAACTCGGAGCCTTTAAGTTAACTGCCTGCTGGTTTAATAGGAGTGCCCCTAATTTATATTAACTTTTCAACCTCTCATCATCAGTTTGGTGTAGACTAGTTAGTTCCATGCATACCTTATCCTCACATGCTCTGATGCATGTGGACCTCAGGGTCCTCTGGTGGATCCCTGCCTGTCAGACACCCACACGCTGGACTCACCCAGGTTACTCGAGTGGCTTAGCAACTCAGCGAATCAGGCTGTGACCAAAGATAGAGATAATGAAGGACATAAAATACCATGAAAGCTTATTGTGTGGAGCTGTAAATAACCCCAACACTTGATATCCAGTTGTATTCGCAATATGCATGGATGGTGTTCAATTTTTTTGGTCTGAAAGAAGAAAAAGATAAAAAGGAATGGCCAGGAGCCTGGCTCCAATTCTGTGTTCCATGATAAGGAAGGGAAGGTGTGTGATCAGAGGCAAAGAGCAAGAAGCAAATGTATTTTAATGGATATGGCATATGTCAGATAGAAATATATTTATTTTCTCAGTAGCTGGTGTGAGGATTCCTCTTCTGGTGGTAGTGGGGGTGCTACTTTGCACACAGAATAACTCAAGAGGCAGCTGTGGGGTTGAATTCAAGCTCTGGATGTGAATGCAGGAGTTCTTAAACTTTAGCATCCATCAAAAGCCCTGGAGGGCTTTTGACAGATTGCCAACCCCCTGCCCCCAGACTTTGTGACTGGGTAGATCTGGGCAGGGCCTGAGAGCCTGCATTTCTAACATGCTTCTGGATAGTACTGGGGGCTGCTGAAACAGCTGGTTTGGAGACCAAATTTTGGGAACAATTGGCTTACAAGAAAAGGGACATTGCCTGAATAACTGATGGGGAAGAATTTTGGGGCTGGAGGATCCAGGAGGAAAGGAGAGAAGAGGGGGCAAAGGAGATGGTCCACTGCTGAGTGCCATGTGATGCAGACCTCCAAACTCCAGGGAAGACTTCAGACAGAACATGCTTGTGGGGAAGGGATTTCTTGTACAAACTGGAAATGAGCTGTGCATTCTGGGATGGAGTGGGGGTGAAATAGTGGGGGGGACTTAAAACTAAATCCATGGGTGTTTTCAGAATTCTTAAGGGAATCCTTGAGAATTTTCCCAGGTGTTGGAAATTGAGGATTGAAAATGATTTAGAGAAATTGCACTTTAAAACTCAAGAGACAGACAAGTAAATAAATAGATAGATACATAAATATCAAGGGATAGGGTAGGGTGGGTTTTTGTACCCCAGCTGCCCTCTACACTGTATGTCTTCTAGGAAGAAGTACTTGCTGTAAAGAATGGAAGATTCTGGGAGAGGAGAACATTAAGTATTACACATTCCCGAAAAAGGTGTGATAAAATCTAATGTTCACAATTCATCAGATGCTAGCAAGTACACAGAACACTTGGAGAATATAGGAGCTGCTCAATTCGTCAGCAGGAAAGAATTCAACAGAATTTTAAGGCCATGTGTTTATTAAGCCTGAGGTGACATTACTATACAAGTGCCCACTAACTTCATCCTGTGGTGACTAAGAGAGACAATGAGGCCTTTGACTCTTTTTCCCATATTTATGGAAGTTCACAAGTGAGGCGATCCCACGCATACCACGGTGTTAACTGGTGACTCTAAAGGGCAAAATGATTGCCTCTTCCACTTCCTTCATTTCTATACTGATGATATTTTTTAAATAGGGAATTTCATTATTTTTACAATCAGAAAATATTTCTAGGAAGCAGATTTTATTTCCAATTTAGTCCTCAACTGTTTCATGAACCTAGAGGTTATTTTCTGACTTGAAAGGGAATAAGGATAGAACAGTTTTATTGTAAAGCTGAAATTGAAATAAAGTTTAACTTTACTGTGTTGATACTCAACACATATAGATGATCACCTGGCAAGTGTGTCTTTGAAACTGAACTGAACTAACCTGTCTTGTAATGAGTTTATTTGCACAAGTTTCTGGCAGAAATGTGTGATGAATGCGGCCATGTGGGTCTGCAGCCTGCTCTGCTTGGTGGCGGTTTCACTTCACAGCCCATACATGGACTTCAGCTCGTTGGAGCACAGGGCAGGGCTGACTGCTACCGACGGTGAGGAAATGTTAGCAACGCTCAAAACTGTTAACAGACTCCTAACCTCAGACAGTTATGCAGTGTGCACAGACCCAGTTCAGGCGGGGGTGGATGCAGCATGTGCTCCTGGCATTTCCAGCTCCTTCAAACTGAAGTTTTCAAAGTTGTCTTATAAGTAGTTCATTATTTAGTTTCTTTATCAGAAGTCCAGGTAATGTCTCATTCATAGAGTCAATAGCCTTCTTCAAGAATCGCTGTTATTTCCGTTGCATTTGTAAGATGGATTTTATGTACACGTGTTTTTAAAAATCACCTTTGGCAGGGCTACTAGGGCCCATCCAAGCCCCCTGGACATAATCCTGGCTAAGAAGACATGCACAGAAGAGGGCTGGGGAGTTTCTGGGAATGCTTTTCTTGCCGGATTAAAGGGACAGCCATGGCTGGCACCATCCCTTCCTCCCTTCTTCCTTTTCTAAACAGGCAGACATGGTGCCTGGAGCTGGGTGTCCTTCCTGCCACCACGAGGAAGAAGCTGAGGGCCCCCCAAACGTGAAGTACTGAGGTCACTGTGCTGCTGAACCTACACGGGCGCCGCTCACCTCACAGTTCTTGTTGCGTGAGGAAACTATGTCCTTATTTGCCTCATTCTTGTCAGTCCTTACTTGGGAGCTGGTTTCCTTTTACTTGCAACCAAAATAACTCTTAATTTGTGTAGAGTTACATGTGGGTATCAGGGCAGACAGGCAAAAAGTGAGCTGAGAAAAGGGCAGGAAATAGAGATCCGGGCAGGAAGGAGCTGGTACCAGGAGGTCCAGCAGCAGGGTGTTGGCCACAGGATGAGGCTCAGGAGAGCTGGACACACATGCTTTTCTGCCGAACTAGAGCACCACGTGTTATCAAGGCAGGGCCTCAGGGTAAGAAAAGGAGCGCAGACCTGGGCCTGACACTGGGGTGAGGTGCCGAGTTCTAGTTGTCCCTAAGTCCTCCAGGACCTGCAGAAGGATTGTAATATGACTTCAACTCCAGGTGATTGAAAGGATGTAGGGGTTGATTTTTCCATTCATTAGTCAGTATCTCGTTCAAGAGCCAGTGTCACGAAAATTCTGAAAAGGAATCAGCTCTGACATTTTAAACTCTAATAATTTAAACAGGGTAGCACTGGCTCAATAGTAGTTGTTCAGCCCAATTTTTTGAAAATGCAGAAATAGACCCAAACACATATAGGAACATAGTATATTATAAGAGCAACATCTCAAAGAACTGGAAAAAGATGAATTATAGATGAATTATTCAATAAATAGTAATGGAAGACTGAGTAGCCATCAAGAAAGAAAATTGAACTTCATACTTCACATAACAGGAAAAAATCCTAATGAATAAAGTCCCCCAAACCACTAATATTATAAAAGTATTAATGGAAAGCCATAGGATAATTATTTTATAATTGTGAAGGGAGGGAAGATCTTTCTGGATATAACTTTAAAACTCAGAAGCACCACAAATAAGAAATTGATACATTTTCTTACATATCAATTAATTTTTATAGGAAAGTATTCATAAGAAAGAAAATTTCAAAAGAAAAACAATAGTGAAATATTTCTAATCATCCTAGACCATGGGCCAATTTACCTAATGTACGAAAATGTCCTACAAATCAATTTTTAAAGATTCAATGGAAAAATGGAGAAAATATATGAACACCCAGTTTAAGAAACTATAAAGGGCTCTGTTATGAGTTGAATTGTGTCCCCTAAAATTCATATGCTGAAGTCCTAACCCTTAGTACCTCAAAATGTGACCTTATTTGGAGAAAATCTTTAAAGGGTAATCAAATTAAAATGAGGTCATTAGTGTAGGCCCTAGTTCACTATGACCAGTGTGCTTATAAAAAGAGAAAATATGGACACAGACACGCACACACAGAGAACACCATGTGAAGATGCAGGCGGTGATCAGAACGATGCTTCTCCAGTCTGAGGTGATGTTAGCGTTGATCACTTGGTTAATGCTGTCTGCTAGGTTCCTCTACTGTAAATTTACTTGTGGGGAGAAACTTTAAGACCATGCAAAATCCTGTTTCTCATCAAACTTCCACATGAATTTTAGCATACATTGGGGAATTTTGCCTGCAACAATTATTCCTGTGGTGTTTGCCAAATGGTGAGTTTCTACTTCCATCCCTCTTACTCCATTTATTAGTTGAAATTCTACAGTACTGAAGAACTATTGCTTATCTCCTATTATTAATGATTCAATTACTTGTTTGTATCAGTATGGACTCATGAATATTAAGTTTTACCCTATGGGCCATAATCCATTATTATTATTTACTTAGTTGCTCAAATTGTCCCAGATTTGGCTCCTTCAAATTGAGTTTTGAAATGTTCCCATTATTTTTAAAGCACTTCCTTCCTTTCTGGCACCATAAGATGTTCTAGAAGAATCTACCCTCCCTGCCTCAGTCCTGGAGTTAATTATTTCATTTTTCCAAGGAGGTCTGATTCCTTTTACTGGAGAAAAGTACTTAGAAACAAAGATCTAGTCACTGGGTGTGCTCATTGCTACTGAGGTATCATTGCTCTCAGGCCCTCTCAGCAGGCAGAATTAGGAAATCTGTGCACATATATACATACACTTACACCTTCATCTCATCTGCATCTATCTGTAAAAACAGTGAGTTCACACTGGTTCCTCTGATTCCAATCCATAACTTCAAGGGGCCTCCCCTCTCCTTATCTATAACTTTTTCTCACATAGCCCAAAGCATGGCTCTTATTATCACCAATATATTTACTTATTTGCACAATCCTAGCATTTAGCCTCATGGTTTCAAAATTGTTAAACCAAATCCCTGTGATTAAAAAAATTAATAACTATTGTACATTATTTGTTTATAGTTCTTTTTGTCTTTAGACTTAATACTATATAGTCAAAATACTGTTTTCCAAAGTGCATTAGGCTAGTTCTTCTCTTCCCCATCCCCTTCAGTGTGGTTGCTATTTATTTTTGTTAGTGTGGTTGTTACTTATTTGTAATATGGTTAAGTTTGTTACTTTTATATATATATATATATATATTTTTTTTATTTTTATTTTGGTATCATTAATGTACAATTACATGAGCAACATTATGGTTACTAGACTCCCCCTTATTATCAAGTCCCCCCCACATACCCCATTACAGTCACTGTTCATCAGCGTAGTAAGATGCTGTAGAATCACTACTTGTCTTCTCTGTGTTGTACTGCCTTCCCTGTGTTACTTTTATATTTCATATGGGATTTTACCCACATCTCAGTTTTATTTATTTGTTTGTCTTTGGTGTCTGAGAAATACTAACATAGCTTCCAAAGTCAAAACTACTCAGAAGATGTGCTCTGAGACATGTTGCTCTACCAATATTTCCCATCCCATTCTTTTTACCCCTTTCTCACCCATGCCCTGTAGATGCCAGTGAATTAGTTTCTCAATTATACTTCCTGTATTTCATTTTGCACAAATGAGAAGATACATGTATATTCTTAGACCCTCTTCTCTTTTATGTGAAAAGCAGTGTACTAGAGATACTCTTTCGCACTTTGTGTTTTGCACTTAGCATTATATCCTGGGAATAACTCCATATCAGCATAAAGATCTTCCTCACATTTTTTTCTTTACAGCTGAATAGTACTCCATCATGTAGCTGTGGCTATATGATTTATGCAACTACTCTTCCATGAATAAGCATCTGGGTTGTTTCTAGTGTTTTGCAAATGCAAACACCGCTGCAGCAAATGACCTGTGGGTGTGTGTGTTTATATTGTTGGAGGTGTCTCTTGGGGTAAATTCTTAGAATTACTGGATCAAAAGATAAATGCATATGTAGTTTTGTTAGATATTACCATATTTTGCATCAAAAGGATTTGCATTTCCCTTCAGCAATGTAGGAGACTATCCAGAGTTTTACCACAGAATGTGTTGTCATAATTTTAAGTTTTCAGTTATATTTTACCAATATGTAGGTGAGAAATGTTACACAGGGTGATGTTTGAATTTGCATTTCTGTCAGTATGATTGCCTTTGAATGCCTTTTTTACATGTTTAGTGTCATTTTTGTATCTTTTTTATGAATTATCTGTTCATGACTTTGTCCCATTTTCCTATCAGATTTATGATCATTTTGTCCCTGAAATCTTAAAATTGCTTTATGTATTAGGAATATTAGCCCTTTGTGACACATGTTGCAGGTGTTTTTTGTTTTTCAGCTGTGTTTTGTCTTTATTTATGAAGTTTTTGCCAAAATTTTAATGTTTTTGGAGTGAAATTTATCAGTATTTTTTTCATTTCTTCCAGATTTTTAGTCATAACTAGAAAGCCTTCCCCATTCTTGGATTATTAAGAAATATTCTCCCATATTTTAGAATCTCAATCATTTTGGAATTTATTCTTAGGTATGGTGAGAAATATGGACCTAACTTTAAGTTTTCCAAGTGACTAATTAATCTCTTAGCATCAAAAAACACCTATCTTTACCTCAATAATTTGAGATGCCAGTTTCATCACATACTAAATTTTTCATGCACTTGCATCTATTTTAGGACTACTTAGTCCAGGAGTTGGCAAACATTTTGCTGAAGTACCATATAGTAAATATTTACTATGGCTTGTAGGCCATGAAATCTCTGCTGTTCCAGGGTAAAAATAGCCTAGACAGTGCCATAACATTGCCTATGTGAAAACAGCCATAGTTTGCAGACCCCTTCTCTGGTTTATCCCACTGGTCTATTTGTCTATTTTTGCATGAGTAACCCAGTGTCTTAATTATACAGACTTCTTAATATGTTTTAATGTCTGGAAGGGCTAGTTTCCCTCCTGTTCAGTTCTTTTTAAAAACAAATATGGAAAAAGATGGTGGCGTGAGAGGTAAGACAGAGGCTTCCTCCTAAAACCGCATATAATATGAAAATATAATTAATACAACTAACCCTGAGAGAGCAACAGGGAAGAGGACTGCGCCAGACTGCATACGCCTGGAGAAAAGAGCAGACCTCACGGAACAGGGTAACATACCAAAGCTGTGACCCGGAGGGACCCAAGCCCTTCCCCCACCCCAGCTCACAGGTGGGAGGAAGAGAAACTGAGCAGGGACAGAGTGGAGGCCTGGGACTGATGAACACCTAACTCCAGAGGTCTGTTCTGGGAGCACAAACTTACATTTCATGGTGCTTTCATTATACTCGCATGATTACAGGGTTGGAAAAGCTAAGAGGCAGAATTCTTGGAGAGACAGAGATTCTAGACACTTGTGGAAAGCAGGGATCCATAGCCAGCTGTTCTGGGACAAAAGCTTATACCTGTGTGCTCGGCCCACTGGTTAAGGCAGTGGAGACAGGCACAGCAGCCAGGAAGTGGGGAACAGCTCTTTCCTCTCTCCAGGCACCAATCCCACTTCCCTTTGACCCCTGACATTGCTTCAGGGGCTGAGCAACTCCAGAGAGTAGATAGAGCTTCTGGACAGCAGAGGATGCAATACACAAATATGAAACACCAAAGGAACCTGGTACACAGTAAAATTAATAAAACCCCTAAGAAAGATGACATGGACCTCATGACTCTTCCTGAAAGGGAGTTCAAAATAAAATCATTAACATGCTAATGGAGGTACAGAAAGATATTCAAGAACTCAGGAATGAATTCCAGTTGGAGATCCAATCATTGAAGAGCACAATGGAGGGTATTAAAAGCAGATTGGATACAGTGGAGGAGACAATAAATGAAATAGAAACTAGAGAAGAGGAATACAAAGAAGCTGAGGCACAGAGAGAAAAAAGGATCTCTAAGAATGAAAGAATATTGAGAGAACTGTGTGACCAATCCAAACGGAACAATATTTGCATTATAGGGGTACCAGAAGAAGAAGAAGAGAGAGAAAAGGATAGAAAGTGTCTTTGAGGAGGTAATTGCTGAAAACTTCCCCAGTCTGGAGAAGGAGATAGTCTCTCAGGCCATGGAGATCCACAGATCTCCCAACACAAGGGACCCAAGGAAGACAACACCAAGACATATAGTAATTAAAATGGAAAATATCAAGGATAAGGACAGACTGTTAAAAGCAGCCAGAGAGAGAAACAAGATCACATACAAAGGAAAGCAAATCAGGCTAACATCAGACTTCTCAGCAGAAACTTTACAGGCCAGAAGGGAATGGCATGATGTATTTAATGCAATGAAGCAGAAGGGCCTGGAACCAAGATTACTTTATCGTGCAAGATTATCATTTAAATTTGAAGGAGGGATTAAACAATTTCCAGATAAGCAAAAACTGAGAGAATTTACCTCCCACAAACCATCTCTACAGTGTATTTTGAAGGGACTGCTCTAGATGGAAGTTTTCCTAAGGTTTAATAGCTATCACCAGAGTAAATAAAACCACAGTAAAGAAAGTAGAACAGCTAATTACTAAGCAAATGCAAAATTAAATTAACTATCCCCAAAGTCAATCAAGGGACAGACAAGGAGTACAGAATATGAAACCTAATATATAAAGAATGGTGGAGGAAGAAAAAGGAGGAGAAAAAGAAAAGAACCCTTAGATTGTGTTTGTAATAGCATATTAAGTGAGTTAAGTTAGACTCTTAGATAGTAAGGACATTAATCTTGAACCTTTGGTAACCACAAATCTAAAGTCTGCAATGGCAATAAGTACATACCCATCGATAATCACCCTAAATGTAAATGGACTGAATACACCAATCAAAACACATAGAGTCACTGAATGGATAAAAAAACAAGACCCATCTATATGCTGCCTACAAGAGACTCACTTTAAACCCAAAGACATAAACAGACAGTGAAGGGATGGAAAAAGATATTTCAAGTAACTAATAGAGGGAAAAAAGCAGAGGTTGCACTACTTATATCAGACAAAATAGACTTCAAAACAAAGAAAGTCACAAGAGACAAAGAAGGAATTACATAATGATAAAGGGGTCAATCCAACAAGAAGATATAACCATTATAAATATCTATGCTCCCAAATCAGGAGCACCTACATACATGAATTAAAAGGGGGAATAGAGTGCAATGTATTCATTCTAGGAGACTTCAACACACTACTCACTCTGAAGGACAGATCAACCAGACAGAAGATAAGTAAGGACACAGAGGCACTGAAAACACATTAGAACAGATGGACCTAACAGACATCTACAGAACTCTACACCCAAAAGCAGCAGAATACACATTCTTCTCAAGTGCACATGGGACATTTTCAAGGATAGATCATATACTAGGCTACAAAATGTGCCTCAGTAAATTCAAAAAGACTGAAATTGTACCAACCAGTTTCTCAGACCACAAAGGTATGAAACTAGAAATAAATTATGCAAAGACAATGAAAAATCCCACAAATGCATGGAGGCTTAACAGTTTGCTCCTAAATAACCAATGGATCAATGACCAAATAAAAACAGAAAACAAGCAATTTATGGAGACAAATGACAACAATAATTCAACACCGCAAAGTCTGTGGGACCCAGCCAAGGCTGTGCTAAGAGGGAAGTACATTGCAGTACAGGCCTACCTCCAGACAGAAAACAATCCCATGTAAGCAGTCTAAACTCATATTTAATGAAACTAGAAAAAAAAGAACAAATGAGGCCCAAAGTCAGTAGAAAGAGGGACATAATAAAGATTAGAGCAGAAATAAATAAAATCAAGAACAATAAAACAATAGATAGAATCAATGAAAGCAAGAGCTGGTTCTCTAAGAAAATAAACAAAATAGATAAACCCCTAGCCAGACTTATCAAGAAAAATGTCTCCACACATAAACAGAATCAGAAATGATAAAGGAAAACTCACTATGGACACCACAGAAATACAAAGAATTATTAGAGAATACTATGAGAAATTATATGCTAACAAACTGGATAACCTAGAAGAACTGGACAACTTTCTAGAAAAATACAACCTTCTAAGGTTGACCAAGGAAGAAATAGAAAACCTAAACTGGACAATTACCAGTAACAAAATTGTACTGGTAAAAAAAAAACTACCTAAGAACAAAACCCCTGAACCAGATGGCTTCACTGCAGAATTTTATCAAACATTTAGTGAAGACCCAATACTCATCCTCCTTAAAGCTTTCCAAAGAGTAGAAGAAGGAATACTTCCGAACTCATTCTATGAGGCCAGCATCACTCTAATACCAAAACCAGGCAAAGGCACCATAAAAAAAGAAAATTACAGACCAATATCCCTGATGAAGATAGATGAAAAATACTCAACAAAATATTAGCAAACTGAATTCAAAAATATATAGAAAAGATCATCCATCATGATCAAGCGGGATTCATCTCAGGGATGCAATGATGGTACAACATTTGAAAAACCATCAACATCATCCACCACATCAACAAAAAGAAGGACAAAAACCACATGGTCATCTCCATAGATGCTGGAAAAGCATTTGACAAAATTCAACATCCATTCATGATAAAAACTCTCAACAAAATGGGAATAGAGGGCAAGTACCTCAACATAATAAAGACCATATATGATAAACCCACAGCCAACATCATACTTAACAGCAAGAAGCTGAAAGCTTTTCCTTTAAGACCAGGAACAAGACAAAGATGCCCACTTTTCCCATTTCTATTCAACATAGTACTGGAGGTCCTAGCCATGGCAATCAGACAACACAAAGAAATAAAAGGCATCCATATTGGCAAGGAAGAAGTTAAACTGTCCCTGTTTTGCAGATGACATGATATTGTACATGGAAAACCCTAAAGAATCCACTCCAAAACTACTAGATATAATATCTGAATGAAGCAAAGTTGTAGGATACAAAATTAATACACAGAAATCTAAGGCATTCCTATACACTAACAATGAGCTAGCAGAGAGAGAAATCAGGAAAACAATTCCATTCACAGTTTCATCAAAAAGAATAAAATACCTAGGAATAAACCTAAGCAAGGAAGTGAAAGACCTATACCCTGAAAACTACAAGACACTCTTAAGAGAAATTAAAGAACATACCAATAAATGGAAACTCATCCCATATTCATGGATAGGAAGAATTAATATTGTCAAAATGGCCATCCTGCCTAAAGCAATCTATAGACTCAATGCAATTCCTATCAAAATACCAATAGCATTATTCAAGGAACTAGAGAAATCATTCTAAAATTCATATGGAACCACAAAAGACCTCGAATAGCCAAAGCAATCCTAAGAAGGAAGAATAAAGCTGGGGGCATTATGCTCCCTAACTTCACGCTCTACTACAAAGCCCTAGTAATCAAGACAATTTGGTATTGGCACAAGAACAGACCCATAGACCAATGGAACAGACTAGAGAGCTCTGATATAAACCCAACTATATATGGTCAATTAATATACGATAAAGGAGCCATGGATATACAGTGGGGAAATGACAGCCTCTTCAATAGCTGGTGTTGGCAAAACTGGACAGCTACGTGTAAGAGAATGGAACTGGATTATTGTTTAACCCCATACACAAAAATAAACTTGAAATGGATTAAAAATTTGAATGTAAGTCATGAAACCATAAAACCCTTAGAAGACAACATAGGCAAACATCTCCTGAATATAAGCATGAGCAACTTCTTCCTGAACACGTCTCCTCGAGCAAGAGAAACAAAAGCAAAAATGAACTCATAGGACTATATCAAACTAAAAAGTTTCTGTATGGCAAAGGACACCATCAACAGAACAAAAAGGCATCCTACAGTATTGGAGAATATATTTGTAAATGACATATCTGACAAAGGGTTAACATCTAAAATATATAAAGAATTTACATGCCTCAACACCCAAAAAGCAAATAGCCCAGTTAACAAATGGGCAGAGGATATGAAGAGACAGTTCTCCAAAGAAGAAATTCAGATGGGCAACAGACACATGAAAGGATGCTCCACATCACCAGTCATCAGAGAAATGCAATTAAAACCACAATGAGATATCACCTCACACCAGTAAGGATGGCCAGCATTGAAAAGACTAAGAACAACAAATGCTGGTGAGGATGCAGAGAAAGGGGCACCCTCCTATACTGCTGGTAGGAATGTAAACTAGTTCAACCATTGTGGAAAGCAATATGGAGTTTCCTCAAAAAACTAAAATAGAAATACAGTTTGACCCTGGAATCCCACTCCTTGGGATTTACTCAAAGAATACAACTTCTCAGATTCAAAAAGACATATGCACCCCTATGTTTATTGCAGCACTTTTTACAATAGCCAAGATATGGAAGCAACCTAAGTGTCCATCAGTAGATGAATGGATAAAGAAGAAGTGGTACATATACACAATGGAACACTATTCAGCCATAAGGAAGAAACAAATCCTACCATTTGCAACAACATGAATGGAGCTGGAGGATATTATGCTCAGTCAAATAAGCCAGGTGGAGAAAGACAAGTACCAAATGATATCCCTGATTTGTGGAATAAAACAACAAAGCAAAACGGAAGGAACAAAACAGCAGCAGACTCACAGACTCCAAGAAGGGACTGGTGGTTACCAAAGGGGAGGGGTGTGGGAGGGCAGGCGGGGAGGGAGGGAGAAGGGGATTAAGGGGTATTATGTTTAGTACATATGGTGTGGGAGATCATGGGGAGAACAGTGTATCACAGAGAAGGGACATAGTGGATCTCTGGCAACTTGTTGCACTGATAGACAGTGACTGCATTGGAGTATGGGGGGGACTTGATGATATGGGTGAATGTAGTAACCACATTATTTTTTCATGTGAAATCTTCATAAGAGTGTATATCAATCATACCTTAATAAAAAAAAGAAGAAAACAAATATAAGATATACCAATGAAATAATATGACTATTTTTATTTTATTTGTTTTTGTTTTTTGGTTTAATTCATAGACTAAAGTTGCAGGCAGTTCCCAAAGAAGCTTTGAGCCATGCTGCATAATCATTTGAGTCTCACAATGTGTTACAATTTAGAGGCATGGCACTGATCTGAATGTATTCCTTGTGGATTGTCATAAAGTTAAATCAGATAATTTACCTATGGATACAACTTTTTACATGCATATTTAAAAAATTGAAGTGAAAAAGATTTTGCTGAGAAAATATTTTGAAATGTTAAAATAACCTATCAGAAAATTTGAAATATTTTGGTTATTACAATAAGAGCTAGGAATAGGTTCAGTAGGTAATTTTTTTCCCCTGTGGTAACTATCTTGTCAATTGCAAGTGACATAGGCACTTTGGCACACATATATATGGAGGCCAGGAAGAAGAACATGTCAACTACATAACAACCTTAATTTTGTTCTTCAATGGTCCTTTCAGACCATCAATGGGATATGTTCTTCCCCTGATCTTGATGAAAATATAGATACATCTTCATAATTACACATCTTCATAATCTAAGATTGAGTTATAAAAATAATCCTGTCAGTCAAATTTGACCTACTTAGAACACTCTTAAGCTGAATAGTTTTGGATAATAGAAAGCATCCCAGTTTTATGAAATCCAGACCCTTGTTCTGTTGGAAATGTCATCAAATCATTGTTGGTAACCTGCCCACTAATCTGGCACTATCTACTTTTGTCAGGCCTACAGATGGATTGAGTAGACTTTATGAACAAGAATTCAGAAACTGGGACCCGAATGCAAAGCTTTATAACTCCCTAATAACCACGAGGAACCAGAAGCATTGAACTGTAGTTAAGCAGTCTCATGGTTGACGTGAAACCATACACGTCAGTTTCATGGTTTTGACAGCTATGTAATTTGTACTGAAAAGGAAAGACTATCTTTATAAATGCACAACTCATTTTTGGTTTCTGTCAAGTGGTGCAGAATGAAAAAACATGGGGGTCTCTTCAGTTGGTGCCTGAATTGCTATTAGAGAAGGAACCTTTTTTTTTTTTTGAGAGGGCATCTCATATTTATTGATTAAATGGTTGTTAACAACAATAAAATTCTGTATAGGGGACTCAATGCACAATCATTAATCAACCCCAAGCCTAATTCTCAACAGTTTCCAATCTTCTGAAGCATAACGAACAAGTTCTTACATGGTAAACAAATTCTTACATAGTGAATAAGTTCTTACATGGTGAAGAGTGCAGGGGCAGTCATCACAGAAACTTTCGGTTTTGACTACGCGTTATAAACTATAAACAATCAGTTCAAATATGAATGTTTGTTTGATTTTTATACTTGATTTATATGTGAATCCCACATTTCTCCCTTATTATTATTATTATTTCTAATAACATGCTGAAGTGGTAGGTAGATGCAAGATGAAGGTAGAAAACATAGTTTAGTGCTATAAGAGGGCAAATGTAGATGATCAGGTGTGTGCCTATACACTAAGTATTAATCCAAGCTAGACAAGGGCAACAAAACATCCACGGATGCAGAAGATTTAGAGAAGGAACCTTTTATCTTTTGTTTCTGGAGAAAACAACACGACTCTGTGAATATGGAAGTCAGAATCCTATATAATAAGAAAGGGCTAAGCTGCTGCCTATGGGAAAGCGAATAGCTGGGTTCTGCCCCTGAGGGAGGGCAATCAAAGAGAGGCCTAGAGCCACTGAGGGAGGCGACGGCAGTGTGCGGGAGCTGTGGGAGTCTGATGAAGCCATCACAAGCTAGCACACATCTCTGCCAACATTGTCCCACTGTAACAACCATCTTTTTGTTTAAGAGCAATAATCTCCAATTGTTCACCAACAGGTGGTGCAGACTGTGGCATTTGTTTCGAAGCGCACTGTAACTGCTAACAGGAACAAGAACATGTCAACTATATACATAGCAACCTTAATTTTGTTCTTTGATGGTCCCTTTAGACTGTACGCGATGGGGTAAGTTCTTCCCCTGATCTTGATGAAAATGCCAGCAGGTCCGACTTTTCTGGTCACTGTTTGGTAATACAGAGTCCCAAGGCCCTTTTAAATTGCAAAAGTTTCATTTCAGAAACCAGTCCCACTACCGAAGCTTCCACCTTCTCGTGAACCTGTAGCTCCTACCTGTTCCTCAGAGAGGCTCGTGGGCTCCCGGGGAAGGAGCAGGCCCGGCTTCTTCCCGAGTTACCTCCCGTCCACCCCGCGCCCCCAGGACCTCCCGCTCTGGGGCGGAGAGTGGAGACGAAGGCGCTCGCCAGCGCCGCTACGGAGACCTGGCTGGCGGCGTGCAGGCCGGCGGTGTCTGCAGCCGACTGCTCTGTAGTTCTTTGGAGACCTTGGAGGCCTTCCACGGGTTCCTCGGAGTCCCTGCCTGCGGACTTCTCATCTGCTGTCGGGGCGAGGGGATGGGCCCCCTCGGCTCCTGGGGTGCGCTCCCCGCAGCCTCCAGGGATGCTAGTACCTTTGGGGTTTCCCCGCAGGGGCCTGTTGACCCTCAGCGGCTCCTGGGGGCAGGACCGCTTGCTGCCTGCTCCCTGCTCCTTGGGGACACTCGCGCCTGGCGCCCTGCGGGTCTCAGAAGGCCGGCTAGCCCCAGGGCAGCAGCAATTCTCCTTCAGCGGGGCTTTCACCTCGTAATTTCCTGAGGATTTGATAAATGCCAGTCCACTCAGTCCCTCTAATGCTGGGCAGACATAGCTGAGCCCGTGTGGGGCTTGCAGTGAGGGGCAGACACGGGGGAAGAGAGGCAGGACCAAAAACACCCTTCTAGAGGGAGCCCTCCTGTAGGTCTGGGGAGAGGAAATCCCGGGGCAAAATACCTCTAAAAATCGAAATCAGTCAAAGGAAGAAATAAAGTTTAAAATTTGATATTGCTCACAAACTGCAGTCTGGGGCCGTTTCTCTCTTTAAGGCTCCAGCAGAAGCCAAAAACCGCCCTTCCCCTCCCCTCTTAGGTACAGATAAGCAAACAAGCCCTCCTGGCCCAGGTAATTATCCATTGATAATGGAGATGAACTTCTCTCCACCCCCTTGGAATGATGCAAATGCACTAAAGCCATATTCTTTCCACCTCTGAACGCCTATGTATATGTACTAAAGCCCCCCAACCCTTGAGCCTCTGCTCTGACAGTGGGAGGTTAAGGCCCCCTCACCTTTTCTCAGAGTTGCTGTATTCCATAAGCATCCCACAGTGTTTGGCCTCACAGTTCACTTTAGTATTTGATATTTTGTATCTTGAAGCTGCAACTGAAATTTTTAATACTAATGCCGGGATTGAAAGGAAAGGAGGGACACACAGCAGCAATTCACCGGAGAAATCCGCTTTATTAGGGAAAGGTGCTGGATTATATAGGAAGGGGCATGAGCTGATTGTGGTGTTATTTCTACGGGGCTGGTGGCTGTTGGCTAGGTGCTGGGATTGGGAGGGGAGCGAGAGGTGATTGGGCTTCAGGTGGCGCCGGCTGGAACCGAGGACCCTGAAGAGAAGCCAGAAGTTCGCCATCTTACTGGTGGGGGCCCTTCATTCCCCCCTTTCTCCTCTATGGGGTTGTGGACTTTGCTTTCTCTCTGACTGCTTCCTGCTGAACAGGGGCGGAGAAGGGAGTGAGGGCTTGAGGATTGGGAGGAAAGGGTTGATAGGACTCCCCACAGTAAGGATGAGTAGATGTGGACTCTTCAGGTTGGAAATCAATGAAGGTTCCCTGTAAGCATAGGTCGAGGACCTATTAATTCCAATGGTGCCAAGAGGATATGGGTGTCAGGAGCCGAGTGTCTGCGGCCATTGTTTCCAGGAACAGTTTCCAGCGGAGAGAGGGGTCCATCTCAGCATGTGGTGAGGAGGTTACGTGAGGGTGATGGATCTTCTGTGGCCAGAAGCTGGTAGTTCCTGAGTAAAAGCTGGTTGAAAGCTTGATTAGAGATTTTTCCGACTTGGGATTTGATGAACTTTATTATACAGGGTAAGAAGAGACAGGCGAGAAGAATGATTATTATGGGGCCTGCAATGGGCCAGACCCAGGTAAGGAGGGGGTTTGTTAGTATTGAAGAGAATGGGTTGGAATTGGAAGCAGAGTGGAGACTGGAGGCAAGGTCGGTGAGTTTGGTAATGTCAGTTTCTACAATGCCGGATTCATTGATGTAATAGCAGCACTCTTCCCGGAGGAAGACGCACGTGCCGCCCTTCTCTGTAAGCAGATCTAAGGCCCGCCGGTTTTGAAGGGTGACCTTAGCTAGCGAAGTGACCTGTCTTTGGAGAGAGGCTAGGGAATCGGCAGTGGATGTCAGGGCTCCCTCAAGTTTGGTGTTGAAATCTTTAATAGCCCATAGAGAGTGACCCAAGGCTCCTCCTGAAAACCCTGCCCCAATGGCTGAGGTGGTCAAAGAGATACTGACCATGATGGGAAGGAAAGCAGCCCTTTTTGTGCACCAGGGCAAGGGAGGTTGGAGCTCAAGGAATTCTGCCATGCTGTAAAGTGTAAGCTGTGGGATTAGGGTGACGAGAATGCAGGGTGTGCTGGAGTTGGGAGGCAGTGAAGTGCACTGGAGGGGGGTGGAGTCGGGCCTACACAGTGGTGGATGGTGAGATTATCTGCGTATTCTGGTTCCCATAGTGGTATGTCTGCCAGGGGGCAGAGGGGTTGTCTTTCTGCATGGAAGGAGTAGTTGGAAATATTAAGGGGCACGGCGGCCAGCAGTGGGCGCTGTAGTGATGCACACAAGAAACAATTGGTGCTGTTAAGGGTGTGGTTGAGAAAGATGGTGGTTTCCTGAATGAACTGTAATGAAGAGTAGGAGAAATGGGAAGAGGGGTGGGGATAAGAAGATGAAGAGGTGCCGTCAGGAGTTTGGATAATGACTTTTTCGGAATGTCTGCTATCTGATGCAACTTGAGAGATCTGGGAATGAGAGGGAACATACTTTCGAGAGATATGAAGGGTACCATGGGGGGTCAAGGACCCCCCATAGTAAACTGAGGCTGTGACTCCGGCAGCCCATCGAGAGTCCCAGGGATCTGGGATTGATAAGGAGAATGAGCCATTGGGATATTTCATGAAATGGTTGGAGGAGTAATACTGTGGGTACTGGAAGTTACCCATGTAGTGAATGGCGCAAGACCAGTAGGGACATCTCCTGTAGGTGTCTGGCCATCACCTGCAATAGGATTGTTTTTGGTCATAGAGGAAGCAGAGGTAGGGAGAATAAAGGTAGCTGTTAGTGAACACTTCGGTGGAGGGAGGAAAGTGGAGGTATAAAGGCTCAGAGCAGCTTTTCAGAGGGCAGTCTTGTATGGCAATGAGGGCAGTAACTTTTGTTTGATGCTGTGTGTAAGTCTGTCTGACTTTGAATCACCATACAAAGGAGGCTGGGGTGATGGGGAAGACAATAGGAATGAGGAATAAAAGCGAGAGAGCAGTAAAGGAGGAAAAAGTCATGATTCGGGTATGGATGGCAAAGGGGGTGAACGGGATTTTGGAGGAAAGAGGACAGTAAGGTCAGGAGTCTGGAGGGAGGGAGAGTCTGTAAACTTTTGTAGGTTAAGAGATCTTTTAGGTGATGTGGGGACAGAATGGTAAGGGGCGCCCTGAATGTCAGTCTATGTATGAGCTGCCTTCTGTAAGAGCTGTCTAGCGGCTAATGCTCGTAGGCAGGGGGCCCATCCCTGAACTGTGGGGTCTAATTGCTTGGAGAGATAAGCCACTGGGGCAAAGGATGGGCCATAATATTCGCATAGGACTCCTAGAGCTTGACTGGACCTCTCATGAATGTATAATGAGAAGGGCTTCGACAAATCAGGAAGATGGAGAGCTGGGGCTTCTACAAGGGCTTGATGGAGCTTAATGAAGGAGTGTCGGAGTGAGGAGGATAATGGTTCTTTAGGGGGGCCATTGCTGAGGTCATATAGGGGTCTTGCCAACAGGGAGAAGTTAGGGATCCACGCTCTAAAATACCTAGCCAGGCCTAGAAAGGAAAGGATTTCTGTCTTGCCAGCCCCACTACGGCGGGCTTAGGATGGGGGTTGTTTGTCCAGCCTCCCCTTCGGGTGGTTGGGCAATCAGATCCCCAGTGGCCCTTTTTGTGGCATCTGGGGCATGGGGTGGTAGGAGATCTGGGGGAGGGGCACGCCCTTGACCAATGTCCCTCTTTTCTGCACTTGAAACAAGCTCCTGGGGGGGGGCTTGTTTGTAGAGGAGCGCCCAGGTTGTGGTTTTCTCAGCTGGGCCAACATTTGGAAATTGGCCTGATCAGCCTTTTGTTTACAGCACTCTTTCTCCTCCTCCCGGTTATGGAAGACTTTAAAGGCTACTGTTAGGATCTCAGTCTGTGGGGTAGTGGGGCTCTGTTCTAACTTTCTGAGTTTAGCTTTAATGTCGGGGTAGCTTTGAGCTAGGAAGTATGTCATAAGGACGTGTCTTCCATCAGGCGTTTCTGGGTCAAGGCTGGTATACTGTAATAGGGCTTGAGTGAGTCTGTCTAAGCTACGTCCTGGAGTGGGGGGCGATAATTTTGGGAGGCCCACAGGACCGAGTCTGAGGGGGACTGAAGGGTTCTGGCTCAGTCTGTGGGGGAGTGACGCGGTCTAGCCGCGCCTAGTTGAGCAGGTCCTGAAGTGCAGAAGGGGGGCAAAGAAAATAAAGAAAGATAGAATCTGACCCACATGTCGCCAGCCAGCAGCCCAGCTGCTTGCCTCTGCCACTCTAGTTGGGCTTGAATTCATGACTCTGAGGTTAAGAGTCCCATGCTCTACTAACTGAGCTACAGCAGGGCTCCAGTTAATTGCTTATGGAATGCATAAGCAGAATGTCATTTGTTCTCCATTCCTGCCACATCGGCAAGTGGGGGAAGGGCATAGCTAGAAGCAGGGGCGGTGTTTCTACACATCCTCAAGGTCTCCCTATTTTCAGAGTGAGGAGTCTTGGCTCATCTTCGAGGACAAGATATGTTTTTGTGGACAGATAACTTCCAAGGACTGCACCTGTTGTTCTCTAGCTTGTGCTTTCCCATGCTGCGTTCAGACATGGGGGAAGGTGCTTTCCCATTCTCCCTACAAACATGTGAGAAGACAAAGGCCATCCCTAACAGGGGAGAAACAGGTGATGAGGGCAAAGACAGAGGAGGCCCCTGGGACCTAGTTAAAGGGGGGGCTGAAAGGCTCAGGCTTAATCTGCGGGGGACAAAGGTGGAGGAGGTGAGATGGGGGAGGAGATGGTGGGGGAGGAAGGGAGAAGGGCTGTTGTAGGAGAAGAAGGGGAAGGGAGTGAACGGGAGGCTTTTGTGGGGGTGTTGGCTTGCAGGCTAGGAGAACTTGGGAGGGGGCGGGGGAGAAGGAGGTGGAAAGCTTCGATATAGGGAATCTCCTTCCATTTTTTCAGGCACTGGCAGTAGTTAAAAAGATCGTGAGTGATGTTAGGATCAAGAGTTCCCCCTGCGGGCCATTGGTTGTTATTGTCTAGGGGGTATGTCGGCCAATCTTGGGAGCAATATTTACAGAGAAGTTTTGGTTTTATATCAGGCGTCATGGAGAGGGTAGCCAGATGCTTAAGCAGGCATTCAAGAGGTGAACTTTCAGGGAGGGATGAGGAGACTCCCATGGCTAAAGGACAGAGAAGGAGACAAATAGGGGAAGATGAACGGAGATCCTTGGACTGGAAGCAGACCGCAAGGAGACAAAGGGCATCCCCGATGATCCTTGGTGGTCTGTGGAAACTCGTTTATGAGTCGGAATTTCTTAGGAAGTGTGGGTCGTCACCTAGACTTCCCTAAGAAGGCAGAGTGCCGGAGTCACGAGGTACCTAGTGCTAGGAATTTTCAGCAGACAGAACAGATTTTGGTGGACAGAACAGAAGGAAGGGGGGGAAAGGGAGCATTCTCATCCGCAGAGGAGTCACCTTGTTTATGGCTGTTGGAGGGGGGACCTGAGGGTCTGCCGCAGCTGTGAAGACCTGAGGCGGGGATTTATGGCTGTCGGAGGAGGGGCCTGAGGGTCCGCCACAGCCGTGAAGGCCTGAGGTGGGGAGAGTTCCCTCCTCGTCCCCGAGCGTCAGGGCCTTGCCGGATGATCACAGTCAATGGCACTGCGATAGCTCGGGGAAGAGTGGCCCACCCCGGGGAAATTTTGCTTAAAAAGTTTCAGCACTGATGGAAGGGATGGTGAGTGTGTTTATGACTGTCAGAGGAGGGGCATGAGGGTCCGCTGCTGCCGTGAAGGCCTGAGGCGGGGATTTATGGCTGTTGGAAGAGGGGCCTGAGGGTCCGCCACAGTCGTGAAGGCCTGAGGCGGGGAGAGTTCCCTCCTCATCCCCAAGCGTCAGGGCCTTGCCAGACGATCATGGTCAATGGCACTGCAATAGCTTGGGGAAGAGTGGCCCACTCCAGGGGAAAACTTACCTAAAGGCCAGAGAGGAGTGGTGAGTGTGATGAGCCAGTGCTGGAAAAAGAGGACGAGGGCAAGCTGCTGCTGGTGTCAGGGGGAAGACGGGGCCCAGTTGGGGTGTCCCGTCTTCCGGGTTTCGGCACCAATGAAAGTAAAGGAGCGACACACAGCAGCAATTCTCTGGAGAATTCCACTTTATTAGGGAAAGGTGCTGGGTTATATAGGAAGGGACATGAGCTGATTGTGGTGTTATTTCTACGGGGCTGGTGGCTATTGGCTAGGTGCTGGGATTGGGAGGGGAGCGAGAGGTGATTGGGCTTCAGGTGGCGCCAGTGGGAACCGAGGACCCTGAAGAGAAGCTGGAAGTTCCCCATATTACTGGTGGGGGCCCTTCAGGGGTTCTTGTTCATGAAGGCAAAGAATGAATGAGCTTCACAAACACTCAAGGTAGGAGACCAAGGTACAGGTTTTTATTTAGAAATAAAGTGAGGAAAGAGCTCTTGTCTTATGCCAGGAGGGGACAAGAGAGCCCATGATGGTGCGTTGTCTAGGGGTTTTATAGGCAGCTGAGGATTTTTCGAGAACATCAAAAAAAGGCTTAGGGGTGTGGACTTGTAGCACCTGCCCTGTCCTCAAGGTGGGCTGGGTCATAGTCTGATTGCTAGGGCTGACAGTGGAGTCATGGGTTATGCTTATACCCTTGCAGAACACTCAAACATTCCAGGCCAAATTGCTCCTGGCCTTTTGACCTTTAACTAATCTCTCTGAAGATGTCTATATCTATACCTCAGAGAATTAGTGTGACCTTGACTTTGCATAATGCTTAGCACAGAGTTTCAGTAGGGACTTCTTTGCCCATTCTTACATTGCTCTGACTGTAAATATTCCACCCTGCTTTTTCTGGAGATCCTCACTCTACTCTGACTACACCCACGGTACAACAGCCATCTGAGGCAATGTAGTTTATTTGGAAAATCAGTTAGATTCTAAGATCTGGGCATAATACCTTACCAATTGGCCACAAATACATATAATTATTAGCTTTCCTAGCTATGTGAAGCTTAGTCTAGTAGTGAAAAAAACCTTTTTCCTGGGCCTGAGATCTGAAAGAAATTTGTTGCAGAGACATACTGATAATTGTTTTTATCATTGTAAGATAAATTATAACTGAAATAAGCAGGCAACAAGAGGCAACAAAAGGCCAGGAAGTTCATTTGAGTGCAATCCTGGGCGAGGTTCACCAGTCTGCGCTAATACAGGCTGGGGAAGTCACGCGCAACCATACAGGTGGGGAGTTTTTAAAGAAGATAGGGGGAGGCAGAGCATAGATTTACAGCAGCGTGAGGATTGGCTAGCCCAAGGCACATTTTTCAGGTTGGGAGGGGGGAGCAGCTGGGGACTTTGGCACGTCATCAGTGTCCGATGTGCTCACCCCTCCCTTCAGTGCCTCCAACCTTACATTTCAGCCTTTTGGTTATAATGGGCGCCAACTTTATCTGGCTACTTCTGCCTGAGGAGGGGTGGCGTGGGTAGGGTTGAGGCTGGTGGGAGGCCAGAGGAGGCTTGAAGGGCGAGTACTGATGTAACCACATGGTCTTGTTTACTTCTACTGTCTGACCTCTCTATCGGTGGTTGGAGCTTCTAGCAGATATGTTGTCTTCGTCTCTCAGGACAGATATATCTAGCATGATCACTCAGGCTTTGCCCTGTCTAGTACTCTAGTCAGGATGATGAGAGACAGACTGA
Organism: Manis javanica; assembly: GCF_040802235.1. Taxonomy (NCBI): domain Eukaryota; kingdom Metazoa; phylum Chordata; class Mammalia; order Pholidota; family Manidae; genus Manis; species Manis javanica. Next base: position 143,641,656 of record NC_133158.1, read on the forward strand.
GCCTTGTTTGTAACAGGCAGCCTGGATGAAAGAATGGAAAGATGAGCATTGGGCGGGACAAGGGGGTATCTTTCTTAGGAGTGAGAAGTAAGGTAGGTAGGAGAGGTGTCCGGGGGAACTTGAGATAAGAGAGTATAAGGGTTAGGGATGACCAGGTGAAGAGGGACTACAGCTTCCTTGATTATCTGCAGGTTTTGAACAAGCTGTTAGGTTCCCGATGGCTTCTTAACTGGAAGGATTGGAGTGTTACAGGGAGAATTATTTGGTAACAGAAGCCTTTGGGAAAGAAGATGGTTAATGATAGGTAGGATGCCCTTGCGATGGGCTTGGGAAATAGGAAATTGGGGTCTAGAAGGAGAGGAGGATGGGTCTTTGAGGCAGATGAGGACTGGAGAATGATGGCTCGACACTACAGGACTAGAGGTATCTCAGACTATCAGGTTAATGTCGGTCGATGGTACAGGAGGGTCTGTGGAGGGCTCAGGGCTACAACTTATATTGGCTAAGATGATGAGTGAGCTCAGTTGGGGATGACTAAGAGGCAGGGAGATAGAGGCACCAAGCTTGGAGAGATCTCTCCCTAACAAAGGGAAGGGACAGGACAGGATGACTAGAAATGAGTGGGTAAGAAGATGGCTCTCAAACGTGTAGGCTACTGGACCTGTCTCTAGAGGCTTAGAGGGGGTTCCCATGACACCCACAACCAAGACCTCAGAAGGATGTAAACGCCCATGAAAGGAAGGTAAAACAGAGTAGGCAGCCTCCGTGTCCACCAAAAAGGAGATGGACTTACCCACTACTCACAGTGTGGCCCTGGTCTCAGCAAGGGTGATAGGGGTGTTTGAGTCTAGGCATCTTCAGTCTTTGAGTAGGCTCAGCAGGTCCAGAGGGGAGTCCCTTAGGGGGTCTTGCCTCTCACAAGAGGAGGATGACCTTCTCCAACTGGGCACTCTACTTTCCAATGACCTCTCTTACTTCAAACTGGGCAGGGTTTAGTCAGTGTGTTGGTCAGGTTGGGGCATCTCTTTGCCCAGTGGTCTTCTTGGCCACACCGGAAGTAGGGTACCAGAGGCTCAGGAGCTCCAGACCAGTCTTTGGTGTGATGAAACCCCTGTCCTGCTGGCCGCAGGGCCACTGCAAAGGCTTGGGTTTAGGACACTGTCCTCCTCTCATGTTCTTTACCACGGGTATTAAAGACTTTAAAGGCCATGGTTACCAGGTCACGGAGTGGAGTTTGGGGTTCCTCTTCTGCCTTTTTAACTTATGTCTTATGTAACTAATACTTGTTCTGGTGAAATCTAGTTCTTTACTAGTTTAGGAGTAATAAAACAGTGACTATAAATGACAAAGAACTTACAAATGACAATGATTAAAGACCTGATGAGAGCTTACTGTAAGACAGTTGACATAAGGAAATTTGGATATTTTTCTAACACAAAACATTCAGTAACAAAGTTTAGCATCATTCCCCTTGACAGTGCCTTCTAGGCAATTTAGCAGGTAAGTTTGTATCAGAGAAATAAGCTAAATTGGCTACTTTCTCTAATTAGAAAAAAAAGCCAAATTGGCCAAATACTTTCTCTAATGAGAAAAAATTCTTCTGACATGTTCCAGGGGCCCTCTGGAAAATATCAGAGTTAACTAGAGGTAAAAGCACCTTTTTGAATTTGATTTTGGGAAGCTGTTAAAGTTTTTTTAAGGCATTTGTTTAAATAGAATCATAAGTTACTATGAAACAATACCTATTTAACTAGAATGACAAAAAAAGATTTTAAAGGCAAATACAGAAGGTTACACAGTTATTAGCAAAGCTTAGCTTTTAGTTTTTTCATATTAAGATCTCATTATATTAAATATTCAGACAACTCATTGAGACTTTAAGCATGAGAACTGTTTTGATAAAGCAATTAGAGAACCCTTTGCAATCTTTCACTATTAAGAGCAGACTAACAGTTAAGAAAACTTTGTTTTTACAGTGTTCTCCTTTTTTAAATAAATAGCTGTACTTTAGAACAATTACTTTCTTTTACCCTCAACAAAATGAATTTCCATTCTTTATACTTTCTCTTATTAAAACACACATCCTTTTAGCAAGTAGAGATGTTTTCTTCTTAAATAGCTTTAATTAGACCTCAAAACTATTAGGAACTTTAATTTTCAGTGAACACTGAGAAGTGGGCTATTGTAAACCATTGCACTAGCATTCTTTAGATTAACAAATTCATGAACACACTTTATAATTCCTGACACCATGTGCTTTACAGCATAATCTCTAAGCACAAAATATGTCTACTTAACTTAGCAAAACTTTAAGATTTTAGGTCACTACAAAAATTTTCAGGCTGCATGCAGGCACACACACTGCAATACACAATCACTAAGATGTTCACTTGCTACTCCTAGCTCACCCACTCCCAACAACTACACAGACCACTTACAAAGTGGCGGGTGTGGGAAGGGGTGTAGGGTAGGGAGAGAAAGGAGGCAGGTCTGTGCTGGGAGGAGTCTTGTCCGTGGCTTCCAGAACTGGAGGGTGGGAGGAGCATGTTCCAGTGGGGGAAGAGGGCGGTGAAGGTGGAAGGAGAAGGGAGGGGGTGGTGCAGCCACCAGAAGAGGAGAGGAGCAGGAAGACAGCATGGTTGAGAATGTAGGACTTTAGGATGGCAGCAACATGGGGGAGGAAAAAGAACTTAAAGATGGTGGCAGAGAGGGGTGGGGGTAGCAAGCTGAGAGAGGTGGGAGACCAAGTTTCTCTGGCAGATCTGAAAAGGAAGAAGGACTGGGCAGAGTAAGAGGCTGACAATCCTTAACTGGAGATCAGGCCAGGAGAACCCAGGTCATTGAACACTTAACATAAAGGTCTGGGCAGGAGTGCAAAGTCCAAAAAGCCTGCACATATGGGATTTTACCCTACTTTCTGCTCTGGTGGCAATAATTAGTCAAGTTGGTGAGGAGGCCAAGATAGAAGGTTCCCTCAGGGGGCCAGCGAGATTGATTGTCCAAGGGATACTGAGGCCAGACCTCAGAGCAAAGAAAGACTAGCTTCTGTTTGCGAACTTCCTGGGACAAATATAGAGCAGCCAAATTAGAAATGAGACACCGCAGCGAGGTCTGAGCCTCTGCTTTCGAGGGCTGGTTCCCCATGTCTGCATCAGCCTCCCAACTAATCCCACTGAGAAGAGCGCCCAGCATCCCAAGCACGCCAAGTCAGGGGAGACAGCCTAGGAGCCTGGGTGAGGGACGTCTCCCCCACCGCAGGGCCAGGGGTGGGTATCCTGGATGCCCGCAGCCAATGGGCTGGATGCCCCAACCTTGACATAGCTATGATTTCTAACGAACCAGGTGAAAATGGGTTAGGAAGGGAAACAGACCAGGGGAAACTGAGGGACTCACCAGAAAACAGTCCACACAAGTGGGGAGCAGGCTGAAGTCCTGGGTAGGGGAAGGAGGGCGCAGGGCTGCCGATGGCCAGTCGGGGCCCTGCACTCATGGTCCTTCCTGGGTTTTTTTGGCACCAAATGTAAGATAAATTCAAACCGAAATAAGCAGGCAACGAGAGGCAACAAAAGGCCAGGCGGTTTATTTGAGTGCAATCCTGGGCGAGGTTCACCAGTCTGCGCTAATACAGGCTGGGGAAGTCATGCACGACCAGACAGGTGGGGAGTTTTTAAAGAAGGTAGGGGGAGGCAGAGCATAGATTTACAGCGGCGCAAGGATTGGCTAGCCCAAGGCACAGTTTTCAGGCTGGGAGGGGGCAGCAGCTGGGGACTTTGGCATGTCATCAGTGTGACGTGCTCACCCCTTCCTCCGGTGCCTCCAACCTTACAATCATGATTCTTTGACAAATGAAAAACAATGTGAGATGAAAAACATTCTTAAAGACACAATGATATAAATTACCATCCTCTGATCATGAGAAATGGCCTTTGGATAGGCCATCAGGAAGTTTAAGTGTGAACTTGCTGTGTTACCTTGAGCAAGGCACCTCTCCTTTAGGCCTGAGTTTTTCCTGCTGAAAATAAGATAATCTCTGGGATTCATTCTCTACCTAGTTTCCTGTGAGTCTGTTTACCCCTCAACACTGTATCTGTGACAACTACAACCCATAGGGCTCTCAGTGGCACGATAAAGTGAGTTAAAAATTGTGGCCCACCTGCAAAAGGTATGTCTGTATATTAGCCCCAGAATCTGTGAATGTGACCCTATTGAGGAAAAGGGTCTTTGCAGGAGTAATTAAGAATCTTGAGGTGAGATCACCCTGTATTACCCAGGTTGGCCCTAAGTCCAATGACAAGTGTCCTTCTATGAGACAGAAAGGAAGACACACACACATGGAGGAGATGCCATGAGGAGGCAGAAGCTGAGACTGGAGCTGGGCAGCCACAGCCAAGGACTGCCTGGAACCATCAGAGTCAGAAAGAGGAAAGACACTTTCTTTGTGAAGTAAATAAGTCATGGGATGTAAGGCACAGCATGGTCACTATAGTTAATATGTTGTATATTTGAAAGTTACTGAGAGAGCAGATCTTAAAAATTCTCATTACAAGGAAAAAAATGTAACTGTGTGGTGATGGTTGTGAACAAAACTTACTGTGATGATCATTTGCAATGTATACACATACCGAATCATTGTATTGACACATGAAACTAATATAATGTTATAGTCAATTATATCTCAAAAAAAAGAGCTAGTGGCCAATAAAAGTGTATTGGCATTTGAAATAAAACAATTCTTAATGATAGACAATAAATGAAAGGGAAATTAGTTGGGAGGTCAACTACTACTGAACAGCAGGCATCGTTTACCCTTCCAAGTTGCACTCAAAGATACAGCTGAAAGGGCTGTGTGGAAATAAATTCTGTTTATTCTCTAGTGCTTAAAAACCATGTAGTATCTTTGAGACAGGGGCCATGAGCTTAGACAGAATAGGATGAGGGCCTCTGGAAAGAGCAAGGCAGGATATTTACAGTCAGAGCAATGTAACTACATGCAAGGAAATCCCCCTACCAAACTCTGTGTTAAACATTAAGCTCTAGAGTCATTCTTCAGTGAGATCAGTTAATATTCCCCAGATAAAGAGGAGCACATGTTTTTATTATGTTAATCATTTTTAATCATGTGTAAGATTCACTTTAGCATACTAAAGGTCCAGGCCTATGTGCTGTCTTTCCTCCTTCAGACCTGATGAGGTGATTTGCAAACTGGGCAACTAATTTAGCATGCAGACCCAGTTGTAAAGGATATAGTAAAAGGCAGGAAGGATTCCACCTTAAAGATAAGATTGTATTTTAACACCCAGGATGTTTAAGAAGTAAGATTCTTAACTTACTCTTTAGCAAACAATACCTCAGCCCACCGTAGGGGCTGGGCAGGTGGCCTTGTTTGACATGCTCCCAGACCAAGATGCTGGTGTCTCAGGTAGAAATCAGAGCAGGAAGTTGCTTGTGTTAACTGTTAATTCTAAATATTCAGGAACCACTTAACAAGTCCACACCCATAAGCCTTTATCCCCCAAATCCTCAAGTGCCTATAAAACCCCTAGAAAATGTACCACTACGGGCTCTCTTGTCCCCTCCCGGCATGAGCCAGGAGCTCTGTCTGTCCTCTCACTGTATCTCTCAATAAAAGCCTCTGCCCTGACTCTCCTGCCTTGACTGTTTGCTAATTTCATTCTTCGACTCTGCAAACAAGAACCCTGGCATCATTTTTAGGTACCTTTATGTATTTTTATGTGGTATAGGTATTTTTACATACTAATATCAAATTTGGACTCAAACTCAGTTTAAGGCAACACCAACATGATTGGTAGGTTTTCTGTCCACCGAAAATGAGGTTTTTCTAGATTGCCTCTCAGATCTCTTCCAATTTCAAATCCCTGAGCCTGTGAATTCTAATGTATCATATAGCTGGGTGCTTTTTTCCAGATAAAATGACTTTCTCTGAACTGTTAGGCAAATTCTCCTCGCTCATTGTCCTTGATTCATGCCACTGTACTCATGGCCCCAGTTGTGGCTGTGTTTTCTTTCCAGTTGTGGCTGTGTTTTCTTTGAGGTCCTAGGAATGAACCTCAGGCACCCTGTAACTTTGGAAAATCACTTTATCATAATAAATAATGTTCTCTTTATTATAATACTCATGAGGCCAATGGGAGACAACAGAGTGGTATCTGAAATGCTGTAGCTATTTAAACCCCAAGTCAGAAAGTGTTTTAGCTTGCCTACAGGGCCCTTTTCTGTGCTGAGGCCTCCTGTCCTGGTGTTTGAGACAGAGAATGTTTAAGCAGGGAGTCTGACTGGAGCAGCAAAGGTTTCATAAAATTCATATTTTAAAGCTACCTTTGTATAACCTATTAATAACTGCAAAAGCATATCATCTTTTGTCTTTTTCCTATATTCTACCAAAGGAGACTGGTACAAGTATATAGGAAGAGACCCAATGTGTCTGAACTTTCCCCCTTCCCACCTTTTTTTTGGTAGCTAGGCACCTTAGCACTTCAGATTTTTAAGCTTATGAATTTTAAGCATATACTTCTGTATCAGTTACTTCTTCCGTCAGTTTTTCCAGGCCAAAATTATCATCTGTAGAGGTCATGATTCAGTCTGAAAACCCACCTATGTCAAGTTGGCTGTCTCTGCTGAGGTCTCCTTTGGTTTGGTTTGGGAGGCTCCTATAGCTCTGCCACTTCCTGGTCCTGAAAGAGCAATCTTTGGCTTACAGAAGAGTCGGGAACCCATTGGCCTGTAAGCCGGTCTCCCTTTAGAAACAGATGTAGCTCTTCCTTATAGTATCACAGTTTCCTGGCAGTAGAACCTGAGTAATCTCTTTTGAGACTATTGGGCTTTTCTCTTTATGCTTCTTCTAAACATTCAGGCTCTTCCCTTAAGTGTTATTTTCCTCAATAGGCTGAGGCTTTTGAAAAACAAAAGCCAGTTAAGTCTAGTGAGAGCTACTTCTGCTTTCTTGGTACATCACTCTTTCAATAATTTTTCTTTTTGTTGGTACATCACTCTTTTTTTTTTTTTGAGAGGGCATCTCTCATATTTATTGATCAAATGGTTGTTAACAACAATAAAATTCAGTATAGGGGGGTCAATGCTCAATGTACAATCATTAATCCATCTCAAGCCTAATTCTCATCAGTCTCCAATCTTCTGAAGCATAACGAACAAGTTCTTACATGGTGAACGAATTCTTACATAGTGAATAAATTCTTACATGGTGAACAGTACAAGGGCATTCATCACAGAAACTTTCGGTTTTGATCACGCATTATGAACTATAAACAATCAGGTCAAATAGGAATATTCGTTTGATTTTTATACTTGATTTATATGTTGATCCCACATTTCTCCCTTCATTATTATTATTATTATTTTTATTTTTAATAAAATGCTGAAGTGGTAGGTAGATGCAAGATAAAGGTAGAAAACATAGTTTAGTGCTGTAAGAGGGCAAATGTAGATGATCAGGTGTGTGCCTATGGACTAAGTATTAATCCAAGCTAGACAAGGGCAGCAAAACATCCACGGATGCAGAAGATTTCTCTCAAAGCAGGGGGGGTGAGGTTCTGAGCCTCACCTCTGTTGATCCCCAATTTCTCACCTGATGGCCCCCCTGCGACTGTGCCTGTCTTAGGTTGTTCCTCCCTTGAGGAATCTTACCCGTCTCTGGCTAACCAGTCATCTTCCGGGGCCATACAGGGAAATGTAAAGTTGTTAAGTGAGAGAGAAGCCATATTGTTAGAAAAGGTTAGCTTTTTACTTCTTTGCAGATTTATGCCCTGTGGCTTCTATGCCCAGCACTTGTCTCAAGGTATCTTTGCCACCTGGAGGAATTATGATACTCGGTAAATTCGATATGAGGCACGAATTCTATTTAAGGGTTGTAATTAGGAAGGAAGAAGAAAAGCTATAGAGGTAGCATATGGAAGAAAACATGGTATTCTGTGTATTTCCTGTTCCCCAAAATGGATTGTCTCTCCCATTATTAGCACCCCAAACCAGGTGAACCTATATTGACACATCATAATCACCCAAGGTCCATAGCTAACATCATGGTTACACTTTTCTTTTTGTTATCATTAATTTACAATTACATTAAGAATACTAGGGTCCCCCCTTCACCAAGTCCCGCCCACAAACCCTATTACAGTCACTGTCCATCAGCATAGTAAGATGTTTGGCTTTAAATAGCTACAGCAGTTCAGATACCACTCTGTTGTCTCTCATTGGCCTGTGTTGCACAGCCCTCCCCATAGCCCTCCCCCACATTATGCATGCTAATCATAACACCCCTTTTCTTTCCCCACCCTTATCCCTTCCTTCCCACCCATTCTCCCCAGTCCCTTTCCCTTTGATAACTGTTAGTCCATTCTTGGGTTCTGTGATTCAGCTGCTGTTTTGTTCCTTCAGTTTTTCTTTGTTCTTATACTCCACATACGAGTGAAATCATTTGGTATTTGTCTTTCTCTGCCTGGTTTATTTCACTGAGCATAATACCCTCTAGCTCCATCCATGTTGTTGCAAATGGTAGGATTTGTTTTCTTCTTATGGCTGAATAATATTCCATTGTGTATATGTAACACATCTTCTTTATCCATTCATCTACTGATGGACATTTAGGTTGCTTCCATTTCTTGGCTGTTGTAAATAGTGCTGCGATAAACATAGGGGTGCATCTGTCTTTTTCAAACTGGGCTGCTACATTCTTAGGGTAAATTCCTAGAAGTGGAATTCCTGGGTCAAATGATATTTCTATGTTGAGCTTTTTGAGGAACCTCCATACTGCTTTCCATAATGGTTGAACTAATTTGCATTCCCACCAGCAGTGTAGGAGGGATCCCCTTTCTCCACTACCTCACCAACATTTGTTTTTGTTTGTCTTTTGAATGGAAGCCATCTTTACTGGTTTGAGGTGATATCTCATTGTGGTTTTAATTTGCATTTCTCTGATAACTAGTGATGTGGAGCATCTTTTCATGTGTTTGTTGGCCATCTGCATTTCTTCTTTGGAGAACTGTCTGTTCAGCTCCGCCCATTTTTTAATTGGATTATTTGCTTTTTGTTTGTTGAGGTGCATGAGCTCTTTATATATTTTGGATGTCAACCCTTTATCAGATCTGTCATTTATGAATATTTTCTCCCATACTGTAGGGTACCTTTTTGTTCTATTGATGGTGTCCTTTGCTGTACAGAAGCTTTTCATCTTGATGTAGTCCCACTTGTTCATTTTTGCTTTTGTTTCCCTTGCCAGGGAAGATATGTTCATGAAGAAGTCACTCATGTTTATGTCCAAGAGACTTTTGTCTATGTTTTTTTCTAAGAGTTTTATGGTTTCATGACTTACATTCAGGTCTCTGATCCATTTCGAATTTACTTTTGTGTATGGGGTTGGACAGTGATCCAGTTTCATTCTCTTACATGCAGCTGTCCAGTTTTGCCAGCACCATCTGTTGAAGAGACTGTCATTTCTGCATTGTATGTCCATGGCTCCTTTATCGTATATTAATTGACCATATATGTTTGGGTTAATGTCTGGATTCTCTATTCTGTTCCACTGGTCTGTGACTCTGTTCTTGTTCCAGTACCAAATTGTCTTGATTACTGTAGCTTTGTAGGAGAGCTTGAAGTTGGGCAGTGAGATCCCCCCCTTTTATTCTTACTACTGAGGATTGCTTTGGCTATTTGGGGTCTTTGGTGTTTCCATATGAATTTTTGAACTATTTCAGTTCGTTGAAGAATGCTGTTGGTAATTTGATAGGGATTGCGTCAAATCTGTATATTGCTTTGGGCAGGATGGCCATTTTGATGATATTAATTCTTCCTAGCCAAGAGCATGGGATGAGTTTCCATTTGTTAGTGTCCCCTTTAATTTCTCTTAAGAGTGACTTGTAGTTTTCAGGGTATAGGTCTTTCACTTCTTTGGTTAGGTTTATTCCTAGGTATTTTATTGTTTTTGATGCAGTTGTGAATGGAACTGTTTTCCTGATTTCTCGTTCTATTGGCTCATTGTTAGTGTATAGGAATGCCACAGATTTCTGTGTGTAATTTTGTATCCTACAACCTTGCTGTATTCCCATATCAGTTCTAGTAGTTTTGAAGTGGAGTCTAGGGTTTTTTATGTACAATATCATGTCATCTGCAAATAGTGACAGTTTAACTGCTTCTTTACAAATCTGGATTCCTTGTATTTCTTTGTTTTGTCTAATTGCTATGGCGAGGACCTCCAGTACTATGTTAAATAACAGTGGGGAGAGTGGGCATCCCTATCTTGTTCCTGATATCAGAGGAAAAGCTTTCAGTTTCTTGCTGTTCCGTATGATGTTAGCTGTGGGTTTATCATATATGGCCTTAATTATGCCGATGTACTTGCCCTCTATGCCCATTTTGTTAAGAGGTTTTATCATGCATGGATGTTGAATTTTGTTGAATGCTTTTTCAGCATCTCTGGAGATGATCATGTGGTTTTTGTCCTTTTTGTTTATGTGGTGGATGATGTTGATGGATTTTTGAATGCTGTACTATCCTTGCATCCCTGGGATGAATCCCACTTGGTCATGGTGTATGATTCCTTTGATGCTTTTTTGAATTCGGTTTGCTAATATTTTGTTGAGTATTTTTGCATCTACATTCATCAGGGATATTGGTCTGTAATTTTCTTTTTTGGTGTGGTCTTTGCCTGGTTTTGGTATTAGGGAAGATTCCCTCCTTTTCTATGTTTTGGAAAACTTTAAGGAGAATGGGTATTATGTCTTCTCTGTATGTCTGATAAAATTCCGAGGAAAATCCATCTGGCCTGGGGGTTTTGTTCTTGGGTAGTTTTTGATTACTGCTTCAATTTCTTTGCTCGTAATTGGTTTGTTTAAATTTTGTGTTTCTTCCTTGGTCAGTCTTGGAAGGTTCTATTTTTCTAGGAAGTTGTCCATTTCTCCTAGGTTTTCCAGCTTGTTAGCATATAGATTTTCATAGTATTCTCTAATAATTGTTTGTATTTCTGTGGGGTCTGTCATGATTTTTCCTTTCTTGTTTCTGATTCTGTTGATGTGTGTTGATTCTCTTTTTCTCTTAATATGTCTGGCTAGAGGCTTATCTATTTTGTTCATTTCCTCAAAGAACCAGCTCTTGGTTTCATTGATTTTTTCTATTGTTTTATTCTTCTCGATTTTATTTATTTCTTCTCTTATTTTTATTATATCCCTCCTTTTGCTGACTTTAGGCCTCATTTGTTCTTCTTTTTCCAGTTTTAATAATTGTGATGTTAGACTATTCATTTGGGATTGTTCTTCCATCTTTAAGTATGCCTAGATTGCTATATACTTTCCTCTTAAGACTGCTTTCACTGCATCCCATAGAAGTTGGGGCTTTGTATTGTTGTTGTCATTTGTTTTCATATATTGCTTGATTTCTATTTTAATTTGGTCATTGATCCATTGATTATTTAGGAGCATGTTGTTAAGCCTCCATGTGTTTGTGAGCCTTTTGCTTTCTTTGTACAATTAGTTTTATACATCTGTAGTCTGAGAAGTTGGTTGGTAGAATTTCAATCTTTTTGAATTTACTGAGGCTGTTTTTGTGGCCTAGTATGTGGTCTGTTCTGGAGAATGTTCCATGTGCACTTGAGAAGAATGTGTATCCTGTTGCTTTTGGATGTTGAGTTCTATAGATGCTTATTAGGGCCATCTGTTCTAGTGTGTTGTTCAGTGCCTCTGTGTCCTTGCTTATTTTATGTCTAGTGGATCTAACCTATGGAGTGAGTGGTGTGTTGAAGTCTCCTAAAATGAATGCATTCCCTTCTATTTCCTCCTTTAGTTCTGTTAGTATTTGTTTCACATATGCTGGTGCTCCTGTGTTGGGTGCATATATATTTATAATGGTTATATCCTCTTGTCAGACTGACCCCTTTATAATTATGTAGTGTCCTTTTTATCTCTTGTTACTTTCTTTGGTTTGAAGTCCATTTTGTCTGATACTAGTACTGCAACACCTGCTTTTTTCTCCCTGTTGTTTGCATGAAATATCTTTTTCCATCCCTTGACTTTTAGTCTGTGCATGTCTTTGGGTTAGAGGTGAGTCTCTTGTAAGTAGCGTATAGATGTGTCTTGCTTTTTTATCCATTCTGTTACTCTGTGTCTTTTGATTGGTTCATTCATTCCATTTACATTTAGGGTGATTATTGAAAGATATGTACTTATTGCCATTGCAGGCTTTAGATTCGTGGTTACCGAAGGTTCAAGGGTAGCTTCTTTAGTATCTTATTGTCTAACTTAACCTGCTTATTGATCTATTATAAACACTGTCTGGTGATTCTCTATTTCTCTCCCTTCTTATTCCTCCTCCTCCATTTTTCATATGTTTGGTGTTTTGTTCTGTGCCCTTTTGTGTTTCCTTTGACTGCTTTTGTGGGTATTTGATTTTATTTTTTGTCTTTATTTAGTATTTGGTTAGTGTGCTTTCTTTGCTGTGAGTTTATTTTCTCTGGTGACATCTATTTAGCGTTAGGAGTGCTCCCATCTAGAGCAGTCCCTCTAAAATACTCTGTACAGGTGGTTCGTGGGAAGCAAATTCCCTCAATTTTTGCTTTTCTGGGAATTGTTTAATCCCTTCTTCATATTTAAATGATAATTGTGCTGGATACAGTATTCTTGGTTCAAGGCCATTCTGTTTCATTGCATTCAATATATCATGCCGTTCTCTTCTGGCCTGTAAGGTTTCTGTTGAGAAGTCTGATGATAGCCTGATGGGTTTTCCTTTGTAGGTGACCTTTTTCCTCTGTCTTGTTGCCTTTAATACTCTGCCCTTGTTCTTGATCTTTGACATTTTAATTATTATGTGTCTTGGTGTTGTCCTCTTTCGGTCTCTTCTGTTGGGAGTTCTGTGTGCTTCTGTGGTCTGAGCAACTATTTCCTCCCCCAGTTTGGGGAAGTTTTCAGGAATTATTTCTTCAAAGACACTTTGCATCCCTTTTTCTCTATCTTCTTCTTCGGGTACCCCTATAATGCAAATATTGTTCCATTTGGATTGGTCACACAGTTCTCTTAATATTGTTTCTTTTCTGGAGATCCTTTTATCTCTCTCTCTGTGTCAGCTTCTCTGTGTTCCTATTCTTTGATTTCTATTCCATTAATGGCCTCTTTCACCTCATCTAGTCTGCTCTTAAGTCCTTCCAGAAATTTTTTCATTTCTGTAATCTCCTTCCAGACTTCATTCCTTAACTCTTGCATATTTCTCTGAAGATCCATCACCATGGTTATGAGCTTTATTTTGAATTCTTTTTCAGAGAGATTGGTTAGGTGTATCTCCTTCTCAGGGGTTGTCTGGACTATTTTGGCCTGGACTAAATTCTTATGCCTTTTCATGGCGATAGAGGTAGTTGTGGGGAGCTGGTGCCTGTGTCAGCTGGGAGAATGTCCCTTCTTGCTGGTTTGTGGCCTTCCTCTCCTGGGAGAACAGCAACCCCTAGCAGTTTGTGCTGGGGAGCTGTGAGCAGATGGGATCTCTGATTCTTGCCCAGCTGCCGTGGAAGTTCTGCCCAGTTGCTGTTGGTGTGGCCACTGCTGCTGTGGTGGAGTCATGCCAGAGGGGGATTGGGCTGGAGGCTGTTTATCACCATGAGGGGCCTCCAAGCTGTGCTCCCTCCCTGGGGGTTGGGGCGTCCGGAGTTCCCCGGGATTCCCAGCTACTGGTCTGATTGTGCCAGGGCACTTCCGTCCAGCTGTGAGGCCCCTGTCCCTTTAAGATTTTCAAAGGGCACTCACTTTTCTTTGTTCCAGGGGCCCCACTGCGGGGACCCACTCGCACCTTTTACTGTCCCGTTTTCCTACTATCCAGCACACCACGCACTGTGTGTTTGTGCTCCGCTGCGGATGGCTAAGGCTGGGTGTTTAGCAGTCCCAGGCTCCCTCTCCCTCCCCGCTCCGACTCCTCTCCTCTTGCCATGAGCTGGGATGAGGCACGCCTGGGTCCTGCCGGGCTGCAGCTTGTACCTTACCCCCTTCGCAAGGCGCTGGGTTCTCGCAGGTGTAGATGTAGTTTGGCTGTTGTTCTATGTCTTCTGGTGTCTCTTTTAGGAGTAGTTGTATTTGTTGTATTTTCAAAAATATATATGGTTTTGGGAGGAGATTTCCGCTGCTCTACTCATGCCACCATCTTGGCTCCGTCCCCCCATGGTTACACTTTTTTTAAAGAGAATATTTTATAGAATATACAGCATGTATTGCTATGGAAAGATATTCACAACATATTGTTTTGACTGGAAGTTAAAAAGATATCAGGATGACTCCAGTGTTTAAAAAGAAAATGTATGCTCATGAAGTCAGAATGGATATATACTACCATGCAACAGTGAGAATCTGTTATTGCTGGAATCTACATATCATATGCAACCTTTTCAGTAGCTGAATTGAGATTGATTCAGGAACTCACTGATACTGATGCCAGGGTTCTTGTTTGGGGAGTTGAAGAATGAACTTAGCAAACACTCAAGGTAGGAGAGCCAGAGACAGGCTTATATTTAGATATAAAGGGGAAAGAGCTCCTGACTTGCACCAGGAGGGGACAAGAGAACCGGGGTGGTGTGTTGTCTAGGGGATTTATAGGCAGTTGAGGATTTTTGGGAACTGCTAAAGGGCTTAGGGGTGTGGAGTTGTTAAAAGTGGTCTTAGGATGTTTGTCCTTGATGAGACATTAAGTCCTTTATAGCATGCTAAAGTGAATCTTACACATGATTATAAATGACTGGTATAATAAAAACATGGGCTATGCTGAGATACTCTCCTTGTCTGGGAAATATTAAGTAATCTCACTAAAGAATCACTCTAGAGCTTAATGTTTAACATGGAGTTTTAGTAGGGGGCTTCCTTGCATGTTGTTATACTTCTCTGACTGTAATTATCTTACCTTGCTTTTTCCAGAGGTCCTCACCCTACTCTGACTACACCCACGGTCCCTGTCTCAATACTACCTTCATTTATTTTGTATTGTGCTTAGTGTTTTTCTGTAATTTACTGCATAAGGGAGTAAGACCCGAATGTACTGGCAATACACAGAATCCTTGGCTCGTAGTTGTATTTAGCACAGTGGCAAATGACTTAAGTGTAATAAGAGGTGAAAGCTGTGATGGAGCTGGGTGTGCTTGGCAGTGCTTGGGCAGCTGGATCTGGGGTGGTCTCTCCTGGTGCATTAGGTGAAACCTCAACCCTGGCTGGGTTGGGTTTTTGACTCTGATCAAGAAAGAATTCTCAAACAGGTCAGGTGAGTGTAGGGAAGGAAGGAATTCATTAAGTGAGAGTAGTAGCAAATGGCAACAGCCATGCAGGCAGCAGAGAGCAAGGAAGAGCAGAGGGAGGAAAGAGAAGCTCATTGAACATCTGCTTGGCTTAGGGCAAATTCCTTGCCAATTCCTGAAGCCAGGGTCACCTGGTGTCATGTCTGCTTGAATCTGCACAGTTTGGGAACTAAGTCCCTACCACCCCAGGATCTGGGGGAGCCACAGAGCACTGGATGGAGTGAGATGATGTTTTGAAAACTTCCTGAAGCAAAGAAAGGAGATTTTGGGGTAGGCCACTGAAAGAGTATGATCATACAGCTGCAGTTCTTTCTGGGTCACCCAAGCAATGGGAACTTGCAAGTCCAAATCAGAGATCTCAGTAGCCCTTTCCTACTTGTCTGAAGTAGGAGATTGAAGACTATTGAGAAAATTGAATGAAATAGCAAAGCAACAAAGACGCTTACCACTGGAAGAGTGCAGAGACAAAACTCAAGTAAATTGAGCAGTGAGAAATCTTTATTTAAGGCAAAGCACGGGCAACCTCAGAGAGGAGGCATGCTTAAAGGCTTAGGATTCGGTCTTTCAAGGCTTTTTCAGAAGGGTGGGGGTGGGGGTACAGGTGGCATAGGCCTGACAGTTGGTCTCTTGATGTGTATCTCTGGTGAGAGTCATTATGTCATTATCCATAGTCTGTCCTCTAGATATTCTGTAAAATTAACTTAACGCAAGGAATTTATCGATCTTATTTTTCTCCAAGGTAGTGGTTACCCTCAAGCAGTGGGGACATATCATTTAGGACTGCTTGCCCTGCCTTAAGATGGGGTCAGTTAATGTCTAATTACCATAAAAGTTAGGAATCTTATCTCCTAACTCCCTGGTTTTAAAATGGAATCTTAGCCTTAAGACGGAGTCCCTCTTGTTCTTACTATACTATTTGTATCTCAGCATTTTTCATCATAGGCAGGAAAAATTAATCATGATGCTTGTCCCATGTCCCTGCCCTGCTTCAATGAGACTTGAAATAGCTGGAAAGTCTCAAGAAAAAAAGGGAAAAGAAACAGAACTGTATGCTTTCTGATTCTAGGGGCTTCAGAAGGTGAAATAGAGGAGAGAAACTGAATTGGAAGTCAGGAATTCTGTTCAACAGTCGTCATCTCTAGGCAATAATTTGGAAAAACAGCAAGGGGTGGGGTGCTGAAGAGGCACAGCAGCTGGAGGAGACTAGGGACCGAAGCAGGGCAAAAGTACTAAATGAATCCTAAGGTCCCCTAGCTCTTAGAGTTAGTTCTCTTTACAAGATAATTGTTAAGTAATCAGAAGCCCCCACTTCTGCTCAGCGACCTACTCTGGTAGACGCAGGTACCCAGATTCCGTAAACAAAAGGAACGGACTTGTCGTCTAGGGTGCGTGTGTCCTCAGGGCGGGTGGCGACTTCTCGGTACAAAGAACTTGAGTCACAGTGGAAGACGCTGCGCTTCAAACTGTAGAATTAGGATGTGCCAGCTAGGCTCTGTGGAAAGAAGTAGTCCTGTGAATTTTTTTGTGGAAATTTCGGCTGCCGCCAGGCCCCGCCTCTTTCGGGGCCACTGGCGCCATCCCGCTTCCCAAGAGGGACCCCAAGCCACAATGCGGCGCCCGAAGCGCCGCCACAAACTGAAGCACCCCCCGGCAGGCGGGCAGAGCTTCCGAGAGGCGACCGGCGCCTAATGCGCAGGCGGAAAACTGGCCCAGGCCCTCCAGCCCTGCCCAGGTCATCTCCGACCGGGCGCGCGGGCGCTGCCGACGGTTTACTTTCAAACAGCGGCCCCGCGCTCTTCCCCATTGGCTGATGCTGCGCAGCGGAGTGTTGCTGGGAGACTGCGCCTGCGTCCTGAGGCTCCGCGTGGTCCCGCCCCGCCTGGGCACCTGAGGTCCGGCGGGCGGAGGAGGGCGGAGGAGGGCGGGGCGCAGAGCTGCACTCAGCCTCGGCAGATATGACCTGTGGAGCTGCCTTGTCTCCTCCTCCCCGCGGTGCGTTTAAGGAGTTTCTCTTCCGGTCCGAGAAAGCGGCTCTGGCTCCCTCCTCTGTCCCGGCAGCACAGGCTGATAGACTGGGTGTGTTTGGGAGGGGGACGAGGGGCTTACGGTGGGAAGGGTGGGCTTGGGTCCCGCACGTTACCGCCTGTCCCGGGCGTGGGGGTGGGGCTTCGGGGCACGTCGCGATGCTGCAGGGAGGCCCGCGGCGCCCGGCGGAGCTGGTGCCCGCGGGTGTTCGGGGCGGGGGCGCCGAGGTGGTGGAGGACCGTGCGCAGGGGGTCCGGGACGTCTTGTAAGAAGCCTTCACTGAAGGGAAAGGCAGTGCTGCTTTTTTGAGCCACTTTGAGAGTTTTCATGAGACTTAAACAGCGGGTAGGTAATTATGCTCATTTCCCACATGTGAAACCTCAGTTCTAAGAGGCATTAGGTAAAACTGATCCACAGCACTTAAGTGGCAGGACTCAAAGATGAACAGACACATCGATGGGAATAACCTAAACTAATATTTAGAATTTGAAGCTGGCAAGATGTCACTACCGTGGGTGCGTCTTTTAACTTTAAGCAATCTAAAATGACTGAATGCTTTCACCATTGTTGGCTAGTATTTTCGAGAGCTCAGAAGATATTTGACGCTGTAAAAAGAGGGCCCTTGTGACAATTTATTTGGTCACAGAAATGTTGGGATTTTCTGCTTCTGCTCTTTCATCATCTGTTGATATTTGTCACTACTGCTATAAAAACACAATGAAAACGGGGAAGGTAAACATCGAAGACGGTGAAATAACCTGTGATATCGTATTGAATATATTTTTTGAGAATGTAATTCTAAAACATGAAAACTTTTTTAATTTTAGAATAAGAAAAAAAGAATCTTAAAAAAGTTGGAGAAGATAAAGTATAGTCTTCAAACCAGAAAAGCAACAAAGTAGGTAAGCTCTGGAAGATTTAGTGAATAGATAGTTTTCAGTGTATTTTTACTGAGTGTGTCATTTAAACTGTAAGATGAAATTTCAAATCTTTTGAAAAAAGATTTATGTTGGTATATAAAATTCAAACAATATAGGAGCATAACGTGAAAAGTAAACAACTCCCTTATTTAATCTAAACCTTAAAGTTAGTTACTGATAACTCTTTAGTACATCCCATAAATTTTACAAAGATGTGTTCATCTTAACTGACACACAGATGGTATCATTTTTATACAAATATCTGCAAACTGCATTTATTTCTTAAATTACCTGGACACCTCTTTACCGTACATTTACTTATTGATCTGCATTCTTTCTTAATGACCCGGTAGCTCTCTTTTTAAGTAAGGTGACATAATTTAACCAGCCTGTCGAGGTGAAATTTTGATTTTAGGTAATGTTCATTTTGACATTGCCTTTCAGCAAACATTGCTGAATGTTTTCCACTAAATGTATTTTCACTTTGAAAAGTATAAAAAAAGCAATTAAAACCTTAACTTCTCATTTCAGTTCCTGGTAATTCACATGAGTATTTTCTTTTCATTTGGAGTAACAGGTTGATGTCAAAATGCAGGAACAGTACAAATGGGCAGAGTTAAAATCATATCTGACAATAGGATTTTTTTTTTAGCTTGAAAGTGTTTTGGCGATCATTATTTTTGTATATTTATATGTATGAAAGTAAAAAATATTAATGTATACAGATGATACAACTATGGTATTTCTGAAGTAAGTCTTGAATTGCATGAAATGTACATTTTATAATAAGGCCACAAAGACGTGAGATTCAGTCTGGGTGATGACAACTCTTGAATTTTCCCAGACTTAAAAGCTGGCTCACACTATAAATCTTAGAGCAAGTCATCTAAATAGAAAACTTCTCCTGAGAGGTTGTCAGATGTAATGAATGTTTTATAACCATTCATGTTTAGAGATGAAAGGCAATAATGCATTAGTGAATTAAAACTTAAAAAAGCAGTTTACGCAGGAGAATGAGTAATGTTTTGGTACTGCTTAATTTTCCATCATCTTTTATCAGTGCTGACGATCCATAGTAAATGCCAGTTAGACATTTCAGAGGCTCCATAGGAAACGAGCCCTGTAAATCTGGGGAGAGGAAATCCCGGGGCAAAATAACTAAAAACCGAAATCAGTCAAAGGGAGAAATAAAGCTTGAGATCCGTTTATTGCTTACAAATAACGGGCCTTTTTCTCCTGCTGTGGCAGAAGCAAAACCGGTCTTCCCCCTCCCCTCTCAGGTTACGGATAAGCCCTCCGTTGCCCGGGTAAATTACCCATTGATATGCAGATGAACTTCTCTACACCCCTGAGGAATGATGCAAATACACTAAGGCCATACTTCTCTCCACCCTGGAGCACCTGTTGATATGCAGATGTACTAAAGCCAGGCGAGATATTCTGGAAATACTACAGTTTTACCCACAAGCCCTCTGGAGAAAAACTGCATAGAAAGTTTAGAAAGGAAGAAGTCTGGGTTTTTTTTGACACATAAACACAAACTTGTGAAGTAATTCATAAGTAGATGATTTGGTTTCAGGTTTCTTTCTGAAAGATTTTTTTATATTTATATTTCTGGGGGGTCTTTTAAAAGGGAAGCAGCAAATCTTAAAGTTAACGATTTTTACTAGGGCTTTCAGTACTCACTGGAAAATATCTTACATGGGTTATTTTTATATTACTTTTTTTGCTCTTTAAAATACAAAATAGTATAAACTGATTCTAAAATTTGGCACTGGAAAGGCTGGATTATTGACAAGTCACTTTAAATATGTTGGTTTTTTTAAATTGTAAAAATATACATAAAATTTACCATTTTAAACATTTTGAAGTGTACATTTCAGGGGCATCTCAAATTGTTGTACAGCCGTTACCAACATCTATCTCCAGAACTGTATCCTCCCCAAAATGGAACTGTACCCTCTTAGCTCCACATCCCTCCACCCTCGGGCCCCTGGCAACCCCCATCTCACTTTCTTTGTGGACTACCTTTTGGTATTTTTGTTATATGCATTTTTCACATCCACTGTAATCATACAGTTTTTCTCCACTGACCTAATTGAGTAATTTTCTGTTACTGAATTAACTTTGATCATTGTACCAAATACATACATATTCTTTTAATGCACTCTGGACTTGTTTTTACTAATACTGTGTTCAGGATTTTGTAACCATTTTTGAAACTGGTCTGTTTTTAATTTGTATTGTCTTTGTTGGGTGATGGATTCATGTTATACTGTCTTCAAAACAATTTGCAACTTCCTTTCTGTTTTCTGGAACAATTGAACAAGAAATTGTTTCTTGACCATTTGAAAGAACTCCCCAGAGAAGCTTGCTTCCCTCCCCTCTTTTTCAGAGTAATACTTTCCCAACAGGTAATTTTCTCTCTTGGTTTGCTGTATCTTTTCAGGTCAGTTTTGGCATTTGCAATGCCAGAGTAATTCATTTCTTGTAGATTTTCAATATACCAATGGTTATGCAAGGTATCCTCTGTAATCTGGCTTTTTCTCTATTTGGTTTATTTCCTTTCTTCAGTGCTAACTTTCTACATTTGTTTTTCCTTTCTCCTATTGATTAGGAATAGTTCTAATCTATTTTTGTATAACAAATTATCCCCAAACTTTGAAGCTTAAAACAACAAACATGAACACAATTTGTGTGGGTCAGGAATCTAGGAGCAGCTTAGCTGAGTGCCTCTGGCCCAACGTCTCACACTGTAGGATTTCACTGGACCTAAAGTGTTCTGCCTCCAAGCTCATTTATGTAGTTTGCAGGCTTCTTGCTTTGTGTGCTGGGCTGAGAGCCTTATTTAGTTCCTCACCACACCGGTGGAGCTTTGGTCAACTCACAGCGTGGCATATTGCTTCTCTCAGTGACAGTGATCCAAGAAATGGAGAACAAGAGCATTCCTAATGGAAGCAATGGCCTTTTGTTATGAAATCTTGGAAGTGATAAGGTGTCTCTGCTGCATACTGTTTCTGAGAAGGAAGTCACTAGCTACAGCCCACACTCCAGGGGAGGGAATTACAAAAGGGTGTTACTATTAGGTGGTAGAGGTTATTAAGGGCCATCTTGGAGGCTGCCTATCACAGCTAATGGCCTGCTTATTTAAAGAGCCAGCTTTTAGGTTTATCAGCTCTAACAATTACTGTTTTCTGATTAATTTCATCATTTATCTTTGTTCTGCTTCAACTGGGTTTCCTCTTTTCTTTGTTTTAGATGTATGTTTTTATACTCTTTTTGTTTGATAATGGAAGTATAGGGCTTCAGCTCTGCCCTGTATTTTTTTTACCTTACAGATTTTGCTAAGAGTATTTTTGTTTAACATAAATTACATCTTGGCTGGTACAGAATTCTTCAATCTTACCCTTTGCTACATTGTCTTTCAGCATTCCTTACAGCTTTGGAGATGTCAACTTCTAAGGAACATCGGAAGGTCTGCCAAAGATGGTTTTTTCACTCACATTTCTTGATACCTCATTGCTTCTCCACTTGGTCTCTCTTGTCAGCAATCTGGATTTTATAAATAGAGCTTGTGGCTCTAAGAGGCAGTAACCTGGCCAGGTTAGTTAAGGGCTATACCCTGGACTAGCACAGCATTACTTCTGCTGTAACTTGTTGGTCCAAACAGTTGAATGCTCTCCATAGATTTTTTTGGTGGGGAGAATAGATGTAATGGTTTGATGGCTGAGTACCACCAAAATCACACTGCAGAGGAGCATATGTGGGAGATAGTTGTCATGGCCATTTTTGGAAATTACAATCTTCCAAAGGAGAATTCTGAGACTGTTATATTTGTATTTGCCTTTTTTAGATACCTTAATTTTCTGCCTGGATGCTTGTAAGATTGTCTTTAAAATTTTATTATATTTTGAATTGCATGCTAGTAGTTAAAAGTAAAACAGCAGTGTTTAGGTTTGTAATGAAAAACAGAGCCCTAACTCTCACTTTTCCAACTCCCGATTCTTGCTCTCCAGAAGTAATCACTTTCATTTCTTTAGGTATTTGTGCCTGTATTTCTAAATATGCTTTAGTGTGATTTCTTGATTTTTCACGTTTAGGTGCATATTGACTTAAAAGGAAAGATTAAGGTTTAGTTGTTAAACAATGTCTCTTCATAGTTTGGGCTGTTGTAACAAAAATATCACAGACTAGGTGGCTTAAACAACAAATACTTATATATCACAGTTCTGTAGGATGGCAAGTCCAAGATCAGGATGCCAGTCTATTTGGGTTCTAGTGAGAACTTTCTCCCGGTTTGCTGATGGCCATCTTGCTGTGTTGTCAAGGGGTGGAGACCCAAGACTGAGTAAGTCCTTAAGGAGCAAGCAAGTCTTTATAAGATCACTAAGCCCATTTCTGAGGGCTGCATCCTCATGACTTAATTTATCTGCCAAAATCTCCACCTCCTAATTCTATCACATTAAGGGTTAGAATTTCAACATAATGAATTTTGGTGAGGACACATTCAGTCCCTGTAATCATGCTTTTTTAGTAAAAATCAATGTTTAATATTAAGACTAGTATGACACCTGAGCCATATATTCCTCTCTTCATGATTCCATCCCTTTTTAATTTTCTCATTACCTTTCCATATGTTCAGGCACATGAAATATTCTGTCAGTTCTATTTATTTACTTAAAGATGTTCTTTCTGGGTTTCTGTCTTCCTCCTCCAGAATGCTCTAGGCTTGCTGCAAAGTTGTCCTGGACTACATCCTTATCCTGGTGAAATAGCTTACTTTTTCTTCCTAGACTAGCTTCTTTAAGAGAAAGGGTAGGTGAGGGGTTGTTCACTTTTGAGACCCCTTATGTCTAACTATCTTCAGCCTACCATCAAAATTTCTTTTTCTAGGTATAGAATTTTAGATTGGAAGCCATTTTTTCCTGAGAATATTGAAGGCATTGGTTCATTGTCTTCTAGTCACCAGTGCTGTTGTTACATACAGCATAGCTAAATCCAAGATACTTATCCTAGAAAATATATATAGGTAAAATTTTTGCCCCCTGCCACCCCAATCAAAAAAGTCCTGGTTGGCTATGGAAAATTTCTGGTGCATAAATTTTTCTTACTTTCTGAAAGAGCTAGCTCCTAATCATAAACACCTATACCTTCTATTTCTCAGGCAACAACCAAAGCCAGAAAGTTCCTGGCTTTACATATTTTCAACCATGCTTTTGTTAACCAGTTCTGACTTCTCTTGATTTGTTGCTTACAGTCAGTTTCTAATAAATCAGCAGGACAGTAGTCTGAGGATAGAAGTTGTCTCAAGTTAGCCATAATTTCTGATTAAATTTTATTGAAAATTTTACGTACTCATAGTAATTATTGAGACCATATTTCCTTTAATTTTATATAAGCTCAGGACATGTCATTTTCTTTACAATACTCTCATTCTAAAGAAAATTGAGCTTCTGAGGGTCCCAAAATGGGTTCTCAGGGAAAATGTCATTTTCTAGCTTTTTGATAAAATAGGACTTTGGAGGGAAATGTTGGATTCTTTTAGGGTTCACTTTGGTACTCAAACATTAAACAGCTTTAATATTGTCTAAATTGAATATATGTCCACTGCTCAAACTTTGTTCCTTCCTTGAAAAATGCCATTATTTATTCCTTCATTATTAATTCTGATGTCACTGAAATACTCTGGGAAACATGTTTGCTTTTCTTGGCTAGTTTCTGTATGATATCAGAGCTACAGATATCTGATATACCTACAGAGATACATGGTAAAGTCATAAAATCTTTCTAACATGCATTTGATTGAGTTTACCTGCAATGAATGTCATCTTCTGTACTTGCCCAATGACTTTAGTTTCCTGGAATGCTTTACAGTTAAGTTTAGTCTCTTTTCTGTGGCACATCTTGGCTCATTAGGGTTCTGAATATTTGAAGTCTGAATAGAGTATTTTCTGATGAATTTTCCTGTTTAGCTTTTCCTGAGCAAAGTAGAGATTTTGCTATTTAAAAAAGCCCCCAAAACAAATACCTGACGTTTTAATATTGGTCTGTTACTGGTATAAACACTACCCTTACTATTGAGTAAATGCCTGTTATGTGTCAAGTTCTGTGCTTAGATATAATTTCTGCCCTTATTGGCAGACTTAAATTCCAATGCATAGTAAAATTACAAAATTAAAAAAAATAAAATCCAGTTAAGTGCTTGCTATAAAATGGAAGTGCAGGTTACAGAGAGATTAACTGTTTGTAATCTGGGAGGAGCTGGGTTCAAATAGATACTTAAATTTGATTTCCCAGTTGGTGAAGGAGCATAAAACTGAAGTCTAAAGAGGTTTTTATATTTATTAAAAGTACAATTATTTTCAGGTGTTTTCTCAAGCTTTTTAATCATAAAAGTTAGTTTTATAGAGGATTTGGTAACCTTTGCATGAATGACACTTGGGTTTTATGTTTTGCTTTTTAAGTTTCTTTAAACAGTGGAATAAGTGAATTTTTCTTTATCAGGGCTAAGTAGGTCCTGAGGATTGTGGCTTGCATTGAGAGTAGGTACAAAGGAAGACTGCAAGTAGAGTGCAAAACTGTAAGGCTTCTGTAAGTTGGAAATGTCAAAAATAGCTTTACAAGAGTTCAAGTTACCTTTGGGAACATACATTTGATGGGATGCTGCCTGATTCATCGTGAATCGCTTAATAAAGTCAGATCGTAAAAGAAAAAAAAGTTTTTTACCACCAAGTGTTTTAGCAGTCAGCAGTTCATATACAACTAACATTTCACCTTTCAAACAGATTATTATTGCAAGGACTAAATAAAAAATGCTTTTCCCTTTCAGATCTTCAGATTAATTACTTTAGAATATTATGCTATGCTGATCCTGGGCTTTAAGCATGGTTTTTCAATTCAAGAAGCTAAAAAATTTATCATAAGTTACTAGAGGAATTTAATAACTTGGTTTTAGAAACTATGGTTGAGCCAGCTTGGGAACATGGATTCTTTTGAATTAAACAAGTTAGGCTTGGCTTAGCAAAATTATAATTAATAGAAATGTTTAGTCTTGCATGTTCATTATTTTGCAAATGTTTGGTACAGAACAGTCATTGAGTAAACTTCAACAGGACACTTTGAATTTTAGTCTTCATTACACAGAAACATACTTAACTACATTTTATTACAGATGAATTAGGTTTTAGCATTTTTGTCTCAGCAAATAAACTTACAAATAATCATTCAGTATTACATACTAGAATTGCATTATTTAGAAAGCTACACATTAATAATTTCAGTAAACATCTTAATTATCTTTTTAAATAACCTCCAGACTACTAATAGACATAATATGTGTTGTCTCTGTTACGTGTAGACCTAAAATACTTTATTCTCTTGACAGGAAATGCACAATTTTGAGGATGAGTTAACATGTCCCATTTGTTACAGTATTTTTGAAGATCCTCGTGTACTACCATGCTCTCATACATTTTGTAGAAATTGCTTGGAAAACGTTCTTCAGGCATCTGGTAACTTTTATATATGGAGACCCTTACGAATTCCACTCAAGTGCCCTAATTGCAGAACTATTACTGAAATTGCTTTAACTGGTATTGAATCTTTACCTGTTAACTTTGCATTAAAGGCTATTATTGAAAAGTACCAGCAAGAAGACCATCCAGATATTGTCACTTGTCCTGAACATTATGGGCAACCATTAAATGTTTACTGTTTACTAGATAAAAAGTTAGTTTGTGGTCATTGTCTTACCATAGGTCAACATAATGGCCATCCTATAGATGATCTTCAAAGTGCCTATATGAAAGAAAAGGACATGCCTCAAAAACTGCTCGAACAGTTAACTGACACACACTGGACAGATCTTACTCATCTTATTGAAAAACTGCAAGAACAGAAATCTTATTCTGAGAAAATGGTCCAAGGTGATAAGGAAGTTGTACTCCAGTATTTTAAGGAGCTTAGTGATACATTAGAACAGAAAAAAAGAATTTTCCTAACTGCTCTCTGTGATGTTGGCAAACTGATTAATCAAGAATATATACCACAAATTGAAAGACTGAAAGAAATGAGAGTGCAGCAGCTTGAATTAATGACACTGACAACATCTTTACAGAAAGAGTCTCCACTTAAATTTCTCGAAAAAGTTGATGATATCCGCCAACACGTGCACATCTTGAAACAAAGACCACTTCCTGAGGTCCAACCTGTTGAAATTTATCCTCGAGTAAGCCAGATATTGAAAGAAGATTGGAGTAGAACAGAAATTGGACAAATTAAGAAACTTCTCATTCCTGAAATGAAAATTTCTTCAAAAAGGATGCAATGTTCCTGGCCTGATAAGGATGAAAAAGTGGAATTTTTTAAGATTCTAAACGTTGTTACAGTTACACTAATTTCAGTGATACTGATGTTGATCCTCTTTTTTAACCAACACATAATAGCCTTTTTAAATGAAATCTATTCAGTATGTTTTTCTGAAGTCTCTCTATCTGTTTACCAAAGTTTATCTAATGGTCTATATGACTTAAAGAGTATACCGTGTCACGCTGTATATTTACTGAAAGAATTCATGCGGAAAATCGTTTCTTGAAAATTCAAATCTGAATCCTCCAAACAGGCTTCTCCTGTAGAGCAGATTAATAGCTAAATGGAGAGAAACAGGGATAGCACTGATAAGTAGCAAACTAAACTTGACAGTTGCAACAAATATAAGCATATAAAAATATTCAAACCTTTCATACTTCTGTTGGATAACAATATGTCAAAGTTAGAAATAGAAGTGTCTGTAGTTGTCAGACACCTCAAAACCAGAATATAATTACGTTTGTATTAATACATTATCCCATTTTTACTGGCTTTGAGAGGTTGACTTAATGTGACATTTAAGCATTCTTACACCACTGTTGTCTTAGCATTATTATATATACTGCAGTGGTTGCCTTTGCAGTTCTTTATGTATATGTAGCTTTTAGATTAAAAGGTAGTAAAATCCTGAATGTATGTATGCATTTATTTTGATGTAGCTTAAAGCTTTTGAGTGGATAAGGATGGTGAGAAGAGGCTTTAAATTCAAGCATTTAAGTGTAAAAGTAGTAAGGGATTGTTTAAAGATGTTTTTGATTAAATATAACTGATCCATACCTAATGTGTTTTAGATAGATTTAAGAGCCCTAAAATGTTTATCAATGTACATTCCTAATAAAGCAATTGCTTTTGTTAGGGAACAAACACCTAATACTTGTCATATTTAGTGGTTTGTATAAATTTGTTTTTGGATTGTTTGACTCTTGTGACTTGTTTTTATTTAATCTTGTCAGATCAGTTCTTGTATACAAACTCAAACATGTTGCTAGAACAGTATCATATTGATAGTCCATCCTCATCAAATTTAATGTTAACTTTGTCTTAAAAATTAAATATTTTGCCAAACATTCCCCTATGCTAATTGCCAAAGTACCAATTTAATCTTATTTCCTTGAATTTTGCTTAAAAGGGAGGCTACCTTTTAATAAGTCAAATCTCTTTTGATTTAGTTCCCTTATTAACAGGGACTGGAATTGTGCTTTTGAAAGGGTTGCAAGAGCTAAGGTCAAAAGTCCTACAGTACAAGCTCATTTGCATTACAGAAACCCCAAAGTGGCTTTTGCTCTTCAGTTACATGTCTAGCTCTACCTACTTCAGAGACTTTCAGGTCAGATTAGGGAATGCTCCTCCTCCTATAGATTATATATAAATTAGTGTGAATTAATATGGCTGTATTTTAGGGTGCTAGTTATAATAATCTCCTGAGAACAAATCTTAAGGTGGTTGGCTGTTAGGCCAGTTTATGACCAGAATTAGAATACACCTGGTAAAGTGAACATTTGTGTGGGTAAAGAATATTTGGATGGTAGAATGGAGGTGAGGGAGGTATATATATAAAGCTATTGGGAAATACAATTAACTTTAAAGTTATATTGCTTTGATTACTTTAAGTATTAGTCACAAAAATACTATGTACTTTTTCTGAGTACATGTAAACACAAGTGCTGAAATTTGTTGTCAAGCACTTAAATCTCATGTTTCTGAAGTAGGTATTAACCCTCATTTTGTAGATGAGGAAGCAGACACAAAAGTAATTTTCCCAAGGCCATACATATAGCTAGTATATGGGCATATATTTCATGTAAGAGTTCATGGTGTCATATTGCCTTAAGAGGATTTAAAAAACCAAGATTTCTTATTGAATTAGGGCTTCTGATCTGATCATTTATAGCTAAAATTGAAGCATGTGCCTATTACCATTTTAGGTTTGACAGTATTTTGTAACTCACCAGTTTTTACTACACAAAACAAACTTCTTGATGAGTTTTCTGTAGTGTGCATGAAAATACTCAAGAATACAAATAGCTGGTCATTACATTGCTGCTGTTCCTTTGTATTTTTACCAGAAGGATGAAATTGTAGAATTTAAAGTATTTAATTCTGGAATATGTCTAAGTTTTATGTATAGCCAAAGTATGTATTTTAATAAACTCATTTTGATATTTGTATTGGGTGGCTTAATAAAGTATAAGTGGTAGCTTTGGAATTTTCATAATGGGTTATAAGTATTATCTATTTTAACTCTAAAACTTAATACCAAGCTCTGCTAGTACACTGGTTATTAAAATAAAATTAAGTATTAAATCTCATTCACCTCTACTCTCACCAATGAAAAAAAAGCACTTGGATTATAACTACAGCTTTTTCTAGTTACCTTTTCCCTTGCAAAATCTTGATTTAAAAAAAAATGTCCAACTTGAGTTTCATATCTTGCTTTATTTAGGTCCATGCTGATATATTCACATTTTTAATGGCCATGTTATGATACAAACCATCTTCACTGGATTTTTAGTACCTAAACAATGGTCCACTTAATAGCAAGTTAATCAACTCTTAATTCCTCAGAATCAATATCTAGAATTAAATAGCTAGGGTAAGGCTTTTTGATTCAATACCAAAATTCCTTCTGAAAACCAACATATTTCCAGTAACAGCATAACATTTATGAGCTGATAGTTTCAAAACAACAAAAACTGACAATTTGATAGGCAAATAGCATTTATACTGAATTAACCCCTATATAATTCACTCTATAACAACTGTAGTGGGTATTTTTCCTTTTCTATTTATGAGATAATTGTAGTTATGTTCTGACAATGTCTCAGCTTGCTGGCTCTCTTGGAAGTGTTTTAAATAATAAAACATCAAATTTTAGAAAAGCATGCATATATAAGATACTTAAATTCTCATCCTAAATTCAGAATGATTACTTAAAAAAAAGTTCCCAGGATTTGAGTAATACAGTGATTGTCTACATTAGGAAATAATAGTACTTGGCAGGTTTTTCCAGGGTAGGCCAAAGGTCCATGAGGGTACACTGTATCTTGGTAAGACGATCTAGTTTAGTTTAGAACTTTATTGTTCATCAAATAACTAACTTTTGAGTTTGATGGTAGCAATTTGAGACTAAGGGCAAGTCACCTGACCTTCCAGGCATCTTATTTTCTCCATAATCTGCCACTTACAAAATTGTCAGATTCTTACAACTCCCTTGAAGCAGGTACAGAGAATATCTTAATAGACTTGTAACATGTCTCTTAACAGTATAAAAGAAACCAGTTAAATAAGGTTCAGTTTAGGAATATGTATTTTATACAATTTATAATCCTTTACAAATAGAAAATCAGCAGTATGCTGAATCTATATGCTAGCTCAATTCGAGGAAATCCTCAGCATAAACAAGTTTAACAAAGTCCTTTAGATGCAATTTCTTTTGGGTTTACTGCAACACTTTTTGTTATATTGTATGTCTTGTAAATTCCAATAAGTCTATCTGAAATCTCAAACATATTATTTCGAAGAGAAATTATTATGAACTGGGCATTTTTTGTTTGTTCCTAGAGGGAAAGAGAAGAGATAGTTAGAAACACTTAAGTAATAACAGGTAAATCATACAATAAACATCTAAGCTTTACTTCCTTGAAATACTTTTTTGGTGGTAAGTTCAATAAGTTAATGTTGAGTGAACAGGAATGATAGCATGCATAATTCATGGAAATAAATTTGGATTTGAGAGGAGTTTGGTATTTTTGGAAGCATAGTTGCCTAGACGTCTTCTAGAAGAAAAGATCTAGGCAGGAGACTGGAGATTCCACCTGTGTTTCTGCTACTAATTTACATTATACATATTTAACCTTTCCAAAATGGAAATATTTGGTTCAAATAAAGGATCCAGTCTACTTTGATTCCAGAGGACACAGAGAACAAGGAAAAAGCTCAAAAGTAAGAAATAAGTAAAAGAATCCCACGTGTAGTATTTAGAGAACCCATAAAATTTTCAGAATGAAAACATCTACATGATTACTTACATATATATAAAATGCAACAATAGACACATTTTTAAAATCAAGGGCTGCATCAATCTCATCCATGAAATACAGGGGAGTGGGTTTGTAGTGGTGAAGAGCAAATACTAAAGCCAGTGAACTAAGCGTTTTCTCTCCTCCTGAAAGGTTGAAGATCTTCTTCCAACTTTTCTTAGGTGGTCGAACACTGAAATAATTAAAATTTATTAGTAAAATTACTTGAAAAGCTAAAAAAGTTAAAACTGTGATTTGTTTTCCATGATTACTTTTTGAAGTATTTCCCAGGAACTTCTAATTTGCTCTTCACAAAGCTAAACATTTTTGGGAGGATTGAAGACATAGGATCACCTATCAAAATTAATATTTAAACAGTAGGCCAATAAGTACTTCTTGCTATTTTTACCCATCTGCAGTGTAATTTTTTGCTTTCCAATTTTAAAATTCTGATGTTAAACCGATATGGCTAGAAAATTTAAAAAAAGATCATTGCTGCTTGTCCAGAATTTATGCTGTGAACTGCCAATATATAAACAAATTAGTATTTATCATCAAATAAAACAACTTGTATATCTACGCTTCATCCCACCCCTAAAAGTACAGTTTAGAGAACATATAGGGATATGTAACAGGGAGGATTCAAGACTCAGTATTATTACAAACCTGAACATGATTCCTTCAGAGAAAGGATCCAAGCTGTCTACAAGTTCCAGTTCAGCATCACCTCCCAAAGTAAGCATTTGGTAATTTTCCTTTAATTTATTGGTTATTATATAGAAACCAGCCATGAATTCATTAAGCCTTTGTTTCCGAAGATCTTCATATGCTTGTCTAAAATGATCTCTTTCACAAGTAATTTTGTCCAATTCTGCTACCCGTTGTAAATATAATTCTTCCTATAAAAAGAATATTATGAGAAAAATATCCACAAACATCTATTAAGTTAATAAATTTGAAATGAGAACACTACTTATTGTATAAAATTGGAAGTCACAATTTAGGTTAAGGACTAAAAAGAATTCTATTATACATCAACACTTCATTCATACCTTCTTTTTATATTCTGCAATGGCACCAAGGTTTGGTTTCATTTCATGACACCGGGCTTCCAAAAGGGCAATTTGATTTGTTATAGAATCTGGATTCTTAATTGCTTCAAGGTCCTCTGGGCTTAGAACAGAAATCTCTTCAAGAGGATTATCTTCAATGGGATGCAATGATATTTTTGAAATCTAAAAGTTCAGTTTAGGTAAGAGTTAGGGAAGGCACACTACAATTGTGTAAAAACTCCCAAAACCAAATCAATGACAACTTAACTTACTGAAATACATACTAAGGAGTACTGACTAATCATGTATCAACTATTTTTCAAAGGACTTCAAGAAAATTAGTAGTAGTGTTCCAGAGTGAATTCAGGTAGCCTTTTCTTAAATCTCCAAATCACACCTGAGGTGAAAATGTTGACTAAGTCTTAACCATTACCCAGATTTTTCTGTATATAATTTTTCATTATGTCCCCTTATAAACCAGAGAAGTAATTATATTATGGAACTAAGAATCACCACATACCTCAAACACACACAAAACAAAAACCCCAATTTTTTTTCATAAAAGAAAATTTAAAGTTATATTTAACTATAAGGTAACAATCTCACCTCTTTTTGCCAATATTTTATTTTAGAATTATGTTCAGCAATGTGACCATTTATTTGTTCAAGTTGCAACTTAATACTAAGTGCATCTTTTTGAAGGGCATGTTCATTTTCTTGAATTACTTTTAGTTCTTGAAGTAGAGCGCGATGTTCTTTCTGGATCTCTGGTAAGGTCTCCTAAAAACCAAGAACAACCGCTATAGATATGACCATCCCAAATAGAACAGGTATCCTCACATCACAGAGATGAAGTTGGCAAACATTCCCTATGCTTCTTCCATTTAAAAACAACAATTTACAGAAAAGCTACAAGACAGTACTCATTGTACAAATAAAATTAAATCTTAATCTGTTGAGTACATATGATGCAAAGCAGTCATGTCACATACCCAAATCTTTTAAATTGCTTCAAATACCAAGTATTCTTTCCCCTTTCCAAGTCTTACCTTTGCAGCATTTGTATTCTTTATGACCTCTGTTGCTTTGTCCTCAAGTCTTTTCAGTTCTGCTGTTAAGTCACCTACTTCTTTCTCAGTATCTTTTATTTCCTTTTCTGTACGAAAGACGGAGTCTTGTGCTTTTTTAAGATTTCTAAACAAGCAAAATATAAAAAATGTGGTGATGTTGTTATACTGTTTCTGAAAAAACCTACCAAATAACTTTTTGACAATGCAACTTTATTTTCTATTGTAGACTTAAAAATTTGTGATTTACGAAATCATCTTTGAATTGGTTTTTATATGTTTATATATATACTTATGGGATGTTGTATATTTTATAAAATTCTTAAGTAAAATTTAATGAAACTTCCTTATATAAGCATCTAGTATCATTCAATCTTAGACTATGTAGCAAAGTTATCCACTGGATTATTATATTGTCATTTTATGGCAGACTGGAGATTCTTCAATCTTTACACTCATGAAGCTACGCCTTCAAATAAATTATCTCCCAATTCAAGTCACCGGGGCAATAAGTGGTTCTCAAAAGGTGGGAAATGATGACTATTTTTCCCTTAATCAAGTGATTTTCTACTTTGATAAATGTGTTTAGACAAACTTTTTACTCCTAACATGAACAAATGGTTTATTAGTACCTTATCTTTGAGCAAAAGCATAATCATATAACCAATATGCAATCAATTTGTTATAATTTTAAGAAAAGTTAACAGCTTTTTACATTTCAGCATTTCATATACATACTTAACTTTAATTGTTTTACAAACACCAATAGTTTTAAATTAGTTCTAAAACAACAGCTATAAATGGATTAAAAACTTTTTGTGAGTTGGGACAATGGAATAATAGTTAATTAAAAACTAAGTTATCAATGCAATTAATTTTGCTGAGAGCTCATTCTTTTTGTGTGTGTGTGTGGCTGGGAGCCTTTTGCACCATGCTGATTCTGAGATGAAGGTCCATGTTAAGTTCAGATTAAGGGTTCAGAGTAAGCTACGTAAGATGTAGCCCAGCAGTTTCATAATATTATGGATGTCTAAAAGTAAATGCCTCTTTTAAGGCATGCCTTAATAAGAGCACCTTATGTACAAAAATGTACCTCAGTTGGAACTCTCATTATTTAAACTTAAGAGAGCTCATTCTTATCTCTAGTTCTTTAAGACCTAGATCCATTTAATCACCATCTATTCCTTTAAACCAGAGAAACAAAACTGATTTCTAGTCTGCACAACTACTGGGGAGTTATATAACTATGCTTTGCCAAAGCATACCTGTTTACTCATTTCTTAAGAAAAGCTGGTCATATGGTAAGTGTTTATTATAGGTTTCCCCTTTCTAAAGTCCTATTAGGTGAGAAATTGTCAGATAGGCTTAATAAATAACAGTAATAGAATCCTTTAATGGATGTTCAGTTTAAATATTAACCTCTTCCAATGTGAAGGTAGAGAAGAAGATAGGTTAGGGTAGTATATACATACTCTACCTGTCAGCAGTCTTGATTGCTACTTGGGCTTTAGTAATAGCAGAAGCACATTCATCCAATTGCTTATTTATTTTATCAAGTTTGTCTTGTTGGGCCTTGAGTTTATGGTTATTGATTTCTACAATGCTATTGTGTAACCTTTTAACCTCAGCTTCTACTTTACCAGCTTTCTCAGCCACACTGTCATATTCTGAAATAAAAAAATAAAGAACTTAGTGTTTCCAGACTGAGCATGACTTGTTAGATATAAATTTATTCAGTTAGTGACTTAACCGGATACATGCAAAAGAAATTTTAGACATTGGGCGGGGGAGGGAAACACCCTATGTCAAAACAAATGGTGTTAAAAACAATACATGGTTGAATTCCCTGGCTCAGCTGTGAACATAACATTTATTTCTTAATGGCTTCATACTATCAAGCTCTTTCAAATAATCTTTTCAACTTTTTTAAAGTCACCTCCTTGATAACTGGTGTCAGTGATTTTTATCCTTAGGCTTTGTGCCTATTAACTTGCCTATTGTGAAGAAGCTGTAATTATTTTATTCTGTTTAACTAACTTAAAGTACTCAACCACAAGGAAGTAAGGGAGACAGGAAGAATTTTGGCACTTTTTGTGACACAGAAAGAGAAGTTACATTTCTTGGATTCCCTTGTACCCAGGGTTCAGACAATTTAGGTCCACTCAAAACAATTCACATAACTTCAAACACATATATGATGAAATGAGGTATGTTTCTGCTGGCAAGTGGTCACAGAGAAATTTCCTTGGTGGCATTAGAGGTTCTGGTGTCAAGTCAAAAGCTCTGTGACTATCGACAGGCAGTGGCATTAACTTCCAAGTGTAGATTACAGTAGGTGCAATGTGCTTCTGTTGTTGGTAGTTGCAGTGCCAGCTTCCCAATTTGAGGTGATTTCTAATTATGGAAGAGGCATAGCTCCTTTGATGGTTCTGCAGAGTAACTCTACATTTGCTCTTCAATGTTCAATCTAGAATTTCTTTCTTCAGCCATCCTAATTATTCTGTAAACAACCTACTACTCTATTAAAAACACACACATTTGTACTACGCAAATCCCAGTTATATTAACCAAAGTGGGTTCTGTTTCTCTGTATTTGAATCAATCCTCACTATACAACACAGGAAAGAGAAAAGGTAGAAAAGAGGTGAAGAATTCAAGCTATCAAGAACACTTTCTAAACATAAACACTGAGCTAACTTAAGGAGATTCCCATAAAGTTCCTCCAGGACATATATGGGCATTTGGCACAGGAGGATGGGGGTAGGATTTGCTAGGAAATCTATCAGTCCATCATTTATGAGACCACTTGGCTCTTTAAAAACCAAAAACAGCCTCATTTTGGTCTTCTGGATTCCCTTTTCTCCTAATGATATTAAGCATACACATTTAAAAGTTCTAATATTGCCAGTACTACAACTGGTCAAAGATACTATATTTGTTTAAGGAACCATTTTGCTCAGTGATGCTCTCTACAGCTGAAATTCCCTTAGGCTACCTGCATGTTCCATTCACTTGGGGGTCAGGGCACCAGCTGCGGTAGGGGCTGGTACCTCGACTTACACTGGGAAATGGTCCAGGTATGCAGCTGGAAAGAGTTCCAACCTTTGAGACATTTCCTTCCATATTTTCATGTATCTACTACACATTTCTAATATCTACAATAGCATGTCTTCCACAGGAGTGAACATTGTGGTGTATATGTAATCTGTAATTTGAAGTCACTCTTCTATACCACCTTGCCCTCCTTTATTCTCTACATATTAGAGGTATCTTTTTAAAAGCTCAATTAATATAAAATGAAATATTTAGTTTTAAAGATGTCTGCAGAAATGGGTCATTCATATTAGATATTAACAGAGTCTCCTAGTAATAGCCACTGTTCCACGAGAGGAAATATATGTATGGAACTCCTAATAATAATAAAAGTCAAGGCTTCTTTTTCAAAGAATAAAACACAGATTCCTGCAGTCTCTGAAAGTGTTGCTATAAATGACAGATATACATTTTTGGCCTTTCAATTGACCAATATGTACCACTGAAGCAGTTACAACAAATACTGTGGCTATGCATGGGGAAAGAGGAGCAAGGGTGAAATCAATGTGCCTGCAAAAAGAAGGCATAAGCCTAAAATGAATGTAAGATGGAGAAATTGTCAGATGATATGACTCCCCTGTACATCACCCTCCAAAGGGCTATGTCACTTGGAGACATGGCCTGTAAGGACCTATATTATCTGGATCTTTCCTCCTTTACTCTAGTCACTCTGGCTTCCTTGTATTCTTACAAACTCCTAATCAGGAATATGAAGTCCCTGGCTCAGGGACTTTGACTTTTTCTACATTTTTATTGGACTGCTCTTCTCCCAAATATCTACATGGTTAGTACTCCATACTTCCTTTGAGTCTCTGTGCAAGTTATCTCCAGCAGAGCCCTGTCTCACCGTGTGTCTGACCCTTCATCCCACCCTGTCCTGCTGTCATGGCTTTACTTATCAGCTAGTACCACTGAGACAACATGCAATGTATTTGGTTTAGGTTTCCCATCTTAAGTGTGAGATCCTTGAAGAGGGACTTAATTTTGTTCACTGCTCAATCAACAGCTCCTAAAACAAAGCCTGGTCAGTAGCAGATTCTACTTGAGTGACTGCCTTAATATTAACAATGTAGATATTATTACCAAAAAATATTTATAGATTCAGACGAACATCTAATATGCATATAGTGGACATCTGTCTGTGTAACATCTTTTTTACCCCTTTCTTTTGGAAGAAACCTCATTTTTTTGGAGCACTTGGATAAGTACTACAACTTGAGTACAACTAGTTCTTTGGGATGGACCATTGGTATTTGCTTTGTCTCAAGAACCAAATTGTCTTGAGAGAACAACTCAAACAGGGGTCTTTCTTGGGATGTGAGGAAGGTTTACTCTATGTGCTGAGGTCACTAGCTGAGATATGGAAAGCCAGGAATGGGTGATCACCATAACCCATCATTCTCTCCTGCAACAAGATTCACATCTATCTATGTTCGACTGAAGTCAACATGGAAAGAGAAGCCAAGCTGCTTAAGTGCATTATCAGGATTTCGATTTCAAAGACAATTCTGACTGTGAACCTATGAATTCCTTTTGTTTAAATATTCTATTTTGGTAGCACACTTACATGTTTATATATCTAAGAGAAAAACTTCTGGAAGGAAAAATACATGTTCTCTAAATTTTCATATCTTGTTTTGCTTCAATATGTGTACCAAATATTTTCTGTGTGCTTTCACTTATGTGATTAAGTTTCTCGAGATCATCACTTTCCTTAAGCTATGAAACAACTACTATCTTAAAGGTTTCTTGTGATGAGCAGGCCAAAATATACCAAGTATGAAATGAAGAGCATGGGTCCTGGAATCAGATTGCCTTGGTCCTGAATGCCTATCCCACAACATGTTATGTGACCTTTGGCAAATTATAAAAACCATTCTGTGCCTAGGTTGCTTTACCTGTCAAATGAAGTATTTACTTTAATAGTACTTACTTTAATAATATTTTATAACCTTTTGGAATAATAGAAACAAGATAATGAGAGCAGTGACTTGCACATTAATATCTGTAGCTGCTAAATTTTATTCTATAAATTATCTTAAACATTTAAAACATTAAAAAAAACCCTTTGACAAAAAAAAAAAATAAGGAATAAGAAAAGCCTGTATCCTTAAACATACCTGTTTTGAAAGCACTAACATTTTCTTCCAGCAATTTCTGCTTTTTCTTATCAGGAGCTGTAGCAAGTACATTAGCTTCAAGTTCCTTAACTTGGACATTCAAATATTCTTCCTGCTCTGACAAACGCTACAGAAATGTTTTTACATTCAAGGTCAGTATTTTAACTTAGTAACAGTAACATTTTGAATAATAGAAAAACCCCAAAAACAAAATCTTTAAGAAAAAGACAAACACTAACAGGAAAAGGGCAAAAAACATGAACTGATATCAAATATGAAAATGTCCAACACTTAAAATGATATGTAAACTTATTACAAAGACAAGTTAAAAATCCTATTTTTTTCCTACATTAGAGTAGCAAAATTACAACATACTGAAGACTACCTAGTGTTGAAAGACTTGGAAAAGTAATTATTTACATATGTTACTAGAGGCATACCTTAGAGCTGTTGCAGGTTTGGTTTCTGACCACTGCAAAAAGCAAATACCTCAACAAAGTGAGCCAAATGAATTTTTTTGGTTTCTCAGTGCCTATTTATTTTTATCCCACACTATAATCTATTAAGTGTATAGCAGCACTGTACTAAAAAAGCTATACATATACCTTGATTAAAAAATATATTGCTAAAAAACTGCTGTCATCTGAGCTTTCAGCAAGTCATATCTTTGAGCTGGTGTAGGATATTACCTGCTCACTGATCAGGGTGGTGTTTGTGGCGGTGTCAATTTCTTAACAAGATAACAATGAAGTTTGCTGTACCAACTGATTCTTCCTTTCACAAATGATTTCTCTGTAGCATGTGATGTGTTTTGACAGCATTTTGAAAGACAGAACATCTTTCAAAACTTAAGTCAATCCTCTCAAACCCTGCCAGTGCTTTATCAACTAGGTTTATGTCATATTCTAAATCCTTTGTTATCATTTCCAATCTTCACACCACCTTCACCAGGAATAGTTCATCTCAAGAAATCACTTTCATTGCTCATCCATAAGCAGCAGCTCCATTCAAGTTTGATCAGGAGATGCAGCAATTCAGCCTCATCTTCAGGCTTCACTTCTAATTCTAGTTCTCATTGTTTCTACCACATCTGCAGTTCCTTCCTCCCTGAAGTCTTAAACCTTCAAAGTCACCCATGAGGACTAGAATCAACAACTTTCAAACTCCTGTTCACGTCGGTATTTTGACCTCTTCCCATGAATCATGAATGTTCTCAATGACATCTAGAATGGTAAATCCTTTCTAGGTTTTCTATTTGCTTTGCCCAAATCCATGATAGGAATCACTATGTATAGCAGCTATAGCATTATTTAAGAATTACATTGCATAAGACTTTAAAGTTGAAATGACTCCTTGATCCACTGGCTGCAGAGTGCATGTTATGTTAGTAGGTTAGTAGGCATGAAAATAACATGAATTTGTTGTCTATCTATAGCAGAGCTCTTGGGTGACCAGGTGCATTGTCAATGAACAGTAATATTTTTAAAGCAATCTTTTTTCTGAGCAGTGGGTCTCAACAGTGGGCTTAAAATATTCAGTAAACCACATTGTGAACAGATTTGCTGCCATTCGGGTTTTGGTGTTTTTCAGAGCCCTAGAATTTTCAGAATGGTATTTGAGCAGTAGCTTCAACTTAGTCATTCCAGCTGCTTTAGCCCCAAAGAGTCAGCCTGTCCTTTGAAGCCAGGAACTGACTTCTTCCTAGCCATCAATCCTAGAAGGCACCTTCTTCTAATATAAGACTGTTTCCTCTACATGGAAAATCTGTTATTCAGTGTAACCACCTTTATTAATTATCCTCACTAGATTCTCTGTTAACTTGTTGCAGCTTCTGCACCAGTACTTGTGCTTTTATGTTATGGAGATGACTTCTTAAACCTCATGAACCCACCTCTGCTAGCTTGCAACTTTCCTTTTGCAGCATCCTAACCTGTCAGCTTCCACAGAACTGAAGAGTTAGGGCCTTGCAGTGGATTAGGCTTTGGCTTAAGGGGATGTTGTGGCTGTTACCCTACCCAGTCCACTGAAACTTTCTCCCTGTTACTAATAAGGCTGTTTTGACTTATCATTCATTTGTTCAATGGAATAGCACTTTTAATTTTCTTCAGGAACTTTTCCTTTGCATTAACAGCTTGGCTATTTGGTACAAGAGGAGTAGCTTTCTTTTGGATTGTCAAAGCTTTGTCATACTTTCCTCACTAAGCTTAATCATTTCTAGTTTTTGTTTTAAAGTAAGAAACCTGTGACTCTTCCTTTCACTTGAATACCTAGATGCCATTGCAGGGTTATTTACTAATTAGCCTAATTTCAATAGTATGTCTCAGAACAGGGAGGGCCTGAAGGAAGCAATTCGGAAACTGCTGGTCGGTAGAGCAGTCAGCACATACACATCTATTAACTAAGTTTGCCATCTTACATGGACCAAGTCCATGGCACCCCAAAACAATTATAATAGTAAGCTCACTGATCATAGAAGACCACCATTAACAAATACAGTAATAAGAAAGTTTAAAGTATTTTGAGAATTACAAAATGTGACAGAGACACACACAGTGGAAAAACAGCACTGTTTTTCAACAGATTTGCTGGATGCAGGTTGCCACAAACCCTTCAATTTGTAATAAATGCAACACCTGTGAAGTGCAATAAAGTGAAGCACAATAAAACAAGGTATGCTGGTAGCAGTAAATGAAACATCCTTTTGAGGACAATTTGGCATTATGCAATAAATGCCTTAAACATTGTACAAATACTGGGTAATAATTGTAATTTTAGGAATCTAACCTAAGGAAATAATTGGGTGAGTGTATAAGAGTATTTTGAACATAGCAGTGTTCATAATTACGGAAACAGCAACTCGTGGTACAAATAAAATGCAGTAATTGCCAACAAAGTAAATTTACATTGGTTTGGAAAGAAAACTGTAATTTATTAAGTGAATAAAATTTAGTATGAATCATTAAAAATTCAAATGCATATTTAACATGTATATCCGTATCTACCATATACATGAACACATACATGCAAACTAGGCATGTTCATGAAAAGGTTGAAGGATATAAATGAGAAGTGAGGGTGATGTATTTTCTGAAAACTATTTTTGGTTTTGTTTTTTAATAAGATAGTGGCATGCATTGCTTTTTTGTAATTAAGAAAACATTCAACTTTGAAAAAGAATGAAAATAAAGGGTCATATGGTTAAAGGAAGACACATTTCTGTGAAGCACAAATGGAAATCAGGAATAGCTGTAGCTGAATCAACATTGTGGCAGGGCATTTATTCATTAGTACTTAGGGAAACAAAATCATCCCAAGACAGGCCTTCTACTTAGAAGGGAGGAGGAAGGGTCTCTATCTTAAAAAAGTAAGCAAATAGCAAAATGCTTCTGTCAAATTGCTGTTGAATTCCAGTGCTTTTAGTTAATACTGATAAGGGTACCTGGATGCTTGCAGTAAACTTTTCTAGTGTACTCCTCATTTCTCGTTCACTATGCCTTAACTTAACTACTGCTTCTTCCAGTTGTACTTTCTGTTCCTGGATTTGCACTGCTTTTTGAGAGTCTCTCTCCAACTGCGATTCCATTTTATTTACCTACAAAGAAGAGTACTAGTGAAATAGGTTTTCTCCAAGAGCCATTTCAGATTAACAGTAAAGTCAATTTATGAAGAATAATCCAAACTTCTGATCTTAAAGACTATATGGAAACAAAACACCCCAGTTCCAATTTCTAATCCTAAAGCTTAGGAGATGGTCAACTAATTTCTGCATCAGACAATCAGATGGGAAGACAATTTTAAGTGTTGTATAGTTACCTATTACTTCAACAAAGGTACACTATGCAATATTTAAGTGAAAGGATATAAACTATTTCAAAATATGGAAAAAATCAAGACACACCACTTCGGAAAAAATTAGGTATCCAGAATATTCAAGTGTATGTTTTTAAGAAAAAAGTATATACAGCATTCTGAGGGTAATAATGGAACACAAAAGTTTTCCCTGGATATTTGGACATTCTCATATACTTGCGAATAAAATGTTTTGAAATAAAATTTTGAAATATACATCAGAAGTTTCTATTATACTTACACTGTAAGAATTATTTTGAAGTAGAAAAAAACAATTATGTAATGCAGAATTATGAGAAAAACCAAATTAAATGTCAAACAGTTAAGAGAATGGTTGAATTATGAAATATCTGTATGATCCAAATAGGAAAAGATATATATGTTGAGCATATACATTCTAATTCACATGATTTATTCCTAGAACTTTAGTTTTACACAAAAACATCTCAAAGTTTATATATTTGTCATTTATAGAAAGTTCAATATACTTAAAATTTGAGCACAGTATACTTAAAATGGCTGAATTTTATATAGGTATATATATGTCAACAAAGCTATTTTATTATTTTGTATATAATTTTTATGTATGTTATTATTTTATATATGCTGACCTCTTCTTCAGAGATTTCAAGAACAACTGATGAACCCATCCTTCCTTTCATTACTTTGCTTCCACCACCAGTCATTGTACCTGGAGAACAGAAGAGTAAGATTTAGATGTCTCCCCCAAGATTAAATAAACTCAATGGCAGGAAAAAACCACTATTTACCTGACTGTTCTATGATTTGCCCCTGTAATGTTACCACTCGCCACCTTCTATCTTTTTGATATGCTACCCTTGTGGCTTGATCCAAGTTGTCAGCTACCAAAGTGTCCCGTAAAGCAAAGTAAAAAGCTTGGCAAATTTTCTCGTCTTTTACTTTTACTACATCAAATAAGCGAGGAGTATTTTCAGGAGTTTGAATTTTGGTCATTTTCTTTGCCCATACGGCCATCTAAAAGTAAAAAGTATGTATTAATATATAATTTCTTTTAGGTATCACATAAATAATCTACACATATAAAATGTAAGGACAAGTATACAAGGTTCTGATTATCTGCAAAATTCAGTATTAATTCACTTATTTTAAAAAATAAGTTATTGGAAAACTATATTCACTGATGACATGATCTTACACGGAATAAGAAATTTACACACACAACTATTAAAATTAATGAATAAAGCAAAGTTGCAGGACAGAAGATCAATATACAAAAATTAATTGTATTTCTACACACCAGAAATGAATCTGAAAATGAGATTAAGAAAATTCCATTTATAAGATTTTTAAAAACAGGAAACCTAAATTATCATATAATCAGACCTAAATAAACAGAAAACATCCCAGGTTTATGGATCGTAACATTTAATATTGTTAAGATTGCAATACTACCACCCAAACTGATCTATAAGGTTCAATGCAACCTGTATCAAAATCCCGGTTATCTGTACCTTTTTCTTTTTTGTGCAGAAATTGACCAGCTTATCTAACAATTCATATGGAAATTACAAGGATGCAGAATAGCCAAAATAACCTTGATATAAGAACAAAATTAAGACTCCTGGTTTCAAAGTTTACTATCAAGCTACAGCAGTAAAGGCAGTATGGTACAAGTGTAAGGATAGACATGTAGATAAATGGGTATGAGGTTTCTTTTTTGGGGTGATGGAAATATTCTGGAATTGGACAGTGGTTGTGGTTGAACAACCTTGTGAATGTACTAAAAACCCACTGAACTGTACATTTTAAAATGGTGAATTTCATAGATGTGAACTGTATCTCAATAAAGGTTTTATTTAAAAAAAAGTTACTGATTAAAGTTAGAAATGCAATTTACCAGTCACTCTAACATTGGAATGTATAGTCCTTTAAGGGAAGCATTTCAAGATTTTTTTCACAAGTATGTAACCCCAGAGCCTAAAACAATTCTTAAAACCTATCAGGTGTTCACTGAATAGCTATGAAGAAAAACCTAGGATGCAAAAATTAACACACACTTGGAACTTGAAAATTAAATTGCATGTATTATTTCAAAAACTCACCTTATCCAAACCTATGAAGGTTGCAACTCCAATATTTTGTCTTTTAAGGAAGTTTACACATTCTTGAGCTGTATCAATAGAATCAACAACAATGTAGTCTAATGCATGGCAACAGGATGAAATAGCAACATCATATTTTTCATCAATTGCTCCTAAGTCCCCCTAATGATTAAAAGGAGGGGGGAAAATCATTGTATAAACAGCAAGGAATTATGTACCATATCATTTCATTACTATTCCTACAGATTTTTTCAAGTCATTTTTAATTGAAAAAAAAAATTTTACTTTACACATGGTTTCAAAAAGCACAATTAACAGTACACACACACACAGAAGTTCCTTTAACTCAATCCTCCCCCTGCTTTGCAGAGGCAATGGTTACTAGAGTTTTTCTTTAACCTACCTTAAAAAAAAATGCATGGATACAGTTTGAATTTTTAATGAGCATAAAATGAAAACTGTTCTCATTGCATGAAAATGGTTAACATAATATGAAGATTTGAAACCTAAAATTACTATAAGCAAAATATAAGACTTTGAA
This sequence comes from Manis javanica, assembly GCF_040802235.1. Lineage (NCBI taxonomy): Eukaryota > Metazoa > Chordata > Mammalia > Pholidota > Manidae > Manis > Manis javanica. Next base: position 143,686,076 of record NC_133158.1, read on the forward strand.
TTATTGAAAGCCAACAGATTATGTAAGTCCTGATGAAACACATTTGCCTGCTTATTAAAAAGTCAGCTATCAAGCAGCGTTCATTGACTAGCTTCCTTTTACTCAAGAGCAAATGAAACGCATCAAGTTGTTTATCTTCAAGAACATAAGGTAGGAGTTACTTGACATGTAGACATGGAAGCAATCATGTTCATTAATTTTCATTTGCCCTTCTGAATCATTCTCTCTTCTTCCTTCTACCCTGCTTCCAGAAGGCTAACTCAGGGACTACACCAACAGGCACCTTTGACTGTCTAGCTTTAGCCAATGTGAAGCACCTGCTAGTGATGGCAGGGTAGGAGATGAATTGGATTGAAATATTTATTTTCCCCATTTCCTCTTGGCCACAACTTACTTCTACCTTCAGGCTCAGGAATGGTTGGGTCTCCACTATTGTTACTGGGTTTTTACATATTCTCTTCTTGATTTACCTTAACTCTAGCCTCAACCTTCAGTGAAATGGTATAAACCAAAAATATAACTTAACAAATTCTTTTTAGAAAAAGAACAAAGTAGTTTTGGTAAGTTTGCTTATTGCTACTAGAGTTAGTTTTATTCTTGGTATTAAAATGATTATAATTATTTAAGACAAAGCAAAAGAAAAAAGCTTTTCAATATGAGATACATACCACAAAAAATTTTATCATGTCTGAGCTTAAGAACAAAATGTTTAAAAAGGAATGTTGTTTAAAACAATCAATATTTTATATACAGTGACACTCTATATACAGTTAAGTCATAAGAAAACTTGTTACAAGGTCTGAGAAAAATGTAATCATTTCCAAATACATCCACTTTACCAATCTTCCAAATATTCCTGGAATCCTGCCAGATTTTTTTTCTTGAATTATTGCATCAAGGACTTTCCCCCTACTTCGACTCATTGCTAAGGAACTCTTTGCTTCTTCAACTTTTTGGAAAAGATCACGAACCAAACTTTTGAAATTAATTTCTTCTTGTGTAAGTTTTTGAAGTTCTTTTTCCTTCTAAAAGTAAAAAATAAAGAAAATGAATCCCAGAAGCAGTTAGCCCGGCCACAGCACAGAATTAGTTGCAATGCCTCAAATGAGACAGAAAAGATCAACAATAAAAAATTGAACCAGTAAGGTGCCATATTGCAACTGCCAGTTTGATTTTGACAAATATTAAAGTTTTACAGAGGACACAAATTTTTGGGGTCAATTGTAAGGAATATAAGTATAGTATGGTTCTATGAGCAGTACATTGACAGAACAAGTAAAGATGGGGCTGTGGAAATTCCACTGCAGCACCACATAGTTATGTATAAATAAGTGTGTCCTAATTCTTCTGCACTAATCAAACAGACCATGGGCCTTCCACCATGTGAGGACAGAGAGAAGGCACCAGCTATAAAACAGGAAGAGAGCCCTCATCCAACTATGTGGGCATCCTGGTCTTGGGCTTCCAGCCTCCAGAACTGTGAGAATTAAATATGTTGTTTATAAAAACCAAAACCAAAAAACACGAAATAGACCTTGGTGGAGGACCCTAGATATGGGTGACTGGGCAGCGCTATACTGCTAACAAGAGAAGAACCACACATACACACAGAAATCCAACCTCTGTTTCTCAATATTTAAGTTAGGGCAGCCACACTTTTCTGGCTGACATTCTTCCTCATCTCCTAGCTTACAGTTATTACCTTTACAACCAGTCATACGTAAAAGCTCAAATTACAGATACCCAGTATCCAAATACACTGATTTACCAGGAAGATAGAAGTTGTCATTGGCTTAAGTTCACATTAAATTCTACATGGTCATGAAATCCCTGATGACCAGACTGCGCATTTACTAAAGTGAAAGACTTTATGAAATCCCTTGGGTATCTAATTCCCTTAATGATGGGAAGGGGAACTGATGAGTCAATTAAGCTAGACATCTTGATTAGTTTGAAATGATTTGCAGTACCAAAGAAACTATATAAATTCAAACCCAGAAAAAATACACTAAGGAAGTTGGGTTTGCATATTCATATGTATATTTGTGTTTTTCATTTATCCTCATAGAAGTTATCTACTCTTAGATTTAGGTAAACACAAACTTTTGTTAAAAATATTTCCATGGTAAATTATGGTGGTTGTGGCAGTGTTATTTGCTGTTTGATACTTCTGGGGAAGTATGTGGTTAGTTTTCTGATATTAATTCATGTCAGATGCAATACTGAAATACTAACCCCATTCATTTGTATGGGGAAGATTAAATGCACACACATGCACACAAAGCATATACCAGTCACCCCAGATGTTGAGACTAAAAATAAAAAAACCGATATAAGGCTGCGGTTGATAAACAATGTTCAGATAAAATGCAGAAGCAAATATTTACCTCCTTTAACTTGTGTTCAGTTTGAGGGAGTTTTGCCTCTATATCTCTGATAGCAGTTTTCCTTTCTCTAAGTGTCTCAGAAGCTGCAATTAGAGCTTCCTTTGCCTTACTTAATTGAGACACTGCAGTATTATGACGACTGAGATAGATATCAAGTTCTGATTGGGCTACATCCATCTTTGAACGTGCTTCATTTACCAATTTGCTGAAATCCATAAGTTCTTTCTCTCGACTCTGTTAAAATGTGACAGACTCTATTAAATCTGAAATACATGTTTTCAAACCTAAATTGAAATGAGAACAATACATTGTTTTTAATATGTGATTTTAATTAAAGAAAACATGAAATCAATGGACTATTATATCAAAAAAGCTGTAGTGAATATAAGCAAAGACAGCTAAACTTTGTGCTTGTAACTCTGTTGGGTAGGTTAAGACTTATCAATGACAACCTCACATTTGCTTGTTTTATTCATGAAGTGCTAAAATAACCAGTGGCTAACACTTACTAATTTCTTACTTTCTAGGCATTTTATATAAGTATTTATGAATTTTATTTCCACAGAGATTGACAAGATTGGTAATATTTTCTTCCTCATTTTGAGAAAGGTGACTTGGAGACATAACAACTTACACAAGAGTAGAGATAATAAATGACTGATACAGGACTTGAACCAAGAACTGACACAGTTTTAACCATAGTTTTAAACTATTATTCAAGAAGTACAGAAGCAAAGATCTCAACTAGTGATCAGTGTAGTCCCAGGTTTTTACAGGTAGCAACGAATTAAGTCATCAAGAAAATAATGAAAACGAAAATTTGATGATGAAAGGAATGGCATATATAACAAACTATTTGACATGTCATTATTTTTTGTTACCATTATAAATTGTCATTCAGTTAACTTTTCTTTTACAATGGAAAAGCAGAAAACAAAAATAGGGAGAAAGATACTATGCTATTTTTAAAAATGTTTGATACTAAAAGTCCAAACTTCTTTCTCTAATATTTCAGTTTTTACTATTACTACAAAAATAACTGTCAAGTTAAAAAAAAAAAAAGCCACTGAAATAAATAACAACTGAGAAAGATTCTTACTTCTTTTTCTTTCTGAAGACCTTGCGTTTCCTGTTTAAGGCTATCCATAACTTCCTTTAATTTCTGCTCTTCTTTCTCTTTCTCCTTTTCAAGGGCACTGTTTCTAGTTGTTGTCTCAGTTATGATATTCTCACTCTTGGCCGGTATACCTTTAAATTCTTCAACCTAAGAAAATAAACCAAATTAAAGTTACAGGACCATGTACTTTTTAAGGTTATCCAATACATCAATATTTGACTTATTTAAAAGTATTTCTCAGAGTATTATAGGTCTTTATGGTTTTCTTTGTAATAAGGTTTGAACTAGCTGGCTTTAACAAGGAGTACTTTACAATTCACTGAAATTTATATATTACCTCAGTCTAATGATAAATAATTCTATGAATTCCTAATTCGTTATGAAAGAAAATACTCCTGGCTGGGCATCAAGTCTTTCTTCCTTCTGTTTCATTTTTAGGCTTTATTATCTTTCTTCACCTATTAATATGCTCTGACTACATGGTATTTCCTAAATATCCCTCATAGTATATTACAACTTACTATAAATTACCTTCATACCCCTGGCCTTTCTCAAATCCTAATCTTCCACAGCTTTACCCTTCTAGCATCAACATGTAGACTAACATTTTACTCCATTAATATCTTCTGGTAATAATCACTTATCTATATTTGATCCCGAAAGTTTAATACCTCTGAAATAGTTAAATTTGGCTTAGTCTGTATACTATGAGGGTTATTCTCAAATCCTCTATTTTGTTTTTTTTCTGATTGTTTAGTATCAAAGCTCAGTATTTCCCAAAATGGTGTCATGTAAGATTTGTTACTGTACTGAGAAGAAAGTATTTTACAAACAATACATATGGAGAACACTTAAATAAGATAAAAAGGAAGAGCCTATATTTCATATATATTTACATGGTATAACACTTTTTTGGGGAAAGAGGGTTTAGGTGTCATATCTTCTAATATCTGATAGAACTATGAATGTTGTTACAGACCCCAAACTAATTGATTATTTGAGGCTGGCTCCTAGTAAGTTAGCTATTCTTGTCTAAGCTTCATCTTTTTTTAAAACCTCAGAATACCTTATCAACCCCTTGTTGTAAATTATGAGCTTCCCCTTTTCTCCTTTTTAAGGGGAATTACTGCTCTGACACTCTTAAATTTATCCTTATAGGAGGCAGGAACATTTTTAAAGGTCTACAATACATACCCAAAAATGTTTTCTTAAACTATTATCCTAGGAAAATCATTTATCAACAAAATAGAAGCACTGATGTCTTAAACGTTTCCCCAATAACATGTATCATAGAAATATAAGTTCTAAAGCTCAGTCAATGGATGCAATATTTCATTTTGGGGAAAAAGTCAGGTTCAGAGTACATCCTAAAACATTTAACATTCAGAATCCCAACTATCTTAGGTTATAAGGGGCAAGCATATCCATGAAAACTAGATCTGATATTCAGACATGAAATTTTAAGAATTTTTTTGCCCTAAAACCTACCTTTTCTTTATCTTTTTGAAGTTGTTTCTCCAGTTTTTTGGCTTTACTTACAGCATGTTTTAATTTTTCCCTAACTTGAACATCTTCCAAATCTAGCTGTGTAAATTTTTCGTTGTTTTCCTCAATAAATTTTGTAATTTTATTCAGTTTCCTAGCAAAGCAAGAAAAAACCATCAGTCACTATTGAGATATTCAGATATTTTAAAGCCATGTTACATATCCCACCTGGGACACTGGTTTCATAAATGTATCCAAGCTCTTAAAAGTAGGATCCTAAAGTGACCTGTTTTAAGCTGATCCTCCTCTCCCATCATATCTGGAAATGTGTAATTATGAGTTATTTTGGCTTTCTAAGCTGGATGGGAAACACTACATTTTCCAGTGACTATGATATCTAGGTATAGAAAAACTTTACCATTAAAATAAATAAAACTCATTTTAATGAAGACAATCACAAAGGTAAGAAAGATTGGTGTCATTGAACACTGGCTCGGAGAAAGTTAATGATAAAACTTAAAAAAATCTATGTAGAAGAACCCCAACTTTACCTCAATTAGATCTGTAGACATTCTTAAGACAACTAACCCATCAGGCTAAATGCTTTTTTTTGCTGTGATTTTGTGTTATTGTGTTCTGCCACTGGGGGGTAGCATCCTCCATTTTCTTAAGACATCAGTGTTGGGCATTCAATCTATTATAAAGAACTAGTGCAGGGCAATTAAGCTTTTTGTTTGCAAAGGGACACAATTTTTATGATGGCAAATGTATTACTGTAATGGAAGTATGTTTAAACACACACATATAATAAAGTTAACTAAACCTAAATACTTTTAGTGCTTTCCAAAAGATAATTACTTCTCTGCATCTTTTACAGCTTTATTCTTAGCTTCCATTTCATTTGACAGTATATTGCTCTTCTCATTAATTTCTTTGGTATCTTGATGAATCTTTTCCTTTCGAGTTTCCATTTCAGCAATTCGTTTCTGCAGATCATAACTTAGGGAGGAGAAAAAAAAGTCAGAGATATGTCATTTCTAAAACTGTATAACTATTTTAGTAAGATTACTTTAGAAACAGCTTATTTTAACTACAGTCAATTTACAATTAGCTAGGGCTTTTTGAGGTGGAGGTGGGTTGGAGAAGGAACCAACCCAGAGTCAAGCTAGAATTAGGAACAAATAGGTCACATATAAACAAAATTAAATCTATTACATGAATTAAAAGAATGTACTATGAAACTATTAAGTATATACTACTACTTATATTGGGAGGTGAAGGCACCTCCCAGTTAAAGTAGGATACTTAAAGTCAGCTTTAATACTATGTTAAACAATCCTAATTTAATGAATTCATCACATAAATGATTTTTAGAACTTTTCTCACTTCAGTCTTCACATTTCTCTAAGGAAAAGAGGGCTTTCACATAACATCAGAAACTAAAAAAACTGATAAAATTAAGATACTTACATGTAATATTGACAAACATGATTCTTTTTTTTAAATATTTCATTTTCCACAGTAAGAAATTCAATGGCTATGTTTTTCTCTCCCTCTAAGGCATCCTTTTCTTTTTCCACCATCTTAACTCTGTTTAACTACAAAAATTTAAGGTGTATAAAATGTTCAAATACTTCATATGTACAATCTGAGTTAAAAATATGCCAACATCGGATAAAAACATGTTTATCTTGTCAATAAGAAAAATGTAAAATTTAATGTAAAATAAATGTTTCTTCAATAATTATGATCTATCATAACTTGACTATATGACTCAAATTGTTAATAAAACATTCTGATTTACAACAAAAGTCCATAGAAGATTCAACATTCACCTTCTCTCCTCTGTGTTCATTTAATATTTCAACTCTTCGACACAAGACTTTAATAGGTTCATTTAGCCGTCCACAACCAATTATATCTTCTAAATATTCAAGCATACCCTCATCATGTTCAGTCTGGCCTTTTGGTTTCATCAAAGCAATTTGTTCAACTTCACCCTTTAAAAGAAGTCATATTTCACATTCATTGTGTATGGTTAGCTAACTCAATCTTATTTATTTATTTTTGTGTTGACTATCCTCTTTTATTTTCTTATTTTTTTTATTAAGGTATCATTGATATACTCTTACGAAGGTGTCACATGAAAAACATTGTGGTTACTACATTCATCCATATTATCAATTCCTCCCCATACCCCAATGAAATCACTGTCCATCAGTGTAGTAAGATGCCTCAGAGCTAACTCAATCTTAAGTGAGAATTAGGAACAGTCCATTAACAAACTCAATAGTAACGAGCAACTAAATTTGTAAATCAGTAACTTAATCAGATTTAGTAAGATACAAATAAAAATGTTCTTTCTACTGATATTCTCAAAATTTGAGTTTTAATTTTACATAAGGAGGTAAGAAATGTGTATTTATAATCCCTTACATAAACACTATGAAATTATCAATACACATCCACATATACACATAGTCAAAGATTATTCCCCACCAAGAATGTTCATTCAATATAAATACAATGTTAACTTTTCTATTAAACAAAATTCAAGCAATGTGTATATAATCTACAATTACTGTGGCAACATTATCAAACGTTAACAATAATATAATTAAAGTTCCTGTTCTAGAACAAAGGATTTTCCACAAGACCCTTCATAGTTAAACTGTAGCAGGAATCTTGTCCTAAGGTGGTATTAAACTTTCCTCATAAACCTGGTATTAGGAATTCCTCAATAAACGCTGGGCTTAATGAGGATGTTTCAAACTTAATGTCCTAACTTTCTAATAACAAAACCATTAAAGGAAAAGGAAATTACTTATTTCTCTTGGTAATAATAGAAGAAATCCAACTGATTGAAAACGAAAAGTCCTGGTGCACGTGAGAGTGGAAAACTTTTGTTTGCAATCATTAATATAAAACTTTAAGTGATTAAAATCTTAGACTAACATTAAATATTTACATTTATGGAGTTTAATTACAAAGAGAAAAGAAAAAAAGCCATAATCAGAAACAATGCTGACTGCCAGGCAGCCATTTGGTTTGATGGTGGAGAAAATTGTGTCTGAACATGCTCAGGCAAAATGCAGTTTACTTCACAAAAGTAGCCTGCTTGTACTCTATACAACAAAAGAAAATGGACAGGCACGTAGAAAAAAACCCCAACACCTTTTATATTTCATCAAAATAGCAGAGACGAAAAATATCAAGAAAAAAATTACATAAAAGAATACTTAAGTCTTTATCATTTTACATAGTCAAAATATTTATGACTGAATCTTAAAAATCTGGAGCAAACCTTGCTAATAACAAAGCATCATATTTACCAAGAGCAACCCTAAGTATAAAACATAAACATATTTTAAAGATAAAACAGATAATTTTAAAGTCTAATCACTTTGAGAGGCTTAATCTGCAATGTTTTTATACATCACCATCACTTTTCCACACGTTGACAGCATGATTATCAAAGTAAAATGTTACACAAAGCCTGTAAATTTTAGGTTCTCTGTAACTTTTAGTATGTGTGAATTAGTGTTTTAACTAGTGTTCAAACTACAATATGTACTTATATGTTATCCTGCTTTCAGTTTCCCAAATGTTTGCAGCAACAATTTAAGTTTTAGACAGAACTTATGCCTGGAAGTACGTCCAAGGTTTGGATTACAAGAGGACAAACTCCAGCCATTGAAGAAGCCAAGAGTTTTACTGAGTTTTCATCCATGCAGCATTTATCAACAGTGACACTACTGACATTTTGGGCTGGATAGTCTTTGTTGTGGGAAGCCAGACCTCATAGGGTGTTTAACCTCTACCCACTAGATGCCAGCAGCATCCCTTTCCCACCAGCTGTAACACCCCAAATTGTCTCCAGACAATGCTTAACATTCTGGGTGTGGGAATGTAAAAATTGCCCTAACTAAGACCACTGATCTTGAGGTTGTAGTTTATTTATCTCTTTTGGGTTTGTGTTTATAATCCACATAAAAAATATCTGACACATAATACACTACTTAATTCAAATATTTGAGCACATATTTTAAGACAAATGAAAAACTATGCCGAGAACCTACAAAATCTGAGTTAAATGGCCATATGGTATTATTTAAGTATACATTTCCAGATAACTGAAAGTTAGAATTTAGTGTAACAGTTTACACTGATAAAATATTCCTAAAAACATCACACTTTTTCTGGCCTAATTATTTACTGGAATACTGGAGAGGTGGATTATTGTTACTAGGGGAGACTACCTAGGCTTTGGGTAAACTTAGTGGTTGCTTTTTTTTGGTTATTTGTTCCTCCCTTCCTTGTTAAAATGAAGGATATACAGCCATGATTTCTTCTAACAAGGTTGCCCAGTTGGAAAATAATGTTAAAAGTCAAAGACAAGGACATTCATGAATCAAAACATAGTTGACCCTTGAACAACGGGTTTACAACAAACCCCCAGTCAAAAATCCACATGTAACTTTGACTCGCCTAAAACTTAACTGCTAATTAGCCTTCTGCTCACTTGAAACCTTACCAATAACATAAACACCACATTTTGTGTGTTGTATGTATTATACACTATATTCCTACAATAACATAGCTAGCGAAAAGTAAGTTTTTTCAAATGGTCACAAATCTCCAAAAATTTTTTTCCAATATATTTATTGAAAACAAAACCAACAAAATACATTAAGTGGACTCACACAGTTCAAGCCCATGTTCAGGGGTCACCTGTAGTTCCACCACAAGTCCTATATAATATTCAATTCTAGAAATACTATATGGCATTAAAAAAATCAGATTAGCATACTGATCAACAGCCTCTACTTGTCACTCGACTACTGGGCCAGCTGTAGTGTTCCAAGAGACAACCTGGGACTTTTCTTGTGGCTCTGCTCCTTGATTTCCTTTGCCTGCCTTACTGTGGGCTACTATTTGCTCTCTTCTTATTCCATTTCATGTTTTATGTGGGTTGACTGTGCCTACAGGACAACTTATTTTTCAGAAAACTTATCTATCCCATATGAAATGATAAAAAATATAAATATAGCTTTAATATAGGGCAGTAAGGTCAGTATATTTCATAAATCATTTTAAAGCATCAATATGAATTTCAAGTCACCCTCCCCTATCAAGGCTCCAAATCACAAAAAGTGGTAGTATGATGACACAAAAATGTTTCAAGTTGCTATAATGCTAGCATCTGAATCTTATCAGTTTTATAGGCCTCTACACTGTTATCTCTAGTTTCTATGGCTTATTTATGTATACTACACAAGGTTTTAAACAATTTTTTTTGCTGTTAATTACTACAGATTTCCTGTTATAGTCATACTATATTAGAGACCTTAAACAACTGTGGGAAAGATCAACTATGGTTTTTAAGAGTAACATAAAAATAGCAAACGTACTTCAAGAGGATATTTGTAATACCAAGGGCTTAAATCTTAACTTATCAAAGTGGGTGGCAAATCTGTGATTCAGTTATATCATTCTTTGATGTCTAATTTACGGGAATATAGCTTAAAAATCTAAAAGAAATGAATAGGTATGACACCACTCTATCCTTACTCAAATGGAAACCAAATTTTAGCAAGTAAGAATCCCAGAGAACTCAAGTATATATACAATTAAACTTTTGTTCCTAGTAAGGCCAGAAGGATTAAGATAAACATGGTGTTTGCATCAAAATCAAATGGTCCAGAAATGCTGGGCTTTGAATTTTTATTTTGTCTTAAAAACCTTTTTATTCTCTCCATTTTCACTACACTGTAAATTGTTTTTCATCTTTTTCTAATAAATTTTATTCTAATCTGGTCTTTGTGAACTACTAGAGGCCAAGAAACCAAATCATCAAGGTTAGTATCTGTCTAAAACACAAAGCAGATAATGCTTTAGTGATGGATTGTTTTCTATCTATTCTGGTTGCTTGGGAGTAGCTTCCTATTTTAATAGTTGAGGCTGTTGAACAATACATTTGAGTAACTGACATGTTATTCACAAAGCTAAAAAATTCTTTTGATATATAGCAGACTTATTTCTACAGGCTAACATATTAGAACCCAAATAATTTGTAAGTCATGCCACGCTTAGGAGAAGTACACTAGAAAAAGGAAGAAGAGATGAGTGGGTCACAACTCAGACCTAATGTAACCTCCAAATTACCAAACAATAAGAAAAACATCTTGATTCTTGTTTTAAATTTTAATTTAGGTTTTATAGTATAAAGACAAAAAGCATATGAAGCTGAAAACTTCAACACTAAAATTGTGTTAATTGTTGTAAGCTTTTAAGGAATTTACAAGAACTCAACCCAAACAGCAATCATTAATGGAACTTTAACATTTTCTGAAGGCATGTATAAATGTCTCTAAACTTTGCATCATTTATAGCATTTTAGCACAGTGCCTCATTCGGTACTCATTTGAATGGTCAACTGATGAAATTTTAAATGGATTCAAGTACTAGAACGACTACTTGAAGAGCCTACTAAGCCAACCAATATAAACACTGTAAAAAATTTTACTTTTACCGACTTCTAAAAGCGGTGTTATTTAATTTTAAAAACAAATTTTTACTTAACTAAATTTAGATTACTTAGGCTGTTAACCATTACCACTGGCCAGTCTATACATTTTATTCAAAGTAGTCACTTTTGTCTTGGATGGTGATATTTTATTCTGTCTCCAAGTTCCCAGCCTCCCAAATCATAGCTAGTATTTAAATTAATGTTATTTAGTGGGAGAAAAGGTAACAAAAACCACATTCTTACTTACCTTCAAATGCTTTAAATCTTTGTTGCAGGACTCTAAGATTTTTTAAGGAACTAAATACAATTCCACAGAAACCACTACCCCTTTCCCTCAAACTTTTAAATAGGGTTCATTTGTTTTACCTACTCCAATCCCTGTTTCTTCTTCCTAACACATGAGTTCCTAAGGTTCTTATATGCAAACTTAATCAAATGGAACTGAAATCGTTAACTTGGAAAGTTTACCATGATATTAAAAATGTCTTAATTGTTAAGAGGACATAAAAAGGTTAAGATTATTATGAAGACAAATTACACAAGCACCCTAGGTACTTCAGAAGCACATATTTAATATAAAGTTAACAATTTAAAAACTTACTTCTTTGGGAAGTTGTTACTTTATTTAGCTACCTTTATTATTGAATTGGGTACTGAGGCTACTACTGAATTATGTATGTATAGAGAGGTTGCACCAAGGAAAAAAATCATCCTTACAAGGATTAAAAGGGAGTCTACTTTATTTTGATGAGTCTTTGTACAGATTTACTACTTTGACTATTCCAAGGTGATGGCAAATAAAAAAAACATACACAAGCAGAGGTTCCCGCAAAGCAGTATTATCAAATCTGGTATTACAAAAGGACACAGCTTTTTACCCACAATTAACCAAACCAAATCCCAGAATATGAAAGTCCATAAAAGTTTAAAAAAAAAAAAAAGAAAAAGAAAAACAACACACACATTCACACAAAGCTTTAAATTCAAATTTATATAAATTCAAATCTTTTTTCTGCAGCTGATTTCTCAAGATTCATTTTTAAATAAGTTTGGGTAAAGAAATATTACAAATGTACTGTGCCTGGTAACAAATGATATTAATATAAGTCATTCCAAAATACTGATTTACCTTGTACATATACTATATATGTAATACTAAAAAAAAAAGTTGATGAATAAAGACTTAAGTGGAAATATGTGCTAATATTTTATAAGTTTGTTACTGGGAACATTAAGTCACCCTAATGAAGATTTTAGTATCAAATCAAAATTCCCAACTTAGTTTTAGAATCAGTAGCACAAGACACTGGAGGATATTAGCAGCTATTTCTACATTACTATATAGTTTTGCTTTTATTATGCTCTGGTGATTCTGGATAGGACACAGGAAAAACAGATAGCCTTAAATCAAAAAGTAATTTTAGTATGTCTGAGAAAGCCATGTTGTACATTAAGAACTTTTTTTGCAAAGTTAAGACAGAAAAAAAGGTAAGGGATTTTTCTTACCAAGCAATGTTGGTAGAATATATCCTTACTCAAATAAAGAATACAGTTTCTAACAAAATTCAGCTTTACACCAGGTACTTCATTTTATATCCTTTTAAAAAGACTTTAGAGTTGTGATACTTAAGAATGAAACATCAGTTACTTTCTAATCTTCCACCTGTACTGGTTCAAGAGAAGGCCATTCAAAAACCAGCTTGAGTAAGATTTTAGTTAACCATTCTAAATGTTAAGAAAGATTAAATTAGGTGCTCAGGTAAATTTGTCAAACACCAAGTATACAGTTATTTCTTTTTTTTTTTTGCTATATATTAGTAGAAGTATAAACAGATGTACTGTTAAAAGATAATGAATTTCATATAAAATGTGATCTTAAAGGGAAACACAAATGACAAATTGTTGCTATATCCCTGTCACGCTAAAGCAGCACAATAATATTGGTGTTTAATATTTATTTCACTACGCCAATATTTACGTGCTGCTAGAACGGAACAAGTCAGTCAGTCCATCTAAACATAAAATGACATCTGATGATGAAAATGCAGTTTTGAATGAATTGCCTTAAATTTCTAGAGCAGCAAATAATGATTCGCATCTTGACTGTCGATTGTAAACCATGATGTGCTGCTACAGTATTTTAAGGCCTCAAAAATACAGGATTCATCCTAGAGGGGAGAACCCCCTAAAGCTAAAAAAAAAGAAAGCAACAAGAATAAAAGAACCTGAAAGTGTTTAATGAACTCACCTGTAAGATTAAAAATCTATTATGGTCCAAGTCAATTCCATGGCTTCGAAGGAGATTCCCAACATCCTTAAATGTCTTTTTCTTCCCACTTATGTGATAGACAGAAGTATTATCTCTGTAGGCAGTTCTAGACACATAGAAGTTACTGTTAGGAATGACTTCATAATCATCCCCTTCCTGTTTTGAGGAAAAACAAAACCAGAAAACAACTGTTGGTGTTAAGCCACAGGTCTCCTCCAAATTTCATTCACTTCATATTGAAACTAGTCCTACGGATTAAAAATGTCAATTAAACATGCACATAAACTGGCAAGTTCTCAGAATTAACCTTAGCAAAGAAGAGATATTTTTCCAAGTTGCTTGATCCCTTCCTTGTAGATCATAAAAACCAAAAATCCAAACTAAACAAACAAAAAAAACAAAACAAACCCCCCCCCCACCTCCAACAAACCAAAAAACATTACTTGACTGAGAAGAGATGATGAAGTGAGGGCAAGAATCCTACCGTTTCCAAAACAAACTCAAATTATTAAACCATGCTGACAGATTAAATTACAGTTCATTAAAAAAAGCTGTGAGAGATGATTCAAGGAAAAAAGGAAGGAAGGTAGTAATACGGGTGATATGACTTAGTTTCTTTTTGATAAAGAATATGCCATTAATTTGAAGCAAAAAAAATCACAAAGAATTTAGTTGATAACTGCATTTTCCCATTTTTAAAAACTCACTAATTTTTTAAAAAATTAAAGCAAATGTACTTTAATATTAAAACTCACTTTCCCTTAAAAGCTATGTCATTTCAGAATTAGTTTTTAAGTTTATATGAATCAAATATAATAGGCAATGAAATGAAACCTCATTTACTGGCAATCTGTTTTCCAATTCAAATTGTACAATAGAAAAGTACTAAGAAAATTAAAATAGATGCTACAGTATAGATTTAATTAAACCCTTTATGTAAAAAAATTAAAAAACGAAGTCTAGAAGCCAAGTCACATCCCCATTTCACTATGTAATTAGTTTTCTGTATGTTTGGGTTCCAGCCAGTCATTTTTGAACCATGTATTTCTAAAGTTAATTATTAAACAGAAGAGAAAAAAAAAACCCCAATACCAATAGAACCGTGTAAATATCTAAATAGACATTGTACCTATAATTGTCTCCTTTTCTAGAAGACAAACATGTTAACTTGACCCTTCCTGCTATAAATCAGCTCTTCAAACTGAAGCAAAGTTCTTTCACATTAGATACAGTACTAACAACATTAAATTTAATATGAATTGAAAAAAGACAGATTAGTCAACTATTACATTTTTAAGTTTAGGTAATTTATCCCAAAGCAATAAAAATATACCTTTAAAAGCCAACCCAAAATTCATAGTAAAAGAACACCAACTTGTCACTCAGGATACTAAAACTGCTCGGTGTTTTATTCCAAAAAGGTAAGCACTACTATAAGCTGCTTTTTCATTTCCCTGGCTAAAAATTTTAATATTTTAATAGCTGCCACTACCACTCCTCAAAAAGAAAATATAAAATATGGTCATGGAGGTAATGAAATCAGTGTCTGTTTCACTTTAACCATGTACTGATTTTTAAAAGTCAATTTAAGCCAACAATAATAAAATATGCCATGTATTGAAATCCCTTTGTTCCTTACTTTTAGTTGCAAATAACTAGTCAAAGTCCCTTACCTTATCAATTATCTTTTGAAAATGAACTTCTACAGTACAACTCTGAATATCCTTGTGTTCATCAGAATTGTGTATTAGTACTGAGAGTTTTTTAGATCTTATTTTTTGTGCTCGATAGCCAAACACAAAAAGCATAGAATCAATAACATTGGATTTGCCACTGCCATTTGGCCCAATAATACAGGAAAAGCGCTGCATAAAAAGAACAGAAAGAAAAAAATTAAAGTTAAAAAGGTCATGCTAATACTAATAATTCTGATTTAAACTGTTTAACTTGCAGCAAACTACAAGTATTCGAAAGTTTTCATTGCTAGATCACACAACTGAAGATTTCTTACATCTTTTACCACAAGCGTTACCTCAAATAAGACCATATTCTATTTCCAATTCAGCCTTTTTACAAAACTCATTCTAAAAGTTAAGAGAAAAATACTCTTTCAAACAAAAAAACTCATCAATTCTATTCCGTGAGGAAAATTTGTAACTAAAGAGGTACCAAAGATAACCAGATGAACAAAAGCTAATTTCAGATGTTAAAAACACAGGAAACATACCCTTTATCATTAAACTACTGTAAATACAAGTTACAAAACTGAAACATCTTGTAATAAAGACGCATTACCTTACAATAGTTATTTCAAATGGTCAAATACCTTATGAAAAGGTCCCAGAATTTTTTCCCCAGCGTAGGATTTGAAGTTCTGGTTTACAATATGAGTTATCATAAGCCGAGGAGCTCCAGCTTCATTGGTCATTGCTGGAGGTGGGGGAGGCGGGATGCTATTCAAAATCTCTTCTAAACTTCTATTATCAGTTTCCTCACTTAAAGTCTCTAAGTCAAATGAAAGAAAAGGGAAGGCGAAGGAAAAAAGCCTGCATTAGTGCAATTATTTCGGAGGACTACTCTATTGCTTGCTAAACTCTGAAGATACGTATTTATGAAACCTAGGAATTTAAAAGTCCCACTTAAATACAGTATTTTAAACTCACAAGGGATAATCTTTCAGCTTTGTTTTATAAAAAAATTAATTCTTGAAAGAAATGCCACCAGTCACAAATTTCTATGGAAATATACTTTTTAGGCGTCAAAACAATCATTCGAAGCAAATCTGGGAAAATTACAACAGCCTGATTTCCTGCTTCCCGCTTAAACGGGGGGTTAAATCCTAAGGCTCATATCTTTTGAGTACCTGGAACCTCAACTGTAGACACCCACGAGCTCCAGTGGCACTGTCACAGGAGTTTCGTTGTCATCCAATTCCTGGACTCACAAAATCTACAGTAGTTTTGAGTAAATTATCACAATTTAAGACCACGGAGGTGAAGTTAGGGCCAAGCAACTTTTCATCTATTAATAGTCACGCGGATTCTGTCGGGAAAAAAGTCCTTTGGCTACTACTGGCTGACCATGCAAATTTGCGCGGAAATACAAGGCCACAAACAAATTCACAGCTGAAGCCATTAACTCGTCCCCAGTCCTACAGTACCGTTACTCCGAAATTGCACATAGAGCCCAATCTCTGAAACTCGCCAAATCGCTTTCTTCAGCTGCTCTACCGGACCAACCTGCGACCTTCAGACGTCAACCCCGCAGACCCTCCCGTCCGCGCCCAGTAACACCGGCCAGTGCTGAGCTGGGCGCGTACCCACCCGTGTCTCCCAGAGCACTTTCCTGCGAGTCTCGGCTGGCAACTCACCTGCGGAGGCAGGTGCCAGACTCCCGGCAGTGCCCGGCGGCGGCTCGGGTTCCGCTTCGCCGCTGATGCCGTCCGGGGACTGCGGCGGCTCTTCCTCTCTGCGCCGGGCGGTGGAGGGCTGGGTGCCTTTACGGGGCATGGTTGCTGGGCCGGAGGAAAGCCGGGAGCACGTCAGCCCACGGGCCGGAGGACTTGGACCGTACGAATCCCTCCAGCCCCCGCAGCGGGGAGGGCTGGGCCCCCACTCCGCCCCACTCAGAGTTAACTCCATCCACCCGTGTAAAAGAGTCCCATTTTTAAACCCCGCTCAACGCCAGCGGGTCTTCGGGAGAGAAAGCGCAAAATTTAAGTGTCAGGAAGGCGGGATTCTTTTTAAGTCCTAAGCAAGTGGAAAAACTTAGACGTGCCTGGGAATCCAGCACGGATAGAGCAGCTATTTAGGTTCTTTTCATTTTTTTAATGACTGCCCCCAACCCCCACAGTATAAGTGGATAATAATATTCTAACGTAATTTCTAAACTAAGTGATTTCCCGAAGTCAGCATTTACTTGAGATTCTCACGCTCTCGGGGCCCCAGACGCAAGCGCACAGACTTTGAGATAGGAGTTCGTTCGTGTTCAGGGTTGAGGAGCTATTAACTCTTCCTAGAAGAGCAACGACTAACCCGCGACTCGCCGCCCGCTTTCCACTCCCCGCCATTTAGCTCTTGGCGCCGCTGACGGCTCGGGGCTTCGAGGTTTCCTCCCCTACAGCCTGACCGGTAAAGGCGGCCGGAGGCTGGGGTCGACCACTCCCGACTTTCAAATCGGGTGGCGGCAGCGCCTGCTCCGCTTTGCACATCTTGGGGGTAACGGGGGTTTATCCCTTCGGGGCCCCCGGCGGAATCCCGTTGGACAATAAATCGGAAGCTCACCAGTACAGGCTCAGACCTGGCGATTAGTCCTTTGGAAAAAGAGAGGGAGGGGAGCCCGGGAAGCGGGAGACGCCCTTTCCCCGAGAGGGCCAAGTATCTCTTAGAAGAAATCCGAGGGGCTTAGAGTCTGCGTCCCCACCCCCCATACCCCCGAGCGGCACTTAAGTAGCCCAGAGAAGTGGCGCCCGGGAGCGGCGCGCGGGAGCCCGGACCGCCGGGGAGCGGCCGCGGGGGGAGGGGTGACAGCGAGTGAATCTCCGGGCGGCAGCCTCAGCCCCAGACTTCAGCTGCTCCGGCTCAAGGCCTCTACTTCCCAGGCGCCAGCGGACAGGGCAAGAAGTAAGAGTGTGACAACCTGAACAGAAAAAGAAGTTCTTTACCTGCCGGACAGTCCACTCAGACCAAAGTTGGAAACGGTCGTATAGCACCCCGTCTTCTACCGGTGTTTCGGCTCCGGGTCCTTCACTCGAAAATGGCGCCTAAAATACAAACTCGAACGGAAATTCGTTACAAATGCGCGCAATGCTTTCTGGGAACCACTGATTTGAAAAAAATGCGGCGATTATCCCCCCCATCACCTGGTCTCTTACACGCATGCGTTAACTCCTGGCGGGACATACGAGGCCGTGGTTGTGAAGAAGAGCAGAACAGTGTTTTCTCTGGGGCCTACGACAACACCACTCTTATAAAAATATTTAAAATAAAACAACCTGGAGAGTTGAGAAAGAGAAAAAAATAGAGCAGGGTTCCGCCCACAGCTGGAGGCGGGGCTCAGTCGTCCAATAACGTCTCTTATAAAGAGGGCGGGCTCGCTGAAAGGCTGGGTGTCAGGCCCCCTCGGGTGACGCGCGGCAGGCAAGTATCGCGATAAGAGGGAGTGAGCGTAGCTCTGGCAAGTCACTATGGTGACTGGGAGGTCCAGAGGCTTCATGATAACTGATCCCAGTTATCTGCTCTGTGAGAGCAATCGCCACTGCTTTCCTGGAATTTAAGGTAAATCCCTTCTCTTCTGGGCGTGGTGAGGAAAGGGTTTGGAAGTTATGGCCGTCCCTGGATCCCACCTCCTGCTTTGAGGGTGTGTGGTGCAAGGAATATCTCTTATTTTCCGACTCCCTGGGGGCTGTGGACCTGTGGATGTAGTTTTTGGGATGCTGAGGAGGAAGCCCCGAGTTTGGAAGAAATAGGACAACAAGGAGAACAGAAAACCTAGTTTGGTGAATGTTCATGTAGCACACATGTGAATAGCAAAATAATGATTTCGAGTTTGTTAGTATTAGGTCGTTAGTGCCACTATTGAAAGGGGGTTTGGGGCTTTTAAAATCAGTTGACGAAAAGACTCCGTAATGGAAGAAACGATTTGAAGATAGCATCTGATGAGTGTCTTTATGAGAAATTTTTCGATCAGCAAATATTTAAGTACCTTTTGTGTACAAAGCACTGTGCAAGGCATATCAGTTTATTAAACAAGTATTCCTGTTCCCAGAGAACTTCGTTTTGTTAGTTGGTATTTAACCTGGAATCGGTGGGTCTGGCGGTATGTGATTGGGCTTCAGAGGAATTTTAACTCCTCTCTCCCGAAATTGTATACAGAATTCTCTGTGTGTGTGCATACTTCAATTAGTTTTCTCAAAACTTTGATAAGATTCTTAAATGTAATCCTAATCCTTCACAATGTTAACCGTTGGTTGATTTGATTATGTCCAATAAGAATTTATTCAGTGACTCTTATGTACTGTACTTGATATTGAGAACTGGGAGTCTCTTTTTTACCCTCATTTAACTTTTGCATAGTTAGGGCTTGGCATACTAAAGCACCAATGCCTCTGCTTCCTGAAGGAATTTAACACGGTCATTCTAAGTAAATACTATGATTCTTGCCCTGAGGAATGTAAAGTCAGGTACAGTGATTCTCAAGAAGGGATGTGGACACTTCCTGCAAATGTAAGAATTTGGTGAAATTTGGGGACAGGTGTGGTTTGAATAAGCATTGACTTGATATTATAATATACCTTTATATTTAAAGCTGAAGAAAAGAAATTCTTATTTTCATAAGACAAACTACAGACAATAAAGCTCAACATTTTTTTGGTTAGTTAGGCATATCAAGAAAATGTAGCCATTTCTTAAAGAGCTTCTGGAATCTTTTGGACTTTCAAAGTTTGTGGAACACTACAAAATATGAGTTGGAGAGATAACAACCATGAAAAAAGCAAAGACTAGACCAAATTGAGTGTTGTATATGGGGGACAGAGCACGGTGTAGTAGAAAGATTTAACAGATAACAATCCCAATCCATCATTTTTAAGCCATAATGCTTGGACAATTTACTTCATTTATCAATTTCTCTCAGAATATTTATTATTAAGCCATCATATAATACCTGCTTCATAGGATTGTTTATGATAGTTCATCTAGCATACATGCTATAAGCATTTCTTATTGCCATTGACCTTAGTAGGGTATGCGCTAAGTATGAATAAAAGGATGTCAGGACAAGGTTATCTTATGGAGTGTTTTGAGAGCCAGATCAAGGATGTTAGATATGAATTGGAAGAAACACCTATTAAAAAAATTTTGAGCTAAAGAATGATTTGGTTAAAAAACATTAATAGTAGTTATGTGGGATGTGTTAAAGGAGAAAGAGACTGAGGTCAGGCATGGCTTAGATTATTACCATGCAGTCCTCCATATGAAGGTAAGGAGTGCCTACACAGTAAAATGGAAAAAATCCAGACATATCTGGGGAGAAAAAATCTATAGTTCTTGTAGATTTGGGTTAAGAGTCTAAGCCCTTAAGGTCAGTCAGGTACTAAATTTTGTTTGTGAATTCTTGAACTAATGATGAGGGGATTAGGGAGAAAGGTAAGTCACTGATAAACTCTAGTTGATAAATCCTAGTTTTACTGTCTTTGATAATTGGTGTAAATAATGGCAGGTCTTCATGCCTGATGAGAAAGTAATGTAATTTCAACAAATCAATAATTTGACTGATGGTTTTAGGTTTAACTGAACCTAACCATGTTCCACTCAGAACAAGTATTTTCAAAACAGTCTTAAACCAGATTGTGTAATGCTGTTTTTTAAGAAAAGATATTCATTACAAAGACCTACAGAGTAGACTTAAATCTAGAGTAAAAACAGAACCCTCAGAAGTGATTTGAGAAGAGATTAGGGTCACAAGAAATAAAACTTGATTGGTCCCTTCCAGTACTTTGGACATGTCTTATGAAATTAACAGAGCTTAATTATAAGAAGAAGCTGGTCCAACTGGAATAGATGAAGTTACAGTCACTGGAAAGTATAATTAAGTCTCATCTTTCTGGTCCAAAACCATCTATCTACTAACAACCATTATCTGTAATTTCACACAGTTTGAGAAGAGAACTGTCACTTTTACATTTTATGAAGAAGTAAGTTCAAAGAGAAAAATTGGAATTAGAATTAAAATCCACATTTGCAATTCTTTATGCATGCTTAAGTTCTGTCATCATTATAATAAAATGTTTTTTATCTGCTTTCAAATGTGGCTACATTTCATAGTCTGGATTTAAATTTGTGGGCAAATGGTTAAAAATATCAATCAAGTTTGTAATTATAAGTATTTCAATTAGTTAGATGTTAAATAATAAATAAAAATTGGTAAGCAGACATGAGTATGTAATTTGTAAATGCCTAGGGAATATTGTTGAAGATTAGTAAATTGATTATAGATACATGACAGATAGTAATGAATATTCCTCTTGATAATGTAAGCCCCCTAGTACATTGATCTTGTTGAACTCTCACCTGTCTTAACACAGAAAAAAATAGGAAGTGAGGCAGTTTAACAGATTTTTGGGGAAAGACAATTCTCAAAGATAGTTTGTTTTTATTCAGGTTGGGATTAGGAACAGGCAGTAGAGGTAGAAATATAGCTCAGGAGAGAGAATGGGAGGAAATAGTGTTTTGTGAATAGTTGGAACACTAAAAATAGATTCAATTTTTAAGGTTGTAAGTAAAAAGAGGACAACACCAGAAAATTTCAATTCTTTGAATCTAGGAAGAAGAAATAGTTATAATAATGTAGTAAAGTTTCAGGTAGGACTCTCTAGATTACAACTGATGGAAAACCCAATACAAGTTGTCTTGTGGAAAAAAAAGCTGGCCCCATAACCAGAAGGTCAGGTGAATATAACAAGATTCAGTGTTCAAAGAAGGACACCAGGATTTGGTTTCTTTCTTTGCTCTGATTTGCATTCCGTTGTCTTGGCATTATTCTCAGGTTCTACATAGTTGCCTCTGGCACCTCCAGGCTCTCCCTTTGCGGTTGTACAATAGCTATAGTAACTCCAGCCTCAAGTCTTCTAAAATTAAAGACAGTGGGTAAGGAGAGTTCTTCCCTATCATTTCCTGGGTCACCTGTGAAACACTTTCTGTGCAAAGGGAATGGAATGCTCTAATTGGCTCGAATATGGGTGTCATGCTGGCTCCATTCAAGCTACTGGGCTGATTGAGGAAGTGTGTGTTCCAAGGAGAAATTCTTTGTAGCTAGAAGAGTGAATATATGCACCAATTTTCACTAGAAATAATTAACAATTATTAAGTTCTTACTATGTTTCAGGTGCTTTACTGAACATTTTACTTATTTTATCTCATTTAATCATCATAACCAAGCAATTAAGTAGATATTATTAGCCCCATTTTATATAAGGAAGAAAACAAAGTACAGTAGCTGGAAGATCACAGTAAGAGTTTCCGTAAGATGGGGGTCAAGTGCAGTAGAGACTGCAAATAGAGTGGGAATGGTGATCTTTTATTTTTCCCATTGAATTGTATATTTTATTTATTTATTATTTTGGTATCATTAATATACAATTACATGAGCAACACTGTGGTTACTAGGTTCCCCCCATTAACAAGTCTCCACCCATACCCCATTGCAGTCACTGTCCATCAGTGTAGTAAGATGCCACAGATTCACTATTTACCTTCTCTGTGCTACACTGTCTTCTCCGTGACCCTGCACACCATTTGTACTAAACATAATACCCCTCAATCCCCTTCTCCTTCCCTCCACACCCGCCCTCCACACCCCTCCCCTTTGGTAACCGCTAGTGCCTTCTTGGAGTTGGAGTCTGTGTGTCTGCTGCTGTTTTGTTCCTTCAGTTTTGCATCGTTGTTATACCCCACAAATGAGGGAAATCATTTGGCACTTGACTTTCTCTGCCTGGCTTATTTCACTGAGTGTAATAGCCTCCAGCTCCATCCATGTTGTTGCAAATGGTAGGATTTGTTGTTTCTTTTTTTTATTTTTTATTTTTTATTAAGGTGTGATTGATATACACTCTTATGAAGGTTTCACATGAAAAAACAATGTGGTTACTACATTTACCCACATTATCAAGTCCCTACCCATACCCCAATGCAGTCACTGTCCATCAGTGCAGCAAGTTGCTAGAGATACACTATGTCCCTTCTCTGTGATACACTGTTCTCCCCGTGATCCCCCATACCATGTGTACTAAACATAATACCCCTCAGTCCCCTTCTTCCTCCCTCCCCACCCGCCCTCCCACACCCCTCCCCTTTGGCAACCACTAGTTCATTCTTGGAGTCTCTGAGTCTGCTGCCATTTTGTTTGTTCAGTTTTGCTTCATTGTTATACTCCACAAATAAGGGAAATCATTTGGCATTTGTCTTTCTCCGCCTGGCTTATTTTCACTGAGCATAATGTCCTCCAGCTCCATCCATGTTGTTCCAAATGGTAGGATTTGTTTGTTTCTTATGGCTGAATAGTATTCCATTGTATATATGTACCACATCTTCTTTATCCATTCATCTACTGATGGACACTTAGGTTGCTTCCATATCTTGGCTATTGTAAATAGTGCTGTGATAAACACAGGGTTACATATGTCTTTTTGAATCTCAGAATTGTATTTGGGTAAATTCCAAGGAGTGGGATTCCCGGGTCAAATGGTATTTCTATTTTTAGTATTTTGAGGAACCTCCATATTGCTTTCCACAATGATTAAACTAGTTCACATTCCCACCGGCAGTGCAGGAGGGTTCTCCTTTCTCCGCATCCTCACCAGCATTTGTTCTTAGTCTTTTCGATGCTGGCCATCCTTACTGGTGTGAGGTGATATCTCATTGTGGTTTTAATTTGCATTTCCCTGATGATTACTGATGAAGAGCATCTTTTCAGGTGTCTGTTGGCCATCTGAATTTCTTCTTTGGAGAATTCTCTCTTCATATCCTCTGCCCACTTTTTAATTGGGTTATTTGCTTTTTGGGTGTTGAGGCATGTGAGTTCTTTGTATATTTTGGATGTTAACCCCTTGTAAGATATGTTGTTTACAAATATGTTTTCCCATACTATAGGATGCCTTTTTGTTCTGTTGATGGTGTCCTTTGCTATACAGAAGCTTTTAACTTTGATGTAGTCCCATGTGTTCATTTTTGCTTTTGTTTCCCTTGCTCGAGGAGATGTGTTCAGGAAGAAGTTGCTCATGTTTATATTCAGGAGCTTTTTGTCTATGTTGTCTTCTAAGATTTTATGACTTCTAAGAGTTTTAGACATGACTTACATTCAGGTCTTTGATCCATTTCGAGTTTACTTTTGTGTACACCAGCATCTATTTTAAAACAGACACTGTAGCTGCTGTGGTGTGCATAGAATGTGAGGGGTTAGGAGGCCAAATAGGAGGCTATTGTAATTCAGGTTAACAGGTGAAGGCACCTTGGACTGGAGTGATAATAGTAGGGATGATAAAAATCAGATATTTAGAAAATAGAGCATCCATGTTTTGTTTTTTACAAATTGGATTTGGGATGTGACACAGTGTCAGGGATGATTCCAAGATTCTTGGCCTGTGCAACTGGAAGAATGGAATTGCCATTTACTGTGTGGGAAGAGCATAGTTAGAGAAAAGAACAGGGGTTTGATTTGGATCTTAAGTTTGGGATGTCTGTTAAACATTCAGATAGATTTGTCAGTTGGTTAGATATAAAAGATGGGTTTTCGGTGGAGGGGTCTGAACCGGAGATATAAAATTGGGAGTTGTTGCTACGTAGTCAATATATTTAAATTAATATTAAGCCCTGAAATGGTGAGATCTCTGGGTAAAATTGAAGTATTTCCAGACTCTCTAGCCTGGCTTTAGTTCATCTGCATATCAATAGGAGTTTCCAAGCGGTGGGGAGAAGTGTCATTTATATATCTATAGGTATTTACAGGGGCGTGAGAGGGTTTATCTGGACTGAGACAGTGGGTAGAGCTCTCTTATGCTACAGCCTGGTCAAGAGGGAGATGGGAAGACTGCTAAGAAATAAACGAGTTTCTTAACTTAATTTTTCCCATTGACTGACTTCGGTTTTAGAGGTATTTTGCCCTGGGATTTCCCCCCCAGAGTCACAGATCACCTTGGCAGTGTGCCCACAGTTTAAGGCTGGGTAATTCAGGAGAAAAGGTTGAAGATATTTATTCCCTCTGTAACTGCAATTCCTTACTATCCCTAAACTACCTTCTGAAGTAAATCCTAACACCCTTAGTGGGATTGAAAAGGAATCCCACAGAATTCCGTGTGATCCTAGAAAGTTTGCCTCTTCCTCCTTAGAAAACTCTGCATCAGCACTATAAACTACCTAAAAGAATGGTTCCAGGAAGAAGGTTACAAATTAAATTTATTATCCACCTTCCCTTAAGAGACCACTGGGATTATTCTATCATACCTTACATTCCCTGTTTACCTCAGTTTCACCATTCAAGACTTGAAATTCCCTGCATAAATTCATTATTAGGTTTAGCTGTTGATGACAGTAACTTAAACATGACAAGCGTTTATTCTCTGTTACTTAAAAGTCTGAGTAGACCTCTCACAAGTTGAAGAGTCTTAGCCCCATTCATCTTGTTGCTGTGGCCTAAATGCATGGGCAGTGTCACTCTTATTTTCCAAGTTTCTCTTTGACAGTCATGCTGTGATTTATAATTGTATAATAACTTTTATAGGAGGTAATAAAATGGCTTCTCTAGGTAACTCATTTACTTTTCATATTGACATTGTTGGTAAACAGTACATCCCATAGACTGAAAATTCCAGATTGGGCCACTAGATAGATGATGTTATAATATTCCTGTGTGGGTTTCAGAACTGTTAATGACTTAAGTAGCCACACATGGTTTGGAGGTCAGCTGGGAAATGTAGTCTTTATTCAGGGTGGCCTACCGTGTAGCATAAATTCAGATTTTCTACCACAGAAGAAGGAAGGAATGAATATTGGAGGATAGCCAGCTGTTTCCACTATTTCCCACCAGCTATCCCAAACTCTTAGGCCTTCCCCATTTAAATCCTACCACTCTACATTTTAGAACTCACAGTGTATCATTAGCCAAATCTGTGTCTATAACCTTTTCTGAATAATCTAATTCCTTTACCTTCTTAGTCTAATTTAAATCTGGTTGTTTCCTAAGGAAACTGCTTTTGCCTTGGCACTCTCAAATGGGGACTCTTTTTCTTCCCAATCTCCCATGTATCAAAAGGCCTTGCTTCTCATTAGTGTATCTGGGCTACTGATTTTTTTTTCCTTTCCTCTGTAAGATCCCTCAGTCCCTTTAAAACAACTCCTGCCAAATTAAACCATCCTCTACCCTGCCTTTTTGCAGTTATCTGGAGAGCTTTTTGCTATTTTTCCTCATTAAATGAATTTTTTAGCACCTGATTAACTGTCTTTCTCTCCACTACTATTCTTGTTACTATTGTTGTTCTCAGTGATTTAATATCCACAAATCAATCCATTCTATTCCCTGGCCTCTCAGTTCTTTGACCTCAACCACCCATTTTCACCGTCTTAACTTACCTCACCATCACCAATTATTTACACTTGCTCCCAAAGTCTGTTGTAAGCACCCCATTATCTGTATATCTTTGCTTGTTTTACTCTAGTTTAGTTCCTCTAGACTCTTAATGCTGACCATTTTTATTTTCAGAATTCAGTAGGACTTCTAGGCCATTGAAGCTACCACCTTTCCATGTTCTGCTAGTCTCATCTTAGCCTCTGGTTTGAATCTGATCTTTGTGCTGACAACCCTCAAATTGTTATCTCATTGACATCTCCAGCTATAACCTCTCCCTTGACTCCAGACTTGTATATCCAGTTTCTCCTTGAGTTCTCCATTCAGTTGTCTAATAGGCATCTTAAACTTAATATATCCAAAAGAGAATTTTTGATGTCATCCCTTCCAACCTGTTCCTCCTTCAGTCTTCCTCATCTCAGTAAATGGCAACTCCATTCTACCTATTAAAACTTTATATTCATTTTTGACTTTTTTAGCCCAATTCCTCAACAAATTCTGTGAAACCTTCTTTCAAAATATATTCACAATATGACCACTTCAGATAATTTTACCACTGTCACCTTCCTTATCCAAGCCACTGTCATCTCTCTTCTGCATTATTGAAATCCTGACTGATCTCCCTGATTCCAGTCTCGCTCATCCTTGATCTGTTTTTTTCCCTGATACCATCCATATTGACACTTTAATGTAAGTCAGATCATATCACTCCTTTGCTTGTAACCCTCCACTGGCTTCTCTGGTCATTCAGAAGAAAAAATGAAACTTTTATTTTGGTTTTCCTAGCCTTGGTGTGTTCTGTGTCCCTCCTCTTCTTCCCCAATTTTCTGCCACTTCCTTTACTCACTCTATATTAACCATACTGTCCTTCATGATCTGACGTAGCCTTAAAAGCATAACTTGCTGCTGTATTTTTGAGATTGAAAGGGTAATTGTAGGAGCAGGAAGGTCAGTTCTGGGTCTACTGCAATAATCGAGGCAGGGGATGATGGTAGCTTTGGACTATGATGGAGGTGCTGAGGCCAGATTTAGAGTATATTTTGGTAGTTGGACTGCCAGGGTTTGTTAGACACATTTTTTCCTCTTAAGCCCCATGAATATTGACCCACACTTGACCAAAAGAACTTACAAATGATTTTTAGTAGCAAAGGTATAGCTGCTCCCCTCTGCTACCTATATAAAGTTGTAAAATAGATCAAGTTATCTATACTCTAGAAATTTTCTTTCTGTTATCTACCTCCTTGCTAATGCCACTGACCTGTCAGATCCTTGGTGACCAATGCCTTTAGATAGATAAAAATGCCCCAATGCAGCCCTTGGGCAGCTCTGTACCCCTCAACTGTTTACGCTTAGTGCTACTTTTCCCTTATTCCTCTCTTAAGTCTCTCATCAGAATGCTCATAACCTCCAAGCAGATGGTCTCAGCTAAACAGGGCATGTGGAGAAGATTTTTCTGCACAAGGGAGAATCTTCCCAGTATTAGGATGCCACCTTTCTCTTTCTCTGATTCCTTGGCACTTTATTACTGGATGGCTGCAGATTCATGTCTCATGAAAAATACTGCCTTTTCTATTTACATGGGATTTATGATTTCTTTGGGGGAGGAATTATTCCTAATTATTATGGATTTCAGCAGTTTAGGGTATTTTGATGTAGGATATATCATGGAAGATCTTTTAAATTTTTGACTAATTTGTATATTCAGATAATATATATTTTTTCTTGTCTATTGTGTTGTCATTTCCAGAAGCAACAGTTTGTCTGCTTTATTTTTTTTTTTAATCCTTCTAAGCTGGATGAATTTGAATTACTATGAAAAGCAGCATTTTGTAAATGTTTTCACTCTTTTTTCCCCCTCTAATTGGAGAACTCTCATGGAAGAGAGGAAGAAACTTTGAGAGAGGTGTTAAAACTCCTAAGGGCCAAAAAGTGAGCCTTGGAAAATATGCCTGATAGAGACTGTATTCCTGCTTTGGCTGCTAAACTGAGTCATACTTTTGACGTTGAACAGAAATCTCCCTAAGCGGACTGGAAGAGGTTTCTGACCCTAACTGCATATTGGCTGACCATATGACTTCAGAATTTTTTCTGTGGTCTTAATTTTTTCCCCCCAGTCTAGCAAATTTAAGAATAGAATATGTGAAAAAGGTGCTTTGAAATAAAGCTATATTTAGCACCTTGCTGATCTAAAAGTTAAAAGTCTTCCTGGATTTGGGAGAAAGAGAAATTATCTAAGGGAGGCCCTCTGAATTCTTATCTCTACTCAGTACCTCCTTTGATGTAAGTAATTTTTTACTCAAAGGAGATTTTTTTCCTTTAATTACACTTTCACATATTTTTAATCTTTTAGGTTAGTGATGATGTTACTCAGAAAGAATTCCATAACTATAAATTGTATTCAGACAATTTAGCATTTTCTTGATTTGTATCTTTTGATGACATGGTTATTTGGAGCAGTATTAGTCTTCTTTTTCCAAATTTTTATTTGGCAATTACATTGTGATTTTTATGTGCCTTTTATAAGGAATTTATTATCTCTTCCTTGAATAACTCTCATTTTTCATATTGTCACCATGGCAACCATAACTTTTTGGGCAGTGTCTCTACCTCCAATAGAATGTAAATCTGAAATTGGGTTACTAGGTCGATAATGACATAATATTCCCATGTGGGTTCCAGAATTAAGGCCCTTAAAAATTAATGTTAGCCCTTGATCAGACCTTTGTAATTTATTCTAATGTACAGTTGACCTTTGAACAATGTGGAGGTTAGCTGCACCATTTTTCCACGCTGTGGAAAGTCCACATTAACTTTTGACTCCCCAAAAACTTAACTACTAATAGCCTCTGTTGACTGGAAGAAGACTAACTAATAATATAAACAGGTGATTAACATGTATTTTATATGATATATGTATTATATACTGTGTTTTTAGAATAAACTACAGAAAAGAATATGTTTTTTAAATTGTTACAAATCTTCAACAATTTTTTCAGTGCATGGGTCTACATATAAGTGGACCCATGCAATTCAAACCCATGTTCTTCAACGGTGAGCTGTATATACATTTAACAGGATCAACATTGATCTACCATTGAGGTGTTCTCAGTTTACAGAATCTTTTGACTTGGACTCAGGACAACCTTTGAAAATTATTTATCTGACCAGATTTAGTGGTGTTCTGCACTCAGAGGACTGTTTTAGGCAGGTTGTAGAGGACTATTGGAGTCCAACCCTCAAGGCTTCCAATCACACCAACTAGTTTTACTTCTTTCCATGTATTTGATGCCAGCAGGATTGAAGGTATTTGAGTATCCTTGGGTTACTGACATGTTTTATTTGCTTTTATTTTTTTGTGTGCATGTGTTTGTTTCTAATGCAGGTTTTGTATTTTCCCCCTATATTTTGTTTTTACAGTAAATATAATCAAGTGGTATTTAAAATTTTTGCTGAAAGTGGAGACATGAGACTGAAGATATCTCTTTTAAAAGAACCAAAGCATATCCTTTTAATGGTTATTTACCTTAGTGTGATAAATGTATTATAATATTTTTTAAAGTTTTCTTTTATTTTGTATTCAAGCTGAAATTTTCTTCTATTTTGTATTCTAGTTGGTTTTTAAAATTTCATCCCTTTAATGGTAATTTATCTAAATTGTTTTTGAAGTATTTGAGATCATGTGTTGCAAGTTAATTCTCCAAAGCAAATTATTTGCTCTAAATCTTATATTTAAATTCTTCTTGACATATTTCTTACTCTACTTAAGTACCATACTTCAGTACTAAAAAAACAGCTTTTGTTTAGTCTAGTAAGATCTTAAAGAGAACCTTCTTTTTAATCAAGTAATTTCTTTGCTAGTGTGATCTGTTATGTGATCTATCTATTTTCATTGAATTCTGCTCTATTTCTTCATACTCACGATAGAGTGGAGGATAAGCTGGGAAATCTGAGTGTCAGACCTTTATTATTTCATGTAGGAAGGTGGCAATTACAAATACTCTCTCAAATACATGACCCTGTATTTTGTCAGCAGGAATTCACAATTACATGTCAGGGAGATGTGACAGGTCTTTCTACCTTTATTCTTAGTTATTAAGACCAGTGCTTCTGAAAGTATCATCTGCAAACTTTATTGCAGGTCTATGAAGGCATAAGTATGAAAATTGAAAACAAGAGGTAAGAAATTTTCGGCAGTTGACACTGTCACAACATCCAAATATAAGATCATTTTTCTAGTAATTCTCTTTCATTTCATCTTAAAAATGTTGATCTGAAACAGATTTGAAATAAACATGTGGTCCTTCATCGGAGAAAGAAAAGCACTGATTTAGCATTTAATCAAACTTTTTGAGTTTATATTACCTTGTCTGCTCATTTTACCTTTTTAGTGAAAACACAGTTCTTTTTATTTCCCCGTAAGTCAGTTTTACTCTTTTCAAAGTGTGTCCTCATGAGTTCATGTTATATGCAATTTTACAGATTTTGACTATGTCCATTGTCTGGTTTTACCTTTTCAAGCTGAAGAATAAGTCTCTTTAGACTTTTAAAATCTGGCAGTCCTCACATTTCTCCCATAATCTTAGTTGACCTATTAGTTTGAAGATACTAATTGTGCAGGTCTGACATGTGTCTGTATAAGCTGAATGGTTTTTGTTTTGGCATGTGTGTTTATGGTGGTTGTATTTTCTCTCTTTTCCAGTTTTACCTAACATTCTCCCTTTCTAAAGGTTTTACCAAAATTGTTGAATGAGGCTGCAACAATTATATTGGAATAGTTTTTTCCATAACAGTCTAGTGATATCCAGTCCTTTTGTTTAGATTATATTGAGTCCTAACTATTTCAATGCCACTTCATTACCTATTTGTGCAGACTTGTAAGATCTAGCTATACTTTTTTTTTAACCTTTTTGGTTATTTGCTTAATCTATCATATTTTGAAGTATTGAAAAACATCTCAGAACATCCCAGAATATTTATGGCACATTGCCTCTTTTACCGTGGAGTTCACTGATTGTTTAGATAAGTCAATAAAAAGCACTGGTGATAAGAGGAGAAAGTAAAAGGATTATACAATAACAAGAGAACAAACAGCCCAACCAGGAATGATCTGATAATATAGAACTTCAGATATAAGAAAGAGAAAGCGTCCCTCATAAGTGATAAATTGAAATGCCTTCTGTAGATACACAATTCTGTTAGGGGAAGCAGCCTGTTCTGGTGGAGAAAGTTAAGGGCTGCTTGAGCACCTCAATTTATAGAAATCCTCCTGATAAATCAGAGACGGAAAAAATGGATTAAATAAAGAATTTTAGGGTTCGTAATCCAGTGCTGTGCACATTGTGGATGCAGTGAGTTGTAATGTAATTTTTTCCTGAATTTAATGTCAAAAAGTTTTGTATGATTTTAGTTTTAGCTATTAAGCTGTAGGTTTTTCCTAGGTAAATTGTTATTGTAATGTGTAATTTAAGCAGGTATTTTACTTTTAGATTTCAGTCTTCTTGAAAACATCTCATTTTTTTAACTTATCAAAAATAAGATGTTTATTCTATTAACTTAAGTGATATAGATGCATGCAAATTTAAAAAGCATAGTTCCCTTTTATCCCCACCTATTTCTCAACAGTTTAGTGTAGATTCTTTCATAAGACTTGTTAGTTGTCTTTGTATATCTTTTGGCCTTATTTATGGAATATTTTATAACACAATTTAGAAAATTTCATGTAGTCAAATCTTTTTTTTTTCTTTTGGCATCTGGATTTCTTGCTTCCCATTCTTCTTACATCTGTTTTAATAGATGCTTATTTTCCATTTTGTGGAAAAAATATGAAAGTCATAAAATGAAAAACACATTTAGATGCTTGAAATGTTTGACCCTATTTTATACTCTTCTTATAATCTGCAACTGCAAATAATTTTATTTATTAAGATGTAAGACTTTTTTTTGTGTCTCCTTAACATGGTGCCACATCAAGAATTAGTAAGCTGTGTGGGCTGGACTACTGCTGAAGAACTGTATTCATGTAGTGATGACCACCAGATAGTGAAGTGGAATTTGTTAACCAGTGAAACAAGTCAAATAGTAAAGCTTCCTGATGATATTTACCCTATAGATCTTCACTGGTTTCCAAAAAGTTTAAGCATAAAGAAACAAACTCAAGCAGAAAGCTTTGTCCTCACAAGTTCTGATGGTAAGTTTTTAACAAATGTTCTATGCTTGTCTTTGTATTTAAAATACATTATATATTAGTATGACTTACACTTTGAGTTGTTTTATAAAACTAATATTTGTGGATCTACATACCTTCATCTATACATTTTATGCATTTTCTATGTTGGTTTAGGTATAGGCTATAAAATTTTTATAGAAGAAAGTAAATTAAACTGGCATATACTGAGGTTTACTTTTCCCGTGCTCTCACAAAGTATTAAGCTATCATCAGTTTTGGTTTCTAATAGTTTTGAATTTAACTTGATAATGTAACCATACTAAATCTGCTTATTTAGTATGATACAACATCTCATTTAGTAAGTTATCTTTTAACTATAGTCTTTATTTTCTAGTATATGTTAATTTTCACTTACAGAGCATACTTTAATTTGAACTTAGTTTTATTATTGGTGAGTAAAAACCATGATTTTTCTACTTTTTTATTATCTTATTTTTTTTTAAATTTTGGCATCATTAATGTACAATTACATGAGCAGCATTATGGTTACTAGACTCTCCCTATTATCAAGTCTCCACCACATACCCCATTACAGTCACTGTCCATCAGCATAGTAAGATGCTATAGAATCTTACTTGTCTTATCTGTGTTAGATTGCCTTCCCCATGTCTGCCCCCCACCCCACATTATGTGTGCTAATCGTAATGCCCCTTTTTCCCCTTATCCCTCCCTTCCCACCCATCCTCCCCAGTCCCTTTCCCTTTGGCAACTGTTAGTCCATTATTGGGTTCTGTGAGTCTGCTGCTGTTTTGTTCCTTCAGTTTTTGCTTTGTTCTTATACTCCACAGATGAGTGAAATCATTTGATACTTGTCTTTCTCCGCCTGGCTTATTTCACTGAGCATAATACCCTCTGGCTCCATCCATGTTGTTGCAAATGGTAGGATTTGTTTTCTTCTTATGGCTGAATAATATTTCATTGTATATATGTACCACATCTTCTTTATCCATTCATCTTCTGATGGACACTTAGGTTGCTTCCATTTCTTGGCTATTGTAAATAGTGCTGCGATAAACATAAGGGTGAATATGTCTTTTTCAAACTGGGCTTCTGCATTCTTAGAGTAAATTCCTAGGAGTGGAATTCCTGGGTCAAATGGTATTTCTATTTTTAGTTTTTTGAGGAACCTCCATCCTGCTTTCCACAATGGTTGAACTAATTTACATTCCCACCAGCAGTGTAGGAGGGTACCCCTTTCTCCACAACCTCGCCAACATTTGTTGTTGTTTGCCTTTAAATGTTGGCCATCCTAACTGGCGTGAGGTGATATCTCATGGTGGTTTTAATTTGCATTTCTCTAATGATTAGCGATGTGGAGCATCTTTTCATGTGTCTGTTGGTCATCTGAATTTCTTCTTTGGAGAACTGTTTGTTCAGCTCCTCTGCCCATTTTTTAATTGGATCATTTGCTTTTTGTTTGTTGAGGTGTGTGAGCTCTTTATATATTTTGGATGTCAACCTTTTATCAGATCTGTCATTTATGAATATATTCTCCCATACTGTAGAGTGCCTTTTTGTTCTGTTGATGGTGTCTTTTGCTGTACAGAAGCTTTTCAGCTTGATATAGTCCCTCTTGTTCATTTTTGCTTTTGTTTCCCTTGCCTGGGGAGAGATGTTCATTAAGAAGTTGCTCATGTTTATGTCCAAGAGATTTTTGCTTGTGTTTTTTTCTAAGAGTTTTATGGTTTCATGACTTACATTCAAGTCTCTGATCCATTTTGAATTTACTTTTGTGTATGGGGTTAGACAATGATCCAGTTTCATTCTCTTACATGTAGCTGTCCAGTTTTGCCAACACCAGCTGTTGAAGAGGCTGTCATTTCCCCATTGTATGTCCATGGCTCCTTTATCATATATTAATTGACCATATATGTTTGGGTTAATATATGGATTCTCTATTCTGTTCCACTGGTCTGTGGCTCTGTTCTTGTGCCAGTACCAAATTGTCTTGATTACTGTGCCTTTGTAGTAGAGCTTGAAGTTGGGAAGTGAGATCCCCCCAGCTTTATTCTTCCTTTTCAGGATTGCTTTGGCTATTCAAGGTCTTTTGTGATTCCATATGAATTTTTGAAGTATTTGTTCCAGTTCGTTGAAGAATGCTGTTGGTATTTTGATAGAGATTGCATTGAATCTGTAGATTGCTTTATGCAGGATGGCCATTCTGACAATATTTATTCTTCCTACACAAGAGCATGGGTTGAATTTCCATTTGTTAGTGTCCTCTTTAATTTCTCTTAAGAGTGTCTTGTAGTTTTCAGGGTATAGGTCTTTCACTTCCTTGGTTAGTTTTATTCCTAGGTATTTTATTCTTTTTGATGCAGTTGTGAATGGAATTTTTTTCCTGATTTCTCTTTCTGCTAGTTCATCGTTAGTGTAAAGGGATCCAACAGATTTCTGTATATTATTCTTGTATCCCACAACTTCGCTGAATTCAAATATTAGATCTAGTATTTTTGGAGTGGATTCTTTAGGGTTTTTTATATACAATATCATGTCATCTGCAAACAGGGACAGTTTTACTTCTTCCTTGCCAATCTGCATGCCTTTTATTTCTTTGTTTTGTCTAATTGCTGTGGCTAGGACCTCCAATACTACGCTGAATAAAAGTGGGGAGAGTGGGCATTCTTGTCTTTTTCCCGATCTTAAAGGACAAGCTTTCAGCTTCTCATCTGTTAAGTATAATGTTCGCTGTGGGTTTGTCATATATGGTCTTTATTCTGTTGCGGTACTTGCCCTGTATACCCATTTTGTTGAGAGTTTTTATCATGAATGGATGTTGAATTTTGTCGAATGCTTTTTCAGCATCTATGGAGATGATCATGTAGATTTTGTCCTTCTTTCTGTTGTTGTGGTGGGTGATGTTGATGGATTTTTGAATGTTGTACCATCCTTGCATCCCTGGGATGAAACCCACTTTATCATGATGGATGATCTTATTGATGTATTTTTGAACTTGGTTTGCTAGTATTTTGTTGAGTATTTTTGCATCTATTTTCATCAGATATATTGATCTATAATTTTCTTTATTTGTGGTGTCTTTGCCTGGTTTTGGTATTAGAGTAGTGTTGGCCTCTTAGAATGAGTTTGAGAGTATTCCCTCCTCTTCTACTTTTTGGAAAATAAGGAGGATGGGTATTAGGTCTTCACTAAATGTTTGATAAGATTTAGGAGTGAAACCATCTGGTACAGGAGTTTTGTTTCTGGTAGCTTTTTGATTATCAGTTCAATTTCCTTGCTGTTAATTGGTCTATTCAGATTTTCTGTTTCTTCCTGTGTGTGCCTTAGATGGTTGTATTTTTCTAGAAAGTTGTCCATTTCTTCTAGGTTATCCAGTTTGTTACTATATAATTTTTTATAGTACTCTCTCATATTTCTTTGTATTTCTGGGGTGTCTATAGTGATTTTTCCTATCTCATTTCTGATTCTGTTTATGCATGTAGACTCTCTTTTTTTTTTCTTGATAAGTCTCTCTAGGAGTTTATCTGTTTTATTTATTTTTTCAAAGAACCAGCTCCTGCTTTCATTGATTCTTTCTATTGTTTCATTCTTCTCAATTTCATTTATTTCTGCTTTAATCTTTGTTATGTCCCTCCTTCTATTGACTTTGGGCCTCATTTGTTCGTCTTTTCTAGTTTCATTAGTTGTTAGTTTAGACTGTTCATTTTGGATTGTTCTTCTTTCCTAAGATAGACGTGTACTGCAATATACTTCCCTCTTAGCACAGCCTTTGCTGTGTCCCACAGATTTTGTGGTGTTGAATTGTTGTCATTTGTCTCCTATATTGCTTGATCTCTGTTTTAATTTGGTCATTGATCCATTGATTATTTAGGAGCATGTTATTAAGCCTCCATGTGTTTGTACTCAAATTTTCTTTGAGTAATTTATTTCTAGTTTCATATCTTTGTGATCTGAGAAACTGTTTGGTACAATTTCAGTCTTTTTGAATTTACTGAGGTTCTTTTTGTGGCCTAGTATGTGGTCTATTCTGGAAAATGTTCTATGTGCAGTTGAGAAGAATGTATATCCTGCTGATTTTGAATGGAGTGTTCTGTAGATGTCTGTTATGTCCATCTGTTCTAATACGTTGTTTAGTGCCTCTGTCTCTACTTATTTTCTGTCTGGTTGATCTGTCCTGTGGAGTGAGTGGTGTGTTGAAGTCTCCTAAAATGAATGCATTGCATTCTATTTCCCCTTTTAATTCTGTTAGTATTTGTTTCACATATGTAGATGATCCTGTGTTGGGTGCATAGATATTTATAATAGTTATACTGTGTTGCTGGACTGCCCCCTTTATCATTATGTAATGTCCTTCTTTGTCTCTTGTTACTTTCTTTGTTTTGAAGTCTGTTTTGTCTGATACAAGTACTGCAACTCCTGCTTTTTTTTCCCTATTAGTTGTATGAAATATCTTTTTCCATCCCTTTACTTTCAGTCTGTGTATGTCTTTGTGTTTGAAGTGAGTTTCTTGTAGGCAGCATATAGATGGGTCTTGTTTTATTATCCATTCAGTAACTCTGTGTCTTCTGATTGGTGCATTCAGATCATTTACATTTAGGGTGATTATCAATAGTATGTACTTACTGTCATTGCAGGCTTTAGATTCATGGCTAACAAAGGCTCAAGGGTAATTCCCTTACCATCCAACAGTCTAATTTAACCTACTTTGTATGCTGTTACAAACACAACCCAAAGGTTTTTTTTTTTCCTCCTTTTTCTTCCTCCTCCATTCTTTATATGTTAGGTATCATATTCTGTACTCTTTGTCTGTTCCCTTGGGTGACTTCTATTTAGTCTTAGGAATAGTTCCATCTATAGCAGTCCTTCCAAAATGTACTGTAGAGGTAGTTTGTGGGTTTTGTTTATGTGAAAATTGTTTAATCCCTCCTTCAAATTTAAATGATAACCTTGCCAGGTAGAGTATTCTTGGTTCGAGACCCTTCTGCTTCATTGCTTTAAATATATCATGCCACTCCCTTCTGGCCTGTAAGGTTTCTGTTGAGAAATCTGATAGCAGCCTGATCGGTTTTCCTTTGTATGTGATCTTTTTTCTCTCTTGTGCTACTTTTGAAAGTCTGTCTTTATCCTTGATCTTTGCCATTTTAATTATTATATGTCTTGATGTTGTCTTCCTTGGGTCCCTTGTGTTTGGAGATCTGTGCACCTACATAGCTTGAGAGACTATCTCCTTCCCTAGATTGGAGAAATTTTCCACAATTACCTCCTCAATGACACTTTGTATCCCTTTTTCTCTCTCTTCTTCTTATGGTACCCCTATAAAGTGAATATTGTTCCATTTGGATTGGTCACACAGTTCTCTCAGTATTCATTCATTCTTAGAGATTCTTTTTTCTCTTTGTGCCTCAGTTTCTTTGTATCCCTCTTCTCTAATTCCAATTTACCATCTCTTCTGCTACATCTAATCTGCTTTTAAATCCCTACATTGTATGTTTCATTTCAGATATGGAATTTCTTAATGATTGAATCTCTGTCTTAAATTCATTCCTGAGTTCTTGAATATTTTTCTGTGCCTCCATGAGCATGTTTATGGTTTTTATTTTGAACTCTGTTTCAGGAAGATTGGTGAGTTCAGTTTCATTTCGCCTTTTTTTGGGGTTTGTGAAATTTTGGTCTGAACCAGGTTCCTTTGACATTTCCTATTTCTATGTGGCACCCTTTAGTGCCCAGAAGCTCTAGTCTCTGTTGCTGCTCAGCCCCTAGAGTGAGGTTGGGGGTCATAGGGGAATAGCACTAGTGCCTGGGGGGAGGAAAGAGCTGTTTCTGATTCCTGTCTGGAGTGCCTGTCTCTAGTATCAGAGCCAGCGGGTCGAGCACACAGGTGTAAGCCTCTGTACTTTGTGTCTCCAGCTGTTGTATTCAGGGCCTCCCTCTGGCTGGCCTGACGCTAGTGCAGTGACTGCCGGATTGTGAGCCGGTGCCAGCAGGCCAGGAGGAAGGCTCAGCGGACTGCGTGTCACAGTGGGGGCCTTGGAGCTGAGTAGCCAGCCAGGGGGATGGAGCGCCTGAAGCTCCTCAAAGTTCCTGACTTGCTGGGCAGAGCGCACCCAGACAACCTTGTCCACCTATCCATTCTCCCAGGCAGCAAGCTCTGTGCAAACCCCGCCCCTTCAGCAGCCCTTTTGCTGCTAGGAAGCCTCTCAGACCGCCTGCCTTTCCTTTGTCCCAGAGCAGCCAGATGTGCATCCCCATCCTCCACAAATGTCTGGAATCTCAGTCTCTCAAGCACTCCACCTGTTACAGCTCCCCAAACCCACCAACTTTCAGAGCACCACACATTGTGAGTTTGTGCTCCAGAGCAGACCTCTAGGGCTGGGTGTTAAGCAGTTCTAGGCTTCCGCCCCCTACCTGCTCATGTTTCTCTTCCTCCCGCCTGTGAGCTGGTGTGGGGGAAGAGCTTGGGGTCCACTGGTTCAAGGCTTTGGTACATCACCCTGTTTCATGAGGTCTGCTCTGTTCATGAGGTCTGTATGCAGTCTGGTGCAGCCTTCTTTCCTGTTGCTGTTTTAGGGGTAGTTGTATTAACTATATTTTCGTACTGTATGTGGTTTTGGGAGGAGTTCTCTGTCTCACCTCTCATGCTGCCATCTTGAATCTAGGAATAAGTGATTTTTCTACTTTCTAAGGGAATGTCTTTCCTTTCATAGAAATAACTTGAACTGTTTTTGTCTGTATTACACTTTATCTCCTTTGTCAATTAGGGTACATTCATCAAAAGTAACAGAACCTTACTTGGCTAATTTATGCACAGATGGAGTTTTTTGGTTCACCTACTCCAGGGGTAGAGCTTCAAGTACAGCTGCGTCTGGCCCCCATTCTTACCATCTCTTAGGCTCTCTCCACAAGATGAGCATGATGGTTGGTAGCCAGCAGCCCAAACAAGGCTCATCCTACTAGAAAAGAAATCTCAGTAGAGAGAGTGCTTCTTCCTCAATATCTCTTGCAGGCAAGTTGCAGAGAGGGTCCTGGATGAGCTTGGGTCATGTGCTCATCAGTGAGTGAATCACTTTCAGCAAGAGAATGGGACATTGAGCTAGCATGGCTGGCCTCACACCACTGTGGAAAGGAAAGGAGAAAAAAGAGAGCTTTTGTAATCAGAACAGGGAAGGGATGTTA
The DNA here is from genome assembly GCF_040802235.1 of Manis javanica. Lineage (NCBI taxonomy): Eukaryota > Metazoa > Chordata > Mammalia > Pholidota > Manidae > Manis > Manis javanica. The sequence continues at coordinate 143,726,336 of NC_133158.1, forward strand.
TGGTAAACACACGTCAAGATTCTATTTCTTTTACAGACAGAACTTATGGTAGTTTTTTTTTTAACTTATTTTCTGAATCTCAATTAAATGAGATAATTTTGTGAAAGTACTTGGTATGGTGCCTGGTGCTTAAAAGATTGACTCTGAATCATAGCTAGAATTTAGTTAACCTCAGATGATAGAAATGAGGGATTGACTTAAAAAAGAAACTTAAAATTTTGACTTAATTTTACATTTACTGGAAGGTTGCAAGAATTGTATAACAGATTCCTACATATCCTTTATTAAAATTCACTAATTGTTAATATTTTGTCCTAATGCTTTATCATTGGCTCTCTCCTCTCTCTCTCTCTCTCTCTCTCTCTCTCTCTTTTTTTCTCTTACCCCCTCACCACACACTCTTTTCTGGAGCATTTGAGAGTAATTTATAGACATGCCCCTTTATGCAGAAATACTTCAATGCATTTTTGAATAAAGATTTTGTTGCATAACAATACATTGATCTAAATCAGGAGATTTAACATAAATGCACTATTATTAACTAATATACAGTTCATAATCAAATTTTAACAATTGTCCTAATGTTTTTTTTTTAAATTTTTTATTAAGGTATGATTGATATACACTCTTATGAAGGTTTCACATGAAAAAACAATGTGGTTACTACATTTACCCATATTATGAAGTCCCCACCCATACCCCGATGCAGTCACTGTCCATTAGTGCAGCAAGTTGCCAGAGTTCCACTTTGTCCCTTCTCTGTGATACACTGTTCTCCATGTGATCCCCCACACCATGTGTACTAAACATAATACCTCTCAGTCCCCTTCTCCCTCCCTCCCTCCCCACCTGCCCTCCCACACCCCTCCCCTTTGGTAACCACTAGTCCATTCTTGGAGTCTGTGAGTCTGCTGCCATTTTGTTCCTTCAGTTTTACTTCACTGTTATACTCCACAAATGAGGGAAGTCATTTGGCATTTGTCTTTCTCTGCCTGGCTTATTTCACTGAGCATAATGTCCTCCAGCTCCATCCATGTTGTTGCAAATGGTAGGATTTGTTTCTTTCTTATGGCTGAATAGTATTCCATTGTATATATGTACCACATCTTCTTTATCTATTCATCTACAGATTGTCCTAATGTTTTTTAAGAATCTGTTTTTTCTGGTATAGAATAACATTGCTTTTGTCATCTCTCTTAAGCCTCCTTTAATCTGGAGCAATTCCTCAATCTTTCTTTTTAGGATCTTCACAATTTTGAAGAGTATAGGCCTGCTATTTTTTTTTATTTTGGTATCATTAATCTACAATTACATGAGGAACATTATGTTTACTAGACTCCCCCCATAACCAAGTCCCCCCTACATACTTCATTACAGTCACTGTCCATCAGTGTAGTAAGATGCTGTAGAATCACTACTTGTCTTCTCTGTATTGTACAGCCCTCCCCATGCTCTCCCCGCCGCATGGTATACTTGCTAGGCCTGCTATTTTTATAGAATGTCTATCAGTTCGTTTTTGTCTGTTCCCTCATGACTAGATTCAGTTAATACATTTTTTAGCAGCAATACTTAGGGCATCATGTAGGGAGTTTCATGGTGCTGGTTTGATTCATTACTGGTGAAGTTAACTTTGAGTACGTCAGAAGGTTGTGTTCATTAAATTAGTCCACTGTAAAGTTACGATTTTTCCCTTTAAGTAAATAATATGTGAAAGGATACTTTCAGACTATGTAAAAATATTCTCTTCCTCCTCAAACTTCCTCCCACTATTTTACATTTATTATGATGATTCTTGACTGAATCATTTATTAGTAAGATGGTTGCCAAAGGATAATTTTTTTAAACTTTGTAATTCCTTCCATACTGATTAGTTGGTATTGTGCTGCAAGGAAGAGTTTCCTGTCTCCTGCCCCTTTATTTATTTGTTGAGTTATGTCAGATCAGACTCATATGTTCTTATTTTAATTTTTGAGTATCCTGCTATATGCTATAATAATTTTTTTTTATTTGATGCTAAAAATTGTTCCAGAATTGGCCAGTGGAAGTCCCATCAAACCAGCTCCACTGAATTTTTTTAGGGGAAGGTTATGTTTCCATATCATTTTTTGAGCACTTTACTGAAACAAGTTGTTCCAGGCTTATCTTGTATATTCCCACTCCCAGCCCCCAAATCAGCCATTTCTACAAAAGGTCTGTTCTTTTTTTTGGTGATTAATGGTATTTAAAAACCAAGATGAGAGTGCTAGGTGTGCTCAATTCAATGGAGTATTTGCTTCAAGGCTCTTTCAGAGGACAGAACTAAGGAATATGAACATAAATGTATATTGAAAAACATACAGCCATAAGGGGATTAAGGGGGCAAAATGACTAGTACACATTATGTGGGTGGGGCACACAGGGAAAGCAGTATGGCACAGAGAAGACAAGTAATGGCTCAATAGCATCTTACTATGCTGTGACTATAATGGGGTATGTGGTGGGGACTTGATAATGGGGGGAATCTAGTAACCACAGTGTTGCTCAGGTGATTGTATATTAATGATACCATAATAGAAAAAACAAAAAACAAAAAAACATACAGCCAGGTGGAGAAAGACAAGTACCAAATGATTTCCCTCATTTGTGGAGTATAACATCGAAGTAAAACTGAAGGAATAAAACAACAGCAGACTCACAGACTCTAAGAAGGGACTAGCGGTTACCAAAGGGGAAGGGTGGGGAGGGAGGGAGAAGGGGATTGAAGGGTATTATGATTGGTACACATGGTGTGGGGGTGGTCACAGGGAAGACAGTGTAGCACAGAGAAGACAAGTAGTGACTCTGTGGCATCTTACTATGCTGATGGACAGTTACTGCAGTGGGGTATGGGGTGGACTTAATAATATGGGTGAATGTAGTAAACACAATGTTTTTCATGTGAAACCTTAATAAAAAAATTAAGAAAAAAGAAAAAGTCATGACTCTGTTGCTGGCCCACTGTATTCCTGCCCTTCTGAGCAGATGGGTGCCAAGGGTGGCCTCTTGTCATCTTGTAGGTGGGGCTGGATGTTTAGTGGACTTAGAAGGTTCTCTGGTGGACACCACAATAGGTATTTCAAAGAAGAGTAAGTACAAATGGCCATGAAACATGATGAAAAATTCACCTTTTAAATTATCAAGGAAATGCAAGTCCAGTCCTAACAGTACTCAGCACAGAGTGAGCACTCAATTAATGATTTGTTGAGTAACAATGAAATCAAGACCACAGTGAGATACCAGTTAACATCCATTCAATGGGAGAAATTAAGAAGTCTTGACAATATCAAGTGTTGACGATATACAGCAACAGGACTGCTTTACATATTGCTGGTAAGCAAGTCAGTTAGTCAATTTGCCATTATCTTATGAAGTTGAAGACTTAACATTTCTATAGCCCAGAATGCTACTCTTATGTATGCCCAAGATAAACTTCTGCATGTGGATGCCTGAATACACCTAAAAGAATGTTCACAGTGTCATTGTTTATATTAACAAAAACCTAGAGGCAACCCACATGTCCACAGAGAAGTTTATAGACATAAGAACTTTAGTTATGTGCACAGAACGGGAGTGTCCAACAACAGAAATAGACAGCCACACCATGGAGTGATATTATTGTGAACTTACTCTCTGATCACCAGGTTAGAAAATTAAAAATTACCAGTAAGATAATAAAAAATACATTTAGAAACAAAACGCACAAAAAATATATATCTACAGCTATTTTTTCTTCCTCTCTCCCTTCCTTTCCTTTCCTCTTCCTGTCCTTTCCTCCTTCCTTCACTCCCTTCTTTCCTTTCTTATGTCTTTTCTGCCTTCCTTTCCTTCCTGTTTTTCTATACTAAAAACTGTGAGTTCATTCTGATACCACCAATTCTAATTCAACACCACAGGGTCAATGCTATTCTTCCTTTTTTCTGTACTTGGGAACAGTGAGGAAGCCTGGCTCCCATTATTCTCAATGTATTTACTCATTTGATCAATTCTACAATACATAGTAGATTGTTTCAGCATTTCTAATCTATACTACTGTAAAAAATTAGGATTCAATATTTGTTTACTGTTTTTGTCTTCACACTGAGGATATAGAGGCAGAATCTTGTGTTCAAAAGTTACTTGCATTTACTCCCTCCTTAAGTATTGTCATGTTATTCATTTAAAATAGATAAGTGTATTTATATTTATTTACCATTTAAGGTATCTCACCTCCCTGATCCCTGTTAATATGATTAATTCTGAAATATGTAAAACATTAACATGGGTGGTTCTCCAAAGTCAAAACTATATTAAAAAAACATACTCAGAGCCATTACCCACCCAATCCCATATACTCTGTTTCTATTTACTCCCTATAGGTAACCAATCTCTGGTTCAGGTGTATCCTTTCTGTGTTTCTCTTGGTAATAACAAACAGATACATATATGTTTTCTCATTTCACCTCTTTGATTACACAGAAGGTGGCATACCATATATTTTCTTTGCATTTTCCTTTTTTAAACTCAACAGTGTATGAGGATTGACTTTTATCTGGTGAATCTGGACAGTAAATATAATTAATCTTGATAATTTCTGCATCTGTTTTCCTGAATTATGAAGATTATTTAGTCACACTTAACAAAGAATAATTGCTTGGTCTCTAGTTTATACTGGCTACAGATAAAATAGTTTCTGATAGACTAAACATTTCTAAAGTAAGGCAAATGTAATTTAAGAGATAAATATGCAAGATTAAGGGAAAATATATTACGCCTCTTGAAAAACTGTAACATTTAATACTATTTTTGGGCTTGCTATATAAAAAAATAAAATAACATGCCACAACTAGCAGAATAGTTGAGTGTTTTCTCGTAAGCTAGGATGAGGACTATCTGGAATCTTGTGAAAGAGAGGAAAAGGATGATAGATTAAAGAAAAGAAGTGGAAGGGTAAGACAGAGCATCCAGAAATGAAAAAGAAATGTTCAGAAAAAGAAGAAAGTATCATTGCAAAGTGGTTGAGGGGTTTCCTGCCACATAATAATCTGAGGTCATTTTATGTATTAGTGCTATATTCTTTGTTATCCAATACTTTCAAATAAATCATTATTATGATTAAAAAAACCACATGAGATCTATTCTCTTTACAAATTTGTAAGTGTGCTGTACAGTGTTGTTACACAGTATCATACAGCAGATCTCTAGGACTTTTCCATTTTGTATGATGGTAACCTGATACTTAAAAAAATTTTTCCTTCAAGATTTAATCAGTTGCTTAGGGTTCTCTTTTCTACTTGCCACCACCTTTTTCCTTCTGATTTTCCTCCCCCCAGTGCTGGCCGAAAAAGTTACAGCTTTTGAGTTTGTTCATCACTCTTCCATTGTTCCCTCTATCACTCCCCTCCATCTTCTGTGTTAGTGGTAACATTCAAAAAAGATCCCTGGGATGTGAGGTGCAGGTCCTGAAATACAAAAAGCAGGTTTTTGCAAAGCATTTTGTGTCATCAATAATTCTCTCTTCAACATTGTTATCTCTTTTTGAATATTTCATGCAGCTGTGTGAGACATTTTAGAGGAGATCTTTCTAAATAATGTATTAGAAGAGTTACATTTTAAAAAGAGCCACATTATTTAAAATTGTATTAGGGTTGCTACTATGTAAAGGAATTCTGGCATAAAACCTTTTGTAAATCCATTTAACACTCCTTAAATTATATTTTAATGAAAGTTGGTTTTTTACACATTGTATTAGATACCTGAAAATAATCCCATGTTCTTCTACTAGTTAATATGTCCATTTTAAAATCTGACTTTAAAAAGAATTTGTGTGTTCTTTTTTTATCAGAAGTTAGCAGTTGCTTTTTGCAGCCGTCAATCATTTCTGCTGTTAAGCAGTCTGTGAAAGCACTTGTGTGCCCTTTTTCCTAACACCTTACTCTAATCCATGTCGTGTTTCTGTGAACATTTTTTAAGGCATCTCCAACTTAAAGAAATGTGTTTAATATAATTTTAGTCTACTTCCTTTGTTCTTATTCTCTTTTATAACATTTCCCACTTTTTAGTTTACCTTTTATTTAACAAGAGATTATTTACCTCAGGATTTAAACATCCATTTTTTAATCCAAATCATTCATTGTTTAATCAATAAATGAATCATATTGATTATACTCTCTTCCCTAACCAACCCCTAGTGAATAATTAGAAATATATTAGTTGATCTCTAGTTTTGGTCTTGCATTTTTAAAAGGGTATGTAGAAACGTTGGAGAGAAGAAGAACCAAATAGTTAAATGGATACTTACATGTTTTAAATTCAAGCAATTTGTAACAATCAGACACAATATGAAGGCCAGAGATTTATTGAGTGCCCAGTCTATGCAAAGAGCTGACTCTAGTTGTCTTCTATGAAGTCACAGGAAGCAAGAATAATTTAGGCACTTTGAGAAAGTCAGTATTGGCATTTTAGAATATCAATGATCTAAATACATAAAGTTTCTAAACTTTTGTAGGAGCAGGTTGAAATGAAATTTCTGGACCTTTCATTTCTGGTTCAAGAGTTATTTAGTTAATTGCTTTGGTGATTCATTCATTAAAAGTAACAATTGTCCAGTATGTGGATATTCTGTGCTAGGCAATATTCTAACACTTAGTGAAACAGACCTAGTTAAAGTAAGTAATGGCCACAGGATTAGCTCTCCACTTACTATATGTCATCTTTATATTTTCTTTTTTGACATTTTTTTCCCCTTGTATTTTTTCTGAAAAGCAGTACATTAAAAAAAGCATATCCAAATTAATTTTAAGTTAGTTTCATAAAGAGAGCAGTTCAATTAAAAGTAATCTTGTTACACTGAAAAATGACCCAATAGTAAATATAAAATTAAAAGGAAGTTATGGGAAAAAGTTGATGGTGTAAGTGGGTGGTTAAGTGAAGGAAAAGGGTAGCTTATTGTTGAGAGCCCAGAAAAGAGAGGTATCAGATTGAATGAGAAAGAAAAGAATATCAAAGTACTCATTTTTTTTAAGTTACTGAATATGACTACTGAGTTGGTTAAACTTAATAAATGCTGATTATGTAAGAGCATTACTGCAAATAAAAATATGACTAAGATATGGCTCCCTACCCTGATACAAATCACAGCCTAATAACGAATGCCATAACAGAGCTACAAATAATATGCACTGTGTGAAAAAGAGGGAATGACTTCATTGGTGGGAATGGGTAGGTAGTCAGTGAAATAACTTCAGGGTGCTAGGTGTTAAATGTTTTAAAGTTACCTTTAAAACATTTAATTTTAAAGTTCTGTAAAGTTCTCCAGAGGAACTTTAAAATTAAAGTTTTAAAGCCCTCTTAACAGCTGACTTAGGTATAGTTTTAATGAATTGTTAATATTAAGCCAGAATCTTGAAAAGCTTTAAGTCAAAAGTGAATTCAAACAATAAATCCTTTGAGGCAAAATTTGATTAAGCAGCCACATTATTATTCTACAGCAAAAAATATATGTACATTTTCATTTAGGGAAAAGTTTCTAATTTTACTGTACTTATTTTATTATGAGCTAAATATTACTAGACTTCATGATCTTTCAAAACCACACTGCTCTGCTCTTGGCTTCCTGTAGCACTTATTCTTGAACAGTTGATTTGTCCCTTTGACATCTGTCATATAGGTTTGCTAAGGTACTTTAAAGTTGTAAGGTTTTTGTATTTTGCCTATATATGTGTGAACTTTTTGAGGACAGCAACCAAGTAGCCTTCTTCTTCTTGTCTACTTGGTGCCTGGTGCGGTTTAAAAATCATAAGGCAAGTATTTTAGAATTTGGGATTATCAATTGTTAAATTAATTAAACAAGAAGGCCATTAGGCAGAGGTGGCTCTAATGCCTTGGGCTTATGCAGGCAAACTAGAATCTAAGCCTGAAAGTGCCTCAAGGTTATGAAATTGAAACCTAAGGACAACCAATCACAAATAGCCATCTAGGCGTTCAGCTATAGCCAATCTATGATTTCCTTACTTTGCTTTCACCTTTTTTCAATAAAAGTCTCTCCCTGAGTGCCAGTCAGTAGAGGACTCCTAACCACTTCTAGTTTGTAACTATCTGATTGGAATTGATTTTTGCTCACATGAATGTAAAAGTTTTAATATGCCTCAGTTTATTTTTTAACACCATTTAATTATCTTGGTTCCTTTCCTGTACACTTCTTCCAGATTTTCTATAACCTGGAAAAGAAAAAATGCAAGACTGTAAAACTCTGCCTAAATAGGTTTTCTTGACATTTCTCTTGGCCCCCTTTGACCATATCCCAGCAGTTTTATTGTCTCTCTGAACTACCATAGCATCACATACGTATTTCTATTATACCACTTGTTTCAAGGTTTTATAATTTTGTTTTTGTGCCTAGTTTCCAATAGATTTTTGTGTTCCTTGAAAGTAAAAATAATTACATATTCACTCTTTTGTCTCCAGTGCCTAGCACTCTGCTAACTAGACCAGTGGTAGGTACTCAGCAGATGTTTGTAAATTGAATAAATTAATAAAATAGATTTCTCAAGTCTAATTTCTTTTAGGTAAGTTTCATCTGATATCCAAGTTAGGAAGAGTGGAAAAAAGTGTAGATGCTCACTGTGGAGCAGTACTTGCAGGAAGATGGAATTATGAAGGAACAGCATTAGTTACAGGTAAGTTGTCTGCAAAAAAAGATATTTTAAATGAAATTTTTAAAGAGAAATTTCCGAAGAAACAATATTCATTTGGCTGTAGTGTCTTTCAATGTCTAATAGCAAATAATTGGCACAATATTGATCTAGATTACTATATAATGTAATTCAGAATGTCATTATTAGTTTTCTTATATGACTTGTATAGAATGTACTGCCAAAGAAAGCTTTGGGAATGGTCAACTATAGGGTAAATAAAAGTTAATAATCTTTAAAATTTTAAAGTTCAAAATATTTTCATTTAACTGACCTTTATTCCCCATCCATCTCCTGCCCTATTGCAAGGATTCTCATCTTCATCTATTGTATTAGTTATCTATTGTTACATAACAAATTACCTCAAATGTTAGTGGCTTAAGATAATAAACGTGTATTATCTCAAAGTTTCTGTGGGACAGGGAACACTTTAGCTAATTGGTTCTTACTCAGACTCAAGTTGGATGGGGCAGCAGTCATATGAAAGCTTGATTGGGGCTGGAAGATCTGCTTCTAAGATGACTCACTAATCTGGCTGTTGGCAAGAGGTAATAGTCCCTAACCACATGGATCCCTCCATAGGGCTGCTTGAGTGTTGAAGAACATGACAGCTGGCTTCTCCCCAAGCAAGTGATCAAGTGAGAGCAAGATGGAAGCCTCAATATATTTTACAACCCAGCCTTGGAAGTCATGCTCCATCATTTCCACCACATTCTATTAGAAGCAAGGCACTAAGTATAGCCCACACTGAAGGAGAGAGAAATTAAGCTTCACCTCTTAAGAGGAAAAGTAACAAAAAATTTGTGAATATGTTTTAGAACCACCCACCTAACCCCAGGGCCTTCTGTAGAACTTTTCTTGGTGGGCTGTTCCTTCTCATGCCTGTGTTTTCAACTTCTCCTTTTCCAGTGGTTTCTTTTCAGCATAAATGTGTTCACGTGGCATCCAGCTCGAAAACTGAGAAGAAAGAAATGAAAATCCCTTGTAGTAAATACCTCGCCCTAGCTACAACTTCCTCTTTCTTTCTTCCTCTTTTAGGCAAGCTGTTTGAAAGAACAGTCTACTCCTTCACTCCATTCAGTCCCAACTCATTAAAATTTGGCTGTCACTCTTATTATTACACTGAAAGCATTTTTCTTAGAATTTTAGATGGAGATTTTAGTGAAAATGAAAGCAGTATTTGAATAATATGCTCATAAGTCTTCTAAAATTAAAGGAAAAAATTAAAATTTTGGAAGTTAGGCTACTTTGCTAAAATTATTTCAAAGTTATTTCAATTAAAATTTGCAGTTATGAAGCATTGTCATTTCTTTAGAATGAATTGTCTGAATTTTAAATATGCATTAGTGTGGATACTGCTGATTTGTATATGCAAATTTAATGCTTAAATATTTCCTGTAAATAAAAATACCAAATATTATTTTCTCTCTACAGTTGGAGAAGATGGACAAATAAAAATATGGTCAAAAACTGGGATGCTAAGATCAACTTTAGCTCAGCAAGGTATGTATTGTAATAAGCTAAACTGTCTTAACATTTTCCTATAGAAACTGTCTAATATAATTCCTAAGACTGATTGTGGCCAGGTTCAAATTCTGAAATAGCCTATTTCTATTTATGCTCTTTCCTGTAATTTTCCATGTTGCTTGATGGGCCATGGTCACTGTTTCAGTTGAGCCAAGAAATTAGAAACACTCAAGGGCTTTTTCTTTTTTAGTGCATCTATATAAATGCAGTGGTAGGCTAATGGGTCTTTTACAAATAATTCTGAAGCATGAGCATCTAGAATAGGATTTGGTGTCTAGTTAGGTAAATAATAGTGATAAAAACATTTAAGAGTATCTCCTTCTTTAAAAAATCCTAATAATTTCACAATATTAATACCCTTTCTTAATTATGTTTTGCATTTGACATATACTAATGGAGGGGAGCAGACACCCTGTTGATCCAAACCTTGGTAAACTGTAATGACTTAAATTCAATCCCCTGGTCATTCCTGTTAGGATTTAGATTGCATATGACTTTTTTTCTGTGTATCATATATCGTATTTACTTTCTAATTAGGTTTTACATACGAACAGTAAAATAGTTTTACTGTTAAACTGAGCACATACCAGCTGATCTTCAGAGATAGGTTGCCAAAAATCTTACACTATTCTTCAGAATTATGAAAAGCAGTATTGTGAAGCATCTCCAATAATTGACTTCCAAGTTTTCAGATTTCATTTTTTAAACATTTACTCTTAGAATAGTATTAAAATAGTTACATTGCTTTAGCAACACATTAACCAAATTTTAGCAAAGGTAATCAGAAGTACTAGGTAATAGTTGCATCCTGAGATTAAATCTTTGCTACAGATAATCTCCAAGTACAATATTTATCCATGAGTAAACAATTTAGAGTACATAGAAGCATTCATGGGTGAATTTCAGTTAGAAAGAAGTGTCAATTTATTGTTACTTTAGTAATAAAATGTACCTTTAGAAAATAAATTTTGTCTTAATCTTCTAGTGGAATTTACTTTTGGCTTTATAATTTTTGGCATTCTCACTTCATGATGTCTGATTTACAAGCAACTGACAGAATTCTTCTAGAGAGCTGGAGCTACAGCCCTTTTCAGCTGCTGCTGCTGCTGAGACACATCCTTTTTTTTAATTTAATTTTTTTAGCTGAAGTATTGTTGATATACAATCTTATATTGGTTTCAAATATATAACACAGTGCTTTAACAGTTACACATATTATTAAATCCTCACCCCCCAATAGCACAGTTACTATCTGTCAACATAGAAAGATGTTACAGATTCATTGACTATATTCTCCATGTTGTACTACCATCCCCATGACCAATTTATATTATAATTGAGAATTATTGTGCCCTATTATCCACCCCCCAACCTTTCCCCCATGGTAACCACTAGTCACTTCTCAGGAGACACATCCTTTTTTATTTTCTTCGTTTTACTTAATTTGTTGTCTACAGAAGACACAGATGTTCAGAGAAATTCTGGAAGCTTATCTTACTATGCTCTATAGTAATCTGAATTCTTGCCTAAAATCCTTTGCCGGTACCCCTCTAAGGCTCCTTATGTTTCCTTAAATTCTTCCCAATCATCTCCTTCCCTTTTACTACCATTGGATCCACCATTTTGGACTTTCTGAGCCTAAAGCTGAAACTTAGAATCTAAGTTCTTTAATATAAATGTTGTTAATTGTACATGGTAGGTGACATAGTGTTATTAGTTCAGTACTACAGTTTACTTGTATAATGGGCCTAGAAACCAAATTGCTAATTATTTTACTCTTACGGAGAAAATACATTCAGAGTTCCCAAAGACAGTTTGGAAGCACAGTATGTTCATAAGTTATGGACTTTCTGTAAATCAGAGGTCACAAACAGATGGCCTGTGGGTTGAAACAGGCCTACTAGCATGGTACAGGCCCAACATTTTAAAAATTAGGACACTTCACATACAAATTTGGACTTCTTGTGTCTTTTGACAAAATGAAAGATAAGGCCTGCTTACCAGAATAAATACAGTGAGCTGGAGTTCAGTAGTGGCTGCTCCATTTTCAGTTGGATTTTAAGTTTCTCTCCTTTTTCTTACACTCCACTCACTTCATTCATTTTTGTTACATGGTAAAACACAACATAAATCTCTGAAGGGATTTGTGTTTGTAACCCTTGCTTTCAATAATAGTGATCATAAGTTTGTGATTGGTAGTATGTACTTTGCAAGAAGCACTTACATCTTTTTATTTTATTTTTAAGTATTATTTTTAATAAATAATATGCTCATGTAGTTCAGAATTGAAAGCATTAAAAAGGGTGTGAATTTATCTTTTAAATACTATTGCTGTCTTCCAGTCAAGCAGCTGGAAGCACTAAATCTTGCTTTAGTGCCTCCTTACCCTTTTCTTGTGTAGCAAATATGTTTTTATATATTCTTATTTTCTTTTATAAACAAGTTGCATACTGTATCTACCACAATGTACTCCTTGCTTTTTTTACTTGAATCATGAACTATCTTAGAGGTAGTTATACATCAGTGAATAAAAATCTTCCTAAAAGTTGTTTTCCAAGGTGAATGTACCATTTACATTCCCACTTGCAATATGTGAAGGTTCCACTTTCTCCACATCCTCAACCTTTGGTATTGTCTGACTTTATTATAATCATTCTAGTGAATATAAAGTGGTATCTCACTGTAGTTTTGATTTGTATTTCCCTGAAGGCTAATGATGTTGAGCATTTTCCTCATGTGTTTATTGGCCATTTGGATGTCTTCTTTCAAGAAATAGCTATTAAGATCCTTTGCATATATTTTTATTGGGTTGTCTTTGTTTTTGAATTTTAAGAATTCCTTTATATTCCAGATATATATTTGCAACTCTTTTTTTTCCTATTCTCTGGTGTTACCTTCTCACTTTCTTGATGATATTTTTTGAAACAAAAGTTTTGGTGATGTTCAATTTATCCTCTTTTTCTTTGATTGCTTCTGCTTTTGGTTTCATATTTAACAATCCATTGCCTAATCAGAGTCATGAAGATTTACACCTATATTTTCTTCTAAGAGTGTTATAGTTTTAGTGCTTACATTTAGGTCTATAATCCATTTTGAGTTAGTTTTTCTGTATATGTTTGTTTTGGAGCGGGATGGCTGTTTTTTTTTAAATTAATCTTTCCAAATAGATGGTAAACAGGATTCTCTTAAAAGCTAAAATATATATTATGTCATATAATATAGTTAATTATATATTCACATATCATATAATATTTTCCATCTATATTCCAAATAGCTATAATTTCCATGACATCAAATGGCTGTGAAAGAGCTGATCATTTTTATCCTATTTGAATCTTATTTGTTCTTCTCACTCAAGATTTATGTTAATCATGAGATTAATGAGCAAAATTAAATTTGGTAGATTTTCTTACTTTAGTTAACTTATTGTATATCAACTGAATGATTTTTTTTTCTATATTAAGATTTATCAATTTACTTTAGAAATATATGTCTAATTTTTGAGTGTTCATTTTTGCACCCACACTTTCATAAGACATAGACTCTTTTTGTTTAATCTCTGAGAAAAATAATTAGGGAAGTTAAGTTATAATGACATTAACACTAATGGAAAAATCCTTTATTATTTGGAAGGTTCGTTTAATTTATTAGAGACTGTAAGTTTTCAGGGTAATTATAAATCTGAACTGCTGAGAACTGAACGCTTGGCTCAATTAGCAAGTACAAGGTAGGTGGATGTGCCTCCTTTGAGGAGAAAAACTGTAAATTTTGGCACAGAAATGAAATAAGTCTAAATTATTATAAAATTTGGAATTTAGTAAATAATGTTGAAATCATCCTTTTGATTTTTACCATGTTTCTGTTTATTATACTTATTCCTTGATGAATAGAAAAATTTGTGAATTCATTTCTTGGTAATTGGAGCCAGATATACAGACAGAAAGTCCTGGTTATCACCTTTTCTAATACAGAAGAAGCACCCAAGTTTTTTTTGAAACATTGACTTAGTTTAAAAATGTTTCTTATGGTGCCTATGAGGAGTTATTTTTTCTATTAGAGAAAAATAATGTGTGGGCCAGGGATAATTATAATTAAGCCCGATCTTGTGTTACATTGTGTATTTTAATTATAGATTAAAATTTGAATAGTATGGAAACCTGTAAGAACTTTCTCCCACACTATATTAAAATGGAAGAATGGAATGATAAAACATGGAATCTGTCTGTAAGGCATATAGTAAAAGATGTAAACTGGAAATATAAATAACTGTAATACATGCAGAATAGGCTTATTGCTCTAAGTTGCTATGGGAGGACAGGAAGAGATTCATGCTTTGAGGGTAGAGAAAATATCAGAAAGGTTTCCTGGAAATACTGCAGCATCTTTTGACTGGGTTTTGAAGGATGAAGAAATTAAATAAGGAAATGAGCTTGTTGCTAATGGAGTAGAGCTAGAGGCAGTTAGACAATCAGTAGCATAGGGGCAGAACAACATAAGGCATGGAAGTCAGTTGAGTGGGGAGCAGACTTCTTGGGCCAGGGTGTAGGCTGTGTGAGGAACAGCACTGCCAGAGGGATCAAGATACTGCTGGTCTTGGGTGATAAATGAAAGGGTTTGGATTTTATTCTGTAAACAGACAATACCCTTTAAAAAAATGAGTAGTAGAGTAACAGGTAAGGGCTGTTTCTCTGGGAAGATTATAGCAGTAATGAGGATGGGGGTGGCCAGTAAGGAGGTCACTGAAATGTTCTGTACTGGTGTGCATTAAAGCTTGGATAGAGGCAGTGATGATAGTAGTTGAAAAAGTTCTCAGTGAGTGAGAGAAAAGGATACCCTTTTTAGGTAAAGAATTCAGAGGGGAGAATAAATGACGGAGGGTATGTGTGGAGGGATGATAGTGTTGAATATATAGAGTCTGAAGTTCTTACATGTCTTTGAGGCAAGTGGAAATGCTGTGTTAGACTTCAAAGGTAAAGGCTGAAATATTAATGTGAGAGTCAATTACAGAAAGGTGAAAGGTGAAGCTATGGATGAAGTTGAAATCCCCAAAGTGGCTTAAGATAGATACAGATGCCTTCATTTAAACTTCTTCTCTGTACTGACTCAGTGACATGCATAACTATGAAGTGGCTTCTTTGTGGAGTAAACCCACTTGATTACTTTTTGTTAGTACATGTTCCTATAAATAGAATGAAAGGGAAATAACTTGGTTTTTGAATTCTTAATGATTTGTCAAGTCTCTAAAATTGAGTACGTACTACCATGAGCAACATAACCAAATGGCTGCTTATTTCATACAGATAATTTCTATCAGTAGTAGCTAAAAGACAGTGCTTATATAGCGCCAGACTCTGCTCTGAGTACTGAATGTAATATAGGTCACTCATTGTAGATCTATATTACATTCAAGGCAAAGATAACTAATGCTTCATTGTAATAGTGAAGAGTTTGTTTTAAAAGCATTCTTAAAAACATGCAAAAACAACATTTTTAGGGGATACTTTTAGTATGAATGTGAAAAACATGGTGTATTTGACCATGTACTTCCTTAAAACAATTGAAATATATTTTTGTCTCCTCTTCTGTGGTTTAAAAAGCATTCAACAGGTTGAAAGAATTTAGATAATTTGTTTTACAGAGAGATAAGGGTCTGACATTTAACACAACCCCAGGTGCATGTGGTTTCTTAAAAAATGTCAAAAAGATCACATGATCTTAGTGTACAAAGTCAGAAAAACAAGATCTTTTTGAGTGTCTTAACTGAAATGGAGCATAAATAAAAATTCCCAATATAAATAGCAATAAATTATTTAATTATTATAAAGCTATTTTTGTTTTTTTGTCCAGTTCTTTTTAATGGTGGAATTAAAGACATCTTATTACATAATTTGCTTAACTTTTTGTTGTTAAGTTATTCAACCTGAAGGATATATTATATCCATACTGACTTTGCAAAGTGGAGTGTAGCACTGAGTGTAACCTATGCTTTAATAAATATGTTTTAGAAGACATTAAAAATACTACGGATTTGATTCAAATGTTAGTGGGATTGGTTGCATCATAGTAGAAATCATTATTTTCTTTATGAAGCTAATTCATCCACTTTCAATAGTGATCTTCATTAGAACCACTCAAACTGGAAGTTGCATAGTGATGTATCTCCTTTTGGAAAAGAAAACATTTATATATATATAGGACTTTGACACTTAACATTTTATTCTAAATATAAGGGATGAATATAATGAAGACTTCTCTTAGTTCTTGATGTTATATCCATTTCGAATATTGGTGATTGAGAAGATTAAACTAAGGAGACTTAGTTATCTTAATTAGGGATTATTTATCATAACTCCAATTTTTTTTTCACTGAAGGAATGTGGTTAAAAACCACATGTTGTAACAATGGGATTACATAACTTTATAAGCCTATTTTGTTTTATATTATAATACCTATTTCCTTAACATTATTATTGTTTAAAAATATGTTTTTTAAACAGGAAATGAGTAATCTCCATTTCCCAATAGGGAAGATAACTATTCTGAAGATTTTAAGGTTTATAAACAAGGAAATAGTGACACAGCTGACTTAATGGGGGTACAAATTCAATGTTAAAGAGGACAAAAGCATCCCTAACTCCTCATCCTATACCCCAACCATGCCTTTTACCACAACTGAAGGCCTAGAGTCACATCCTGTATAACTCAATGGGAGTTATATTTACTGAATTATTTCCTTGCATAGATTGTTTATCATAGTTCAGTATATACCCCAGAAAGTATAATTATACTGAATATATTCATGAAGATTTGATAATCTATAATTAAAATACATTTATTTTTTTGCACAATAATTACAACTATGCTAATGGAAATAAAGTAAAGGCACCTGTAATTCTGCCACCCGTCAAAAATGCTTTCCTTCCCTATTCCTTTTTAGTCCTCACTCAAAAACACATTTGAAATATCTGAGATTTTGATTTACATTTTCTGGGGAGTTAATTAAAGTTGAACTCTATTCATTTGGAGATTTATTTCTGAAGCCCAGGTTCAGCTCCTGGCTACTCCCAGAGAATATTCCAAGAGAATGTACTCACCAACTACAGAAGAAGTGCCTTCTGAGGTTGGCCATCTCATTGGCCATCTGTACAGAACAATCACTGATACAGAACATTCTTATCTGTCATTGACTGAACACGATATTTAGACCCAATGTATTATTACATCTAAACCAAGAAAGGCATGCTTCAGGATTTTTTTTTTTTGCACTAGGTCTAAACTAGACTTTCTAAGTCCTGTAAACCACTGAGAACTGCTCACAATTGATTTATATTCTGGTTGGGAAGAAAATGGCATGGAAGAAGTAGAGTGCCACTTGAACATAATCATTTATCTTACTGAAATTTATTCGCTGTTGACTATACCCCAAATACCCCAAATTGCTTTCTTGATCTTAACAACCTCTTGTGCAACATTATGGTTACCAGACTTCCCCCATCATCAAGTTCCCACCACATACCCCATTACAGTCACTGTCCATCAGTGTAGTAAGATGCTATAGAGTCACTACTTTTCTTCTCTGTAACAACCTCCCTTTTTATAAGGTGTAATAATTAAAGTTTATCAGTTTTATTTTCCTCTTTCTTTTTACAGGAACACCAGTGTATTCAGTAGCTTGGGGCCCTGATTCAGAAAAGGTTCTTTACACAGCAGGCAAGCAGCTGATCATTAAACCTCTTCAACCAAACACTAAAGTTTTACAGGTACTTTTCAGTTATTTATAAATTGTTACTAGTATCAGCTGGACTGCTAAGTGAGAGGTCACTTTCTTAGGAGTCAGTCTCTTTCTTCTGGGTGGTCTTTTTACACTCTGAGGCTTTTAAGTGTGTGGTTTTATCGGCCTTTATTACAGAACAGGGAATATGGTTATGTTTCCAGCAAGGTTCACTTTCCTCTTATTCCAACTCACATTATACCAGTAAGTCATAAATGTGTTTTGAGTCACTAAATTGTCACATGATTTGGCATGATAAGCATCTTTAAATTTATCAGAGTCAGACTCCCATGTATGGGTTTGAGACAAAACAGTACTAAATTAAACTTTATGAGGTTGTTTAGACTGTGATCATCACTAGCATCTTCCTCCTCCTCTTTATCATTGAGCTTTCTCTAAGACCCTAGCATTCTTTCAGTATTTTTAAAGTGGAGAGGGAGTTAATGTAATTTCACCAGTTATATATAAACAGAACTGGTAGCAGTTAAGACAGGTCAGAGTAAGTCAAATTAATGGAAAATCCTTAAACCTGTGCCCAAAATATATAAAGAACTTAACACCAAAGAAAACCCAAATAACCCAATTAAAAATTGAGCAGAGGACCTGAGTAGACATTATTCCAAAGAAGACATACAGATTGCCAACAGGCACATGAAAAGATGCACAACATCACTAATTATCAGGTAATGCAAATGTACCAGTACCACTCATGTACCAGTCAGAATGGCTAGTATCAACAAGACAAGAAATACAAGTGTTGGTGAGGATGTGGAGAAAAGGGAACAACCCTCACGCATTGCTGGGTGAACATAAACTGATGCAGCCACAATGGAAACAGTCTGGAGGTTCCTCAAAAAAGTAAAAATAGAAATGCCACATCACCCAGTAATTCCTACTGTTAGATATTTACCCTTAGAAAATAAAAACACTAACTCAAAAAAATCTTGACTCCTATGTTCATCACAGCATTATTTATAACAGCCATGATATGGAAGCAGCCTAAGTGTCCATCAATAGATGAATAGATAAAGATGTTATTTTGTACACACACACACACACAAACACATATATATATCCCATTAATATACATGAAACAAGTCAGAGAAAAAGGCAAATACCATATGATTTCACTTACATGTGGAATCTAAAAAATAAATGAATGAACAAATAAATTTGTAAGTACAGAGAACAAACAGGTATTGCCAGAGGGGAGGGAGGTGGAGGGATGAGAGAAATTAGATAAAGGTGATAAAGACAGACATCACAAATAAATAGGTTGCAGGGATGAAAAATACAGCATAGGGAATATGGGCAGTAATATTTTAAACATTTTGTATGGTGACAGATGGTAACTACACTTATTGTGATGAGCATTTTGTAATGTATATAATTGTCTAATCACTATGGTGCCACCTGAAAACTGATTTAATACTGTGTGTCAATTATACTTTAATAAAAAACCAAAATCTTAAATTTCTCCTGTGTTAAGTAAAATAGATGCTTAATAATTATTTGTTTTTACTAAATAAAAGAAAGAAAAAAATACAGTTTAAGTAGGTCAGTGGAACTTTGGGCCAACAGGTAGTGGAGGGAAGGAAAAATATCCATTGCCAAAATGCAGCTAGAATGGAGGCAGAGTTAAAGTATAATTAGTAATTTAATGCAAATTTTCTATCCTTTTGGAAAATTAAAGCTGCAGCAATTCTCCTTGGGCATAAACAAATACTCAAATTTGGATTGTTCAGAAAAAGAAATGATTAAATAATTCTTGCTTGTAGAATACAGTTCAAAAGTATATACCTCATTTCCCATAAGAGCTCCAGTGACTCTTCTAGAGACTCAGAACTTGGTTTTATGGTGAGGAGAATTTTGTTTATTCATCAGTGAAAATGTGGTATGGACTTACTATATACCAGACACTATGCTGGGTGTGAGATAGTCAAAGTGAAACAGAACATAGTTCCTGCCTTCTAGGTGCTTGTTGTTCAAAGGAATTTCATAAAATGTCTAATAGATTGAGAAATAATTGAAAAATGCTTATGTATTATATAGATATGTAAATATATGTAATATATAAATTGATATCCTGAATTATAGTGTAAGAAAAATTTAAATCATATTTTGTTTCCAACTTTTGGATATGCAAAAATTTATTAAAATGAAACTCTTGAGAATCTCTATGTATATTTATATATATCCACATCCATATATTGTTATTTTTATCCTTGGATTAATTTGGCAGTAAATTGTGAGATTATTGCTTTTAAATATATAGTATCAAAACATTCATTTTTAAGAGTATATTTTTTGTATTTTGAGTAAAGCAAATTATGAATTATTGCCTATTCTTATAGATTTGACCCTATTTTAGTTTTTTATTCTGTGTACATTAAGAACAGTAGGTTGAGATGGATCTATAGGGAGATCCTTTGAAATCATCACTCTTTGATATGAAGTTAATTGGCTCAGACATTAAAATGTACCTTATAGTCTTCAAGGAAACTTCTTTTTCAGTTACATTATTTTGCCTAAACATGTTGAAAGATAGCTTTTAATTACATGTGTGGTAATAGCTAATTGGACACATGAATTATATTTAAGAGAAAGAAGACATCCATGATTACTCTCCAGGTTGCCAATTTCTGGGTGACCTACATATATGTATGTATTCTATATATGTCTAAAATATGTACATATCTATAGAAAACATCCTTTGTTGTATGGTAAATGTAACAAAGGGTTCTTAGAGTAGTTCACTGACTACTTACTTCCTCTGGAGCATAAAGGAGACATGAAGGTAAAGAGAATGAAGCTTACTTAGCAAAATATTCAGAGGGGGTACTAAAGAAGATGTTCATGTACTGCAAGTTTTTTAAAAAACAAAAAGAGCAAACAAGAATGAAAGTATCAGTAATAAGATCAACCATACAAAGGGGAGCAAGATTTGGATTTACATTCCAGTGTTATCGCCCACATGTCAAGCTTGGAATAATTAAACAGTAAGTGATTTTTCATCTAGAGTCCAGGCAACTGAAGAAATTTATGAGGATGAAGGCTATTTAGTGGATGTCATAGTGCTAGGCATTTTCATTAGTTTAAATTAGAAATGAAACAAGGAAGTGATGTTATGTAGAATATCTATGAAAGGAAGAAAGGAATGTCCAAGGAGAGGACAAGAATCATTACAAAGAGGCAAAATGCCCTTTCTTATTAAAAAAACTACTCAGTGCACTTGAAGTTATAATTAATATCTTATTTTTTTTCTCATAGTGGAAAGCTCATGATGGTATTATTTTAAAAGTAGATTGGAATTCAGTGAATGACCTAATTTTATCTGCTGGCGAAGACTGTAAATATAAGGTTTGTAATGTTTGAATTTATCATCTGGTTGAAATAATCAAATTTAGGTGAAAAGTATTTAGCATATAAGAATATTCTTTTAGCCATATCTTTTAACTCTAATTTTTTTTTTGTTGTTTTTTGAGAGGGCATCTCTCATATTTATTGATCAAATGGTTGTTAACAACAATAAAATTCTGTATAGGGGACTCAATGCTCAATGCACAATAATTAATCCACCCCAGACCTAATTCTTGTCATCTCCAATCTTTTGAAGCATAGCGAACAAGTTCTTACATGGTGAACAAATTCTTACATAGTGAGTAAGTTCTTACATGGTGAACAGTACAAGGGCAGTCATCACAAAAACTTTCGGTTTTGATCACGCATTATGAACTATAAATAATCAGGTCAAATATGAATATTCGTTTGATTTTTTTTTAATTTAATTTAATTTTTTTATTTTTATTTAATTAATTTTTTTTTTGAGAGGGCATCTCTCATATTTATTGATCAAATGGTTGTTAACAACAATAAAATTCAGTATAGGGGGGTCAACGCTCAATGTACAATCATTAATCCATCTCAAGCCTAATTCTCGTCAGTCTCCAATCTTCTGAAGCATAACGAACAAGTTCTTACATGGTGAACGAATTCTTACATAGTGAATAAATTCTTACATGGTGAACAGTACAAGGGCAGTCATCACAGAAACTTTCGGTTATGATCATGCATTATGACCTATAAACAATCAGGTCAAATATGAATATTCGTTTGATTTTTGTACTTGATTTATATGTTGATCCCACATTTCTCCTATTATTATTATTATTTTTATTTTTAATAAAATGCTGAAGTGGTAGGTAGATGCAAGATAAAGGTAGAAAACATAGTTTAGTGCTGTAAGAGGGCAAATGTAGATGATCAGATGATCAGGTGTGTGCCTATGGACTAAGTATTAATCCAGGCTAGACAAGGGCAGCAAGACATCCACGGATGCAGAAGATTTCTCTCAAAGCAGGAGGGGTGAGGTTCAGAGCCTCACCTCTGTTGATCCCCAAATTCTCACCTGATGGCCCCCCTGCGACTGTGCCTGTCTTATGTTGTTCCTCCCTTGAGGAATCTTACCCATCTCTGGCTAACCAGTCATCTTCCGGGGCCATACAGGGAAATGTAAAGTTGGTAAGTGAGAGAGAAGCCATATTGTTTGCAAAGGTTAGCTTTTTACTTCTTTGCAGATTTATGCCCTGTGGCTTCTATGCCCAGCATTTGTCTTGAGGTATCTGTACCACCTGGAGGAATTATGATACTCGGTAAATTCGATATGAGGCACGAATTCTATTTAAGGGTTGTAATTAGGAAGGAAGAAGAAAAGCTATAGATGTAGCATATGAAGGAAACATGGGAGGATTGATTATTTCTTTGACATATCTTCTTGTATAGTACCTTAAGTATGTATAGGTTCTAAACTACTAACTAATTTGCACACACATATTAACATAATAGGAATACGGTGACATAAACAAAGCAAATCTATAATTACCATCCATCTCCAGTGAAGCCAAGAAAACCATTTAGGCACCCTAGGCATTTGTGAAAATTTATCTATGATATGATAGATATTGTCCAACTGTACTTGAACCATCAGACAAATTAAAGCAGCCCATTTCTGGGATCTGTTCACATCCCATATGTTCTTTTAACCATAGATAGTCTATAGTAATGAGATTTTGGAGTGCTACAACTTGCACCCCTCCCAACTCCTGGTTGAGTTCCAACAGTACAGATCCTGTCAAATTCGTTGTCGCACTGTATGCACATGCCAGCCTAGACATCTCCCTCCTCATTCCTATGGCAAGTCCAGGAGACGGTGGGCTGGATGCAGCCACAACCACAGCATCGTCCGGATACCTGTGGAGGCTTTTTGATGATCATCCCCCGGCACAAGTCCTCCAGAGAGTGCTGATGCCAGAAGCTCCTCCTCATATCGTATCTTAGTTCATTTTCTGGGTATCCAAGCTATGCCTTGATCTTCTGCATAGAAACAAACAGACCCTTTGCCCACACTTTGACATGCCCTCTATACCACTGTGCAGAACTCATTGGAGGTCAGCACACAGTAACTGCTTTTTTTTTTTTTTTTTTTAATTAAGAGAAAGGAATATTATCAGAAAAGAGTACCTCCATAGCTGATCATCTGACACCCTTTAAGTGATCAACATTAAGGATATTTAAAGCATGCGTTGATCTTTGATTTACCAATAGTTTTATCCTGTCAAGGAGTAATCCCCCTTTTCTTTCTGTCTTTCTTTCTTTTTTTTTTTTTTTTTTAATTTTTAATCTACACTTACATGAAGAATACTATGTTTACTATGCTCTCCCCTATATCAGGTCCCCCCTAACAACCACATTACAGTTACTGTCCATCAGCTTAGCAAAATGTTGTAGAGTCACTACTTGTCCTCTCTGTGTTGTGCAGCCCACCCTCCCCTTTCTCCCTCCCCCCCATGCATGCTAATCTTAATACCCCCCTTCTTCTCCCCCCCCCCCCCCCCCCCCCCCCGCTTATCCCTCCCTGCCCACCCATCCTCCCCAGTTCCTTTCCCTTTGGTACCTGTTAGTTCATTTTTGGGTTCTGTAATTCCACTGCTGTTTTGTTCCTTCAGTTTTTCCTTTGTTTTTATACTCCTCAGATGAGTGAAATCATTTGGTATTTCTCTTTCTCCGCTTGGCTTATTTCATTGAGCATAATACTCTCCAGCTCCATCCATGTTGCTGCAAATGGTTGGATTTTTCCACTTCTTATGGCTGAGTAGTATTCCATTGTGTATATGTACCACATCTTCTTTATCCATTCATCTACCGATGGACATTTAGGTTGCTTCCAATTCTTGGCTATTGTAAATAGTGCTGCGATAAACATAGGAGTGCATCTGTCTTTCTCAAACTTGATTGCTGCGTTCTTAGGGTAAATTCCTAGGAGTGGAATTCCTGGGTCAAATGGTAGGTCTGTTTAGAGCATTTTGATGCACCTCCATACTGCTTTCCACAATGGTTGAACTAATTTACATTCCCACCAGCAGTGTAGGAGGGTTCCCCTTTCTCCACAGCCTCGCCAACATTTGTTGTTGTTTGTCTTTTGGATAGCAGCCATCCTTACTGGTGTGAGGTGATACCTCATTGTAGTTTTAATTTGCATTTCTCTGATAATTAGCGATGTGGAGCATCTTTTCATGTGTCTGTTGGCCATCTGTATTTCTTTTTTGGAGAACTGTCTGTTCAGTTCCTCTGCCCATTTTTTTATTGGGTTATTTGTTTTTTATTTGTTGAGGCGTGTGAGCTCTTTATATATTCTGGATGTCAAGCCTTTATCGGATGTGACATTTTCAAATATATTCTCCCATACTGTAGGGTTCCTTTTTGTTCTATTGATGGTGTCTTTCGCTGTACAGAAGCTTTTCAGCTTAATGTAGTCCCACTTGCTCATTTTTGCTGTTGTTTTCCTTGCCCGGGAAGATATGTTCAAGAAGAGGTCACTCATGTTTATGTCTAAGACGTTTTTGCCTATGTTTTTTTCCAAGAGTTTCATGGTTTCATGACTTACATTTAGGTCTTTGATCCATTTTGAGTTTACCTTTGTATATGGGGTTAGACAATGGTCCAGTTTCATTCTCCTACATGTAGCTGTCCAGTTTTGCCAGCACCATCTGTTGAAGAGACTGTCATTTCGCCATTGTATGTCCATGTCTCCTTTATCAAATATTAATTGACCATATATGTTTGGGTTAATGTCTGGGGTCTCTAATCTGTTCCACTGGTCTGTGGCTCTGTTCTTGTGCCAGTACCAAATTGTCTTGATTACTATGGCTTTGTAGTAGAGCTTGAAGTTGGGGAGTGAGATCCCCCCTACTTTATTCTTCTTTTTCAGGATTGCTTTGGCTATTTGGGGTCTTTGGTGTTTCCATATGAATTTTTGAATTATTTGTTCCAATTCATTGAAGAATGTTGCTGGTAATTTGAGAGGGATTGCATCAAATCTGTATATTGCTTTGGGCAGGATGGCCATTTTGACGATATTAATTCTTCCTAGCCATGAGCATGGGATGAGTTTCCATTTATTAGTGTCCCCTTTAATTTCTCTTAAGAGTGACTTGTAGTTTTCAGAGTATAAGTCTTTCACTTGTTTGGTTAGGTTTATTCCTAGGTATTTTATTCTTTTTGATGCAATGGTGAATGGAATTGTTTTCCTGATTTCTCTTTCTATTGATTCACTGTTAGTGTATAGGAAAGCTACAGATTTCTGTGTGTTAATTTTGTATCCTGCAACTTTGCTGTATTCCGATATCAGTTCTAGTAGTTTTGGAGTGGAGTCTTTAGGGTTTTTTATGTACAGTATCATATCATCTGCAAATAGTGACAGTTTAACTTCTTCTTTACCAATCTGGATTCCTTGTATTTCTTTGTTTTGTCTGATTGCCGTGGCTAGGACCTCCAGTACTATGTTAAATAACAGTGGGGAGAGTGGGCATCCCTGTCTGGTTCCCGATCTCAGAGGAAATGCTTTCAGCTTCTCGCTGTTCAGTATAATGCTGGCTGTGGGTTTATCATATATGGTCTTTATTATGTTGAGGTACTTGCCCTCTATTCCCAATTTGCTGAGAGTTTTTATCATGAATGGATGTTGAATTTTGTCAAATGCTTTTTCAGCATCTATGGAGATGATCATGTGGTTTTTGTCTTTCTTTTTGTTGATGTGGTGGATGATGTTGATGGATTTTCGAATGTTGTACCACCCTTGCATCCCTGGGATGAATTCCACTTGGTCATGGTGTATGATCCTTTTGATATACTGTTGAATTCTGTTTGCTAATATTTTATTGAGTATTTTTGCATCTACATTCATCAGGGATATTGGTCTGTAATTTTCTTTTTTGGTGGGGTCTTTGCCTGGTTTTGGTATTAGGGTGATGTTGGCCTCATAGAGTGAGTTTGGGAGTATTCCCTCTTCTTCTATTTTGTGGAACACTTTAAGGAGAATGGGTATTATGTCTTCTCTGTGTGTCTGATAAAATTCCGAGGTAAATCCATCCGGCCCCAAGGTTTTGTTCTTGGGTAGTTTTTTGATTACTGTTTCAATTTCTTTGCTTGTAATTGGTTTGTTTAACTTTTGTGTTTCTTCCTTGGTCAGTCCTGGGAGGTTGTATTTTTCTAGGAAGTTGTCCATTTCTTCTAGGTTTTCCAGCTTGTTGGCATATAGGTTTTCATAGTAGTCTTTAATAATTCTTTGTATTTCTGTGGAGTCTGTCGTGATTTTTCCATTCTCATTTCTGATTATGTTGATTTGTGTTGACTCTCTTTTTCTCTTAATAAGTTGGGCTAGAGGCTTATCTATTATGTTTATTTTCTCAAAGAACCAGCACTTGGTTTCGTTGATTTTTGCTATTGTTTTATTCTTCTCAATTTTGTTTATTTCTTCTCTGATCTTTATTATGTCCCTCCTTCTGCTGACTTTAGGCCTCATTTGTTCTTCTTTTTCCAGTTTTAATAATTGTGATGTTAGACTATTCATTTGGGATTGTTCTTCCTTCTTCAAGTGTGCCTGGATTGCTATATACTTTCCTCTTAAGACTGCTTTCGCTGCATCCCACAGAAGTTGGGGCTTAGTGTTGTTGTTGTCATTTGTTTCTATATATTCCTTGATCTCTATTTTGATTTGTTCATTGATCCATTGATTATTTAGTAGCATGTTGTTAAGCCTCCATGTGTTTGTGAGCCTTTTTGTTTTCTTTGTAGAATTTATTTCTACTTTCATACCTTTGTGGTCTGAAAAATTGGTTGGTAGAATTTCAATATTTTGGAATTTACTGAGGCTCTTTTTGTGAGCTAGTATGTGGTCTATTCTGGAGAATGTTCCATGTGCACTTGAGAAGAATGTATATCCTGTTGCTTTTGGATGTAGAGTTCTATAGATGTCTATTAGGTCCATCTGTTCTAGTGTGTTGTTCAGTGCCTGTGTGTCTTTACTTATTTTCTGCCCGGTAGATCTATCCTTTGGGGTGAGTGGTGTGTTGAAGTCTCCTACAATGAATGCATTGCAGTCTATTTCCGTCTTTAGTTCTGTTAGTATTTGCTTCACATATGCTGGTGCTCCTGTATTGGGTGCATATATATTTAGAATGGTTATATCCTCTTGTTGGACTGAGCCCTTTATCATTATGTAGTATCCTTCTTTATCTCTTGTTACTTTCTTTGTTTTGAAGACTATTTTGTCTGATATTAGTACTGCAACCCCTGCTTTCTTCTCACTGTTGTTTGCCTGAAATATGTTTTTCCATCCCTTGACTTTTAGTCTATGCTTATCTTTGGGTTTAAGGTGTGTTTCTTGTAAGCAGCATATAGATGGGTCTTGCTTTTTTATCCATTCTATTACTCTATGTCTTTTGATTGGTGCATTAAGTCCATTTACATTTAGGGTGACTATTGAGAGATATGTACTTATTGCCATTGCAGGCTTTAGATTCGTGGTTACCAAAGGTTCAAGGTTAGCTTCTTTAGTATCTTACTGCCTAACTTAGCTCGCTTATTGAGCTGTTATATACACTGTCTGGAGATTCTTTTCTTCTCTCCCTTCTTATTCCTCCTCCTCCATTCTTCATATGTTGTGTGTTTTGTTCTGTGCTCTTTTTAGGGGTGCTCCCATCTAGAGCAGTCCCTGTAGGATGCCCTGTAGAGGTGGTTTGTGGGAAGCAAATTCCCTCAGCTTTTGCTTTTCTGGGAATTGTTTAATCCCGCCATCATATTTAAATGATAGTCGTGCTGGATACAGTATCCTTGGTTCAAGGCCCTTCTGTTTCATTGCATTAAGTATATCATGCCATTCTCTTCTGGCCTGTAGGGTTTCTGTCGAGAAGTCTGATGTTAGCCTGATGGGTTTTTCTTTATAGGTGACCTTTTTCTCTCTAGCTGCCTTTAAAACTCTTTCCTTGTCCTTGATCCTTGCCATTTCAATTACTATGTGTCTTGGTGTTGTCCTCCTTGGATCCTTTCTGTTGGGAGTTCTGTGTAATTCCATGGTCTGTTCGATTAGTTCCTCCCCCAGTTTGGGGAAGTTTTCAGCAATTATTTCTTCAAAGAGACTTTCTATCCCTTTTCCTCTTTCTTCTTCTTCTGGTATCCCTATAATACGAATATTATTCCTTCTGGCTTGGTCACATATTTTTCTTAGTGTTGTTTCATTCCTGGAGATCCTTTTATCTCTCTCTATGTCAGCTTCTATACGTTCCTGTTCTCTGGCTTCTATTCCTTCAATCGCCTCTTGCATCTTATCCATTCTGCTTATAAATCCTTCCAGGGATTGTTTCACTTCTGTGATCTCCTTCCTGACATCTGTGATCTCCTTCCGGACTTCATCCCACTGCTCTTGCATTTTTCTCTGCATCTCATCCCATTGCTCTTGCATTTTTCTCTGCATCTCATCCCATTGTTCTTGCATTTTTCTCTGCATCTCTGTCAGCATGTTCATGATTTTTATTTTGAATTCTTTTTCAGGAGGACTAGTTAGGTCTGTCTCCCTCTCAGGTGTTGTCTCTGTGATCTTTGTCTGCCTGTAGTTTTGCCTTTTCATGGTGATAGAGATAGTTTGCAGAGCTGGTACAAGTGACCGCTGGAAGAGCTTCCCTTCTTGTTGGTTTGTGGCCTTCTCCTGGGAGAATAGCAACCTCTAGTGGCTTGTGCTGGGCAGCTGTGCGCAGACAGGGCTTCTGCTTCCTGCCCAGTTGCTATGGGGTTTATCTCCGCTGTTGCTGTGGGCTTGGCCTGGCTGGGGCTGTTCCTCCAAAATGGTGGAGCCCCGTTGGAGGGGGAGCGGCCGGGAGGCTATTTATCTCCGTGAGGGGCCTCTGTGCTCCCTGCTGCCCAGGGGGTTAGAGTGCCCAGAGATCCCCAGATTCCCTGCCTCTGGTCTAAGTGACCTGTCCTGCCCTTTAAGACTTCCAAAAAGCACTCTCCAAACCAAAACAACTACAGCAACAATGAGAGAGGGAACAGAAAGAAAATAAAAGGAAAAAACACGCGATTTTTTTTTTTGTCCTCAGGTGCCGGTCCCAGGCACCCGCTCACTGGTCCTGCTGCCCTGTCTCCCTAGCACCAGGGTCCCTGTCCTTTCAAGGCTTCCAAAAAGCACCCACCCACTGGTCCCGCAGGGAATGAACACTCGATATTTTTTGTCCTCAGGCGCTGGTCCCAGGCACCCGCTCACCAGTCCCGCCGCTCTGCCTCCCCAGCACCGGGGTCCCCGTCCCTTTAAGGCTTCCAAAAAGCACTCGCCAAAAAGAGAGAAGAAAAGGGGAAAAACGCGCGATTTCCTCCGTCCTCAGGTGCCGGTCTCAGGCACCCGCCCACCGGTCCCACAGGGAAAAACGCGGGATATTCTTTGTCCTCATGTGCCGGTCCCAGGCACCCACTCACCAGTCCCGCCGCCCTGCCTCCCTAGCACCGGGGTCCCTGTCCCTTTTAGGCTTCCAAAAAGCACTCGCAAAAAAGAGAAAAAAAAAAGGGGAAAAACGCACGATTTCCTCTGTCCTCAAGTGCCGGTCTCAGGCACCCGCCCACCGGTCCCACAGGGAAAAACGTGGGATATTCTTTGTCCTCAGGCGCCTGTCCCAGGCACCCGCTCACCAGTCCCGCCACCCTGCCTCCCTAGCACCGGGGTCCCTGTCCCTTTAAGGCTTCCAAAAAGCACTCGCCAAAAAAAACCCGCTCCGGTTTCTTTCCACCCGCCGGGAGCCGGGGGGAGGGGCGCTCGGGTCCCGCTGGGCCGGGGCTTGTATCTTACCCCCTTCGCAAGGCGCTGGGTTCTTGCAGGTGTAGATGTGGTCTGGATGTTGTCCTGTGTCCTGTGGTCTCTATTTTAGGAAGATTTTTCTTTGTTATATTTTCATAGCTCTATGTGTTTTTGGGAGGAGATTTCCACTGCTCTACTCACGCCGCCATCCTGGCTCTGTCCCCCTTTTAACTAATTTTAGCCATATTTTTTAACTCTAATAGTTTAGAAAATTGTTATTTTATAATTTTAAGTGGTATTTTAAAGTGTTGGCTTTCTCATTGGCCAATCTCATTAACTTATATAGAATTTGATTTAATGAGCAGCAACATAAATAAAACTCCTATTTTTGTGACTATTCAAATCAACTCAGGGTTTTAAAAATTAACCTTACTGGTTCATTAAATTTTTTATCAGCTAGAGACCAAAATAATTTGTGAGAAAGAGAAAGATTTAATGTACCTATAGTTAGAGAAAATTTAATTGAAATAAATTCCTTTAGGGAAAGTTGATAGAGCACTTGGCAAAAAATTTCAGCAAAAAACTGAACATCTTAAAACTTTATTTTTATATTAAAAAAGTAAAGGTTTAAAATGAGTAGGTTTTATGATTAAGCAAAGATTTAGTAAAATCTGAAAATTATGACGCTATGATAAAATATTTTTTCAGACATTTAGGTTTCAGGGTCTACAGCTCCCACACCCTTTTGTGATAGACATGGAATTGCTAATATTATAAAGTGATGATTCCTAATTGTTTGATACCTTACTGGAGGGCAAACTTGTTTGTATAACGTAGTGACCATTATAAAATATTTCAAAATTTGCTTTTGTAGGTATGGGATAGTTATGGCCGCCCGCTGTATAATTCACACCCTCATGAGCATCCTATTACCTCAGTTGCCTGGGCTCCAGATGGAGAATTATTTGCTGTTGGATCGTTTCATACTTTACGCTTGTGTGATAAAACTGGGGTAAGTTATAATGGTGAGCAATCACAAATGTGCGTTCTTAAATGTAGTAATGTATAACACACCAGGTTCTCAATCTTCAAAAATATTTTCAATGAATGCATTTGTGTCTTTCTGATTTGTTGTCTTAATATACTGGTTCAGTCCATTCCAGATTTATGGGACTATACAAATTTGAACTCTACTATTTGTCTTTCTGGAAATACTTATTTTAAGCAAAATTGTAAAAGAAAGTAAAGTAGTTAGTTAAAGTATTAAGATTTATGTCCAATCAGTATGGAGAGTTCAGTTTTAAACTTTTTTCCATCGATATGTTTCATACAAAAATTCTGGTCACGTATTTCTCGTAAGGAATTGGTAATAAATTTTTTAAGTGTTCATTTCAAAACCAAAGGACTTTGGTTTTTGTCAATAATTCATGTTTGAATACATGTGAGATTTATTCCTCACAAGAGAAGGTACTCTTCATACAAATTCTATTTAGAACTTAGGCAAACAGCCAAGCTCCATAACATTCATGTAACTGTGCTTGAAGAATGAATCTTTTCATCAGAGTGCTCCAGAAGCAGCAGCTTTATCTGAGTGGGACTATTCCATATTATTCCTATGAGGAAATCTCATAGGATTCTGTGGCTTATTTTCCTCAAATCCAAAATAAAACAATTAACTTAGAATTTTTAGAGCTTTATAAATGATTTATTAGGTTTTCTGGTTACTTGTTTTTCTATCATATAGAATATAACATCCTCTGCCTGGCTTTAGAAGTCTGAATCCTGGTGCCATTAAACCTATTCAGTCATTACCCCCAACAATTCCTGTTGGCAGGGAGGATAGATTAGAGAGGAGGTAAACTGGAGGCAGGGTGGCTAATAAGAAGCTATTGCAGTAGTTCAAGAAAGTGATGTTGGCCTGAATAATAAATAGGGAATAGCAGCAGGGATGGGGAGAAGTAAACAGTTTCAGGAGAAAAATTCTTGCTATAAAAAGAAGAATCAAGAATAATGACATGGATTTTAATATGAGTACCTTACTGTCTGAGTGTTGGGCTGAAAATAATGCCCTCTTATGGTATGATGTAATTTGCACTGGCTTTGTGTGATATAATTTTTTTAGATTCCTGTGCAGTCATTACAATAACAAATCAAGTTACTTAAATTTCAGCATTTGTAAGTATCACCTGGGTGTTGCCAAAATATATATCCTTGGGCCTCCTTTGCAACATAATGAATCAAAATCTCAGGAGAGCAGGGCCCATGGAGTTGTATTTTTAAGAAGTACCCTGGTTGTTATCTTTATGAGGTGTTCCTCAGACCGTCCTTGAAGGAACACTTAAATAAAACCTGTTAGTGTTTGATATTCCTTCTCAGTTATGAAAGTAATTCTTGCCCTGCTATAGAAAGAATAATTTTAAATGAAATAGTAAATGATAATATAAGTGATAGTAGAGGGTAGTCTAATTGAAAAGATCAAGGTTTTTTTTAATCTTATGTTCCTTTATTCTGCTGACACTTCCTTAGCATCTGGGTCATTTAAAAATATTTTGGAACTATAATTCTTTTCATCTCTCTCATAATCTGTAATTAAACTTGTATAATTAATAGTAGTAATTTACCCAGGGTCATATTTTGGGGCTGAATTTCAGTATTAGATATTATAAGAATCTGGTCCTCAAGAAGTATCTGTATCCTGTCATTTTGCTGCAGGGAGAGTGTTTATATTATGTGACTAATGTGTGTAATGATATACTTTAATTATCTAAATTGATCCTTCAGAATAACTAGTTAAAAATACTATTGCAGTATTCACAGATTTACCAATGAGTTTTTATTTTGTTTCATTTCTGCTTTGCATATTTTCACATAAAACATTTGGAACTCTTTCATTCAGTTGTTCTTTTTTGCATGATTTTTATTAATCATTTAGTGTCAATATATATATTGATTTCTTCAAACCTTTCCAGAGGATAATTTGACATCATGTATCAGAAACCCAAGAAATTTACATTACATTCACCCAGCAACTTCAGTTCTAGGAATTTATCCTACAGAAATAAGAAGATAAAGAATGCTCAAAAGTATTATTGATAGTTTAACAAGAACAAAAAACAAAAACAAATGAAAACCAATCCAAATATCCAACACTAAAACATTCGACTTAATTATGGGATATACATTATCATGAATTACTATTTAGCTATTAAAAATGACAATCTGCTTTCATAATGCTATGAAAAGTTTATGTAAGGTATACATATAGTCAGAAGAAAAAACTAGTTACAAATTTTATACATACGATGGTCCTATTTGTTTTTTTTAACCTATTCCCCCCTTCCTTCCCCTGTGGCAACTACCAGTCCGTTCTGTATTTATAGTCTATTTCTCTATCATTTGTTAGTTTTTTTAGATTCTGTATGTAAGTGATATCATGTGATATTTCTCTTTGTCTAAGTTATTTCACTTAACATAATATCCTGTAGGTCCATCCATATTGTCACAAATGGTAAGATTTCATTTTTTTTAAATGACTGAGTAGTATTCTGTTGTATACCACATCTTTTTTATTCATCTATCAGACATTTAGGTTGTTTCCATATTTTGGCTATTGTAAATAATGCTGTGATAAACATAGGGGTGCATGTATCTTTTTGGATTAGTGATTTTGTGTCCTTGGGGTAAATTCCCAGTGGTGGAATTACTAGATCATATGCATTTCTATTTATAGTTTTATGAGGAACCCCCATACTGTTTTTCATAGTGGCTGCACCAGTTTACATTCCCACCAGCAATGTATGAGTTTTCCCTTTTCTCCACATCCTTGCCAACCCTGGTTATTTCTTGCTTTGTTGATATTAGCCATTCTGACTTGTTGTGAGGTGATACCTCATTGTGGTTTGATTTGCATTTCCCTGATGATTAGTGATGTTAAACATCTTTTCCTGTTGGCCATCTGTATATCTTCTTTGGAAAATATTTTTTCAGTTCCTCTGCTCATTTTTTAATTAGATTTTTTGTTTTTCTGGTGCTGAGTTGTAGGAGTTCTTTATATATTTTGGATATTAATCCCTTCTCAGATATATCATTTGTAAGTATCTTCTTCCATTCAATAGGTTGCCTTTTTGGTTTGTTGATGGTTACCTTTGCTTTGCAGAAGTTTTTTAGTTTGATGTAGTCCCACTTGTTTATTTTTGCTTTTGCTGCCTTTGTTTGGGAGACATATCCAGAAGAAAATGACTAATGCTAACTTTCAAGAGTTTACTGTCTGTGTTTTCTTCTTCAAGGCTTAAGGGTTCAGGCCTTCAATCCATTTTGAGTTTGTTTTTTTTTTGTGGATGGTGTAAGACAGTGATCCATTTTCAGTCTCTTGCATGGAGCTGTCCAGTTTTCCAACACCATTTATTGAAGAGATTGTCTTCAGGATAGTCCTATTTGTATAAAGTGTATGTGTCTATATATATGAATAGAAAAATAGTCTGATAAAATATAATACATTTTTATCTCTGTCAGTTGAAATTATAGGTGATTTTAAAAGTTTTTTTGCATATCTGTATTTTCTAAAATTTGTTTTGTGTAATTTTTAAAGAGGAAAAACTAAATTATCCCTTAATTTTATTTTGCTTACAAAAATCATTTAATTCAGCTTTCACTCCTTATTAAAAATGCTTTCTGAAGCCATTTAATTTTTTTAGATATATGTAACATGGAAAATTATTTTTAAAGTGATATACAAATGCCACAAGTCAAAAAACAAATTACCCATATAAGTACTTTATGCACATCTTTTTAAAAAATGCTGAGCAGACATTGCCCATGTGGAGTTTACTTGTTGCTAAGGCAGATATTAAATGATTAATTACACACAGTTTATTACAATTGTAATAAATTTTACAAGGAGGTTCCCAGTAACGGGAACTAATCTATTTGGAGGGTCAAGGCAAGTTAGTGTGATGAAAGGTAAGAGCAGTACTTAAGACATTCTTCGTCTTTTCTGCTTACCAAAGTGTTGTCAACTTGGAG
Source organism: Manis javanica (assembly GCF_040802235.1). Classification (NCBI taxonomy): domain Eukaryota; kingdom Metazoa; phylum Chordata; class Mammalia; order Pholidota; family Manidae; genus Manis; species Manis javanica. The sequence goes on from NC_133158.1 coordinate 143,761,464, forward strand.
TAGAAGATTTAAGTCAGCTGGTGCTGGATTCTTTCTCACACAATCATTAATATCCTGAAAAAACCTGCTAAGGCTCATTTTAAGAAGCAAGTATATATTCTCTTCAACCTGAAAATGTCACTCTTAAATGAAACTCCTTGTTTCTTTTTGTTTTGTAATCTATAACTTAAAGTTGTAATTAATCATAGTAATCATTTATCCAGGGCCACATTTTGTGGAGGAATTTTAGTATTAGATATAAGAATCTAGTCTTCAGGAAGGAGCCGTACCCTAACATTTGCTACAAATTTATCAGATTTCTATTTGGGGAGCCCTTCCTAAATTTTTAGTTGAGTGCAATGTTTCTTAATTAACATCTTATTAAAAATTTTTATCTAGGCTTCCTTGACAGAAATTGGATAGTAATTTTGTAGTACAAGCTTTGAAGAATGATGTTGATATAAACTTGTAGATTATCTGTAAAATATTAAGCCTAGAAGAAAGTTATTTTTGTAAACTTTTTCTTTTAATTTTTTAAAGAAATATTTCTAGTAGGGAGAAAAAAGCTTGGATGCTTGGAGGCTGTTAATAATAGATTAGGTTTTGGTCTGAATGCATTTCTTATTATGCAAGTATGTAACTAGGTTGATGAGAGGAATATTTGAAAAAGAAGACATTTTTATGTTTTTTGAATAAGAACAGTACTGCAACTCAGTTATTGTACAATTAATCTAGTATTCCCATTAACTTTCATCATGAAATTGGATTTGTCTTTTTAAATCTCTCACTAAGCTATAGGAAACTCTGGTTCCGGTTTATATTTATTTAAGCAGGCAGTTCCCTGTATTGGTTCAGAACTCGTCCTGGTTCACTTTTGTGGACTGTGTTCAAATATCAGTTTCATTTTCAGAGCCATTGCAATACTGTTCTGATCTGCCCTGCTTGTTTTCAACCCAGAGGCAGATTTGAAATCTAGGTAGTAATCCATACTTCAGTTCAGTTGTCATAGTTTACTAAGTTGACTCTAGCCAGTTGCATGTATGGGCTGCTTGATGGTGATCCAAGGACCTCAGACAAAGATTTAGAGGATACGTTTCTCCAGCACCCGCCTGTCTGTCATTGTACTCCGGCTCCTGAGAGTGGGAGTTGGGTGCTGGCCATTTGCTGTCAGCACAAACTAGGGCCAATAGGGTCCTCATCAGACAGTCTCTACTGTGCTCACTGGAAAGGGCCACAGCTGCTTATTCCAGGGCTAGAGTGGTCTGACAGGGTTCCACCTCCTTGTCCCTGCAGTACCATGTGAGGAAGTGAAAAGGGGTGCCACCTCTGCTCTTTGTGAGCACAGAGTGGGAATGTTCCATAGGACTCCATCCCACTGTCTCCACAGCATGCAGTATCTAGATGTGTGCCAGAGTAGGATAGTTATGTCAGAAAGGTCCTATCCTGCAGGACCCACCTCCAGCTGGTCTTTTGGCCAGAGAGAGTGGGCAATATTTGGTGCTTATTTTGTTTCACATACTACTTAGAGTTAATATTATATACCATTTTATATAAAATGGAAGAATCTTGCATCCATATAGTTCCATTTACATACTTCTCCTTTATGCTATAGTTGTCATAATATTTATGACAGTATGTATAATCTATTGCAGTATAATTTTTTCTTTAAAAAGCCATATTCATTTTAAAGACACTAAGAGAAAGAAGAAAGGTAGTCTTTCATATTTACCTAAATGTTTAATGTTTCTAGTGTTCTTCATTTTTTCCTGAAGATCCTACTTTCCTTCTGATATAATTTTCCTTTAGACTAAAAGTCTTCCTTAGGTATATCTTATAGTATGAATCTTCTAGTGATGGACTTTTTTACTTTTTGTTTATCTAAAAATGTCTTTATCTCCTCTTCATTCTTGTAGGACATTTTTACTGGATTTAGAATTCTGGACTGACAGATTTTTTTTTTCTTTCAGCACTTTATTTTTATTTATTTATTTATTTATTTGCAAGTCAGCAGTGTTTGTTTACTGAAAGGCCTTAAGTGGTTCCATCCTTTTTTTTATTTTTATTTTTATTAAGGTATCATTGATATACACTCTTATGAAGGTTTCACATGAAAAATATTGTGGTTACTACATTCACCCATATTATCAAGTCCCCCCCATACCCCACCTGTCCATCAGTGTAGTAAGATGCCACAGTCACTACTTGTCTTCTCTGTTCTATATGGTGTCCTCCTGAAAAGAGGCATTTACCTCTGGCTGCTTTGCAGATTTTCTTTGTCTTTGGTTTCCAGCAGCTTTATGGTATAGATTTTCTTTGTATTTGTCTTGTTTGGGGTTCTCTATACTTCTTGAATATGTAAATTTGTAATTTCACCAAACTTGGGTAAATTTTGGCTGTTATTTTTTTCAGATAATTTTTTTCTTCCTGTTCTCTCTTCTCTCACTAGCTGGAAGTCCAATTACAAATTCTTCAGAAGTTTGATATTGTCCCACAGGTCAACAAGGCTCTGTTCATATTTCTTCAGTTTTTTTTTCACCTCAGATTTCTAATTGGTTAATTTTTGTTGATCTATCTTCAAATTTACAAATAATTTCATTGGTCATCTCCAGTCTTCCTACAAGCCCTTCCAATGAATTTTAATTTCAGATATTATATTCTTCAATTCTAGAATTTCCATTTGGTTATTTTTCATAGTTCCTATTTCTCTGCTGAGCTTTTCTTTGTTATTATATGTTCAAAAACACATTTTCCATTAAGGCGTTACTTAGTAGCTGCTTTAAAATCATTGTCTGCTAATTCTAGCATGTTACCATTAATTGCCTTTCTCTTGCCAGTTTTCTTGTGTCTTTGTATAACTAACAATTTTGAATGGATTCTGAATTGTGAATAATACAGGGGAGAGACTCTGGATTCTGCTGTATTTCTCCACAGAGTACTGTTTTTTCTGCATGTGTGTTAATGGAGTTAATTTGGCTGAACTCAAAATTTAGGTTCTATCTCCTCTGTGGTGGGAAAATGAAATCTCTGTAACTTTTTTCTACTTTGAGTTTTCTCCTCAATTTCCAGCTGTTGTGGTCACCCTGAGCTTTGTCCTCTCATTCCGCTACCAGTGACAGCAGGTTTCTTTCTGAGATTCGGCCATCATGCTTGGCACCAAGTAGAGCCTGCTCTCAGGTGAAAGGTTGTAAAGAAATGGAAACGCACTCAATATGTTCCCTTCTTTAAACTATTGACTTCCCTCAAGTTTCTACATGCTTTTTAAAAACACCTTTATTGTGGATTAATGATTGTGCATTGAGCATTGACTCCCCTATACAGAATTTTATTGTTGTTAACAACCATTTGATCAATAAATATGAGAGATGCCCTCTAAAACAAAACAAAACAAAACAAAAAAACACCTTTATTGAGGTATAATTCAATACTACATAGTTTACCCATTTAAAGTGTATAATTCACTATTTTTAGTATATTCATAGGATTGTGACCACCACCACACTCTAATTTTAGAACATTTTCCTCTCTTCTAAAAGGAATCACATACTCATTTGCCATCAATCTCTGTTTCTCCCTACACTACTCCCAGCCCCTGGCAACCATTGTTCTACTTTGTTTTTCTATGGATTTGTATATTCTGGCCATTTCATAAAAATGGAATTATATATTATATGGCCTTTTGTGACTAGTTTCTTTCACTTAGCATAAAGTTTTCAAGGTTCATCCATGTTGTATCATATATCAGTACTTCATTTCTTTTTATAGACAAATAATATTTCATTATTCCAAGATAACACATTTTATTTATCCATTCATCAGTTGATGGACATTTGGGTTGTTTCAAACTGGTTTTTATGAATAATGCTGCTGTGAACATGTATAAGTTTTTGGTTTTCATTTTTCTTTAGTATATACTTAGGAGTGGATTATTGGGTTAAATAGTAACTTTTTTTCCCTCTAACTTTTTGAGAAGTTGCCAACTGTTTTCCAAAGTGGCTGTCTGACTGCTTTTGATTGCTGTCCAGTCTTCAAGTAGTTGTATGGGAGTGAATAGGTGTTATTTGTCAGAAGTCTGGTCTGATATCAGTACAATAACTGATAGCAGGTCTCTAACATTTTTTACATATTTTTTTACACATGCCCAGAGCCAGACACATACTCAGAAAAGACTTCAGAGGATCTAGGCTGTACCACTCACAGATCTTTGGGCTCTACACAAGCAGGAGGTAAAGACCATTGCAGACTTGTATGGGGCCTGGCTGAGTACTGAAGGACTACCCTGCTCAGAGCCAATTGGCAAAGAAGAGGAGAGTACTCTTTTTTTTTTTTCTTTTTGGCTGTCAGGTCATTAGATGACCACTAAGATAACAGAATGACCACACATGAATAGAATACAACCTTTGTAAAAATAGTTTGGAAAAGTCACTAAACAAATAATTGCAGCCCTCAGAAAGGGACATCGGCAAACCCTGGGGTGGAGGAGAATCTGATTTCCAAAGTTATCACATTATAATATTCAAAATGTCCATTTTTCAACAAAAATTACAAGGCATACAATGATGCAAGAAAGTATTCACAGGAAAAACGAAATAGAAGCCATCCCCGAGGAAGCCCACCATTGGGCTTATTAGACAAAGACATTTAAAAATACGTTCAAAGAGCTAAAGGAAACCATAGACAAAGAATTAAAGGAAACCAGAAGAGCAAGTCTGAACAAAAAGAAAATATCAATAACAAGATAGAAAATATAGAGAGGAATCAAATAGAAAATCTTGAAATGAAAAAAACGAGCAAAGGATAAAAGTGTATTGTAAATGCCCCCAGAACCCCAAAATATGTTCAGTCTCTTCAATGAGTTTCATGCAAATAAAAATCACTGTGTAATGCCATTTCCTACTCATCAGAAAATAGGAAAATGGGTCTCTTCATGAAGCATTGAAGGGAGTATTAATTGGTATAATTTTTCTTAAGTGTAATTTGGCAAAATCTATCAAGATCTTTGAAATATTTGGCACAACTGTTATACTTTTCAAGAAGTTTAAGAATGCATTGCATTTTCATTTGTTCATTTATTTTCGTACTCACTAATTTCTTCACAAATATTTATTCAGAGTCAATCTTATGTGCCAGGCACTTGCCCTAGGTGTTAAAGAACAGCAATAAACAAAATATCCTGCTTTTGAGAGTTTTCATTCCAGCTATGAAAGACTATAAACAAATAAGCTAAATGAATATGCAATATGTTACGTGGTAAAGGTACTATAAAAAATTAAGCTGGGTAAGGGAGATGGCATTATTTTATGATAATGGTGAGGGAATATCAATCAAATTAAATACATTATTGAATGGTTAGTAAAATAAATTATGATACAAGCAAAAGCTTATTGAATACAAATTAAAAGCCATAGAGTATGCTATTTTTTCCCTAGATTCCATAATAAATTTTATTTTGCCTTTGATTTTTAAGAAATGCATGATTGAAACATATAAGGTGAAAAATTTAAATTAACTTAGTTATTACAAATAAATAAATATAATATATTAATGGATTGCATATATTACATTAAATGGAACAGAATTCAAGAGAAAAGATCTGAATATATAAGGGACCTTTGGCCAGATTTTTATTTAGCTGACATTTTGCTTTTATTAACAGCAGGTGGTGCTATTGCTTGTGTAAGACACTTTGCATTTAATTTCTTTTCCACCTAGATTTAATTTGTGAACACACAATTTTGTGAATTGAATTCATTCACCTTGGCTAAAGATACATGCTTTTGAGAATCTTTTTGATCTTGTGTATTTATTTAGGGACAGTATAGAGAAGGGTGAGATTGGCATTTAGGAGGTACTTTTAGAAGTTATAGTCAAGTCATGTTTTTTAGTTTAAGTATCTCTTATTTCCCTGTTGGGAAATAATCTGCATGTCTAAGTAATTTGACAGAATACAGGTGGGAAGGAAGATCCCTTTCTTCAAAGGGATGTTAGCCCTTTAAGAGGTCAATACTTTGTGGCCGATTTCTCAGTTGTTCTTGTATTGTGCTGTCCAGTATGATTGTTTATTTTATTTTAATTTAATGTAGGAGTAGTATTGGCATGTTTGTAGAACTCTGGAGTCAAGACTTCAGTGGTGAATTTATAAAGCTAAAGAGCTATTCTGAGATTTCAGGTTCCTCATCTACAGAGTAAATGGGCTGATGTCTCTCCTTTAAAGCTCAGAATTCTGTACCATTTCTTTTCTTTCTTTTCTTTTAATTAAGATATCATTGATATACACTCGTATGAAAGTTTCACACAAAAAATGATGTGGTTACTACATTCACCCATATTATCAAGTCCCCCCCACATACTCCATTGCAGGCACTGTCCATCAGTGTAGTTAGATGCCACAGAGTCCCTACTTGTCTTCTCTGTGCTACACTGTCTTCCCCAGGACCCCCCACACACCATGTGCACTAATCATGATACCCCACAATTCCCTTCTCCCTCTCTCCCCAACCACCCTTCCACACCTCTCCCCTTTGGTAACCGCTAGTTCCTTTTTGGAGTCTGTGAGTCTGCTGCTATTTTGTTCCTTCAGTTTTACTTCATTGTTATATTCCACAAATGAGGGAAATCATTTGGTATTTGTCTTTCTCTGCCTGACTTATTTCACTGAGTATAATACCCTCTAGCTCCATCCATGTTATTGCAAATGGTAGGATTTGTTTCTTTCTTATGGCTCAATAGTATTCCATTCTGTATATGTACCACATCTTCTTTATCCATACATCTACTGATGGACACTTAGGTTGCTTCTGTATCTTGGCTATTGTGCATAGTGCTGCGATATACATAGGGGTACGTATGTCTTTTTGAATCTGAGAAGTTGTGTTCTTTGGGTAAATTCCAAGGAGTGGGATTCCCGGGTCAAATGGTATTTCTATTTGGAGGTTTTTGAGGAACCTCCATATTGCTTTCAACAATGGTTGAACTAGCTTACATTCCCACCAGCAAAGTAGGAGGGTTCCCCTTTCTCCGCATCCTCGCCAGCATTTGTTGTTCCTAGTCTTTTCTATGTTGGCCATCCTAACTGGTGTGAGGTGATATTTCAATGTGGTTTTAATTTGCGTTTCCCTGATAATTAGCGATGTGGAGCATCTTTTCATGTGCCTCTTGGCCTTCTGAATTTCTTCTTTGGAGAAGTGTCTGTTCATATCCTCTGCCCATTTTTTAATAGGGTTATTTGCCTTTTGGATGTTCAGGCATGTGAGTTCTTTATATATTTTGGATGTTAACTCTTTGTCAGATATGTCATTTACAAATATAGTCTCCCATACTGTAGGGTGCCTTTTTGTTCCTCTGATGGTGTCCTTTGCTGTACAGAAGCTTTTTAGCTTGATGTAGTCCCATTTTTTCATTTTTGCTTTTGTTTTCCTTGCCTGAGGAGATGCATTCAGAAAAAAAGTTTCTCATGTTTATATTCAACAGAGTTTTGCCTATGTTTTCTTCTAAGAGTTTTATGGTTTCATGACTTATATTCAGGTCTTTGATCCATTTTGAGTTTACTTTTTTGTGTGTGTATGGGGTTAGACAATAATCCAGTTTCATTATCTTACATGTAGCTGTCCAGTTTTGCCAATACCAGTTGTTGAAGAGGCTGTCATTTCCCCATTGTATATCCGTGACTCCCTTATCATATATTAATTGACCGTATACAATTGGGTTTATATTTGGGCTTTCTAGTCTATTCCATTGGTCTATGGATCTGTTCTTGTGCCAGTACCAAATTGTCTTGATAACTGTAGCTTTGTAGTAGAGCTTGAAGTTGGGGAGCATAATTTCCCCAGCTTTATTCTTCCTTCTCAGGAGGAATTCAGTACCTTTTCCTTGGGCATTGACATAAATTTTCTTCTTCTCATGAGTAGTGTTAGTGTGTTGTTTGTTTCCTTGTTTTTAATATAAGGTGGTTCTACAGGAAGAGGCAGCAGTGCACATGGCATGCCAGAAGAGGGAAAACTCAAGCAGTTCTGGAGGAGTGCGCCAATCCTGTAACTTCCAGCATATTCTACATTTTATTATAGCTGGATGCAAGTAGCAGAAACCATTAAGCAAAAAGGGGAGTTGTCTACAAGGTTACAGGAATATCTTCTAGAAACCAGGGCAAGGATGTAGAAATCAGAAACTGGAGTGCTACAAAAACACAGAAAGTGTTCCCTTTGTGTCTTTTGCCTCTGTTTCTGTCTGCATATCTCTGCTCTTTTTCCTTACAAACTGACCCCTGCTACTACCCCATTTTCTACTGAAAGGTCACCAGTGTTAATAGCTTTCTAAATTCCTCTATTCAAGAGAACAGCCAGATTGAGATAAGAATCTTAGTCCTAATTTTAATACCCCAGGGAAGGGGCCACTGACCCAGCCTAGGCTAGGTACCCACGCCTGGTCTAAACAGATTTGGGGTCTACTGTTTAAACGCGGCTGCCAGTACCCTAACAGAGTAACCTAGGGATTGCTGGTAAGGAGCCAAGTCCTAGAAAATAGAGGAGGGAGGCAATCAACCCAGTAGGTTAGCATTTGTGTTTCAAAGTCACGTTAGCCTAATTTGCCAGAAGTTTTCAGTTTAATTCCTAAGAGATTTTCTTTTTACATGAATGTTTCTGACTTAATAATGAAAATTACAATTTTATTTTCAGATGTGCAATAAAACCAGTTTTCCTAGAAACCATAAAGTATAAACCAAAAAGTAGGGGGATTGTGCTTCCTTTACAATATGAGATCCTGTTGTCCAGAACTGAGAACTTGGCAACCAATATAAAATCAGAGTTCTTTTACAGAATTTACTTTTCAGTGTTTTCAAAACCAACACCTAGTGCCTAGTAGGTGTTCCATAAATGTTACATTTTAGCTCAGTATTATGTTATGTCTCAAAATACTGTTAAACTATGAAAGCAAAGCATGAATATAATTTCAATAAAATAGGTTATGGGTGAAAGATAATGGCAGTGGCAGCATTTAAAAAAATTGATATATAACATAATATCTTATGTATACAGCTCAGTAAGTTTTTATGTATGTAAATACACAAGAAAACTATCACCTTTATTAATGTAGAAAATTATCAACAACCCAGAAACTTCCTCTGTGCCTCCCCCAACTCAGTTATTCCTCTTATAATAACTACTATTCTGACTTGTGCTACCATAGATTAGTTTTGCCTATTTTTGACCTTTACATAAATGGAATCATACAGTATCTTTACTTTTATCTAACTTTTTTTGTTTAGCCATATGTCTGTGGGATTAAGCTGTACTTTTAGGTATAGTGGCATTGGTTTTGAATCTTCTCAAATCTCCCCAAAAGAGAATACACCAAAATCCTCCAGACAGTAACTATAACACTACTTAGATAATACTATATTCCTACAAACTCCCAAATACAAGTGCTTTTCCAAGTACCACTGACAGGTATTTCTGGTGTCAGCATCTGTGCCTGAGTAAGCACAGGAAGGGCAGCCGGGCCTCTCACACCACGAAATAAGAACTCTCAACTTGCCAACTGGAAGTGAGAAACAGGCCAATATGAGAACAGCCACTGAAATTGGAAATAAATTTCTATAGGCCCCAATTCTGAGAGAGTGAAGTGGGACTATGACATGACCTGACCATGCCGGACCTGTCTGTGCCTACTGTACTCTTAAAACCAACAAATTCATATCCTTTCAGGACAAAACTGCACTGGAGAGAAATTGCTGGGAGTAAAATCCAGATTGCTCTGAACAAAGACAACTAAACAAAGAAAAGAGAAGTCTAGATAAGATTGGAGGAAAGTAGAAGATGCTGGTCTCAAAAATGGAATCTGTTTTTTTTTTTTTTTTTTAATCATCATGAGAAAGCAAGAGAAGAGAGGGCTCCAGAGCTATCCTGGTGGAACACTCTTCCTTCCCCAAAGTATAGCAAAATACATATTTCACTTAAGAATGAGCAGCAGTACATGGTCACAGTCAAATTATATAATGTTGTCAAAGATAGTGAAAGCATGCCATAAACAGACAAGCATTGCGGCCAAACAGCTCCAGACAAGTTGAAGGATGGTAAAAATATGACAAAGCTAGGAAATAACCATATGTATCAGAACTGAGAAAACTAAAAATGAGATAACTGGAGAAAGGGAGATTTTTAAGGAGAGATGACAGACTCAGGAAGGAATTATAAAATAATGAAAAATTATTACAGAAGTGAAAACAACCTAGAAGGAATAGAAGAGCAAATAAACATAATGCATAATAGAATGTGAAATGGAAGCAAGGATATGGCAAAAGAAATACTAAGTTTTGGTAGAAAGTAGTAGATATAGGATATAGGCAGAGAAGATCCACAGTACGTATAGTAGGAGTTTTCAAGGAGAAGCCCAAAGCAATGAACAGAAAAATACTAAAAGCTGTCATTCAGGAAAGATTTCCTCAAACACAGGATTTGAAATTGATACTGAAAAGGTATACCAGATGCCTAGGAAAACTGACGTAGTTGGCCAACTCTCGGATATATACTAATAAAACAATTTTATTAGTTTATTATTTGGAATTTTTTAAAGAAAAAAAAGTTCTGTGGGCATCCAAGGAAAAGACCAAGTCACTTATAAAGGGAAGAAAATCATGTCATCAGACTTTGATAGCAGCTTTTTATTCCAGAAAATAATAGGTTAACATAGTTACTTAAAGAAAGAATAGGTAAGTCAAAGATTTTACATCCAGCCATTCTGATCTTTATAAAGGTCATAAGCAAACTATAAACGTGCAAGAACTCAAGCAATGTTGTTCATATTAGTGTTTTGAGAAGCCTACTGCAGAATTAGCTTCAGATTAATATGACTAGGAACATAGTAAAATAAGTACTAACTATGAGCACTTGGTATATATTTATCTGTAGAACTAAGACAAAATGATGTCTTTGAAGGATCCAGTATAGTAGGTATTGGCTGTTGGCACCAACAACTGCAGAAATGGGGAAAAATGAGAAAGTATATGAAAGGTCTAATAAACTTGCTGATTGCCTTCTGGGTATTAACTAGGATTAAAATGATATTACTTAAAATCAGATAAGGGAAAAAGGGGTGGCGGAGGATATTTCCTAATTTTCATATTGCTTATAGTGGACAACCAATGGAAAAATGCCCAAAAAGGTGGCATGGGGATAAGGGTATTTTTAAAAGTAATTAGTATAAAGACAATTATTAGATTAAAAATAGAGACTTTCCTGAATACTAAAATATGTCCCAAAGAAGAGGGACAGCAAATAAAATAGACCGTGCTGAAAGCCTACATGAAAGCCACACATGTGTGCCCACAAATGCTATCAGTGACTGTGAAAGAATGCATATACTCATATACTACAGTAGATAATGTCTGCAACATTGTTAGGCGTATTTGTATCACTACTCCTACCCCTTTCTTAGTAAATGCTGGTGCCTACACACACACACACACACACACACACACACATGAAAGATGTATAAGGATAAAATATAAAGATGTAGTTATCTATATGGGGGAGGAGAGAATGTTGAAGAGGAAAGGGATAAAAGTTAGACTTTGGCTATGCCTTGTTTTACATATTTTTTTGGTAAATTTAACCTTGGAACCATGGAAATACTTTGCATGATTCTAAAACAAAATTGAATTTTTAGAAAGCACTTCCTTAAACTCAAAAGTAAATGGAACAAATGAACCTGTGTATTCAGTTGTTTGTATACCTACTCAGAGAAGAGCTATTTAAAGATGACTTTGAATGATTTGATTATCTGCCCCTTGTGCTCACAGTAGAGACTTAATAGAAAATTACCCTGCTATTTTGGAAAATAGTTTGGCAATTCCTCAAGATGTTAAACATCAAGTTACCAGCAATTCCGTTCCTAGATATGTACCCAAGAGAAATTAAAACATGTCCTCACAAAAACTTATGCACAAATGTTTATAACATTATTCATAAATTTAGCCAAAAAGCTGAAAAACCCAAATGCCTATCAAATGGTGAATGGAGAAACCGTGTTTATATCCGTACAGTACAATATTATTTGGCAATAAAAGGAATGAAGCCAGATATGTACTACAACATGGATGAACCTTGAAAACATTATGCTAAGTGAAAAAGCCAATCACAAACGGCCACATAATGTACTATTCCATTTATATGAAATGGCTGAAATAGAACATGAAAGTAGATTAATGGTTGCCAGGAGCTGGGGGAGGGAGAATAGGAGTGACTGCTAATGGGTGTGGGTTTCTTTTTGTGGTAATAAAACTGTTCTGAGATTAGTGGTGATCGTTGCACAACTCTGTACTAAAAACCCCTAAATTTTATTCTTAAAACAGGTGAATTTTATAGTATGTGAAATATATGTCAATAAACTTGTCATTTAAAAAAATGGGCCTAAGAGTCAAAGAAGGAAAAAAATTTAAACTTTTTTGTAACTGTGATATAGGTATTATTCTGAGTATTTATATTGGTTCTCATAAGAACTGGGATATTTGGCTAGATGAAAAGAGATACTGAGGTAAGATTGGTGAGGGTAAATAAAAATTCTATCATTCCTGGATTTGAATTGGAAATGTCAGTTTGAGTTCATGAAAAATTCCCTTGTTCTGTCCATTAAAAAGGCCTAGAAAAGCAATGATTAACTCTGGAACATTGAGCTCCTCCAGCATTTATGGGCTTTCTGTCAGTAGCATTTTCCACGTTTCCATAAAATGAGCCAGGACTCACTGAAGGAAAGGCAGATGCCAGATGTGGGTCAGGAAATATAAAATATGAATATGGAACATTTTGTCATGCTGAAAAACAAGAGAAGTGATCAAAGACTACCAGATTCTGTCAAAAACACTGAAAACTAAAAAATGATACTTGATAATATCTAGGAATTACTGCTAAATGTTTTTAGGGTTAATAGTGGTATTGAGGTCAGGTTTAAAAAATCTTTGTGTTTTTAGTGATTGTGGGGACAAGCACTACCTGCTTGTAAATCTTTTGTCCCTGAATAACCATGTGTCCACCTGGCCCCCCTTCTTTCAGTGGTATGTTAAGTATATGGTATGTTGATCGCCTGGGGCAGGCAAAATCCAGGCCCACTTTATCGATGGAAACATCTTACTGGGAGCAGACCCCTGGCACCAAGGTTTTGTTCCTTGGGGCACTGTTCACACAAGAGATCCCTTCTAGCAAAGCACATAGTCTTTGTCTCCTTGCGCCTGACATATATGTAGCCTTTGTCTCCTTACTTCATATAAACAGTTCCCTCCCTACCCACGACAGAGGTGTGCAGCCTTGCCCAACCAGCCACTCCTGGACTCCCTGTACATAAGTCCCAATAAACTCTCCCATCTCATATGCCATTGCCATGTCTTTTCCTCAGTCTTTCAAGCACTTTCTCATCAAGCATGCAATCGAACTTGTGGTCACACATTGATATATACTGAAATGCTTAGTGATGAAATGATATGATGTTAGGGATTTGCTCAAAATAATCTGGGCCATGGGGAAGTGGGTGGTTGTACAGATAAGATGAGAATTTAGCCATTGGTTCATCCTTGTTGTAATCTGGGTAGTGAGGGTTCATTATGCCAGTCATTCTCAAAGTATTGAGCACCACCTGGAACTTGCAGATCTTGGGCCCTCCCCTAGATCTACTGAATCAGAGACTGGGGCGGAGGCCAGCAATCTATTTTAACAATTTCTTTAGGTGATTCTAGTGCACACTGAACTTTGAGAACCACTGCTGAATGTTGTTATTTATGTTTGAAATTCTAATAATAAAAAGCGAAGAAGAAATTAGGTTGATTAATGTAAGAAACAATTTATACATAACTTTGAGGAGCTGGATTAGAGGCTAAAACAAAGGTTTGTAATTTTCTCAAGAGTTAGCAGATGAATTGGCAAAGTATTAACAGTGAGCCAGCTGCTAATAATAGTCCTAAACCAAATCACAGATTTTACTTTTCTCTGAGAACAGTGCCTCTAGATTAAGATCACCTAGATAACTTTAAACATACCCAGACCCCACCCCACAAAATTCTGGATTTATTGGTTGGGTTGCAGGGTGTCTTGCCAATGGGTTTCAGCCTTGGGCAAGTTTACTCTTGACTTGGTGAGACCAAAAAATGACAATGGAATGTTCTTGGGGTGAAAGGGTTTATACCCAGCTTTATTCCCATGGTGGCAGGTCAAGTGCTAGAATCCCGTGCACCTCAGAGGAAGTCTGCATGCAGCAAGCTGGTCTCTGCCTCTGGGCCTCTCTGCCCCCCCAGCCGTCTCAGTCTCTGTCCTCTGTGCTGCCACCACTTCAGCCTCTGCTGTCCTGAAGCCGTGCAGCCCAGGGCAGAGCTCTGTATATGGAGTCAATAATAACCTACTGCCCACATGTGTGTAGAGAGCTAGCTGATGAGGCTCAAGTGAGAATCCTGGCCATAGGAATTTTGATTTTCTCCACATTCTACCCCTCCAGGATTGTCGCCTCTCAATCTATGCACCCTCAATCTTCTTCAGTGGTCCTTGTGCCAGAAAGCTGGAACATTGTAACCAAATTCTACAATAACAACAGAGGTTATAACAATATACAAATAACAAAAGTTATGATACAGGTAGCAGAAATTATAATAACCCTCAGACCTGAGGATATCCATTGCCACCAAGTGGTCATCCTGGCTGTATTCAAACCAGTTCTACTCAGATGAGTTAACCAAAAGGACCATGGGTGGGCCTTACAGTACCCACCTTCTTCAGCCCCTGGAGGGCATCTCCAACCTCTTCAGCAGAAAGTGTTGCACCCAGGCCGGACTTGTGGTTCTGTCTCAGGCCTGTGCTTCATTGTCCTCAGCAGCCGGAGCTGCTGCTCTGGTTTCAATTGTTGCCACAGCTCCAGTAAGATTCTATTTGACTTTCCATCCAATTTCTCTCTGTTTGCTCCTGTCCTTATCAAACCAACCCATATCTGGGTCCTTGTGACCTTCCCAGGACCCTTTAAATGATTCCTCTTAGTAGCAGATCATATTTCCTTCTGTGCTTTCATTGCTTCAGCTTCTCCAAAGTCTGCTACCATACAGGTAACCTCACGGGCTGTCCCAAGTGAGGGGCAAGAATGGCCACTAGGGGCCCAAAGAGGGATGGGGGAGTTGTTTGAAGCACTGCATTTCTCATTCCTGCAGTAAAAGTGTCCTTATCTGGGCTGTAATTCTCTGGACTATAAATGGCATTTTTCATGCCTAACTTCTGTGACACCTGTTGGAGCTCAGCATACATCTGCCATGTAGCAAGGGAGGATGATAAATCACCCTGATTGGGCTACATAACCTGAAGAGCAGACATAATCCAATCGAGGAGGGAGGGATTTTCTGGAGTCTGGTGTACATTTTGTAGTTGCTGCCTCAGGGCTAGGTGAGTTGTCAGGGAACCCAGTTGTCCCATTTCTAGCCCAGACAGAATAATTCCATCAACACCTACATCTCAAAGACACAGGAACCAAGTTGATATTGCCTCTGAGGGCTTCTTCTGAAACCAGGAACCCAAGTCCACCAGCTCAGTCTGAGTATGGGGCGGAGCATAGAGTGCTTCACGACCTGGAGAGGGGGCTGCACCTCTCTTGGAGTTGCCCATGGACGCTGCATTTTTATTTTCTTTACTACCACCAGGAGGGCTTTTTACTAGCTTTCTTTCAAAAGAAGAGGAGCCAATGCCTCTGGAGCCAGCAGGGCCTCCATCCCCACCTGTTCCTCAAACCTTGGTTCCTCCTTCATTTCTGGGGCTCTCACACCACTACACCCTTCACTTGGCTCACAGCATCTCACAGCCTGCATTCTCGTGCTGCTGCTTCTCATGCTACCATTACATCCATTACCATTTCCACAGCACCTCGTAGTGACACCATTTCAATCCTCAACAAATTTTTTACCTCTTGTACAGCACCTCTCAGCTCTTGTGCTGCCTCTTCTTGTGCTTCCTGCAGGAGGACGTCTTTCTCCCTTATGGCCTTTCCTAACACTGTGAATAAAAACCATCCCACAGTTCTGGTGTTTCTTTAAGGAATTCCCTATTTTTTTTTTAAATTTTCCCCCTTGTTTCTTTTTTATGAAGCTAGAACTTACATACCATACATAATATTCTCCTTTGTAAGGTGCACAGTGCAGTGCTTTTCATATATAGTTGTGCAACCATCCCCATAACTCCAGAACATTACATGATCCCTAAAGAAGCCACACACCTGCTACTTGCTCCCAAATCCCCCAATCCCACCAGCCACAGGATGTCATTTCTGAATCCATGAAGGAATTCCCTATTTTGCCGAGGGCAACTTTACTGCCTCAGGTGTTGCCTCCACCTCTCCCCAGTCTTAGGGAGGGTCCCAGTCCTCTAGGAGGCCATCCACGTCAGACCACATGTCCATTGGGGGACATTTGAATGTCTCCACATCCTTAGGGGAAGCCTGCTGAAATACTCCTCCCATGAGGGCAGCCTGTACTGTTTCTTCAGTCTGCAGCAAATCTTGCCAACATCACCAGTTGTCTTGCCAGTGGGTTTCAGCCTTGGGCAAGTTCACTATTGATTCAGTAAGACCGAAGAATGACAATGGAACATTCTTGGGGTGAAAGGCTTTATACCTGTGGGGAAGTTGGAGTTCCTGTGGCCAGGTTCCTCACTGAACTTAAACTACCTGATGATGTGACTGGCCTGTTGCTAGGCTACCGCTTCCACACCTTTAGGCAATAAGCTATTATTGCACTATATAGAGAGCTTGGCCCAGTGCTCTGGGTGCAGGCAGAGATGCTAGAGCTCGACCTACTGCTGGGAGAACAAGCCGGGTAATAAACGCTTTCACCCCAAAGAACGTTTGCTGTCATTTTCTTTGGTCACATTGAATCCATAGCAAACTTGCCCAGGGCTGAAACCCATTGGCAAGATAATTGGCAAAGTTGGCAGGGTTCATTGTTGACCAAGGAAAAAGACAGGCTGCCCTTATGGGAGGGGTGCTTCAGCGGGCTGCCCCTGTGAATGGGGAGACAGTGGATTGTCCCCCAGTGAGTATGTGGTCTGAGGTGGCTTGCCTCCTAGAGGACTGGACCCCATCCCAGGACTGGAGGCAAGTAGAAGAGATACCTGAGGCAGTAGGGGTGGCCCTTGGTATAGTAAGTAGGTCTTTTGATACTGTTATATTCTTTGAAATTTATTTTAGTGATAAGTTGCTGTTGCAGATTTTATTTTTGTTGGTTTATGTGGACTGTGAAAAATCAGAGGAATACAGGTGATGATAATATTACCTAAACCTTTCTTTACCTTTTCTACTCTTAGGATCAGGCATCCATGGGTTCTCAATAAATATTTCTGTTTCATTTTAGTAAGATGTTTCTTTCTGGCTGACTTGGTTCCTTGGGTATTTTAAGATCAAAGTTTAAAGAAGGTGGTTTAAAATTATGAATCTGTAGTTTAAAAATACAATTTAAAATAAGCTCTCTTTCATTTATACCATAAAAATAGTTTAGAGTGAAAGAGAGATATGCCATAAGCCTGTCCTAGTCATTAAATATTATACTAACAAACTGAGTCTCATTTGTCTATACCAACTACTTTTAATCTTTATGTAAAATAGTAGCATGTAGTATTTAATAATTCTTGGTTGTCAAACACAAATAAATTAATTTCATTTTATTACCAAAAGCAGATTATTTTGTATCCTTGAATTCCCTAGTCTTCTATAGTATTTTAAAAAGATAACCTCAAGAATCATATATATATAATATAATATATATTATATATTCTTTTTTTGAACTTATTCATCTTGATTTGAGAAAATAAAGTTTGTAGTATTTTCTCTTGTAATACCACTGATGAAGCAAAGTTTATGGTTTGTTCATTACCTCCTCCTTGCTAACTTTATTATTGTAGAGGGCCTTTCACTTAAGCCATGAAGTTTGAAGAGGGTAGGAAGGGAGTTGATAAAAACTATCAGGCAATAGTAAGAATTATTCAACATTTTTGTTGATTTTAGTCTTGATTTGTAGTAGTGTTAGTGAATCTGTTCTATATTTTTTCCATTTTTCTCCTGATTTTTTGTGAGTGAGCTTATAGCTTATAATGAGTATATCTAAAAAAATAATGATGTAGAACAGAAATAAATACCCACCCAAGAGCCAAAAACAACTACAATAACAAAAATCAAGATTTAATTTCAGCATATTCAATGCTGAAATAATGGAAAGAGAATGTATATAAAATTAGTCAAATAAGTAATCATCCTTCTACACATATGTAATGAATACATATGTTGCTTCTGAAAAATGAAAGGACATGTATATAATACCACCTTTAAAATTTTTTGGTTTTTTTTCTTAGTCTTATTCACATACACTACAAGAATCTTTTATGTCCCAGTTGATGCATATTGATATCTGTAGATAACATGTTCAAACACATAAATTCTAGAAAAGCTTATACTTACTGCAGTATAAAAAAAAATGGAAAACATCCATTTGCCTATACTCTCATGATTCAGGATGTGTGTCTGAGAGAGTTAGGTTATGTGTTTAATTTAAATTTTTAATGGCATTATTGAAATAGTGTAATAAAATTTTTAGATGTAGTGACTATAGAGATCCTTAAGAATTAATAATAAGATGTGTGTTTCTTCTACAGAATCTGTATTTACTTGTTCTGTGTTATTACTTAAAAGTATGGATGTGAATTGAAATGGTATAGGTATTTTGCAGTTCTTAACAGACTTCATATACTTCTATCATGTTATTCTACTATGTACTTTAACAATTACACCTGTATCTTGCATTCAGTACACGGTGATTTTATTAAGGAAATTTGTCTTACTAATTTTAGAATAAAATACATTCTCTTAAAAATTAGTATGTTAACATGCTCAATTTAAAACCTCTTTAACATTTAAAAAAATAAATCAATTTTTCTCTTGTTCTTTCCTCCCCAGTGGTCATATGCTTTAGAAAAACCCAACACTGGCAGCATATTTAATATTGCATGGTCAATTGATGGCACTCAGATTGCTGGAGCCTGTGGAAATGGACATGTTGTTTTTGCACATGTAGTGGAGCAACGTTGGGAGTGGAAAAATTTTCAAGTAACATTAACTAAAAGAAGGACCATGCAGGTATGATTTTTGTTCCATGGTTGACTAAACCTGCTTCTTTTCGCATTAGCTCACTATACAGTATATGGAGTTATCCTGATTAATTGTACTTAAATAAAGTTTATAAAAAATTCAGTCATATTAGTGTAATAAAACTATACGTACTCATCATCCAGCCCCAAAAACCATCAATCTGTGAGCCAGCCTCCCCTATGCATGTCCATGTCTACTTTTCCCCTTCCCCAATTATTCTTAATTTTTTTTTTTGGCAGATAAAAGTTGGGTCATGAAAAAATGAGATTGAAAAAAAAAATAAGATTGAAAGATTCTGACAAGGGGATATGGAGAGAGAGGTGAATGGAAGAACATCTTTATTTTTATTTTTTAATTAATTAATTAATTGATTAATTTTTATATCATTAATATACACTTAAATGAACAACATTGTGGTTACTAGATTCCACCCATTATCAAGTCCCCACCACATACCCCACTACAGTCACTGTCCATCAGCATAGTAAGATACTATAGACTCACTACTTGTCTTCTCTGTATATACTACCTTCCCTGTGCCCCACCACCCCACATTATGTGTGCTAATCATAATGCCTCTTTTTCCCCTTATCCCTCCCTTCCCACCCACCTTCCCCAGTCCCTTTCCCTTTGGTAACTGTTAGTCCGTTCTTGGATTCTGTGAGTCTGCTGCTGTTTTGTTCCTTCAGTTTTTGCTTAGTTCATATACTCCACAGATGAGTGAAATCATTTGAATTTGATACTTGTCTTTCTCCGCATGGCTTATTTCACTGAGCATAATACCCTCTGGCTCCATCCATGTTGTTGCAAATGGTAGGATTTGTTGCTTCTTACGCTGAATAATATTCCATTATGTGTATGTACCACATCTTCTTGATCCATTCATCTACTGATGGACACTTAGGTTGCTTCCATTTCTTGGCTACTGTAAATAGTGCTGTGATAAACATAGGGATGCATACGTCTTTTTGAAACTGGGCTCCTGCATTCTTAGGGTAAATTCCTAAGAGTGGAATTCCTGTGTCAAATGGTATTTCTATTTTCAGTATTTTGAGGAACCTCCATACTGCTTTCCACAATGATTGAACTAGTTTACATTCCCACCAGCTGTGTAGGAGGGTTCCCCTTTCTCCACATCCTCACCAGTGTTTGTTATTGTTTGTCTTTTGGATGGTGGCCATCCTAACTGGTGTGAGGTGGTATCTCATTGTGGTTTTAATTTGCATTTCTCTGATTATTAGTGATGTAGAGCATCTTTTCATGTGCCTGTTGACCATCTGAATTTCTTCTTTGAAGAAGTGTCTGTTCAGACCCTCTGCCCATTTTTTAATTGGTTTATTTGCTTTTTGTTTGTTGAGGTGTGTGAGCTCTTTATATATTTCAGATGTCAACCCTTTATTGGATATGTCATTTATGAATATATTCTCCCATACTATAGGATGACTTTTTGTTCTACTAATGGTGTCCTTTGCTGTACAGAAGCTTTTCAGCTTGATATAATCCCAGTTGTTCACTTTTACTTTTGTTTTCCTTGCCTGGGGATATATGTTCATGAAGAAGTTGCTCATGTTTATGTCCAAGAGAGTTTTTGCCTATGTTTTCTTTTAAGAGTTTTATGGTTTCATGACTTACATTCAGGCCTTTGATCCATTTTGAGTTTACTTTTGTTTGTGGAGTTAGGCAGTAATCCAGTTTCATTCTCTTACACGTAGCTGTCCAGTTTTGCCAACACCAACTGTTGAAGAGGCTGTCATTTCCCCATTGTATATCCATGGCTCCTTTATCGTATATTAACTGACCATATATGCTTGGATTAATATCTGGACTCTCTATTCTGTTCCACTGATCGGTGAGTCTGTTCTTGTGCCAGTACCAAATTGTCTTTATTACTGTGGTTTTGTAGTAGAGCTTGAAGTTGGGGAGCGAGACCCCCCCCCCCACTTTATTCTTCCTTCTCAGGATTGCTTTGACTATTCGGGGTCTTTGGTGTTTCCATATGAATTTTTGAACTATTTGTTCCAGTTCGTTGAAGAATGTTGTTGGTAATTTGATAGGGATTGCATCAAATCTGTATATTGCTTTGGGCAGGATAGCCATTTTGATGATATTAATTCTTCCTAGCCAAGAGCATGGGATGAATTTCCATTTGCTAGTGTCTTCTTTAATTTCTCTTAAGAGTGTCTTATAGTTTTCAGGATATAGGTCTTTCACTTCCTTGGTTAGGTTTATTCCTAGGTATTTTATTTTTTTTGATGCAATTGTGAATGGAATTGTTTTCCTGATTTCTCTTTCTGCAAGTCCGTATTTAGCATATAGGAAAGCAACAGATTTCTGTGTATTAATTTTGTATCCTGCAACGTTGCTGAATTCTGATATTAGTTCTAGTAGTTTTGGAGTGGATTCTTTAGGGTTTTTTATGTACAATATCATGTCATTTGCAAACAGGGACAGTTTGACTTCTTCCTTGCTCGTCTGCATGCCTTTTATTTCTTTGTGTTGTCTGATTGCCGTGGCTAGGACCTCCAGTAATATGTTGAATAAAAGCACGGAGGTGAGTATCCTTGTTTTGTTCCCAGTTTTAGGGGTAAAGCTTTCAGCTTCTCGCTGTTAAGTAGGATGTTGCCTGTGGGTTTATCATATATGGCCTTTATTATGTTGAGGTACTTGCCCTCTGTACCCATTTTTTTTTTTGTTGAGACTTTTTATCATGAATGGATGTTGAATTTTGTCAAATGCTTTTTCAGTGTCTATGGAGATGATCATGTGTTTTTTGTCCTTCTTTTTGTTTATATGGTGGATGATATTGATGGATTTTTGAATGTTGTGCCATCCTAGCATCCATGAAATAAATCCGACTTGATTATGGTGTATGATCCTCTTGATGTATTTTTGAATTCGGTTTCCTAATATTTTGTTGAGTGTTTTTGCATCTATGTTCATCAGGAATACTGGCCTGTAGTTTTATTTTTTTGTGATGTCTTTGCCTGGTTTTGGTATTAGAGTGATGCTGGCTTCATAGAATGAGTTTGGAAGTATTCCCTTCTCTTTTATTTTTTGGAAAACCTTAAGGAGAATGGGTATTATGTCTTCTCTAAAAGTCTGATAAAATTCAGCAGTGAATCCATCTGGCCCAGGGGTTTTGTTCTTGAGTAGTTTTTTAATTACCGATTCAATATTGTTGCTGGTAATTGGTCTGTTTAGATTTTCTGTTTCTTCCTTGGTCAGTCTTGAAAGATTGTATTTTTCTGGAAATCGTCCATTTCTTCTAGGTTATCCAGTTTGTTAGCATATAGGTTTTTACAGTATTCTCTAATAATTCTTTGTATTTCTGTGGTGTCCATCATGATTTTTCCTTTCTCATTTCTGATTCTGTTTATGTGTGTAGATCCTCTTTTTTTCTAAATAAGTCTGGCTAGGGGTTTATCTATTTTGTTTATTTTCTCAAAGAACCAGCTCTTGGTTTCACTAATTTTTTCTATTTTATGCTTCTCAATTTTATTTATTTATTCTCTGATCTTTATTATGCCCCTCCTTTTACTGACTTTGGGCTTCATTTCTTCTTTTTTCAGTTTCAATAATTGTGAATTTAGACTATTCATTTGGGATTGTTCTTCCTTTTTTATGTAGACCTGGATTGCTATGTACTTTCCTCTCAGAACTGCCTTCACTGCGTTCCACAGAAGTTCAGGTGTTGTGCTTTTGTTTTCATTTGTCTCCATATATAGCTTGATCTCTGTTTTAATTTGGTCATTTATCCATTCATTATTTAGGAGCATGTTGTTAAGCCTCCATGTGTTTGTAAGCCTTTTTGTTTTCTTTGTAGAATTTATTTCTAGTTTCATACCTTTGTGACCTGAGAAGTTGGTTGGTAAAATTCAATATTTTTTAATTTGCTGAGGCTCTTTTTGTGGCCTAGTATGTGGTCTATTCTGGAAAATGTTCCATGTGCACTTGAGAAGAATGTGTATCCTGCTGCTTTTGGGTGTAGAGTTCTGTAGATGTCTGTTAGGTCCATCTGTTCTAATGTGCTGTTCAGTGCCTCTGTGTCCTTACTTATTTTCTGTCTGGTTGATCTGTTCTTTGGAGTGAGTGGTGTGTTGAAGTCTCCTAAAATGAATGCATTGCATTCTATTTCCCCTTTTAATTCTGTTAGTATTTGTTTCACATATGTAGGTGCCTCTGTGTTGGGTACATAGATATTTAATAATGGTTATATCCTCTTGTTGGACTGACCCCTTTATCATTATGTAATGTCCTTCTTTGTCTATTGTGGCTTTCTTTGTTTTGAAGTCTATTTTGTGTGATACAAGTACTGCAACAGCTGCTTTTTTCTCCCTATTGTTTGCATGAAATATCGTTTTACGTCCCTTCACTTTTAGTCTGTCTATGTCTTTGAGTGTGTGGTGAGTCTCTTGTAGGCAGCATATAGATGCTTCTTGCTTTTTTATCCATTCTTTTAACTCTGTGTCTTTTGATTGGTGCATTCAGTCCATTTGCATTTAGGGTGATTATCAATAGATACGTAGTTATTGTCATTGCAGCCTTTGGATTCGTGGTTACCAAATGTTCAAGGGTAGTTTCTTTGCTATCTAACTGTCTAACTTAACTCACTTAAGTTGCTATTATAAACACAGTCTGATGATTCTTTATTTCTCTCCCTTCTTTTTCTTCCTCCTCCACTCTTTATATGTTAGATGTTTATTCTGTACTCTGTGTTTCCCTTGACTGATTTTGTGGATAGGTGATTTTATTTTGCATTTAGTTAGTGTTTGGTTGGTCTACTTTCTTTGCTGTGGTTTTATTTTCTCTTACGACATCTATTTAGCCTTAGGAGCACTTCCATCTAGAGCTGTCCCTTTAAAATACACTGTAGAGATGGTTTGTGGGAGGTAAATTCCCTCAACTTTTGCTTGTCTGGGAATTGTTTAATCCCTCCTTCAAATTTAAATGATAATCTTTCTGGATACAGCATTCTTTGTTGGAGGTCCTTCTGTTTCATTGCATTGAATATATCATGCCATTCTCTGCTGGCCTGTAAGGGTTTCTTTTGAGAAGTCTGATGATAGCCTGATGGGTTTTCCTTTGTAGGTGATCTTTTTTCTCTCTCTTGCTGCTTTTAATACCGTGTCCCTGTCTTTGATCTTTGCCATTTTAATTATTATATGTCTTGGTGTTGTCCTCCTTGGGTCCCTTGTGTTGGGACATCTGTGGGTTTCTGTGGTCTGAGAGACTATTTCCTTCCCCAACTTGGGGAAGTTTTCAGCAATCATTTCTTCAAGACACTTTCTATCCCTTTTTCTCTCTCTTCTTCTTCTGGTAGCCCCATAATGCAAATGTTGTTCCATTTGGATTGGTCATACAGTTCTCTTAATATTCTTTCATTCCTGGAGATCCTTTTATCTCTCTCTGCCCCAGCTTCTCTGTATTCCTGTTCTCTGATTTCTATCCATTAACAGTCTCTTCCACCTAATCCATTCTGCTCTTTACTCCTTCCATTGTTTGTTTCATTTCTGTTACCTACGTCCACAATTCATCCCTTAGTTCTTGCATATTTCTCTGTAGCTTCATCAGCATGCTTATGACTTTTATTTTGAATTCTTTTTCAGAAATATTGGTGATTTCAGTATCACCAAGCCCTCTCTCTGGTGTTTGAGGGATTTTGGACTGAACAAGGTTCTTCTGCCTTTTCATGGTGATGGGAGTGGTCGCTGGCAAGTGGCGCATATGTCGTCTGGAAGAACAAAGTCCCTTCTTGCTTGCTGGTCACCTTGCCTGTCTCTGCTGCCTATGCCGGTCAACCACACACAGGCAGCAGCCTTTCAGTTAATCCCCTGGGTTGCCATGGGTGGGGTGGCCCTTGGGATGGCCTAGAGCAGTTGCAGGGGTTTTAGGTGAGCAGTGCATGTTTGCCGCCAGAGCAGAGCCACTTTGTGCCTTCTGGACTCTGTGCCAGTCTCCTCTGTCTATGTGGGTCAGCTGTGTGCAGGGGACATCCTCTGGGTCTGGGCCGGTTAGCCATGCCCAGGGAGAAGCCTCTGTGTGGTTGCTGTGGGCAGGGCTGCTCCCCAGTTGTTCTGCAGCGATGGCGAATCAGCCGGTTTGCTTGCAATGCCAGCAGGGGAATGAACAGCTGGCTGTTTATCACCTTGAGAGACTTCGGAGCTGTGTTGCCACTCATGGATTTAGGGTGCCTGAGCTTCCTTAACATTCCCAGCCTGCTGGGCTGAGTGTGCCGGGACTATTTTGTCCATCTGTTAAACCCTTGTCCCTTTAAGACTTTTAAAGTGCCCACTTTTCTTTTGTCGTAGGGGAGCTGGCTGTGGGAACCTGTTCACAGTCTTAGTCTTGGATTTTGCTTTTCCGTTCCTCTAATATCCAGTACACCATGCAATGTGTATCTGTGCTCCTAGTGCAGGTTACTAGGGCTGGTTATTTAGCAGTCCTGTGCTTCTACTCCCTCCCCTCTCTGATTCTTTTTCTCCCACCAGTGAGCTGGTGTGGGGGGAGTGCTTGGGTCTTTCCAGGTCACGGCTTTGCATCTTACCCTTTTCCGTGAGATGTTGAGTTCTTGCACATGTAGATGTAGCCTGGCTGGTGTACTGTATCTTCTGGTCTCTTTTTTAGGAATAGTGGTATTTGCTGTATTTTCAAAATATATATGGTTTTGGGAGGAGATTTCTGCCACCCTGCTCACACCGCCATCTTGAGCATCTCCCCGAATTATTTTGAAGCAAGTTCAGATCTCATATTTCATATATAAATTTTTCAGTACATACTGCTAGAAGATAAGGACTCTATTTAACATAACCGCAATAACATTACCATAAGTTATCACATATGCAGGACATGTTCAAATTTTCAGTTGTTTTCTACATATCAAAATTTTAGAAGTTTGTTGAATCAGGATCCTAAATGGTTAACATGTTGCAATTGGTTGATACCTCTTCTCCATTTCTTTTAGTTTATAAGTTCCCCTTCCATTTGTATTTTTACTCACAGCAGTTTATTTGTTATAGAAACTAAATTGTCCAGCAGAACTTTCCACAGTTTGAAATTTGATGATTGTATCATCATTGTGTTGTTTGACATACTCCTGTCTTTTCTTTATTTCTTGTTAATTAGTGGTCTGACTAGGTAATGATGTAAATACATACCTCTACTAATTAATCTGGGAACCAAAACATTTCTTGTAGTATTATATCTATGACAAAGAATGCATTATGAGTTCCAATCACCTAATTTGGGACACAGTTACTTTATTCATACAGCAGGGGCTAGCTAATATAGTACTGCTAAAATAAGTTCTAGCCTTAATTTTTAAAAGGCCCCAAGATGAGAATATATTTAGAAAAAGTTTTCCTTTCACAATAAAAAAGACTTATCCTAGCAATTAGAGGATTTTTACGCAGGATAAGAGTTTAAATGGTTTGTTTAATTCTAGTTGTCTTTATTAAAAAAAAGAATGTTTTTGTAAATAATCTTTCAAAGTTTTAGAACTAGTACCTTATTTTTATTTTTTAAAGGGGTTTTATTCTCAGTAATTATAAAACATTTGTATTATGTTTGTGTCATGTTGGGCCTATTCAGTTATTTTCTCAGAATACTTTCATTTACTCATTCGATAGATATTTATTGAGTGATTTCTACTTGTGAGGCATTGAACTATGCAATGGGAATACACTTGTGAATGAGACAGCTTTGGTCCCTAGTCTCAAGAGAACTCTTAGATTAGTATGTTGAAAATCTGGGTTGTGTTTTTTTAAATAAATTCATCTCAAATTGGTTTAAGGTAAACAGTGAAGAGAAAAGAAATTTGGTTTATGTGAAGTCAGGAAATAGACTGACTTGGGGCATTGTTGGATTCAGAGGCTTCAAAATGTCACTTTATCAGTTCTCTTTCTTGACTCCCTTTTTCTCCTCATTGGCTTCGTTATCACAAAAGCTCTCTCTATTTTGTGCACTTGGAAACCCCAGACTTACATTCTGTCAACTTTAAGTCAACAGAAAGAGTGCTTTTCCCATCTCACCGCAGTAATTCCAGCAGAAGTCTCAGCATTGGGTTTCATGTGCCAAGTGTAGGTCAAATGTATTTAGTTGGGAGTTGGGGACAGGGTGAGTAAACCCCATCTAAACCACTAGTCACTGAGAATAATGGAGGGAATTGTTCCCCAAAGGAAAACCAAGCATGTTTACCAGGAAAGATGGTGTTTGATTCTGGGCAGACAAAACCCAACATATCTACTACAGTCTATCCTTTGGCTGCTTAGCATTAATATTGTATTATTTACCTGCTGCTGCATAATAAATCATCTTAAAACATAATGGTTTAAGATAGCAACATTTCTGATTTCTCAGTTCTTGTGGGTGAGGAATCCCATGGCTCAGCTGGGCTTTCTGGCTCAGTGTCTTTCACAAGGCTGCAGTTAAGATGTTGGTCAGGGCTTTAATCACACCTGAAGGCTCAAATAAGGAAGAATTGGCTTCCTAGCTCTCTGACATGGTTGTTAGCAGGATTCTATCAAGTTCTGTTGAACCAAGATCCTTGTTAACTGTTGACTGGAGGCCACTTTCAATTCCTTGTATGTAGCTTCTCCATAGGACAGATCACAGCGGCAGCATGCTTTATCAGAACAAGTTGGTAAGAAGGGCCAGAGAGAGTATGAGCAAGCTATAAGTCAGTTTTTTCTAATCTGAAGGCATAAGTGACATCTCATCACTTTTGCCATGTTCTGTTCATGAGAAGCAAGCCACTAGGCCCAATCCACACACAAGTAGAGAGACTTACACAAGTATGTGAACACCGGGAGGCAGGGATCACTGAGGGCCACCTTACAAGCTACCTCCCATGTGTGCTTACCCTTATATACATACAATTCAGAAATGTGCTTAACTAATGCAACTATTCCATGTGCATTTGAAAACAAACCCATTTCCTCCCTAAAAGAAGATAACCTAGACTGATCTAGTTATTCCATTCAACTCTAAATCTATGGAAACTATAAGTAAATGTGAATTTTAATTATTCTCCTCCACCTCCTTTTTCCCAGTTTACAATGATGAAGGGGAAATAGGAAAGCTACATTAAAACAATTTGGGAAAGAGAAAGGAAAAAAACACAGTAATTACCAGGTCCATGGCTACAGCCCAGCTGGCCAGGAATATCCTGAGATGTCTTTGGTAGCAAGCGTTCATTGCTTGGTCTGTTTGGCAGCTCTAGTTTGCCCTTCTGGAAGAGCTCCTGCTAGGAAGGATTCCCTTTGTGGGGATTATATATTTTAGCAGCCCACTTAAATTTGTTGTGAGGTGGGATCATGGATTGCTTTAGGGAACAATCGTAACTTTTTATTCTCCTGGTTTAGAATTTTGCAGTTTCCTTTGAAACTCAGTAGGCTGTTGGTTGATTTGTGTTTCATTAACTCAGAAACCAGAGGTCATGTTGAATTTTAATTGTTATATCTAGACCTTGACCTGGCAGTTGCTATCTGGCAATAGGCTTCATTTCCCTGCCTGTCTCCCTGGACATCAGCTTTTGTATGACACAGAAACCTGGAGTAAGAAGGATTCTTAATCTGCCCCGTGCCCTCAGGCTGAACCCCAGTGGGTGATTCTTCCCACAAGGGACCATTAAAGTCCTTGTTAGGAAGAAGAGGAGAGGAGGTATTTCTCAGGTCTCAAGTTTAGCTTTTTCCCTTCCTGCCACTCTCATTTCAACATGGGGCACAGCTTGGCTTTTGTGTGTGTGTGAGTGAGCTCTCATTCCATTGATTTATCTGTTGAAATATAGTTTATATACCATATTGCATCAATTTTAGGTGAACAACTTAGTGATTCAATTATATACATTACTAAATGCTCACCATGGTGTCTGTCACCATACAAAGGTATAATATTCTGAGCTATATTCCCTATGCTATACTTCCATCCCTGTGACTAAATTATTTTGTAATTTGAAATTTGTACCTGTTTGACCTCTTCGCCTATTTCACCCATCCCCCAGTCTCTCCCATGGTAAATAACTTCTGTTGTCTGTGTTTATGAATCTATTTCTGTTTGTTTGCCAGTTTGTTTTGTTTTTCAGAAGCAAATATGATATTCACCTTTCTCTGACTTATTTCACTTAGCCTAATACCCTCTGTGTTCACCCATGTTGTTGCAAATGGCTAGATTTCTTTCTTTTTTAGGGCTGGATAATATTCCAGTGCATATATGTACCACATCTTCTTTATCCATTCACTTACTGATAGATACTTTGGTTGCTTCCATATCTTAGCTATTTTAAATAGAGCTGCAGTAAACATAGGGATACATATTTCTTTTTGAATTAATGACTTCCTTTTATTTAAGTAGATTCCCAGAAGTGGAATTGATAGATCTTATGGTATTTCTATTTTTAGTTTTTTGAGAATCCTCCATACTGCTTTCCCTAGTGGCTGCAGAAATTTGCAATTCCGCCAGCATTGTACAAGAATTCCCTTTCCTCCACATTCTTACCAACACTTGCTATTTCTTGTCTTGTTGATACTAGCCATTCTGACAGGTGTGAAGTGATACCTTGTTGTAGTTTTGATTTGCATTTTCCTGATGATTAGTGAGTTTGTCATCTTTTCATATGTCTCTTGGCCATCTGTATGTCTTCTTTGAAAATATGTCTATTCAGGTCCTCTGCCCTAACTTGGCTTTTAATAGTTGTCATAATATTTAAAGAGTATTTGATTATTAATACTTTGTCTCCCATAAAGAGAAAAGTTAGTAATAGAGTGATTTTGAGGATTAAATGAGATAATGTAAGTAAGACAGAAATAAATAAGTAAATGGAACCTACTGGCTACAGTTATATCTGTATTTGGGATTAGTTGAGTATTTTGGAAGTGTGGAAACATAATTTTTGGATTTATGTCAATCTGAAGAGTCTAAATATTACAGTCAGGTAGAAGTATTAGGTGATACAAGTATCAAAAAGTTAATCCTAGAGGTGCCATGAATTAAACAGAATAAATAAGCACACTTAAAAATTCAGCATAGGAAATTTTTGACATTTGATTTGCTATAGTTTTGAAATATAATGGCAATTATTAGAGTGTCTTTAGGATTATTGTGGCTGGGATGTTTTATTCCTATTTAGTTCTAGTGTACCAGAATCATAAAAGACAGAATTACTTTAGGCAAGATGAATTTTAAGATTTCTGTCTATAATGTGAATAATGGCAGAGACCTATTCAATTGAACTTGTAAATACTGAATTTTCCTAAACTTACGTTAACAGTCAGTTTGTTTCACTGGGTATCATGCTGCTATAAAGAAACTACCATATAACTTCCTTTAAAAACTTTTATTTCATTCCATTAGCTTGAAAATGTTTCTAGGAGAGGATGGCATTTGGGACCTTTTAAAAAGTCTCTGGGAGCTCAGACTTCTGGTGAAGATAGTGTCATAAGTTCACACTTGGAAGGAAGAGACGTACCTTTGGCTCCAAAGAGATCAATAATATATGAAATATATATTGTTTTAAAAAGGCTTTTCTGGACTCAAAACAAGATAATCATCTCTGTGGACCAGAAATGGAACAGAAATGCAGAGTGTGGATGAAGTCTCTGACCTGCTTGACTCCTGGTCCAGAAGCAGGGAGGCAAAGGCATGAGGAGAGTGGCTCCTGCTGACTGATGGACTAGAAATCCTTGCAGTGAGAAAGTGGCCTGATCAGATCTCTGTTTGAAATCAGAGCACTGGGAGTCTGTGGGATAGCTCTCTTCTCCCCTTCTTGGAAGAAGACCTAAAAAATCCTAGGATTTAAAGAGAGACCACCTCCAGTCATGGCCTGCTCAGTTCAAGGGGGCCCAGTCACCTAAGTGTTGTGTCACCTAGAGTTGTGTAGTACACAACCTGCAGCTTATGTCTGTGGCCTTGTGACAAAGGCCAGCCTTTTCACTGAAAACACTTTTCACTTTTTGTTCTAAATAAACATTGATTCCTGCCTATGTAAACCTGGTTGAGGCCAGTGTCGATCCTCTAGCCTTCTCAAGTAGAGTTGTTTTTCTTCTTTATGTCTAGTATTGCTGGGTCTGGAGGTTGGGTAGGTCTCTCTTCCTTACCCCTCACTGAGGATTCCAGACCACAATAATTTCTTCTTCCTAAGGAACTTCAGCTCCTTTGAAGTGCTTGCTATCCAACTATCCCTCTTTTTGCAGGCATTTCTCCCACTCATTGAAGAGTGAAGCAAATGCATCAGTGTCCTTTTCTTTACTACTGGTCCTGGTGTAACTCTGTTTTATTAAGACTTTAAAATATCTAAAAGATAAGAACTACTTTTATTTTAACATAACCAAAGAAATATTTCACATTCCTCCAGTTGTCTCCTAAATGTCTTTCTACAGTTACAGGTCCATTTCTCTGATTATTTTTTAAGTATATATTTTTATAGTTGGTTTGTATCAGTAAACAAAGCTCCACACTGCATTTAGTTAACCTATCCCTTCAGTCTTTTAAAATCTGAAACAGTTCTTCCTCCTTATTTATTTGTTTGTTTGGTTGATTAAAAAGCCAGGTCATTTGTTCTATTGAATTTCCCTCATTTTCCTGTTTGCATCTCTGGGGTAGATTATATTTAACATGTTCATCTAGCCCCTGTATTTCCTGTAGACTGAACTAGACTCAGAAGTATTAAGAATACCTTGTAGGTGATGCAGTGCACTTCCTATTGCATCACACGAGAGACATAGATCTGCTTGTCTCTCTTTTGGTGATATTAAGATTGTATGTTAAGGTGTTGTAAGTCTGATTCATCTGTCATATAGTTTCCCATTAGGTTTTACCTTAATATTTTTAGCAGCCATTGTTGATACTGCTCTACAACCAAGTTTCATAAGAGTTTGCAAAATGGTTATCTTGTAATTCTATCTTTCCCTCTGCATTTACTAGCTAAGATTCTTCTACAGAAAACTTGCTTCTATTTGGTTACCTGATGTGAAACAAATTCTGAATTATTTTTCTTTACAAGTCTTCATATAATGAGTTGACTTCCTAGTATGCCCAGTGAACTTGTTGTTGTTATTGTTTATGCGGTCATTATAAACTTGCAGATTTTAGCATTTTTGATGTATTTCAATCTGTTGCAGTCACTATTCTCTTTAATGCTCAGATCGTTCCATCTTTGGCTTCCTATGGTCATTTGAGATGATTTCAATAGTTTGCTTGCATTCCTGAGAAGATGCTTGAGGCTCCTCTTACTCATCTCCTGTTCCAGGCTTGGAATCAGCCATTTTTCCAAGAATGCAGTATTCCTATTGGAGAGCAATGTAATTTAGAGACCATGATCCAGGCCAGGTGCTAGGTGTGCTCATTGCTACTGGTTTGATTATTACTTATAGATAAAATGTATTGTTTTTTTTGATGGATGATACACAATCTTACATTGGTTTCAAGTATACCACACAGTGGCTCAACAGTTACCTGCATTATTAAATCCTCCCTCAACTAGTGCAGTTACTATTTGTCAACATAGACAGAATCAAAATATATTTGTTTTTGATAGATAAAAATATATGAGTGTATGGTGAGGTTTCAAATTTAAATGTAAGATTACCAAGTTTTGCTCTTGATTTTTTTATTTGTGGCCCTTTTCTTTTAAAAGAGAATTTTTGTTCCTAAAGACATTAATGGTGATATATATATATATGTGTGTATATATATATGCGTGTGTGTATATATATATATGTATACATATGTATATACATGCATGTATATACATATATATGTGTATATATATGTATATATATATGTATATATATATATTCTAAAATACTATTTAAAATAGTATCAGTATTAGTCTAATACTATGTTACTGAATATTGTCTAATATTTCTTGTTTTTTAAAAATGTAAATAAATCTATGTATCATCATATCCTTCCCTTTATTGGATAAAAGATATCATACTATACACACTGTTTTGCAGCTTGCATTTTTTACTTTAGAATCCTGGAGGTCACTCCACAGATCTCCCCCATTCCTTTTTATAGCTATATAGTATTAGATAGATGGATGGATAGATAGATAGATAGATAGATAGATGGATGGATAGATAGATAGATAGATAGATAGATAGATAGATAGATAGATAGATAGATAGATAGGTAGGTAGGTAGGTATGAATATACCATAGTTTATTCAACCTATCCTCTATTGATACATATTTGGGCTGTTCTCAGTCTTGCTCTTAACAATAGTGCTATATGTAATAATAGCTTTGTGTGTATGTTATTGCATACTTTTGCTTGTTTATCTTTGGGAATAAATTCTAGAATGAATGTACATAAATTACATTTATGTAATTTTGCTATCTCATGTCATGATGATAATCATTTGGTGTGGATGGGAGGTAGGGAGCAAATAATAAAAATATAGTATGCCTAATAGGTATATAAGTACTGTAAAGAAGTACTTATAAGAAGTTTGACTTTATCTTCCTATTTTTATTTCCATACCCATTCATTTTTTTATAATTAAAGTATCACTGATATGCAATATGAAGGTTTCACATGAACATCATTGTAGTTTGAACAATCACCCACATTATCAAGACCTCATTCCCCCATTGCAGTCACTGTCTATCAGCATAGTAAGATGCTATAGAGTCATTACTTGTCTTTTCTGTGCTGTACTGCCTTCCCCATGACCTACCTATATTGTGATTACTAATTATAGTGCCCTTAATCCCCTTTTCCCTCCCTCCCCACCTACCCTCCCCAGTCCCTTCCCTTTGGTGACCACTAGTCTCTTCTTGGAGTTGGTGAGTCTGCTGCTGTTTTATTCCTTCAGTTTGGCTTTCTTGTTATACTCCACAAATGAGTAAAATCATGTGGTACTTTTCTTTCCTGCTTGGCGTATTTCACTGAGCATGATACCCTCTAATTCCATCCATGTTGTTGCAAAGAGTAGGATTTGTTTTCTTTTCATGGCTGAATAGTATTCCGTTGCATATATATACCACATCTTCTTTATCCATTCATCTACTAATGAACACTTAGGTTGCTTACATATCTTGGCTATTGTAAATAGTGCTGCAATAAACATAGGGGTGCATATATATATGTCTTTTTGAATCAGGGATCTTATTTTCTTCAGATAAATTTCTAGGAGTGGAATTACTGGGTCGAATGGTATTTCTATTTTAAATTTTTTGAGGAACCCCTCCATATTACTTTCCACAACATACCCATTCATTCTTAATACTAGCCATCACAGTATACTTAGAAAACAACATTTTAGGGGAATTTTAAGAAATACTAACTTCTCAGTACAATTAATCTTTTATTTTTTACCTGTTACTATAATGTCTAATTCATTCTGGTATTGACTAGAGATTAGATAAATGTTAACTTGCCAAATATTTTTCTTAATTTATTGCAAATTGTTCATAAACTTCAAAATTTTTGGCTGAAGTGATTCTGTAATATCTTCCTCTGTTGACAGATAGTAACTGCACTAGTTGGGGTGAGGATTTAAGAATGTGGGTAACTGTTGAACTACTCTGTTGTATACTTGAAACCAATATAAGATTGTATATCAACTATACTTCAATAAAACATTTTTTTTGGCTTATACTGCCAAATGTTAAAATCCTTGCAAACTTTATTCTAAGCTTTTATAACAGTTTTGATTATCATAAGCATATCTCCACTTATTAGTTGGGACTTAGCTTTCTTACACATTAGCTCTATATTCTTACATATGGAAATACCTTCTCTGCGCTGCTTGGCTTTTTTACTATGCAGTTGGCTTTTTACTAATACTTCCTACTCTACTTTTGATTTTTAAAGTCACTGTATCTTTTTCTATGGAACTTAAGTTTTAAAGTAAAACCTAACCCAAAAAAGAGAGATTCTTACTATTTTGGGCAGAAATCATATAGTCTCTTTCCAACTCCTGTATGCGTTACTCCTTTGACTATATGTTAATGTTATAGCATTTTTCACCTTATTGCTACATTGCTCCATCATTCAGATTGTGTTTTGGGTTTGAAATCTCTAAAGGTCTTTTTCTGCTTATTTCTAAGAAGTTTTCTGTGTCTGTACTTTTTTTGGTTGATTTTTATACCTAACTACGTCATCTCATGCTTAGTTCCTAGTGAAATCTTTTTTTTATATAATTAGGTAATCAATAGTGCATTGAATTTGTTTTCAAAATCTTGCTAACTTATCTAATTAAAGGTTTGATATATTTTAATGTTGTTTGTTGGTATGTCATTTTTCCTTGTTTAGGTTCGTAACGTTCTTAATGATGCAGTGGACTTATTGGAATTCCGTGATAGAGTCATTAAAGCATCTTTGAACTATGCACACTTAGTTGTTTCAACGTCTCTTCAATGTTATGTGTTCTCGTAAGCATCTTGCATTTCTTAAAAATCCAGAGTTCTGTCTGTGATGAATTTATTTTCAGGTGTTCATATCAACCAATATGGTTGGTTTTATAATAGAAAATACCTTCTCTGAGATACTGTTTATTCTTACTTTACTACTAACAGTGCTAAGGAATTTAGTATAATTTTATTTCAAAGCCCAGAGAAAATTAAGAGCAGCTGATAAATAATGGGATAAGGAACTACCAAACCCCTGGACAAAGGGACAGCCAACAGCCTGACAGGCTGAAAGATATTCAGTAAGGACACAAGAAGGTATTTGGCTTGGTGTCAAAGAAAATATGTTCAGTATACTTTGTATTAAAAAGCAGGGAATGATTCAAGACATCCAAGAAACTTGCATCTAAGACTTGAAAAAAACATACTTGGTATTTTTAAAAGCGTAACTCTGTGTGCTGATAAAGGTTGAACTGGCCTTCTGGAAGCAAACAAACCTGATTTGCAGTGTTTACCAATATCTATGATGTAAATAGTTCTACCATGGCTAATTTCAAGCTGCCTTTGAGATGTCACTGAGAGCAGAATTGAGAAGAGATGCACAGTAGCAAACCATTATATAGCATTGTCACTATAGAGATAAATATATTTAAATAATCTCAAGTACACAGATAATAGTTAAAATGTAATAAAGTAATCTGAGAGTGATGTTTTAAGTATTTATCCTAGTTTTGAATATAATTTGCTTAATTATAAGTTTATAATTTAAATTTAAATAATAGCTTATTTAAGAGTTGGCTTGCAAAATTCCTGAAAATATAACAGTTGGTATATGGTGGCTCTAACATGCCACCAGTTGATTTCTCAACTATCCAGAAAACTCAGATAACCATTATGACACTTTCAAGACTTGTGAATAATAAAGAATTCTCAAAATTTGTATTTGTATTTATGTTATTATATGGTTATAGTGTAATTATTGAATGTAAAATTAAGGATAGAGACTATCTGTGTCTTATTCACTAGTGTATACCCAGTACTAGCAAAGCGCTCAACATGCAGTAGGTATTTAATAAATAAATAAATATTTTTGGATGAATAAATGAATTGAACACCAAGTGTAATGTTGTCTTGGTATCCAAAGCCTCATAACATAACACAAAGATATCCAATTTAATTAACAATAGTAACTGCTGCAACTGTATGTTATGAATTATCACTCAGTTATCAAATCTGCTACTAATCAGAATTTAGGATAACAGCCAAGACTGTAGTGATGAAAGGGGAGAAGCAAAAGAGAGAGGAGATAAAGAAACAAGAAGGTCAATTTTGTGTGACTAAGCAGGTCAATTTTTTCCTTACATGAAAGAGAAGGAGCAACAGTAAGAATTTGGGAAAAGTCAAGGAAGATACCAAGTTAACCATTTGAGAAGTAAGGAAGGGATTATAGAATGTGACAAAATCTCACAATCACTAAGTGCGGATGGGTATTTGAATAATCAATTTTCATGGGGTTGAAGAAAATAGAGATGATCTCTTCAATTTACGGTTTGTTTAAAGAAAGATAGGGATCTTAACTAAATGAAGGATTTACTCTACTGGTTTTAGTGGCAAGGACATAATATTTGAACCTGTAGGATTAGTATCATTATATGCTACTTGTATTAGAGAGGTTGCTTTTTAATATATTTACCAAAAGGTTAGCAGCTACGTAAATTTTTTTGTCACTTTACTTTGCTCATACCAGTAAATATGTGGCAAAATATAAGATTGCATTTCTTCTTTTCTGATTTAAACTTGCCTCCCCTCTCTTGTTGTCAAGCCATTTATATAATACTAAATACTTCTTCAAGTGAAATACCAGGGAGCAGTAGTAGGAATGAGGTAGTGCAGAGAGCTATCATCACCAAAATAAATTTTATTAAATTAAAAAACCTACTAGTCTGTTAGATAATAACAACTGTCATTTATTGAGCACTATTATACTGTCTCTTATATTCATTATTTAATTCACCCTGTGTGTTGGGTATTATTATTATTCCCATTTCATAGGAAGAAGAAACAAGATACACAGAATAATTAAGTAACTTTCCTTGGGTCAAGTTGCTTAACTTCTTTCCTAAAGGAAGAGCTGGAATTTGAATCCGAATTCTTGATAACTGTTGCCCCTTTTTCAATAATAAAAATATAATTTAAAAAACAAACATGCAAACAGTATGCTAGTTTATATGAAAAGTTCAAGAAAAAGAAAATGATATATTAACATTCTATGTTAAATTTTCATTTGATTTTTCAAATAGTTGTATAGAAAATACTCTTTTTCTATTCAACATTGTGGTTTATGGCATGTGTATATAACTTAGTTGTTAGAAACCTCAGATATTTTGTAAGGGTACATTAAAAAAATCTGGGAATCACAATTATTAGCTCCTGACAAAGAATGAAGGTTAAGTCTAATAACTGCGTAAAGGAAGCATGCTGTTACATTTTTTCTAAAGTACAAAAGTTCATTTCTTTTTATCATACTTGTGAGTGGGTATTACTTACTAATTATTAGCAATATATTCATTGTTTTGCTTTATGCATGCATTTACTTACTGAAATAGGTATGAAACTGCATTAGCCAAGAATACTTTCCCACTAGTGTGCCTACTTACTGCAACCTTCCCCTTCCTCCCATCTTCTGGATCTGAATATGAAATTTAATCTGACTTAAAGATTGATCCTATGAAAGTGATTGAGAAAAACAATATATGGGAGTAATAAAACATTTTAAACTGTGAAACAACTTCATTTGGAGATGGATTTTTCAGTTTTTAAGTGTTCTCTCCACCCATCCCTATCTTTGAGTCATATTACACTATAAAAACCAAAGGAATTATTTGTTCATTTATTCATCCATTTATTCAATAAGTATGGTGATAGCTTACATTTATGTAGTATTTTACAGTTTACAGAATGCTTTACAGATATCTTCATTCTGGCCAACAATAACTTTGGGAGACCTGTAGGGAAAATAATCATGTTCATCATGTTATTGTTATTATAGCTTCTGTTTGTTCAGTATCTGCTTTATGACAGACAGTTAGCTAGACAGTTTAGGTAAGTTGTCATTATCTCCATTTACAAATAAATTGATTCTTAGGAGTTTAATATTATTAAGATTATATGGTGGACAAAGTAGTGAAACCAGATTTCTAATCCTGATCTGTCTAGCCAAACCTATACTCTTTTCTCTATGCCAAGCAGCTACTATTTTTCAGATGAGAAACATTGGATGACTTGCTCAAATCACACAGCTAATAAATAATAGAACTTGAACTTAGGATTCCTCAATTCACATATTGTAATACCTAGAATAGGCAGTTATTGGTTGTTTACTATATATAATGCTGGGGACAGAGTCTGATTTCTAGTTGGATATAGACATGTAACTAAATAATTCGAGAACAGTGGGCCAAGTGCTATAATAGAAGTATATATTAAGTTACTGTGAAACTGCGACACTTTATTTGAAATGAGTACCTGTCTGCTTATTAAGAAGTATTTGATATTTTACATGTTAATAAATATCCATTTGATTTGTCTTTTAGTACGAAGAACTGGAACACACCACTTATATTCGATCTCAAAGAAGGAACTGTTAGTTTAATTCTGCAGGCAGAAAGGTAATTTGTTTATCATGTTCTGCTCTTAGGTTTAGGGTTAAAATAGTAAAGCACTCTTTAAAGTATGTCACTTTACAGAATTGGAAATCAGCTAGCCATTTGGAATCAAGCTGTTTCTACTACTAATTTTAAAAGACAAAAGTAAGAGAA
Source organism: Manis javanica (assembly GCF_040802235.1). Classification (NCBI taxonomy): domain Eukaryota; kingdom Metazoa; phylum Chordata; class Mammalia; order Pholidota; family Manidae; genus Manis; species Manis javanica. The sequence continues at coordinate 143,800,750 of NC_133158.1, forward strand.
TGAATTCTTAGATTAGTGGTTCTGAAACTTTTTGGTCTCAGAATTCCTTTGCATTCTTAAAAAGTTTTTGGGGATTCTCTGTGGGTTATATATATCAATGTTTACTGTACTAGAAACTAAAATTGTAAAATTTAAAAGGTATTAAGTTATTGATTGATGAGAATAAAATTATTTCAAGTAAACATTGTAGACATCAGTGACATGAGAGAATGAGATTGAAACAGGCAAATTGGTATAAAGTAGTTCTGACCTTCATGGTCCCCTTTCTTCTATTCTGCTCTGTTTGTTTATAAGTATTGGTTGAAACTTGCTGATTTTATGAGCCACTATTAGGCTGTGACCTGAAGGTTGAAAAAGAATATTCTCTACCAAGACCTTCAGTGTATACAGGACTAAGAAACTCCAGGCTAGTTATCTAAAATAGGAGTAGCTATTACTCAGGAACCCAAACTTTTGCATGAAAACTGTCAATCAGTTTGTCAAGTACAGTGATACCCTACTGAATCAGAGGTCAGACTTATAATCCAATAAAACCTGGAATAAAGCATGAAAATATAATCAACAAATACCTAAAATAGCTACCCATGAAATTTTTGCACTAAAATCATGTACTTTATTCTCATTCCTTTACTCACCACCTTGGCAACTCTTAATAGTGTTTTTATCAGGTTTTGTAGCCCACAGCCTTTTATAAGTAGCAAACCAGAAGAGGAATGCTGGTGGGCTATTAGAGGCTGGCACAATGACAGGAAGAAAATTGACTGCCTGGCTAGAGAGCATAGAGAAAACTAAAAGCACCAAACTGTGTAGCTGAATAGCATTACTCTGATGTACCAACAGATTCTCCTGAGTATCAAAGCTATCAGTTAAACACTTTCTGAAGAGTATGGAAAGTGTTTATCATCATATTGATCACCTTGAATGATCAAGAAAATAATTGTGTCAAAATTTGTATCATCTGTTTAATGAAGTTGAAATATATGATTTACTTATTTAGTTATATCATAAATTTTTAAAATAAAAAAGACATTTACCACTTAAAATGTAAGATGTCAGCTATCTAAAAAATATTTCTGAAAATTTTTAACACTTCCAAATCAATTTATTTATTTCTGTATTATTTATAAACATTTTTATTGAGTATGCTCAGAGTAAAAGCATGTTAAAGACATAAATGATTGGGCGATTAAGAACAGTTTACTTGTTTCCTATTGCTGGCCTTATTTGTATGTTTAGAAATGTTTGCTCCTTGAAACATGTTCTTTACTCATAAGGAGGTTAAAAGCGACTGAGACTAAGAAAGGATATCTTGAATTTGATGTATTACTTTGTCAACATTAGCAAATATTGTTTTCCTAATGTGGAAGGAAGGGCCAGACCCTTCAATTAAATAAACCACACACTAATACTCAACTCTTAATTTGAGTACATATATTTGGTATTCATTATATACTAACTTTTCATTGATTTTGGTGTTTATTTCCTATCTGTTCCAATGCAAGAAAGAACAAATAGCAATTCCTGAATTATGAAATAGTTCTGAATCAAGGTTATTAAAATTAGTAAGGTGGACATACAGATGTGTATTCACTCTAGACTGTCTTTAAAACAGGGAATAATTTAAAGTAAATGTTCATCAGAAATGAGTTAATTAAGTTATGGTATATCCATACTTTGCTATAAGTTATCTCTATGAAGGTAGAATTGCAAGAGATTTTTTGCTTTCTCTGCATGATTTGAATTCTCTTTTGCAATATTCATAAATTTTCAAAGGAAAAAATAACAGCCATAAAATATTTACATTTTGCCTAAATAAAAAATTAACTACATAGAACCCTCTTCCCGGAATATAGCTGTCAACATAGCAAATAGACCCAAGTCCCTGCTACAAAAAATAATGTGTTTTTGGATATGAATACATTTACTGATAGTTACCATATTACTTGAAAGTCGAAACATCTTATATCTTAATAAATGCTGGCCCTGATGTTAATTTTTAGTTATTTTCACTGTTTTAGACTTTTTCCAGTACTTAGTCTTTAATTATCTTTTGTATAATCTTTAATTGTGAAATATGTATTAATACTGTTTCATGAAACAAATAGCAGCTAGCATTAAAATCACCATATTGTAAGTTATAAGATTTTCTTATAGCCTTTATATAGAGGTGCTTCTTTAAGAAAGGAAGGGAATTGCAAAAATAATATGAAAGGAGTCGAAATTTTAGTATCTAGAGTGGTGATTATGGACATTTTCATTTTCTCTTACCTCTATCAAAAAACAAACCTAGGAAACAAACTAAATCAATGTTGACTTCTCAGGTTGTTTTTGTATTTCATTTTTTATACGTTTACGTACTTACTATTTTAATTGTAAGATTTAGATTTTTTCCAAAAGATCAAGCATCCTCCAGTATAAAATGGAAATATAATAAACTCCTATTAGAGAGTATATTTTTATTCTTTTTTTTCTTTTAGACATTTTCTTCTTGTAGATGGTGGTGGTATCTATTTATATTCTTATGAAGGGCGCTTCATTTCTTCTCCAAAATTTCCTGGAATGAGAACAGATATTCTGAATGCACAGGCTGTGTCTCTAAGTAATGATACGATAGCAATAAAAGACAAAGCAGATGAAAAAAGTAAGTATGTTTTTATAATTTTCCATATCACATTTCCATGAAATTTATTGATATCGTGAAATTTTCATAAATTAACTTTCATTTTCTCATCTACTAACATGTGAACCTTATATGAGAAAATTCATAGTTTCTTAATTTATTCTAAGCATGAATGAAAATTGTTATATTACATACCCAATTGATGGAACAAATAGATATTGTCACAACATCAAAGCTTAGTGGTAAGGAGTATTAAATCTTTATATATTCAGTAGCTGTTGGTAGAAAGTTTGAATTCAGAATTGTTGATTTTAAAAATGTATGTTAATTTTTAGGTTTATTGATTTTTTAATATCCCCTTTTTCTTCATTTGGTAACATAGTAAATATTGTGCGTCACTGTTTATCACTATCTGGCTTATATATATATATTTCAGTAAGTACTTTTATATTTACATTTTTTAAATGAAGTAGAAAAGTTATGAATAATTTTAAGTTTTCATATAAAAAATCTGGACCACATAGTATTTATAAATAAATATAAGTGTATCAGATGTTTTGGAATTCTGTAGTATCGTGAAACTATTTTATTAAAGCCTTGCTGTATCACAACATTTATTCAACAAATATTATCAAGTATTTACCATGCACCAAATACTTTTCTAGAAGTTGAGGACACAAAAGTGAATAAGACAGTCAAATAAACAGATATAGTTAGCTAATGATACGTGCTGTGAAGAAAATTAATGCAGGGTTAGGGAATAGAGAATTCTGGAGGTAGGGAAGGAGAATGACTATAGGATAAGCACGTACAAGGGCATTTAAAAGGAACTGCCAGAAGGCTATGGGCTATGTCAGCATGAGTCAGTTAGAGAGTGGTGGAGGACAGGAATAGTTAAGCAGGAGCCAGATCATGTGAAGACTTGGCTATGGTAAGATGTTGGCATGAGAGAAAGAGAAGAGGCAAGCATATTATGCTAGGTTTCCATCCTGGATGAATAAGATGGAACTTGGGGAAGGAGGAAGTTTAGAGGACATTCACAAACCAAGAGTTCTGTTTTGGTCATGGTAAGTTTGAATGCTTCTTGGACATCCCAGCAGGGATGGAGAGTAAACTAGGATAAACAAGTCCAGGAGAGAACTGGGGACTAGAGATATAAATTTAGGAGTCAGTGGTGTACAGTTGGTGCCATGGCACTAAGGAAGTGTGAATAGACAGAGGGCCCAATATTGAGCCTGTCAATATTTAGAGATGGGTAAGAGGAGGAGCTGCCAGTGAGGTAGAGTAGGAGTGAGTTATCCCTAAAACCTAGTGGAAAAATATTAAATAAGTGTTTTTCTCTGTCAATACATACTGTTAAATGTTTTTCGTTATTGTGACATTATTTAAAAAAAGAAATCTGACCTGACTGTAAATTTTGTTAGTTCAGCCATGGAAGACCTAACTCAGGAGCTAGAAAACTGTCCCACTTTTTAATCTTCAGTACTTTCAGATAGCATCACCTCTCATAGTAGTAAGAAATATAATTCTCCTAAATGGAGCCAGTCTCTTTCTTCATTGCCCTAGGCTCTCTCTGAGAAAAGGCATTTGGTAATTGTTTTGTTTTTAAAAGACTTCCTTTGTGGCTAAAGAAGAGGAAAAGAGAATGAAATAAAATCAATTTAAGATGTGTCATTGTTAATAACAATAATTTGGAAATCAGATATTTGTCTTCAATAAATTTGAAAATCCCAGTGTGCACTATGTATTGTCTATACTTTTCTTAATCAACACCACATAGTTGAAACTATAATAAAATGCATGTGTTTCCAACTGAATATTCCTTATTCTCAATTTTTCAATAGTTAATTCACAGCTGAAACATTTTTCATCATTCTTTCATCCTTAGATAATTCATAAAACTTTAGAGCTAGAAAGAATTATGAACATTTTCAGAAATATGAATTTATCTGCCTATAAAGTATGTTTTGTGTTCATAAATTTTAGAGCTAGAAAGAATTATGAACATTTTTAGAAATATGAATTTATCTGCCTATAAAGTATCTGTTTTATGTTCATAAATTTTGATTGTTCAATAAGATAATCATGTAATTCCATTTTGCTGTGAACAGAAAATTAAAAAGACTCAAAATTATTATTGTAAAACTGACAAAATGAGAGGGGAGATATTTTCCTTATGTTTCTTTTTAAAAAAACTAGTATTTGTTGATGTCTAAATAGAGGTTTATGCTAAAAATAGGAAACAGTTGAAGTACCTGGAATCTTTAACTTGTATAATTTCCCTTCAGGGGACTATCCACATGTGAAACCAGTGGTTCCTTCCTAATTTAGAAGCTCCTCCTTAGGCAGGGTTCTTGTACCAAGCACGGTACTCTTTATTATAGTAGGAGCTCAATAAATCAATGTTAAATGGATTTGAATAACCCTTTGAGTAATAGATCAAATAGTAAAGTACTACTTTTGACTTCCTTCTTCTACCCATCCACCTTGTACAGACACACTGTGTTAGTGTGGGTAATTGTGCAAAATAAATGTCTGAGTATGGGGTGACATTTTGCAGAGTACAGTGAAGTTGGCAGTTATTTATGTTTAGAAGCAACTCTTTCAGGCCCCAGCTCCTTAGTTGTTTTTTCTGCCAGTTTCTGTTGCATAATAATCCAGGTCCAGCCTCTCATAGATCAGAACCACTTACAATTGTGGAAAGTAGATAAGTTCATACCTACAGTTCCTTATAATATGCGCAGTCAACAAAAAGATAGAAGACTTTTATTTAAGAAAAAAAAAAAGTTATTCGTTTGTGTATCTATAAAAATAACTGGGTTTAGGCAAGCCCAAAACATTTAAGTGGAAGCCAAATTTTTCTAAGTCTTGTTTCTATACTTAATTTAAAAGTCTTTTACAGTATTTTTCTTTTTCATTTTTCAGTAAAATTGGCAATTTTAGGACATAACTTACTGTGATGAAATGATTTCCTCTGTAAATATAGCTAGTGATCTGAAGCTAAGGTTGTTATATCCTGAGGTTTACTAACAGCTAATAATCAATATAGTAAAAGTGTGATCCTCTAGAATTTAATATCGTGTTGTTTTAGCATGATATTTTACCATTTTTATGATCTGTATGAGTTGTCTGTTTTTTTTGCTGACTACTCATGCCACTTTGGTCTTATCATGCTATTTCTGTCCTTTAATATTTGTGGTCTATGTGTGTGTTCAGTCATATAAAATTACTCCATTTGGGATGAATCTTGGGCTGGAGTAGTTTGGGAATTAAAGAGAGAATCACTAAAACACTCAAACAATCTCTGCACCTCCCCACCCAATACCTCTTTTTAAAAGAGAAAAGAACAGCTACCGATACTGTTGTCATGTCTGAAACTAGAAGCCTTTGGTGAAACAGAAGGGAGCAGAGGCAGCATTTGTTCCTGGCTTCCTCGATACATTACCTCCTATGACTTTTCCAACATGACCTACTTCAGAGCACCTTTCTTCAGAGAAAGGTGTGGGGTTGGAAATAGAGAACTTTGAATTATCATTCCTTAGATAGTGATTGATGTCATGAAAATAGATTAAATCAGGGAAAGTATACAAGTGTGAAAAGGTGACCTACAACAAAAACCTTAGGAACAAGGATCATCAGATAAAGAAAAACTAGAAAAAGAGAATGAGGAATGGTTCAAAATAGGAGAGAATCAGGAGAAAACAGTTTTATATGTTGCCCACATGAAAGTTTCAAGAAAGAAGATGGCCAAGAGCATCCAATGCTGCCAGGAGATCAAGACTAAAAATAGACTCTTGAAGACAAAAAATAGACTCTGATATGTCAGCATAGGTGTCATTGGTATTCACACAACAGCCTTTGCATCAGTGTAGTGATGTTGAGCAGCAAATTGTAGTAGTTTGAAGAGTGAGTAGGAGTTGTAAAAGCTGAAATGACTGTTGTTTCAAGAAGCTTAGCATTAAAGAGATGAGGGATTAATAGGATTACAGGCATACCTTGGAGATATTGCAGGGCTGGTCCCAGACTATGGCAATAAAGTGAATATTGAAACAAAGTGAGTCAAATGAATTATTTTAGTTTCCCAGTGCATATAAAAGTTATGTTTATACTATAGTCTATTGAGTGTGCAGTCACATTATGTGAAAAGAACAATGTACATGCCTTAATTTAAAAATATTTTATTGCTAATATGCTAACCATCATCTGAGATTTCAGCAAGTTATAATCTTTTGGCTGGTGGAAGGTCTTACCTCAGTGTTAATGGCTGCTGACTAATCGGCATCGTGGTTGCTGAAGGTTGGGGTAGCTGTGGATAGTTCTCAAAATAAGACAACAACAAAGTTTGCTGCATCTATTGATTTTTCCTCTCATGAGTCATTTCTCTGCAGCCTGTGATGCTGTTTGATAGCATTTTACCCATGATAGAACTTCTTTCAAAATTGGAGTCAGTCCTCTCAAACCGTGCCACTGCTTTGTCAGCTTAGTTTATGTCATATTCTGAATCCTTTGTTAACGTTTCAATAATCTTCACACCATCTTTACCAGCAGTAGAGTACATCTCAAGAAACCACTTTCTTTGCTCATCCTTAAGAAGCAACTTACCATCCATTCAAATTTTATCATTAGATTGCAACAATTCAGTCACATTCTGTGGCTTCACTTCTAATTCTGGTTCTTGTGCTGTTTCCACCACATCTGTAGTTCCTTCCTCCACTGAAGTTTTGAACCCTTCAAGCCATCCATGAGGGTTGGAATCAACTTCTTCCAGACTTCTGTTCCTGTTGATATTTTGATCTCTTCCAATGAATCACAAATGTTCTTAATGGCATCTGAAATTGTGAATCCCTTCCAGGACGTTTTCAATTTGCTTTGCTTAGTTCCATCAGAGGAATCACCACCTGTGGAAGCTATGGACTTACGAAATGTATTTCTTAAATAATAAAACTTGAAAATTGAGAAGACTCCTTGATCCATGGGCTGCAGAATGGATGCTGTGTTAGCAAGCAAGAAAACATCAGTCCCTTTGAACATCTCCATAAGGGTTCTTGGGTGACCAGATGCATTGCCAATAAGCAATAATATTTTGAAAGCAGTCTCTTTTCTCAGCAGTAGGTCCCAACAGTGGGCTTAAATTATTCAGTAGACCATGTTACCTGATGTGCCATCATCCAGACTTTCTTGTTCCATTTATAGACTGTAGGCAGAGTAGATTTGGCATAATTTTTAAGGGCCCTAGGATTTGGGGAATGGTAAATGAGCATTGATTTCAACTTAAAGTCACCAGCTGCATTAGCTCCTAGCAAGAGAGTCAGCCTGTCTTTTGAAGCTTTGAAGCCAGGCACTGACTTCTCCTCTCTTGCTATGAAAGTTCTAGATGGCATCTTCTTTCAACAGAAGGCAGTTTTGTCTACACTGAAAGTGTGTTGTTCAGTGTAGTCACCTTCATTAATTATCTTAGCTAGAATTTCTCAATAATTTGCTGCAGCTTCTACATCAGCACTTGCTGCCCTGTCTTGCACTTCCATACTATGGAGATTGTTTCTTTCTTTAAACCTCATGAACTTACTTCTGCTAGCTTTCAACTTTTATTCTGCAGCTTCCTCACCTTTCTCAGCCTTCATAGAATTGAGGAGTGTTAGACCTTGCTCTGGATTAGGCTTTGGTTTAAGGGAATGTTATAACTGGTTTGATCTTTCCACACCATGAAACCTCTGTATCAGCAGTAAGGCTGTTTTGACTTATTATTCATGTGTTCAATGGAATAGCACTTTTAATTTCCTTCAAGAACTTTTCCTTTGCATTCACAACTAGACTATCGAGAGGCCTAGTTTTAGCCTATCTTGGCTATTAACATGCCTTACTCATTAAGCTTAATCATTTCTAGCTTTTGAGTTAAAGTGAGAGATGTGTGACTCTTCCTTTCATTTGAACACTTAGAGGCCATTATAGTTATTAACTTATTTTCAATATGTTTGTATCCAGAGAATAGGTAAGCTTAAGAAGAGGAGAGAGGTGGGGGGAATTGCTGGTCAGTGGAGCAGTCAGCAAACACATTTGTCAATCAAGTTTGCTGTCTTATATGGGTGTGGTTCATGGTTCATGTTTCTAAAACAATTATAATAGTAACATTAAAGACCACTAATCACAGATCACCATAGTAAATATAATAATGACGAAGTTTGAAATACTGTGAGACTAACCAAAATGTGACATAGAGACACAAAATGAGCAAATGCTATTGGGAAAGTGGTGCTAGTAGACTTGCTGAAGGTAAGGTTGCCACAAACCTTCAATATGTAAAAAATGCAGTGTTTCCAAAGCACAATGAAGGAAAACATAATAAAATAAAGTATGCCTGTGCTTAAGAGTGGGGAAGAATTTTTTTTTTTTTTAATGAAGGTGACTTCAGCATGCTTTTGTATACTGAAAATGAACCAGAGGAAAAGGATTGGGTGAAGGGACAGAAGAAAGTGAGGATGGTTGCTAGAATAATATCTTGGAGAAAGCTAAGCAGGTAGAATGACAATGTATAGGTAAAAATTGTGGTAAGTACCAGATACTTATTCACCTGAAATTGGAGGATATGAAATGAGGCTCAGAGCTAAGTAACTTTGGAGATAAGGTGGGAGGAAATTGAGCTGTTACAACAAAAGTTACCAAAGGCTTAATTTTATGTAGCATGATTTTAAAAATTATTTATATTACCTTAATGAATATTTCATATCTATTTTGTGGCTTCTAAACAGTTTTTTTGTCTGTGTTATAACCAACTCTTGGTAATCTCTGGAAAATATTTAATTTCAAAATCACCTCCCCATTTCAGTAGGGGAGCTATTTCCTTCAGCTATCAGGAAGAGAAATCAATTGCTAACAGTTTAGAAGTAATGCTAAAATAATTGTGATCCAATTAAAAAGTAATTATTTTACAGAATGCATTTATTTGCGTGTATTTTTTAACTCTAAAAATTAAGGGGCTTAGTGGAGATATGGACAGGACAGTTCTGGAACTTCCCTCAGGAGTTTAAGGAAATTCTCAGACTGGAAACTAACTGAACTCCCAAAACAAACATTTGTGACAAATAGAGGTGAAGAACTTACCAATACTGAATCCAAAGTTCTGAGGGAGGCAAGCCAAACATTCTGGTACTATGGGACTTTTGAGTTGAATATTCTACAGTAGGCCATGAATTTGAATTTTTAATATAATAATGATTACTTAAGGAGGTTCTCAGTTTTTGATAATTAACCTGCTTTTACTTCAACTGAGTGTACTGCAATTCAGTTCTAATGCTAATTATCTGGAGTTACTTCAGACTCCAAAACTTAAGGGCGAAGTCTTCCACTAAACCATCCTTATTTCAGACATAATTTGCAAGTCTTGAGGGATCCCCAGGTAACCTTCACTTCTGAGCAACTGGTTACAAATACAGGGTTTCCCATGATCCCCTCAGGTTCAGTAATTTGCTAGAATGACTCAATTCAGGAAAGTGCTATATTTATGCTTATAGTTTTATTGTAAGGCGGATGCCTTATAGGATGTAGGGTGATGCCTGGGGACTTTTGTGGACTCTATTTATGAACTCAGGGTGGTTACCCTCCTAGCACTTCAGTGTTTCACTAACCAGGAAGCTCCACTGAGCTTCAGTGCCCAGTTGTTTTGTTACATGACTAATTAGGCATGCTTAATTAAATCATTGGCCATGTGATTGAACTCATTCTCCATCCCCAGAGGTTAGGGTTGCGGGAGAACTGAAAATCCCAGCCCTCTAATAATGTACTTGGTCTTTCTCATTACTAGGCCCTCTCCTGAAGCTATCTAGGAGTTACCTCATTAGTGTAACAAAGACACCCCTATCACTCAGGAAATTCCAAGAGTTGTTGAAGCTCCCTGTAGGAACCCAGTACAAAGACCAGACAAATTACTTATTATATTATAGTAGTGTACTGACCACAGGGAACTGAACAGTACATAACACATTGCCTGGTATTAGAGTAAGCACTTGACACATTTTTCCTTTGTGAAATAAGATTGTGATGTTATAATGGTCTAAATCAGAGTTATGGAAGTTATAAGTTACATCTAGATTTGGACTTGCCATTGTTGATCCTATGGAGGAGTGATGCCATACCATGAATAAGAATTCTAGTTAGGAAATGTGTTTAGGAAGAAATATTCATTTCCACTGTTTTCATAAGAAATGTGATCCCATTAATAAGTAGGAATTTTATGCTACTACTCTTCTTTGCCAATAGATACTCTATGGCCAAAAGAATTAAATAATTTCTCATTTGGATTATGATAATTCTTTTGAATTTTACCAATAGAAATTCTACTATAATACATTAACCAATGATTTTTTTTGTTTTAAGTAATCTTCCTCTTTGAGGCATCAACTGGAAAACCATTAGGTGATGGGAAGTTTCTTTCTCATAAGGTAATGGACATGAGCTATTTCTAATGTAAATAGCCACTATTTATTTCTTTTTTAAAAATTAATGCTTTCATTTTAAGGAAGAAAAGAGAAATTTTATATTTAAAACAAGTGTACATTTTACGTAGAGTATTTTGCCTAAGAATATCATTAAGACTAAGCAGTAGTAAACTCTGTAATAGGAAGCTATGTATGCAAATTAATGCAGTTTAAAAATCTGACTTACATGTCTATTGTCCTACCTCTTTACTGCCTTTCAATAAAGTATTGTCTTGATTACACTTTTAGCACATGTCAGTAAAAAAGTGTGTTTATATTCCTGTAAAATCTTGTAGTTTTCCTATTGACCTGTTGTTTTCCAGCATTTTCTTTAGGTTTTAAGCCTGTAGTTACTGAAAAAAATTAATTCTTATAGAAGCTCAAAACCCCTGAATTGTGAATTGTTTTTTTGGTTTCTGATTTTTAGCTTTAAAATAAACAAAGGAGCACATTTTGTTGAGCTATCCTTCTAACAAGTGATATATTAGGTTCTGAAGATGCTTTTAACTTTACTGTTCAACACTGCTATTGCAGTATTACTCTATATTTTATTTTCTATTTTTTGTAATTATTAGTTTTACATTTGAATAACAAATACATTCATATTGTTCAGAAAAGAAAGAGCATTAAAAGTACAGTGAAAAAGTCTCCCAACTATACCTGTTCTTCATCAGTATAGTTCCTTTCTACCAAATAAGAAAGCACTATTATCTGCTCATATCCTTCCAGAGATTTTTTAGTGCATATACAAACAAAACTGATAGATTCTTTTCTCCCTCTTTTACAAAAATATAACATATTTCTGGAGATCTTTTCCTATCAATAAAGTGCTTCCTTTCTCTTCTCACCATATGGCATAACATTTTATGGACGTACCAGAATTTATTTAGCCTGTGTCCAAATGTCCAAACATTTAAGTTGCTTTGCTATTACAATATTGCCAAGATGATTTACTTTGCATATACATCTTCTTGCACATGTGTTAGTGTATCTGTGGGTTAAATTCTTGAAATGTTTTTGTTTGGTCATAGGATAAAAGCATTTTTAATTTAAATAAATATTGTCAACTAATGTAAAAAATAGATCATATCAATTTATGTTCTCATTAGTAATACATGAGATACCTGTTCTCCAGAACCTCTCCATTTTAATCATTTAAAATTAAGGCTATATAAGCAGAATTTTTCCTTCTCTGGAGTATTAGCATATAAAAAGGGAATAATTTCCCATCTTTTCAAGATGCAGTCATTATTTTTGTTAGTAGAATTGAAATGAGAGTCATTTAATAAGGTTAAATAAACATTTTAGTGTGATAATCTTTTTCCAGAATGCCTTTCCTACAATTTCATTATTGTAAGAATGGAGGTGACTTCCTCATTTAACAGTTAATTACAAAGCACATTTTTATCACTTTGCCATGTATATAATAGAAAGGATTTAAAAATCTGGCATTGTGTGGAAAAATAGAAAAAATCAATCTAGTTATTTTATATTGAAGATATTAAAGGCCAAGATCTTCCCGAATGAATAACAGAGCCAAAAATCGACTCAAGTCTGTGTTTTATTAAATGAATATTAACATGCAGGAAGGTTTAAAATGGGGGAGCCCTGCTGCATGAAGAGGAACTAAGAAGGAGGGAATGTCTTTCCCACTATGGACTTAGGCATTATTGCTATTGTCCATCTTTGATTTTGAATTTCTTACAGAAGAGAATCATGTCTGTTTAACAGTGTTTAAAAAATTTGCTAGGTATTTTTGATAGTGATCATAAGTAATTCTTTATAGTAATTCAGTTTCTCTGAAAGGTTTCCATTTTGAAAATACTTAAGAGTTATGTCATGTATACTTTGATATTGTTCAGGGGGAAATTTTTTCCTCTGTCATTCAAGGTTCTTCTCACTTATCTAAGGATCAAATTGACATGAGACAGATTAACAGGAGAAAATAAAATTTAATTTTGTACACATACCTGAGAAGACAAGAAGGTAAAATGAAGTATATATGCCATCCTGCGCTAAGGAATGGCAAAGGAGCCTGGGGCTTCACAGGGGAGAAGGACAATTCATAGGGCAGTAAGAAGAAGAGCAAATGTTTGGTAATTAGATGCTTGCCCTGTCATAGAGATGGGTCATTCAGATAAAATTAATCTCTGATGATAACACTTATTTTGGGCAAAATCCCAATTGAGGTTTTTCTAGGTAGTTAAGAGAGGGGCAAAAGGTTCTTTTGAGCCCACAGGGTCTCCATTGTCTTCAGCTCAAAATACTCCAGGTGCCAAACTGACACATTTTGGAGTGGCCTGACCTGGCCCCTACCATATACCTGACACAAAATTCTTTTCTTCCTTTAAATATAAATTACAGTGTTCCAAGGAGAGGAAGATTTTTTTTTAATGTATTATGAACTGGTATATGGTTTATCCTGATCCATCAACTTGGATGTAAGGGTATACATATGTTTTGTTTTTTAAAAGTGTTATGATAGTATACTTAAATACCAAAACTTGATGGAGTGATCATGATTCTTGTTAAATTCACAGATCCTAGCAAGTCTTCAGACATAGTAAGCAGCAAATAAATCCCTCTATTATTGAATTGAAATCAATCTGTATTGAACCATTTCTATGTTATAGGGAAATTCATTTCACTAGTTAGGATAACAGTCTAATAAATTAATGCAGTATGCCAGAAATACTTTATTATTGTGGACAGAACATTAATCTTTCAGTCAGAAGTCTGGGTTTTAAATTCTAGATATGCTTGTTACTAGCTCTCTGAGCAAAATCACTTTATGGCTATGTATCTTAGTCTTCTCATCTGCAAAGTAAGCTAAGTATAATATCTGCATCACAAGATTGTTTCTTATTGCACAGGAAATGTGAAAGAATCATAAAAGGCTCTAAAAATATATTTCCACAAATCTATTCTTACAAATCTTGAAAATATAGGTAATCTACTGAGAGTAAATTTTGATATGAAGAACTTTCTAATCAAAATAGACCTCGCAGTTGATACGTGACTTGTCTCACCCTTTCACCCTGACTACTGAAGGTAGAGCAGGAGAAAGGATGGAAATGTTTCTCAGCTTACAGTTTCAAAAATACTACATTATATTGTAGTGTTTTAAGGGGCATCTTTCCCTTGTAAATAAAACAAAGTAACTGCTCTTTAGCTTTTGAATTATTAGTATATTAGTAGTTTAAAATTATTTAACAGGAACATTTTATCATTGTAAGTAGGACAGTGATGTTTAATTGAGCTTTAAGGAAACAAATGTTCTTGTAATTAAATAATTAAAATGGTCTGATGTCAATCACTAAAACTAATCCAGTATTTTCATTTTTTTAAATTTTAGAATGAAATTTTAGAAATTGCTCTGGATCAAAAGGGACTTACCAATGATAGAAAAATTGCTTTCATTGATAAAAATAGAGACCTCTGTATTACCTCAGTGAAACGATTTGGGAAGGAAGAACAAATTATCAAACTTGGTAAAATAATTGTAATAAATTTACAATTTTGATTACTTTCTATTTTTTAGATTTACTCTGTCATATATTACACTAAATAGCTTTTTTCTTGAATAAATCTATGACTAATGCTTTGCTCTTACAACATTTCTTAACTATGTAATGCCATTTAAATAACAAGTCTTTAGCTGTAGCTAAATTGACATTGCAAGAAAAACTTGCAAATTAAAAATATAATGGTTCCTGGGGGATAAGAGGATAGGCAAAACAGGTGAAAGGTATCAAGAGGCAAAAACTTCCAGTTATAGAATAAGTCACAGGGATGAAAGGTACAGCATGGGGAATATATTGAGTAATACTGTCATAACTTGGTATGGTGACTATACTTATCATGGTGAGCATATTGTAATGAATATAAATGTTAATCATTGTGTTATATACTTGAAACTATTATAGTATTAAGACAGCTGTACTGCAACTAAAAAATACAATGATTCTATGTAAAATATTTCCTTAAATTTTTAAGTGAATTTTTGTGTGTGTTTTCACCGTTATATAATTAGAAAATAGTCATACCTACCAGAAATTACATGGGGTTTTGTATGCCCGCTGGCTGGTTTTAGAGGTATATTCTATTTGTTTTCTATTATAATGTTTTTATTCTTTTTTTTATTAAGGTGTCATTGATTTACAATCTTATGAAGGTTTCACATGACCAACATGTGGTTACTACATTCACCCATATTATCAAGTCCCCCCGACACACCCCATTACAGTCACTGTCCATCAGCGTAGTAAGATGCTATAGACTCACTACTTGTCTTCTCTGTGCTATACTGCCTTTCCCATGGCGCCCCCACATTATGTGTGCTAATCATAATATCCCTTAATCCCCTTCTCCCTCCCTCCCCACCTCCCCCACCAACCCCTTTTCCCTTTGGTAACTGCTAGTTCCTTACTGGAGTCTGAGTCTGCTGCTGTTTTATTCCTTCAGTTTTACTTTGTTGTTATACTCCATAAATGAGTGAAATCATTTGATACTTGTTAGAAGGTATATTTTTAATGCTTAGATAATGTAGCTAATTGTATGTTATCATTCTTTTTAAAATAAGGAACAATGGTGCATACTTTGGCATGGAATGATACATGCAATATCCTTTGTGGACTTCAAGACACTCGATTTACAGTGTGGTATTACCCCAACACAGTTTATGTGGACAGAGACATTTTGCCTAAAACATTATATGAAAGGGATGCAAGGTAACATTTCACTGCATGGAATTGTTTATTGTACTAAATAAAACTAATAGAGTGTCATGTTTTTGTCTCTAATTTCAGTCCTCAAAGTATCTTTTACTTTACTCAGTGAATTAAATAATTTGTTCAGCTAAAGTTAGCTTAATGAGATTTAAGTGATGGAATTGAGTTGAAAGTATTGCATAATACTATTATTTATTTATTTATTCTTTATATGAATATATCTTTCCTTATGTGAATGTAATTTTCAAGCTTAATATTCAATAGTAACTTGGGTTATTTTTTTTTTCAATGTGATTTAGTGATTTTACTGTAGGCACTTTTAAAAGATTTTTCAGTGATACACAACCTTTATTCTGTTCTGCATTATCTTTGACCTTAAGACTTTCAGGAATATGTCTTTAGACTTGAATTTCTAAATTAATATTAAACAATATATATATAAGGTTACTGAAAAAATTTTTATATGCTTCAGAAAATCAATTGCATTTATATTCCTTAATTCTCTAAGAAACAGTAAGGAAGTCTCTCATTCTTAACAAAACAGGGATACAAAAGCTATTCAACTCCAAACCTTAGCTTAACTTTCAAATCTATTTTGAGTTCATTTTTTAATGTTCAGGTTCACTACTTAGCAAAACCAGAGGCATCATTTAAAAAGTATTTAAACTAATGAAGAGAAATCAGTCTCTTAAAATTCTTTTTTTATTATGAGAAAATAATCTTGGAATCAGCTTAATTTTTAATGGTTTATACTTTTAAAAGCTGAAGCTGAGTGATGTAATCATTTGTGTAATTTACTTTATGACTTAGAAAAGAAGATCATTTCAAATTATTTTAGGCATAGCTCTCAAATATGTAATAATTTTTGCCACAGTAAACTTTTATATATTTTGCTCTAAGTGTATATGGCAAATTAGATTCAAATGTTAATTTGAATATATACATTATCTCTGGAGCATTTGGGAGGTTGGAGACTTGATATATATATCAGGGTCAACTCCCCAAATTTAATACACATGAAAAATTTTGCTCAGAACATAAATTCCACTTTGCTTTTTTTCAACAGTGAATTTAGTAAAAATCCCCATATTGTGAGTTTTGTTGGAAATCAGGTAATTATAAGAAGAGCTGATGGCTCACTGGTTCACATCAATATATCACCATATCCTGCTATTCTCCATGAGTATGTAAGCAGTTCAAAATGGGAAGATGCTGTAAGACTTTGTCGCTTTGTTAAGGTACTTTACATTTCCGGTCCATAATTGTGTATATATTGTGTTTTAGTTTACAAAATATCTTTGTGCAAGATGAAAAATGATAACAGCTAAAGGCTGAAAAATGGCAAATGAGATCACATCTTTTTTTAATAAGTGAAGACATGAATGATACAGAAGGATAGATGCTGCTGTGTTCTGAAGAAGGTATAATTAAAATGAGTAGTTTCTCTATACTGATGCATATAAAAATTTCCTGTGGAACTTTTTTTAGTAGTCAGATTCCCAAGTTGTCCTCCCACAGAGATTCTAGTGTATGAGATCTGGGGTGGAGCCTGGGCATATTTTAAAGTTCTTCACGTGATTTGTACAGCTAAGGTTAAGAACCTCTGTTTTAGATCAGCATTTCCCAACCTGGTTGAATTCAGTGTTTTCCAAACATATTTGACCATAGAACTCTTACTTTATATTGGTTAATATCTTATAGAATACATTTTTGTGAATAATTTTTAGATGTTTTTCCTTACCATGGATTGTTTGTGGCAATCTGCTATAATAGCATTGTCTAAGAACCTCATTATTTCTTTGGTCCTCCTGTAAATGACATTCTTTGACATCTCATCAAAAAGACTGGAGATAACCTTGAGTTGTTAAAAGTATATTGTAAATTCAAAAATAAATCTTTGGTAATTAAAAGTGAAAAATTTCAAAAAATTTATTCAAAAGAAATTCCCTATGTGTTATTAATATATCTTAACAAAGTAGCCACCATAAATTTCCACATTATTAATTTATTAAATGATTAGTTATTTCAGTGCCATGCTCAATAGTTTTTAATTTTTCAATTAAAATATAATCTTATATAATATAAAATATCTTATAGTAATCATATGTATTTTAGATTAATATTTATTTTAAGGCAGTTCAGCCACATAGTTAAAATAATTGTTTTTGTATTTCATTTTAGGAGCAAACCATGTGGGCTTGCCTAGCTGCTATGGCGGTTTCTAATCGAGATATGCCTACTGCAGAAATAGCCTATGCAGCAATTGGTGAAGTAAGTAATGTTTACATATGTGTGTATGTTTGTGTGTTTTCCTTACCATCTAATTTGTTGTATTTATTATTATCCACTTCAAATATTTTTTCTATTTTTAGATTGATAAGGTTCAATATATCAATTCCATAAAAGATCTTCCATCTAAAGAATCAAAAATGGCCCACATATTAATGTTTAGTGGAAACATACAGGAGGCTGAAATAGTACTTCTTCAGGCTGGCCTTATTTATCAAGCAATCCAGATCAATATTAATCTCTACAACTGGGAAAGGTAATAAAAATGTTTTTCATCAAATCCAAAACCTGGTTTATCTTAATATGTTCTTCTATTTATACTTAATAAGTTATATTTTTCACTGTACTTACTAGTTTGCTAACATGACAGAAGGATGTCTTCACATTTACATTTGTGACTAGCTTGCCATTTGTGAGGAGCATGCCTTTTTGGAATCATGATTGATTAGAAGTTGGGATGTGAACAAGATAAGAGAGTCTAAAAATCCAAATTTCTGATTTCATAACTGGGTAGATGGTGATAATAATATTAGCAGATTTGGAAGGGAATATAGTGAAGTGGTTGGGTTAGATTTGAAGTATTTGTGAAGAGATATGTGATAATAGTTGAATAATGGACCTGAAGCTCAGGAGAAAGATTTGAACTGGAGATGAAGATTTAGGAGTTATCAGCAAATGAATCATAGTTGAAGCTAGAAGAATGAATGTAATTGTCTGGTGAATGTGTGGAAAAAGAACTACATTTATGGGATGGGTGAAAGAAGAAAAATCTGAAAGACTGAGATAAAGCAGTCGGGCAAGCAGAAAGAAGAATCAAGAAAGATTTGTGATGCTAAAGAAAAAAGATGAGAGGATTTGTAATGAATGTTCAGTAGTAACCCTTCCCCACTAGATTAGGCTTTGGGACAGATTGCTTTCTGAGACAGTGGCATGGTGTTTTTCTCTGTGACATTAGGTTTCCCTATTCATTCTCTCAGTTATGGATCTCTCAGTGAACAAGGTTGAAGTGTTTATACACACGTGAAGTTACTATGTTATAAAATTGGCATGATAATTTTTCCAGGTTCAAAATGTTTTCCATCATCTTTGTCTCTTCCTGGGCTCAAAAATAACATACAAGTCTTTCAATTACAGGCCCCTTACTTATAATTCCGTTAGATTAGAATTTTATAGATAACCTATTTCTATCTTTCCCTTGAATAGAATAAATAAAAATGGCAGACAGTTAATTTTGTCCCTTACAAATTATAATCTATTTAATGTATGCAGTAATGATGTATACTCTTCATACAATTCAGCCACTCTGTTTCTATCCTTTATTTACACAAATTCACTGTCATTGTTTAGCTGTAGAAAGGATACAAAAGATGTTTTTAGTTCTGCAAACATATATAGGCCATTGTCCTTTTCCTCAACTTATGTATAATTTATACATTTTTAAAGTAACTAGTTTGGAAGGAGACAGTATGAATAATATTGTTAAAACTCTATAGTAAATAACCAGTAGAAAACTGTATATATCATTACTAGGTTATGAGTTCCATGAGAAATAGGGAAGAATTGCATTTACAGCATATATTCAACTTTTATTTTTGAGAAAAATTAATGTTGATAAATATTAGCCACTTCTATTTACATAGCACTCTGAACACTATACATATAGCAAATATTTCTTTAATGATTTTCACCTTAAAAGGGTTACAACCTACTTAAGTATACCATTTTTTTAAATTCATAATAGTAAGTCCTCTATTTATTGAATGCTTTGATGTGCCAAGGACTATGCTAAACACTTTCCATATATTACCTCATTTGGTCATCACAGCATTTCACAAATGAGGAAGTTGAGGCTAACTCATAAGTAAGAGGCAGATCTAGGATTTGAACCTGAGCCTTCTAGTATCAAAGAGGACCTGAAGTTTCTAGTATTACCAAGGAGTTAAATATGTCCTGCTGGTACCATTACTTACATTGTTTCTTTTTGGATTGCTGTTTATCCCTTTCATTATTTATCTTTGTATGTATTTACATCATTTCTTCCCTTTCAGATTATACATTTCTTGAAGGACAGAAACATTTTACATTGTCTATAGATAACATTAATATTCATGCTCTTAATGTTCAGGCAATACTTAATCATTTTGCAGTGCTCCTCTACAAGCACTGGCTTTGAGTGTAGGTGTCATAGCAGGAAGATGAGCTTATTTGCCTCTGATGGCTTCAGTTTATGGCCTGTAATACAGCCTGCTGGACATTTCATGTACCTCTTTGACCTAAGTGAAAATTACCTTTTCCCAGAGGATACCCCTGCTCTACCAGTCCCTTCAGGTGGAGTCAGAGTCTTTCTTACTCCACATTTCCTTAGAATCTGGATGTGAGTAGAGTTGGTGCCTTTTTGCCTCCCCCATCTTTGCGTCTCACAAAATCTCTGATCCTTTGAGACTTTGTCATGTGACCACACTTATTCTCTGCTGTAACTTCACATCTTCCCTACTCTCCCTATATCCTGCTCTCTCTGCACTTGCCTTTCCCTCTCAGTTTTCAGCACATGACGCTACCTTAAGATATTAGATCACAGGGAGAGGAAAAACAAGGGGGGCAAAGAGAGTGCAGTGGGAAGGAGAATGAACACTGGGTGCTCCTCCATTTCTCCTATCTACCTGGCATCTCCTTTTCCTGTGCTTCTTGCTTTTTATCTAAACTATAAACCAATGGGTTGGTCCAATGCTGGTAGACTTCTGTGTCTACATGATAAGATGATAAAGATCAGGAGCATTGATACAGGATTCTAATTACTACTTATACACTTAAGACTCCCAAATATGCATCTCTCTTCTAGCCCTCTGCCCTGACCATATTTACTTCAAGAACACAATTATCCATCTGACTACTCATCATTTCCACTGGGTCTCTCAAATATCGGAGTTCATATTTATATATCTATTCCCTCATAATCTTGGTCCATTTCCAGAGTAGTCTATCTTTTCAGTCTACACAAAGCTGGCAATTTAGGAGTTACTTTTGATGTTTTCTTTACGCTCCTTTCCGCCACACCAGCTATCAATCGTTTTTCTTCCCTAATACCTCTTATACTCATTGACTTCACTTCCAGCACCCTGTCTAAGCTGGCCCAAGTTTTTATTGGTATAACATTATCACTGATCTTTCTGCATCTACTCTGACCCTTGTCTGTCCATCTTTTTACACCGTAGTCATAATGATCTTTTCATAAAGGAGATCTTTATCACTCTTGATCAAGGTCATGCCACTCTTGATCTCTGACTCACTTTAAGTGAAATCCATCACATTTAGCATAAATATCAAGGACTATATAAGAAGTGACTTTAAATACTCAGCAGAAGTAATTATAGTAATAAAAGAAAATTTCAAGAAGCTTTTATATATTATCTTCATTTCTAAATTATACAGATATTTCTGAAATCATTCAGAATATTTGTTCCTATCACATATTCATTCAGCCAGTATTTGTTGAGTGTTTGCATATTTAGATACTACATGGAGTGTCAGGCATATTTAGATACTACATGGAGATCTTAAAACAACAGCAGTCTTTTGATGAAATGTCTGGTCATTTCAAATGTGCTTGTCCCAAAGTGTTGTTGAATGGGAAAAGGGCAAATGTAGTGATTTGAGAATAGGGGCTTTGGATTCAGACCTGGGTTTGATTTCCAGTTCTGCACTTACTAGTTTTGTGATCTTGGACAGGTTACTGAGGCTCTGTAAGCATCAGTTTCCTTATGTTTATTTTTTAATTAAAATTTTTAAAGATTTAAAAATACATTCAAAAAAATACATACCACTTTTATATTTTAATAAATGAAATTCAAATATCACTTTAAAGTATTTATTTTTATTGAGGTACATACAATTAAATGTACAAGTCTTATGTACAAGTTGATAAATTTTGACATGTGTCTACATGTAACTACTGCCCAGATCAACATGTCATTCTCCCTAATTTTTCCCCCTTCCCCTGTTATACCCATCCCCCGACCCTGTTTCCTTATGTTTAAAATTGTGATAATAACAAAACCTCATGTTTCTTCTTAAGATTGAATAGTGTGTTAAAATATCTTAGCATACATATACATAGTAAGCCTTCAATAAATGGTGGCTGTTATTCATTCCTTATTTATTGAGTGTCTCTAATCTGAGAGGTTTTATGCACTGGAGATTCAGCAAATGAGCAAAATTACAAAGTTCTGTGAAAACAATTTTGATTCTAAATGGTATGCCTAAGATGAAAAGGTAGAAGTAAGAGGAATAGATGTTTGGATCCAATATAAGAGTCAATTTACAACTGCATAATCCAAAGAATAGCCTACCTAGAGAGAATAATCCCTATCTGTGAAAATATTCAAACATAGGATGAATGATGAAATTATGTGATTAATTAATTCATTCATTCATTAATAGAATTCTTGTGTGCCTATCTATATATATGGTGGTCTTTTTAAAAAGATCTCATTTTTCTTCACATGTATTTCTCTTTTCTCCTGGGAGTAAGTAAGTAATCCTTATAAACTAAGACTTCCAGAATTGGTTTATATTATCAAATAGTGTTTTAAGAATTTGGGGGTAGTGTTTATATTCCAAGGAAGGCTGGCAGGGCTTGATTTGTCTGTGTCTTTTAGCAACAAGGTAAGCCCACATTTCTTACCTGTGTAGACAAAAACTGTACCAGATGGTAGATGGTGTATGGAGAGGATGGGGTGGTGATTAAGCTGCCTGATAATATGGGTTTGCTGAGTTTTAATTACCCCTCTCTAGTTCAAGAGTCCAGCAGGGAGTGGGATATATAGTTTGAGAGGTCCTAGACATTGAGGGAAAGCCACTGGAAAAATTAATCAGCCTAAGGAGAAGCTGAGGCCAAAAGTATGGCTAAGATTACCTATGAGAATTTAAAGAATGAAAAAAAAAAGGGTAGCAGGCAGCTCTCTCTTGAAACCAACACTTAATGGTCCAGTTTAAGAGGAGCATTTGGCAATAGAGATTGAGGGGGAACCAAAAAGATGGAATTTTAAAAACTGTTTACTATGGCAAATGTCAAAAATATACAAAAGTCAAAAGAATAGTGTAATGAACCCCCATGTATACATCGCTCAGCTTTAACAGTTATCAATTTGTGAATAATCTCTACCCTCCTCCACTTCTCCCCCACCATTTTTTTTTAAATTTTGGTATCATTAATCTATAATTACATGAAGGACATTATGTTTACTAGGCTTCCCCCTTCACCAAGTCCCCCCCACATCCCCGTTCACAGTCACTGTCCATCAACATAGTAAGATGCTGTAAAATCACTACTCTCCCCCACCATTTTTTAAAAGCAGATCCTAGTCATCATATCATCCATAAATATTTCAGTATGTATCTCAAGTTTTTAAAAAAATCTAGCCACAATACCATGATCATACTTAAAAAAGTTAATGATTATATTCAGTGTTCTTATGTATCTGTCTCATAAATGTTTTGTTTTGTTTTATTTTATGGTTGGTTTGATTCAGGATCCAAAAAGCATACATATATTGTGATTGATTGATATGTTCTTAAGTTTCTTTTAACCTATACGTTCTCCTATGTCCATTCTGTGTTCTTACAACTTATCCATTGCAGAAACTGGGCCTATAGAATTTCCCATAGTCTGGACTTTGTTGATTGCGTATTTGTGGTATCATTTAACATGTTCCTCTACTCACTGAATTAGCTGTAAATTGGTGCTGAACCTAGAAACTTGATTAGGTTTAGGTTGTTGTTGTTTTTCTCCCTTTTGGTAAGTCTCCATCAGAGGTGGTAGTGTGTATATTTCTATAATGACTCGTTGTCTATCTTTTTGTGATGTTAGCAGCCATTGATGATCATTGTGTAGATCTATTAATTAATTATGGTAGTACTCTAATTCTATCCTTCTACAGTTCTTGAAGGATAGAGGTTAAGCACTGAGTGCTAAATATATTTAGATTGCTTATGAAATCCCTGAATTTCTAAATTTGTTTAATCCTTTTGAAGGGAACAGATTTTATTTTGCTAATATATGTTATTCCATTTGAGAAGCACAGTCTTGCTTGTTTGTGCTTTTGTCATTCATATTTGAATTTGAAAACTGCCTGAAACATAATAGGATGCAGCCCTTGAAGAGGTGTAGGTAAGCATGTAGTCTACCTGACATTCACTTTGGACATTTGGTGGTAGTCTGTTCTTAAAACCTGGAGTTAAGAGAGGTAGAAACTAGAAACTGCAAGTTTACATGTTGATCCTTTATGTAAGTATTAATGAAAGTAATTTCTCTACTTATACCAGTTATATAAAGTAATTTTGCTTCATTCAATTTATGCAAAAAAATCATATTTTGAAGTTATAACATCTTCTTATATAACTTGCTTCTATTTAAAATCAGAGACGATACATGGATTTATTCCAGCCCTATCATCTAATGTCACATTTGTTGGTTGCCAAATAACCATTTTAAAGCTAGAGACATAATGTTCCTATAACTCTTACATAATTTGGAGTGAATTCCCTTCTAAATTTGACAAGGAAACTATTTTTTCTCCAGTGTGTGCTTGTTGAGTACTTTAAAATAGCATGTATTATTTGAATGATTACCTTTAGCCATTTCTCTTCAATCAGATAATACATATAATAATGACTCTAATGATAGATAGGATAGTATCTAAATGTAGGATTGGATAGCATATTCCATCCTTTCAACATAATTCAGTGTGTTGATGTTCCATAACAAAGTATCTCTGGAATTTTTGAAAAGTCCCAACCCAAAATGGATGTTCATGTACTCCCCACTTAGAACGCTTTTAGTTTTATGCGATCAAGAACTCCTTCCCCACCACGTACAATCACAAAGAAAGAACAGGAAATGGAAAAGGTGGCAAAGGGGTGGTTCACCAGAATCTCCGCTCACACATACACTGCTGGAATCAGAGCCATAGGGATATATAGGGGGATGATAGGGAAGAGAGTTAGGAGAATTAAGGCATCTTTACTTCTATTTCTCATCTTTTGAGCCTCTATAAACTATTTTTTGTCTTCTCTTATCTACCACTTTTCTTCCTCTATATTTCAGTACCTCTAAATTCTTTTCTGTATATCACCTTTTTCTCTGAAAGACTTAAAGTCACAGAGGAATGAGGAAATTTTATGTGACGGGTAGAAAATACTGACCCTTGGTGGGGATTTATAATGTGGGTAACTGTTGAACCACTGTGTTGGACATTTGAAACCAACATAAGGTTGTATATCAATGATACTTCAATAAAAGTAAAAAAAAAAATACTGACCCTTGGATTTAGCAATATGATTTATGTCAACATGTTTTTTATAAGGAATCATTGTGGTGCATTATTATTTGTATTACAGAAGACTTACATTCATAATCTTTTCATATTAAATCTTTAATACCTCTCTTAATTGTCAGTTAATTGTTAATTAATACACATGGCATATCTAAAATACTTTTTAAAGTGACTATTTAATTTAGGTCAAACCAAACAAAGCATGCTAAGAATGAAAAAGATATTCCTACCAAAAAGTTACGTGTTGCAAAAAATCTAGTTAGTAGTCAGTCTTGTCTAAAATAACGTATTTATAATAGTTGGCTCTGATAAATCATGACTGGCCTACTCAAAGGCATATGTTGTATTAGAAAGCAAGAGAACTTGGGTAATGTACTTTGACTGTTAAGAGGGCTATTTCCCATCCTTTAAAACAAGATGACAGTGATCAGTGTAAGAGAGTTATACTCTGCTGGATTCTTCCTGACTCAACTAATATGAATTATGCATAGGATCATGGGCTGAGATGCTGTCCAAAACCTACATACAAAAATAGATCTGGAACTGAGGATTAATCTTTTCATTTCCCTTGAAATTATCAATATGTAAATTTTTGTCTTTGGTGTTGTAGCACTGATTTAAGCAATTTATTTAGTTCTTGTCTGCTATTTATATGAAATATTACCTTAAAAATAATATAGTTGAATAAATTAATACATATTAGTTGGATTATAAAATTTTAATGGTTATTAACTTCTAAGAATCAAATGGCAAAAGGCATTTTGTCAGATATCCTTATATCTTATTTTCATAGTAATATTTTTAATTTGCTGTGTTAATAACATAAGGATATCAGTATTTAGTTGAATATTGAACAGAATAAATTATTTATAGACTTAGAAAAATGGTCAAGAAAATTGAACCACTTACACTGGGGGGTAGTTCATTCACTTGAGTTTTATTATGATTTCAATGAATTTTTCAATGCACATTTGCATACATATAGTCTATAGTACTATCACACAGAAATGAAACCAGATCTCCCTTCAATAAATGTATAGGTTGTAGAGAAAACTGACTCATAAATAATAATTAGAATACACTATAAGTAGTGCTGTAATAATAGTATACATAAAATGTGATGGAGTAAAGATAAGATAGTGGCAGTTTATTTCTACAAGGGGAGCTTGTCAAGGAGAAGAGGTCATGTTTTATCTGGACCTTGAAATACAAATAGGAATTTACACAATGTAGGGAATGGCCCTCTACTTGAGGTGTAAGTGGAGAGAACAACAGATCATTTGTCCAGCCCTCTCACCCCAAAACTACTCCCCATAGAGGCTATAATACAAGCAATACTAATAATCTGTTTTATTTCTCATTATAGGGCACTTGAATTGGCTGTAAAACACAAAACACATGTTGATACAGTTCTTGCTTACCGTCGAAAGTTTTTGGAGACATTTGGTAAACAGGAAACTAATAAACGATATTTGCAGTATGCAGAAGGTGTAAGTATTATACAGTATTTTGTAATAATGTAAATGCTTTATAAGTATATATAATATTCATCTAAATGAGCAAATTTGAATAATTCATAAATTCTTAAAAAATTACTTTTTACTTATGATGTAGTCTTATTTAGACTATATAATTACCTTATAAAACTTCTTTCTGGAATCTTACAGCCATGTTTGATTAGCTCAAGTCTATTTTCATTAATATTCAATTTATGTTAAAGTAATATTCAATTTATATTAATTGTAATTTTTAGATAAACAGTGTAAATGGCCAGGAGAAAGTCTTGCAACTCCTAATTTTGTCCTCCACCAGCTGTCCTGTTTGCTCTATGGGAAATAGATAAGCACAGAGGGCCCTGGCCAGAAAATTACACTTTCTCATTTTGCAGAATTCCAGGGAGCTAGTTTGCATCTTGAGAGGTGTCTAACTTAGGTAAACTTCACTGCCTAGAATCAAAGGAGGCTAAACCTTTGCCTCTCAGATTCCTACCAAAATCTCAGATTGTATCACTCCAATTAGAAGAAAGTCATTCTGGTACATATCAGCCCACAAGGAGAGCCAGAACTGAGACTGCTTGGGTGTCTGGAGCAGAACTGATTGTGGCCAACTTCCAATACTTCTAGACTCAGACTGCAGAAATAGAGCTCACTTCTAGCTATGCAGAATTAAAAGACTTGTAATCCCAAGACAGGGCCACCTTGCTCCTAGTTCTATGAACCAGTTGATTTCCTTAGCCTTTTATTCATTCATTCATTCAAAATATGTTTACAAGTACTCACTTTGTAGGTCAGGTACTATACTAGGTATTGAAT
This sequence comes from Manis javanica, assembly GCF_040802235.1. Taxonomy (NCBI): domain Eukaryota; kingdom Metazoa; phylum Chordata; class Mammalia; order Pholidota; family Manidae; genus Manis; species Manis javanica. The sequence continues at coordinate 143,828,503 of NC_133158.1, forward strand.
CAGATACGGTCTCTCTCTTTGTGAAGCTTATAGACTATTGGGAGTGCTCCTCCTTGGAAACAGAATAAAATGGAATGTTTTGATCCATCGTAGTGGACAGAATAAATTTGAGAAACATTGGGAAGAGGGAAGAAGGGAGGAAGAAGGCACCTACAACTCCTACTAAAGCCACTATTATCCATTTAACATAGGAGTTGAAAAATTTAGTCATCCCCTCCTGTGGAGGGAAACTCCCAGTTCATCCCTACTGTAAGTCTTTTAACTGTGAGACTCCTTTTCTGGTCACACAAAACACTTCACTTCTAGTCACCAAGTATGTGTGTTTTTCTCCACATCAAGCAATTCTGCAACACTGGGTGGGGGAGGGGTCCTTTAACTGAACTCACTCAATTCTGACACTATGGGGAGAAGCATCAGATTCCACAAGTAAAGAGGTCAGTCTCACAAGAGTGTTCTGCCACCCCATCAGACTACATTCCGGTTCGCAGACTGATGGCAGCCAGCGCCCGAGTGCTCAGTGGCCCCGAGGATCATCACATCACTCCAACTTTGTGTTAGTTTTGAAAATATGATATGTTAAAACTGAGCACCCACCTTAAATTTATTGTGTCCTTTTTAAGCAGATTAATATTAGTGTGCTTTCTCTTCATCATCCTTGTCTTCAATTAAAAAAATATTTTCACATAGGGTGCTTTTGAGGATATAGAAAATACAGTTCTTACCCTTAAGGAAATTATAGTTTAGATAGCAAAAACTTAACACCGCTGCCTTCTTTCTCAATATAAATGTATTCAACTGTTACTAAAATGTAATGCTTCAATCACAAAAGTAGCAGAAATCTTAAAGTGGAATAACCAGAGCACATGACTTTTGGTGGTATTTTGTTCTTTTTTTCCTGAAACTATATAGGTTACTTTGAGTCTCTATGGCACTGTATTCTAGTATCTGCCTTTTTTTCTTCATAAATGTCATTTGGAATTTAAGTAGAAATCATATAGCAGTATTTTAAGATGAAAATTATTTTTGACTTAAAAATTCTCTATCTAAGCCAAAATTGTGATTATATAAACTATTTGAGAATTAAGAGTTGTATAAAAAAAGATTATTTTTAAAAATTAAGAAACTTATTCTAGATATGTGGTGAATCTAGTGGGCTCACAATGCATAACATGTTAAAGCTTATAAGAAATGACAAGTTTGATACACAGTCATACTTATGAGTCCTGAAATGTTATTTGGGCACTTCTAGTTTAAAATATGTTAATCTGAGAGTAGTATGAGGTAGACTGTCTTCTAAGAACCCCCCACTAGAGTTATTGTACCTGGTCTATAATAGCATTCAGTAAATATTTGTAAAGTAATTTGTAAGTCTGGCCAACAAAATTCACTACAGGAATATATTCAAGTTACTGAATACATACTCTGTGCAAGAAGGAAGTTGAAGACCAGGAAATGTTTAAAACATTATGCTAGGAGAAAGAAAAAAAAGTGAGAAAAACAAAGTAACATCTCATAAGCAGAATTTAAGAAAGTATAGAATTTTGAAGAAGATTCAGAAGAGTCAGCACTCTAGTTCAGACAAACCACTTTAGGCATAGCTGCTACCTAAGCTGCCTTACAATCTTCTCAGTCCTGAGATACAAAACTCAGGAGAGAAAATACTCAGAGATTGTTAAGTGATAGTTCATTTGCTGCATAGTTACCTTTCATTCATTCAATATTTCTTAAGCAATTCCTGAAAACAATGTACTCTCCTTGGCACTTGGGATATAATAGTAAACAGCAGACACTGATCCTGACCTTCTGAATCTTATAGTCAAGTGGAGGTGGTAATTATATAGTTAGTTATTAATTTCAATTGTGATAATTGCCTTGAAGGTGGTGCTATAAAACTTTATGAATGGGGAACCTGACCTAGGGTTTGTGGGGGATCAGCAAAGACTTTTCTAAGCAAAACAAGTGGTATTCAAACTGAGCTCTAAAGCATGAGTATAGAAGCTCACTAGGGCTGCGGGTGGGAGTGGGGATGGACATGTTCCAGGCAACAGGGAAGGCTGTGAAGTGGGAAAGAGTAAAGAGCAAAAGAGAGATTGATTCAGGTCTTTCAGAAGGCAAATTAAAGGTATTGGACTTTCTTCTAAGGCTTATGTGAAATCATTGAAAGGAAGTAACATGATCACTTCTGCCTTTTAAAATCTTGATTCTAAAAATAAATAGAAACTTACAGTTGTCATAAAATTATCTTGAGTAGGATTTTGTTAGGCAGTCAAAGGATATAATAAGAGAATGCAGGGATCTTGAAGAATGGGTAAAGAGTTCCTAGTAACTGCTCTGGGTGGTTGGAATATTGGTTGTGTTGGTACTGAATGAATCTTTTTTTTTTTATTAAGGTATCAGTGATATACACTCTTATGAAGGTTTCACATGAAAAACAATGTAGTTACTATATTCACCTGCTATTTCATCCCCATATACCATTAAAGTCCCTGTCTATCAGTGTAGTAAGATGCCACAAAGTCACTACTTCTCTGTGCTACACTGTCTTCCCCATAACTCCCCCCACACCATATGTACTAATCATAATACCCCTCAATCCCCTTCTCTGTTCCTCCCCACCCACACTCCCACACCCCTTCCCTTTGGTAACCACTAGTCCCTTCTTGGAGTCTGTGAGTCTGCTGCTGTTTTGTTCCTTCCGTTTTGCTTCCTTGTTATACTCCACAAATGAGGGAAATCATTTGGTACTTGTCTTACTCTGCCTTACTTATATCACTGAGCATAATACCCTCTAGCTCCGTCCATGTTCTTGCAAATGGTAGGATTTGTTTCTTTCTTATGGCTAAATAGTATTCCATTGTGTATATGTGTCACTTCTCCTTTATCCATTCATCTACTGATGGACACTTAGGTTGCTTCCATATCTTGGCTATTGTAAACAGTGCTGTGATAAACATAGGGTGCATATGTCTTTTTGACTCTGAGAAGTTGTGTTCTTTGGGTAAATTCCAAGGAGTGGAATTCCTGGGTCAAATGGTATTTTTATTTTTAGTTTTTTGAGAAACCTCCATATTGTTTTCCACAATGGTTGAACTAGTTTACATTCCCACCAGCAGTGTAGGATGGTTTCCTTTTCTCTGCAATCTCACCAGCACTTGTTGTTCTTAGTCTTTTCTATGTTGGCCATCCTAGCTGGTGTGAGGTAATATCTCATTGTGGTTTTAATTTTTTTAATTTGCATTTCCTTGATAATTAGCGATGTGGAGCATCTTTTCATGTGCCTGTTGGCCATCTGAGTTTCTTCTTTGGAGAAGTGTCTGTTCATATCCTCTGCCCATTTTTTAATAGGGTTATTTGCTTTTTGGGTGTTGAGGCATTTGAATTTTTTTTATATATTTTGGACATTAACCCCTTGTTGGATATGTCATTTGCAAATATATTCTCCCATACTGTAGGATGCCTTTTTGGTCTGCTGTTGGTGTCCTTTGCTGTACAGAAGCTTTTTAGCTTTGATGTAGTCCTATTTGTTCATTTTTTATTTTGTTTCCCTTGCCCAAGGAGATGTGTTCAGGAAAAAGTTGCTCATGTTTATATTCAGGGAATTTTTGCCTATGTTTTCTTCTAAGAATTTTATGGTTTCATTCAGGTCTTGGATCTATTTCAAGCTTACTTTGATCTATTTCAAGTTTACAATAATCCAGTTTCATTCTTTTGCATGTAGTTGTCCAGTTTTGCCAGCACCAGCTGTTGAAGAGGCTGTCATTTCCCCATTGTATGTCCATGGCTCCTTTGTCTTATATTAATTGACCATATATGCTTGGGTTTATATATGGGCTCTCTAGTCTGTTCCATTGGTCTATTGTTCTGTTCTTGTGCCAGTACCAAATTGTCTTGATTACTGTGGCTTTGTAGTAGAGCTTGAAGTTGGGGACTATAATCCCCCCTGCGTTATTCTTCTTCTCAGGATTGCTTTGGTTATTCAGGGTCTTTTGTGATTCCATATGAATTTTAGAACTATTTTCTCTGGATAGTTGAAGAATGCTGTTGGTATATTGATAGGAATTGCATTGAATCTGTAGATTGCTTTAGGCAGGATGGCCATTTTGACAATATTAATTCTTCCAAGCCATGAGCACAGGATGTATTTACATTTATTGGTATCTTCTTTATTTTCTCTTATGAATGTCTTGTAGTTTTCAGGGTATAGGTCTTTCACTTCCTTCGTTAGGTTTTATTCCTAGGTATTTTATTCTTTTTGATGCAGTTGTAAATGGAATTGTTTTCCTGATTTCTCTTTCTGCTAGTTCATTGTTAGTGCATAGGAATGCAACAGATTTCTGTGTGTTAATTTTGTATCCTGCAACTTTGCTGAATTCAGATATTAGATCTAGTAGTTTTTGGGTAGATTCCTTAGGGTTTTTTATGAAAAATATCATGTCATCTGCAAACAGTGACAGTTTAACTTCTTCCTTACCAATCTGGATCCCTTTTATTTCTTTGTGTTGTCTGATTGCCATGGCCCTCCAGAACTGTGCTGAATAAAAGTGGGGAGAGTGGACATCCTGTCTTGTTCCCGATCTTAGAGGAAAAGCTTTCAGTTTCTCGCTGTTAAGTATGATGTTGTCTGTGGGTTTGTCATATATGGCCTTTATTGTGTTGAGGTACTTGCCCTCTATACCCATTTTGTTGAGAGTTTTTATCATGAATGGGTGTTGAATTTTGTCAAATGCTTTTTCTTGGTATTGAGTCTTAATACTATGTCAGTAGACTTTATAGGCAATGAGAAGACTTGGAGGTTTCTTGAAGTTTCAAGAGAATGACCTGAAAAATAACTAGAAACCAGAAGAGGGTCTAATATGAGAGATTTTTCAAGGAGCATTGGTCATTGAGGTCCAGGGAATGCTCCCACATCAGGGCCTTTGCCTCACTTTGTCGGTGTGCTCTTGCCAGGCATATGCACAAATTCACTCACGCATCTCCTTCAGGTCTTCAACTTCTCAGGGAGGCTGTCTCTGAATATTGTATTTGAAATACATAACCCACCCACTGCAGCTCCACCCTTGACACTCATGATCTCCTTTCCCTGTTTGCCAAACTGTTCAACCACTTCTGATGTTGTGTATATATATATATATCATCCACTATTAATTGCCTTTGTTTATCTCTCTATGAAGACAGTGATCTTTATCTTTTTGTTCACTGATGAATCCTTGCATCTAGAACAATCCTTGGCATATGGTAAGCACTAAGTATTTGTTGATTGAGTAATTGAATCATACAAGTAAGGTATATAGAATGAGGAATGGAAATACTTGATAGTGGCATTAGGGGAAAGTTTATAAAGTGTCAGGGAACACAGTCATATTACAGTGATCTGAGGAGAGAATGAGAGTCAGGAATAAGAAGAAGATGAGGGGACTGGCTGCAGGAAGACAGAATAGAGAGGGAAGCATAAAGAGGAGCACTGTGTGAGGAGAAGGGGACTGAACATGTAAGTAAGCACTGATTACAGATGTCCTATAGGAATCAAAGGAGATGGGGTCAGGGATTTAAGTGAAAAGGTTAGCATGAGACAGAAGGGAAAAACAGAGATGGAAACAGATGTAGGTAAGTTTATGCGAAGAAGGAGATTAAGGGAATTCAGGCCTGATGGCCACTAAATCTCTAAAGTAGGAAGCTGATATTCAGCTAAGAGTAAGGGAGATAGGGTAGAGGATGGAGAGCCATTTGGCATGACTTTGAAATTACTTCCATGTGAATAAGAATTTACCAGGGACTAGAATAAGAAGTGCCAAATAGTATTGACTTCCTATAATGGAAGAGATTGTGTTTTAATGTAGAAGTCACTTGACAGCTGTCTTGAGTATATCCTTATCTAAAATTCACTATTAAAAATACTCAATTCCAAGGACTAAATTATTGGTAGAATGCTGTCCTAAAACTGGATAAATGCCACAGTTGAAAGTGAAACATTTATTTTCAGTAGGATAGCTATCAACTGACACCCTCATTTGTAATTAATATATATGTCATCAATTTACTTGATGGACTTTTGGTACAACAGAGCAACAGTTCAGTGTACCATCAATATATGGTTTTATTGTGATCGATTGGGAAACAGGTAAGTCAATTTAAGGCTGGAAGAAGGCCAAAGGCATTCATCAAGTCTTGTCTTTCTCTTTACAAATGTTTTGTTAGACATGGAAATGAGTGTTTTGCCATTTAAAAAATATCAAGTTCTAGCCTGATTGAATAACAGGTCTTTCAAATAATCTAAGGTTTGCTCTGCCTTCCCAGGAGCTGTCACTTTCATCTTAGCACAGACATTTATCTTCTGTAAGAGGGATTCTTTTAATTTATTTGTTTTATATGTTATAGACAAGTATATGGAATTATTAGCTTTAAAAAAGTGACCAAAAACATCAACAAATTACTTCACAGAAATACAGGTGAAAGATACTAGAAATAAAAAAGAACCAAATATTTAATTCCATCCACTTCCAGCACAAAATAAAAGAGGCAAGAAGTCCTGTCAAGGTTAAATTAATCTCTCCATTACTTAAGATTAATTAGTTCAGGCAGCCAGTAGTACCTCAGTCTAGTTTAATACTACTTATTCCACTCAGCTGCCATATGTGGAGGTGTAACCTATTCACTTCTTGTTGTTGTTTGATAAATATTTTAAAAATTGTTTTATATTGAGGTACATACAATAAAATGCACAAATCTTAGTATATAGCTTAATTAATTTTGACATGTCTATACACTCATGTGACCATCTCCCAGAACAAGTTGTCAAACATTCTTACTAATTTTTGGAAACCTATTCACTTTTGGCTCAGTCTCTGGAGTTTCAGGTTTTTTCATAGTAAATCCAAGAGAATCTAGGACCCATTCTTTTCCATATTTTGGCTGAGAGGACACAAATTCCTAAATTAGTGATCTCCAAGCTTGTTAAAACAGTAGAATGCTTTTTCCAAAAAACCTGTTCATAGAACTCAGGGCAGAGTTCATTCCTAACACCAAGTTTAATGAATGTAGAGGAAGGGGCAGGGGGGAGGGGCTGCATCATGGATCAAAGGGAAGGAAACAAGACAAAAATGTTATCACTTCTCAGTGATTCTTTTTAGTCTCCCAGCCTTGCTTTCCCACTAATTCCTCTATTATCTTTTCATCACTGCTTAACCCTCATCATGGCTTTATATTACTTTAAGAGTTGTTGCAAAGAAGCCTGTAGGCTTTTGCACTGTAGGCTTAGGGGAAGCAAATGCTCCCCTGTCTTTCGTCATAGCTAGGCTTGTAATAGAAACATCAATATATAAGCAGTGAAGAGCTGACCCATTTGAAACAGGGCCTCATGGCCAGAGCCCAGTCCATTTTCCTCTATTGGGAGCTCTTGAGCAGTCACCTTCTCCCCGCTGTTCCTGAGGCACCCATGCAGAACTCTAAGTCTCCACGGGACTGTTTAGATGTGCCTTTTATAAATTAGCTACAATTGGATTTCAGTCTTTTGACCACTATGAGAGTCTTTGCTCTTTATTGTGGTAATTGTCCTGTTTGGTCTTACACTTAAAAGCTGTTTTTTTTAAGCAATATTTTTCTTAATTTTTATGCCATCATTTCTTAATTTTTTGGAAGTCATACATTCTATTTTTGTTTACTCTTGATTACTTTGGATTAAACAAAAATGTTTTATACTGTGTAAGCATGTTTCTTCTATTGCAGCTCCAAATAGATTGGGAGAAAATCAAAGCCAAAATTGAGCTGGAAATTACTAAAGAACGAGAGCGATCAGCAAGCAGTCAGTCCAGCAAGAGCACAGGTCTAAAGTTCTAAGTACCATCCTTATCTTTAAGAAGTTTTACCTTTTGAAATCAGTTCTGATTAACCAAGTAAAAGCATGTTTTCATTGCTAAAGAAAAAGGCAGAATTTTTAAGTATAAGTACTTGCTAATATTTAATACTAAAACTACATCCAGAAAGATTAAGCACAAAATAATTGATATAATTCCATCTTTTATATTTTTTATTCCAATAATTAACAAAATATTTCCATATGATATACTTATGTGTTGCTTATGTTCCACTTTTTTATTATCTTATCCCTGAATATTGAGCATGAACAAATATTAATGTTGATAATAAAACACTGAACTCTTTAAAATATATGTTACCATTAATTTCTATTTGACCTCTAAATCATAAAGTGTCTCAAAAATTTATTTATGCAACAAAAATACATGAAGATGGATTTAAGAAAATACATAACAGTATATATACTTGTACACCAATGTTCATAGCAACATTATTCACAATAGCAAAAAGGTGAACAAAAAAAGATATCCATCAACGGATGAATGGATAGACAAAATATGGTATATACATATAGTGAAATATTATTCAACCAGGAAGGACATTGTGATACACACTACAACATGGATGAATCTTAAAAATATTATGCTAAGTTCAATAAACCAGACACAAAAAGTCAAATATTGTATGATCCCACTTATATAAGGTACCTAAAATATGCAAGCTCTTTGAGACAGAAAGGAAAACAGTGATTGCCAGGCACTGAGGGGAGGGGGAAATAGGGAGTTATTGTTTAATGGGTACAGTAGTCTTGTTTGGGATGAATGAGTTCTGGAAATAGTTGGTGGTGATGGTTGCACAGCACTGTGAATGTACTTAGTGCCACTGAACTGTACGCCTTCAAATGGTTGAAGTAGTAAATTTGTTATATATATTTTACCATAATTTTAGAAACATATCCAGAATAGGCAAGAATTATTTTCCTCATTCCTCTTCTGACATGAGAATATTCAGACACTGGGCCCTGGGGTCTGAATTTGTGAAAATCTCCCTGAGTGGTAAACCTGTTTGACTAGCTTTAATTTAGTATGTCCCATAATTATTACCACAAAAGCTTTTTATCATTTTCTATGAAACCATTTTTACAAAAGGTATATTATAGAGTGGGTATATGCAAATACATGGGAAAGTGATTACCTCTCACCTCCATATTTTTCTATATCCAGGTTTCTTTTATGAAAGTGTTTCTCTCTTTTCAACATACTCCTTTTCTTTTCTGGAATGTCGGAATAATCTGTTCTTCATCCAGATGCTGGCTACCAGGGTGTGTTCAGTTTGTAAAATATAATTGAGCGGTTTCTTTGTAAGTTGTACTTTTAAGTTTGTATATGTTTTCTATATTATGGTAAATTTCAATAAAAAGTTTAAAAAGAAAATGGTTAAGAAGGTAAATTTTATATTACATGTATTTTACTACAATTTAAAAAAATGCAGTGAAATATGTCTGCATTCTAACAACAATTCTCTGATACCAACTAGGCATCTTAGGATTCAATTCAGTTCTGACACTACCTAGAGTTAGTGTCAGGACCCAGTAGTTGAGGGACAAGGTCCTCAACTAGACTGCCCTTATTTCGATTGCCAGCCACAAGTGGGGACCCCAGGATACCCACACTTCTGCCTGACTTGGCTCCAAATTTGGGGGTTCCTTTCACCCCCTGTAGGTTTGATAGTTCTTTAAAATGACTCACTGAACTCACTGAGATGCTTTACTTTTGACTATAATTTTATTATAAAAGATACAGCTCAGGAACAGCCAAATTGAAGAGATGCATAAAGCAAGTTCTAGGAGAGAGGAGAAGGCTGGGTGGGGAAGCAAGGAGACACAGAGTTTCCATGCCCTCTTCTTGTGCAAACCGGGTATGTCGTCCTCCCAGCACATCCATGTGTTCACCAACCAGGCAGCTCCCCCAGGCCCCTGCTATCCTGAATTTTTTTCAGGGTTTTATTATGTAGGCTCACTTGATTAAATAATTGACCCTGTGATCTCCAGCTCCCTTCCTCTCCCCAGAGATCAGGTGGCCAAAAGTTTTAACCCTCTAACCATGTGATTTTTCTGATGACCCGCCCTACCCTGAAGCTATTAGACACCCCCCAACATACACACACACACACACACACACACACACACACACACACACACACAGAGTAACCTTGTTAGCATAACAAAAAAAACCTTGACTCAAAATATTCCAAGGGTTTTGGAAGCTCTACCTTCCCCCCCTACCCTTCACCCCAGCTCTGAGACCAGATACATTCTTTATTATATCACAGGCCACCCCTGGCCTTTGGCCACAGGATCTTTTATAGCAAAGGAACATTACTGACTGAGTATAACAGATACAGCAACATTTGGACGAGTCAGTGTGGGGTGAGGATAGGAAGCTATTAAACTCAATTTCCCAATACATTTAACTATCAATATCAGTATTATAATCTTTCCAGCAATGTCAGTGTTATAGCATATTGCATTATGGTAGATATAACCTGAAAAATAAGTCAAAAGATATTGACACATTAGTAGAACTCCATCCTGTCTCTAATAATTAATCCAACCCATCATCATACTGGATGGCCAGAATATCTCTTAGGACAAGGTTCACTTAGGTTTGCAGGCTTCCATTTGATCTTATCAAGTTCCAAAGCAGGAGTGGTCTCAGCAATAAATGGCTTTACGCTTTCAGGCATCTGGTATACTGAGCTAAAAGACAACATCATCTCTTGCTCTGAGCTTCCTTCCAAGCATTAATATTGGAATTCCCTCATCGCATAACCCATTTCTTGATTTCATTACCCTTAGCTACTATTCCTCCTCTCCAGTTTATACCCAAACCTTTTCATCTTTGGAAGGACATTATGTTCGGCCACTGTGCTGGTCTAGACAGCAGGCAACAATACTAGTCTGGCAAGTGGCTTCCGCTCTGTCCACTCCCATTCATAAAGGGGTAGGGTTACATAGGTACAAAACTAATGGGCTCTTTCTGCCAATAAGCAATATTACTATATTCTTTGTAAGCTCCAATATTGCCAGGGGAGGTGAAAGCACAACCCAACCCCCACAGGCCCTTAGAAGTTCTGACATACAGGATTTTAAAACAGTTACAGTTTGTTGCTTAGGAATCATCTCTGCTTCCAACAATCTAGTTGCAGCCTAGGACCACTGCATCAGGTAGGAAAAAGAAAGTTATGGTTATGTAGGAAAGAAAAAAGTATAGTTGTCATACCAGCATCCTCCATCTGTAGGCAGAATTGCATGATTGATTCACCAGCATCACCCACCCTCACCCCTAGATCCAGAATAGCAGAGGAATTTATTTAGTGGGGACTCCACCCCAGCCCCCTTATGTTGAGCATGAGCACACATGAAGGCATGCAAGCCAGCCCTTCATGCATATATATCTTCCCATTTTAGACAACCAGTGTTTCGATAGCCCCTTCTAATTCTTCTGAAGAAGATAAAATAGTCGTCCATTATCTGTGGCTTTACTTCCCATGGTTTCACTTACCTGCGGTCAACAGTCCCAAAGCAGATGATCCTCCTAATGTCACATCAGCAAGTCAGTAGTAACCTAATGCTTTGTCACAATGTCTGTGTTACTCACCTCACTTACCTCATCTATAGGCATTTTATCATCTCACATCATTACAAGACAAGAGGGTGAGTATATTTTGGGAGACCACATTCACACAACTTTTATTACAGTATATTGTAATTGTTCTATTATAGTATTAGTTGTTGTTTATCTCTTACTGTGCCTAATTTATAAATTAAACTTTATCACAGTCATATATGTATAGGAAAAAATGTAGTATCTATAGTATATATGTAGGGTTTGGTACTGTTCATGGTTTCAGGCATCCACTGGGCTTAGAACATATCCCCCTCAGATAAGGGGGGCTACTGTCTATCTCTGCCTGTTGTTGATCATGATGGGCTATAAAGTGCATTCCTGGTCTGAAGAAATGGGTGCAGTATCTTCTGTTCCAGTTCTTTTAGGTACCCTGAGCATTTGCACAGCTATGTCTGGGGCCTTTCCCCAGGGAATCTTCTCCTCAGCCACTTGCATTCTCTAAATCTCTAAATCTTTCTTGTTGGCAGACAGAACAGCTCTTGTTGGCTCTTTGTTCCTCAGAGCTTGCAAGAGGAGTTTGTCTAGATTCAACTCATCTCTGAATTGCTGCAGGCCCCCAATGTCCACTTGTTTGATGAACCCAGGTGGCCATCTCAAGTGACAATTCTAATCACTTCCCAATGCTGGAAGGGGATTTTCAGAAGGGCATTTATATGGCCTACTTTAATGCATCCCTCAAGTTCCCATAGTGATTCCCATATAGGCCAATCTTGCACTGCCCTTCTGCTTGACCATATGGCCAGGCCATTTGCTGCTGCCTATGAGTAGGTAAAAACCCAAACAGAAGGGTAAACAGCATGCAGCTCACCAAATTGTTTTTACTTTTTTTGATCAGAATGATGGCCTTCCAAACACTGTTGTCTGTTCATGTTGAAAGTGCCGTGCATAAACCAAGCAGCTATTTGTTAAGTCAGCTGAGAACTTTTTATAGGGCACCATCCAAGAGATGACAGAATCCTGCAGCTCCTCACATGGTTCCAAAGTCAGTCCTAGGGTAAAAACTCATGAATACTTTGTAACTTTGTGTATTCCCCTGGTAGTGTGTTCCTGAACAAACCACTTCCACCTTATTATGGAATTTTCTGGGCACTGTCTGACCATCCAAGATGACATGGGTATGTCAGGTCATATATTTAATGTCCCACAGAGGGACATTTTCAATTAATGTCTGATAGCAAGCTATTTGCCTCGCGAATAGAAATCTCCTAGTCCAAACTCCCAAAAGTCATTGCTGGGAGGCATTTACTGGCTTTTGACATAATCTTCAGTTTATGCTCCACACACAGCTATTGTATAGAAGTGTCTATCCTAGAACAGTAGCTTCTATAATGTGTGGGCTTCAGCAGTTTTATTCATTCCATTATTTCCATTTAGCATGTCTAATGGATTTGACTTGAAGGAAGGATTTACATGCTTTCTGTTTTACAATACTAGGGGAATGCTCTCCAGTCAGACGTGACATCCATCCCTCTAATACATTGAGGTAAAAGAGTCATAGCTACCTCACATAAACCTTGGTCAAATATACCAGTTTTTGTCTAGACTGTCACTTCAATCCCATCAACTCTTCAGTTTCCATATGCTCTCAATATATTTGTAGTTCCCACTTGAAATTTACTAACAGATTTTAGTATAACTACAGTGCATAGGGCTCCCGGGTCAAAGCGTCCGGGAATCTTTTCTACCTTTGACCATTTTACTCACAAATGTGCACGAGACTTTCAGTGAGGGGTTGAGCCTAGTGGCAGAGGCTCTTTTGTCAGTCCTTATCTTGATTAACCTCCCTATTCTCTTAGGCATTTTCAGGATGTTTCTCATTGCAATCTTTGCCTTCTGATTTTTAAAATTCTTCCAAATAGGGATAAATAGAGCAGACTTTTGGGGGAACTTTTAATGTTGGAGGCCCAGCAAGGGGTCTTCCCAAATTTCAGTACTGCTATATTGAGACTATTATTTAAAACTCATCAATGTCCATTTTATTCATCCCATTTCTTAATATCTGTCTAAATATTTCCACCCACTGAGATGAGGCCCTTGATTTTCCCATCTGTTTCTCCCAATTTTCTTGCTACTCTAATGTTCTTGGTATTTGTAAATGAGGGTTTCATTATAGGAAGTAGAGGGAGCAAATACAATAAAGTGCTCCCACACTTCAATTTGCAACAGTAAGATTACATGAAGCATTAAGACATCATGAGCACACCAGGAACCCCAAGGACAAGGCATCCCCTTAATCATATCATTTATCATAACCTGGGTAAATTCAGTGGAATTTGCCTGGGTAATAGGCATATTCAATGGATGAATATTCCAAGCATCATAAAGCCAGTCCCCCTATGATTTCGATATACAGCATATCAGCTGCTTTATCTAGAGTGTCCCACTTGGCATTTCTAGGGGAAGTTGGTAAGTCCTTCTCAGGGTAAACACACTCTTTACAGTAGCTTTTATTCAGTCCACCAGGCTGGCTGTTCCTTGGAAATAACCTACTGTATGTCTGAATAATGTACAGCCACCTGTGACTGTTCTGTACTGAGCTGTGGGTAGTGCATCAGCCCAAACACGTGCTGGCATTCTGCAGCATTCATAACCAAAGACACTGCCCCTCCGTTACTCTCATGACACATTTCAGTAAAGCTTCTTTAGGGAGCCAGTCATAACTATGCACAAAGCGAGACAAGTCCTTCACACCATACCTTCTGATTTCAGTAGTTTCTTGGTGCTGCCCTTACCCCACATGGACTAACTTCTTGGTGACCAGAGATCTTGGAGGCATTTTCTATCATGCCAGTGTAATTTTTCCCTTTGGTGGCAGGTCTGAGGCAAGTGGCCGCAGACCTGATCTTGGTTCCGGGTGAAGAGTCACCCTAGCATTCTGTTTTACTCTCATTTTAGCAATTACAGATGGCAATAGCCAAGGGATTGTGTGCTTAATATATTCCTCATTGTTTCGCATATCCAATGAGCCAACTCCTTGGGAGTTGAGTGTATCAGCATTTCTAAGTTTCCCTGATTGCTCTTACCTTTAGTAACGAATTGCAGGGCAGTTGCAGGTTCATACCATGAATGACTAGGTAACCATTTAGGAGCCAGTGGTTCCTCACCCTGGCTCTCACATCCTTTCTCCTCCTAAACTATGTTCCATGCATCAGGGCCATTCTAGTGAATCCCACGTTTTTTGACACTAAATACATTTTAACAAGTCTCATGCCAACTAGATAATCCTACAGTTCAGCTTAATTATGACACTAGCTACCTAGAGTTAACATTAGATCCCTTAAAGAGCAAGTTTCCCAACAAGATAGCTGTTGTTTCACACACTAGCTGCAAATGGGGTCCCCAGACCACCCTCACTTTTGTCTAAATTTGCTACAAATTTCGGGGTTCCCATGACCCTTCTTTAGGCTTGATGATTCTCCAAAACAAATTCACTGAAATGTTGCACTTAATGATTGCAGTTTTATTATAAAGGCTATGACTCAAGAAGAGTCAAGAGGAAGAAATGCATAAGGCTGGGGATTGGATGGAATTCAGAGCTCCTGTGCCCTCTCGTGGAATCTGGGCACATCATCCTCCTAGCACATCAATATGTTCACCAGCCAGGGAGCTTCCCCCAGCTTCAATGTCCCAAGTTTTTTTTAACTTACATAGGCATGCTTGATGAAATCACTGACCTTGTAATAAAACTCAACCTCCAGCCCCTCTCCCTGGAGGCCAAGTGGTGGAAAAGTCTAGCCTTCTAATCACCAGGAAAGTTTTTCTGACCACCAGCCCCCATCCTGAAGCTATCTAGAGGCTCCTAGAGTCACTTCATTAGTATAACAAAGATACACCTAATACTCAGGAAATTCCTAGGGTATTGGAAGTTCCATACTAGGAACCAGGGACAAAGACCAGACATATTCTTTATTATATCACAATATCACTTTCCCAATCAGACTGAATGCACATTTATATGTCCTTTTGTCTTACACTTTAAAAATATCTATTATAAAAGCTTCTCAGGTGCTTTAACACTAATAGTTTTATACATTTTGGGATGGTTTGTTAGAATTTAGAGTTTTTATATGTATTTTGTATTTTGTAACATATGGAGACAGGGACCCTGGGTTTATAGACAAGAGTACGGTGAGGGCCTCCAGGAAAAAGCAAAGCAGGTTAATCAGCCAGAACAATGTAACAATGTGTGAAGAAACCCCTACCAAAACTCCCTGTTAAACATTAAGTAAAGTCAGAGTCATATTAATTCTCTAAGGTAAAAATATCAAATGAGGAATATAGGCATTCTTCAGTGAAATTAGTTAAAACTAAAAAGCCAGGAGTAACCTGGCCTGGAATGTTTGAATATTCCCCAGATAAGAAAATACCTCAGCATAGCCCATGTCTTTATTGTGTCAATTAAATCATGCTATTGTAAGATTTACTTTAGCATGCTAAAAGGCCCAGCTTATTTTTTTACTTTACCCAGATGCTACTTTTCTTCCTCTAGCCCTAATCAAATAATTTGCAACCTAGGAAATTAATTTAGCAAGTAAGCCCAGTCATAAACAACATAGTAAAAATAGAAAGAATTCCATCTTAAAGATAAGATTGCATTTTTAAACCCAAGAAGTTAAAAAGTAAGTTTCTTAACATACTCTTTAACAAACATAATAGCTCAACCTGCCTTGGGAGCAGGACAGGCAGGCTTAATTAATATGCTCCCAGACCAAGAAGCTGCTATCCTGGGAAGAAATCAAAGCAGTAGATTTCCTGTTAAGCTAACTTTTCAGAATAACCTGGAGGACTGATAAGAAACTTAGTGTCTCTTCAAAGATAAACATTTGGGAACCATTTGGTAGGTCTGCATCCCTACCCTATCTCTCAACTACCTATAAATCCCCTGGACTTACACACCACCTTGGACTCTCTTGTCCCCTTCCGGCGCAAGCCAGGAGCTCTTTCCTCTTACTTTATATCTAAATAAAAGCCTCTCACTTGCTCTCCTACCTTGAGTGTTTGTGAAGTTCATTCTTCGACTCCGTGAACAAAAACCCTGGCATCAATGTCAACTAGAGAAAATTGTCGATACAGAATATCTGGAACCTGGCCCTCTTACAGATTAACGATATTTCTAGGGCATGATGATACCCCCAACAATGTTTTGTCACAGATAGTATGGGATGTAATATGGAGCGTAAGTCATGATAAGGAATAAACAGCTTTTAGAGCAAATATATTTTAGAAAATGGTTTAATATAGTAAACAGTTACTATGACCATCAATTGAAGAATATCTTCAAATATCTCATTCTGTACTGTCATTGGAGAAATGGAGGCAAAGCTGAAAACAAAGGCCTTTTATTTTGGGTCTCAATTGCAATTCGGGAAGCACAGATCCTGTAGTAATAACCAGAAAAGTGTCCTATTAATATAGGGAAAGCAATGCGTTTTTATGAGAAAAAAGAAGGGGGGTAATTCAAGCATTAGATAAAGAAGAGAAGAGAAAAAAACTGTTAATTTGGTGATAACCAGTTAAACTGCTTTTGTTTACTCTCTGATCTGTGTACTGGTGCTATTAAATAAAACTATACTTAGTTTGCATTAGTTAACTCTTTCGTCATTATGAAGTTCTTATCAGCAGTATTATGGTGTGAACACCAGTTGTTCTGCTGGATATTATGAGCAACTGCTTGTAAAACTGACCAATTCTGGCCCAGTTCAAGAGCTCATTAGTTAGAAAGGAACATGCAGGTTCAAAATGGAGTCTCTCATGTCCAGCAATTTTATACAATTCCACAGTACATAAGGGAAATATATACTTTTCTGAAAATGAATTATGCTGTATAAATCTTGTTTAAATATCTCAAACACATTTTCCTTATAAATTCTTACACTGAAGAAAAAAAAAGCCAGAATTTACAATATACACAGCATAAAAGGTAATATGCAGTAATAAAAATACATGGATTTTTATTTGTCCTGCAGATTTTATTTTATCTGTAGATAAGATTGTGGCAAAACCACTTGTCAGTATTTCTTTAAATACCACCTGCAGAATCCAAAGAGAAGGTGATGAAGCAACTCTTTAAAAGACCCATCATTATCTTCTCCTTGCCCATAGCCTATGCATCTTCAGTTTCTCCTACTCAGTGGTAAATGACCTTTGGGCCAGAAAATTTGTAAGTCCAAAACCTTATGTAGCCTCTAACAGAGTCGTTTGTTATTCTGCCTGCTTTACTCTAAAGCTACTCTGTTACTACAACTTGGCTTGAGCAGCTGACCAGCACTGCCTGCCTATCATTTGCTTACAGTGTACCATGCATAATTTTAAATGTAGTGATTTCTAAAATGGACCATTTCAAAACAATTTAGAGCAATTCAATTTTTCAGATATTTCCAGATTTTCTAGATTATCTAAAATGCTCTCTTAATAATCTACTGTAAATAACATTCACATTAAATTTTTTAATTGGAGAAACACTTAATAATGTTATGGAAATAAACTGAATATAAAGTAGCTGTAAGCTTATCTCCATTTGGGGAGTATCATCACCAAAACAGAGTGTTTAAAATGGCTCACTCCAGAAGCAATAAAGCGTCTACTTGATGCATATTTGCTTGCTCTCAAGTAAGGCTGTATCAGAGAAGTTATTCATTTAGTTAGTGACAAATAGTGTTTATACTTCTACAATTAGTTAATAACTAGAATTTGCAAGCTAAGACACCCCGTATGTCTAGCATTAAATGCTAGAATGTACTCTCATAGAGATTAATACTTACAATGTGCTAGAGGATTAAATTAGAATTTTTATATACCCATAATAGAACCTATGGCCAATTTCCCAGTGTTTTCCCCTTGCCTCTCAACATCTATCACTAACATAATATTACTTTCTCTTCGTTTTCTGTGTTCTTAAGGTAGATGCAAATAAGCACAAGATGCACAAAATGTAATCTTTTTTCTCCATCTGCTATCTGTTTTTAAAGGTCTGTATCATAAAACTTACTGCCACATAGCTGTAGCAGTCATCTTAAAAAGGATTCAAGACTATAATGTATTTTTCCTGGACTTAAAATACTAGATAGCATTTACAACAAAACTAAATTTTTATCTTCTAAGTCTAATAACATTATTCAAAATTGTTAGAAAAGCAGTTACAACAAAAAAGTTTTTAATTCAAAAATAAAATTCCTTTTTGTGGCACTTGTCTTCGCAGAATAAAATCTTTTTTCCTCATTTTTGATGAGTACCTACACTTTAAATGGCAAAATCCATTTATCAAACATGTGATAGCATTTACAAGCATTGCGTGTGAGCCAGACTGTGGCCTAGGCCCTGCTGTAGATGACACACAGAGCACTGAGCAGAACAGAATTCTCCCTGCCTATCATGGTGCAGATGTTTTAATGGGGAAAAGATGCACCATAAACAAGCAAGCAAAATACATAGTGTTTCAGATATTAATGAGTAAAGACAAAGCACAAAGGAGACAGAAAAATGACTGGGGATGTGGTTTTAAATAGGGTGTAATGAGAAGGCGTCACCAAGAAGGCGCTATTTGAGCAAACTCTCTGAGGAAGTGATGCTCAGTTTAAATTTCTTCTAAATAACATACAGGAAAACCATCAAATAAAATTCCTGTTATATGAGCTTATGTTAACTTTCTTTAACTTAATTTAAAATGTGCTAATCTATAACAGTAACTCTGCATGATTTTGATTATAATGATTATAATTATCATACATGGCTTACCTGTGAAAAGAAGTTATTTACATAGTCATAATAATGTAAACACTAAATATTTAACCGAATAATAATCATTCAGGTCCACAATCTGAAACCCTTGGGCCAAATATGTTTCAGAATGCAAATTTGTTTAAATAATATATTCAAAAAATTTTTATAACATAGCACATCTATCATTTATTATAGAGCATTGGCAGAAAGGTCTCAGCTATCACACCCTAATGAATTGTATCAATATTTCTGCAGTGCAACACCTGGAGATTTACATTAAGCAATATGAATAAAGATTAGAAGTATTTTCTTGTCAGATTTTGCTGCTAAATGAATCAGGTTGGGTCAATTATGAAGAACCTTTTTGGATTTAGATTTGTGGGTATGGGATCATGGATTTGTCTGGGAGGAATTGGGGTGCAAGTGTTGGATGGGATGAGTGGTAAGGTAAAAAAAAAAACCTCAATTTTCATTTTATGGTATAAAGGCAAAAGGTAATACCAAGAAACAAAAACAAAAAATCAGGAAATAATAAACCTGCTTAGCAATGTGGCAAGAAATACCAAAGAAGCTCGCTAGAGGAGCTGAAAGTGGTTGCTTCTGGGGAGGGGGAGATTGGAAAGAAGACATCCAGTCCTGCTGTTTTTCATGAGTTTCATAGAACCATTTGCCTACTTAAATATGTGCATGAATCATTTTGATAAAAACAACTCTTAAAAGTGACTGAGTGGGAGAAAATATGCCAACTGTATATCTGGCAAAGGACTTGCACTAGAATATATAAAGAACTATGAAATGTGACAGTAAAAACAAGCAATCAATAGAAAATGGGCAAGAGACATGAATAGACACTTTACCAAAGAGAATATACAGCTGGTAAATTATGTACATGAAAAGATGTTCAACATCTTAGCCATTAGGCAAATGCAAATTAAAACTACAACAATCAGAATGGCCCAGATAAAAACTAGTGATAACACAAAGCAAGCAGAGAAAATGGATTGTACATGTATTATTGCTGGTGGGAACATAAAATGGTAGCCATAAGGAAGGAGTATTGCAATTTCTTGCAAAACTAAACATACACATATGATAAAACGCAGCAGTTGCACCCTTGGCATTTATTTATCCCAGAGAAATGATAACATATTCATGAAAAAGTGGTACACAAATGTTTACAGTAGCTCAATTCATAATAGCTAAAAACTAAAAACAACCCTAACATGCTTTAGTGGGTGAATGGTTTAACAAACGGTGGTACATCCATATCATGGGATACTATTCAATAGTTAAAACTATTGCTACACACAATTTGGGTAGATCTGTAGGAAATTATGCTGAGTTAAACCAGAAACCTCAGAAGGTTACATACTGCATAATTCCATTTATATAATGTTACTGAAATAACAAAATATGGAGATGAAGAAAAAATTAGTGGATGCCAGGGGTTAAGGATTAATGAGAGGGAGAGGGTGGATGTGGCTATTTACACTATAAAGGGTGATGTAACAGTTCTGCATCTTGATTATGGTGGTGGTTAGCTACCCATGTAATAAAACTGTATAGAAGCTAAAACTTAATTGAAAAATAGTATTACATATATTCATTTTTATATGTGAATATAAACACATGTTGTAAAATATAAAGAGAATATCTGAAAGAATACTCACCACACACTGGTTGAATCTCAAGTTGGAGGAGTGGGCAGGGATTGGGGCTTGAGGTGTTTAGAGGGAACTTTGTTGTAATGTTTTCTTTTTTTAATAATTAAAAGGAAGTTGTATTTGTTATTACCTGAGTAATCGAAAATAAAAGCAAAAAAGGACTGGAGAGTTCTATACATTTATTGGAGTATCTCAATGTAGTGGCATGAAGGGGATAAAGAAGTACAAACAGCCAATTATAAAATACTTTAGTCACATGGATGAAAGTACAGCATAAAGAATATAGTCAATGATTCTCTAACATTTTTTTATGTTGACAGATAGTAACTACTCTAGTTGGGGTAAGCATTTAATAATGTAGATAGCTGTCCAATCACTATATTGAATACCTAAAATCAATATAAATTATGTATCAACTATGTTTCAATTTTAAAAATATGGATTTTTTAAACTGTATTTTCTCCAGTGTGTTTATATTGTAATATGGTTTTATTACTGATTCTTTTCACTTAGTGACATATTATAAACATTTTTCTATCTTAATAAGTGTTTTTATCACATCATTTTAAAGGCTGCAGAATGTGCCTTTGGGTGATGGAGCAGAATGTATTTAATCAGTATCTTGTTATTGGATAAGTGAGCAGTTTTCAATATGTCACCATCACAGCAGTTATTCAAAGGTTGCCTGTAACCAAATCTTTGCACAGAATCTTGATTCTTTCCAGTGGGGAAACTGCTGAATCAAGGCTATGTACATTTTGAGGCTTTTGATAAGCACAAAAAGTCTGCTTTGATACATTCTGGAATTTAGGGGATCCCAAACTCACTCTAAGAAACTTTTTCATAGCCTCCAAGCCAGCACTGACCTTTCCTGTCTCTCAAATCCATTTGCAGTGATACTGCCAACCACCTCATATATAGTCGTTAGTGGGTGCCAGGCTCTATCTAAGAGCTTTACCCTCTGATGTCTTACCTTTTTGTAAGAAGAAACTGAGGCAGAGAGAGGTTAAGTAACTCAACTGAAATCACAGCCTTAGAAAGCAGTGGATCTGGTGTGGCTAACTTAGCCCCAGAATCTTTACTGTCCACTGCTTCTTGGAAAGCATTCCTTTTTTTTTTTGAAGCAGAGTGAAAGTTTTATTTAGTTACTTAAAGAGGGAAGTGCAGCAGGCAGCCTTAGCAAGGAGAGTCGCCTTGAAAGGTTTGGAGAGACAAAGTTTAAGATTAAAAGGTTACACACTTAGAAAGTGCGGACGACCTCAGAGAGAGGAGCCTCCTTGTTTTAAAATTGAGATATAATTGACATATAACATTGTATTAGTTTTAGGTGTACAACATAATGATTTGATACATATATATGTATATATATAGTGAAGTGATCATCGAATAAGTCTAACATATAGTCACAAAGTTTTTCTTTTTTATGATGAGAACTTTTAAGATTTACTCTTAGCAGCTTTCAAATATATAATATTGTTAACTATAGTCACCATGTTGTACATTAGATCGCTCAGGACATATTTATTTTTATAACTGAAATTTTGTTTCCTTTGACCACCTTCACCCATTTCATTCTGCACCCCCCAATCCTGCCCAGCTCCTTAACACTGGCAATCAACAATCTGTTCACCCTATCCATGAGTTCCACTTTTTCAGATTCCTCATATAAGTGAGACCACAAGTATTTGTCTTTCTCTGCCCAAACTATTTCAGTTATTACAATGTTCTAAAGGCCCATCTATACTGTCACACATGGCAGGATTTCCTTCTTTTTTATGGCTGAATAATATTCCTGTGTGTGCACATGTGTATATCACATCTTTATTCATTCATCTGTTGATGGACACTTAGGTTGTTTCCATGTCTTGGCTATTGTAAATAATGCTGCCTTACCTTCCATTCCTCCAGAAACTTGTACCCTTCTCTGCTCCTACAGCCATGAAGGCCATTCTCCAGGACCCACATTCAAGGCCACTGCTCCAGCCTTGTCCTCACCTCATCTCGAAATCTCAAGATCTAGTGTCCCAACCTCCTACTCCGATGGCCTATCTTTCCAGCTCTTCCTACCTTTCTCCCAGTGCACTTGCTCCTCACACCAAGATGTCACACTCTCAACCCCCAACTCCCCATTAAGACCGGCTGACAGGTTTTCTTTTTTAAATAAAGTTAATCTTTGTTTTTCACAACAGGGTTTCTATTCTTAATTCAAATCATTAATATGCCTGGGATTAACTGGAAAATTTTTTGACATTCCACAAATTTATCTGAATTTCACACAAGAACCCAGTGTCAACCAATGTGTATACAATGGCACTTAAAATTCATTTTTTTTTGTCCCAGGGATGGTGTTAAGAGCTTTCTGTACATAACCTTAAGACGCATCACAACCATCTCAGGTACTCTCCCCACTTTACAACTGAGAAAACGGGCTTAGATAAGTTAAGCAGCTCGTTTATCGTCACCTAACTAGTAAGTCTAGAGTCCAGAGATTGACCCAGACAGCCCAGCTCTAAACCTCTACATCGTTCCATATGAAGTCCTAACAACACAAGAAATAAGCAATCTTAATGTAAGAAGCTATTTTTGTCCTTGCTTCAATATTACTGGCATTGAGTATTAGTTGTAAGGTTAAGCTCTGGTTCTAATTTTTATGCTCAGAGTATGAAAACTATTTTGTTTCTTTTTAAAAGTATTGGACAAGATTTACCATCTATTTTAAAGAAATGTTTTTCGAATTTAAAAGTTAATGAAGTCAGACCAGGAAGGAGGCACACTTGGAGCTGAAGAAATTGGCTGAATGAAATGGAAAAAACCATTATCTGAGTTGTTTTTGTTGACCATTTCCGGTTTTACCTAGGTAACATTTCTTCATTCCCACAAATAATGTTTGAGTCATTAAAGGTTCCCAGCCCAGATTCTGTTGTATTTTTAATAACAGCTCCTTAAACAGCAAATAACAAAAGTTACCTTATTTCATCTGTGAAAAAGTAAAAAGTAATGCTAATGTGACCTATGCAGCTTCAGCCACAGCTCTAATGTTAAGATAGTCTGTGAGGCTAAATTAATGGAATATTGAAAAGTTCCGTGGTTAAGAGTGCCAGCTCTTGAGTCAGTGGATCTGCCCCTGGATCTTCTGGTGACCAGGTCATCAGTCACACGACTTTGGGCATATTATGCAATCTTCCTGGGTTGCACTTTTCTCACCTGCAAAATGGGACTTATATGCCTTAGCTTTACCTGTGGTGAATTTTAAATGAGATAATGTACGTAAAATGCCCAGCACAGTGCCTGGCACATGTAAGCATTCATTCAATGAATTATCATTGCCATTATAATCATCATGATAGCAAATGAAAAGTGTCACCCCCACTGCAACTGCCAAGCTTAAATCTAAAATTTTACATGTGTTTATATTTTATTCTTTGGAAGAAAGGCTACCAAGTCAAACCAAATTTTAAATCGGATCATGCTGGAAATGATATTTAACTTATTGAAGTGAATTGCCAGAACTCAAACACAGTAAGACAAATTTTAGGAATTAACTTGTGGGATTATTAATCATAAGTAGATTGCAGATGTTTATTAAAGTAAAATTTTGTGTCCACAAAAAGCTTAGGAGTATTCCAAAGCAGAATCCAGAAACTGTAGAAACTCTAACTTTAGAAACTCCTGAAAACACCTGAAGAAAAGGCAGCTCCTGTGGAAGACTTGGCAGGTATCAGAGAGCTCCTGGAAACACCAAAAGGAACAGGGACAAATAAATGGAGATAATTTCCACAGAGAGCTTAGGAGCACGCCAAAGCACAAACCACAGGCAGCAAACACTTAAGAATCCTCACCAGAAGGATGAGGACAGCTAAAATAAAACCAGAACCGACGGAAAACATGCAGTCATCAGAGAGCTCCTGCAAACACCAAAGAACCAGAGGAACAAATAAATGATGATAATGTACACAGAAATCTGAGGAATGCTTGAAAGAAGAATTCAGAACCAGTAGAAAGATGGAGGCTGCTGAGAACACCTAAGGTAAAACCCTTGGAAGCCTTGCAGTTATCAGAACTCCTGCAAACACCAAAGAACCAGAGGAATAAATAAATGGTGCTGATGTCCATAAAAAGCTGAGAAACACTCCAAGGCACAAAACAGAGTCAGCAGAAAAATCTAAGTGCAATGCATAGGAGACTTCTGGGGACAACTGAGGAATAAGCAGACTAGGTGGAAGAAGATCTGACAGGCATCAAAAAGGTTTTAAAAACACCAAAGCAAGCAGTATAGCCAGAGAGCAAAAGCTACCAGAATGCTCTATGTCCCAAGTGGAAACATGGAAAAGGTGAAAACCTCACAGGTATCAAGGGATTGTTTAGGATGCCTAAAGGAAAGAAAGATCCAGTGGAAGACCCAACAGGAACCAAGGGCCTTAGGAAAACTCCACAGCAAATTGTGGATCCAGAAGATAAGACAATCAACAAAAACTTGGATCTCTCCCAGCAAGAAATGTCAGTCAGCTGAAATGACATCAAGAAACTTCTGAGAATTTCTGTGGAAAAACCTGGACCCATAGAAGACCCATTAGACACCAGCAAACAAGACTCCTAAAGAAAAGGGAAACCAAGTAGAAGACTTGGCAGATGTCAAGAACCTCAGGACAACTCCAAAGCAAAGAGGTGAGTCGACAGAAAATCCTACAGGTGTGAAGAAGCTTAAGAAAACCGCAAAGGTACATTTGGTGGATGGTCTGGCAGACGTTAACAATACTTATGGCAACTCCAAATTCTAAAAACTTGCTCACAGGAAACCCTTAGTAAGGATTCAGATACATGAGAGAAATTACAATAAAAACCTAAAACATCTATAACAAAAGATGTGAAAATATTGCTCAAGAAGAACCAAGTAATAGAAAAAATGTTAGAACATACACAGAGTGTACACGTTTTTCAATCAAAAGATGTAGAAGACTATACAAAACTTTTAAAAAATTACCAAACGGAAGAAAGAAAAGAAAAATGAAGTTGTAGACTTCTTAGTCTGCAAGTATTTATGGCAGAATCCAAATAAAAGATACGATGCTTGCCTACAGTCAATTTGAAGAAATGTTTGACTCTGAAAAAAAATAAGAATAGACCAGGAGATGTTCTTGACCAGGAGTCAAGAAAAATGCTCTTGTAATCTTAATGAATATGAAACCAAAACTAATGCCCCTGAAACTGAAGGTGTGGCCAAAGAACATACGAAATAGAGTTAGTCAAACAACAAGACCTACCCTAAGAAAACAATAGAGATTTTCAAGAATCTAACTATTTGTCTTGTCAAACAGATAAGTGTGCAGAGATGCATGTAAAGAAATATGGGCTTAATTTTCAAGAAAAGCCAAGTCAGGGAAATGTCCCTTTATCCCAAACCCAGGTACAGAACTGATACTAAACTCAAGAGTCTCAGCTGCTTACATCAACAGAAAAGATTCAAAGAAAAGAATGATGAAAAGAATCCTGTGAAGAGCTTCCAAGAGAAAAACTCGGCAGAGGGAACTATGACATAAAAGACAGACTGTAACATCAGAGCAAGAGGTAAAACTGGTATAAATCTACAGGAATCTGATACAGCTGCAACTATGAGCTGGTTCACCAGGGGTTCTGCACATGGAGAAAGGTGACAGACCAATGAAGAGTTTGCAAGAAGAAAGTTAAATAGACAAATTAAGATACTTTAAGGAACCAGGAAAACAATAAAAATTAATTTTTATCTGGTAAAATCTTTGGTCAATAAAAAAGAGAAAATTCACATAAACCAAAATAAAATAGGAGTAAATCCAGAAGATTCCAATCCTTTGATGAAACAAGTGCAGCCAACAAAAAGGCAGAAGACAAATTCTGAAACAATACAGTAGGGATTCTTCAAGATAATATAGAAGCAAGAATAAAAGAAATGTGAAGTTAGAGGTATCTTCAAATCTACTCAGTAAAACAGATACCACACCAGAGGAAGCTGAAGAGGAGCCCATGCAGAAAATCCGTGAGAATGTAAAAATGATACAGCTATCAATTGTAAATTACACTATCTTTGAGATCTAGAGGCTGGAATAAGGTCTTCCCTACAAAGATGGAAGGATTTCATCTTTTATCTAGTATAACAACAAAGTGTCTGTGAGCAAGAATGAGGAGAAAAGTTAACCATTCCTCAGATAAAATGACAAACACAGAGGAAACCACAAAGATGCCTGTGAGAAAAAAATCTAAAAGCAGGAAGATACATAGTCAATGGAAAAATAACACACTTGAGGTTTGGAAGCCAAAATAAGGTTCTTGTCACTACTATGATGCAAGGGTCTAATTGTTTGCCTTTATAAATACAGCAGAGAACACTTCTCTAGGGAAAGATGGGGAGAAAACTGCAGACAATACCTCCAGAAAAACCCAGGTGAGGGAGCAAAAATATGAGGTAAATCATCATATATCATGTTTGAGATCTAGAAAAATTAAAATCCTTGCTAGAGACATGCATTACTTGTCCAGTATAACAGAGAATTTCTCAATACAAGAACAAAGAGAAATGTGTTCATAGTGCTGTAGTGGACAAAAAGGAAAAATCACTTGGCTAACAACTGTACACTAACCACTGTAAACTACAGAAGTGAGATGCAGAAAGGAAACAAAGGAAACACTTGAAAAATACTGTTTTACCAAAAAAAGAAAGAAAACTGTGCAAAAGGCCAAGCCATAACCAGTGATACTAAATCACAGCAAAGATAACTCGGGAGCTCGAAGGGTTGTGTGTGGAAGGATATGTCTACAGAAATCCAAATCAGGATAAGAACAACACACAAAGAAGGAAAATAAGAACTAGAAGATATTAAGACAATGAAGATACTTACATAAATTGAAGAGGCAAAAGAAACGATCATCTTTAGTTTGATGGCAAGCACAAATTTTTGCCACAAAATTACAAGTGAATTCTGTAAGTAAAAGAAAATAAATTAGGTTCTATATGTACTTAAACAAATTCAAAGTACTAGTTTTGTTTGACATTTTATTATTTTGTAGGCAAAATTTAAAAAAAGAATTAAGACATCCTTTCCGTCCATAGGGTAGAAAGGATGTCTTAATTTCTTGCAATTAGACAATCACTGATTCATTATTTGGTTGATAAACTACCTTCCCTTACTCCACCATTTATTACACTTTTCACCAATAGATGAAAGGAGAATGACAAGTAAATCATAAACTGGTGAGGTCAGATATAAACTTGCCAAATACTCTATTATTGATAGGCTGTCTGCAACTTACAGAGAGAGAGTTAATGTTGGGCTGCTCAAAATAAAGCAATTCATCATTGTTTCAATCTGGAAACCCAAATTAATTATGATTCATGAAATTTTTACAAATGCAGAATATTGTATAAATCTGAACATCATATTCATGTTTATCACATGTCACTTTCAGCCCTGAATTGTTTCCTTTGTTAATTCCACTTGAGAGAAACTGTATACACGAAGTACAACACTAAGGTACTTAGCATATTGCCTTTTAAACTGTTGAGGCCATTTCCTTAGTATTCCCTTTGGCCTTTACAATTGAATCTTGTTTTCCTTATATAGTGCACCTCATGCCCTTTGGCATATATGCCAATGCCATTTTCCATGGTGGAAGCACACTTACATTTGCAGAATGTGGCAATTAATGGCCTCATAAAACTATCATCCTATCTCAAGAAGGCATTTTTCCCCTTGGCTATGCTATTGAATGCCAATAACAAATTGCTTTTAAGCAACTGGTGAATATATATATATATACGTATATATGATTTAGAAATCAATCATGTTTCTCACATTTTGGGGGGATTCTTAACATACCTAGCACTATTATTTCCCTACTCATGAGAAGTCAGTGAAAATAAAACATGCTTGAATTGTCTTATTATGTGAATTAGCATGGTAACTGAAAACCAGGAGTGAAGGCTCAGTTAGCACTGGAGAGCCTGGCACTCCCATGGGGGTTTGGTTAAGATGTGTATGTATGTATGTAACAGCCTTGCAAAAAATCAGTCACAGACCACCTATATGTGGTCTACAAGTATATATAAAAGAATATTAAAAGTAAGTAAAATCAGCATCTCATCATGAATTATTTTCAGGTGAAGAGAACTATTTTCTACTAGTTGTATGTAATAACTTCCAGGTCAAAGGTGTTAGATTGAACACCCAGACACTGCCCTTAGTGCTTAAATAATGTTTCTGCCCAGGTATCTAGTGCTGTGAACACATAGGTTCTGTGTGTATTAACATGGTATGTCATATTTGTGTGGGTGTTACCATGAGACATGTTCATTTATTGCTAACAGAAATAGTTTTAAATGATTTTTTCCCCACAAAATTATGCCTGAACAAAACGTTGCTAGGTAAATCAAGGAACTACAAGAAAAAAAGTGAAGTCCAACTCATTTTTATTGGACTGAGGGATGCGAATAAAAGCTTGTGTGGTATGTAGAAAAAAAAACAAGTGTAAAACTTGTAATTTTAAAATTCACTAGGCTCTCATTGCATGATTGGTGTCACATTATAGACGGCCTTAAAAGAATTTTAAGGAGAGAAATGTTCCATAGTTGATACAAGGGAAACATATTTGACTCATTTTAAAAGTATATTTTTACAAGATTCTGTTGTAAAGTTCAAGATGTTCATAGTAACAACATATAGGATATATTTTGTATATGGTACTTGAATATTTATGTTGATGTTTCAGATATGGGTGAATTTTAAGAAGTATCTAAAACAGTATACCCTCAAACAATAAATCATTTAAAAGAATATGGCAACTTTTCAGTTTGTTTGAATGGTGGGTGGTATTGATAGCCACATGTAACTAAAATTTATGGTGTTTGAGCAACATTTTTATATGTGATCATTCAATATAATGTTCTTTCATTAAATCTTGTGCCATTTTCAATTGATAGAGCCTCAACTGATGCCTTTTCCAATTCACAGCTTGAAATTGCTTTTAAATGACAAAGATAAACATTTCATATTTTAATACACTACCATATAGACACAGATCTAATACAGTTTGTACAGAGCAATATTTTAATGTTTTTCTATGTTTTAACACATTTCAAATTATTTTCTTTAATGACAGGGTCATTAGCTTCTAGAAGCTGAATAAACCATTCTCTTCTATTACAATTCAGACATTTTAAGATTTCTCAGAACTGTCAGACTTTTTCAATCAGCTTTTAAAAATTTAAAGTAATCAAATAACTTTCTTTTAATACAATTCAGATATTTTAAGATTCCTCAGGACTGTCAGACTTTTTCAATCATAAGAACAATGTTTCTAGATACATGTGTGAGGTCCACAAGTGTAATCATTCGTAATGGAATAGTCATCTGTCCCCAAGCAAAGAAACCTTTATAATTTTTCTTTTCTTTTCATGATAATTATAAACTGTAATAATTACATGGTCTACAATGTGTATATTGTACATAGACAATGTGCACATGTACATTATACATAATGCATTTTAATATATTACTTTATATTACCTTTTGCTTAAAAGACATTTCATAGAATGGTAGAACTGATACAATAACACTTATTTTTTTCTTAAGGTAGGTTGACTGATTCCTCCTGTAGTACATTACTTGCACAATTATGGCTCTAAACAAAAGTTACGAGGCACAAATTCTTATGTTCTGCCTCATGTTTGTGGAATGTATTCCAAATAAAAAATGGAGGGGAAAGTGCATGACATCATGCTTCATGGTATGGCATATATGTACCAGTCATTTTTACATATAACTATGTGAGGAATGATAGATTTAAGACCTAGACTATAATGTAGTTATAAAAAGTTATATATTATGCCACAGTACTAAAAATAAAATATATTCTTCTCAAATAGTGAAAATAAGATATCCTTCATGTTTTTTATGTCACATATATTTTCTCATTTGACCATGCCTCTTGTTTTTCCCATTGTAAATGAAATAATGCCCAACATTTTATTAAACAAGAACTACAGAGTGTGAGCAATTTCTGGGCCACTGATAAAAGAACTACCTTATCATTAGTTGAAGAAATACCCTCCTGAGGTGTTCAATCCATGGTAAAAATATAAAAATAAAAGACAAATAAATATAAATATCTTCTCAGTTATTGAAAAATCAAAAGCCCAACTGTATTTTATTACCAGTATGGTCTTGGATATACATAATTGCTGTATCTTGAATTGGTA
This sequence comes from Manis javanica, assembly GCF_040802235.1. NCBI lineage: Eukaryota > Metazoa > Chordata > Mammalia > Pholidota > Manidae > Manis > Manis javanica. Next base: position 143,859,612 of record NC_133158.1, read on the forward strand.
CAGCAGCTAACCAGCTATCACGGGCGACCCCCACCGAAGTGAGCCATCAGCTGTGACTGCGCTTGGCTAGGAAGACACAGAAGGGGTGTTTGGGTTATCCGCCAGGAGGGATTCGATCACACCGAGGTGCTGCTCTCCCAGACCTGAGCGCTCCAGTGTCCAGTGGCGGCTCGCCCCTCCGGCGCCTCGCCCTCCGCCCATCCTGGGGGGCCGCGACCTGTGCAGGGGAGAGGGAACGGAGTGGAACTGCGTCCTTTCCCCCTCGTCCCCTAAAGGTTACTGCCCTTCTCCCGACGCTCTCAGGGGCTCACGTGTTCTCTTTGATTCGGGAAGCAGGCACTTACGAGTGGGTGAACACAATCCGAGGCGAGGCTGAGGGTGGGCACGTCCTTCCAAGTTGCGCTCCGGGCTCGTGCGCTCTGTTGCCCGCGCCGCGCGTGCTTAATGTTTCCTTGAACCGTCTTAAACGTAGGGAAACTTAAGATCCCGGGAAAGCGGACGTTGGAGGGGGTGGGAGGATGACCCCAACCCAGTCGCAGGGCGATTAGGCCCGGTTGCCAGGCGGGGCCTGAGGCAGTTGGTGGCTGCCACCGCCGCCCCGACCGTGGCGTCCCACACGCAGCCCCCCAGCCCCGTCCCGTCGCGCGGTCCTCGAGCGGCCGCGGGCGCTCATATGAGCGGGAAGCGGCCCTCGCCGCCGTCGGACTCCCCGGAGCCGCCGCCTCGCGGGTGGCCGAGCACCGACACGGGCAGCACGACCTCCCCGGGGCTGAGGTGCTGTAGTCGCATGGACTCCTCATAGGTTGGCAGGTACTTGACTTCCTCGTAGCTGGGCAGCTGCAGGAAGACCGGCGAGACTACGCGCAGCTCGTGCTCCGAAGCGCAGGGTGGGGCCGAGCGCCCGCCCCGGCCCCCGCCGCCGCCGCCACTGTCCAGCAGCGAGTCCTGGGAACCCGCGGCCGCCTCGTCGCGCAGTAGCGCGGGCGAGGTGTCGTCGTCGTCGTCGGGCGGCCCCGCGGCCCCCGGCGGCCCGGGCCGCGCCTGCCCGCGCGGGTACCTGCGTGGACTGGGGCAGATGATGCGCTGCAGGAAGTAGCCGATGGCGAAGAGCACGAGCAGGATGAGCAGCCCGGACAGCTTGCGGACGAACCAGCCCACGTTGTCGAGGAAGGCGTGCAGCGGCAGCTTGCAGCAGCGCACCGCGGTGGCGTTGGCCGCGTCGCAGCAGCGCTCCCGCTCGCCGCACGCCAGCTCCGCGCAGCCCCCGCCGCCCCGCGAGGGCGCCGCCAGCGCCAGCAGGAGCAGCAGCGGCGGCAGCGGCGGCGGCGCCACCGACAGGCCCTCGGCCGTGACCGCGGGGCCCCACATGGCCGGCGCAGCCCGTCGCTCCTGTCCGGGGCGGGGGGCCGGGGGATCCGTCTGTCCGCGCGTCCGTCGGCCCCGCCCCGGGCGCTCCGCTCGGGCCCCGCGCGCCGCCTCCAGTGCCGCCGCTACCTGCGGCCGGAGCAGCCCTCACTTGGCCGCGCTCGGGCGGAAGGAGGAGCCCGAGGCGCGCCGCAGCCGTGGGAGGCGGTGGCTCCGAGCAGCCTCCGGAGCTCTGACCTTAACCCCGCGCCTAGCCTCCCGGGCCGGGCGCGGGGCGTCCGGAGCCGCCCGAGACGGCAGAGGCGGCCTGCGCGGCGCGGCCGCGGGCATCTTGGCCGCGGCCGGCCGCGCTCTCCCAGCCCCCGGTCACCGTCCGGGCCTGGAAGGGTTAAGGCTCCGCGCCCAGCCCGGGGGCCCCCAGATCTAGATGAATTCGGCTGCCGCGCACTTCCCCGCCAGACGGGCGGGGGCTGTTGCTCGCGTAGGTGTCTCAGTTTTAAGTGATTGGATTTCTCCAGGAATGTTATTTAAATTGACTTGCGTCTGGGATTCGCTTACCATGCCTCTTGTGATCTTTCTGATTAAAAATGGATGATGGCCATTAATGGCTAGTGCAGTCCCTCAGCCGTCCCAGAGCTTGGGGGTGGTAGGGGCCCCCGGGTGGTGGGGGCCCCCGGGTGGTTCTGCTTCAGGCAGATTCAGGGCCCGGGAAGCCTGGCCACCTGGGAGAACTCCAGAAAAAGAATCCCCCCAAGAGGCTCAGGTTACCGCACCACCGGAGTATTCCCAGACGTGTACAGGAGACTTCCACCAAGGTGACCCGAGCTGACCAAAGAGACGAGAGGGGGCCCATTTTTCCCCAGCGACTCAGGTCATAAGCCCCCATCGCACCCAAGGCACAGAGCAAGGATTTGGGTTTGGGGGTAGTAAGAGGCCTCTCCTCTCCTCCGGCATAAATAACACATCTGTGAAATGTCAAAGGGGAGTTGTAAGTGGATGGCAACGTTTCTGAGAATTGATCTTCATCTAAGGGGTCTTTTTAAAAGGTTATTCTTGTTTACAAAGTTTGTCTTTTAAAGGGAATCTGATTAGCACGTGGGGTAAAGTACCTTTCCTTGAGGTCACTACTCCTGGGGGAAGCCCCTTAGCAAACAGGGAACATCCATAGAGGGATGGCAGTTAACACCCTCCAGGACCCTAAGGCCCAGTATCCGGTGGTGCCTTAAGCAGCTCCTTAGAGCGACATTATGGAGAAACGCATTTATTAGGCAGGCTGAAACGGACAATCATCTTTTTAGGATTAGTGTTTATTCAGCCTCTCATCCCCTAAACACTAGTACTGTGACAGAGAAATTAAACGGGAAATTCCAGTCATTAAGAGAAAAAAGTAAAAGCAAAGAAAAAACATAGAGACACATGATTCAGCTGTTAGCTAAAAGAAAGATTTCTTTCCCTATAAATCACACAGTATCTCCTGAAAGCCTTAAGGACCAAGGTTAGGGGTGGTGGCTTGATTTAAATAGGTCATTGCCCCACCTAAATGAAAACATTCAAAATATTTCTGCTGCTGGGAACGGTTTACTTTGCCTCACGCTGCAAAACAATCTTTTCTTCTCATGGAGAATTTCCTAAGTATCACTGAGACAAGCTGCTTCATGTGAAGTTTGTTGAGCACAGGCCCCCTCTTCTAAGCTCTCCTAAAGCCACACGGTTTCTGGGGGGTGGCCAAGGTCTATTTCTCTGTAGAGTGGTCTTAAACCTATTTGGTAAAGCCTGATTAACAAGAGGTTTCAAATTGTAGTAAGATAACAGGATGGAAAGGATTCATTTTTAAACAGTAACAATTGTATTATTCTTTCATTCACCCATTCTTTTGCCAAATTTACATTGGACATTTTCTATATTCGAGGAACTCTGCTAGATGCTCATCATTATAGAGACAAAAAAAATTCCTCCCAAGCGTAGAGTAAACCTAGGTCTGCACTCCCAACTGCTACTAAATGGAGTAAAGGAGAGATTCCACAGAGGGACACAAATGGCAATTTCCTCTCAGTCATGACTGAGTCTGACTTTCCCCAAAGAAAAATAAAATTAATGAGTTTCAAACAATCTCAAGGAAGAAGGCAATTCATAGGCTTAAGATGGGCTATGAGTATGAAGTTGAAAAAAATATAAAGACCTCAATGTGCTTTTATTATCTGATGTTTAAGGATTTCTACTAAGAGTAGTAGGAGCAATGGCAGAACTAAGAGTTTTATGGTTGATCACACATAGGTGAAGGTACCTTGCTTACTGTTATTTGAAATTACTGAACAACGGCATTTAAATTGTTTAATTTCTGTTTGCCTCTAAGGAGCTAGAATTTGTAGAATATCAGGGCACAGTAGAACAACATAGATCTTACATAAAATAAGACAACAAAGAGCTTGTATAAAATAAAACCTATATGAAAACAAAGAAAAGGATGAGGTCTGCAAAAAGAGTTTGGATTGGATTTTTATTTGATTCATTTATTTCCAAATTGATAACCCCAAAGCATCATCTATTAAAGACCCTCTACAGAAACTGGCGCCTCTTTATTTCTGCCCTGATCTCTCAGTCTCACTTAATTCATTTTTATTTGCAATGTGATTTATTGTGAACAACCTTTTGAAGGAAAGAAAAGAAACTCTATAGCTTTAAAAGCCCCAGAAAAGACATGCTCTTCATTACTCAGCATCCTTATACTTTATATTTAACACACAAATGAATGGGGTTGACTTAGCTCCCAGAAAGTCATAAATTCAAGCACTTAGGAGAATGGAATTTAATTATACATTCCATAGAATAATTGAAAGATAAAGATCACAGTGCAAAAATCAACAGGAAATTTTATTTTGTTGAAATTGGCACCTAATTGTGTGTAAATACATGTATGCAAGAGAAAAAAACAGATGGAAGGAAGAAGGGGACTTTTGTCCAAAAAGCATGGTCTTTTGGAGTATATAGCTTGGTAAAAATTAGGAACATTAACTGCTTTATCTTGCTATAGTGCCAGGATATTATCTTTTGAAAATTTTATCTTCCTCATTCATTTACCCTTGCATGAATGAATGCTAAATTAGCCGTGCTTTTCAACGTTTTAGAATGGAAGAAAGTAAACAGAATGCAACAAAACTGGCTGCTGTTTCACCTATGCTTGTGAGAGCTGACCTGCTAGCTGGAGAAGGACCGCGTGGCCCCGCCATGTAGCTTTCCGTTCTATCACATGATACCTGGTCCAGAGGGAATTTCTCTCTGATGCCTCCTGACTGTAAGCTGGTGCCATCGAGCCTGGGAAACAGTAGCTCTGTCCTTTCCATGTCCCTTCTTCCAAAGATGTAAACACGGCATTTGAGACATAGTAAGCCAGCCAGTCTTATTCAGGGTGTGCAGTGTATGTATTTCCTTACTACTTATTATTAAAATTGACTTACTAACCTCCTCATTTTATGGTTTCCTCCATTTGCAATATGTCTTCCCTGAGAGGCAGTAAGTTAAGGGTTTTATTGTAAGTAGCATATATTTGCATAAATGTGTCTACTTAGAAATGATTTGTGATCTGAAGTAATCTGCTTTGAAGTTCTTTTCAGATCATATTTCTTTCATCATGTATTTAACAAATATTTAGCAAGGGCCCAATCTGAGCTAGGCATTCTGCTCTGTTCTGGGGATATTTGAACTCAAACTGCTCCCTGTCTTCAGGGAGCTGACCGAGGAGGGGTGAGAACAACAGACACTAGTGTCAAATTATGAAGCATGAATCCCAAACAGTAATCAACAATTATACATGAGAAGGGCAGGATACTCTGAGCTTTTACACTGGCCATGATCTGAGCTGGGCTGGCATGGGGTGGCAGCTGGAAAGAACTCCTTTCAGAAGGACAAGGGGAAGCAGAAGGGTGTGTTCCAGCAGAGGAAACTTCGTGGGGACAAGTTCCCAAGGGGGGATACCCTTCCCATATCATGGCTTAGCTTGGGCAACACCTGTGTGATTTCTAACTCAACGGTGAAGACTCTCCTGGATTAACTTTAAGTAGAGTCAAGCCATCCCCACAGTTCAATTTTAAACCAAACTTGTTTCTCTGCAGGGCTCTGTGATAGGGTGTGGGACTCAAGTCACCGCTGCGGTCCTGCTCAGCTTCACCTTGGAAACCAGGGGAGTTCCAGCATGTTCCCTGTTCTCTTCCCCTCCATACCCCCGACTTGGAGTGGAGTTTGAATCTCTTTTCAGCTCTATGAGTTGTCAGCTTGCTGACAAAGGGTGTTCTTAAGCCAAATTCTGGCAGTAAGAGAAAAGCCAAAGTGAGATGGTGTGCATCTTTTGTTCAAATTAGGAGCAAAAGGAAATAGAAATCTTTCTCCCATTCTTGAAGTTAGAAACAAAAGGTTGACTACTTTCAGGGCCTTTATGAGAATAATATCTACATTTATATTTGCCCTCTCAGCTTTTGAAATCACTTCTGCATACATTGTTTTGTTTTCTCTTTAAGACATTCCTGTAAGATGGGTTGACGTTACTATCATCCCTTTTCCCAGCTGAAGAGAGGTTAAAACACCTGAATCACAGAACAAATTGGTGGCAGTGCTGAGACTGGAATCCAAGTCTAGTTAAAGGGGTGGGCAAGCATCTCACTCCCTCACTGACTTGGGCCTGGCCAAAGGGACCCCTATGCTATGCAGGGGGTGGGGTGGGGACTTGTCTTCCCTCTGACCACTTTTGATGCATTCGATGCAGTCCAATTATAAGGAAAATGAGAGAGTCAAGCTGGACTACTCTAGATCATGAATATGAGATTCTTCTGAGGAAATAATTTCTGTCACTTTTGTGGTCACTTTCAGTCCCATTAATAATGGTTTAGGTAATAATATGACAGGCCAGCTATTCTTATATGCATTTCTGCAAACAAAAAGTAAGTTCCTTTCCTTTGTGACATTAAGTTCCTTACACATGCACTAAGCCATCTAATAATGCTCATCAATATGTTCCTGGTATATGCTCAGGAAAAAAGGATCTATTGGGTTCTGAAACATGAACATATAATATTATTTATCACTGACTTAACCTTAGCCCCACTCATGCTTTTTTAAAGTTAGGATATATTCATCAGTAGGTTGATGTACCAGCCAAGTGCTCACCTTGGCAGAAAAATCATACAGCATGAAATTATTTCATAAGGTAAAACACTTTTATGCTCTATTATTTTAACTTGAAACTAGTAATATACTCTTTGCTTCCCTTTCATTACAAGGAAAAATTCATTGTTAATACCTCCTTCTGAATGTTCCCTGTAAACTCAGATGGAACGTGAAGTGTCTGTTCTTGCTCAGCACCTACCCCTGACTTTACGGTTCCAGGTCAGCAGGGCTAGTGACACTGAGTCCAGCCGACCACTAGTGCCTGCATGGGGCTGTGGTGGTCCATCTGCCCTGCCTCCTGCTTCTAATATCAAATGGCAAGGAATAAATGTCTTCCAACACACATGCCTTAAAAGATTGTGATTATAGTTCAAATATCCAAAATTTTCCTTCACAATTTTCATTGTAGATTTATCCAACTATGAAGTTTAAAAGGGACTTTTGAGTATAATATTTATATTCCTTCTCATTTTTATTTTCCACTACTTTCTGACACCCTTTGCTTCAATAAATAATTGCCTGATAGAGCTGTTCAGGCTTCTGCTCTAGAGACCTGTCCCTTCCTTTTCTCTATAGGTCAAGACCGTGTAAGACTCAGCTCCAGAATCATCTCCACTCCAAAATGCTTACTACCATCCCCAAACCCACCTTCTGCACTGGACGTCCTCTTTTTCTCCTCTAGGAACCCCCTTAACACAGTCGTCCATTTGTGGCAATTCTCATTTTTCTACCTCATATTTTAGTGGTTGTGTACGTATGATCTCAGTCTTAGGGTTTCTAGAGATCAGCCCCGAGCAGTAGGCTCTGTGGGTTTCCCACCTTGCTGTGTACTGGCTTCCTTGTGATGCCTTTGGGAGGCTCACCTGAAGGGTTCCCCTGCACCTCCACTACCTCCCCACCCATTGCTATATTGTTTGACTGCAACTCCTCCCTGCCTGTGTGGGCTCTATTAGAAATTCATGAGGCTAAGTTTTCAAATGTTCCTGTAAGTGAGCCATCTTTGCATAGTCCTGATGCACTGTTAGGGCATTCTTCTTACCTCCTGCACCAAGGTTTGGCTTGCTGAGCGTGCATTACAGAGACCCCTCTGTTCCTCACTCCATAGGACAGCCCCATGCGTGCGGCTCAGCTGAGACAAAATGAACCAGTCCAGGTTGGGAGCGCATCCATGAAGAGCTCACAGGGCTCCAGAATGCCACGCTACTACATGCAGGGCCTCTGCCTGGGCAAACTTGTACGTATACGGTGCTGGATGCATTATAATGGACTTAATTCCTAGATTTAGGACTCTGTTTATATTTTCTAGATGTACCCTTCTCTTGAGTAACAATTCCATGGTTTTGCTATCTGCAGACGGAAGTAATTTACCTCTGTATTCTTCTTTCAAGCAAACAAAGAATTTCGCCTTTGTTATTGTGACCAGGAATTTAGAGAGCAAGTCTTTATTTACCTAGTGATTTGCCTCCTGAGGCCCATATACTCCAGCTACTGGAAGACAGAATTTTCACATTTATACTGTTAGTACCTGGACTAGCCTTAGGGCGTTTTTGCTTTTAGGTCCATTTCTCAACCTTTACAGCTCTGTGTTGTATCGCAGGAGGGCTGATCCCTAGAGGGTACATACCCCTCTTACTGGGATTCTGGCAGGCTTCCACCTGGGGGAGATCGGAGGAGTGGGGGGAGAAGTTGGGGTAGGAGCTCCAACAGCGCTCCCGTGGTTCCCGCGGACGTGCCTGCTGTGGGCGACCCCAGCCCCTAGGCTCCTGTAAAACTGCATCGTCCAGGCTGCGTCCCCCTCTCCTGGGGTTTTCTCAGCTCTTGTATAACCAGTTTCTTGAATTTAATTTATTTCCCTCTGTTTTAAATACTTAGATTGGTTTGTGTTTCTGGTTGGATCTTGACTGACACAGTGCCCCCCAACCACTTTCTTCAGCTCTAGGGATGCAAAGAAAACACATCCATAATTCCTCTGATGCTATAGACTGGAGGGCGTGGTGCTCCCCCACTGCTGTTGCCTAAGACTAGTCCCTCCTCTCCCATCCATCCACATGGAAAAGTTGGCCTCAATTGCTAGTGACAGTAGGCAGTGTTAGTACTGCTTTGTGATCTTGTGCCCTTAATCTCTGGGTCTGTTTCCTCATCTGTGAAATAAAGGGTATAATACACCTTCGTGGTTTGTTTTGTTGTGAGGAGTAAATGAATGAATAGCTATAGACTGCCTGGCACCCTGCACAGTGAGCTCTGAGTAAGTGTTGCCTATTACTATTTAACTAAAAAGAGTGCATTATCTTTTCTTGCCTGTTAGTTTGATTTTGAAAATGGTGAAGTACAAAGCTAATTTGTATCATTGATTTGGTTAGATTTGTAACTTGTCTTCCCAAACCAGCCATAGACAAATGGAACCCATTAACCTTGTAGAATTTAATATTTGGCTCTGAGGTTTATCATTGGCAATGCTATAAGAATTAGCCACATAAGTTTGTAACTGCATTGGAAAATGGTTGGAAACATTATGTCTCCTATGAAATTCTCTTGTTTGAATGATTACTTTTAAAATTCAGGCCAAAAAAGCTTGTGTTCCTTACAGCCCTGGTCAAGCTTTCTTTTTTTATCATGAATATATAAATATGTAAATAGCCATGAATCCTTCCTTGCTTTGGTTGCTGGGTTGCTCAGAACTAAATTTAAAGTTTAGTTACATTTGTGCCAATCCCTTCTTCTCCTCCACCCCACATTTATGTTTTTACTTTAATATAGCCTTGATTTTCTAATTCAATTTTTTTGTTTGAGTCCCTCTTCATATTTTGCCATTTACAATTACCTTATAAGTTATAGCAAATTCTTTGTGGGATAAAATGTGACATAAATAAATAATACTGAATTTGTAGAGTTTTTAGAGTATGTTGTGAGCTTTCCATCAAGATATTATTCTGTGCCCCATTCTGCATCTAAATTCCTTTAGAAAATAATCTCAGTGTAAAAATCACACTCTTAGTAGCTACATTTTCTCAGCATAGCATGTCTCAGGGAGTTCAAGTGGTTTGGTCACATGTCTCAGTCATTTTTTATTTCAGAATCAGTTATAATAGCCTTTACAAAAGTCTCATAGAGGATGAATTCTATGAGGTGTTAGTTATTCGGAAAAATGATTTTGTGGTCAAGTAAGTTTGGGAAATGCCCAGGTACGGAAAATTATGTGAGCTGCACTACTTCAGGATTTTTCAGAGCCTTTAATGTGTGAAGGTACATTGTGAGTCTCTAAGAGGGAAAAATATAAAGCAGCATTTCCCAATTTATGTGACCAAAGAACTCCCTCCACACCCCTCTGCTGTCATTCTTTTTTTCTTGACTGAAACTCTAGTTAATATTTTAAGGAACTAGTATTCTCCAATATAGGCTGATTTCCATGGACTGAGTTTTGCTGACATAATGAAGACACTCTCTATTTTTCCACATGAAAATCTGAAAGGGCTGTTCACCATCAATTAAAAGCATTCCTATGAATGATGAGTCATGAAGATTTATTAATTTAAAAAATTCATGTAATCATAATAATAAAACTAGATTGTTTGAAAATAAATGCACACTTTTAGAGCCGGGCCCTCAATGTTTTTGCTTAGTCTACTAGTGTGGACAGAAATATAAAATCAATGATCATCTCACTAAGGTTACATTTAAACTGTTCAATATTGTGGAGCCACGATTTAGTTTTAGACAGTGAGATCAAAATTGAGTCTAAGAATAGAGTGAAGGGGATCAAGTTGTGAATATGAGAATTTTTTAAATGACATGCTTGGGAAATACAAGTAATTACTTTTGAGAGTCTTTCCATATATAAACCTCAAACATGAGGCATAATTTTATTAAGATTGACAAGGCTAATCTATAATTAAAGCAGTTTGGAAAGACATTTAACAGTGATTTACTTTTTCTTAAAGCTGAACAAAATGGGTACTGCTAAGTGGAACCATCTAATTGTACCATACTGGCTCTCTGCCTCTGCTGGGTTCTAGAGAACACAGTGGTGCTAGCTCCAGAATTCGAGATTCCTCTGTTTACAAGGACATTTATTCCCAGACAACAACCCTCTTCCAGCATGATTTTCCTACCATAACCAGAATCACATTTGCTTAACATTTCCAAAATGCTTGTACATAAGTCATCTTGTTTGTTATACCTGGATGGATCCAGTAGAATACTTGGATTACCAAGTATTAGTGGGGACAATTATGCTGGGTGGTTAGGAGTTCAAGCCATGAAGTCGGACAGATCTGGGTTTGAATCTGGTTCTACCATTAGCTCCTAGTTTTGTAACCTTGGTCAGGTTGCCTAACCACTCCAAGTCTCTGATTCCTCCTGTATAAAATGGGAGGAATGATAGAATCGAGTTTATATGGTTATGAGAGGATTAAATGAGATAACCCAAAGTGATTGGTTCATAGGACCTACTCAGGAAGTACATTATTTTAGAGAGCATAGAAGAAAATGAGGTTCAACAAGAGTAACTTGTCAAGCAGGGTTGTAGAAAATGAAGAGCTAGGATTTAAACTCTGATCATGTTAGTCTGTAGTGAAGCCAGAAGAGCTCTGTGCTTGGGGATCGTTGCCTGCCTGCTGAGCTCCCTGCCGACGGAGCCTGGCAAGGACCTGGCACATGATCTACCAGAGCATCAGAAGAGATGGTGTTTGGGGTGGTGGGAAGTGCACGACTTCTAGGCCGGTATGAGTTCAAATCCAGATGTTGCCACTTAGTAGTTCTGTGAAATTGGGAATATGATACCTCTCTTCAGGATCATTGTGAGAATTCAGCGAGATGATGTTTGCAAAGGGGCAGGTACATGATTAGCTCTTGATAGATGTTTGTCATTGTTGAGAAGTGACATGGGTTTGGGAGGCCTCTGTGTCTTCCCACAGAGAACGGGAATGGCCCCAGTCCTTGCCCAGTGGGATGGAGACTTAGACTCATGTTTATTCCCTCTACCCAGATAAAAGGAAAGAGATAGAAAGGCCTTCTCAGCCCTGTTATTTTTTAACAACCTTGTTTATAAACTTTATCTGCATAATCCAAAATGAAATATTAAAGCCTCTTAATAGGCTCTTAAAAGTAACATTTTGGCAAGCTCTTCTGAGCATGTTTACTGCATCTTGGGTTTGTAGTTACAGTAAGTCAATACATACTTCTAGATATAATTGCAAGTTTGCACTTAAATACTAGATGCTTAAAAGAACATCAGAAAATGGAATTGTCAAGTAATGCCCCACTGACATTTGATATTTAACTAGTGTTGATTGGAGTAAAATAAGCATTTAGGTGTTATAAAAATGGTATCTTGAATGTGAGCCTGGCAAGGAAGACAAGGAGCAGAAGCAGAAAATACTCCCCTGGAGAAAAGGTACAGTTCTACCAGAGGGGCAATGTGAGCTGGAGCCTGAGGGAGGAGTGGGCGCAGGGAAAGACACAGAACTGCCGCCATCATAATGTAAGCTGAGTGCAGCCAATTCTACAGTCTAAAGAATAGGAAAAATGCAAGTATAATGGATTGAATGTGTGTTTTGCCCCAGAAGTTATATGTTGAAATCCTAATCCCTGATGTCAAGATAAGGATATGAGGCTTTGGGGAGGTGAGTCAGGCTTTGGGGAGGCTGTGCCTTTAGGGCTGGGATCAGTGGCTTTATGACAGAGACCCCTGAGAACTCGCTCACTCCTGCTAACTGAGGACAGTTGGCAGTCTGTGACCCTGAAGAGCATCTTAAAGGAAATCAACCAAGCTGACATATTACTCTTAGACTTTCCAGCCTCCAGAACTGTGCGAAATAAATTTCTGTTGCCTATAAACCACCCAGTCTGTGGCACTTTGTTATAGCAGCTCAAACTGACCAAGACAGCCAGGGTGTGAGATACATATAACTATGAAATTGAGTAGGTCATTTAGTTTTCCGCAGGCCTACGGCCATCACCCTGCTTCCCTGCCTCTTGCCTCTCCTCCACAATTCCTCACTCCGGTATAAAAGCAGAGCATCCAAATTCCTTCAAGACTGTGGCATATGGTATTTTCCAAAGATAAGGGCACTGATTCTTACATATGTGACATTAACATTATCTCCGTTAATTGCTGCTGTTAGTGGTGTAACTAAGTGTGAAGACAGTACTATAAAGCTAATAGCAGTTGATAAACATAGGCTTTACATAAGTGGTTAAAATATGGTCCCTGGACTAGCATCAGGTTCATTTGGGAACTTGTTAGAACTGCACATTCTCAAGCCCTATCCTAGATCTACTGAATGACAACCTCCAGGTTGGGCCCAGAAATCTGTGTTTTATCAAGCTCTCCACATGATTCTAATACACAAACTTTGAGAACCACTACTTTAGAGAACATCAACACTGTAGATTTTTTTTCTTTTGATCATCAGACCTGAAAGATATCCTAGATTACAAGGTTGTACCTGCTCTTCCTGTGTTTATTTCAATGTTGTAAGATTACTTTGGAATCAAAGATCATAACATCAGAAACCTAAGGAACTTATGTGAAATTATGCGAGTTGTACTTTCAACAATTTGAAAACTGCAAGTTGAGGGAAAGTAGCAGCATTTTTGAGAGGCAGGGAGGTGCTAGGAAGTCTGGGAGCCTTGCTCCTCTGTCCCATCTCTGCCATCGCTGACCCTGAGACCCTCTTGGTTTCCATTCTGGGAAATGACAGAGCCGGGTTTGTTCTGTGGTTCTTAACTTCTTTGGAGCCGTGGTCCCCCTGGAAAGCTTTGGTAGCTGGGGTCCTCTTCCTAGACGTATGTACATGTACTCACACGCCCGAGGCCCCAAGCAAGCCCTGGGTGAGATGGTCTCTCGGAACCTTTCCAGCCCTGGTCTCCTTTAGAGTTCTGAAGCTTCTATGACATAGACAGAAAGGGAAAGTCCATTACTTAAATTCTGGAGAGGGAATTAAGAATACTGCCATCTTCCACAATTCTGGCTGCTTGTGTCACATGCTGCCTTCTAAGAGCACCTTTAATATAGTTTAATTAATCTAGTTAATTAAATAATCACAATTTGGTAAATGGTTGGTCTCAGGGTAGAGGAATGAGCAACAACTCATTCTCAGCTTGTAGATGGGAAAAAAGGCCAAGAGTTCATACTTTATTTATGAGGTAAAACATAAAAGTGTTGCATTTTCTTTGAAAGTTTAAGTTTTCGTTTTCATTTTTGACAATGTTAGGCAGGAAGCGGCCAATCAGAACTCTGGAGCTATTTGGTATAATTATCCTTCATCTGCTAATTTCTAAGCAGGAAAAATATGATGAAAATGAATTTCCGCACAGCTGTTGATGAGGCATAATGGCAAAGTAATCATCATAAAGCTAATAATCAGAGCAGGGCTAACATTTGGAAAGTTATTGTTGAGTAACCAGAAGGCTCTAAAAGCCAAAAACAACATTCAACTAACTAGAAAATTACAAACCCCCCTACTTTTTTTGTCTGCAATTCAACATCAATTAAACAGAAAAGGAAAAGCAGTTAATTACATCAATTATGAGGTTAACATTCAACAGCTCAAACCTCCATGATAAACAAACCACAATATTGAAAGCTTTTTTGAAAAATCAATAAATAAACAGCCATCATACTAGGGAAAGCTGCAACACATTTAACAACATGTCAATAAATTCTAAAGAAGCCTTGTACTTGGATCCGCTCAGAGCCCCGCTGCCTGTGCTCGCTGTCCTAACACGCACTCCCTCGGGCAGGGTTCCTGCAGCCTGGCGATGTGGCCGGACGGCTATTACAGACCTCCACTGAGGAGTTCTCTGTGACTGCACAGCTCCCACTGGAAAACAGATGAATGAGCTCACAAATGGGACAGCATGTAATTTCAGATGTTGGTGAGGATAACAAGGAGCTGCTTAGTATGTTTGATGACTGAATCACTTTCTTATGTCTGTCATCCAAAAGCCTAAAGTCATTGGCATTCATGGAAAGTAGAGCTGATGTGGAGGCACTCCAAATGCAGTAAGGGAAAAATGAGGTACTTGGCCATCTTTTACTGTGGCAACTCTCACTTTATAGTACCATCTTCACACTTAGTTATGCCACAAGGTCTTCTGGGATTCTAACTACAAACCATTGGAAATCACCGGAGAGCTACGCATGGACAAAGGTGAATGTATACTAGGGACGGTGGTGGGATGTCCAGTGGTAGAGAGAACTGTGACCCAGGGGCATATTTGTTTGTGGTCTCAGCATCCTTTGTTGTTTTTTCTCTACCTTTGCCTTCTCTCACTTTTTCTATCTTTGAATATGTTTCAGTTCCTTAGAATTTTCTCCCACTGTCCTGGGTGGAAGCTCTGAGCTTCCTCTATCAAATGAACTAGGGTGTTTCCCATGATCTCAGGTCACTCCAGGCAAATTTTCTCAATATAACCATCCCTACGCACCAACATCTTCTTTTTATTTTTCCTTTAAAAGTAAGTGTGCACTTTCAAAAGCCATGGAGCCTCATACTCTGGCCACCCACTGCTTTGAGACCACCCACATGCTCTGACATGTGATTTTATATTTTAATAGAAGATTGGATGTGGTTTATGAAGTTATCTATCTCCTTTTCCATCACAAGAACAAGACAACTATTTAATCTCAATTCCTCAGGAGATAGCATTCTTCTCATGTGGGTAAAATTCCATAATGTTAAAGTCAGTGCCTTACAAAGGCACTTACCACAAGACTTTACTTCCAGGAAAACTCCAAATTTCTTGTGCTATGAGTGTTGGTCACCTTCACAGGAGAACAGGCATGATCAAGTATCACTTTGATGAGCATGTCACAAAATCACTTTGAAACTGCACTGTGAGATAAGGAGCATCTAGAATTTCCCCCATGGAATCACTTTGAGGAAAAGAAAGAAGATAGAGAAGCTCTAACTGTGGGGAGAATAAATAAAAGTGAAAAGATGATAGGAGTTGTGGTGGGCACTGATTTAGCAGGGGATATGCAAAGGGCTCTCTTGAACACCGTAGGTCAGTATTTTGCCTCAGTTTTGCACACAAGTTATGGGCCTCGTATCTTTCTCTCTGGGTACAATTGAAGCCAAGAATCATGGTTCCTCAGGACCAGATAGATGTTCAGTCCTACCCCAACGCCCCCACCATTCTTGGCTCCGGGAAGATGGTGAGCAGTTCCTATATACCCGTCTCTGAGATGGATCTGCTTCCCTGCCTGGTGTGGATTCCTGGCAGTATGCTTAGAGGTTCTGAGGATATAAATGAGGGAAAAGGTTCATTCCCCATATTCTTCCCAACCACCTATACTCCTACCCCCATATTTCAGGACATCTTTATTAATGTCATTGTGTAGAATTGGCTGAGATTGACTAGGATGACATTACTGTGATCTTGGGATGTTAAGATTATTGATAGTACTCTAAGTCTTACAGAAGCATGGGAAGTTTGCCAAAGGATGTCATCAGAGCTACTTACTAAATCTTTGCTTCTCTAAGTCACCAAACTTTAGGTGCTGGGTGGCCTCATTTTAGCTTCACTGAATTTCCCTAATTTCACCTGCTACAGCCCAAATTAGACTCTCAGCCTCTCCTTCCCTTGCCTCCACCAGGAAGTTGGTTGGTGAGATACAGGGGAAGGAAGGGTCGCCGCTGTGGTGTAGGGAGAAATGGCAGGGACTTGCTTTGACCCAGTAGGAGAAAATAACTCCATGCCATTCTCTACATGAGTTGGTGTCATACAATTAAGACAATTTGACAGATTGATCAGAACTCAGAACTCAGGCCAAGGAAGCCAAGGCCAATCACTACACCAGTCATCCAAGCCTGTCAGTGGGCCAGGGACAAGGCCCACCCGTGGAGGAGACAAGGAGAACAGGACGGAATCACTGCAGGGCCAGACACGCCCTCTTCCCCAAACTTTCATGTCCTTGCAGCCATCACTACCCTCAGTGAGGGTCTCACTTTCTACTTTATTAGGAAAACAGAAGCCAAACTGAAAAGTGTCCTGACACAAGGCCTGTTCCCCACAGTTTCAGGGGAGGAAGTGCTCTTCCTCCTCTCAAAGTGCAGCCTCCCACTTCTGCTCCATCCCAGGTGCCCTTTCACCTTCTCAGGGACCTGTCTTGTTATTTTTCCTTGATTTCTCTCTTCTGAATCTTCAACCCTCTCCCTGTTTACTAGATTACTGCCATCTGCAGTGATGTTAATACACTGATAGACATGTCCTTAAAAACAAACAACCCCCTCCCTTGAAGTCTCCCTCACACATCTCTCCTACTGCTTTCACATTTCTCTTTCTTAATACCAGCACAGAAGATGAGAATGGCAGTAAGGTGACCTGGGAAAGGTAGCAAGAGAAGAAAACACAATTTAATTGCTAGAACAGATTAGATTTCTCACTGCACAGGAAGAGGGTGTGGTGGTGGGTACATGTAGATGAATGAGGAGGGATGTTTATTCATTTAACAAACATTTAGCGAGCACCTACTATCTGCCAGATCCTCTGCTAGGTGCAAGGGACAGATGATGGCTAGCACTCTGCCTCTTCCATGTGAGTGTGGACACGTGGGTATAGGAAGGGGACTTGCAGGGGAAGTGAGGAAGTCAAGGCGGCAGGAAAGGCTGCCCCCTGGCCCCAGCAGCACAAGCTCTCAGGCTTGTATAAATGGCTGCTAGGATTAGGGTCTCTGAGATCATATTTCTTAAGAAAGTTCCTGAGGTTTATTGAGCCTCTGGCTGCAACCCTCTGCTCTCAAATTTCTACCCTTGAGCAAACTAGGCTCTTACTTAGCCAGCTTTGGTGAGGCTGGTTGGGGTCAGCTGAGTATTCATGCAGTTTTCCAAGAGCCATAACCTTACTAAGTAGCTAAGCAACAGATGATTCTGTCAAAGTGTAGGCCTCCTACACTTGAGAACCTCCTGTAGCAGTAAAAAATATGGCTTCTCCTGGTTTAAGAATAAAAGTGGTTTAGGCATAAAGGCCATTTTCAAACTAAGGAAATTGTCTCTTGCTCTGGATCTATGCTCCTCAGTAAGACTGAGGAGATGTGAAGATTAAGCATTTCTTGTTAAGACTTTTGCATTATGCCTCCTTTAAGGAGGCTGGTGGGCTGCAGACAAGAGTTTATGTGCCTGGCAGTGGTGGATATAAATAAGGGAATTATTTATTTCATGCATCAAGGAGTTCCAGGGTGGGCACAGGGTGAACACCGTGGGCCGTGAAGACCCCAAGGGTCTCGGCTGCTTCTCTCTTCCTGCTCTACATTGTCTTCATCGTCACATCAGCATTTGGCTCTTGTCTACTTGAATTTAATATGGTGGCTGCAGCCCCAGGCATGACATCTATATCACAGACAGAAAGAAAATTAGAAAGCAAAGGGCAAGATGCCGAAGGGCATGGCAGCCAAGTCATTCTCCTTTAAGAAGCTTTCCTGGGATCTCCACCTAGTGAGTCCCACTTATATTGCATTGGTCAGAACTGGGTTGCATGAGCCTCTCAGATGCAAGGGAGTCTGGGCAGGAAAGTATCTTAATATTCTAGCCTTTTATGAGAAGAAGGGAAGGGAAAATCTGGCTAGGAATGACTTTGGGTGGCTCACTGTGTCTGCACACACACCAAGTAGCTATCTCTCTGAAGCAGGGTATGTTAGATGTGCATTAGCATACCTGGGGAGTTTTAAAAATCAAAGCCCAAGCTACCCTCAGACCAGAATTAGAATCTCTGGGTGGGACCCAACATTAGTAATTGTTAAAGCTTTTCAGGTGATGCAGTGTGCAGCCAACATCTGGAACTACTGCTGCATTTTTATTTTTTTTAATTTTGGTATCAATCTACAGTTACATGAAGAACGTTATGTTTACTAGGCTCCCCCCTTCACCAAGTTACTGCTGCATTTTTATGTTTACTACTATAAAGGATGCCTGGAACTTTACTTTTGACCTGATTCTCATTGGAAACAAGTGATGATAGATTGTAGAATGTTACAGGTGGGCAGGACCTCAGTGACCCTAGAACAAGATTTTCTCAAGGTCAGATATATATTAGTGAACAGTTTGGGGTGGGATTGCCAGGCCCCCTACCTCTGCTTGACTTTCCTGTCACATCCAGTCAAATGCACTTTGAGCTATGTGGCAGTTTGGGAGAATTTAACTTTGATCCCATCAGCACTGAAGGTTGAGAACAGGTAACCTGCAGCTTGGGCTGTAGCTATCCCTTCTCTATTCCAGTAACAATGCTCAGCCTGAAATTCAATCTGGGATGAGTGTGTAATTTAAATGTTCATTTAATCTAGAGACTCTTCTCAGTAAATGGGATGCATAGGAGCTTGAATTCCTAAGGCTTTCTCCACCCAGGCCTCCCTTACTAACCTGCTCCAGTGCAAATCACCGGGTATGCAACTGCCAAAAAAGTCCAACGGCAAGTGCCCTGCATTCATCTGGAGGCTCTGTCTTCTGGAGCCAAACAGCTGGTCTATCTGACCCCCGGAGGGGTTGATTAACATGGGGTTTTCCAGACTGTTAGCATGGGAAACAGCCTTGCAGAATACCCCTCCAGGAGCTGGAGTGACATGCCCAGGGTCATCCAGCCTATTAGTTGCAGTGCTGGAACAACAGCACCAGCCTTTAGGTTAAGTTGATTGGGTGTTTTCATATAGCAGCAACCCAACAAATGTGACCAAAGATACATTGGTGCCTAATTATCGTCCTCTAACTTCATAGCATAAATGTTTAATTCAGGACCCAAACAAGTCTGTCTTGCAGGAGTCACTCAGCAGAGAGAAAAGTGTATCTGCATGTGCATATCCCAGGCTGGCTGCTGCTTGCCCACGACCCCGGGAGCCACTGCCAGCACCTTGTCGAGGCCTGGCCTGTGGAGGTTCCCACTAGATGTTTGTCCATCTGAACTGATCTTTGCAAGCCTTTCACTTTGCTGCCCATTATTTAGAACACCTCTTCAGGACCACATGATTACTACCTATTACAGTTAGAGCAAAGCAACGAGAAATCAGCTCTTGTTGGGATTTATGTGAAAAAGACTTATAGTAGCTGGAAGTCACGCCTAGACTGATGAGTGTTTTACGGTAATGTGCTCTCAAGTTCAATTTCTTAAGTTCTCTAGGTGATACAAAATGATTGATTCTGAAAATGAATGCTGAAGAAATAAATTGATTCCCTTGAAGTAAGCAGACCATTAATTCTTGACCTTAAAATCTCTAAAATGTTTTAAAAGGAGTTGACTTAGCAGTTGCTACATTTTATGGAATTAACTCTTTTTCTCTTCTTTTGCTAATTTATTATCTTACTGGGGCTTGTCCACAAACTTCATAGTTTCTGTAAAAATAGGGTGGAGCTGGCTCTATGCCACACATGCAGTCCATGGCTGGAAGAAAGCCAAGTGGGGGGAATTAAACCCATGGACAAGCTCAAAGCTCCTTCTAGGCCACCTTAGAAAATGGCTGGTATTTTGGCTACAGTTCTAGCTTGATCTCATTAGTGAGGCTGATTCAGTTCTACAGCAGTCCTCAGGGCAGCCCGGTGTGACCCGCCATAGCACAGACTCCTGGCTTGGCTCGTGCATACCCGGCCGGGCTGAGAGGGTCAGCCTTACTCTTTGTGGAGACTTGCCCCGGCTGCCACTGCACACGAGCTGGTGTGTGGGCCTGAGCTTTATTCATGGAGTTGCTCATTTCTTCATACATTTATTTACCTAATGTTTAGTGGTTGTCTGCTATATGTTAGCAGGCCTGTCCCTAACATTGGTCAGGTTCTGGGTGACAGAATAATTGGAGGCCCATATACCATATATCAAATTTTACATTATAAATCAAATTAACATACTGTTCAATAATAAACCCTCATAATGACTTGCAAAACAAGATTCAAATGTAAAGTTCTACAGCTCCTTGGAATTGTGTATTAAAATTTGGTGGCAGTGAGAGCTCCCTTGCATCCCCAGACCTCTAATCCTCAGCTGGAAACCCCCCTTTGTTCTCTGCATCCTGCCCGGTATGCCCAGCAGTCTGAGGCACCGCAGCTGCGTGTGCTGCCCCATGGCCACCCATTGGGGCCTCACAGCAGGGCTATGGTTTGCCCTCTGGAAGATGAGGCCCATGCAGGCCCTGGAAGTGGGTTTAGGGCCATGTGGCCAGGGAATTCCAAGTTCTTGGGTACCCACAGTGTAGTCTAGAAGATACGATCGGATGGCTTAGCCCTTTAGACTCCTCACCCCACGGGAACGGCACAGCTTCAGGGACCCAAAGCAGGCCCTCAGGACTTTAGTTCAGGGCCTAGGGTAAGGCTCTTGGCTGCCTGGGTGTGAGGCTGGTCCTGTGAGTCAAGAGTTGGGAGGCAGCAATGAACAGTTTCTGAGGCTCCTTGCCTAAGTGAGGGAGACAAAAATAAGCAAGTAAAGATGAGTGGGATGAGGCACATGAAGGCACTGAGCTGAGTGCTGAATACAGAGTGACTGGTAAGTGCTTAGGGTGGCCAGCAAAGGCCTCTTCGGGGCCATGACATCCACACAGAGATCCAACCATTTGGAAGTGCTTCCCAAGCCAAGGGAGCAGAGAGAATGTAAACGCCCAGAAGCAGGAAAGGGCTAGTTAGTCTGCGGAACGGGAAGGCCTCCAGGAGAGGCAGAGGGGAGCTGTTTGGTGAGGCAGCAGGGCCCATGGCATGCTGGGCCTGGAGGAAAGAGAAATGGCCCGAGACTTAAGAAAAATGGCTGGAGGTTGAGGTTCTCTGTGCACTAACTGGCTGTCCCTGAGCAGAGCGTGTCCCCTGTCCTCTGTCCCCTCACCAGCACACTCACGATGCTTCATGCCTTACTGCCGCCTCAGAGCACTGCTGCCCCTGAGGCTGGACACTAAGAAGAGCAGTGATGAGCAGCACACTATCCCGTGGGCTGTTTCTGGGGCTCTTGCTGGGAAATGTTTGACAGTCACCGGGAGTGTCTTGTTGCAGCTTACATGAGGGATTGTTTTCCAGGCAGATGCAAGGCCACCCCCCTACTTCTGCATGAGCTCTGAGCCTGTCTCATGTGCTGTGTGCTCTGGGGCCAAGTGCAGGATGCCCTGCAGGCCACGGAGCCCCCAATGTCTGGACAAAGTGGCTCTTCTGTAGCCCTTCCTCCACCAAAACCAGGTAAAACCCAACCTCCCCCAGAACATTCTCTGGCCGGGGGCTTGAGCAATGACTGACTCAGCTCCAGGCCTCTGAACCAGGATGCTGGCAGCCCGCTTGGTACAGGGCCACCAGACACCGACTGGCCTAGGCCAGCATTGCGTCTTCCATCCATCCACTCCTGCTTAAGGATGCTGCTCAGTAAGAGGAACCAAACACCGGCATTAGATCCATGCATTTCTTTCATAGGTCACGGTCTATAATTTGCCTTTGTGAGTCATCTATTACCAGTACAGATTTGTTTGACTTCAACAACAATAGCTACTGTTTGTTGACCACTTTCCGTATGCCAGGACCCACACTGAGCCCTTTAATCTCACAGCAACCCAGAGAGGGAGGCTCTCATTACTGTTGAGAAAATGGAAACTTAAGAGACTGATAACTTCCTCAGGGTCAGATACCTGGGATTTGAACGTAGGTTGACTCCAAAGTGACACCTCATCCCAGTGCTATAAAAACATTTCAACAGCATCAGCCGCAGCAGCTTTTGAGCAGTTTTGCATAATTTTCATAATTTATTCTTCATAACAAGTCTATGATATAGGTGTTATTATTATTATTATCATTTTGCTTCATTTTCAAGGACACTTAGGTACATAAATTTTATTGCTCCTAGGTAGACTGTTTTTGAAATAAACATCTCTCACCCAGAGAGGTCAGCTGAGGCTGGGTGAGATGCAGCATCTTATCCAAGGCCACACCACCAGGAAGTGGCAAAGTGGGGACTGATGTTGCGTGCCCTGTCCTCGCCGGCAAGAACAGCATGCAACAACAGCAGGATTCTTCTGCAGAAAGCTTTATTCTTCAGCTCTTTGTGAAACAAATGAGTTGGGCAGGACCCAGAGGGGAAGGAGAGGCTTGCTTATATAGTTCTCATGCTCTGACCTGGTTGGTGCGGCTCCATATGCCTTATTAGCATAACAATTTGGTGGGTCTCATTGGTCCTTATGCCAAGGCGCAATTAGCATGTAGTTTAGTGGTATGGGATGATTTGTCATTAGGAAGTTCGGGGCCTTCCGGCTGCCCTGCATTGGGCGCTATTTTCTGAGCGCGGCTGCCAACATCTCCCCCTTTTTTGTCTAACAGAAGCTCAAGGCGGAACTTGCCAGCAGAGGCGGAGACAGAGGCCTGACCTCCATCATACTTCCTGATGCCCCCTTTTTGGAGAGGGGTTCTGGGCATCTACCCCTATGCAGTCAGGCATGCCTCTCAGAGGGGTCCAAGACCTCTTGCAGTGCTTTGCCTCGCATCCTCTGGCTGGCGTTGGGACCGCTTGGTACAAAGGGTTTGGACCTTTTTTCTCAACCCTCTTGCACCATGAGCTTCTTAAAGAAAGCTGTGATTAAGCATTGAGGTACTCGGGCCTGGTGCAGTGCCACATGGGCTCAGGGTGCAAGAGCTACCTCAAGCTAAAGCTGAGCTTCCTTCTTAAGCATATTGAGCCACACTTGGGGAGAGGCGCCAACGTCTATCGCCATTAGGGCTTGAGCAAGGATCACCTTGTCCTGCTTATGTTGGTTGCGGAGTCTGCATAACAACCAGAGTAAGAGCATGAGACCTCCAAGCAGGAACACGCCCATCCCAGCCATGCCCGCCCACTCCTTGACGTGGGAGAGAGCTCTGAGGAACTAGGAAGAGAGTCCTTCCGCTACGGAGATATCTAGACGGGTGGAGTTGATGTGGATAATTTCTCGCCGCAGCTCTTCTAGTGTCCCATCGAAGTCTTGGGACCAGTTTCCTGAAAGATACTGGGACAGGTCTCGTGACAGATTAGCTGCCCGTGTAAAATTTTCATATTGAATGCTAGTGATGCAGAGGGCACGATATTTCCGCTCACATCCCAATTGGGCCATTTGCCAGAGCACCTCTATTTGTTCCTCCACGAGATCTATGCGTTGATTGAGGATCATTATTCCTCCTTTCAGTTTGCCATCAAGTGTGGACTGTTGGTCCAGGGCAGAAGCTACTGAGGCTGCAAGGTTATTGAGCTCTGTAGCCGATTTGATGGAGGTGTCTAAAGCTATACCAGCGGCGGTGGCTGCGACCGCGGTTGCGGAGATCAGGAGCACTATGGCGGCTGTAACACCGAAATCGCGCCTTTCTCGAAACAGAGTCATGGTGTTAGGGGCGTCTACGGGAACAGGGACCCAACGGGGGATGCGGACTACCAAAGCATTGGTAAAGTTACGCGCATCCCAACACTGAGACAGAAAGCAGGTTTCATTGGAGCAGGAGTCAAAGCTACTATTGGATAAGATAAACAGAAATGGGGGGTATACGCATACTGGAGAAGGTGGAAAAAGGGAATTAGGTGACTCTGGACCTGATTTTGCTGAACACGTGTAGTTCTCGTTGTTATGGGTCATGATCATGTTCCAGTGTGCGCGCATGTGGTTATTCTCGCACCAAAAGGTGATATTTTTTACACCGATTCCCCCACCCTGGAGGGCGGAAAAGGGGGAGAGGTCAGTACACGAGCCATTGACTCCACACAGCATCCATTTATGGAAGGGGTTCATGCTCAGCTGCTGACGAAACTCGCCTTCGAGCACCTTTACTGGCCACCAAGCCTCATTGGCTGGCCGTCCCTCCATATCTGGGGAGATGGTAAACTCCTGCCTCTCAGTTGCCCACGTTACTACAGTTGACTGACAGTCAGTCCAGGGCCACAGCTCTCCCTCATAGTCGCCTACACAATGGGAGGCATATTTGGGTTGACGAGGCCTGTTGGTGGAATTGTTCCTGGGAGAGTGTACAAATGTGCCATTGATCCAGAGAACCATCTGGTGGATAGTCATGTTCTTATAGGGCGGGCTCCCTTCCTTATTAGGCCCTTCAAATTTAGCTGACATAATGGGGAGGCTACTGGCCTCTAGAATTATGTCACTGAACCATCCGTATTTCCTCCGTTTCAGGGAGATACAGCCAGCTAGATTCTGAGTGGTGAAGCATAATGACCCATTAGTTACGAAGGATCGGTTTTCTCCCAGGGGAGCTACTAGGGTGTCTTTAACTAAGTAGGGCAAGTTCATACTAGCATTGGTAGTGAAAAAGCGCGGAAAAACGGCTGCATTGAAACGGACAGGCATAGGCTTAGGAAAGGCAGACAGGATTCCCCATCTCAATACTCCCTGAGTCGGGGTCTCCAGTGTCAGGAGCAGGGTCAGGAGGTACAGCGAAGTCATCTCCTTTGTTTAGGACTTTCCTCGTTAGGCGCTCCGGGATCCAGAAGGGATTTTCTTCACCCTGGGGGAAAACACACACAGCTCCCCTGGATCTGATTATGATTGGATCCGGGCCCTTTCATTGGTTAGATAACACGTCCTTCCATTTTACTAGTTCTTGTGGGTCTTTTGGCCACTGATTATGGCGATCCGCTGCTGTATGGCCTTGAGCATCCAGATTCAAAAAATTTATAGTGAAAAGTGCTAGGGCTATGGCAGTTTTTGGTGTGGGGGGTATATCTTCAATTCCCCCTTTTTGTTTAAGTAAATAGGATTTGAGCGTGCGGTTCGCGCGTTCCACAATCCCTTGACCCTGTGGGTTGTAGGGAAGGCCAGTGATGTGTTTGATTCCCATACGTTGACAAAATTGAGCAAATTTTGTAGAGGTATAGGCTGGGCCATTATCTGTTTTCAGGATTTGTGGTAAGCCCCATGCGCTCCAAGCTTCAAGACAGTGCTGGATGACATGGGAAGCTCTCTCTCCTGACAATGGGGAGGCAAAGATGACTCCTGAACAAGTATCCACGGATACGTGTACATATTTAAGTTTCCCAAAAGGTGAAAAATGCGTCACATCCATTTGCCAAACTTGTAAAGGCCTAATACCTCTGGGGTTGATCCCAACATGAGGTGCGGGAAGGAAGCTGCAGCAATGTTGGCAGCTAAGGACAATGTTCTTAGCTTCGGCCCTGGTTATGCTAAACCGCTTGCGCAGCGTTTCGGCAGTGACATGAAATTGTGTATGGAATTTTGAAGCTGTGGTGATAGGGTCTAGCAGGGGAAAAGCTATATTTCTGGTTGCGAGGTCTGCCAGGTGGTTGCTTTGAGTCATAGGCCCGGGAAGGCCTGAATGTGCTCTGATATGAGTTATATACAAAGGAGATTGCCTATGAAGTAGTGCTGATTGTATCTGTTTGAACAAAGTGGCTACTGGGCTGGACGCTTTGATTAGCCCGGCCACTTCTAGAGATTTGACTGCATTAACTACATAACAGGAGTCAGACACAATATTTAAAGGTTCAGGAAAGATTTGTAGGACCTCTAAGACTATGCGACATTCCACTATTTGTGGAGTGTCAGGCGTGTAGCCTTTTGTCACAACTTTGCCATCATGGACATAGGCACCTGTGCCTGTCTTAGACCCGTCCGTGTAAACTGTTTTTCCATGAGGCAGCGGGGTTAGGCTAGTGACCCGAGGAAATACTAGGAGATGATTTTTGGCGAAGTTGATGAGGGGATGTTTAGGGAAATGATTATCAAAGGTTCCTGAGAAACTGTAAGCAAGTATGGCCGAATCATCATTCATAGCACATAATACTTGTATCTGTTCTACGTTGTAAGGGGTTATAATTTTAGCTGGAGCCTCTCCGAAATGTGTCATGGAGGTTTTTACTCCTCTCAAAGCAAGTTTGGCCACGGCTGCCGGATAGTACTCTATTGTCCTAGCCTGAGAGGCTTGGGGATGGATCCAGATCAGTGGGCCGTGCTGCCATAAAACTGCTGTTGGCAGCTCCGGGGTGGGAAGGACACACAACTCAAAGGGTTCATTCAATTGAACCCTATTTAGCTGTGCTGTCATCAAAGCCTGTTCCACTTTGCGAATGGCTTGTAATGCCTCAGGTGTGAGGGAGCGCGGTGACGTTAGTTGTGGGTCTCCTTCTAGGGTTTTAAATAGTGGAATCAATTCAGTGGTGGGTATCTTTAAGTATGGGTGCAACCAATTAATATCCCCTAGGAGTTTTTGGAAGTCATTCAAATTTCGCAATTGATTATGTCTTATCTCAAGCTTTTGGGGGCAAATTACATCTGTGTAAATGGTTGCTCCTAGGAATTTGCTAACACTAGATTTTTGGACCTTCTCGCTTGCTATATTCAGTCTCCAATTTTCTAGGGATCTAGTGAGATCTATATATGCTTCTTCTATTTCCGCTGGTTGTGGGGAGCAAAGAAGGATGTCATCCATGTAATGGATGATCTTTAG
Source organism: Manis javanica (assembly GCF_040802235.1). Classification (NCBI taxonomy): domain Eukaryota; kingdom Metazoa; phylum Chordata; class Mammalia; order Pholidota; family Manidae; genus Manis; species Manis javanica. The sequence goes on from NC_133158.1 coordinate 143,886,512, forward strand.
CGTGGGATAGGTCTTACGAATTGGGTCTAGCGCTCGCTGAACGTACAGTTGACATATGGTGGGGCTATTTGCCATTCCTTGAGGGAGGACCTTCCACTGAAATCTGGCATCGGGTTGTTCATGGTTAATAGCTGGCAAAGTAAAAGCAAATCTTTCCCTGTCCTTGGAGCTTAGAGGTATAGAAAAGAAACAATCTTTAATATCTATTATGAGCACTTTCCATTCTTTGGGTAAGGCAGAGAGGAGTGGCAGTCCCCGTTGTACGGGTCCAAGCATTCTCATTTGAGCATTTACTGCTCTCAGATCATGAAGCAACCTCCATGATCCTGACTTTTTCCTGATTACAAATATGGGTGTGTTCCATGGGGACACAGAGGGTTCTAGGTGTCCCACTTGGAGCTGCTCTTGCACTAAGCAATGAGCTGCTTCTAATTTTTCAGAGGATAGGGGCCACTGAGGAACCCATACGGCCTCCTCTGTGAGCCAAGGTATGGGCATGGCATCTTCAATGGCCCCTATGAAAAACCCAGGCCATGACGGTCATTCTTTACTTTGGGCAGGATGGGCTCTATGCGTCCCTGTTGGTGTTTCCCCAGCCCCTTGCCAGGGATGTATCCCATGTCCATCATCATGCCTTGGGCAGGGGTGGAGTATTCATTAATGAGTTTGAGGCCTAAGTCTCTCATGACATCCCTCCCCCATAAATTGACTGGTAGAGGGAGTACATAAGGGGTGACTGTACCCTCTTGTCCTTCAGGGGCTCGCCATTTCAATGGTTTGGCACTAATTGAAGGGCTTGACTCATATCCTAAACCTTGTAATGAATGTGAGGATTGGGTCACAGGCCACTTGGAGGGCCACCAGGTTGCAGAGATAATACTTTTATCTGCTCCAGTGTCTAGGATTCCCTCAAAGCTCTTTCCCTCTATTTGAAGAGTTAATTTTGGTCTGTCTGCTAAATCTAATACTATGAAGGCTGAATCCCAGTCAGAGGAGCCAAAGCCCCTTTCTCCCCTCTCCGTGTTGGTAGCAGGATAATTGGCGTGGAGACTAGGTAAAACTAAGAGCTGGGCTATGTGGTCTCCCGGGGATATAGGATAGATTCCTCTGGGAGCCGAACACATGATTTTTACCTGTCCTTCATAATCTTGATCTATAACTCCGGGATGAACTACCAGGCCTTTCAATGCAGCAGAAGAGCGCCCTAGGAGTAACCCAATGGTATTTGGTGGTAGGGGGCCTTTAAAGTCTGAAGGGATAGGCTGAACTCCCATCTGTGGAGTCAACACTATTCTGGTGGTGGCACGGATGTCCAATCCCGCGGAACCTGAAGTGGCTCTCCTTGGGGGGCCTGGTTGTTCCCGAATGACACTTGCGTGCTGGTTGCCCCATATATTTGCGGGCCCTGGTGACGGGGGCCCCTCTGGGCATTTTTTGGCAGTTCTAAGGGTTTCCCTTCTATATCTTTAATAGACCGGCACTCATTGGCCCAATGCCTGCCTTTCTTACACTTAGGGCACAACCCAGGGGTCTTTTGGGTTGTTTGCTCTGAAACTGGGCTCTTGCATTCTCTCTTTATATGCCCTAATTTCCCGCATTGAAAGCACTTTATATTTCTGTTAGCGATCCTGGCTTGTTTGTGGCTCTGCAATATGGCTGCGGCTAGACCCGCATTGGTGAGTGGTCCTCCTATCTCTCTACAGGCTTTTAGCCATGCACTCATTCCTTTTTGTTTCCAGGGTGTAATCGCCTGTCTACACTCTTTGGTACATTGTTCAAATACTAATTGCTCTACCAGGGGCATTGCTTGTTCCTGATCTCCAAATATTCTGCCTGCGGCCTCCATCATACGAGCGACAAAGTCAGAAAATGGCTCGCTCAGCCCCTGAATAATTTTTGTGAAATTGCCTGATACTTCTCCTTTGTTGGTGAGGGCTTTCCATGCCTTGGCGGCGCACGTGTTTATTTGTGTGTATACCTGTAAGGGGAAGGCGGTCTTTGGCCCGTCAGCATATCATATGACCACGCAGGCTGTCCTTCGGCCGCATTTGCGCGTGCCTGGGTCATGCTGATATCATGCCACAATGCCTTCCATTCTATGTATTGCCCCATACTAGAAAGGCATGCCTTAGTTACATATTGCCAGTCTGCGGGTGTCATGGCTGTCTCTGTTAATCTCTCAACTTGTGCTATGGTATAGTTAGCACTGACTCCATAAGCCCGAACGGATTCTGCTAACTCCTTAACTTGTTTATGGCTCAGGGGCTGGTGAGAGCGTACGCCATTATCCTCAAATACAGGAAACATTTGTCTAATTGCCTGAAGAGTATCTGGGTGGCAAAAGGAGAGTGCGCCACTCACGTAAGGTGGCGGGGCAACGGGCGTCGGGGGACACCCTGCTTTCATTTTTTCCTTGGTCCGCTTTTCAACTTTGCTGGTTCCCTTACTTCTGCACTCTGCGGTTTTATTCTCTTCCCCTTCCTCTGCGGACGTTAATTCCTCCTCAGATTCCCTATTGGAGAGTTGGAGGTCCCTCAACTCTTTCCAGGGGTATTTACTATTTTCTCCGAGGCGATCGTCACTCGCTTCTCGGGGCTCTTTCGCTTTTGCCCTAGGCGGGCTTTCTCCCTCACTCTGAGGTTTCTTTACCTTCGTTTTTGTGGCCTTTTTTCGGCCGCGCGTGCTCTCTGTTTCCCGTTCCGTTTCTGACATGCTCTCTTGGATATCTGTCAATGCTCTCTGACCTTCTTTTATTACCTTTTCACATCTCTCATCTTGCAGACAAGCTCTAATCAGTTTCCAGAGGGGCCTGGTGCCTCCCCTCAGGCTACCCTCCTCCTCCTCTCTATCAAGATCTTTCCCCAGTTTGTCCCAGCTCGGGATTGAGAGGGACCCTGAACAAATGAACCAGGGGGCCACACGGTCTATCTCCTTCACAAAAGATCCTAAGACTTTGCTGGAGACCTTCAAGTTTCGCTCTTTGAGAGCTGTCTGCAGTGCCGTGACTAATGACGGTGCATTCCCCATGGTGCCTCCTTATTTACAGAGAACCATCAACCATCATCCTAAAAAGCAGGGGCCTCTCGGAACTTACCCCTCCGGGCTTTCTTCTGACCTGCAGTTCTGAATCCTCTCCAGATGTCTGAAGGGTCCTCCCTGTGCCGGTGATGTTCTGGTCCCCGGGTTTCGGCACCACTTGTCGCGTGCCCTGTCCTCGCCGGCAAGAACAGCATGCAACAACAGCAGGATTCTTCTGCAGAAAGCTTTATTCTTCAGCTCTTTGTGAAACAAATGAGTTGGGCAGGACCCAGAGGGGAAGGAGAGGCTTGCTTATATAGTTCTCATGCTCTGACCTGGTTGGTGCGGCTCCATATGCCTTATTAGCATAACAATTTGGTGGGTCTCATTGGTCCTTATGCCAAGGCGCAATTAGCATGTAGTTTAGTGGTATGGGATGATTTGTCATTAGGAAGTTCGGGGCCTTCCGGCTGCCCTGCATTGGGCGCTATTTTCTGAGCGCGGCTGCCAACAGACTGAACCTGGGGTTAGCTTATATTCCAGTGGGGAAGCAAACACCCACCCAGTACCACACAAGTAACTTTCAAAATTTAGTTGTAAGAGCTAGAAAGGTCACCTGTCTCTGAGGGGGCCCTATAGGTAGAATGAATGACCAGGAATGACACTGTTCTGGTGAAGGAAAAAAGGGAATTAGCATGAGGTGAGAGGTGGTAGAAAGGTGCAAGCTGGCTGGGGCTATGTTTGCAGAGGCCCTGAGACAAGAACTTGGGGTATGAAGGGCAGAGAGCAGGGCGGTGTGGCAGGAATGGAGGGTGCAGGGGACAAAGGCCTGGAGGTAAGTAAGGGCCATGTAGCATAGGGTAAAGATTTTTCATTTGAGCCTAAAGTAAAGCCGGAAGTGCAGACATGTGTTATTAGCAGGTGATATTTTGGGAGATTCAGATGCCTCTGTTGCTCCTTCCTCAGCTCCTTTCTCAACTCCTTCTCCTCCCGACATCTGAAATTACACCATTGATCACAACCGTTGACCCCTCCCACAGTGCCCTGTGGCAATGCAGGAAGCACTCTGGGCCTCCTGGAGTTGGGGAGGGCTGCCTGCAGAAGCAATAGGAGCTGTGGCGGGGACGTGAGAGCGGCCCGCAGTGCTTGGAGGAGGCAGGGCAGCCCCAAGTGTCTAAGTGTGGAAAGGAAGCTGGAGCGATGCGGCAGCAGCAGGGCCCTGGGCCTGCTGTATTCCCCAGAGCGGCCTTGACTGACAGCTGCACTAATTGCAGATTACATTGCTGATACATTATCCATATGGCTGAATTGATAATGTTTTGGCAGCTAAATGCTTTATGACTAAAGACTCCCAAGGTGAAGGCAACCAATTAGGAGAACCCATGGAAGACACTGTGCGTCTCTCTCTCTTTGTGGGCACGGCTGTGTGTGGGTCACGTGTCTGTGCTTGGCCCCCTGCCCTCAGCGCCGCCAGAAACCCCCCACCAGCCCCGTGCCACTCCTGCCTCTCCCTGGGGGCCTTTGGTGGAGTTTCTCTCCCATTCTGCCCCTCAAAGCTTCATGCATGGCTCCAAAACCATTGGTAACCAAAAAAGGCTTTATCTGCAATGAATCTCTAACTCCAAATTCTGTGGCACTGAAACATCATTCATTCATTCATTCACTCATTTATTTTAATAAATAGCATTCATTAAATGCCCACTGTATCTACTACAGCTAAACATACACCTACCCCACAGGACATCAGTTTCACTCCTGGGTATTTACTCAAAAGAACTGATACATTCATGCAATGGGATACCAGTCAGCATTAAAAAGAACAAATGACTAATACATGCAACAATGTAGATAAATCTCAAAGACATTATTTTGCGCAAAACAAGTCACATACTAAAGACTACATACAGTATGATCCTGTGTATTAGAAGTTCAAAAACAGGTGAAACGTATCTGTGGTTTAAGTCGGAGTGCTGGCTACCTCCGGGGAGGAGGCTGGTAACTGGGAAGGAGCATGGGGAAGGGTTTCGGGGTGATGACTTTTTTTTAAAACCTTCATCTCGGTAGTGGTTACACACCATCTGCACATGCAAGAATTCATCAAGCCTTATATTTAAGACCTGTTCACTACCCTGCATAAGCCATGCCTCGACTTTTAAGGACTGTGCACTAGCAGGGCCCTGTGCGGTGAGCTGGACCCTGGGGCTTCAGGCTGCCACTGCTGAGAAGAGTCAGTGGCTGGCAAGGGGGTCTGGAGCAGCTCCCCTCTGAGAGTCCCTAAGGGAAATGGGCAGACCTTGGTGGCAGCGCTGACTCAGGGCCTCCGGGTACTCAGGGCAGAGAGGAAAAGCTGTTGAGGCAGAAAGAAGATGCCTGTGGCGGCCGTTGCTGGGGGCCTGAGCAGAAAGCTGACGCAGGGTGGTGCGAGGGGGGCCTGAGAGGGTCCGCAGGCAGGAAAGAACCTCACTTCATCATTGGTCAGCGATTCCGAGCTGGGAAAGTTGCAGAGCCACAGGCAGGCCCAGAGGCAGCGGCCCAGGGAGCGGAGGAAGGGGGCCATCTCCCAGGAGATGACACGTGGGGGAGCACACAGGGAGCAAAGCGTGCCTCCTTTTATTTTTGGATGTTTACAAACATTCTCGCTTAAGGCTAATAACTCTGTGACATGGGATATATTAGCCCCGGTTGACAAACAGGAAACTGAGAGCTAAGGGACTTCCCATGATACGCTGAAGGCCACCCAGCTGGTGAGGGCAGCGTTCAGCCAGGGCTGTGACCCGGGACCTGCCGCCCAGCCGTTACACCCGCTGCCCCAGCATCCGGGAAGTGTGTACCCAGTTTGATTACTGGTTATTGCACCCGTAGGGGTGCATGTATAAAATGGCTTTCTTTTTCTAATATCTGCCCCCATCTCTGCTCTGCTGTTGAATCAAGGGCATTTTTGATGTCATCTCAGTCCAACTCTAACTCTGCATCATTTCAGTTATTAAAATAGTGTGACCCAGTTATTCAAACTCAGTCCTGTTTGTTTTAAGACTCCAACCTCATACTTGGTTCAAACCTTTCCTCCTTCCCTAGGTTTGGGATCACCTGGTGTCCTTAGGGGACTGGCCTGTATGAGGTGGCGTGGTGTGCCCGCATCTGCCTCCTCTGCCGGTGCCGTTACCGGGGAGGAAAGCGGCCTCTGGAAGCAGCACCCACATCGGGGTTTGCGCCCCTTTCTTTAGGTTGTCACCGCTGATCCAGCTCCATTGTTGGCAGCCCCTCATGCCCGTGGCATTCCACCACGGCCGTGGGGGCACCTGAGTCACACCTCTCCCTGTGCTCTTCAGCTGCTCAGAGATCTGCTAGTCCTGCAGCTCCAATCTCCTCCTCTCTCCCGAGCCTCCATAACTGGGGCCCATGGGCTTGGATCGGATCCCCCTTTTATACATCTGAGGCCTGGAACTTGGGAGCAGCCCTTGCCCTCCTCCCCCCTGCCTGCCACGCCACCTCACCCCACTGCACCCCTTGCCCAGCTTGCAAGCCCGTGGGCAGGTTGGGAGCCCAGGAGCCAAACAAACAGCCTAAACAGGAGACAAGATGTCATTCGTCACTTCTGGGATAGAACCCAAACTTCATGAGCGGGTCTTTTTAGGACCTTGTGGGACCCCTGCTTCCATTTTGTGCCCTCCATCTTGAATATGTATGTCCCCTACATGACCCCTGCCTCCATTTTGTTCTGTGTCCTCCATCTTGAGTAAGAAGTTTCCCGCTCAAGCCCCGCCCACTCCCACAGAAACCATGCCCAGCAACCCAAGACCCTGACCCTCCTCAGCCAATCAGCTAAGGTCACAATAAACCACCCCCCTTGGAAAGCCCTGAACTGTTCCAAAAGTATAAAAGCAAACAGGGAACTTTGTTCAGGGTCTCAGATCGAGTCCTGTGTTCTGACGGGCCACTGAGACCCTAGTTCCGACTAGCAGTAAAGACCTGTTTTGCTCTTGCATCTCACGACTGAGCCTGGTGACTACGGCTCCACACGGGGGACTCACGGAAACGGGCCACAACAACCTCCTTTCTTAACTACAATTCTCAGTCATGAGTCCCTGAGGAACTGTAACAAAACAGCACCCACGCCCTTTTGCCCTGAGGTGGGGAAGAAAAACCACTCATCCTCCTGAGTACAGCTCTGCCCCCAAGGCAGCCTCCATTCCTCACCTTCGTCTCCAACTCCAGGTGTGTCTGTGAAGGAAGCCGCAGGCCAGCTCAGCGGCTGGGGGTGTCTCCTGTCTGGAAGGGCCCTTCTTTGAACTAAGTCCTGGAGAATTTAGTACTTTAATCCACAGTGCCTCTACCTAAGGGCTTATCTCTGAACTCTTGGGCAGCCTGCAGGGGCAGGAACTATTTCAGTCCAAACTCTCCTCAACTCGCAGTCTCAAGTTCGCCGCCGCCGAGAGCCCTCTGTGTGGAGCCCTCATTCCTGCCTGAGGTGGTAAGGTGGCTTGCTGCCCTTCAGCACCCTGTTGTCATTCTGCGTTGCTTAGGAAAGGCCAGTGCTCAGGGGATTCGACCTGTCGGAAGGATCCTTGCAGAGCCCCTCTCGCCCAGCCCAGGCAGTGGCAGACAGAGACCATCAAGGTAGCAGTGATGGCTGTTTTCTGTTCAGGGACTGCAGTGGGGTAGGGAGTGGGGATCAGTGTTTTGTCACTAGTTTCTTGGGACTTAATGGAAAAATTGTTATTACTATTGCCCCGAACCTAGTGGTGAAAAATAACAATCATTTTATCATGTTCACAGATTCTGTAGGCCCAGGATGTGAAGTGGGTACAGCAAGGATGGATTTCCACATCTGGGCCTCACGTGGGGGGCCTGAAAGGCTGGGGTACCTGAAGCTCCCACTCACATGACTGATGCCTGGGCTGGGAGTACTTGAGGACTGTCACTGCCAGCTGCCCATTGACATGCCTATTCTCCATTGGCCTGCACGTCCTCACAGCCTGACAGCCTCAGAGGAGCTGGATGCACATCTTGCATGGTGCTTTAGAGCTCCACGTCTGTGCCACTCATCTCCCCAAACCACAGACCTTCCCTGATCAGAGGAGAGGAGCTAATGTTGTGGCCACCTCTGGAAAACACAACTTGCCACAGGCACCCACCCCCTGCTCAGCCTCTGCGGTTCAGATGCCAGCATGGCAGGTGAAAGGCCACTGCATCTCCAGACAAATGCACACCCACTAGGGGATTCCTCTGCCTTGTTTCTTTCTAGTGAGTTTTAGACTCACAAACTATCTGAGGCGTTCTAGAATGTTAAGAATAAAAATTATTGTTCAGTCTTGTTTTCCAGATGTTCAATGCTCACAGGAAGGAAGGCTCCCCACAGACTACTTGTTACAGTTCCACTAAGCTCTGCCTCAAGGAAAAAGCCATCCCAGGATCTAGGGCAAATTGTTATTTCTGTGATTCCCTAATCAAAGAGGCCGAGTCCTCAGAACATTATTTGGAATGTCTCCAGTGGGACAGCAGATGTCTGAATCTCTCAGCCCCCTCATGTGTGGCGATCGGGAAGGGGTCATTTATGTTCCGGGGAGCTGGGCAAGGGCAGAACTTTTCCCTCTGAATCATGGAGTTTCCAAAGCTAGAAAGTGAAGTTGATGAGGTCCAGGCAGCCTCGTAGGGGGTCCAGATAAGACGGGCAAACTTGCATTGAAGTTGTGATTGAGCCAGACATCTGGGAGATAAAGAGGAATGAGTTGGGGAGTAAATGGAGGAAGGGTCTAGAACTGTGCTGCCCAACAGGATAGCCACTAACCATGTATGGCTATTTAAATTAAATTAGTTAAATAGAATTAAAAAATTCAGTTTATTGTAAGTTCTAAACAGCTACACGTGGCCAGTGACGGCTGTATTGGGTGGCACAGATTATAGGATACTTGCATCATCAAAGAGTTCTGTTGGGCAGCGTTGACTCTAGAACAACTGCCTGTAACAGGCAGCTTGTTTCATGAACCAATCTTATCATGATGGGTGGAGGAGGATGGAAGGTGTGGGGTGGTCAGCTGAATGTACAGGGCCAAGAACATATTTGATTTTCCAAAATAACCCAGTCATCGGAGCCAAGTCACACACTGGATCTGGAGCACTCAACGCTCAACAGTTCTTGTTGAACTAATGAGTAAGTGAGCTGGGCAGTACCATTTGGTGGTGGCAGAGGATGGGGAGGGAGACAGAAGCATGTGTAAAGCAGAAGAGTTGAATTTGCTGTGTTAGCAGATCATTAACCAAATGAAAGAAATTCTGAAAGCAGCCTGTCAGAGATGTTTGGAGTAGTGTCAGCAACATTCAAATTACTATAAAGACTCTCAAGGTAAGTGACTTGAAAGGGACCACATTCAACTGGCTGGTGTGTGACAATGATTAAGTCCCCCTGGACACTCTGGGCTTCTTCGGTTTCCTCAACTGTAAAATGAAAAGTCAGGACTACCGACCATCCCAGCTCTTTCTGGGTGTCTACAGTTTGGATATTTAAACTCTACTATTATCTTTATTAAAAGAGCTGGATTGTCATATCTCAGAGTTGCTATGAAAGTGGAAAAGAATCAGAGAGGAAACAAGCATTTTCTCATGATGTAGGTTTGAGTACTTGGTACATTCACTTGGAAAACTGTTGGGGAGAATTTCAAAACCACATCCAAGTTGGTTAGCAACGTCTACCACGAGGGTGGGGCAGGGGCACCCGCGCCACACCTGCCATCCCATGTTATGTACTGCTCATCCAACACCCATTCTAAGCACTTTCTCCCTGTCCAGGTCTCTTGGGAATGCTGAAAAAGCAAAACATTTGCTTCTCCAGCTTTTCTTGCAGCTGAGGGTGGCCTGTAACACAATTCCTGCCTGGGTGAGAGTTCGCAGCTATGGCAGCCATTTTGTGACCAGGAGAAAGCTTAAGAGAACCACAGAGATGTTGCCTCTGCCTTTGGGGAGCTGCTAAACCACTGTCGGCAGCTCCCTATCTCGAGACATCTTGTTAGGTGAGAAAAATGTTCATTCATTTCAGCCCTCAAAATTTAGGATTTCCCTTACTTACAGCTGAATGCTTTCCTACTACATCCTAGATCACACACCTCCCTTCCCAGGGGCAAATGTGAATGCCTTTGATAAACTTTCAGTCTTACATCTCATTCAACTTCCTACCATGGAGGGATGATCCAGATCCTTCCTTCTGTGAGATTTTGAATTTATGATATTCTAGTTGCTGAAGCTCCAGAGACTTACTCCTTCATTCATGACACTTGGTGAATATGAAAAGCCTGAGCAATGGGAAGAACGCTGACCAGGATGTCAGGAGGCATGAGTTCCAGACCCAGCACTGCCCCCACCCGTGTGTGCACAGGAAGCCCTCGGCCACTCCAGACCTCGGCTGCCATCTGCAAAGCGAAGGCTGCATCAGGAAATCTCCAAGGTCTTTCACCTCTAGCTCCTATGCATGCTGATGAGAATGGAGGCAAACGTGGTTGTTTTTCCTTTTATTTCAAGCTGATCCCTAGGTATCTGGCTTATTTTGACATCAATACACTCCAGTGAATACACATTGCCAGAATTCACTCTTGGTGAAGAATAGTGTTTGTTCATGCTGAGGCAATAGTTTTTTGGCAAGGAATAACCAAGGAGTCTTGGGATGAGACAGTCCTTGGATCAGACACAGGGCTCCATTCTCAGAATGCTATCCTGACATTTCTGTTTGCTTCTGTTCTGCCCTTTGTCAGCCTGATATTTGATATTTGCATTCTGGATTTGGGAACCTCCCCCACTTCCTGGATTTCTGCATACTGGGTTTGTCCTGCTCCCTTCTACTCCCCAATTCCTTCTTCATTTCTTTTCACTTCTGATAACTCCTCCTCTTTCTTTATTCTCAATGCTTCTCAACCTGAAATCTGCAGGGTGAGCCCTGCTCTAACCACAGATCCCATTGGAAACAATGGTATTACCGAGATGTGTGTCTGTAAGCAGCCCCTCAACTTCCTCTTATATTCCATATTAAGAGCTCCAGTCCCCTCCTTGTTATTGAGCAAGGACTGGGGTGCTAATTATGTCATCTTCCTCCCTACCCAGGTTCTCAGGGGTGGCTCGTTATGTTCAGTTTGATCTATTAAGTAACTGTCTTGTAAACATGAGTAGCCAGGGAAAGTCCTTTCTAGTCGTGCCCCTGTGGACTTTGAAATTCAAGTTATGTTAAGCGGTCAAATGATCTCAGCAGTATGATAACATTTCTATAGCAACTTCCCCAGGCTCATGCAAGTCAAGCATTCAGGCACCCTGGTTCCACCTCTGAGGTGTGGAGCAAAGAGCTTATCTCCTGACGTTTAAACACCTATCAGCTGTCCCCATGCATGTTTCCATTTCCCCACTTGTTACTAGCCAAGGAGGAGAACTGACTTTAACAAGTCATATGAAAATAGTCATTATGCATGACTCAATTTATCCTGTTAACAAAATTCATTTAGCTGGTCCTAAGTCTACATGGCAATGGATCTCAGACTTTGAGTGGGAGACTCTCCATCTTCCTGGGGAGTGTAAAGGAGACCTTGCCTCAGCATCCGGTTGTCCCTGCTCTAGTCCTGTGGGCCTTGACTCATACTTACCTGCCCTGATCTTCAGACCTTCAGTGCCTGACTTCCCTTTGAACTCTGAGTTAACTGCCTGGATTTCTGATCTGTTACCTGGCCTTTAATAACAGCATGCTCTTTTACACTTGAGTACTTTCATCTCCAATCTCTGTGTGTTGTGACTCTGATAATTTATCTTTTTATATTATTGCCTGTTTTTTCCCCCAGTGCTAATATTTCCCTGTGTAGCCCTGCTCACTATAACCCATTACTCAGCACAAAAGCCAGACATGACATATATGTATACATATATAAAATTCAATAACAGGTTAATAAATGGTCATCTCAGAGACTGGTTAACATTTCAGAATACAATGTAAACTCTCACATTAACTCAAACACAAGGTAATGAGCGTAGTAGATTAGTTTAGATTATCTAAATCAATCTTAAAGAATAGAAAAGAAAACTAGAAGTGCAGTCACACTCTACTGGGTCCATGTTAGCTGTCCTTTACCCCCTCCTGTGTGACATCCTCAGAATATCTGTACAGGGGAGGTGGAAGCTACTTATTAATACTGCATGATTATTAGAAGTAACTCCTGCAGAGTCTTCAGAAGGATGCTCAAGTCTTGCTTAATATATATCTGATCAAAACTTTAAAAAATTTAGAATTAAGTTATACAGTTGGCTCTTGAGGTACACATTTGAATAAGTCACATATTCAAAGACCAGGGGATTTTCTTTCTGGCTTGGAAGCCTCCCATATCTGGCTCTGCAACCATTTTAGAAGCAAGATGACTCTGCAAGCTGGAACTAAACAAAAGGGATGTGAAACATTCTGCTGCCAGCAAGTATTTCCTTTTAAACTATGAGGAAAGGCAGTTTCAGCACTTCCACAATATTGTGATACTTTTCATTCCCAGATTAGGCGATTTCTTCTGCTAACAAAGTTAGATAATGTCCAAAAGCACACTAAATTGCTTAACTTCATTAAATGTTGAAAAATACTGCAACAAAATCACATCAATGCCATGATATTGTCCCAGTTTCCATACTTTGTCTTGGGTATACCATTCAATGTCTTTGTTAATGTGTGTGTGTAAAAATAACAATGAAGATTATTTGAACCTAATAATATTTTGTCACACAACAACTGATTAATGTTTAAAATAATAAACATGTCTTTTCACTTTGCTGCAAAAAATAGTGAAAATCCACCTCAATCCACAGCACCACACCAAAGGATAACCTGAATTGCTCTTCCTAACACATGGTATGTATGGAAAAACCACATCTCGAATTGCTGAAATATATAAATTAGTATAAGACCTGTGATTACATTTTATAAGCCTGGAAAGATTTAGGACAAGGAACTGATGTAATAAAAGCAGTAAAAATAACATTTATTTTATAATGAACAGATTTTCTAATCCAGAGTTTTAAGCAGCCACATTTCTCAGGCAGCAGTAATGCTATTGCCATGGATTTTTCAGAGAACATTTCACTTCATCGTTATTTATAACTTAGCTCAGCCTCTTTCTATTATTTATATTTAAATATAGAAAGAAATCTTTTCCCATTTCTCTTTCTTTGGCTTTTTCTTTTCAACACCCACACAAATCCATGAGTCATAAATGGGAGTATGAAAATGAATGGTCCCTGTTGCCCCAGAGCACTCTCTGGCTGCCCATGCGAATGTTTATGTTATAATTGTCAAGGTGAGTTCAAACTACAAATGGAACAATGGCATGTGAATTCCATTCAGAAAAAACAGAAATTATGAAGTCGGCACATGTTCTTTACATTCTATATAAAAAATCATTTTACATGCAATACATCCATTACTGAATTGTCGCATAAATATTGTAAAATATGCATAACTAGGTGGAATGGGGTAGTGGGAATCCAGCTTCTAATCTCAGCTCTCTGCTTCCTGATTAGGTGATCTGACTATGCCCATCTGTGAAACAGACATAATCATGTCTCTGTTGCCTCCCCCATAGGGTTGCTAAGATGGTTGAATGTCATAAAATATGTAAAAGTGTTTTGTGAACAATAATGTGTATCATAATTTTAGGATATGTTTAATACATTTTCTTCAGCTAAATTATAAGCAGAAGAATGGCAGGGCAGTGGAATGAACTGACAGATTATGAGTTTGCTACTGCAAACATGTTTAATGTGAAACTTATTCCCCAAGGACCTGATAATGAACTTTGTCCTGTAATACAAAAAGACATAATTGATCACCATAAGTCAACTCCAATTCAACCTGAATGATCCAGTGACGAGTAAGCAGCAAGCATCCAGTACAGAGATCTATTGCTTTTGCAGCTGAGCTCAGTTTACTTATATCCAAGAGTGAGCTGCTCCTGCAAAACTCCATCTCAATGATCCTGCATCTTATAAAATCTTACAGATGTCATTCCATCAGTCTTCATAGTAATATCTCTGTTTTAGAGGTGGAGAAATTGAAGTCTTGAAATAACTTCCTTATTAAACTATGCATAAAATTTGTCACAATTCTTTTTATACTGCATTAGTATTGTAGTTGGACAAAAGTTAGAGTATTTGAATTGCTTTTTTTTTTACTGTTAACTGAGATGTGATTTACCAAATGTAGGGGTAAAGAGGTAAAACATGAAAACAATTTCAGTGGATGATAACATGCATGGTAAACATTCCAACAATATTAAAGAATATATACTGTCAAGTTAGCATCCCTGCCAGGTCAAACCCCACAAGTACCCAATTCCCTTCACTATAGGAACATACTCTTACCAACCTAGTGAGTCTATGCTCAGATATGTAAGCATGCACATACTCTTTTAAGAACAAAATAAAAAGGTAACGTAACAAGCATGCTATTCCAAATCCTTTTTTACTTACCAGTATGTCTTGGAGGTAGTTTCACAGCAATTCTTACACATTTTGTTCCGTATTTCATTAAAATGCAAAGCAATTTATTCAATGTTTGAATGTACAGTAACTTATTTAACCAGTTCCCTATGCATGAATAATATTTTGCTGCTACCAACAATGTTGAGATCCTTGAATGTACATTCATCTGTACCATATTTTAAAAGCAAAGAATTAATTGATACTCTCCAATTTCATGTAATTCAAATATGTTACAACTAAATGAGAAAAAAAGAATTAGCCATTAATTTTCTAAGAGTGGGAGAAAAACCTCCAAATTGCTTTTCAGCCAACTGAGAAAAACAGTATTGAATGCAATAGTTTAAGTAAATTTGACCTTCTGCTGATTAACATTTGGATTTCACATCTGACACCCAAAGCAGATTATTCTGCAGCCAACTTCAAGTGAAACTGTACAGTTTAGACAATAGCAAACTTCCCATACAAAGTAAACAAACCAATGTCACCCTCAAAATGAAAAAAACATGGAGATTTTGCTATTTGCTAAAAATGAATTGTAGCAGAGGAGAAGTATGTAAGAGATGACAGCTTTGTGAACTGAAAAAAAAAAGCGGAGATTTTGCTATTTGGATTTGCTTTTAGGGTTCTGCTGTGGCAAGTTTCATGACGTAACACAATTTTACAAAAATTATGTAATGCCTGCCATTTTCTCTGCAGTGGCGTAAGCACAAGCAGGAAGGCAAAGGTAAGTCTGTCAACCTGAGATTTGCAGCGGACTCTTGCCTTTTTAAAGCAATTTTGCTGAGATATAATTTACATACTGTAGAATTCACATTGTACATTGTAATGATTTTTAGTAAATTTAGCGAGTTGTGTGACCATCACCACATGTTTTAGGCCATTTTTGTCACATAAGTGATACTGTTTGTGTCTGCTTACAGTTCATTCCTATCCTACCCCAGCCCCAAGCAGCCATCCATCTACTTCTTGCCTCTAGAGGTTTGTTTATGTTAGACATTTAATATAAATGGAATCATACATGGCATGGTCGGTTTTGACTGGCTTCTCTCACTTAACATAATGTGTTTAAGTTTCATTTGCATTATAGTGTTATTAGTGTTTCAGGTCCTTTTTATTGTTGAATAGTATTCCATTGCATAAATGGACATACATATTTTGATCCACAGTTCTTGTACCATTAGGGAAAAATAATGGATTTTGTCTGCAGAGGAATCTGGTCCTCATTTATAAACACAGCATATCTTAGCATCTCTGTTTGCAAGCCATTGCATTTGCTACTGGAAAGAAAGCATTAAGAAAACCTGTATTTACTTTGGAGAAATAATTCAAGATCAGTTTTTATTCTTGTTTTCAAACTACCTGTCCCATTCATTGAAGCTGTAATTGAGAATGTTGGCAAGGGAGAGGCCCTTGCCAAGGATGTATAAAGAGGCCACCAAGGATGGAGAAGAAAATACATTTTTCTAATTTTTCAAAAACGAAAGCTTTGGATCTATAATAAGGCATCCAAATGATTGGAACACTATTGTCTCAAAATCTGGTACCCAGCTATTTTGGAAACTATTAAAATCACCTCTTTCTCTACCTTACTTTATCAATCTATTCCTTCTCTCTTCTTCGGCTTAGTAGAGTGATGAGCTCAGCTTAATGTATGAGCAAAAAGGAATCAAAAGCGGCTAATTAGAAGAAGAACAGTGCTAAGTGTGCTTGTATATAAATGAGCATTGAATGGGGGCACGAATGGTCTCAAGTCCTTGTTCTTCTCTATTTTGAGGTCCTGCACTGAAGTTGGAGTCGAGAAAAGGTGGATTTTATTTTTGGTTTATCACTCAGCCACCTTGAGGAAGCTACACAGTGGTTTTGTGTCTTAATTTTCGTCTTTGTGAATCAAATCTTAGCCATCCCAGAAGCCATGGCCGTGGTTTCTTGGCTTCCAGGTGAGGCGGCCCTGCAAACGAGCCTGGCAGGGGAGGTGCTGCTTTCCCAGCATCCCTGTTCTCCCCGCTGCGTGTTGGGACCTCTTGGTGGTTGTATAGCTGACACGGAGAGAGAATGGAGAGGGGACTATACCACATACCCATAGTATCAAGACCCACCACAGAGTTGTCACCACACCCAAATTTATTCTGAACTTCCCTCTAAAATGTGAGGGATCCAGGCTAACCAGTTTCCCTGCATCTGTGGCTTATTTGTGGCCTCAGCTTCCCTTGCATTTTCTGCATTGTTCACCTGCTACAGTCTTTCTTCTTTGGATACATTGTTTATCTAACTTTTCAGGAAGAGACATATTTGCCTAAAAATGAATTGTACTCATTTTTATTCCAGTTAATTCCAGGATGACCATATGTGCTAGTGGGCTTGAGACATTCTGGGTTCTGGTCCCACTCTGTCTCTTACTAAGGGCCTCCTCTTTTGAAAAGCCTGCTTCCCAGAGTTTTTGGAGGGGACAGACATGCAATGTGGCATAAAATGGAAATGAAGGCTCTGGAATTTGTGGTGGCTCCCTGTAAAGTCAGCTGTTTTAGCAATTATTTATCTTACCTCTTTTGCTTTTATGGCTACATAGTTTCCGAGGCCTGATGGGAAGGATGGAGTTCTCTAAAGATGAAATGCACTTAGTGTCTCTCCTTTTTTCAACAGCCAAACCAGTATGATTTCATAATGATTCTAATTTCTTTCATTGGCTTAATGGCTGCATTTCCTACCATGGATAGAGATGCAGGTATAAATGTTTTTTATGGCCTTTTCCCATTGGCCACATTTTCAATTTGTAATGCCTCTCACATTTTAGTTAGAGGTCTCTCAAGGAAGATTTCTAATGTCCCTGCTCGCCAATGACCTGCGGCAGAAGGAGGCATTGACAGCAAGCCAGTCATAAAACTGCTGCCAGCAAATGTGGCAGCAGTTAACAGACTGAGGGATTAGAGCTCTGCTTCAGGCTGTATCCTTTCTACTCCATTTCTGACAGGCGTTGCCTCTTCTGCCTACTTAAACAATATATTGTTTTCTTTTGGTATCAGAAGTGAATAGGTGCCTTAAATAATTCAAACAATCCAGAAATGCATAATTTAGGAAGTCAAAAGTTGTCGTTATTCCTTCCTGGTAACTACTACTAAGGGTTTGGTGATTATTTCTCTAGATTTAAAAAATGCATATACTAACATATGTATTAATTTCAAAAGTAAAATCAAATTAGACACAGTTCTGCATCTTACATTTCCACTTGACATTCACATAACATCTCTTTGCATATGAGAATTTTTTCTCAGCTTTAAATTTATCTCTTTCTTGTTAAAAGCTCTATAGTAATGAATGATAAACCACACTTTAATTAGACTCCTACTAAAGGATATTTGTGTGGTTTCTAATATTCAGTATTATACAATGTAGTGCAATAAACATTTTTGTTCATATTATTTTGCAGGTTTGTGCAAGCATTTTGGCTGTGTAAGTTCCTAGACATTTCTGCCTACTCTTGAATAATGCTAACATTTTAACTGCAAAGTAGAACAAAGTACATTGCATTTTATGATTGGAGTAACAACTGGTGTATGAAGGAAATTTGGTTTTATTATTGGAGTAACAGCTGGTGAATGAAGGAAATTTGGTCAAACTAAAGCATGAAAATAAATTGTGTGGATCATTTTCCATGTTTCTTGCCTTCTTGGTTGTAGAGAACGTAACGATTCCTAATCCTGCTGGCTGATTTCTTGGATTCCTGGTTCATAGGGGAAATGGATCTGAGATGACAAATTAATCTGGTCTGGAGCTGGTGTGATTCCATTCATTACTGGAGAGTCACTGTGGCCCAGTAGGTGATAGGTGGGTCTCTGTGGCCAGCCTGCCTCATCTCATGTCCTAGCTCAAGCTGCTAACCTAGTGAACTCATTCGTGAAACCAGAGGCAATGACAATGCCTACTTCATAAGATGAGGGGGAGAGTCCCTGAACCTATTAAGCACTGAGAGCTGTATGGACACATTATAAGTGCTCACAGTACATGGTAACTGTCAATGATTAGTACCAGAAAGAGCTAACCATTTACTGAGCACATGGTGTGTCCAAACAGAAGCTTGTCTGAAAGCAAAATAACTACAAAGAAAGGGGAACAATATGAATAGGCACTTCATATATATTGTCTACTTAATTTCCCACAAACCTCTGCAAGTTAGGTATTGCCATCCCTACTTGGCAAATGAGGAATTTGAGGATTTGAAAAGCTGGAATACTCTACTAGGTTCTGCCGCCAGTCACGAGAGGGGCGGCGCCTCCCCGGCAGAGGACGGCGCTCTCTGCACGTGGTGAGGTCGAGCCATCGGGGTCTCGCATGTGAGCGCAGCAAGAGGAGGATTCCACCTGAACTCTTCAGGGTCAACCAATGGCGTATTCAGAACCGTGGTCTTCCTCCAGTAGCTGCTGATTAAGAGTGCCATCAGTAAACTTTAGTACACAGTATTTATAAGGAAACCCCGTTTTCTGTGATGTTGGCTGTAGTGAAACTAAGAGTTTTGTGAGGTGAAAGTACTAGACTGTACTTCATTTCTCCTTGCTCACATGGGTCCTCAGGCTGCAGTGACACACTTTCTCAGAATCCTTTGCTTCCCTTCTTCATCTCTGAAGGCCCCGCAGGAGCCCCCTGCTCTGAGAAGTGTCATCGTGGGGCGGTGCTGCTTCTTCCTCAAAATTTTTGCCCCTCCTGGAGCAACAGCTCATATGGCATCGTCTGCGCTCTGGTGAGTGCCTCATGCATCTGCCTCCCGTCTTTGGACTTGATCGCCTTGAGGAAAGAGTCCACAACTTACCCTTTTTTGTTCAACACGTTTTGATTAGGCCTCTACTAAATGCAGTCTGTTTGTGCATGGGATCCAATCCCCTCCTGGGTATTCAAGATGGCACTCTTCAACTGACCTTGTCTTCCCCACACCACTGATTCCCGCTCTGTGCTGAGCACTCCCGTCAGTGCCCAGGCATGCGGTAGTATCTCTCATGTGGAAAAAGAGCTTCCCTTGCCTCAAGCTCACATCTAGCCCTAGCCCCTATTTCCCTGCTCTGCTTTGTTGAAATGCCCCTGGGAAGACATAATGGTACTGAGGTGTGACTTCCTCCCCTTTCTGTCCCTCTCTGACCCACTGCAATCCAATCAGCCGTTCATCTCCACCACTGACTGGAACCACTCTGGGCCAGGTCACCAGTGACTCCCTCCTGGTCAGCTCTTCCCCTATGTCCTCTTTCATGTGCTCTCAGCCCCACTGGGTGCAGTTTGCCACCTCTTCCTTCTTGAAAGACTTCTCTGAATTTTTACAAGCTCATCGGTTTTTGTTTTTTGTTTTTTTGGTATCGTTAATCTACAATTACATGAGCAACATTATGGTTACTAGACTTCGCCCATTATCAAGTCCCCACCACATACCCCATTACAGTCACTGTCCATCAGCATAGTAAGATGCTATAGAATCACTGCTTGTCTTCTCAGTGTTATACTGCCTTCCCTATGCGCCCCCCCCATTACATTATGTGTGCTAATCATAATGCCCCTTTTTCCCCCTTATCCCTCCCTTTCCACCCACCCTCCCCAGTCCCTTTCCCTTTGGAAACTGTTAGTCCATTCTTGGGTTCTGTGAGTCTGCTGCTGTTTTGTTCCTTCAGTTTTTTCTTTGTTCTTATACTCCACAGATGAGTGAAATCAATTGATACTTGTCTTTCACCGCCTGGCTTATTTCACTGTGCATAATACCCTCTAGCTCCATCCATGTTGTTGCAAATGGTAGGATTTGTTTCTTCTTAAGCTAAATAATATTCCATTGTGTATATGTACCACATCTTGTTTATCCGTTCATCTATTGATGGACACTTAGGTTGCTTCCATTTCTTGGCTATTGTAAATAATACTGCAATAAACATAGGGGTGCATATGTCTTTTTCAAACTGGGCTGCTACATTGTTAGGATAAACTCCTAGGAGTGGAATTCCTGGGTCAAATGGTATTTCTATTTTGAGTTTTTTGAAGAACCTCCATACTGCTTTCCACAATGGTTGAACTAATTTACATTCCCACCAGCAGTGTAGGAGGGTTCCCCTTTCTCCACATCCTCACCAGCATTTGTTGTTGTTTGTCTTTTGAATGTTGGCCATCCTAACTGGTGTGAGGTGACATCTCATTATGGTTTTAATTTGCATTTCTCTGATGGTTAGTGATGTGGAGCATCTTTTCATGTGCCTATTGGCCATCTGAATTTCTTCTTTGGAGAAGTGTCTGTTCAGATCCTATGCCCATTTTTTAATTGGGTTATTTGCTTTCTGTTTGCTGAGGTGCATGAGTTCTTTATAGATTTTGGATGTCAACCCTTTATCAGATATGCCATTCATTAATATATTCTCCCATAGTGTAGGATGCCTTTTTGTTCTATTGATGATGTCCTTTGCTGTACAGAAGCTTTTCAACTTGATATAGTCCCACTTGTTCATTTTTACTTTTGTTTCCCTTGCCTGTGGAGATATGTTCATGAAGAAGTTGCTCATGAGTATGTCCAAGAGATTTTTGCCTGTATTTTTTTCTAAGAATTTTTTGGTTTCATGACTTACATTCAGGTCTTTGATCCATTTCAAGTTTACTTTTGTGTATGGGGTTAGACGATGATCCAGTTTTATTCTCTTGCATGTAGCTGTCCAGTTTTGCCAACACCAGCTGTTGAAGAGGCTGTCATTTCCCCACTGTATATCTATGGCTCCTTTATTGTATATTAATTGACCATATATGCTTGGGTTAATATCTGGACTCTCTATTCTGTTCCACCTGTCTATGGGTCTGTTCTTGTGCCAGTACCAAATTGTCTTGATTACTATGGCTTTACAGTAGTGCTTGAAGTTGGGAGGTGAGATCCCCCCTGCTTTATTCTTCCTTCTCAGGATTGCTTTGGCTATTTGGGGTCTTTTGTGGTTTCATATGAATTTTAGAACTATTTGTTTCAGTTCGTTGAAGAATGCTGTTGATATTTTGATAGAGACTGCATTGAATCTGTAGATTGCTTTAGGCAGGATGGCCATTTTGACAATATTAATTCTTCCTACCCAAGATCATGGGATGAATTTCCATTTGTTAGTGTCCTCTTTAATTTCTCTTAAGAGTGTTTTGTAGTTTTCAGGGTAT
Source organism: Manis javanica (assembly GCF_040802235.1). Lineage (NCBI taxonomy): Eukaryota > Metazoa > Chordata > Mammalia > Pholidota > Manidae > Manis > Manis javanica. The sequence continues at coordinate 143,908,160 of NC_133158.1, forward strand.
AGGTCTTTCACTTCCTTGACTAGGTTTTTTCCTAGGTATTTTTTTTTTGATGCAATTGTGAATGAAATTGTTTTCCTGATTACTCTCTCTGCTAGTTCATCGTTAGTGTGTAGGAATGCAAAAGATTTCTGTGTATTAATTTTGTGTCCTGCAACTTTGCTGAATTCATATAAATTAGTTCTAGTAGTTTTGGAGTGGATTCTTTAGGGTTTTTATGTATAGTATCATGTCATCTGCAAACAGTGACAGTTTGACTTCTTCCTTACCAGTCTGGATGCCTTTTATTTCTTTGTTTTGTGTGATTGCCATGGCTAGGATCTCCAGCAATAAAAGTACGGAGAGTGGGCATCCTTGTCTTGTTCCCAATCTTAGGTGAAAAGGTTTCAGCTTCTTGCTGTTAAGTATGATGTTGGCTGTGGGTTTGTCATATATGGCCTTTATTGTGTTGAGGTACTTGCCCTCTATATCCATTCTGTTGAGAGTTTTTATCATGAATGGATGTTGAATTTTGTCAAATGCTTTTTCAGCATCTATGGAGATGATCATGTGGTTTTTGTCCTTCTTTTTGTTGATGTGGTGGATGATGTTGATGTATTTTCTAATGTTGTACCATCTTTGCATCCCTGGGATGAATCCCACTTGATTATGGTGTATGATCCTCTTGATGTATTTTTGAAATTGGTTTGCTAATATTTTGTTGAGTATTTTTGCATCTATGTTCATCAGGGATATTAGTCTATAGTTTTCTTTTTTTGTGGTGTCTTTGCCTGGTTTTGGTATTAGAGTAATGCTGGCTTCATAGAATGAGTTTGGAAGTATTCCCTCCTCTTCTATTTTTTGGAAAACTTTAAGGAGAATGGGTATTATGTCTTCTCTAAATGTGTGATAAAATTCAGCAGTGAATCCATCTGGCCTGGGAGTTTTGTTTTTGGGTAGTTTTTAAATTACCAATTCAATTTCATTGCTGGTTATTGGTCTGTTTAGATTTTGTGTTTCTTCCTTAGTCAGTCTTGGAAGGTTGTATTTTTCTAGAAAGCTGTCCACTTCTTCTAGGTTATCCAGTTTCTTAGCATATAGATTTTTATAGTATTCTCTAATAACTCTTTGTATTACTGTGGTGTCTGTTGTGATTTTACCTTTCTGATTCTGTTTATGTGTGTAGATTCTCTTTTTCTCTTAGTAAGTCTGGCTAGGGGTTTATCTATTTTGTTTTTTTTTTCTCAGCTCTTGGTTTCATTGATTTTTTTCTGTTGTTTTATTCTTTGCAATTTTATTTATTTCTTCTCTGATCTTTATTATGTTCCTCCCTCTGCTGACGTTGGGCCTCATTTGTTCTTTATCCATTTTCAATAATTGTGAATTTAAACTATTCATTTGGTATTGTTCTTTCTTCTTTATATAGGCCTGGATTGCTATATACTTTCCTCTTAGAACTGCCTTTGCTGCATCCCACAGTAGTTGGGGCATTGTGCTGTTTTCATTTGTCTCCATATATTGCTTGATCTCTGTTTTAATTTGGCCATTGATCTGTTCATTATTTAGGAGCATGTTAAGCCTTCATGTCTTTGTGAGGCTTTTTGTTTTCTTTGTACAATTTATTTCTAGTTTTATACCTTTGTGATCTGAGAAGTTAGTTGGCAGAAATTCAATCTTTTTGAATTTACTGAGGCTCTTTTTGTGGCCTAGTATGTGGTCTATTCTGAAAAATGTCCATGTACACTTGAGAAGAATGTGTATCCTACTGCTTTGGGGTGTAGTTGTCTGTCAGGTCCATCTGTTCTAATGTGTTGTTTAATGCCTCTGTGTCCTTATTTATTTTCTATCTGGTTGATCTGTCCTTTGGAGTGAGTGGTGTGTTGAAGTCTCCTAAAATGAATGCATTGCATTCTTTTTCCTCCTTTAATTCTGTAAGTATTTGTTTCACATCAGTGCTTCTGTGTTGGGTGCATAGATATTTATAATGGTTATATCCTCTTGTTGGACTGACCCCTTTACTTTATCATTATGTAACGTCCTTCTTTGTCTCTTGTTACTTTCTTTGTTTTGAAGTCTATTTTGTCTGATACAAGTAATGCAGCACCTGCTTTTTTCTCTCTATTGTTTGCATGAAATATCATTTTCCATCCCTTCACTTTCAGTCTGTGTATGTCTTTGGGTTTGAGGTGAGTCTCTTGTAAGCAGCATATAGATGGGTCTTTCTTTCTTATCCATTCTATTACTCTGTGTCATTTGATTGGTGCATTCAGTCCATTTACCTTTAGGGTGATTATTGATAGATTTGTACTTATTGCTATTGTAGGCTTTGGATTCATGGTTACCAAAGGTTCAATGGTAGCTTCTTTACTATCTAACCATTTAACTTTAACTCACTTATGCTATTATAAACACAGTCTGATGATTGTTTATTTCTCTCCCTTCTTATTCCTCTTCTTCAACTCTTTATATGTTAGGTGTTTTATTCTGTACTCTTTTGTGTTTTCCTTGACTGCTTTTGTGGATAGCTGATTTCATTTTTTGCCTTTAGTATTTGGTTGGTCTGCTTTCTTTGCTGTGTTTTTATTTTCTCTGGTAACATCTATTTAGCCTTAGGAGCCATCTAGAGCAGTCCCTTTAAAATACACTGTAGAGGTGGTTTGTGGGAGGTAAATTCCTTCAACTTTTGCTTATCTGGAATTGTTTAATCCCTCCTTCAAATTTAAATGATAATCTTGATGGATACAGTATTCTTCGCTCAAGGCCCTTCTGTTTCATTGCATTAAATATATCATGCCCTTCTCTTCTGGCCTGTAAGGTTTCTGTTGAGAAGTCTGATGATAGCTTGATGGGTTTTCCTTTGTAGGTGATCTTTTATCTCTCTCTGGCTGCTTTTAATACCCTATCCTTGTCTGTGATCTTTGCCATTTTAATTATTATATGTCTTGGTGTTGTTCTTTTTGGGTCCCCTGTGTTGGGAGATCTGTGGGTTTCCATGGTCTGAGAGACTATTTCCTTCCACAGCTTGGGGAAGTTTCCTGGAATTATTTCTTCAAGACACTTTCTATTCCTTTTCCTCTCTCTTCTTCTTCTGGTACCCCTATAATGTGAATATTGTTCAGTTTGGATTGGTCACACAATTCTCTTTATTATCTTTCATTCCTAGAAATCCTTTTATCTCTCTCTGCCTCAGCTTCTCTGTATTGCTGTTCTCTGATTTCTATTCCATTAACAGTCTCTTGCACCTCATCCAGTCTGCTCTTAAGTCCTTCCATTGTTTGTTTCATTTCTATTATCTCCCTCCGGAATTCATCCCTTTGCTCTTGCACATTTCTCTTCAGCCCCATCAGCATGGTTATGACTTTTATTTTGAATTCTTTTTCAGGAAGATTGGTTATGTCAGTCTCACCAGGCCCTCTCTCTGGCATTTGAGTGATTTTGGACTGGACCAAGTTATTCTGCCTTTTCATGGTGATAGAAGTAATCACCAGCAAGTGGCATGTGTGTCAGCTGCTAGAACAAAGTCCCTTCTTGCTTGCTGGTTGCCTTGCCCTTCTCCACTGCTTGTGCCGGTTAACTGCACACAGGGAGTATCCTCTGGGTTAATCCCCTGAGCTGCTGTGGGAGGGGCAGCCCTCAGGATAGCCTAGTGCATTGGTGGGGATCGCAGTTGAGCTGCGTGTGTTTTTCTGTGAGAACGGCACCCCTTCATGCCTTCTGGACTTTCTGATGGCTTCCTCTGTCTGTGCCAAGCACCTGCACACTGGGGGAGCCTCTGGCTCTGGCCCAGTTAGCCGTGCACTGGGAGAAGACTCTGTGTGGTTGCTGTGGGTGGGGCTGCTCCCTGGCTAGTCCACAGCAATGGCAGGTCAGCTGGTTTGCTTGCAGTGCCATCAGCAGGGAATGAACGGCAGGCTGCTTATCACTGTGAGGGGCTTCAGAGCTGCATTGCCACCCAGGGGTTTAGGGTACTTGAAGTTTCTTACAATTCCCAGCCTGCTGGGCTGAATGTGATGGAACGATTTTGTCCACCCGTTAAACCGCTGTCCCTTTTAGACTTTTAAAGTGCCAGCTTTTCTTTTGCCCCAGGGCAGCTGGCTGTGGGGACCTATTCATAGTCTCAGTCTCAGATTTTACTTTTCCATTTCTCTAATATCCAGTACACCATGCGGTGTGTGTCTGTGCTCCCAGTGCAGATTACTAGGGCTGGTTATTTAGCAGTCCTGCACTTTCACTCCCTCTCCACTCTAATTCTTTTCTCCCACCTGTGAGCTGGGGTTGGGGGAGTGCGTGGGTCCCACTGGGTCACGGCTTTATATCTTACCCTTTTTGTGGGATGCTGAGTTCTTCAGATGTAGATATAGCCTGGCTGTTGTACTGTATCTTCTGGTCTTTTAGGAATAGTTGTATTTGTTGTGTTTTTGAAATATATATGGATTTGAGAGGAGATTTCTGCTGCCCTACTCATACTGCCTTCTTGAGAAAATCCCCATCTATTTTTTATGTCAAACATAAGAAATCTTTTCATCACAGTTCTTGCCTTTCCACAGTCCATTATCTCATTTATCTTTACTTTCTTTTTGGCTGAAAGCACAAAGTCTGGTATGAGGGAGATCTAATGAATTTGTATGGCATTACTTCATACACACATGAAAAAAATATATATGCAGATGTTTTTTTAAAAATCGAACAGATGAATTAGTCAGAAATTACTTAAAATTGTTCCATGTAGGGAGAGGGAGCCAGTGGAGAGGAAGGAAGAGGGACGGGAATAGGATTTCTTTAAGTATGCCTTTTCTAATGTTTTAACTTTTGAACTTCCTAAATGTTTAACATATTCAAAATACAAACTTAAGGGCATAATAAACAAACCCTAAGATTAAATAAAAACAGAAGCAAATTAATCTAATTGTATATCAAACTGATAAGTTGGGGAAAAAAATTAATTCAATTAAGTTTTGAGCACAGCACTCTGCATTTTCTTAGTGGAGTACATTCCAAGAACAAGAAGAAATTTTGGCAAAGAAATTTTGGACTTGACGGTAGATTTGTGGTTACTACGGTATTGGTGATATAATTTTGAAAAAATCTTGTGTTAGTGTGTAGATCAAGTTAATGAACATATTAATGCTTTTATGAGCCAGAATTTTCACTATGAGTAAAGAGAGACACACAAACAGAGTGGGGGAAGGCTAGGGTATTGGATGTGAATGGGAGGTATTGAAAAACTGTGTGTGTGTGTGTGTGTGTGTGTGTGTGTGTGTGTGTGTGTGTGTGTGTGTATGTGTGTGTCCTGGTAAGTATACTGACAAACCTAGAAACCAGGACATACACTTGTAGAAATGAGCACATTAGAGCTCAGGTCTTGGTTTCCGAATACCATTTCCCACTAAAAAGAAACAAGGTTCTTTGGAAAAATGGTCCATTCAATGTGGGGGCAGGAAAATTCTGCTGTGTCAGAAAGTAAGAAAATGCTCAAAGACTAATGGGGTCATGTCAAAAAGCACAGGTTGAAGGGAGCCCCATAGGCCACAACTGACATTATGAGCATCCAAAAGAATGATGGCAGTAACGGAATGATAGCATATTGAATACGAGAATTTTTGAGGGTATAATGATAGTAAATAAATAAGGGAGAGAAAGGGGAAAGAAAGGGAGAGCTTTTCTTCACAGTAGAATGCCAGCTAATAAATGAAAAACATATGAGTTATAAAGTCATTTTGCAAACTCTGATTTAATAATTTTGTGAAGGGTGTTAGGAAACAAAATATTCACATGGTCTCATGGTATCACCACAGATTACTTATTAATTCCAAAGGGGAAAGTATCTTTATGAAAGATCTGGCCAAAACCTTAACCAAATCATCAAACTTAATACCATGAATAGTGAATGGTCCAGCATAATCCAGCCTTATGTTCTTCCTGATATGATACAATAAGAACTACACAATGTTATCTGCTGAATATTTTTGTCAAAAATGTTTAATTTGAATCAAATCCTAAAGAGGCAATCAAACTAACCCAGAAGGCAAGATCTTCTACAACACAACTGGATTTTTCAAGAAAATCAATGTCTTCAAAGGCAAAAGTGGGACAGGGGAGTCTTCTAAAATAAAAGAAACAAAAATGACATGGCAGTTAAAAAGGCACCTATAAAATCTTTTAGAAGACAATGGAAGAAATTTGAATAACGACTGTGTATTAGACATACTATTGAATTAAAATTAATTTTCTGGGAGGAGGAGAAATGGGAACGTGTTCAATGAGTATAGTTTCAGTTTTGAGAGATGAAAAATTTCTGGAGATTACTTGTACAAGGTGCGTATACTTAACACTACTGAAATATATACTTAGAAATGGTTAAGATGGTAAATTTTATGTGTTTTTTTTTACCATAGTTAAAAATTTTTCAAACCCTTAAAAAGTAGTTTTCTGAAGTATGATGATGTTATTTTGGTTCTATAGAAAAATGTCCTGTGTAAGGAGATGCATGTTGAAGTATTTAGGGATGAAATGACAGGCTAGCTGCAACTTAATTTCAAGTGGTTCAGCAGGAAAAATAAGTGTGTGAGCTATGTTAAAAGAAGGATGAGGAAGCAGCCAAATATTAACAAATGTTGAATCTAGATGCTGAGTATACAAATGTTCATTGTTCTCTTCTGTCCTCTTTTCTATACATTGAAAAGTCCAGCTAAAATTTTGAAAAAAAAATCCCCTTTTCTGAAAACTGTATCCTTTTTAATTTGTATTTCTTTCATGAGTCAGGTTAGACATTTTTCCTTGTGGTGATATACTAATTGCTATTTTAATTATGTGACTGGTCTGATATGACTGTTTATTCTTTGGGGTAACCCCATATCAAATACTTTCTTACCTACGTACATGAGCTCTTTGTAAATAGAGATATTAAAACCCCATATCAAATACTTTCTTACCTACGTACATGAGCTCTTTGTAAATAGAGATATTAAAACCCTGAGCTGTATTCCTGCAAATACCTTTTTCTCCAACTGTTTCTCTGTTACTGGAGAGCCTGGGTCTAGTCTGGGTCCTTTCTCCCTGCTCTCTTCCCTGAGGGATCTTACTTTGTTCACAGCTTTATGGGTCATCTATATGCTCACAATTTCCAATTTTAGACCTGTGAAACATGACCTCTCTCATGTATTTCAGTGACACCTCAAGGGCAATGGCCATCTAGTGTCCAGACACTGACTTCTACATACCACTCCTGACTGAAAGGAACCAGGTTTTCTCAGACAAATGGCTAATTCCATGACAGAAGCGGGGAAAGCCCAGATGATCTTGCTGTACCAAAAAGTAAGGAAGGGTGCAAAGGACACTAGAAACCCGTCAAAACGACACAGTACTCATCTTTACGGCACTCCCAATGGTCCATTCTAGGACAATCAGAGCATCAAAATAAATAATGTTAGTAATAGAATCAGGTAGGATCCACGAATTCACATGATATAAATCAGGAAGTGGCTTTTCCTATCAAGGGCCTGGTGATAAGTATTTTAGGCTTAAGGAGCCAGGCAAGCTCTGTCACAACTATTCAACTCTACCACTTAGCACAGAAATGGCCACAGACAATACAGAAATGCATGAGTGGTTGCATTCCAATAAAAGTTGATTTAGAAAAACAAGTAACAGCCTGGATTTGGGGTCATAGTTTGCCTACCTCTGCATCTAAATAAACAAATGAATAAATAAATGGGGAGGAGAGAAAGCTCTTCGTCACAAGAGAATGTCCACTAACAAACAACAGAAGGAATGATGGAGTTAAAAAAAAGCACAATGTGGCAGCCATCCTAGTAATTGTTAATTCAGACAAGAAACATCAATGGATGCTAAAAATGGATGCATGAAAGAAGGACAAGGAATGGATCGCTTATTCAGTTGCAGAGTAGCCCCACATCAAATACTTATTAATCACACAGGTTGAAGATGTATCTGTACACTGGAGAAATCTTTGGACAGTATCTTAATCAAATTATAAATGTTACTAACACAAGTGATGAGGCAAATCAACACCATAAGCCACCTGATAGGCTGCAATAAGCATCACTCCTGTGATATTCCTGCCAAAGATGTATGATTTGGGTCTATATATGAGGACACATTAGACAAATCCAACAGAGGGATACTTTGAGTGAGTCCAAGAGATTTGGAGGCTGAGGGTCACAGTGTGACAGTGGCACATGCTTGGGTGGATAACACGTTGCAGGTAGGCGTGAGATTCCTCACTGAACGACACTGTCCACAGGCTACATGCTGGGGGCTGCTGCCCAGTGTCCTGACCTGCAGGACTATCAACGGGGGTCGACGATCTGGAGGAGAGAATTGAAAAAAAAAAAAGAATGGGGCAAGGGACACAAAGAACGACCAGCAAGACAGGGTGTCTGATCAAGCTGGCACAGTTTATTGTTTGCAGGCTCAATTTATACAGGTTAGCAAGTAAGGGGTGGGTCAGGAGATAATTGGACTTTAGGTGGCGCCGGCGGGGAGGTGTAGAGGGGTGATTGGGTCTTGGTTGGCGCCGGAGGGAACGGAGGACCCAGAAGAGAAGCGGGGAGTTCGCCATTTTGGGGGTGGGGGCCCTTGGGAGGGAGGTTTTAAGGGAGGGGCTTTCCCCTGGGGCAGAGGGTGTTTCTCGATTAACAAAGGACAGAAAAGGCACATGCTGTGAGGTAGCCTAACCACTAGCTCTAACCTAGGAGTTCACTAAATTCACTTCTTGGCAATAGGGGAAAACTTGTTTCTAACACGTGGATGGGTTCATTGTTGCTGACTTTACAGGAAAGATTTTACTCAAACGTTGCTGTTGTCTTAAGGCTTTTGTGACCTAATCTGCCTAAAGGCCCGCAGATTTGCTCCCAACATCTCCCCCGTTTTTCTTATATTGGAACAGCAAGCCTAGCTCTGGCTGGGTCAAGGCCTGTGCCTGTCTTAGGTTGTATGGCTGAAGGAAATCCTTCCCGTCATGGGGCTATAGTCTTCTAGCGACTATACCCTGTCTTAGGTTGGTATTCCCTATACAACCATATCTTACCCGTCATTGGCTACCAGTCTTGACTTGATTTGTTGTAAGAATTGATTTTTTTCAGTGAGAATTCTGTAAAGCTGAGCACTCCAAAAAAGGGGGGGGTACAGGGGTCTGATCCTCAGTGGGTACCTGGCATATGGGTACCTGGCGTGCGAGGAGAACTCCTTTAGTCTTACAGACTGTGCTGAAGAGAAGGGAGTTGCTTGATTACGCACGAAATGTCCTTATTTTTTGAGGAGAGGAAGATGCTGGACACAAACCTCTATGCAATCAGACATGTCCCTCAAGGCAGGTTTTTCGCTGCCGTTACCCTGGGTACTCAGCCAGCTTACTCAAGGACTCTTAGAAGAGTCATACTGACGTTCATATCTGCTGGAGGAGGGAGCGTCCTCATGATCGCTATCACGAGCAAGTCTGTGATAGTGGACTTGAATAGGCTTGCCAACAAGGGTGTCTATTTGCTTTTTTACAAGGCTCGTCAAATGCTTAAGAGTCCAAGGGCTGAAAGACAAGAGCAATATTAATCCTATGAGGGGGCCTAAGAGAGAGGGCAAAAGTGTAGTGAGCCATGGAGAGGTAGAGAACCAATTTTTATACCAACTTTCACTCTGCTCTCTTTCTATTCTTCTTTTCTCTAACCCTTCTCTGACCCTTCTCATACTATCTCTAACAACCCCTGTTTTGTCAGCATAGAAACAACACTCTTCTTTTAGGGTGGCACAAAGCCCGCCTTGCTGCAGAAAGAGCAGATCTAGCCCCCTGCGGTTTTGGAGAACTACTTCAGCGAGGGACGAGATCAAATCTGTCGGGTCAGAGATTCCTTTTTGCAATTCTTGGATATCTTGGTCTATAGTGGCACTGAGTTTGTGATAGCAAGAGTTAGAAAGAACTAGGGAAGAGATGCCTGTACTGGCACCTACAGCCCCTAGGCCAAGCAAAACAGCAATAGTAACAGCAGTAATGGGTTCTCGGCAGGAGCGTTTAGGGAGGGAAGGGTCTGAAGATTGTTCCCAGATATGGAAGAACTCGTCAGACCGGTAGTAAATAAGCCTGGGTATAACTTTTACAAGAACACAAAATCCATGTTCTTGTAATACGGGGTTGTAGACACAGGGGGTGAGTCCATCTAAGCAGGCCCACCAAGCGTCATTGGGGGGAACAATATATTGGGGTCTCCGTTCAATGGGGAAGATTTCTCGACAGAGGTGGGTGTACTCATGAGGGATCATTTGAGGAATGTTAGTTATACAAGTCCCGTTACCGACCACTTGGACTAAGGTTAGGCCTTCCCAACTAGCGCGTTCCCAACAACAGTTGTGAGTATCATTGGAGGTGGAGAAATTGCCAGGGATGGCAACGCCTTCATAGAAGGCGGGGGAGGAGAGATAACATAACCAACATTCGGCGGTAAGCTCAGGGGTGGTGGAATTAATACTAAGAAAGGTTTGATTTATGAGGGTGAAGACAAGGTTTTTAGAACTCGCAGGAGCAGGCACTGGCGGTGTAGGGGAGGGTTTAAGACTACTAGTTGTGAAGCTATGTTTAGGTGAGAGGGTGGAGAGCTTTGGTGAGGGAGGGTGCTTCCCACCTAGGACTGTATTTGGGCCTATGGCAACAGAAGGGGTGGCAGGGAGCTCTTTAAGGAGTTTAATAGTAAAGGTGATGCCTTCATCATAATGGTCTTTATATAAATGAAGGCCCCAAGTGTATCCTTGTGCCCAGTTTGAGGCTTGTATCCCTTTTTCAGTGAGTGTGATAGAGAGAGGATCGCACCAACCTTTGGCCCTATTTTCAGGTTTGCACTTGGGGAGTATTTCAGGGTATTTATGCCCCTCAAAAGGGTTGTGGGAATAATTGGCTTTGACAGTGATAAAGTCCTAGGAAGAAGAGGGCTTCCAGTAAGTATCTCCTGTAGTCTCACCCCCATGATGCACAATAATAATCTGTCTTGCCTCCGCATTTATGAAGGAGGTGATGGGGCCGGTGTTGCCCAGGGCAAACATAAAAGGGATATGACCTAAGAACTGACCGGCGCCCCAGTTCAGAGCACCCAGGGTAGGTGAGACCTGCACGAGGGATAAAAGGTGCTTCACTCTGCTCGAAGAGATGTTCTACTCCCCAAGGGGCTCCTGCACCAAGGGCCAGCTTACAGAGATCGGGCTGTAGAATGTTTGGCCACCAGACGTCTGGTGAGGTTTGAGAGTGGGACCAAACAACGTCTCCTCTTTCAGACAGCACTAGCCAGGTGTAGTTCCAGGGGAAATGCCGGGACTTCGCGGGTGGTGGTGCTGGCTGATGACTCAGAACTGTAGTCGTGATCAGGAGAATGAGGATTGTTGGCGACTACATCTGCAATGGAAGGAGAATTTGTCTCAGGCGGAGAGGGAGACTCCCGTCTGGACAGTGGTGAGTTAGCAGTTTTAACTAGTCTCTCAGGGAGCCATCGATGCTCAGAGTTTTGCTGGTCATAAATGCAGACGGACCCTCTGCCCCAGATTATAACAGGATCAGGACCTTTCCATGCGAAGGTCAGTGGATCTTTCCATTTTACTAATGCTTGAAGCTCATTGGTTTTTGGGTGCCATAACCGATCAGCAGCTGAGCGTCCGTGGGAGTCGAGCGTCAAGAAATTAATGACAAACAAGGCATGGCTAAGTTGGTTATGGGGGCTGATAGTCGTATACATGAGGGGATTGTTCTTGAGGCGGGAGAGCGTGTTTTTAAGTGTTTGATGAGCTCGCTCTACAATTCCTTGCCCTTGGGGATTATATGGGATGCCTGTGATATGTTTTATCTGGAAGTCAGAACAGAAGTGCTGGAATTTAGCTCCTGTGTAACCTGGCCCATTGTCGGTTTTTATAATCTTTGGCTTGCCTAGCACTGTAAAACAGTGCAAGGTGTGGGTAATGACATCTTTAGAAGCCTCTCCGGTAAGGGGCGATGCAAAAATAAAACCACTAAAGGTATCTATAGTAACATGAAGATATTTCATTTTTTTAAAGGGGGTGAAATGAGTGACACCCATTTGCCAAATTTCATTCGCGATCAGTCCCCGAGGGTTCACTCCTAAATGAGGAACAGGAAGATGTGGAGCACAGTCATTACATCTTTTGACAATTTCTCGTCTCTGGTAATTTTGAACATGAGCCGCAAAGTATTTGCTGGAAGGTGGTGGAGGGAGTGAGCATGCTGAGCTTGAGTTAGGGGTACACTGCTAAAGGTTGGTGCTATTAAGGGAAGAGTACAGGTGGCTTGGTCAGCAAGGGCATTGCCTGCTGAAAGAGGGCCAGGGAGTCCTGTGTGAGCTCGCAAATGGCCAATAAAAAAGGTTTTGGAGCATCAGACTATGAGATATTGAATTTGTTTGAACAGATCTGCAGCGTTAGATGAAGGTTTAATAAAGGGAGTGGTTTCTAGGAGAGGTACTGAGTGGGCTATATAAGAGCTGTCTGTATAAAGATTGAAAGGGGTATTAGGGAGTGATTGGAACACTTGAAGAACTGCATAAAGTTCAACAAGTTGGGCAGATGAAAAGGAAGTGGACAGGGAAACAGGGGTTTTACCTTGAATAACATATGCTGCTTGCCCTGTTGCTGAGCATCTGTAAAGATAAGGAGGGCTTCTTGCAAAGGAGAGGGGGAGGTAACTTTGGGAAAAACTAGGGGATGCAGTCTGCTAAATTGAATCAAAGGGTCAGTGGGATAATGATTATCTATGGTCCCAGCAAAGGAGGCACAGGCGATACCCCAGTCATTATTGGTTTGTAGCAACCAATCTATCTGCTCTGTAGTATACGGGACTACAATGATATCAGGATCTTTACCAAAATACTGTCTGCTTAATTTTCTCCCTTTTATGATAACAGAGGCAGTTAGGGAAAAGTAAGGTGTTATGACTTTTATAGGTTTGTTGGAGAGGTAGACCCAAAGAAGAGGCTTGCCTCGTTGTCCAGGGGTCTTGGCTGACTGCCAAAAAACTCCTACTGGAGCATGGGTGGTGGCACAAGTGATAAGATATAAAGGAGAAGAGTAGTCAATCTGGAAAGAGGTTTGTAGAGAAATAGCTTGATTTATCTGTTCTATAGCAGCAACTGCTAAGGGCGTTAGGGTGCGGGGGGAGAGGGGATGTGAGTCGCCTGCTAGTAAATTGTTTAAGGGAGTTAAGCTTTCGGGGGGAAGTTTCAGGTATGGCCTTAAAAACTGTAGGTTGCCTAGCAATTTTTGAAAATCGTGCAGCGTTTTGAGAGAGGAATTTTTTTTTTTAACAATTTGATTTTTTTTTTGAGAGGGCATCTCTCATATTTATTGATCAAATGGTTGTTAACAACAATAAAATTCAGTATAAGGGGGGTCAATGCTCAATGTACAATCATTAATCCATCTCAAGCCTAATTCTCATCAGTCTCCAATCTTCTGAAGCATAACAAACAAGTTCTTACATGGTGAACGAATTCTTACATAGTGAATAAATTCTTACATGGTGAACAGTACAAGGGCATTCATCACAGAAACTTTCGGTTTTGATCACGCATTATGAACTATAAACAATCAGGTCAAATATGAATATTCGTTTGATTTTTATACTTGATTTATATGTTGATCCCACATTTCTCCCTTTATTATTATTATTATTTTTATTTTTATTAAAATGCTGAAGTGGTAGGTAGATGCAAGATAAAGGTAGAAAACATAGTTTAGTGCTGTAAGAGGGCAAATGTAGATGATCAGGTGTGTGCCTATGGACTAAGTATTAATCCAAGCTAGACAAGGGCAGCAGAACATGAGAGAGGAAGTTTGGAGCTCTATTTTGGGTGTGAAAATCCTGTGAGCCTGGAGGCTATAGCCTAGGTAAGTATAGGGTTCGGAAAATTGAATTTTATTGGGAGCAATTTTTAAATGAGAGGCCTCTAGGGTTTCTATAAGGTGTTGAAAACAGGCAATGCCTTGGGCTTCATCAGGAGAAGCAATAAGGATGTCATCCATATAATGAAGGAAGTAAATATGAGGCCATTGTCTCCTGATGGGGACTAGAACTCGAGCTATGAATTTTTGGGCTAGGGTAGGGCTATTCGCCATACCTTGGGGAAGAACTGCGCCATTGATACCTAGGCATTGGTTTGTTAAAGTTGATTTGGGGAAGGCTAAAGGCAAAATGAACACAATCATCAGGATGGAGAGGGATAATAAAGAAGCAGTCTTGCAGGTCTATAACAATTTTATAATAGTTTATGGGTATGGCTGCGGGGGACGGGAGACCGGGCTGCAGAGCACCCATAGGTACCATAACTTTATTAATGACTCGAAGGTCTTGCAGGAGCCTCCATTTGCCTGATTTTTTTGCAATGACAAAGATGGGGGTATTCCAGGGGGAATTGGAAGGTTCAATATGACCTGCTGCCCGCTGTTCCTGTAAGCTGTGTGGCTGCATGTAATTTTTCTGTCTTCAGAGGCCACTGATCAACCCAGACAGGCTCGGTTGTTTTCCATGTTATTTTATCAGCATACTGCTGGGGTACAGGTATGATTGTGGCCTCTAGGAGAAAGGGAATCCTAGTCCCCTTTTTTGAGTATTTGATACGATGGTCACAGGAGTTTTAATGCCTTGTGCATTCTTTCCTAACCCTTGGCCTGGCAAGTAGCCTTGTGTCAGCATCTGCCTGGTCACTAATTCATTTGGCTACACATAATAATATTCATTTGAGAGAGAATGTCTCATCCCCATAAATTGACTGGAAGCTTAGGAATTACAAAGGGAATAACTGTCCCTGAATTCCCTTCTTGGTCTGACCAATGAATAGACTGGGAACTAACTTGAGGGTTTTGAGACTGCCTGATTCCTTGTAGGTGGGTAGTGGAGTCTGTAAGGGGCCAGGAAGAGGGCCACTGTTCTTTAGCAATAACAGTGGCATCTGCTCCTGAATCTAGGAGGCCTTGAAAGGCTTTCCCATTTAGGGACAGAGTTAACATGGGGCGGGCGCGCATGATTTGTTGAGCCCAATAGATGTCTGTGGTGCCGATGTCGCCTGTTTCATGGTGCTCTTTAAGGCACTTGTTAGAGGAAGGGATAAGGGGTAAGAGGAGAAGTTGGGCAAGAGTAGTTTTTGCTGGAATGTATAGGGGGCCCTTAAGCTTGGAGGCTAAGATTTGGATATCTCACTTGAAATCTGGGTCAATCACTCCAGGGGGTATTTGAAGCCCTTTTAGGGAGGCTGAAGCGCGTCCCAGAATTAAGTCAAAGGTGTTAGGGGGGAGGGATCCTCGGATGCCTGTCTGCAAAAGCTTTGCCCCTTCTCCTGGAGTTAATATTGTGCTGGTGGTGGAACAGAGGTCCAATCCTGGGCTGTTTTTTGTGGCTCTCCAGAGGTCTGAGATTGACTTTGGGTTACTGTCTGACATTGGTTTTGGGTTGCTGTTGAGGGGATGAACCCAATTGCCCCGGGGTTCATCTTTTGCAGGGGGGCCGGCGGCTGCCCCCTGAAGGGGTTTCCCTGGTTCTTAACAGGGAGGGGCAGACCTTGAATATCGGTTTTTGACCAACAGTCTCTGGCCCAGTGATATCCTTTTTGACATTTGGGACAAGGGGTAGAGGAGGGGAATGGATTAGTTGATTTAGGGGCATTGCCTGAACCACTAGAGAGGGGCAGATTAAAGCTAGAATTGGGGGGTCGAGGGTCTCAAGGCAGTCGGCAATCTTTGGCAAAATGACCAGGCTGCTTGCAATTAAAGCAAGTTTTTTGTGTTGAGCTAATGCCTGCCCTTTGCAAGGCAACTCCAATAGCCAGTCCAATGGCATGACTAGTTCCGGCACCTGCACAGAGGCACACAAAGTTGGATACTGATTCTTTACGATGATGTCGAAGCAGGTCCTGGCAGACTGGATTGGCATTTTCAAAAGCTAGCTGCTTGATAAAAGGGTTATCAGGCTCTTGGATTCCGAACATGCATTCGGCAGCCTCCGTAAGACGGCTGACAAAGGAGCTGTAGGGTTCATCTGTTTCTTGACATATCTTAGTAAGAGTGGCAGTAGCAGCTCCTTTAGGGGGTAACTTTTTCCAAGCTCCGAGGCCAGGTTGTCTAACTTGAGCTAGAAGGCCTGTGGGAAAGCGTGCTTGGGCTGCTAGAGTGTTATAAGGAGCTTCACCTAGAATTCCTTTTGCTGTCCAGTCCCGGGAACTGAGTCGAGTAAAATTTTTACTTTCAATTTCCTTTGTGAATTCAGCAAGCTCGGCTTTCCAGAGAACAAAGTCTCCTCTGCTTAAGGCTGCAAGAGCAAGCTGATGGAATGCATTTGGGGTAAGCCAATCATTAGTGATAGATTCTAGCAGAGCTAGCGTAAACTGGGCCACAGGCCTGTAATTGGAAACAGCTGACTTGAGCTTTTCCAAAGCTCGAATATCTAGAGGTGAAAAAGATGTTGCGGGAGGCCCGTCATTAGGATGCGGGCCCCCATTAACTCGGTCCTCGGGGCCATCGTCTAAATTGCGGTCATCATGCCACAAATCTCTTTTAGTTCCAACCCCAGGAGCAGTACTCACGGGATGTTCCTCATCTATATCAGGGTCACCACTTTCTTCTTCAGGGTTATCGGGGTCAGATAATATAGGGGAGGGGCTCCGGGGGATAGAAACTCCACTCCGTAGGGAGACAGGGAAAGTTAAGACAGGGTTGGATGTTTTCTTCTGGTTTTGCCCAAGTGATTTTGAGGGGGGGGGGAAACACTCTTAGGAGGGGGTTTTGGGATGTAGGTTATGTGAGTCAATTTGGAGAGCTCTTGATCTAAATCACGAATGGTCTGCAGGAGTTGAATCTGCTCTTTTCTGTTTTTGACCATGTGCCTGAGGACTGAGAGGTCATCTGTCATATGCAGACGCTCGCGGGAGAGAGTTGATGAGACAGGAAACACTTGGTCAAGAACAGGGAAATGATAAGGTGGCGGTGGGAGGAAGGGAGGCAGGCTTACAGTTGGGGGGCGGGGCGTGGTGGCAGGAACAATAGCAGGGCCTTTAGATGGCCAGTCAGGATTATTATGGCGCGCTGCCCCTTCCTCTAGAGTGGCCTCATCAGCGGGACTAAGGGGCTCATCAGGGTTTAGGTCGATGAGAGTAGGGTAAATACTTGGGGGAGGAATAACAGGATCGGCAGAATTATCAAGGGAAGGGGACGGAGAAAGAGACTCAATTGTTGGCAAGGGCGGGAGCTCGTTTGTGTCCTGGGAGGGGTTTGTAGCGGGATCTGAAGGGTGTGTTTTAAAAGAAGGGGAAGCTGGCCGGGAGGCTTCGGAAGAGGGACGAGAATGGGATTTCAAGGTTTTTTCTCCCTCAATAACCACTTTCTGTAAATTGGGCCATTCGTGATGAACGCGCAGGATATCATTAATGAGATTCCAATAGCTAAATGCTGACACAGGTACTTTTCCTGGACCAAAAACTCTGTAATAGTCTTGAAGGCAATCGCCCACGCATTGCCATTTCTTTTCACTAATGATCCCTCCTTGAGGGAGCCAAGGACAGACATCTTCTAGAAAGACAAAAAAAACGTTTCAAATCTTTTTTCTTAACCCTTGTTCCTTGTGTCCTGAGGGACTCCTTGAGTCCAGCTATAAATAATTCTCCTCGGGAGGATTCTTGCCCCATAATCACTTTACTTACCGTCCTACTTCGTCGCCGGGGAAATACACATGAGTCTGTCTCACGCCGGGTTCAGAACGTGGCGACTCAGGCGAGGGTCTTGCTGCAGACACCTCCTTTCATGAGTGGGGTGGGGTGGGGTGGGGTGGGGTGGGCCCACCCGTGGGCCCACCCCACCCTCCTGGGGGCGACTTTCCCTCCTCTTCAGTCGATTGGGCCTTCTCACAGACCATCTGAGGCCCCACGTTGGGTGCCAATTGTCCCGACCTGCAGGACTATCAACGGGGGTCGACGACATGGAGGAGAGAATTGGAAAAAAAAAAAAAGAATGGGGCAAGGGACACAAAGAACGACCAGCAAGACAGGGTGTCTGATCAAGCTGGCACAGTTTATTGTTTGCAGGCTCAATTTATACAGGTTAGCAAGTAAGGGGTGGGTCAGGAGATAATTGGACTTCAGGTGGCACCGGCAGGGAGGTGTAGAGGGGTGATTGGGTCTTGGTTGGCGCCGGCGGGAAAGGAGGACCCCGAAGAGAAGCAGGGAGTTCGCCATTTTGGGAGTGGGGGTCCTTGGGAGGGAGGTTTTAAGGGAGGGGCTTTCCCCTGGGGCAGAGGGTGTTTCTTGATTAACAAAGGACAGAAAAGGCACATGCTGTGAGGTAGCCTAACCACTAGCTCTAACCTAGGAGTTCACTAAATGCACTTCTTGGCAATAGGGGAAAACTTGTTTCTAACGCGTGGATGGGTTCATTGTTGCTGACTTTACAGGAAAGATTTTACTCAAACATTGCTGTTGTCTTAAGGCTTTTGTGACCGAATCTGCCTAAAGGCCCACAGATTTGCTCCCAACACTGCCCAGGAGGGGGCAAGGACAAGCAAACTCCCATGGAAAGGGCCTTCTGTGCCCGGGCTATGTCACTCCTCAGCACAGCTGGAGGGTAGAGAGCTCTGAAGGAAGGCAGTGGCTTGGGATCTTTTATATCTACAGAATTTATCTGATTTAAATAGCTAAAATCCTGCTTATCTGGGCTGAGCTGAACACAACTGGATGTACAAAAATTTGAGTTTGGCCTCAGTGGGCTTTTGAGGTTCTAGTCTGCTATGAAGAAATAACCTGAAGACCAACATACAGAGGCCATTGCCGGCTCATTTATGTAACAGACTACAGAATGAGCGACTGCTCTGTAATAATTAAAATGTCAGTGGTGTGAAACTGAAGGGGAGACTGAAAAGTGATTCTGGATTAAAAGTGCCTGACAGAGACATAACAGCTGTGATCCTGGACTGGACTCTCCTGCTGTAATGGACATCACTGGGGCACAGGCCAACTTGAATGAAACTCCCTGGTGCATGAATATTTTGAACTGCTTTGTTCTAGTCAAAATAAAATTACCGAAACAATATAAAAATCACACATATGGGCTCCTCTATTCCTTGGGATCCAGTGTTTAATGTTGGCTTAGTGCAAATGTGCAACCTTAAGCTTGGACTCTGATGGACTAATACTTTGTCAAGATTTGAAATTTGTCATTTTGCTTTATAACTTTCAATTATTTATACATATTGACTGTGAGCCTCTATTTGTTTTTCTGACCCAGGTCCCAAAAATGTTTGCAGCTGTCCTGGACTGGGAATACATGTATTCCAAGGACGTCAGGGAAACACTTCTCATGACTCCCATCCTCTGCCCTTGAAACACAGGACACATGCTGGGAAGTTGGGGTCGCACAACAACTGTTCTTGGAGATGGACAGCGGTCTGGAGGGCAGAAGGATTCAAGTAGCAGAGACATTTCTATCAGAAAAAAATTGAACTTCCTTACAGATGGTATGGATACAATAGATGCTTGTGTGACAGTATTTTCTGGCACATGGAACATGCATTTTCTGGCTTTTCTTTGCATTCCAATATTTGGTCACAAAGGGACTCATAAATTAGGATGGGTTGCAACATTGCCCATAGTAGCTGAGGAGCAGTTTGCAATTTAGTACAAGTCATATT
The DNA here is from genome assembly GCF_040802235.1 of Manis javanica. Lineage (NCBI taxonomy): Eukaryota > Metazoa > Chordata > Mammalia > Pholidota > Manidae > Manis > Manis javanica. The sequence continues at coordinate 143,927,805 of NC_133158.1, forward strand.
ACTCTTAAATTTGTGTACATATATGCATATTTATGTGTATATATGTATATATTTGTATATGTATGTGTGTATATATATAGCTTATATATATAAACTTTAGATCTAAAATATATGAAACATGGCATTGATTCCCTACACTGGCAACCAGATATATGTGAATGACAGCATTGCAGATTATGCTTTTTATAAAAATATTAAATATTTCTCTGGATCTTCAAGAAATCAAATCAAATTTCATTTCATTTAAATATTTTAAAATTGGTATTCTTGACTAATTAATTTGTATGTAGCCTTTTATTTTAATAGATAAGAATAAGTTTTTTGTAATAATATGAAAAATAATTTTGATTTTTTTGTTTTATATTTATATTTTGATGAAACATTCAAATTTTGACTACTTTGAACATACATTATAATTTTTCAATCTGTTAAATCCTTATTGTTGATGGAACATGAATTATGTGGACTCAAGTATAAAACACAGTGATTTTCCTGAAATAAAGGCACAATAAATTCTATGGAATAAACATGTAATAGTTTATGAACCACTTTGCTCTTTATTTTATTCATCCAAATATTGCTGGCACATCAACAAAATATCCAGACTTGTGCAGCAATAATTAGATTCAATTATCTTTGATAGTTTCCTAATTTTTAGTCATATTAAAGCCATAGCTTTACACATATTTTAAAAATTTTGTCATTATGGCATTTTATTTGTCCAAGTAAGCAGATAGAATATATTTTATTTTATAGTTTGTCATTTGAATTATAAATTCTAATTATTTAGGCAGTGATATATGGGCCTCCATTTATAATATTGATCCATGCTCCACAATTGCTAGGGGCTGGACTGGGTTGGGGAACACTTTGTATTCCACTGACTTCAGAAGAACAACCAATAAAAAAGCATTAGCCCAGTGGAGCAATGCTTTCCTTAGGGCTAAATCTGTGTATGTTCTGTTGTGGTAAATTGGAATTTCTGTCTTTATATTTTCTGAGAAGGTTAAGAAGATCTTTAAGGTATTCAGCTATTAATTAGAAAAGATTTTTGTGATTCTCCCACCAATATAAACTTTAACCATGAACCTATGATGCCCACAAAGCCTGTAAAATAGGTCTGTTATAGAAGATGGTATTTATTAGAATATATTTGTCATGGAACATTGAGTAGCTCACTTGAGCTGTCTACAAACTCTTGACCATTGTGCCAACACCTGAAAAAGAAAGCGTAAGAGGAAGCACTGGTCTGAGGAAGTGGTTAAGGTGAAGTAAATTCATTTTGTCCTTTTTGAGTTTTCAGGACATTTGAAGGCCAGGTGGCAGCCTATCTTGATTTTACAGGGGGTGTCTGAGCTGGAGATTGAGATTAGGATTCCTCTGCATTCAATGGGTGAAGACCAGCGGTTTTTGCAGGGAGAGACTCTACACTGAGTGAAAAGAGGGAGGGCCAAGGCTGGCGCCCTGAGGCCGGCAGAGGAGGCCAAGAAAACAGTCAGCGAAAGAGCAACAGACCCAGGGAAACCGAGTGTTGCAGAAGCCAGAGGAGTTTCGGGAAGGAGAGAGTGATAGATCACTTCAGCTGTTACTGTGTGCCAGGGAGAAGGGGCTGAAAATAAGCCGCTGCAGTGGGTGAGAGGGTGGGGAGGAGAGGGGATGCGAGGGAATGGGAGGGTATGGGGAACGGTAGTTTCAAAGGATTGGTAGGAGCAGAAGCAAGATTGCAAAGGTGTTGAAGGGTGAAAGGTGACGCTAAGTGTTAAATTATCTTTTAAGAGGAGTGACAGTGAAATGGAGGAACATGAGGCAGAAGCCTGAATGGGGAGCACACATAGGGCGGAGTGGCTCCTTTTCCTCTCTGCCCCCTTCCCTTCTCCCTCTCTCCCTCCCTCCCTTCTTAGCGTGAAGAAGCTTTAAGTAAGTTTATAGACTACAGAGTGGAGACTCGGGGGAGAAGAAAGGACGACACACAAGAGGGAACCCAGTTGACCTGAAATTCCGGAAGAGGCAGAAGGGATGAGATCAAGAAGGCTAGAGGTGTTATTTACCTGACAAAGGAAGAAAAATGCCTTCTTCTAAGGCAGGAAGCAGAAGCAGAAAAAATGATTTAAGACATGTTTGTAGATGGAGAGAAGTTCATTCCCCAGGGTGGTTTCCACTTCATGAGAAATGTTAAAAGCTGAAAATGCTGGATGCCGATTTCCTCCAGCCTCCCTTGCAGCCATAGGATATGGGCACAGGTGGTGGCTGCTGCCCATCAGACCACCTACGGCTGCCTCTCTCGGACCCAGGGCCCGCCCCTGCCCCAGCCTTGTGCCTTTTTGGAGAGCCGTACCTGCAGTTTTCTAAGTCCCCCTCTGTTGCCTGACGCTGGGCCGGGCTGGCAGCGCTGTTGGGGCACGGGGTGCCTAGACTCGGGCCGACCAGGGTCCCGTCTCTCTTCTTTGGGGGTGTTCTCCACCTTTCCCTTCACGGCTGTGGTTGGTGAAACTCTGTGGGGAGCGGCGGTTCTACTGTCCGTTGGTGAAGAGTGTCCTCAGGGTCGGTGGCGGGGCGGCAGTGCCGCTCTCAGCAGCTAAGGCAGTGGAACATTCGGACTGAGCGCGGCTCTTAGGGGTGCAGGGCGGGCTTCTTGGGCGTGCAGCCTGTACAGCCCCAAGGCCCCTACACCTGTAAGGGTCCCACACTTGGTTTAATGCTCTGCTGCAGCTGTCTTAAAATTCTTCATGTTGAACAAGGGGCCTGCAAATGGTGGAACTCTTCCCGGGACATTGATGTGACTGAAGATTTGACTGTTGATCTTGACTGAGAGAAATCGAAACCTGGACCCTCAGTCAAATCTAGAGGTTGTCAATTTACCAAATACTAGAGGTGTACCAGTAAACATTTAGCAACCAGCTCTTTGAGTACCAAAAAAGGCCACCTGTTTTGTGGTGTTTGCCAGTTCCCATGGTGTAAAAGCACTACTGCTGAGTTCAAGCTAAAACGTGATGTCATTGAGCATGGAGTGGGGCGAGATGGCCCACAACACTGCTGTGTGGTATTTCTGCCATACAGACAGACACAGGGCATGACCTCAAGAGTACAGATAACAATAAAATGTAGTAAGATAATTAGGAGGTATTTAGTTTTGAATATTGATTAACTTTGTCTTGATGTAATTTATTTAATTTTAAGTATATATAATTTAATTTTTAATAATGACTGTGCTTGGCAACTAGCTTACAAAAATTCCTGGTAATTTTGCACTTGGCTCTCGTGAGCCAGTTCCAGGACACCGCTGCTCACTCCACTTTGAACGAGTTAAGTTTTCAGTTAAGTCAGGCAGAGCTGGTTTCTGCTGCTTGCAAATAAGAACCCTGAGTGACAGGAGCAAGAATTATCAAAGTGTGTGCAGGGGATGGAAAACCAGGGTACTATCTCATTTGTGACAGGAAATAGGTGGCACATCAGGAGGCTGACATCTTGAACCATGAAATCCCATATTTCTTGGCCTGCTTGTGAACCCATGGAGATGGTGAGACAGGGACAGTGGGTGTAGTCAGAGTAGGGTGAGGGCCTCCTGGGAAAAGCAGGGTGGAATATTTACAGTCAGAGCAATGTAACAATGAGCAAAGAAGTCCCATTGAAACTCTGTGCTAAGCATTATGCAAAGTCAAGGTCACACTAGTTTTCTAGGGAAAGATACCTATGAATATAGACATCTTCAATGAGATTAGTTAAAGGTCAAAAGGCCAGAAGCAACTTGGCCTGGAATGTTTGAGTGTTCTGCAAGGGAATCAGCATAACCCGTGACTCCACTGTCAGCCCTAGCAATCAGACTATGACCCAGCCCACCTTGAGGACAGGGCAGGTGATGTAAGTCCACACTCCTAAGATTTTTCATGTTCTCAAAAAATCCTCAACTGCCTATAAAACCCCCTAGACAATGCACCACTACGGACTCTCTTGTCCCCTCCTGGCTTGAGCCAGGAGCTCTATTCTCTCACTGTATCTCTAAATAAAAACCTGTACCTTGCTCTCCTACCTTGACTGTTTGTGAAGCTCATTCTTCAGCTTCGTGAACAAGAACCCAGTCATCAATGGGAATGGCGGTAGAAGAACGGGTGGGAGTTATTGCTGAGGGAAGGCAGCCCCAACGCCATGTATTATGTGGTTTGGTACTGGATTCCAGGGTTCATATTGTAACTGCTTCAGATCCTCGGAGATGAGAAAGGCCAGTTCTGAGCAAGACAGTCAAGAAAAGCTCAGGAGAAGAGATTGGATTTGAGCTGGCTTTGAGAGTGGCACGGCTTGATAAAATCTTGGCTTTCATTTATATATGTGGGAACATTTTGGAACCCAGCTCCGCTGAAAAACTTCCAGCCTCTAGAACTGTAAGAAAATGAATTTCTGTTGTTTTAACCACCCAGTCTATGGTATTCTATTATGGCAGCCCAAGCAGGCTAAGACACTAATAGAAGGAAAAGCAGCAGCCATTTCATTATTCTGTTTATAGTTTGCTTTCTGTTGTGATATTTGACCAAATACCCAAGTGCTGGACCTCCTGCAAGTGTTTATGTCTTCCCCACTGTGGCATGAAAAATTTATTCACACATCACAACTTAAATTTTACTTGCTAGTTAAGAATGTCACAATCTCTCCCATTTAAAATAACCTCCTTTGGAAGATTCTGTCTCTTTCAGATAAGTGCATGATCTTCCTGATTATCTCCTGTTTTAAAATGTACCTGGGATATGTTCTAATTAGGTGTAGTAAGGTGGTGGACATGGAGACAGCTTCTTGGAAAGAAGAGGCTATTACCTACAATTCCCAAGAGGAGAGGGCACACCACTCCATACAGGGCCACAGGGGGAAGCACCGGAGTTGGTCTGGAGGTGGGAGGACAGCATGGGCCAGAGCCATTATTGTGTTTTTTATGGGAAGGAATGGGCAAGGTTGGGTAGATACACTGAGCAAGGTTAAGACTGGAGAGTGAGTGACTACAGCGTGCTCTGGGCCATAGAGCTGGTCCCTTGTTGTTTGTTACCTGACCTGGGGTAATGTAGGGCAGGCAATGACTGGCTCAGGGTGTGGGAATTAAATAAAGAAGTGGTTGAGGATATTGGCTCTCAGTTGGGTGGTCTGTATATGCAAGGTAAACTTGCAGGCAAATTGTTTGCTATCTCTAGGAATTAGCAAATCCTGGGAGGTGCAATCTCTCCAGGATTAGAAAGGTCCCAAGATGTAAAGCACCAAAAAATAAAAAACGTAAGTGTGATGGTTAACTTTATGTATCAGCTTGATTGGGCCGTGGGATGACCAGATATTTGGTTAGGCGTTACCTTGGGTGGGTCTGTGGGAGTGTTTCCAGATGAGATTAACATTTGACTGGGAAGACTGAGTCAAGCAGATGGCCTTTCCTAACAATGGTGGAACTCTTTCAATCAGTTGACGGTCTAAATCGAACAAAATGGCTGACCCTCCTGCCAAGTCAGAAGGAACTTTTTCTGTCTGATGGCTTCTGAACTGGGACATTGGTGTTTTCCTGCCTTCAGACCCAAACCGAAACATCAGCTCTTCCTGGTCTCAAGCCTGCTGGTTTTCAGACTGGGTCTGTGCCATCAGTGCCTCAGTGTCTCCGGTCTGTGGACTGCAGATCTTGGAACTTGCCAGCCTCTATGATCATGTGATGCAATTCTTTATAATAAATCTCCCTCTCTCTTTATCTATCTATCTATCTATCTATCTATCATCTATCTATATCTATCTATCTGTATCTATCATCTATCTCTCTATCTCTATCTGTCTTTCTATATCTATCAATCTATCTATCATCTATCTATATCTATCTATCTATTTATCTATCTATCTATCTATCTATCTATCTACCTATCTATCATCTATCTATCATCATCTGTCTGTATGTATATGTATCCTGTTGGTTCTGTTTCTCTGGAGAGCCTGACTAATACAAGTAAGTTATAGACCTCCCTTTCTTTAACCCTTGCCCTGAGTCCTCTCCCAAATGATATCTGGGGGATATGGGAGGCTTAGTTGACCTTGTGGTGAAGTGAGAGGAGGAGAGAACTGTAGGTTCACAAGTGTGCTCTGCATCCATGGTGGTCCCTGTGGCAGGCTGTCTGCTGTGGTCGGGCCTGGAGCCGAAGAGCAGCTGGCCTCACTGGGTCTTCTGGGGCACTCTGCGAGCACACACTCAGGGCCTCTGGCTTAGCTGTTGCCTTTGGTTGTGAAGTCCCCAAACACTGTGGCTTTTGTCTCAATTCTCAGCCTCTGCTAGAGATTATGGAAAATCTCTATTCTTTGTGCGAACCAGGTGTACTCTGTAGAGATGACCAAGAATGAGAATATATTGGCTGAATCTTCCAAATGTTCTTCAGCTTTCGGGTCCTCGCCCTTCAGCTGTCGGATGGTAGGCACACCAGTCAAAAGGAGAACAAGCGAAGAGGCTGGGGCCCAGCCTCATGAGGACTGGATAACTGGTTGTTTCAGTTTGCAAAAGGCAGGTACTTACATGGATATTAATTGTGAAAAGGCATTGTTTGAATCCCCTGGAGAGATGAATGCCTAGGAGAATGAACAGATACATTACTTGAGATTGTTCTTAATGGAGCAAGGTATTTATTTGATCCCATTGCACTGCTTCAAGTCAAAATGAAATTATGGCCAGACCACACTGACTGGCCTCTTGCCAAATCACACCTCAGGCAGGGACCCTGTTGTTCTAGAAGATGCCAATTTGCTAAGGTCACTTGTTTCAGTAGAAAGCAGGAAAAGGATGTGGTCGCAGCAGGCAAGAACCACATCGTAGGATGTTTAGGTTTAAATCCCTGATAGGGAAGGGAAAATATTTATTGTTCCTGCAGCTGTAACTGATTTTAAAAAGAAACAAATGGAAAGGGAATAATTCGGGTTTTTTTTCTGTTTATAGCTTGTATAATGGACATCTGTTTTTACTTACCCACTAAACCCCCATTCCCTCCCGTTCATCTTCATATCCTCCTGGAGTTCCGTGGAGTGCATCATCTGAGAGACAGGTAACGCGGTGCCCTGGTCTCCCCAGGAAAGGGTTGGTGTATGGGGAAGCCAGTCGGACAGACTCTTCTTTATCTATGCTGCAAAAAATACAGCAGGGGAAGGGATGGGGAGTGCCGCGCGGTGGAAGTGCAGTTTAAAATAGGGTGATCAAGAACGGCCTCATTGAAGATTTGCCTGAGACTCTTTCCTAGAATAAACCCTGTTCCACCTACAGTCTTTCCCATCTCAGTTGATGGCATTTCCATCCCAAAGAAGCAAACAAAAATTAATAACAGCATAAAATAATCCCTCTCATTTGCTTATACCCACATCCGATCAGTCACCTTACCTGTTTACCCCTGATGTATATCCAGAATCAGGCCATCCTCCAGCATCTGCTTAGCTACCAGCCTGTCCCAGGCCATCCCCATCTCTTGCCTAGATTGTTATCACTATTGTCTGAGAGATGGTCTCCCTGCTCCTACCCTACTTTTCCCTCATCTATTCTCAACCCCACAACCAGAATAACCTCTGTTGATAGAAACCAGTTAATGTCACTCTTTCCCCAAAAACCTTCTGATGGCTCCCATCTCACTGAGAGAAAATGCAGGCTTCACCATGGCCTGCAAAGCCCTAAATGAACTGGTTGGCTCTCACTTCCACGAGCACATCTTGGGTCATGTTCTCCTTTATGCATTCTGCTCAGCTGCCTGGCTGTCTTTGGTTCCTCCAGACCTGTGTGCACCCTTATGTGTTGGGGCCCTGGCACACACTCTTCCTCGTCTCTGGGTTATTCTTTTCCCAGATACCATACACCTCATCCACCCAACCCTTTGGCGTTTTCTGCATTGTCTCCAGACTCATTCCGCTGTGCAGGCACAGGCAGAGTAGATGGAGTTGAATTGAGATTGACCATGGAATTTAAACTGGATAAAGAGGGAAGAAGTGGAGCTAAGAGACAATGATAGTCCTAGGATAGATGGGTTATCAGTCCAGTGGAAGTACCTGAAAGAGTGAAATGGAAAATAGGAGGTGGTGTCAGCAAATGTATTTGGAATATGACTCTGGATGTGAGCAGCCAGGGTAAGGTGGAGGGCAGTATCACAGGAGAAGAAAGAAACTGAGAGGCCAGGGCTTTGGGAGGGTCATGCAGTGGATGTGAAATCATCGAGAATTAAAGCAGGAGCAGGAGAGACTGACAGTGAGCCAGGAGCCACCATCTTCAAGCTCTGACGACACATTCTAGAGCTGGTAGATGACCGCACAGGGAGGGATATGGGTGGTCCCGCCTGATGATTCAAAGATTCGGGAGGGTGCAGATAGTGAGGACAGAGGGAGGCAAGAGGAACCACCTGGCAAATCCAGTAGCATGAAACTCATGAGAGGGGCAGTTTTGCTGCTCAAGGGGGCTGCAAGGGAGAAGTGTCCTTAGGGCACAGCTGGGTTCCTGGGAGAGCGAGGTGAAGGCTGGGTCTAGCAAAAAGGCTGGGATAGGGGGCATTTTAATGATGACTTGCGAGGGTCCTGAATTCCCAGGAACAGTTTCAGGAGTTTGGGAGCTGCACAGAGTTTGGGAGGCCCATGCAGAGCTACGTGAGATTCAGAGTGTAGAAAAGGGAGGTGACCTGGAGTCCCGGGTTTTTGTGGAGGCAAAACAAACAGAGATAAAAGGCATAATAAGATGAGTAATGGCGGTAAAATCTAAGCTCTCTCCACTAGTTGAAACTTGAGGAAAAGATTTTTAAAACTCTGCATCTGGAATGACTCAGCAAGTCAACTAGTGCCAGCTATTATGCACAAAAATAACTTTAAAAAGGTGTTTTAGAAATAATTCCAATAATTTAGAAAAGGATAAATAAAAAAGTGAGAAACCCCCCTCTCCAGTCCTAATTCCAGTGGTAACAGCTATTAACAATTTTTGGGCATCTTTTCAGCCATTTTCTATGTATGTACAAACAAAACAGTGTGTCACTTTTAAACAAATAGATGGGAACATTATTGCTTTATAGCTTGGTTTCATCCTTTAGTAAAGCATTTGATACATTTTTTCATACATATATAAACCCCCCATTTAATTGCATGCTTATTATATTCGACCAGTTCCCTATTGTTGGAGATGTAGATTTCCTCTTTTTCCCTTATAAACATTGCCTCCATGATGATCCTTTAAATAAATCTGTTTTATTTCCAGTTTTATTTGAAAGTACAGAGCAGATACAATACATAACTGTGCACACTGCCAAGATTAAATACATGTTAATGTTTTACTACAATTGCTTTAAATCTTCAACTTTACTAGGTACTATTACCCTGCTCTTCAAAGAAGCTGTACTAATTTGTACTCACACAAGCAATTATAAGCATTCTCATTTTCCCATAGCGTTGACAGCACATTGTATTTTCAGACTTATTTTGCCAGTCTGTTGGGTAGGAGTTGGTATTGCATTGCTTTATTTTCATTTTCCTGAGTTTCAGATGTTTCTTGGCCATTTAGGTTTCCTTCTTTATGAATAAACTGCCCTGCAAATTTGTCCTAGTTCTTTTTGACCATCGCTCTTCCAAAAAGATATAGAACTAATTTTTCAAGTTTTGTGAAACCCTTTGGTTGGGATTTGCAGCTATAGTTCTTTGCATTCTTTTTTAGTGATTGGTCTTGAGGTTATACTATAGCATCTCAACTTTGCACAGCCTTTCTAGGGTTCATACGGTGTCACTTTGTGTAAAATGTAAAAAGTTTGCAATTACAAAGGTCTATTTACTCCCCTCTGTGCTTCTGTTGTAGTTGATATATCTTTTACGTCTATATTTAAAACCCTTATTATTATAATAAACTTGTAATTTTTGCTTTAAGTATTACTGTGTATTTTAAAGGAACTAAGGAGCTAAAAGGAAAACATACTTTTATATTTACTCATATATTTACTATTTCCAATGCTCTTTATCACTAGTTTCCATCTGGTACCATTTTCCTTTTGACTGAGGAAATTTCTTTACTATTTCTTGGAGTGTGTAGTGGGTGACATATGATCTGTTGTGTTTAGTTGTTTAAACCTGAAACTATATTTTGCCTCCATTCTTGTAGGCTATTTTTCTTGGATATAGAATTCTAGGTTCTGTGTTGTTTTCTCTTAACATATATCTTGCTCAGCTTACACTGGGGTTATATTCTGACAAACCCATCATAATTTAAAAATATGGCAAGTTGCAAGTACACTTAATGCACCTAAAGTACTGAACATCACAGTGTAGCTTAGCTTACCTTAACCATGCTCAGAACACTTACATTAGCCTACAATTGGGCAAAATCATCTAACACAGAGCTTATTTTATTATTTTATAATATAGTGTTGAATATCTCATTATTGAATACAGCAATGAGGATGAAAAACAGAATGGTAATAGAGGTACTGAATGGTTCTAAATGTATTGGTTGTTTACCCTTTTAATCAAGTAGCTGACTGGGAGCTGTGGCCCCCCGCACTGACCAGCATCATGAGGATTGTACTACATATTGGTAGCCCAGGAAAAGATCAAAATTCAAAATTCGAATTAAGGTTTCTACTGAACATGTGTCACTTTCACACCATTATAAAGTAAGAAAATCATAAATCTAACCATTGTAAATTGGAGATCACCTAAAACTCTGGAAGATGTTGTTCCACTGCCTTCTGGCCCTTATAATTTATAATTCAAATCTTCAGAAACCTCATAATTTATAATTCAGATCTTCAGAAACTTGAATCATTGTTCTCCTGCAACATACTACTTTTCTTTGGCTGCTTTTATCTTGGTTTCCAGAAATTTCACTATAATAATACCTAGATAGAGTTTTCTTCATATTTATCTTGCGTGAGGTTCACTGAATTATTTAATCTGTTAATTTATGTTTTCCACCAAATTTGGAAAATTTTTCATCTATTATATCTTCAAATATTTTTTCTTCCCCATGATCTCTTTTGTTTCTGAGACTTAAAGGTATGCTTGATTGACTTTTTGATATTGTCCCACAGATCCCTAAGCTTCTGTTAATTTTTTGTAATTTTTTTCAGTTCTTCACTTTGGATAATTTTTGTTGATTTATATCCAAGGTTATTGATTTTTCATCATCATCATCATTTTTCTGTGATTTTTTTTCTAAAGGAGGCCTTAATAGAGATGCCATTTAGAGTGATTTTTTAAATTGACTTTATTTTTATTTTGTTGTTTTACATTTGTTTTTATTTTTTATTGATCTATAGTTGAATCCAGTATCATATTAGTTTCAGCTGTACAATGTAATGATCTGGCAATTATATGCATTACAAAATACCACAATAAATGTAGTTACCATCTGTCTCCATATGAAGTTATTACAATATACTTGACTATACATTGTCCTTTTCATCTACATGACTTATTTATTTTATAACTGGATGTTAGTACCTCTTTATCACCTTCACCTATTTTGTCTATCCACTCACCCCTCTCCCCTCTGGCAACTACTGGTTTGTTCTCTTTGTGAGTCTATTTATTTATTTTTTTGTTTGTTCATTTGTTTTGCTTTTTTAGATTCCATGTATAAGTTAAATCATGCAGTGCTGTCTTTCTTCATCTGACTTATTTCACTTAGCATAATGTCCTCTGGGTTCATCCATGTTGTTGCAAATGGTAAGATTTCATTATTTTTTATGGCTGAGTAGTATTCCATTGCATATGCATATCACATCTTCTTTATCCATTCATTTATTGTGTACACTGTGATATTTTGTGTGAATCTGAACTTTGTTATATCCTTCCAAGAGTTTTGATGTTTTTGCTTTGGATGCAATTAACATGATTGGATTCAAGCTTCAAACTGTCTTCTGGTTGGCAGCTCAAAGTCAGTTCAGTACTCTGTCTTAATATGGACAGTTTGAGTTTACCCCATCCAGAGAATTGGGTATAATTTATACTCAGAATTTGAGGCCCTCTCCACTCAGATTCTCTATTTTCTGGATTCCCTCTCATTTTCCAGTGTCTGTAGTTGCTCAAAATGCTACTTTTGGTTGTTCAGCACACAAAGACTGTTTTTCTCTATCACAGTGTTAGTCACCCTGTGTACCACTGACTTCAGTCTGACAAGGCTAAAAGCCTTAGAAGCAAACACTTTTCTTTATTTCCTTCTCCCAAGTTTTAACTTTCCTTTAGAATATTTTAGTAGCTTTTGTTCACTATCTAGGGCCTTCAGATCTGTATGTGTGTGTTGTGTTATTTTCTCCAGAGTTTAGATTTATCCAGAAAAATCTTCCTTGCTTACTTTGTCATAGTAGAAGTGAAAACCTTCATTCTTTTTTTATTTTGAATTTTTGGATTACACAGTGGTGGAGCGTCTTTTCACATATTTATTTGTGTTACTTTTTAGAATGAACTATCTGTTCATGTCCTTTGGCCATTTTTCCACTGCTTTTTTCCTCTTTTTCTTTTGATTTAAAAGCTTCTACATTACGAAAATTGCCTCTGTCCATCACACTTGTCACAGTTATTTTCCCAAGATTGTTATTTTCTTTATTTTTTGCCCAGGAGGAAGTTTAGATTAGTCATATTTATCTGTCTTTCTTGGTTTCTGGATTTTTGGGTCATGCTTAGGAATTTCTTGTCTATAGAAGAAAATACATATACTAGTATTTTTATAGCTACTTTAAAATATTTTAATGTTAACTATTTCATCTATTTATAAATTATTATAATGTAAGGGCTTAGGAGGTGAACCAGCTTGTTTTTCCAACCGTGAAACCAATTCTACCACTTTGACTTAGATAAATCATTTCCTCACTGATTTTGCAATGTCAACTATCTCATTTATCAATTTCTTGATATTGATTTTTTATATACTGATTTTTTACATACTCTGTTCTGAGGATAGTATAAAAATTAGTATTATAATATGTTTATATGCTCTCAGTACCACCAGACTCTTCTTGGCTTCTTTGTTTCTGAATACTTAATTTATATCATCTCTTGGTTTGTTGGGATTCATCATCAAATAATTCTTTCTGTAAGACCTCATGGGTGAGTTTGTCTTGGGTTCTTGCATATTTGAGAACATCTTTTTTTTTTTTTGCCTCTTCTGTGTGAATGACATATGCATTGCGTTTAACATTCTTAGTCATATTTTCACTCAGAATTCTGTAAATATTCCAGCACCGTCTTCTGACATTGCATATTGCAGGACAGTGTAGAGAAGTCTGAGGCCAGCTTGATTTATCCTTGATTTATCCCATGTTTGGGTGACTTGATTTTTCTTCCAGGACATTTCTAGAATTCTTATTTTTCTTGTCTTTAGCTCTGTCATCTTCCTGTAAATTCTTAGTGTGTACTTGAAAACTATTTTTCCTGGCTGTTTTCAGCAGTGTCTATTCTGCATCTTGTTCCTTTTAATATGTCTCATTTTTGAAATATTTATATTTTTGTTTTTCTTTTATTGCCTTAAACTCTACCAGCTTTGTTTTGTTGTGTTACCACATCTTATTTGATCTCATCAATTTCTTCTCTGAGTTTTATTTTTCCCAGAGAGTCCATCTCTTCTCTAATTCCTTTGAGAACATGGGAAAATATTTGTCTGACATTTTCTTCTGTTTCTGAAGTGATTCTTCTTCTGATATGTACCCTTAATAGGTATTTTATTATTATATTCCTTCCTCCAGCCCTCCACCAGGCTCAAACCATATCTGTTTATCTGACAGCAAATCCCACATTACACTGCAGCAGGATGTAACGGAATGGGAGTACAGCCTGGTGCCACATAGGCTAGGATGAGATCTCACCTGTCCCACACACCAGCTCTATGACTTGGTCAGCTAAACTTGTATATTACCTACTCAGAGGCTTTTGGAAGATTAAAGTGCCTAATACAGTGTCTGGTACATAGTTCTCAATAAATATTAGAGGAAGATAATTCTGGTCATTACTTCAGTAGGGGAGTGATAATACCAATCTTGCATCCTTTTGACGTTATCTAAGGAAAATACAGGCCTAGCAATACTAAACTGATTTCTCTTTTTATTCATCCTACAAAGTCATAAAGTAGTTACTTGTGAGAGCTGTTATTGTCTACCAATAAAGAACTACCCCCACCTGCTGGCCACACTCAGGAATGAAAACTCAAGGGCTTTCTGAATGGGGTTGTTGAAATACTTCTTGCAGCAGTCTTTTCAGCTGGGAGCACCCCACTTCTCTCTCTCTCATATACACTCACACACACAGTTAGTATCTCACCACACAGGGCTACCTGATTTGTTGACACACTGATTTAGTTGAGGCAAACATTTCTTTTCAGTTTGGATTTTAGATTTGTCTTAGATGCAGACTAGACATGTTTCCCTTCTTGTTGGCTTGGTTATTACATAGTCTTGGCCTTCTAAATCTTGAATCTTTGTCCCAAGAAAGGAACTTCACCTAATGTTTTCAATTTTCCTTCTTAAGACTCGCTGAACTCACACACAGAGCTAATACACTTATATTCTTAATCACCATCAATGTTAAACAGGAAAGAAAATGTCCTTTAATTGGCCAATCTGTTTTTTATTTAGTTGAAGATGTAAGAAGAGCTGATAAACGAGCTGCTGGGGGGAGGGCTCTAGTTAAGCTCTGCCTGGGACTGAGACATGTCAGGCCTTCACAAAGCCATGTTAGGTCTTGGCCTGTGAGACTGCAGCCTGCTGGGATCAGTACATGTCATTAAAGCTTTCCTCGGGGTCTTGGACAGTGGTTGAATCGGTGACTTAGGTGGCTCAGGTCAGCGCCGCGGCACTGGCATGAGGAGCCGGGGCTGAGGGAGACCCAGGATCCTGCCTTCAGCCCTTCATTGTTGTCAGCACCCACTGGCCTGCTTCTTTACTGACCCAGCGTCAGGCTGGTTCTGAGCTGGCAGTGAGGACACTACTCTTCTCTGACTCCTGACAAACTACCATCTCCCACCCTCACATTCTCTGTGGCCTCGCTGTGTGCCTACCCCCAAGGGACCTTTCTAAGGAGCTCTTAGGTCCTCCTTCCTTCGGAGAGATGAAGCTCTTACTGCTTCCCTTTCACTCTCCACCCCAATCACACCTTCTCCTGCTGCCTGCACACCCTCTCTCCATCTTCTTCCCAGTGTCTCCCAAGTCCCTCAGCTACTCCCTTGTCAGCTCGCTGCATCTTTTCCCACTCTGCCCGTGCCTCCTGGATAATTCTCATGTTCACTCATTCTTTCCCTCCACAGGATTTCTGTTTCCCAGGCTTTTGTAATGTCTTCAGGCTGCTTTTTGCCCATTTTTGACACACCCTCCTTTTTTATTACTTCTTTTCCCTCTATGTTCCCATAACACTTTGTTCATGTTTCTAATACAGCCTGCACCACAACATCCTATCACTTCTGTGTCTGGATCCTTCTAGTCCAGACTGATAGCAAGGGCTGTCTTCCTCATTGTGTCCCCAGCTCCAGCACAGCCTCTGGCATGTGGTAGACACTTTGTTGAAAGAATGGCTATTTCTGTTATTTCAAATCTTCATTTGGTGATCAAGTTTGCGTTAATGATTATTTTCTCCTGATTTCATCTGTGTCTAAAGATTTTTTAACTTTTCCTTTGGAAGTACTTTCAGGCTTAAAAACACTGTAAAAACAACACAAGAAAATTCCATATGCTCTTCAGATTCCCTGAATTGTAACGTTTTACATAACCACAGTGTAATGATCCAAACCAGGAAATAAATGTTGATATAATGCAATTTATCTAAGATGTTATTTTGCCAATTGTCTCATTAATTGGGACAATTATGAGATTTTCCTTCTTTTGAACTGAATCCAAATCCAGTTATTAGCTGGCCATGTCTCCTTAGTCTCCTTTAATCTTGGACAGTTCCTCAGTCTTTGTCTTTAAAGACCTCAAAATTTTCGAGGGGCAGTGGCCAGTAATTTTGTAGAATGTTCTTCAAATTGGGTTTGTGTAATGTTTCCTCATGCTTATGTTCAAGTTTTATGTATTTGCTAAGAATACCCTTCTCAGTGCATCATATCAGAGGGTACATTTTGTGCCATAAATGATGGTTTTGACATTGATTGCTTGGCCAAGGTGGATCTCGTAGGTTTTTCCACTCTGTTGGTGTTTTTCCTTTGTAATTAATAAGTATTGTGTAGAAATGTGTAAAGATGCTGGTTCTCATCATACTTCCATCCACTGATTTTAGTGTCCTTGATGATTCTGGACTGCTACGATTATTATGCCAAGGTGGTTTTCTATTTCCAAGGTTTAAATGGGGCTGGGGAAATGGTTTGTTTATGGTGAGTCATCTGGGGCCCTTACCCCAGGAACGTCTTTGCAGCATTCTCCAAGCCAGGTCTGAGCACTTAATGTAGCACTTGGGCCACACATCTCTTTAAACAGTGTCAGTCTATGGACTACTCCTTTCCCTTTTCTCCTTTCATCCCCCAAAACTCCTATTTGTGGATGCAAATTGGTTCTCCTGATGGGTGGTGGTGTTTCTGATGAGACACCGAGAAGGGCTATCACAAGAAAATTGATCGCAACTTAATTATTAATTCATGCTCCTAAAGTACATACTGTGGAGAGTAATGTTCCAAGCCAAAAGATCCTTGGCTCACATCTTCAGAACCACTGTCTTAAAGGACAGCTGCATAGGCTAAGATCAAGGTAGCATATAATAAACCAAGACCTACTGTCTTTGGGGGAAATAATTCCCAATCCACTCTGAGCTATATCATGAAATGGATGACCTTGGGCATCTTTTCCAAAGCATTCAGGCAGAGTTTGGGGGAGGGTTGGATGTTGTATGAAATTAAGTCCTAAAACTGTGGATCCTTCATGGAATGCCAATTAGGTTCCATTAGTCCCTGAAGTATAGAGTATTTATTATCTAGAAGAAGTTTCAGATCTGTAGACAGTGTGTTGGCAAAAAAAAAAAAAATCTTTCTTTTGCCATGTTTGCAGGAGTTAGTTTTCAGCATGACCTGATTTAGGTTAATCTCTACTTAGAAAGGTCAAGGTGTTGCAAATCTGCAGGCTTTTAAGGGGCTGCAAAGCAGGCCACCAGGACTCCTGGTTGCATGAGGACTCTTTGGGGAAACAGGAAAGTGAGCATGAGGGTTCACAGTCAGGACTGAGATGAAGAGAAAGAAGTTTCAGCTGCCTCAGGCCTTGGGGTCATCAGATGACTGAAAAGTGCGGAGAATCCCGTTGAAGAAGAGGCAATCAGAGCTATGGCCCTGCTTCTAAAGCAGTCCCAGTGTTGAAGAGGGTGTCTCTCAATGAAACCCACTGTCCATCGCCACCCCAGGGAATTACAAGGAGCATACACAAGACCAAAAGACCAGAGTTTGGCTGGAAGACAAGTGACACTTGGGGAACGAGCCATTCCCCTGGCTTTCTGCCATGTGGGAGCGCGACTGGCTGCCACGGAGGATGATGTGTGTCATCTGGAACCTGTGGGCAATGGGGCAGGGCTGGCAGCAGCCCCGAGGACAGTTACAGATGCAGAAAGACTCAAGAACTCCAGTAACAAATGGGGTAGGGAGTGGAAATCAATTTCTGCTGTGATTAGAACCCACATGTGTGATTTTCCTCCACAGCTGGTATAGCCCAAGGAAACAAAGGTTACATTCATGAATAAATTAAAAGCAAGAGCTATTTGTTCTTGTTTGGGATTCTCTAAAACTGATCATGATGCCTTTTGAAATCTGTAAGAAAAAATAATCTTCCCTAGGATGAGAAAAGGAAAATCTTTATGTTAAAATGGAAACCCCAAGTGGATTTTTCAGAACTCTCTAAGAATGAATTGCCTAAATACTGTCTGCCACGGCACAAAGGCTGTTTGTCATGAGAATCATACTCTAAACAGAAGCCTTCTTTTGAGGCGTAGGATGGCGTTCAGCGTTTAGTCACTCATACATTCTTCTGGTGAGCAGTTGAAGACGCCCAGCTGGACAGAATGGTCTGGGAATGAAGGCTCTTTTCTCTGGGACAAAGGTTTCATGTCACAGCTCCGAGCATCAGGCTGACAGGGTCCGTTCAAGGCTTGGATTCACCCAGCTGGGTTCTCTGGAAGAATGGTCACAGGGGACACTTGGACACACGTATCTCACAGTGAACTTGAAATAAGCAGGGCACAGATGGGGCACTGGAGTGGTGGGGGCACTTGTCATGGGGGAGGAGGACCATGAAGTCTTATCCTTGTCCCTCACCAAGCACTGTAGCCTGGGGCAGAGTGTGACGCAAAGGCCATATTCCAGTGCCTTTATTATGGTGGAGATTCTTACAGTGCTCCAGGCAAGTTTTTCTCAGGACCTGTGTGGATTCTACCTATCAGCTCTGTCTGTACACCTGGCCTCACTTTGGGATGACCTGATTTGGAAATGCTCCTGAAGAGGTCTGGGAGACCTGGGCTGGCCGATGGGTAGTGACTGAGCCCCTGTCAAGGCTGCTTTTATTAGTTGTAGGAATATTATTGTTTCCTGTGTAGGAATCACTAGTTCCATAATCCCAAAGGATCCTTCCTCTTCTGGAATGCCTTGGGAACACAGAGAAGAGAAGAGGGCAAAAGAGCCTCTTCTTGAATGTTTTCCATTCATTCAATTAATCACTCTGTTGTTCAATGCATATTTATCAAGTGCCTAAGGAAGTGGTAGGCCCTGTATTGAGTGCCAGAAATGACAGCAGTAAACAAGACAGAAGAGATCCCTGCCCTTGGGGAGCTTTTTAATAAGACACATTCTAGACAGTAAGTGTTATAAGGAAACAAGATAGGCTTGTGCAACACAAAGTGCTTGGGGGCTGGGAAGGGCTTCCTTAAGTGCGGTGGGAGTGGGGGCGAGTTCTCCCTGATCTTAAGGCAGAATGGAACCCATCGTGTGAAGTCCTGAGGGATGAGAATTCCAGGCAATGGGACCACTTTCTGCAAAGCTTCTGTGGTAGGACTGTGGTTGAAGAATGGAAAGAAGGCTGGTAGCACCAAGCTCAGAGAGCAGATGTGGGGTGGGCTGGGCAAGCTTGGACAGGCAGGCATAGACAGGATCAGGGGAGACCTGGCAAGCCATGCAAGGAGTTTGGGTTTTAAATTGTCAGTCACGCAGTCTTTCAGAATTGTCTTCGCTAGAGACCTCAGTTTCATCTAAAGTCCAAGGGAACATCAGGGTGGGCAGGCTCTGCACCCTCCTCCTGTGTCCCCACTTCAAACCAATACACCTCCCTCCCTTGATCAGTTTTGCACATTTAAATTTTGTGTATGATTTAGCCTCTCAAAGGTCTCAACGTTGTGGCAGATGAAAGATAGCCAGAAATTCTTTATTTTATTAAGGTATCATTAATATACACTCTTATGAAGGTTTCACAAGAAAAACAATGTGGTTATTACATTCACCCTTATTATCGAGTCCCCCCCATACCCCACTGCAGTCACTGTCCATCAGTATAGTAAGATGCCACAGAGTCCCTATTTGCCTTCTCTGTGCTACTCTGTCTTCCCCATGACCCCCCACACCATATGCATCAACCATGATACCCCATAATCTCCTTCTCCCTCCCTCCCCACCTGCCCTCTCCCACCCCTCCCCTTTGGTAACCACTAGTCCCTTCTTGGAGTCTGTGAGTCTGATGCTGTTTTGTTCCTTCAGTTTTGCTTCATTGTTATACTCAACAAATGAGGGAAATCATTTGGCACTTGTCTTTCTTCAAACCCATTTTCTCTTACCTGTCTTACAGTAAACTCAATCATGTATGTGCAAGAAGACCAGCAAATATAGAAATAATCCTACTAGTCAGCAATGGACCCTCTCTTTTATTAAGTGAAAGAAAAGGTGAGTTAGAAAGTAGTCTAGGAGTAAAATGTTGGTTGCAAGGTTTGGTTGGGAGGGAGGAATCGGGAATTATTGTTTAATAGACAAAGGGTTACAGTTTGGCAAGATGAAAAAGCACAGGAGATGGATGGTGGTGTTGGTTGCACAACAATGTGAATGTACTTAATGCTGCTGAACTATACACTTAAATGATTAAAATAGTAAATTTTATCTATTATTTATATATTAATAGATAGTTACTAATTAATACATAGTTACTACGTATTAATAGTTACTAATTAATAGATAGTAACTATTAATACATAGTTACTAATAACTAACATATTAGTTACTTATATTTCACTGAGCATAATACCCTCAGCTCCATCCATGTTGTTGCAAATGGTAGGATTTGTTTCTTTCTTATGGCTGAACAGTATTCCATTGTGTATATGTACCACATCTTCTTTATCCATTCATCTACTGATGGACACTTAGATTGCTTCCATGTCTTAGCTATTGTAAACAGTGCTGCGATAAACATAGGTGTGCATCTGTCTTTTTACTCTGAGAACTTGTATTCTTTGGGTAAATTCCAAGGAGTGAAATTCCTGGGTCAAATTATATTTCTATTTTTAGTATTTTGAGGAACCTCCATATTGCTTTTTACAATGGTTGAACTAGTTTACATTCCCTCCAGCAGTGTGGGAAAAGAAATTCTTTTACTTCCCCATCAAGAGGTGGAGTTCATTTACCTGCTTTTGAATCTGGGCTGGTCCTGTGATGGCTTTAACCAAAGAATGTGGCAGAAGTGATGCTGCACCCCTCGTAAGAGGCCTGCCAGCTTCCCCATTGCTCTGTTATAATAGCAGGCTCCGGAGTCTCAGCTGCCATCTAGGGCGACTCCTACTGTGCTGAAGGCATCACGTGGCACAGAGCCAAGGAACCAGCCAAAGTGGGGCCTGAGGCACCATGTATGCCCCTAACTGGGCTGCCACATGCAGCCCCAGGCCATCTGAGCCATCCTGGGGGATGTGGAGGCACCACCTCGCGTTCTGTCTCCAGCAGCTGTCACGTGGGGTAGAGACAAGCCGAGCCTGCTTACATTGTCATGGACCTCAGAATGGTGTTCAAAATAAAATGCTGTTTTATTTCATGTTTTCTGATAGTTCGTTACACAGCAGGAAAAATGAAATAAAAGTTTTAAAGAAAGAGTTCAAAAGCCACTCTGCGGAGCAAAATCAGTGATTTTACAAGAACTCAGTGAGCTGATATCTTACAAGGCGGGAGGCAGTGGGGTACGGAGTAATACAGTCCTGGGGTTGAATTGTGACATAATTTTTATTCTTAGCTTCCTCATTTCTAAACAGCAACAACAATATATACCTTTGGGTGTTAACGTGAGATTTGAAATCAGACACTCTGTGTATTTGAGGCCTTGGCACAGAAGAAGAGCTCAGTAAAGTGTAATTATTGTGTGGATGTCAAGGCCCTCCTAATGGGGGCTCACGGCAGGCTGCCTGGGCCAAGGAGCCCAGCTGGGGCAGCCACGGCAGAATCCCCGCCAGGGCCCTCGGGTGTTCACAGCGGCGGCGGCAGCAGGAGCAGGCGGGGCCCAGACTGGCTGCTGGGTGTCCTCACGTGTTAACCCGTCACGTGGGCACAGAATTTCAGACCACGGGATTAGGATTGAGAGCATTCCCCCCTTTCAATTCTTCTGGTAAAGTCAAAGCCTAATTGTACTATAGTTTTAATGTCTCTCTAGCACCTCCCCTCGTTTTCCTTACTTTCTCATTGTAGCTGACCCCGCTTACTGAAACCCGTGACCGTGGGGTTAGAGGGCTTGGCAGGCCACGTGTCTAGACTAGCATTGTTTGATATCATAGTTCAGTTTTCATTGTATTTTTTCCCCATTGAAAGTTTCCTTTTTCCTATTTTTCTTGACCTTGACATAAAGATTTCTTTGAACATACATGAAGAAAAGTGAGCAGTTGAAAGTAGAATATTAAGTAAGAAATTGTATGTGTGTTGTACGGTGTGGCGAGGACCATGGGGAAGGTACACAGAGGGCCGATGCAAATGCTGTTTCACTGAATGTCCCCAGACTGCCTGTGGGCCCTCCTTTGGGTTGTCACGGTCCAGAAAGGTTGACAAACCCATAGCGTGGTACGTTTTCCCTCTGCTGCCTCTGAGGCCCGTGCTCACCACGGTCCTGTGGAATGGAGAGGGCCAGCCTGGGACGGCAGGAGAGGAGGGCAGCTTTGGGGCCAATGGTCTAACGACACTGCTGGTGTTCAGGCGATGGCCTCATGGCCTCTGAGCCCTCTTCAGAGCCACACTAGCCCATGAACCACCGCACCCGCGCCGGGACTCCTGCCCAGGCCTTTCTGTCAGCTCAGCTCTCTCTGACCTTCCCCGTCTGCGGCTTTTGCCTCCCTAATGCACTCAGCACTTTTAGCTGTTCTATGATAGTCTCAGAGGGCATGAAGATGAGAGCTTTGCTGAAAATGTGCATCTTCTGCAGAAAAGGGTCACAAAACACTTAGAGAGGGAAAGGACAAAAAGATCAAAGTGGTTTTGGAACAGAAGAGGGAAGGAGGGACTATAAAATTTGAATGAAGTGAAAGAAAAAGCAGGAGAAGGGAGATGGCTTTGTTCGGTATTTAGAGCTAAGACAGGAGAAATGACAAGAACAAAGATGGGAGGCCTTTAAGGGCTGCTGGAAATATAGAAATATTGTCATTCTGATCAAAGCATCAAAACCTACCAGTGTTGATCTCTGGCAGCCAATGTGACCAAAGGACTTTTGGTAGGAATCTTACTACCTAACTTCCTGGATTTTAAAATGGAATCTTAGCTTTAAGATGGAATCTTTTCTGTTCTTACTATGCTGTTTATCTCTGGGTGTTTTTCATCATAGGCAGGAAAAGTTAACCGTGGTGCTTGTCTCCTGCCCAGGTTGCAAATTACCTGATTAGGGGCTGGAGGAGGAAAAAACAGCATATAGGTTAAGTTAAAGAATAAGCTGGGCCTTTTAGCAGCAGGCTAAGGTAAATTTTACAATGGCATGATCTAATCACACAATGAAGACATGGGCTGTGCTCAGATACTTTCTTTTATCTGGGGAATCTTTAGACATTCCAAGTTACTCCTGGCCTTTGGAGCTTCAACTGATTAACCCATTAATTCTGCGAGTCTTTTCTGGCTCTTTAGTTTTAACTGGTTAACTCTTTGAGTCCCTGTTGGTGGGCTTTACTGGCCTTATTCTCTCTCCACGCCACTCATGTCTATTTTTCTGCCTCACACTTATGTCAGTGACATGGTGTTTTGGTGGCTCCTGTGTCCCCCCAGGTATCTGCTGTCACCTTAATTCCTCTCCTCTGTGGTGGTGCTCCTAGAGGCACATTTTCAAATTCATGGTTACAAAGCAGAGGACAGCCTCCTGACTCGTGTCTAATTCCACCTGAGCAGTAGGAGCAACAGTGAACTTGTATTAGGGCAAAGCGCTGAGGCTCCAGCTGTGCTGACCACCTGTATTAACCAGTCTCCTTATGGCACTTTGCACTTTTTGCTGAATCTATAAGAGTTACTGCTAATAATATCAGTTATAACAGAGTTTGACTTAAGCTTCCCTGGGCTTGGCTTATGGCACCATTATATTCTGGGTGTGCTTTTGACAAAGTGATGATATAGAATTAAATCTGTGCTTCTGTCCACCCAGTGGTGTGGCATTAAATTTTTCAGCAGCTTCTGACATATTCCTAGAGACTCTAAAAATCACCAGGGAGAGTAGACATTTTTGTGTTTACCCTGCCAGGTAGGTATTACTCTCCCTAAATCACAAGAGGAGAATGAGGCTCAGGACTGTGAATTAACTTGCTCACAGTCACATGGTTACTGAGCAGTGGAACTCTGATTCCAAAGCTTATTTCCCAGTGCTCTGCTTTCTCTATTGACTGAGAAGTTGCCCCTATTTAATTCACTGTGGGACATAGTCCACAAAAAGAGAATATTAACCTCCAGGAGAGCAGAGGCCAGATGAGATCACCAGGGGAGACAAGGTGAGACAGTTCAAAGGCAATATGAAAAAGCACCAGTGTGAATGAAACCGATTTGAAATACTGTAGGCGCCCAGAATGGGAGAGAGAGAGGCTGAGTGTCTGGGCGTACAAGGATTCTCAAAGCTCAGAGAGGGGATGGGTAAGGCTGGGTAAGGCACAGAGTGAGAGGAGGAAGGAAGGTCCCACACAGGAGAGAGCACCCCCGCAGAGCCTGGCCCGGGACCCAGAAGGAAAACCAATCCCACGGTGGTGGCACAGAGATGAGTGGGGTGGAGGACCCGGGACAGGGGGCCACAGATGGCCTGGCTGTGGATTCTGGACTTGACCAAAAGAGCCATCCTCTGGCCCTTTATCCCACATCACCTCCCCTCTGGCCTGGGTTACTTCAAAATGACGGTAAACAGCCTCTGGTAGTCAGCTGTGGTGACTATGAGCTCTTGTGTCCTACTTTTCATAAAGCCATTCTGTTTCTTTTTTTTTTCTTGGAGGATGTTTTGGGATACGTAACCAGTTTTGCTTCTTGGGGTCTTGGGTTAGGAGGGAACATAAGCCACCTGACCTACTTTTTATGGAGCGCAACTGCCTGTGCTTGTGTTTTGGCCAAAGTCTGATATCTCAAGGCAGGCAGTTCTCTCCCACTGCAGCACGCAAAGATTAGATCTGGAAAACCCTAGTAGAGAGAAACACTCCAAAATCACCTTCTTGAATACACACTGAAATACTTACAGATGAAAAGATAAGGATAGCTGGAAAGTGGGTACGGTGTAGATAAAGCCAGATTGGTCACAACCCGATGATAATTGCATCTGGGTGATCGTCTGAGGGGTCTCATTAAACTATTCCTGACTACTTTTGTACATGTTTAAATTTTTTCCATAATAAGAAGTTAAAAAAGAAACACACACAATTCTTTGTTTCATGTTGCAGCATCCAGAAAGCTGAACTGTTGAGTATACACAAAGCTGTTTCCTGAAGGAATCTTGAGATGTGGGAAAACAGTAAAGTTGATAAAACAAAATAATTTACTCTACACGATAGAGTCTCTCTGAGGACACTGGCCTTAAATGACTTGTTGACAAGAACAAGCTCTTTTTTTTGTGAGCTGTTATTTTCCTGCCTGCTTCTCCTTTCTCTTCTGTCTTTTTGTTTGTAAGTTAACTTTCTCCTGTGGGGAGACGGAACTGCTCTTTCAAGAACCAAAGGAAAGATACCAAGGCCCTCCAAAGCAGTGGTTTTCTTTCTTTCTTTCTTTTTTAACCACAATTCAGAGTAAGAAATATACTTCTCATCATCATAGACAAACACAATTGACATAACTTTCACAAAATAATACCCTTTACTCAGTGGGATACATTGTTATATTTTCTGTTCTGTTCTATTCTATTCTATTCCAATATTTTAAAAGGCTGCTGTGATCCACTAAATTGATTTTAAGATCACTAATGGGTTGCAGACTGCAGTTTAAAAAAATTGGTTAATGAAAGATACTCTGGGCAGGAAACTTAACATTTAAAACATCTGGCCTAGGGCTGAAGTCATAGGCAGCTGGATCTCATTTGTATCTGACAGTGGAAGAGGCCTCCACACTTTCTCTGAGTGGGTGGAAGGTCAGATCCACAACGCTAGCAAAGGACTGCCTGCAGCATGACATTTCGGCAGATGCGTTAATCGATGGGCGCATCAACAGAGAGTTATCACAAGTCATAGGCTTAAGATGGGACTTTGGTTGAAATGGGCTCAGCCATGTACCATCTGGTAGTTTTATGATGGTAAAAAAGGGAATAGCTCTGTGATTTACACCCCACTATGGCTGTTGCCAACCAAGGCACCAAACAGTGGTATAATGTGCACGTTCTTTGGAACCAGTCAGACCTGAACTGGGACCCTATTCTTAACCATGTGACTTTAGACAGATCACTTAACATCTCTGAATATTCTTTTTTTTTTCATCAGAGCAGGGATAATAATACAGGCATGCCTCAGAGACATTGTGGGTTTGGGTCCAGACCACCGCTGCAAAGCAAATATCCCAACAGTGAGTCAAATGACTTTTTGGTTTCCCAGTGCATATAAATGTTATGTTTACACTGTACTATAGGCTGTTAAGAGGACAATAGCATTATGTCTAAAAAAACAGTGTACATACCTTAACTTAAAAATACTTTATTGCTAAAAAAGTCAGCCATCTTCTGAGCTTTCAACCAGATAATCATTTTGCTGGTGGAGGGTCTTGTCTCAATGTTGATATCTGCTAACTGATCAAGGAGGTGAATGCTGAAGGTTGGGATGGCTGTAGAAATTTCTTAAAATAAGACAACAATGAAGTTTGTCATATCAATTGACTCTTCCTTTCATGGGCAGTTTCTTGGTAGCATGTGATGCTGTTTGACTCATTATTTCACTCATTTCACTCATTATTGAATTTTTCTTTCAAATTGGAGTCAATCTTCTCAAAATCTACCACTGCTTTATCAACTAAATTTATGTACTATTCTAAAGCCTCTGTCATTTCAATCATCATCAACAGCAATTCAGTCACATCCTCTAATTCAGGCTCCACTTCTAATTCTGGTTCTCTTGCTGTTTCCACCACATCTGCAGTTTACTTCCTCCCCTGAAGCCTGAACCTCCTCAAAGTCATCCATGAGGGTTGGAATCAACTTCTTCCAAACATCTGTTCATGTTGATATTTGACCTCTTTCCACAAATCATGAATGTTTTTAATGGCATCTAGAATGGTGAATCCTTTCCAGAAGGTTTTCAACATACCTTGCCTAGTTCCATTAGAGGAATACTATCTACAGCAGCTATAGCCTTAAGAAATGTGTTTCTTAAATAATAAGACTTTAAAATTGAAATGACTCCTTGATCCATGGGCTGTAGAATGGATGTTGTGTTAGCAGGCATGACGTCAACATTAAGTTCATTGTACATCTCCATCAGAGCTCCTGGGTGACCAGGTGCACTGTTAATGAAAAGTCATATTTTGAGATCAATCTTTTTTCTGAGTCATAGGTCTCAACAGTGGGCTTAAAATATTCATATTCAGTAAACCATGTTGTAAACAAATGTGCTTCAGGCTTTGTTTTTCCATTCAGAGAGCAAAGGCAGAGCAGATTTAGTGTAATTCTTAAGGGCCCTAAAATTTTTGGAATGGTCTTGGAATGGTAAATGAGCACTGATTTCAACTTAAATTCACCAGCTGCGTTAGCCCCTACAACAGAGTCTTACAAAGCTTTGAAGTCAAATACTGACTTTTTCTCTCTTGCTATGAAAGTCCTAGATGGCATCTTCTTCCAGTAGAAGACTGTTTGTCTATGTTGGAAATCTGTTGTTCAAATAGCATGGGTCTTATAGACACTGAGAAGTGACTGGTGGTTACCACAGAGGAGGGGAGTGGGGGCAGGGGATGGTCGAACCACTGTGATACACATTTGATTAAAAAAAAGAAATTCATTGTTCAGTGTAGCCATCTTCACTAATTGTCAGAGTAGAATTTCTGAATAACTTGTTGTAGCTTCTATATCAGCACTTGCTGCTTCACCTTATACTTTAATATTATGGAGATGGTTTCTTTCCTTAAACCTTAGGAACCAACTTCTGCTAGTTTCCAACTTGTCTTCTGCAGCTTCCTCACTTCTTGAAGCCTTTGTAGAATTGAGAGAGTTAGGGCCTTGCCCTGGATTAGGCTTTGGTTCAAGGAAGTTCTGTGGCTGGCTTGATCTTCTATGTGACCATTAAAACTTTCTCCACATCAGCAGTAAGATTGTTTTGCTTCATCATTCATGTGTTCACTGGAGTAGCACTTTTAATTTCCTTCAAGAACTTTTCCTTTGCATTCACCACTTGGCTAGCTGTTTGGTGCAGGAGAGCTAGCTTATGGCCTATCTTGGTCCTCAACATGCCTTCCTCACTAAGCTTAATCATTTCTAGGTTTTGATTTAAAAGTTAAAGACTCTTCCCTTGAACACTTAGGGGCCACTCTAGTGTTCTTGGTTGTCCTAACTTCAATATTGTGTCTAGGAATCAGGAAGCCTGAAGAGAAGGAGAGAGATGCAGGAACGGCCAGTTGGTGGAGCAGTCAGAACACACACACACCAGTCAGTGAATAAATTTGCCATCGTATTTGGGCACAGTTTGTAGAACCCCAAAACAATTACAATAGTAACATCAAAGATCCCCAGTCACAAATCACCATAACAAATACAATAATAATAAAAAACTTTGACATATTGTGAGCATTGCTGAAATGTGACTCATGAAGACATGAAGTGAGCAAATGCTGCTGAAAACTGGCGCCAGTAGACTTGCCTGATGCAGGGTTGCTACGTAAAAAGCATTGTCTGTGAAGTACAATAAAGCAAAGCACAATAAAATGAGGTATATTTGTACTGTTTTAAATGAGATAAAATGGAGCATCTAGACAGCACTGACATGAGGGCAGACCCTCTGCAAATGTTGTTAACCTCTTCCCCTAGCACAGTGGCCGTGGGAGGTTTCCTTTAAGGCTGCTCACTCCAGAATCCTGTATGACAGATTGGTCATCTCCATTTTGCTCAGAGGTCTGCTGGAAGGGAAAGAAAGGCAGAATACTGAAGTAAGTATGAAGTGCCAACTAACCAAGAGAGAAGCCACATTTTCAGGCTCAGTGACTGAGGGAATATTATTCTCCAGGCTTAGGTCTCTAGTTTCTCAATCCTGAAGTGAAGATGAGGGAAATGCTATGTTCTTCCAAAACTCTTGGCTATTGTTTTTCAAAGATATTTAGCTTCCTGGGCACCAAATCAGACCTTTTGAACTGTAATCATCCCAACCCAATGTCTACTAATTCACCAAGTCCTTTTGAGTCTGCTACCTAAATATGTCATCAAGCCATCTAATTTTGCTTCCTTGCTGTCTCACCTCTGTACCTGTCAGCTGGACTCCTGGCTCCCAGTCTTGCTTGCTCTCCACCTAGTCTCCACACCACAGCCAGACAGAAATAGGCATACAATGCAAGTCCAGGGGCCAAGGGCAGGCTGCTCCCCCATGAACCATTGTGACATACAGATTATTGCAGAGTTGAAAACAAGCAAGGCCCAAAAGACTCCAAAAGAAACTTTGACACCCCCCACCCCACCATGTGCATAAAAAGAATTAGACAGTGGATCTGCTGCAAGAAGAGAGCAATCATCATAGATAAGTTTATCATAATATAATTTAGAGGTCATAGACAGGGAGGAATGTGGTAGAGTCTGTTAAAATTCCTTCTATGTCCATTGTTTCTGTGTGGCCCAGCAAACATTTGTTTAACAAACATATAATGTTTCATATTCCTGTGAATTGCTTCCTTTTTCCTTTGAAATATATATCAGACCCTTACCTCTTCTCCTGAGTTCAGGACATACATACTCATTCTCCCTGACTGTCCTTGGAGTCTATGGATTCCTCACACATACATAATTAAGCTGTGTTTTTTCTCCTGTGTCTCATGTCAGTTTGATTTTTAGACCAGCTATGTCCTTGAGGGTAAAGGAAAATTACTCCTCTTCAACATAAGTGTGACACAGAGACTGCTGTGCAAAATTTCCAATGATTTCTCTGTGTCCTTAGAACAAAGTCCAAATCTCTGACATGTCTGTCCCCAAGGCTCATCAGTGTCTGTCCTTGCACCTTCTTTCGGGATCGCCTGCCCCAGCCCTTGGACTGCCAATTCAGAGTGGGCAGGGACAGTGACTCTCCTGCTGTTGATGCGCCAACGCCCAGCACTTGGCCTGATGCAAACTGGGCACTGAATGGGAGAGCAGTTTCTGAGCACCAACTAAACCTTTTCTAAAAGACTATGGCACGCGATCTATTTTCTTCACAGAATAACTTCCATGTCCTATGACAAATTGTTTCTTAAAGTCGCTATTGTATTTTCTGCTGGCTGATTAGGGAGTAAATAAATTGTACTATAATTTCCATCATTTTATATTTCAGAGCAAGGGTGATTTCAAGGATTTTTTTTTTAGATTTTGTGGAGAATGAATATAGTTTATGTCGTTCCCATACTCCTCAAAGTGTTCTAAGTGAATGCTGGTAGTTGCTCTTTAGTTCTAAAGCCTGGTCTTGGTCAGACATAATGGTTGAAGAGCTCCCTTAGCAGAAAGAATATCAAGCATTACAATTTTCACTTCCATTTAGCCAGATTAAACATTTGTTTAAGTGCTTTGTGCTCTGATTAGTGGTGTTTATATGTGAAGTGCTCCTTGAACAAAACTTATGGGTAGTCAAATGTAATGTAATTGAATAATGTTCCACAACTAAGGTAAAACCACTTCACTTAAATAATTAGCTTGAAGTGCTTACAGTAACAGAGTTAATAGATGTGCTTTTATTTCCCCTATGCTACTGGCATTACCTAACAACAGAGCTCCGGTGCCATGCTGTTCTACAGAACCTTCGGGCTCAGCAATTTAGGGTCCCAGGCCATGTCTGTACTGCCTCACTGCCTTCCCACGAAGGTGCCAAAGATCAATAATCACCGATCAAGTTTTCTCCTCTATTTTGTTCAAAAGATTGAATAAGCATTCAAAACAGCCTTCTGGAAAGCATATGGGTATTTTCCCCAAGCATAGTGGTGCATACTGGAAGTCACTCACAGATTTTTCTAGGCTGGTGACTCTTGAATCACTACCAACTCAGGATGCTGCTGTCACTGAGGTGGTAGCTACAGGTGAAACCAGCCAACCCAGGACTCGTGGAGGCAAAAGACTGGTTAGTCATTAGTTAAGCAGGTAAGAGAAAAGCCAATTTATAATGATTTAAACAAAAATATTACCCACATAATTAAATATCCAGAAGTAGGGTGTTACTGACATTAGTCATGTAGGTCAAAGATGTCATCTGGGCACCCAGGTGCTGTCTCTTTCCAGTCTGCCTTTTTTAATGTGTTAGTTTCCTCCTTAGACTAGTCATTCCATGGTCACAAGCTGTAGTTCAGCCATGCATCAGCATTCCAGGTGACCAAGGAGGAAGAGTCAGGCAAGCCACCATGTCCCCTTTTATTAAGAAAACAGAAGGATTTCCCACACCCCTAAGCCCAGCAGATGTTTGCTTGGGTCTTCTTGACCCCAGGGAGGCTGGGACAGCAGGGAGCAGGACTTTCACATTTGCCCTGGACTCAACCCTATCAGAACAGACCTTCCCTTTACACCCTTCTTTCAGAAAACGAATATTTTGTAATACTCCTCTATCCTGAAAGGTAAAGAAGAGATCATGTATCCCAGCTATATCCATAAATTCGGAATTATGCCATCACATAAAAGTAAGAAATAATAAGCAAGTAACTTAAACAAAATATTCAAACAAAATTTCAATACATAACTACCTCAGTTGTCTCCACCAAAAGACATGATGTCATTGTCAGATGTTACATTTCTTTTTAAAGAGTAGTTAAGAAGATAAAAAAAGATGAGAAGATATTCCATATAGGAAGTATAGGAAGAAGAAAAAGCAGAGGTTCAAGTGTGCACCCTAATGAAAAGCAGTGTAAATATAAGTAGTAACGAACCAGGCTTGTTTGCATATGATACAAGAAAGAGGGAGAAAGACCTTAATTGCCCAGACAAATTACAGACTGTGATTTGTAATTTGAAGCAGAGACAATGAAGGCTATGATGTTCTTTCAAGTGAGCTGAGCCTTATTGCTAAGTGCAGGGTCAAAAACAGTTTTTTCTGTTATGACACAGGACAGGAAACCGGAGAAATACTACAGAAAACGTGTCCTGTCTTGAAGACTTAACACATATCAAGACAGATGCCTAGCCAAGGACCTAGAAACTTCTTGGAGACCTTGTGTTTCAATGAGCAATGGAATAGAAAAAAAGTCATGATACAAGAGGCTGTAGAAAAAGGTGTTTGGTATAATTCTGGCAAGACAATTAAAATAAAGTTAAAAAATAGGCAACCTGAAAATAAATGAATGTCATTGCTCTCACACCACACAGACATGACATCATTAGGCTAAACAAAATAGTTTTGAAAATACACAATGACAAACATGAAATTATTTTGAAAATAACTTTTAATAATGAATTGAACTCAGACTATTTTGTTTCAAGCATCTCTACTTATTTAATAGTATTTGATTCTAAGTCTGTTAACAGAGACTCAAATTCCCCACTCTCATAATCACATGTGACAGCTACAATGTTGGGGTGTGGCACTGTCAACTCAAGTTCAGGGATGACACCCAGCAGTGATGTAATTTTCTGTAATAATGACCAGCTTCTGGTAAATTTTGAAAACACACACAGACATAACAAAGCATAGCACAATGTTTCCTCAATTTATACAATAACAGCATTCCTTCAAAATTTCAGTGTTTGTTAAAGCTCTGAAATGAATGAGTTAGATTGCTAGGTGCAGATGACACAATGCTTTTATTATCTGCATGAAGTTCCAGGGGCTAGTCTTTGTGCAGCAGAACTGCCTGACACACTACAGGGCACCCAGCACTATGCCCCCACTCTGATGCCCTTTAATCATTGTGACTTTTACTCTCCCTGCTGCTTCCCCCGTCCCCCAATTTCCAAACCACCCTCTGGTGTAGTTAGCAACCTTCTTGGAGAACCACTAGCTTAGGTGAATCGTGGTCTGCCGTGGGTTGCACACAATGTCCTGGGGAAAAAAAACAGGGTTCTGCAGGCAAGGAGGATGGACACTGGGCAGGCAAATCATGCTGTCTTGTCTGCTGCAGTGAGTGAGTGGAAGGGAGCCCAACAGGCCCCCCACCACCAAACCTCTTATCTTGGAGGAGAAGTTGAGGGATGAGCATCCACAGGGAAGTCAGGGGTGGTGATGGGAAGACCTGAGGTGAAGTGTGAAATCTCAGTTCCACCAGGGTCAGAGTCTGCATGGTGAGGAGCCGACGGCGGCCCTAGCTCAGGGCTCCCAGTCCCCAGCGGGAGCAGACAGACGGCAGCTCCAAATATGAAAGGAACTGAGGAAGGGCAAGATGCCCTCAGGAACCTTGGGCTGCACAACACGTGCAGAACAGGAACTTCTGCATGGGGAAGGCTGCTGCAAATCTGCCTCCGGCTGTCAGGCCTCATCTACTTCCCACCACAACCAGAATTCTAATCTGGGAAAGCAGAACTACAGAAAATCTAAACTCATTTTCCTTATTTGGACTGTGGGATTTGACCAGGGATCCACAAAGTTGCTGCTAGAATCTATCTCCCCTCCCAATACTGGACACAGAGGGACAGCTCCTTTATATGGAGAAAAACCACCAGACAGATTAAAAGATTCTTTTTTAAGAAAAAGAGGAGACTAGCTTGAGAAAAATGTTCAGGCAAAAGTGTTCCCTTCTGAGAGTATTACTTCAAGCCCATTAGGAAGCCTTAAGCCATCTCTAATTTGTGTCCTCAGAGAGTTAAGTGCATATTGCATCAAAGACAAAGGAGCAGGCAGATAGGAAAAGGGGAGTGGTGGGGGCAGGAAGGTTGTTCACAGATAAACACAATTGCCACATGTGGACATACTGTGGATGCAGGTGGACATGGCTGATGCTAAATTAGAGCAAGAAGACAAATGAGTAGAACAGAGACAAAAATGACACAGAGAAGAGACAAGCCACGATGCGAATCCAGTATATTCACATGTATAAAACAGAAACTTCCAGAATGAGAAATGGAACAGATGCAGAGACTAAACCTGAGCTGAAGGTTACTGTCCTTTTCTTTGTCATACTTTTTGCTTTGCTTTCTTTTCCTTCAAGTTTTCATGGAATGTGCTGCTTAAATAGTCACAAAACCACAAGCTACAACAAGCACACAATTCAGACAAGAAAACCTGTTTGGAGGCCCTGTTTTGCTCATCTTTTGGAAGAGGAAATCTTATAGAGCAAGAAGGGGTCCCAGGCTGAAGGCCAGAAATGAACAAGTATGACAGTAGTTTTCAACCAAAGGTGAGCATGAGCTGGAAGAAAAAGCATCTTCCTAAGTTTACTTGCTTGCTTCCAGCTTCCCTTCACAGCTGGGGAAGGCAGATCCAGGTCAGCTGCCTGGTCCTCCCCCAGGGCAGGCTTTGACTCCGCCATCCCATCTATCAAGGCTCCCAACCAGAGGGGACCCAAGCTTGTAGTGTTTAATTCTAGAACCTTCTTTAATAACCACAGCTGGGGCCTGAAGTCTGGGGCTGGGGGCTCATGCAGCTAATGAGGAAATATTAAAGGGCTGGTGCCAGGATGAGTGTGCGACTTTTACACAGCAGAAGCTCCTCTGTCCTACAGAAGCCCTAGCTTGAGTGGCTGGTCATCAGCTATTCCAGTCACAAGACAGGGGCTCAATGCACCTAGAAACACAGCTTGAATCACTTGCTCTGTCGAGAGCATGTAAGTGAAAGGAAGAGTCCCTTAATGCAAGGACTTTCTGGTAGTTCACAATTTTCCTTAAAGTAGAGTTAGTGAGACATCTAATTTTCTAGTGGCTAGCAATGAAAACAGTATTACACACAGAAGTACTACCTTGAACTTCCAAAATGAACATTTTCTCTATGGAGAATTGCCCCTTAGAGGAAACAGACTCAATATTTTAAAGTGAATAACATGGATTATTTTTTTTTCATATGTGGATATAAAGAATGAAACATGACTAACAATCATCTAGAATTTTAGTCTCTTTCTTCAGCATAAGCCTTGGGTATGTCTTAATAAGGTTGCCTTTAGTGATAGTTAGTCTAGGTATAGAATTCTGTTCCTTAGCTGATGAATGGATAGACATAATGTGGCATATTCTTAAGATGGAATATTTCTTGGCAATAAAAGAAATGAAATACTGATACATGCTGCAATGTTGGTTGAACCTTGAAGATGGGCTCACTGAAAGAAACCAGTAACAAAGGACCACATATTGCATGATTCTTCTATATGAAATGTATGAAATGTCCAGAATAGGCAAATCTATAAAGACGGAAAGTAGGTTAATAGTTGAGGGATGGCGGGGGAGGTACAGAGATTGGAGAGTTATGGCTAAGTATGTGGGTTATCTTCGTAGATTAATGAAATGCTCTCAAATTGATTGTGGTGATGGGTGCTTAACTGTGTGACTATATTAAAAGTCATTGAATTGTACCTTTTAAATGGTTGAATTGTGTGGTATATGAATTATATCTCAATAAAGCTGTTAAAAAAAGGTAGCCACAGGCAGTCACTCTTTTCTGGGGATATGCTTACATTTAGGACATTACTTTTGTCTTGTCTTCATGGCTCTCAGATTCCTGGCTTTGTGCTTCTGCTTTGGATGCCTCCATTGCTTTTGGGATTTATTTGGGATCTCTGTTTTTAACTGAACCCGGCTCTTTATCTGTCTTTCAGCAATGATTGCTCTTTTAATTTTGGCCAGTCTGTTACCCAATGCCCAACTCCAGATTCATGTGTCCATGTGCAGTAAGCCAATCGCTGAGTCACTGGGTTTGAAGTAGAGAAGGACAGCCCAACGAGAGGGCAGGGAACCTTCCCCAAATCTGCCTTACCCCATGGGCTGAAGGACAGGTTGTATACTAGTGGCAAAGACAGGTGGGGGTTAGGGCAGAAACTGGAAAGGCCTCAAAGCTTCTCAGAGTTATGCAGCATTCCCATCTTCCTGGTGCTGCCAAAGGTGTTTGGCATGGTTCATGTAGACTCCATGTCTGGTCTCAGCTCTGCAACATACATTTTATCAGCCAACATCCTCTCAGCCTCACCCCTCCCCCACCACCAACCTGTGACCAGCTTCAGGGGAGAGGACTAAGGACAAGTCCAGGTTAATGATCCTTGCTAGTTCCACGCAGCTGTAAGGTTACCGTGGAGGGAAGCCTGGTGAAGATATAAGGAATAAAGAAACTTATGTCTGAGTTCAAGCCTGCAGGCTCTGGGTGAGAAACCCGTCTTCCCTCTCTAGTCCTCTGGAGCCTCATCAGCAGATGTACCCAAGGTCTTGCATAGCAGATGGGGAACGCAACAGAGATGGACACAACTCTCTTCTCTAGTGGCTTTTCTGCAGGGAGCCTAAGGAGCGAGGTTATTTATCATCTCTGCCACCACTTTCTGCAAACACTGTGCTTTCCAAAGCAGTGTTCCATTTGCTGTGGTGCCTACCTTTTACAGCAATCCTGTGAAGTGGATACAGTGATTGTTATCATCCTGTGTCCAGATGAGGAAACTGAACTCAGGGGGGACTACCTTGCTTCACATCACACACGAGATCGCACAATTCAGATCTGATTCTAGCCCCAGTTTTCTTTCCCTTGGTTTAGGACAGCCCAGCATGAAATCCCATTTCAGGATGAACCCTATTTTATTCCAAATTATTTGGTTTCTTGATCTCTGCCCTTCCACTGTAGCTACTGAGCAATTGCTATGCGTCAGACTCTGCTAGGTGCTAGAGATACAGTTGAGAAGAATTTAGGGCCCCAGCCTTACAGACTGTCACACAAACACCTTATCTTACCTCAGATAATTTCTTCATTGCCATCCCAGACCCCTGCCTAGCATCCCCCCCACTACCACCCCATCATCTGGCATGACTTCTGTCTTTTCTCCCCCAGGTCAATGACCATCTAACCTTGAAAGCTCCTTCCCAAGGATAACACACCTTCCTGATAATATACAACCTCCAAGGATCTTTCTCTGCTTTCCTTTGGTGTTACATATGGGTTTTCAGGGGAGGCAACCATGAACTGAGTGCCCTTCCCTGCCCACAGTCAGGAAAAGGGTACATAAATTATCCTCTGAGCCCAAAAGGGCTCAGAGCAGAGATGTACTAAATCACTTTAAAGATATAGAGTGGCTCTCAGTAGTCCAACTGCTGATAACTTGATCAAATGCACTAACTTATCTAAAGAAAGAAATCATCATTGACAGGTTGGTCAGCCATGGAAATTGCAAAAAGGACAGTCCTTGAAGCCAATGTTACTGGTGCCTACTCCACACCAGGGAAGAGAGTGCCCAGCTGGTGTGTGGCACAGGAATTATGGTACAGATGGTCTAAGGGGCCACCCGAATCTGCTGGCACCAAGCCCTTGGCTCAGGTATCTCCCACCCCGTGCTCTGAGCCATGCTGCCAGATGACCACCAGCAAAACTGGCTTCCTTGGCTTCTAGGGAAAAGTGAACTGCTCAGTCAGCATGCATGTTTGGCTCACCT
This sequence comes from Manis javanica, assembly GCF_040802235.1. NCBI lineage: Eukaryota > Metazoa > Chordata > Mammalia > Pholidota > Manidae > Manis > Manis javanica. The sequence goes on from NC_133158.1 coordinate 143,964,814, forward strand.
AACAGTTTTATTTCTCACCGGAAATTAATAAATGAGCATGTGGTTTTGTACAGTAGCCTCTTGTGACCTGAGTCAGCCTTCAGTCAAACCTGGGACTCTCCCAAGACTTGATTGCCTGACCTACCAAGCTGAGGGCAGGACCTTGGGTCACTACAAATCACCAAAGAAACCAGCACCCTACAGGGCCAAGGGAAGTACAAGCCTACTTCCTTCAAACCCCTAAACCCAGCAACAAATGCTGGTTGGCTGATGCATCCCCCTTGGAGGAAGACTTGGGGAAAAGTTAGGCTTTGCCCCACTTTCCGGGGGACTAAGCCCCTCTGCAGTGTTCATTGTCGCTGATACTGCCCTTGTTTTGGTAAAACCAGATGCTCAGGGCTATGATGTTTGACAGGGGAAAGCTGGGAAGGACGATCATTTGCACAAACATGCCTTTTCAAATATATTTACTCATAATCATATTTGGTAGGCAATGTCTTTACTCAGTATTGGATGTTCTTTTCAAAAACTGATCTTCTTGAACCAATATTAAAGCTCCAACTTCTGGAATTTCAACAAGAGGACATCTGCAGAGGAAGGAAGACTGTCCATAGAACTCCCTGTTTCACCGGCATCTCACTCACCTGCACAGGGTTAGGATGAAGTTATTTTGTTCTTAAACAGGGGTTTTTATGGTGATGTACCTAAATTTTATAACCTATTTGATCTTATATGCTTTATAGAAGTTCATTTAAACCATGAAATCTCATTTATAGGAGGAAGAAATACCTATTTTAGTCCACGGAGACTGTCATAGGTCACCTTGAACAGTCAGTTGGCCTTTTTATGACAGGTTCTGTGCAGATACAGAAAGGTACACTCTTGTGGCCAAGGATTAGTGATAAATAATGAGTTAGTTATTAAGGTCTCTTCTAATTTAAGAATGAAGAATCACATTTCATACAGGGGCTTCTATGTTTTCAGGCACAGACAAAATGGGAAAGAACCAATAAGATTAAAGGAAACTTAAGAATTTTCTAAACTATACACTGTGTTTTAGGAGGGAAAAAGTAGTATCAGGTTGAAGTAAATTAGCTTAATTCTGTTATCTGGAATGTGTTCACTGGTAGGCTTTTCCTTCCATTTGTTGACTAATCGAATTTTAAATCCCATTAAAGGGCAATGGATGCTTTTTTCATTTGAGTGAAAGGAACTCAATTTCCTACCAGAACAGGCCCGCTGAAAATACATAGCACATGGCTCAACATGCTAAAAACTTGCAGTTGGAACCTCAAGGGATATCAAATCTATGCACACATTCACACATACACACTCACACCATGGGTTAAATTTAAAAATGTTTACATTATGAAATAAATTAGTTGTTCGACCCATGCAATCATTGTGAATTACACACCCTCTAAACAGGAAAGTCTAATTTCAAGGCTGCCTTTTTGCTCACTAGCAAATGGCTTCGGCTTGTGAAGGACATGCTCAGGAAAGAGTCTAAGGGATGCTTGGCACATTTCAAACAGCTGGAGATTTTTGACAAAAAAGGGAAATTAAAAAACGTAAATGTAACACAGAAACTGAAAGATTGGTATTTTCACTTAAAGTATATTTGAATAACAGGTAAAAGCCTGATATAAACATTGGCAAACTTGAATTTTAATCTCTGAAATCACACTCTTATGAATTACACTGTCACTTGCCACCCCATGTCATTCAGACTTCGGTTTTTATATAAGATTTACATTTTAGCAAAATAAATAAATAAATAAGTTTCCTCCATTCTCCCACGAAGGCTAAATGCATGTTTTAAAAAAAATATCTCTCACAAAAATATGTGAGTTGTGCACACAAGTACCTAAGGCTCTTTCCTATGTAAAGTCCTCCTGGTTCCCTTCCAATCGAACAAATGAAAGAATTCCTATTCTGCATTGCTTCTGGGAGCTCACTTAGCACCACAGCCCTGTTCTATACTCCGTTTCTGGGTGAGTCATGCAAATCAGTATCTCATACAGCCACTTGGTAGACTTGCAGAATTCAACTAGTTGGGATAATACAGTAGTCTGAAATGTTTCACCCTGTGCCTCAGCCTAATTTATGGGAAAGCCAGGCCTTTCAACCTGAGGGTTGAGTGGCAATTTCTGGCCCATTCCAAAGTGCTTCTCCTGATGCCTGTGCCATTTGCCCCATACCTGGTATGTTTTCATCTCCTGGGTCTTAAGGATTTCCCCAGCCTGAACCTTTACTTCCATCGGTTATTGGCCTTCTTAGTCTAGTTCCTTTGGAAATCTTCGCACCTCTTTATCTCAACCTTCACAAAGGAGATCTTGGAAAACAAGCTGTATGCTAAGTTGAGTAAAAACAATAGGCTCCTTTGGGCTCAGAGGTACTGGCAGATGTATCCTGCTTTCTTCCTTCCTCCCCATGAGAGGAAGAGGGGAGGGTTTGGTAGGTGGGTAGGCATTTTACTTGGAAAGCAAAGATATGAAAGCTAATGAGGCTTGTTTGGTGAACTCTTTGGAAACTTCTTGGCAAAGGATCATGGGAAATCATGATTGCATGGGGCGTTTTGGGGTGGTGTCTCTGCTGGCTCAAATGGGAAGAAGCCAAGAGCAGGCTCTTAGGTCCTTGGCTCCAGAAGTAAAGAGGGCCTCCTTGTTTCCTTCTCGGTGGTCTCACCCTCTCCCTGAGCCTGGAGGAGGAGCAAGGATCCTGGGAAAAGTCTGGCCCTGGATCTTCTATCGGTTTTATTTTTCAGGATCCTGAGCCATTACATGTGGTGCCAGAAAGAAAGAAGTCTAAGTAGTGTAGGGGTTAATATTTGTAGGGGAGGAAAATATTTTCCTCAACCCTTTCTGGGTCTCAAAATTAAACTGATAAGACAGGTTAAGAGAAAAACATACAAATTCCTATAATGTAAGTTTTAAGGACTTGGAGCCTTCATAGGGAAATGAAGATACAAGTAGCAGCCTCAAACCTAAGTATTTCTATTCTAGGTTTGATAAGAGTAAACAGCCATGAAAAAATATGACAGGCTAAGGAGTGTAAGGCAATTGCAGTAAAATAGGTGGAAGTGGCGAGGCCTGGCAGCATTCTTCTCTGCGGCCTTTTGTCTGCTCTTTTTCTCCTGGCAAAGGGTTTTATGACCTGTTTCAGGGAAGAAGGGCAGTGGGAGTCGGGGATTAGGGCAGTGGGGGTGTGAAAGGGACCTTCCTGCTTCTGCTGTTTTCTCAATTCCTTCAACTTAAAATATTCAACAGCAGCAGTAATGACTTCCACTTCCCAAAGGTCTGCAGAATGATCAATTCTGCCCTTAAATCCCCTTGACTTTTCCCAGCTCTCAGTGGAATGATCTTCCAAATGTAGTTCCCTCAGGCATTCACTACCCAGCAGTGTCCCAAAGCACTGTTAGAACTCAAATGCCTGTGCCTTTCCTACAAATGTCAGCCATGTCTGTGGTCATCCGTCACAGCATGTCACCTACACCGTGAGCTCAGGAGAAACCCCGAAGAACCATTTCTGTCTCTTTGGCCACAGGTAGATGGTAGGCTGACCTCTGGAGTGATGTTCTTAAAGCCAGCCCCAACTATCTACAAGCTCCCTCAACCCCTAGACCTCCTGGGGGAATTTATAATGGACTTTTCACTTCCATTTCACAGGGGCTGTTGGGAAACACCCTGCAGCAAACGCCAAGTTCTCCATGACCAGGGCCCTGGACAGCTGTGGGGTGGGCCTGTTGCTTCATTCCGGCTGTTCTCACTGACGCGTGGCCATTACAGACCCCTCAGAGGAAACCTTTCTGATCTTCCATCTACGGAAAGCTCACCTTCACGTTTGTGGGGCCCCTTCAGCACCCCTGGAGCTGTCAGGGCACACATGCAAGTCATTTGGTCAGGACAGGTCCTCAGCCAGTTTTCCCTTCACTAAGCAGGCAAATTAGCTTTACGTTAAGCTTAATAATAACATTTATGCTTCAGTTTCTTTAGATGTATATGTGCTGCTGAGGCATCAGATACATAATAGATACCACATTCCAATGGGCAAGCTTCCTCAGGATTTATCAGAGAAAGACTCTTGAACTCTTCACCCGTACGAGGGCATATAAAGGATTGAAGGGAACAGAGACAAGAGAGAGGTGCGGAAGTGGATTTTGGCAGACATGCTGTTTCCCTGGAATCAGACCCTAGCTAAGGGGTGAGGAATGCCTCCACCTCAAACCCAGTGTGATCAGCCTCAGGAGAGCTAGATGGGGGCTTCCACCGTTGAGTTACACGAGTCTGAGGTCAACTCTGGCCTGGGAAGTGAACCCCAGCATTGAGAGGTGACTGGCCAGAAATTTTGGTGGTGAGTGAAAGACGAGGGTTAGGTTGTGACCAGATGTCATTCCCAGACTGTCAAACCAAGAGCACGTGTTTCCTGTATACAAAATGTGGGTCACAATATGGAGGCATAATGGCATGGGGTCATCTTAGGTTTTGCCTCAGACGCCCACGTAGGGGTAAACACAGCTACAGGGCCATGAAGGTCTGGCTGGGTTTCTGTCAGGTACCAGGGGGAGAGAGCTGACACCACCCAGGGAAGATAAACGCACGCTGGATGAACTGCATCTTCTTTCAGAGGGGGCAGAGCGCTCCAAACAACCTGCCAGACTAAGAAAGTGTGGAGCCAGCAAATGACAAAACCAGTCAATTCAGAGGTTTCCTGTGACACTCAGGCCCTGGAGAGATCAGAAACCATAGCGGGCAAAATGGAGGAGGCAGGAATCAGCAAGGCAGGAGCAAGAGAGAAGACCCGCGCAGCCTCTTCCCCAGATGGAGCCTTCCTGTCTGAGCGGCTCCAGCCACCGCACACCCGAGAAAAACTGTCCCGATCCGCGAGACGAACGTGGAGTGTAGCCGGAGACACCTGCAGAAATGACAAGCAAGGGACACAAAGAACGACCAGCAAGACAGGGTGTCTGATCAAGCTGGCACAGTTTATTGTTTGCAGGCTCAATTTATACAGGTTAGCAAGTAAGGGGTGGGTCAGGAGATAATTGGACTTTAGGTGGCGCCAGCGGGGAGGTGTAGAGGGGTGATTGGGTCTTGGTTGGCGCGGGCGGGGAACAGAGGACCGGGAAGAGAAGCGGGGAGTTCGCCATTTTGGGGGTGGGGGCCCTTGGGAGGGAGGTTTTAAGGGAGGGGCTTTCCCCTGGGGCAGAGGGTGTTTCTTGATTAACAAAGGACAGAAAAAGCACATGTTGTGAGGTAGCCTAACCACTAGCTCTAACCTAGGAGTTCACTAAATGCATTTCTTGGTAATAGGGGAAAACTTGTTTCTAACGCCCCAAAGCGTGGATGGATTCATTGTTGCTGACTTTACAGGAAAGACTTTACTCAAACGTTGCTGTTGTCTTAAGGCTTTTGTGACCGAGTCTGCCTAAAGGCCCACAGGTTTGCTCCCAACAAAAAAGTTAGATTTTAAACCCCAATTGGAGTTTTGAATGTTATCCTGCCTTAGACTTATTAAATACTGCATTTGAGGCTGGGTTTGGGACTTAAGAAGTGGATAGAGAAGTCTAAGGACCTGCCTGAGTTTTTACACAAGAGCAGGGGGAGAAGTGCCACTAGATAAATGTACGAGACCATGTTAGGTAAAAGCATGTTGCTGTCCCAGAAGTCCCATTTCTTCAGTGTGCCAGTAACGTATGCTTATGGCTTGCTTCATATAGTCAGATTTTTTGAGTCACATCTGGCAACAGGGGTACAAAGGTGAACTAACCAGGGTGCTTGTCCCTGAGGAACTCAGTCTTGTAAGAGAAGGGGACATCGCCTCTACTGTGAGATTCAGAGACTTGCGTCACTTACAGCTACATCTACTAACTTGGTGTCACATTAGGCTGACTCAAATAGGGAGCCCACGGAGCCCCTCTCTCCCCAAAGGTCTAGTCCGGGGCACCCTAACACAGGAAGGCCCCACCGTGGACACACCTCTAGCCATCATCTCCCAGTGCTGTGACTTGTCAGACATGGAGGTGACCCTCTATTTGCCACGTTACATTCTCTCACAGGGAGGTCACTGCCTACATCATTCCTCCAAGGCTAAGTACAGAGAGGCCCGTCTATACCCTCGGAGAGTTATCTGCGTGAACGCCAGGTCTGCACGCCGAGCAGGAGCAGTATCTGGACATTGAGAGAGCACCCTCACTGCCATGAGGGACAGGAATTTAAAAGAAAGAGGCTCATGCAAAGCCTTGTAACATAACAAAGAGGAAAGGAAAGAAGTAGCTGTGGGTAAGAATATTGGTCAGAAGAGGCATATGACACAGGCCTCTGTGTCTTTGTGGCAGTTACTTTACAGGCTAGAGTTGTCCGGAGCTCCGCTGAGCAGGAGAGAGCCGAGCCGCCAGGTGTCGGAGCAGGCCGTTAAAGCAAAGAGAGGTGACAGTCAAGCCTGTAGCCCTTGATGCAATGGTATAAGCAGGAGTTCACACCAGAGAAAGCGTCGACTCCCTGGGGGTCCATTTCCCCTTGCAGAACTGCTCATCAGTCAAAGGTCTGATGGATCAGTGCAGATGTGGAGGGTCAGAGGGTCATCTCCTTGCCGAGGGGCCCTCAAATTGTTGTGCCCTGTTTCCGTGAGTCCCCCGTGTGGCGCCGTAGTCACCAGGGCCAGTCGCAAGATGCAAGAGCAAAACAGGTCTTTATTGCTAGTCGGAACTAGAATCTCAGTGGCCCGTCAAAATGCAGGACTCAGTCTGAGACCCTGAACAAAGTTCCCTTTTTGCTTTTATACTTTGGAACAGTTAGGGGCTTTCCAAGGGGGGTGGTTTATTGTGATCTTAGCTAATTGGCTGAGGAGGGTCAGGGTCTTGTTGCACAGGTTGCTGGGCATGGTTTCTGTGGAGTGGGCGTGGCTTGAGCGGGGAAACTTTACTCAAGATGTAGGACACAAAATGTAGGCTTCCGGTTGGCTAGGGGTCATGTAGGGGACATAGTTATTCAAAATGGAGGACACAAAATGGAGGCAGGGGGTCAAGTATGGGTCATAGTTATTCAAGATGGAGGATACAAAATGGAGGCAGGGGGTCCCACAAAATAAATTCACAGCAGTTTTATGTGGCTGGGGGTGGCCAGGGTTTGGGAAATGGCAAACAGAGAAGAGATAGGAATATAAAGTACTGAGTACAGTATCAAAGAGGAGAAAAGTATCTTTACAGTTCTCAGCTCTCCAATAAAGAAATTTCCCATTGGAGGCACCTGGGCTAGGAAGGCAGATATTGGGAAGGAAGAATTTTCCTCCACCTTTCAACGGTCTTCTAGTTGGTCTAGTAATCAAGTTGACATGAGACAGATTAACAAGAAAAAAACCCCCAAAATTTAAATTACATACGAATGGGGAATCCATAGACATGAGATTCCGAAGACAGGGGCAGTGAGGTTTGTATGTCTTCTTGAACTAAGGAGAGGAAGTAGGGAAGGAAGGCAATTCACAGAATATGAAAGAGTAAATCTTTAGCAAACAAATGCTTGATGGGCCTCACAGAAACAATGGGACACGGAGAGTTTCAATGGACCTTGTTACATTTGTTATAAAGCAATTATCTATGGTAGTAGCTCTCCTCCTGGGGCAGTTCCTCCATCCATATTATTTTTCTGCAGTTTGAGGAATGGGGGGGTAGTGGGAATTGGTCAAAGTTTTTTCTGGGTCTTCTGACCTTGATTGTTTTCAGCTCTGACATAATCTACAAGCCAAGCTGGCCTATCTTAGGTTGGTGTGGCCCTGGTCTTTATGCAGATATGCATAGGAGTGGGGCTGGCCAGGGAGCTGCTTCCCCCACAAGGCCGGCAGATAAAGCCTTTATAATTGCCTGTGAAAAATCATACACCGGATGTGGCCTGGAGCTGGACTCTGCAAAAGTATCTAGACAGTGTCTCTTACTTAAACAGATATTAATGGCAAAAAGGCCGTGACTTCTACAAGGAATAAGAGACATGCTCCCAAGAAATGAGATTTTTAAGCCTGAAATGCTTTCCTCTTGCATGTCGCTGAGATAATCAATCCCCTTGTGGATCTGGCTTTGTCTGGGAAGGTTTGGGCCGTCCCCTGTGCGGGCAATCAGGCGGCCAGGTGGAAACCTGTGTGGAAGCCGCAGCCAGCCGCCCCTCCCCCGCCCGCCACAGGGGGCCAAACCCCGTGATGCCTATTGTTCCAGAGCCAGGTTTACGGGCGGAATGCGGAGCGCAAGGGGATGCCTTCTATTTAGTCAGCAAAGGAGAGGGGTGGTTAACTATGTTGGCTCTGGAATCATAATGTCTGGTTTATAATCCCAGCTGTGCCACTTACTGGCAATGTATTTTGGGTTCATTACATATATTCTCTGAGCCTTAGTTTTTTCATCTGTATAATAGACTCAACAGTATCTCCCTTTTGTAGTTATTATAGTAAATTAAGTGAGATAAAACACGTGAAGTGCTTAGTGATAATATGAGCCCAATGGCAGTGACAGACAGTTTATTTGCTGTCTGGAGGACAGGGATAGCAAAATGGAAGTGTTCAGAGTGTGGGTGATGGCCGTCTTTGCCCTTTCTCAGCTCATGGACGTTACTCACCAGTCTAGAAGCTCAATACCCAGAGACAGAAGGGCCTTTCGGTTCCAAGTCCCTGTTCAAATTCTTTTCAAGGTAAACAGCCACGCCCTAGGGCACTCAGGTAGACAAACTATTTTAAATCTGCAAAGTATTATCTCTTTTGCCTTAGGAATGAAGCCAGGTCTGAGAATGGCTAATACCAGACATCTAGGAAGAAAACAAACTCAGTTTGGACATCTCTCCTTTGCTCTTAGTCATAGTAAAAAAAAGCCTAAAGGATTTATTATTTTCTCAGGAGGCATCTTCCAAGAAGAAAAAGATATTCTGCTTTTTGCAATAGTAATTGGTATTCTTCACTTGGCCAGTAATAATTTAAAAATCAACCATATTAAGGTATAATTTACATACAATAAACCACATCTATTTAAAGCATGCACAGTTCAGTGAGCTTTTTTTTTTTTAGGGCATCTCATATTTATTGATCAAATGGTTGTTAACAACAATAAAATTCTGTATAGGGGAGTCAATGCTCAATGCACAATCATTAATCCATCTCAAGCCTAATTCTCGTCAGTCTCCAATCTTCTGAAGCATAACGAACAAGTTCTTACATGGTAAATGAATTCTTACATAGAGTTCAGTGAGTTTTGACAGATCTATAAGACTCCTGCTACAGTCAAGAAAAAAGAATATTCCAAAAGTTTCCTTGTGACCCTTTGCAGGTTACCTTCTCTCCATTCCTGTGTCCAAGCAACCATGGCTTTACTGTTGCTATAGATTAGTTTGCATTGTTCAGAATTTTATGTAAATAGAATCATACAGCATATACTCTTTTAATGTCTGGCTTCTTTCATTTCTCACAATGATCTTGGGGTTCATCCCTGTTGCATATATCCATGCAACTGATCCTGCCCCCTACTCCAGACTCTTCAGGGACTCATCCTGGCTTTTCACTGAAAGGTAGCCTGGCTGAGTGTGTGTGTCCCTTTTCTTGGTTGCTCTTTATCCCGGGGCTGTTTCATCTTCCCTTTTTTGCTGACTCCTTGTATGGATATACCATATTTTGCTTATCCATTCCCTTGCTGATTGACATTTGGGTTGTTTACACTTTGTAGCTATTATGAATAAAGCTGCTAAGAACATTTGTGTATAAGACTTTGTGTGGACATTTGTTTTAATTTCTCTTGATAAACAGCTAAAAGTTGAATGTCTGGCTCATATGGTAAGAGTATGTTTATTAAGAAATGACCAAATTATTTTCCAAAGTAGCGGTACCATTTTTTCCTGCACCAGCAATGTATGAGAGTACCAGTTGCTCTACAGTTTTGACTACACTTAGGATTGTCAGTCTTTTTACATTTAGCCATTCAAGCATTCTAGTAGGTATGTGATAGCGATATCTCACTGTGGTTTTTATATACATTGCCTTAATGACTAATAATGTTGAACACTTTTTTAAATGTGCTTTTAGCTTTTGGAATTTCTTCTATTGTGAAGTGTTTGCATGCCTATAATATTTTAAGTTAAAAATTATGTTTTGAACATTATTGCCAAAATATCAATGACCACACAAAAATAACAACTGAGAAATTCTTTCTCCAAATGTTGATGTTCTTCCCTTTCATGCTGCTTTTAGAGACTCAACTTTACAGTGCTGCAAACACTAGGTTCCCATTTCATGTTCCAATATATTTCACTGGTTACTCATCATGTTCCTTTCCATATGACCATGTTGAATTGGACTGCCTATTAATGGAATAACATTGTTTTATTATTTTCACAGATGGGTTGCATACTTACTCTCTTCAACTTGGAAATTTGCACAAAGTGGAAGCTTTACAACCTGTTTCAGTGAATCTCCTTAATGTTCAGAGATTCTATAACCAGATTTTATTATATTTTTATGTTTAGGGAGGATGATTACAGATGGGATGGAAAGAATTGAGAAAGGCAGGAAATGATTAGAAAAACATTACCTCAGTTTGAAATTACAATTTTATGCTTGAGGGCCTCCTGTTAGCTCTTGGCACTGCACACACAAGAGGTTTGGGTGCAATTACTCATCACTGTGCTCTAGAGGAAGATGAAACAGCCCTGGGATCGAGAGCAGCCAAGAAAAGGGACACACATATTCAGCCAGGCTACCTTTCAGTGAAAAGCCAGGCTGAGTCCCTGAAGAGTCTGGCATAGGGGGCAGGAAAACTGAGGGACCTTTAAAGAAATACTAGTAAGATGGAAGAAATCAGGGGCTCACCAAAAATTATTAAGGGAGAGAAGTAGGTGCCTTACAAATAGTAGGAACTTGGCCAGTGTGACTGAAGTGAGGTGAAATGGTTTCGCTAATGATGATGTATAGCCAGCCAAGTGTTGGCAAGATTATGCATTCCAAACAGTCACAGATTAACATTACAGAGAGAAGAGGAATGTTTATCATAATACTGTGAAAAGATACAGGGCTGACAAAATTAATCACAAGAAAATGTAAGAGAGGTATTAGGGGAGGAAAAAAAGAACTTTGCAAACTTGTTTGGCTCGGGACTAGCCTTCCAAGGGTGTAGTGATGACTCTGGAATTAATAGTCTCGGGGTTATATGCCTTCTCCTTGGCCCACAGGTGAGTGGATGACTTATGACAATTGCCCTGGGCTATCCCTGGTGATTTAGCAGAGCTGGTGGACCTCCAGGGTTGTGGCCAGCCCAGCAGCTAGCTTCTTTCAGCACTCACCAGCCTCCAACATATGCAGTCTGTGGGGCTGTTAACCACGTCTCCTTGCTTCCACCAAGAGGTCGACCCTACGTCTAGATCAATTAGATTCCTGGTCACACGTACTGAGTGCTTGCTATTTGCCAGGCACTATTTTTTTTTTTATTTTTAGAAATACAATATTATGTTTGTTTCAGGTGTACAATGTATGCTTTGACATTTGTGTATATCATCACCACCATAAGTCTAGTTAATACCCACCACCATAAAGAGTTACAGAATTTTTTTTCTGGTGATGGAAACTTTTAAGATCTATTCTCTTAGCAGCTTTCAAATATGTAATATAGTATTATTAACTATAGTCACCACGCTGTAATTACATTTAGCTTATTTTATCACGTAAAGTTTGTACCTTTTGACTACCTTCACTCATCTCTGCCACCCTCCCTCCACCTCTGGAAACCACCTATCTGTTTTCACTATCCATGAACCTGTTTTTTTGTTTGTTGAAGATTCCACATACAAGTGACATCATACAGTGTCTGCTTTTCTCCGACTTATTCGCTTAGCATAATGCCCTCAAGGTCCATCCATGTTGCTGCAAATGTCAAGATTTCTTTCTTTTTTATGGTGGAATATATTCTAAGGCATGTATACATTTTCTTTACCCATTCACCCACTGATGGACACTTGGGTTGTTTCCATGTCTTGGCTACCATAAATAATGCTGCAGTGAACTGGGACCCGTGTATCTTCTCGAGTTAGTGTTTTATTTTCTTCACCAAGGACTATTTGTAGGGTTTCTTATATATTAACTCATTTAATCTTCAGAACAACTCCATGAGGGAGGTTCATTTTATAGCTAACCAAGGGAAAGAGAGTTAAGTGCCTTGCTCAGGATCACATAGCTAGGCAGAGACAAAGCCAGATTTGAACATGGGCTGTCTGGCTCTTGCTGGTTGCAGGGAAGACAGGGAGAGAGGTGATTTCATCTTTTCCAGCCTCTGAAGTAGAGACAGGCAAGAAAAGAAGGGTTTGGGAGATGTCAAATGAGTCATCTATGATGTCTGCCAAATCTACCAGCTCAGTTTTCTCTTTCTCCATTATTAACTGTTTCTTCCTGCCTGCCATGGCTTTGTGCATGACACAAACAGTTCTCCAGTATTAGACTCTTTGCTTCACAAACCTACATCTTTTAGAAGACTTGCAATTTCATTTTGTAATTGATTGTAGTCTCCATTGTCATGGATGTCACCTGAAAATGGCAGATACATTTACAGTGTCTGACAGCTGGGGAGAGGTTGACCGCAGCTTTGATTGATAATTGGTACGGATACTAGTGTGCTTTGTTTGAATAAGGGATGACTTAAATAAATGGGCATCCTAAGAGGATATTTTTTGTATTATAAGATATTTGCTTTCCTGCCTGATCTGGGATCCCAGTTTCTTTTAACCTGAATACTAGAATTATGAGAACTCCTTGATAGAGCGCAGTGTAACCTGAATCTTGATTCCCTCCTCAGCCCTACATCTGTCTTGAGGATATTCAAAGGATGTGGGAAACATTAACAATGACAGCCAGAAAAGTCTGGTGGTCTGAGGCCTATTGATAGAGGTCCAGTTGGTTTCCCAAACCCCTGTGGAAAAACCAGTTTGCTACAATTTACATATTCATTTCAGTATTTCTGACCTGTAAGTACATACATCGTTCTTGGAGTTATAATGCCTGCCTGGACAAGCTCAAAGGTTCACCCATGCCTGTACTCCAAGTTCCCCTTCCGCCATGACTGGACCTCTTGTCCGTCAGAACCCACCAGGGTCAGCAGTCCACCCAGCCCTCCTCCGCCCACTGCTATAGCACGGAACCTGGCAGCGGGCACAGTGCTGCCTCTGACTCACCTGGAGAAGGAGCCTCTACCTGTTGGTGTCGGTGTCTGCAGAGCTGCTAGAGCCACTCCCTCTAGGTGACAAAGGTCTCTCCTGTTTCAGAACTCTTAAAAAAATCCTGAGGTAGTGACAGCACTATCCCAGTCTCCTGGGACTCCCTGAAGATGCTAGGATATCCTCTGTCTGGGTTGATTTAGAAGAAATCTGGGTGGGACCAGACAGCATCTCACACTTTATTAGAAGGTAAGCAAAATTAAAATCATGAATATGTATATATATTTCATATATATATATGAATTAAAGATTTTATTTTACTCATTAATTAATGAAAGTACCAGGCAGGCATTATAACTCAAAGAACAGTTGTATTGATAGATCAGAAATATTGACATGAATATGTAAATAGCAGCAAACTAATTTTTCCACAGGGGCTAGAGAAATCAATGTGTCGGACAGAATTTGTACTTCCATTGGAATCATTATTGGGTCAGACAGAATTTGTACTTCCACCGGAATCATTATGTATTACTGTCAATTACAACCGTAAAGGTTGTAAAATAGCTCAAAGACAATAAAAGATTAGAATCAGATAATCTGAGTGCTGTCCTCTAGACAAAGCCTAGTTTTACAGGAAGGGCAATGTTTTTCCATAACCCCCATGCATCTCTTTCCCTTGATAGCTAGCAAATCCTGGGCACCATTTGCACTGAGATAACCTTAAAGCCAGGGTTCCTGTTTTAACTTGTTTCCTTCAGGGCATTTGGTCCTTACGTAAACAAAGCTCCTGGAGGCCTGCAGTGGCCCACCAGAATTCTAGTAAGGGGTGTGGAGGCCAGGTCTGCCCTGGGCCCCTTGTTATAATGGCACATGTTCCATTTGGATTGCTTATCGGGAGGGTGTGCGGCTGGAGGATTGGTGGCAGGAAGCTGCAGGAAAGACAGGATCGACCAAGCAGTGAAGCATCTCCTGTGCCAACGAGAAGGATTTTGGTCTTTATTCCAAAGACAATGGAGAATAACAACAGTCTTTTGAATAGATCACTAAGGTGACCAGGGCTGGATTTTAATTAGATAACTGGAGGTTTTGTGAAGAGCATACACCACAGTAAGGGAACTGAGGAGATGGGACTAGAGAGGTAGAATGGGGAGGTGGCAAATCTTAGCTTGAGGAATTGTCTTGAGTGAATAGACATAATTTACAGAGGATTTTCTGCCCATCACAAAGGCGTATCTTTCATTCTTCTCTTCAAAATATCTCCAGATTTGTTCTGCTCTCCCTCTTGGCCTCCTTAGATCTTCCCTTTCTCCAACAGCCCTTAAGCTAGGAGGACATTCAGCCACCAACTTCTGTTCAACACTGTGGCTCAGTCATGTCTGAGTGCTTAAAAGGGGTTTCTGGTCAGTGCAAAGACCCTATACAGTTTTTAGGAACTAAGGTGTCAAAGTCAAGACAAAACAAAAGAAAACCTGAACAAGTAAGAAAATTTTACTTGGGTTGCTGCAATAGGAAGGGCCTTCCATATGTCAAGATCAGAGTGTCTCTGCAGGATGATTTGCTTTAGACTTTCACAGGGACAAGTAGGGAATTATAGGTGGGGTGATCTTACAGCTGGGATTGCTTCTGCCTTCAGAGGAAGCCCCAGTCAAGCAGCTGAACAAGACATTCTATCTTTGTGTCTAGTTAGTTGGGGTTTTTTGGGGGTTGTAACTCTGGGGGAAAATCCCAGGGCAAAATACCTGTAAAACTGAAATCAGTCAAAGGGAGAAATATGGTGGGGGAAACACATTGGTTGCTTACAAGCAGTCGTCCACTTGGGCTCTCATGTGTCTCTGGTGAGCCAGCTGCAGGAAAAGGGGCCCCCACCCATCCTCTCAGGTGCAGATAAGCACTCTGTCACCTGTGTAATCACCTATTGATATGGAGATGGCTACTTCTCTCCACTCCTTGGAAACACCTATTGATATGGAGATGCACTAAGGCCAGGTGAGAGATTGTGGAAATATCACAATTTTACCCACGGCAAGGTAGGAGTAAATTCAGCTAATTATTTTTGAGACTATTAAAGAAGAGACAACAGGCCCCAAATGGAGTGACCTGTGTTAACTTCTCGTCACCAAACCGAAATTTAGTAACTAACCTAATTGCAGTTTCAGTCAATCCCAGGAATATAATCTTAACCAGTCAGTCTGGTAGTTCCTGGTCAACATCAGTGAGGCAATCCGCATGACAGACCCCTGCCGTCCACCGTAGAAAGGTTACTTTGCCTGAAACAATCCATTCTTCCCCAGTAGCTTCACTGACCTGTTAGGAATGGTAGGTAGAAAGATAGACTTGAGCAGCTGTGGAAGGGGAAGGTAAGGTTCAAGGAAATAACTGCCCAGATAAGGTTCAAAGAAAAAACCACCCAAACTCTGCCCAGGTAGAGACAACAAAGGCTTTGTAGGGAGATAACGTTCTGCTAATTGGGACCAGGCCAAACCGGTTCCAACCAGATCCCAACGTGGGCACAATGGAACAGAACTAAGAACCACCCAAACCACACCTCATCATGGGAAAGGACATGGTACTTTGATGGTTGTACAGGTGGACCTGTCAATCAAATAACCCCACCTTGTCAGTCAAAGAGGTGCCTCCCAGCCAGGAGGTAATATAAAGGCCTCCTACCTAACAGACTGGGGCCTTTGTCTGCCTAGACTCTGGCCTGCTCCTCCCTTGGAGTGTATTCTGATAAAACTTTCACTCTGCTTCGCTACTGTGTCTCTGTCTTTGAGTTCTTTGTTTTGGTGGGGACAAGACCTGAGGAGAACAAACTCGACCCATAACAGACCCACCTTCCTGTGCCTATAAAAATCCCCTATTGGTACAGCTGATCGCAGCTCCTTTCTATTTGCTAGATGGGATGCTCCCTGATTCATAAATCGTTGAATAAAGCCAATTTGATCATCAAATTTACTCAGTTGAATTTTAATTTTTACCAAGACAAAGAATAGGAATTTGGAGAGTCTTTGTCTGGCTTTTTCATAGGTAAACAAAAGTATGTCTTCAAGTCTTACCTAAACCATAAGGGGAAGGATGGTTCTTCACAGAAGCTCTTTCTAGTAACACAAAAGGGTAAAGGATTTCAGAAAACAAAAGGCTGGCAGGATTAATTCCTGCTTTCTAGAACAGAGCTTGGGTAAAACTCAATATTGTCAGTGATTCTGGATTTATAGGTAAATCCAAGCTCCAACCCCAGTGCAAAGAAGCACCCTGTCCAGGAAGAAGTTGGAATGCAGATATTCTGACTCCTAGTATTGCAACTCTCTCCTTCACAAGGGTTAAGAAATCAAAAGCCTGTCTGTACCCGGCAGGTCTTATTACCGATGGGTAGTGGTCAGCAGAAAGGTAATGTTGACAGCCTGTGCCCCATGAAAAGAGGGGGCACTATGTGGGATTGTGGGCCCAATGTTAGAGGACCTCGTTTTCTTAATTTCAACAAGGGGTTCTGATTAGCTGCTTGTTTACATTTCTACAAATAAATTTATTTATACCAAGTCTCTAAAACTCTGATGGAAAAATTGGATTTTTAAGTAAAATCTTCCAATTAAAAAATTGAAGCTAAAATAAATTTCAGGAAATCACATCAGGAAAATGATGGGCCACCAGTCTGTACCTCCCCTATGGATGTCATCCAGTTACAAACTCAGTTGATTTTATTTAACTCCTTGCAGCCACCAACAGGAGGGCACGGCAGCAGAGATCACATTTTAATGGGGAGAAAGTGTGGCTGAGGGGTTGACTGGATGGCCTAGGGTCACCCCACTGGTAAGTAGCCTAGCCCAAGCTGGAAGCCAGCTCTTTGAGACTGCCTGCTCTTGCTGGGTACCACACAGGGCCCCTTATAATCTGGTCCCATGTCTCCCCTTCTATTGATAGAAAAATGGGGAGCGGGTAGGTATTATATGGGGCAGTCACTGTTTTCTTTTTCAGTTCTAAACCTCTGAGCACTTCTTAAGTCTATTTGTGGTTCTAAAGAGGAATTAGCAGGTTTGTAGGTTTCATCCCAGCTCACACATTTTAGAAACTGAGTCATTATACTCACTCTCCAGCTGGTTATCTGTTTGTGAGAAGCTGCTGTCTCCCAGGGTGCTCAGTCTGAAATGATGATCAGGATCTTAAGAGAGATGAAGGTGAAGAACAGATCAAAAGAGGAATAATTGTTCCATTGGTCAATTGGCCAAGGAGAAGATAAAAATCTGTTATAAATAACAGCAGTTTTTAACTCATTGAGTTAACTTTTCTTTTATAATCAAGAAAAACCTCAAATCGAAGATAGCTAGAAATAAGATCAATTTTCATTTCTAGAAAGGTCCCTTCAACCATCACACAGGTAATAGCTTCCCAGCTAGGTCTCTCATTTATCTGGCTCTTGAAAATACCAGCTGCAATTTGAGATCCTCAGAAAGCCTCAAAAAAGATGGCCTTTAAAAAAGTACATGTAAGCTTCTTATATTGTCTGATTCTTTGTAGAAACTTCTATTATTAACTGCTCTGACAAGATAATGATACTAACCCAAGTGGTTTCTATTTTCCTTTTGCCTTGTTTTACAAGGAGAATTTAATTCTTCTGTAGTGTGTAAAAAAACTAGAAGTTTGAGAATCTTGAAAGACAGCCAAGAACTGTCACCCTCTGAAAAACAAAAGCTGTGGGAATAGAAAGAATGACATTAACTCACTTCTGAAGAAATAACACATTTAAGTGATGATGGTTAAATGGGAAGCATTAGACCAGAACAACATTTCTCAGAGTGAATTGTAAATAGAAACCTACTAGAAAGAAAGAGTTGCAAGACCAAATAATCACTGCAAAAACTGGATTAAATAGTGTTGAAACACATCTCTCTTGAAGGACTTCTCAGAATTTTAAATATATTAATGTACATGGTGAACTTCTAAAAGAAACTATAGTATGAAGCAGTTTGCAAATGTGTTTTACCAAGAATCATTTTTTTGTAGAAAAGCCTACTTTGACAAACTCCATACTAGAGTGTTTTCTTAATTTCAGAAAGGGATTCTGATTATCTATTTGTAGGAATTTCTAAAAATAAATTTATTTCTACAAACAAACAAAATTTTTTTCATACAAATAAATTTATACAACTTTCTTATGCAAATGAATTGTAACATGACTCAATATGTGCTGTAGTTACATTTTGGGGGGAGAGCTGGAGAAGAGAATGGGACAGGAGGAAGTATTTGTCCTGGGCCCTCTAAGCCTTTCTCCCCAAGGGGGTATCATTTTGTGAGGGTTGCCATAAAAAAGTACCACAGATTCGGTGGCTTCAACAACAGAAATTAATTTTCTTGTAGTTCTAGAAGCTAGAAGTCCAAGATTAAGGTGTCAGGAGGGCTGGTTTCTTCCTCCTTGGCTTGCAGATGGCCTCCTTCTCTCTGTGGCTTCACAAGGTCTCCCTCTGTGCTTGTCTGTGTCCTAATCTTCTCTTCCCGTAAGGGCACCAGTCGAATTGGAACAGAGCCCACCCAAATGACTTCATTTCACCTTAACTACCTCTTTAAGGGCTTCTTCTCCAAATATAAGCACGTTCTGAGGTACTGAGGGTTAAGACTTTAACACAGGCATTTTGAAGAGACACAGTTTAGCTCATAGCAGTGGACAAGCAACTAATTCCCCAGAGCTGGCTACACATTCCATCAAGACCATCACATCCTTTGCACTCCATCCCAGTCCTTCCCGAGCAGGCTTCTGAGCCTGAGATGGTTTCTCAAGCAGATGCTGCAAGTGGGAGGAACTAGCCACACAGCCAGACATAGTCCCTTTGACCATTATATTCCCCAACCAACTTAATGCAATAGGCTGCTGGTTTGTGAGCCAGTCTCTTGAAAATTTGGTTAAGATGACTCAGCTTCTCTGGCCCTCATCACACATAACTGGATGGATAAAATGTGGTTTTTTAAAACTAACAAGCTGGGAGCAGACCTTGCCCCCATGGTGCCTTTGCCTGGGTAGCCAAGGGAAAGGAATGGTCTCTGATCAAGGGCCCACTAGGCAGCAGAGACTGTGTACAGTAATGGACCATATGTCCTGAACCCTGTTGGGCATTTTACATTACCATCATCTCATCTTTTCCTTACATCTTTTTGAGATAAAGGTGCTATTATTACCTCTAGATTTTAGATGAGGAAATTGAATTCTGAAGAAGGTACTTCCCACAGTCATATAAAAAGGAAATAATTGAAGACTCCTATCTCTTAGCTGTAATCCCACATACAGTTTATGTGATCTCACTTGATTTTGTAAGGGAGCAAAACTGTTCCTCTACCCTCTTAGACTCGTAACTAGGGCCTGTGATTCAAGCTGACAAAGGGAAAGATTAATAGGAGAAAAAGGAGACAGATTTTATTAATGTTTTTATGAGCATGGGGGCTTCACAGAAAAAGAATTGAAAATTCAAATAAATGTTTAGATTTGGGGGCTTATATGTGATTTTAACAGGGGGTGATAAAGTGTGGAGAAGTGATTAAATAAAGGAAAAGGGTATTAGGGGCTCTAGGGGTGGTAGATTGTGTGACATTGGCTGGGTATGTATGGTAGCTTCATTTTACCTACATATTCCTGTGTAAGACTTGTTAAGCTGACTACAGCTCCAGGTGCCTTCTCCAGTGATGAAGCTAGTTTTCTTCCTGGCATGGGAGAGGGGAACACATGCCCTGCTTTCAGACAGAAAGGAAAAAGCCAGAGAGTTCGTCCTGTGTCTGCTATTTCTCAATTGCCTTCAGTTTAAAATGATCAAAAGAATCCTTAGGCCAGTGTGACATAGTTTGGGCTGGCATATTTGGTCACCCTTCAGTTGCTACAACACTTAGAGATGAGGAAAATGAAGGCAAGAGTTGTTCAGGGTTACAAGGTTAATTTGCAGAAACTAGATTATAAGCTGATCTCTCTGACTTCAAAACCATAAGTATGTGCACCATTTAATACAATTTCTAAAAATACACTTTTTATTTTAGATTTACAGAAGAACCACACGAACAGTATTGGGAGTTATTCTATACTTTGCACCCAGTCTCTCCTAATCCGACTGTCTTACATTAGTATGGTACATTTTTACAAATAATGAATCAATATTGGCACCATATTATTAACTAAAGTCCATGTTTTATGCAGAATTCGTTAGTTTTTATCTAACGTCTTTGTTTCTGTTTAGTGATGGCATCCAGCATGCCACATGAGTTAGTTGTCATATCTCCTTGCTCTTCTTGGCCTTGACAGCTTTGAGGAGGACTAGTCAAGTATTTTGCAGAATGCCTCTCAATTGGGATTTGTCTGGTGTTTTTCATATGCCTACACTGGGGATGTATGTTTTGGGAACAGACCACAGAGGCAAATTGCTATTTTTATCATATTCTATTAAAAGTACATACTATGGACACGACTTACCACTGTCGATGTTTGTCAGGTTTCTCCAAAGCAAATAAATAGAATTTTTTATCTGCCTTTTTCTCCTGCATATTATTTCATTCTCATATTCCTATACAGCAGTGGTCTCCAGCCCTGTGCTTTTACAATAACTCCATCGTGTCCATGTGTCAGGTCTCACTGCGTGTCATTCCACTGTGTAGGTGAAGGATTTGTTCTTGCTTTTGTCCATTGCCGGTGAGGTTTTGAGCTTGTGTGTGCACTGATGTGTGCATGGAAAAGGGAGCAGGTGGCTTGTGGGCAGTTTGTTAATTCCATCGAAGGATTCTGCCAACCAAAATTATTGCCTCTAAGAGAGCTCCAGAGCAGTGTTGGCGCAGCAGTGAGCAGAGGTTCTTAGCAAGTGACCAGACTGGAGCACGGAGGGGAAACAGGAAGTTTACAAAAAAACTTCCCATGAGCTTCAGTTTTCTCAATGATAAAATAATAAGATGGAGAAGTCAGATTCTGTGAATTCCAAGATCCATCTCACTCTGAATCCAGGGATCTGGGGTCCGTGGGTAGGAAAGTAAGGCGGTTTCCTTTCTGTTTTACTTTATCTCTTTAGTAGTTCATTACAAGCTAAAGTTAAAAAGAATCCTGATTCGTAGTCCCCAGAGGCATCTCTTTGGCTGTAGTCTCTGGTTTAATGAAGATATAAACATTTCTTGTGGGAGCGTATCCCAGCTCGTTGCTTCACCCACACTTGCTTCACGAAGAAGCTCCGCCCCGTTTCTCTTGGTTTTCTACATGTTTCTGGCTCCTTTGCATCCAGCTGAGGTGAGGCAGACTTAAAAGGCGTATTGTTCATCCTCTGGGAGCATTTTTGTAAATCCAGGTGGGAAGCCACCCAGTACATAATCCCCTTTTTGGCCAAAGCTGTCCTCATTTATTTAAGGGTAAAAGTCAGAGTCTAAAAGTTTTCATTATTGCATTGTGAACCTGAGGAAAATCCCAGTTCTTTTTTTGTGTGTCTTGGTCATTTGCCACAAAATAAGTCTTCGTGAAATTTCTGCCCACTGATAACTTTTGTTTTTTAAAGAGTCTTTAGTTAAATCCTATATGTTAACTCAGTCACACCAAGTGTTTACTGTAGCCTGCAGCAATATGTCCTTTTTTTGACAAAGTACACTAACAATCTTCTGTTCAACAATTTACTTCTGAAAATGAGCAACCTGCCCATTTGTAACAGGCTAATCATTGAATATACTAATCATTGCCCCTGTGTGGAAAAGGACAAATCTGGGAATATATCCTTATCTCCCAATTTGGCTAGCTCTCAGTTCTCCTCCTTGGAAATGGAGAGTTAAAGTTATTCTTCAATCCATTTTTCCTTGTTTTTCTGTAGCCCCAATTACGAAAAAACTTTCACTTTGTGTGTCGTCAATTCCTCTGGGTTCACTTACATCAGCTTTGGCTGGGTTGGTGTTTAAAACATTTTCAGTGAGGTAAATAATTTATTTGAAAGCTAGTGAAGAAAGGCACTTAGAAAAATTAAACCAAGTGAGTGGATTTGAAGGAAAAGATGTTATTGTGAATCAAGACATATGGGTTAAAGAGGGAGAGATCTCCATTTCAAAAGCCAAAGTAAATATCATTGAAGTGACACCTACATGTATATTGTTTCCTGAATCTTGTTTGAGCATCAGTATGGATGTAAATGTGTCTGAATAAGTAAATATGTCTTTACAATATGGGCTTAAAGAAATTCTAAGCTTTGATACTTTTTTGTGATTTATGTATTTATCATATTATGATTGTGAACAGATTCACTAGCTTTTTAGATAATTAAATGCCATTCATGCCCAATTTGCACAAGTTCTCTGGGATTTTGAAAAACTCTCCTGGGCTTTTCCTACTTTATTTTGATTCTAGACTTGTTATATGTTAATCTACATTGATAATGTCTAGAAATGATTCCGTTACATTTAACCAAGTTTTCCACTTTCTAGCAACTTTCATTCAGGCGGTCACAGAGTTTTTCAAAAAACATTCTTGTTGGTTTGCCAGCAAAAACCCTGAGGGTTTGAATGAATGATTTTTGTCCTAGCTCTTTCAGACAAGGAGCTAGAAAAAAAGACCAGGAGGCGTGTTGGGACTTCCAGTGAGCAGAGGACCTCCCCTGGGCATCCGCCAGGCCCTCAGCAGGCACCGCCGGAACTGGGAAACTGGATCCTGAGTCTTACCCTTGTGCTTGGGAACTTAGGATTTTGTCCGCTCTGCTTCTCATTTTAGTGTCATGGGTTTGCGTGTATTATTTAGTTGCAAATAGTCCTGAACACCAAAACAGGTGAAAGGCAACAGAGCTTACTGTATTCTATAATCTAGGACTCTGTGAAAGGGTAAAAGATGACGCCAAAATCTGTCCAGTGCAAGGTTTTGGCTAGGATAAGAAAACTTGTGGTTGGGATAGTTGGTGTGTGCTTGTCCTCCTGCCTGTGTCTCCTGTGCCACATGGAGTGCCATTCTGCATGCCCTCTCCTTCCCTGACCAGCTATGGCCGAATCTGTCCTGCATCCCCAGACTCTGAGGTGCGGATGACTGATGCAGAACTGTCCCCCTTTCTGAGACAGCAGGTCCCAAATGAACAGAATTCCCGGGGGAGAGTTTTAAAAATGTGTATTTCTGATGTCTCGTTGGATTTTCTGAATTGTATGTTCTTGGGTTAGGGGCTGGAAATCTATAATTTGAAAAGCTTCTTAGTGATTCTGATGCGCAGTCTTGGCTGAGGACCAAAGGCCCAAGGGATCTTGCATTTGGATGTCAAAGGAAAAGAGCAGAGAAGACATAACCAGCTGCTCTGGGAGGGGCAGAGAAGAGGGACATTTGTAGGACATACAGCAAGGACAAATGTTGATGTATGTATTATTATAAATTAAACTGTTTTTATAATAATATATTATAATTATAATTATAAATACATCTGCTTGCTAAAAAAAAGTTAAAACATCTATTTGGATATAAGATGAAGAGTAACCCCTACCCTGTCTTTAGGAATTGTCTATTCTTACGGGACAGAAGTTCTCATTCCTGACTACAATCTATGGTGGTCTGAAAAAATACAAACATCTGGCCCCTTCCTCAGAGCTACTGAATCCCAATGCCTAAGAATCCGAGCAGCTGTATTTTAAAAACTTTATAGGTGATTCTGACATGCAGCTAGATTTGTTATCTAATGGTTCATATGTTCCTTTACTTTTTTTACCTATTTATAACATTATCAGGTTACTTGGGTTTTGCTGAGAGTCTATTTTTATCCTGTGATCCCTCAGAATTCTGGGTTGTCATCTTGGCCTTTAGGGGGAATCCACACAAATCTGGGCAAGAACCTCCTCGCTCCACAACTGCTTTTGTACAGCATTGGACCTTGTTGGCTCTACAGGAAGCATCATGCAGGAAACATTTGTGAAAATGTGGTTGTGAAATCATGGTAATAGTAGCAACATTAGTATAAATCAGAGGGAAAGAAAAAAAATAGCCCATAAACCCTCCATCCATCCCAATAAATCAAACTACTTTCATTTTTGCCTGTGACTTTTTCTCTGCATAAGCATGGATACATAAACAGTGGAAAAGTTGATGCGACTCAGCAGTGTATGTTTGCATCTCTTGAGATCAGACCAAAATAATTAAAGGGTTGGTATTCCCAGATGGTTAAGCAATTACCCCAAATTATTTGGCTTTGAACTTCCTAAAGAAATAAAAATACTTTTCAAACATTCTCTACCATAAGCTAAATGTGAAGGTGTTTTGTTCTCAATCCAGCTACTTAAAATCCCCAAAGAATGTATTTTAAAATTTCTTCAAAATATGTTGTCCAAACATTTCAATTCTATCTTTTTTCTTTCTTTTATCAGAAGCTGTGGAGCATCTAAACAATGATAACATATTGGCGGAGTTCTCTTAGAGTGTGTAAGCTCTGAGTTGGATTTTTTTTTAGGCATTTATTTTCAAATCTAAATCTTTCTTCAATTTATCCGCCTTTGGAGCCTAACAGAAGAAAATGACAATAAATATTTTAAAAGCCTGAATTTAACTGTTTTTCTTTATTGTTTCAAAGATTTAGTCTCCCTCATAATTGGAGTTTGTGCAGCATATTTATGTTTATTATCCTGAGACATATGGCGAGGCAACTTTATCAACCCACAAGGTTTTTGAGTAATGTGAGCCTCTGTGATTCCCTCAGGTTCTTTTTGGCGCCATCAATATTTCATTGTTTACCATTTGCTTCATGGTTTGGCATTCATTCTGTCCTCCTCCCAACCCAATAAAACTCTGCAGTTTGAGCAGCAGCTTCAGGGAATGAGGTTTGGGGAGACTGGTTGGGGTCTTCTGAGGCAGGGGCACAGGAATGGGCCTAGGCCCATGAAAGACCATTTTGGGAGCTGGAGTTGTTACACAACAGATCATGCGTTTTATGAAAAGAATCTTCTCTGATTCACGTGGAACTGCAATGTTTCTGACATAAAACTGTGACCCTTAGAAAGTCAAACTGCACACAAATACAGCTGACCCTCAAACAAAAGAAGTTTGAACTGTGCAGATCCCCCTTATACATGGATTTTTTTTTTCAATAAGTATATTTGAAAATTTTTTGGAGACTTGCAACTATTTGAAAAAAAATTTTCTTTTTTCTGGCATACTTTATTATAAGAAGACAGTATCTAATACATATAACAAACAAGATGTGTGTTAACAGTAAGGCTTCTGGTCAACAGTAGGCTATTAGTAGTTAAGTTTTGGGAGAGTCAAAATTTTACATGGAGTTTTGACTAGTTGGGGGTCAGCGACCTTAACCTCCATGCTGCTTAAGAGTTTGTTTAAATGTATGTTCAAGAGTTTGCAGGAATGGTCTTGATACAGACTCTGAAAATAAATGGCTTTAATTGGATACTGGTTTTATAAAGGTACAGAGTACATTTCTTTGGCTACTTGTTCAATAAGAAGTGGGATTTTTATTCTGAAGTTGCCTTGGGCATCCAATAAAAATGCCTTTAATTATCAGTGACTTCGGTGGCTTTTGTCCCTGTGTGCCTCACAATAAGCCTTTGTAGGCTACCTTTCAAGCTAGTAATACAAATATTCTGCAATCATCCGTTGAATACTGCTCCTCATAAGAAGTACATTCGCCTTGTCCCACGAGGCCTAAACCAGTACAGGTCTCCTGTAAGGCTATTTCCTGTCCTGTGAGTCAGTGTCACTGAATCGACTGTGCATGCTGCTAACTGTCCAGGGGGGCAGTTTGGATACATGCTTTATACTCAAGAATGTTGGGCCCCTGTTCTAGGGTGAAAAGAGCGGTAGTCACACGCAGACATAGCTGAGTCTGGGTTTGCCATCAGGCACCCCCTTGCCTTCTTCATCTGGGCGGGGCCCTTCCCCAGGGGAACTGGATCCACCACACGATGCCCACGGCTTCATGCCCATCAGAGACTCATCATTTTTCCCCCTATTCTGTTTAAAGGCCTTAGATTCACAAAAACAAGGATGATATGTATTTGTACATAGTGCACTGTGGCTTACTAGGCATGCCATTGCGAGATTTTGGCCATTATAAATGGAGACCTTTATAATCTTTTGATCATCCAGATTTGTTTTTATACAGTAATCAGACAGTTAGAAACTGTATACTACATGGTCCAATGGCCCAGTAGAAAGTATTTCCAGGAAATCCTAACTTAATGATATCCTTTGTAGTAGATGTAACCTGAAAAATCAATGTCAGAAGATACTGAAATATTCCTAGAGTTCTGCTCAGTCATTAACAATTGGTTCAGTTTATCATTTTACTGGATGACTAAAATTTCTCCCAGAGTAATGCCACTCAGGTTTGCAGATCTGTACTTGACTTTGTCAGATTCCACAAGCAGAGGTGGTTTTAGCAAACATATAACTTCACCCTTTCAGGTGTCTGATAGAATTGTGCTAATAGATAATATCGTTTCGTTGCTCTGAGCCTCTTTAGAGGCATCAATGCAATATTGGATTTCCCCTGTTGCATAATCCATTTAGTCATTCCTTTACCCTCAGATACTGTTTCCCCTTCTCTCCATTTGTCATTGATTTTTACCCAAACTTTTCCACCTTTTGAAGGTGGGCAGCCATTGAGCTGGTCCAGACTGCTGGCAGCAATACCCATCTAGCAAGTGCTTCCCCCTCAGTCCACTCTTGCTCTTACCATTAGTACACAATCAGAGCAGCATGCATGGTGGATTCAGTGACACTGACTCACAAGACAGGAAATAGCCTTCGGGAGATGTGTACCGGTTTAGGCCTCATGGGACAAGATGAATGTGCCTCTAATGAGGAGCAGTATTAGGTGGGTGACTATAGAATATTATTATTACTAGCTTGAAAGGTAGCCTATAAAGGCCTATTGTGAGGCACACAGTGACAAAAGCCATCGAAGTCACTGATAATTAAAGGCATTTTTATTGTATGCCCAAGGCAACTTCAGAATAAAAATCCCACTTCTTATTGGGTAGGTACAGAACAAGTGGGCTGCCTTGACCACTGGGCAACGCAGCAGTATTCTGTCAGCCTGACTTTGCTAGATGGAGTAGAAGCACAGTGCCATTCATTAGGCCCTTAGGAATTCTGGAATAAAGATTTAGAAGTATAGTTACAATTTCTTGCCTAGGGATCATTCCTACTTCATCCTGGGTGCTTCCAGCACCCACAGTTGCAGTCTTGGTTCCAGAACCACTGCAACAATTAGTTAAAAAGAAATTTGAGGTGATGTGGAGACTATTGTAGAGTAATATGAGCAATCTGCCCATAACCTCTCTCCAAAGCTGCTAGAAAAGGGAAGGAATCTAATGAACAGGGAGCCCTCCTTGACCCCCTCACGTTGAGTGGGAGCACATATTCATGAAGGTATGCAAACCAGCCCTTCATACCTTTATCTCTTCCAGTTTTAGAGTAAATGTTTCAGTTGCCCCTGACAATTCTCTATCAAACCACTACGTTAAGGATGATAAGCAGCATGATATTGTGGAGGTTCTATGGGTCGATCACTAAGTACCAATCTCTTTGGCTTGTATTCTTTTGCATCTAGTGCTGTAGGTAATACTACTTTATTCCAGTCTCGATAATCTATTGTTAGTTTCCCTGAGCCATCTCTCTTTTCCGTGGGTCACAGAGGCTACCGTACAGAGCATTTGTTGGCTCCAGCAGTGCAACTCTGGAGCAGGTCCTTAATTAAAGTGGAGATCTCTTTTTGTTCACTACATATCTAATACTGTGTCAAATTTACAACCTGTTTGGGCTTAAGCAATTCAGTTCTCATTTAGCATGTCCAATTAATAATAACCAAAGGGCAAACTAGCATGTCTTCACTTTTACAATAAAAGATTGGGGAAGTATTCCTCAATCAGATATTATATCCATCCTAGTAATGCATTCAGGTAAAGGAGACACAACTATTTCACATGAAGTCTGTTCAAACATTCCAATTTTTGCCAAACTCATACCTTAATCCCATCACTGTTGCATTCCAATATACCCCAAAGCTACCTGTGGTCTCCTGTAGAACCTCCACAATATGTTTTGAAATCATATTGCTTTGGGATCTTGCAACAAGGAGTCCCAGAAAAGGTTTTGTTCACCGCCTGACCATTTTACTCTCATACATGCACATGGCATATTAAGTAGATGAACATCCAGATCATCATAAAGCCAATCCAGCATGGATTGCACATGCAGCATATGAGCTGTGTATCATCTGGAGAGTTCCATTCAACATTTAAGGAGGGGAACCATTGATTTACATGCTCAGGGTAAATAAACTGCACAGTAGCTTTTTCCAGTCCACCAGGCTAGCTGTTCCTTTGGGAATAATCTGCTGTGTGTTTGATCGTGTGCAGCTACTCTGACTGATGAAGAGTAAGCTGTGGGTCCGGCACCAACCAAGCACGCTGTTGTACTCTGCAGCGTCCAAAATCACCACGACTTCTTCTGAGTTGGGTGCTCTCACAAGCCATTTAAGTACAAGTTCTTCAGGAAACTGATGATATCAATATACAAAATGAGATAGCTTCTTCAGAGTATGTTTTTGATTTAGTAGTTTCTTGGTTTTTGCACACTCTTAACACCCCCTTGCCTCCATCACCTGGACTACTTTCATGGTGACCAGAGGTTGTAGAGGTGCTTTGTTGTTCCAGAATAATTTGTCCTTTTGGTAGTGGCCCTGGGACCAGCAACCAGAGCTCTGACTGGCTAAATACACGCATGGCACAGTGCCAGATTTTAAATCTTAAAAACTTGAATCTTGTCCCATCCCATTGGGCATTTGTTACATTATTCCATGGGGATTCCCTCTTTCCAATCACCTGCGTCATCTTCTCCCTTTATGAGTGAGCAGTCCACTCAGTCTTTCTCAGGTTCAGATGTATGTTGGAAACAGGAACATCCTCTGGGCTCTTTTTGGGCCTCTTGCCTGTTCCTTCACCAGGACCTCTGCTGGGCAGGTGGTGGCAGTTCAAACAGATCACTGTTTCTTAAATCGGGCTGTACTTCAGAAGTATGAGGGAAGCTTTAAAAAATTCCAGTGCCCACATTCCACAGTCTCATGTAAGTGGTTGATTTCTGTCTTAGTCTATCGGGCTGCTATAACAGAATACCATAGACTAGGTGGCTTATAAAGAACAGAAATTTATTTCTCATTTAGTTTTGGAACCTGGGAAATTCAAGGTCAAGGCATCAGTAGAATTCATGTCCGTTGAGAGCCCACCTTCTGGTTTACAGACAGCTGTCTTCTTGCAAAGCCCTCACAAGTAGAAAGGGTGAGGGAGTTTTCTGGGGCCTCTTTTATAAGGGCACTAATCCCAGTTATGAGAGCTCCACCCTCAGGACCCAATCATTTCCCAAAGACCCCACTTCCAAAGACCTTAACATTGGAGATTAGGTTTCAGCATATGAATCTGGGGACACACATTCAGTCTAGCAGTTGTTAGTGAGTTGAATGGTTGCTCCCAGAAAGGTATGTTCACTTCCTAGAACCCGTGAATGTAATCTTATTTGGACAAAGGGCCTTTACAGATGTAATTAAGGATATTGAGATGAGATCAACTTGGGCCATAAATCCAACACACGCCTTCATAAGGGACGCCCAGAGGAGAGACATGTGGAGCGGAGATGAGGCCGTGTGAAGATGAAGGAAGAATTTGCAACCACGCAGCCAAAGCCGGGGACCATCTTGAGCCACCAGAAGCTGCAAGAGCCAAGGAAGAATTCTCGCCAGAGCCTTGGCTGTGCTGACACCTTGATTTCAAATTTCCAGCCTCCAGAACTGTGGGAGAATAAGTTGCTGTTGTTTTAAGCCACTGTGTTTGTGGTAATAGAGTTGGGGCATGGCCTGGGCATTGTGTAGTTTTAAGAGCTCCCAGGATGATTCTGATATATATAGCCAGGGCTGGGAACCTCTGGAATAGGGCATTTTGGTAGTATCTCAGCTCAGGGCCTAAATGTGTTTTGCAGTATCTTGATGTCTTCTTAGTTATATTTTTATGATCTATTATCAGAGTAAATATTTGATGTGCTATGGGAAGAGCTGAGTATATAAAGTTTGTGGTAAGGAAATACAAGCTTTATGTGCAGGTAGATAGGTATATCTGTATCCCAAGCACAAACCCCTCCACCAGGACTGCTTCCCCTGAGGCTGTTTGGCCTGTGTCTGCAGTGTCCTTTGCCACTGCTTTGTTTGATGTGGGAGTCATCCTGCCCCATTCTCCTCCCGCCTATCTGCAGCCTCTCTACAGGTGGGGCTGGTGGAGCTGGGGGGGAGGGGCCGCTGTGAGGTTTCCAGGGCTCCGCCCTGTGTCTGCATCCCTGGACAAGGAGATACTATTGCTGATGTACAATTACCTTTCAAAATAAACCTTGAGGAAGGAGATCCTGGAGAACGTTAGGGCATCTGTACACAGGTAAAGAGCCCTTGTTACATTTTAAGGGAGTGGGGAGTAATTGAACTGACATTTGTAGAGTTTCTAGGGGGCTGGGATTCAACACAGGTTAGATAGTCTCTGAAGTCCGTGATTTCTCCATCATATCCTGCCTTGTCAATATACACTCATATACAATACTGATACATTCTACAGTGTGGATGACCCTCAAAAACATTATGCTAAATGAAAGAAACCAGACACAAAAGACTATATATTGTATGATTCCATAAAGTATCCAGAAAAGGCAAACCTACGGAGATAGAAAATACATGAGTAGTTGCCTGCGGCTAGAGATGGGAATGGTCATTAAGGGTGAATGGGCAGGAGGGATCTTTTCAGGGTGACAGAAATATTCTAATGAATGATAATGTATTAGTTGCATAATCTGGTAAATTTACTAAAAATCATGGAATTGTATACTTAAAATTATTTTATGCTATATAAATTATGCTTCTATAAACTTAAATATATGTAAATTACATATAATAGATATAAATAGATACTATATATATATCTGTATCTATATCTAGTATCTGACTTAATGCTGTTTCTATCAGAGAGCATGTTAAATTTTACAATCTTCAGTTTAACATGCTTGTGGCAGAGACCCCTTTCATCTGAAGGGGTTGGGCACCATGCATCTGCCTCATCCTGTGAGTCCGGAGGGCAACATCTGCTCCAGGAATCTGAGGCCCAGGGACTTTTGCTCACTAGGTCTTCAGGTTAGTCCAGGGACTTTCTCCTGACAGATGGTTTGGCAACTGGATACTGATTTTCTTTTGTGTCAGTACCATAGTGGGATATGTACAAAAGTTTGATTGTTGCCACAGGAAAATCATTAAACATATCATTACTACAGACTAAAGTAGAGTTTCAGTTTCACTTCCTGTATCAGTCAGGATGGACAGGGTTATGCTGCAGTAACAAAAGACATCCAGTTCTCAGGAGCTTAAAAAAACAATAGTTTATTACACACTTACACAATGTGACCTTGAGGGTCTGTGAGGGGCTCTGCTCCATGTTATCCTCATTCAGGGACTCAGGCTGACAAAGGCTCTCCCATTGAAGACATTGCCAATGCAGGAGGAAGGGAAGATAGAAAATCACATCCTGGGTTCTTAAATGCTTCTATCCGGAAGTCACACTCCTCTTTTCCACTTGTCTATTATTGGACAGATCAAGCCACATGATGTGACCTAACTTCAAAGGAGGAGAGAAGTATAATCCTCCCTCCTGCTGGGAAATAGAAAGGAACAGGAATGGGCAGTAATCATTCCTGTCACCCACTTCAACCAGAGGAAACAGCAGAGTGGTGAGTACTTACAAGCTGCTCTCTTCCGGGTGAGGGTGACCAACTGTCTCATTTGCTTATTGGATTTCCTTAAGATGTGGCACTTTCAGTGCTAAAACTGGGAGTGTTTCAGGCCAGCTGAGATGGTTGGTCTCCCTAGCTGTGTTCTGCCTTGGGTTGCATATGTTGGGGATAGAGGATGGAGGGAATCTGCCCATTAGTACTACTTTCAGAAAATCTGCCCCAAACACTTTTGGGCTTTTTAATTGAAAACTGAGGTTACATAGAGACTGCTTGAAGGGTTCTCAAGTGGTCCCTGGCTCTAAGAGGAAACTAGAGTACTTGTCTCCCCTGGCAGGGCCTGGAAACTTCCCTTGCTCACTCAAAAGTCATCACAGCATTAGTCTGTCCCATCCCAAGGGGTTACCTACAGCTGAGGAAGCTTGAGTCCCAGAGCCACTCACTTGCATGATGCCCTTAATGTGTTTGCATGGTCATGTGCTTCTGTAAAGTTTGCAAAAGTAAGGTATGTGTATATCCCTTTTACGTCAGAAGGCTTCCCAAATTCTATTATCTCAGGCCCCATAAAACCTGAATTGACTCAGATTGCATCAGAACATGTCCTCTACTCCTCATCAACTCCTCTTTATGCTTTAGATGGTAAGAGGGCATGACTTTCCTCAGGATAACCTTCCCCATCTCCCTGTATAGCCACTTTGCCCAACTGTACATTTTCAGAGCACCATGTACCTCCTAGTCCCAATACCAGAGTTGCTGTTTTAACAAGGACTTGTGCAATTATGTGATTAAAGCCTATCTTCTCTAAGAGACTGTCCAGTCCAGGAAACAGGGTCCATGTCTACCTTCACTTGGCGTTGTATCTCCGGTGCCTACCAGCATGCTTGGTACATAATCAGAGCTCCATAAGTGTTGCATAAAATATGTCAAAATATTATGGATACTGTATGCATAAAAATTTATTTTAGTTAAGAATTTATTGTAGCCTTAGAAATAATTGGACACAAACTTTAATTTTGAAAAACTTAAGGCTAAGTGTCAATGCTCTAGGTCACTATCTAGATATTTACCTACTATATCTAGGTAATATAGGTTAACATACATACGTACTAGTGGGATCACCATTCCTACCTTGGGAAATTAAACCTCAGTTGTCCAAGAATCTGAAAATATCTCATCTTAATATTTGATTAAGCTCCTAGGATTCCTTGAAATATAGATAGAAGAAAGCTCAGCAATTACACAATGCCCAGCAAAATAATCCTTGTGATATGCTGACAGTATAATTTGAGTTTTATAGTCATCATACAGATTTTAGTTCCAATCTAGTACTTTAATTACATAATCCTTCTTCAGTATTAATAGTAGTTAACATTTACTGAGGGCTTGCTTTGTGCCAGGCACTGAGCTGGCCACTTTACATGCACTAGCTAAATCCTAACAATATGTTTATGATACCATTACACTGATTCCACAAGGACAAAAAATGAGGCTCAGAGAGGATAAGAAGATGTCCAATGTCAGAGAGTGGTGAAGCTAAAGGAGGAAAAGACTCTCGGTTGTCCTAATATTCATTCTCATCTTTTTTATTAGAAAAATATGTACATGTTTAGTTGGGCACATGGCTGCCCAGGGTAAAGTCCACATTCCCCAGCCTCCCTTGGATCTCACCTTGAGACTAGCTTCTGACCAATGTGCTGGGGGCAGAAGTCATTCATGTTCAGGAAAGGAAGGGGCATGAGTTCTTTCTGCCTTCCCCATAGGCTGGAAAGCAGACTTGGTGGTAGAAGTGGGAGAAACTGTTTTGATAGTTATCGCCTACCTAATTCACTGGGATTTGAACCCAGGTCAGTCCTTTGCAATTACCACTCACAACACAAATGGGCAGCTATTAACTAATACATACATACATGTTCAAAACAGAAAAGGACCACTTTTCCCACCAAAAAGGCAAATAAATGAATGTGAATGAAGATATTTCCATTTAGGTGGGATAGGGATAATATTTATCATCATGTATTTGCAGAGCAGGGACTTCATAACAGTAAAAAAAAAAACAGTAGAAAAAAAAGTAGCAATCCTTTTTTCACAGCTTTGCTGAAAACTTATTTCCTTGGGCAGGCTTTGCCAAAGACATTTGACACTGAGACCTCACTCAATTTAAAACTGTCGAAAGGTCTTTCACTTGATTTAATACCAATGACAAAGAAAAAACTGAAGTTGGCAGAATTCATAATAATAAAAGAAACATAAGGTGTGACCTACTGTTAAAGAGAGATAAAAGGGAACTATTGTGTCTTTCTGGAGAAAAAAATAAAGAGACTCATTATCTGAGAAACTCAAAATAAACATTGATTTTTGAGAACAGAAGACCTGAATTCTGGTCTTATTATTGTCCTGGTCCTTTAGCTGCCTTTGTAACTCATAGAACAGAATGTTCTTCAAAATAGTTCAAAAGAAACATTTAAGATTTTGTTACTTTTTGTAGAAGACACCAGGCAATGAAACAGTCTTAGTTTAATCAGTTACTTGCATCTGCGTTTTTATGGTGCTTTTATTGTCATTAATATGCACACTACCACTGATGTTAATTATTAACTTTCCCTGGTAACAGTTTTACCATACTATAAGGAAAGAAAGGGATTGCTTAATCTGGAAACAACAGAATCATGGTGGGTGGGTCATTCAGTTCAGTTAGAAGCTTACTTGTGAGTGTTACTAGAGTAATAAGGAACACCTTTTATTGGAATAACACATTACAATTTTCAACTTACTTTCACATACCTTAACTCATTTGACTGTGGTTACAGGTGTTAAACAAAATTCAACCCAGTGAATTTGAACATCTAATTGGCTCTATTAAGTGGTTCATGAATCAGGCAGCATCCATTCTAGAAGGTAGAAAAATGCTTTGAGGAGTTAACAAAATGGAAGGTTTTTATAGAGAGGAGGGTGGAGACAAAGAGTTATTAACAAGATAAAAGAAAGGGTTGTTTCCAGTATGGTCACCCTCCCTCAGGACAAGGAGCAGAGTGTCTTTTGCATGCAGATCACCTTAGAATATTTTGGGGTGAGAGGATGGAGAGGGGTCATGCAACATATTACCTCATGGTGCTGGCCCTATAGTTCTGATTAACTAAAACTACATTCCTGGGAGGTGGAAACTGCAGGTAGGCTAGGCCTTAAGCCCCAGTTTGACAACCTACCGCAGAACTCGCTCTTGGGCGCGTGGCTTTCATTTCTAATGCAGGGTCACAGTATGAAGGGCTTGAGGATTTGCAGTCTCCCCCAAGCAGGCACTGTGTGCCAGTCCTTCCAGTCTGTGCACTCCTTTCATCAGAGAGGTCTCCTGGGGCTCAAATGAAAACATATGCATGGGAATGTTTTGCAAACTATAAAGCTCTGTAAATAGAAACTATCGTACTAAAATGGTATTAAAGAGAAGGAAACAGGCTGTGAGATGCTCCTGGACTTGCCAAGGGGTGACTGGGTGGTAGGCTCAGAGCTGGACTCCACCATTCTTCCAAACAGAAATCTGTAGGGAACAGAGGGTTGTCATTCCTTTTGGCCACCAGCAACTGAACCCCCTCGCCTACGCTTTGAAGACTCTCTCTCCTTTCGGAAGCACCCCTCCTCTCATTACTTAAACTGAAAGTGTTGCTCTCTTTCCTGGTCTCTGTTAAACTGGTGGGCAGGGAGGCTGTGTCCAGGGCTGCAGCAACCCTCTGCATCGGCCCTGCCTTGGATTGGAAGCCAGAGAAGTGAAGAGGGGGCTGGTATCACATGGGCTCAGTGGTGAAGGCCCATGGCCCACAGGCTGCTGCCCTCAATGAGCCCCTTTGCAGGTGACCTGCCTGCTGGTTCAGACGGCAGCATCCCAGAGTTGGAGCTCTGGCTCTCCTGGAGGCTGTGAACAACCCAGTATCTTTTAAGTCAGCCCTTCTCAGTAAGTACAGTCTTACAAATCATCAGGAGGTTGGGTTAAAATACAGGTTGAGACTCAGTAGGTCTAGGAGGGCCTGAGATTCTGCATTTCTGTCTCTGGCTGACGCTGCTGATGGCCTGTGGGCTCCATGTCATGCCACAAAGCTTTACTAAAATTGTTTTCAACTCAAACTAACACTCTGCCTGACATTTACAGATTCTGTCATTAAAAATGGGCAGGTAGGGTTAGACATAAAATAATACAGAAACAAACCACAAAAGACCCTGAATAGCCAAAGCAATCCTGAGAAGGAAGAATAAAGCAGGGGGGATCTTGCTTCCCAACTTCAAGCTCTACTACAGAG
The DNA here is from genome assembly GCF_040802235.1 of Manis javanica. Classification (NCBI taxonomy): domain Eukaryota; kingdom Metazoa; phylum Chordata; class Mammalia; order Pholidota; family Manidae; genus Manis; species Manis javanica. Next base: position 144,000,960 of record NC_133158.1, read on the forward strand.
CCACAGTAATCAAGATAATTTGGTACTGGCACAAGAACAGACCCATAGACCAATGGAACAGATTAGAGAGCCCACATATAAACCCAAGCATATACAGTCAATTAATATACAGTAAAGGAGCCATGGATATACAATGGGGAAATGACAGCCTTGTCAACAACTGGTGTTGGCAAAACTGGACAGTTACATGCAAGAGAATGAAATTGGATTATTGTCTAACCCCATACACAAAAGTAAACTCAAAATGGATCAAAGACTTGAATGTAAGTCATGAAACCATAACACTCTTAGAAGAAAACATAGGCAAAAATCTCTTGAATATAAACAGGAGCAACTTTTTCCTGAATGCATCTCCTTAGGCAAGGCACACAAAAGCAAAAATGAACAAATGGGACTACATCAAGCTAAAAAGCTTCTGTACAGCAAAGTACACCATAAATAGAACAAAAAAGAACCTACAGTATGGGAGAATATATTTGTAAATGACATATCTGACAAGGGGTTAACATCCAAAATATATAAAGAACTCACATGCTTCAACACCCAAAAAGCAAATAACCTTATTAAAAAATGGACAGAGGATATGAACAGATACTTCTCCAAAGAAGAAAGTCAGATGGCCAAGAAGCACATGAAAAGATGTTCCACATTGCTAATTATCAGGGAAATGCAAATTAAAACCACAATGAGATATCACCTCACACCAGTAAGGATGGCCAACATAGAAAAGACTAGGAACAACAATTGTTGGCTGCGGAGAAAGAGGAACCCTCCTACACTGCTCACGAGAATGTAAACTAGTTCAACCATTGTGGACAGCAATATGGAGGTTCCTCAAAAAACTAAAAACAGAAATACAATTTGACCCAGGAATTCCACTCCTTGGAATTTACCCAAAGAATACAACTTCTCAGATTCAAAAAGACATATGCACCCCTATGTTTATTGTAGCGCTATTTACAATAGCCAAGATGTGGAAACAACCTAAGAGTCCATCAGTAGATGAATGGATAAAGAAGAAGTGGTACATATACATAATGGAATACTATTCAGCCATAGGAAAGAAACAAATCCTACCATTTCCAACAATATGGATGGAGCTAGAGGGTATTATGCTCAGTGAAATAAGTCAGGCAGAGAAAGACAAATACCACATGATTTCCCTCATTTGTGGAGTATAACAAGGAAGCAAAACTGAAGGAACAAAACAGCAGTAAACTCAGAGACTCCAAGAAGTGATTAGCGGTTACCAAAGGGGAGTGGTGTGGGAGGGTAGGTGGTAGTGAGGGAAAAAGGGATTGTGGGATATCATGATTAGTGCACATTGTGTGTGGGGGGTCACCGGGAAGACAGTGTAGCTCAGAGAAGAAGAATAGGGACTCTGTGGCATCTTACTACACTGATGGACAGTAACTACAATGGGGTATGTGGGGGGGCTCGATAATAAGGGTCAATGTAATAACCACATTGTTTTTCTTGTGAAACCTTCATAAGAGTGTATATCAATGATACCTTAATAAAAAAGAAAAGAAAAAAGACATCTGCAAAAAAAGAAAGAATAAAATCCTAATATATTAAAAAAAATACCGAAACACAGTAAAAGGAAATTTTCTAATTTTTCTGGAATTACAATTATGCTATTGTCTTCTAAAAAAATTTTAATTATTAAAATTAAGGAGAGTTAAAATTATGTTGATTGATATTTGTTTTGTAATAGCTCTGGAATTAATTGGAGACATGGTAATGCATCCCCAAACTAGATTTGGAAATCACTGTATGAGGCAGTTACATCTTCAGGTGCATAATTAGAATGGGGGCATAAGGGATACAGGAGGCAGGTATGATAATTTCCTGGCTGAATTTACTTCCCCGGGATTCCTCCTCACATGCTCCCTGTCTCTGTAAGTGAATGAAGTGAAGAGGTAAAGTATAGCTGGTTAAGGGCAGAAGCTGAGTATTCCTCATCAAAATAGTGTAATGTTTGTTGTTAACGAAGTCTAAAGACCAGTGTCTAAGTCTGCTCAGGTGCTGTGACAAAATGCCATAGATTGGGTGGCTGAAACAACAGACATTGGTTTCTCACAGTTCTGGAGGCGGGGAAGTCCAACGTGCTGGCAGATTCTTGAGGGGGGTGCCTCTTCCTGGCTGGCAGATGGTTGCCTTCTTGCTATTTTCTTACATGATAGGGAATTCTTGTGTCTTCTCTTATAAGGACACTAATCCATTTTGGGGGTCCCACCATCATGACCTCATCTACCTAATTGCTTCCTAAAGACCCCACCTCCTAATACCATTACATTGGGAGGCAGGGTTTCAACATGTGAATCTGGTGGGGGCCACAACCATGCAGTCCATTACAACTAAGTAAATGAGTTAGCTCCACTGCTGGGAGTCTGTCAGTTCTGGACAAAAGTCCCTATAATCCGTGGTGGTGTGTCCCTCTGTGGTGACTGTGCCCCATGGTGAGTTGTGACTGACAGCAGAGCAGTGGGCAACATCTGCCTTTTTCCATGGAAGCTGGAATATTGCAGTTTTGTCTGCTGAAAGAGCAGATCCATAGCACGCCCTGCGATGCCATGAAGATTACATTATACAAAATATTGGATGCCTTTGTTCTAGAAAGCAACCACTGCAAACTCCAAGGTAGTTCAGAACCCAAGAGATTATATCAAATAGCCTTTAGGAAGAAAACCAAGAGATGCTTAAACACACAACTAAAGATTTCCCCTGGCTAACGTCAGCAACCAAAGAACTTTGTAGTGTTGATTTCTTGGCTACACTTGCCTTTTGTGGCCTGATAAAGCAGACGAGACTGTGACACAGAAGCAACAGATGGGGAGAGGAAAGCAAGTAATCTCTGTCATATTTAAATCAGGAAATAGCTGGTCTTATTCAAAGCTTAGCTGAAAAATTCTTACTCTGATATAGCAGTATTTAAGGAAATCTCCAAGATGTGTCTTCAGGAAATTTCTCTTCAAATCTCTCTTCTCTAACACCAATTCTCCAAATAATTAGGATACATAAAATTACTGTTTAATCTAAAAACATGCATGGCTCACAAATTTCATATATTTTGCATCAAAATGAGGTTATTTAAGTAAAGCTTTATAAATGGAATAGTGCTAACTATATAAACAGCAAAATTTATTCTTAAGATGGATAGATTTTTGAGATAGATTATAGAGTAAAAATGAATTGAAAAATTGTGCATATGTCGTACAATTTTTGAGACAAACACACACACAATGTTTTCCATAATATATGTGAAGGTTCAGGGAAAATGGTCTGGGACCACTAACTCCCAAATGAGATGAGTAATTATCTCAGGGAGAACATTAAACTACCACCACTACCACACAAAAATTCAAGCATGAGGTTTACTTACAGGGATTTCCAAGAAGTAGCATGATTTGGACCTCAGAGAGGGAAGGCACACTGTCTTTACGGATTTAACCAGAGATGCTGGGCAAATAAACAAACATACCTAAATAAAAGAAGAAGGACACACATAATGTAGAGGGGTCACGGGGAAGGCAGTATAACACAGAGAAGACAAGTAGTGGCTCTATAGCATCTTACTATGCTGATGGACAATGATCGTAATGGGGTGCGTGGTGGGGATTTGATAATGGGGGGAATCTAGTAACTACAATGTTGCTCATGTAATTGTGTATTAATGATACCAAAATAAAAGTGAAAAAAAAAAAGAAGAAGGAGATGGACAAATCATTTTATCCCATTGCCCTCCTCTCCCATTCAAATGGTTCCTTGGCCTCTACTCCCTCAGGAAAAGAGAGGTCAAAACTAAAGAGTAAAGATAAAGAAGTTAGTTCTTAGCCAGGGCTTCCAGGTCATTTGTGGGACCCTGGGATAGAGTACAAATGGACATTCACATGTAATATTTCTGTTTATATACTTAAAATTTTATATATTTAATGTATATTACTAAATCTTAAATATAAGTATTAAAATGTTATATTGTTACAGGTTTAAGTTATAAATCAAGCTAACACACTATTAAATGAAATATATTCTATCTTCCTGCCTTTAAAAATATTTCTGCAAAATGACGTGGAAGGCCAGGTCAAGTTGGAGTCCTCAGAGTCCGACCCCAGTGTGGGGCAGCAACAGGAGAGCTGGCTCAGTGCCCAGAGGTCACTCTTCTGGTTTTCCCCTGCTGTCTTGTGTGCATGTGTGGCCCACTCAGCTCCCTTGTGCAAGCTCCATGCACATTCCATTAAAGAGCTGCCCCTTGGTCTCCCCTCGTCCTGGGTGTGCACACCCTCTGGTATCGTGTTCCACCCTTGGAAAGTTGGGCCTGGGGAAAAGGCATATGCAGGCCCTACAAGTGGGCTCAGGGCCATTTGGGCAGGGAATTTGGGGTTTCTCATCCCCTGAGTTTGGTCTAGAAGTAGACGTGGTGGGGAACAGGCTTGGGAAGGGCACATCACTGGTTCCTCATCCCGTGGGAGGTGTGATTGGAGGAGGGCCCTCTGAAGCACGGATCCCAGGGCGGGCTCCTCTTACACTGGCCTAAGGTCAGTACTGTTCTTGGTTTGGGGGAGTCCTGGGCTCAGGTCCTGATGCCTTAAGGGATTTCATTTTGTCTACATTACATACAAAACCCAAGTCAGTGAATTAACTTCTTTCTTCTCATTTTGTATAAAACATGGATATTTAAAAATACGAGCAGCACAGTCAGCATCGAGACCTTCTCTTCTAGGAGAGTTGTCCGGGACTGGGCCAGTCTGACTAATAAAGCAGACTCATCTCATACATCTCATCTCATCATTTCACTGATTAGCAGACAGAATTGTTGACACTGTATAAATTATTCTCTCTCTGTCTTCTGCAAAGCAAGTAAGGTTGAATTTAAGTTAAAATGTAAATAATGTTATTTTACTGCACTAACCCTAGGATCTTATTTCCTGTTTATATTAATTAGTTATTGCTGCATAACAAATCCAAATTTGGCAGCTTATCCAATGAACATTATTTCATAGTTTGTGTGGTTCAGGAATCCAGAAGTGGCTTAGCTGGGTAGTTGTGGCTTAAGGTCTCTTAAGATTGCAGCCAAGCTGTCCACCAGGGCTGCAGTCATCAAAAGACTCAACTGGAGTGAAGAGTCCACTTAGAAGCCCACAGACTAGTTCCCTACAGTCTGTTGAATTGAGAGCTTCAGTTCTTTGAGGGTGTCATTTGGTTGTCATACATACCATGCGGGCTTCCTGGAAGCCAAAGAAGGAGAATTTCAGGAAGGACAGAACCGTCAACTGACTCAAAGGTCTATGGGAAAGGGTACCTCAGATCCAGCAGTGGCAAGGTAACCGGTAACCTTAACAAGAGTGGGGAGCAGGCTGTGAAAGATGTTACAATTGGTTGAGGAGCTATTAGGAGGGAACGGAAGGGACACAGGGTAAATCCCAAACCAGAGTGTGCCAAAAAGCGCTGGGTTGGGCAACCTGGGGAGCTTATAAAAAATATACCAATTTCTTACAGTTCATTACACTGTGTAGTATATTTGAAAGGTGCTGAGAGAGTAGATCTTAAAAGTTCTCATCAAGAGAAAAAAAATTTGTAACTATGCGTGGAGATGGATGCTAACTAAACTTACTGTGGTGATCATTTCACAATATATATAAATATCAAATCACTATGTTGTATACCTGGAACAAATATAATGTTATATGTCAATTTATCTCAATAAGAAACACCTGCTCCTAGGCCTCCCATCCTCTTACTTATTGGCAAGGAAGCTGAAGTTAAGAGAGATTAACTGACTTGCTCAAATTAGGACATCTGAAAGGGCAGAGCTGGGGTTGGAATTAGGATCATCTGGAAGACAAACTTTGTGTGAATAAGCAACATGGTAGCCTGGCTACTCACAAACTCATATGAATGTGAACCCTAGCTCTCCACTGATAGCCAGCTAGCCCTGTGTGAGCTCAAGTTACCTGATCTATAAGAGCCTCAGTCAGTTTATATGTGAAGAGCATGTAATGATTATCTTGTCTGTTACCATGATGATTAAATAATTTATTTTTAATGCCCTCTGGCCAAAAACCACTAGGGATACACCTATACTTAAACAAGTTGGGTTCATTTCTCATTGCAGTGAGGGAAATGCACACCTGGTGGTGTCTCAGTGAGAGGGTGTTAGAAAATATTAAGCGTTTGGGCTTTTAGCTGATTTGGGGGAGGACTTAGGAAAGCAGGGCTAATTCTATGAATGTGTATCTTCATAAATCTTATCCACAGAGAGGGCAGATTAGAGCGAGGCTCAGGCCATAACTGGTGAAGCAGCAGCAGTTCCTCTTATTAGCCAAAATAGCCGTATGTTTGGTATTTTGTGGTTTGGACAACGTTCATGTTTTCTGTGTTCAGTCATGATTGTGGAGTGGTCGTGTTCTTGTCTTGATCTATCACGGTCACAGAGGGGCCCTGTCTGATGTTGATGTGTTTGAAATTGTTTACATTCAACAGAACACCAACGCCCAGGTAATAGTGCCTGGTCAGCTCTTCCCGAGAATATAAAATATCTGTCACAGTGTTGGGACTCTTGGGTGTTCCATTCATAAGGATTATGACTTCTACTGTACTCATCCACATGGCCAGTGCTGGCTCTTTGAGTCACTGTGAGCCAGGTAGGGGCATTCTGGGTCTGAGACCTTTGGAGAAATCTAAAAGACAGATTATGTGTTCGAGCTACAATGACTCATTTTCTCCCCCAGCCTCAGCCATTACATGAGGCCATTTCCATGAGGTCGGAAGTATTTCAGCCCATGAGAAATTTCAGAAAAAAGCAAAGTGCAAGGTAGAGGACCCATCCTGGACTCTGCCTTTGACTCCTTCCTGAAACAAAATGTTAAGGGAGCACCTACCTTGAGTGAGTCAGACCTGGGCTAGATTCTGAGATACCCACCACTCATGGAAAAGACAGACAAGCCAACAACTGCACTGAAAATGGGGTAAAAGACAGCACTGTATGGTGAGGGCCACCAACATTCTAAGCAGTAGTTTCCACACTTGCCTGAACATTGCAATCACCAGGGATCTTTAAAATTACTAATGCCTGGAACCCAACGCACTGATTTAATTGGTCTGGGATACCACTCAGGGCATTGTGATTTCAAAAACTCCCTGGGTGGTTTAATGTGCCTCAAAGTTTGGAAGTCACTGGTTTAATCCACCCATCCTTAGTTTGGGGAGAATCCACACAGCTATTTAATCAGATGAAAGCTCTGATCCCTCTCTCCAGGCAATTGTACTGAGATACAAAGCTGGCACAGAATCGCAGGGAGTTTACAAATCCCAAAAAGTGAATCTGAGAATCCGTTTTTTGGGGAAGGGGCGGCATTTCTTGTACCCAGCTAATATCCAACACTAATCAGGGTTACAAGAGGTCTCTGTCCCCTCCAGAATGGGGACTTGGCTTTCTTTACAGAAGCCTCGGCGTTAGTGTCCCCAAACTGAGTTCCTGAAGAGTGAGGGCACCAACAAGCAGCTACGGCGCGCCTAGGGTGCGCACGTGAGCGAGTATGCACGCCGGTGTGCACGCGCGGAGCCGCCGGCGAGCTGCCTTTCCGTTACAGGAGCCCCGGCCGCCTCTGGCTGCGGCTGCAGATGCGCGCCCGGCGCCCCCTCCCGCCCAGTCCCCTCCTCCAGTGGCTCTCGCTCGCCCTCTTCCCTCCCTCTGCAGCGCAGGCCGCCTCTGGGTGCTCCGGGCAGTGATCTGCACGCGAGCCCCTCGAGTAGCCGCCTCAGCGCGAGCAGAGCGCCCAGCCCCGGGTGCGCGTGGCGCCCCCTCCCAGCGGCCGAGCGACAATGAGCGGCGGCGCGGAGGTCGTGGAGAGCAGGTGAGTGGGCTCCGGGCTGCGGCGGCGGCGTTGGGGGTGGGGGCGGTAGTCCGAAGGAGAAGGGGCCGAGCAGGGGTGGGAGGCGGCAGGGCCCAGCGCGCCGCGAGCGGAGAGGCTGTGCTCCCTTCAGCAGCCCGCGCCCCGGGCTGCGCCCTTGCCCCTGTTCCGGCGGGGGCGCCACTCCCGCCCCGGCATCCCCGCTCCCGTCGCACAAACAAAGCGCCCTACGGCGGCGGCGCCTGCCTCCTTTGCAGGGCGCGGAGCTGGGGGAGGTGTCGCGCCCTCGCACGCCCGACTCCCACGCCATATCCCCAGCCGGGGGCCGGGACCACAGCACCTGCGGAGGGCGGGGGGCGCCGGGGTCGCGCGCAGGTGCCCGCGCGGGAGGCGGCGGCGCGCAAAGGGGGGAGGTCCCGTGCGCCCGGGCCGGAGGCGGGGCCTAGAGGCTGCGCTGCTGCCCCCTGCGGCCGCCGCCGCTGTGCAACCCGGGGAGCGCGCGTGGGAGACGCGGTGTCTGCAGGTGGGCCCGATTTGTTCACATCCTCCTGGTAGCGGCGGCTGCGGGCAGCCCGCGGGTGCGGAAGGCCAATCGCGCTACCGCTCTTACGAACTCTGCGGGTGGACTCCCTGCCCCGCGGCCAGGCTTCAGCTGTCTTTGTCTGCCCCCAGCTCTCGGGCGTCAGCAAGCCAGAGCCCCGGCTCCCTCCATCTGGCGGAGGACTGGGGGCTCCTCCCGGCGGGGGCTCCGGTTTTTCTGAATACCGCCGGCGTTCTGGCCACCCAGCTTCCAACTTGTTTGAGTCGAGGGCAGGTTCAGATCCCTTAACGCCTCCGCTTTCCCCTTGAGGGGAGAATCCTCGCCCTCTTCTACCCCTCACCCGCCTGCAGCACTGACGCAGTCTTGCATTCAGAAGGCGCGAAATCGGCGTTACTTGAGGCTTTCTGCTGTTACTCTAAAGGGAGCCCTAATGCCTGTTTCTCAACAGCGCCCCATAGCCTTTTAAAGCAGCTGCTTTTTGCAGGGTAATGTTGATTCAGGGCTGGTCTGGGGATGCTGTAAGGGTGTCCCGGTCGTGTTCTCCCAGAGGTCCCCACTGTAATCTGCAAAAAGGAGGCTTTAGCATTGGTTGTCGTGCTTCAGCAAAAGACACGTGATGGGTGGGTTGGGAAATGTATCCTGTGGCTAATCCTTTTACTGCTGTTAGTGCTTGCAGGAAGTCCTCCCAGCAGCGCCTAAACGCTCAGCAAAGATTAAGGCTCTGAAGAGAATTTACTTTTAGGACAGTCACTCCTGCAAAATAAAGTTTCTACAGGAACAACTAGACGAAGAAGAGAATGCCAAATGTAAAGTGTCTACGACTTGTGTTTTATGCATCATTAAACATTAGGCCCAGCTTCTCAAGGAGAAGAGAGGGATTATTGTTTGTGTTCTTCCTTTAAAACACTTGTGCAAGCCTAGAAAAGTCTGTGTAGATAGGTTTTCCTATTTGATTTCTTGGTGTTAGGAGCATGAATAAAACCAGACTAAGACAAGAGCTCAGTTCACCATGAACATCAAACACACTTCTTCAGAGGTATTCACCCAAAAGTAAAACTTGCAAATGCAGTTAAAGAGAACTTTGAATTAAATTATCCCCCAAAAAACAAGATAGGAATTGACTTAAATATAATACGTGAAATTAGCACAGTTATTTACACAAGCAGAGCTAATTAAACTGCTGGTTGATCAGAACTACCGGCCCTTCCTAGTATTACTTTAAGATGAGGGTCCTCCTACCCCTTTCTGTGAAAATTTGCTAGTCTACCATCTCTGATTTTTCAGGCCCCTTTATGGACATTGTGTCTGATGTGTCATTTTTACATTTCAGTGTGGCAACAAAGTCCATGTAATTCTGTCAGACAAGGGTGAGGTGCAGTTCTCAGCAAATTGTAAAGCACCCTGCGGATGTTGGCTATTCTTGCTTGTCACTTTTAGTAGTTGCACAGCATGCCACTATGATACTTAGCCATTTGCCCATTTTTGGCAATTTATTTATATTTTTAATTATTTATTATAGACTTTTTAAAGTACCGAGGAATAGAGTCTTATGTCATCACATTATTTCATTTATTTGTTTGAGAACATTTTTTTTTCAATGCAAATTATATGCCAAACGGTGTGTTGGGTGCTGTGTGCTCTCTCTCCCTCTCTCATTTGCACTCCCCTTGCTCCTTTAGTTCCCAGGGGATGCCGACTTGCAAACAAAGCACAGCAGAGCAGTGCAAGCAACCTGTTGCCCCAGGTGTACATCAGGCGTTGTTGGCTCAGGGAGGAGAGCAGACAAGGGATCCTTTCTACTGGGCTGACTAATGGGAATTCCCCCTTCCCATACATCCCAGCCCAGGGGAGCCCTCTTTTTTTGCCTACCCTGGGCATTAGGATTTCTTTCTCTTCCCTCTTCTCCCTCCACTCCTTGGCCTCTCACTGCTGGAAATGTGCCAGCTGCCTCCCTCCTCCCTGCCAGCCTAGGTCTAGCCCTTTTCCCTCCTGGCCCACTTCCCTTTGGAGTAATTGTGTAGAGATCTCATTGACAGTTACAAGAAGGAAGAAGGGAGTAAACCCTGAAACTGTTCCCCCTGATTCCTGCCGGCCCCCAGCTGCCTGGTAGGCCCTATCTTCAATGCAGTCAGCCTCTTTGCCTTGCTCCCCTACCCGCCATGGTCAGTCTCCTTTCACAGCTGTGGCCCATAAAGCTGAAGTTAGGACTACTTTGCTTTTCCTTTTCCAGGATGCTGAAAACCCTCGTGTGTGTGTGTGTGTACAGTCATACAGAAAACACAAGCAATTTAAGTGGACAGCTTGATGAATTGTCACAAAATGAACACATCTATGTAACCACCACCCTTTTCATGAAATAAAACAGAGAACCACCCCCCACCCAAAACCCCTCTTGCTCATCATCATATCCCTCCTCCACAAAGGAATGGAGATTAATTTTTCTTATTTGTAAACTTTGTAACCCTTTTGTGTGTGTCTTGTTTTGTGCAACATCATGTTTGTGAGATCCACGTGGTTGTGCGTAAGCCATCTTTTGTTCACATTGCTTATGATATTTTATTATATGACGGTGTCGTATTTTATTCATCCACTCTACTCTTGATGAACATGGTAGTTTGTTTTTGCCCATGACAAATAGTGGTGCAATGAATTCTTTAGTCTTTTGATACCCAAAGACCTGCCAGTTTCACCACTGTTTTTCCTATTGGTTAACTGAAAAAGAAAGGGAGAAGGGTAGGTGAAGGGGCCAGTGCTAAGTACCTTTGGAAGCATTGAAGACTGCTGTCACTCAGGGACCTGGACATAGAAGAACAAAGCCATGGGATGGCTTCCAGCATGGGTGAGCAGATTAGTGATCTCCTGGGGTGCTTAGAAGAAAAGAAATTGGGTCATATGGGAAACCAGATTGGCTCATGAAGTTTCCCCTGGGGCATTGATAGCTGGCTGCTAAGTGTGCCCTCCTCTCCCCTCTACCTTCCAGGTCCCTGCCCCTTTCCCCTTGTAGAGTTCCTGATCCATCCGCCAGGGCCTGGTCCCAGAGGTCTTGGCACCAAGGAGGTCCTTCCGCCCTGGCTGGTATGGAGGGGGCTCTGGTATTGGCTTCTAGGGCTCAGTGCTGAATGGAGGCAGTTCCCTGGAGTATGCTTTAAAGTTACCTACCCTCAGAAGTTTTTGTCACTTTCTGGGCAGGGTACACTGTCTTCTGTGGCCTGCGGGACTGAGGTTTCGTTTGGGGAAATGCTTGGGCCCTCTGTACTCAACACAGGCAGTGTCTGAACCTGCAGGTTGTCAGGGGGTCACTTGGGGTCAGGCAATCCCCACAGAAGATACTGAAGACAGCGGCTTCTGGGACCCTGCACTATTAACTTCCTCCTCTGCTGTCAAGTTTTGAATCTTCCCAAGGTGGAAATACAGCGACCCCTCCACAGACGGAATGATTGCTGCCCAGCGTCCTGGTGCCTGCCATCAGTTGGGTTACAGAGTTAGGGTTTCTTCACCCCTCTGACCTTCATCTCCTGTGTCTCTCCCCCACACTTTCTTTCCTTCCGTTCCTAGATCTTGATCAACTCCTTCCTGCCTCAGACACATCCCCCCGATTCCCCAACACATACTGATTCTTCCTCTCTTGTCCATTCCTGCTTGGCTTTTGTGGCTCAGCTTAAATGTCACTTGCCCCAGGAAGCCCTCTGCAGTTCCTCAGTCCTGGCCTCTCTTGTCATTCTCTCAAGGCACTTCCAGTCCCAGTTGCAGGAAGACAGCCTTTCCTGTCTGGCCGATGGGTTCTCAGAGGCACAGCCCCCGTTGCTGTGTTTTACTGGTGGGTAGTACGTAATCCATCTATGTTTGTCAAGTGTGAATTGAAGAGTTAAGCCACGAGGCCTGAGACCAGGTGTAAGACCGTCTCTGCTTGTAACTTGCTGAGTCGTGTTGGTTGCTTATCGCTTAACCTCTGCTGGAGTCCCCATCTCCCCCTCTGTAAAATAATGCGTCAGACTCGAAGATGTTGCCGGTTCCTTTCATTTTCTTTTTTTTTCTGAGTAACAGCTAGAGGATCCTGTTCTGGGGGAGGTAGTGAGTGCCCTTTGACAATCAAAGACGGCCACCGCGTCGTGGTTTCACTGGCCTTCTAGTTAGTCATATGCCTGTGTTCTTAGTGGAAGAGCTCAGTTCTTCCCAGATCATCATCGCCTACCCTGGGTAAACACTAGAATTTATGTTTGTTTTTACTCTGCTCTTTCTGCATCATATATATGTAATTTTCTGTCTCCTTCCTCCTTCTGTGCCCTTGGGGACAGGTTTCATGTGTCATATGTTACTTTTGTCCGTTACTTTCATATCCCCTCTGCCTAGCACAGGACCAGTGATGTAAACAGTGAGGTGTGTGTTATTCGAGTTGTTGAGAAAGAGGTCTGTATCACAGAGAATATTACTTCCGTTGGTATTATGCTCTGGCAGCATAGCTATTATGTGATTATGCAGATTCGTGACTAACAAACTCTTTTCCACTTTCTTTAACCCATTTACTTATGACCTGTTTCCTGGAAGGTTGATAGAGGCTAACAGAAGTAAAACACTGCTTGGTTTATTTCTGGTGAAAAGTTACTTAGAGGAGAATTTGGGATTTGTTATGGATTTAATTATGCTTACTACTTTTGTTTCCCTATAGTTGAGAATTACCTACACAGGCAGCTGGACAGTTGGGAGGAAGAAACTGGTCTGGGGCTTTTCTTGATCTGCTTGGCAGAATTTTAGGCTTTTTGGGGTAAAATGTACTGATAAAAGCTTGGTGCTTCGGTCAGGTGGACCAGGGGTCTTGGATAAGTTATGGAAGATCTCTGAGGATTATTTCCTCATCTGTAAAGTGCGAATAATAATAGTTCAGTGTCAGGTGTTTAAAAGGTTGCTGCGGTGATTAAATGAGCTAATTGATGCATGCCAAGTCCTTGGCTTAGTTTCCAGAATGCAGTAAGCATTTAATAAATATTAGCTATTATTGTATTACAGTTTTATATTTTTAAAGAATTGTTAAAAATCTTCAACTGGAGAATTACTGTGTCAAATTCAGGTGAAATCGTTCTGATGCTTAATATCTACCCGCCCAGGCTACATAAAGTCCAGGCCAGAGCTCTGAGAAGGCCCCTTCAGAGGTGGGAGTTTCCGAATCCTCATTCTCCCCTTCACCAGCTTCTCTGCTTTTGGCTGAGTGACTCAACACCTCTGAGCTGCAGTGTCCTCCCGGGCACATGGCGATGGCCATCCTTGTCCTGTGTTCCTGGGGGTTCCTGCAGGGAGCTGGTGCTCTGGGGGTTTGAGAGCACTTTGGAAGCTCTGAGGTGCTGTGCCTACATGAGGGTTTGGGGTGGCTCTCCGGTTTCATTTTCCTGTAGTCATGATTTAATTACAACAGTTGGGTTTACTCATTTGCACATTTTGATATAATCTGCTCCCAAAAAGCATGCAATAAATGCCCTCATTTAATATTACACCTTCGAGTCTTAAGCCTGTTCTTCAGTCCTGTAGCAGCCCAGAGGTTTTACTGTGCCAAGATGCAGGTTTCTAATCCCCTTCTCCCCTGCCAGGGGAAAAAGGCCTATAATAAATTGGGGCCTGGAAGCTGATAGGCGTGAGGCAGCATTTATATTTGATGTTGATGTTGGAACTGCAATAAAATTATACTTAGCAATAATGATTGAGTCCAGATTAAAATTTCAGGAGGTGTAAGTGCTAGTAAGTATACATCCACTCGTCCCTTCCCTACATATCTTCAGTCCCTGTTACAGTGAGAACCCTCGAATGGGTGCTGCGGTTTTACTTTGTAACAGTCCACATGGAAAAGGAGAATGTGGGAAGTAGCATCCGTGGTGTGGCAAGGCCCTGTGGGTACGCTGGGGTCTGCTTCCTCCACCACGCTGCACACAGGAGGTTGCCTGTGGACCCCATTCCCCTCAGCTGTCGGGGTTGCTGTGCAGAGAACTGGCTCTCTACCCCAGGCTTCAGTGATCTCTCCTACTTCATGGAGACAATAAAGGGTTTAGAGGTTTTTCTGGGTTTTAGCAGAATTTCTAATATCTAAGCAGATGTATACACGTCTGATGTCTGGAAATAGAAGTAAGCAGCTATAGAAAAGGACATGTAAAAGTGCTGGTTAAGAGAAACAATGCAGTTTTGTCATTGAGGACACAGAAGTGTGTTTTAAGCAGACATATTTTGTCCAGTACGAATGACTAACTCTACTACATGTTCTCATAATTATTTTAAAATTAAAAGGCATAGTGATTCCAGTACAGGAAGTATGCATCTAGAGCAAAAAATGTAATGGATGGTTGTTCTTTTATGTGTTTTATTGAGAACCTTAGTTTAGCCTTTTCTTAGTTTCCTGGAGCTTTTCTCAGTCTCAGGCTCACCACTGTTCCTTGACATTTGAGCAGTTTAGGATTAAAAAACAAGAGGATTTAGGTCTGAAAATGAGAATGCCATGTATATCTCAGAATCATGGAGCTTGGGAAACACCAAATACTTGGGAAGGTGTACCAGTATAAAAACTTGAGGCAAGGAGGTTTACAAAGTCTGGGAGCCCTGATGGGTTTGGGTGAAGAAGAGAAGGGAAAGGGCAAGCGGGTGGCTTGCTGTTGTTTCTGTTTTCTTCCTCTGTTTACTTCTAGGGTTCGGGTCTGTGAGTAGAGTGGTGGGGAGTGAGGGAAGAATGGTATGAAGTCAGTACTTGGGCTTTGAAGTCATAATGACCTAGGGTCAAGTGCTTCCTTTTCTATTTGTTAGCTGTGTGACCTTGAGGAAGTTAATTAACCTCTCTGAGCCCGCAGGCTTATTGGGATGATTAAATGAGAAACTACAGAACAATTTAAACACCTGGTAAGTGCAAATAACGCCACTGTTGTTTACTTTCTGCCTTTTCATTTATTTGCCAGAGATTCTGATTTATTGGGCCCAGAAAAACTGCTTTTAGAGGCACCCTATATAGTTCTAATGGTCCTCAGACCACAAGCTGAGAAAGGCTGTTCTTAAAGGATGAATAGGAGTTTGGGCATCAAGGGGGAGGACAGAACTGTCATTTACATGCATGCATAACTCCAGGGAGGGCCCACACATCAGAATACATGTCCTGGGAGCACCCAGAGCTGGGGTTGCATGACCTCAAGGCCACAGGCAGCGGCCCTGTGTGTTGGGGGCACAGAGAGTGGTGTGTGTGTGAGCGTGTGATATGCAGGGTGTGTTTGGGACACTGAAGATCTTTCACTCTGGGGGAGCATGCAGGGTGGAAAGCAAGGGTGCAGGTCCTTGCTTGCCATGTCAAGGAACTTAGGCTACAGCCAGGAGCAGTGAGAAGCCACATGACTAGTCCCTGCTGATGGTCACAGGAGGGATGGGCCAAGAGTGAGATTGCAGGAAAGTATGATAATGATGAGGATATGATAACCAACTATAGAGGCCAGAGCTGGGAGAGAGCCTGAGGCAGGAGCAGGGTCTGTAGAGGAGGGGACATATTGGCAAGAGGTGCAGAAGGAGGCTTAGGACGACTTGGATTGGCTGCTTGATAAGGAACAGGGAGCAGGAGCTGGTGATGACCTCAGGTACCAGGTGTGACTCTGCAAGGGCAGATCAGGGGAGCAGGTATTCATAGAGAGGGAAAGCAGCGATTAGTTAAGTGCTGACTGTATTCAATTTGAAGTGCTGAAGTGACTGGGAAGGCAGTAAGGATTTAGGGTCTGAAGCCTTGGCATGGAGGGAGGTGAGCCCTGAGGCCATGTGGGGCGTGGGAAGGGAAGGGCACATATGTGATTCCTTCAGGCCAGCCCCAGGAGGCTGGAGGAGAGGGAGCCGGAGATGGAGCACCCAGAGAGGAGAGGTCACTGTGATGGGGAGCTGGGAGAAGGCTGTCCCCTGCTTCATCTAATGAGAGAGGTCACTGAGAACCAAGGGCCCACTGGCCTATGGGACAGGAGTCATCGGTGGCTCTAGCTAGGGCAGTGTTGGTAACGTAGGAGAGCAGAAGCCAGATGGTTTTGAGTCTAGGGCAGAGATTGTGAGTTACTTGTGAGCCTGGCAGGGAGCATTCAGGCAGTGAGGGTGGAACATGAAGTCCAGGAAGGGGCCTTTTAGTTAAAATGGGCGCTATCTGAGGCCTTTGTTTCCCAGGCATGCTGTGAGGGAGATGGCAGAGAAGCAGAGCAGCAGGCCTGGGAGGAGGGGGCCCGAGGGAGGGCCTGGGGGTGATCAGGATTATAGGACTGGGGCCATGACAGCAGAAGGCCAGGTGGCTGGGAGCGGACCTGGCAGTGTGTGAGCTTGGGAAGGTGTGGTGGTGACCCTGGGGGTGTGGCAGGACAAGGAGTCAGGCAACAGGTGGAGAGTGAGATGGGCAGCAGGACTATTGGGAGGGAGAGAGTTCTCTAGTCTGCAACATTTCTGGAGACATGTAATATATATAATGATCATTTTGAAGATTTTCTGTAATTATTTTCTATAAAATTAGTATCAGCTTTTAAAACTGTTTCTCTTTTCTTGTTTTAGCGATGATTACAATGCCTGTCCAGGAGAAAAAGGTACGGTACTCTAACTCAATGTTGTTATTGAAAAACTTGTACTGTATGAAACGTTAACAGTTTTAGAAAATGATTCTTTGTTTTATTTATTGGCTGCAGGCACTTTCTTACATTCCTGCATTCACCATCTGTTGGCTGGCAAACTGGCCACCTTACCTGAAGGGCAGAGAGAGACAGAGGAAGGAGGCGCGCCATTCCAGATTGGTAGGTGGCTGTTTGCATTGACAGGGGAATTTACAAGGCTCGTCTTGCTCGGTTTGGTGGTCTGAAGCTGGGCAGTGCATTCATTTGCTCATTGAGTGTCTCTTAGGTGTGGGTGCTGGGAATTGAGATGATGAGACATGGCCCCCGTCCTCAGGGCTCACAGTCCACAGCTTCCCAGGCAGCCGCCTTGTTTGGTAGCAGGATGAATGCACAGGAGGGGTCACAAAGGTGGCAAGGCTGACTGTGGTGGAGGGAGGCTTTCGCAGGAGTGACAGTCGTGCTGGGATTTAAAGGAGTTCTGGAGAACGCGGGTGTTCTGGATGTGGGGCTGGGGAAAGGATCTCCAGGCAGTGGTGAGGCAGCTGTAGGCTGGAAGGAAGGCTTGGCAGTCCTCCTGGAGTACACGTTTGGGGAACGGGGAAGTGATTAAGATAGGTTCATTCTAGTCCAGTGCTTTGACCCTGGCCGCACATTGCAGTCATCTGGGTTCCTTTCAAACAATACCGCTATTCAAGCCCCACCCCAGCCCAGTTAAATCAGAACCTCTGAGGAAGGGCAGAGTCCTAGGCTTGGGTGTATTTAGAAAGCTCCCCAGGTGCGTCCAGTGGGTAGCCAAGGTTGAGAACCACCGCCTTGCTTCCAGCCCTGGAGGACCAAGGCCATGTCTCCTCACCTTGATTTCCTGGCGCCTGTCCCTCCTTGCCCACTGCCTGCCCCTCCACTCAGGCATCCTTTGGTGCAGGAACCTGCCTTCTACTCCCACTCTCCCCTGACACCCAGTCAGTCGCCAGCTCCTGGGGGTTGACCTGCTGAAACAGTAACAAGCATGTTTGTAAGTGTGACAACATGATTAAGAGTGCAAAAGTTCACCCAGACTGCCTGAGTTGAAATCTGGTCTCCAGACTTCCCAGGGGGAGTGGTGGGTGGGAGTCTTGCCTCAGTAGGTTGACTGGCCTTAGCTTACTTCATCGGACCACTGTGAGGATTAATGTGTAAGTATATGAAAAGCACTTCCATAATAATATAAAGTATACATATATGCAAAATGAGTAAATAAATATAAATGAGTAAATATACATATAAAGTGTCTGGCACATAGTAACCACTCAAAAACAGCTGTTAGTTGCTATTATATTGTTCTCATCATTATTCTCAATCTTTTCCTTCCTTCATGTAACTATTGCCAGCCCATGGGTCTGGAGGTAGGGAGGGAAGATGGGAGAATAATGCTAATGGCTTTCCATGTATTTACCCCTGAACCCCAAGCCCGAGTGGAGAGTGAGGTGTGTAAAATGAGAGTCAAATGCATGTACATGAGAGTAAAAGGTGCTGTGAGGGCCCTCCGGACGGAAAGGAGGCTGGGAGTGGGGAGAGGTTAGTGACCGAGGACGGGATGGTGGAGAGCTGCTGCAAGGCAAGAGGAGGACACCCAGGGCGGTAAGGGGAGAACCGGCACCATGTGGGCCAGATGCCGCAGGAGGGCCATGCGGGCCGGAGGAAGTGGTTGGGAGATTGGGAGACGTTTTCTGGGGGTTAGTGGGCCTCTGGGGGCCTTAGGGAAGGGAGTGTGGGTGAGTTGTGGGAACAGAAGCCTGATTGCAGTGGGCCCAGGCACTGAATGGGGGTGAGGAAGCAGAGGGAGCATTCTTGGGGACCGTGCTTTCTGAAGTAGTTGACTGATACGGACTGAGTTTGTCAGTAAAATGGCATTTATGCTCCGGAGTTCTACGCTGCTGTGTCCTTGACCTTGTGCCCGTGAACTGCCCAGATGCACAGGTGATCAAGTCAAAGCCAGGCAGGATGTGGGGGACACCTGAATAACATGAATACTGAAGCCAAAGTATGATTTGAGCTCATATTTAAACAATTAGGGTGTATATTATCCATTTGCAAGGAAGGATAAACCTCCTTTTATATGAACCAGACCAGCTTTGGACTCAGTGAGAATTGATTTAAAGAAGAAATTTGTTGAGTTTGGATCTATTTTATAATATGTTTAGTTGAAACAAATAGTTCCTACTTCTTACTCAGTGTGTACTTCTGGCATATGTTTTTATTTAGGAGATGATAGCATTTCTGAGAGCAGTTCTGAAAGTGAATCTGGTAAGTAATATATGTGTTTCTTTAATTACTGAATTCTGGCATGAGCCTTTATTTTTATTTTAAAATAATGCACATATCCTATATATTGCTTGAGGACATATTAATTATTAGGGTGGTTTTGTAAAGTACTGAAAAAGTACTTACATGTTAAATAATTTCTAGCTGGCAGGCAAAGTAGCAGAACCGGATGAGCTGAAGAAGAAAGGCAGGAAATGGTTGCTATTGGTGAAAGGCAAACATTTACCTATTCTCCAATTAGCCTGTGTTTTCGTAAGTCGTCATCTGAATCTGACTTAGCCTTTTTATTTTTTTGGTAGATAATGGGGAGCCAAAACCAGAAAAAACAAGTGAGTATATTCTTCTTCTAACTTTTGTTGTTGTCATTGAAAGGAAGAGAGGGAAGGGAAGTCTTTGGGATTTTTAAGTTGCAAGGTGCTTGTTCGTGATCTTTTTCTGTGCAAAATTGAGTTAAACATTAGGAAACTTCTAAGCACTTTGAAAATTTGAGCTCACTCCATTTGGCATACAAGAAATGTGTGCTTTATCTGCCTTGATGCCAAGACTCTGTATGTGCAGTTCTGCCTGTCCAGTCTCCCCAAGGAGACGAGATTGGGAGGCTGCCTCTAATCTGCAGTGTAGCCGCAAGCGGCCTTGACTTCCTTCTGTGGTGGTCACTGCTCACAGATTATTGCAGAGCAAATTATTTGATACTGAAAATGTACCATTTTGTGGTTTGAAGTTTCTGGCTTGCTGTTGCTATTTATGAGCAACTTGAGTCTGAAACCACTTTATGGACATAGCTTCTAAATATAAAATAGGGTTTTTGTCAAAAGTTTTGTGAGTGACTAAGCTTATGTTTTAACTTATTTTACTGTAGGATTTTTTCCCCCAGTTCTTAGAGTATATCTGCCTGTCAACACAAATACTGTAGCAGAGCAGTCCCAGGGCTCCTTTGTAATACTTTAATATAAATGAAATCTCTTCACTCAGAGTCCTTCTGTATTTAATGTAATTCTCTCTGCAGTTTCCTGATGGAGAACCTGTGAAGGTAATTGTAGGCTCCTTGCCGATGTGTAATGTATTGATAAGAATCTGTAATTACATCACTCTTACGGAGTAGATGTTACATTCTGACACCCATAAGGAAACAGTATGTGCCAGCCCTCCTACTCCCAATCCTTTTTATGCATTATGGATTGTTTCAGCCTTCAGAATGTAGTCAAAAGTCTTGCCTCCATAGACTGAACTAAGATAGAAATGAAATTAGAAAACTGTGTACTGGGATCAGGTGTTTGATGTTGTCCCTGGCAAATAACTGGGTAAAGGCCATGGGGACACAGTCCAGAAGCCAGGCCTGGGCCAGGGCCTCACTGAGGCAAGCAACTCAGGTGGGAGGCACTTGGAGTTAGTAAGGCTCAAGGTAGGCTCAAGGTTGGGCTGAGGGCTGGGGTCGGTGCAAGGCCTGTGTGGGCCAGAGAGTGGCTGGCTCCAGCTCTGGCTGGATTACACACTCGGAACGTTCTCTGGTAGTGAAGATGCTCTGGCATCTTCTGTGGGTGAGCTGAGGATGCTTAGCCTGGCTGCCCCAGGTCCATCCAAGGGGCTCTGCCTTCCCCTAAACTTAGCCTCTTTGTTATAAGGCCTTTTATTCTCCACGTGGGAGAAGAGATTGGAGTGGCGCCCTCCCATTGGCCTCTCTTCTCAGGTCAGTGGGAGGCTCAGTTGGGCCACGCTGGGATGCCCGCGCCTCTGTGGTCCAGCTGGTGGTGCAGACTGGCCCAGCGTCCCTGTGACTGGACGTGCCTTCCTCTCACAGGCATGAGCTTGGAGGCCACCTGTGTCACATAGATTGAAGAGAAACTTTGGTTTATGAATTGGGGAGAATTGTATCAATTCCTGTGCTTTGGTTGGAAAGACCTGGTTAAAGACACTGCGTTGGCTGGTTGCTTAGGATTCTCTAACTTCTTTCCCTTTCTGTGCTGCCACGGCAAATAGCAAGACAGAAAACATGGGATGTGGATGAAATGCCATGTAGATGCATAGCCAATAAGTAATTTAAAATTTCACGATCTTGTGTAGGACAGCAGCTGAGGAAATGGCGTAGGGCATGTGGTGCAGTACTTGGGGTGGCAGCTCAGAACCTGCAGGTCTGCAGTGCTCTGTGTAGGATTCTGCATGTTTTCAGTCTCCATTAGCCATGTCATCTTAATGCTCTTTTTTAAAGCTGGTTCTGTCTTGCAGCCCCTGGTGCCCTGGGCTCCCTATAGCCTGACCGACCGGGCAGTTCCTGTGGCCCGGGCCGGAGCACTGTCCTGGGGCTGTGCCTGCATCTCCTGGGCCTTGGTGCTGGCGTAGGGTCTTGCACCTGTGAGGGAGGGAGGGATGCCTGTCTCACCTCTGGGGTGACTCTCCCAAAGGATGTTCAGACCTTTAAAATGTAAAACCAAGCATTTGACACATTGGGTCTTACCCCTAAGTGACGGGGTCATTGTCACCTTGGAATTCTTGAATTTTTTAATGAGTCCCACAAAGCAAAATAATAGTTAATAACAGTTAGCTAACATTCGCCGGGTGCTTGCTGAGTGCCAGGCATAGACCCTACGAGTAATTTAATGTTCCTAACTTTGTGGGGCTGGTATTATTCTAATCCAATTTTACAGCTGAGGATAGTGAGGTACTGAGAGACCTAGCGGCTTCCATGACTAGAGCCCAAACTTACGCAGCTAGTGGCCAGTGCAGATAATAGGAAAATCTGTTGTGTTGCCTTTCATAATGCATTTTTGTGTTATGGAATTCTAGTCATTCAGAAAATAGTCATTGAGCATTTACCAGGCCCAGGGACAGTCCCCGTGAAGCTTGTATCCTCCTGGGGAGAGGGACAGGAGGCAGAAACGCTAACGTGTATGGTGTGCCAGGTCGGGGGATGGGGGTACCCTGTAGGAAAATGAAGGGGGAAGAGTGAGTATGTTAGGCAGGACCTGTTTGGGGGTGGAGTCATCAGGAAAGCCTCTTGGGTAAGGCGGCATTGAGCAGAGACCACAGGGGCATATAAGCGGCGACTGCAAGGAGGTGAGGGAGTGAGCAACATGAATTTTTGTGGGAGGAGACAGTAAATGCAGAGGCCCTGAGTCAGGAGTGTGCTTTGTGTGGAGAAATGGCAGGGAGTGAGTGTGGGGGGTTGATAGGAGGTGAGGAAGGGGGAGCCAGCTCACACAGGGGAGAGGGGTCAGTGGGTGCCACAGGGAAGGAGTTGGCCTGCTACGTCAGAGACTTGTATAGTAGTTCCATAAATATGCCTAACATCAGATGTAATTCCTTTCTTACCTCAAGATAATCTCTCTCTAATCCTACAGCAGCTTGAGCTGCTGCCAGCCAAGCATTATCTTGGGGATAATGGGTGCAGCTTCGTTTCCTATTCCTGCAGCTCTCCAGGTGAGATGCTGGCCTAGGAGAGGAGTAACTAATGAAGTTTGTTCATGGCCCACCCCCCTTGCCCTAAACCCTTCTTGTCTCCACAGATGACGAGCCAGGAGAGTCTTCCCCCGAAGAAGCTTCTGCTCAGGGTAAGAGGGAGGCAAGGCACTTGCCCTCTTGTTTTCTCTAACTGATCCTGCTCTCTCCTTTCCTGTGGTGTGAGAGGAGGATGTGGGGGATCAGGTTTGAAGTATGAGGACAGAGCTGTTGCTGCCATGTAAAAGGATCGGACGAAGACTGTGTGACAAAATGGGGTGCATTGAAACTTGTCACAGTCAAGCTTATTTTCATGTATTAGACCTTACAGTGGGATTCACAGATATGACGACATGTCACATGTCATTGAATCGACTATAGAGATGTTTAAATATATGTTTAAAGTTCCTGTTGGTTGTGAAGCTGAAAGTGGGTGTTAGGCAGTGCATGATTTATTCTGTGACTGACTGATGTCAATACAAGTGTGATGATGTTTTACAGCTGAAGGATGGGAGGATAAAGATCTGCCCACAGATCATTTTAATTCAGGTATAAACTTACATCTTCCAAAATATTCTTCTAAATATCATTATTGCTTAGGGGCATGTATCTTTGAATTTTATAATCTGGGCATATTATGTATATTTATTAAAATTTTTATTTGAAAATGCCAAGCACATTCATATAAGCAAAACTTTTTCTTTATCATTTAGAATTCAATAAAATCCAACCTTACTGTGAACACTGTAATGCTGAAAATGTAAGTATCTTTTACTTGTAAAATGTGATTCTCTAATTTCCTTTATTTAAGAGAACAACATTTACTTATTTTTTACTTATGTATGTACTTTTTCTCCAGAAACACAATGAACAAGTGACCCCCAGGCTCCTTTCCCGGGGCCAGTTTTTGTAAGTAATTATGAATACAGAAGACTTAATATCATCAGTAATTTAATCTTCTACATAAAAATAACCCCAAGTAGGAAATGCAAAACAGCAAACTAATTGCACACATTTTATGTAATTAGTTGGATTGTTTTCTTTGATAATGATGCTTCTTCCAAATGCAATGGAGTTCCCTAGTGCTTTTGAATGAAATTAACATAAATAATTTTAAGAAATCCTCCTAACCAGACGTTAGGACTAAATGGGTGTTCTTATCTGCCCACTGCAGACTGAAGGTGGACACCGAGGGAATTTACCAGTGCACGGAAACTGGTCTGATATTTGAGGTTAACAGAAAAGTTGACATCAAGTATTGCGTTTTGTCCTGGAGCAAATATGCAGACCTGGTTGTTAAGCCCTGGGTTGTCGGTGGACCCTTGTTTGATGTTAAATGTGACCCAACCTGTCTTACCTCCATTCAGTTTCCACATTCCCTCTGCTTGGGTCGTAAGTACTGTTCACTAGACGTTTAATTAGGGTGTGCATGTGTGTATGCACCTGGAATACTAATTTACCTTCATATTTTAACAGACCACGATGCTAATATGACATTCAAAGTCTTACATGTTAAAAATACCGGGGCTGCATTAGAATCTACTGTGGATCATTCTGCAACCCATGTCAAATGGCATGTCAGCTCTCTTTCTCCTGTGGGACCTGTCATTCAAAGTGAGGAAACCGTACAGCACCACGGGGCTGTGATTCTATACAAGGCCGTTGACCATAATCCATCCTTGTCTTTTAGAGTATATGTGGCAACTAATAATGAGTCCTTCATCAAGGTAAAGTCAATGAAAATAAACAATAAGTGCTGAATATTTTATGTTCAAACATGACGTCCCGTTTAGTTGGGTCCTCTTCCTGTTGGTTTAAGTATCCCCCCACATGGGCCTAATTTGGCACTTAACCTGCAGAGGTTATAAAATCAGTGCCTAGGTGTGCCAGGTCCTCAGATTCATGGAGTACAGTTGTTTATACATGTAAACAGTGTCAAGAAGATAACAGATGGTGAAATAGCTCTTCAGGGGTGTGGATGGCCCAGGGAAGCAGGTCTGGCCTTGGAGGCGGTTGCCTGATGTACATACAGCCTAGGCCATCTAGTTTTTATATCCTTGCCACTCAAAATCTGATCTGGGAACAAGGGGCCAGGAGCATCGACATCACAGGGAGCTTGTTAACATGGGAAATCTCAGCCCTGCCCCCGACCTACAAATCAGAGCCTGCACTAGGTGAGCCCCCCGGGGATGCTGATGCACTTTGGAGATGGAGAAGCATCTGCTCTGGATACACTGGGGGGCCATTTGAGGTCTTCGAGTCAAGTGTAGAGTGACCTGAGATTTCTCCTTGGCCGAAAGCTCCTCAAATAAAATGGAACTCCCAGGTTAACTCATTTCAGAGCAATTTTTTGGATAAAAGTTGACCTGTGGTTCAAGGATTCAACATTCTAAGATTTGTAGCAGCAAATCTTCATGAAACACCTACTGTGTTTAAGGCAGCATGGCCTGAGGGGTGGGGGTTTGACTTCATGAGTGGAACCAGTTTTCCAGAACACAGAACAAGGCTGTGATATTTACGCCCATTTTCTGAAGCCCTGTATAAATTAGAATAGTGATAACTGAATCTCCTTTCATACCTTTAGCCACTGTCAGAATAGTTGTAATGACTTAGAGGTGGATGGAAAACTGAAATAAAGCAGACAGATAAATAGTGACCAAAATTGCACTTTCAGATTTGAAGTCAGGGTTTGACATAAATTTAAAAAATAAGCATTAGATGTTGAAGTGTACTAATTGATGAGGTATAGTTTGAGTTACAGATTTTACATTAAAGTAGCTACTTCCAGTGTACTAGTTCTAATTTATTTCCATGGCTTTAAAAATAAAGTTATATTGATTATAATTAGCAATGTGTATTAAAGTTTAAGAACTTTATTAAGTAATAGGTTTTAATTTCTTCCTAAGAAGGTAAACTGTGCTTCTTGTAATCTTATTTAAGTCGATACTTGCAGTAGGGAAACTAGTCTTCAAAATGGTATAAAAATAATCCCATCTGAAGTAGCATTAGCCTGGATTTGGAATAAGTACAATTCCAAATATTAAGTTCATCAAATATGGACTTTATATTTTTAAACAGTAAATTGAGTTAACTGAAAGGGCATTATTCACACTTCCTGGAAGCTGGTGTAAGAAGCTGACTGTCAGCACATGTAGAGGATATGCCACTAAAACAATGGGAGTGCTTAGGCAGGATGTCCTTCCTGGCTGATGTTTTATTTTTTTACACCCATCTTCTTTGGTTGATTTTTTTTTTCTTATGTCGGAAAAGATTTCTTTGAACTTTGCCTTCGGGAAAGCTAAATTTCATGTTCAGCTGTACAGTTGCTTTATAAGTGAGCCTGGGTCAAAGGTTACATTAACCTCTTCGGGACATTTGAGTAATACATGTAAAGTCAGTGTCCCCTCTATGGCCATGTCAGATGGATGGTTTTGATAATAAGGATGGGAACATAACGAAGTGCTGGGTAGAAACAAACTCTTAGTAAACTGGATCTGTGTACTGTAAAATAGTTACTTTCTCTTCAGGCATGGGAATGTAACTAGTATAGATATTTACTGCTAGTGCTAATTTAACGTTTTTAAATCCTTCAGAGGCAAATTTTTGGTGCTGCACAGGGACATGTGTCAGTTTTGACTGCTGTGTTCTTGCAGAAAGATGTTTGGATATCTAAGAGCTTCAAAGTGTGCAGAGAGGCCTGGCGCCTTAGCCTCTGTGGCATTTCTTTTTAGAGCACTGTGGATGTTACTACACTGCTGTCATTTTGTAGTAGGAGATGAAGTTAATACAGGCTGGCACGTGTACTGCTTGGACTCTTACAGTTCTTAACAGTTGTTGCTGATGAATTTCAAAACTAAAACCTATTTCCACCTTTAGGATATTTCCAAGTCTGTGAAGCACTCCTCTAAGAAATTCATGAAAATCGACAAGCCTCCTGTTTGCCACAAGTTATTACAGAGCGGGAAGAAATACAGACTGATCAGTGAGCCAGAAGCTGAAATTACCCCAGAGGTATATAGTTTAAAAACCAGTTGGAATAACAACAGGGATGTATTATTTTGGTAGTTTGAAGGTTTCAAAATAAGGCATTTTGTTCTCTTTTTAAAAATTTATTTATAAGAAAGCAATTATTTTGATTAACTTATAGCTTATTCCAAAGATGCTATTGAATTTCTGGATTAATCTGCAACTATTGCAAAAATAGATTATCCAATCTCTTTCCCCTAAAAAGATTTAAAATTTTCTTGAATCTTTAATTTAATTCTTCAAACAATGTTAGCTTCAGAGGAATAAAAACCTTAAGTTTAAGTCACAGAGCATTGAAGGTTAATGGAAAAGACTTGCTAACGAGGGATATTGGGCTTTACTTACTGGAAGGAAGGCATTTGAAAAATAGTTACATGAACAAATTATCACTAGCTTTAAACTGTTTAAACACTATGACATTTATAAGTGTTTTTGATTTCTCAAAAATTGCTGCACTATTTTTAAAACTTCTTTTCATTTGTGCTCTGGACGTATGCCTAGCTTATCTAGCCTAGACATCTGTGTTGGAAATTCCTTTATACACCTCTTTTTGTTTGTTTGTTTTATAGTTTATGAAAAGTTGAAAACATGTTTGGATTCCATTATATTAAAATATGAAGCAAGAGAGAGAGCTTATTGTAATGGTCCATGTTGCATTATTTTTATTATATTATCTGGGGCCTTGTACCCTGTAGAAGCAATCAGGTTAATCAGACAGCCTTCCCAAACCTTCCTTTTTAGTTTCAAATGGTCCCTTTGCACCCAGTGTCACTGGAGCCTTAGTGCGATGTGGCTGGAGAAACTACTGCACAAAGCAGGCAGGGCTCTGCTCAAGTCACATGCCCTGGCCATGGGCGAGCCAGGCGCCGAGCTCCTTCTGTCCTTGGTGCTTCATGCCACCGTCTTTCCCCTGGGTTCTGAGAGGCTGATTCCCAGCCCTTCTGAGTTGATCAAGCCCTGGCCGGTGGCACCTCAAGACAGTCACCAGAAGCAGACTGTAGCTTTGTCGGAGAGGTGGACTTAAATTGGAAGGGTTCGCTTAGAACAGTGATTCTTGGTCTTTGCTGGATAACAGAATTCCCTGGGAGCTGAAAAGTCTGTGGCCTGGGTCCCACCTCCAGAGGTACTGATTTCACTGGTCTGGGAATGGGCTCAGCATGGGGCTCGTCAAAGCTGGGAATGGTGGCTGGAATGTGCTGCCAGGAGTAAGAACCACTAGGAGAGGGAATAATACATATCAAATGGGTGAACCCCCCAGGAGGAGACCTAGATGGCCCCAAGCATTCTTTGTTACAAATACTGATGGCTGGAGGGCTTTAAATAATTTAGTTGTGTTACCAGTTGTATGCTGTCTCTTAACCAAACTTCTGGCCTATAAAATGTGGATAATCTTCCAGGATTGCTCTAAGGATCACATAAAGTAAAGGTTTTGGGGCTCTTGGAGAGTTGTAAAACTGTGTAAATAAGGCATTCTTATTAGTTACATACAATTAATGATTTGTTTAACTGACATTTATCAAAAGTACCAATCACAGGTCAACCTGGGATAAGAGCTAAGAATTAAAAATGAGTCAGTCATGATCTTTTCACACAAATGATGCCAGTGTAGAGAGAGAAATACTACACTCATGTAAATAAATGATTCTAATGCGGTGTGGTGTTACCACAGAGATGGTGCAAAGCGCTGTGGGTTTCCAAGGAGGCTTCCCACACAGTGAGGAGTTTGTTCTGGGTTTGAGGAGACGATTCAGGAGCAGAGACGAACTCTCCTGGAAGAGGGTGGTGCAGGTGCCTCAGGAAGGTGATGGGAACGCACAGCTGGGCTCCAGGCCCCAGGTAGCTCCAGGGAAACGAGACCGCAGAGGGCTTTGGGAAGAGTGGGGCCAACCGAGGGCGTTACCTGGGCTGACCTACTGAAGCGTGTGAGGAGTATACTAGTGATCTGGGATGGAAAGAGAGAGGGCAGGTCAGGACCATCCATTTATTGGGCATGTTAATCAGCTTCTCCGAGATTCTTTATCCACAGCAGGCAAAGGACTTGTTGGGGGAAGGTGGCATTTATCTGATGAGAGAATGTGGATTAAACATTTGGTGTAGTTCTGTAAGCATTGTTGACTCAATTTCGGGTTGTAGAACAATCTAAGCAAGAGATGGTGAGGACATTTAAAAGCACTAATGAAAGGGTGGTTGATGAGTGAGAGCTTGTTCCGGTATGGGAGCATGAATCATTGAAGTCAGAAAGGGATGAAAAGTTATGCTTAGAAAAACAGGGCCAAGGTACTGGCAGCCGCAAAGCGAGTAGGAAAGGAGATTGCAATAAAGAGGGACCAAAGCCAGGAGGTTAAGAGGTTTGTCCCAATAAAGAGGGACAAAAGCCAGGGTGATTAAGGAGTGGGATGCCCAAGGTCAGGCTTGCAGTGAGCAGTCAAGCAAGCATGAGTCCTTCTGTTGTTCCTTATTTGACATTTTCTGTTGTCAATTAATCCAACTTTTAAATTGTTTATAATATCACTTTTTTTTAAAGGAAATTGAATTTGTTGATGGCTCACTTTTGAAATTGAAAAGTTATATTGAAGTGTATTTGGAGCAACCCGTGGAATTTAAATTACTTTTGGTTGAAATGGATTCTGAGGAAATTGTGTGGAAAGCAAAACTGAGAGAATGTAAGTGTTTTTTGTATCTTGAATGAAAACTGGTTTGTGAGGTGGTGGGCAGGTAAAGGCCAACAGAGTGATTGTCTCTGTCATTACCATAACGTTTGAAAACCTGATTAAGAGAAACAAAGGCCCAGGCTCCTCGAATGGAAGCCGCTCTGGTTCTTAGACACCCACCGTCCAGGTACCTAGAGGTCTGTGGGAGGGTGAGGCAAGCATGTGCTGGGGAGCTTTAGTCAGTGAGGCTTCAGAAGTCTGTTTTACCCTTACCACCCTGAGCTTAGGGTCTCAGGTATTTTAATGTGAATTAGGGGTGTTGTGACAACGTGTCTTCCGTGATCTGGATGTAGACCTGCTTTTTTGATTGATTGCATGTCTCATTGGCCTGACCCTGCCCCCTGGGAGCTACTGCTCTGTGGTTACAGCTCTGCTGGGGGAGCGCATTTCTCCTGTTTCGTATTTTGGTGCTGGGAAGCCCGCTGGCTGCTACCTCTTTAACATGCTCTCCTGCTCTGGGAGAGGTGGGAGAGGGCTGCAGTCCATGTGGACTGCCTCTGGGAGAGGGGACATTAGGGACCAGGTCGCTGCCCCTTGCCTCCTCCTCAGGCAAATCTGAGCTTGACCGCCAGTTCTCTTTGGAGGAAGCTGTTAGAACAACAGATGTGTATAGTGAATTTTGGAACTAAAAGGGAGGCAGAAGCAGTGGGTTGGGAGTGGGTTCTAGTTCCAGCCTGAGAATTAACCAGCTCCTTGTGGGAGTGTGGGCAAGTCTCAACCCAGTTGTGGCTGTAGTTTCCTCAGGTGCAAATGGCACTGAGGTCCCTCCTGCCAGTGCTGCATGTTTATAGTAGAAATGCTTTTCTGCATCATTTCATTTTGGATTATGATACCCTCTTTTCCAGTATCACACCTAGTCCAGCATTGACTAGAGTATCATTCTGAAGGGCAGCATCAGTGGTATGTGCCAGTAGCTGGACATTTAGGGAGTTTTAACTCTCTTCGGTGCCTTTCATCCTCTAGAATTTTTATTTTGCTGCACAAATGTAATAATATCAAGGACTTAAGTATTCTATGAATCTCTTTATCAACTGAACATTTGAATCCTCTTTTTTAGCTTATTTCTTTTGTATCCATTGGGTTGTGTGGACAAATGAATTTGACTGCCAACAATGACATAGAGTGGATGCTGTGTGCCAGGCATACCTTTATATCTTTATTTCCAAAATACAGATTAATGTTCTTTAGAGTCTGTATTTCCTATCATGTTTTTATACTCTAGAAATGAAACTTGATATAATTATTTTGGAATTCTGAGTCCTAGTTTAAGCATGAGCCTTTTCTATAGATATGATTGATTCTTGATTCTCAGTATTACCTTATTCTCAATGTACCCTATAAATTAGCCAGTGCCCTATAAAAACAGGCCTTTTTATCTAAGCTAAAATTACTTAGGTGTTAAGAATTCTAGTTGAGACTGTTTATTGGGGGTTACATTGTTTTTCTTGGTATTCATTATTTGTCCAAATAAATGAACCTAAAAGATGTCACTTTTTAATCACAGCAATGCTATACACTAATAGAGATATTTGACATGTAGCAGCCTGAAGATCAGGTGTTCTCTGGACTGAGTCTCTTGGTAGTTTTAAAGAACACTTGATAAGGAGTTTAGTTATATTAGATTTTTTTTTTAGAACTTTTTAATAATACTCTATATTGTAAGATGTTTCTGGTCTCCACTATTTTTTTTTATATAAGCTAATGATTAATTGAAATTACCACTATATTAAGGCATCCTCATTAAAGGGGCTCATACAAGGCCTGCATGAAACAGACATTTCATAGAGCAGGGATTAAATTTCAAACAGGAAAAGTGGTGTAGAATCCCAATGACATGTGTGATTTCCCAAGTATAGTGTTCTCCAAAGTACAGAATGATAGCATATGAGGTTGTTTTAGGTGGAGTACATATAAACACATTTAGAATAAAAAATGTTTATTTTTGTGGCTTCCTTATCCATATGGCAAGTGGTACAAGTGTTCTAGTTACAGTAGTTATAGAGTTAAATACTTAATAACTTGTCACCTGGCCTTGGGTATGGCAAAAATCACGACAGCGGTAGACAGGTGACATTCATTTGGCAAACACCCTATGAGATCTGTTATAAGGAATACTATTCATTATTTATCTCAGAAGTTCAAGTCTACTACATTTGCATACATATCAAGTTAAAATCCCAAATTTATATTTGAACTTCAGGGAGATCGGCAAGACTCTACAGTTATACATGCTTTCACAAATTAATTTCTTCAATTCAAATTTCATACTACTTCTACCAGTTGTTGCTTATTGTACTTTAACAGGTGACTGGGTTCAGCATGATCAGAATCAGAACATCTCGAAAAGCAACATAAGTGGTGAGTTTGAACCTACTCTTTTATTCCTTCGATTCACCAGAATTTTTCTTTTGCTGTGGATCTGTTAAGTGTTCTGTAACTCTCAGTTGTCTGAACAACTGTTGAATCCATTTTCAGTTGTTTCTACCTGACTAATGATTAAAAAAAAAAAATTTCAGGTTGAAGGTTGGTAGACAAGCATGGGAAAGCCAATTTGTTTATTTATTTATTTATTTGTTTGTTTATTTAAGGTAACAGAAGACGAAAAATGAGTAGCAGCTTACCTGATGAGGAGATCTATGATAAAAGAATCAAGCAGGTTGACGCTTCAGGTTTGTAAAAATGTCACAGTGGCTGTAAACAATTTTCCCTGGACTCCCCATTGACATTCATCCAACTCTATGCTATTGGGTCAGTCTTCCTGGGACCACATCCCAGTTGTTCTTGCCCTCCTCGGAACTTTCTCTGTGACCCAGCATCTCAGGCCTGGATAGTGATTCCTCCTTGGTCTGCCCCAGCCTGCTTTCCCAGCTCGACTCCCCACTTCTTCCCTTCACTACGTGGGAGTAGAACGGAAGGTCAGAGAGACTGTTCATCTTTCTGTTTCCTATAGCCCTGAGCATGGAGCCTTGATTGAATGAATGAAATCATGAATGTCATTGTGTGCATTCACTGGCTTCACAGCTAGTAGCTGCGTGAGTGGGTGGAGAGTCTCCAGCGCTATTATTTGCGGCAAATGTCAACATAATTTCTTTCTTTTAATGGCAAAGGCCAAAGGTCCTTGCTGTGAAATACAAGAGATTTAAAATGTTTAACAACAGTTCTTTAAGGAGCCAGAAGGTGGAGTATGTAGCTCAAAATTCAAGTCCAACCAGAATTCACAAACCTAAGCTTAAAACTCAGATTCAAATGGTATGGGACAAGGTCTTAAGGCTTTAGGGGCCTCAGATATCTCCCTAAATTAACCCTTTATCAAAATGCCTTTTCTGCTACTCTTGTTGTAAGGGATGAATCTGTAAAAAGAGATAAACTCGTTTTCTATAAAGTGAAACAAGATGCTTTTCACTTCTAGAGCAGAAGGCTGTAAAGATGATATTTATGATTTTTACATGTGCAGAAATAGATTATTTTTAATAAGTAAAGCCCAAAATAACTGAAGCTTTGGAATTATTTCTACAACTTAACTGAATTGGAGTACAATTTTTTTCTAGTTTAATGAGATATAATTGACAAATTAAATTGTATATACTTAAAGTGTACAATGTGATGATTTGATATATGTATACAGTGTGAAATGTTTATCAGTTAAATTAATTAGCATATCACCTCACAGTAACCTTTTCTTTTTTTTTGGATGATGAGAATGCTTATTAAGACCTACTCTTAGCAAATTTCAAGTATGCAGTACAGGATTATTAACTATAGTCATGTGGTACATTAGATCCTCAGAACTTACAATTGACTGGGACACAATTTTATATTAAATTGATATATAGGGAAACTTTTTCATGTTTCATGTAATTATTTGGCTATTTAAAATTAGTTCCAATACCAAGTAGCTAGAAATAGAATTAAAATTATTAAATAGTTTCTGGAAAGATTAAGGATTTTCATCCTTTTTGGAGTTGATAGTGTGGTATCTAAATTAATAAAGATTTAATTTTGTGTATTTTTTTCAACATTCTTTGAGGTATCAAATCACTATTCCCGGTAGTTTTAGACTCAGTATGTCACTGTGTTGCTTTAAAAAATATGATCAGCGCTCAACCTTAACAGAATCACCTTGAGATGTTGATAAAATTTAGGTTCAGAGTCTGTTACAGTAGGTTTTGTGATCGTTCTGGAACTTCATTTTTAACAGGTTCCTTGTGTAGTTTTCATTGCAGCAAAGAGCTGAGAGCTAGGAGCAAGCCACCACATATAAGGACCCCACTAGAGGGCGCAGGCCACGTGTAGACCCGTTCTTCAGTATAGGAGGTTAGAGAAGGAACTGAAGTGGGCAAGAGTCCAAGCACCACTGTTAGATCCACATAGATGAGCAGAGGTGTTGTGGGGGTGGAGGAGGGGAGAAAGTACTATTCTTACCTCTCACCCACCTGTTGATATCACCTCTGGGATTTGTAACGCCTTGAGGATCCTTAACCAAAATTCTGCAGCCAGTGAGCTTTGCTGCACCATAGCACAACCAGCTAAAAAATGTGAAAGTAGAAAATCTAGCTTAATGGTAGGCCTCATATTTTCTATGGGGTCAGTGGTTTGCTTCAGCAAACATGCCCTTTCTAGATTATGATACTATTTTGTAGAGATCAACAGATGTTACAGATACCATCTCATGACTTTGCCATGAAATGCACTTTTTACCCTAAAGCCAGGAGATGGCATAATGGAAAGAGCAATTCATATCTCTTGCTGTCCCCTTTAGTGGCCACTAAGGTCATGTATGTATGTGGCACTAACATATAGATAAAGACACAGAGGTAAGCAAGGGCAGAACTGTTTATTTTTCTTTTCGACCCAATTAAATTATTTTTGGTATCTTGATTTTTTTTCCTTCCAAGCGAATTTGTGCTGCTTTGTAAAACAGTCTGATTTCCTGAATTACTGAATTATCATTGTGAACATTATAGCCCATTTACTGTTATATGAAATAGTTTCCTTCCTCGTTATAATAGTTATTTGGAAAGCAGGGATTTTTTTGTTACCTAAATATATTTTAAAAGCAGTTAAAGTTACAGATCATGGTATCCTTTTTTATATAAAGAGAATACATTTTCATTATAAATTGCTATAAATGATTGAAGTGTTGAGAGGCACTACTGAATTCCTCATTTGCTTTTAGATGGAGCAAAGACTAGAACCCTGTTAACTGACACTCAGTTGATTACCCTTGCTGGGAAGTTGGGGAAGGACTGGATAAAAATTGCCATTGCCAACCTGGAGTTGGATATCAACGATGTTGATGACATCCGGAAGAAGAACGAAGATGTTACCCTTTGGAAGTTTAGGATGCTGAAGAAGTGGCAAGAAAAGGAGCAGAGTAATGCCACAGCCCAGAATTTATATAACTGCTTGAAAAACGCCGTCTCCATTGAAATCCAAAATGTTCTGGAAGGTGAGCAGGAAATTATCTTAATCAGCCATTTACTTGGAATCAAGCTGTGTCTATGTAAAAAGCTTATTTTTACCATAGAATGTTTTGATTGGTTATAAGCTTGGGGTTCAGAGAATTCTGGAAATGCAGCAGTAAGTTTGTGGGCTGCCATAATCTAAGCAAAGGTACCCTTGGAGTCAGAGGAAGGGTTCAGATTTCTTCTCAAGTGCTGGCAAGCTTTGTGATTAGGCAGATTCTTAACCCAACTTTAAGCCTCTGTGTTCCCATCTGGCAAATGGATGCAGATGCCTCTATGTCCTGGGTTTGTTGTGAGAATGAAAAGAGGTAATGTGTGTGAAGCTCCAAGCAGGTAGTGAGGCTTGGTAAGGGCTTAGATACGAGCGTCATTATGGTACATGAGACATAACTGGTAGCACTGAGCCTCCTGGTACTCCCGCCGGGCAAAGCAGTGCTCAGGGAGGCCACGGGGTGGCACCAGTCAACCTCAGGTGGCAAAGTCTGGAAGCGACATAGCAGAGCCCAGAGGGAACTAAAGGGAGTTGTTTCTAGTCTCAATCCAGAAAACCACACAGTTCCTTCCTTTGTTTTTAAGCACTTATTTATTTGTGCTTGATTTAGCATATTGTTATACCTGAGGTCAAACTAATTCAAAGCTCCAATTGTTATATATTGTTACCATGGTTAACAAATGGAGTGTTACTTCTCAGAAATCTTAGTAGGTCAGAGAGAAGTTTTTGTTTGGAATTCTATTTGGACTTTATATTCCAAAAGAATGTAAAAGTGTGCAGACGATTCAAAAGTCTATATGAGAAGTAAAAGCATTCTATGATATCTCAGAATATGCTCGGGCAGCATGGACAGGCTTCCTGAACTGCCCCTGTAGACTTGGGGTGCAGAAGCCTCAAGTAAATAGAAGAGCTGGTTTCAGTATTCTTGGATTTAAATTCTTATTCTTGGATATGTTGAAATTATGTAAATTACTGAGCCTACCCTCAGTAACTTACGTCCTTTACTGCATTTGCATATAGGCATTTCTGCCTGTGGACAAAGATGGCCTCTGTGTTCTGATAACTGAATAAGCACAGCTACTTCCCGTCAAAGAAAGGTGGAAAAAATCTCGCCAACCCCTTATAACAGGTTGTTTATTTGTTTTCTGTTTTTATCTGCCGCTGACATCATTAGACATTTGACTTGTTGATTCATTAGAACTATAAAGGGATTTGTGAGATTTTTTAGAAATCATAAAGATATATTAGTCCAATTTCCTCAAACTAGGAAAAAAAATCTGTGAGTTGAAAACAAAAAAACAAATTTATCAGTATTCTGTGCCCTTGTGTTGCTAAAATACCTGATTAATTGGCCTAATTCTGTATTTTTATGAGGACATTTTAGTATCTTGTAACCACAGCCTTAAAATTGCAGTGGCTTATCTTCAGCACGGGAAAACCCAGCCACTTCCAGAAGTTCCTTTTTGAAATGGAAAATTGATTTTCTTTAAAAGCATCCTCCTTTTGCCCCCAGCAACCAAACCCTGAATGTGTTTGATTCTCTCTTTTGTTAGGTTTCTTGTGAAGTTGGGAAGATGAACTGATAAAGGAAACCTCAGGAACTTTCACCCGCAAAAGACCATTTCAACTGGTAATTAGGTCTAGATGGATGAGACCTTGAACTTCACAGTCAGTGGAAGCAGCTCCTTTCACAGGGACACTCTGCAGCTCACATTATTCAGGGGCCAAGAGAATGTAAAATATTTGGAAAACTTGAGGAAGAAAAAACCTCTATAATATCAGGATTTGTTTTTTTGCACCTCCTACTCACACAAACACATATACTCACTCACAAAGGGTGCTTAAAATGACTCAACTCAGGCAGGTGAGAAATGTGGTGATTTTCCGTTTGGAGTCTGTGAAGTATGAAATTCCTATCAACTGTTTGCAACATTTTTAGCAATTAAGTGGTGTACTTAAACTTGCACTAATTTACTTTCACTTTTTTCGTATTGACATTAATAACAAAGAGAGTATCCTGTTCTTTTAGCTCCCACTCCGACAAGATACACCTGCCCCGGGATATACTATATCCTTTTA
Source organism: Manis javanica (assembly GCF_040802235.1). Lineage (NCBI taxonomy): Eukaryota > Metazoa > Chordata > Mammalia > Pholidota > Manidae > Manis > Manis javanica. Next base: position 144,037,945 of record NC_133158.1, read on the forward strand.
TTTGGGTTATGATTTTCACGTCTCCCATTACTAACTAACCTGTCGGGCTAATGGTCTGTGAAATCGTTAAGCCAATCATGTTACCTGGTCGTAGAATGATTACAAAGAAATGTAATCCCCTCCCCATCGATGTTGGTATGTAAACTCAGAGGTGATCTCCTAATCTCACTGGGGAAGTTCACTGAATCAGTGAACAAGTTACATCAAGTTACTTCAGCCTTATGATATCACCAGGCCAAACAGTACGTTTCTTGACTTTCAACCTGGGATCATTTACTTTCTGAGGGGAAAAAAATTGCCACTCAGAAATGGACTTAGTGAGACCACAGAAAAACTGTCATCTCTTCTTGAAGAAGACTTGCTCCAAGGAATGATAGGCCACATTGGCTCTTGTTAATTGAAGTGTTTTTTTTTTTAACGTGTAGATATTGTCACTCTCAGAATGACGTATGTGGTGATTAACATTTTGGATGTATTTTGTTAACTTATCTGAAGAAACTAAATTGCTGTTAGTTTTCTGTAGGAATTAGCTGGACAGTAAAATAAATCTCAATGAATTAATCAAAGAAACACACTTTATTGTTTTGCCTGTGAAGAACAAATTCACTTTATAGGGAAGAATGTATTTTTAATTGTCAGGGATCCTGTGGAGTTCAAATCAGTGTCACTTTATGAATTTTTTTTTAATTGTACTATATTTTAGGAAACACATGGAGTTTTAGAAGTGTAAAATACTTGTAAAGGACTTGAATTTTTAAATGTTTATTATTTTTCATAAGTTGTTTTCCCAGGAAAAGCATAATTTCAGAGGTGGTTTGTATGTAAGCTGGCTTCTTAACAATTTTCAATCATACTCATACTACGGATTAAGGGAAGGAAATAAATCTGCATTTGTACAGTGCTAATGTGTCTTTCTGTATTATTATTTACTTACAAATTATTTTTTAAAGCATCCTGGTCCTCAGTTGCTGCTATCTTGGCTGTTGGGCATTAGTGGGTTTTGTACCCAGCTCTCCAGGTCTTGACTTGAGGTTGAGGGAGTGTAAACCAGGATAAACTAGTTCACCCAGGAGTTTGCACAGGTTCAGGAAAACTTGTGTATCCCCTTAACCTCTGCGCCAGTAACGATAGTTTCCTCCCCGTGGTGATGGAAAGGTGTGTTCTTATTTAAAACCAGGGGGATTGATATTAGCTCCTTACCTGTGCATCTCTTTAATATGATTTCTCTCATTTGGGACTCATTTTGTTATTTTATTGAATTGCTTTAGGTGAACAGTTTTTTCCCTACTATGTCACATGGAAGCATGTTTTCACCCAATTTCCTGAAGAGGCCCCTGAATTTGCTGATTTTTGAATATGTCCTCTTGGGGATGGTGATTTTCTGCAGCTGGCACAGCCTGTTGCTCACACTGAAGGTCCTTCCTGGGTGATCATCGGCTGTGATCCCATCTGGGTACCCAGGGCTTTACTGCTGGCTGTGTCTTTTCCAGCTTACATACCATGGTTCCAGCATTTCTGGTAACAGCCATGTAGCAGCTGATACTCCAATAGGGGCCCTCGGGTTGAATTCTGAGCATGGAATTCTGATGTCCTTCCTGCTACCGAGCTGGAATGTCCAGCTTTGCTCTGCAGCCTCTGGAGGACTGAGGTCCCTTTGGTTCTGGTCAGGATGTGGATTCCTAGACAGCCCAGAGTGAGTGAGTCATCTTTATTTCCTGGAGGTCCATTGCAGTTTGCTGTATACTTTCTGGTGTGCGTGTTATTTTTAGAAGGGAGTATGCTCAATGCATTTGTAGCATGTTTTATTTTCAGGCAAGTTGGGAAATCTAAAAAAGTGGTTTTATTACTTAAAAAAATGTAATTGCATAGAGAGACTTGGACTAGTTCATTGAGTTTTTAACTTCTCCTTAGCTGTAGAAGTCATTTGTGAACTCTTACCAGGAACTTGCATTGGTAAACCATTCAAAAGTGGAGTGGCTCTCGGTGAGAGGGGCTGCATGGTGATTGAGGAGCCCTGCTGGACCCCTGGCTGTGGGAACCAGTGAGTCAGTTGCTTGGGGCTCTTGAAACTGTCACCCATGAGTCTGGTTCTAAAACATCTGCAATGAAGGGAACTGTTTTCCAGTTCTTCAATGTGCTACGTTTTGTTGGCACATTGTTATTAAGGGACAGTAACCATGTAATTCTGAATCACAGCTATGCATATTATTTAACTCCGGGTTATGAAGTTTGGATTTTTCCCTCTATTATAAGCATGTGTAATTGTTTTGAACCAAGCAAGCATGCATTTTAACTTTTTTGTAACTGGGAAGAATGTGATATTTTTGAAGACTAAAGAATTTATTTATTCTTAGATTAGAAAAAGAAATGAGACGTGTGGGAACCTGTGAAGATTTGCCTTTTGCCTTTGTCTTTATACCATTGTTGAGTGCCAGGGCCTGAGAACACAAATACATAAGTAAATGATATTTCCTGTGCTTGAGACCCTCAGTGTAGTGAGGTGGGTGTGTGTGTGTGTGTGCATAAATAACTGTGATGATATTTGCATGCTTATGATGAAAGTGTCCCTTGACTTCCTGGGACCTTAATACAAGAGGCAAAAGGGGTGCAGTGGTTGCTTGCATAGGCTGGGACCAGGCCACCTGGGTTCACATCACAGAATCTTTAGCTCATTATGCATGCTTATATAGCCTCTTACCTCAGTTTCCTCATTTATAGAAAGAGGAAGGCAATAGTCCCTCCTTGTACGGGGTTATTGGGAGGATTCTATGCATTTGTGGTTAACACTTAAAAATGCCTGGTACTTAGTAGGCACACGGTGAGCATCAGCTTCTATTGCTTCTAACAAGGTTCTGACTATATTGTCTCTGATATATTGCCACTGTAATTCACAATCATAATTTTAATATACCCAAAGATACATAAATATAACTAGTTTTTGACTTGTTCTAAACAGGCACATTTCAACCAAAAAATTGATACAACTCAATTTTTGAAAAATGTGGACGAGTTTTTGTCTTATTTAAAATAAGTTTCTCAAGTCAATTCAGACTGCTATGACAAAATACTGTAGACTGGGTAGCTTAATAGACGTTTATTTCTCACAGTTCTGGAGACTGGGAGGTCCATGATCAGGGTGCTGGCAGATTTGGTGTCTGCTGAGAGCTCTCATCCCTGTTGGCACATGGTCCCCTTGTCACTGTGTCCTCATGTAGGGGTACCAGGGGTGGGGGAGATGCTACCAAGTCTCTTCTTAAAAGGGCCCTAATGCCGTAATAAGGGCTTCATGCTTCGGACCTAACTAACCTCCTAAAAGGCCCCATCTCCAAAAAGCATCACACTAGAGGTCAGGCCTTCAGTGGAAGAATTTTAGGGGGACTCATTCAGTCCATAACAATGTTGTGATACACTTTGCCTTAAACTTGGAAGGCTAAATTATTCTAGGTAGAACCAAATGTTTAGTTCCCAAATAAGGTCAAAACTGAATGGCCCAGGGGTAATATGGCCAAGGGGACTTGTGACCTCTGCCTGCATTGGCCCCAGACAAAGCTGGTTTTCTTCCCTTTTTGTCTGCATGTTTTCTTTCCTCAGGGTATCTAAGGCCCTTTTGCATCTCCTAGAGTTGTCCAATACCCACCTTTGACTGTCTGCCCAGATTGCTCCTGAGAACTGTCTTCTTTCTCCAAACCTCTGGGCCCTCAGTGGGGCAGCTGTCAGCTGTTTTTCATGTTGATTCTCTAAGTCATTCTTAGGTGAAAGAAACACTTTCAGTGTTTATTTTCTTTTTAAAAAAGTAAACTTGTTAATCAAATGGATCTCTAAAGGGCTAGGACTGGGGAATATTTTTAGGGGGATCTCAAGTCTTAGTAAGTGTGCTTGGCTCCCCACCCTCCATTCCGTGAGGGCTGTGCCTCTGCCTTTTGCCCTCATATGTTGCACCAGATGACCCTCCTCTGCTGAACATCCATGATATGCTGAGTGCATGGAGGGACAGGGCATCGCTCTCTTTAAACAAATGATCTAACAATTAAAAAAACTTGATGTAGAACACTGACTCAAAAGAGATGGCAGCACTGTGATGTGTCATTGAATCCTTACAAAACAACACCGTGAAATACAATTTTCTGAATTTCACATATAGGAAATAGTAGCAAAGGGAGTTTAACGAACTTGACTTAGCCACCAAGCCTGAAGACTAGTAATTTCCCAAAATTGCTCACATGAATTGTGTATTTATTATGTGCCAGGTGTAATGCTAGTGCTTTGTATGAGTTGTTCCATTTAACCAAGGTTCTGATCCTCTGAAGTAGGTTCTAGTATTATCTTTATTTCTTAGAAGAGGAAACAGGTGGAGAGGTTAGAACAATGTGGTCATGTTATACAACTTGTAAGTTGCAGACCACAGCTTAAAAGGAAAAAGTGGTAAACTAACCATGTAATGCAGAATGGAATTGATTGTGAAGACGTTTCTTGGGCCAGTCATGTTCTTGAAGCATATGTTATAATTTCTAGAACCAAAGTTAATACCTCTGTTCACTCTGCATAAGCCCACCCACAGGACAATCTGCTTGCCTCTTCTTCCTTCTGGGCGCAGACAACCGGCAGACACCAGCCAAGTCACCAGTCCCTGTGAGGATGCCAGCAGCTCCGCAGCCGCCTCCAGCCATCAAGCTCTAACCACTCTCAAAGCTGCTGAAACCCTAAATGCGCTGTTTACCAGCAAGGGACTCCTGTCTGTGACTCACTTGCAGGTCATTCAAGTTTGCGAAGAAATCCCTAAAGAAAAAGCAAATGACAGGATCTAACTTGTGATGATTTCTATCTAATTGTTTATCAAGTAGGCTGAGAATCTGAAAAATGAATGTTGGTGTGGATAAAATGAGAGTTGCTGTGGCCAGGATTCCCACCTGGCACTGGTTGACTAGCTCACTGCACAGCTGTGGGCAATACATGGCTGTTGACACTATAAAAAGAGCTCCATCCAGGGCTCTGGGTGTGACATGGTGGCACAGCTGCAAGGCTGCAGGAGAGCAGAGCAGAGGCTGGAGAGATGGCAGCGCTGAGGACAGAGGCCCAGAGGATGACTGTGCAGGATGACTGAGCAGAGAGGCCCAGAGGATGGCTGTGCAGACAGAGGGGCCCAGAGGCAGAGACCGGCTTGCTGCACACAGACTTGCTCTGAGTGAATGGGATTCTAGTGACTGACCTACCACCTGAAAATAAAGTTGGGTATAACCCTTTCACCCTGAAAACGTTTTGCTGTGAATTTCTTTGGTCACACTGAATCCATAGTGAACTTGCCCAGGGCTGAAACCCATTGGCAAGACCATTGGTGTAGTTGGCAGGATTCATTGTTGATCAAGGAAAAGACAGGCTGCTGTTATGGGAGGGGTGCTTCAGCGGGCTGCCCCTGTGAATGGGGAGACAGTGGATCATACCCCAATGGGTATGTGGTCTGAGGTGGCTTGCCTCCTAGAGGACTGGGCCCCACCCCAGGACTGGAGGCAAGTGGAGGTGACACCTGAGGCAGCAGGGGTGGCCCTTGGTATAGTAAGTGGATCCTTTGAGAAGCTAAATGCCCAGGAGGCAGCAGGGACTGTGGGTTGGCTGCTTCTCGCAGTCTTAAAAAGGTCTACAGAGGAGACCCATGAAATGGTGGCATGAGAACGCAAGCTGCAGACTTCTGTGGATTCCCTGAGGAAGGAGATGGCATTGATGCGGGAGGAGGCAGCACGAGAGCGCTGGCAGCAAGGTGCCATTGGAGATGAGATGGCAGTGCTGCCAGGTGTTCTGAAGGAGGAAGAGGCCATCAAGGAAAGGGATGAACTCCTGAGGGAAGCACAGGCAGCGGTGGCACGAGAACATCAGCTGTGAAGCATTAAGCTGAAGGTAAGAGACCTTCTGAAGACTGAGCTGGCATTGTTGCGAGGCACTGTAGCAGAGGAGGCACTTGGGGGAGGGGAGAGAAAGGTGCCATCAGGCCCAGAAATGGAGGAGCTGGGGAAGGATGAAGGGGTGGTGCCAGAGGCACTGGCCCCTCCTGTATTGAAAGCATGCCCAGTGGTTGTAAAGAAAATAGAGACCCAGCAGCTGGAAGTTCCCCAAGGAGAGGAGGAGCCCCTCCCCAGGTCTTGGGGCTCTATGGTCCATCCCTATATTCAGGCTGAGCTGGTGGCTGTGGGACTTAGGGGTGGATGGAATTGTTCTGTCGGTATCAGAGATGGGAAAGCTATCTTCTTTGACAGTGCAGCCCGCCTTGAGGCAGCGATTACAAAATGGGAGATGACATGTACAGTAGCTGAAGCAACGAGAACCTGGAAAGAAATAAGACCTGTTACTCATAGGAGGAATTTGAGGGGCCTCGTGAGGGTTATGAAGACCCAGATGTGGGTTGATTTTATATGGGCAGGAGTAGATGGAAGGAAATTAGATGGGAAGCCAAATAGGATCTTACTGGAGCTATGGCAACAACTGAAACCAGAGCAGCAGTTCCAGCCATTAAGACCAAAGAGGCAGAGGTCAGAGACAGAGCCTGTGAGTCTGCAAAACTTTTTGCTGGAGAGGCTGGAGAACAATGTCCGAGCTTCCTTGCACAGGGACCATTGCAGAGGACTGAGGGCACATAGATTGAGAGGAGAGAATCCTGGAGGGGTGGAGTGTGGATAAAATGAGAGTTCCTGTGGCCAGGATTCCCACCTGGCCATGGTTGACTAGCTCATTGCACATCCGTGGACACTACATGGCTGTTGACTCTATAAAAAGAGCTCCACCCTGTGCTCTGGGTGTGACACGGTGGCACAGCTGCAAGGCTGCAGGAGAGCAGAGCAGAGGCTGGAGAGGTGGCAGCGCCAAGAACAGAGGCCCAGCGGACGGCTGTGTGGGACAGCTGTGCAGGGAGAGGGGCCCAGAGGATGGCTGTGCGGACAGAGGGGCCCAGAGTCAGGGACCGGCTTGCTGCACACAGACTTGCTCTGAGTGAATGGGATTCTAGTGACTGACCTGCCAACTGGAAATAAAGTTGGGTATAAGCCTTTCATCCCGAGAATGTTTTGCTGTCAATTTCTTTGGTCACATTTGAATCCATAGCGAACTTGCCCGGGGCTGAAACCCATTGGCAAGACAGTTGGTCACACGGATCAGGGGGATTCTCAGGAGCAAAGGAGGGACTCTGACGAGGTCCTTTCCTACAGCCTTTTCATAGTAAGGAAGAGTATGATTATCAGAGTACTAAAATTACATGGCATTCTGTCAGGTGAATCTGTTAAAATGTATATGGTTTAGAGAATTGAAAAGATGGAATTTAATATTTGGGTCCTTAAAAGCCCATCTCTTAAGCCAAAGCAAGGCAATCATCCATTGTGGTTTAGGCAGAAGTTTAAAGCAATTGGAGAGTTTTTCTCATGGTAATTTAGAAACAAGTTCCCTTGGAGGGCCCAGGTCATAAAAATTAGAATAATTTAACTAGAAGTTCTCTTAATGATGTTTTTCCCAGTTGGATGGTATTATGTATTTGTCTAATGCACAGTTACAGGGCTGTGGTTAAGAGGGGAAAAAACATTTCTTTATATTTTACTTTCAGATTCAGATATTGAACAATCATGAAGCATACTCTCAAAAACCATAACTCATTCAATGGCTTCAGTATCAGAGCCTATCTAGTCTTACTAGGCTTCCTTTAAAATCTGGAGTTAAAAGACCTAGAAAATAGGTAAGCATATTGTGGCATTTCTTTCCAAGGGAATTTTGCTGAAATTTCATTAGAGTTTTCAGTTTTCCCACAATGTGATTTTAACATTTAATATATTCCAACTACATTAAAAAAGTATGAGAATTACTTTAATTCAATCATTTTATTTTTAGAACATGTTATTACTGAAATCCATTTGATAATAAATATTTTAATAAATATTACATAAATAAATATAAGTTCACATGCTTTCATGAACATAAAATTATATAAATAGATATTTTAAAATAAATTATGCTTGAGTGTTTGTTCCTACAAACACTTTGGTACAGAAATAGCTTATAAATTCTTGCTCTTCTATTAAAAGGAAAAGAAAAACATGTTCAGTGAGGACATTTTCCCTCAGCATTTTGCTCATGAAAACTTAAAAACAACTTATCTGTAGTAAATGGGAAATATACTTGACCAAAGGAATCATATGGATATTATAGTCTGAGTCTTCAAATTTTGGGTGGTGACTAATGTAAACAGGCATGAGAATTATTGTATTAGCTTAGTAGGGCCATGACAGGTCATCCTGTCCCCAGTTCTTAACCCATATCCTATTAAATTTCTTTGGTTCAAATTGTTATAAAAATGCCTGTAAGGTTGGGAGAGACCTCAGCATTTTAGGAAGAATTCAGATAGCTCATCATTCTATCGATAGTCACCACACGAATTCTGAAAGCATGAAGAAGTATGCAGAGCTTGATTTTAGTTTTATAAAAATCCGGTTCTTCAAGGGAGGGTTTTTGTGGCACAGTCTCACTGTTGAAACTCAGGGCCTAGGAGAAATATTAAGCATGACATTTACAGTATTCCAAAATTAAAACATTGGTCCATAAAAATGGGTGAAGCCAATACATGTCTCAGCCCGCAACCCACTCCCTCATTATATCTACTAAACCCAACCCAAATCTACTCCCAGCCAGATGGCAGGCGAACCTGAGAGAAGGAAGATTCATTATCCAAGCATGTATATCTTTTCAGTGAGCTCTGAAAAGACCCTTATAGCTATTTAGAAAACCATTTAGTGGGAGTTGTATTTTAGGAAGGAACAATTCTGTTAAGATGACATCTGCTGCAATATCTAATTAAATTTTTTATGTTATATTAAGAAGCTAAGTCCTTTTAGAACAAGGAGGTGATAGATTGCTATTGACTGGAACTCTCTATCAGTAATAGACCTGTTTATTACAGACTCGTTTGTGTCAGATCAATACCCCTGACAATGGATCTCCCAGGTTCAGCCCTTTAATTTGATAACATAATGCAAGACCTTATATTTCCACAATGATCAGAACTTTCGTTTGTTCCTCACAAAAAAACCTAAAAGAAAGGTACAGTGAGTGAAGCCATCCCATTTTGCAGAGGAAAAGCCTGAGGCAGAGAGAGAGAAATGGCTTGAGCATAACTGTCTGATTAATATTAGAACTGATTCCAGCACCCAGATCACTTGACTCTTGGACCTGAAATGGAATATCATAACAACTCTGTACAGTGACATTCTGTGATGCATATGTGAAGTTCACTGCCTTCCAAATAGGTAATTGGCACAAAAAAGAAAGAAAAGGAAGGAAGATTCCTTTTCAGATGATTCCTGACACTGTAATTTTTATCCCATACCCTGATCACCAAGGCACTCACCCTGTCTTACATGGATATTTCTATGTTTTGTATCAGCATCATGTGTTATGGTGACTGAAAAAATTACAAAGTAGTACCTGTCTGTGAGTACAATTGTCGATGAACTCAGTGGTAGGTCATTCTTACTTTATTCACATTTTAGTTCAAAAGGGGGTCATACCCAGGCGCTAGTCCCACTTGTTTTCTCAAGTAATATCAGAGAAATTTGCATGCTGGACCCTCATGTGCACATCCTGGAGCCTTCAGAAGTGAACAAGAAGCGAAGTGTAGTGGAATCCCTTTGATGGGGGTTTAAATCCTGCCTCTGCCACTTAGAAGCTGTGTGGCCTTGGACAAGTGACTAGCTCTCTTACGTTTTGGTTTCCTCCTGTGTACAGACAGACCAGCTATGGGTGTTGTGGAAGACATAAGGAGGAAAACATTTGTTGAGATTCTGGTGCCTACTACACAGTCAACAAATGGGAGGCTGCTTTTCTTAACATGATCTGCTCCTGTTTGCTCTTTCTAGAAGGCACCTTCAAGGCTATGGCTCTACAGGGATTTTAGAATGGGGATTTCAGGCCTCTCCCAATTAGAAAGGGCTGGTTTTTATATTTCTCCATCAGGGACCCTGGCTGGCTGTCTCAGCATGAAGGTATTCTCACTGATAGAAAGAAGGCCTTACCTGCATCAGCTCATCAATAGCTGCCAGCATGTTTTGATCCAGAGAGATCTGCCTCTTAGGATCCATCAAAAGCTTTGCATTCATGGCCTTGAACTCCACCTGGTACATCTTCAAGTCTTCATAGATACTGCTAAGGCACAGGGTCTGGGTGAGATGATAAAATGGGGAAGGGAACATTGAGATGGGCTAAAAATGTCCCCATCTCCCTGCACTGCGTTTGAGGAAAGAGTTTTGTGTCTTACCATCATAAAAGAGGCCTTACTGGAGGCCAGACAACTCCCATTCTAGAAGAAAAAATAATCAGACATCAATGATATGAATTCATAATATGGGCTGAAACCTTGAATTTTCTGACTTACAGTTAAGAAAGAGATCTCTCTGGAAGCCAGGCAGCTCTCATTCTAGAGAAAAAAAAAATTGCACATCAAAGATGTTAATTCTTAATACATGTTTTTCTGAACTTTCTCCCCCAAAATATCTTTTTTTATTGTAGTAATAAAAACACATAACATAAGATTTACCATCTTAACTATTTTTAAGTGTACAGTTCAGTAGTGGTAAGTATATTCACATTATTGTGAAAAAACATATTTGTTTTGTAATTTTTTTTCAGATCTAACTTCTGAAGTGGGACCTGTTTAAGGCCCTTGATGATGGAGACCAGAACCATGAAAATTTTTGAAAGAAGATGAGGTTTTATTAGCTCTTAACTGTATTACATGCTTTGGGAAGAAAATCAGCTATACCGTGGTTAATTCCAGTGGTAAGCAGGCCTCCACTGTACTGGTTTTATCTTTTGTGATATCTTCATGATCAATCTCTTCAGAAGAGCAGGAGTAAAATTCAAGGGTTTGTCTGGCCTGTTAAGAGAACATAAAAAGAGAACCCAGTTTATAATATCAATAAGTTCCTGGCTCCCATGAGCAAAGAGAGAACTGGCGGTCCTTGACCTCTGTCTCTCTGACCTGTAAGAAATTTGGGGTCTTCATAAGACAAAAGGGAACAGGTCATTTACCTCCTCTTCTTTACTTAGGACATGTAACTCTGGATGATACGTTTTTCTATTATGTAAACACTATAAATCATTTCAGCAGCCTGTGCTAATCAGCATCTACACCACGCTGTGACACTTGCTTTTGGTGAAAACAGTTTTTCTCTTTTGCCAAACCTCCTGTGTTTTATGAATATCTTTTTCAAGTATAACTTCTAAAGGGGGGGACCTGTTAAGGTCACAACTTGATTGCTATAATAGACATGCAATCCTAAAGGTAAGTGGAGATTTGGTTTGCATACATACACACACACAGACACACACACACACAGACACACACAGACGCACACACACATCATTTTACAAGCATGTTGGAAAAGTATTGTTGAATTATGATATTTATCTTAAGAAGTTGATCAAGGTCATTTTTCCAATTAATAAGACTGATGTGTACCAGGCACTATGCTAGGCATACGTGTCCCCCCCTTATCTGAGGGTTCACTTTCCAGTTTCAGTTACCCATGATGAACCACAGGCCAGAAACAGATGATCCTTCTCCTTTGACCATAGGTGAGAAGGTCAAAACATAGAAGCATAACATCACAATGCCTACATCATTCACTTCACTTCCTCTCATCACATAGTCATTTTATCATCTCATTTTATCAACTATCCATGGTTTCAGGCATCCACTGGGGGTCTTAGGATGCAACCCCCATCGCTATGGGGGGACTGCTGTACTAAGGAACACGACAAACAAGAGCACTATGTTACAGCCCCAGGGTTCCAAGATCAGCTGCAGAGACAGGCAAGTGCCCAAATGACTAGGAGGTAAAAAGTACTAAGAAGGGTAAGAAGGCTCTGAGGAGCTGGCTGGAAGGCAAGCAAAAGCTTCCCAGAGATGGGACATCTGCATTAAGAGGATTAGAATGGTGACAGGCAGAGGAGGAAGAATGAGTTCCGTCAGGTGGAGGGAGCTGTGCAAGCATGAGTCCAGGTTTGAGGGTGCAGAATGTGTTTGGGAACAAGTAGTAAATCCATACCTGTGGTAGACAGAATAATGTCCCCCAACCAACAGACACCCACCTTTCGATCCCCAGAACCTGGGAATATGTTTTGTTACATGGCAAAGGGGAATTTAGGTTGCAGATAAAATTAGGGTTATCAGCTGACCTTAAAGTAGGAAGGTTATCTTGGATTACCGGGGTAGGTCCAGTGTAATTGCCGGATCTTAACAATTGGAAGAGCCCGGAGAGTCAACAGGAGAGTAACACAGTATAAGAAAGACTCAATTGGCCATTGCTGGCTTTGAAGAGGGAAGGGCACCACACGCCTCTAGAAGCTAGAAAGTGCAAAAAAACATATGCTCCTCTAGAGTCTCCAAAAAAGGACAGCACTCTGCTGATTTTGATTTTAGCCCAGTGACCCATTTTGGATTTCTGGCCTCCAGAGCTGTAAGATAATAAATTAGTGTCGTGTAAGGCCACTCAGTTTGTGGTAATCAGTTACAGCATCAACAGGGAAAGGTGCAGTCTTTCTGGAGGTGTTGAAGCAGACCTGGGCAGCCACTGTCCTGAGCAGGTCGTAAAGAGAGAGCTTTGGAAATGCAGGCCCTCTGTCAACTTTCTTCAGATGCTTTTAAAGGGAAGATGGAAATTTGTATTCTTACATGAAAGAATAAGAAAAGTTGCACTTTTTCAATACCAACCAACTCAAAAATCAAAATAAAGTATGAAAGACACGGGCCAAACTACACAAGTCTGTGGGCTGCTTACTGTGAACTGTGCGCATGTGCTACCTGTCTTTTCTGCAGTAGCCAGCTGCCTTCTTCTGGCAAATGGGACAAAGGAATGATATAAAAATATCAAGTTGAGTTCTATGATTTTTTTACCTTTAGCGCAGTATCTGGGAGTAGAAGAGTCAGCTTTTCACATAAAGCATCTCTTTAAATTGGAGCTCTAAAATTGTATCAACACTGAACCTTTCTTCAGGAATCAAAGTACTCATCTCTTCAGTTTTCACTTGGTGAGCCGCCTTTTAATTAAGATTGATTGAACTGTAAGGAGCAGTTGGCAGCACATTATGAAAGATTTAGAAGGGAGAAAATTCTTTAAGAGGCCTTGTGGCATTGAACTTATTTTAAGATAGTCATAAAGCAACAAGCTAGAAAATATTCAAGGAAGATTTACTGGCAAGCAGGAAGGCAAAAGGACAGCTTTTAAAAACATTGGTTTTGGCCATTGTGGCAAAAGCAATGGCTTATTGGGCCACTTTTAAAAGGAAAAAAATTTTTTTGCATTAAAATATGAAACCTAAAAAATGGAATGAAATTCATTCATAAATAGATAACTCTATACATAAAAATAGGTAAACTCTTTGTCAAAAAAAATCAGATAGCTCTCTCACTAGAAAATGAGGTCTGGACATGCATCACGGGCCCTCTGAAATGTTACTCTGACAACAAAGTGTGTCACCAGACTGGAAGCTGGCAAGCAACGTGAAGGGCAAGTCTAATTCATCTTTGTAGCCCCTGGGAGCACAGAGACTGCACCTCATAACAGTTTCCTGGATTGATAAGTGTGTCAGAGAAACAGTGTGGGCCTGACACAATTTCGTCTCTGTTGGCAGGCTACCGGGAACACTGTAAATATCCACTTTCCCCTGTGTGGATGCAGCCAATACAAATGCCATTATAATTTATTACCATTCTTGCTTTCTCTGGAGACACAATTTCACTGAGATTCTTTGGCTATTAGTTGGGCCATTTGTAAAGTTCCCTTTCCCCCTCTTGACATCTCCTGATTAACGTCCACAATTTCTCTGCAGTTCCTTCAGGTGACTGAGGGTTCAGAGAAGCCCCTTCCCTACAGAGGCTGCAAAGTGGGAATGGGAACACTGAAAAGCTCACCTTCTGAAGCATGTTGCCGACGGCTCTCAGCAGGTTTTGGGAGTGGCTGAGGCACTGGAGCATTCCTAGGCCTGGTGTGGCTGTGGGGAGGCTCCTGGCCAAACCGGGGTGGCCCAGGTGGTTTAGGAGGGCCAGCATGGCCACGAGGAGGAGCCCTGGAAGGGAAGTGAGAGGCAGGCTGAGCTTGTCACTTCGGTCCATTCGGGCATTTCCACCCACCCATCCACTCCTTCGAGGCACCAACCTCCACTTATTCCCAGTCTTCCTTCCACACCTGAGAGAGGAATCAAGTTCCTGGAGGGTGGTGCTCTATTCTAGGGCTAGAAGCCTACTCTGTGAGAGCCCCTAATGAGCTCTGGATGAGGGTTTTGGACTCAGAGCTCACCCAGAAAAAGCCTCCATTTTGCCAGTAGGGAAACCGAGGTCAGGTGCTGAAGTGTCTGGCTCAGACTCATGACCTAGTGTTTTGGGAACAGTGGGGTGACAGAGCCTCATTTTCAAGCTTGCTGGGATCTGCCCTCTTACAGCTGTTGCGGAGACAATCTGATCAAGAAATCTACCCCTGGGGGCCTCAGTTCCAAAACTGCTAAGTGGGGGAGGCTGTTTCAAAAGACACTGCCCTTCCTATTTAGTGCGGGGTGAACACGCTCTAAGTCTTCCCTCCCTTTCTCCTTGGCAAGACCCTGCTGATCTAGTCTTGCCTTAGCGGCCCCAAGTTTGTGCCTCCCCTGCCCCCGCGCCTCCCTCCCCACCCCAACGCCGCGCTCAGGCTGCTAACTCACTGCGAGCGGGACCCATGCTGAGCGGGCGCTGTGCACGGAGCCGGCGGCTGGACGCGGACGGGCGGGCGCGACAGGGGAGGGCGGTGGCTGGGATGCCGGCCCAGGGGGTCACATTTTTATAATTGCCCCGAAGCGCGACAGGACTTTCCCGGGACTTCGGTCTCTTGCTTTCTTTCTCTCGGTCTCTCTCTACATCAGCTTCTAGTGACACGTGGAGGTCGGCCCGCGGGGTTTGCGGCGCTTTCGGATTAACTCCCCGGGAGCCTGGCCGCAGACGTTCCGGGACGGCCCCGCCGCCTCCGGCTGCCCCAAAGGGAAAGCGAAATTCCGGCATTGTCGCGGCGCTGGGTCTCCGGGCAAGCCCTACCCCTTGCCCGCCACCCTCATTCCCCGGCCTCGGAAGCTCCCGCCCCAAGCAGCCCAGCCCTCGCCCTGCGGTCCTGCTGCGCCCCCTCCCGACGGGGCGCCGAGGAGTGACCCCACTTTCTGCTGTACGCAGCGAATGCCTCGACTCTGCCCTCCCGCCTAGTTCTGGATGGGGGTGGGCAAATCATTCCTTCATCATTCTTCATTCATTCACTCATCATTTATTTATTCAGATCGTCCACAGTGTTCCAGGCTGACAGTGTGGCAGGTGCGGGACACCCAGCCATGAACAGGTCCTTTTGGGGCACTTCCACACCGAATTAACTTTATTTGTTTTGTCCACAGGTACCATTTTCAACAAGAAAGGGATGAAACCAGACTGTCTATGCAATAATCACTCCTTTAGAGAATCCAGTTTCTGACAGTGTCCAGGAGAAAACCGTTACAATTTAGTGGAATGGATGCACAGGGTCCTGGGAGCCCAGAGAGAGGGCACCTCAGCAGGAACAATGTGGGTGAGGAGGCAGCAAAGGCTCCCAGGAACAGGAGCCCCCAGCCCGAGTGTTGAGGGGTGAGTAGGCATTAGGGCACTTCCAGGGGGAGGGGTGCAGGGGGAGCAGGGACGAGAAGCACAGTCAAGGGGAAGTCCTGCTGTCAGGTTGTGAGGCTGGAGATGGCCATGGCCTTGCCGTGCTAGGAGATGCCATGCTACAGAGTGCATATTCTGCTGTGAGGTTTGGTGGGGAGCTTTCTAGGGTGTTAGGCAGGAGACATGGTTAGATACGCATGATGAAAGACTCCCTTTAGCAGCAGTGTGGAGGATGGATTGGGGTCAGGAGTGGATGGAGCAGCTGGGAAGATGTGGCTAAGGCTCCTTTAAGAATGGAGAGCAAAGGGCATAGGAGGGATTGTCAGGGCTGGAGGGGGCAAGGCTTGGTAAGTCCTCAGGTTTAAGGGGCAGGAAGGCTCTGAGAAAGGCTGAATGGAAGTTGTTCCAGGTCCTACACGGGTTACTGTAAGGGGAGAGTGAATTTGCAGGCGATGCTAAGAAGTTCCACTTTAGATGTTCTGGGTTTGAGGTTCCTGTGGGACTTTTCAGTTCACTCATTTCTTCCTCAAGGGTTAGTCACCCTGGGTGTGTGGGAAAGGAAGGGTGTGTTTGGTCACCCACTTAGAACTTCTGATGAGTTTGATGGCACTCAGGCCCTAGGACTTCCCTATGGAGCCACCTGTGCCCACCTTTGTGTAGATGCACCTATCTTGGGTAGGAAAAGCCTTTTGGAGCACAGGAGAGAAGAGTGGGTGGTTCCTCCTCCTTTCCTCTGGATCCCCACTAAAGTCAGGATGGATGAGGTAGCATCCCATAGCTACCACGAACACTACACAGGACTGGCCTCTACTAAAGATGGGATGATGAACCCAGTTAGGAGAAAGCTGTGTTATCTCCCGGTCCGAATCAAGCACTCTCCAGTTGTTGGCACCAGCTCCCCACATGGGTCATGGCTTAAGGCTGATGAAGCATCACCACAGGGAATTTTAGATGTGTGTAAAATAAGAGTAATTATTGATCTCTAAAGCTCCTTCCAATGCTGCTGCCTATGAATCCCCCCATGAGGATAGAAACCAATGCATTGCCAGAAACAATTGTGTCCAGCAGATCATATGAAGCAAATGACAGGTGTAGAGCTGTGCTGTTGCCATACGGTCTTGGGATGGAGTTAAATCAGAATGAAGTCAAGTTTATTGTATTGAGCTATTTTTCCCCTGGAAGGGCTGTCTCTTATGGAAAGTAATTTCTGGACACGGATGAGCACAGGGCCTCTGCTCAGAATAGATACTTGGCCTCCAGACACAATTTCTGACTTATACTTTTGTGATACAGTTCTCTGTTGTGCTACACATACTTTAGACAAGATAAAGTGAAAACCTTCTTCTCCGTAACATTACTTTTCTTTAAGAGAACTTCTTTGCTGACAATCACTCCTACATAGTGTCTAGCATTGTACTAGAAATCTTGGCCAATGCTGTAAGGCGAGAAAAAGAAATAAGAGATTTAAAAATTGGAAAGGAAAAGTAAAAATTATTATTTACAGTTGATATACAAAAAAAGCAACAAAAACAACAGACCTTTGAATAAGGAATTCAGCAATTTCACTAAATGCAAATATCATCTTTCAAAAATCATCCAAATTTCTCTACATCTTCAACAATTGATCAGAATATATAGTAAAATAATATACTGGATAATAAATAAACAGATAAGAGTATGGACTCTAAACTATTTGAAGCTAGGTTCATCTAGGTTCTGTTACTTGCTGTGTGTTTTTGGGTAAGATACTTATTTTTTGGTCTCAGTTTCCTCATTTGGAAAATGATAATAAAATAACCCATATTATAAGGTTGCTGTGATTATTGCTTGAGTTAATGTAAGTATAGCATAGACTTTAGAGAAAAATTTAAGAGTCTATTCTAGAGCACAGAGCGATTTAATTTAAATAGAAACAAAGTCCATGCCCTTGGATGGAAGATCTTAATATATAAAGAGCTCAAGTCTCTTCTAATTAATTCACATATTGAAATGAATCCCAATACAAATTACCAATACACTTTTGAGGAACTTAATAATAAACCTACTCTAAAGTGTATATGTAAAAATAAAAGCTCATGAATATATAAGCTAAACTTTTAAAGAAATAATTTATAAGGGGAGTAGCCCTTCCGGATATAAAAACATAGTTCAAGCAGTAATAAAAAGAATAATGTTTGTCAAACGAACAGCCAAATAGACCACTGAGACAAAATAGAGTAATTGAAGGTAGACACACACACACACACACACACACACACACACACACATATATATATATATATATATGGACATTTAGTATAAGAAACAGATGGCACTCAGGTAAATGAGGCAGAAAATGCTCTCAGTATATGGTGAAAAATAAAGCTGAACTCCAACCTAAAACAGCCTATAAGGTAAAGCCACTGTGATTAAATGTGAAAAGTAAAATTACAACAGTAGTTGAAAAAATGGTAGGAGATTATTTTTGTTACTCAAGAGTGGGAAGGAGTTCTTAAAAACTTCAAACCTCCAAGCCATAAGGCAAAATACTGATAAATTTAATTACATAAAAGTTAAGAATTTCTGTATTATGGATTCTTGTTAACCATGGACAATTAACAGACAGCTAACAGATTGGGAGAAGATATTTTGCAATGTCTAAAAATATAGGAGAGTTACAAGGAACTCCTACAAGTCAGCAAGAAAGAGAAACTTCAATGAAAACAGGCAATACTTATGAACAGGCAATTTTCAGAGGAAACCCCGAAGGCTAACCAGCATCACCAGATGCTCAGATATATTAAAATTAGAGAAGATACATTGTGATTAGAAAAATAAAAATGAAAACAAGAATGAGATATCACTTTATACCTGTTTGAGTAGCAAAAATTGCAACACTGGCTACTGACAAGGGTTGGGGGAAGTGTAGAACTCCCAGATCCTTTGCATAATGCAACTAGGCTGATGCAGCTGTCTTGGAGGACATTCTGGCCCCTGGCTTGGTCATATTAAACATATGCACACCTGATAATCCGCTGTTCTACCTTGGGTTTATTCCCAAAGAGATTCTTATATAGGCCCATAAAGGGACATGTATGATGGTGTTCATTATATCATTGTTTTTAGTGGTGGGAGTTGAAGGCAATCCAGCTGTGCTTTGGGGGAGTGGGTAGGTAAAATGGAGGGACCCACTTTATGGAGTAATCTGCAGTGGTTAGAGGTAATGAACAAGAGGTACAACATGTGTTCCTACAATGTGGATAGGTCTTAAAAACATAATATTGGGTAAAAGTATAAAGGTAAAAGCAGAATAAGATCTGTATATAATACTAGGCAATTAAACCCTTGGAATTAGATTTGTTTTGAGATTCAAGAAATTTGTATTTTGGAAAGGGAGGAGGTTACATCTCATAGTTGAACACAGTATCTCTGCAGCAAAATGTAGGTATGGTTATATTAAGTGGATAAAGATGACAAATAATCTAGTATCTCTTGAGTCAGATTTTGCTGCTAAGTGAGTTTAAGAGAAAGCTTTTGGTGTCCAGAGCTGTATGGGTTTCAGAATTGTGAATAAGTGATTATGGGCCTCTGTTTACTTAAAAATAATATATTAAAAATAGTATGTATTACACAAGAACACTTACAAGCAAAACATCTTAGGGTTGAACCCATTAAGGAGTGAAGGGGGTGAGAATGAGAAATGGGGATAAAGAAACGACATAAATATATGAATAAACACATATAAGAGAAGAGACCAATGATTTCATGGAGTGAAGAATATGATCAACTCACTCCTCTTCATCTGAAGTCCTTCATTTCTCCAAAATGTAGGTAAGCAAAGACACCCTCTCTAAGAAGATAATTCAAGATAGTTGTTTGCAAATTTCAACTGTAGTTTGACACATTCAGATAGTTTCTCTACTAGTCATTCCTTTTCCAATCAGTTTGAGCAATGGGCCAATCTGGGATCTCACATAATAGTGCCATCACTGGGAATCAAGGGTCTTTTAATGAATTCGGTAGAATATATTAAGTCCCTATATCAGTGGTTCCCAACTAGAGGTGATCTTGCTCCCCAGGGGATATTTGGCAATGTATGGTGACATTTTTGGTTGGGTAGTGGGCAGAGGAATGCTGTTAAGTGCTGCTGAACATCTGCTAGTACAGAGGATAGTCCCCGCCCTTCCCCCAAATAAAAAGCTATATGATCCAAAACATCAGCAGTGCTGAGGTGAGAAACACTAGCTAATGTGAGCAGGTAGCTCAGGATGCCTGCCTTTGTTATTGTTTTTCTTGGTAAGTATACAAGTTCATAGTCACAGGCCCAGTAGAGAAGACTTTGGGCTGCATCTTGGTGCTGTGTAAAGTGGCAGCCCATCCTTGGAAGCTAGGGGATCCCAAAGATGCTTGTGATCATTTGATAGTGTACACGTGAATCTTTAGATCAGTACTGTAAAGGCTATGGGGTCCTTCATAACAGCAAAGTCTCTGCTGTCAGTTTTTCTGCAATTTTATTCCACAGATGTCATGAAACTTGAGCCTAATCAGCTGGTGCTCCTGTGCCATTGGACAGTCTAGGGTCCAGGACAGCTCTCATCTTGTAAGGTGTCAGGGGCAGGAAGCAGACGATTATGTTCCTTGTTGTATGCTGACCCCAAGCATGATCTGCTGATGAAGCTTGTTCCATGTGCCAATTTCTTCTTGGGTGGCGAAGTGTTTTAGCAGCAGGGAGAAAAACAGTGAGCTGAGCCAGAGAGACTGGTAGAGCTAATGTAACTTTGTGCCTATGATCAACAGACCTAAGTGCTAGCCCGTTTCTGCCATTCGGGAGCTGTGTGAGCTTGGACAAACCACTGCCTCTGCTAATTTTCATACTGTAAAATGGAGATGGAAAGCCCTGGTTAGCTTTGTCATGAGAACCAGATTATATAATGAACAGTAAAGATTTTGTAAAGTGGTAGGTAGAGTGTTGTCACTATGAGATATCACTATTCGAGAGGTATAATTATTATTTTTGGACTAAGGCACACACACATCAGTTTTCTCCACAACTGCCTCTTTGCACTCTTTGAAATGTTAAGTGGCACTTTCCCAATAAAGGGCTAAGGGGAGTTCTTAATATTCACAGCACAGGTTCTATAGGCAACATCCATAAATTATCAATACTGACTTGAAGAACCTAAAAAATATTGACAATGGGCTTGAAAAAAAATACCAGGAAAGGTGCTCTTTATTGTTTATTGATGCTCCAGAATAAAAATTTTATTAATATTGTTACAAATTCTTCTGCCTCTTGAGACATTTAACAAACTCTGAATATGATACAGCTCCTGGGCATTGCAGCCTCATAAATGATAAGATCACCTGACAACTGGACGTTATAAAGAAAAGATTGAAGAGTTCGGCTACATAAAAATCGAACATTTCTGCAAGGAAAGGATGCCATAGATAATACTTATTTTATTCAAAACAAATTATATTAAATTTTATTTTTAGTGTACAGCTTGATGAATTTTGACCTGTGTATACACTCATATAACCATTTCCCAGATCAAGATATCAAACATCCTCACAAATTTGTTTTCCCTTTCACCCATTGCTCCC
The DNA here is from genome assembly GCF_040802235.1 of Manis javanica. Classification (NCBI taxonomy): domain Eukaryota; kingdom Metazoa; phylum Chordata; class Mammalia; order Pholidota; family Manidae; genus Manis; species Manis javanica. Next base: position 144,059,201 of record NC_133158.1, read on the forward strand.
ACCTCCTCCCTATAGTTCCGCTTATGGTAACCATAATTTCCATTATGTGAAAAGCCAAGGTTCAGATCAGTGTATAATGTGCTTCCATCCATGCAGGGAAAAAAGTGTAAACGCATACATATGCATATTTGTATTTACACACATGGATATAGGTATAGCATAGATTTAGATCTACACTCATAAGAGCATAGGAAATCAATGACCATTGCCTCCGGAGAAGGAGAGTGGATCCTGGAGGTAGGAGGAACACCTGCTTTATAATGAATATCCTCTGTACTGTTTGAATTATTTAACATGCAAATATATTAGAGCTTTATTGATTTTTGTTTTTCTTTGTTTTTTCATTTTAAAAGATCACCTAATGGCGGGTGAAGGGAATTGCTAAGATAGCTGCTGGGCCCATTTTGACAGCTTTTGCACAGAGAATTTCCTCTAACTTCCAGCATTTTTGCTGGATTTACCATACAAATGTTGAATCTCTGAATGTATTCACTCTCTACTATTGCATCTGACTCCATCTGTCCATTCATCCATCTTTCTCACTCTATTTTGAAGATATTCTACGTGTATACTATGCACATTTAGAGCTACTCTTCTAACTATTGTGTGCCCTAACATTTTACTAGCTGGGACCTTTCTAGCATGTGGCCTGCTAGAGTGGAAAGACCATGGGCTTTGCAGTTCTGCATTAAAATCCAGCCTTCATCTCTTTCTCAGTGTGCAGTGTTGGGCAATTTCCTTAACTTTTCTGAACTCTTGTAAATTAGGGAGAAAAGCACTGACTTGGCGGAGTTCTTGGGATGATGTATTGGGATAATGTATGCACCGTGAGACAGAAGTTGGAGCCCTGTAACCCAGCAGCATTGCCTTTAGCAGGCTTCTAGTTTCCTTTTGTGGCATTGATTTCTGAACAGTGAATGATGAGGCTTTAAATAATCCCTCAAGGGCCCGACACATGCCTTATTCTTCAGTGAGTTGAAAGATTGGGGTTCATATTTTGATGCTATATGGCCCCTAATATGAAAGGAAGCAGTGTTGCTAGTTAAGATCATCCTTTTTTGCTTAAAAAAAAATTAAAATTTCTCAACATATAAGACCTGAAAAGCAGGCTGTCTGGCACTAGTTTTTAAAACCCCCAAATAGCCATTTTTATTGTTTTATATAGTCATTCATATTCTTAGTTTCCAATGTTTTTCATTCCCCCACATTTACATGCTCTTCTGTCAGAGATAATGTTCCTTCTGCCTAAAGAATTCCTTTTAGACTTTTTTTTTAAAAAAGCACAGGTCTGTTGGAAACAAAAATTCTCTCATATTGTATTTGTCTTAAATGTCTTTATTCGGGCTTAAGTTTTGAATTATATTTTACTTGGCAGTTATTTTCTTTCAGCATTTTGAAGATGCTATTCCAATGTCTTCTGTTTTCTATTATTTCTGTTTTGAAGTTACTGTCTCTTTGTTGCTCCTTTGAAGGTAATTTGGGAAAACAGTCTGGTTGCTTTTAGGATTCTCTCTTTTTTTTTGTTTTCTCCTAGACATTTGGTTATGACATTCTGAGGTGTGTTTATCTTTGTGTATATCCAGCTTGAGGTTTGTAGCACTTCTTGAATCTATAACTTGATTCCTTCAAATCAGCTTTGGAGAATTTTTAGTCATTACCTCTTCAAATGATGCTCCTATTGCTCCCAACTCAATCTCACTCTGGAACCTTTCTGGAACTGTAATTACACATATGGTAGACTTTTTCACGATTTCCTACAACCTTTTTAAATGCTGTTTTCTGTGTTTTCCATCATTTTTCTTTTTCTTTTTTTTGATTTGGGTGCTTCCATTTGGATATTTTTTGCCAATGAATCTTCCAGGTCATTAATGCTTTCTTCACCTGTGTCTAAACTGTTTTTAAATTTACTTATTGAATTTTTATTTTCCATTATTGTGTCTTTTAGTTTTAGAATTTCAACTTGGCTTTTTTTTATTGTAGATTTCAGTTCTGTGATGAAATTCTCCATCTTACCATCTTGAACATGTTAGTAAGAGTTATTTTATATTCTGTGTCTGGTAGTTCCAGTGTCTGGATTAGTTGTGTGTCTTTTTCTATTGTACATTTTTTCTCTTGTACCTGTCTCTGTATGCCTGGTAATTTTTGATTGATTGCCAAATATTTCATATGAAAAATTGTAGAGCCTCTTAATGATATTAACTTTGTCAGGCAGTCAGATTAAAAGCAGAACACCTTAAAGCAATCAGGGAATAAGTTGATTTGAGGTTGGGTTTCAATCCTTACAAAAGCTAGTCTCTATCTATTTACCCTCATTTCTAGGATGTAGTCCCATAAATCCCAGCTGAAAGCAGGAGGTGTTTACCAAGTCAGCCCTGCTTTGGTGGGCCCTGAACACTAATGATCATTCATCCAGCACTGTGATACTGTCATTAACTCTGTTTGGTTTCTCAGTCTCTTAACAACCCCTTCTTGTTCTGTCTCTTTAACTCTTAGCCTTTTCTGCTTACTAATTGGCAAATAGGGGTGCTCTGTGCAGCTGAAAATCCATGTATAACTCTTGACTCCCCCAAAACCTTACTATTAATAACTTACTGTTGACAGGAAGCCTTACTGATAACATGAACAGTCAATTAACACATATTTTTATGTTTTATATATATATGTGTGTATATATATATATATTAATGTTATATACATATTTATGTTATATATATATATTATATAGTCTTTTAATTAACTAAGTTAAGAAAATAAAATGTTTGTTCAAACTATCCTAAATCTCCAAAAAAATTTTCCAATATATTTATTGAAAAAATTCCATGTACAGGTGGACCCACACAGTTCAAATCTGTGTTGTTCAAGGGCAAACTGTATGTAAGGCAAGAGGCAGTTTATTCTACTTTAATCACTTCTCATCACTTTCTTTCCCTCCAAGATCTTGGCAGCTAAACCCTGGTTGCTTTGGTGGCCCTGAACTACATTACTTGACCAAACCTCTGGTCACCTTTCCTGCTTTTCAACAGCCACTTTCTGCTCAGCTTCTCAGTCCTGTATTCATTATGCTTACAAGTCAGTAAATGACTCAGTGGGGAGTGTAGAGTATCAGGCTTATCTCTAAGTTTTCCTTCTTTCAGGGATCTTGACCCATCACGTCCTTAATTTTTTCAGACATTAGACACTTTTTAAAATTTAGCTCTTCTCATTGTTCATAGAATTTTCCTGCTACAAGCTAGACTGTTAATGGCCAGAAATATAAACCAAATAACCATTTTAAATACAGGGTCTGTTCAGAGGGATTTGACAACTGATGGTGTCTTCCTTTTTAAAAATAATATACTGTCATTGGTATATTGGAAGAGCTGGGATGGACATAGAACAATAAAAATAATCCATATGGTAGGCATTACTATTATTATCCTTATTTTTACAGATGAGGGAACTGAGGAACAGAGTGTCTAAGTCAGTCACTGAAAGTCATATAGCTAGTAAGGAACAATGCTGGGATTTGAATCCATGTGGTTGGACTCTTGAGTTCAGTTTTAATGGAAGGGTAGACCTTCAAACAAATTCTTATTATTAAGAAGGTAATATGACAATCTCTCTCTCCTTTTCACCCAAATCTATAACAAACAATGAGAAATATACAAAGAGGTTCTTTATATCCTTCAGGAACTCACAGAATCCTTATTCTCCATTTGTATCCTTAGTAGGCCTTGCACAGAGCTGGGCATGTGCAGATTCACAATAAAAGCATTTGGGTTTCTGGATTAGAGCTGAGGTCTGAAGTTCTATTTTATCATTTGTCTCTGCTGCTTTTCTTGTGTTACTTTTGGAATTCAGCAACACAGGGCAGTTGTAAAAATGAAATTTAGGGTTACATAGTATGATTGTGCTAGGCAAAGGGGCAATTTGGGGCAAAATTTAGCCTGTGCTTTGCTTGCTAAGCTGTGATCCTTACTGCAGCATGGAGGAAGATGTGCCTTTTTCTTATCCACGCCCTGGGCAACTCTCAGTTAGAATTTTCCCCTAATCTGTCTCACAGGAAGAACTACGCATGTTTTCTGGCCAAAACAGTTGGACAGGAAGATGTCTAAACCCAACTGTTTGTTATCATATACGTCTGTTTATTTGGTGACCCACTGCATTGGAAATTTACAGGGTGTGATAACATTGATCTCAAAGTAAGGAGAAGGGAAATAGGACAGGAAGACACTGGGCATATATGTACTTCAGGAAGAGAAGAGTTGAATCAGTTTTCTGTTCCCAAATGCTACGTTTGGCATCAGACCAAAGCTTTTTATTTAGTAGATTTCCAGAGGAGAAACTACAGGTGAAAACAGCAGCTGGGACCCTTTTGGGTCTCCTAAAATTTCATTTCTTTTGTTGTTTTTACAGCATGAAATGCCTCAGTATTTCTCTCCCAAATAATGACACAAGTTTACCCAATGTCAAGAAACTCTAAAGAATTTAAAACACATTCTGTATATTTATCCCACTGATAGTAATATCATGTTCGACAATGGATACAGAACAGTTTTGAGTGTTTTCTCTCTAGAAGCTGAGTACTTATGACTTTCCATTTCCACTGACTATCTAACTCTATAAAAAGATTAAGCAAATGTATTCTTGTAAAGCAATTGAAAAAGATCTATTTGTACTTAGATAGGATAAACCAATTTCATGTAACAGTTTTAGGGCATCCATGTGATAAATAGCTTTCTACAAGTGATTTCACATATCTTGGGATCATCTTAGCCAAAAATTCTGGGGACAAACAAACCAAAATTCACTGACTTCTACAGAAAGTTCCAGCAGACCTTTTAAATTAATTGGAATGGTTTTCTCTTAGTTAAGTTGCTCAGAAACATTTTTTTTTTAAAGGTTAATCTCTTTTGAGAGGCTATAACCATAAGGTAGTAGATTGGTGCCTGTGAGGCCTATTTATGATGAAGAATTAGATGTTTATGTTGATTTTCTCTCTTCAGAAAAAAAAACTTTCTAAATTGGAACTATTGCCCAATTTAAATAAATTTGTTTTCCTTGAAATTTAAATAAATCTGTTTTCCTTGAAATAATAAAGAAAAGTATACCATAGTTAAAAATAATGTATAATGAGCAGAAAATACCTTACGAAAGATCTCTTTTGCTTCCAGGTGGTAACCAAATAGGCTACCATTTTTAGAATACTGAGGCATACAATAATTGAGTAACCTCAGCTGTTAAATAGTTTGATTAAATAGGGAGGCTTGATATTTTTTCCTACTGTTTAGAGGATTTTGCACCCAAATATTATTCTGGGTAGCAATAATTAGGGGAAGAGGGGAAGAGGGGAAGAGTGATTTTATTTGTTACAGTTTTTTACTAGTAATAGGTACTAACATTTATTGACTACATGTTATAGGCCAGGGACGCTGCTAGGCAGTTTTATATTATCATTTATTTTAATCTTTAGAACAACTCTATGAATTGGATACTTTACAGATGAGAAAACTGAGCTTTAGTAAGGTTGAATAACTTCCCTAAAATAATGGAGCTGGGATTGAACCTAGCATATCTTTGCTACTTTCATAAAATACAGCGGAGTGAGGAGGATGGTTGAGGGTGGCTGGGGGGAGGTTACAAATTAGTACTATGTGTTGGAAAGATGTTCTGAAACGCTTATCCAAAACCTTTAAAAATATAATATATTTTGATGAATTACACTTCCGAGATTCTAGTTTATGGCATTGATCAGAGGTTTGGACAATGATTATGTATAAGAATGTTCATATAAAATTTACTATATTACAAGAGTTTACAATACACAAGGTTAGAAACAAGTAATTGTCCATAATAGGCACATAATATTAATTATGACAAAGGCATAGTTAGAACATTATGTATCTTTTAGTAATAATATTTAAAAATGTTATTGGGAAGATGTTCAGAATTTGTTGTCAGGTGAAAAAGAAAGATACATAACTATATGTGTATAAAGTAGAATCATAATTATTCTACAAGGGAGATCTAGTGGAATGTCAACAGTGGCTATCTCTATATAATGGGTTATAGATAATCTTTATTTTCAACTTTATCCTTTTGGTATTTAAAAATTTTTCTTTAATGAGTATATGAATTACTTTTAAAACCAGAAGAAAATGTTATTATTACTTTTGTTGATGTAATTTCATGTTGGCAAATCAACTTTTTTCCTGGGGCAAATTAAAAAAAAATTCTTTGCTCTTACTTAGTCTTATTTTTTCTGTACAAATTCTAAAATATCATGAATTAAATTGTCATCTTAGACAGATATCTTGGGGCAGAGTGGAGCCCTGTGTTTCCTTAGACCTGTGCCCTAAACACTGCAAATGTTCTCCTTTGACACATTTCAACTCCCTGGACCTTCCCAGGAGATGGTAGGAAGCACCCAAAGGCAGGGCTAAGGGAGCTAAAAAACCTCAGAATTGGAGAACACGATCAGAATTCTCATCTGAAAGTGACTCTAATCAAATAGAAGAGCACCTACAAAGAAAATATTCATGAATACATTCTTTTGTTTATCCAGCAAATACACATAGACCACCTTCCACGTTAAAGATTTTGTGTTAGATGGCTTGGAGAAAATTAGTATCAATCCGGCAGATGAGCCCATGTTGCTGCCTGAGTTTTTAGTAAGATGATGGAGGTCTCCAGCCAGGGGAGCAGAGAAGCTCTCAGTTTAAGTTAAGAGGCTGGCAAAAGGATCCTTCAAGTCTAACTGAAGTTAGGAGGTATAGTAAGATCTCATAATAAGACCTGCATAATGAATGTAAGGAAAGCCTAAATCATCTCCCAGGTAGTCTTACCTGTGTTCCCAACCGGCCAGACCCTAGGTATATGTGGGAAAGTGGGGGAGGAATACAGATACTCATTAAGCAGGGTCTAGTGAATAGAAGAAAAGACTGAGAAGTGGTAAAACACAAATAAAAGAAGGCCTGGTTTCATCTTGTTCCTCCTTTTAATATTATGAGATTAGAATCTCAGATTCCTTTGGCCGCTATCATAATGAATCCAAACACCTCTACAGATGGCTGTGCACCTACTCACGGACATGCTGGCCCCTAACTTGCATTCTCTGGTCTGACCTGGCTACCTGTCCACCTGCATTGCCTATGGCTCTCCCTCGTGTTTGAGTGTCCCAGAGACATTGCCTTTCTGGCTGTGACCCATGCCAGATCTTTTGCTGGTCCTGTTTCCTTCTCTTTGCACCACTGCTCCCCTAGGGCTTTCTCATGTGTGATCATGTCTTGTCCTCACGAGGCTTTCCTACCACCTCATGTAAAATACACTCTTCTCTTCCCCACCAGGACTCTCCAGCCCCTTACGCCATTTACCTTGCTTTCCTAGCATTTACTGCTGTTTGACAATATATTGTATGTTGTTTGTTTATTGTCTGTTGTCTTGCATTAGAATGATAACTCCATGAAGGCAAGGACTGTGTCCATTTTACTCACTATTGAATTCCCAGCATATGGAAAGGTGCTTGGCACATAAGAGGTGCCCAAGAAACAGCTACTGATCAAATAAATGAATGGATGTACTTTTCTGAAGGGCATTTTTGGAATATGTATCAAAACAAAAAATGGTACATATCTTTGACCTAGCCAATTCAACTCCTTACGTTTGTATTAAGGAGGTAATTACACAGGTGAGAATGATGTGCATAGTAAGGTTAATCACAGCTTTGTTTATGGTAACACAGAGAAAACCAAAATATCCATTAACAGAACATTGTGATACAGGCAAACTAATTGACATCATGATATGTAGATCAATATTTATCAACATGGGAAAATGTTTACAACATATTGGGGGTGAGGAAAATTGATTCTAGAACAGCATACATGCAATGATGGCATTTTAATAAGATTCTCTCATATTTGTATCTGTGATACAAAAGAATGTATGGAAAGATAGTCACCAAAATAATAGCAGTATTCTTGGTGGGTGGGAGTGGGATTTGGGATAGATTTTCCTTGTTTCTGCATATTCTGTGTATTTTTTATTTACGTTGGTATCATTAATACACAATCACATGAGCAACATTGTGGTTACTAGATTACCTCCATTATCAAGTCCCCACCACATACCCCATTACAAGTCACTGTTCATCAGTGTAGTAAGATGCTATAGAGTCACTACTTGTCTTCTGTGTGGTATACTGCTTTCTCTGTGGCCCCACCATGTTATGTGTGCTAATCGTAATGTCCCTTATTCCCCTTCTCTCTCCCTTCCCACCCAGCCTGCCCAGTCCCTTTCCCGTTGGTAACTGTTAGTCCATTCTTGGGTTCTGTCAGTCTGCTGCTGTTTTGTTCCTTCAGTTTTTGCTTTGTGCTTATGCTTCACAGATGACTGAAATCATTTGGTACTTGTCTTTCTCCACCTGGATCATTTCACTGAGCATAATACCCTCTAGCTCCATCCATGTTGTTGCAAATGGTAGGATTTCTTTTCTTCCTATGGCTGAATAATACTCCATTACTTACCACATCTTCTTTATCCATCCATCTACTGATGGACACTTAGGTTGCTTCCATTTCTTGGCTATTGTAAATAGTGCTGTGATAAACATAGGGGTGCATATGTCTTTTTCAAACTGGGCTGCTGCATTCTTAGGGTAAATTCCTAGCAGTGGAATTACTGGGTCAAATGGTATTTCTTTTGAGTTTTTTGAAGAGTCTCCATACTGCTTTCCACAATGGTTGAACTAGTTTACATTCCCACCAGCAGTGTAGGAGGGTTCTCCTTTCTCCGCATTCTTACCAGCATTTGTTGTTCTTAGTCTTTTTGATGTTGACCATCCTAACTGGTATGAGGTGATATCTCATTGTGGTTTAAATTTGCATTTCCCTAATAATTAGCAATGTGGAGCATCTTTTCATGTGTCTGTTGGCCATCTGAATTTCTTCTTTGGAGAAGTGTCTGTTCATATCCTCCAGACATTTAAAAAATGTTTTTATTAAGGTATTATTGATATACACTCTTATGAAGGTTTCACATGAAAAAAACAGTGTGGTTACTATATTTACCCATATTATCAAGTCCCCACCCCATTGCACTGTCTATCATAGTAAGATGCCACAGATTCACTATTTGCCTTCTCTGTGCTACACTGTTTTCACCGTGACCCCTCACACCATGTGTACTAAACATAATACCCCTCAATCCCCCTCTCCCTCCCTCCCCACCTGCCCTCCCACACCCCTCCCTTTTAGTAACCCCTAGTCCCTTGTTGTAGTCTGTGAGTCTGCTGCTGTTTTGTTTCTTCAGTTTTGCTTCATTGTTATACTCCACAAATGAGGGAAAATCATTTGGCACTTGTCTTTCTCTACCTGGCTTATTTCACTGAAAATAATATCCTCCAGCTCCATCCATGTTGTTGCAAATGGTAGGATTTCTTTCTTTCTTATGACTGAATAGTATTCAATTGTGTTTATGTACCACATCTCACATCTTCTTTATCCATTCACCTACTGATGGACACTTAGGTTGCTTCCATATCTTGGCTATTGTAAATAGTGCTGCGATAAACATAGGAATGAATATGTTTGTATTCTTTGGGTAAATTCCAAGGAGTGTGATTCCCGGATCAAATGGTATTTCTATTTTTAGTTTTTTGAGGAGCCTCCATATTGCTTTCCACAATGGTTGAACTAGTTTACATTTCCACCACCAGTGTAGGAGGGTTCCCCTTTCTCTACATCCTCGCCAACATTTGTTGTTGTTTGTCTTTTGGTTGTTGGCCATCTAAGTGGTGTGAGGTGATATCTCATTGTGGTTTTAATTTGCATTTCTCTGATGACTAGCAATGTGGAGCATCTTTTCATGTGTCTGTTGGCCATCTGAATTTCTTCTTTGGAGAACTGTCTGTTCAGCTCCTCTGTCCATTTTTTAATTGGGTTATTTGCTTTTTGGTTGTTGAGGCATGTGAGTTCTTTATATATTTTGGATGTTAACCCCTAGTCAGATATGTCATTTACAAATATATTCTCCCATACTGTAGGATGCCTTTTTGTTCTGTTGACAGTATCCTTTTCTGTACAGAAGCTTTTTAGTTTGATATAGTCCCATGTGTTCATTTTTGCTTTTGTTTCCCTTGCTCGAGGAGATGCATTCAGGAAGAAGTTGCTCATGTTTATATTCAAGAGAGTCTTGCCTATGTTGTCTTCTAAGAGTTTTATGGTTTCATGACTTACATTCAGGTCTATGATCCATTTTAAGTTTACTTTTGTGTATGGGGTTAGACAATAATCCAGTTTCATTCTCTTGCATGTAGCTGTCCAGTTTTGCCAACACCAGCTGTTGAAGAGGCTGTCATTTCCCCATTGTAAATCCATGGCTCCTTTATCATATATTAATTGACCATATATGCTTGGGTTTATATCTGGGCTCTATAGTCTGTTTCATTGGTCTATGGGTCTGTTCTTGTGCCAGCATCAAATTGTCTTGATTACTGTGACTTTGTAGTAGAGCTTGAAGTTAGGGAGCATAATCCCCCCTGCTTTATTCTTCCTTCTCAGGATTGCTTTGGCTATTTGGGGTCTTTTGTGGTTCCATATGAATTTAGAACTATTTTCTCTAGTTTGTTGAGGAATGCTGTTGGTATTTTGGTAGAGACTGCATTGAGTCTGTAGATTGCTTTAGGCAGGATGGCCATTTTGACAATATTAATTCTTCCTATCCATGAGCATGGGATGTATTTACATTTATTGGTATCTTCTTTATTTTCTCTCATGAGTGCCTTGTAGTTTCAGGGTATAGGTCTTTCACTTCCTTCATTAGGTTTATTCCTAGGTAGTTTATTCTTTTTAATGCAATTATGAATGGAATTGTTTTCCTGATCTGTCTTTCTGCTAGTTCATTGTTAGTGTATAGGAATGCAATAGATTTCTGTGTGTTAATTTTGTATCCTGCTACTTTGCTGAATTCAGATATTAGATCTAGCAGTTTTGGAGTGGATTCTTTAGAGTTTTTTTATGTACAATATCATGTCATCTGCAAACACAGACAGTTTAACTTTTTCCTTGCCTTATTCTTGTGTATTTTTTAAAATAAATGAGCTCATATATTTCTGAAAAACTTTTAAACAAAGCTAATAGAATTGTTTTATAAGTGAAAGAAATTTTTCTACTTTAGAATTTATTCTAGTTCACCCTGTAAAGCATTCCACAGTCAACTGATGTGCTGCTTGAGGTTCCAGTGAAAGGTGTTGCCCGTTGGCCTCCCAGCTCCCACAGGGCGGGGCAGCTCACTGTGCTTGTCCATCTTGTAATTCCTTTTCTCCATTGCCCCTGCCATGGCCCTAATTTAGACTCTTAGCTGGGTGTGTGGGCTGGGGAGCAGCTGCCTCCTAACTGGTCTTTCTGCCCCCTCCTGTCTCTGTCCTCCAGTGGCGTAAACCACCACAGCTCTGGCCCATAGGAGAGTCCAAGCTCTCAGCTGGCCATCTGGGGTGCTCCACACACAGCCCCAGCTTCTTGTTCTAACCTCATCCTCAACCACTCCCTTCTTCTCCTGCCATTTCATCTGCCCCGTGTCTTTGGCTGTACCTTGTACATTAATGCCTGTCTTTCTTTTTCTCTGGAATGCCTTCTTCTCTGCCTCCTTCTCTTAAGGCCCATTTTACTTTCGTCCTTCTCAACCAAGCCCTAGAGAACTGCCTTCCAGAAAAGCACCAGTACCTGCAATCTGTACTAATCCTTTGCTTCTTAGAAAATTGGTTTCTTTTTATTTATGTATTGGGTATGTATTTATGTATTGGGTGTATAAACCCTCTGAGGGCAGGAAATACTTATGTTTTACTGCTTTATCCACAGAATCTATGTATTCACTCAATAAATATTTGTTGAACACCTGCTCTGCTCCTGATGCTGTTCTAGGTTCTTGAACAGAGCCATGAACAAGCCACAGCTTCTAGTCCAGGAAGCCACTGTGAAGGATTTGATACACTTGAGATCTCTTGATTGATAGTCTTCCTTCCAAACTGCACATCTACTAGGAATATTTTTTGTCCCTTCAGCAAGGAAATGATTTATAAAGGAGAGGGATCAGTAACTAACACTTGATTCTGTCTGTTAGCAATATGGACTAACAAAAGGGCTTTGAAAGGAAATAGTCTCTTCTCTTGGTCCTTCCAACACTGCAAACCCTGGGCTAAAAGAAGGAAGCCTTCCCAAGATTTCTTGATGAATGAAGTTTATTGAACAGGCAAGTTTCCTCTTGCAGAGAGAGCATAGTCCTGATACTGAGAGGCGAGATCCTGAGCATTCCCAGACCTTTGTGAACCTATCAAATGGATCATTCTAGGATATAATTTTCACCACGAAATGCAGCAAAATGTAATATCATGCATATCACAAACTCTCCAAGTTTTCGTGGATATTAGAAACCATGAGGTTATATCTAAGAATGCTAAGACTCTACTTTTTAAAAAAATAAAAAATACGAAGTTTCAAATGTTTGAAGAGTTATCTAAGTATGAATAAGCAATCAAAGTTCTCAGCAGTTAAATTAATGAAATGTACACTAGTTCAGTACTTACCCTAAGTGGCTTAGGGGGATTCTTGACCAATAATTTGCCTCACTTTATCAGGCCATAAATTAAGTATTTAATTCTTTTTGTTGAGAAGTGAATGAGAGATTCAGAACTCTTGAGAGGTGTAACTCAAAAGGCTTTTTCAATAGAATCTCTTTTGCTATCCACTCAAGGTAATATTAAATAATGATCAGTAAGATTATTGCTGGATTTTTTTTCTTTTGTCCCAAAAGTCCAAATAAGGATAGTCTCCTAACCCCTTTCTTATAACCAAGATGATTCACAGTAGACATTCAATTACAACTTTTCCTTTCTCATTTCGATGTGGAAAGGGCAACTTTCTCTGTTTTTTAATGGAAACATCACAAAACACAAAGGAACAAGCATCCACAATTTTTCAAGACTTAGGGCAAGATATAAAATTCTTACAAAATGTCTTATGCCTGCAATGATTTCATTGCAGTAACATACATTATCCTTTGGGAATGAGATATCTGGCACCCATGGCCCATGTCATTCTTTTCTGGGGGTAGGTTCCAGGTGAAAGAGGAGTTATCACATAGTAAATAGCCTAGAGTTTTGGTCTGTGGATGTAGAAATTTTCAAAAAATTCCTTCATCCTTTTTTCTTTCCTATTGGGAAAATGGCCACAAATATGTCCATGCGTTGTATTATTAAGGATGCAAATACTGATGTTATTTTAGAGATAAAGGTAGCAGTAGCTTTTTTTTTCTTTTTTTAAAAATATTTTTTCCTTTTCTAAAGGTAACAGTAGTTTAAATAAAATAGACATTTCTCTAGCTCACTTTCCTAACAATGTGGGTAGAGCATCCAGGGTGGGTCTGGCGGCTGCCTGGGGTCAGGGATCCAGGCCTCTTTCATCTTCTTGCTCTGCTCTAACATGCAGCTTCCACTTTGTGGGCCAACATGACTGTTCCAGTTCCAGCCGTCACATCTTTTTTGTTTGTATATTTGTTTGTATATTGTTTTTCTTTTATTAAGGTATCATTGATATACAATCTTATGAAGGTTTCACATGAGCAACATTGTGGTTATTACATTCACCCATATTATCAAGTCCCCCCCTCACACCCCATTGCAATCACCGTCCATCAGCATAGTAAGATGCTATAGAGTTACTACTTGTCTTCTCTGTGCTATACTGCCTTCGCTGTGATCCCCCTACATTGTGTGCTAATCATAATGCCCCTCCCTCCCCACCAACCCTTCCCACCCCCTCCCATTTGGTAATGGCTAGTCCTTTCTTGGAGTCTGTGAGTCTGCTGCTATTTTGTTCCTTCAGTTTTGATTTGTTGTTATACTCCACAAATGAGGGAAATCATTTGGTACTTGTCTTTCTCTTCCTGGCTTATTTCACTGAGCATAATACCCTCTAGCTCCTTCCATGTTGTTACAAATGGTAGGATTTGTTTTCTTTTTATGGCTGAGTAGTATTCCTTTGTGTATATGTACCACATCTTCTTTATCCATTCATCTACTGATGGACACTTACGTTGCTTCCATATCTTGGCTGTTGTAAAAAGTGTTTCAATAAACATAGGGGGTGCATATGTCTTTTTCAACCTGGGATCTTGTTTCCTTTGGTTAAATTCCTAGGACTGGAATTCCTGGGTCAACTGGTATTTCTATTTTGAGCTTTTTGAGGAACCTCCATATTGCTTTCCACAATGGTTGAACTAATTTACACTCCCACCAACAGTGTAGGAGGGTTCCCCTTTCTCCACATCCTTGCCAGCATTTATTTTTCCTAGACTTTTCAATCTTGGCCATCCTACCTGGTGCAAGGTGATATTTCCTTGTGGTTTTAATTTGCATTTCCCTGATACTTAGTGGTGTGGAGCATCTTTTCATGTGCCTGTTGTCCAGCCATCATATCTTATTCAGCCAGCAGGAATGTTATAAATGGAAAAAGAGAGCATACTTCTTTCCCAGAGTTGTGACCCCAAAGTTACATACATCATTCTACTTATATCCCATTGTCCAGAACTTAGTCATATGATTACATCAAGTTGTGAAGGAGGCCAAGAAATATCAACTCTACCTAGGTGGCCATATGCCAAGCTAAAAACTCTACTCTTGTGTAGGATAAGAATGGAAGTGAAGGACAATTGGTTGCCCTATTCTAATGTACAAAGAAGGGAAAGAAAGGAGAATGAAAGAGTTTAGGTAACTAAAAAAGAGGGAGAAAGGAATGGGAGAATGAAAGTATAAGATTGCCTTGATAAAGGTAGACTGTATTTTAAGGTGTTTTCTCATTTTTGTTGTCAGTTAATTCTAGATTTCTGAGTTTATTTATCTCTGCAATTTGCAATGCTACATAACAAATTAAACCTCTGTTGATCTCCTCTCAGTAGCTCTTAATTATTGAGCTCTAAGGAATAAATATTCGTGAGTGCTTTCTGCAAACTTGAAACTGTGGTAGGTGTCAGACATACAGAGGAGGAAAAGAAAAATCAGTCCATGTCTTCAAAGAATGATGTGAAAGTGTGAGGTGGGGAAGAATACTGACCAAGTAATTAGAAAAGTGATCAATGATATAAAATGTGGAGTACAGGGAGCTATAGCAGCACAGAGGAGAGCACCCAGGCTATGCTGGGAGGGAGTTATTTTTCTTATTAAATTCCTTTCTGAGTAAGATGCCCACAGAAGCCCATTAGAAGTAGAATTATTTTTCTGGGTTGCATGGATCCCAAGAATGTTACACTAGAGGCTAAAGAGTCAAGCCCATTTAATTGAATCTAATGAAACAACCATGTCTTGAGTATCTACTCTGTCTGAGGTACTGGGCCAAAGAGAATAGAGATGGTCTCACATCTTAAGGAGCTCATAACCTAGTGAAGGAGAGCACAGTGTAACTCAGGGCATATGTAATCAAGAGCTATGGTAGAGGTGTCCACAAAAACTAAGGGGGAAGGGAGGTGAATGCTGACTTGGCAAGGTCTCGGAGCCTTCAGGGAGAGCATGGCATGTTAACTGAGCCTTGGAGAATGTGTTTGGGGAGAGGGTCTTTTAGAAGGACACAGACAGAGCAAATGGCAGAAATGCAGAGTATGTTTAAGGATTGACTTTTAGTCAAATGTAGCTGATGGTTGTGGGGGGCAGAGGGTGTCAGATGACCCCAGGGGCATGCATAATAGTTACTTCTGAAAGGAGAAGGGCCAGACAGATACAGGGAGGCCTTGATCACAAATGCTAAGGACTTTCTTATGTTGGCCACAGGGAGTTTGATGATTAGCTGCTTTCTGCTTTTGGAAGCTAACTGTGGAGAAGGGGAAGGTCAAGACAAGGAAACTAGAGAGGAGACTTTTAGAATTGGCTAGACAGATAGAATAAAAGAGAGGCTGTGATGAGGAGGCAGCATTAGGCTGAACATGAGACTGGATGTTTGCAGGAATGTGGGTGGGGAGGAGAAGCACAGAGGTGAAGGAAACACAGAGGTTTTAAGTCTGGGTGATTGGGAGGGTGGCAAGGATGCCTAGTGGCTCAGGGAAGAAAAGGAGAAAAAGAGGAGTGTACAGGCACTGGCGGTTGTTGACCCAACAGCCATGTCCCTGCTCTTCACAAAGCTCCAATTCTGTTGAAAGTCCAACCATACTCAGCCCCTGAGGAGTGTCCTAACTGGTGTAAGCCAGTCAGCTCAAGGCACTCCCCCTGCTAATTGTTATTAGTTGGAGGTAGGGACATCCTGGCACCTAAATTGGCCCTATGATATTGGGTACATATGTCATGTTTGGGAATGCATACTCCACGCTACAGGCAGCATACAGCAGAGTAGGGTAACCAAACAGCCAGATGGAAGAGGGAAGCTCCAAGGAATTGAACCACATCAAGGGGATCATGGAGACAGAAACACTCAGGAAATCAACCCCATAGAGTTGTTTATGAAGCCCTGAGCTCCCCATTGACCTGTATGTGTGTAGATCTGACTCTGAACAGATAATCAGACTATGAGAACTGAACTACAGTACAGACCGTCATGCTGGTCCCACATGGATCACTGGATGGCATGCACAGGGCACAGACCCTGCAAAGACTTTGAAAACCAAACTGTCATTAGAACTACAATACACAGAAGGCTGGGTGAAACATGTGACCTGAACCCAAACAAGTCAGTTGCCTGTTAAAACAAAAACATCAACATTCTCCACAGGAGTTAAACATGACCCCAGATCTCATTACATAACATTCAGAATGTTAAAGGTGCAATCCAAAATTACTCATCATGTAAAGATTCAGGAAAATGTCAACTCACATGAGAAAAAATAAGTGACAGACACCAATGCTAAGATGACATCACTTTGGAATAATAACTTTTAAATAGCTATGATAGAAATGGTCCAGGAAGTAAAGACGAGCAGTTTTGAAATGAATTGAAAGATAGAAAGTCTCAGCAAAGAAAGAGAAGATATGAAAAGAACCAAATGGAAATTTTAGAACTGAGAAATACAATAACCAAAATCAAATGCTCTCCAGATGGACTGAATAGCAGACTACAGATAATGAAAGAGTCAATACATTTAAAACAAATCAACAGAAATTATCTCATCTGAACAACAGAGAGAAAAAAAATGGTTGAGGGTAGGAGGAGCAGAGAATATCA
The DNA here is from genome assembly GCF_040802235.1 of Manis javanica. Classification (NCBI taxonomy): domain Eukaryota; kingdom Metazoa; phylum Chordata; class Mammalia; order Pholidota; family Manidae; genus Manis; species Manis javanica. Next base: position 144,076,375 of record NC_133158.1, read on the forward strand.
AAAAGTCTAACATTCGTATAATTGGAGTCCCAGTGAGAAGAAGAGAGCTTAAGGAAAAATATATCGAAAAATAATGATAGAAAGTTTCCCAAATTTTGAAAACAAGCATCAGAGATGCAGGATAACAATAAAAATGTCATAGAAGAAAACCAAGGATTGAAAAAGTTTTGACATGCAAATGCCCACTACTGCCCCTTAGTTATTGTGTGACCTCGGGGAATTTTGCTTATCTTTCTCCGGCTCTGTTTCCATATTTGTAAATTGGGTAGAATAAGATGGGCCTAGAGTAAGGCTATCATGAGGACCAAACATGATAATCTAAATAAAGCCCTTAGCACAATTCCTGACTCACAAGAGGTGCTTAATAAATGACAGCTTTTTAAAAAGGAGGAGAGTGGTCAGCAAAGATGTCAAGGTTGACGAGGACAGGAAAGAGACCTCAGGGTTTCTGCAAGAAGCGGGTGATCATCTGAGATGATTTTGGTATGGCCAGAGCAGGAGCCAGATGATTTTGAACTGAGTAAAGGAGGGCAAAGGAAGGAAGGGGAAGTCAGTGTAAACATTTTTTGACAAAGTAGGGTGGTAAAAGAAACGTGAGAGAAAATACTTGCTGGAGAATGAAAGCTAATGGAATATTCCTTTCTTTTTCAAGATAGAGACTTTGATCCTGTCTTTTGAGCTGCAGAGAGGAGTCCAGAAGAGGAAGAGACTGATGATTCAAGAGAAAAGCGGGGTGGCTGAGAGCACAGGGCCTTGGAGAAGACAGGAAGTGATTGACTCAGTCCCATTGTTTTTTTGCTTTGTTTGTTTTGTTTTTGTGGAAATTCTTGTTGATGCAATACTTAAAGCAGAAATACAAAGTCTATTATAAAAGAGGGTGTATGATTATCTTGATTTGCAGATGACACATTCATTTACTGTTCTAAAAGTGACTCTCAACCCTGTTCCACATATGGCACATGAATAAAAAGATAATATATGTAAGATATTGAAGTAAATCATAGGGGATTTTGAGGTAATTTTCTGTGGTTTGATGAAAAAATGTGGTATGTTTTTTCTTATATAAATATGATAATAAACTAAAATGTGAAGTATAGGGAAGATATTAAATATTGAAGTTACATAAAACTTTCATGTAAAATAGTCTCAAAGTATTTACTTAGAAACTTAGGTTTTCTTCTGTTGATGTAACTTTAACATAAGATTATATGCGTGAAAGTGCTATAACATTTTTTGGTGTTGACTTTTTAATGATCATGCCTTGCTGGTCAATATGAGAGACTTTGTATAAGTTGCTGATTCAAAATATTTAATTTTTTAAATCTTTAAAACTGATAGTAGTTTGCCAAGAGAATCTAATAGCTCTTCAGTAGACAAATGTGATCTTGAAATTTGTTGTGATGATGAAGATTTTTCAAAATAGTAGAACTTTTTCATATCATGTACTTCCAAGTAGTGGTGAAGCTCTTCCATGAAGGGCATGCATTCTTGGAGCAATCACCTTGCAAGTAAGAGGACATTCAAGAATCCATCAGTCACAAAGGAGTGGCAGCATCTGCTTGCATGTCTGGACCAAGAGGTGCCTGCTCTGAACTCCCAGCCAAGTGCACCCTGGGCTGTGATCTGGGTCTCAGGGGCATCAGAACCTAAACAGCTCCAGCAGCTCCTTGGACCCAGGATCACAAGGCAGAGATGTGCTTGGCAGTGGGTGCTGAAGGAGTGTCCTGGCTGGAGGGCCCCTCTTACACTGTGTTTAACATTTGCCACAAAGCAGGGTGTGCTGGGTATAGCCAGTGTGCCCACTGCTAATAGTGACTGCACATAGAGCTACTCTGCTTAAAGCACTCTCTTGAGCCTCCAAGGAGCCTCATGGCTGGAAGTGACCAGCTACAAGTGGCCACACCAGACCTCCCTGGCCTGTTGGGGACCTGGAGCCTGGTTCTCTGCATACCAGTGGACTGACCACAGCACACTGACCACAAAGCTCTGTTCTACAAGGTCCAAGGGAGATGGTATTGATATTAATGAAAAAGCAAAAAGAATGACTTAATATGTGAGAGATATACACATAAAAATTTCTGAAAATTACTAGATTTTCTATATACTAACTATAACCAGTGAGGAAACATAATGGGAAAAGTACTGCATTCTCAATAGTGACAAAAGAGATAAAATACCTAGGAATAACTTCACAAGAAATATGGAAGATATATATGAATAAATGACAAGACTTCATTACAAAATATAAAGGAAGACTTCAATAAATAGAACCATACCCTGTTCTTGGATGGGAGAACTGATATTATAAAGATGTCATTTCCTGCTAAATTAATTTATAGTCCTAATATAACTCCAATCAAAATCCCAAAGGGTTATTTTTGGAATATGACAACATCATTCCAAAGGGCATCTAGAGGACAACAGGCAATAGCAACTAATACATTCTGAGGGGGAAGTAAAAGGGCCGACAGAGAGGGTTTAGCTTTCCCAGTAAGTAAAACACAAGAGAAAAGAACAATAATGTTATCAATTTGTTTCTACTGCTAGGAATAGTTTAGTGAAACAGAATAGACAGGCCAGAAACAGCTCCTAGAATATATATGATTATAATAAGATGACATTACAAAAGATGATGGAAGTGAAGGATTCGCCAGTGAATGTTGCTAGATATGGGTGGGAGTGGGGGAGCAGGGTTGGAGAGAGGCACGGAGAGAAATTGGTTTCCTGAGTGAGTGTTTCTAGGTGCAGGATCTGCACCTAGAATCAACACTGTTGGCTCTTCTCCAAAGCCCTCACTTTCTCCTCCCTAGGGGAGCAGGAGGGAAATGCCTGGCTGACGAGTTTGGAAGAAATGGAGCACATGCCTCAGGCAGTCCCTTTCATTTGGATCTGCTGCCTGCAGAGAAGCTGGGTGCTCTTCTGTGCTCTGCTCTGTGGTTCCTTATTGGGGAACTTCCTCCTCCTGCCCTTGGCTGGGGGCCTAGTGGGACCTGGGTTTGGACGGCTAAAGCAGCTTATTTCAGGGAGGAAGTGTAAGAGCAGATTGCATTTTGGTTATTTATCTGAAATTACATGTTCTTATCAGCTTTACTCAGAAATAAGAAGACAGTTGTCTGCATGTGTTTTATCTCTTGGTTTCTAACTCATGAGGGGGAAAGGTGTCATTTGTAGGGCCAGCTACAACTCCAGAACTGGAACAAGCGGTGGGCTAATTGGGGGCAAATTTATATTATAACACAGGCCAATATATGAAGAATAACTTTGATCAATGTCCAACTAAAAACAAAAACTAGAAGACAATATCAAATTTCTAGATCAGGGGAGACTCTCCAAGATTAAAAGCAAAGCTCCCAAAGGCAAAAGATACATAGCTCTAACAAGATTTCAAAACAGCATGTACATATAAAAAAAGCAAAAATGAAAGAAAGGGCAATTATTAAACTGGACAACTATTTCCAGTAAGTGTTACACACAATCACCACACTGAATTTATCAAGTACATAGACAAAATGATCAGTAACTTGAATACGTCAATGGATGAATGGGGAAAAAACCATGAATAGACAATTTGCAAAAAGTACAGACAGAAAACAAATGAAAACACAACACACATACACACACACAAAGTACAGATAGCTAATGAATATGTGACAGATGTCATATACATGAATGATCAAAGAGATGCAGTTAAAATTAAACATCAGTCTTTAGAATACCTATAGAATACCTAGTCCTGATGTGTGTTTAATGGAATGAGCACTGTGACTGGTAGGAACATAAATCAGTACAACTTCTCTGAAAAGAAATATGGCAAAATTTACCATGTCTTAAAATGCTTATGCCTTTTTGGCTCCAACAAATGTAAGAATCTGCCATAAGGAATTTGCAGAAGTGCAAAATAAAGATTTATGTCCATTGGTTTTTCATGATAAGAAAGCAAATGGAAAAATATATGTATGTTCAACATTAGTAAAGGTTAAATACATTATCGTATAATGGAATATTATGTGACCATTAGAACTTTAAGCTACAAAGCTCTTTTTAAAATCACCTAATATTAAGAAAAAAAAACATTATAACCCTCTCTGTTAAAACATAATGATTTAAGGCAGCTTATGAATAGATTTATAACTCAGCAAGAATGCCTAGGTGAATTAGGTGAGGGAAAGAGGCCAACAAGAGAAGGGACAAGATGAGAGCTGGAAAGAACCTATTGCAAAAACGAAAATGATTGTTCAAGTCTGAACATTGGCTACAGGTGGGCCACAAATATGACTGTATGCAAATTAAAAAAGGAAAGGTGTTTTAGAGCATCAAAGTGTGGAATTTGTTAGGAAGGCAGCATGAAATAAATACAAAGATTGTTAGGCATGATTAAAGGCACACATGAGGATTAGTAATACGATTTTGTGGTGGATCCATTTGGCAAACATCTGTGATTTTCCTCAGCAGCTCTCAACAGCCTGGAAATAGCAGAAGCCACAGCATCAGAGGCTGAGAAGATAAGTGCTGGGTAGATTCAAGTTTGGAAATTGACACAGTGAAGGTGTGAGAAACCCAGATTGGTAAAGGGATGGGGAATGTTGTTTGAGCAATCATTTATTAATTCAACAAAAATTATTGACACATACTGTGTGCCAGGTGTTGTCCTAGTCATTCTTTGGATACATCAGTGAACATAACAAAGATCTCTAAATTAGGGGGAGTGGCAGGGGGACACAGAATAATAAACACAATAAACTTGGGTAATTAGGAATAAAAGAAACTATGGAGCAGGGTATAGAGAATTGGGACTGTGAAATGGGGATAGGCGTGGATGTGTGTGACCAGGCAGTAAAGACTTAAAAGAGGTGAGGGAGTGAGTCACGAAAATATATTGAGAAAGAAGGTCAAGGGATGAGAACACCTGGGCTACTGGGATCTAGAACACACAATGAAGAAAGAAAGGTGAGGCAAGGACCTGAGTGTTAGGTGGAAAGAACAGAGGTTCAATTCATAAGAGAAAGAGAGAGAAATCAGGAAGCTATCCTAAGGATGAGAAATTCCTGAGCTTGGAGATTCACAATTGTTGTCTTTCCTTTCCTCACAAATTCACTTTTAAATTTCCCAGTTACACATGCAGCCCTTTCCCTGCCTTGATTTCAGAGCAAGTCTTATGTAGGCTTGGTGAAAATTAGAATTTTATAGGAAAGAACTCCTTGATAAAAAATGTTTAAAAAAATTGAGTGACTCACACATTCAAAAGTGTCTTCCTTAGTGGTTTAAAAATAAAGATAGAATTGTAGGGCATGTAATTATACAAACAGGATGATCACAACTTTGTCAGATAACAACACAGCCCAAAATCATGTGCATAGGAAAAACAGAAAAGGAGGATGGAAGACACCCCAAAATATTTACTGTGGCTAGCTAGCTTTGGTTGGTGGGGCCACATGAGCTCCTTTCTTTCTTTGTTTCTTCTGGTTTTACTTTTATAATGGCTGAAGAATCTTTTACTTAAAAATAGGCTAGCTTTTCCCCCACTTCCATTTTGGTTTAAGTATAGTCCTGCTAGAAAGGAATGGGATGCAATAGACAAAGGATACAAAAAGATAATTAATATAAAAAATAAAAATAGCAAGGTAGTATGAAAGATACATTGCTAGTAACCTAAAAAAAATGAAAATGGAACCTTTAAAAATTAATCTTTTTTGCTCATTACTTTTATGATTTAAAAAAAAAGATTTAAAATGTGGAACTGAAAGAAAATGGAGGCAAAGAAATAGTCAAAGAAATGATTCAACAAAATTTCCTAGAACTAAAATAAAGAGTCTGGTGAGTGGCTGTCAATGTAGGTGATAATAGATTCATATCAAGGCATAGTCTCATAAAATCTTACAAGAGACAGATAAGATCCTACATGTTTCTAGAGAGAAAAGAAAAGAGCTTATATAAAAGAGAATCATGATTCAGAATAGGTCTGGATTTTTCAACAGCACAACTGTAAACTAAAGGAAGGTGGAGAAATGTCTAAGAAATATCAGAAACAAAATGATTTCCAACATGTAATTTTTTACCCACCAATCTATCAGTCAAATGGAGATAAAATAAAGATATTTTCAGAATCTCATCAATTTGGCTCTCATTCCTTCTTAGGAAGGCTACTGGAGGGTGTGTACATAAAAACTAAGGAGTAAACCAAGAAAGAAAACTGCTGAGAGACAGGGAGAAAGACCATCTAGGGTCATGTTAAAGAAAGACCCCCTAAATGGCAACCAGCCTAGATCAGAACAAGTCAGAGGTCCCCAAGAGAAAAATCTTCAGGAATATGATCTGCTAAATACCTGATGTTCTCATATATCTTGAGAGGAATTTAGAGGATTAACAGAGACTTTACAATTGAATCAATAGTTATGTTGAAAAATAAGCATATAAAAATAAGTAAGTATTAATTCCAGGGAAAACACAAAGTCTTACAGGAAAGTGAATATAAATCACAGTATAACTTCTGCCTCAGTTTGAATGATGTCTAAATAATTATCAGAATAAAGATACTGAAAATCTCTAATCAAAGTTGCAATGCGACTCTACTGGAAAGATGAAGGATTAGAAAGGGGCATGTGTATGGTGGGGAGAAGAGAGCTCAATCTTATTCTTTTGAACAGAGAAATTAAAAAATAATGCATAAGCTAGACACCACTTTTCCCTTTAGATACTCTTATGTCTGAATCGGAAGTTGTCAGATAGACAAACCGCCAGAGGATGATAGGTGCCATCCTGAGGATAGATGGCAGAATGAAAAGATAGAATCTTGGTCTTCAGTGATCTGGCACTAAATTAACCAATCCTAGACTCTACAGCAATCTGCTTGGTACTCAAGGACTTCAGTGGTGACATTGCAAACATCCATGCCTTCCACATTCAAGAACTTAGCACAACTATCCCCACAAGTTGGCATATTTTCTATTGAAGATTTTCTATAAAACTCTAAAAACAAAGAAAAAGTCAATATTAATGATAAGATACATTATTATTAAGCACTGACAATGTGACATGTCCTTCAGGCCACCTGAAGATTGATGGCCCTTTTGGACTATAAATTTTACTGTCTATGGTCTTAAATCTTTGCATACATAGAATTATTGAAAGGTAAAATGACTTCACTTTAAATAGCCCCTAATTTTTGCATAAAAGTTTAAAGAATAATTTTGACATATGACAAGCTACTATTTTAAGGAAACACATTATTATGTGTTAGCTACTTCAGAAATGCTAAACTAAAGAAATGAGTAAGAACACATGAATTTCTACAAGGGCTTTCAAATAAATAGAATTACAGAAAAAAAAATTGTCCTTAACTTCACAGGACAAAAAATAAAGATAAAAATAGAGAGGCTGGTGAAGTAGGTGAAGGGGATAAAGAGACACAAAATCTCAATCATAATATTAAATCAGTCATGGGGATAAAAGTTCAGCATAGAAAATATAGTTCTATAACATCTATCAACTCTATGTCAATAAAAAGTATATTAAGAAGTAAATAAAATAAAAATAAAGATGAAAATAGGTGGAATTTTAAAAAAATCATGAAACTCATGTTTAAAGTAAACATAATCACAAGTGTTGGAACTAATTTTATCAATGTTTGCTAGTATTGGTGGAGATTCAAGGAAACTGGCTCAATCTCTAACCATTTATCTCAAGTAACCAAAAAGGAAGAATTACCTATAACCTAATATAAAATGACATAGCTTATTAAGCTCCCTGGGTGAAGGGGGTATTATTATTGTCCCATTTGGTTTGAGTAAAGCATAGTTCATGGAGGTAGAATTTGAACCCAGATACACTTGGTTCCAGAGTCTGAGTCCTTAACTACTGTTCTATATGCTCTTTCAATAAAAGAAAGGAATCTGATATCAAATGATGAGAATGATGCCTCAATCCTTTTTGAATAGATTTTGTTATTAAATATTCAGTTTGGGTGTGTTAATGTGGGCCAAGTGTTCTCTGATTGCTGGTATACACACTTGGTACTCCTCTCAGCTCTAGATCTCTCTTTAGGCTCAGATATCCTTGACCCTGGTTGGATGGAGCAAGTAAATACCACGTCTGTATTTGTTTGGGATTTTAGTATTCTCTTTGTAAGTCTTCCACATATTCACCATATCGTTTTGACTGCATGCTCCCATGGGCTGAGGAGTGTGTCTGTCACACCTGCTTGGTACAGTTTTGTCACAGTCCTGAGACTTGCCAATCATTCATGCAACTTGCGAGAAAGAAAAACCACTGAGCAGGAGGGACTCAGTAAGGGGGAAGCCACTATCAGGCCCTGCTCAGCATGGAGCCCAGGAGCTGCCGGAACCACGTGCACGGGGAGCATAGGCCCTCTTGGCATCAAACACAGAATCACAGAGTCTGAGTTCCCCTGGTATGGCCACCATCGGCCTGCTACCCTCCAAATGGTTTTCATTTGCTCACCAAGGAACCTGTACAAAACAGCTTGTGAACAATGTCCTAAAATGTGTCTGATAAATCCTGAAATGAGATTGGAAATTATAAAACAGGATTGGATTGTCAATAAATGATCTGTAAGAACATCAACATAAAAACTTTTATGTTCATCTCAATTATTTAATCTCTGCCAGTTCAGGTGGGCATCTTCCCTGACCTACTATTAATAAACACTGACATCTGAAGTGAGGCGAGCTGTTTCTGTAGCCTTTGGAAATAGAAATGGAGGTGTCAAGGGAGTGCAGAAAACAGAAAACAGGGATATGCTGTTCATCATAGTAGCTGCTAATTAAAAATGCACAATAATACCCCCAGGCTCAGCAGTTTGCACAGCAGGCCTTCTGGAGTGTTCCTCAGACTGGGCCTTTGGTTCCAAGGGTGCAAACAGCCCAGCTGCAGAGCCGGTCTCTGTCTCTGCAGATGGTTTTTGAGGCTTGATGTTCCCAAATGTCACTGTTACAGCAGTCTTAGGAAAATGGATATTCCATACTTAGAAACCATTAGTTCTAATGCTGCTGATCTGTAGAGGAGAGAATATACCCAAAGAGAGGAGGCAGCTTGCTAACGAGGTCAAAGTGATGGTTTATATCAATGTCCAGAACAGAGCTCAGGCCTCTGAGCTCCCACCAGGGTTCTTTCCTCTACTCTGAAAGGAGATGGAGAAAGAAGCTCTGAGGATTGGAGAATTAGGAATATGTGAGATACTAGAAACCCAGAGAGGCTTTCCTTTGCACTATGGCTTAACGATATAAGGAATTATGGAAATAACTGGCCTCTAGTTTCAGAGAGTAAAAGCAAAGACCCCAGTGACACCAGTGCAGTACCTGGGCAGGCTTGGAGACTGGGGCTATGGGACCAGCTTTGCTGGGAATACAGCGAAGCCCTGAAAACCCGTTGTTCTGGTGATCCTGGAAAGTCCTCTTCCTGGAAGGCTGGGAAGAGAATCCTTCAATTCCAAGAATGCTCACCTCTTAAAAAAATTAGCAAGAGTGTGCAGTGGCTTGAAAGCTTCTGTGTCCTCACTGTATTTCAGGATCCTGGCTGTGGTAGGCATTACAAACACTGTCCATTTTAAAAGACTAAGCATTTATTTTATAATTTTAAATGGCTTTAGAAGTTTGTAGTTGTATGTATCTTGTGCATTGTATGTTTTGTGGCACATCATTTGTGGCCACACTGATGTATGAAATGTTGAAATCTAGAACACGGGGCAACCCCAGTGATAACTTTTCCTATGGGCAATAGACCATGCTTCTTACTGTTGTAATTACAGGTGTATTCATATGTATACACATATATGAAAAAAGCCCTAAGAAAGCACATTAAATATTGACAGAACTTTTAATTCCGTACTCAGACTTTTCTTTGTTTTCAAAAATCTATACAATAAGCATAACATATTTGTATAATAAAAAAATAGCAACTTATTTTGGAACAGAAACAAGGTCTGTTTGCTGCACAGCTGACTCAAAACAATCCACAAGTCCTCTGTAATGTGGGATTAAATGCAATTGTACCATAATTTAAAAATTGAACATACTACAGAGTAAGTGTGAGAGATATGGAGAAAGTGTCTTCATTTCTCAGGTATAGGAAGTAAGGTCAAAACCTAGCAGCTCACAGGGAAATGTGGCTGCTGTCTTGTGCAGGATTTCTGTTAGTCAGGGAAGCAGTCACCCATTAATCTGAAGTTTACTCTGGGGCAGTTCATGGAATCCAGAAAGACCTTTGATGGCTTCACTCCCTCCCTCTGGAAGATTCTCCTGGAAAGCAGCCCTGACCTTGTTTCAATCAGTAATGAAAGCCTGAGAAAGAGAGGGAGGGAGAGGGGGAGGGAGGGAGGGAGAGGGGGAGGGAGGGAGGGACAGGGGAAGGAAGGGAGGAGGAGACGGACTTGCTTCTTGATTCAGTCTTGCTTTATAGCTGTATTAATGGAAACACCTGTTCTTCAGGTGCAGGGTGAGTATTTTACCTGCTCCTGGGTTTGACTCCATCACTGCTTCTGGACCAGCTTTTAGAAATGAAAATCTCCAAGTCTCATTTGGCAGGTTACGCCATCCGACTCTGGTTCCCTCCAGCAACGCTGGGAACAGCAGTTATGCCAGGAGCTTGGCTGTGTTGAGACTGCTGGGCCCTTTCTTTGACTTGGCTCTGTGTCACACCCAGTGGCTCTTGGAAAATCACCTCTATTGGTTTCAGCTCCTGACATCTGGCAGCCAGCCTTCTGGATGACCCCCATTTCCTGCCTCCTCCTAGTCGTAGCCTGGGGGAGTCCCCTCCACCTTATACCAAGGTAAATATGATAAATTGGGACAAGTCTTTTTATTGTGTATACAAGAAACTGAGACTCTAAGAAGTTAAGAGACTTGATCAGTATAATGAACTAAAGGGGCAAGAATTTGGTGTCACTTGATACCAAATCCAAGACTTTGTTTACCTTCTCATGATGCTGTTCCTTGGAAGGAGAAGAAATGAGTCATTTCCATTCATTCACATAGTTGCTTGCAGGGTTAAGCAGTGACCTCACACCCAGAGGATGCACAAACACATATTTACCCTTCAAATTATTTTCAGTTAAATACATTAATAAATGATTGGTGACATAAAAGGGATGTGTACCCCCCTTTCCTCTTCTGTCTTTTTAATTAATCAATCCACACTGTTTTCTGTTGGTTCAGAGACAGATTTGCATAATATCCTGGTTGCTGTGGCTGGTAATGTCCTTTGTGAGTTAGCTCTTAAAGGAGGAGTCATATAAAAGCCTATAAATGACCACATGAATTATGCATAACAGACTCAACTCAAGTCATGCATATAAAATGGTCATTAAGAACACAACCTTGAGTCTCTTATTCTATTATAAAGAGCCTCACATAGGGCTTGCTAGCCTGGTCTGTAGCCCTCTGTTATCATGAAATGGAGTTTGATTTATTGGTTTAAACTAATTTACAAAATGGGGACCACTAACCAAGAAAATTAAGTTACATAAAAACAGTTGGCATGTGGAAAATAATAATAATATGCCTTTTACAATTTCTGTGTACCTTGTAGAACATTATATAATATTCCAAGCCCAGTGACTGATGAAATCTAAACCCCTTCTACCACCCAGCCAAGAACGAGTTTTATACTGGTGAGTGATTTGCTGAAGAACTCAGAAGGTACCAGAGGATGTTCATATTTAAATCTTATCTTATCTTATCTTCTGTTCTCTAACTTTATCCTCTATGCCTTTGAAGACAAAACAGTCTCCGTGGGAATAGCCCTACACCAGATGGACAGACCATTGCTAATCTAGGAAGATGGAAATGGAGGGGGTGTCCCTGCTCTTCATAATGGCAGCCAAACTCCTTTCAGCTTTGGTTGTCCAAGACTCAGTCCAGCTAGTTCAAACTCATCTCCTTACCAAATTCACAGGCTATTAAAGAATCAAGGATACCTTGAAGCAGGTGCCTGGTCTGTCCCTTTGTCTAAGACTAACTAAACTCTAGCATTGCCTGTTGGAAAAGAGCATCTCTCACATGAGTTGATCGACTCTTGTTTGGGAGGATTTGTTTCTATTTTTTAGCCACACGTAACTTAAGGACAGCTGGTTGATGTTTTCACATGGTGGCAATATGGAAAGATGAGTTTGGATCAGCTGGCATGTATGGCTGGTCCGAGCCATCGCCATATCTCACCAGACTATTGCAGTGCCACCCCTCTCCCCACTTAGAGCCCATTTTCCATTACAGTGGCTGAAACCCCTGTGTCTTTCATCACACTTAGAACAAAGTCCGAGCTCCTCACCCTGGTCTGTGAGGCCCTCCATGGCGTGGCCCTGCCCAACTTTCCTAACTGAGTTTGAACCACCCTCCTCCTTGCCCACCACTTTCCAGCCCTTGTTTTCTTTTCTTTCAGTTTCTTCAACATGTTAAGCTTGCTTCTATCTTAGGTCTTTCACCTTTGTTCTTCTGCCTGGAATGTCCTTGCCACTCTTTTTGGTGCCTTAACAGCAGCTCCTTCTTGTCATTTCCATTACTTATTAAATGTCGCTTCCCCCAGAGAACCCTTCCCCAACCACCCATTCTGATTTAGTAGTTCCAGCACACAAGTTGGTTTTATTGTCATCATATTACTTTCTGATATATCCTAGCTTATTCAATCGGGTTTTTTTTTCTTATTTTTCACCTACCAAACTGTAAGCTCCAGAGGCAAGAACCTCACATTTCTTATTCTCCATTATGTCTCTAGTACCTAGAACACTGACTGACACTAGCAGACATTCAGTGTTTATTGAATGAATAAATGAACGAATAAATGCCTTTGTTAGAATGTAGGTCAGTCGTATTAGAAATACATGTTAGTTTATTTCCATCTGAATTGATTTAGCCATTTTATAAAAACTAATCTTTCCCAGTTAAAGTCAATTCATAGTTTGGTAAAAATTACTATGTGAGCCCACTCCAGCATCAGTAAGTTAGTGTGCTATATCCCTCACATGTGCAATTAAAATCCTGGATTCAGGTAGCTGAAAATGTCATTGGAGTTACAGTTTTTGGTCCTGAAACTGCCTCACTTTACCTTCTCTACCAACACAAATCTCATGTAAGCTTTCTTAGAACCCCAGCCCGCTGGATTGCTCTCCTGTTTGATAGCACTTAGTATTCTAGTCACCCATCAGGCCTTGGGTAGGGGGGTGCTGTTAGACGTCTCTCCGCTCTATGGGGTGAATTTGCAAGTAGGTTGTTAACTCTGAAGGCAGAATGAGGATCTGTGTCTCTTTTTTTCTCCTGGACCCTTTCACATTATGTTTGTCCTATGGATATTTTGTTGACTTGCAGAGCCGTTTATCTTTAAATAAGTGTCTCCTAACAGAGGTGAAGCCCTAGGAGAGTCTAGCTCTAATTTTGGCCATGTCAGTGGCAGTGGACAGGGAAGAATTCACAGGGGGCTCTTTCCAGGATGCCTGAAGTGTGTAGGGTACTTCCCCTGTCCCTTGTGGTTGAGATCATCTAATGAAGTCATTTTTAGCCAGAAATGGGTTGTAAAAAGGCAAGAACTAGATCCCTTTGCCTCTCATAATAGCTTTTCACAAAAAGAGGGAGATCCTTCCAGCTGAGATGAAGCCTAATTCTAGCTGGCTACTGGGCAGACCCATGACAATCCCCCTCCATGGCCAGGAACCCATTAGCCTATTCTTACCAGGTAAATGGTGATGCATTAGTAACAGACTCCCACATCTTCTTCCCCTGAAAAAGGGGTTTGAATCTTGGAAGAAATCATGTCCTTAGTGTGAAGAAATGATAATAACCTTACTTTCCTTAATAGCAGACAGATTTTCCTCTCTGCATAGAGAAACCTGTTACAGTTAGGTGATTTTTTTTGATGAGACACTTGTCGTGAGGGTGGGGCGTCTGAGTTACAATCTTGGGAACTGCCTCCTAAGGAAGGTGGATTCAGGTGATTGACAAGTGCAGGGAAAATTTCTGTCCCTGGATCTCTCTCTCCCCAAAGGTAAGGAGTTTCTGCCCCAGGGATTAATTCCTGTTTGTTTTGGAAGCCTTTCTGCCCTTCAGCACTTTTGTTAAGATATGACTGTCCCCAACGGGGGTAAACTCTAAGACATCCATTAGGTATAGACCCTTAGGTACAGTCCATGGAGTCCTATAATAATATACTCATCTTAAAGTATAGAATTAACCACATTGATTTTTCTCATGGTTTTGACTCCTACCAGGTGGAAAGGGTCTAGAGAGCAGACAATTCATCTTATCCATCACTTTTCTTCACAAGGGCCCAGTACAGAACCTGGCATATGATAGGTCCTTAATAAATATTTCTGAATGAATGACCAACATGGCTAGACGCTTCCACTTCTAGAAGCCAGCTAAGCTGAGGAATAGGACACAGATGCTGGCACACGAATAGCTGTGGGGAGAGGGTCTCCATAATGAAAGGAAAGAGAATCTCAAAATTTCTGAATCTCTCACGCTTGGCCACCCAAACCTCCGTGACAAGGGAAGCTGCTTCTGTGCGGAGAAAGTGGAAGTTCTCAGGAAACTCCCTCCTTGCTGAAGCTCTGAGAGTGAATTCTGAAGATGACCTTGGGAATGACTCCTGTAATAAACTGAAGGAGTTAATGCAGGCTTTGGGGTTGGCTGTGCTTGAGAGAGTGGCAACTTGATTTTCTCAGGCCACATCTGCCCCTGCAAGGAGTGAGCAGCATTTCCCTGCTGACCACATGCTGTCGCTGAGGCCAGTGGGGGCTGCGTGGCTGCGGGGTGGTCCCCACAGTGCACGCTGTGATCGAATGTGCCCGTATCTTGGGTGGCCCCCTGGCACTCCAAACGAAAGCGAGTCAGCGCTGGCCGCACCTGGGGGCTTGGCCAGAATGTACCATCCCCTAAAGCAGACAGCGTCAGGCCGGCAGAATGCATTCCGGAGAAGAGATTCTAGCGTGCTGTGAGGACGCGTGTTCGTCCCCAGGTGGTGCGCAGGCTCCTCCGGCAGCTTGCTTTCTCGGAGCTTGTGCTGTTTCTGTCCAGACTTAGTAACAGCAGTCACAGCTGGTTCTTGTGAAACCCTTGCTCTGCTCTCAGCATAGCCCTAAGGGGTTATACGTGCGTGGATTCACCTAAGCCTCGCACAACAACCCAATGAGCAAATGCTACTGTCATCCCCATTTTTTGGGTAGGAACCACATGAAGACAGGCACAGTGTAAGGGCTGCCCTTTGGCGGTCTTCTTCCCATTTGACAGTGATGTTTTATGAGAAGGTCTCAGCCTTTCGTTTCCCATTTAAGAGGGTCTCTGTGTTGCTGGTTGTGTCTCCTGATTGGCCTGACCCTTCATTGCCACTGTATGTCTGGCGGTGGATTCAGACCTTGGTCTGAGTGCCCTGGGCTCTGTGCTCACAGACCACAGACTAGGCCCACCCACCCTACCATTCAGTTGGCCTCTGGAACCCCTGCCTGGGGTCAGATGGCTGGGTGCACAGCCTGTCTATGTCCAGGAGTAGAGCATATGGCTGGGGTATACCCCAGCTCCTCTTGCAAAAGCAGATACTTAGCACCAGGCAGGTCTCCATATGTTGGCATAGGAAGTACATTCATGTCCCATTTCCATCCTTGGGGACTCTCTCCATGTTCTGAGCTGTTGGAGAGTAAAATCAAGTCCATAGACTGAGTTACTTCTTTGAAAATCTGTGCTTAGTACCATCAAAACATCACTCAGAATTCAGCTTCTCTAAGATACCTTTACTTGAATACTTGAATCAGGTATTGCTTTTTTTCATGGTTGTGGCTTACACCAGGTGGAAAGGGTCTGGAGAGCAGACAATTCATCTTATCCATCATTTTTCTTCACGAGAGCCTAGTACAGAACCTGGCAATGATAGGTCCAAGGTAGCCACTAGTCCCACCCAATTTAGTATGTTTTATCTTCTGCACCTTGCATCATGTAGCCACTGCTTCAGCCACTTACTTACTTCTCACACCTCTTTCTTATGAGCCGGTCCACACTTAATCTTACCACCACACATTTCAGCAATCCTTACCATCTGGGACTATATCAGTGGCTCTTGCTTATTTTCCTTTCTGAGTGGTGTGCTGTTTCCTTAGATCTGGAAGTCATCTATAACTTCTGAGATACCAGAATCTAGCCCAAGGTTGGGCAGAAAATAAATTGCTCAGAAACAGACATTGCTGTTGAAGAGGTGCATATTGGCTCCTTGTTGCCAGAGCATTAAGCATTCTGGTGTTGGATGTGGGCCCTCCTTAAAATGTGGCCTCCTCCGATTGCTGTCTGCCTCTCTTCTGTATAATCTCTGAATCTAAACCAACTTGCTCCTGTTTTTAGAATTTACATTAGGATTCATACTTTGTGTTGTACATTCTATGGGTTTAGACACATGCATAAGAGCATGTATCCGTCATAACAGTATCATATGGAATAGTTCCACTGCCTTAAAAATCCTCATTGCTACACCTGCTCTTCTCTCCCTCACCCTTAACCCCTAGCAACTACTGCAGTTTTTATTGTCTCCATAGTTTTCCCTTTCCAGAATATCATAGAATTGGAACCATACAGTATATATAGCATTTTCATAGTCAACCTCCTATTTTTCACCTTTCAATTAATTCCTTTGTTAAACCCTTTTCAAATCCAGGGTTTGGTCCCTGAATATCTTGGGTAAATACAGGGCATAGAGCTACTAAATACATAAATATATAGAGCATAACCTGTAGAGTGTCTACATAGAGAGAAAGACCAAGGAATATTATGAGTATAGTTTTAGGGATCTCCAAGGGCCAGAAATTCCCCTCCCATTCTACTTTATGTCGCAATTGCCTTTTAGGTTAAGATGTTGAAGTTCCCTGTTGAAATACAAACATAGTATCCAGAAGGGATGAGACACATTATCAAACATGAACACCCTGACTCAAAGTAGATGAGCAGAATAGCGAAAGGGTAACATGAATCTTGATGAACGTACCCAAAAGGTAGGGCTTCTGGGAGCCAAAGGACAGAAAGAAGGGTTCCTTGGGTTGTAGGTACAGTCTGTACATACTGTATTGCAGAGTCTGGACTCCTGGAAAACTGGAAAAAGAAAATGTGTGGTGTAGCAGAAAGAATACACTTCTGTCAGCCAAGGAATGAATGAAGGGTTCCCTAGTACATTAGTTATCTATTTATGCATAGCAAATCACGCCCAGAACTTAGTGGTTTGGGACAATAAATATTTGTTATCTCATAGTTCCTATGTGTCAGGAATTTGAAAGCAACTTAGTTGGGTGGTTCTGGCTCAGAGTCCCTCATGAGGTTGCAGTCAGGATGTTAGCTGAGGTGCAGTCATCAGGGCACCCGACTGGGGTTCTGTCCCCTTCCCAGATGGCCCACTCACCCGGCTGTTGGCAGGAGCCCTCAGGGCTTGGCTGGCTGCTGGAAGGGTGCCTCCATTCTCTCCATGGGCTGCCTGAGTGCCCTCACCACAGGGCTGCCAGCTTTCTGCAGAGTGAGTGATCCAAGAGAGAGCAGGGAGAAGGCCACGATGCCTTTTATGCCCTGGTCACTATCCAGTCACTCCTACAATATCCTATTTGTTAGAAGCAAGTCACTGTCCAAGTCCAGTCCAAGCTGAAGGGAAGAGGAATTAGTAGGCTTTATTTTTTTTTAAAGGAGGACTTTTGAAGAATTGGTGGGCATATTTTAAAACCACTACACCTATGCTCCATGTACTTACACAGTCTGGACTGCAGGAAAAGTGCAGAGAGAGAGAAGTGTGCTGCAGCAGAAAGAATCATCTATTTGGCATCAAAGACCAGGCTTGGGAGCTGGTTCCTCCCCTCACCAGTTGGCAATGCCTAGAGAACCACAAGGCTCTGAGCCATAGTTTCCATTATCTGAGTTTTATGGACAATGTGCCTCCCCTTCAAACTGCAAGGAGCTTCACAGAGGGCTGAGGACAGCGCTTGTGAAACCTGTTTGTATACCACAAAGTGCCATGCAGACTTGTGCTGCTTTTACATTAGGGCTGGCATTGCGTGTGGTTGAGGGACCATCCTAACACCCTTTCTCCACACACACGCAGTCCCTCCTCCTCTGTGGGTGGAAGCCAGACCTCTGCTCCTTTCTCATCCCGAAGGCAGGTTGCAGTATGCCCACCTGGTTTCAGTTCAGGATCAGGCTTTTAGATTCCAGGGAAGCATTCTTGGGGTTAGGCGTCTTGGTGCATACCATCTCCCGAGCTTCCCTGGAGGCCTGAGTGAAGCAGTCTGTACATGCTGTAGTCCTGCTTCTTGGAGAAACAAGTTGAAGATTGTTCGAAGACACCTCTAATTAAGATAGAAAAACTCCAATTCAGAAAGCGGATTTTGCATTTTCATGCCAATAGAACATTTTCTATGCATCCCTTTCTCCCTGTGGCTAAGCCATACTTGATTTTCTGTTTTATTTATTTACACGGTGGCAAATTTTCATCAAAATGATGGAAAGACAGATTTGTGTATTGGGGATGCTATGATTTTCCTTCATTTAAATCTCCTTTAAAAAAAAAACATTGGTTTTTGCATTTCAGGTTCCTTCTTTGAAACATTCTTTGTGATTGAGTCATCAAGCACTGAAAAAATGTATTTTAGAGGCTTATAATGAGAAGTTCAAATGATGCATTTGTTCTAAAGTACCCTGTGATTTCTACCTCCACCCACCTAAATGTTTTCCATGTTGGAAATGATCTTGGAAATGTGAAAGAGAGTGGGCCTTCCAACTTTATGGCATAATTGCTGAAAGCAGTTTCAGCAGTGTAGCCATCTGAGCAGACACCATCTCAAATAACCTTAAATGTTCATTTATGAGGGAAGAAAACATACCTTGCAGACTGGAAATGGGCTCCTGCAAAGTTCATTGTAACCTTTATTTCTCAATCAGGCCAAAACCACCTGATAATTCTGTGTAGCTTTTTGCGGCATGAGGCCTGAACATGAAACTATTGTTTTAGGTTCTTGCTGTACCCAGCATTTCCACTCTTCTGAAGCATGGAGAGCCACAGGAGACTGAGCTCAGATTATCTTCAGGACAAATCTCCCCTTGCAACACAGCCATGGGATCCCTGTTGTGGCAGGTCATTCAAAACTCTTACCATAAAATCAGTTTAAATTCCTTAGAAAATATAATAATAGGTAATAAATAGGTATTTTTTAAAAAACCAGAGAGCTGGGGAAAGTAGAGGAAGTGAGGATTAGCATGACTCAAATTTGGAAATCATTAATGACTAAATTGGAATCACTCATCACCCAACCACCTTTTTTTTCAATGGCAGAGATTGCCAGTTGTCCTGACATCAGATAACCTCTTCTTTCATACTCCAGAAACATGCCTCTAGTTTTTAGCCAGACACCAGTCACCCAACATCATTTACAGCAAGATGTAGCATATGTCTAAGTTCTAGGCAGTGGTATGTTAAGCAGAAATGGTGTCTGCACCTTCCAGGAAGTATTCTTAAAAAGGGGTGCATGCTCTTCTCTTTTTTCCTTCTTCCTATTGACTGGAATGCAGTTGTGATGGCTAGAATTGAAGCAGCCATACTGGATCAGGAGATAATGTTGGGAATGGAAACCACACACAGCAGAGCCATGGGATAAAAGGAGCCTGAGTTACAACATGGAGAGTGATGCCAGCCCTGGTCTACCTGTCAGTTTCACACACCCAGCTGAAAGGTGGGCCAGCTGGTGTCTTCACATTACAACGTTGCCTCTTGGTGTCGTGGCCACAGGAGTGATGTCACCTGCTGGCTAAGAATGCTAGCTTTCAAAGACAGGTGATTTGGGGTTGAAATCCTGGCTTTACGATTTACTAGCTGTATGACATGAGGAAAACTATTTAACTTCTCTGTAATGATCATGTATTGACATGTAACAAATCCCCCCCCATCTATTTTGCATACTCATAAATTTTAGGGTCAGAAATTCAGACAAGACACAGCAGAACAGTGTCTCTATTCCCAGAAATCTGGGGTCTTAGCTGGTAGTCTCAAAGTCTGAGGGGTGACTTGGCAGCTGGGGGCTGAAATCACCTGAAGGCTCCTTCAGGCCCACTTCTGACTGCTGATGCTGGCTGTCGGGGTGGCCTCTCCTGAGACTGGTCGCCAGAGCACCTACCCATGGCTTCCTCAGAGAGCTTTGGTTTCCTCTACATGGCAGTTTTCTACCAGTGGGCATCCCAAGAGAGAGCCAAGAGGGAACTGGATCACCTGTGTTCTAGCCCCAGAAGTCATACTGTCCATGGTGACAACCACATAGGCCCCCCAGGTTCTGGGGAGGGGAAATAGATGTCAGTTGTGGGTGGGGAAGTGACAAGGTTCTTGAAAGGCATGCATGACTGCAGATATTGCTGCAGCTAGTTTTGGAAGACGGTGTGCCATACTCTTTAAAGCTTCTGGGTTTTTTTCATCTGCAAATGAGAATAATCATATCTACCCATAAGGCAGGGGTGACAATAGAAATATTTAACACGAGTACAGCATGGACTTGAATCAGTCACAGCAGCCACTAACACTAATGCTTTAGTCTTGGATTGTGGAACAGTCCTGGATGTCCCCGGGGAAGAGGGAAGGGTGGTCAGGGTGCTGCATGCTTGGGGAGAGAGGGGGCTCCCACTCAGTGGTCTTAGGGCAGCAAATAAATATACAACCAGGAAAGAAGCATTTCAGTAGCATAATAGCCTGCTGTCATGTACCGGCTGAGTGGCAGCTCTGCACACTGGATCATTTTGAGGATTAGATAAGACACTGTATAAAAAGCACTTGGCCCATGGTAAATAGAGTAAACAATAGCTATTATTGTTGGAGTTCTTTTTCGGTAATTTTCCACTCTAATATGCAGCATGGAAATTACAGTCTTAAACACATGGGACACCTAATGTGTTTTTATCTCTTTAAACAAGAGGACACACTGGCTCCACCTCCCCAAGAGCTTATAGATCATGTGAGCATCAAAGGTCTTTACCAAAACAGTGGATGACCTTTCAATGGAGAGATTATTCTTAAGAAATAGGGAGTCTGTTTTTTTTCCCTCTTATTGGAAACCATGAGTCAATGACAGTATTGCTCTGTATAAGTCTCTTCAACAGCTGTGCAAAGCTTGAGAATTTCCTAGATGTTTTGGTACATGTTGTCAGTGAGTTGATGTGATAACGGAATAGAAACAAAAGAGTATTACCCAGCTGTAATTTCAGAAGGGATTTCTGTGGCTTCATAGAGAAGTGTGCTTTGCACTATGGAACCCCATGTCCTAAAATTAGAATAGGTCAAGAGGGACAGAGTCCAGATCTTTAGTTCCTCATGGGATAGGAACCTTCTTTAATAATGAAATTATGTTCACAGGGCCTGCCTCACTAGCACATTTCCTGGACATGAATGAGCCCCTCCTGCCCCACCCCGGCTGGGTTGGCAGACAACTGAATTCTTTGGAAAACGCTGACGGCTACTGGTTTTTCCACAAAGCTGAGTAGCCCTATTTTCTGCCAACACACATCAGCTGGGAAAGGCTAATAGTGAATGAAAGCTAACGTTAGCTTTGAGCAGCTACCCAACAAATTGGGCCAGAACACTTCAGGATCTTCCTTTCCTCAGCCGCTGGGAGACTCATGGTGCCCTTTAGAGTATTCGTGCTGCAACTGCAGGCCCCACGCTCTGCCTGTGCTGGTGGTTTGAGCTGGAGCTGCGGCAGCCGGCGTCTCCTCCTCCGTGGGGAGTGACCCAAGGCTGTCTCTGTGGGGCCAGAGCTCCGGGACGCTGGCTCAGTGCGGACTGAGGAGGGGCACAGTGGCTCCCCCCTTGTGTCACAGCCCCTGAATTAGCACTGAAACAGTGCTGTATGGTCTGGTTTTCAGTAGCTTGCTCTCTCTGTCAAGGACTCGCAGTAAATTCCTTTGGGGCAAAGTTGAGGGGCAGCTGAGACGCGAGTGGGTGGAACCCAGAAATGTCTCTTCTCACCAGCCCTCTCTTGGTTTCTAGTGTGGCACCCCAGTCCCCCACCCATCTGGGGAGTCCCTGGGCCTCCAGGGTTCCCTCTGAGAGGCAGAACCTCCCTCCTTAGTTCCCCAGTCTTCATCCCAAACACAGAATCCTTTTCCCTCTCCCAGATACTCCTCACCTTCTCAGGCAAATAACTGGTCCTCCAGGAACTCTCACTGGGGGCCACCATTTACGATGGGAGAACACACATCTCCTAGATCCTTGACTGTAGGATTTGGAGACCTTCATTTAACCCTGGTAATCAGAGAAAGATGGATTTTAATTGGTTTCAAAACTAGACATTTACTACGTAAATCTCATTAACCCCTTGGTTAATGAAAGGTGTTAAATGTGGTGCATCACCTTGCTGATCCTGACTGACAGCAGACCCACTCAGGTTGCTGTTTGCCATCCATTTACAAGGTGCCTGCTGCAAAGAAGGCACTGCGTTGTGGGGATGCAGCAGTGATAGTTCCCAGCACAGGGTGTTCAGTTTGGTGAGAGAGAAATGAAGAGAGAGGCTGAGACAGGAGCAGAGGGGGCGGTGGGAGTGTGCCTCCAAAACTCAGTGCCCCAGGCAAGGAAGGACCAGGAATTTAGGACAGAATGAAGCCCTCCTGGATGGTTAGGACAAAGGGTTCAGGTAATGATCACTCGTGTTTTCTGTCCTGGGGATCGAGGGTAGGAAGGGCACCTTGGAGACAGTAAGCAAGCCAAAAATGTTCTTGAGCTTCTCCAGTGAGCTGAGCTAGGCTGCGAGGAGGGAAGACTTTGGAAAGGTGTCCATTTAGCCAAGTAATTGTGGAAATTCAGTAGTCTGTGTTTTGAAGAAACCTTTTACTCCAAGGCCAGTGTTTCTCAAGTATTTTTAGACTAGGATTTTTACATCATGTTCAAGTAAACATAAATATTAAAAAATGATTTCCAAATGGAAATTGTTTCACAAAAAAATACTTATACTGTGTGAAATGCAGTTTTTTTCTTTTTGTTCCTTCTTTCTTTCCTTCCTCCCTCCTTCCTCCCTCCCTCCCTCCCTTCTTCCTTCCTTCCTTCCTTCCTTTCATATTTTTACTCCCCACTAAATCGATTTAATAGGTAACTAGTTAGTTTAAAAACACAGCTCTAGAACACTGAACCAAAAGCCTTGAATCACCAATCCCCTCTCAGCAGCTAAATGACTCAAAGTCTTTATATCTTCACGCTGATCACGTCTACAATAGAGGCAATTAGAGCTCAGAGGCCAAGGTGGGATCACCGGCTGGATCGGGAAGCCCACCAGGAGCACCCTTCTGCTGGGCACAGTTTAGGGAATTAATTTTTCTGCCTATAGTTGGTAAAGCAACTATAGATTGGCCAGAGCAGGCAGTTGGTCTTGCTGCATCATAAAACAACTTTATCCTATAATCCTGAGAGTTTTCTTGACACAATAAACCTAAACATTTGGAAGTTACTTCAGATTTTATTTGGAGTCATTTTAGAAAATACAAACTTCAGAATCATTTCATGCTCATACTTAGCTTATATTTAACACATTTTTGTTTCTTGGCTTGAGCCTCAGTACTTGTTAGAAGAACCCATTCAATGTGGTGCAGTGGTTGGGTTAGGGTTGGAAGGCAGGCATGCCATTAAACAGTCTGAGCCTCAGTTTGCTCATCTGTTAAATGGGGATACCAATAGTCCAGCTTTCATGGGCATGTTGTGAGGACGAAATCATAGTGTGACTGTAGTGTTCTTTGTAGAGTGCCTGGCTTATGGCAGACATACAGCAGCCGCTAAGGCTCACTGATGTCACCATTCTGCACTATTCCAGACCTGTTGGCTTGTGCACCCTGCTCAGGTCAGTAGGCCATGCCCATGGCCCTGAGAGACAATTCTGCTGACCGTAGTTACTTGACACAATTGAGACTTTCTTATTTACCCCCTGTTCTGTTCCTCTCTAGATGACCCCCTTCACTTGTTGAAAGTCAGTAGGGAACTTTACAATAACAAGGAAGTAAAACTTTCTGCTTTTCTTCAGGGGGACACATAAATCAGGGTGCCAGGTTCAAACTTCTCACAAATATCTTTACTCAAATTTTCATGGGGATGCCTTCCATGCAGGAGACTAGCTCCTAAGTGAAAGATAGAGAAATCTCTCAAATCTGTTCAAATTTGGATTAAAGAGTGACAATAATTATCTGTGATTTTGGGAAGGGAGGGAATGGGGAGAGAAGGGGTCCCATGAGTAACTGAAATCTACAGAACATTTAATACAAAGCACCATTGAGCACCTACTGTTCACATTACCCTGTACCAAAAAACACACTCAGACCTCCAGGTATTTGCTATCTAATTGAAGGTTAAAATATACGTATATGTTACATTTAAAAATAACTCAAGAGGACTCAGGGGTCATTGGATAATGTGCACCATGTCTATTGATGTACTGCGTTAAGAGTTCTAGACATCTCCATGCCCTGTGGAGGGGGCAGGATGGCAGCTGAGTCCTCCCAGAGGTAAACTCTAGATAAGTGAACAGGATGGTGAGGAATTCTATACTGTGGAGGGGAGTGCTTTTCAGAGAAAATAAGTGTCTAAATGGAAGTGGAATGGAGCCCAAGGGTGGGTACGTGCAAGAAAAGACTGAGCAGTTAGACCAGGACCGGATCATACTTGATAACCAAGATGCTTCTTTTTATCCAGACATTTCATGTTCTTGCAAGAAAACTTTCACTAGATTTACTAACAAGTAATGGGGGGACCAGGGCTAGATTAAGGTCAACTGATACGCTAAACACAGCCCAACAATGGTTTCCTTTTGGCCCCTTCCATTGCTTCAAATAAGGGATCAGTTACACAAATCAGCAGATGAGTTAAATGCTAGTCATACCCAGCCTTCAATGGGTGGGAATGAAACTCTGACAGCCTGAGATGGAAACAAGCAAGAGATCTGACAACACCTTCAAACCAACCTTAACATTTTAGTCACTTACCCTGCCAAAGAAAATGTTTCTTTTTTTAATGATGCTGGTTAAAGTTGAACATAAGCAGATAAGACAATTACAAAAAGTTCCATTTTTAAGTCGAGAGTAGCAGTGAAAGAGTAGGGGCAGGAGTCCTAGGGGAAACTCCAAGGTGCCCCTTTCCTAGGCAGTTAAGCGTGTTGCCTACAAAGAACAAGGGAAAGAAGAAAGGGGTGTGAATTCTTCCGGGGCTTATGTAATGGTATCCAGAAGGGATAGCTGTGATGTCCTGGAAGAAAGGCCCATGTCTTACTCATCTTATCCCGATGTCTGGCCCACGGTCTGAACATTGAATTCATATTAACAAACATTTATTAGCTGTCTACCATGGGCCAGTATTTGGAACTAGGAATAAAAAATGATCAAGACTGGGTCCTACTTTATATGGACTCCAGCCTGGTAAGGAGGGAACGGTCAGTCTAGAGCTAGATAGTTCATCATTTGCAGTAAGTTTTGTACTCAGGGAAATACTAAGAAAGCTAGACTTGACCTGCAATGTGTTTTTGCTGCCGAAGTTGCTGCATGTGGACCTTTCATTTCATGTACGGTGTCCTAGTAGACAACTAGTGAGTTATATACTTTGGTTGGCCCATGAGCAGAGACATCAAAGACACTACAGAGGTACAAGGTGCCCATGATTCCAGTGAGAGGACCAGCTTGACACCAAAACAAAACTCCTGACTTTATATATCTGTAGCAATACCTATGTATATATATCTATACATGATATAGGTATATGCATACTTAAGTGTAGCTACATATATATTTATATACATGTATGTATGTATAAACACTTTTTTTCATAGGAGCAATATAAAAGCTCCTTATCCTGCCCACCTTCCAAAGGTAAATTGTTTCCAGAGTTGGGAGATCAGCCAGACTTAGAGGATAAATCAATTTTAGGAAAGAATCAGTATTAGCAAGGCCAGACTCATAAGGATGAATACACTTTGTTCTATTGCCCTCTGCTTTACTTTACTTTCTCACCCCAAGTGGTGGTCAGGTGAGTCAGGCAAAGCAGACCTCTAGGACCACAAGAAGCAGACAAAGTCAGGTTGAGTCTCTCATGTCCTACAGCTTCAGGGATGAGGTGGACCGGGCTTCTGGGGCTTCCTGGGAGCCTTTCATCCTGATCTGGCCACAGTTACCATGGTGCTCAGCTGGAATCCCCACCCCCCTGGTCATAATACACCCTTTTGTATTTTTATATTCCCTCTCAAAGCACAGGCATGCATATTATCTCATTTGAAACAGACAGTAGCCCTTATTCTATGCTTTATTTTTATAGACGAGTACAGCCTAGATCTCCAGACTATAAAAGCCGCTGCCCTGAATCATCAGCCTGTTTGACTTGGCCTGGAAGCCGTGTTCCTTTCCCCAGAGGGAGACGCATATGCCTACATGCACACAAGTGGGCTTTTTTTTTCATAAAGAAAACAGTCTTCATTTTTTCCTACTGTCATAGAAATTAAAATGCTTGAGCATATTTTTATATGCAAAAATATCCTCAAAGCAGAGAGAAATAAAGTGAATTCAGGAAGCAAATATGTCTGTCTGTAGGTATGTGGAATAAAGGTGGCGACATATGTCAGATTTTAAAACAAAGTTCCAACTTATAATGTTTCAAAATTGTATCACTGATTATGTATAAATATATATACCTGAATGTATTGCTTTATACAGATTTTGCTTCAGTGATTTATTAAATGTGCCACTAACTGTGATACACAGTCAGAAAATTTTTGTCATCAGACTTTATGTCCTAATTCTTGATTTTGAAAAATAGAACATCATACTTTAAAAGAAAAAAATATCAGCTTTCAAATGAGAGTGTCCTAAGGGTAAGATGGCCCCAAACTGATTTCACAGGGGACCAGATCGGCATAAGACAGGGATATATCTCCAGAACCTGGCAGAACCCAGCGATGGACGCTGGGGGGCTGCTGTCAGTGCAGGACTCAGACCAGCGCGATGCTCAGATATCAGGGAAATGGTCCTGAGTGCCCACCACCCCCTGCTCATGCTTCCCGGGGAGGATTGCTTCCAGAGCTCACTGGCCAGACCTACAGGTGTAGAAAGACAGAGTCCCCAGCTATCAGAACAAAAGGGATGCCAGGCCAAGGAGTTAGGCGGATCACTACAGCAGGGCCATTTTTTTTTAAATCTTAGAATTTGTAACTTGTTCTTAAACTTTTAACCATATTCTTAAACTGTTAGAATTATGTGTAAGATAAAAATAAGGTGTCTTTGAAAATAAGCAGGTCATTGCAATGAGAGAAGGTGTATAAACTTCAGGGTATAAACCATGAAATAAATGTCTCTTTTGGCCACTGTGGGACTATTTCAACTTAACATTTGTCTGCTTCTGATAGTGGCTTCTGGGTAGAGACTATAGTGTAGTAATTACCTGTGACTACATATAAGGCACAGAGGCATGAAGAATTGTAGATTCTTCTACATTTGTTGCCTCAAGCATTTTCTTGGTAATTAAAGAAGGCAGGACCAGAGGCAGATGTCTCCTGGGAAGCAAGGGAAACTGAGGCACAGCTCTGTTCAATGCTAATCGGGTACCTGAGCTTCTGGGAGTTACTTTACTACTCCCCTTGAAGGAAAGCTACTGCATAAGAACCATACTGCTATTAAAAATTGTGGGTACCTAATTTTGTTTGAATCAGTTATTTTTGGCCAGAAAATAACAACAAATCATTAAACAGTTTCTATTGTTTGGGATCCAAGCAATTAGTCTTTTTTGGTGGGGGACTCCATGAAAAATCGGTTATACAGGTAGGAAACTCCCTTTCATGGTTTGGAGGAAAATATGCATTATAAAATACATATAAAATATATTAAAAAATTTTATTTTTAGGTAGTTTGCCTCAAAAGACATGACTGGCTGAAACATTGCGGGTACATCACACGAAGGGAGAAAAGGGACCTGGTCAGCATTTTCCTAGCAGTTTCTCAGCATAATAGTGTTCTGTGAGATGTTAACTGGTGTCCAGTGAAAATTAAGAGAGGGATTCCTTGATCAAGTTTTGAGCAAACTGCCACCCTCTTGGAGATTTAAAATGCCTACCAGCACTTGAAAGGTTTTGAAAGTCTGCAGATATGTATTCAATTCATGTTTTCAATCAGCAATAGTTACTGTATATTTTTTATGTGTCAGGCATTGTCCTAGGCACTGGGATAGAGTGATAAACTTAAACCCAGCGTTTCCCTCCCTTATCTGACCATGGAATCCTGGTGTTAGTGTAACCTGCTAACAGATCGCTGTCTGGGACGTGTTAGCTGGGTCTTCCTGTTCTTACTGTTAGCATCCCAGCTGGCAGTACCCGAGGGGATGGGAGTCTTCTCCAGGGAGCTGAACTGGTGTTGGAGCTGTTCGGGAATGTGGGGTGGGATTTGCCTAAAGGCTGAAAAATATGAAACTGAAGATGAGACAGCAAAGGAACTAGGACTGAAACAAAAAACAAAAGCAAAGTTTCAGGACAACTGAGTCATCCATCCAGAGGCTCTGTGGAGACTTAAGGTTTGGGGCAACAGAATGGCATCTTAGGAAGCTAGACTGCAGGGAGGGGGCCTGAATCCAAATGTTATAAGTGGAGGCCCAGAGAGTTCTGAAGATCCCTGAAGCCTGTTTATCATCTTTTTAATAAGGCACCAGAGACTTTGACCAAGACGAAGGGACTTCTAAAGACTGAAGTAATAGCTGAGATACCGTGTCTACTCATAGAAAATCTCATATTTTATTCATGATCTCATATTCTGTTAAACAGTCATCAATCATTTTTGGGCAGCTATTTTACTGCCCAAAAAAGAGATAAGGCCACAGCATGAGGTAAGAGTACACATGGTCTTGAAACACAAACTTCAAGGTTCTTTAAATAGTTTTTGCAGCAGAGGATGGTGGCTGGGGGACAGGAGTGTGTAAAATGGGTTAAGGACTGGGTGGCTAGGTAAGTGCATGTTTTCACTTTCCCCCTGTGGATTTGTGAAGACTTTGCTCATCATCTTTCACTTAACTTTTTATAGACGACTGTTATCGAGTGCTCACCTCCTCAGAGCCTCGCCAGCTTCCCTAGGCTTTCCTTCAACCTGGTTCTCCAGGCCAAAAAATGAAATCAATTTCTGTAGCCTTCCTACATAATGATCAATTTTCCAGCCCATTTATCATTTTTGTCAATCGCCAAAAGAGCACCTTGGTTTATGAATTTAATTTTAGAAGCCAGACGTAGCCAAAGTTGGTCCATGCTAGCCCATGTGAGTCTCACCTGCACCAAGAAATACTCTTTTCTCGGAGTCCAGAACCTGGGTGAACTGCCATCACGGACACTCGGTTGTGGTATTGCAGATGGGAAGACATGCTTCCTAGGGACGATTTTTATTTCGTACAGGTCTGTAAAATAACTGCCTGCTACTTTCTTCAGGTGCTCATCATTCAAGATACGGTTAATATTTACATTTGTCAAGTTTTCACCACTCTTTTCAAAATGGGCTTTCAAGGGTAAAGACTAATAGGAACTTTTGGACCCCAGGGACTCACTTATTCCTGAGGGCCGTCTGGAACAGAGGTGAGCACAGGCAGAAACTGCGTGCTGAGGTGGTGAGTTATTACTTTCTGTCTTGTCTGCAGACTTGTCTCATGTAAACCTTCATTTTGGAACAGCAAGAGGAAATTCCACTCACCATGGCTCCATGAGTGGAGCCACAATTCACGTTTGTGGGAGTTTTAGTTTCCCTCTTTGTGAGGTGACCTGCTTTTCCCAACCAACCCCATGTTGGTGCCTCTTCTTTATTTTGGTTTCCTAAATGAGTGCCAGTTCTGCTCTTACAGAAGGCGGTGCTGGCTTCCTACAGACCATCCCCATGGGTGAGCTCACAGGTCTTCCCTTCTCTCACTTCTCTCAGAGTTACTGCTAAGTGTGTGGGATTTTTAAACCATTAGCTTGAGTAATGAGACTCTATCAGGGGGTGTTGTGAAAGTAATGCTGTTTCTGGTGAAAAGGCTTAATGTGCAGGTATTGCTGTTCATACCTGCCTCAAGGCCAAAAGAAAATGAAAGAGTTCCTGTTTACTCTTCTGTGAGAAATGCTCACTTTCTCCTCAGACTTCTTCCTCAAAGGCCTAGCTTTGGTTCCCTCTGGTGTTCACTACTGCAAGGGTCCAGACAGTCCCTGACTTTGAGGAGCTAGTTTGAGTGAAGGGCTTCAATCTTTTCGTTAAAAGTTAGTAGGCTTTAGTTTTTCCAAGAGCTATGGGTGTGACCTGTTGAAGCCCCCTTTAGGATTCAGCCCAACCATAGCCAGGTCACTTACAGACTGGAATCACCCCATGGTATGCTTAGAGGTCAGCCAGACACACTGTTGCTTACATCAAACCCAGTAATGGTCTCTGTTGTCTTTATAAACCCAGCTTCTGCCTTAGTCTACAAATGTTCTTTGCAACATCCATTCCTTGAAAACCAATGGTTTCTTCTCATTAAGGTCTCTGTGTATGCTTCTTTCCCTACCTCAAATACTTTTCCATCCAGTTCTTCCCTTTGCTTCTGCTTGGTTAAACTACTAACTTTCAGACCTCAGATTAGATAACTCTTCCTCCAAGAAGCCTTCCCTGACCAGCCAGACTGGGCTAGGTTCCTTAGTCCTTGTTAGTACTTCAGTACTGTGTGTTTCAGGAGAATTAAAGGGGGTCATACTGATGCATCTGGGACCTGGAAACATCAGCATAGGGGAGACTGGGGTGTGGTCTCCAGCAGCGGGAAGTAGTTGTAGAAATGTCCATGGGGAGAGGAGAGTGTCTCTGTGGTTAAGCCTCACGGCTGGCAGGCTTGAGACCTCTGTCTGGATCCCTTGGGCTTGCCTTTTTCAGGGCCGGATGGAGTACTTTGCCTGGAAGCTTCCTGGAGAGAGCTTTTGACAGCACATTTCATGAGGTCCTCAGACCCAGTCAGCAGATCCATCTCCACCCATCTGTTGAAGTTTCTACACAATGTCAGCTGTAATTGGAGGCTGATGATTTGTTCCCTCAAAGTCAGATGAAGTACAAAGGAAGCTGCAGGATTTGAAAGAAGAAAGTAGAGGGCTCAGCTGGAAGGATGGTGTCTATTTGCTTGATCTCCATTTTATCTCAGGGGCTTCTCTGTGTGACATGGGAGATGCTGGGAAACAACTCTGTCAGTCTGACTGAAGGCTGGGAAAAAAAAAGCAGAAAACAAACTTCTCTTTTGTTCATGCTTTGGGTTGATCCTGACAGCACCTCTGCTCTCTGGCTCAAGACTGGGCCTCGTCTGGCCTGTGGGAGGATGGAGGGGTGCATGCAGCCTGGCATGGACCTGGGAAGGTGCTGGCAGCCTGGCAGAGGGGCTCAAGGCCTGCAGGCCCAGTGGGCTCACATCCTACTCCTGGCTCAGTAAGATAGTTTGGGAGTGTGGAGGCTGAAGCTGGAATGCCTGGGTTTGAATTTCTGCCATAATAAGCCTGGCTATGTGATCTTAGGCAAGTTGCTCAGAAGTTCTTTGCCTCGAAGGCAGTTCTAAGAGGAAAGTATTTAGCAATCCAGGCCTATTTAAAGAAGGAAGAACAATCCCAAATGAATAGTCTAAATTCACAATTATTGAAACTGGAAAAAGAACAAATGAGGCCCAAAGTCAGCAGAAGGAAGGACATAATAAAGATCAGAGAATAAATAAGTAAAATTGAGAAGAATAAAACAATAGAAAAAAATTAATGAAACCAAGAGCTGGTTCTTTGAGAACATAAACAAAATAGATAAACCCCTAGCCAGACTTATTAAGAAAAAAAGAGAATCTACACACATAAACAGAATCAGAAATGAGAAAGGAAAAATCACGATGGACACCACAGAAATGCAAAGAACTTTAGAGAATACTATGAAAATCTATATGCTAACAAAGTGGATAACCTAGAAGAAACAGACAACTTTATAGAAAAATACAACCTTCCAAGACTGACCCAGGAAGAAACAGAAAACCTAAAGAGACCAATTACAAGCAATGAAATTGAATCGGTAATCAAAAAACTACCCAAGAATAAAACCCCCGGGCCAGATGGATTCATCACTGAATTTTATCAGACATTTAGAGAAGACATAATACCCATTCTCCTTAAAGTTTTCAAAAAAATAGAAGGGAAGGGAATACTTCCAAACTCATTCTTTGAAGCCAGCATCACTGTAATACCAAAACCAAGCAAAGATACCACAAAAAAAGAAAACTACTGATGAACGTAGATGCAAAAACACTCAACAAAATATTAGCAAACCAAATTCAAAAATACATCAAGAGGATCATACACCGTAATCAAGTGGGATTCATCCCAGGGATGCAAGGATGGTACAACATTTGAAAATCCATCAACATCATCCACCACATCAACAAAAAGAAGGACAAAAACCACATGATCATCTCCATAGTTGCTGAAAAAGCATTTGACAAAAACAATATCCATTCATGATAAAAACTCAACAAAATGGGTATAGAGGGCAAGTATCTCAACATAATAAAGGCCATAAATGACAAACCCACAGCCAACATTATACTTAACAGAGAGAAGCTGAAAGCTTTTCCCCTAAGATCAGGAACAAGACAAGGATGCCCACTCTCCCCACTTTTATTCAGCATAGTACTGGAGGTCCTAGCCACGGCAATCAGATAACACAAAGAAATACAAGGAATCCAGATTGGCAAGAAAGAAGCCAAACTGTCACTGTTTGCAGATGACATGATATCGTACATAAACAACCCTAAAGAATTCACTCCAAAACTACTAGAACTAATATCTGAATTCAGCAAAGTTTCAGGATACAAAATTAACACACAGAAATCTGTTGCATTCCTAGACACTAAAGACGAACTAGCAGAAAAAGAAATCAGGAAAACAATTTCATTCACAACTGCATCAAAAAGAATAATATACCTGTGACTAAACCTAACCAAGGAAGTGAAAGACCTATACCCTGAAAATCACAATACACTCTTAAGAGAAATTAAAGAGGATACCAATAAATGGAAATTCATCCCATACTCTTGGCTAGGAAGAATTAATATTGTCAAAATGGCCATCCTGCCTAAAGCAATCTACAGATTCAATGCAATTCCCTTTCAAAATATGACAGCATTCTTCAACAAACTGGAACAAATAGTTCTAAAATTCATATGGAACCACAAAAGACCCCAAATAGCCAAAGCAATCCTGAGAAGGAAGAGTAAAGCAGGGGGGATCTTGCTTCCCAACTTCAAGCCCTACTACAAAGCCACAGTAGTCAAGACAATTTGGTACTGGCACAAGAACAGACCCATAGACCAGTGGAACAGAATAGAGTCCACATATTAACCTAAGCATATATGGTCAATTAATATATGATAAAGGAGCCATGGATTTACAATGGGGAAATGACAGCCTCTTCAACAGCTGGTGTTGGCAAAACTGGACAGCTACATGTAAGAGAATGAAACTGAATTACTGCCTAACTCCATACACAAAAGTAAACTCAACATGGATCAAAGACCTGAATGTAAGTCATGAAACCATAAAACTCTTAGAAGAAAACATAGGCAAAAATCTCTTGAATATAAACATGCACAACTTCTTCATGAACATATCTCCATGGGCAAGGGATACAAAAGCAAAAATGAACACATGGGACTACATCAAACTAAAAAGCTTCTGTACAGAAAAGGATACCATCAACAGAACAAAAAGGCATCCTACAGTATGGGAGAGTATATTTGTAAATGACATATCTGCTAAGGGGTTGACATCCAAAATATACAAAGAGCTCACGTAACTAAACAAACAAAAAGCAAATAATCTAATTAAAAAATGGGCAGAGGAGCTGAACAGACAGTTCTCCAAAGAAGAAATTCAGATGGCCAACAGACACATGAAAAGATGCTCCACATCGCTAGTCATCAGAGAAATGCAAATTAAAACCACAATGAGATATCACCTTACACCAGTAAGGATCACCACCATACAAAAGACAAACAACAACAAATGTTGGCGAGGTTGTGGAGAAAGGGGAACCCTCCTACAGTGCTGGTGGGAATGTAAATCAGTTCAACCATTGTGGAAAGCAGTATGGAGGTTCCTCAAAAAACTAAAAACAGAAATGCCATTTGAACCAGGAATTACACTCCTAGGAATTTACCCTAAAAATGCAGGATCCCAGTTTGAAAGAGACATATGCACTCCTATGTTTATCGCAGCACTATTTACAATAGCCAAGATATGGGAGCAACGTAAGTGTCCATCAGTAGATGAACAGACAAAGAAGAGGTGGTACATATATACAATGGAATATTATTCAGCCATAAGAAGAAAAGAAATCCTATCATTTGCAACAACATGGATGGAGCTAGAGGGTATTATGCTCAGTGAAATAAGCCAGGCAGAGAAAGACAAGTATCAAATGATTTCGCTTGTCTGTGGAGAAAAAACTGAAGGAACAAAACAGCAGCAGAAGCACAGAACCCAAGAATGTACTAACAGTTACCAAAGGAAAAAGGACTGGGGAGGATGGGTGGGGAGGTACGGATAAGGGGAAAAAGGGGCATTATGATCAGCACACCTAATGTGTGGGTGTGTGGGATCACGTGAAGGCAGTATAGCACAGAGAAGACAAGTAGTGATTCTATAGCATCTTACTATGCTGATGGACAGTGAGTGTAATGGGGTATGTGGTGGGGACTTGATAATGGGGGGAATGTAGAAACCACAATATTGCTTATCTAACTGTATATTAATGATACCAAAAAAAAAAAGAAAGTTCTTTGCCTCCATTTTTCCTTTGTACCTATCTCACATTTTAAAATCCTTAGAATACTGCCTGGCACCTATAAATACAGAAGCAGCATTGCCATTTGTAAAGTGAGGGGATTGGACTCTGTAAACTGAACCCTTTCAATATAAAATTCATGATGAGCCTGGGTTCAAATCTTGCTGGGAGTTCTCAAGGTCAGGACTGATTGTACCTTGGTCAACTCTCTATGCCCAAAGGGCCTGGCACAGTGCCTGACAAATAGCAGGGTCTTAACTATGTGTTAAGAATGTATGCGTTAATTGTTTGGTGAGGATCCTAGGAAGAGGTGTAAAGATGTGTTATGAAGCAGTGAGAGCTGGATTCGCTCTGCTGCTAACAGCCCGACCTCAGGCTCAGGATTAAGGAGAGGCCTTCTGTCTCTTACCAGATGGATTTGTGCTCCTGAAGAGCACTGAACCCAAGAAGAAAAGAGGGCAACAGGAATGAGTGAAGCAGAGCAGAGGAATATGAGGGGAATCCACTAGCCACTATGGCCTGGCGCCCTGAGAGAGTCAGGCTCCCTGCTGACTTGGAGCCCAGCTGCCCAGCAGAATAGGATAACTGGTGGGCTCCGGACCCAGAGACCTGAGTTTGAATACAGCCCTGAATTGTTCTGTTGTGTGCCTTAGAGAAGAATACATGTGATGTTAGACAATCAATTTTAATAAACTAGGCAATGAATTTTAAAGCCCTGCTCACAATATTGAAAGAATGGATGACTAAGAACATCACTAAATTCATTACTCTCTCTTCCTTTCTCCGGATGCCAAATTATAGGGCTATTTGCAGAAATATTTGGTGTTTAAAGTGTGTTTAACATATTTTTTCATACTCAGAACACTGCTGCAAGGCAGGAACCTGCTGTGTGGTCGATTCATTTTGGAGAACGATTCATGGTGGATGCAGCTGTCACCTAACCAGGTGAGCACAGGTTTGCAGACCACACATCTTGCCCTTCTGCCTTCTGCCTCTGATCTCCAGACTGATGTGAGATCTTTCCAACAGTTGGATAAGGAGGAAATCTGGAGAACATACACGTGGGGCACATGTGATTACAGCTCAAACTCTCAGGCTGGTACCCCAATTGCTGGGAATTGGAGGCAGAGCGAAAAGCCCCAGGAGCTGGCTGGCCCAAGTATGAACACAGGAGGGTGTGCAGCTCGTGCATGGATCAGGCGCCCTGGAAAGCACACACTCAACCTGGTTACTAGACAAGGTAGGACAGGAGGGAAATTCTTCTAAAGAAGGGAAAGCACTAGAGGAAAGTAAGTGCAATTGCTTCTTAATGAGACTTCCAGCAATATCTGCTACAGGCTGCTGGAGAATCTCCTCTCACTTTAGAGGAAGATTTGAAAACAGTCTGAAGATTCAAAGCCCAAAAAGAACAGTAAATAAAGTCTTTTACGCCTCTTCACAGGATCTTTACCCAGCAACATTCATGCATATACTCATTCATTCTAAATTTCCTGAGTACCTGCTCTTTGCCAACCACTGTCCAAGGCTCTTTGGGGGTAGAGTTGATCCAGGTTAAGTACCTGACCTTGAGGAGCTCCCAGCTGCTAAGAAAGCCCAG
Organism: Manis javanica; assembly: GCF_040802235.1. Taxonomy (NCBI): domain Eukaryota; kingdom Metazoa; phylum Chordata; class Mammalia; order Pholidota; family Manidae; genus Manis; species Manis javanica. The sequence continues at coordinate 144,112,750 of NC_133158.1, forward strand.
GCAGCCTAACAACATGTTCTATGTTTTAAATAAATACTATGCTGCCTTACTTAGAAAACACACAGCCTGGAGCAATCAAGAAAGCTTCTATGAAGAAATGTCACTTTAGAGTTGAGTTGATTCAGCAAGTGGACCAAGAGGGAAGGTTGTTCTAAGGAAAGAAGACAATATGTTCAAAGGCTAAAAGGTGTGAGGAGAGGAAGACATCTTCAATGAACTGCAAATTATGTGGAATGACAAAAATAACAATACTAGTGGAGGGGTAAATGTGTGTAGGAAGTGGAAGGGGATGAGGCTAGAGAATCAAACTGGGCCTGAACCAAGGCACTTTTAAACTCCATGCTGTTAGGATTTTGTCTCAACAGCATTAAGAAGCAATTGATGTGTTTGAGGCATGGCAGTGTCAGGACCAGCACTGTGATGATGGCCATTGAGTTCAGAGGGTTTCCCAAGTGCAGTCATTTACTTACTAATGTACCCATTTTTTCTTCTTTGAACCCACTCCTTCTCCAGCCTTCCCCACTGCAGTCAATGGTACCACAATGTCTGTGTCCTGAGTCACAAAACTAGGGGTCAGTCTTGGTTCCCCTTTCCAGAACCACCTATGCCCAGCCCAACAGGATGTTCTCTGTCCTGCTGCAGAGATGCACTGCCAGTGCATTCCTACTCTCGGTTGCTATCATCTCTGGCCTGGATGATTTGTCCCCCTAGTGATCAGGCTCCTGCTTCCTTCCTATAATCTAACCTCCATGCAGCAGCTGCACGGATCCTTTAAAAAATCGGATGTCGACCCCCTACTTATATCCCCTTTAAAACAGCTCCCACTGTCCTTGTAATAGCAACCAAACCCCTCGTGATGGCCACTGGCATCCTCTCCAGTAACCACAGACTCAGTTTACCCATTCTGTGGTCAGCAGGTGCTGGCCAGCTGGCCCTTTGACAGTTTCTAGGACTTGCCAAGCTCTTTCTGCCTCAATTCTTTGTACTTGCTGTTTCCTGTTCTTGGGACACCCCTCCCTGAACGACCAGCTCCTCTCTGCCTTCCAGCTTAAATATCATTTTTAAGGAGACTGCTGCACACCTCAAGTTATTCTTTATTACAGCACCTGGTGCCTTCCTTTCATAGCTCAGTAAAACAGACGTGGAATCTGTATGGTCCAGATTTGGTTTGTTATGCTTACTTGTTTGGTCTCTGTCCTGTCCTGGGAGACCGTGAGCTTCTTGAGGGCAGGGGCACAAGGGTCCTTCTCTCCATCCCCCTGGCAGAGGGGCTGTGCCTGGAGGCACTCAATAAATAAATATTTGTTAAGTGAGTGAGTGAACGAAGAGAGTGCAATTTACTCCCCTAGAACAATATTTTTTTCTTAAGTTGTCTCTTACCTTAAGTAAGGGAAGGGATGCCGAGTGGAAAAACAAAACAAGCAGACAACCTAGTTAATTCCCTTTGGTCTTGTCTTTCTCCTTTGCCAGACTTCACTTACTGGTGCGGAAGATGAATTTCTGACAGTTTTTTTTTTTGTGCCCCCAAGATGCTCTTGTGAGGTGCTGACCAGTTGAGGCCTGTGGCGACAGCTTTTCATCAAGTCCAAGACACGTTGTGTGCTCCCACTGGTCAAAAAACAAGGCTGTCACAGCAGGGAAGACACATGGGTGCAGGCCAGTGCTCTGGGCAGATGCAGGGTGCCAGAGACAGCTTCTGGGGCTCAGCCACTTTGTTGCATAAATGAGGAAGCTGAAGCCCCGGGAGGCCCAGGAAACAGCATGGGGTCCTGCTTTTCCGGACTCTCCCCACACTCCCAGCCCCCCTGCTCCTGGGGAGAGCCTGCAGCTGAGCGACAGCATTGCCCTGAGCTCTGGTTCTCACCAGTGTCATCTCTGATGGGGACACGAAGGGCTGAGTGGTCAACAGCCTGCTTTGTCCTTCTTGATCAGTTAAGAATGTCCCTGACATCTCTGCATGCCCTCTGCAACTCTAACTTTGATTATGTTTCCATGAATTTAGGGAGACTTCAGGGGAAGTGTATTTTTATTTGTAACTCAAATCACGCCGTAGGGGTTAATGGATTTCCTAACTCTATGACTTATTATGCAGTAGTAGAACTTCTCTTCATTTATCTTTCATTTACTTCTTGCAAGATGTAGTCAGGCAGACAGGCTCATGTGGCTTGTGGGTCTCATGGCCCCGCAGGTGAACTTTGTTGACCATGCCTCCCACAACTAATTTGAATTAAAGGGCTGTAAGTACGGGATTGACATAAAAAACTGGGTGGTTTCACATAAGAATCAGAGATTATGGCTTCTTTTGGAAAATAAAAATACCCGCAATTCTGGGCCCACAATTCTTTATGGTAACAGTTGGCTGGAACTGAGTAGAGGTCACCCCTGTGTAGAGCTGGGGAACTTACCCAAGTTTAACACAGGCCACCGGTTCCTGGCTGCCTTCTGTGCAGCTGACTTTACTCATGTACTTTGCCTGCTCAGCTCCAGAAATGTTTTGAGTTTGTAAGCCATGAATATCCTTCCCAGAGCATTCTGGAACCTGAGGCCTAGGATCATATCTATGATCTTATAGACTTTTAGGGCAGCATGTGCCCAGGCTTGATCTTTCTAGTGTGGAACCCAGCTGCTGGGACCAGGGCTCACTGCTCACTGGGGCATGGTCGTCAGGTGCTGTCCCCAGAGCTACTGTGAAATCTAACAAAGGTGGTCCAGAGGGATTTGGGAAAGGTTACAGTGGAAACTCAAGATAAGGTATAAATATTTTAAGCTAGTAAGGGGGCAGGTAAAATTTCAGATAGTGCCCCCAAATATTCATTTAGTGAGTATCTTTTAGAATCTTACTATATTTCAGGCACAAAGGGTCAAAAATGTAGAAGGCTATTCCCATCCACCTTCTACCATTACCATCTGCTTCTGTCCTCCCACTCTTCCCAAGTAGCTCGCCCACAGGTCATTAACAATCTCTACTATGCACTGAATTGTGTCCCCACAAAATTCATACACTGGAGCCCTAACCCCCAGGGTGATGGTGTTCAGAGATGGAGCCTTTGGGGGAGATCATTGGGTTTAGATGAGGTCGTGAGGGTGGCCCTCATGATGGGATTAGTGAGTTTATCAGCAGAGGCTCCAGACACTGGCTTTCTGCCTCCTCCCTGTGCCCCTCCACCGACCCCCTAGGCCGTGTGCAGGGAGACGGCGGCCCTCAGCAAGCCAGGAAGCAAATCCTTTCCAGAACCCAACCCTGCCAGCACCTTGACCTCTGAGGTCCTAGCTTCCAGATGTGTGAGTAAATAAGTGTCTCTAAGTCACCCCGTCTGTGATACCTTCTTACGGCAGCACAAGCGGACTAATGCAATCCCCTAGCTGCCAAGTCCCGCGGGGCTCTCCTTGCTTGGACTCTGCAGTCAGAGAGAGGGCAAGCACTCTACTCCTGAACCATCACTTGGCACTGTGGAACACCCTCCGCCCACATCTGGAGCGGCTTCTGAGTTTCCTTTTTTGACTCTAGTATTTACCTTTTAAGAGTTGGTGGAAACCCAGTGTGTGTAAGGGAGGAGGGTGGAAATAAGGGGGAGGGCCCCTCCTTGATCTTATCCCTTCTTGCTTTGATGCCTTTTTTCTGAGAATTTCACTTATTTCCAGCAGTTTCAGTCTTTTTCCTGACCTCCAGACTAAATCTCCACTTACAGTCACATAAACCAACAAGACTCAAATAAACCACTGCCTTCCCACCCATAAACTGAGTCCTTTGCCCATATTTTCGCCTATTTGTGTCCAAAAAAAATCTGTCTCCCAATCTATAAACCGGGAGTCATGGTTCATTTACTCACCAGTCAGTTGTTTGTTGAGCACTGACCATGCGGCAGGTATTGGTATGAATGCCGGGGACACAGCCATGTACCAGACAGATTCCCAGTCCTCATGGGGCTGCCATTCTTGAGAAGAGCTTTTGCCCCTTCACCCATGTCCAGTTGTTCTCCATGTCCTTGATGCTTAAAACCTCTCCAATCTGTTCCCTTTGCTCCCCCTTCACTGCTTTTCTTAAGCTCTCACCACCTCTTACTTGGACAGCTTCACTGCCTCCTAACTGGCCTGCCTCTTAACAGACAGCTCCCACTCTCCACCACAGGTAACTAGAGAAAAATCAAATTTGCTCCACATCTAAAGATGTTTCCTAACTCCCTTTCCACCAAAGAACATGTTTGTTTGGCTTAAGGCACCCCATTAAAAAAAATCTGGCCTCTTTCTACTTCTCTGGCTTTTTTCTTATGAAGAATATACACACAGAAGAGTACCCACAATATAAATAAACAGAGTGAACTTTTTACCATTCCTTAAACATGTCAGGTTCTTTCCTGATGCTTTGTGATCTTTACACTCACTCTTGCGTTTACCTGCACTGTCCTTCCCCTGCCTCTTTTTAGCCTGAAGTTCGAGGAGCCAGTTCAGGAGCTCTTTGTGAAACTTAATTTTTCAGAGGGGCTAGTTGCTCCCCATTCCCTCCCTCTTCTCTGCCAAGCTCCCACAGAATTCTGCCTGCTCTGCTGTTGAGATCCCTGTGGCATCCTACAGTTATTACCTGCCTGTCTGCTCTAAGGACAGATCTCTATCTATTTATTTATAAATCTCTAGTACCTGTTGGACTGACCAGTTCACACAAGACACTTGACACATTATTTATAAATAAAGATGCGTTCAGTTATCTCAAAGGACTTTCTAGTGTGATAGGGAAGCAAAACTTGGGCTCATACACCAGGAAGTCCATGACTACTGCTGTACATAGTGTCGTATTTGTTCCTAAGAATCTTAAAGTGTTTATTGCTACTGTGGGCAGGAACTTGCATTCATTTTATATTTCAATTAGTACTATAGTACTGTGCATCAGTTTCCCACGGTTACTGCAACAAATTTCTAAAATCATGATGGTTTAAAACAACAGAAATTACTCCTCTTACAGGTCCAGAGTCCAGAAGTGCAAAGCAGCACCACAGGGCCTAAATCAGGTCATTGGCAGGCTGCACTCCCCCCAGGGGCTCTAGGGCAGAACCTGTCCCTTGCCTCTTCTAGCTTCTGGTGGCTGCCATTGTTCCTTGGTTTATGGTCACATCACTCTAGTCTTCAAGGTCAACAATCAAATCCCTTCCTGCACTGTCTTCACATTGCCTGCTTGTGCGCATGCACGTGCTTGTGTGTGCATGTGTGTGTGTGTGTGAAATCTCCCACTTATGATACGTGCAATTGCATGTAAGGTCTACCAGTATAATTCAGGATGTTCTGCTTATCTCAAGATCCTTAACTTAATCACATCTGTAAAGATCCTTTTTCCAAATAAGATGTACATTAGGTTTCAAGGATTTGGACCTGATGTCACTGGAAGTCATTATTCAGTCTACTACAGACTGCTGTAGTGTGTTAACCTTGGATTCAGCAACATTTAAAGAGTTTGTTTGAATAGTCAGCTTTTTTTTCATGTATAGTTATATTATAAACAAATAATAATTAAAAGAATTATTCTTCTTCCTTTTCATTTTTTCTCCCCCTTCCTGTGCACCTTCTTCCTGGTATTCATCCTTTTCCTTCTACGTCCTTTTAAAATTTTGGTCTTATTTACTTACTTTCAAATATTTGAATCATTTTCTTCTTTGTGTTTGTAACAGCTTTATAGAGACATAATTCACAGACCATGCAGTTTACGCATTTACACTGTGAAGTTCAATGGCATTTAGCACATTTACAGAGTTATGTAACTACCACCACAATCAATTTCAGAACATCCATCACCCATGAAAAAACTGCATACCCTTAGCCATCAGCCCTCAATCCTTCCTTTCCCCGATTCCTAAGCAATCACTAATCTGCTTTCTGTCCCTGTAAATTTGCCTAGTTTGGGTTTCATAGAGACTGAATCATACCATACATGATCTTTTGTGACTGACTGCTGTTTATTTATTTTTTTAAGTTTCATCTGTGTTGGAGCACATCGCAATGTTTCATTTCTTTTTTTATATAATGGTAAAATGTACATAACATAATGTTTATCATTTTAACTGTTTGTAAATGCATAATTCAGTGGCATTAACTATGTTCACAGTGTGGTGTAATCATCACCACCATTGATACCCAAAATTTTTTCAACATTCCCCAGTAAAAACTCTGTATGCATTAGATGGTAACTCCTTCCCGTCTCCCTCAAGCCCCTGGTAACCTCTATTTTACTTTCTGTCTCTATGGATTTGCCTATGCTAGGTATTTCATGTAAGTGGAATTGTACAATACTTGCCCTTCTATATCTGACTGACTTCACTAAGCATAATGTTTTCAAGATCTGTCCATGTTATAGCACAGAGCAAAATTTCATTCCTCTTTATGGCTGAATAATATTCCATTGTGTGTGTGTACCACATTTTATGTATCCATTTATCAGTTGATGGACATTTAGGTTGTTTCTACCTTTTGGCTATTATGAATAATGCTGCTGTGAACATTCATGAATTTGTATTGCTGCGTGGATGGACGCGTGTTTTTATTTCTCTTGGGTAAAAATGTAAAGTAGGATTTCTGAGTCATACAGTAACTGAGGAACTGCCAAATTTTTCTCCAGAGGGGCTGCACCATTTTACATTCTCACCATTAGTGTAGGAGGGTTCCAGTTTCTCTACATTATCACCAGTAATTGTATTTGTCTAACTTTTTAATTTTAGTTATCCTGGTAGGTTTGAAGTAAAAAATCATTGCTGTTTTAATTTTCTTCTCCCTGATGCCTAACGATATTGTGTATCTGTTAATGTACTTGGTGTCCACGTGTGTATCTTCTCTAGAGAAATGTCTATTCAGATCCTTTGCCCATTTTTTAAATTGGGGTTTTATTATTGAGTTATAATAATTCTTTATTTTTTCAATACAAGTCTCCTATCAGATATATGATTCGCAAACATGTTCTCTTATTCTGTGGACTGAATTTGCATTCTTGATGGTGTTCTTTGAAGTAGAGAGGTTTTAAATTTTGATGATGTCCATTTTTACATAGTTTTTCTTTCATTGCTTGTGATTTTGGTGTCACATCTAAGAAACCATTGCCTTATCCAAGGTTAAGCCTCTGTTTTCTTTTTAGAGTTTTATCATTTTAGTTCTTACATTTAAGTCTTTGATCCATTTGAGTTTTTTTTTTAAATATGAAATGAAGTAGGGGTCCAGTTTTATTTTTTGCTTGTGGCTATTGAGTTGTCCCAGCACCATTTGTTGAAAAGACTATTTTTTTCTCCAGTGGATCATCTTCATACGTACTGAAAATCAACAGACCGTAAAAGTGAGGGTTTATTCAGGAACTTTTCTTTATTTAATATAGAAGTGATGTGAGTATCTTGACTTGATCCTGATTTTATTGGAAAACTTTTAGGCCTTCCCCTTTTTGTGTTGCTGGTATTAGTTTCTGATAGATAACTTTTATTAATAAAAGGATTTTATTATTTGTGTTTCTACTTTCTTAAGAGTTTTTTAAAATTTGTGAATTAAATTCAAATGCTTTCTCTGCATCAATGTTAATTATATTTTGTTTTTATTCTTTAATCTGTTAGTGTGTTAAGTCACACAACGGGTATTTCTAATGCTGAATTCTTGCATTCCTGAGATCAACCCTTCTTGGACTTGCTGTATTTTGTTTAGGACTTCTGTAACTATGTATATAAATGAGATTGGCCCATAGCTTCTTTTTCTTAAATATCGTTTTGATCTGTCTTTGGTGGCAAAACCCAAAAGATTTATTCTTGGTTTTTGTATCTGACATCTCTTGGGCATGATTTTAAAACCCTTCCTACCAAGTCTGTAATTCCCATCACTACTGGGTGACTAGTTCCATGCTGGCTCTGCCTCTGGCTTGGGTAGGTACCATGCACTGTACCTAGTCTAGGTCTGTGCCGTGCTCCTCTCACATCCTTCCTAGGGCTTTCCCAATGCACAGGCCTGAGATGCCCGCGAAACCTGTGCTGCACTCACACAGGTGCACCTGGAAGTGCTGGTGAGAAGGGACTTAACACCTGTGGGGCTCCCCTTGACCAGTGGTGGACCTTGACCCAGGCACTCAGGAGAGCCTCTGCACCCTTATTTCTTTCCCAGGCTGAGCGTCCCGAGATGAAGTCAACAAGGCCTTGCAGGAGGTCCTGGTCTCCCTTTGGGGAGCTCTCCCTCACTCTTTCGACCTTCTGCCCCTCACCTCTGCTTCCCGGATCACATTCTAAATAAACAGCTTACATGCAAGCTGTGTCTCAGGGAACCCAGGCTGAGACAGCTTGCCTCAGAAAATAAGTTGATAACTTTCTTTCTTCAAAAACAATTCTGTGGTAGTTGCATTGAATGGGAAAATTTGTTGATTGTTTGTCAAACCCTGCCCACGAGACCACACTGTGCTATTTGAGAGAGGTGGGGAAACTTCCCTTTTGCAATTTATTCAAGTTTTTAAATAGTGGTTGGTTGATTTAAATCTTCTATGTCTCTTTGAATTAATTTCTATAATTTGTATTTTTCAAATTTATAATATTATTCTCTTATAGTTTAAGATTTTTCTGCTGCATCTGCCATTACGTCTTCCTCTTCATTCCTAAAGCTCTGCTTAATTCATGTCTTCTCTCCTTTTTTCTTGCTCAGTATAGCTATGGGTTAATTTTTTGTCAAAGAACTGGCCTTCAGTTTTATAGTTCATCATTATTTTCTATTTTTGTTTTCCTTTTTACTGCTTTCTCTGTGTTTGCATTGAGTCAAATTCTTCCTTAACTCACTTATTTTTCTTAAAAAGTTCTAATATATAAGACTTCTCAAACACCAAGAAAAGCAAAAGCAAATAAATGTAACAAACACCCATGTAACTATCAACAGATTAAAAAAAATCAAATTACTTATTTTCAATCTTTCTTATTTACTAAACATTTCTTACTAATAAATGCATTTAAGACTACAAATTGTCATATCAGTACAGCAGTCATTGCATCTTATATTTTTGATTGGTAGAGCTTTGGTTAGTTCCCAACACTTTGAATTTTCATTGTAATTTCTTCTTGAACTCATACATTATTAGAATGGTGTTTTTAAAAATTCCAAATGTATTTCCCCCATCTCCTTATATTGATTGCTAATTTTATTGCTCTGTGGACAAAGAATATTAAATCTATTCTTTCAGATTTGGTGATACTTCTTTTTTTGATTTTGAAAGATGCTCATGACATATTGTTGAGAGAAAATGTCACTATGCTCAAAATTATTGCATGGGGGAGAAAAAGCAAGCTCATGCTTGAAGGGAGAAAAAATGAAGGGATACAAGCCAAATACTCATCTACTAAATAATAGTTACCACCAAAGTGGAAGGAGGTTATAGAAGGGTTTTTTTTTTTCATTTTCTTCTTGAATTTTCAGTAATTTTTTCAATGACTACTTTCTTTAAAATTAAAAATCTATAAGCTGATTTTTAAAAATATTTCCATGTAAAAATAATTGCCAAAGGTGTGAAAATGTATACTATGGAAAGTTCTTGCTCAGCTTGCAAAGCATGCATTTATTAATTAAAAAATAGTATTCTATATAAACAAATATGTATTATACATGTATATGTAGATACAGGTATACATAGTATTTCTGCATCTTACTTTTATCCATTATGCAATAAAATTACATTATGGTAGCTTTTGGTTTGCTATAGCATACCAACCACATGACTTAACACACTATCCTCCTCAAATCTCAAAGAGATGACATCATAATCATAAATGCTGAAAAAGGTAACAAAAAATAAAACATAAGAAGAGAGAAGTTCTGCTAAGGCTCAGGAAGTGATGGTACTGTAACCAGGATGGTGGGAGTGAGGTGGGTTGGGGCATAAGAGCAGACGGGCTCCACTTCGTTCGTTCCCCCATCATGAGTTAATTCTTCCAACAAACAATCAGGGAAGCTCCAAACTTGGGGACACCAGACATGGAAAATTTCTCCAAGATGTATTGGTAAGTGAAACAAAATGTAGAACAATTCGCATGAATGTATATACCAACAAACGAAATAAACTTTATGTACATAAATATGAATGCAAAAGCATGGAACAACCATGGGAAGATACACAGTGTCGCTGTGGTCACGTGGTTTCCCAGGATTTAGTGCTGCGGCTCTTCAAGTGTTCTCCCTGGTGACCGTATTCATTTCTGTGGCCTTAACCGCCAGCTTCATGCTGAGGACTCCCAAATTTATGTCTTCTTTCAGTGGAATTCTAACACTGGCTCAGACTAAGCCCCATGGTACTGCATTCTGTGGCCGCAGGGATTGGCTTAGGGAGGAACATATGACCTAGTTAGGGCCCACGAGACTTGAAGGCAGACACTTTTCCCAGCCAGCTTTAAACCTGAGAGCAAGAGAGGTCGTGTAGCATTCTTGTTATTGGCTGTACCGGCTCACACTGCCACCAGTCTGTTACTAATTCGAGGTATTATCAATTATTTATTTTATATTTGCCAATGTACTGGGAGTGAATATAGCCAGTTTACATTCTGTTGTGTGAGGTTAAGCATCATTTCATATTACATAGTCAGTTGTATTTCTTTTGTAAGTTGCTAATTCATTCTCTTTTGTCATTTATAAATTGCATTAAGTCCATTTAATGTCATAATAATTGATAAGTAAGATATTTAAGATATTATGAATATTTTGCCTTTGTTATATGTGTTGTAAATGTACTTAGCACACTGTTTTAAATAATTATCTTCAAAGTATTTTAATACTGTTATAGATGAGGAATGTGTCCTAGGACTGTCCTAATACATTGTACCTACGAATCCACATGTGAATTAAAGAGAGTGACAGCTGCTTTCAAAGTGTGTGTTCTTCTGGCAGCTCTCCCAACATTGGCTTGGTGTGAATCGATGAGAGGAAAATTCTCCACAAGCTATGAAAACTGTGAAAGCATAGACTATATTCTTATGAAATTTTTCAATAGAAAGAGTAAAACATGTGAATAATCATTTTTCCTTTGTCACTGTAATTACAAATTGCATCAAGCATTGACTTAATTTATAATTTACCTTACTGATTAAGAGTAGTGAGTTTTTGTCTTTAAAACAGTCCATTTAATGGTGAGTTCTTGCAGCCTCTTTGAGTTCCATGGACCAGTGATTAGGAAATGCTGACCAATAAATAATATTATAAGAATAAATAGAAGGATAGGTAGCCTTTATAAACATCAACAGTGTGTCAGGCACTGTTTAAAGTATGCTACATACCTTACCCCTTTATTTTTTAAAGCAACCCCATGAGGCAGTGGCTGAGACTACCCCGATTTTCCAGCTGAAGAAGCAGGCCTGGTGAGGTTCCTTCACATGTCCAAGCTCACAGGGTGACTAGGCGAAAAGCTAATCTTTGAACCCTGCCTGTCTGTCTTCACTGGCTGCACTTCGCACCACTGTGCACATGGCCCTCTTAGTACTTGGTTTTGGTTTGGTTAACCTTGATTTTATCATTTCAACCTATATGGCATAGATCTGTGTTTTTTACATAGCATGAAAATGGGAATTCAGTGTGGTGAGAGCTCTGTGTTTAATACTGAGCTCTCCAAATAGGATTGAATGATACTTCTAAGAGATTTAGAATTATTTAAAACATTCTGTGGTGTCTCATGCAGCCTTAAAGGAAAAGAGAAGTCAAATTTTGGAGTAATTGTAATTTTGGTGAATCCTAAGAATATGCATAAATACAAACACATATATATATATGTGTGTGTGTGTATATATATATATATATATATAATTTTTTTCTCACTGAGTTTGTCTTTATCAAGCAGCGGCTGGTTATTTCTGATTATCAGAAAAGTAGACACCTACTGCCTTGGCACGGTTATGAGGGCTCCCAAATGTCACCTTGAGGAGATGTTTGCCATTGCCAGGAGCCAGGCTGAGCTAGCAGGCTGGCCTGGACAGTGCAGGCTGTCAGGGACCTGCGGCAGTTGCCGAAGGGAAGAGCTGGGAGAATCCAGGGGAAGGGTCCTCCGTCTCTCGGATGGCCAGCTGGGGAAAGTGGTGCTTGGCCAGCAGGCATATGACCCAGACATGGGGTGGGCATTGATGGCTCAGGGGTTAAGCTAAGATGGTCCCAAGGCTTCCAAACACGTGTCTGTGGAGCATGGTGGCAGATGTCATTAATATCATCTTCTTCCTCATTTTACAGATGTGGCAGGTGAGGCAAAGGGAGCTCATGAAGATTGCCCAAGGCCACACAGCATGTAAAAGGGGCTGGTGGAAAAGGGGATGCGGCAGGTCCAGCTGAGAGAGTTTTGCTCCAGACCCTGGACGTTAAGCTATTACGCTGCACTGTCTCCTTGGTGTATTATCAGGGGACTCCTCTCTCTGAATGTAAGAGGAATGCTGACTTTGCTACCCCGCTTAGAACAAAATGTGTTAGTCTCAAAACAATCACTTCCTTCATCCCTACAGCTCTCTCCCAGAATTGTAATTGTGCACAGTCCTGTCCAAGGTTGTCATTTGTCTGAAGGTCTTCACCTCTGGGTTTTTCTGGGCTGGGGAAGGGTTCAGTTCTCAGCTTTTAAGTCACAAAAGAAAGGTTTTATTTACCCTGTGAAAATTAATACATTTTTTTATGGCTGCTTCTCTTGTTCTATTGGGCACATTTTGCCCATCAAGTTGCCACTGAAGGACCAAGACAACCTGTGTATGTTGAGTGATGTCAGGCCACAGGTCAGGCATGGTGACACTGGGTCCTGGCTCTCCCTCCCAGGAAATCACTCCTCATAGGGCAATGTCCACGGAGGCCAAGGATCAAAGCTCTGGAGCACAGAAACCCTCTGAATGAGAGCTACTGGTCTTAAAACCCAGTTTCCAGACTTCAAATCAGGCAGAATAAGCAAGTCAGCAAGTTGTCTTCCTAGAAACTACTGGCAAAACTAGATAACATTGTCTACAGCATCCATTTCAGGGCTCTGGAAATTGACCAAAGGCAAACAACAAACTGAGAAGCCTTTTTCCCCCACAAAGAGCTGCTGTACTTTGGTAAGAAGGGTGAGAGTTTATGGCATGTTACTGGGGACTGCTCCCAACCCCATCCCAGCTCAGTGTGGAGATCCTACCAGGACGGCGCAGGCTGAAAACCCCGCACCCTCACTGCTGGAGAAAGTGCAAATGAGTGTCAGCAGGAGGTGGAAAATCCATCCCTCAGTGAGTTGCAGTTAAAGGAGTGGTCTTGGTGGCCAATGAATGGGGAAGGCCAGCCCTTTATTCACCGGAGGTTGCAGCCTATGCCAGGGAAAGCAACACTATGGTTACCAAGGCAGAAATTTGACAGGGAGATCCTAGAAATGAGGTGAGCACAGGGGCACCTGTAAATTCTCCACACCCTCCTGGCTGTCTTCTGAGCACATGCAGGTGGGATCTCAGCTCTCCACTCCTTCCTGGCTACCTGATGTGGGGAACTTGCGAGATGTGGATAGGCATGTGGAAATCTTCCTAGGCTGAAGGAAATGTCCTAAAACTGGATTGTGGTGGTGTTTGCACAACTCTAAATCTACCAAAAATCACTGATTTTTTTTTACTCAAAACAGGTGGATTTTAGGGTATGTAAGTTATACATCAATAAAGCTGTTAAAAATCCACATTCTAATAACAGCTTGAAGAAATGTTGTTTTGAGCATTTTCCTTTGGTATATTATGGTGCTCCAAAACCAGTTTTGTCCAAACAATAATTAGCTATTGTTGGTAAGAGATACTGGTCACCAACCATGATTTTGTCAGTCCTTTATGTCTTCATTAGAGCTTACAAGGCTTTAAATTTCTAAAACTGCCGAAGAGCAGAACTCATTGGTAAACTATATATTTAAAGAAAAAAATGTGTGCTCTGGGCCATGATGTGCCAACATTTATTGAGCAGTTTGTCACAGAGGCTAGAGGGCACACTATTTATATTTGACTGGCCTCAAGGGACTTACACCATAAACAGCTGTAATATTTATTAAGTGAAAACAGCATGTATTCTTTTGTCTTTAGAATTTCACTTCTAGGATGTTTGTAATATAGTAGAAATGGCTATCAATAAGGAATTAATTAAATAAAGTGCTATATATAAAATAGACCACTATGCAGCCATCAAGAAGGTGTATCTGAACATACTGATACAGCATGATCTGCAAGATAGATCAAGTAAAAAAAAAAAAAGCTGTTCACAACTTGTTTGTGTTGTTTTAAAAGGGATGGGCTGCCTGAAGAGATAGAGAATTGTAGATACTATCATGAAGCCAAGTACACAATTTTTAACTGAGGTCTGCAGTTAATTTTTAACTGATGTCTGGGATTTCTATGTTTGCAAGTAGGAAAATAGTGAGCCATTGACAAGGATATGGGATGAGCTTACGGTGTAGAAGTGAGTGTTTTGATGGTCTTCATTAAAAGGGACTCTTCCTAGCCTTTGTTGTTATATTCTGGAGCTCTTCTCGTTTCTGACGTGGCCTATCTAAATCTCTAGAGTTAGAAGGAAAAGTTAGAAATCATGTAGTTCAGCATTTACCAATAGCAGGTCACAGCCTCCCAGGGAGTCCTGAAATCAATCTTGTGGATCAAAACCAGCATTATTTCATTCATTAACATTTTTCAATTAAATAATATGGAATAAAATAAAGTATCAGAGTCCATTGAACATGGAAAGGCTGTGCTTCATATCAGAAAACTTTGTTTTACAGTATGATTTGTGTGTATGTATGTGCATCTGTATGCAGTGTGAGTTTAGGTGTGTGCCTGCACCTGGGTGGTCTGCATGTATGTGTGTGTGCTTTTTGTGTGTGCATTTTTGTATGTGCTATGTGTTTATGTACACTTTGTGAGTGTGCATATGTGTGTGTGTGAGTATCCTGTGGTTTAAATACTTTTCTTACTGTTGGTCTTGGACTAAAAAGTTTTAAATCCATTGTCCTGGTTCAAAATACCCGATTTTATGAATAAGGAAATGGATGCTCAGGCAGGCCAAGTCCCTTGCCCACAGTGAGAAAGAAGTGAGTAACAGGGCTAGAATTCCTACTCATGTGATCAGACTTGGAGGTTTCCTCCTCATTTCATCATGTTTCATGGATGACTCCACGGCCAGAGCCACTGAATGACTTTGAGGAGCAAAGGGTAGGTAGTTGGATTTTCTTTTAGGATGGAGGAAGGCACCACGTGGAGGCTGGCTGGCACTCAGACTCCAACAAGGCATTGGCCCTGGGCTGCTGTGGACACTGTTCAGCACGCAGCAGCGACGGGGCCTGGTGATGAGCAAATCTGAAGCGATATAGAAGGAGTCAAGAAGCAGCTCCAAGTTTCAGACTCAGGCACTTGCATAAACGGCAGGGCATTTGCAGAGAAAGAGAAAACAGGAGAAGGAGCAATTCCAGGGCCTAATGGGAATAGATTCGAGATGTCTTTGGGACTTTCAAATTAGAGACTTCCAGAAGGGAGTAAGAAATCCAGCTTAGAATGTAGGAGAGAGCTGGGGGATGGAGCAGCTTCTCTGAAGTCACCGGTGGAGGTTGAACTGTGACGTGATCTCTCCTTTTGGGTCCTTTTGGTCGCCGCCCCTGAGTGTGGCTCCCAGGGTTTCTTATTGGAAAGCCATGAACAGAAACTGCTCACAGTACCTCAACCAAATGCCACAGATATGTAAAATGAAACCATTGGGGACAGACTCAGAAAGCAAACCAACAAATTCTCCTCTCAGAGGCTCTTTGTTGACTTGTTTGGTTTCCATTTGTGCCAGTATGATTGAACAACTCTTTCTTTCTTTTACTTGGAACCTCTTTATTTGGCCTCCGGGACTTCCCTCTGGGAGGGACAGCAGCCCTTCCAAGGACTTGCCCCAGAGAACTCAGAACAGAAGCAACTGCATTTCCTCTTGAACCTAAGGAATCTTCCTGACCAATAACCCTGCAAACACTTTATGGGAAATTTGGCCTCTGGGCCTCATTACAGATATTAAATTTATAGTGAAACCATGAAATACTCCCATTTATTGAGAATTTCATTCATACTCCAAGCTGAAAACAAGAAACCACATTTTGGGTTGTAGCGGTGGCCACTCTGGATGACCCAGCTGGCCAGTTCTTTCTGGTATGGTGTGTTGTACATTTCCTGTGAATTCCAAGGGGATTCATGGACATAGAAGGAGGAACATCTCCTTATTTCACTTTTTTATATAGATGCTAAGGCTTTGTGGAGAGGTTACATGGGTATAGGCAGGGACGTTTCTCAGTGGCAGCTATCAAACTACATCAAAGGACACTGGAGGCAGAATTTGCCTGTATTGAAGGTATGCACAGATATTCGAACACAAGATCTGTCACTGACAAGGTTCATGACCTTGATAAGTTACTTCACCTTTCCAGGCTCTATTTCTCTTCTTAAAGAAAAGGGGTCCATATGGCATTGTTCTGGGTTCCCATAACTACAGGAAAACTTTCACAATGTCCAGAGCCTCTGATGTTCCCCAAATGAAGGAGCAGATGTCCTCTAATCCCTTGCTCAGTTGGCCACTGAGGCCTGGTCTGCAGCTTCTGCTGCTCAGGCCCCTGAATGTGTAGGAACAACCACTGAGAGGTGCTAAACTGTTCTTCCACAGACCCTTAAAAAGAAAATGGAAATAAGATTGACAAAAAATAAACAGCTTCTAAAGAAGAAAGAAAAGAGAAGGAGAAATAGTATCAGGTGGTCACTAAGTTCCCTTTTGGATCTAAAAATGATTTTATGAATGACCCTACAGTAATTCTCATTTAAATGACAGTTATATCAGACACTTTGAAAAGATAGATACAATTTCTTTGACTTGCAACTTCATTCAGTTGACAAATATTTGTGGACAGCCTACTATGTTCCTGCCCTCTGGTGCTGGGGAAACTTAGGACAAAGGCCACAGTACGTGTCCTTGCAGGCTGCAGGGGAGACAAGACAGCAATGTTCTAGGGTCAACAACAGCCTGAGCCCATTTCTGACTGTCATGTCCTTAGTTTGCTCACTGTAAAATAGAGTCAAATTCTTATGATTCATTGTCTATCTACTCCACTAGCATGGAGGGCAGGAATTTTATCTCTCATTGATTGTTGTGTCTGCAATAACTGGAAGAATGCCCAATGCATTGTTGGTGACTGGTGTACAAAATATAATGATGGGCACACATTTAAAGGCTACATTTAAAGGTGGTGGACGAATGAGCTAATACACTGGTCTTCAGACTGCACTATGCTTATCCTAAAAGAACTTGGAAAGACTTTCCAGGTCAGAGATGGGCATGGTGATCTTTAGAGGAATACATTTCCAGATCCTCAGCTTCCCTTCCAAACATTTCTCAAAAGTTGATCTGCTTGCGAACTCACCAAAAGTTGTCCTGCTACCTTTTTTCCTACCTTTCTATTTACAATCATTCTTCTCTTACTTAACAAATGAATGGTTTTTGTCTCCAGTCTTACTGACATGCATTTCCACAGTCATGCATTAAGGGGATTAAAAGGTACAGACTCCCAGTTATAAAATAAAGAAATCATGAGGATGAAAAACATAGCATGGAGAATAATATTGTAGCCAATAATATTGTAATAACTTTGTATGGTGGCAGATGATAACTATACTTATTGTGGTGAGCATTTTGTAATGTATGTAATTATTGAATCACTATGTTGTATACCTGAAACTGTATATACAATATAATATTATCTGTCAACTATACATCAGTAAAACTTTTTTAAAAATTAAAAAATAAAAATGATCTGTGAAAAAAATTCAAAAGTGAGCCAAAGACTTTGTAAAAAAAAAGCACCTAAGAAGAAACACTTGGAGGAGAGGGACAGGTTGAGAGAGCATATAGCTCTAGTGACTGGCTAATACATTTTTACAAGTCAACTGGTTTCCAATTCTTTGCTGTCAACACAATTTAACTAGAGTCTTGTCATTGATGTATCACTAAAAATAATTTTTGATGATAGACCACAGAGTGATTTTTGGCATATAATTCAAAGAGAACTCAAATAATTCATTGACATTGCTGTAACAAGACTCTTTCCATCCCCACCTACTTATTTATGAACAAGTTTTCTCAACATTTATATCTATAAATGCAAATAATGGGAATAGAAATGATGGAAAACTCTGTTTCATTGAATATTACTTGTCAAATAAATAATATTCATTGGCAGGTGCATGAATGGATTGGAAAATTAAACAACCTCCCCCCAAAAAAGTACATTTCCAATACAATTTATCTTTTTATTCTATAATTTTCATCAAAGTTTATAATATATTTATGTTGTTTTAATTAATTGATTAATAATAGTAATTGTAACAGTAGTAATATAGAAGAATTTTATTACTTAGAACCTTGTGGTTCGTCACAGGAATATCTTAAAAATTTCAATTGATACTTATGTACTTTTCTGTGTAAAGAAGTTTGGTAGGATGATCAATAAGATGTTTCTAAAAATGAAATAAAGTTACATTAGAACTAAGTGCTGAGGGGGAAGTAGAATAGGAATACAAATTCAAGAATAAATTATATAAAATTTCCAACAGTTAAAGAAGAGCTTGCTCATTCATTTTTTTCAAAGTGGATATGGTAGTCAATTTACTCTGGTATTTACAGTCAATGAGCTACATTTCAAAGATACATCCTATTTTATACATCAGATATGCTTTTAAATTGTCATATTTAGAAGTTTTAGAAATAGTATTCTTTCCAAATTTATTTCTCATGATAAAAAAATGTATGAGCAGTACACAGTTTTAACATTTGTAAGCAGCAAAGTTTGAAGACCACTGGGCTATCATACTCGTACGGCATTCTAATCCTGGCTGCATGGTTACTATCAAGCCTTGGGAAATGCCCTTCTTAATCCCTCTGTGTCCATTTCTCTTTCTGCTAAATAAAAAGCACACCTGCTTGCTTTTCCTTATTCTCAGGAAAATTCTGACATCACATGAGATAATGAAATGATATGAAAAGGCCTAGATTATTTCCTGAGGGCAAGTTGGACACCTCTGGGAAGTTTCAATAATTTTTTCAGGTTAACAGGATACTGGTTAGTTCCTCAGAAAGTATAAATGGAACGTATTCTTATTACTACCTCTACTTTACTGTGGCCTCCCGTTTCCCCTGTTTGATTCAGCCACGGAATTTCATGGAAGCACTCTAACACTGTACGGTTGGTTTCTGCACTTTGCATCATAGGGTAAGCAAGAAGGGACCTAACTCACATCACAGCTCATTCCAAGATTCTATTCTGGTGCTCAGTAAGAAAAGCCAGAGGCTACACAACAGGAAAGCCACCAAGCCTAAACTGCCTTCATAGGGGCTGAGGGAGCACACGTATCCTAGGCCAGAGTTCTGAGTATTGTTACTGTTAGCATCTCTTCAAGTGACTGAGGGTGGTCAGGCCACTCCATATGGGCCTTTTCAGCTTGGTAGATAATCTGACACATCTTGTATTTAATTCCTTCTCTCTTAACAATGTTTATACTTTTGTAAACTATGAATGGAAAGTTAGAAGTCATGCCTCTCATCCCAGCTCATAGACTGCATTGGTGTGTGATGTCTAGAAGGTCTAACATGCTTCAGAATTGGCCTTTGCCTCACATGCTTTATGAGAACTTGGAATCTAAATGATGACAACTGCAGTCTTGAAAAGATTTGGAGCTTTTAAGTTGTTACATACATCTAAGAATGTCTGAGGAAACTGCAGTGAGTAACCATATATGAAAAGAGAAGCTAGAAGGAGTATTTCTCTGAGATGGTATTGAACATTGATTCATTCATTCATTCACTCTTTCAATGTATATTTATTTAATTATGATTAAGTACCTTTTTCTGGGCTGGGCATGAAGAAAGGCAGATAATGCCCTTCCCTGTTCTCAGGGTGCTTACATTCTGGTTGCAGAAAGGCAAAAACAATGACAATACTACAAAATTACCCATGAGGACACTCAGGGGTGGGTGGGGCTGAAGAGAATAAATAGCAAATTCTATTAAAGGAAGAGAAAGACTTTCCAGAAGAAATGACATTTGAGCTCAAAGTAGGGGGAGGGCATTTTAGGAATAAAAAATGTCATGTACAAAGGCCTCGAGGCCGGGAAGAACTTTGGAACAACAAGGAGCTCAAATACCACCCACTTAAAATCTGAGCGTGGAGGTGGCTAGAGTTAGGTTACACAGGAAGGCAAGAGACAGATCATAACAGGCCTTGAACATCATGCAGAGAGTTTATATTTTATTGCACAGGCAACAGGCTTTTAGGATATTGAGCAGGGACATGTTAAGATCAGATGTTTATTAGAAACATTGTAAGATCACTTAGCTATGTGGAGGGTGGATTGAGGTGATAGGACAGGTCAACAAGATTAGAAATATGAAACCCCACTTAAATTAGTATAAGCACATGGGATATTATTGGCTGCTATAAAAAAATGTCTGGGGAATGATCTGGCCTTGGACTAAATCCAAGAACTCATAGAATGTCATCAGGGCTTTCTCCTCCCCACCATCTCTCAGCTTTGTTCTCCTTAGCTGCTGATGCAAACTCTCTCCACATAATATATGAAATGGCTGCCAAGTTCTTATTTTTTCAGTTTGTCAATTCCAGTATCCATATAGCTATCAATTTCAGGCTTATGATTATGATTGGCTCTGTGGGGGTCACATGCACATTAATGTACCAATTATTAATGGAGGATGGGGATGGGTATTCCATTCTGGGTGACTACCAGGTCACTCCCATGATAGAGGGGATGGGCTCCAAGTCTGACAGTCCCAGCTAAGCCACACAGAGGTGGGAACAAAACCCCCAAGGAAACCAGAAGAATGGGAACATGAACTTGGAATATAAAGACTGTAGCTACCACTGACCTGAAGAGCAAGATTTGATTAAAATTTGACAGTGGAAATATGGAAGAGGGGACAGACAGAGAGTTATGGGGGGAGGGGCATAATGACATCAGGACTTGGTTTTTATTCACTTGATCTTCTAAAACAAAATAGATTTCTGTCTTGGGCAGCTACCTGAATGCTGCTACTGGGAGAAGATTCTAGGTGTTGCTTGGTAGAGAGGGCTAAATAACTATATAAATATACACATAAAAACAGATTATAGGTAAATAAATAAATATATAGAGATATTTATTTGCATATGATATCTTACTTGGTTCCCCAAAGAACTTGAGGCAACTTGTAGAGATAATACAGTGAACTAAGTAAGAGTCATGCTATGCCAACCTCTTATCCAATTTGTCATAGGCGGGCTGCAAATGTAGTTCTTTGCTTCCTGGATGCCAAGGTAAAGAGAGCAACATTATCAATTTACAACTGATAATTTGTAAAAATTATCAAAAAATTTACAATAATCATTGAATCTTAACTATTATTGGTACTGACACCTGAACGGAGTATCTCCCCAGGCACCCATAAAGTTGTCATTGTGTAATGTAGGAATATTATAGTCAATAAATACAATAAGACATTTTTGTGGGGCTTTTTCTTAGAATGGCTATCAGTGGTGGCTAGTGTCATATACCTATATCATTAGTTAATAGAAGGAATATACTCTGTTACAAATCTAGAATATTTTGAAATATTAGATGAGTCTTGTGGAGGCCAGCTCAGCCCAGCAGTTGGGTGAGCAGTTCTCATGTTCTCTGCTCCTGCTCTTGGAGTCAGATCCAGGAAGTGAAAGCCTCTGTCCCCCTAAAGACTCAGCACCCCCCACTTGCTGTGTGGTGAGACTGCGTTGGGAACTCTGAAAAGGCCCATGTTCTGTTTTACTCCCACATTTCAGAATCCCTTTAGTCAGGGCATGAGCCCCCATATCTTACACCCAAATTATATTACCTGTCTGGCCTCTAAATGCATTTGTGTATGTGACCTCCAGAAGAGATGCATACAAGTGATGCTCCAACTGTTTCCCCCTCTACACACCTCCACCTACATATTGGTATAATTTGTGTCTTCTTTTCCCCTTCTCAGCTGCCTCTGATACTAGTTTTATAAATACCTCCTCATTCTTCTCTATCTTCTTTGGGCAAGTCTTCACGTTCACCCATGTCCTTTGTTTGGCTTCAAGACTGAGAGCTATTGTCTTCTAAAGACCCAGCACCCCTGCTTGCTATGTGGTGAGATTGGTCCATGTTTTTGGATGGTTTGCATGACTGGCCTGGAAACTGAAGCCAAAGGATTTCCCAATGAAAATGCTCTCATTCTGAGCCAAGAAGCCTGGGTATATGAGCTGGGAACGACCAGAAGTGCTTGTGGCAGAATCTGAAGTAGCCCTAAGATTTGGCCTTCATTTTCTGGTGTGATGTGAGGGCAGTGCTGCCTGTCCAGTTAACTGGACAATCCATGTGAGCACCTGAAATGAGAAGCATTTATATGTGCCCTTCCTGCTTCTTTTGAAGTTGAAATTCTGAGGATGAGTGGGTGTATTTGGCCCCAGCTAGTAAAGTAGGAGGCTTCTAAGACATGAAATCAAATGACTGTGATGTTGTAAAGGAGTGGTTAACGGCCTCAGATAAAAAGTAGTTCTAGGATGAGTTTTATAGTCCAAAATTCTTGACAATGGGTGTAATTTAGGAAGTGATACACATGTGTGTACTTTTAAAAAGAGGAAGTGGGCATTTAGACTTTTTGTTTTAGTAGATTGTTAGCATATTGGCACACCAGCTATGCAAATCAGGGGACTGGGCTGGTTATAAAAGAAACAAGAGAGAGAAAGTAAGACTTGAAATACAATTTAGATTCAAAATGGTGATTTTAACTAGGACTCTTTCTTATAAGATGGACAACAATTTCGAGTGTGACCTCAAAAGGCATAATTCAAAACTTTTGTTTTGTTTGTTATTGTAGAATTTGCCCATTCCATCCAAACCCCATTAATTTGTATTTCCTGGGTAAGTATCCCCAAGCTCAGCTTGGGAAGTAGAGGAAACTCAAAAGAGGTTTTTATTTGCTTACATATTGCCTACAAAATTCATAAAACCTTGGTTATTCAATCCATTCCAGGCTGCTTTTGGCAAATCTCTGGGTCTTGGCCCTCTGGGGGTGTGTGCCTGGCTCTGAGCTGCACCAGGTTCCACTGCAGTGGCTGAAGATTGTCCTCCAAGGAAAGCATGCTGGGAGGCATGCCAGGCAGTTCTCTAATGGTACCTTACATGGAGGCAACGCCCACCAGGTGACTGCCAGGCAGGTGGGTTCCAGGCACCAAAATGCCCTGGAGGAAGAGGCCGTGGCCAGGCCACAGGTGGAGTTGCCACGAGCAGCAGAGGCGGTCCTGGTCCCCTGGGGCCTCTTCTTAGCACGTCTATTTTCCCCAGCCCTCACGTTCTCCGCTCCTGCTCTTGGAGTCAGATCTAGGAAGTGAAAGCTGCTGTCCCCCTAAAGACCCAGCACCCCGACTTGCTGGGTGGTGAGACTGCATTGGGAACTCCGAAAAGGCCCATGTTCTGTTTTACTCCCACCACTTCACTCCCACTCCCGACTGCAGGGAGATGGACTTATTCCTACTGTACAAAAACATCCCCACACCTAATTATTCTCCCGAGGCATTTATTACTTCCTTAAAAAATTACTCAGCCCTGCAGAGCTGCCTGGGGCTTGCTTCTCAATCTGATTTGCATCTCAGAGCAATGACACATCTTAAAATCCTCCTTAAGCAGCAGGGACAGAGTCCTTCACAGCACTGGAAAGAGGAAATAGATGCTTTATGATAAATTAGTGAAGTTCTTTCTCCCAAATGCCTGTACCAGTTAATAATATTTTCACCTTGAACCCTCCTAAATTGCCCCTAAGTGAAGTGTGGTCTCCCAGCTGTCTTTCACATGCCATTTCTAACACATGGGGGTCCCCTACAACCTGAAAAGCCTCCTTGAGGGGTGAGATGACACACCATTACAGACTGTGATTTCGACAGAGCACTAACACACATCTGGAAGGAAGTAACTTTATGAGGCAGAAAATTAAAGAACTCACTTCCAGTCTGTCTGTGCTTGACCAGAGTCAGGATACATGCCACTATTTTCTGCAAAGCCAAAAAGCAAATAAGGTATTGATTGAATATAAAAGAAAAGACACTCTGGTAGTAAATAATCACCAAGAAAGTTTGAATGCCCAGTCTGGTGGGTGAAAATAAAATCACTTTTCCCATATGTACCAGTTTTATACCTGTGCTCTTGTGTAGTGGTGGAGGGAAGTAGATTAGTAGTTTTTAAAACAAGGGCCATGTTACAACCAGAGAGACATTGTTTTAGAACGGGGCAATGTATGAAGAGAAGTATGCTACAGGAAAGAACTTCTCACGACCATTATTAAGTTCTGGTGAATTGAAATGAAAGACTTTGCACTCCCACTTAGACATTAGGAGGACACTTTAATTTTGCATAGCTAGATCATTAATTTGTTAATTATTTAATATAATATTAACTTATACCAACAACTGACTATAAGCCTTAATTAAAATTTCCTGAAAAACTCATTACCCACCAACCTGTCTCAGAATGAATGTGTCATATCTTATTTAGAAAAAATAAATGAATGTCAGTGCAAAAGGTAATTGCATTTTCTAAGCATCAGAATTCAGATGGGGTAGTAATAATCAAAGTGTGGTCTTGAAGACTGTAGAAACCCAAGGCTTTTTCAGATAGTAAAGAAATCTCCCAGAGTCAGCTGAGAAATACTTGTGTTTCTGGCATCACAATTAAGTCCATATTCTTGTTTCTGGCATGAATTGATTGTTCATGACAAATCTCATTTTGACATTCTCTGGTTTTTGCCCCAGTGGCTAAAGGAAAAAGAATGGGGGGACAGGATTTAAACTAAACATGAACTGGAAAGGGGTGTCACCAACCTAGAGAAGATCTTCTAGAGGAAAGAGGTGGGGCCCCTAGAAGTAGTGTGGCCTGATGGTTAAGAACACAGGGCCTGTCTTCAGAGACCTGGATTTGCATTGCAGCTCCTTGAAGGACTACGGCTCTCCTTGTTTCCTTGTTAAGGACTTGGCATTGGTCACGGTAATGCTAGCTGTAGTAACAGAATCAATGAAGTGTAATGACTGAAAAGTAACCAAGGTTTATTTCTCACTGCTGTAACCACCTGAGGCAACTTCTCCTGGACAGCAAGCAGCTCTCCTCAAACAGTGGACTCAGGACTCAGACACCTTTTATATTGTGGCTCTGCCATCCTCTAGGTCTTTGTGATTGCAGCTCATGTAACAAGAAAGACAAAGCATGAAAGCAAACCCCTCCTTCAAAGCTTCAGTTGGAATTAAGACATCACAGCCACTCACATTCCATTGGTGAAAATCAATCATGGACCACATCTAGGTGCAAGGGGGTGGTGGGTGGGAAATGTAGTCCCTGTCTGTTTAGCTGCCTGTCAGGGACACATTTCTAACTATGAACATGGTGGGGAGGCATGTATTTTAGCGGATGCATGTATTTACCAGCTATGTCTGCCACAGGGCTATTTATCAGTTGGCAGAGATGACATAGCCTGTGGAAGGAAAGTCTCTGGACCGTAGATAAGACTTAAGGACAGGTCAACCAGTCATGGGGGATCAAGCCTGAGAGAGGGAGATCAGACCCGAGTGAGAGGCAGGCTGAGGGGCTCATCCCTCAGCTCAGAGGAGAGGTGTCAGATGCCAGGGAGAGTAAAGAGTGTCACCAGGTAATGGAAGTGTCAAAAGGCAGGTCCAATGACTGGAGTTTCTCTTTAGAAGACTCTGCTTGGTTCTTTGCTGAGGGTTATAGGTACAAAGGTGGCTGATGACATCCGTGGAGGCTGTGTGTGTGTGTGTGTGTGTGTGTGTGTGTGTGTGACAGAGAGAAACAGTAGTGACAAAGAAGTAACACCCATGTTATTTAATGTGTCGGTGCTTGTCAGACAAGGGGGTTGGTGCAATTTTGTTAAGGAATTGGACTTCTCTACAGTGGCTTCACTTGGCCTTCTCTACCTTACTTAGTTGTCTATACCTGGAAGTATCTAAACATACCATGTAACAGTTGAAGAAAAAATACACAGAATAAAGGCACAAGTATATGTAAGTACAAGCATGTTCATTGCATTACTGTTTTTCATGGCAGAAATCTGGAAAGATCCTCAATGCTCATCACTAAAGGGAATGGTTAAATCAAGTACACCCCAGCATACTGGGGATCACCATCCAGCTGTTGGGGAGAGTGACTTAGATCTATATGAGCTGACCTGGAAGGATGTCCATGGGTAATGCAGGCTGTAAAGCAAAACGTTTTGTGTGATTTCACCTTTGTATAAACAAACTGAAACACGAAACCTGTATGTACATATTTGTATAAGTATGGAGAAAGGTGAGTAAAAATACTTTCCAAGTTTTAACACTGATATTTGAAGGAGGGAAGGGGGGCTTGAAGATTGAACTTTTTCCTTAAGTATCTGTTTTGTAAATTAATGATTAATAAATGAGGAAAAAAACCCCCAAGAGGATGTGTTAAACCTCAGAAACTGGTAAAATACAGACTGCTTCCTCCATCCAAACCCTGATCACTTATTTCTCCTTTCAACAATTATTTACTGAGTAGCTACTGGGTGCCAGGTGCATTCATGAATATTACTTTATTCATTTTTTGAATAATCCCACAAGATTTTATTTACAGGTGGTAAAATAACATAGAGATTCAGTACTTGCTCAAGACCAAACCACGAGGAAGATGGTGGTCTGGGCCTGGTCTCTCTTGGCCCAGAGCTCTGCACCCTTGCCCACACCTCATTTCCTTAGAATCAGGGGATAGGCAACTTGAGTTGTTAGGTCAGGCAGTCTAGGATTCCAACTAATCCTGGTTAACTACTAAAGGTCCTAGTTTTGGAAGGCGATGTAGCACAGATATGACTCCTGTTGGGAATAATACTGGTTTTCCCTGAAAAACTTCAGCAAAATACTAGAAAGACCCAATCTTGAAAGAGCGCCCTTGGAGGTGAGTCACCCGGTGATGTCTCCAGCAGAGCAGTGGGACAGGGACAGCAGCACATCTGGGACCCCCCTGGAGGGTCTCAGGGTGGTGGGATGAACTGTTCTCCGTTTAGCTGGCTTTGACGGTATTTCGAGGGGTGCTGTAGGTATCACCTTTCTTTCTTCTTGAATGAGGGGTCTTTAGCTATGGTTTGGCTTCAAATTGGGGAGTTCAGAAGACATGGATTTCTTCAGAACACATTTCTAGCCAGAGACTGCATTGCTTATGACAAAGAGAAAACTCGTTTCTAAATTTTTACTGGGATCGGCAGTTCTGATAAGGATTTAAAAAATTAAGGTAGTCTTTCTTGGTGGGCTGAGTTTTGCATCAGGACTGTGGGTTGGGGATGTCATCATCGGTGGCTGAGGTCACACCCCCATTCTTACTTCGGCATTTTTGTAGTATTCTTCCTAGGTTGGTTGTCCCTAAAGTTCCAAATTAATAGGAATATATTTTAATTAAAAAACTAGTCTAAAAAATGGTTAAAGAAAAGCTAAAAATGAAGAAAGTCTAAGGCAGTGGTTCTCAACATTTGTATCACCAAGGGACCTTTAAAAATCCTGATGCCCAGGCCATACCCCCCGACCAATTAAATCAGTATCTGCCTGGGTGGGGGGCCCTGAATTCTCACCCCTCCAGCCCGATTTCTAAAGTTCCCCAGGTGATTCCACTGTACAACTAAAAATGAGAACTGCTGGCTTACTGACCAACATTCTTATCCAGCTGAAGCAGCAAAGGTCCAGCAGCTGAGCCTGGATTCTCAGGGCTGTGGTCGCCCCAGGAGATTGCTGACAGCTGGTGTAGGACTTTGGGGCTTTGAGAAACTTTGGGAACCCAGAGAAGACTTTGAGGCCCACCCTTTAGCTCACTGGTGAACAACTTGTCCTGCTCAACAGCCAATTCATAAAGAACAACATATATTTACAGGCTGCATTATTTTTTATTCCAAATGAAAACAACTTGATTGAGGCCCATAAAAAATGATTAACATTACAATTTAAGATTACCTATTGCACTTAATGGAAGACTGTGCAAATTGGCAATTCCTAAATACTGAAAATATCTATCTCAGTATTTTTAAGAAAGGAAAATGTAGACAGTTACCTAAGCTTCTATCTTCAGATTACATCATGGACCTTACAGTGAAACCAGGTGGTCTGTGGGTGGTTCTGGAATGTTGATTGCTCATCTCTGCTTTAGTTTATGGTTCTCTAATATCTGCGTGGATATGGATATGAGCTAATTCAATTGCTTTTTTGACACTCTCTACTTATTGGGGAACAATCTGTCATCTACTTTAGACTTAGCATTTTTCTTCATGAGACCAACAGAAGATGTTCAAATTTGAAAGCTGGCAACTGGGAAAAACATGAATGCAAGCATCATTTGTTCATATGACATCATTTGTTTCTTATATGGTACTTTGATGCAGTAATAGTCTCTGACAAGACTAGCAGCTGTGACATGGCCAAAATTGGTAACTTGGTGCATCCATGGATGTGTGAGCTCTGAGGTTGTCTTCTCTGAATCACTCATACATGCTCACACACACACACTTTCACACGTCCTTCACAAGCTTCCTGTTAGTTACTGCATGGCTTGTCCTCTGGAGCCCTTTGATTTTTCATGGATAAAGGCTTCCTGGTGGGGAATTTGGTTGAGGCAGAGTGAACAGGAAAGAAAAAAAAGCCCAGTGCAGGGCTTACTAGTGAGCAAAAAGACGTATCATATGAAACAAAGTTTTAATTTTTATTTTACATATTTATACATAAACTTTCAAGGAACCTTCTGACTCCAACAGAATGTTAATAGCACATCTAAAAATGAACTTCAGGTAGTCAACATTCACAAAATGTTGAAAACTGATTAAAATATACATATTACAGAGAGCTACAATGTCACTACGAGGCAGGCATGTATTTTTTGACTTGTATAGCACCGTCATTTACAGTTCTTCTTTAAAACTACAGTGAAGAATGAAAGTAGTCAATGGTAAAACACTTCTCCAACTTAACATTTCTAAACAAATAAAGTTAAAACTACCCTTCTGATTAACCATGATTTGTGATGGTGTAAGTACTGTACATTTTTTGTAACAATATCTTATTAAAATGCCTGATAGTTAGTGGCACAGTAAAAAAATTAAAATAAATTAAGAAGCAAAGGCCAATCACTGGACGTTAAGCTTCAGACATTATCAATGACTAACACTGATATTTGTTTCTGTGCCACCTTTAGCAACAGCATTTTTACAACCACAGAAGCAAAATAAATTCTAGCTTATCCTCTGGTTGGAAGGCTTCTTTTCACTTTGCAGGCATTTTCTCTGCCATGTGCTTCTGCTGACTTTCGGCATGTCTGTAAAATTAATAATACAGTTGTTTAGTGCTAAGGAGAAAGATCCAAACTGCTTTGCAATCAACAGTTAAAACATCCTCCAAAACTGAGGTTCTGAGTTACTCAGTGAAATCAAGAACATCAGAAACAGTACTTGATTCAAATGGATTCACCCTCTTCACTTTTTATATCTATGCATGACTCCTTTTATTTAGTAAATGACTGGATTAACCCAAGATTTGTAATGTTCCTACCTTTGAGGAGAAAAGTGCTATGTTTAAAAATGAAAAGAGATAAGTATCTGGGATAATTTATCCAACATGTGTTTAATTTTTGCCTTCTATGTGCCAGGCACTGCCCCTGGTGCTGGAGATGTGGCGGTGAGCACTGAGGTTGTTCTCACGGAGCGTACATCCTAATGGAGAGGGAGAAAGCCGGCACAGACAGTAAACAAGGGGAGAACACCCGGAAAGTAAATGTGAGCAAGAAAGTCCAAGCCCGGAGTGACAGAAGGTAACTGCCTGCCTGCTGTATCCAAACACGTGCACACAGACACAAAGGAAGTATTAAGGCTCCTGACAGAAATTGAAGCCAATAATCCAATTGTACTCGTACAAAAACTAATGACTTCCTAACAAATGGGAGGTCTTTGTGGATGCAAAAATGTTCTGTATTTGCAAGCTTTTGCTTCTCGCTCAGTTAGTCCTGAGGGTGTGACCAAGACCGTGAGGACAGGGGCAGCATGGGGTGAGTCTTCCTACTCAGCAGGCCCTATTATGGCCTGTGAGCCCGAAGTTTAGCCAACCCAGCAGCTGGCCGGTGGAGACAGAGTGGGAGGAATGGCCAAGCTGCTTCTGTCATCTGCGTGGGCACTAATTAAGTATCTTCCCAGAGAGTGGTAGGGTCTGAAGTCTGGAAAAGAAAATGTTTTGAAGTAGGGTTTTAGGAAATCATAAATTTGGCAAGAGTGAAGTATCTAAGGGTGTGGTTTCCAGCTGTAATCAAGGGTTCGGGGTAGTTTTGTGTGCTGCCTAGGCCTGGTAGTCAGTGACGTCAAGTTTAACTCACTGGTTTTTATGGTATAGGGAAGATAAACCACAAATACTTTCAGAAATAGGGAAGTGACAACAGCATCCTTGCCATATGCACAGGCCCACAAATAATTGGCGATATTCATTTGACAATAAAGGAACTCAGAAAAAAGATATCATCAGCCTAAATCAAATTCATTCCTAAACAAAATTATGCCATCAGACCATCTCATGGTCCTGTTTATGTATATGAAAGAACTTGGATCATTTTTATAAAGTAGCTCATGGGCCTCACTTAAACAAATTCAGCTCAAATAATATAGTTGACCCTTAAACAGCATGGGTTTGAACAGTGTGGGTCCACTTACACATGGGCTTTTTTCAATACATATATTGGAAAATTTTTTGGAAAACTACGACAATTTGAAAAAACTTTCTTTTCTTTAGCTTTATTGTTAAGAATACAGTATATAATAGATGTAATATGCAAAATATGTATTCATTGACTTAAGTTATCAGTAAGGCTTCTGGTCAACAATAGGCTATTAGTAGTTAAGTTTTGGGGGAGTCAAGAAGTTATACATGGATTTTCAGCTGCATGGGGGGTGAGCTGACACTCCTAACCCCAGCGTTGTTCAAGGGTCAACTTGTATTTTGATGCCCAATGAGGTAAGATTCCATTGTACCTAAGTAAATTACAGTTTTTACAGGAGTTAAAAAATACGTATCTGTGTGTGTGTGTGTGTGTTCGTATTTGCATGCACGTGCACACAAACAATAATGGTTTTTTTCTGAGAGAGAAGGAAAGGACAGGCAGAAATTGTTTTAGAAAATATTGAAAGCTGGGTGTTATTTTGAGACATACATGTTATTTTGAGCATGGATTTCATTAAAGTTTTAAACAAAGGAGGGAAAAGGTTTCAGTCTATAAAACTACAAGGTTCTCATCAACTATTTATATGAAAGTCCTTATAGGATTTGCTGCTCTCAAGGCCACAAAGACTCCTTTTGATCAATAATCATTACTGAGGACCTGTACCTGGCAGGCCCTGTCCTTGGCTCTGGGAACACAGCAATAACTGAAATGGGTGTTGTCTCTGCTTTTGGGCGGGGTGGTGGGTAGTGGTTACAGTCAGAAAGGGAGAGGCAGCAGATGAATGTAAGACAGTATGACTAGGCTCCACACCGAGGGATGTGTGCAGAGAAGAGGGTCTTACTCCAGTCTGGGTCGGGGGTGGCCTGGGAGCACTTTTCCAAAGAGGTGTCATTTAAGCCAGTGTGTCTCAAATTTGGCTGCACACTGGAATCACCTGGAGAGCTTAAAAAAGTCCTAATGTCCAGGCCACTGCACAGAATAATTAAATCAGAAGCTTTGAGGGTAGGACTCAGGCATCAATAGTTCCTAAAGTCCCCTAGGTGGTTCCAATGTGCAGCCCAAACTGAGAACCACTGATCTGAACTGTCATCTGGAATGGCAGGAGTTGGGCAGCTAAAGGGAAGAGGTGATCGGAATGCTCCAGACATCTCTACAGTCATGCTCTCAGCCTGCTGGCATCTGACACTAAAGACATTTAAAAACTCTCAGATCCCCCATGAGCAAAGTTATATTTCTGCAGCCAGGAACGGACCGAAGTTTTTGCCCCACCTGCTCCAAGTTAAAGGGTTCCTCCAACACCTTTAAATGAGTAACTCCTTGCCTTTTAACCCCATGGTTCTGCTCACCCTGTTTCCCCATATCACTCCTTCTGAAAGGCATTAAAGAGATATAGTGCAAATGTACATAATAACTTAAACACTTTGAGAGAAGGGAGGCGCCTCCCAGTGCCCTCCTGCGAGGAGGAGGGCCAGTGCTGCCGTGAGTGGCAGAGACAGGTCTCTGCTCTCACCAGTACGTCACAGAATTTACAAAAGAGTTTACATATTTTTCAGAAGGTGCTGGTATTGGCTGTATATTTCACTACTGATTTCCTATAATCTTAACACCTACATGCAAATTTCTTAGGCCAACAGAAAGGGACATGTCTTCCACTTGCTGTGCAGTGCCTGAACACCTCTGTAGATGGCGGTAATATTATTTAAATGGTTGTGTGAGTTTTCAGATGCAGGCAGATGTGCTAAAGCCTTACTGTTTTCTTATTTTTCGTTGTTTTGTTAAGGGCGAGCCCATGTAACACCCAAAGTGCACAGAATAGAGTGCTGCCTGTAGATGTTGAAAAAAACATCTAGACACAGTTCTGCAGTATTCATTTTGCTACCAAAACTATTTTCATACCATTGCATTTAGAAAAAACATTTTACTCAGCATTACATATTGAGAGGAGGTCCTGTAATAGGTTCTTAGAGGATTTACATTATGTATGTTTCCAAGCTTCTCTTGGATGGTTCCAGATCACACGGTTAATTCCTTGTGTCACTGTGACAAGCAGTGTTCTTTCTTTCCTTGGGAGCCTTCTACCCTGAATATCATTTCTGGGATTAATAGTAATCATTGCCTCCTGGTAAAGATTTCATATGAACTGCCTCAGAGAAGGTGCTATGGTAGATATGAGATCACAGGAATGCTCCCGGTATTTCATGGATTTCATATACTTGCGGTGATAGACCTTTCTACAAGGAAAACTACTGAGAGACAGAATACCTTGGCCAGCATTAGCCCTGTTTCCTTGGTCCCTATGGAAGGAGGCATTCTTTAGCTCTTCACAGAGAGGCACTTGGAGCCAAGCCCAGCTAGAAACTCAAGTCCTGGAGTTTCTCCACGGTGAGAGCAATCTGGTGGCACTGGTGTTACAGAAAAATGCCAGTGTCCCTGCCTTCTGGGTACAGCAGATGCAATTGAGAGTCAGGTCACGTGAGAGCAAGTGCCGCTTTGTGGCACCTACCATGTGGCTGCTCATGTGCTGTAAACACGCCAGCCTACAATGGCCCATGGCCAACTCTCTGAGGGACAGTCTTTCAGAATCAAGTCCCCCTAAACCAGAACTGCTGACCTGGTCTAGGTGGGGTTTAAGCAGTTCTAACGCACTGGAAGTACAGCACTAGGGCGGGTGGTTCTGAAAAAGCACTGCGTGAAGGAGCATTTTGGCTACTTCCCTGCCATCTAAACAGCTAATGCCAGCAGAATTTGGGTGGGTACTCATGGAAGTAAGGGAAGAAGTTCTCTAGACCAGCCTGGCCTTCTTTCCTTCTTGGTGAGGCCTCACTGACCTGGTCAAATCTTCAATGTCCACCAGCATGGCATCTTGCTCTGTGTGCAGCTCATCTCGGATGAGCAGCAGCTGGACCAGCTCTTCATTCAAGCCTGCGGAAAGAACAGAGGGCATTTTAAAACATAAAATTGTATCTCAGTCCAAACGTGTAACTATCTATGGATCATCATAACACAGAAGACCATGGATACATACATATATGTAAGCAACTAAACCTAACAGGAAAGCAATTTTTATTAAGATTTAGAGTTCTTCTATTAGCTTCTCATAAGCCCAGGAGAAATCATCAATTTGAGAACCTGGCTAGTCTGCATAATTGCAGTAGTGCTGGATGAAAAGAGTAGAATATATAGGATTTCTAATCACATTCACATTCAAGTGGGAAAAGAAATTGTTAGCTGCTAGGAGAATAGCTTTTTAGAAGCAGCAGGACTTGGGAGAAGTGTGAACAAAGAAGTCGGGGGCATATTAAGTTTCCACTGCTCTTCTGGATGCTTCTGCCACACTGAGAGTGGAGGACTCCCCCCGACACCACCCACTGCACCTGGCCACCTGGTGGTGTGGGATCAGACGCCCAGCTGTAGACAGAGGTGCTGGGGGACGCTTCCACTGTCTAGGGAAGGAGCAACCCTCCGTGCAGGCTGTTCTAAGAAGAACAAGTAATATCTAAAGTCATTGGAAAGCCATTGTAAGACCTGAAGAAATACCCCTGAAATCTCTGTACAACAGATGCTGAGCCAAGTGTTCCTTAGGACTTACACTGGGAATAAAATATAAATGGGAACATTTCTAATCCTCCTGAAATCAGTGCATTGAGTTAAACTAGCTTCTGCTCCTGAAAAAAGATTAAGAGTCAAGGGTTCTCTCTTACTACTTTTCCTCAGACTGGCTATGAATGAAAGCTTCTAGGTCCCAACACATGGGCACCTGGGGGAGAGCATTCATGTAACAAAAGCTCTGGGCCCCAGAATGAAAGGAAGGAGGTATTCAGCGAAGCCCTCCTTGGAAATGCTTTTAGAGATCCTGACTTCAAGTGATGCATTTATTGGCCTTTAATTCAGACTAGTTTCAAAATTAAAAGAGGGAGAAAAAAAATCACACAGAGGTCTAAAATTTTATCTAATTCTGAAAGGGATTAGATGGCAATTTTATTATTTAAAAGTCTAAGGACGATGTCTCAGTGGTAAAATATCAGAAAGCCTGTTAAATCCTTAACACGCCTAATAATCTGTTCTCAACTAAAATTAAAATATAGTAGAATTTAAAAAAACTCTGTGACTCTTCCGTTTCCTTAATTAAAATGTTAAAACTGTTTGATTTTAAAACAATACAGAATGTATTAACTTGACACCAGATACACCAAAACTCTCTTTGTTCTAATGTGTTCTAATGTGTTCATAGGGTAACTTTTTATACTAGTATTCATAGTATATGCACAATGCATAGAAATTTTTCTCCCATACAAAGTTTTTAACTTTATAGTATGGAAATTTTTTAATTGACACAAAAGCAAGACAATAGTTTAATGAATCCTTGTGCCCTATGCACCCAACCAATTTCAACAGCTATCAACTCATGGCCAGTCTTGACTTCTCTAGGTCCCCTCTGGGTTATTTAAAAGCAAATTCCAAACACCGTATTATTCCATCTGTGAGTGTTTCAGTATATATACCTAAAGACTGGACTCCTTTTTAAATTAATGTAATCGTAATGTATTTATCATACCTGAATAAATAAATAAATTTTAATAAAACATTCAATCAGCATTCAAATTTCCCTGCTTGGCTGCTAAATGCTTATTCACTATTTGGTGGTTAGTTTGTTTGAATGCATTTGGTTGGCTTGTCTCTTAGGTGGTTTTTAATCTTCACATCCAAGGACTTAATAGAATCATGCCTTCCAGAGGCTGGAGGGCGTGCACAGTCATTGAAACTTGGCCAAGGAAGCGTGTCCTTCCATCGGGCCAAGAGCCTGCCCTTCTCTGTACAGCAGTTACCCTGAGTGAGCGCCATTCACTTACCACCCTCTCTACACACTTCTGTTAGAGGTCTGTCTTTATTCTGGGTTGAAAAAAGGCCCATGCTTTATCACTCTTTCTTTTCACATATCGGTCATATATTTCTATCACTGGAGTCCCACAAAATAAGCTTTGATGATCTAAAATCACTGTATATACAAGTAAAGTTGAGGGTGTAATTGTGTAATAAATGACTTGTACTGACTAACTTGTATTTGTATCTTCTAGAAATAAATCTGTGACCCAAATCCATGCTAGGCACTGTGGTGGGAACCGGGAATGTAAGATGAGTAAGAAGAACCTTTAATTTCTGTGAACCTTGAAAAATTCTTAAAGTTTCTGGCCATTTTACAGTAAAAGAAAACAAAAACAAAAACAGAGCCTTAATGATACTCTTCCTTTCCTTGCAAGCACACAGGAGGAAACCAGTGAAACGTACAAAGGAATTGAATCAAGGAAACAGTGTGGCCCCATTACATTGTACGTTAACATCCCATTTTCAAGCACCTCTTACACTTACTTTCTATCTGGGAATGGAGGTCATTGACTATCACTTGTAGCTGCCCAATAGTCATGTCTCTCAGGTCAGTGGGCTTTAAACTTCTTTTCATCAAGCACTCACTTATATGAGGCATGTGTGGCAGCTGAAGATACAAAGGGGTGAAGTGGGGGTGTGAACAGAGCAGCAAGGACACAAGACCCAGTTTTCTCCTGAGACCCACCCTTATTCACCCACCTCAGTTCAGGTTCTGTGCTTAAATGCTTTCCCAGTCTGAGCAGTTCCCAGTGTGAGACCCTATCTACACATACCACATTGTCTAAAATGCTACTGGCATCAAAATGCTACACTGCTCAGATCAAAGCTTTGGATTGATTTTTCTCACAGGCTGTGACAATGGTGAGTCACAAATGAATTATTAGGGAGCTCAAGTAGTATCAGTGACATGGCTAAAATGATTAAGATCAGCTATTTATTAATTTACGATACAAGCACTGTTCTATGTGCTTTGAATGCTTTGTTCACTGAATTCTCACAATGGAGCTCTTACACAGGTATTACTATTCCATTTCAGAGAAGAGAAAACTGAGACTTAGGTAACTTGCTCAGAGCCCCACAGCAGGGCAGAGCTAGACTTAAACTCTGCAGCCCAGGGCTCTGCTCCACTGGGCCATCCTGTCTCCACTAAAGGGTGGGAACAAGAGCTAAAGCAAAAGCAAGTCTGCCACAACCAGTAGGTTCTTAAACTGACGGCTTTAGAAGAATTAAAACATTCCCATGACAGCTCATATTGCCCCTAAGAAACATTACGGTGAATCAACAGCAAAGTTTGCTTTTGTGAAATCTGTTGCTTATGTATTCTTCAGTGACACAGTGAGAAGGAAAAAGAAACAAACGTAAATATTTCTCAATGACAGTACTTTTTACAAAGTGCCTCATAGAAACCCGAGTTTGCACAACTCTGGGAAAGGACTGGGACAGTGCTAACCATTCACAGCCACCAAACCAGCGTTTGCTGCTTACAAGGTCAGCGACAGGAGACTTTTTCCTGTTCTGTTTTTCCACTTCTACTTGCATTTTGGCCATGGGTTTGGCCATGGCGAGGGCCATTTTGGCTTCTGCTTGCAATTTCTTTTGCCTTGTGAGGAAGTCCATGTCATCCAGGGATTCAGATTCCTCTTCAGTAGTGTCTCTATCGGAATAGGAGGAACTCTGTTTGCTCTGTGGAGGGAAAAAGAGCAGCCCTGAGCCTTTTGTGCCAGGTGCCACCTTTGGGGATGAGTGCCCGCTTTCCCTCCTTGGGGCCTCTCTCAGAAAGGCCCAGTCCCTTCCACCAAGGTGACTTGCAGCTTGATTTGATCTGTACAAGTCTCAGGCAACATTAAAAAAGGTCACTATGTCCTCAGTGTTAATAACAGACTCTGATTTTTACATAAAGAGTAGTGTGACTAGTAATAGAGAGAATATATTTATGACAATCTTGAGACATTTCTTTGATTCTTGGTCTCAAAACTTTCTGGAAGTGATCAGATACAGCAAAATATTTAACCCAGAGCTACGGTGGTGTGTTGCTCCCTGGAGTGGATGGGACCTCAGGAAGCCAATGAAGTTGTGAAGTTGTACTGCACTCAAGGACAAACAGAGTTGCCTGCTGGTCTTTGGTAAAAAAGGTGATAGGCAGACCTCACAGAGAGGAAGTAATTACAGCAACAAGAACTCAGGGGCACTGAGCCATCTTTTGTTCATATGTGTGCAAGGAATGAGTATGGAATGCTTTACATACATTATCTTGCTGGTTTCTATGAGCAACATCTCTATGCACAAGCCTTCCCACCCCTGCCCCTGCCCTGACTCCCATTCCCTGCGCTTTAAAATATGTCATTATATGTGTTAGTCTGTGTGCATATTACTAAGCTCAATGAGGAAAGATTGGCAGATAGCGTATTTTCCTTCATAACTTTTTACGGCATCTGTGATCTCTGTTCCGGTTTAACATGGAAGTCGTTGCAAACTTTAACGGGGCTTCTTTCTCCTTATTGTATCACAGTTTTTACTTTTCAATCACTCTCAAATTCTAGGAGCATGCCACGTCAAGAAATGTTAAGAGATATGTCTTTTTATATCTCTGCAGTATTTGTTTCTGAATAACAACAGAAAAGAAGCTAAAGGACCAGGAAAGCACACACCCTGAGCTTCGGTGGAAGCTTCTGGACTCACCATGGGAGACAAGGGGGTGTCCAAGCTGGTTTCAGTCTTACTGTCATCGGCGTCGCTGTCCTTGTCACTGCTGCTGTCGTTGACGAAGCAGATCTGCAGGTTCATCCCACTCTGCAGGCTGGGCGGAGGCAAAGAGAACACTCATCCCACTCAGCTCCCTCTTGGCTGGTGGCTCTCAGTGGGACTGTCTGGCTTTGCTAACAGAGTAGTTTTCTATGGTCTTCGCATAGAAGAGTGAGGGGCCACTATCACTCTCAGCTTACAGATGGTAACTCCTACGACAGCATCACGATCATAACTCGGTATGTTGGTAAAAAATGATAACTTTTACTAATATTGTATTTGTTCTTTCCTACATCAATTTCAGGTTAAGTGAAAAACAACTAGAGGCAACATGATACAGTACCCGGTACAGTGCCAAACACCTAGATGGCGTGGGATGAAAATGTGTCGAGTTACTGAGTTTGCCCTCCTGTCAATGAAGACGAATGGAGTCCTCAGTCAAGTCAACTGGCCTGCTGTCATCTAGTGACCTGTCCCATGGGGATGGCCCAAAGAAACTCCCTACAGCCAGCATCCCAGGGCCACAGCTCTCTGAAGGAAGACTCCTTTTTCCCCCCAGATAGGCAGATTAGGTTCATCCAAAGGAAGCCTTTATTTAGGGCAGTTGCCAAAAGCCAATCAAGGAAGTTCATTTATGTCATCAAGAACAAAACACACCACAGGTTCACCCTAGCGGAACTTGAGGAAACCCCAAACCCAGCCAGAATGGCACAGCCTGAGAAGGCAGCAAGGCTCTGCAGACTGTGTGCGCAAAGAGCCTCAGAGGGGGAGACTTCTCATTATCTTGTGGCGAATCCTGAGGCTCCATGAGTGATATTGCCTGAAATGTGGTCGCAAAGGGTCACCTGGCTGTGAATCTGCTGTGCACTGGGCCAGATAGTACATTCAACTCTGTTCCAATCTCTTGAAGTTGAACACATTTCAAAACTATTTGGCAATAAAGGGTTTTAAAGAAGTAATTTTTAAAGCATTCCTAGTAGTCCCAGTCTGTGAGTAAGCTTAGGAAAAGACAAAGCAAAAAGAGCTTCCTAAGCAGCAAGGGAGGGTAAGGACACTGAGATGCTCTGGTGTTACTACTGTCACGGGAAAAATGCAGAGCGGCGCGTCTGATAGTTGATATCTGTGTTTGATTTTTTTTATTCCAATGGATATGGATGCTTTGTACAAATTGCCTAGATGATTCATAAAGTGCTTCCTGGAAGCCCACATAGAATCCAGAAAAAGAAAATCTGATTAAACACAGGCACTGCTGCTGTTACGTGTATGTACTGCCACCTACTGTTAGTTTGTGTAATTAATGAGGGTCCAGGCTTATTTCCCAGTAAGGAAATGGGGCATCAGCTCACATATGCTCTGTTCCCTGACTGCCTTCAGGAGCAGGCAAGGAGAGCCAGGCCCTGGCTGGGTGCAGAAGGCAACGGGTTCTGCTGTGATCAGCTCAGCGTGCTTAGAGTTGGTCGGACTTAAAAAGTTCTGCATCCTGACTTCTTTCACTAGGCACATCACTTAGCCTCTATGAACCTCAGTTTCCTCATCTGTAAAATGGGGTGAATAACTGTGTTTTGTAGGAAGGATGTAAAGAGTTAGTTTACAGCTGGGCACATACCAAGTGCTCTGTACACATTCATTATCTTCCTTTTCCTATTTTCTGAAAGCCTGACAAAAGAACACAGACTTAAAGGTAATGTGACTTTGTAAAGGTATCTCTCAAGTCACTTACTCTAATACCTTGCTGGTCACAACAATTGCCTGATGCATAGGCAGCTGAGAGCATCCGTGCTCCCTCTTTATCTACTAGGACCCTGGATTTCTACTGAGCTGGAATTTGTCTCCTTTTAACTTTCCTCCATTGGAATTTTTTTCCTGGAGAAACCTAATATGTTCAGGTTACCCTTTGGTCCCATATAAAATAAATTATAAAATTTATTATGTATCAATCAATTTTTATTAATAAAACTCGAGGTCTGTGGATTAGAAGATAATGAGAAATAAAACTTCAAATTAAAGACAGACATATTTTACAGGCGTATTTTAAAATTAAAAAAGCGTTTGTAATTAAGTCTAATTTGAATCTAGGATTATGTAGCATTTTCTTCATATTGAATAGCTAACATCTTGAAAGGAAGTATTTGGCACTGTATGCACGGATTATAAAAATATAAAATGAACCACGATACCATTACAAAATAAGGTTAAAACTTCCAAAGATATGTGTTTTCATTCTGAAGAAACCTGGGTCTGTTGTTCTGCCCCCAAACTGACCTTTGTGCTAAGTAAGGATCAACTCAGACCTAAATCAACTGTCCCATACAGTGTTTCAAATTCAGGAAAGGCAAAGGAAGGAAAAAAAAAAAAGGAAAGGATTTAGTAGTTGGAGTAAAATGAAAAACCCTCAGGTAGAAATTCAGAAAATCGCCTTCGTACCACATTATCACCGTGGGAAATGGAACAGAGCTTCTTACAGGGTGAGACTTCTAATTCCTTACTGCGGTAATCACCAAGAATGTTACTCTCAGGAAAAGGAAATTATATGACATAACAGCTAATGGTTCAGAGGGGATTTTAGTAAAGACATCTTAAAACGGACTCAGGTTTCAAGAAGGATTTGTTTGCCTTTAGCCTTTAAGTGGGTTTTAAGATGAAGGTGGCTTTGGAGAACTCAACCCCAGGCCCCAAAAAGCAGCCTGGTAGCAGGGTGAGTCGGGCCTTTTGGGGGTGGCTACCGGCCTCTGTGTCACAGGGTCAAGGACCATAACCTCTGTTGGGGCCCTTCCCACCCTGGAGGCATGGTGTGCTGAGGCTCAGTCCTGCAAGCTGGGGTCGCTGGCCTCCGTCCCTCATACCTCAGGGCATCCGGCCTTGCTTGCAACCAGGTTACATAGCTTAGCAAAATCCAAGCTGCTGGAGGTTCAATTTGCCTGGATCTCTCAAGCTCAGTCTGACGTGAAAACAAAACACGATCCTCATCTTTTAATCCGCGATATAATTTTAGGTATCCTTTTCAAGATTACTTGACGTTTGCAGTGGCACGTAGCAGGGCATCGCAGGCATCTGCCTTGCCCGTTGATACCAGTTTTGAAAGGTCTGGGTCTTGCTGATCCTGGAAACCTCCTCTCCTTATGAACCACGTGGCAATGCAAAGCCACTCTGCTGCCCAGAGCTACTGACAGGGAGCCCGAGGGCTGGAGAGTGTGCCGGTGGGGGTGCTGCTCAGAACTAGGAAGACTGTAAAGGCAGAGTGTGCCTTCTGGACATCTCAATGGGAGTGGCAGTGGTTTTCTGAGTGACAGTGTTTATTGACCAGCAGCAGGAAGACATTTAGTGGAGAGGCTGTTCAGTACCTATGCCTGCCTGGATTTTACCCAGAGGAAGCGTGTTACTTGGAAAGTGCTCATGCTGACACTCAACTACCATTACTGGGGATATTATTAAAATATGCATGGCACTGAGAGAATGGCAGAGATGAAAAGTTCTTAACTACTAAGAGGATATTTCAAAAACCTAACCAAGCAGTAATATGATCAGGTATAAAGATAACACTTTTTTCAAAATCCAAGGACAAGACCAGTTTATTCCCTAAAAGAAACAATGTGATTGATGGTCCTAAAGTTTGCTGTAACTTCTAGTTTGGTAGAAGCCATTTGAATCAAGCCTTTGTCCTTGGCCTGGGCTTGTGGGGACCGGGATTGGCTGGTCTGAGGCCAGCTCTGAACCCCAGAACTATTTACTGTTTTCTGATTTTATAACTAGGAATCTCCCAGCACCAGCTTAGACTACCAGAATCGTTGTATAAATGTTTAAGATTCTTTGGTTTTTACCCCCTTGGCCTGGGGTTATGGGGACTGGGATTGGCTGGTCTGAGGCCAGCTCTGAACCCCAGAACTATTTACTGTTTTCTGATTTTAGAACTAGGAACCTCCCAGCACCAGCTTAGACTACCAGAATCCTTGTATAAATGTTTAAGATTCTTTGGTTTTTACCCCCTACAAACCTCTTAGGTAACTTCCCTTGAACTGTTGTATTGAATTTAGTTTAAAAGTATATTCGCTTACATTCTCTTCTTGAGCTATCCAACCACTTGTGCATTACAGGCAAGGTAACGGTTATGCAGAAGTCAATTGCCTTCCTCCAGAACAGAGACAGGCTGATTACAAAAATGGTACCAATTGTCCCCTCCCTTTATTGGCCCCTCTGTAATGGGACTTTGCAGCTTTTCCCATCAAGAAGTCCATTTCCCTACTCCTGGGCCGGCCTCCTGACTTGTCTCACCGACAGAATGCAGAGGGAGTGATGGAGTAGCAGCTCCAAGTCTCCCCTATCAGGGAACCGGTACTTTTGAGAAAAGTACTGGCTAGACAGCCCACTGGCAGATGGGTGACTTCATGGCACCAGGCTCAACCAGCAGTTATCCCGACTGAAGCCACTAACACGTGAGAGAGCTCAGCCAAGAGCCGGAAAGGCAACTCGTCAACCCATAGCTGACCGCAGACACACAAGCAAGCCCATCCAAGCCCACCCAAGCCCAGTTCCGGTCAGCAGAAGTGCTCAGCTGACCTGTAGGCTCCCAAGCAGAAATCAGTGCTTATGATTGCATGTCACTGCATAGATGGTTTTTTTATTATGCAGGTGTTTTATTTTATAATGCAGCATCACTGTGGCCATGATACCTGGTGCAAGGTCACAACATGCACAAAGCATGTACTAAGTGCATGGATCATTAAAACACAATGTACAAATAGAAATGTGGAATATATAGAGCACTGCAAGAGAACTAAAACAAACACAACAAAAACATTTAGTAGACACTCCCTGTCTTAGATATGATAAGAGAAAAGAAGCTCTTTTACTACTCAGGCATTAGTTAGTAGGAAAAGTGTTAAC
Organism: Manis javanica; assembly: GCF_040802235.1. NCBI lineage: Eukaryota > Metazoa > Chordata > Mammalia > Pholidota > Manidae > Manis > Manis javanica. The sequence continues at coordinate 144,156,003 of NC_133158.1, forward strand.
TACGAGGAGCAACTGCAAGAACTGCTGAAGGAAAGGAGGTCTTGGTGAACTGAGGTGGGGGAAATAAATGCAGGGGAGAGATGGAGATGCTAGCCCTGCAGCAGTTCTGAGCTCAAAGAAGTTAAGGGCATTTCAGACTAGGTGCCTAAGAGAGGCTTGGGGCAAAGGAGGATATCAGGCATTTGATGGTCCCAGCAAAAGCTGAGGAGGGCAGCCCCAGGGGTGGTTAGAGTGTGAATGGCTCTCTCTGGGCTTTTTTCCTCCATATCCTGCACATACTCTCTTTTTCTGCTCCCTTTACTATGGCTAGTTCTGGACCCTTCCACCTGTACACATTCACATGATGGCTGGAAGGCACCAAGACTTTTAAAAGACTTGGTTTCTGTTTGTAGTTCAACTACTAACTATGCATAATACAGTAGTCATGAACCATAAAATGCCTTCAGGAGCCAGCTAGGATAAAAGAGCGAACAAGCCCAGATATAAGTAAGAAACATATAGAAAAGGGGAACTAGCATTCAGCAGCAATTCTTTGGTAAGGCATGTGCCTCTGTATCCTAACCTGCTTCTTGAAACCTCTAAATACTTGCATTCCCCAGACAGCTGTTGGTTCTAATCTGACAGTGTCCAGTTCTTGCACTAATGATTACTGACATGTGATTAAATTTGGAATTATAGGATGTTCATGTTGAAAAAACACATTTTCACCAGAGACATTTTCTAGCATGAACTGTAGACCAGAATGAGGTTAAATTATACAAGGTCACAAAGCTGGTATTTTACTGTAGGAAAGTTGAAAGCCTGTCTTGAGAGGCCAGGTTACTTTAGGGATAGAATAAATTGAATGAATGGAAGAAAAAAGGAAGATGAAAAAGGAAAGCAAACCAAAAACCTGGAACCAACTCCAATCAATGCCTAACAAGAGACTGAGTCAGGACATGATGGTGAACTGTATGAGAAGCCATTTTGCAGGGAGTAAAAATATACACTATAGAAGAACACTTATGAATATGGGCAAATATTCCTGATATATTGTTAAGTGAAAAAAAAAAACCAGACTATAAAACAGTAGGTATCATATGATTGCAACTTTGGAAACAAAGATATGGATGTATGTGCATAGAAAAAATGCCAGGAAACATAAATAGAGACTTTTTAGTGCAAGAAATTCAGTTGACTTTGAATTTTTCTCTTTTGAGCTCCTCTGAGTTGCCATGTGTGGGCATTTAGCAGGAATTAAAAAAGGAAAAGGCGAGAAAATGGGCTAGTTGATTAGCACTTGTGTGCTGGAGAAAAGGTGAGTAGGATTAAGTGTTTGACAGCTGGAAGAGGATGGCTGTGGGTCTGACTCACATGGTGTCTATGCAGGGACCATGACTCACGCATGAATCAGGCTAGGCTTTTGTTTTTCATAAGGTGCTAGAGGGGTGATCCTTTTGGAGGACAGCAAGAAAGATTTTTTTACAAGTGAACATTTCTGTGTATGGACTCTTATTTATCTGTTGACACTGCTTCCTGGCCTAGTCTCAATCCTATTCTCCTCCTTGGATCTGAAGTAGATTACAGACTCTAAAGTAGTTGATAGACATTTAACTGTTTGCATTTTTAAAACCAGCCTGCCCAGTCCAGACAGAGTTTAAAGTTGTATCTGCCCGACTTTCTAATGAGTTTCAGCTGCTGGAGCTGAGGACCTGCTTGTCTCCTTTCAGACCTGTGATGATGCTCATGTGGCCAGGGTAAAGAAATGGCAGTGGAGAGGCAGTGCCTGCACATGCTTTGAAGGGTATGACTGGATTTGGTGAAAATCTTAATTGCAAATTCTTTTACTAGTTCGAACACTGAATCACTGCTTTCACCACTTTATATGTTCATGTTTTTAAAAATGTTGGAGCTGCCAATTTAGGTGCGGTTCCATAATAAGCTTTACCTCAAAGACATTCTCTTTCATGACTGAATCTGTGGTCATTGCATTCAGTATGGTCATTAAAAAGAATGTGGTAGATCTACTGAACTGGTTTGATTCGATGAAATGTGGTTATTCGTACTCTGCCATCTCTGAAGTCAGGCTCTCAGACACCCTGTAGCTAGCGGCATGACTGTCCTTCTGAGCAGGAACACAGTCAGCCAATTAGCTGGTCAGGGGCCACCAAGGGAGAGGGGAGCTGTGGTAGCTGACTGCTCATGCCTTCTGATGAGAACCACAAAGTGACAGCATCAAAATTTGCAGAGTGGGGGCCTGTGGCTTGGAAGGTGATACATGGCATCCCCTGACAGCACAAAGGGTGACACCCAGTGGGGGGGAAGCCAAAGAAGTTTGACTCTGTAGGGAAGTGGTTAAATAGACAGTTGGATTCTTAATGTGAAAAGGGTTCCATTTGAACTAACCTTATTTGGTTAAACCACCTTAGCTAACATATTTCAACTTTTTCTTCTTTTTTTTGTATGTGCAAGACACATGTGACAAAAGCTTGTATCCAAGTAAGTCTAAAAGGCTCTTTCAATCACTAAAATAAAAATTTGAAGGGTTAAGGAGGCATGGGTCATCATTTAATTGACAGTGGTTTTCCATTATATCTTCCGTGGATTTTTAATGCATGTGCTAATTTGAATGAGAATAATCTGAGGGACACAGAAACTTAGACAAGGTTGAGCAAAGGACAGGGTTAAACCTCCAGATGATGCAGTTTGCTTGTAGTCAGGGAAGGTGTTTTCTAACAGCAGTGGATGATTTTGCGAACTCTCAGAGGAGCCCTGTCTTTGTATGAGCTGCATAGGTCCAGACACATGTGCATGAACACTGTCCAAAGGGAGTGCAAATTGCAGTAATAAAGTCATGGTAACTTGTCAGACATGATGCGCCAATGAAAAATCATTCCTAGAAGCTCTTTTAATTAAACATTCAGCTGTCCACTGGAGTCATTTTTAAACATAAAATGAAGCCCTGTGGCCTTTTTCTCTCTGCCTCCCACCCTTTTACAATAGCTCCAAAAATTGAATTCTCATTGGTGATAATAAAAAAATTCATAAGACAGGGTACAGCTGGTTATGCCTCTAGCAAGATGTCAAATCTCGCTTGCACAAAATTAATTGCACCTAATTAAACTGGGGTCACTGGCATTATTGTAAAGCGAGACTATTTATTAGACAATGAAAATTTCACAAATACCAATTTGCTTTTCTTTCATGTTTGTGAAAGAGAAGAATTGCTTACATAATTAAATTTGTTTTGCCATTTTAATCCTATTACTCCTCAAAAGAATCACTTCAAATCTTGCTTCTCTTTTAAAATTGTGTAATATTTTAGAATACTACAGGTAATCCTTGGAGGAAGGCATAAAAATGATGGGTTTTCTATAGATTACTTTTCAAGTAGGATAAAAAAAAAGAATTTGTAAACAATCATTTGTAAAGACAAGTATGTTGGGATTACTTATACGAAGGGTTGCCTAAGCAAAGTATTAGCAAGATTAATATGAAATTTAAAAGATAGATTGCTTGTTATAAATAGGTTGCTATGGCGTTCACCTATTGCTTCAAGAGAGATGCCACAGAAAACAAATTTCATTGCCTTGAAATAAGACAACCTCTTTCCTTATGCTGGGTATGTATGACCACCCTGCTTACTTCTTCCAGGAAATTATGCAAAAATTATTACTGTTAGAGACAAAAGGATGATTCACTTTCCTGGCAAAATGATGCTAGTTCGACCCATGATTCCACAGCAGATTGTATACACACACACACACATACAGACTCTCAGTTCCTCACATACAAAGCTCCTATGAATCTATTTAAAAAGGCCTCTTTAGATCACCCTCATCTGTCCAGTTGGTACAACTCCTTGGGTTATGATGCCTCCCCTGACCTGCAGCCTAAACACAAAAGGAGGTAGTGGGTATCTATTACTGGTCTTGTCTCTTCCATTCACCAATAAACCTATAAGAACAAGAAGGAAATGAGCAATGATTTGGGAATGCTGAAATGGCTGAAATAGTATACTGTAATCATTATTCAAACCAGCTGCTCAAAAGCTCTCTGGGGAATTTCTGTTTCTCATAATATTCATGATGTTTGGAAAGAAAGATAAAGCCTATTTGAGGTTACCCCATCCCATTGTATACTTTATGAAAAAGATTGCATTAGATTGCATTTATATTTATATGTATGTAAATTGAATCTATCTTCGGGTGAGGTAGGAAGAGGTGAGAGTCAGGGTTACTGAGCAAAGGAGGATGGAGAAGGCAGAGAATGTTTTCCCCACAATGTCTGATCAAGCTGTAATTCTTGAAAAATGAAAGATTTCCTAGACGTCCATTGCTGGTGACCACTCTGTTGTGTTTTCATAGCAGCTAAGCAGGTTTCCATCTCTTCCATAACACTAAGTGATATAAACTCAGAATATGAAACATAATGCTGATTCAAGATTAACTTGGATAATGAAAAAGTATCTTATAGGAAAGTACTAAAGAGAAAAGGAGTATTTTTTTTCAAGAGCATGAGTAAGTCTAGTATTTCTTAGAAACCTTATTTCAAATATAGGTAATTCATTTTTCTCATTTCCTTTAAGTTTTTAAAAGCTTTTCACAGAAGCATTTTTAAAGAGAAAAAAATGATCAACAGTCTCTATTTGAAAAAGCTGATTATGTGTGGATTAGCAAATTTTGAAGGAAAAAAATGGCACTCCCTATATTTGCCACATTTCAGTATAAGTCAAATTTAATTAGTTGAGTTATAAAGCAATATCAAAAATTCTTTTGCTGCAGTATTAGGCATAAAATATCTTTATGGGATTACGGGAAGCCTAGCTTACATTTAACAGCTTGTCACTTTTTAAAAAGTGTTTTAGGAGACAGTACCAGTTAGAGAAACTCAGTGGGGCTGGAACCCACAGGACAATTGAGAGGGGCTTACACTCACAGAAGGAGCTTAACACATTTTCCCCGGAGACCTGCATAACACTTCATCATTTCCCACATACTGGGTATGAAGTAAATTTTTATAGGGAAGTGCATATCCTTTCAATTACATAAATGGAACTCTATTATTTTGCCAAAGGTCCCACTTTCTTGGGAAGGCCCCACCTCAAAAGTAGGCTCAGCACTTCAGAGTCCATTGCTTCACCAATTAAAGTCCTCAGTTCCATTTAAAATTGCGTGCTGAGCTCTTCAGCATAGTCCAGCCATGTAAGATCACCTGGGTTCTGATTATTTAACTAATGCAACACAGGTGCCTCTGGTGCATTTTGAGGGGCCATATTGGTACCTCAAGGTTCCAACATCCCTCAAGTACTTTTGTAAGTAAAAGGTAAGATATTTCTAGCTCAATTAAGAATTTCAGGGATTTTAATGCATCAGGAAAAAATTAATTCTAATAGGGATGGGGGAAATGGGCTATACAACTGCAACTGCACATTTCCTAAGGCTTTTCACCTACATTATTACCAATGAGGGGGAAGGACAGTCTTTGCACACTTTAAGTATACAGGGATAAAGTGATATTTCTTGGAAAAATTAGGTCTCATTATTAATCATCATCCTTAGGGTATCCAAAAAGTCATCATGTTCTCACAGAAGATGATCTCATCCCAGAATGTGGAGATGAAAACATCAGAAAGAACAGGATATAAATAATTTTCCTTATGGTGCATCAACAAGTGCAGCTTGTTATGAGCTACGGTGACATACACATTTGTTTTAGATAGCAGAGTCTCCAAAGGGAATAGATGACTCAGTGATTTTCAAATTTTGCTCTGCCAGGAAAGTTTCAGGTGGGCTTTAGGGGCTTAGGGGCTTGTGGGGGAGGCAAAGTAAGGGCCACTGAAGCTGGGGATGTAGACTGGCAAGGAAGGGAAAGGATGGGAGACGCGCTTTCTGGGCAGGGACTCCCCTGTCCCTCTCCCTCAGTCCTCCTGAACCAGAGGAGGACTGCTTTGTTTTGCATAGAGGATCCTACACAGGCTTTTATTTGAAAAGATATTTCTGCTATTAAATGTAATGAAAACCTTCCTAAGACTTCTAGTTTAACATGGCATATTGGACATAGGTATTTAATGTACTCTCTCTTCTGAAATCCTAATAAAATAGTATTAAAGGAAGAAAGATGGTATAAAATCTACATGGAAGAAGAAAATGGAAAGGGAGACAACAGTACACAAGAAAGCTTGAAAAAAATTTGGAATATAAAATGCAGGTGGGCAAAAGGTCCCTGACTTAACTGCTTCAGTCTGGCAGCACCGGTAGGGGTGGCTGGTAGAGGAAGCGGTGCACTTGCACCGCACAATCACAGACATGGGACTTCGGGTGTATCTGAAGGCAGAGGAGTGGGATAGAGCTGCACACGGGGAACACTGAACGCCCGAAGGACCAGCCAGGCCCTTTATTTGTCCTGCCCACCTGAGGTCCGGCAGAAGGAGGACATTTATTTATTATCTTGAGAGGTTGCCCTGGACTGGGGCACACTCAGCACAGCACACTCAGTGTCCATGAAGTGCCTCTCTGAACAAGAGAATGAAAGAAATCTCTACATGCTGAACCTTCAAACCATTCCCCTGCTGGAGTCTTAAAACACTGGCAGCCAGGCTTAAAACTCAAGAGGAGGTTGGAGAATTCTTCTCTGTGGCAACTTACAGCCCAAGAGAAAACAACTTTAGATACTTTTAATTACCCTAAAGGAATAGTTGTGTTTTTATCTGACCCTTCTAGAGGGAAGTTCATCATTCATTAGTTCAACAAATATTCAGTGATTACTGACTATATTATTAGGTGTTATTTAGGCAACAGTTATGGTGGTGAACAAAACTGACCAACACCTGCTCTCTTGGAGCTTATTTTTTTAGGACTAGAGAAAGACAAAGAACGGATTAAAAAATATATACTACAATGTTGGGTAGTAACAAGGGCCACAAAAATAAATCAGGGTGGGAGGATAAATATGTGTTAATTGACTGTTTATGTTATTGCTAAGGCTCCCAGTCAACAATAGGCTATTAGTAGTTAAGTTCTGGGAGAGCCAAAATTTATCTGTAGGTTTTCCACTGCACTGGGGGGTCACTGCCCCTAACCTCCCATTGTTCAGGGTCAGCTGTACTACCATTTTTAATCTTCAATATAGTAGGGTAACTACCCAGTACAGTCAAACAAACTGGAGGCATGAGGATTGGAAAGGAATAAATAAAGCTATTTGTGGTAGACGGTATTGTTTAAAAATTACAAAGAATCTACAGACAACCTTATTAGAAACAATAGGAGAGTAGATAAATAATAGGAACAATGTAGCAAAGTGGGTGGCTATAAGGCTAGTATACAAAGTAAGCTGCATTTTAACAGGAGCAAACAATGAGAAAGCATTACCAAAGATAATTTAACATAATATCAGAATGTCAAGTAGCTAGAAATGAGTATAACAAAAGATGTAAACTATCTCTAAATGGAAAATTATAAAACCTTTTAAAGAAATATTCAATAAGATCTATATAAAGTAGAGAAAGGCCATGTTCAGGGATAGGAAGATTTAATATTGTGAAAGTGTAATTCTCCTCTAAATTGATGAATAGATACAGTGCAATTCCAGTCAAAATCCCAGGAGAGTATTTTGCTAAACTTGATTAGATGACTTAAAATTTAAATGGAAGATTTAAAAAGCAAAGGAGAGGGACTTGCTTGTCCAGATATCAGGATTTATTTTATGTCTATAGTGATTAGATGGTATGGTACTGATGCAGGGACAGAAACACTAATCAAGGAAACAGAACATATTCTCATTAATGTATGATATACAGAGGTGGTCTGTCAGAACACTGAGTAAAAGAGGGATTGTTTAATAAATATGATGGAAAAAATGGTCAAGTAAATGAAGAAAGATGAAATTAGAGTTCTCTGGATCATATCAAGGAACCAACTCCTGATTGATCAGACTTCAAAAAAATATCAATACTTCCAACTTTTGATAGGAAATCTAGGTTAATGTCTTTTGGATCTTGAAGTAGAAGTTTTTTTGTACAAGATACAGAAAGCACTTACTATAAAAGAAAAGTTTGATAAAAATTAACCATACTAAAATTAAGAACTTCAAGCACATTAAGGAAGTGAAAGGACAAGTTACAACCTGGGAGAAGATATTTGCAATACATAAACTTGTTAAGGATTTAGTATTTTGATAAAGACCTTTGATAAATTAATTTTAAAAAGCATAAAGAATCTAATAGAAATTTGGACCTAAGACCCAAATAGACATTTCACAGAAGGGGAAACAAAAATGGCTAATAAGCACAATGAAATACCCATTCAATACCTATTCGAGTAACAAAAATAAAAGAGAAACTGGCAATATCGAGTGTTGGAAAGACTATGGATTCACACGATCTCTCGATATCATTGGTAGGAGTGTAACTTGCAACCAATATGGAGACCAGTTTGGCATCACCTTCTAACTGTGAACATTCATGCATTTTCTTAGTAATATACACAGAAGGGAAACTCTTGCACACAGATAGCAGAAGACATACATGAGAATGTTTATAAGCAGCGATGTCTACAAGAGCAAACCTTGGGAACAACCCAGTGCCTATCGTCAGAAGAGTAGCTGAATAAACTGTGATACATTCACACTGTGGATTATGACAGAGTCAAAATTATGGACTGGCAAAGGGGAAAATGGGGCAATTTTAATTTCAGGACAAACAATAAAATTTCTCAAGTAATCATCCTTTACCACATGGTTCAGTGTGAATAATATATCATCTTAATAATGCAAACACTGAACAGCTATTTGACCCCAGATTGTGAAACATTATAAAAGGAGAATGTGGGGACGTATATATACATATCTCTGTGGGAAGGCTGTAAAGGAGAGTTAGATCCCAATTGTCTATAGTTGGTAGTGAAGAGATGGTGATTTAAAAGTAAAAACTAAGAAGATAAGCATTTTACTGAGAGATATGTAAGTAACTATCAGGAGAAACAGCCAAGGAGTTAAAAGGTACTATATCTTGAAAGTGGGACAAGGACAGAGAGGGATGGGCCAGGGGAGTGTTACTTTTATTTTGTGTTGTAGTTATACACTCTGTGGTAGTTACTGATTGTATTTTACTTTCAAAACCATACAAACATACACAAATGTTTATTTTAAAAACAAAAACCTCCCATTTGGACCAGCAGGATATGACACTGCTGGGCAGAGAGATGGGGTTTCTAGAAGAAAACTTTTTGGCACATTGAAGAATATTAGAGAGCAGCAGCAGAGATCTGTATGGATATATGGTCCAATCCCCTTATTCTACAAAAGTTAGGGAACTGAAGCATGATCAAACTAAGCAAACTGCTAAAAGTCTCAAAATCAGAAGCAGAGCAGGACTAATCCTTAGGTCTCCAGATCTCTAGGCCAGAGCTCTTCCTGCCACATCCCACTGAGAGGGGACAGGGAAAGGCTGACCTTCAGCTCTGGAATGGCATGGAGAGGAGCAAGGGATCCCATAAGACTGGGCTGGCACCCAGCTTTAGCCAAGATGCCCTGACACTGCATGGCCAGACCACAGCTGTTGTCTCCATACTAACCCACTGGCAGTGACTCCCCAAAATAGGCAGCATGTATGTGAGCGTATGTGTGCTTTCTCAATTTTGCTGGTTTAGAATCGCTAAGGGTCAGACTGAAGTGTGAAGAAGATACTGAAAGTCAAATAGAATAATTTAAATAGATATTAAAGTGTCCAATTCTGGGCCTCACATAAAGGAGACAGTGGAAATCTGCTGGTTGGCTGAATGCCATGAATGCTAGTATGCGTCTCCCACACCTGGTGTACATGGTATATACACCTAGTATTTATACAGGGAATACTTACTCAGGAGAGCCCAAAGGAAAACACAGACATTCTGACAAGAAAGACATTTGGGGAGAAGCCAAGAGAACACTAAGAGGCGTTCAGTTACTACCATCTTCATTAAAACATTGTTCTATGTACTTCAATCACTTGGAATACCAGTATTCACGAGAGTCAATTTTGCAGACTGGCTCTACCCTCACTAATCAAAGTGTGCTCTATGGACTGGCGCTGTGGACATCAGCTGGGAGCATGTTAGAAATGCAGAATCTTGAGCCCCACCTCCACCTACTGAATCAGAATCAACATTTTAACAAAATCCCCAGGTAACTGATATGCACATTAAAGTTTGACAAGTCCTGGTCTACAGCCCTGTTTTTTCTAGGTAAAATTATAATTTTAATATGTTTTAATTGGAATCAAATGACCAATGATAGCCTGATATAAATTATAATAAATGAGCAATGATATCCTGAAATAAATTAAAATAAAGAAAATACCTGGAGGATGGGTTAGGCATTATAATAAACACTGAATGATCAAAGTGGGAACTGTATTTCTCAGTTACCAGTATTCATTGCAATCAAATGTGTTGGGGTTTGCAGGATGCCTTGGGGCTGCTTAATGGGAATCTGGGAGTCTGTCACACTTCTTTAAGCAATGCTGGCTCACTTAAGAGTGTGGCTGGATTCCCCATCATGGTGGAAAATCAGAACTGGGACTAGAAAAAAAAGGAAATACAGAAATGTGACCTCAAGTGGCTGGGCAAATGGGCCCAAAACCCAAAAACTACAAACTAAAACCCAAAGAAAAAAATCAGCAGACAAGTGGGGAGAGGTCGGTCTAGAATCCAGATAAGGTGGTAGTATTATGGGGAAAAATACTCAAAGATTTCAAGGATATCTTTTATTAAACATATAATCAGATGACAAAATCCATTAGGCACATATCAAAAAATCAGCTCAAAAGAACACTCACCGAGAGGAAAGGCTTGGCTTCCCACTCTTGCTGCAGCTGGTATAAATTCCTGGGCCATCATCAAAGAAGCTTCCAAGTGCCAACTTCTGTCGGATAGATTCTCTCTCATTTTTCTGTGCCTAAAATTTCAGGAAAATAAAACATGCTGATCAGCAGGCAGATATATCATAATCGTAGGCAGTCTAAGTGCTAAGTTTCTTAGAACTGTAATATTAGATGAAAAATAAATAGGCCACAACATAGGAACATTTGAATTATTAAGAGCTGAAATTAAACCAGTCTCTCCTGGTTCCACCTCTGTGAGCAATTACAATTCTTCAGAGCCCTTTATGATCTCTAGTCTAGGAAATCACCATTGTGGTACCAAATGATCTTTACGAGGACAGAACTAAATTATTTGGTGCTGTAATCTTTCTTCTGCTTAGGACGGCAAGCACTTTGTCCTAAATCAAGTCGCTTTTACCCCAGATGTGGCCTTTCCCTGGATCTTATCTTCTTTATTCTGTATATCGACCCTTTAGCCACCTTCTCTTTTGGCAAGATCATGAATTCATTCAACCAACATGTACAGAACCTCTGCAAGAAGGCAAGTGCCCCACTACAATGCTGCAAACAGCTGAAGACAGACAGACACAGCCCCTGCCTCCACTTAGCTTACAGTCTTGATGGGACTCTTGTACCCATCCTAGAGTTATTCTAATCTCACCAGGTTTAGGATGGGAGAAACCCTCTATAGCATCAGCAGAGTTCCAGTCGGGCCCATCTGTTTCACATTTAGAAGGGAAGTCAGGTGGGTGTGCATAGGAAAAGGAATTGGTAAACTACACTACTGTGATAATTTGGATATGTTTACAACACTTGGCTTCCCATAAAAACTCACCATGCTGAACTCTTAAACCCTTTAAACAACAGGAGAGAATTTAGAAATGATTTCCTTAGTTAAAAATAAAACTACAAAAGCCAAACATCATGAGTTAGACATCATGGAGTGAGAATGAGATTTTTGTTTCCTGTTTTGTGGGATAACGAAGGCTGGGAGAAGCACCATCTGACGTTCTGAACTGGGGGTTGAAGACTCTGCTGAGCACATAATATTACAAAACCCAGCTCAGGTGATTGGCTGTGGCCACGCCTGGCACAATGGCCCCTTGATTCTCCCAGTAGGAGCTTCTGAAGCCACCTCTGCTGCCACCAGCACACAGGAGTTCCATGTGACAACTCTCTGTCAGAGTGATAACACGCACAGTCTGTTGGGATGGTGGGCTGAGAAATGGCTTCATTCCGCCCCAAGTGAAAGGCACTATACTATAGGATAAGGTGGCTCCACCTAACATGGTCGTGACTAGTCACACGGGGCTATTTATATTTACATTAAAAATTATTACAAGTAAAACTTCAGTTCCTCAGTCATAGTAACTGCATTTCAAGAGCCACAGATGGCTGGTGGGTACTGTGGCAGAGCATGAAGACTGGAGTACATTACAGCACAGTGCTGCTAGGACAGAGATTCCTGATTGTCAGCTTCAACGGGCTGCATCAAAATTTCCTGTAGAGTCTTTACATTCCCATCATTTCTTGGTCTTTTGGCTAAGAGCAAGTGTAAAAATAAAAGTACACATCTCCAGGCTTTAGCACCGGATATTTAGTTGCAATAGGTTTGAGAATGTGTACATTAAGGACAGCTCATCTCTATTATCCTTTTCTCTAACATTTTAAAAAAATCCTTGGACACCATAGGCATTCTTTCAACTTTTACATTTAGTAATTGTATCTATATCCATCTACAGAGTCATCTGCCCATGCTGGCACGTGTCAACGGAACTGTGTCATACAATGGGCCACAGCCTGTGTGTGCATGTGTGTGTGCATGCACAGTACAGCCACAAAGTTAAAAACTGCTTTTATACACTTACAGATGTGACACTGATGTCGTACTGTTTACTGGTCTAGCACCGCACTGCCTGAGAAAGTAACCATATGGTTTTAAAGGCAGGCAAGAATGCTTTTAATTTCACTAACCACTTGCAACTGTGCTACTGGGCGCCTTAATTAAAACAACCCACCCTTCCAGATATGCAGGGCTGGTACTTGTGATGGTCTTGCCAAAACAGAACCTCATCCCTTGACATCTTTATATAAAACAAATACATTTCAAAATACCAAACTCCGCCATGCAGATTTAGTGTAGTCAGTGAACCTATTTCTCAGTCCATATGACAGACAAACGTGATTGTCACTCAATACCATCTATAGTCAGAACACTGTTGAGTGGAATCAAATAGCCAAAAATAAAATCAGCAGATAACAACATAAGTGTTAATGACTAATGTTTAACAACATGCTTATGTCCAACACTAGCCTGGGGTCTGGAAGAGGTTTTATTTAAAGAAAACAAACACCGATCCCAGGTGTGAATGTGTGAACCTACCCTTGCTTCCACGTCTGTTTTTCCTGATTTACCTGGCATGCTAGAGCTGTAGATATTGGCGAAGGCCTTAAAAATATTTCTATTTACATTAATTACAATCTTTTATACTTGAATACTTCATTAACAGCTTTAAAGAGGCCTGTTTCACAATATGTATGTAGTCTTTCCCCACTCTTCCTCCCCATCCCCTGGATCCCAATGAACAAATCCAGAAAAGTTACGAAGAATATAAATATCATCATCCATAATCCCATCAGATCATTGCTAACATTTTGGTATTTTTGATATATTTAGTTTTAGTTTTTTATCTTATGTGTGTATTTTTCCCTTTTATAAAACTGAGATCATATTGCTTATTATGCTTTAAGAATTTTCCTCATATTCACTTAATATTCTATAAAAACACAATTTTTAATGGTTGCAGATCATTCAATCCTATGGAGTTACCTTCTATTGTTAGGTGGGTTGTATCCAAAAAAATAACATAGAAGTTAGCATTTTTACATAAACCCTTGCCCACATGTCTGATTATTTCCTCAGGATAAGTTTCCGGAAATGGAATCACCAGATCAGCTGAGTGTGAACATTTGTTGAGGCTCTTGGCACATCTTGTCACACTGCTCTAGAGAAAAGCTGCTCCGATTTACATGCCCACCAGCAACGTAAACAGTGCAGCTTTCGCTACGTCCTGGCTCACACTGAGTATTTTCACTTAAAGAAATAAATGCAGTTGCTTTTAATTTGATAGGCAAAAAGTGGTATTCTTTTTAACTGCTTAGATTACCAGTGAGATTAAATATTTAAGTGACTTTTTAGTTACTGTACTTGCTTTCCTCTGAATCATTTACTCTTAGCTTTGCTTATGTTTCTATGCAGTTCTGAGAGTTTTGAAAATGTTATATGAAGCACATTATTAGTCCTTCTGAGTTTTAAATCTAAGTGTTATGCAGTCAAGTCAATAGCTTGCTTCTTCTGAAGTGTGTTGCTGGCTTTGTGCTTGGAAAGCCTTTCCTAGTCCAGAGATAAAGAATCGCACTTGGTGATGGAGGATTAAGTGGGAAAATGTATGCAACTTGTTTGGCAGCAGTACCTGGCCTGTGGTAATGTAAACTTCTGATAAATGCTATTTACTATGGTTAATCCTCCAACAGTTCCGGCTTTGAAGATGAGGCACCGAGAGTGCAGGAAGGTGCCCCTACTGTTTGACAGGAGAGCCAGGATTCCAGTCCATCTCCCTGACGCTGCATCTTTATGTCCTGCCACATCACGTGACCAAACTGATGGGTGAGGTGTCCAGGCTAGTGACGGTGACACCGTGTTGGAGGGACGACATGAGGCCTAGTGAGGTACGGCTTTTCTTTACTGAGATGGATGTGATACTTTCTCAGAAAAGGAGAAAATAGGACAGCAAAACACACATACCCAGGCCCAGCCATAACCACAAGCACCTTCCATCAGAGCCGCCTTCCTTGACACCACTGCTCAGTCTTCCTCTTCACAAAATGGGATTCCCAACATCTCAAGTGACTGTGATTCAACAGACTAGTCAGTTTTCCTCTTTTAAAATTCAACATGACACTATTTTCCCTGTAGCTGCCTACATGTGTAAAGTTTGTGTGTGTGTGCGCACACGTGTGCACACATGTGCATGAGCAGCTTCAAATCGTTTTGTTCTCTAATGAATTATACCTGGAGGGCAGTTACATCTGTCCTCCAATCCCCCAAAGCCCAAAGATGCCCCAGGGGGAGGGACAGTGAAGTGTGCAGGAAAAGGAAGGGGTGGACTCCAGACTACACTGTTCGGCTGTGCTTATGACATGCGGGCCACATCCACTCCTAGAGTGGCCTTGGGAAACACCTTCATAAAACAAAAGCAAAACATCCAAAATGGATACCCGTAGCAAAAGCAAACAGACAGCTAAGGAATAGTGGCTCATCACCCTGAGACAGAAGAGCTATTCAAGCCCTAGATGAGAGTAAAAGTATGCTGAGGAACTCACCATTGTCCAGCCACAGGCAGTTTTTGTCCTCGCCTATCGCTGAATTCCCTGCTGCCAGCCTCGGCGGCTGGGCACATAAGGAAGGCTCCCAGTGGCTTTCGAGGGGGCCATGAGAGCCATACCTCTCAGAACACAAACCACGCAGAACTTTTGGGCCCCAAACGCCAATGCTCAGCCTTTCCCATTGTGCCACTGTTCTCTGCAATTATCCAAACTTGCTAGGAACAAAGAGGGGTGTTCGGTAAAAGAAACAAAAAGCAAAGTGTTCTGAGACAGACAAGTTTACTCTAACATTTATAGACAGACATTGAGTAGATATTGTCCTTCTCCAAATCTAATACGTCGTCTGCCAAGTCCTTTCCATGTGTTCTCCAGGATGCAGCGTGTACCACCCCTTACACGCTGACGCCATTCCCAAGGCCCTTCTGGCCCTGCCTCTGCCCCTCTGGCCCAGTTATCTTTGTTGGCAGTGTCATGGTGTCTCTGGTGTGAAATGTGACAAAACTAAAATCAAAATGGAGTCAGCACAGCTAAACAACTAAAATGGAGCCAGGAGGCCACGAGGACAGGCTACATGTGTCAGCAGACACAAACTGCATTCCTGAGACCATTTGTTATGAACTTACATGGACAGTTGCTGTTTCTGGCTGTAGCAACCACCGAGAAACTCAATAGTTTACGAACTTCTCTTCTGCCTCCAATCACAAAATGTTCAAAACAACTTAAGTAAGTTAATTAACTTCCTGCTCTTTACCTTTACCTTTAAAAATCCTAAACTTTGTCAGCATTTAGGAGCACAATTTGGGTTGCTACCTAAATCTGTGTCTCCCAGACTGCAATCCCTAAGACCCCAGATAAATGCCAATAATTGTTCTACAGCTTTGCCTTCCTTTGGTTGACACCGGTCTCTGAAGCAGGGGCCACCTAGTCTTACACTCATCTGCACATAAATTTTTAAGTGGAATACTGGGCATCTTCTGCATTTCTGAAATTTACTTAATCAACAAACTGTATTTTTGTGGGGGCAGCTGCAGGGTCCCTAGTGTTCTCAGGAACACACTCTGGGAAATAACATCCTATGCCTAAACCTAAAGCCAGCTGGTGCTCAGGGCACTGCAAACAGCTGCTTCCTTCTGCCTCCTGTGCAGATGGTGAAACCCACATAGCCAGAAAGGACCTGTCTGACCAAGAGGAAGGGGTTCCTTATACTCCCCAAAGGAGGAAGATACTTAAAATAGTGTGGCCTGGAGAATTGGGATCCAACTGATGTGAATGGCACACTAGTGCTGTGGGATAAAGGCAGACATAAGCTTGGGAGCAACAACAATCTGGGCCTGGAGAGTAATCAGTTGTGGGCAAGGGGAGTAGGAGACAGGACAGTTTCCTGTCTTGTGTTTCCTTCCTGGGTGACCTTCCCCTCCTCCCCAGCTCCATCTGTTTCTCCCTTGCACCTGTTCACCTTCTGTTACTGGGTGTGCTTGTATCATAATGCTGACTGAGCATCCGATTCACTCCAGGCCCTGGAAGACACCACTTTCTGCATCCTCCTTCCTGCTGCTCAATGGGCAGAGCTTCTCACACCTCAGGGGGCATGTGAGCAGCCCTGGGGGGCTGGTTCAGGTGCACATTCTGAGTCTGGGGCAGAGCCTGAGACTCTGCACTTCTAACAAGCCCCAGGAGTTGGAAGGGGTTGGAGGTCTCACAGAAGGCCCTCCCTTCCTAAACTGAAGAAGCCTCAAGGGGTTGAGCACACTTTCCCTATCTTTTGCCAGGGTGTTATGGGCCTCAGGGAATGCCTGTTTGGGGAGTGAAGTAAACCCTTTCCACCAAAGGGAAAAAGGAAAGCAATGTGTCACTGAGGAGAAACTTCCTCAGGACGGAGGCTGCGTTGTTCCAGAAACTGACGAGCACCCTGGTCCGCCACAGCGCATGCGGACACTTGGGGTGCCGGGAGGCTCCGGGGACACTGGCGTGCCAGGTGCAGAGGCGCACAGGTGGGCACAGGCACAAAGTGGTTCTCCCTCAGTCACTTTTTTCTTTACACCAGTAACTCTCAAGCCTGGAGGACTTGTAAAAACACAGACTACTTTTCTGATTCGGAAGGTGTGGGGAGGGGCCGAGAAAGGGCATTTCTGACAAGTTCTCAGCAGCTGGTGCTGCTGGTACAGACCACGGCTGCGAACCACAGCATTGAGATCAAGCGGCTGGATGAAACGGAGTCTGTTATTCTTCAGGAGCACTAATCTGTTCCATGTGGAATGTCCAGACTCTGATCCAGATGGGTTTCATTTACAGCTGTCTGGACTCTGCCAAATCCTTGCCAGGATGCCTGTTTTGAAGCAATTAATGATCCCCTTGCTTCAGTGCAATCTATTGCCTAGTGATATCTGGCATCATCACCATTAGCAGCATCCACCAGGGAATGCAACTGGGATTCTGGAGCTTCCTGTGGAAAAGTACTCTTCCTCTGCAAAAACAGTAGTCTCTCTTATTTCTCTCCTTAGCTTGTAAGGGAGACAGCTTTACTGTAGCATTTATAGGCAGCATTCCAGTGCAGAGGAGTCTGAGGCTTTTAAACATTAGGAACCAGAAGTACAGAACTTATTTAAATATTCATTAGGCAAATTTTAATAACTTTCTTTAAAATAAAAAAAACCAAATGAAAAACCAAATATGTTGATGGTACTTACTAATTTTTTTCCCACTGAAACAACCATGGGTTTGTCACTCTATGAAAATATGAAAACACCGTTCTATAAGAAAACCAATTTTATGCTTTTGAATGTCAAGATGCATAACTAACTACTTGCTAAGGTAGATTTTTTCAAGTTCTTGAATTTTATTTTGTCTCCTGGAAAGAGCTTTTCAATTGTTAGTGGCAATATAAATTAAACAGTCTAATATCTTTCCCTTGTATCACTAAATGGAATATTAAGTCTGGACATTTTCTTATTAGTTTGTATTTCTGACATTTTCCATTTCAGACTCTTATATTAAACAATTCACAAAGGTTTCCTGAAAAGCTGTTGAAATTGCTTATCTTTGCATCCTCGTACTGATCTGCCCAAAGAAGAACTCTGGACAGATGTAAGGCTGGGCTGCTGGGCAAGGCTGAGGCCTGGGTGTGGCTTGCTCAGCATCGGTATTCACAGGAGAGCTGGCCTTGGATTCCTAAAGTCCAGGAGGGGGCAGGCAAGGGGAAGGACTCTAGGGTCCAGGGCCTTCTGATTCCCGCTTTACTTGAGAACTGAGAGACACAAGGGTGTTAGGATGCCGAGGATGGAGATACACAATCAGTTAACCCTGAGGCTGCTTCTGCTTGAATTCTGATTGTCAAGGATCAGAGCAAAGCTATTTAACAAACACCTAGGGTAGAAGTTCAGTAGCTACTTGCTGTCTGAATGGGAACTTTGGTGAAAGTAAAGGAGCCCAAGGTACAATCCACAAAGATGACTGCTGTAGCAGTGTCTCAACATTACATTTGAAAGCGCTACAGTTGAAGACTAAACTTTTCCTCCCTTGTGAGCAGCATACCCAAAGCATGAGCTGCTGCTGGGAGCATCTTGAGCTCTTTTTGGCTCCCAAATGACTGCCCAGAGAATACTTTTTAACAAAGTACACTGTTGTTTGGGGACTCTTTTTTTATCAGGTGACATTTTAGAAGTCAGCATACCATCACAGTCATTCTGATTCACTACCAGAACACAGTGGTCCCAAACACCTGCTGTGTGGTCATGAAACAGCCAGACCTCAATCAAACGCCCGAAGTTGGTGTCCTCAATTTCCCATGTCAGCGTGGGCTTAGCGTCTGGGAAAGCCAGACACAGGTGCATGGCTAGAAAGAAGGCAAGGACTGTATGAGATCTGAGGGCCCAAAGACCCAAGTTGCCATCTGTCCTCCGACACTTACTAGTGCAGGTTAAGGAAACTCTTTTAAGTCTCAGGTTCTTTTTTTAAGGAAACGGATAATGATACATATCTTCTAGGTTATTCTAAGGATCAAATGAAATACTACATAGAAAGTGCTTGGCATAGTGCTTGGCCCAGAGAGAAACTTTTATTATAAATTGGTAGCTGTTGCTACTGTTAAAGGCAGGCTGGTGAAAAGAGTAGAGAAAGGAATAAGAGAGAGCCAGAAATGTCCAGAACAAGCAAATCCTTGAGAGAAAGTAGATTAATGCTTGTCGGTGGGAGAGGGGAATTGGAAGTATTTGCTACTCAGCACAGGGTTTCTTTTCGGGGGTGATGAAAATGTCAAATTAGGTAGCAGTGGTTTACATCACCTTATGAATATACTAAAAGCCATTAAAGGTTATACTTGAAATGGTGAGTTTTATGGTATATGAATTATATCTTATATGTATATCATGGTGTATGAATTATATATCTCAAACCAGACGTGGTTTATTTTTTTTAAATTGCGATATAATTCACATTCTGTACATCTGGAAAATCTGGTTACCCGAAACAACCCATTCCCTGCCCACGGGGGCCCACCAGTGTGCCAACGGGTTATGCGACAGGAAGAGCCCTGAACCAGGAGCCGAGGCCTCACAGTCCTAACATCTAAGACCAAGCCGGCCAATTCCTCCCTTGAAAGAAAAGCAGACCCAGGCCTACAGAGCGGAGGAGATTGTCCCCAGGTGGCTGAGGTGGGGCTAAGCTCCAGGGCTCAGCAACTTCACAGAGCTCCTCAGCTATTCAGCCCTCACAGGCAGGAAGACGTGAGGGTTAATGGAGGTCGACGGCGGCTTTTCCTCAGTAATTGTGTGGGGAGGGCAGAGCTCTTGTCTGGAATGGCAGCTGGCATTCTGTGTTTCTGTTTATTGCAGTTTATCCCAAGCAGTCATTTCCATTCACCTTTTAAAAAAACATGAGGCACAGCTGTGGCTTCACTTTAAATATTGCTCCTTCCAGCCTTTTAATTTTTTCACGGGCTCCTCCCTAATCTTTCACTGTAATTGGATGCACAGCACTGGAGACAGCACCGCGGAGAAACAAAGCGAGTCGAGCCGGCTTTGCCGTCCTCCGACCACGCGCAGCCCTGTCCGCAGCTCCTTCAGCTGCGCAAAGAAGCCTGAGGACAGAAGGCACACCCAGCTGCCCCATGTCCGCTCTGCTCTGGCACAAAGTGGGAGCCAGTTTCTGTCGTCTTCTGCTAAATTTTCTTGATTTCCTTTCTCTCTCCATCAGTGTAAGTTGGATCTTGCCCCAGCCCCGAGATGGCACAGGCTGCACGTTTTCTAGGTCAACTCTGGCTATCTGAATCTTCTTCCAGGCCACAGCAATTCCACATCAGCTTATTTGCTTGTGTGCCTCCCCATGTGGCAATGCCAGGGACACAGAAGGGCTCTTGGTGAGCCATGGCAAAAGGAATTAGGACGTGGACCGGCATGCTGTGTGCTGCTGTGGTCCTGGAGGCCATCACTGTGTGGGTCTTGACCAGAAGGTCAGAGGTCGCTCAGAGCTAGGCAGGGCAATAATGGACTGAACACACACATCTGGGATTCTGTCCAGGTGCAGGCTTTCCTTCCGAAAAACGAACATCTGTTTCCTGTTCAGTACAGTTTTATTACTATTACTGAACAAACCAGAGATCCTTAATGAATCATCTTCTTACCATCAGGACCTTCCCCAAGGAAAGGAACAGAGGCATATGCTCTTTTCCTTCCTTTGCCTCAGTGGAATCTAATTTTAGTCACTGGAAGGCGACCTTTGCCCCTGAAGGCTGTCTGCCTGACTTTAAAACAACCCTGTAAAATAATCCCTACACACATGTGGCATTTATTAGTGTGACTGGTATAGGAAATTCTAGTGTCCCTAGGCAGGAGTATACCAATTTTCCAATTATTTTTGACAACTTGCCTCAAAGCATTAGGAGGTAGAAGAAGAAATTATTAAAACTTAAATTTTTACTTATGTTTCAAACATTTTGTTTAAAAAATATCTATTTGTGTATATTTTGTATACACACATATTTTTACCATACCATATGAATAAAATATATGTATATTAGAGGCATGGGCTCAAAAACATTTTACTGATGGATGCAAGATCAAAAGAGCCTGAGGACCACTGCTTTATAGAGTCTAATTAAATTTTCTACTTAGTCAACTGAACAGCAAAACCATTAGAGGAAAAAACTTGGAAAAGGAAGGTTTTAATTAGGAAAAGCTATTTTTATACTAGTAATAGTTTCCCCATTCTTTACATCTTATATGCCCTGTTTTACTAGAAGTTTTCAGTGAAATGATCAACAGTATTTTTTAGCATAATGAAGTTTTCATAGTAACCATGGTATGCATAGATTTGAAATCACTTCGCCTGAGAAAGGCAGTTAAACAGCTGAAATGACAAGAGAAGGGCTCTCACGTTTAGGATCCAGACACTCTGCACTGATCTCTGAGCATCCTACACATCTAGGAGTTCCACCTAGTGGTTTCTGGAACTAACCTATCAGATACTCTTTCTCCTGAAATCACACATGGCACTCTATTGTCTTAGTTAGATGACGGATTGCACAACGTAACTCTCTTTGGTTGTTGACATTTTAAAGCTACTTGAGCCTCATGTGTTTGTCACTTCAGTCAGCGCTGTACTGGGGGCAGGCTTATCACTGCGCGCTCACTCTGGACATCTGCGCTCTCTCAGTTTCTAAGTAGGCTAAAACTACACTGGTCATGAATTTTTTTGTTGTTGTTACTGCAGGAGCAATGGTATGTCTTTCATTTTTCCTATACTTTTCTGAGAAACACTTTGACAAAAGGAAATAGTGGCCAGTCCTTCGGCACTGAAAATAGAGATGGAATGAGAAGCACGCACTTACTCTTCAGGGCTGGGTAAGGGACTGATCACAGAGTGTCTCGGCCTCTGCCGCACACCCGCCTCTGGCAGAGGGACAGCTGAGAAGTGTCAGGGTCTCAGGGCTCTGCGCACTTGTCACCTGGGGCACCCACTCCCTTCCTGGGGACCACAAGGGAAGAGAGAGACCCCCAGGGCAGCATGGCAGGCCGTGCAGACCTCTTCTACATTTTTTAAATTTCAGCGTCTTGAGAGAGAACATAAACTAATGTGAACTCCTCTAAGAAGTAAAGAATATACTTAAAATATCCCACACACTCACACACAATTATGTACATAAGACAGAAAATGCCATCTTTTACATTATTATACTTAAAGATCTAAGATGACAGAAGCTTTTTCTGGATTTCACTCTGGGGGAAAAAGTTAATGACATTTGATCAAATAAAAACTTTAGCAGCAAATTTTACTGTTTTAGGAGGCTGTACTACTATATTTGCCTCTCAGGGAAAAGAGGTCTCACTTTCCAGGTCCATGAGAAGGGCTCTTATTCTTCATATGTGTAGTGTTGTGATCTTGTGATACTTGACTTGTGGAAAATAGTAAGGAGAAAGGACAGTGTGTGTTTAACCTTCTGTGGACAGACAAGCATATACTTGTAGCTTAATTTCATGACCTCACCCATACAACTACAGCTATTTTTACTTGGGCCTGTTATTACCAGATAAAACATTCCAAAAATATGTCTACCAACTTTCAAAAGAAAAGGCAGGCAATGAATTAGCAGATACTGTATCTAAAACTCCATACTTGCTTAGTAAAGTTTTCTACTTTTCATTGTTAAAAAAAGTCAAACTCAGAAAGATAGGTTAAACATTCTAGTTATTATTTACTGTAGGTGAACTGTCAACATATGTCAATGATTTAAAAAAAAATGATTCTTTTACATAAAATGCCTAGCAACTAAATGCATAATATGTTTTTCAACTTCAGAATAACAACACGTGTATGCCAGTTATTGCTATAATATATTAATATGAGCTGGGAAAAGCAGAAGGAAGAGCTTTCTCAGCTTAATGCATTCTTTTCTGTGCATTTAGCTTGCCTGAATATATTGTGGCAATGGCCTCTGAGTGTGGAATTTGGCCATTCCTCAAGGGTGATTTTTCTCTGAGTTAGAAAAATGGTTCAATTGTTTACAAACAAAAGAGCTCTCCCCCCACTTACCTTTTTATAATTCCCCTCCATATCCAATGGGGATTCTTGACTGATGATGTCATCCATTCCATCACTGTCCAAATTCATCCTTCAACTCTCAGAGTTTCATTTAAGAAATAACCTCCCATGAATTCTGATACGCTGACGAGCCAAGTGCCCAGTACCCTGCTTACTGCTCGTGCTGACTTGGAGAGCCAGCTAAGAGGCTGTGCCTGGCTGTGCATGTCCTTGTCCCTGGTCTGTCCAGAGACACCGCCCTGCCTGGCCTCCCTGTGCTCTGCCAGTGTGGGGCAGCTGCTCTTCTCCAAGGCTCACTCTGCCCCGACACTCGGCTTGTTGAGTGTCCAGCCTTCCCACCGTCTGCTGTCACCTTCCCCTCGATGACCCGGCCTGGATTCCTCTCCACTGCACCTTTCCTACCCCTGTCAAGGAGAAGCTGATTCAACCCCCTAACTCCCTGGCTCAGGGCTGAGTGTGGATAGAGCCCTGTGAGGAAACCAGCAACCTTACTTGAACCAGAGTAGTGTGGGGGATAAAAATAGATGCAAAAATCCAGCCTTGCAGACTTCAGTAGTGTGTTAAAAGCTGGGTTCCCATGACAAAATAAAAACAGTATAATTTAAAGGCTAACCTGTAAGACCAATGTTTGCTTTTTTTCTTTTTCCCATAACCAATAATTTCTTAAAATCAGATGAAAAAGTCTCATCTTCTGGTAGCAGCCCCAGCACAGGAGGAAGTTTATTTCTAACACAGAGAAGGACCCCTCTGCCCTGGGATCAGTCCTTTGTTCTATTAATATAGGCAGGAGAAAAAGAACCATCAACTTTTCTTTAAAATTCAGCCACTGGTGGGCTTTTTCACAAAAGAGGATGTTTCTTTCTGTTGCTTTCTCTACCCTTTTCTCTTGGCTTTTGGTTTTGCTTACTGGCTTTCCATACAGAGAAGGGAAGGCCCACAGCTGGCGGATGTTTTCCTGCAAGAATCAGACAAACAGAAGGGCACACACAGACACACACTCTTCATTTTTGAACTACCACTGCCATAAACTAAAAATTACTCACTACTTGTTAATTTAAAAAAAGTTACTGTTTTCAGAAGAAATGGATGAAAGAAGAATTCAGAGGCCTAGGCTCCATTTAGCAAACCATCTTGTGCTCGGACCTGTTCTGACAGAAAGCAGCAGATGGGCTGGTCAATGCATTTTCCAGCAGGAATTTCTGACCAGCCTCTGTGCTGCTAAGAACAGAATTCTAAGGTGAAAATGCCATTCAGGGGAGTCTTTTGGCACCTGAACCTCTGCTGACATGTCCACATTCAGTTGTCTGCTTCTTTCTTTTTACAAATTTTTTAAAAGTTCAATGTGTAGAAGCTTTGTGGCATAAACATGTCTCAATGTAGTTTACCTCAGCCCTGCTTCTACAAGGCACATACGCTCCTCTGCAGTCCCTGGCCCAAACCCACACCCTCCCCTGACTCCCTTCATTGCCCCCCTCAGTTCCCAGGAGAATGACTTGTGCATTTGCCAGACAGTATATGACAAGCTGTCCCTCATGAGCCACACCTGCCTTTGGGCAAGGTGTCTCCCTGGTAGACAGCTCTCTTGTCTTTGTTTCCTCCAGACCCCAAGAGTTTCACTCCAGAAAAGGGTCCCACTATATGCACGCAAGAAACCCAGAATACCTTCTGGGCCTGTGAGGCAATGCTGGGCACTCAGGGCTGCCCCAGTGTGGGGGTTCCCAATATCAAAGGGTTCTCCAAAACTAATGGAGAAAACCAAGTATGCCTTATTTGGAAGGACTGTGTGTATAGTAAATCCTTCCAAAGGAGGTTAGCTATGCATCTTATTACATGACATATATTAACATCATAATGATAGCTCCCCATTACTGAGGGGTCACTCTGTGCCAGGCACTTTACACATGCCTCTTACCTATGTCTTTAATCTGCACAGTGGTTATTAACTGCCTCTGGAGTAGATATTATTATAATTGCATTTTACAGCTGAATGAGAGCCCAGTGAAGTTAGATAACTTGCCCAAGGAGTGGCAGCTTTGAACTGGGGCCCTCTGCTTCTGTGGCCCACATTCTAAATGGGCATGCTAGACTGCCTCCCATGAGCTGCCTCAGAAACAACTGCACACAATAATCAAGCATAGCTTTTAAAAATCAGGGTTTACTACAGAAAGAATTCTGGTAGCCCTCACATAACAATATCACGTACTGAAACGTTTTACAAATTGCATGTCTGGAACACCCAGCATGTATCGCCACTGTCCCCTGCCAATTAGACCCCCAAGAGATGAAACAAAAAGTCCTTCACTGATGGTCATGACCTGACACTCTGTACAGCGAATTCTCCTTTCTGGTTCTCCACGGTGCTCTTAGCGCCACTGTGGCTTCCTTCCAACAGCTGTTGTGGCTTCAGGCCTTATCTAAGGGGGCAGGGATTTGTGCTGTTTCATCTTGTTTTCCCCAAACATCTAGACACTGCCTCACACACGTAAGTGGACAATGAAGGGCTGTTGAATAAATACATGGGCAGGGGAGAAATGTACATGTTGCTTAACATGTTTCCTCTAAATGCTGTCCACTGGAGGAAACACTGATAGTTCAGATTAGTGCTTTCCAACCTACATCTTCTGAGGATACCACATTATGTTCGAAAGGTAAAAATGGGTCTGCTGGGGTTGAAGGAGGGGTTTACCACAAATTTCAGGAATTTCAGTCTCTTACCTATGTTATCATCCTAATCCAGTTAACTATTTATAATCAAGAGAAAACATGGGTGACATTATAAAAATTTGGAGATTATAAGACTCAGTGAGATACATAAAACTATAAGCCTAGTTACTAACATCTTTTTAATTTTAACAGCATGAGCTTAAATATATAGTTAGAATGACTGAAATCTATTAACTATGTGTTTGTGTGTGTATATATATTTATACACATATATGCACATATATACACACACATATATATGCACATATATTGATAACAGATTCTCTCTTGGAGAAGGACATCTCAAAATCCAAGATGGAACTTTCCCAGCCAAACATCAGCAACAAGGACTAGTATTAACAGATAGTAAAGACCATCCCTTTCTTCTAGCCCCTGCCTTTTCTTGTCACGAGTAGATCTCAAGGAAGTACTATGTAGGGACAGGTGGTAGAGCATCTCCTGAAGGAGCTGTAGCACTGCTATCTGGATGACTTATACCAGCTTAAAATAGCTGAAATTTTCCTATCTGGTGGACTGATCTTTGGTGATTTCTAGAGTTTTGTGATGCAAGGGTGTGTCCTCTGGTCAGAGCATCTGTATCATCTGTGGGCTTATAGGAAATGCAAGCTCTCAGCTCCCACCCCAGACCTACTCAATCAGAAACTGTACTTTTAAAAGAGCTCTAGGATTTTTGTATGCATGTTACATTTTAGAAGCACAGTTTAGATCTTGAAAAAATTTATTATAAGCCATTATCCTTCTTTCATATTTCCTGGCTGGTGGCAAAGACCCTGACTTCAGATGCTGGGGAGCAACACTGTAATTAATTTACCCTCGAGGAGGTCCAGGTGAATACAGCAAAGGACAAAACCCAACAAAAGAGCACCTTGGAACACCTGAGCTGAGTACAGTGTCTGGTGGCTTTGCAGCAGCTCTGCTAACAAGGGGATAACAGCCACCCATATCCTTCCTATAGAGAATTTTCTCTGGCTTCAGAATTTTTTGCTGCCTTCTCTAAAATGAACCATGCTGGCAGAACATGAGCCCAAATACTAATGCTTTCCTTTAGAAAACACCCCCATAGCTACTTATCATCCCTGAGGTTAGGAGGGTCTCCTCTCACTCCCTGCCTTGAAATTCAAGGACTAGAATGGAGAGCTTCGTTTCCTGTCAAGCCATGATCTGAACGGCAAGATGTGTTGGTCATGTGAGCTAATGCTTTTAAATGATCATTATCGGCCACTGGTGGAAATTACTGACTCTGAAAACACTAACCACATTACTGGGAAATCACTTACATATTGTCAAAAGATTTTCCTATTCATAGATGGAAAGCCTTGTACATCCTGATTAACCCTTCAGCATCCCACTGCTGGCCCTTCAGCCTTAACATCCAAATTCCATGTGCTATCCACACTAATACCTGATTTATAATCTCTTTTCAGGTGAACTATTTAATTTTCTTCTGTTCCTCTAAATTTGCTTTGCTTTTCAGTTAAGATATTCTGATGGCTAGATAAGCCATGAAAATGTGCAGGCGATTTTTAAGTGGACTTTTTAGAGTAGGTTCAAAAAACTGAAATAAATCAGGGTGGAAGAGGTGAAGTGTTGGGAGCAGACAAGAAAACCTGATGACCTCAGACCTAGATCTTTCTGTGAAACTGAAAACCTGAGTACAGGAAAGTCAACTGTGGTCCCTTTGATGGCCATGCCCCAGCTTTCAGGTGGGACCAGGATTAATGCTCTCATTATGTTTCTCTGTGTTCTTAGCATTCTTTCCTCATTAATGGCTCTCCTATGCTGAATGTCACGAGGCCTTTCTGATGTTTTCCTCTGAATTCAAGCAGTTTTGTCAAAGTACTTACCCTCAGAGTACTTAGGTGGTAGTTGTGATGTTTCTCTATAGTGCATAGGGGAATCCTAAATACACCAAAGTTTCAAATTTTCCCTTGGTATAGAGGATAAAAATAAATAATAGGATATGGCTCTACTGGGATATGTCTCTATTAATGTTGAGTTCTACATGTGAAGTTGTGATTAGTTACCCAAGATTGTGTGTGTGTGTGTGCGTGGATGTGGGGTTTCTACTCCAAAAATCAAGGATGCGCTTACTGTACCATAGAGATGTTCCTTCCTATCCCCCTTCCACACCCCCTTGCCAAGAGAAAATACTCGATGTTTGGCTTAAAATCTGTGCTGCACATGTACTTCTTAAAATCACGTGATGTCTGAATCATGATGTTTGAGGCCCCAAGTGCTACTTTAAATAGGAATGATGTGCTTGTACTAAATTTCTATTTTAGATCAGGCCTATAATGAAGCTCTGTTAAAATTATTTTTTTCTTCATTTGGGCACCTATTACTGAGTTGCTTTTGTGGTAAAACATATGAAACAGATTTTCAGATATCTTGGCTAAAAGTAAGCACAAATGATTTTGTCTTCAGAATTCTTATTTTTTTAAGCTGATAGATTTGTACCACATCCTCAGAGAAAGACAACCATATATTAGCCAAGCAAAACAATTGGAAGACAAAGTATTCTTCAACACTATTAACCATGGGAAAAATTTTTCCTGATCAGAAAAAAAAAAATCTATAGATTATGACAGAAATTGTTTCACTGAACTTATATTTAAAAGCCTATATCAAATAGTGCACAAAAATGCTCTGATATTCCCTTTTCCACTAGGTCAATATATTTTTCCCTGCTGTAGATGAAACCAGGCTTAATTTGGGCAGAATCTTAAATTAACTCAAATTTGATATCTTGTTTTCTCATTTACAGGAAGAAGGGGTTGGGAAAGGAGCCTTCACTTGGCCTGGTGTCAAAAGGGACAGAATTATTTCCTTTCTTTTGTTAACCATTAAATAACCCACTAGAATCCAGGCATGTTTACCACTTTCTCCAGCAAGAATTTAAAAAATATCTTGAGGTACTACTTAAATTGATATACTCCCTAGTTTTATCATTGGAAACCGATATAGAGCATCTTTATGTCCTGTGCATGACACTTCAATTGGGCTGAAATATTTTGCCTGACTTGGTGTTTCAGGAGGCAGTAAAATTATCACTGTGTGATAAAAAGATTAAAACTTTGCAAAATTCAATATATGAAGAAAGGCAGCTTGGGGATGAGTTCTTGCCTCAACTGACCATAGGTGTTTCGGAAAAATGCTTGGGATAGGCCATGGGGCCCACCCTTGGAAAATCTCTGGCTGAAAGAAAAGTAGGTATGGGGCAAGTGCTTGATGCATTGCCTCTGGGAAGGCTGGGATGTCTGTCTCATTTAATTTGTTTCTTGCCCTAGGTCCCCCATTTTGGCACATGGAGTGTTTGAAATGCTAGCAAGAGGCTCATAAATCAGATACGAAGGGTACTGGGGTCAGCTTCACCAACTCCCTGTTGCATTTCACGACCTGAGCTTCTCTCTGGAGTCAAGATGGGAAATCCTGCTCCTAGGGACTTAGAACAGCACCACATGCAGAAAACAGAATTCAGTATAACATTTACGGAACACATGCTCTGTGTTGAGGGCAGGAAATTAAAATAAGACTCTTGTTTTCAAGAAGCCTGCTTGCTGTCTAATAGGGTAGACAGACAAGTCACTAGCTATAAATGGGTTCGAACAGGATTAAAAACAAAGTGCACTGAGAAGGAGAAGTTTGGACTGAAGGACAAGAGGGGAAGGTTTCCCAAGAATGGTGGCATCTGAGCCTTGAAAGCTGCACTTAGTGGCAGAAGGAAGAAGCAGGTGGTGTGTGGGTGGGAGCCATCCCAGGGTGAGGCACAACAGCAAAGCCAAACAACTTACTGTGGTGTGGGGGTGGGAGTACAGGGTTTGCAGGGCAGCGTGTGTCCACCCAGGGTTTAGATCATGATTAGGCCTTGAATATCATGCAAAGCAGCCTGGAATTCATCTCAAGGAAAACGGGGGAGTGTTAGAGATTCCTACTGTCTTCATTAAAACTACAAGTATGTTGAAGAGTCCCTTTACACTCCTGAGGGAAGAAGGTGAGAGCCACTCACACACGGTTCTCCTAGTTTCCTTCATTTCTCCATTTTTACAGGAGCTGAGAACATGAGGGCATGATCTGTATTTGAGGTGGTCAGAAGGGAATTTAAGCAATGGAAAGAAAGGGACAAAAGCATGCCATTGTTTTTATATACACACTGATCCCCACAACCAACTGCAGGGAAAGAGAAGAAAATATTTGGGAATTTTTAAGCAAAATGGACCCTTTGACCTAAATGTGTGCTTTCGAGTTAACAATATTTGAAAGCTTTCTATCAGAGACCGTTCAGAAGAATCTGGCCTTCTGAAGGCTGCCAGGTCTGAAGCTGCGGCCTCCGTTCTTTCCTGAAGAGATTGGCTTCTGTCCAAGACTGGAAAATGGAGGTCGACAGCTCTCTCTTTTAAGACGGCTACAACCAAAAATGACAACACGTGGCTCGGTAACCTCCTCACTAATGGGAAGCCTGGGAGGGAGACGAACCCCAAGATGACGACACTGTGAGAACCCTTAAAAACAAAATAACCACAAAAAATTCTGCCTGAGAATGTACCTCTGATCAGCCCCTCCTTGGATTAACTTGTTCAAATCACAATGCCTCCAAACACCTCAGAGGTTTCCAAGCCTTTGGTCACAGTGAAACTTGTTAAAACAATCACCTTGTTGGAAAAGCAATATAGGAGAATCAATTCTACTTCCATATATTTGCAACAAATAATCAGAAAATGAAGTGATGCATGGTTTCCCTGCACTTCTTTACAATCTTCACCAAGCCCCTGGAGTGCATCAAAAGGAGGTGGCTCTTAATTCATGGAAACTGGCTTGTTTACGTAGAAAGGTGGCTTCTATCAGGGAACTGCCAACTCTCATGGCAGGATGTTAACTTGGAAAAAATCCCATTCCAGAGATGAGAAAATCAACAAGAAAGAAAGGGCTACTCTGAATCACAGACAATGAAAACTGCAAATTATTGGTGGTGGAGGAGGTGGAGGCATGGAGTAAGACTGAAAGTCATTCCGGTGGCTAAAAGGGTAAGAAACCACTATGCTATCATATGTTTACGAAGCCTTTCTCCTCATTTAATATGTAGTAGGTATACCCATCCATATTACTTGAGAGCTTGTTCTAAGCACTGGGAAAGCCGTGATACAAATATAAAAATCTCTGACCTCAGGGAGCTACATGGAGGGAGGGAGGCAGAAAATAGACAAATAAGTAAAGTATGTATTTTGATAGATGGTGATGAGTGCCAAGTATAAATATAAATGAGAGCATTATAATAGAAATCCTGGGCTAGAATCAGGGAGCTGGAAATTGTCAAAGTCCATAAAAGGCCTTCCTAAGAATGTGACCTTTGAGCACCGACCTGAAGAAGTAAGAGGGTAAGCCGTAGGGGTTACTGACAGGAAAACACAGCTTGTCCTTTCGGCTGAATTTGAATTTCAGGTAAACAGGGAACAATATGTTAGTATAAGCATGTCCAACAGTGCAGATCATTTGATAAATCTGGCAACCCTACACGGGGGTATCTCAGGGAAGCACAAACCAGGCAGAGAGGACAAAAGGGGACAGCGAGAGCAGGGCCAGGCCAGCATGGCGGGAGGGAGGGATCAGAAGGGGGAGCGTGGGCGAGGAGACAGGGAGGAATGAGGCGCAAGCTGCTGTCAGGTTCTGTGGGCCCCAGGAGGACACAGGTTTTTACCCTGAGGAGAATTTTGAGATTGGTGACATACTCTGACTTAGGTTTTAAAAGATCATTCTGGATACAGTGTTGAAAAAAGACGACAGAAGAGGGACAAGGGCCGGAGCAGGACTGGTCAGGCGGCCATTACTGCTCTGATGATGATGATGATGATGGTGATGATAACAACAGTAACTGTTATGTATAGAATATACATACATACATATACACCAAACTGTGGATCTGCTCTGGGGGTAGGAGTGGCCCCGGGAGGTTCATTTATGGCTCTCCATTAAGAAACCTTGCTAAACATTTATGGAAGGAAAGGCATCAGTCCTACAAATAAATGCTATCTACTAAGTAGAAATGCTAACCTAAGAAATTTGCTTTACCCATTGCATTTTCATCCTTAAAAATAAGTAAGCCCTTATCCAAAAAAGGAGAAGTTTCTGAAAAACATCAAACTGTCTATATCACCAGTGACTATAATTACTTGGCAAATCAAGACAAGGACTTAGAGAAACTGCCCTTTCTGAATCCAATCACATGTGGTAGCAGGCAGGTTCTAAGACTAAGGCTTCTAAGTTGTATCGAAACATTCAAGGTTAATGTTTCTGTTTTTACTGACTGATGAATAAAGAGACAGCACATGAAGCATATTCCCTTCTGAATAAGGGAACTAATACGAAGGTAGCTGTACTACAAAACCCGATGGGGATGCAGAATCTATTGACTATTATTATCTGCCCAACACACTTAATTTTATTGTGAAAATAAGCAATAAATACTTCAGAACTATTAAACATGCAATGACAGTGTTATGTGATACAATTTATATAAAATAAAGTTAGTTTGTATACCTTTGTAAGCAGTAGGCTTTAAAAAACACCTCCTCTCCCAATGAAATTGGTCATATTTGACCAGTTTTGACCTCTAGAACCAGTGATTTCATGTTCAACCTAATGAGCAGATATAGGTAATAATCTTATAGTAGCTTGCTTTTCAAAAATTAAATTACATACCTTCTCTGAAAAGAGAGGAAAAATTATTTTATTAGAGTAATTTAATCACCTGGCACCATGCCACAAGTGGGCTGGGCTCTCCACAGATGTTTGAATTCTCCCCTCCCCAACTGTATTATGTGTAGATGAAGTTTTGGTTGTTCCCTCAGTATGTTAACCCCTTTCTCCTGAGAATTCCTGTGAAGCACAAATCTGCTTGTGTAGGACCTGTGGACCTAAATGTACTAAAATGAAAATACTATAAAACAAGCCCACAATTACAAAATTCCAAATACTGAGCAGAGAAAAGAAATGTATAAATGTATGTTATAGACACACTTAGCTGAGAAGCCACTGCTCTGTCTTGCACACATTTACTGCTTACTGTGAAACCTGACCTTATGAGAAACACGTGCTTGTCTCAGGTAACCTGCCTCACACAAGGCAGAGGCATTGTTAAGCTGAAGAATTGGTCTCTTAGAGCTTCTAAACTCGGCCAGTTGAGAAATATCCCAATACTAACCATCCAGGACTTGGACTAACCACGCCTGCTGCTGCAAAGAGCAATTTCTCTGAGAACATTCTCATCTGCTTAAAATGAGGGTACTTTCAACATTGCCTCAAACTGGCCTTTTGAATCTAAGTGTTTAATTCAAAACTCCAGATAGCAAATTAGTGCACAGATGAAAACATATTACTAAAAAAATTTCTCTTTGGAGTTTTGGATATGTCTTGGTACCTTAATTCTTATTTACTAATCATTTAAAACAACATACTAGTAAAAATAAGTTATGAAAGGCAAGTGCAACTTCAAACGTCAAGCGCATGCTGGCTGATTTTTGAAAATCTCTCAGATCATCAATTATTACCTCCTATTTACATAACTTCCTTAAAGACAATCCTAAAAATTGGGTGTGAAACAACTCACATCTTTTGCAATGAGCAAAAATCATATTTTTCCATGTTATCTATGGGAAATTCCAACCAGATTCTCCTTTTCTGAAGCCCCTTAAAATTCAGTTTTAGTTCAAAGCAGTTCCTCTTATTTGCAGACATAGAGAATGTGCAAAAGCACAGATCACCTCAGTGGATTTCACATATGCTTAAAGGCCAAGGAAGCAGTGTTTTCTGCCCCATTACTCCCCAGAAAACCTAATTACAATTCAGATACTGTATGCGACGAAGGCCAGGCGTGCAGGAAGGCAAAATCCCTTGAAAATCCGGAAAGAGGCAACCTGCTGCTTTGGAAGAGGAAGGCCTCCTCTCCCAAAGGATGCCGGCCTCACAACCAGGCTTTCAGTCTTACCTGATACGAGCAGTTCTCCTGATGTACCATCTCAGTGCATCCTAGGGCACAGACCCCAAAGCAGGACTGCTCAGCGAGGCTGAGGGGAAGCGCGGCGCATCCGCGGGCGGAGAGAACGCGCCGGGAAGGCAGGGGCTCCCCGCAGATTAAAATGGATGCTCTTTGGCTGATCAACCTGCGCAGTGGCTCTGCCTGAGCCGGGAAGCGCGCAGCTAGCCGAGCTGCTCTCCTCGGAAACCAGCAGCGAGACTTACAAACATGGAGCTAGGACTGGGCTGGGGGAGGGGGCGCGCTCATCACTGGCACAATCAGCCAATTATATTATAGGCACAAAGAAAAGGATCAGTCTGGGGCTGGTGTGACCTTCTGGTGCTTTATGAAGGCAGTTAACTGATGTGGAAACATTCTAGTCCTCATTAAAGGGAAAAAGGCCAGCGAGGGAGAAGTAGAGACAGACACAAATCAATGTTGCAAACAGTTGAACATTTCTAACCTCCAGCATCATCCTTCCTGCCCACAGATGCTGCCTGCATGGTGTTTATAAAAAGAGGCCTTAAGGATCATTTCAGAACTTTTAACATGTGAAAGGGAAAATCATCCATTCTGAATATGGACACTGAAGGATGTTTTCTGTGTTGAGTTTCTGAAGTGTTTGTTACAACTAAAAGGAAGGTCTTCAGTCTTATGAAATATTTTGTAATTCTTTTGATTCCCCACTTACTTTTGGCTCTTAGCTGCTTTTTAAGTCAAACAAAAATAGGATGATGTAATAATTCCTATAATTTTTTTAAGGAGACAGTTTATTAAAGTATTAAAGTCAGTGTAATTAATTCATTTCATGAAAAAGAATTCAACTGCAAGTTTTTTTTGAAAGCAAGGCTTTGTGTGAATACACACACACACACACACACACACACACATATAATATATATATTTATTCCATGCTGTGACTTGAATTTATAGGCACCTCCAACATAGCACTTGTAATCCTAGAAACAGACCATTCTACCTAAGAGGCAGTAACAGAAAGAATGGACTTTCAGATAGTAATAAAAGAAATACAAGTTGAACCATACTTGTTTCTGGGAAAAACAGGATTTCTGAAAAAAAAAAAAAAATTTCTGAAATGCTTCAGGGCCATTCTAAGATTTTAGGTTATATGAAAAGAAACAATGAGGCCTGTAAATTCTTAAGGGTAATTTAGTGACAGAAAATTAAGAAAATAACACAATGAAATAAAATTTTATCCATATCCTCAGTTGCCATAGGCAATTCATTTTGTTGTTCCTTGATAAAATTACCTTGAACACATACATGGTACTCAACAAAAACCTGACTGGATTTAAATCATCAAATTTTTTAAAAGTACAATGGGAATGTTATTTCTGAGCTATTTTTATCTATCATCTGTCACCTTCTCAAAACTAATAACTGCACTGTCTTCATTATGCTACTGATAGAGAAAAACCAGTACTTTTTGCCTGAGTAATGAAATCAACATGTTTGGCACGTTTTCGTATCAAGCTCTATCTTAAGCAATGGTGAGAGTTTGTGTCAGGAATATTTGGTGATATGTTTTTAGTTTTATAACATCTCTGTTGCTTGGAAAGAGAAAAACTTTTATAAATGTTCCTAATTTTTGCTCTTTGAGATCCCAGCAGGGGAAGAGTTTGCTACCCTGAGTTCAACTCCAGTAACACAGTGACATACACAGCTTCATCTCCTAGTCAGGGGAATGAGAAGTGGCAGGGATGCCCAACTGATGATCATGTACCCGGCAGAGCTCACAGCCCTCCTCCCTGGAATATGGGGGAAGGTCAGGCCACGTAACACCCACAGGAGTTTTGAGGCCTGTTCGTTGGCACATGGCACAATGAAAGCTTGACGAATGAAACAGAAGCCTGAGCTAGATCTTTTACCTTCTTAAATAATAGGATGGAGAGAAGAGTAGAAGCTTTTCAGGGAAAGGAAATAATATGCAACACATCACAAACTCCAGTCCTCCCTATTGAGCAATCCAGAGACTTTTGTGTAGAGTGCCTTGTTATACAACCACCTAGATGAAGGTTCTGGAATCTCAAGTATGTACAAGAAAAAGTAGGCCAAATAATAGTTCTTTTGCAAGGTAGCAAATAAGATGGAATGGAAATCTTATACTTAATATAGAAGACAAACCCCCAACTTCCCAACACAGAACAGCTTTAACTTCAAAGGCTGTCAAAACTTTACTCAAGTTACTACTTTGGCAATCTATGACCTTAAGACTCAGGAACATGCTTTCAAGCAGTACAAGGCCTAAAAAGCCACTTCCTGGACTCCATTCTCTTCTGAAAAACTGAAAGCTTTGGGATAGATCACATAGCTCCTAAAGACATTTCTCATGTGTTAAAAAAAAAAAAAGCCTAAACATGATCCCACTCTTCACAGTTGCTGTTCCATAAATAGTGGAAGTGACTCAGAGGTGGCTCTTGGGAGAACAGATTTCTGACAATTGTATCCCAAATCCTGTCAAAAAACCATCTCAAGAGGTATAAACAAGATTAAAAAAAAAGAAATATATCAGGCAAGCTTCCCTTTATAGTCATTCATTGGAAAGGGCTTTGTGTTACAATTTAAGTTGTGATTTGTTAGTACAAAAGACTTTAAACAGAAACCAGCTGTTCCAAGAACATTTAAACTAGAATAACTTTCCAAACTTCAGTAACATTTGTTATTTTTGGACTAAAAAATACTGACTAACTGTTTAAGTACAGTCTATATAGCATAGAGATTCTTTTTCTTCTCAGGTCTTCACAACTTCCCTTCCCATTAAAATTGTTGGGTTTAAGATTTAGCCAGGACCTCAGGAGACACACTGGTATTTTCCAGGTATGGAAACTGAGGCATGAGAAAGCTACACAACCACAACAACACAAACAAAAAGTCTCCAACAACCACAACAAAAAGTCACTTAGAGGAAGAAGAAAAAAAAATCTAGATTTTCTAGGTTCCTACCTTCTGAGTGTGCTCATATAAAACAATGCTAAATGGGGGCCCACTAGATATGGAGAAATAATTCCCCAGTGACTGAGACAATGAACGCTGGCCTTGAAATCACAATCTATCCTAAAGTAAGAGCCAGGTTGCAATGTGATCCCACCTAAATCTGAATCCAAGGTATGTTTTAAAGGAAGAAAAATTAAAGTAGTCCCTGATTAAGCTAATGTTCAGCCACCAGGCAAGCTATTGTTATCTTCAAATCCAGAAAAATATTTTTTCAATTGTGGCAATTAATAGCAACAGAATGGTTTATTTTTTTATGGACAGTCTATGTAGTGATAAAAAATCACATGTGCAGGTCATCTGAGCATACTGTTTCAAAAGTGAATTACTGGGGTTAAGGAATGACCTAGAAGGGGCACAGAGAACTTTCCAGCACAAGCAGTATGACTTGATTAAGGGTTTGGCTTACACAGGTATATATGTTTGTTAAAGCTCACTGAATAATATATTTAAGATTTGTACATTTCATTGTGAGAAGAATTTGCTTCAAAAGAACAAAAGATCTGGTTAACGAATTTCAAACTGTAGTTAATGATATGCGGGCTGAAATATTTAGAGGGAGGCTTTACTGATGTCTGTAACTTTGAAATGCATCAAAATGCATGAGATGAACTGATGGATGGACAGAGGGATGGTTTGATGGAAAGCTGTGACAAAGCAAGTTTAGTAAACCATTAATTGTAGAATCTGGATGGTGCATAAATGGCTATTCATAGAAAAGCTTTTCAGTTTGAAAATATAATGAAATGCTGGGAAAAAAATGAAATTATTGGGGTTGATGAAGATGAGCAGGGAAGTCATCATCTTCAGTAATAACTTTTAAGCTTTTCCTTAGGAATTTGGGGAAAGCACGCAGATATTTTATATAACTTTAAATTGTGCTTCTTTACAGAGCAATGGAAGAAAAGGAATTGTGAGGAGAATTAATCCTGTCCACATCAGGATCTTTGAATGACCCAACCAAAGACGAACACATCTGGTGACACCTGTGACATCGAACCTTAGAAAATGGCTTTACAGTTTACAAAGTACTTTCCCCAACATCTCCCTCAATTCTTACAACCTCATAGTTGAGCTAAATTCAAAAAGAAGTGTTTCTGCCCTCAAGGAGTTTGGTGAGAGAAACACAGCAGCGTACAAATGACTGTATAGTCATGAGTAAAGTGCCTGCAAAGAGATTTTGTCACTGGGAATTCTGAAGCTGAAGAGAATCTGTAGCCAGTGCTACCAGGAGGCTTGTTCATTTTGGTCATTCACTTCTTGAATGTCCATATTTTCTATTTCTAGATTAATGTGAATTTCCTTAGCACTTGGGGTGTTGGTCGTTGTACTCGGTGCTATATTACTCGGCATCTGAAATAGTACCTGTCATATAACAGACTCTCCATTAATGTTTTTTAAGTGAATGAAATATTATGATCTTCAGAAAGTCATCTCATTTTCCCTTGGCCTTGTTAGAGTAGGCAGTTGGACAGACACGAGCAGGAGGGGAGAAAGGGGGACGGCAGGCCGCCCGGTCTGTGCGCGGAGACCACCCCGTCTCCCTCAGACGGAGCCTTCTGCAGCTCAGAACAAACGGATAAGCAA
This sequence comes from Manis javanica, assembly GCF_040802235.1. Classification (NCBI taxonomy): domain Eukaryota; kingdom Metazoa; phylum Chordata; class Mammalia; order Pholidota; family Manidae; genus Manis; species Manis javanica. Next base: position 144,194,591 of record NC_133158.1, read on the forward strand.
AAGATATGGGTCACTGGGACTTGCCCAGTTTTAGAGCATGTGTGCTTAAGGAAAACCTTGTCTACTAAGGACCCTGAGACCATTATAATGTCACTATAATGCCATTTACGTTGCAGTTTTGGCCCCACTGTGGGTTTCTGCTAGGCGCTCATGGGAAAATGATGAACACAAACTTGAGCACAGAGGCTCAAGGAGAGGAACCAAGACAGATGCAGAGGGTGGTGTGAGAATGAAAAAATGGGAGGGAGGAAAGAGACACAATGTAAGACCCAGCGGGCTCTACCCACCCCAGGGGCAGCCTGGTCCTCTGTCTTTGGAGCATACTTTCCTTTCTCGCCTCGCTAAATAAAATACCCTTTGCATCTTTCTCTCTGTAGGGTCTCTTGACTGAATTCTTTCCTTCAGGAAGACAAGAACCAAGGAATTCACAATCCCCCACCTGGTAAGCCTCAGTTTCCTCATGTACAAGCTGAGGATTTTAATTCCTTTATTTACTGCATTGATGACAGGAAGAAGTGAGAATAATGTGTAAAACAGCTCTTAGGTACTAAGGAAGGGAACAGAAACGGTTCTTCCCTGCTTCTAATTAAAGGCAAATAACCATAGTCCAAGGCCCAAAAGATGGAGGTGATAGTGGAAATGGAAATGAAAAGAAAGAAATGTGCACTGCACAAGGCACTGTGACAAGGAACTGATGGCACCCTAGCCAGTGATCCGACATGGGAGAGTGAAGAGCAGGAATCCTCGGAGACCACGGCCGAGCAGCTCGGAGAGCACCGCTGGAGTAAGACTGGTGCTGTGAAAAGGAACAAGGATGCCAGAGGGAGGAACTGACCCTGGGGATTGGGTTGCGGTCATGAGGTCTTTTATCTTTTACCATGAAGTTCCGAGTTGAAGGTGCAGGAGGCCAATGGGCTCAAGAAAGAAGACAAGCCAATGGATAGAATTTGGGGGTCTTTTGTAGGAAGAAGTTAGTTGAAATGTAGAAATGGGTTAGATTAAGGGAGAGAGTGTAAAGAAAGAGAAACGAAGACATCACTGTGGTAAGCAGACCGACGTCCTCCAATATCTACACCCTGATCCTCACCTAGGAAAGGGGAATTAAGACGGCTAATCAGAGGACTTGGGACGGGGGGATTAGCCTGGTAGAAGGCAGGATACACAGGTAAATGGAATGTAATCACAGAAGTCCTTGTAAGATAAACCAAGGCGCCATAGAGAAAGAATCAGAGAGATGGTGGAGTGAGAAAGACCCGGCCCCGTGTTGTTGACTTTGAAGACAGAGGAGGGAATTACAAGCCAAGGAATGTGAGAGGCCCCTAGAATATGGAAAAATGAGGAAAGGGATTTCTCTAGGGTCCCAGAAGGAGTATAGCCCTGTTGACATCTTAATTTTAGTCCAGTGAGACTCATTATGACTTCTGACCTCCAGAATTTTAAGAATAAATTAGTACTGATGTAAGTCACTAAGTTTGTGGTATTTCTTACAGCAGCAATGGAAAACTACAATAATCACTTCAGGTGGAAGCCCACATTTAGAGGGCAAGAGAAAGCAAAGGGAGTGTGGTCAGCATGAGAGGACAATGAAAATCAATATATCGAGGGATCAGGGAAGTGGGGGGCTGCCAGCTCCGTGCTTCAAATACTTTTCTGCAGGGAAGCAGAAAATAGGTTCGAAGGCAAACAACCAAAAGTCATTAGTTTTGACTGTTTTTAAGTCCTTAGTTACCCCTGAGAGAGTAACTTCAGTGGTAGTGTGTTAGTGGGGGGAAACCAGGTTATAAAAGCAGTTATGCTGAGGGACTGAGTAGAGAGCAGTTTGTAAGGAAGTTTGTTGATGAGCCAGAGCATTAGGGAGGAAGGGTGGATGTGTAATAGAAGCAGAGCAGCCGTGGCTGTGGCTAATTGTTAACATAAGGCAGATCTGACATATATGGGGCAGCAGACAAGGGGCAAGGAAGAAGAGAGACACTGACGAGGGTGGACGGAAAGTAACCGAAAGGGTCAGGGCCTGGAGAGGCAGGCCAGGGGCACATGACGGCTCTTCATCTGCATCTGAAGATATGGTGAGTAAAGTTACAAAGCAATGTTAAGAAGGAAGGAGGTTGTAGTGGAGATGGGAAGGGAGCACAGGTGGGTGAGGGTCCTTGATGGGGTCCTTAAAGGGGAAGCAGGTGGACAGGGCCCTGAGGACAGGGAGGCTGGCTAGAGTGGGATTGGAGAAGCTGGACCAGTCATGTGGGAAAGCTTTTGTAGGGGGCGTTGCTATATTGCTCATAAACAGTCAATAAATGCCATAGAAAAACAAGAAAGATAAATAGGATAGATGAAACTTTTAAGATGTGAAAGAATAGATAACAAATATTGGTAGCTTATCAGACATATGTGAGATGACCATGAGTAAGTAAATAAAGGAAGAATCCATGACATGTGGTAAGTATCACTAAGTAAGTAACCAGAATGTGTCAGACCTGGATCAAGCATGTGTATGCAAGCACAGAAAGGGGTGGAAAGACTAAAGAAGCACCTAATATTCATAACACACTAAAAAACCTGAGGCACTCGATATTCATTAGATTGCACACTGACTGCCCCTTGGTGACACCAATTCTGGCCGGATGTGTCCTCTGCCCAAGAAATGCAAATATAATCTATAGCTGCTCATGAGGTGACGGGAAGCCACAGGGACCTGCCCCCATGTCTCTGATAAGGCAGAGCTGCTTGTCACTAGCGGACACTTTCTGTCTACTTGGGCCTCCAGTCTCACACCTCAACTCTGGTTCATAAGCATCAGCACAGAAGGAGGCAGAAAGGCTGGACACACAAACACTGCATGACCTGAGGTTCGTTCAGGTGGTACAGCCCAATACCATATCCTAAGTATGTCAGCTCATCCCCTCTCATTCCGTTGCTTCCTAAGATGCATTTTAAATGGAGTCAGGGAACTATGATTTGAGGATCTTCATTTGGTCTATGGCTCTGGGACAGTGCCTGGTAATGGACTTGGAAGGCATTACTGCTTGATGGTCACGTACCACGTGACAGAGAGGTTGCTTGGTGTAGGGATATTCCCATAACTTCTTCCCACATATTCTGAGGCCCAGAAATGAGGGTGAAAGAAAAATGAAAATTGGTTATAATTTTTTATCCTTTTAACTATAAATAAGAACTTTACCTAAGACTCTTATAAATTCTGTAAACCAATTTATGCAGAAGTTTTGACTGTTCTGACCCTGGATATACTTCTGCTTATTATTTCAGATATTAAAAAATGTTTCTCAAGCAAATTATTAGTGTGAATCAATGGTTGTATGGTTGTCATTTTTTTAAAGAATCAGCTTTAGACTGAAAATACGCAAAAGTGTCTTTAATCAACACAAAATTATTGTTACTTCAAATTTTTAATCTTTATCTATTATATTCTTCAGTGAGAATGAGGATGTTTTGTTATACCCAAACATTTGAATATAGAATTTATAGATATCAGATACAGTCTTATTTCAGCAATATTTTTAATTTAGTTATTCTGTTTGATTGTGTCACATCAAGAGAATCCTGTTTGACAGAGAATAAGTGATTTGAAATGGTAACAGTCCTTTTTATAGCTTATCGAGTAACCTCTGGATGTTCTTCATTAAACGTATCCAGTAGCTTGGAAGCAAAGCAGTAAGAAATTTATTTCAAGATTGATCTACTAACACTATATGGCAATTGCTCATATTTCTTATAATAAACAAAATAAGAAAAGATAGAGTACCCAAGCTTACAATAGGTCATCTATCTAGAACCAGACCTGCTCATTTGAAATACTGGGCATTCACTTCTCATTGCACAGTCCAGCTCCTAGGCTTGCTGAGACAAGTGTGCCAGGTGTGATTGACCCTACCCCGGCACTGAACTGCGCAGGGCCCCTTGGGTACCTCAGATCATTTTTCCTGTTTGGATGTGCACAGCCATGAATTTTCAGCAAGAGCAGTACAGGGCTACCACCTTCATGGTCAATGACATGTTCACAAAACTCATTTGCAAGTTCAATTTTGAGGACTGCAAAAGACTACTGAACCTGGAAGGATAAATTAAGACACTGATATAAAAAAAAGGGGGTGGGGTGGGAGGACAAATACTTGGCATAGGTGTGAGGACATGAATCGCTACAATTTGGGTTGAAATGTTATACTCTTCTTGCCACAACTTGACAGGACAATTTTTCTCCAAAAGCCCAAAGTCTCACCAACATTGTATCTATATTAGGAATAATTGTCACATCTCAGAAGTCTTTAATTTCCAACTTGTTTTTTTTGGGTCTGGGGATGAGGTTTTTACCAGCTCACAGAACAGGTGTAAATAAGCCTCTAAAACACCTCCTGCAGCTCTGGGTTCTGCAGACACAGTTTGAAATCCGATGCACCAGGCAGAGCCATAGCGGGCAGTTCCCTCTCCCTCTCGAATAATGAGACGGTTTGTATTTCAATAGAATCTGCCAAAGGGCTTGTTTATTGGACACAGTCCTAATCCTCTCCCCATAGAATTTTCTGGCCAACATTGACTGAAACTCATACACTGGAGAAAAATAGTAACTGACTCATAGATAAATTTGGGTGACATCCACATGGTTTCATCCGAAATTATGTCAATGTTTAAGGACCATTTCTTTTAGTCTCCGTTCCCCAGCCTTTGGAGTCAGAGCGGTGGCAGAGAAAGTGAAAGGTAGTAAAATCCTGCCAAGGCTAACACAAGACTTTCCAAATACAAAAAAGGGTAGTCGTGTAAGAGTGTACAAGCCAGAACTAGCACAAAGTGTGTGTGTGTGTGTGTAGGGGAGGTAGTAGAGATCACACTTCCCCTTCGTACCTCCTAGTTTTTCAGTAGTCCAGATAGCTTTACCTACCAATATGAGTGCATTTAGCTAAAGTAATACATGGACTCTGGGATTTAAAGCCAAGTTAACAAAGTTAGGGAATGGGCCTGACCCTCATCTTGAAGAAAGGTGACCTCTAGTGGATAAATGTGTTTTTCAACCAGTTCAAACTATGACTATAATTAGAAAACAAATATAATTTTTATAAGTATGTCCACTGTTTTATTGATATCTCAATAATACTTTTAATACCAATTCTAAATATAAATATATAAGTCTTCAGTTACATTATTAAAAGAGCATAAAAGTTACACTAATCCTAATACATCTAAAGCTACAATCCAAGCCATCTTTGATGGTCTGGAATTGATAAGAGCGTTGGACTGGGAGTCCTGGGTTCTGGCCTTGACTGTGCCTCTTACTAGGTGAGTTCTCTTGAGCAACAGCTTCATATTTAGAGGCCTCTACCCCTAATTTATAAAATGGGTTGACTCAAAAATCTCACGTCTGTATACCCTTTACTTCTAGTGCCACTTTCAGGCTGTCAGATGCCTGTTTTTTGAAACTGAGTTTAATTATTTTATGACGTTTCCAAATCAGCAACAACAATATACTTAATAGTATATATGAACATTGGAAGAGTCAGCAAAACTCTTAGATTTCAGCTCAAGGTCTTCCTTCTGAAAATGTAATGAAGGTAAAGGCACTGATGTTTTTCTTTTCTTTCTACACTGACTATGGGGAAAAAAGTATTAAAAACTAAACACAGTATATCATTAGTTTATTAAGACATTTTAATTTATTAGGAAAGTTAGCTACTTTTGAAAATATTTCACAAAATAAAGCAAAATAATGATGAAAAGAAAGGAAACATAATTTATGTAGTATATCTCTTCTGAAAACTATCTGCTCATCAACTGATGTATTTTCCTAGCTCATCACTGAACACAGGACAGAGGCATAACATTTTATGATTCAGTTCTATTAACATAATCTTTAAGGAACTTGTTACAACTCTTTGTGTTCCTTAAATCTCTTTTTCCTTCAATACAAGAATAGTGTTGAATGCTGTTAGTTATAATGGGATCTAGTATTTAAGAGCTTCCTCAGGTATATTCTCTAACCAGCTTTTCTAGGGCTAGTTAAGCAACAATCTGGAATGGTTTTTTACCATCTTTCTCATTCTCACCCCTCTGAAGAGGTGTTCACATGATGTTTGTTGTTAAAGGGTAAGAGAACAAACATTGGTCTAAACAGATTTCTGAAGTGTAATAAAAATGCCAGAATATCATTTAATCATTTATTAACTTGCTTTATCTAGAAGCCACGGAATGAAGAACACTTCTCATCTTTTAGAAATAAATTCTTTCAGAATATAAAGGTATTGCTTAGGATATTATGTTGTTCTGAACAGTGGACAGGGGTGAATTCATTCTCAGAGAGGAGGGTTAGAATCAGTCATGCATTATTCATAAGCAGTAAAGTTCATCTGCACATTAATCCTGACTTCAGAAACTCTTAACTTACACCAGTTTTCCTTTGTGAATAGCAGCAAGAGCCTTTTTCACACACATAAGATGGGCCACCAAAATGTGCACTTATTGTAAGGGCTTGGGCTTTTTCATCCTGATGAAGAAAGTTAAGAGAAATTAGCAGTCCTTTCAAGGTCCAGTGTCTTGTGTTCAGTGCCTTTCTACCTCACCTGGGCACTTTCCCTGTCCCCTCACTTGAGATGAGGCTAAGGGGCAGTGAATTTGGCTTGTTTTTCATTTTTGACATTCAACTGAAGTACATGGGCACACACACACACATGCGCACACACACACACACACACCCCTATGAAAATAAATACTATCTGTTATGTCCAAACACTAATGCTTCCTCTCATTGCCTCTGATTTCCAGACTAACTGTGAGGAGTGGTAGCCGCTGATAAGGCACACATTTGCTTTGTAGTGGATTTACTTAGACTGATGGTCTAAGCAACGAGTATTCTGTTTTGAGGTTTTTTAAAACCAGATTTGTTTTCCAAAGCACAGATTTCTTTAGCAGAGCTGTCACTGTAAACTGAGGCAATCAGACCTCTGACACTGATTTTCAATGGCATACATTTATAAAGCATAATTTTAAGAAAAATTTAGCCTCATTCACTCACAGCCACCCCTGATTTGATCGCCTCGATAGTTGTATGCTTTTGACTTAGTTCCCAAACTGTTATGAAAAATTAAGTTCACGCAGCCTTACCCTTTGTGAAAGAAAAATACTGCTAAAAGCATAAATCAGATTATGTCACATATTGGCTTAAAACTCCTCGGTGTTGCCCACAATATTTAGGATAAAATCCTAAATCCCTAATGTTGCTACAGGCCCTAATCAGTAGCTCCATAGCTCCATACTTCCTTTGCACCTCTCAAAATCTCACTCACTTAGCTCGGGGAACACTGATTGCCATTCAGTTTCCTAGAAAACCCAAACTTAACCCCCACCTCAGGGCCTTAGCATGAACCGTTGCTCAACCTAAACATCCCTTCTTCTTCACTTGAGCAACTTCTCACTTAGAGCTGGAGGCCTTTCCTTGGCCCCCAGTCTAGATAAGGTCTTGCCTCAAATTTACTTAGCACACTATGTTTTCTTTCTTACCTCTCCACATTTGTAACCATTAGTTAATTTGTGGGGTTTATAATGTTGATTTGCTCCACCATCTGTATGCTCCATGAGAAACCAGGGAACATAAGCCATCATGTGTACCATTGTGCACTCAACACAAGGCCAGGCATATAGTAGGTACTCAACACATATTTGAATGAATAAACAAAATTCTCAGTGTTCTCACACCAGGGCCTTGGGACCCAGGTAGGCGCATGCCTACAACCAGCTGGTGTTGGTTCAGTTCATGTGGCAAAGCTTGTCAGTGGCCACTTCCTCCTCCCGAGACAGTGGGTGAAGCCCCACTTGGACAGCCCAGTGGCTGACTGCCAGCTTGGAAGCTGAGTCTGGTGCAGGTCTGAAGTGACCCCTCTCGCCTTGCAGATGTGCCTCGGGGACAGGACTGAGTGACTGTGCCAGCTGGACCTGAGGGCAGAATAATCATTTACAGCTCCCTGTGGAAGTTTAACACCTACTAAATTGTATGTACTAGACTGCCGCCCCCAATTCAACCCAAAATTAGTAAGAAGGAAAAAACCTGCCTAGTGTTTCTTTTCCCCTTCTCAGTTGGCTACCTTGGGCGATGGAGTTTTGATTCCAGGGGACAGCCTGGCAGAACAGCAAGTAATTTCATATTGTCAACTTGTGCACCCCCAAAAAGGATAGTGACAAGTGTAAAAAGTCTGAATACTTATATTGAAGGAATGATATAGTATTCCAACTAGTATACTAGTCAAAAGAATAGGATACAAAATGACCAGGAAGAAGATGAACGGGGTTGGTGCAAGACCGATATTTTGGATCTGCCTGCCTTCTGTGGAGGCTTAGGCTGGAGAAAAAAAGCAAAAAACAAAAAGAAAAATTTAGCACATTTGCTTTCTTAGAGGAAAACAAATAAAAATGACAATTAAAAACAAGGAATAAACTACCCTTTAGGCTGTGGCTTTCCAGAAAGCATTCTACTGTTTGACGAAGGAACACTGGATTTCCAAATGCTCGCTCTCTGTCGAAAATATTTACTGTTCTATATCATGGCATCATCACTGACTGATTCCACAGTAACAGAACTACTAAAGTTTCAGTACTCCAGGTACTTGGACGTCCTGTCTCAGTGATAAATGAATCCGGGTCAAGAATGTGGAGACTACGGGTCTGGCACTGCTGAATCGAGAAAGCTTGTGTGGACCTGTCATTAGCACCAGCCACCACGATTCGGGTTTGATGGACAGATCTGTACAGGGGCTCTGCTTCTCCCAGATGGCGAGTGGACTGAGACAGGTATGCCTCCTCTCCCCAGCCCTGTGATGATTCAGGCTGATGTGCATCCTTGCCCAGCCTGGCCAGTGTTGTCTCTTGTCTTACCCCACGGCTACTGTTCTGGGCTGTCCACACTATAGTAAATGGACACCACCTGTAAAGATAAGGAGAGAGCTCCTTATCAGCTATTTAGGTAAGAGAGACCCTCAAGGAAGGATTCAGTGCTCTGTTTGGCATGAATGATAATAATTCTGCTTCACTTGGGCTTAAGCATAAACTACAGATTTTAAACTTATTAATACATGGGGGTAATGACGATAAATGAAGAATCCTTCTAAAAGTGGTGCTAGTTCTTCATGTTGAAAAAATGTGATTAAAAATTGGGACTTTATAAGATTTTAGATGCACTCCATTATTTTCTTATTTACAAATGATATGGTTAAGGAGTTTTTCATTATTTTCAAAATACCTTTCATCACTAAAATGTTGACACGTGGATGGGATAATAAATCAAATGGTCTGATTCCACCATGGTCATGTTTTACTCATTATTCTTTTTTTTTTTTTTAAGAGGTTGGAAAAGCATAGGACCAGCTACATGCTTTGTACGGTCCTGTGCAAAATGAAAAGAGACCTTTGTTCAAAAAGTGCTAAGACTTTCAGGATGGTAACAGCCAGCACAGAGCGGACAGCTGGGCCCTCTGAAGCCCGGGACCCTGTACCACCACAGAGGCTTCACGCAAGCCACCCATCCTGGCGCAGATGGGGGAGGGGAAAGGACCCGACACAGTCATTGTGTTTGAGAATTGCGTGGGGTCTCAGTTTGGGAAGAAAAAAATATCTTTGATTTTTGGCATTTGAATATCAATGGAAAGACATAACTTTCCTCAATATGAGAGTAAACTGAAGAGGCTGCTAAGGAAAGGAGGGAGATGATCTTTATCAAACACCCACCATATGCCAGCTCTGGGGCCCCAAGCCTGCCTGGACATTGGAGCTATTCTTTCTTGCTCCAGTGTAGGATTAACTCCACACTGGAAAAGCAGAAGCTGAGGTCAATGATGAGTTTAAGCTTAACTGCTTCAAGTTTAGAAAGAGCAGTGTAAGGATGCAGACACTACAGGATACCTGGGGGTATTCTGTAATTTTGGATGGGATTTCTTTCCTGACTCAGATCCTCTGAATAAGACCACATCCCCCCACTGCTATCAGCCCAAAGACCCCAGAGATTTGTATGTCTGGGCAAGAACTCTTCCCCTGCCTCCAACTCTAGCAGCCTCCTGGGCACTATCTGTCTTGGAGACCATCCAGCCTTACTGCAAGGTCCTTCCGCTCCTGGCTGTGCTCCATCAACTCCCAGGTCATTCCTCATCCAGCCATGTGCCTCTGACATGGCTCTGTATGCCTACCCTCCACCAGCCCCATACTGCCCAGGCCCCAGCTCTTTCTCCCCCCTCCTGCAGTTCCCCACAATCCCACCAGAGGGTACTCTTCTCCGAACATTCCCTTCACCCTCTTGTTCTAACAGGAACCTGAGGACACTATCTCCCTCACAGCTCTTTCCAGGGGTGGCTCTTTTCTCTCCCACTTCCCTTTTGCCAAGGGACTGTTGGATGGGAAGATATCTTCTTGCTACTCTCCTGCTTCCAGACAATTGTGGCTCCTCCCTAACACTGTAGCTACTCTGCTGCATGCCTTGAAGAGTCACCTCTCCGATGTCAGTTCTGTTAGAACTCCTGGGGATTTCCATGTCTGCTGCACAGTCCCTCTAATATCTTGGCTTGTAAACTCCTTGACTTCCTCCTCCCTCCACTCTATCTTAGTCACACTCACTCCCGTGGTCATATCTTGACCCTGCCATCACTAACAACTTCATGACCTCAACAATTTCGTCTTCAAGCCTCCTATTCTCCAACGACCTCACCTTATCATTTCAGCAGAGTTTCTCTAATTCCAGCAACTCTTCAACTGCACTAGGCCGGACACCCCTCATGTTGCCCACCTTTCTACCATCCCTCATCCCCATTATGTCCTCCCTTCTCTCTATATATATGCCTTACATTCCAACATTATAACCACCAAATCTCTCGGTTCTCTCACTTGGTTAAATCCCAACTGTGGATAAATTCAGCTCTTGGCTACTCTGTGCCTATTCCCAGGCTGACATATGTGGCTGGAGAAAACAATACAGTCATACCAATGGATCTCACTTTAAATTCATGACCACTAACCCCAAATGCACCCTTGGTGCTGCCTAGTCTCCTCTATATTTTCCCAGTCCATTCATTCCCACGCTCTCCTAGACAACCACAAGGCTCCCTGAAAGAGTTGTCCAGACTTACTGTCTACAGTTTCTCTTTGCCCTTTATTCTGTTTTGAGCACCCTCTACTCAGGCGTTTATCTCCCCCATGCTGCTGAAATGGCTACACCTTCCTAAATCCCAAGATCAATTCCCAGTCTTCCTCATACGTCTATGAGCAATGTTCAACACAGTTGGGTTCCAAGACAACATTCTCTCCTGGTTCTTTTCCTGCACTGAAGGCCTGTCCTCTGTCAATCCCTCCTCACTGCTCCCACTTTTACCTACTGGAACTGAGCTAATGTGGTAGCTACTAGCTATATGTGGCTATTTAAATTTAAATTAAATTAAATTAAAATTCAGTCCCCTACTAGCACTAGTCATGTTTAAAGTGCTCAATGGTCACATGTGTCTAGTGGCTATTATGTTGGATGGAACAGATAGCAAACATTTCTGTCATCAGAAAGTTCTGATGGATGGGATTATACTAGAATATCCAAGGCTCAGTCCTTAGGTTTCTTCTTTATCTGAACTCACTCTCTCTTGGCTGGTGACTTCAAAACCTATACTTCTATGCTGGATTGATCCCTGAAGACCCCTGTATATTTATTGTTTAATAGACTCCTTTATCTGACTGCCAACTCACCATTTCCACTTGGATGTTTAACAGATATCTTAAATTTATCATGCCTAAAACGAGCTCCTATCTCTCCCAACCCCTGAACTCCTACAAACTCTTCCACCCATAGTCTTCCCCATTTCAGTAAATGACAACACCATGCTTTTAATTGTTAAGGCCAGATATCTGAGGCTCATCCTTGACTTTTTCCTGCCTCTCCCATCCCACAACCCATCAGCAAATCTTCTTTGGCTGAACCTTCAAATGTATCAAGAATCTGCCCACTTTCATCACCTCCACTGCCGCCACTGCTGGGAGCACCATCATGTCTCACCTGGATTACTACAAAGGCCTTCTATCCAGACTTTCTACCTCTGTCCTTTCAACCTCCCCAACTTTGGTAGATTCTCAACACTACAGGCAGAGTACTTCTAAAAGATAATCTGATTCTATTATTTCTCAGGTCTGCTCAAAACCATCTCAGAGTCTCCATCTTACTCAGAGTAGAAGCCAAAGTCCACAGAGACCTCTATCATCTGGTCCCCGGCAGCCACAGGGGAAGAAGCCTGTTCTTCCCTTCATTCACTCAGTCCCTGCCAAAAAGTCTTCTACACTGGTCACTGCTGAAGCTCGGCACTCTTTCACCTCAGGGCCTTTGCACTTTCTGCTGCTTCTGCTGGGAGCTCTTGCCCTAGATAGCCTGTGACTGGTTCCCCTACTTTCTCTAGGTCTCTCCTCAAGTGTCACCTTAGCAGTGAGGTCTTCCTTTCCTGCCATGATGCCTCTCCCTGCCCCCAAGCTCCCTGATTTATTTTCCTCCATAGCAATTAACCATATTTAAAATATTACAAATGTTCTTGCTTGTTTATTGTTGAATCCCCAGTATCGTTTCAGCTCTAGAATAGCAGGGACTTTGTTTTGCTCACAGCTATGTCCAGCATCTAGAAAACTGACTGTGGCATTCACCTCATTGAAGATTTCATGAAGGAATGATATAACAGAGGCATACATTTTCTTTCTTTTCTTATTTCTCCTCAGGTTTCAGTTACTTTGCTCCAGTAACTACTTCTATCCCTTTGGGGTAAAATTCACCTAATTTCAGACAGGATGAAAGCTAAAGGTTTTAAATATTCTATAGTAATAAACTCATTTGAAAATAATATATATATGCATATATTTTTTTCTTTAAGAATAACTTGTCTGTAATTGTAATTTTTAGATATTTTAATCATTTCTTCTCAGAAGAAATCATAAGTTCAAGTGTTTAGTCTTGGGGTCTGATTTATCTTTGAGTGGCAGAAGTTCCTAACATTTACTCAGGTTAAAGGAAGGTGCTGTGGGGTAAAGGTGGAAACACCTTGGTTCTAGAACTGGTTCAACTTTTTTTCTCTGAGAAAATCACTTTAAACTACAGAATTAACCTTAGAGTAGCCCTCCTGGAGCCATAGAAGTCTTAATAGAATGTCCACCTGGAGTCTGGTCAGAGAGCTGGGACTGGCCAACAGCAAAGTTCTCCAGGTTGCCAGGTGTGTGACCCTGGTAACTAACACAACCTTCATTCAAACCTCCCAACTAATGTCAACTGGTCTAGGGAGAGATGGTGCCCAGGACCTGTTTGGAGGTTTGGGGTGCCAAGTGGGGGGCTAACTCCCATTCTGAGGCCCAGGCCTAGGGAGACAGGAAGAGGACAGCATGTGGGGAAGCTTCTGAGGCAGTGCCCCAGGCACCAGCTCAGCCTCCTGCTGGCCTCCCCAGGCCACTGGCCTGCAAGACAAAGAGGGGGAGGCCGATGCTAGACAGATTGTCTGGTCCAAAGAAGACAGTATGTATTATCTCTACATTTTCCATTCCCTGTAAATTCCTTAGAAAAGAAAAGATTTCTCTGCTATGCAAATAACCATTTCCTTAGGAAGCAGTTCAGGGAAACGGAAAATATTTTCTTAACTGGAGCCACTGGGTGGCCAGAACATGCAAGTGATAGTAAACAAAGAACAAAACAACTTAGTTTTAGTGGTGGTAGGCTTTTTTTCTGTATTGTTTTGTTTTCTTCAGAAGATGTATGAATATGGGTTAGAGTAAGTGGGTGGTTTTAAAATACATCCACAGATTCTTTGATACTGTGCCCTTGAAGGGGGTGGAAACTAATTCTCTTCTCCTTGAGTGAGGGCTGGATTTAGTGGCTTTCTAGAATAGAAAAGCAGAAGTGACACACCAGCTACTTTGAAGACTAGGTTAAAAGAGACACACCTATCTGCTTTCTCTCCCTTTCTCTTGCTCTTGTTCGCTCTCCAGTCACTTTTACTGGGGTAAGTTAGCTGCCATGTTGTAAGAGCAGTCAACGTATGGGAAGGGCCATGTGCTGAGGAACTGAGGCTTCCCACCTCCATCCATGTGAGCGTGCCATCTTGGGAAAGGGCCCTCCCGCCCCACTCAAGTCTTTGCATGACCACAGCCCCAGAGGACATTCTTACTAGAATCTCATGAGAGGCCCTGGGCCAGAACCACTCAGCTAAGCATATCCCAGAATCCTGACCATCAGAATCTCTAGCATAATAAATGTTGGTTGTTTTAAGTTGTTAAATTTTCTAGTAAACTGTTATAAAGCAACAGATAACTAAGACAGAGGGTAAGGAACACACAGTTAAACATTTTTCATTTTCAAATTAAGAAACTGGAACATATAATTCTGTTAACATAAAAAAAGTCCTATGTTGCCAGAAAGGAAAAGGAACTATGATGTTTCCACAGACTAGGGCCACACCTGATTCGCATTCAGTGACCTTGGGCAGGACATGTGGCTTCCTGAGCCTCACTGCCTCCTTGTGGTGTGGTTCCGAGCACTGCGTGAGGTCGTGAGAGCGAAGCTGCAGGCGCAGCAGTGAGTCCCCTCTCCCAGCCTGGCTGACAGCCACACAGCAGCCCCTGCAGGCTCCCATGTCATGCTCTGCCCTCGGCTCCACGCTGCCCCTTCCAGGGGAAGAGGACATAAGCTTGAGGTGATTAGGGAGACAGGAGATTTTTAAGTGAGCAGACTCGCTACTCTCTTTGCACACTCTTTTCTACTTTAGTTTTGAATCTCAGAGTATTATCGTTCCCACTTCAAAGTATACCAAACTATTATTCACAGCTTTTTCAACTTCTTTTTATTCCTATATCTAGTATTAGACACAGCACTCTGACTGCAGCCATGTGTAAGAGCATTGAAGGTATTGCCTTGGTATAAAATGTGCTGTCTTCACTTAGCATCATTTGAGGATGAGTGAAATTTCCACACAGCAGCAGCTTACTCCTATTCGAGTGTAATATATGTGGACTTTGTAAACACACTCTAATTACTACTGAGTGAGTTGTCTGACCTCAGGGAGTATGTCAATGCTTCTGTTGACTATTATTGCCGAAGATCTCACAGTTACATGAGTGAGAGGGGACTCATGTTTATGTTAAACTCAGGTTCTCAGAGTAGCATGTTGTGGGACTATCTACATAAAAAGGAAAATCAAACCAATAAGAGCACTGTAGAATCTGGAAGACTGTATTCCCAGGGCCATTCAAGCCCAAGGCTTAGAAGCTATGACCGGCAGGGGTCCTGCACATAGTGAAAATACAGGGACCAAAGTACAAGGAAGAATCTAACCAGCAGGTTATAGGTTACACACAATTCCTCCTCTATTGTCATAAAATAAGCTTTGGTTGAAAAGACGGATTAATTCACTTGGTAATTCACCATAGGGTCACTTGGGTTAACTTAAATCTGATCTAATCAGTACTGAGGAGGTATTCTTTCTAAAGTAATCCATGAGGAAAAGAAGCTGAATCATAGGTATTTTTAAAAGCCAGCCACAGAGTTTACAGATATGAGTTCAGAGAATGGCAACACAAAGGTGGGAAAATGACTTTAAACCCAGCTAAGCACTTCTCAAAGTGATTTTCTTTCCCTGAAAACCAGAGGCAATGCAGTGTCCATGTTGCATTATGCGACACTAAACGTTATTGGAATCTGCTCGGTGCTGCACTCACTGAGGAGACCCCACTGCTCACCCTCCTTTCCAGATCTCACCAGCCATGCATGGCAATCATTCTTTTTTTTTTCCTTTATTAAGTTATCATTGATATACACTCTTATGAAGGTTTGACATGAAAAACTGTGGTTACTACACTCACCCATATTATCAAGTCCCTCCCATACCCCATTGCAGTCACTGTCCATCAGTGTAGTAAGATGCCACAGTCACCACTTGTCTTCTCTGTGCTGAACTGTCTTCCCTGTGACCCCATGCACACCATGTGTACTAATCATAATACCCCTCAATACCCTTCTCCCCACCTGCCCTTCCCCACCCCTCCCCTTTGGTAACTACTAGTCCCTTCTTGGATTTCATGAGTCTGCTGCTGTTTTGTTCCTTCAGTTTTGCTTTGTTGTTATACTCCACAAATGAGGGAAATCATTTGGTACTTGTCTCTCCATCTGGCTTATTTCACTGAGCATAATACCCTCTAGCTCTATCCATGGTGTTGCAAATGGTAGGATTTCTTTTCTTCTTATGGCTGAATAGTATTCCATTGTGTATATGTACCACATCTTCTTTATCCATTCATCTACTGATGGACACTAAGGTTGCTTCCATTTCTGGGCTACTGTAAATAGTGCTGCATATGAACATAGTGGTGCATACGTCTTTTTGAATCTGAGAACTCGTTTTCTTTGGGTAAATTCCTAGGAGTGGAATTCCTGGGTCAAATGCTTTTTCTATTTTTAGTTTTTTGAGGAACCTCCATACTGCTTTCCACAATGGTTGAACTAGTTTACATTCCCACCAGCAGTGTAGGAGGGTTCCCCTTTCTCCACATCCTAGCCAGCATTTGTTGTTCCTAGTCTTTTCGATGTTGGCCATCCTAACTGGTGTGAGGTGGTATCTCATTTTGGTTTTAATTTGCATTTCCTTGATAATTAGTGATGTGAAGCATCTTTTCATGTGGCATGGCAATCATTCTTAATCAGCAAGAAAATTCATTACCTGAGCATGGGCTATGCTTTTGGTGTCCATGGGCTGCTATTAGTTTATTCATACTCATCACAGATATTTACTCCCTTCACTTTGTCCACATATATTTATTGGGTACTGAAGATAAACAGGTGTGTTCATACAGAGATGAAGTAAGACACATTCCTACTCAGAAGTTATAGACAGACACATAGACAATTTTACAATGCAGATTTATATTATTTATATATGACATAGTATATATAACTGGTTAGGGCACTTAATCAAATCTGGGGGAAGGAGCGGGCAGGGAAGATTTCCTGGAAGAGGTGATGGCAGAGCTGAGTTTCAGTGATGAGCTAGGATCAATGTGGCAGGTAAAGGACAGAGGGGGCAGGGTGAAGACATTTCAGGTAGAGGGTAGAGCAAAAGCAAAGAAATGGCATGAGGTAGGCAGTTCAGCAGGTTGATTTTGCTAGAACACAGGGGGTACCAGAAAATGAGAGCAGAGATGAGTAGGTCCCAGATATGGGAAGCTGCTTATGCCAAATATAGGAGTTTAGGCTTTACCTTGAGCAAGTCATTAAAGGGACTGAGAAGAAGACACCTCTGAAAAGGCAGACAGGTAGGTAAATTGGGGGAGAGATTTAAAGGGCACAGGACTGAAGGCAGGGAGACCAGGTAGGAGAAGCTGTAGTGGTCAGGGTAAGCATTAACAGTACTTGTAGAATTGGGGTGGTAGCTGTGATGGGGAGGGGAATGATTTAAGACACACTGAGAAGGCTAAATTTGCAAGACTCAGTGACTGATTGGTTATAGGAAATGAAGACCAGGGAGAAAGCAGGGCATGATAGTGGAGGCCTCTGCCATTATCTGAGATGAAGGGTACTGGCATAGATTCAAATTAAAGGAGATGATGATAGTGAATTAGTTTTGAACATGGAGCACTTGGGATGGTTTATATGACTTATTCTCTATCTTTAAAAAGTAAAAGACTGAATAAGTTAAACTGTGATCTAAAATAATGGCAATGCTGTGTTAACGGACATCACTAATCCCTCAGAGCTTCTTGGCTCCTACGGCCCAGGCACCGCATCAGCGTTCTCCTCAACGCGTGGCTCTGTCCCCACACGACAGCCACTGTGTGTCTCAGCAGAATATGGTGGCCCCCTCTGGTCCAGATGAGAGTGGGTGCACTGAAAACCCATGTTTCTCCCCAAGCCAAATGCTTGAGAGAGTATCATTCTTTAAAAGATCATGTTGTGATTTGGAGGTATCGTTGAAGCGAATTACACTGTACCAGATTTAAACACGCAAGACTACATGGCCCTGAGCACCAGAATCACTAGGAAATCTTAAACACATTTCTGAAAGATTCATAACTCTGTGTAAAGTCAAGGCAGGTCAGACCATGGTAATCAGTAGAATCCAATTTAACATTTATTAACTGCCTATTATGTGAAGTGCCAGTGCTCCTTAATATGTTTTTAGCAGGAAACAAACCAACTACATGCTACTTGGAAGGTGTTGGGAGTGGGGAAAGAGGTCTTCCTGGTGAGTTAAGGTAAGATGACTTGGTTTACGTCCCCCGTCTTGAGATCAGGGGCACAGAAGCATACAAAGACTGAGAAATCATGCAGTTTAACTTAGTTTAGCCTAGTATCACTCACTTATGCTGTTCACTCAACCTCCTGCCACATGACACTAATGAGCTGCTCCTGAAATTAGGTATTTTTCATTCCTCAAAATGTACCCATTTTCCAAATAAGGAAGAGAAGCTCTAAAAACACACAGGTAGTAAGTTGGCAAGGGTGATCTTAAATTCAGAGTTTCCCATTCCAGCTTCACAGGATCACAAATGAGTAGGGCAGTAAGTGTTAAAGGCCAGGGCTGATCGCTAGGTTGCACATTCACTTTACAGAGGGAATGTCAGGGTCAGCTCCAGTATTCTCACTGGGCATCATGTACAGCATGTGGGCCAGCTAAGGCTTTCTGGGGTGTTCTCCGTCAAGGCTGATAGCTCATCCTGTCTTTCAAAGTCCAACACCATGGGCCCTTTTTGCTATCCTCTTATAGTATTCTATTCTGTTTATACTCCCTTGAGTATACCCTTGAGAGGAATTCTAGCCTCTAAGCCTTTGTTCTGACTGTTTCTGTGGCCTGGAAACCTTGGTGATCCTTTGGTGCAGGCCGGTTCCCAGGAAGCAGATGCTGAGGTGGAGATCACTGGCAGGAACTTCGTAAGGAGTGCTCTGGGGATCACGGCCTGTGAGGGAATAAAGGAAGGACTACAGGGCAGAGGGAGGAGCTGAGTTCTAAGGCAGCTGCAGTCAAGGCCTGGCTGATCCTGTAAGGGAGCTCTGGGGCTGGGCTGGCCCCTTGGAGTTGACCCGAGCTGGGAGAAAGGAGCAAGCCTTTATGTCCCAGCGTCAGCCAGACATTGGGTATGGGCGGCCTTTAGGATGGGGGCATGATCTTGGGCAAGGCAGTTCTCTGCAGCCATGAGCAATCCCCACAGAGGATCTCAGATGAGCCGCTCGTGCTCCCAGCAGCGGGGGGCGAGGAGTGCTGCACAGCTGGGAGAGGGCTTGGGCAGTGCCATGGGTCCAGTTGCCTGACAATGTCCTCTACATTGTGCAGGCCATGCTTTCCTATCAGTTACTCGGGTCCACACAGCTGTCTGCATTCTGCAGATGTCAGAAGAACTTAGTGTCTCAGCTGTAGGCTCTATTATACTAACTTTACTTTTAGCCTGTTTCATGGGTTTTTTCCCCTACCTAGACTGCAAAGCTCCCAAAAAGTTTTATATTTCCTTTGTATCTTTAGCAGGGCTTAAGTGATCAATAATCAATAATATGTGTAGTAGAAAGGGTAAGGAATTTGGAGCCTGAACTCCTAATTGTAAATCCCAGAACTGCTACTTAGAGATCTATAAAATTATACACATCATTTAATTTTTGTGAATCTTAATCATCGTTTAAAATGTGGGAATAATAAAAATCCTTATTTTACCCAAGGTCCAAGGTTGCTGTGAGAACAGTAAGGTGATGAACTGAAAATGCCTTGTAAGCTAATAAACTAAAACCAGTGTTTTCCCATGTTATAAATACCAGATACCCATAAAGGGGAAAAAAATTGGGTCAATAAATGTAAAACTAGACATAAATTCTTTATGCTCATAACACTTATAAAATGCAAACAAATGTACAAGTATAAACAAATTATACATAATCAATTGCAACTAGCAAATAGTTACTGTGGCAGATGATGGCTTTTGTACATGTGGTACTAACTGTACAGCAAAGGTTCATTTGGGCTGGATACACCTATATTCTGTATACCATGCAATAATTCAGTTTTCTCAACACTTGTCTCCATTTTCCCCTCTGTAAACCCGATTATTTATACAATGCACCAAGACGTTTGGCCCTCACATAACAATATCATTTACATCTGTGCAGTCCACTTCTATTTCTTTAATTTTCTATTTTATTTGCCAATTAGAGCATGGAACAGAATTTCAGTTTAGCAGAAGAAAGTCCATAAAACACTGACTTCTTAAAGTAAGGAACATAATCGTATGAGACTTATACACCGAAAACCACAAAATATTGGGAGAGAAAGAAGACCTAAGTAGATGGAGAGACATTCTATATTCATGGGTCTGAAGGCTCAAGGTTATCAAGTGGCAACGGCCCTTAAATTGATCTATATATTCAACACAATTCCTATCAAAAATCCAATAGGCTTTTGGCAGAAATTGACAAGCTGATCCTAAAATTCATATGGAAATGCAAAAAACCCAGGAAAGCAAAACAATCTAGAAGAAGAGCAAAGTTGGAGAACTTTCACTTTGCAATTTCAAAACTTACTATAAAGGTACGTTAATCAAGACAGTGTGGTATTGGCATAAGGATGGACACATAGATAAATGTAACAGAATTGATAGTCCAGGTATAAAACCCTACATTTATAGTCCATTGATTTTTTGACAAAGGAGTCAAGGTAATTCAATGGGGGAGAGGACAGTATTTTCAACAAATGGTGCTGGAAAACTGAGTATTTTCATGGAAAAGATGAATGTGTATACTTACATCATACACAAAAATGAACTCTAAATTGATCAAGACTAATGTAAGGGCTAAAACTATAAAACTTCCAGAAGATTATATAGAGGATTTTTTTGTGGCCTTGGGTTGGACAAAGTGTTCTTAACACAACACCAAAAGCTTTATCCATTAAAAAAAATTGGAAAAAAACCAGACTTCATCAAAATTAAAAATGTTTGTGCTTCAAAAATTACCAGTAATAATAAAATGAAAAGCTAAACTATGTTCTGAGAGAAAACATGTGTAAATATTATTTCTGATAAAGGATTTGTATCCAGAATATATAAAGCTCTCTTAACAATCAATAAGAAGACAAACCAATGTAAAAAGTGGGCCTATAAGCATTAGGCATTAGGGAATTGCAAATTAAAATGAGATACCACTTCATGCACATGAGAATGGGCTTAAAATTAAAAAAGACAAAATAATTATTGGTGTTGATATGGAAAATCTGGAACCCTCGTGCATTTCTGGTGGGAATGTAAGATGGTGCAGCCACTTTAAAAAACAGTTTGGCAGTTTCTTTAAAAAAAAAATTAAACAAATTTGCCATATGACCTTATAATTCTACTTCTAATTACCTGCTCAACATAAATGAAAACCATGTCTCACAAAGACATGTATGTATTCATAACAGCATTATTATAATATCAAAAGAGTGGAAACAACCCACATGTCTGTCAACTGGGGAATGAATAAGGAAAACATGGGGCAGCCACAGAGTGGAATACTACTCAGCAATAAGAAGGAAAAACTACTGATACATGGATGAACCTCAAAAACAAAAAGCTAAGTGAACAAAGCCAGATGCAAAAGGCTACATGTTGTGTGATCCCATTCGTATGAAATGTCCAAAAAAGGCAAATTTATAGGGACAGAAAGCAGATCAGTAGTTGCCTGATGGAACTCGGAATTAGCTGTCAATGCAAATGCAGGATCTTTTGAGAGTGATGGAAATTTTCTAAATTTGGATTATGATGTTTACAAAACTCTGAAAATTTACTAAAAAATCATTCAATTGCATACTGAAAACTAAAAATCTGTATTAATAAAAAGGTGAATTTTGTGGTATGTAAATTATATCACATTAAAGCTATTTTAAAAATTAGGGAGCTCATTGATCCTATAAAATAAATTGTCTGGACTATATCATACTAAAAAGCTTCTGTACAGCAAAGGACACCATCAATAGAACAAAAAGACATCCTACAGTATGGGAGAATATATTCATAAATGACATATCCGATAAGGGGTTGACATCTAAATTATATAAAGAGATCATGCACCTCAACAAAGAGAAAGCAAATAAGCCAATTAAAAAATGGGCAGAGGATCTGAACGGACACTTCTCCAAAGAAGAAATTCAGATGCCCAACAGGCACATGATAAGATGCTCCACATTGCTAATCATCAGAAAAATGCAAATTAAAACTACAATGAGATATCACCTCACACCAGTTAGGATGGCCACCATCCAAAAGACAAACAACAACAAATGTTGGGGAGGATGTGGAGAAAGGGAAACCCTCCTACATTGCTGGTGGGAATGTAAACTAGTTCAACCATTGTGGAAAGCAGTATGGAGGTTCCTCAAAAATCTAAAAATAGAAATACCATTTGACCCAGGAATTCCACTTCTAGGAATTTGCCCTAAGAATGCAGGAGCCCAGTTTGAAAAAGACATATGCACCCCTAGGTTTATCGCAGCACTATTTACAATAGCCAAGAAATGGAAGCAACCTAAGTGTCCATAAGTAGATGAATGGATAAAGAAGATGTGGTACATATACACAATGGAATATTATTCAGCCATAAAAAGAAAAGAAATCCTACCATTTGCAACAACATGGATGGAGCTAGAGGGTATTATGCTCAGTGAAATAAGCCAGGCAGAGAAAGACAAGTATCAAATGATTTCACTCATCTGTGAAGCATAAGAACAAAGCAAAAACTGAAGGAACAAAACAGCAGCAGACTCACAGAACCCAAGAATGGACAAACAGGTACCAAAGGGAAAGGGACTGGGGAGGATGGGTGGGAAGGGAGGGATAAGGGGAAAAGGGGCATTGTGATCAGCACACATAATGTGGGGCGGGGGCCATGGGGAAGGCAGTATAGCACAGAGAAGACAAGTAGTGACTCTATAGCATCTTACTATGCTGATGGACAGTGACTGTAATGGGGTATGTGGGGGGGACTTGATAATAGGGGGAAGTCGAGTAACCATAATGTTGCTCAAGTAATTGAACATTAACAATATCAAAAAACAAACAAACAAACAAATAAATAAATAAAAATTGTAGATAGTCATGTCCATGTTGTGATATTTTTTGTGGTCATTAAAGACCCAGACTCTTTCCATCTTCAGCCATCCTTAGAAAGTGTTCTTGCCAGTAGGGTCATAACTTGACCTCCTTCCAAGCTAGAGAAGGAGAAACGACAGCAAGTGCAAAAGGCATTAGCTGACTAAGTCAGCCACTTTAGTCAGCCACCTCTAAGGATCTTTCTGGAAAGCCTCACCCACTAACCCTCTTATGTATGATTGTCTGGAACAGTATCACATTCTTAACTTCAAGGGAGTCTGGGAAATGTAGGAATATTGTCACCAGCCGTCACATCAGGGTTCTGTTAAAAAGTAAGAGTGGATATTGGCTGGGCAGCTAGCAATCTCCGGGGTGACAGTGTAATACAAAGAGAGTTTACATAATAGCATAGTCCTTGGCTATAATGGGAAAATCCAGGTGATCCAGAATATGTTTATTAGTAATGGTTTCTTGTCAAAATGAAAACAAAACAATCAAATTCTTAGTGAAAACATAAGGGTTCCAGAGAAACTGTCTGTTACTCTGTTGAGAAACACTAAGCTGAATAAATGTTCATGTTTTTATTTCAAAGACAAAAGCATGAGTACTGAGCCATTTGATATAATAGAAAGAACAGGGTCTTTGAGTTTAGAAATGACTGGATTCAAAACTTAGCCACATCCTTTAGCAACTGTGCTTTGGGCAAATTCCATAACTCATTCCTCATCTGTATAAGGAGGATAAAAACACCTACTTCAAGGCATAATTGGGAGGACTTAGTAAGACAGCAGATATAAGGCACGTGCCTGTGCATTGGCCATTAGCTGCTCTCCTTCACAAGCCACACCGCAGAGGGGCACAGTGATGCCTCATACACCCAACCGAGAAGATTAAGTCCTGTTTTTCCCTTGCCAGAATTAACCAGCTGTCTCAGAGCTCTCCAGCTATAGTTTCCCCACATTTCTCAGGCTGAGACTTTTTCTCAAGAGAAACCCTAATTAGGTTCATCTATTCCACACAGGCACAGAGACAGAATGTGGGGGGAGGTGGGGAGAGGAGGAGGGGGAGCAAAACCAGAGCAAAACCAAAGAAAACACAGGGAAGATAAAAGTTAATCTGAGGAGAACAAAATTCTAAAAATACTTTTATTTTTGTACCCCAAAAATACTTTTTACTTTGTACCTTCCTAATACTTAATTCTTCTTTCACATAATCAGCAAGAACACTTAGAAAAACCCACCAACCAAATTTACGTAGTTGGCGCATTTGAAAAATGTGGCACATGTGAGAAACAATGGTACAGTTAGTGTTTGCCAGTCACTTTGTATCAGTGATTTCATTTTCTTCCCATCCTATGACCCATCTGGCCACTAGGATACCGACCTGCCCTTTTTCTTCTCCTTGTAAAAAGGAGAAGAGAAACATGGCAGGAGCCCCCTCCCCTGGAGGAGGTCTGACAGGCTGCCGTGAGGAGAGGCCCTGCATGGAAGCAGAGCCCGGCTCTTCTGGAGCAGCGGCTCGGCCTGCCAACACCAAACAGGCCGGTGAGCTTCTACAGCTGTGGCTGCCACGGCTTCCCAGACCCCAGACTGAGAAATCCTATCTGTCTCTCAGTGCCCTCCACAGAGAGCAATAGTTCGTTTCTACTCACAGGTGTGTGCAAGATTTTCCTTATACTGAGTGCCTCCACATTTTCTTGAATTAGAAATCAATTGAAAGCAAAGCAAAAGAAAACAAAACAAAAACTTTATTATTTTCTATTTTCTTGAGATTCATCCTATAATTACCATGTTCCTGTCTTTGCTTTCAACACCTACCTCAAAGCCTGGGACACAGGAAATGACCTGTTACCCCAAATGTGCAGACAAAGGAAGGGCCCCATCTAATAAAGCTTTGCCCACCACTCAAGAGTAGTTCATAGTCGCAATGCCTGCTGATTTGACTATAATAAAAAGGCCTGCCTTCTCTGTTATCCTACCTTGTAATGGCCATTCCGCATAACAAAATGTGTATTTTGGCTTGTTGGAATATTTTCATATTTATATGCACATATTCCAAATACAATTGGTTGCTTAGTTTCATGTGTTTGTGGACACAATTAGGCTGATATATTTATATTTGTGAGTGAAAGTGGCCAGGGAAGGGGAGAGCACAGCTGAGTAACATCGGGGTTCTTCGTTTACTCATACAAATATCCACTAAGCATTGAAGGGCTTGGGTGCGAGAGGCTGGGGACTAGGTATTCATTAAAGGACTTCCAGGAATTTTATTTTGCTCACACACTAACTGTGGTACAGCTATTGTTCTCAATCAAAGGCTGACTGAATCCCTGGATTCTCCACCCAATGCTCTACTCCGAACACTAGGGGTCAGCAGCCTTCCAAAAGTCGCCCGTCAAGCTAAGAGCCCCAGATCCTGGGGTCCTGGGGTGCGCCTAGACGTGGGTGGGGACTGATTCTCACAACAGGAGAGTCTAATAGGCACTGTGAATGCTTTCCCAAATCCCGCTCCCAGTCCTTTAGAAACAACCATAACTTTTATTGGGCACCCTCGGCTGCTCCAGCAAAGCTCAGGTGCTTGGGGGGAGGTTAACTGGCTCTGGGATTTTGGGCTCAGTCTAACTGAATTTGTATTATCCCATCCCCACCACTGGTTCCACATACTGGTTCATGACTGGGCTAACAGAGATTGAGGAGAAATTTGCTGAGGATGCGGGGAAAAGTAGTTTCCCTGCTTTTCTGAGAGAGCCCTTGTATGTGACCCCTTCCTCCTCATCCCTGCCATTCCCTCTCCCTCGCTCTCCCTTCCCCTTGCTCTTTCCCCTGGGTTGAGGATGCAGAAACCCAAAGCCCTAGAGATACAGTCACCTGCTAACCACCAGGTATGAAGGGACAGCTATGAGATGAAGGTGACCAGGGAAAAGAGCAGAGTGGTGAAAAGCAGACATTTGAAAAGCAGCAAACCTCCCACACCTGCAGGCTCTGAGCAGTCTGCATCCTCAAGGCCCTAAAACAGTGGCATTTCCTATTTCACTGTAATCAGGTTCGACCTACAGTCCACTGGTTCAGGAAAAAAAATGATGAGACAGTGAGGGAACCCTCATATAACTCCAGGGGCCAGGAAAGGTTGACCCCCACCTCTCTACTTTCTTTAGGCTATTAATACAAAAAGAAACATCAATCAAAGAAGTTCTTGTACCTTCTTGCATTTGTTAAAGATGAGACGCTATAGTGGGAAAGGGTATGGATTTTGGAGTCCATCAAACCTAGGTTCAAGGCTCTGCAACTCCTCTTACTAGTTATGTGACTGTCTCTGAGCTTCTATGACTGTAAAATAAGAATGTATAAAGCTAACCTTGCAGGGTTGCTCTGAAGTTTAAGCATAACAACATATGTAATGGGTTTGACATTTCAAAAATAGTTGCTAGGATTATTATTTCAATATTCCTTGAGAGGAAACACTATGACAGGAAAAAGCAGAAAAGCAGCCAGCTTCTAAATATTTTTTCCAAAGTATATATTTACTTCCCACCCACGACAAGATTCCTTGCATGTACATGTGCTGATGACAGAAAGTTGCAAGAACTTTGAAATTCACGGCTCTCATGCAGAGTCTGTATCTATGTCAGGGAGCTCAGACCTTCAAAGGAAGTTGCCAGCTTCTGGGTGATTGCAGGTTTGGAGCCAGTGTTTCATTAATGAGGTAATTGCTCAGATAACATCTTACTTGCAATGAAGCAGTGTGCAAAGGAGCTACTAAGAAAAACTACTGCCACCTTTGCTTTTTTGTAAAGACAGGGGCTCCTAAAGATTTCTATCATTCACTCAAAGGCAGGTGCTCAGAGTACGTTTAGAATCCTCATCTGCACTTCCGTTCCAAGATTCCTGTCTTAGGCAAAGGATGCATAAATTGTCCTCAAACATAGTGAACCAGAGGCAATCTCTTTCTCGTGCATGGTAATCTCCTTTCCACTCTTTCTGTGGCATTTTTTACTGTCTCCCAGTATCTGTTCTCTCCCTGTTCCTCAATGACAGAACTCACCCCCAACCTGCACCATCCCAGGATAAGACATTTTCCAGCCTCCTTTTCAACCAGGTATGTGTAGTCACAACCATTTGACTGCGTCCTGACCAACTGAATCCAGACAAAGGTGTCGTGTGTGACTTCGGCAAAGTGTCTTTAAAGAAGGGAGATGTGCCCTTCCTCCTTTCTACCAGCTGGAATGTGATAGCAGATTTAAGCAGCTACCCTGGACAGTGAGGCAGAAAGCCAGCCATGTATCACGAATGATGGAGCAGCAAAACAGAAGAAAATCTTCAGTCATTTTGAAACTGCCTGCCTTACATGCCTGACCTCCACACTTCTGTTAAATGCATGAGGAACACAATCATACCTTGTTTCAGACACTTTGGCATTTTTGTGTTTTGCTTTTGTTTTTTGTCACTCACAGCTAAACCTAATCCGAACTGATCCTTTCCTATATCCATTGCTTAAGTTTTCCCCATTCATCTGTGACACCAGAACTGCACTGTTTTTAACGTGACAAGCCATTACGAATGGGGTTTGGATTCATCAGTCATTCCCATCATCGTCCCCAAATCCCACTTACAGCCTACGGAATGAATTCTACCCACGGTGTAATATCAGAAAGGTCACCTCCTAGATGTGGAATGAAATAGAGAAGTTTTTTAACCAAGAACAAAATCTTTTTGTTTATTCTACAGAAAACCTTATCTATTTAAGATGATTGCTTTCTCCTACTTTTGCTGACAATTTATGAAACGAAGACTATTTTCTTAGTGATACAAACCTTTCAAATGCTTAGTCTTAATTAAAAATAAAAGACTCATTACTTGTAAGCATCAATTCAACACAATGTAGCAAGCGAGAGTATACTC
Organism: Manis javanica; assembly: GCF_040802235.1. Lineage (NCBI taxonomy): Eukaryota > Metazoa > Chordata > Mammalia > Pholidota > Manidae > Manis > Manis javanica. The sequence continues at coordinate 144,222,562 of NC_133158.1, forward strand.
TGGAGGAAGGTCCTGGGCCTTGGCTTAAGACCTAGGAACACTTCTTGGCTTTGCCACTTACTTGCAATGTGACCTTGGTAACTGATTTAACCCCTCACTAGTCCCAGTTTGAAACCTCACACACTACTAGCAAAAAAAGTCAAATGAGCTAATATGTACAAAGTACCCAGCACATAAATAGATGCTCTAATTATAAAAGGTTCTTTATATTTGTTCTTTTGATTTTTATTGTTATCAATGAAAGGCTATGGAGTTTAGGTCAGTAGAACTGTGTTTTAATAAGTTTTAGACTCTAAAGCCTATTAGCTTTATAACCATGTGCTTCAGTTACTTAAGATTCAGTTTCTTCAGCCGTCTATCAGACTTATGACACCATCAGTGACAAAATTAATGGCTGTAAGAGCAATTGCTAAAATGTTGCCTGATTATCAAGTATCAGGCACTGTGCCAAGTCCTTTATTTTCATTTATCATTAAACTTGTTTTTTTCCATATCTTAGAGAAGTTTTTAAGGCTGTGAACAAAAATGAGAAAGTAATCATAAGGATAGCGTGTAAAAAGAAATTTATAAAACTGTAAGGTGCATACAAATATAGTAGTAGTATTGATAAAATACATCACTTTTTTAGAAGAAAATACCATAATTTTTTAGAAAGCTAAAGATTCCATTATAAAAGAAAGTACAACAAAAGTTTTGCTACTTCTTAAAATTTGTATTTAATTAGAGAAGCAATCAAAAGTGACATGCTGCCAAAATAGAGGCTTGCCTAATTGCTTACCAATAAAGTGATAACCAAATATCCATGCAGAATATACCACATTTCTTTCTGTTTTACTTTAAATAGTCTCCATCATTTGGTGCTGGAAAAAGTAAGTATCTGACAATTCCTAAGAAATATATATTAGGATAAAATAATTGCTGAAAATGTCCCCAATTTGGGGAAGGAAATAGTTTCTCAGGTCATGTTAGTGCACAGATCTCCCAACACAAGGAACCCTAGGAAGATAACACCAAGACATATAATAATTAAAATGGCAAAGATCAAGGACAATGAGAGAGTATTAAAAGCAGCCAGAGAGAGAAAAAAGATTACTTATAAAGTAAAGCCCATCAGGCTATCAGCAAACTTCTCAGCAGAAACCTTACAGGCCAAAAGGGAGTAGCATGATACATTTAATGCAATGAAACAGAAGGGCCTCTAACCAAGAATACCCTACCCAGCAAGATTATCATTTAAATTGCAAGCAGGGATAAAACAATTTCCAGATAAGCAAAAATGGAGGGGATTTACCTCCCACAAACCATTTCTACAGTGTATTTTAAAGGAACTGCTATAGGTGGAAGTGCTCCTAAGGCTAAATAGCTGTCACCAGAGAAAATAAAACCACAGTAAAGGAAATAGACCAATTAATTACTAAGCAAATGCAAAATTAAATCAACTACCCACAAATTCAGTGAAGGGATACACAAGGAGTACAGAATGTGACACCTAATATATAAAGAGTGGAGGAGGAAGAAGAAGAAGGGAGAAAAAAATTAAAAAAGAACCTTTAGATTGTGTTTGAAATAGCATAATAAATGAGCTAAGTTAGACTGTTAGATAGTAAGGAAGCTGCCCTTGAATCTTTGGTAATCATGAATCCAGAGCTTGCAATGGCAATAAGTACATATCTATCAATAATCACCCTACATGTATGGACTGAGGCACAATCAAAAGACACAGAGCTACAATATGGATAAAAAAAGAAGAACCATCTATATGCTGCCTACAAGAGACTCACTTCAAACCCAAAGACATACACAGACTAAAAGTGAAGGGATGGAAAAATATATTTCATGCAATTAATAGGAAGAAAAAGGAGTAGCAGTACTTAGACAAAATAGATTTCAAAACAAAGAAAGTAACAAGAGACAAAGAAGGACATTACATAATGGTAAAGGGGTCAGTCCAAGAAGAAGATATAACCATTATAAATATCTATGCACCCAATATAGGAGGACCTAAATATGTGAAGCAAATACTAACAGAATTAAAGGAGCAAATAGAATGCAATGCATACATTTTAGGAGACTTCAACACACCACTCACTCCAAAGGACAGATCAACCAGAGAAAAAATAAATAAGGAGACAGAGGCATTGAATAATGCATTAGAATAGATGGACATAACAGACATTTACAGACCTCTACACTCAGAAGCAGCAGGATACACATTCTTTTCAAGTGTATATGGAATGTTTTCCAGAATAGATCACATAATAGGCCACAAAAAGAGCCTCAGTAATTCAAAAGGACTGAAATTGTGCCAACCAGCTTCTGAGACCTCAAAGGTATGAAACTAGAAATAAATTACACAAAGAAAATGAAAAAGCCCACAAGCATATGGAGGCTTCAAAACATGGTCCTAAATAATCAATGCATCAATGACAAAATTAAAACAGGGATCAAACAATATATGGAGACAAATGAAAACAACTCAACATCCCAAAACCTGTGGAATGCAGCAAAGGCAGTTCTAAGAGGGAAGAATATTTCAATACAGGCTTACCTCAAGAAAGAAGAACAATCCCAAATTAATAGTCTAAACTCACAATTAAAGAAACTACAAAAAGAACAAATAAGGCCCAAAGTCAGTAGAAGGAGGAAAGTAATAAAGATTAGAGCATAAATAAATAAAATTGAAAAGAATAAAACAATAGAAAGAATCAATGAAGCGAGAAGCTGGTTCTTTGAGAAAACAAACAAAATAGATAAACCCCTAGCCAAACTTATTAAGAAAGAAAGAGAGCCTACATACATAAACAGAATCAGAAATGAGAAAGGAAACATCACTATGGACACCACAGAAATACAAAGAATTATTAAAGATTACTATGAAAAATTATATGCTAACAAATTGGATAATCTAGAAGAAATGGACTACTTTCTAGAAAAATACAACCTTCCAAGACTGACTCAGGAAGAAACAGAAACACTGAACAGACCAATTACCAGCAATGAAATTGAACTGGTAATAAAAAATAAGAACAAAACCCTTTAAGCAAATGGAGTCACTGTTGAAATTTATCAAACATTTAGAGAAGACCTGATACCCATTCTCCTTAAAGTTTTCCAAAAAGTAGAAGAGGAGGGAATACTTCCAAACTCATTCTATGAGGCTAGCATCACCCTAATACCCACACTAGACAAAGATATCACAAAAAAAGAAAATTACAGACTAATATTCCTAGTGAACATAGATGCAAAAATCTTTAACAAAATATTAGAAAACTTAATTCAAAAATACATCAAAAAGATCACCATCATGATCAAATGGGATTCATCCCAGGGATGCAGGGATGGTACAATATTTGAAAATCCATCAATGTCATCCACCACATCAACAAAAAGGACAAAAACCACATGATCAACTCAACAGATGCTGAAAAAGCATTTGACAAAATTCAACATCCATTCACGATAAAAACTCTCAACAAAATGGGTATAGAGGGCAAGCACCTCAACATAATGAAGGCCATATATGACAAACCCACAACCAATATTTTACATAACAGCAAAAAGCTGAAAGCTTTTCCTCTAAGATTGGGAACAAGACAAGGATGCCCACTCTCCCCACTTTTATTCAACATAGTACTGAAGGTCTTAGCCATGGCTATCAGACAACATAAAGAAATAAAAGGCATCCAGATTGGTAAGGAAGAAGTTAAACTATCACTGTTTGCAGATGACATGATATTGTACATAAAAAACACTAAAGAATTCACCCCCAAATTACTAGAATTAATAGCTGAACTCACCAAAGTTGCAGGATACAAAATTAATACACAGAAATCTGTTGCATACCTTTATGCCAGCAATGAACAAGCAGAAAGAGAAATTAGGAAAACAACTGCATTTACAACTGCATCAGAAATTATAAAATACCTAAGAATAAACCTAAACAAGGAGGTGAAAGACCTATACCCTGAAAAGTACAAGACACTCTTAAGAGAAATTAAAGAGGACACTAATAAATGGAAATACATCCTGTGCTCACGGACAGGAAGAATTAATATTGTCAAAATGGCTATTGTGCCTAAAGCAATCTACAGATTCAATGCAATCCCTATCAAAATACCAACAGCATTCTTCAATGAACTGGAACAAATAGTTCTAAAATTCATATGGAACCACAAAAGACCCCGAATAGCCAAAGCAATCCTGAGAAGGAAGAATAAAGCAGCAGGGATCTCACTTCCCAACTTCAAGCTCTACTACAAAGCTACAGTAATCAAGATAATTTGGTACTGGCACAGAACAGACCCATAGACTAGTGGAACAGAATAGAGAGCCCTGATATAACCCACACAAATATGGCCAATTAATATACAATACAGGAGCCACAGATAAACAATGGGAAAAATGACAGCCTCTTCAACAAATGGTATTGGCAAAACTGGACAGCTATGCATAAGAGAATGAAACTGGATTATTGCCTAACTCCATACACAAAAGTAAAGTCAAAATGGATCAAAGACCTGAATATAAGTCATGAAACTATAAAACTCATAGAAGAAAACATAGCCAGAAATCTCTTGAATATAAACATGAGCAACTTCTTCATGAACATATCTCCCTGGGCAAGGGATACAAAAGCAAAAATGAGTAAGTGGGACTATATCAAACTAAAAAGTTTCTGTTCAGCAAAGGACACCATCAGTAGAACAAAAAGGCATCCTACAGTATGGGAGAATATATTCATAAATGACATGTCCGATAAGGGGTTGACATCCAAAATATATAAAGAGCTCACGTGCCTCAACAACCAAAAAACAAATAACCCGATTAAAAAATGGGCAGAGAATCTGAACAGAGACTTCTCCAAAGAAATTCAGATGCCCAACAGGCACATGAAAAGATGCTCCATATTGCTAATTATCAGGGACATGCAAATTAAAACCACAATGAGATATCACCTCACACCAGTGAGGATGGCCAACATCCAAAAGAGAAGAAACAACAAATGCTGGGGAGAATGTGGAGAAAGCAAACCCTCCTACACTGCTGGTGGGAATGTAAATTAGTTCAACCATTGTGGAAAGCAGTATGGAGGTTCCTCAAAAATCTAAAAATAGAAATACATTTAATCCAGGAATTCCACTCCTAGGAATTTGCCCAAAGAATGCAGCAGCCCAGTTTGAAAAAGACATATGCACCCCTAGGTTTATCGCAGCACTATTTACAATAGCTAAGAAATGGAAGCAACCTAAGTGTCCATCACTAGATGAATGGATAAAGAAGATGTGGTACATATATACAAAGGAATATTATTCAGCCATAAAAAGAAAAGAAATCCTACCATTTGCAACAACATGGATGGAGCTAGAGGGTTTTATGCTCAGTGAAATAAGCCAGGAGGAGAAAGACAAGTACCAAATGATATCACTCATTTGTGGAGTGTAACAACAAAGCAAAACTGAAGGAACAAAACAGCAGCAGAATCACAGACTCCAAGAAGGGACTAGTGGTTACCAAAAGAAAGAGTTTGGGGATGGTGAGTGGGGAGGGAGAAGGGGATTAAAGGGTACTATAATCCACACTCACAATATAGGTAGGTCACGGGGAAGGCTGTATAGCACAGAGAAGACAAGTACTGACTCTATAGTATCTTACTATGCTGATGGACAGTGTTTGCAATGGGGTTGGGGGGGGATTTGATAATAAGGGTGAATGTTGAAACCACAATGTTGCTCATGTGAAACCTTCATAAGATTGTATATCAATGATACCTTAAATTAAAAAATATATATATATGTATATATATTAGGTACTCATATATACTGTGTATAAATATATATTTAATGCATCTGCATGTACTTTCTTTGATTTATAAATATATGTTTGTATTCCATAGCATGTGTTTTTAATTTGAAATTTAGAAATTTCTCTCCTTAGAGAAACAACATTTACAACTGGATCTTCCTTATAGTAACTGCTACCACCCCCAACTGAAAAGTCTTCCCTATATATAAAACTCTTGTTTACATAAACTTACTTTGTATATATCTTTTCTATAAATGCAAGGACATTTTGGCCACTTTTGAGTCACTCCTGTTGGACATAATGAAGGGATTAAAGAACTCAGTGGGGAGTGAAAAGGAAAGAAAAGTGTTTGCTACTAGTAGAGGTTTTTCAGGGCAGCCTTGGAAAAGATACAAGAAGAATCTAGCCCACACACAATTACAAATGCCATTAAAACAAAATGGACTTAGCTACAAATTTTTTTAAATGGGCATTTTTAGAGAAAAGTCCTACGACCTGAATTTCAGCACAGCCACAAATAGCGGGCCATGCACAGTGCTATGTAGGTCCCCTTAGATTAAGTCCAGTCTCTCTCTCCATTTTCGGGGAGGCTTCCCTAACTGAAGGCATACAATTTGCATATGTGATTTAAGGTACATGAGTTTGCTCATACACCCCTGCCCCGCGTGAAAATGAAAGAGTGTGCCATGGCAGCTCATTGGCCCGTAGCAGCAAAAGAAAGACTTGGCCCAGTTCACTTCTCCTTCTGTCATTGGGACGCTCATAGCCCACCAGTGGCAGACCACACGTGCAGACTCACCACCATACAGTCGCATAGCAGCAATTACTATGGAGGTCACCGTTCCTCGGACCCAGTGGTCTCGTTGCAAAGTTCACCTTCTAGCACCACATACCATCTGTGGAACATAAAGCTAGTAATGAGTTTGTGACCCCGGCTTGAGCAGCTTTGAATCGGTCTCTTCCCTCTAGTTGTTAATGGGGGATGGGGCAGCTGCCAGAGGGGTTCCTGGAGGAGATCAGCAAACTAGCTCTAGGGGCCATTATCATGGTCTCTGACCCTGTGCACTGGGGAGGCTGGCCTGAGAAACACCTGCTCAACTATACTTGACCTTTCCTTCCAAAGTAGCATCACCTTGGATATAAAATCAGGGTGTTGTATATATTTCATTTATATTCATTTGTGTTATATGCTGAATGTAGCTCCATGAGGTAGACTGTTCACTATTGTACTGTTGGCAGTTAGCACAGTGCATGCCAATATGATAGTGCTCAATTAACAGGTGTGGAATAAGTGCATGAATGGCAGCACCACTTTCTTCTTCCTGGAAGCCTTTTCTTCCTAATACCAGGCCTCCATCATCTCTCACCTGGAAGAATTCAACTGCCTCTCAGCTGAACCTGACCCCACACCTCATGGCCCAGCACAAATTCAGTCTCTACATTGACTTATCTTTCTAGAATCCAAATCTATCACATCCCTTCTCCATTTAAAACACTGCAATAGTTTGCTCATCATCCTTAGGATAAAGTCCAAAAATTTTACTGGGTCCCTGATCCACGCCCCCAACCCTGGCTGGCCTTTCCAAACTTCTCCGTGTGCCCAGCACTCTCCCACATGCCCTCCTTCCCATCTCCCAGCAGACTGGGGGCCAACTCTAACTCATCCATCAGGTCTCACCAGCACCTTCCACTCCCTCATCGCCAAGCTTGCTGTGCTCTTCAGGCTGGCGGGCGGGCTGTCTGCTGGGGAGACTGTCAGGCTTGCCTGTCTCGTCACCTTGGCCAGCTGGCTCCCTGGCACCTGACTCGAGGGCCCGGCACAAAGGAGGCAACAAGAAAGTTTAACTGAATAAACGCTTTCTTTTGTGCCAGGTTCAGGCCAGGCTCTTTGAAATCCTCCATTTCAGCATCTTAGAGATGAAACAGCTGAGGCTCAGAGACATTAAGTGGTTTGCCTGAGATTAGGAGTCAAATTTGAGTCAGTGGCCCCAGAGCCTGCTCTCCTTCCCCTGCGTTATGCAGCAGCCCTTGGCTGTCCTTTTGCACAAGAGCGTCCCAGGCAGCATACCTGTGTTTAAGTGCCCTCAATGGTGTTTGCATCTCTGACCTCAGCAAGAAAGAATGCCTGAGGAGATGGAATTTTTGATGGTTACTCAAGACTGCACACATGAATATGAATAAAGTGTCTTGAACAGCAGAGTAAAGGAATGCAGGTCAAATAAATTGCCCTGCCCAGCATCTTCTTCTATTATCCAGCTTTTCTTATTGCACATGGGAGGCTCCAAGTGGAAGATAACTAAATGGAAAATTCCAGGAGCTTTGTAACTATCACTAATAGCAAAGGCTCAAGAAATCAAGAAAAGGATTTGAAAATCACTTTCTGTTTTAGCTCATGATCATTCAAATTAAAAAATTCAGATTCCTTTATTTGTTAAAAGCCAAACAGATATAGGAGACTGCAGTAGGCCTCAGGAAAAATAAGGCTTGTTGGGCTGCTTTGAATATGGAGCAAATGATGATGACAATTATAAAGGAAAATAACCACCATTAACTATGGGTCAGGTATACACATTGCTATTTAATCCTCTAACAACCCTGTGACATTAAGTATTCTTAATAGCCCCATTTCACAGATGTAAAAATCAAAGCACAGAAACATCAAATAATTTGCTCAAGATTACACAACTAGAACAGACAGAAAGGGTCAGAACCTAGCCCAGCTGGCTCCAAAACTCGCTCTTACCCACCATGCAACACCTACTTCCTAGTTTGTGAAACAATAATATAAATGACACTTTCTACTAGTTTTATGTTTTTCGAAAATTTAGTACAGAATTAGTGTGACAACATTCAATACTAATTTGTATCTTACAAATGTATTGTCTACAGTAAGAAACTTCAAAAAAGAAGCTTCTATGATGCTTAATTCCTTTTAAGGTAACAAAAGAAGGGAAGAAAGAGAAAAACCACTGGGAAGAAGAATTTGGAGGAAAGACTTAAGAAATCAGTGGCAGTAGAAGTTACACATTTGAAACTAAAAGAAATTTAAGAGCAGGTAATAAAATCAAGCTTTACAATGACCTGTGGATACTGTTACCAACAGAGGCAAAGTCAATACTCAGGTTCAAAAGCATACAATGATCTTACCAACTTACCAATACTAGGCTGCATAAATGAGTGGTACCATGGCCTCCCACTAATTTAGAGTAATTAAAACAGAGCCCTTCATGTTCATACTGTTGAGGGTTTGAGGTTGAACAAGTAGATGTGATTCTCCTGAGCAGGAGACAGCCAAAGACCAAACACAGCAGGGAAAGCCAGTTAGTCATGGAAAAATGAATAGTAAGTAGATGGTTGTTTAAGCCCTTGTTCTAACGAAATGACATCATCGGAAAGAGAAACACTGTGGTGCTTATCCAGACAGCTTCAGTCATTCTCTCCATGTCATACAGAGTGCATGATTTTCATTTATTTCCCTTTCAGGATTGTGTGGCCTTGGTATGCTCTCTCAGTGATTATTACTTCATTTCTCCACGGTCAGTTTACGGCTTCTTTGTCACCAAAGTATGCTCGTGGATCAGTGCTTTGCATTAGCATAGTTGCTCTCGACAATTTGCATGACAACTTATGTCCCAAATCAAAATGGCAAGTCTTCTTTTATATTATTATTGTAACCTAACAAATGTCACAGAAGAGGGGGTACTGTAGCTATGCAGCTGGGTTTCTCCCTGTTTCCTCCAGATGTCATCGCTTAGTCACACTATATTTATGACTCTGCTTTCCTACTCAGAACCTGGGGAGGACGGGTACATGACCACGCCACCCCGTCAGGTCTCTTTTGCAAGTAGTCATCGAAGACTAGCTGGATTCCGAACGGTCATTGGTGCCAACCCAATGCCCGATCCCTACTTTCCCCACTCCCTCCCCAACCCAACCCCACACACAATCTCTCTCTCACTGGGCTCCGATGATTCAACATGCTTTATTTGGCTTGTATTTCTGCCTTTCTCTCTTCCACTGCCCCCCTCTTAGTTCAGCAGTTTTTCACCGAGGACCATTATCTTCTTGTTGGAACGCACTCTCACCACCGCCAGACCCCACCCGCCTGCACATCCCTTTCTTTCCCTTCTACACTGTGTCCAGAGTGGTCTTTCTGAAACCCAGAGCTGCCCTGCAGTGGCTCTGTGGCTCTGCCCAAGTCCAAGATGACACATGAGACCCTCTATGATCTATCTTTAACCTACATTCTTGCCTACAGTTCACCAAACTTTAGTCTTCATATATTTGTATGGTTTGCTTTATTTACAATGCAGATTGCCAGGCCCTAACCTCAGTGATTTGGATTCATTATGCTTGGGGGAGGCCCAGATCTGCATATCCAATGCTTCTAATACATTTCTGATGTAGCACAACCCCAGAAAAGACACTGCTCACAGCCTCCCTCTTACTGCCGGCTTCCCTCCACACATCCTACTCCTTGGCCATATGGTCCCCAGTGCAGTTGTTCTCCATGTCTCTAAGTTTACATGTGCTGTTCCCACTGCCTGGAATGTCTTCTTCCGCATTAATTATTTTTCAATACCTAGCTCAAGATTTTCTTCTTCTGACCTACTCAAATGAAGTGACTCTTTCCTTTGGACTACCATTGTGCCTAGTGCATACGTTTATCACAATGCTGAGATGATTTGCATGTTAGGTATACTTGTTTGGGAATCAAACGTAATGTTTCTAATCCCAACTCTGCCGACTTAACAACTGTCTTTGTCCATTTGGGCTATTATAACAACGACAGAATGGGTAACTTACACAAAGATGTTTATTTCTCACAATCTGGAGGCTGGGAAGGCCAAGATCAAGATGCCATCAGATCTGGTATTTAGTGAGGGTCTCCTTCCTGACGGGCAGACAGCCTCCTTCTTGCTATATCCTCACATGGTAGAGAGAGGAGTTCTGGTCTCTCTTCCTCTCCTTATAAAGGCACTAATCTCATCATGACACCACCCTCATGACCTCAGCTAAACCTAATTACTTCCCAAAGAACCCACTTTCTAATACCATCACACTGGGGGGTAGGACTTCAACATATGCATTTTGGGGGTACACACACATTTAGTCCATAGCACCAGCTGTGATATCTTGGACAAGTTACTTAGCCTTTTTAAGTCTCATCTGTCAGTAGAGCCAATAACTGAGGACCTACCCCATTTGGCTATTGATACTACCTTAGGAAGTACTATTATTAGTGAGGAAGTGAGGTAAAGAGATTGAGTAAATTTCCAAAGATCACAGAGCTAGTGGTGGAGGAGCTGGCATAAGCCCCCAAGCAGTCTGGCTCATGACCACAGTCTTAACTAATGGAAATCTGTATTCTCAACTAAGAAATAAGCTAGCTGTGGAAGAACAGAAGCTGGGTGAGTTGCCAGGTATCTAAGTTTGGTTTTATTGTGCTCAAAGTTTACAGAGTATTCAGCAGACTGTGTTTGGCAGAACTGGGGCAGGATGAGCCAATGGATTTATTGCCCATGTCTATGTCCCAGCTCTGCAGTACTGTTTATGGTCCTTTACTGAGCCCTCAACCTCTGCCACACTCTCTTAGGTCTTCCCATTCTGCTTCACTTCTATAAGACTGAACTTGACATCACTTCAGTGACAGATGTTAGAGCCCCACCCAAAACACACAAATCAGAATCTCTGTAGGTGGATCCCTGGCAGTGGTGCTTGTAAGGCACATCATTCACCTTCTGCCAGTCACTCCAATAAGCAGTGAGAGTTGAAAACCATTGCCAGGGGCTTCCCTCTCCCCTTTGAGCAGTCTTTTCACCTCATGGTCATCTTTTAATGAGACCTACCATTCTATTAGAATCCTGTTTTTTGGTCTCTCATTGGCGTTCCTAATTTTATGCCATGAGGATCCCTTTGGCACTCTGATGAAACCTATGGACCCCTTGTCACAATAATGTTTTTACATGCATACAGTAAAAAAATAGGATTCCAAGGAAATCGATTATATTGAAATGCAAATATATTGACCACTAGGGATGAGTTCTTTGACCCTGACCTTGAGGTCAGGAAACCAGTCTTCTTGTGTCCAGGGGCTGAACACACAACTGGTGCTCAATAAATGCTTATTGGAAGAATAAATTCAAGAATACGTCACATCCTGTTGAAAATCACTGGCTGAGGAAAACTTGAGCAATGCACATTTCAGAGCTGATGAAATTCAAAAGTTATGCAATCTATTTCTGAAGCAAGTTCCTAAGGCATCTGAAAATTTAAAAATTGGTAGTCTTTGAAAAAAATAAATAAAATAAAATTTCTGAACATGTTATCATCACTTCTAGTTTTTGCAAAATGTTCCACTCTTGCCTACCAGAAACTGAAGAAAAGAGAAGCTATGGCTTACTCAGTTCTGTACTCAATTGAGAAAAAGGGGGAATTTTTAATTTTTCTCCTGCTGTGATAGGCAGCATAATGGCCTCTCCCAAATGTGTTCATGTTTTAATTCTAGAACCTGGGCTTAGATTGCCTTACATGTGAAAGGGACTTTGTAGATGTGATATATAAAGATTTTGGGATGGGGAGATTATCCTGGATTATTCATGCAGGCGCAATATAATTACAAAGGTCCTTATAACAGGGAGGCAGGTAGAGTCGGGGAAGGAGATGTCATGACAGAAGCAGAGGTAGGAATGTGGGGCCATAGCTCAAGGAGTGCAGGCAGCTTCTAGAAGCTGGGAAAGGCAAGGTGATAGATTCTCCTCTAGAGCCTCCAGAAAGAATTAGCCCTACCTACAACTTGATTTTGGTCCTGTAAGACCATTTTAGACTTCTGGCCTCCAGAACTGTAAGATAATAAATATGCGCTGCTTTAAGACACCAAGTTTGTGGCGATTTGTTATAGCAGCAGTAGGAAACTAATACATCTGCTCATATCCACTAAGCAATGAAATGGCCAATAGACACAATGTGAGAGAAAAAATGAAGCACACAGGTTTGCTTCATCCTTTCTGCCAGTAATTTCAACCTGGTTATATGTTGGGACAATCTGGAGGGCATACATAGATATAGGTACACCACACACACTCTCTCTCTCTCTCTCTCTCTCTCTCTCTCTCTCTCTCTCTAATGCTAGGGCCCTAAATGAATCAGAATCCTAGGGTGAGAGAGTGATGTCTTGAATCTGAATATATTAAAGGCACTCAGGGATTAAGATACACAGGGAAGGGTAAGAACCCTGCCGCATACCCGCAAAAGTGGGTAAGATACAGTGTACACATCGCCCTTTTCATCCAACGTAAATATATGCTACTTATAAACATTCTCATTAATTCTTACAAGGCTATTGTGAATCAAGTTGATGGCAAACACAAAATGAAAGTAAGCAAAAAGAATCAAATAGTTTGCCTAGAGTTATGGGCAAATCTGACATGGTTCAAAAGAGAACCCAAGTTCTCCCTAAAATTTCAAATCAGTACTATAGTTGTTAGAAGAGAATACATCTCCTGACCAACCCACATCAAATCTCCATTCTGATTGTCAACGTGCATAAATATGAAAACCAAAGGCCTGAAAAATGGTTAAAGCACTTGAGTTATTTATTTTTCTATTATTAAAACCTTATAAATCACAAGCCAGCCAACTTAAATTCTTTCTGGATAGGAAAAACAGTTTATAAATTCTAAACAAACTAATTATTTTCAAGAAAAATTCTCCTCTAGGTCAGTGACGACTAACAGGCTGGTTAATTGTGCAAATGAAACACAAATATCTAAGCAAGGAAAATTTTACTATTAAATTTAAGAATGTCTAAAAATCCTGACAAAACTATGAGTGATTATCAAAATAATAATAACAGCATGGTACCATTTAAGGAGCCCTTACTATGTCCCAGACACAATGCCAAATGTTTTACCACATACAATCCTTTAACAACACTGTGACACTAGTGTTTCTCTTCACATCACACATGAAGAAACTGAGCTCAACAGGTTAAGAAATTTGAATGGTAGAACTGGAATTCAAAGCCACATCTGTTCAATGCCCAAAGCCATGGCATTTGACAGGCCCTTAATAAAGGCTTATTGAGCTGGGTTGAATACTGTACCAGGAGGGCACTATCATTACCATCTCCACCAATTGGAGAAACAAACAAAGAAACTGGAGCAAAAGGAGATGTCTATGGAATTCTAATCTTTAGGAGAAAATGAGTCATTCTTTTTCTAGACACAGATAGACAAACACAAATAAGAAAGGTTATTGTCAGGTTGCACTTTTACACCCAAATATGAACAAGGCTTCAAATAAAATCTGAAAAGTGAAATGAGAATAATATGCAGCATTTTATTCTCTGGGAAACTTAAACATGATATTAAAAATAAGCTGAGTTCTTTGTTTTTCTTTAATATAAAAATATTTCCTAATAGTAACTGGGAAATTATCTGTAGGATAATCTAAATAGATTAATAGATTCCCTCCCTTGTTCTTTATAAATAAAAGATTATTTTATTACTAATACTACCCTCACTTGAGATGCTAAGATTTTTATAGAGATAAGTGAATAAAGGGAAGGATAGTTAAGTGAAGGAAGGGAAGCAAAGTCAGCCATGGACTTGCTCTCTGAAGCTGATGCTGAGTCTCTGCAAATCATATTGCTCAGGCTCCTTTGCCACTAGGTTCCCTGCTAGATCCTGCCCTTGGGAGGTACCAGTGGGAGACCGGGCCCGTGGGAGAAGGGAGTGATGTGTTTCAAGAGGTCCTGCTCTATGAGGCATTCCTCCAGCAGCAGCAGAGCACAGAAGTCCTAGAAAAGCCCTTCTGTAATCTGACTGTGGCTGCTGCCTGCTGCTCTAAGATGCTCCCCAAGCACAACTGTGCTCCCCACCCTCTGCAGCTAGGTCCCAGCCACATGAGGCACCTCTCATGTAAATATATGCTACTTATAAACATTCTTATTAATTGAGAATTAATTAACCTGGTTATACATTGGGACAATTTGGGGGGTAAACGTAGATATAGATACATACCACATGCACACATACACACTGTAATGCTAGGGTCCTACATCTTTAAAACCGTTGCAGGGTGTTTGGTGAGCTGAGTGGATCCAGAATGAAATGATGGATTTCCTTACATTCTGTTTTTTTACGTGAATGGGGAGCAAATTCAACAAACTTACTGTCAGTGTTTTTCTGCTCTACAAGGACACCTTTGTAATTTAGCTGGGCTTTCAAAGATTCAACCTCAGGGCTGACTACTGTGTTGCAGGGGCCTCTTTCAGGAAGATTCTGCTAACACCATCTCTACCCTTCTGTCTCCTTAGTTTTAGAGGCAATGCTGCCTCTTGCAGGTGACCTAGTCTCTGGGTTACCTTGGTTCCTACTTTTTTACTATTTCAGGCTTTCTTCACTTGTGTGAACAATTCTTTGCATTCAATCTGTTCCCTGAGAGGCAATGAATGGTTTCTGTTTGCTAGCTGGACCCTGGACTGATGGGACAATGAATCTGGAAGGTTAAACAATAGAATGCATCTGTCTTGGGCCATGTCACTGAGACTGGGGTGGGTCTGCTTCTCATCTGCACTGAGGTCCATGTACAGTAACCCAAAGACGGTTCCAGGGCCACCTCTCCCAGTGTGCTGAGGTTATTTAATCCATTGTCTTTCACAGGAAGCTCAAGGCAGCCAAGGTGGGAGGGGTTATGTGGACCCAGCCCACTCTCTGATTTCTCAGAACTAGTTTTAAGGGTCTATCTTTATTCTAAAGGTCAAACTTTTCATGCTGAGGAAGGCAACTGCAAGATTCTAAAAAAAGAACACTAATACAAATGACATAAACAAAACTTTTTTTGCAACACAATTTGGTTCAAAGGTCTTTATTAGAAAGGAATCCTATTCTTAATGTAAAGTCTAAAAATAGCGTTATGGAGGCAGGAAGCCAAAGCTCAAGGAAAAACGGCTTCTAAACAGACAATGAACATTTTGAAAATATGGAACGCATAAATGTTTTCCAAAGTCAAATCCCCTTAGTGTGCAAAAAAAGATGGAAAGAGTCGTCTTTTAAGGGGAGATTGTAACTTCACTCAAATTCCAAGCAGGAATTGAAACCCAACATATAAAGGCCACACTTTAACAAATTCTAATGTTGCTCAAGTTCCTCTTTCATAAAGACAGCATGGGTTACACATATAATGAAAAGTTACTATCAAGGCTAAATTTTTAATGATTCACTAAAAGTATTTCCAGTCTCTGTGGACTCTGAGCCTCCCTGCTGAGTTGAGTTTGCTGTGCAGAGAGCAGCATTCTTGCAGACCAGTAAAAACTTAAGCTCTCCACTTAAAGCATACATTCCCCAAACAATGGCCCTGTTTTAATCCACCTACAAAATCCATGAGAGAGCCTTGACTAGTGAGCCTGGGAGGACACAACTGTCCTTGCGGTGGGGGTGGGGGCAGCAGTCAGTCAGTCATCCTCACTCCTTGGCTGATCCCCAGCTACCTCTGCTCATTCCTCAGCATTCCCCCGAGCTGACCTAGGAAAGACCAGCCCCCCTGGGCTGATGCGATCATTCTGCCCACCGTGGTGGTTTTAGTTCTTATTATAAATCAATACATTTGCTTTGATGTTTTACACATCATCTGGTAACCTTGGTTTCTTTGGGCCCATCCCAAAGAAATAAAACTTTCTTATGATCACAAAATCAGCTTCTGAGACATGAGGCTAAGGGACAGACCCTGGGTTACCTAGACTAGTGGTCCCTGAAGTGTGGTTCCTGGATCAGCAGCGTGAGCACCACCTGGGACTTGTGAGAACTACAGATTCTTGGGCCTAACACCAGGCCTCCCCAGTCAAGGGGGTGGAGGCCAGACTCTGTTTTAACAACACACCAGGGGATTCTGGTGTCTGCTCAAGTTTGAGAGGCATCCAACTGAAATGACAGAGTTCTTTGGGGGTGAGTGGGAAATGGGTGGTTAATTTTATGTGTCACCTGGGCTGGGCCACGGTGCCTGGCTGTTTGGTCAAATGCCAGTCTAGATGTTGCTGTGAAAGCATTTTTTGTAGGTGTGATTAAGATGTAAATTCATAGACTCTGGGTAGCAGATTACCTTCCACAAAGTGGATCAGTCTCATCCAGTCAGTTGAAGGCCTTAAGAGAAAAGCCTGAGGTGCCCTGCAGAGGAAGGAACTCTGCCTCCAGACTGCCTCTGGAATCAAGATGACAGCATCAGCTCCTGCCAGGATTTCCAGCCTGCCAGCCTGCCCTGTGGACTTCACATTTGTCAGTCCTGACAAGAGCCAATTTCTTAAATCTCTTTTTCTTTTTGTATATGTATATATGCACACACACCCTATTGGTTTTCTTTCTCTGGAAAATGCTAATAAGGGGGTTTAATTTTATGTGCCTACATTAAGACTAAGATTCTTCGTGTTTTTTCCAGTATTGGATGCTTAGTGCTTAGCACATAGCATACTCTCCATTTTTAATAAATATGTGAACTGTGGTTAAACTCACTGCTAAAGAAAAGTGGATAATTTGGCCTTGAGAGGGTGCTCTTGGAAAACAGTCAACCCTGAGGGCACCTCCACTAAATTCCTATGAGCAATAAACCTCTTCACAGGAAATCACATCAAGGAACTGTGTTTAGTGTTTCTGAGTTTAATTTCTTACAAGTGAAAGAATGCTCAGCACTCAGCAGGCCATTCTTAAGATTTTGTTCTATCCACAGGACCCACTGTTTTAAGTGCCATGAGCACAGTGACTGCATCTTGTCATTTCTGTTAGGCCTTGTATCCAAAGCTTGCTTGTAGAGTAGATTCATATCAGTACATTGTTTTTCTGGAAAGAGTGAAATTGAAAACTTAGTCTCAAATATTGTCTGTTTCAGTGTCCGCCCTAATACATTCACCCAGAGAATGTACTTCCCTGAGTGACGGAAGCAGATCCATGGACAAGGACAACCCCTCCACTTCTAAGTTAGACACTTGGGGTGGGGGTGGGGGCACCTAATTACAAACCAAGGCAGGGCTGAGGGGATTGTTCTGCACATGGGTCAAAAGCCATCTTGATTAGACTATTTGAAACCCCTGGGGTGGTAACTCTACTGGCCACATGAAGTCAGAGAAAGTAAACATCCCTCAGCTCATCTTCTCCACTCCTGGTACTGAAGCCCAAGTCAAGCTTCACAGAAACCATGCAAGGTTTTCAGCATAGGCTGACCGATTCAGGCTGAGTTCAGGGCAGCTGGTCCAAATATGATAGGTGGGCCAAGTGGGCAGAAAGGAGGACTTGGGCTGACAGATGCCTCTTCAACACAATCGTCGGCCCTGAGGTTGAATCTCTGAAAGCCCAGCTAAATTACAAAGGTGTCCTCGTAGAGCAGAAAAACACTGACAGTGAGTTTGTTGGATTTGATCCCCATTCACCTAAAAAAACAGAATGTGAGGAAATCCATCATTTCATTCTGGATCCACTCAGCTCACCAAACACCCTGCAAGGGGCAGGCTCGTGGGGAGGGCCTGGCTCATGCTGACAGGCATTCAGCTCCCAGAGACTGAGCTCCCAGGCCCAAGTCAAGGGTATGTGAAGTGCGTGCGGTAAACAGGCAGTGGAAAATTCGAGAAGGGTACCTCAGCAACTTCTACTGTTTGAAAAACAACCGAAACCTATACCAATCAAAGGGTTGCACGTTGAGCAGAGGCACATATCCTCCATTCTACCCAGATGGGAGCTACTTTGAAACAAATTCCAGGTATTTGCTGTGGAGTTGAAAAGTCTTAGAGTAAAAACAGTTACATCTATAATGAATCTTATTAACAGGAAAAAAACAGAACTATTTTCTTCCAGAAATTAAGCAAAACATTTCATTTTCCCCTGTCCTCCCATAGACAGAGAAAAACAAACTGTATATTTTAAATGTTCAGACTGTTTAAAACAAAAAAAAATACACATACAACAAAAATACACAAGATGTATCGAAATATCCCGATCATAATGAGTATAACAGAAATAGATCTGATTATATCAACCAGTCGGTTTTAAGTAAACCAAGCAGTTATTGTCTGTGAAAGAATAAGCTGCTCCAGGGACAGACAGCTATTGTTCTGCAGAGCAGCGTTCAGTGGATGCCCTAGGTGTTTTGTTAAAATGTCTAACATCCTCTTTTTAGTCAGATTGATTAGGAAAATACAGTTTTTCCTTTTGACAGAGTTGGGTTGCTTTTCAAGGGATTACTTGTTTCAAGTTACACCCTTCTATGGTAGCACTCAAATCTGACACCTCGGGCAACTCATAACTTGCCTTCTCCCCACTTGCAGACAAAAAACCAGGGCCCTGCGGGGAAGGCTCTGCATTTACATTCAGCCTCACACATCAGCATTTACCAGGGTGAGGCTGCTAGCTGTCAACTCCTGGCTCTTAGTCAATATTTAATCACTGCGCAGTTATGTGGGGAGAAGGAAACATTCCATCTCCCAATAACATGCCTTTAATACGGAAAAAGCTTTCATTACATTTATGGAAGCATGGGTACGCTTTTCAGAAAAGCAATCAAATTGAGAAGTTGCGCAGCCATTCTGATACGGCATTTTAAGTGTATTGCTGTAGGTAGGTCTATAAAACAAATAATACATAATTGTGATTTTTAAAAACAAGTATTACAGACCTGTGGGTTCACCCTTAAACTTTCTCTCTCTCTTTTTCTTTTCATGGAGAAGAATGTTTAGGGAGAAACCACCCAATACTTGTTGCAGTTCATAACCCCAAGCCCTACTGCAGTCTCTAGGTTACAAAGCGAAGCAGTCATAGTAAGGAGAAACTTCAGATTGGGGTTTTGACTTTTACGTAGTATTAAAGTCTTTACAGTTCGGTTTTTGAAAGCGATTTGTAAGTAATTTTCTCAGACCCTGTAAGGTGCTACAAAGCCATTTACTTTTCTGCTTATTCTGTAAGATAACTAAAGAGCAGAAGCCTTTGGTTAAAGGAAAATAGCTATGGAAACTGATGGGCGACACTCATGACACAGCGAGTCCTTAGGCTCCAACTTGTCAGAAACATTTGATGTTTCCTGTGTGGCAAATGGCTCTTCTAACGAGCTGATCACCTGAGCTGGAGACGTTTTTACCATTTAAACGAGATCTGCAGTGTTCCATAGGGAAGGATGATGTATACTTACAGTGTCAAGATGAAAGGAAACTGCAGTGAGGATGAATGCTGGAAAGTGAATCAGAGTAATAAGTATTTAAGATGCCTTAGCTCAAAGGCAGACAGTTCTTCTCTTTCAATCCTTCTGCAACCAACGACCAGATGAACAGGTGCAGACTTGCTCCACTGGCTGACGTGTGGCAGGAAGCAGTTTCACTTCAAAGTTCCAAACTGTATTTGACATTCAACAGTTTTCATTGTGGGTGGGCAATGTGAGAATTAAGCTTTACCTCAGCTTGTACAATTCATAGGTCCTGCTGGGACACAGTCATTTCCTTGAGGCTCCTCACCAAGACTCCTGATCTAGTCAGCACAAGTCAAATAGATGGGAGTTGGGGGTGGGTGGGAGGGGCTTCTCAAACCTCCCTGGACCTGCCTGCAAAGCACTGGGGGTCAAAGGAAGTCTCAGAAGTCTAATATTTATTCACTGCTGAATTCAAATAGCTCCTGTCCACTTAATTCCCTAAAAGGCTGCATTCTCAATAGCACCCCCCAATTCTCTGAGTACAAGGAAATGGAATTTCAAGCATAGTGTCTATTATTATACTCCATGCAGAATTTTAAAAATTTTACTACAGGAAAATTGCAAGGGTTTTTTTTTGTGTGTGTATGCGTGTGTAAAGATGGCTTTTGGGAGTAGTGGTGGAAAGTTCCATAAATAGGTACAGACTCAGAGGCCTGCGGTGTGTTTGCTGGGAAAGAGTGGTTTTGGTCCACCTCCTCCTGGCTCCATTTCCACGAACCTTTCCAAACTCACTCCCGCCACAGGGCCCTTCCCTGAGCACCTCTTGCCAGTCCACCTTGCAGGCTCCCTCCTCTCCCGGTCTCCATTCAGCTGTCCTCCCTCAGCTGCCTCTGCAGGTGGCCAAGCCTGAGGCCCCAAAGCTCCTGGATCTCCCTTCTCAGCACTTACCTCAAACATTAAATAACTACCTGAGGAAGTTGTTTAATGCCCATCTCCCTCACCAAAATAAATATGCCACCTGGGCAGGGATCACAACTGTCTTGCCTCCTGAGGGTCCAGCACAGCACAGCTACAGTACATAACTTGAATGGGGAAAAAAAAAATCACAGAACACAGTGGGTCCAGCTGCAGCTGGAGCCCCCTCTGCTTCACCCTACCCAGCCGTGTGCCCTCCCTGGCCCTTGGGGTGACAGTCTCTTAGCCAGACGTACTGCCAGATGAAGCTATTGCTGAATTGGTCCCAACAGCATTCTTGGGGAAAAGCTCTCCCAGGGCACTGCCTCCAGATAGCAAGGGCTCCCGAGGCAAGCTCCATTGTTCAGGGCTGCCTGGAACCTGGGACCCATGGCCCCATTCTGTATATGAAATGACTAATACAGAGGAGCAGCTAGCTCAGTACTGGGTGTCAAGGGAGCAGGAATGCAGTTTTATCTCTCTGAGCCTCCATTCAACCAGAGGATCATTATGATCTCCTTCAAGCCAATATGTAGGACACATTTTTAAGTCTTAATGGACTGGACAGATTTGATTATTAGAAGTAAGTACAGAAGTAAGTACACTAGGGACCTTCAAAGCAGAGGGAAGAAACATAAAGCCATGCATTTATATTTGAATGAATTTTTAATTAATTAATTAAAGGGAGTTTCCATTTATGAAAAGTTCTCAAATAGGAAGAAGTGGATATAAGTGGGGGTTATATACTAAAAGATCACAGATGCTTAGATGAGGCCACAGCCATTAGCAAAGACAAGGAGTTACTATGTGATGAAAGTCAGGCCAAATTCCAAATGTCTGGGGCAGCAGTTTCTGGCTGGAGGTGGAAAGCCACAGCTTGAAGCGAGAGAGACCTGCACTGTCGCTGTGCTCTCGCCACACGCTTCAGTGTTTGTCTGTAAAATGGGCACAACAGCATCCACCTCACCCCATCGTAAGCAGTAGGCACGGTAAGTGAAAAGCAGCCAACTCAGTGCCTGCCCAAAGTTGGCACTTCGTACTAACGGCTGTTCTGCTACCATTAACCAGGCTTAGTGCCTGTCTCTCCAGGTCTCACAGCACTGTCTCTTCAGCAGCGCCTGCCACACTAAGGTGCTTATGTGACTTATGTCAGCCTCCCCCATTGGACTGCAAACGTCAGGGTGAGACGACCCACAACTTAACAGCTCCATGTGAGCTTCTGCTCGTCTTTATCTTCCATACCTAACCCACGGTGGGCATCCAATGTATATTTACTGACTGAACAAGGCGACGAAGGTGAAATAATGACATATATAAAGGAAATTCTTGGCAGACATCACTTTATGGACTATGCTTTGCTGAAAAGTTTCACATAAGCAATTTTAAAATCTAGCTATTATGCCAAAGTGAATTCAAAAAGTTTACTCCTTCAAAACTCAGAGACTCACTATACTTAGACCATGTACATGCAAAACAAGAAATGGTTGGAAGAAAATCTTTAGTTTACATTAAAAATACAAGATCTATTCCATAATCCTAATTGTTTTTATCCCAGTAATTACAAGGAGGCTACTACTACATTGTGGGACAGGCCTGTCTGATTCCAGAGCCTGGTGACGATGACTTCCTTACACAAAGTCACATCTGCATCATGCAGACCCATCTGGGCTGACATCAGAGGACAGCAGGTAACACCTGCCACTGCAGCTGATGTCTCAAGCACAGTTTGAATCTTGGTCTTATCATCAGCCAGAAGCTGAATCCCTATGTGGTCCAGTTAGCTTTGATCCTTTCCAAGGCCATAGATGTCCTGCCTGGTCACCCCATAAATTGGGTGCCACGGGTCACAGGTGCAGGGAGTAGAATGAAGGTGGGTGGACAACAGGCCTTGGGCGGATGAGCCATGAGGTCTCCGTGTAGGATGTCAAAGTGGCATGTTCTGTTTCTGACCTACCCAACCATGTGCCCTCCCAGGCCCTTCAGGTGACAGTCTCTTAGCCAGACATATTGCCAGATGAAGCTATTGCTGAAGGGGTCCCAACAGCATTCTTGGGGAAAAGCTCTCCTGGGGCACTGTGAAAGTCTCCGGCTTTATGTGCTCATTTCCTCACCTGTGAAATTAAGAGGATTGGGCCCAGTGACCTCTAAGGCCCATTTCACCTTCAATATTCAATAATTCTGTGAAACACTCAAAAAACCTTAAAGACTTCTATTTAGTGACATTGGGCCTTGTAGCTGTCATATTTGAACTTGAGTCATAAGTCAAGAGACTGCTGATGTTATCAGTTAGGGTTTTTGATTTGAAAGTAATAAAACCAACACTTGCTGACCTACACTCACAGAATCAACAGAAAGTGGACACTGAGCAGCAACTGGAAACCCGGAGAAACCAAGGGAGGTGGGCAAGGGCTGGAAGCAGAAGCTGGGGCAGGCCGCAGGCCCTTCCTGAGAGGGGCTCAGCAGCAGTCACCTCCGGAAGGCAGCTCTGACTGCCCTAGAGGCCCTGCAGACAGTGCTCTAGGCTCCAAGTCCTGGGGAGCCTTTCTTCTTGCATCAGAGCTTGGGGAGGGAGAATCTGGGGCCTGGAACCAGAGTCAGCCAGCATAATTATCCTCCCAACAAATCACACAGAGCTGAGAAGGGGTAACCCCCTAAAAAGGAATCTGGGCACTATCAGGAAGGGCAGCTCTTGCTAGGTGCAGAACCCATGAACATCCACGGTAGGAGGGGCAACCTAAGAATATGGGAATCAGTGATGCCAATATGTCCTGTCCTCGAGCACAGCATCTAATGAATTTCAAGACAGTGTAAAAATTGAAGCAGCTATTCAAAATATTTTGGTCTAGAAAGCACAGTTTGCAATGTGATTATATGGGTTTTGCTGACAGAAATGTTCAGTTGGCAGGATCATAATCCACAATACACTGAACATGTAATTAGTAAAAGGATTCTGGGAAATTTAAACATGCCTTTGAGGAAATTACCGATCCTGTCAGCCAAACCAGGCCATCCAAAAGCAGAGAATGAGTAACCAGGAAACCCCTTTTATAGGAATTCGCTGAGTCACAGGGACATCCTTCTGTTGCTGACAAAACTATGCCTGGTGCCCATTAGTAGTTTACTTTTCAAAATTCTGATCATTCAACCAGTCAACAATATCGAACATCCCAATATGTCAATTTCCTTTCCTTTTCCAGTTCTGCAAGAGTCTCAAATCTCTTCCTTACCATCTCTAATCTGTGCAATCTCCCAAACATGTTAGTCATGACTTAGCACTCATTTTACATCTTGAGTGGCATTTGTCCCTAGGTACTTACAGCAATCTCTAGTTAAATATCAGTTACTACCTTCTGCTAGAAGTGGCATGCCACACATTCACAGAGGCTTTGCAATTCCTCCAGAAAGTTAACTCCCAAGCCAAAAAGTGGCTTCCTAGTTAAACAAAAATAAACAAAAGAAAGATTCAGATGTCAGCAAGCCAAATGACATTCCAAAGGACAATGACAGCTTGTGGCTGTCCTTAGCCCACATGAAAACAGACTACGGGCAAGTTTGTAGTTTATTTTTGCACCTAGGAACTCATAACACACTGCCCCTTCCTGGTTGGAGTTGTGGGCTCTACAGGCACATGTGTGCTCCTCGCGGTACCTGCCTGCCTTCAGCCCCTTCCCTGTCTACACTTTTACTTCCCTTGAGGCAGCTGAAGAGTTTCCATATAGGAGGGGCTGAGGAAAGGCAACCCCTTGAGAAGAGGGGCTGAAGACCTGTCCTCAAAATGCATTTAAAAAAGCAAACATGCTAACAGAATTTTCTCTGAGGTTGTCATGCGGGATGCCTTTGTGGGGCGGTCAGGGAGAATACGGAGGCACCTAACTACTGCTCTCCCCTCAAGCCACAGCCTTCAAGAATATATTACTTATTACCTTTGTTGAATAGTTTTAATGTAACCTTTTTAATTTTAAAAGCTAATATAAATCCAAATAAAGCCTATAGTTTAGGTAATAATATGTGCCAATGTTTACTTCTTAGTTTTGACAAATGTACCACAGTTATAGAACAACTTTCTGTATAATCACTGTAACTTTTCTGTAAATCTAGTTATTCCAAAATAAAATTTTTTTAAAAAGACGTCAAGTGAATAGTGTGTCCTATTTTTCTAAAAGAAAGTGAATAAACACCCCAAACTTGTTTGTTTAAATGAGACTCGGAGCCAGTTATTCTAAAACAGCACAAACAAAAACTTCTTAATCTCTATACTTTCACCTCAGTATCATGTAGTAACAGCTGCAGTAAAATAAAACCTCAATGAGATTCAGCAATATTGAAGTCTCATTAGATTCCATATAGAAACAAGAGAATTTTCAAAACTCATCCCTACTACCATACCTTAGAATTAAGTGGTTTCAGATGAGTTTCCAGCACATAAAAGAACTGAAGCCACATGTCCTGCAATATATGTGCATGTATGTTTGTGTATATGTTTGAGATAACCTGCTCTTAAAGACTTTGTCCTTCATCATTATTCATAAATAATGAAAAATAAGTCATGATACATGTCCTGAATCTGAACAACAAATCACGGTTTGAACTGCTTTGAAGATGAAAGAGAAAAGTAAATTCTAAATAATAGGATATATAAAACAACTGAGTGAAATAGAGTAAGGTGCACAAAGTACCTCTAATTTTTCCCTCTGGATTTATTACTTCAAATTATTTTAAGCACTATAAGGAGAAAAAAAGCTATTCTGGTGTTCATAAATAAGAACCCACCTTCTTGAATTTCCTCTATGAGCTCTCATTTCTAGAATCTCACCAGACCTCTCAGCAAGGCACCCCACCTTGCCCACCTTACCTCCACTTCAGGTAAGCCTTTTAACCTCTTTGGGTCTCAATTTTCTCATCTGTAATGTGACGAGGTTGGATCAGGTGTGGATTGGGAAACTAAGAGCCTAGAGATCATATTTTGAACTGCAGATCTGTTTGTTAGCCCTATAAAATTATGTGTTTCCTTACAGTAACTTGCCAATATTTTATGTTCAATATATTTCTCATAAAAACCTGGGTCTTGGTCTTCTCCTAACAAATCAGAACACTGTGACTGTAATCTGGCATGGCAACAAGTCAACAGAATGGAGGAAGAGCTGCCCTGTTATGGCTGGCACACCTGGCACTTCATGGTCCTCTCACACCTGACTCACTGCATCCATTAGCATCTGGGTTTGCCAGCCTTGCTATGGAATCCCTTTCAGTTCTCATGTTCTGATTCCCAGTGTGACTGTTTACTAGTAAGATAGAGTTCTAATTTGGCTTCCAGTGCCCTGGAATTTCTGCAGGGGTCCTACTCGTGTGTTAGTACAAGCACAATTGTATATTTGCTTTGCTGAGCATTTCTGTAGGAAACACAAGAACAAAAAATCTAATATTGAAACCACCATAGTACGGTATAGCAGGTATTCAAAAGTTTTAAAATTACTGCTGCCTAGGAGAAAGACAAGTACCAAATCACTTCACTCATTTGTGGAGTACAATAACAAAGCAAAACTGGAAGAACAAAACAGCAGCATACTCACAGACTCCAAGAACAGACTAATGGTTACCAAAGGGGAGGGGCTGGGGAAGGCAGGTAGGGAGGGAGGGAGAAGGGGATTAAGGGACACTTTAATACACACTCACATTATAGGTAGGTCACAGGGAAGGCAGTACAGCATGGAGAAGACAAGTAGTGACTCTATAGCATCTTACTACGCTGATGGACAGTGACTGCAATGGGGTGGTAGCAGGGGGACTTGATAATATGGGTGAATGTTAAAACCACAATGTTGTTCATGTGAAACTTTCATAAGATTGTATATCAATGATATCTTAATCAAAAAAGAAAAATTACTGCTGTCTACAATTGTTCTTTCAGAATGAGCTCTTACTTTGAGGGGTCTTTGGCTTAGAGTGTGGGCCCCTTGTACACTGGATAACAACTCTAACAGGAGAAACACTGGTTACATAATTTAAGTATCCAAAAATGAAATCCCAGTGGTCTTCTCTCTTACTTCTTACCAATTTTAGAGTAGAAATAAAAAGGACAGAGTGCTGAAGAAGCAGTTGCTCATAATAAAATATCAGACCAGGTCAAAATGGACCAAAAACTATGAAAGATTGTACAAAGAAAAAAACTGCATTTTCCTACGTGCTATAATTTTTAGATACTGATGCTATGAGGAGAAAAACAGAAGGCTAAATTGGTTTGGAAGCTATTCGAAAACAAAGTATTTTTATAGGAGTGGAGATTAGCTTTTAAGTTCTTTTCTAAGAATACCTGTGCAGGTTCCCAGCGGGCCAGGCCCTTCTTATTCTGGACATAGCTTAACAAGACTCTTCTTTCGGTGGGCAAAAGGGGGTACTAGCTATTATGTTGTTAGACTTGACATTAAAAATGCCCCAGTATTTCATAACACAGCAGGGTTTTCTGGGTCTGTTTTTATTTTTTTAATGCTCTAACCTCAAATCTCAATTTACAACACTGCTGGAGATCTTAGGAATTATGAGGAAATGACCTCATTCCCTTTGAATTTTTTCAGACAGCAAAGTTCTTTCCATATATGGCAAACCAAGAAGGAAGCAGAATCAAGTTACATTGGTTTAGTAGCTGCCACAAGTTACCTGTCATTTTGTTCTGAGCATGCCTACAACCTATTTGTGAGCAAGTAGATCCTGGCCACAGCTCACTGGCCAGGGAGAGTGCCCATCCTCATTTCTCCATCAATGAGGGGGTCTGGCAAGGGGCCCTGACCACCAGAGGTGCCCATTACTTGACAAGCCACTATCTTGGGGGCTTTATCAGGTAACCTGAACAGAAGTGAAAGGGCAAGCAGAGGTAGACTGAGGATCCCAGTGGGGGGGGAGTGGGGGCGGGCTGTCACAGAGAAAGAAGCAATGGCTTTGCACTGCTGTGGGGACAATGCAGTCCTGGGCAGCTGGTGTGTACCTAGGCAGCTGCGAACAGACAACTGGCAGCCTGGCTGTGAGGTTATACAGATGTGCTCTGATCTCTGCCCTTCCTCGAGCACCCGGAAAACAAGCCCTATCCACCTACAAATGGAACATTACCTGGAAAACCCAACCCACACACTTTCTTGAGAGCTTTTTGTAATATTTTGTTTAAAAAAAACCAACTCTGTGAATAGCTAAGACATTTATTTCTATAAGGAAGAGTTTTGAAGGATCAATCATCCCTATTAGGACATGGGCAATAAAACCCTCTTAAACTGATGAATTTGCAGAAATCAGCTGCTGGCTAATGTATTGCTTCTTGTAATCCATAAAAATCAAAGCTTTTAAAAAATATACACTATGCTAATATCCCAAGAAAGATTCACAATCATTTTCATGAACCATAAATAGTAAGGAGTTTGAGAAATGGAAGGAAAAAAAAGAATTAAAAAAGATGAACATGAAATTGTTGAGGATGGATATACCAAAAAATTTGTTTAATTACAAATAAATACAAAATATTTGGGTAGAGATGCAGGGGTATCAGTAAAATGTACAGATACAAGTAGCAATTATTAGGAAATCTGATATACAAAACTAGACTGAAGAAAACTGATAACTTTTTTCTTTCAGTAAACTTTGCTCTAGCACAGCCTCATATCAGTTAGACATAACTAAAAAGTATTTTAGAAGTACTTCTAAAAAACCATCAAATGCTGGTTGATTTCATTCCTGTCACTTGGGCATTTCCTAGCCTAAACTGTCACCTTCTGAATTATATATACCTTATGGAGAAAATACCAGTCAAGTATGACAAAATGGGAATAATCTAAAATGACACAAATATTGAAAATTAGGTCAGGTGGAGAGAATAAAATAGGTTAAGTATAAGCATGAATGAAAGCAGAGAAACACAGTGACAATGACTGGTGACAGAACATGCTTGATGTGATTATTTAACAAACATATAAGGAAAACAACAAAATTATTCACAGAAGTGAAGTAATAGTCAAAAATAAAGCAAAAGCAACAAACAAACCAAGAGCAGCCAAAACCATGAGGACCCTCACAGATGTGCCGGGACTTGGTAAGGGAAGGGGACTGATTATCACAACTGTCCCGGGCCTGACAAGAAGAATCAGTGGCGGCTCAGCGCTATGCATTTAACTGGGAAAACCGGAAACATCATACAGGGAACATAAAAATCCAAGCATATCTCCCTTTCCTCATGTCCATTTTTCTACTCGGTTTCACCCATATTCTAATGAAGACAGATGCCCTAATGGAGACTTTGATGGGCTGCTCTTGAACTCCACAAATACCTTTCTTTCTAGTTTTTCTTGGTTTTGTTATTTTCCCCCCTTTTATGTTTATAAAATTTAGTCACTTATAACTCTGTCTAGATAGAACAAAATCTGTTTCCACTTGTGGTGTGAGCACACAGACTTCTGTTTCCTACCTTTCTGAAACCAGGCCCTACCCCATAGCCTGACAGTCAGTGGACGGGCTCTGTAAATGCAGGTATGTGCACAAAGGTGAGCCTGAACACTCACTGCTCTCTTCTGTGACTTCTAGAACTCAGATGGCTCCTGGAAAAGTTCTCAAGTGTCAGCCATCTCCTGGTCCCATGAGAGGAGGCATGTGTTGCCCCAGACTGGAAAGAAGGCTGGTCAGGAAGAGGTATTTCCAGATGGGCAAGGAGCAGTGATATAAAAAATAGCCAACTCAGGAAGAGCACAGTTCTGTTGGTAGAAATTTACACAGTGATGAGCTGAAGTCTGAATGGAAGAAAACAATTTTGTAACTGCCTGAAAACTTTGGTTTAAAAAATGAGAGAAATAAGCAATAAAATGAAAACTTTTCTATTAAGTGATAAAATCAGAATCTATTTCCAGTCTTAAGATCTTAAATGATGAGATCAGACTTATCCTTCAAATTAAGGTCTGAAAACACTCCTTTAAAAAAAGGAAGGCATTAGCTGAAGGGGGGCAGCATTCATTAAAAGTGGGACTTGTAAATCAGGTGACTTGAGGCTCAGGCCTGGGCTGATGATGTTGAGAGAAGATGTTTAATGTCTGGAGACCTGTTTCCTCCTTTGAAAAATGGTGAGGGTTTGATGAGATGACCGCTCAGATCTTTTTCCATCTTTAAAATCCTATTACTTTTCCATTAAAAATGTCCAATGTCATAATTGACATTTGAATTTCTATAGAAGTTGTGTGCCAAACCATCTCCCAGGCATGGGCAGTACGAAGCATCGAAAGTATAAAGTAACATCTGTCCTAACAGCTCAAGGAACATAAAGCAGCTAAAGGAAAGCATTTGCAAAAGCCCTTTTTGCTAAAATACTTAGGACTGAATTTCAAAAGTAACAACGACAAAAAACTATTCATGTCTTCAGGGGCAAAGGTCCAGAAGTACAAATTTCTATCTTATAATGCAAATGGAACGTCACACAGTTTAGATAAGCTTTTAAGAAAGGACCTGGAATTATTTATTAGCATTAAATAATAAAGTTCTTAATGTAGCATCTTTGAGTAAAACTAAGCAGAAAGGGTGGCACAAAATACATTAATCAACCATATAGCAAGCATTCATCAAATGTCTGTTGCATAGGAAATGCCTGAGCCTGTATTGTGGTATGTGTTTGAAGGGGAGGATGAATTTAAAATAGCTGGGTAGATAAAGGACATACCTGCAAACAGATAACTGAGAAGACAACTGAGCCTGGAACCAGAGTCGAAAACTGACAGGTCTGATCTGAGCTTTGTCAGGCATGAGACTTTAGGCAAATCCTTGAGCCTTGCTAGGCCTTGTTTTCTTATCTCTAAAATGGGAATAATATCTGCTTTGTCCAATTTTCAGGCATCATGAAGATCAAATGTAATAATGAACAAGAAAACACTCAAAACTAGAAAGCCGTTTAAAACCTAAGTATGAGGAAGTGGTATACAAGTGGAATAAGAAGTTCAGAAGGAAGGTTGCCCAGAGCTGAGATGATCAGATAGAGAGCTTCCCAAAGAAGTGGAGACCTGAACCAGAGCAGGACTTGGAGAAGCAAGTGCTGGGTGGTTCTATGGACAGCAGTGCTGTTGAGCAAAAGGCTCAGGCTGGGCCTTCCCTCGAGTGAATTAATTGAGAATGCCCAGCAAAGGATTTGGAGTGGAAAGTGTGGGCAGAGCCAGAAAAGAATGGAAGAAGGTAACATGATGTCAGTGGTGAGATGTTCAAAGGGCAACAACAAATGTGTGATGAGAGTATCTGAATCTGTCTTTCAGGTATGTACCCTGAAAACTTCCCTTAGAATGCTTTAAAGGACTACTATGTGCAAACCAACTGGTAGGCAAAGATTTCCTTTAATCCAGTTACATTTT
Source organism: Manis javanica (assembly GCF_040802235.1). Lineage (NCBI taxonomy): Eukaryota > Metazoa > Chordata > Mammalia > Pholidota > Manidae > Manis > Manis javanica. Next base: position 144,253,836 of record NC_133158.1, read on the forward strand.
CAAAAGGCTGTGCCATTGTAGGATGACCCATCTGATGGCAGCTTAAAAACACACAACCAGCCCCAGAACTTATGGTTTACCTGCAACCTAATTTCTTTTTTTAAACACAACCATATTTCATTGACGTATTGAGTACATGTGAATGGACAGAGCAGCCTCTCAACATAAATCAGAAAGGCAGGCAATGAAGACACTAAACTTTTCAAGGTAAAAGGTTGTGCACAGAATACACTGACCCCTGGTAATATCTGGTTAGGCTAAAAAAAAAGATGTGACCACTGCCAGGTAGTGCTGTGTAGCAGGAATGAGAGAGAACTGCATACCACACAGAATGGTTCCGCTGCTGCGCCCCAAGCCGCCGATCACATAACTTTTTACACTTATAAACTTCACTGTATTCGGTACGAGTAATAAAGACCTCTTAATTCAGTCTATAAAAACAGGAATTCATGTAATTTAAACACAGCCCACATAACTAAGGAAACAAACTACTCAGCCCTTCAAGCTACTTCAGTGCTGTCACTGACAGAGAAGGAGTAACTAGGCTGCAATTCTTACAGAAGAATACACTGAAAACAACGTGTAATTAGTACCAGTCTAGGAAGAAATGTAGGTAATTTAAAGTTTGCGGCCAGTTAATAGTACAAACAAATAAAAAGACAAATTATGTTCGAGCACTTTGGAAATAACTTCATTGGGAGTACTGGCTTTCAATTAACATGTCAATTAAAATTATTCTTATCTTCTAATTAAATGAGGAAAATGCACCTGTCACAGACACTAAAAAGTAATAAAACTGCAATGCAAACGTGTCAGGTCTACAACTAGAAATCTTCCCTAATTTAAAAAATGAGTCTTTTCCTTTTTTGAACAATGGGTGTAAGTCTTAAATTGGACGTAAGAGATGATCCTGGTGCTTTCTCATTGTTTTGCAAGGGAAGTAGGCACCCCCAGAACCTGAACAGAGATGTTCTGCAAGTGCCCAGGGATACAGATGGAATAGAGCAGCCGGTGGGAGAGGAAGCCAAGGTTATAGTGAATGTAGTGCATCAAGAATCAGGAGGTGCAACTTCTTGGGAAAAGTTACATGGGGTAACTTCTTGGGAAAGCAGTTCAACTTACCTTTCAAGCCAGCCATTCCACTCCTAGATATTTACCCAAGAGAAATGGAAGAATATGTTCCTACAAAGACTTGTATGTGAATGTCCATAGCTTTTATTCATAATTGACAAAAATTAGAAACAACCCAAATGTCCACCTACAAGGAAACAGGGAATATCCACAAAATGGAATGCTACCAACAGAAAGTGGTGAGCTATTGATAGCACAGTAACAAGAATGAATCGCATAATGATCATACACCAAGTGAAGGAAGCCAGACAAAAATCGACTATGTACGTATTATATGATTCTACTTACATTTGTTTTAGAAAATGCAAGCTAATCTAAAGCAATAGAGATAAGACCAGTGGTTGCCAAGGGGCAGAAGGGAGGGGATTACAAAGGGATACGAGGATGCTTTTGGGGGTGAGAGATATGTTCGTTATCTTGATATCAGCGATGATTCCACAGGTTTACACATATGGTAAAACTCCTCAGACTGTATACTTTAAATAATGTGCTGGTGATTTTATGTCAATTCTACCTCAAAAGAACTATTTAAAAAAAAAAATCAAAAGGAGGGGAGAAGTGGGAGAAAAAAGAGGATGAGTTTCCACAGACAGAAGAGATTCTGCAGGACCACAGACCTGAGAACACCTCACAAAAAGACCGTTGAGATAAAGAGGTGAAATCCTACTGCATTTAGGAAGAGGAGTACACTGAGGCAGTGGCGATGTGCGGGGAGCCCCCTTGAGTGGCAGACAAGTGATACCGTGACAAACTAAGGTCCCAGAGAAGCAGGAAAAAAGAGAAGGCCCACTGCTTGGCACCTGTGCTGAAAAGAGCACCCTGAAGAGAAGCTCCAGGTTTCTCCAGGATCGGCCAAGCCAATTCACCAGTCAAAGGAGGCAGGGAGACAAGGATTTAGAATGAATACGACAACGGAAACAGGACTCTCTTGAACTCGCACCCTGGTTTTAAATCTGATGTCAAAAGCACAATACTTAGTATCTCTCGTTACTCTTCAACTATTTAACTGTGTGTGGCGATCACACATCTGCGATGATGCACACCCAGGGCAGGACTGTAAGACACAGGCAGATACCAGAGGAGCAGAGGTGAGCCAACACGAGCAGGGAGGCTTTCTGGGCATAGTTTGGGCTATCAGGTTGATGTCTCCAGGTCCCCCTCCCGTATTTGTGCCAGGCACACTGGAGCTACAGGGGATTAGGCAGTAGAATGAAGTAACCTTACCACCCTCGAGGTTCAGACATCAAGGTAGGGGGGTTGGACAGCCTGAGGTGAGACAGCTTTGTCATGCATCAGCCAGCTCTGAGAAGACAGCAGGAAGTTAGGTCACCAAAGTGTTTCCTTCAGGAAGTGCAAGAGGGGACTTGACATTAGGAAACCCTTTAAGTTATTTCAGGGAGGTGAGAGTGCTTTCTTTTCATTCCAGTAATTTTAACACTAAAAGCAGAAAAAAATATAAAGGACAAACCATTTTCATAGACTTCTTACTAAGACTTTAAGCAAATCGTTTAACCTCCGGGGGCTTCAGTTTCCTCAAATGCAAAATAAGGGTGTTGGCTTAGGTCTGCCGTGTGGGTCTTCTAAACCACTCATTTATTCATTCGTTAATCCAGTACTTGAGAATCCATATCCCAGGCACTATCCTAGACACCAGGTTAAAGCAATTAAAAGATAGGCAAGACCCCTTCACTCCAATTCAATTCCAGAGAGACCAAAAATGGAGAATGAACAAGATAATGTCAGGTAGCTATAAGCAGTAAGAAAATACACGGAGTGCCTTACTTTACTTTAAGGAGGGGGATGGGGGGCAGCCTTTCTAAGGAGGCAAGAGTTGAGAAGATGGGTTGATAAGAATGAACTAGATGCTTGATTTCCAGCAGAGGTAACAGCACAGGCAAAAGCCCTAAGGTGAGAATAGGTTTTCTTTACAGGTGAAGGAGAACTTACCCCTCTTCTTCATTGTATACTCCTCCTCCCAGTATTATTATTAATTCCATTTAAATGTATTTATACACAACTTTAAAAAAGGAACAAAAATATCATTTGATTTGAACAACTTCTTCAAGACAGGCTTTCTCTTTTACACAACTCTTGTTATACTCAAGTTTCTGTCCTCATAAATTCTCCTGCTTGTTTCAGGCAGGAGGCAAGAGGATGTTAAATCAGTGTTTTTCAAACTTTTAGGACAGTGACCCATAGTGAGAAATAAATTTTACATTGTGACCAAGTGTGTCCATAAAACCAAACCAAAAGTTTTTAAAACCAAGCTTCCGGTCACTATAGTATTTTACTTTTTTTAAAATGCTAAGGTGGTTTCATGGGTCACTTAGTTTTAATAAACACTATTCTAAACAGACATTAGCTTGTAATTTTGTTCATAGACAAACCAAAACATGGACAAATTGAATATTAAAAAACCTGTCCCCACCCCCACCCACTTTTCTCTACATGTACATGCTCTAAAGCAATGGATTCCAATTTCTCTGTGTGACTTGCAGAGGAGATGCCCAGAGGGCACATTTTCTAGAAGGATAGGAGTTGGGGAGGAACCCCAATAGGCAGATTGTTCACCAGGTGAGCAGACACCTTTGGTTTCAAAGATGGCCCAAGAAGGAAAGATTCAGTCTTCACAATAGCAAGAAGGGGTGAGTGAGTGTGTGCGTGTGTGTGTTAGGGGAGGGGTGCTGTTAGGTAAGCCATTAAATTTTAGTTCTTAGAAGGAGTCAGTCTGCACCCCTACCTCCCCTCACTGTAATTTGAGTCCCATGTGGACTGCTGTGTAACTGCAGCTCTGAGAATCAGACCTCAAATTTAGCATACAACACACAGTTGCCCGATAACATTTTGTTTAGTAACTTTTGAATAACGGAGCTCATTGTCATCATCAGCTCCTAACTTTGTATGTATAATGCCCAATTATTACATTTTCCTGGAATGTATATGTCATGCAATAGTAAACAAAACTTGTTTATCTCCAAGTTGTTTAAATTCAGGGAGCTTAACCAGGTATTTTTCTCGAGCACTAAGTGGGAAAATGATGTTCTCTATTGCAAGGTACAAGAGATAGTATTGGCTGTAATGGGAAGATTACATGTCTGCTAGAGGCCACAGTAAACACCTGAGATTAAAACGTGTGTTAATTTAATAGGTAGCTTCTCAAGGGACAGTAACCAGTGGGCTCTGTCAGCCAACAGCTCTCTGATAGAAACTGTGCCAATTTCTCTGTGAAACGTAGTTACTGTCCTCACCCCTGAAGTCAGAAGTGCATGCTCCCAATTTCTAGTAGCCCCAGGGTCCTGGGGCCAAAAAATTACACCTGCAAACAGGCATTCTCCCACATTGCCACACAGTGCCACACACAGAAAGCAACTCATTTAAACTGTACCCTTCAGACCCATTTAGGGACACCAGTAATGATTTCAAATTATAATTGTTGCTTTATCTCAAAACAGTAATAAAGACGGGAGCCACATTCATGATTCTTTTCTTTTAAGTCATTTATCTGCTTTCCTCACAGAGGCAAAAAAGATGTTGAGACAAGTGTGAACCTGCCAGAGCTTATTATAGCTGCAGCCCTCCTTTCCTCCCTCTCTCTGTTCCACTCCAGCACCACTCCCTCTCTGGAGTTTCTGAACGGAGGCAGTAGCCTCCAGTAAGGAACTGCAAGCGGTTTATCAAAACAAGGAGGGATTCACCGAAGAGGGGGTGAGTCTGGCGACTGACGCAGGAACCCCTCCCTCTTCACAGCAGGTCAGTTCGCCCCATTCCTCCGGGTCAACAATAGGGTTTCAGAAAGGAAGAAAGTCTTAGAGGAGGGCGGTCAACCTATTTAAATTCTGGCCCATCCACTTAAAAGGGAGATGGAACAAACCCCGCTGTGACTCCTGGAAGTGTGGGGCAGGGGAGTGTGTGCGTATGCAGAGGGACTGCCTACACACGGGTGAGACATTAGTGGCAAGGAAGGAAGACCCTCGGTTGACAAAGCCACAACCATTACGACTTGAAATACCACCCGCAGGGCACTGGCTTCGGAACCAAAATCTGCCCGGATTTATTTTCAGGCAAGTGACTCACAACCTCGTCTCCATAAGTAATTCCATTAAAATGAGTCGCTGGTTCTACTAACCCGACTTTCCGCCGGCCTCTGGCTGCCCCTCCCTCCTCTCCGCCCATCTGCAAATCCAGACAGCTCAGAGACTGAGCAACCGTACCCCAGGGGTGCAGAAGGCAGGCTCTTCCGCCCGGCGCCCCCATCGTGAAGGATGAATGGGGCGCAGGCGGGCGGGCGCGCGCGGGCTGCTCGCGGGGTGTGTACGCGTGTCTGCGCGCGTGGGCACGCACCCCGGCCAACTTACGGAGGTGGAGTTGGTCCTCGCCAGGCCCTGGTTCCGCACCTCCTGCTCCCGGAACTGCAGCCCAGCCAGATGCTTCTCCAGCGCCTCCCAGTCCATAGGGGGTACCGGGGGCTCCTCCGGGACGCAGGTCCCGCCGTCCGTGTGCTGAAGGCAGAGGTTCCCCGCCGCCGCTCCCCGGCCGCCGCGCCGACCCCCCGCTGGCTGGGGCTTCTGGACCGTCCGGCGGGGACCCCGAGAACTGCTCAGCCGGCCGGCCACCACCACGTTGCCATTGTGCCTGAGGTCCTGGGGGTCGTGCGGGTGGAGGTTGCCGTTGGGCACGGGGGGCGGCATGGCGGTGGTGGCGCCCCCGGCCCCGCCGCCGCTGCGGGTCCTGGCGCTCACGTCCCCCGGCCCCCGGGCTGGACAGCGGTCATCCTGGTACCCTCGCTCGTCGTGCTCCTCCTCCTCTTCCTCCTCCTCCGCGTCCTGCTCTGGCGCCCACTCATCAATCACCTTCTTCTGGTAGACCGGGAAGGGCTCCTCATAGTCCTCCAGGGCAGACACCAAGTCCAGGCTGCCCCCCGGCGACGACGAGGACTTGCACTCGGAGCAAGGGGTCACTTTGGCGGAGTTAGACTGTGAACTGGCGCGGCTGCTGCTGCCGGCGTCACTGCTCAGATCCATCCCATCCTCTCGGTAGTCCTGGGGGGAGGAGGCAGACAGAGTGAGCCGCCGGGCCCAGCCTGCTCCGGCCGCCCCGCCGTGAGAGCCTCGGGCCAGGGCCCCGCGCCCGCCTGCCCGGAGGTGCGCCCCCCAAGGAGGCCTGCGGGCGAGAGCCTGCACCAGCCGGAGATTTCCCTTATCCCGTGCCCCTCCCCTGCCCCAGCCACACTTCCTCCGGGTAACTAACCCTCACATTAGTAAAGGGGGTGCCCAGCCACCAGCACGCACACTTTCCATAAGGGGGTCCGGGGTGTGCGCGGACTTTGCTTTAACCATTTTGCCCCGGGCGCGCCCCTGCATCCCGCCCCGAGGATTCTCCGAGAACCACTTTCCCAGAGAATTATAATTCCCTGGGGAAGGAAACCGAGAAGAGGGTGGGCGGCTACTAAAATCGCACCTGGCTCCGGGGCGCCGAGACCACCCCCCCACCCGGCCCCGCCCCGCCCGCCCGCGGCGGGGAGCCCGGCTTCACTAGCTAGCGGAGCTTTACTTTCTAAGGAACCGCAGGCAGCTCGGCGGGGCTCACTCCCGCCTCCGCGCCTCCCCTGCCGGTCCTCCTCTGCTCGCCGGCAGGCTCGGGGTATGGGGCGTTCTCGGCTTGCGCAGGGCCGGGTGGTCCCCGCCGTCCCCTAAGGTGTGCGGGGCGGGGCGCGGCGGCAGTCGCTGCAGGCGCCGCCGCCGCCCTGGGGGAGGGAGGACGCGCCCTCCCGCCGGCGAGCGGGTCCCGCCACGGAGCATGCCCAGAGGCTGGCAGGCGCGGCGCAGTCCGCTTTCCCGGTTTTCGCGGCAGCAGGCTGGCGCTGCGGGGCGGGCGGGGATGGGGCTTTAGAGGCCGGGAAAAGGCCAAGGGACGGGGCCGCGGGGCATTCGGGGCGCTAGGACCCAGCCCAGTGGTAGGGGCGGCGCCCAGCGGAGGGTGGTGAATTTTAACCCGTGGACACACTCCTGTTTCCTGGGCGCGCCTCAAGCCCACTCTGCGGGTCTCCTTACCCCGCCTACGCTTCCCGGCACCCTAAAGCGAGGGCCCGGCGCCTCCTAATCCATGAGGAAGTTCCCTCGAGACCCCGCGAAGCACCTCCCTTCCCCTCCACGCGCAAATACACCAGCCCGTGTGGGAGCCCGAGTGACGTGCTCCGTGGTCATGCACCATCATTTCCCTTCCACCTTCCTCCTCGCCGCTTCCTCTCCCTCCACCGCCCAGCTCCAGTTGCTTTGCCTTTTTCCAAGTTCAGGCGGTGGGTGAAACCTGTTGCTGTAGCTCCCGTTTCCTTCCCTCTCCGAGCTGCACGCGGAGGATGACCACGGAGAAGTGTTTGTTGGAGGAATGGAGGGGTACATGGGACTGATAACGTGGCATGGTGGTGGAGAATCTGTTCTAAAGGTTTGGTGGGCCTCCGAGGTCCAGGGGGCCCACCCTCAGTCAAGGAGACATTAAAGGATGGGCAGAGGTGGGTGTCAGGCGATATGCTGCTGTCTCATGCGCTGGGTTTGCTTCCTTAAAATGTTCAGGAAACTGAGTCCAAAAAGGCTGTGTAGGGTTTTTCGAAAAACACGGACTTCGCCAATTTGGCAGGTCATCCCATTAGAAACTACGTTTCAGGAATTGAAAGAGGAAACATGTAGACCTGTAAGAACTGGAAGCCAGGAAAACCCTCTTCTGTGGCGTTTATGAAAAACAGCACTTAGAACTTAAATGTTCTCTCTCATACACACAAATAAATATATGAGGTGATGGATGTGCTGATTAACTAGATGGAGGAAATCCTTTCACAGTATGTATCAAATCACCACAATTTATGTCAATTATACTTAAAGCTGAAACAATTTTTAAAGGAAAAGAAGGAAAAAAACCCTATTTTACAACGGATTGGGGAAAACTAGTTTCCCTGAGGTTCCAGATTTGGGCCTGTTACTAATTATTGCCTGTGATTTCTAGCCTGGACTGGCCACTACCCTGGCTTTGGTACCCTTCAGATGGAGGGGCTGGAGAATGCTTGGAATTCTTCTGTAGGGAGTGGCTGCCACCCTGACGGTTCTTCTAGGTCCTTGCTGGGGCTTGGTGCACAGACCCTTTGTTTAAGGGATTTCGGTGAAATGTGACGCCTCTTCCAGGTAGGCCTGCCAGGGAAGATAAGCTAATCTCTTCTTGTCTGGAAGCAGCGATTTTATGAACAACAGGAAAAGGGGCCTTCAGGGCCTGGCCCCCTTAAAGCTCTTGTGTAAAACAGGACTGATTGTAAAGTAAAATGTCTTTTATGGTAACATCTGTGAACAGCCTGCTTTGGGCTCCAAATATGGTTTGATTTTGAGGTTGCTGTGGAGCCCTGGGTCAGCTGGCTGCTACCCTATAGGATGGAGGTGGCAGTGTGAGTGTTCAGAGATGTGGGTAGGAAGCATCACATACTGGGAGCTAGACAGCTGATTTTTAAGTCCTCGTGTGACTTGGCAAAACTGAGGTCACAAACAAGCTCCCTGCTCCGTGGCAGGGCGCAGGTAATATTGATCAGCCGAGGTGATAAGGAAGAGTTGTGGTCTCAATCCAATTTTTAAATATTAGAACCTCCTCAGCCACCCACCAGACTCCCTCCTGGGTTCCAGGCTCATCCCCCTGCTGCCCAGATGTCTGTGTTCAGGGAATGCAAAATAAGGCCTTAGAAAAACATTTGGCAAGGTAAATTCTCTGCCAAAAATGCATGGCATTTCCAAGCCAAATAGAAACATCTTTGGATTATCTGTCCTTTTAAATTATATTCTGACCAGATATTCTGGACCAGATGGGGGAAGTACCATGTTTCTGTTTTTCTTTTCTCATGCAAGGTGTCTGGCTAGCTCATTTTCCATTCTTTTCCAGCCTTCCTTCTCCTGCCAAGAACAGTCCCACTTTGGAACAGGAAGCCCTGCCAACTCCTAGGCCAGTGACAGGCCACAGATAATGTCCAGCAGGATGGAGAGATGATTTGCAAAGTGATTGAAAGGCCCTACTTCCTGTTTATAGGAATATTTTCTCAAGTTAGGGGCTTGGACTTACTGACTTTGATTTGTGTCCTGCAATTTTTATAAATCAGATATCAGAGATGTGAGTCAAGTGGGCATCACCCCAGACCAGTCCCTTCCACCCTCAGTCACTAAATCCTGTCCCTCTGGAATACCTATTGCCCCCACCCAGTATAAACACTGTGTCCTCAAGTTACAAGGAGTCTCCCTACTATCCTTGCCCATTCAATAAATACAACCGGAGTGCCTTTCTAAAATGCAAATCTGAGCAAGTCTCTCCTGGCTTCATTAAAACCCCCAGGGTTCATCACTGCCCTCAAAGGAACTGCTTCCAGTCTACCCTTCCCCAGCTTCTTTTGGCAATCATCCTGTAAGTCTCAGATTAAAAGCCACTTCCTCCTGGAAGGATTCCTGGTTCTCTGTACCCTCCTGAAGGGGATCAAGATGAGTTTCCCATGGTACCATAACCCTCACTGCATTTACCACACATACTGTATTGAGATTGCTATGTAATTTATTTTTTTCAAGAAATCCATTTTTATATTAGGACCCAGGCCACATATATAAAAATGTTAATGTTTCATAAATCTTTTTTTTAAATAAAATCCTATCCTAATTCATTTAAAATGGAATCTGGTCACACTTCACTGTTGACTTCACTACCCTTAAATGGGTCACAGCATCTAGTGTGACAAAGCACTCTAAAATTCCATGAAAGGGAGGGGCCATTTCTATCTTGTTCATGTTCACTGGGATGGAATTGGAACTTCATTGATATTTGTTGCCGGAATTATTAATAATAATATTTAACTCATTTAATCCTCAAAACCCAATGAAGAAACATTCCCATTTATAGTGAAAGAAGCTGTCTAATGTCGAAAAGCTGGAAAGCTAGGGGGTAGAGCCAGAACTGGAATCCAGGCAGTTTAGCTTCAGAATCCTTGCTCTGAGTCACTCAGCTAAAAGCCCAGGACCCCTTGGTCTAGATGCATATGGATACATTTACCAAGCAAAAATGTCAGAAAAGGTCTCCTTGCAGCAAACTCCAGTGAGTTCTCAGCCTCCTGCCCTGCAGAGGCTCCTTGGGCAGTATTTATGACTATGCGAAGAAGGCAGCTGGCAAGAGCAGCTGTTCTTCTTTGCTCACATGTGCTCCACCTCCTCAACTGTCAACAAGTTCAGCTACATTCAGCAAGTTGGGAGGTTTAACTGTGTAAAGGAAGAGCAGTGACACCTCGGAAAATGAAATTTCACATTGGTATGAACTACTTGCCTTAAGTTCCCCCCAAAACAAATCCTTTAAGAAGGTAGCCGCCATGATTGATTTGTGCATGGATAGGAAACTGTCTGGAATAATACTCAAAAGGGTGGGGATGAGCCTGTTCCTCAGAGGCCACTGCTACTTGTAGGATTTTAATCAGTGAAGGCAACATCTGAGAAAAGACATGATTAAAATATTTAAATCATATGGAGTATGAATAGGTGGGAAAAACATTTATTTGCAAAATTCCCAAACTAATTCTGAAGTAATTACCCCTAACGCTGAACCTTCTCTAAGTTGTGGTATTTAGACTAATAAAGAAATGGCTGGCAAAGAGGTTTATATTTCATCTTTATTACATGAATTACATGCAAGTCGCATGCAGTAAACAGATGCTCTCCTATTTTATTACCTGAATGTAACTATGCAGAAATATTTAATAGCACTTTGGGACAAAGTGTCCTGGATATAGAACATCTGGGCCTAATTTATAGCCCTGTCCCTAACCAACTTTGTGACCTCAGTTTCCTCATGAAGGAGGCTGGACTGCATGATCATGGCATTAAGCAAATAGAATGAATTGAATGAATGAATAACTATATGAACTAAAAGCCTTCTTCCAACTCAAAGACTTTGGATTTCATACTAGATGCTATGGGAAACAGAGTATAAAAATGTCTCTGCGGGTAAGATTCCTCAAGGGAGGAACAACCTAAGACAGGCACAGTCGCAGGAGGGCCATCAGGTGAGAAATTGGGTATCAACAGAGGTGAGGCTTAGAACCTCACCCCCCCTGTTCTGAGAGAAATCTTCTGCATCCGTGGATGTTTTGTTGCCCTTGTCTAGCTTGGATTAACACTTAGTCTACAGGCACAGACCTGATCATCTACATTTGCTCTCTTACAACACTAAACTATGTTTTCTACCTGTATCTTGCATCTACCTACCACTGCAGCATTTTATTAAAAATAATAATAATAAAGAGAGAAATGTGGTATCCACATATAAATCAAGTATAAAAATCAAACGAATATTCATATTTGAACTGATTGTTTATATTTTATGATGCATGATCAAAACCGAAAGTTTCTGTGATGACTGCCCTTGCACTGTTCACCACGTAAGAACTTATTCACTATGTAAGAATTTGTTCTCCATGTAAGAACTTGTTCGTTATGCTTCAGAAGATTGGAGACTGATGAAAATTAGGCTTGGGGTGGATTAATGATTGTTCATTGAGCATTGACTCCCCTATACAGAATTTTATTGTTGTTAACAACCATTTGATCAATAAATATGAGAGATGTCCTCTCAAAAAAAAAAAGTACAGACTTCCAATTGTAAAATAAATAATAACCGGGATGTAATGTATAGCATAAAGAATATAGTCAAAATATTGTAACAACTTTGTATGGTGATAGCTGGTAGCTAGAATTATCATGTATATAAATGTTGAATCACTGTGTTGTACACCTGAAATAATGAAACTGTGTGTCAACTACCCCTCAATAAAAAATTATTATCTACAGAAAAAAAAAATGTCTCTGGATGGTTTCATGTCCTTCTTTGTTGGGAGTTACAAAGTGGGTTCCTCCATTAATTCAAAACCATGGTCTATCTCCATTAGGTAGGTTGAAAGCATGGTATTTATTTCTGTAGAGTGAAGGGGCTGATCTTAACTTACTAGTCTATATGTGTAGTCATTTTGGAGATGTATCCAATATACACCTAAAATGATTTCTTCCCTCATTTACAGAGCAGTACTTTAATGAAAAAAAAACTTTAAAAAATAATAACATCTTCAATGTTTTGATTCTCTAGCAAACCATGAGAATGCATTTATTTCCTACATTTTCTTCAATAAAAACGAAATGGCAAACCTCAGCCCTTAAAAGACAGCGCCAATCAAAGGGTCTGTTTGTTTCTATGCAGGAGATCAAGGCCTAGCTTGGATACCCAGAAAATGAACTAAGATACGATATGAGGAGGAGCTTCCGGCATCAGCACTCTCTGGAGGACTTGTGCCGGGGGATGATCATCAAAAAGCCTCCACAGGGATTCGGACGATGCTGCGGTTGTGGCTGCATCCAGCCCACCATCTCCTGGACTTGCCATAAGAATGAGGAGGGAGATGTCTAGGCTGGCATGTGCATACAGTGAGACAACGAATTTGACCGGATCTGTACTGTTGGAACTCAACCAGGAGTTGGGAGGGGTGCAGTTGTAGCACTCCAAAATCTCATGACTATAGACTATCTATGGTTAAAAGAACATATGGGATGTGAACAGATCCCAGAAATGGGCTGCTTTAATTTGTCTGATGGTTCAAGTACAGTTGGACAATATCCATCATATCATAGATAAATTTTCACAAATGCCTAGGGTGCCTAAATGGTTTTCTTGGCTTCACTGGAGATGGATGGTAATTATAGATTTGCTTTGTTTATGTCACCGTATTCCTATTATGTTAATATATGTGTGCAAATTAGTTAGTAGTTTAAAACGTATACATACTTAAGGTACTATACAAGAAGATATGTCAAAGAAATAATCAATCCTCCCAAGTTTCCTTCGTATGCTACATCTATAGCTTTTCTTCTTCCTTCCTAATTACAACCCTTAAATAGAATTCGTGCCTCATATCGAATTTACCGAGTATCATAATTCCTCCAGGTGGTAAAGATACCTTGAGACAAGTGCTGGGCATAGATGCCACAGGGCATAAATCTGCAAAGAAGTAAAAAGCTAACCTTTGCAAACAATATGGCTTCTCTCTCACTTACCAACTTTACATTTCCCTGTATGGCCCCAGAAGATGACTGGTTAGCCAGAGACGGGTAAGATTCCTCAAGGGAGGAACAACCTAAGACAGGCACAGTCGCAGGGGGGCCATCAGGTGAGAATTTGGGGATCAACAGAGGTGAGGCTCAGAACCTCACCCCCCCTGCTTTGAGAGAAATCTTCTGCATCCGTGGATGTCTTGATGCCCTTGTCTAGCCTGGATTAATACTTAGTCCATAGGCACACACCTGATCATCTGATCATCTACATTTGCCTTCTTACAGCACTAAACTATGTTTTCTACCTTTATCTTGCATCTACCTACCACTTCAGCATTTTATTAAAAATAAAAATAATAATAATAGTAGGAGAAATGGGGGATCAACATATAGATCAAGTACAAAAATCAAACGAATATTCATATTTGACCTGATTGTTTATAGGTCATATTGCATGATCAAAACCGAAAGTTTCTGTGATGACTGCCCTTGTACTGTTCACCATGTAAGAATTTATTCACTATGTAAGAATTTGTTCACCATGTAAGAACTTGTTCGTTATGCTTCAGAAGATTGGAGACTGACGAGAATTAGGCTTGAGATGGATTAATGATTGTACATTGAGCGCTGACCCCCCTATACTGAATTTTATTGTTGTTAACAACCATTTGATCAATAAATATGAGAGATGCCCTCTCAAAAAAAAAAAAAAAAAAAAAAGACAGCGCCAATGACCTATTTTCTAATCCTGAAACCAGGACACTTGGCTTGATAAATACTACAGTGCTTGCAGAAACTAGGTGAATGCATGAAATGATTACCCTGAAAAATCTGTAGGCATTGGTGACTAAGGCAGCTCTAAGTGCAGCAAAGGGACAGAGGAAAGCCACATAAATGGTATCATTCAAGACCTCAGCATATGGCCACACAGACTGAGCCCTGTACAGAGTTAGGAGGATTGTGCACTACACCACAGGTCCCTGCCAGGAGGAGCCATTTGGCACTATTCACAGAGATGACAATGTAAATGGTACCCCCTAGAGTCGTGCTCAAAAGTCCAGAGGCGCTATTTGGAATTCCATTGGTAGGAAATTTGTTCTCTGTTGACAAAATCAGTGGAGGAAGGCTGTTTTTTTCCTGATGAAGTCATACCTCAGATTGCATGCTACTGGCAAAAATTCAACTTACCTAAACTCTCTTAGTCTTTCTTTTTCCAGAAGTTTCTACTTTCCTATTATATTTTATTTTCCTAGCAATTCTTGAAAATTCAAGTCTGTAAGCAACCCTGAATTTATCATTTGAGCTTCACTGAAGGGTATAAATTACATAAAAGGACACTAAAGAAAAGCTAGGAAAGTCTGTAGACTTACTGCATGCACTCAGGGAAGCATTACAAGTGATATGCACTGAAGCCCATGTACACATAACTGCAATACCAGATGAATTGCCTCAGAAATTGTGTGCCTCATAATTTGATGTGTTATGCTTGTCAGAGGAACATTCTCACAGAACAGTCCGGGAAGTGAAAACTGTGTTCTGCTCACTTCCTGATGTAGCCTTAGAAGCATTCTGAAATCAGAAAGTAGCTGCTGCGGCACTGTCAGTGCAGTACAAGCAGGAGGAGTGCATCTGAAAGTGGAGAAGGAGGGTCAAACAGGAGGGAACCCTTCCAAGAGACCTGGCTCTGCCTCTGACTAGCTTTGCATTTATGGGCAAGAGAGTCTCTACAGCTCTTTGGGCCACTGGGCTCACCATGAAAGGAGAGTTGTATGAAACTTTCAGATGCCTCCAGGGGTCAGGCAGGTGAGGTAAGTGAGTGAAGGAGGCAGCATCGGTGCCAGGGAGTTCTGGGGTGAGTCACTGAGTCATGAACAGCACAGCACAAAGGCATCCATATTAAAATTCAGAAAGCAGGTTTACCTTCAGTTTATCTGTGAATCACCATTTGGACCTTTGCTCTGAAGTCTAGATCCCCAGAGTTCTAGACTGCATGAAAATGAAAGCATTAGGGAGATTATATATCTTGGTTGTACAGGATGGTCCTGCTCTTTACCTGTTATCCAGTCATAATTGTTAAGAGTGCCTTTCTTCACTCTCAAAACTGTCCCAGTTTACGTGTTAAATTATATGATCACTCACAGTAGGGTGGGATCATCAGTGACTAAATATAAATGTTGGGGAGCATTATTTCCTAATCTGTCCAAAGCTTCATATGAAGTTAAATATGTTTCATGGCATCGTTTTATAGGTAGGATGATATTAAATCTAAACAAACTTACAAAATATTTCTACAAAAGTGATTCAATAAAAGCAGTATGTCATAAATTCAAAAATCACAGAAAATATGAGAGGCTACCATATGTAAAAAATGTTCAACTTCACTTGTAATCAAAGGAATGCAATTTCAATAATAATGAGGCAATTTTGCCTAGAAAAATATTTAAAAATTATTTAAAACTATAATACTCAGTGTCAAGATGAGTATGACCAAAGACTCATATAGTGCTAGTGGGTTTCTAAGTTTGATACAAACTTTCTGAAATACCATTAGATGATATGTTTTAAAAGTCTTTACTAAGTGTATATCCCATGACCTGTTACTAATTCAACTAATATTTATTGATCACCTAATATCTGTCAGGCACCAGTTTACTGTGGTGAAAGAGACAAGCACTATTAGCCCAAAATAGAACTTCAGCCTAGAGGAAAACATACATTACAGGGGGAAAAAATCCACCAATTTAGATTACAGTTTGTAATAAATACTCAAAAAGTAGACTTGTATGATGCTGATAGAGCATGCAGAAAAGAATGGGCATTGGAGAGACATCACAAAAAAGGCTGGTCAGTTGGAGTGGGAGGGAAGGGTGTTACAGGCAGAGGGAAAAGCTTGAGCAAGGGTTTTGAGGCTGGAAGAAGATTAGCATAGTCAAGTAGCTGATGGAAAAACACCAGGTTGGAAGAAGAGACTAAGGGGAAAGTGGCAAGAGAAGGGGTTGCCATTATGATCTTTATACCAACAGCCACTTCAGGATTGAAAAAGCAGAGTGACAGTTTTAGAAATTTTCTCTATGGTGGAGGATTCTGAAGGCAATAGAAGGACAGAGCAGAACAAGAGTGGATGTGGAGAGAACAATTAGGAAACAAATACGGTAGTCCAGGAGAGTGGGGAATATGGCTTAGGTGGGGAGAGGGAGAGAACTAGAAATATTACAGAAATATTTAGATGGTAGACTTAACAGGACCCAGTGATGGAATAGATGGGGGTGCTGAAGGGGAGAGAGATCACTGATGGTTTCCAGGTTTGTATCAAAAGCAACTTAGTGGAAATGTGGGGTCACTTTACTGAAATGGGCAATAAGCAGGAGTGGGTTTTGTAAGGGTGCAGAAGGAGGGAAGAGAGTGAATCCATTTTGGACATTTTCTATTTTAGATGGTATAAGATGTACCATCTCTCAAAGTGGAGATGACAAGTAGGTCATCTCCACTTGTACTTGTATGTACAGGTCTGAGCTTAGAAGTGAGATCTGGGACTGGAGATGCAAATATGGGAATCACAGCATATAGATGGCATTTGAAAGCTTGGATATAGGTGACAGTGTTTGGAGACAAATAGAGTAAGAAGGGAAGGCCAAGTTTCTAGCCCTGAGGAACCTCATCATTTATAGGTCTAGCAGAAGACAAATGAGTTTGTAAGAAAAGGAAAAGAATGAGGGGAGGAGACAGTATTTACTCCTTTAAAAATCTAGCCTAAGGACACAGACATGAAGATCTAAATTTATGCACAAAGATGCTCATTGTGGCATTTACAATAGTGAAAAATTAGCTTCAACCTAAATGTCAAAAAGGGGATGTTTAAATGAGTTGAGAGACATAACTCATTCTGTCGAATAAATGCAGTCAAATAGGATGCTTTTGAAAATTGTAATTAAATGAATAAAAGAGGGAATACTCTTATACATATTATGTGATCCCCTTCTTGAAAAATTAAATGGTTATATTCCTAGAAAAAGATGTAGCCAAATGTTAATTAGGGATGGTAATATTGCAGGTGATTTTAATGTTTGTATCTGTATTTTTCAGTTTCTTTACAATAATCACAAAGTAGGTGGTAATATTTTTACAAAAGAAAATAAATTATGCATATTTATTTTACTTAAAATAAATTTTTGTGAACTTGTTAAAGAATCCCATTAAAATAATTGTTCAGATGAGCTGGAATTTATTTATATAAATGCTGTGATGAATGCTTTTTATAAAACAAATGACTCCATGGTTCCATAAATCACTTACTAATTTGAAGTTTTTGAACCAGATTCTGTTTCAAAGTATAGACTGAATCAGCACACTAATGAAAAAAGTTTGGGGTCATAGTGGACTGAAGCAGGGGCTGGCAAATCTTTCCTGAGAAGGGCTAAATAGTAAATACTTTTAGCTTTGTAGGTCATACAGGCTCTGTTGCATATTCCCTTTCTTTTTATTTTAAGCAACCCTTATAAATGTAAAATTTCTTAGTTCTCAGGTCACACAAACACAGACTGCAAGCCGGACTGGGCTCATAGGCCACAGCTGGCTAACCTCTGGACTAAAGGGTGAGTGCACGAGAACAATGCATAGCACTTTTTCATGAAAAGCTAACATACTGTTGGGACTGTAGCCAGGTGAACCTTCAGTTATTCGAGTACTAGACCAGTTTGGATTTATTGCCGACAGGAAGCAGAATAAATAGGAAAGTTCTCAGAGAACAGCACTTCTTTGAAAAGTTTATGTGTTTTTCATGGAAAGTAGATCCTTTGCAAATATGTCAAGAGGTTGGTATTTTTAACCTAGAAAGTAAAAGCTAAAGGAAAATGAATTTGTTAATGGAAGAATCTTTCCATATATTTTTGGTATTATGAGGGGAATGTTATATACAAGAATCTATTCACTCATTTATGCCACAGACCTGGGAACCATCCTTGTCCCCGCCTCCCCATTGCTGTCCTCACCCAAATGTACTTAGTGCTGTTGGTGCTCCAAGCAGGTTGCTGCTCTTGGACACTACACCCGCCCCCAGCTGCTTTGCGTGTGGAGCTATGAAGCTGCTGTATATCCCTCCACCTTTATCAGGCCCAGGATAGGCCATCTGACCCACATCACATTTTGCATTCCACCCTTTCCCCCCAACCTGCTTCTCACAGGTTTATCCCTTAATAAACCACCTGCACCCAAATTCCTTCCTCAGGGTCTGCTTCTAGGGAACCTGACCTAAGAGGCTTAAGTCTCAGGGATTCTATTTCCTAAATATATTTGGCTTTATGATCATTATGTGTGCTTGGAGAAAGGGTACTGGACCAGTAACACTTACACTGTTATTTAATCTGTGAATAAACTTCAAAATTGAGCGCATGATGTCAATAACTTTTATGAATACTAGCTTTTATAAAATTATGCAGCAATGATCTGATGAACAAAAACACCCATAAGGACAAAGACCTTGGAAGAGGGTTAGCCTTCAGCTGACATTACTATATAGAATTATTGCTAGTGTTGTTAGTACTAGTGAGTGGAAAGGGCTGCATCTCCATATTATCAATTTTGCAAATTCTTACTGATTATATTTTTAAAATTATACTAATAGCCTATAAATAATCTCCCATTATAAGACTTTTCCATTTTATTATATTGTGATAGGCTCATTGATGCTTAATATGATGTGAATCTTTGCTGACTCTGAAGAATACCTTTATTAGGATGTGCATATGTATTCAATTTATCTCAATTTTCCACCTACATTAAAACCTTCAAAATTAAGTTTGCAAAAACAGGCTCTGTGCTAGCAGTGGAGCCTATAGACTGTGACCTCCTGCTCTGTTGCATTCGGGTTAATAATTCCCAGTAATCTCAAGAATCTGCACTGTGCATCACAGGATTCTGCAGCGCACTTGGGGAACTGTTGCACACTGTGCCTAGTAGTCCAAGGATTGGACCCAGCATAGGATGGGAGCTGGAAGTCTGAGAAACACAAATCCACCTCAGCAACCATGCAGATGTATACAAAAGCACAGAATTTGACCAACGGAAACTCAACAGTTTTCCTCAGCTCTGTCTAAAATGATTCTCTCTTCACTTTTTCTATCCTGGAAGTAGGAAATCAGCCATTTCTGTATTTTCTAAATGAAATACATTTTGCCTCAAGTTCATAATTATTTTCAACTGGAAAAAATATTAGGAGAAGCAGAGTAGACCATTCTTTGGTTTAATAATCACTGAAACTGAATGTTCAGTGTTTAGTTAGCTATTATTAGTAAATAAATTACACAGCAAGAGAGATTAAAATGGCCATTTTCCCTCCTTGCTTTTTGTAGAATGTCTTCAAAACAAAATAGAGTCTTTTGAGTAGACTGTTATTTAAATAGAGGCAAGTCCAGATTATCCCAGTATCTATAATGAGTCTACTTCCTAGGAATTTCTTTTCACTCTCATGAAATGGCTTCAGTGAGTTACAGCCACATTTCTCAACCTGAGCATAGGCATGATTGCTCAAATTCCTCTCCCGTGCTCAATGGAGGGGCTGGGCACCGTACTGGTGGTGGTGGGGTTGGCCTGAGTTGGAAGGTGGAAGGTGGAGCCAACGGGCAGTATCTGGGCCTAGGCAGTTGGGCTAAATCCCAGCCACTTGGCTACTATCTCCAGAATTTTGCCATATCTTCCACCTCTACACTCATTTACATATTTTCTTTAAATCAACTCATTTTTAAATTAAATTCATTCCAAAGGAAACTTGATGTCACTATGATAAATGGAACATAAATATTATCTGCTAAAGAGTGAAGTGTACATATACTGCATTTCATCAATTTCTAAGCACACTTTTAAAAATAATTTTAACACCTCTGAAATTGGGTTGTGTCTTAGCATTAAGGGCATCTTGCAATTATAATTTTCAACAGCTCTGTTGTTCTTAGCAGCACATTGAGTAATGTGTTTTACATATCAATGGTATATTAGATTTGATGGAGTATGGTAAATTCTATAAAACAATATTATTAAACTTTTAAAAATGAAAAGTGAAAATTCCAAACAAAAAATAGAATAAATTGAATTGATTTATAAGATGTCTGGCTGAAAATAAGTTTTTTCTTGAGAAGAATGGAACTTTTTGATCAAAATAGCTGGATATCCTAATTGATAGTTTTAGACAAAGAAGAGGATCCACATTAATGAGACAATTTTTTAATTTTTATATTAACCCACACTAAAAATCTGAACCTACATGAGGATGTGGTTGGACAGCTCAACAGATACTCAACTATTTTTATCTGTTACATTTAAGTGTATTTTACATAGTCTGTAACTTCAGGACGTGACATTGCAACATAGCACTTAATAAAACACAGAGTTGCTTGTGGAATTCAGTGTATGGGAGTCCCTCCGTGTTGGTGTGATTTCTAGTTGTCTTTCCTTCTAATGGGCCTGGCCGAGGGTTCGGAACATTTATGATTATGTCTGAGCACCTTGCCCCTGATTTATGAGGTCCAGCTAAGGCTGATTAAGATGGCAGTACCTACATTTGATGAGGATGAGTCCTAAGCAAGTGTCTGTGAAATCATGTTTTATGTGCTCATCCCTCCTCACCCCCGAATATATATATACAAGACTGTCAAAAGACATTTTTCTTAGTATCACCTAAAAAGAGTGTGTGGCATAGTCTGGGAAGCACTCATCTGGATGAAACACTAAATAGGATGGCTCTGCAGAGACAGGGACAGTTGAGTTACAGCTTGAGCCAGATGGGTCAGCGGATTAAGGAGGGCAGTTAAGCGGCAAAGCCTGGCTAGGCTGCCCAGGACTGAGCACATTGTCAGGACCTCTGGAGAAGGCCCTTGGGTAGGGAGGTGGGGGTAAGGAAGTAGCAGCATTCATTTATCCATTAGTAATTCATTCATTCAAATACTACTTTGTGCCAAGCACTGGGTTGGATTCTCGAGTGAAAGAGTTGAAAGAGGTCAAAGAGCTCACAGTGTAGAAAGGAAATAAAGAATATCAGTGACTACAGTTGAGTTTCAAAGCAGCAGCGTGGGCACAAAGAGTGCTAAGAGAAAAGGTGTTGGAGGGGGCATTTAACTCAACATGCACAGTTCAGGGAATCCTTCCAGCAGTGATGCTTGGAGGACTGAGTCTTGAGGTACAAAAAGAATGTGCTGAAGTCCCCCCCAGGCAGAGTGACAAGACATTCTCATCTAGGGGAACATTATGGCAAGAAGTTTGGAGGCACAAGAAAGCATGGCCTGTTACTCATAGGTGAAGGAAATTTGGTATAGCTGGAAAAGAATGAATATTAGAGGATGGTAGGGGAAGAGGCTGGAAATGGTTGGAAAACAAGAGCTTGATTTTGTGAACTTGATTTTGAACCTGAAATTGATAGAGAGGCCTGAAGAATTTTAAACCAGAAATGGCTGGATTACTTAAGTGTCTTATGTGTTGACTGCTGTTAAGAAAAAATAAATTCTGTACCAGAACCTAACCTGAGGACCGTAGCCACAGTGCTAGACAGTCAGCATATAGAGATTGCATCATTTCAAACATGATTTGAAGTGTAATCAAGACATCGTGGGCTACTAAAACGAGGCAAAAGTATGGACAGTGAGCATTGCAGAGGTGAGGCGCTGTGCAAGGTGCTCGCCCCGACAGTGACCCCTCCTGGGTATGGACAAAAGTTTGGAAAGAAAGAAAGAGGAGGAGCAAGTATTACTTCTCAATAGGAAGGGCAGAACCACCTATAAATGACAGTGACAAGAACAGTTGGAGAATGATCAATTCCCTTTTTCCAAGTCCTAAGATAATTCATAGGATCAACTTTATACCCATATATCTACTTTTTGTCTTTTTAAAAAATAACTTTTTATTATGGCAACACTTCAAACATTTCCATAATTGTATAATGAACGCCCATGTACCCATCACCCAACTCTGGCAACCCTCAACCCATGGGCATCTTATTTCATCTGCAACCCCTCTCATCCCCTCACCCTCCACTCCATTATCCTGAAGTAAGTCCAAAACATTATCTCATTTTAAGACAATGTCTTTATTCTTAACCCATAGCTGAGTCCGAATCATAGCTTATGGTGAACTTTGACTTTGGCTAACTAGAAAAACACTGAAAATTAACCAATATAGAAGCAAAGACTACTCTAATACAGAGAAGTTAAGAATCAGACAATATGAACATGATTTTTAGTTTATTGGTGAAAGGAGTAAAATAGAACATAAATAATGTTAATCTGATAAGCAAGGTTACTAGCAAATTCCTATGACATGAATTAAAGTAATGAGGTTAAACATATGAGCAGAAAACCAAAAGAAATTTAATCTAAAAATGTGTGAACGAAAGCATCAAAGAAATAAGCTATGAAATAGGTATTAGACCAGAAAGAAAAACCTGAAAGCAGAAAGATACTGGGGCTGAGGGTGGAATGGGGAAGCAAATTAAGTGTAAATCAGAATATATTGTACCCCTTTTAAACAAGATCCCAATTAATTCCCTCACTCAGTAATTACTGAGCACCTGCCATCAGGAGGGTACTCAGTTCATGTCCATGTTGACGTCCCTGGAATGTCATGTGCCTTTAGTAAACCAACTTTGCTACTTAAAGGGAAGGCAACAAGTCTTGGGGCAAGCAGCTGCATCTACCTGATTCTGCCTGAACCTCATCCAGATTCTTTATGAAACACCTGGCTTCTTGAGAACTGGAAGGGGTTCAAAGAAGTGAAACAGAAAATAATTAGAGGAAGAGATTGATTTTAACAGAAAGATCAAAGGAACCAAATACAGGAAACTTGGCTAAGCAAGAGCTCAGGAGAAAATGAGCTATTGGAGGCATGCAAAGAGTGAAGCAAAGTAAGAAATACTGAGCTGGTGCACAGAGCATAATGCAGAACCCTAGGATGGATGGCACCACAGAAAGGCAGGCCAAGGTGCCCACCTGGCATTGTACAGCAGCTCCACTGAATACATTCTGATCTTAAACGGGCCTCTCTTCAATGGCTACCTTGTATTAAGCACCAGCTTCCAGAGAGTAGGCATTATTTTTAACTTTTCAACTTTGTAAAAGGAAGTGTTCTAAACCAGCCCTGCCCTGGCAAGCAGGGAAGGGGGTAGGGGAAATGTGTTTTCTCTCGAGTGTAGTTGATAGATAAGTCCTAGTGCTCCTCACTCCCACAAAGTTTTTCCAGGCAGCAAAAATTTTGCCAGTGAAGGCAGAGAGATAGAGGAGGGGGTGTGTGATATGTGTACTGGTTCTGTGGTTCATGGTTTAAAGTTTCACTTAAGGTATTATTGGCCTTCTTTTGGCAACTTATTTAGTTCTTGATGAATTTCTTTCAGACACTGGGCCATTATTTTTTGGAGGAAGTTAAATTTATCTTTTTACTTTAAAATACTTCATACATACCAAGCAGGGTATAAAAGCATAATGTGCAGTTGAAAGAACAACGATAAAATGAACACCAACATTCCCCACCTCTCCATTTTAAGTCGGGTTATTCAGGTATTTTTAAAACCTTCTGGATGTTCCACCCTGATTACATTTCTGTCTTTGCCTTTGCTTGCTACCCCTCAACACCCATCTAAAATTTAGCTTAACACCTTGCTTTTACTTACAGTTTGACTGTAACGTATTTTTGAGAGTTCGGCTAAGCTACGCCATGGTATTGCTGCCTCAACGTCCATTTTGTTTGGCCAAGTGGCCTGTGGGGCCCTAAACTGATATTTACCCCCTCATGCAAGCACCCCATAGAGAATAGCCTGCAGTTAGGAGCAATTGTAAGCTCCTCATATGATTTCCCCAACAGCCTTCTCGCTAAAAGTCTCTGCCACCTCCAGGACCTTCCCCTTGTGTGCCCCTGGGATAAGACCCCTGTGGAGCTTACCAAAACTCTGCCCTTTTTGGTCTGAATAAAGTTTATCATTGTCATTCCACCTATAGCTGGGTCATGGTCTCATGGTGGTCTCTTCCCCCACTCCCTGGACAGCACTACTAAAGGCCAAAGGAACTTGCTTCTTTACACAGTGGACAGGAAAAGCAAAAATAATTGAGTTCATGACACTTGCTACTCAAGTTAAGAACAGGGCTTAGAAAAAAGGGTGGATGAACCATATATAGCACATGACCGTGATGAAGTTGGAGATGTCTGTTACTCTTGCTTTGTGGACAACATCTTGGAAGAAACTCTTATGCACATCCCCTGGGAACACCACTAGTGACCCCACACTTTTGGGGGCATTTCTTCCTGCCCCAGCTCTGAGGTAGCTCAGGGGCAGCATCCTCTCAGAGATGGCCCGACATAAAGCAGAGGTGTAATCTACTCTTTCCCTTTCCCTTTTGACCCCTTTCCTGAGGCTGGGATCACTCATGCACAGTCCTCCTTGATAAGGCTAAAATCAAACAATTGGCCACTGCCCAGAAGTTTTAATGCTGCACCCTTTCTCGGTTGCCCCAAATCCAAACTTCTGGAACTGGACCAGGCCTCGGTTTGTCATTTTCTGGGCCACCTCTGCTGTGACTCCTAGGTCCCCCCCTTCTCCCCAGTGACACACCAGCACAGCCTTCCAGTTTGGTGACTTGGCTAGACAGGCCAGTTTTATTCCATATGGCCTTCCCTATATTCTTTAGCAATTCTAATTATGAGGCCATGGTGGCTACACATTTCAAATAAAATAAGTGAAAGGATAGACGCTTATAAAGACAAGATACAGGCAGTTTTAAACTTTCTGATTTGGGTTTTTTCCTGGGAATAGCTTAAAGAGGAATGAAGTCATGGAGTAAGTGATCTGGAAATTTCTACTCAGTAATTTTAAAAAAAGGTAAAATTGATATAATATCATATAAGTTTCAGGTGCACAAATTATAATTCAACATCTGTATACCCTACAAGAGGATCACCACTGACAGTCTAGTTACCATCCATCACCATACAACTGGCCCCCTTCACCCATCCACTCAGCAATGTTATACTAGCTCTTTATACAGATACAAGACACTCCATAAAGGGTAGGTAAATGCTAGTATTTCTAGAATACTGCAAAACTGGTATATCTCAGTGGAGACATAGGGTATTAGAAAGTGTGATATCTGAAAATTATTGCTCTAATATCTAAATTCCCTTTTTTCTTTAATTTTAGGAAGTCTCAGATCTTAGGGGCAGAATATATGGCTTTTAGCAAAAGCTAGCTCTTGAGTTTTGAACTGCTTGGGCTCATTCTTCTCTCTTTTCTATCCTCTCTATCTATTCATTGAATAACAAACATTTATTGAACATCCAGTAAGCGTCAGGAATCACTCTAACCACCGGAGATTCAAATAAAAAGCTATGGCATTCGTATCTCCCTTCAGGGAGCTTATTAAGCGCGGGTAGAGGGAAAGAGATGCGGAGAGAGAAAATGGGCTGTATTCTGGGTGTGTTGTTGAGAGTCGTTCAGGAGCCAGTGGAGACAGCATCAACAAAGTTATTAATTCAGAGTGGGAGAGAGAAATAAGAGTTGGGTGAGGTAGGCAATTAGGATTTTGAGATCTGGTTTTCACTTTAGGGCAGCAGTGAAGATCTTGAGCTGAATTATGAAGTACAGCTTCTAAGTACATCTGAAAGAACTTCTAATCAGCTCTGTTTCTGAAACCCAATAGGGTGACCTTGTCCAAATTCATATGGCTAGTTGGTGGTGGGGACAGGATTTGTTAATATAAATCGTTTGCTCTTTCCTTCCTAATACCTTAGTCTGGTGCCCCCTTTTGTGGTAGGCAGTGAGGCGGTCTGCCTCTTGCAGGACCACACCTGTGCCCAGAGATGAAGCAGAACTTCATCTTCCTTGGTTTTTACAGTTAAGGGAGATCACTTGCTTTTTTTAACTCCTGGAAGTTTGGCTTATGTTGACTGGGTGATGGGTTTAAAGATTTGATTTGTTTTGGTGGGGGAGGAGGGGTTGGGGATAGTGGGAGGTGAGGGATGGTCCTAACCACTTTCTGCTTCTCTTACTCAGTTTCATCCAGAAATTGGAAGGCAGGATGTGGGTGGGTGAGTGCCTGGCTCCAACAGCTCCAGTCAGAGGCTGTGGTGTGCTGTTCCACCAGCCCTGCATCCAGTCCTCAGGACCCCCTTGGTGACTACCCACTCTGCTCTGAGAACACAGGTTTCTGGTGGGAAGACCCACCTCCTGACTTCCACACTCCATGGAGCTGCTCACCAGGGTGGGTATGGCTTGACGCCTGCTGCCTTTTCTCTTCTTCTCCTGCCACCCTATTCAGCTCAGCCTAAAGTCTGGGTGTTCCTGCCCCCAAGGGCGTGAGAAGTGGGTTCTTTTGCAGGTGACCTCTGAGGGCAGTCTCGGGGCCCTTGCAGTTGGGGTACTGTATGAAGAACGGCTATGAGGAGAGGGAAGGAGACAGCAGTGAGGGGGACTCTCCAACATTCTGGAAGCTGAATTGCCTTTGTGGGGAAGAAGCTGATGCACCTGAAAACTATTTGCAAGGCTTTAATACTCAAGTAAAATTAGTGCTGAAATTCCTTCAATCTTTTCAAGTGATTTTGATGTTCATTTAATGTTCCTCTTTCAGCAGAATAAATGCAGACTTGGTCCCTGTTACTCATGTGATTAGGCACTGGTTTTGTAAAATGATATATATAGGCTAATTCCTATTGACCCTTCAGAGAAAGAAATCACATATTGTGATTCAAGAAGCACATGTAATTTTCTCTCTTTTTAAAAGCCCAAATCAAATAGACTGCTTTCCTGAGCTACGAACAACTTGAAATGCACATGGATCTGCAAGGTTAAGAGCAAGAGGATAAGGACTTGCATTTGAAAGAGCAAGGTCTTCTAATTTGGTGCCATAAAGATTCCCTTAAATGAATATAGAGGAAACCAGCTGGTTCTGAAACTGAAAAGTCTCTCAAGGAAGAAAGAAAGATAACATAGAAGTGTCATGGGAAACAGCATTTTTCTAGCAGTCTTGAAGGTAAAAATACTTCTCAAAACCTTCACTATTTCTTCCCCTGCCCAGGCCATCATCATCTCTACTCTGGACTACTGAAACAGCTGCCTACTGAATTACCCCGCTTTCCCCTTTGGCCCCTTAGAACTCCCTCTCCACACAGTAGCCAAAGTGATCTTTTAAAGATCATCTTTTAAAGCTTACAATTCTTGAATAGCTTCCAACTCTACTGAGGATAAAATCTTACTCTGGACTTAGAGGCTGTTGGGATTTCTTAATAGAGACAGTATCTGCAGGACAGTACATGCAGGACAAGTCTGGTGTGTCTGTCCAGAGGAGAGCAAGATGTTTAGCATCTTGGGCCGCTGCTCACTGAAAGTCAATAGTGCTCTGTCCTCAACTCCAGCATTTTGCCTCCAAATTACCACCTACCCATCTTCAAACACTCTTCAGGGCAGGAGAGGAGGATCACACTGCCCAAACCTGATAACCCTTACTAGCCTATTTGATCTGACCCCTGCTTACCTGCAACCTCAGGATCTTTGCACGGATTGTTTCCTCTACTTGGACTGGTCTAGTCCCAGACTACCCATGTTTGGTGTCTTTTCCACATTCAAGTCTTAGACTAAATGTCACTTCCTCGGAAAAGCCTTCCTTGACCACCTTGTACATGCACACACATGGTCCCTTTCTCTCACTACACACACTTATCACTATACACAATTTTCTTCTTTGTCTCCTTGCTTATTAACTGTCCTCTCTTTCAGAATGTACGTTCTATGACAGAAGTCTTATTTTCCTTGCTGCTATATCCCCAGCACCTGGGGAATAAATGTTTATAAATAATCTTGATTGAATAAAATACATGCCGTAAATTTATATCATTTAATCACATACATAATAAATGTTAGGAAGAAGCAGAGAAGCATTATCAAACTCACTTTTCAGATGAAGCACTGAGACACTAGAAATAATAAATCCCATATTGAATATTAATGGAAAAACAAACAAAACTAGAAATGTCATTACCTCCTTATTAAGTCACAGTGGATTATTTCAGTATAAGGCAATCCATTAGATAGGCCACACTGAAAGACATGTAATATATAAAGACTATAATTAATATAATTCTCTTATTCCCACCACATTAAGACCAAATGTCCATGGTGCTTACTCCTATCAATATACCAGTTGCAGTTCATTTTACTTTTCATGTTATGATACCCTTTCAAATCAAGGCTCAAAAATTTACAGTCACCCTTCAGAGAAGGGGAAGGAAAAGGAAATTTGTTTTGTTGTTTCCTATAGAACAAATGTAAAAATCTAACTCTCGTCTGATTCTAGTAGCTAACAAAATTGCTCCACAAACAAGGCATAGTGTGGAGATGGCAAATACATGGCACCACATGTCTGTTCTCCACTCCTGCACCCTCCGTGGGCACAGCTCACCAATTCCAGAAGTCCCCCCTGTTGAGCTCCCCATTCCACTTGGGCCTCCTCTACCCAGTGCTCTAGGCAGCTGCCATCAATCAGTCAGAGTTGACATACAAATTAAACATCTATTTGCCAGCCCTGGAATAGTGGAGAGAGAAAATCTTTCCAGATAAATCTAAGTTTGAATACCATATCTTCTCTTTGTCACTTGTGAGTTCTTGGTTACCTACCCTTTGTCTGTTTGTTTCATGATACCAAACACGTGGGGTTACTGGGGAACTGACAAATGATGTATGTAAAGTGTTTAGCACAGCTCTTGTTACAGTTAGAATTCAATAAATAGTAACATATAACTGTGGTTAGGAGAGGGTTCTATTTCACCCCCAAGAATAGAAAGCATATTATTTTGGAAGGTGGGAGAAGGTTTAGATCATCTGAAACACTAGAGTGAGGTTTAGTGCTGGACTAGAGGAGTGGCTCCCAAAGGCTGGTTCCCAGGCCATCTGTGACTTGACACAAATTGCAGATATTCCTGCCCAGACCGACAGATGGGCAACTCTGGTGATGGGTGCCAGCATTCTGTGTGCTGACAAAGCTTCCAGGTGATTCTGGTGTGCACCCCTTCTAGTCTGGGAACACGGCAATAGAGAATGCAAAGGGAGAGGGAGAACAGAAGTGATGAAGTTGGGAGAAGAATATCTGCTCCCCTGGTGATTAATCAGAGAGGAGACAAGTGTTGATTCTTAACACCAGCCTCCTGACAGAGGTGGTGTTAATCCACAACTAGAAGATGGGCCACGGGGGTGACCTACCCTTACTTTAGTTTCAAAGTCAGCTCTCACTTCCCAGCTGCCCTGTGTTGTGATTTGTACTTCCAATGGAATCTTCCTGCTGCTGACACTCATCACCACCTTTCTTAGCTGGTGGAAAGAATGTTTTCAGTTTAAGAGTGTGACACACACAGCCCTGTTTCAAGTTACACAAACCTGCTCTTAAAAGGGCCTGAAGTGAACAACGAAAACTCTGAAAGTAACACTAACCATGTTCTTAAACACAGCTGTGTGAACTGTTAGGAGATTTTACAGTAAAGTAACAACTGTTCATTACTGAAACACCCATAAGAGATGCCTTATAATAACAAGAAAAGTTTCTTCAAAAACACTTTTTAATCTCAACCTTCATTGGGATTCTTCGATGGCTTATTACTGTTCTTCAAGCATACATGTCTTGCCAATGGATTTCAGCTCCTGGCAAGTTTGCTATGGATTCAGTGCGACCAAAGGAATTGACAGCAAAATGTTCTTTGGGGTGAAAGGGTTTATTACTAGGCTTGTTCTCCGGCAGTAGGTAGAGCACTAACGTCTCTGCCTCCGCCCAGAGCACTGGGCCGAGCTCTCTATATAACACAATAATAGCTTATTACCTAAAGGTGTGGAAGCGGTAGCCTAGCAACAGACCAGTTACATCATCAGGTGGTTTAAGTTCAGTGAGGATCCTGGCCATAGGAACCCCAACTTCTCCACAATATGGGATATTTTTATACCAAGAAAACAACCAACTATTCTTCATTTCTTTGAAAACAAAATAAGTGGAAGTGGGTTTGCTTTAAAAACTTCTGGGCTATTTGGAGCCAAGATGGCAGCGTGAGTAGGACAGTGGGAATCTCCTCCCAAAAACATACATATTTTTGAAAATACAACAAATACAACTAATCCTAAAAGAGAGACCAGAAGACACAGGACAACAGCCAGACTACATCCACACGTGTGAGAGCCCAGCGCCTGGTGAAAGGGGTGTGACTTTGAGTGACTGCAATTTCCTTTTGCATGGTTATTAAGAAATGTGTTCAACAAATATTTATTACATACTACATGACAAATGCTATAAAAATGCTGAGTATAAAAGATTAATTTCACATACTTCTTGAAACTATCAGTAGAGAGAGACTTTTAAGGTTTCTACCAAGCTATCCGTCCTTGCAAGAGAAACTTGCACTGGTAATTCTCCTGAATCTTCTTTATTTTAGTCATTTTGGAGACCCCAGACTCTGAAGAGTTTGTGTGTGGCTTGCAAATCAATATTAGAAAACACTTGATTCTAATGGTAAGAAAGCCACTGTGATCAGTAATCAAAACAGGAATTTGCTCTATTTGAAGTTCATTTTATTGAACAGTTCATTAAAAACTTTAAAAAACCACACTATGTTAAAGGAATAAAGGTATAACTGCCATCTGAAAAGAATGTAAAGTTATGAAATATAAGCAGAAATAAAAAAAACTATGGATCAGTTGATTTCAGGAATCAGATACCTTGAACATCAAACTTTATTAATCATTGAAAATTCCACACTAGAATAGGTGGGATAAATTCTAACTTGGATTCTGTAATAGAGCTAACTAGTGAATTTGGGAAATAGTTCTAAGATGTTACCCACAGTACAGTATAGAGAGTCAAAGATGAAAAATATTGAGCAGAAGAGACAGGAAAGATGCATTGAGAAGCCTACATATCTAATGCTTAATAGAAGTTGCAGAACCAGAGAATGGAGGAGTGGTAGGAGGCTGCATTTAAAAAATTGGTAAGAATATTCCAGAATAGTAATTAAAAAGCTAATTCTTAGATAAAAACTTTATTTCAAGAATAAAGCAGTTAATATAAATTACAATAAAAGTAAACCCACCGCTGGTAACATAGTGCAAATGTATAATATCAAGAATAAAAAGGAAATTATAGAAGCCAGCAAAGGAAAGCACATATAGATTGTTAGCAAACTTCTAAGTGACAAAAAGGTCAGAAGAAAGCAGAATGGTATCTTTCACGTGGTGCATAAAAGTAATTCAATCTAGAATTTTATATTCATATTATTCTTTAAGATTTGGAGCAAAATCTCATGTAAGGACTAATAAATGATGTACTGATATTCACTAATAGAACTCTTAAAGGATGTTTTTGGGAAGACATAACCGTGATTGCAGATTTTTTTTTTAACATTTAGCTTTCTGAGTAGATACTACATTCAGATGGTAACAAATTCTCAATGTATCTGAGCTAAAGCATCTGTTCATTTAAAAAAAATTAAAAAAAATAAAAAACTTCTGAACAATGAGCCTGGTTAGTAATTAGGGATGGGTTTCCTAGGGAGTTGGGTATCCTTTTTGAAAGAGGGTGAGGATTTGGGGTGAACTCCCTATAGTTCTAAAGTTGTGCTACAGAGCTGGTTTCTGTTATCAAAACTCACTTCCTCCCTCAAGAACAATATAAAAGAAAAAAATTGAAAAATAACAAGTGTGGAGGCTCTTCTGGGTTCTAGGTTCCTCTTACCATGATGACATCGTTTATTATTTCACCTTTACAAATGAGGACACTGGCTGTGTAACTTACTTAAAGTTATGGAATAAATGAAGGGACTGGAAATTTAACCCACATCTGCTCACTTCCAAGTGCAGTTCATCTTTTCACTTCGTTGTAATTCCCTTCCAATAATGCAATGTTCTAATGCTTAGGAAACTGAGGTACAGATAAATGGATAGCTTTGGTGACATTACACAGTCGCTACGTAACTGACGGTCACTGTGTAAAATGTTCAGGAAGCCACATCTTTTTCCTTTTTAAACGCCCCATTTAGCTTATAAAAGATCACAGTATGTTACTTTTAGAGATTTTCCAGCTTTAAGGAGGTTATTTTGTTTTCCTTGGCAACATTCATATTTGAAAGCAGTATATTTGACACTGCTTTCTGGATTTATCTTGATACAGAATGAAGCAAAGTAATACCCACGCATTCTGCTCTCTTCCAAATCGTGAACGCATAGTTAACTTTTTTGCTGGGAACATTAGTGTTTCTGAGTGGGTGAACCCAAATGGAGTTCTGTGTGATTCTGAGAGTCAAGTACAGATCTTCCTACACAACAAGCAATAATCAACACTTTGCCACTCATCAGAAGTGAGAAGAGGGACCCTTTTATTAGCAAATCCCTGTTGATAAAACAAAAACCTTTTTTCATGAACATTCTGTCTTTCAGAAACAAGTAGATAGAGGACTTGCTAGTTAATAATAAAAAGAATTCTTCAGTGACTACTCAGATGAATGAATATTTTTTAAAGGCATGGAGAATGTAAGGAATTTTAATCCAGCCTCTGTGTTCACTCCCCCACACAACAGCGGTAGGGAACCACTGGACTCTGAATGATGAATGGCCCCAGACTTAACAGGAGGGAAAACAACCCCAAGCCCTATAATTTGGTATCTCTTTTTTAAAATTCCTGGGTGTACTTCGTTTTTGTCTGTAGCTGATAAGTGGGCTTGATTAAAGGGCTCAGGATACATTATAAATGACCATCAAGTGTTTCCCCTCCTGTGCCCTGCCTACTTCTTTTTATCCTATCAATAAAATCCCAACCCCAACTGTATACATCTAACCTTTCACAGACACACACTTCGGCCAGCACATCTTTATCTGTTAAAAATTTCTATTAGTTAATTTCAAATTAATATCTTAAAAGGCTCTGGGCCATAAAGGAAAAGAAATCAGGAAACTGAATTAGCAAATGACAGAGCAGTAATAAGCTTAAATGAGACTTCTTCCAGCCCTCTGCTTGTGGATGACACAGAATTTCCAAGCTTAGAGAATCTCTTTTCCCTGGAGGCGGTGCTGTGGGGATACTAGACATGCGATGCGTCTCCACAACCACAGTCACTCATTTATTTAGTCTACTACTGCAATACTCCAGACATGCACCCTACGCCCACCCCTGTGCTCTGTGCAGTCAAACCCTACCTGTTAAAAAGCAGGGCTTCCAGAAGGGTTAAGGCTGCAGCCTTCCATGCAAACACTGGCGTATACTTTCTCATCTGCAGTCAGCCCTGTAGCTCCTGCTCCTGCAAAGCCTTTTGCACTTGGAGATGCATTATTTCCTCCCTGCTCTGCTTGGTTTAAACTTGCACTTGACCAGGTTTTACAGCTCAGGAGTCTAAACTTACACCCCTGCAGGATCTTACCTAGAATCTATCCCTTTTCCTCAGCCAAATTTGTTTCCCTGCCCTGTCCTGGAATGCCTCAGGGCCCTCTGTAACCTTGATGCCTCCTCCCCACTGGAAGTTAGAAGCATCCTCACTGGCTGCATTACTACACATTTCCCTAGTAACCCTGTCTTTTGCTTCAACCTAAACTTCTGCAAACACCCTTTCTGCTGATTCTGAAATTCTCTAATCCTCTGTGGTAGCATTTCCAACCCGACACACCATGAGAGCCATTGTAGAGGGCAAACTGGGGAGAGAAGGTTTGGGAACTCACCTGCTGAGCTGCAAGGATCAGACACAGGATGGGGCTGCCTGCAAACTTCCCAGGGACTGTCTGCAGCCAAGTCTCTTGGCCTTAAAGGGACAGGGCGCTTTTCACCATATAAGGAAGACAGTTTCACTCCTCTGCTTTGGGACCTGTTTGGGCAAAACAGCTCCTTCTCTTGACGTTGTGGAGGCTTAAGCCTTCTGGGGGAATCTGGAGCCTATCAGTTTTTGAGGCTCTATACACAGTGAGCAGGTTAATAACTGCTAAATAAGGCAGAGGAATGGTGTTTGGAAGACCATTTACAAAGGCCAGAAAACCCTTTATGTGAGGCTTGTCCCTTTCCAGAAGGTGACTGGGAAGACTTCTTCAGTTAGGTGAAAGGGCTCTGCCTGGATTTCAGCTTTGGTTTTCCTGGACACCAATGATCCTGCCCATCTCAAAGATGACAGGCAGTTTGACCCCCTTACTCCTGACACTGAGACAAGGGCGAGAAGACTGAAGATGCGTGAAGTCTGGGGTGTGAGATTTTGTTTAAGACACGTTGGCAGCGCACCCTGAAAACAAGCGAAGCAGGGATGGTCATGTTGTTCCAGCTGGCAGAGTTATGTCTCGTCCCTTCCCTTCCCCATCAGATCTGTGCACACAGTTCTCCAACAAGGCATTCCCACTCCCGAGCACTCCTCTTGCTAACAGCTGAAGTTTGAGGACTGTTTTTGTCTCCCAACCCGCAGGGCTGAGAATGTGTCTTAGTAAGAGCAAACATTTTCTGCTGACGATATTCAAGTACAAGTCTGGCCTGTTGGTTTGGAATGGATTAAAAGCAGTTACAAAATGTTAGATTCTAAGAAACCAGTAGAGCTTAATTTAGTTATTACTTGGGTGGTCATCCACTTTTTTCTTTATTGCCAACTGGATATTGTCTCTTTTTTGCCTAGCTGATTGTATGCCTAATACTTTGTACCATAGATTTGGGACATTTTAAGAATGTAATTTGATACCTAATTATATAGTCTCATAGTAGCTTCATATCTCACCTTCTTACACATCTTTATGAAGCTATTCTTCTAAATTAATTACCGTAACATTTTAAAGTATTTTAATAAGAAAAATAACAGGCAGGTTAAGGGCTGGTTCTCCAATTTCTAAAAGGACTGAAGAGAAACTAACTAGAACCTAAGTTTTGGGTGAATTAAGGTCAAGTATCAGACAAGAGGCTGCAAAATATTTACCTAGTTCCTAGAGCACTGGGCATACATGGGCTTTGGCCATGAGCAAAAGCAGATTCTAATCGCTAGAACCGGGGAGGAGAAACGCTATGGAGAGGAATTACCTCATCTACCCTTTCTGCTCCCCACTTCCTAGAAGTTCAGGTATGAGCTCTAAAGCCCTTCAGTTATATTTTATGATTTCTATAAGAAGACATACAGTTTAGGAAAAAGAGAACTGGACTCAGAAATAGAGGACCCAAATCTGATCTGACGGCTCATTAGTTGTGTTATCTTAATGAAGCCACTAAATCTCTTTGAGACTCTTTGGAGATAATAATAGGTAACCTACTTTCCTCATATGGCTGTTGTGATAATTGAATAATATGTGAAAATGCTTGAAAAAATTGTATTTGTACAAATATGCATGGTGAGTGCATGCACACACACAGTTGTCTCTGTCTACACATACGCTGCCTATACACTGTGTGTGTATGTATATATATATATATATATAAAACATGTCTCAAGTGTTTATATATCAAACAGTTGTTGGAAATATTAATTGGAAGCCTAACCCCCTGATTTGACCTTGGCCAGATGTAAATTAAATTATACATCAATGCGGATTTGATGAGATTCCTTGAGAAGGAAATGTTTTGTACTTTGAAAAGTGCTGAATATTACTCTTCTCCACTGGATAAGAAATAAAAGGTTAGAGAATATTTACTTTCTGGTGAAAACATGAGCACAGTAAACAAGGAACATTGTTGAAAGACAAGCTAGAGGAACAAAGATTCTATCCAAATTTAAATATTTGCCTACAGGGTTTTGGAATATGATAAATTATAGCTCTTTTCTTTTAATGTTTACAAAGAAGAGGAAGACACTTTCTAAGATATTCAAATATTAGTAATAAATATGACCATTAACTACAAAGTTGAGATTACCACAGAGCTTGTAAAATATGCCTGACAGAGGAAATTGTATTTGTTCACTTGGCTATGAAATATGTTATATGAAATTATATTTGTTCCCAGGCTGACTATGAACTCTCTGCTTTGGATAGTAAGCCCAATGCTCAGTCAATAGACTCATCAGCCCAATTAAAGCCCCATGACATATATTGGATAGGTTCTTGTATGAGTTCAGATGCTTTAGGCACTTGGTTCTAGCTTTCTCTTGGGAGACCACCTGAAACAAAGGGTGCTTCTAGAAAATTCAACTTTGAACACGGTGAAGTCTGATTCATTTCACAGTGTTATATCTGAGGATCTGAGGAGTAGCAGTGGGAAGTGAGACAAGAAAAATGAACTTTAAGAGCTCAGGTGATTGTTGCATAAAAATACAGTATAGTGGATAAAACAGATTATTGCTTTGCATGCATTCTACATGCACTGTCCACCTTCCCAGGCTCCCAGAAGCTGGGCAGCTAAAAATGACAACTCCAATCTGGATATCCAGAAGTGACTTGGCCTTATCTTTGACCAGTCAGATGCATCCAAGTGAGGTTTAACAGGTCCCAGCTGCCCCTGGTGGCAGGCACAGTCAAGGACACTTTGGACTTTTCCTTGAGAGTCATTCCTGTCACCAACTCTGTGGGGATCAACAGGTGAGGTCAGGAGCATCTTTTAGGTGTTGTTATTTCTGTTGCTGGTGCGGACCTACCAGGGGCAGTACAGCTCTGGAGGCAACGGTAATAGCATCAGTAGCTATCCCAATATCCAGATTGTTCCTAGAGCAAACAGTTCAGGGGAAACTCCCTGATTTCCCATTTTCCTGACTGAGGCAGTTGGCAGCTTCCTTGGGGGCGTGTTCTCCATTGTTCTTCTGGCGCTCAGCCTCAACACCCTGTAAGCATCTAGTTCCCTGTTTGAAGCCCTTTGTCCTTCATGCTTAAAATAGTGACAGTGGTTTCTATTTTCTGTCACAGAACTCTGAATAATACACAGGAAAAATAAGAGATGTGGTAACATCCAGCCCTAATTCCTATTATGGTAACAATAAGGCTGTTAATGAGCAGTAGGCTCAAGGTTGCATAGATCCTTCCATACCTTAGTGTACCCCTCGACCGGAGGCCATTTGTAAAAATGCCATTTTCTCTATATATGTAGTATGTGTATTTGTTTTTAACAGACATCCCACTTTTCTTAATGATTTTTCATTCCTGGTGTCAGTAAGGATTTGAGTTTGTCAACCCTTTTATATCTACCTAATCTTGCTTGAAAAACAGTTGTTGACTTCTTAAAGAATGTGATTCTCCCACTTTGAATATATTTTAAAATGCCTCCTAGTCAAAAGCAGAAAGCTGTATACCTAAACTGTATTATTTAGGTCCCTGGTAGAATTGTTTTTACTGAAATATGAAACTAGTTATTTTATTAACCAGAAGTTTGTCATTGAGTAAATTGTGATGTCACTTCTATGATGACACAGTAAAGAGGTTTCTTTCAAGTCAAGTTTTATCTTACAATTGTGTAATAGATCATGCTTTGATTTTGTGTTACTTGTTAGCAAGGTAGGGCCAAAGGCCACCTGAGTGGTTGACTTCTCAAGTGTACGTGACTTCATGCTTGTACGTGTCTACTAAGCCTACTCCTGTGTCTCATTGCTACCAATGTGGTTTTCTCTTCACTCAGATTTCTTCACTTACTAAAAAATTGCTATTATACTATGTTTGAAACCCATTTAAAATCCTTCTTGCAAGATGATGGAGAGTACATATTTTAAAAAATCACCTTCATTTTCCCTACTCTATTCCTTCTGTTGTGTCTGCTAGATTCCTGTCCCTTGCTTCTCTCTGCCTTCATGTTCTCAGGCATGTATTTCTGCCAATGTCTTAAAGGACCAAGGCTATTCATGGGTGTGCTTGGGGTTTTGCAATCTAACAAACATTCCAAAGATAAGGTCAAGTCAAAGAATGAGGAACTTTTAGTAACAATCAATTTGTTCAGTGATTATTAGTGAGTAAGAAATCAAGAAGATACAGATTTCTGTGTAAACCAAATGGAAGACTCACTCTTTTTGGAAAGCAAATAATTACACTTCTTTTGATGATGTAAGGCCAGAAAATACCTAGCATCTGATCTTAAACTAACCCATTTCTTCTTTATTAAACATTTTATTTTGAGGTAATTATAATTCATATACAGGTGTAAGAATAATGCTAGCTATCTTGTGTTTCTTTAAACCTGTTACCCCCCAATGGTAATATATTGTAAAACTATAGTCCAATACCACTTCTGGGATATTTACATCAATACAATTAAGATACAGAACATTTCTATCATCACAAGGATCCCTTGTGTTGCTCTTTAATAGCCACATTCTCTTCCCTCCCAATCCCATCCCTGAAAAACACTAATCTTTTCTCCATTTCTATACTGCTTTCATTTTAAGAATAGACAGTCTCTTTTGCTGGCATAAATATTCACCACAGGTAGCTACACTACAGTTACCACCACCATCCTCCCACGCTGATCCATTGTCTGTCCTTCTCTAATGTACTCTGTGCCTGAGAAGGCAGACGGGTGAGAACTATGTCACCCAGGCTCTCTAGTTCTCTAGCTCCCAGTGGGGTCAGTCATTGGAAGCACTGGCAGACGATGAAGGGAATGAGGGAAGAGAGGTGTAGGAATATTTATCCCCTTGTATACCCCCCACCCATGTCTCATGGTGCAAGGAAGAGGAGGAGGGAAAAGAGAAGGAAAAACAGAAGAAGAAAAAGAAGGAGAAGGAGAAGAAGGGGACAAGGCATTATTACCACCAGTACCAGAGAACAAAGTGCCCAGATGAGGAAATGGAGGGAGACCTTGGCCAGTTGAGTTGCCTGCCTTCAAGGTGTGAAACTATCTTGGACAAGAATTAATCACTAATGACCATGATGGACTGAAGATTAGAAAGGGTGAAGGAATCCAATGATAGTTGATATTAAATTCTTTGATTAAGTACAGTTCTTTGATCTTGCAAAACAAAATCTTTTGATCTAGGTAAGAGCAAGATTTCATCAGATTCAAAGAAAAATGAAGAATCCTCGGCTTTCTTTCATAACAAGTTTGTGGATCATGGTTCAAACTCCCTACTATTAATGGTTTGGTGCTCCCAGCCTTAATTCTGGGATACTCAGCATTCCAGGATCTACTATCGTGCAGTTTAAAAGGCTTATGTGCTGCCTTCAGTGAATAAATTGTCATTGTCATGTCATGTCTATTTACAGATTATAGCCAAAGTTTAATAAATACCGTGTATTAGGTTTGGATTAAGCATTTTATACTCATTATTTCATTTATCTTGGCCAACAGGTATTTTCCTAATTTGACAGATAAGAACCTTTGGTTCAGAAAGAGTAAATAACTTGCCCAAGTATACACAGCTCATTAGTGGAAGATACGGAATTCAAGTCCATCTTTTAATAATTATGCCATATTGCCTCTCAATGAGGTATACTGTTTTCCACTTGGAAATGGAAAGAAAGGATTGCTCCTTCCATTGACCTTGATTGCTTTTCCCTTCCCTTTCCTCTTGGATATCTCCTACACAGAGATGTCTTGATCTCTGATCACAAGTCATTCTCAGGGAGCCGTCCTTACCTTCCTGCCCTTGTGTACCTCTCATGAAAGCTATCATAGTATTGTGGATTTCTCATCCATAACTCTTGGCACCACTGAAATTTATATTTATTTTTGTGATTATTTGACCAGTGTCTATCCTCTGTATTCTAGACTACAAGCTGTGTGAAAGAAGCCATTCTGCTCCATTACGTCTACAGCACTTAAAACACAATGCCTGACAGTGAGTGAGCAATAAATATTGATTAATTATTAAAATCTTTATTTCATCAAATTATAGATTCTCAGAGTCAGCAATCACCCCAAGTACTAACCATGCCACTCATCCATCAGAAGTCATGTGGCATCACTCTAACCAACTGGTCAACCACCTGTTCTTGAATCATCTTAGGACCATTCTGACTGCTATTGACAGCCATTGTTCAGAGGAGCATACTAATGAGCTCCCTCACACAAAAAATCCTTTCTTCCAAGTCTTCTCTTCTTCTGCACATGTCTATCCAGTGCCTTAGATTATCCTCATATATGGACTCTGTCCACATTCTTCTGAATGTGTGCTCCTCATGTTTGGTGCTCAGACTCAATATCTGAACTTTAGATATATTCTGGCCAGAACTATTAGACCTTAAACCAGGATTATGCTAACTTAATTTTATTTATGATTGATATAGAGTTTGAAGAAAACATCAACTTCCACTTAAAATATGTATAATGGAGGTAATTATTTAATCACTACCCAGTATTTCCCAAGTACCTGTATTGAGCCTCTTTCTTCCATGCCACTCTATTCCCCTTGCCTCACTAGAAGCCAAGAATTCTCACACACCCTATTTAAGAGACTGGTTGGAAGCTCATAAACATATAGACAATCAAAAAATGGGGGCTCTTTACATAGTGCAGTATGGATGGAATTTAGAAAAGTCTTGGGATACAAGTGAGTGTTCTCAGGCTGGACAAAAACCAGGAGGCATTGGGACACCTGCTGTGAGAAGGAATAGCACAGTAGGTCTTCTGCCTATGCCTCCTGCAGTGCTTTTTCTGGTGATTAATTACCTCAGTTTCTCCCTGGTACTGAACTCCAACAGTGTTGGGCAGATTTCTGATGTTGCCTATCCTCACCTCCACCAAGCCTCTTCCCTACACAAGTACCCCAGGTCAGGCCCCTTTGTCTCCCATTCCCTGAACCCAAGTGCTGTTCTTTGCATCTGCTGGTCTTCCTCGGTGGCGGCGGCATGCTGGCTGCTTGGCCCTTCATCTAATCTTTGTTCTGTTTCTACATCATGACCTCGGGGCTCCCTCAAAATGTCCCTCTGATTCTAAAAAGCCTGCTTCAGAGTTGCAAAGCTGAACATGTGCCCTTCTTCTCTTTTATTACCAATCTAATCATTCTACTCTCTTTGAGACAAGGAGGTCACATAAAAGAAAGTTAGGAAAATCTTAATTTCCAAAGATATCATCTTGTTATAACTGCATTGCTGCCAAGCCCTATCTGTACTTGTGCCACTGATTCTTTTGGCCTCAAGAACAGGATCCGAACACTTTTTAATGGAGGTCTTTTTGGAGTTGAAGAAAGAATTATTTTATATAAAAAAAAATTCCCATTTGAATTTCTAACAGAATTACCTAATACAAAAAAAACCCTTTTCATTAAAAAATCTTCATTCATTCAATAAATATTTATTGAGTTACCATGAAGTGCTAGGAAATCTGCTTTTCTACATCACTATTTAAAGAAGTGGAGCCTGGAAATCATAGGAATCAACATAATGTTTGGTAATAAACACAACAGTCCCTGTTTTAACAAGCTGGCATTCTAGTGGGATTTTGGTATGGATATAGTCATTCATTCAGGTTTTCACTGGACCTGTTTTCTGAAGCTCAGTTCAAACCTTGGCATGTAACACAGGAAAGACATGGCATCTGCATTCTCTGCAGATGGTTAGGCTGATGCAACAGTAATTGCTTTAAAGCATATTTAAATTACTTGATGCAGACAAAAAAGGCTTTGGGAGAGGTAGTCATGGAAGACTTTCCAGAGGAGCCGAGGCTTGGGATTTACTTGTGGGGATGAGAGGAAGCTTAATAAATGGGGAAATGTGTGATAGGTACTCTAGAACACACAAGGCAGGCAAGAACAGTAAGAGCATGCTTGGAGAAGACAGATTTTTACATGTATTTAGGCCAAGTAGAATGGCTTTTGTCCAAACATAGTTCAAAACACAAGAAAAAAACTTAAGCTCTATGAATTACTGTATTCCTTCTTTCTTAAGAGTAAAAGCTTGACTATGTAAGTGGTTGTCACTCAAACATTTGCTGGAATGGATGAACATTATCACATTATGCTAAGAGACACGGGTGCCTCAGAAATGTTTCAGGGCCCCGGAAAGCAGAGAAGTGTTGGGGGTTGGCTCCAGAAGGGAGATTGCTTGGGGATCCAATTTTTGTAAAATATTGTGTTTGGTCTGCTGTGGGACCTCTAGTTCAGTCATGCAAGTTTTTCATGACATAATTTAGCCATATCTCTGTGGTAGGTCAGCTGCAAATCTTGGGTGAAATCTATCCCAGACTATTGGCAAACATCACTTACTGTCAAGCTTTAATGCAACTTTTCCTCTATGAGGTGTTCTTAGGTTACTAAGAGAGAAATGATTTTGGAAAGAGAATATTTATAGAAGAAAACTTGAAAAACAATTTCCTTCAATGCAAATGGGTAATAGAATAAGGGTTTTTATTCATTCAACCTATAAGCATTATGGAACTCTCCTTGATACTGCAGCTCAAGTACTTGATTTATTCAATGCTTTATGGCTGACCCTCTTTCTCTGCTCCAGGCCTACATTGGATTCTAATCACTGGCTGAATTAAGAACAGAATTATGAATTCAGCTCAAATTCCAAAAAAATAGCCTCCTTCTTTACATCTCAATACTCAGAGAATGGCAAACAGAGAGAATAAATGCATATACTCTGTCAATTACATTGACAATTTTTTAAGGAAGAATTGCCATTTCTGTAAATGGAAATGCAAGACAAATTTTATCATTGACTGTTTTTAACTGATCAGCCCACTTGTTTCAAAAGGTCATCACAAACTCTTGCTATGCTTTGGTTTTGAAAATAATCCTTTCATTGAACTGGAAAATATATTCTTAAAGTTTTGCACTGTAGAAACCATGTTTCATAAAGTTTGTGTAGGTGAACCTTGGAAAATTAAGTACAGAAATGCAATGGCACTTTCAGTTTCAAGTGGTGTATTCATTTTCTGAAAATTTCAATCAGAAACTAGCATGAAGTTCTAAATTAACCTGCTAGGAGGAATCTGGGTGGTTTATTTTCAGAGTGCATTTTTTCCTTGCAGAATTCAGCTTAGCTTCTTGCTCTCAGTGGCAACTTCTTCAGATAAAGAGAGCTGTGTGCACAGATAGGAAGTTAGGGTATGACTGTATGGGCAATTACTTCACGTATGTTCTCTGCTTAACAGCAAATATTTTTTTCCTTACCCATGTACAACACTCACAGGTCATTGGCTGAAAAGATCTCAAAAACATTATAAATGTATAGGTTTGCTATTGTGAACAAACATCAGTCCAGCAAGTGCTCTTTTATAGAGTAATCTGATCAACTCACTAAAGATAGTTTTATACATTTAGTACTTTTTAATTTTAAGCAAAGAAACCTCATGAACTTTCCTCACTGCATTAGGGTCTCCTGCTGCCTTGCTAATGATGCTGCATGAGTTTTTGTGCTTATTAAAATCATGTGATTTAGAATCTTGTCTTTAGATACAAAGAAGTATCAAGACACAGCTTGCAAGTATGAAGGTGATCACTGGTTATTCAGAAAACTACCTTGCCTATGATTAGTTGGCATCGGACAAGGGTCACAGGGTTCTGTCCCTGCAGCAGCCAGGAAGATAGCCTATGTGCAAGGCAGGCTGGGTGCAGACTTTGGCCGCCTGAGTAGTACATGTCCCTTCTAAAGGGAGCAGGGCTTCTTAGTTCTGCTTTACTGCAGCCATACAGGAAAGTGAATCCATATTTCTATTTGAAATCTCTGGAGTAAAAATAAAAATGCCATGTGGGCCAAATGTCTGTGGGCTACCTGTTTTCAACCTCTGGTATAAACCTGTGTTAATTCATTGCTTTGCTTGTGTATTAAACAGATTTGGTTTTCTTTTACCATGGACCGTATCTTACTAATTTTAGTTTGCTCAAAGCCAAAATAATGCCTGGTGCAAATATTTGTTATTAAACCAAACTGAGCTCTGGATAAAAGAGGGCCAGAGAAGGGTGATTTATTTCTTTTTCTTTTTTAGAGTTAAACAAACCTATTAAATCTGGGCACTTTGGAAAGTTAAACATTCACAACTATTATAAACTGTGTCTATTTCCAGCAGAGCATTCCTTTCAGGCTGCTGCAGACTTTAAAGCATATTTCTTTCTTTGTATTTTGTCAGGAGAAGATTAGGTTTGACTTTATGGTTTTTTTTTATAGACAATGAGATGGACAGAGGGTCTTAAATAATTCATATAATAAAGAAGTGAAAGGAACAGGTGTTAGGTGAAATCCTGTTATCAATTTGACTATTATTAATGTTGTGGGATATTAGAAATACTGTGACATAATTAAAAATGGCTTTGGTACAGTCAAAATTTATATACAAACTGTACTGAGGAAAGCTTTCCTTTATCTTTGGAACATGTAATGAAATGAAGAACTCAAGTGATTTCTCCTTTATCCCAAAC
Organism: Manis javanica; assembly: GCF_040802235.1. Lineage (NCBI taxonomy): Eukaryota > Metazoa > Chordata > Mammalia > Pholidota > Manidae > Manis > Manis javanica. The sequence continues at coordinate 144,298,271 of NC_133158.1, forward strand.
TACTCTAGTGCCTCTGAAAATTGAGATGATGAACGCATAATTCAGGAACACTGACCAATTGCTCTACAATTACTACCACGATTTCAGCTTAGCTAGGAAAATACTTTTTTACATTCCCTTTTAAATACTACAAGTAGGTAAACTCTATCAAGCCCATGTATTATTCAAAGTCAATATTGATTTATTTCCCAATTAGGACTTCTGGAAATTTGTTAGGATTCTGCAATGGCCCTGACCTTTACCCCAAGGCACCCCAAGGTGTGGATTTGATCGGGGTGGGTACGATTATTGTCATCAGTCACCCTTCACAGAAGAGTAACTTAGCTTAGACACGGTAAACTTCAGAGCCTGGACTTCAGTCTTGATCAGCCTTCATCCAAAGGACGTGCTAGTGACCACCACACCATTCAGACTTTCAGTGCTGCTTAAGTCTTCCTGTCCTTCCCTTTATTCCTTCCCCTGTGTTACCTTCTAGAAATAGTTTACATGAGAAAGCAGAACAGAAGACAAAAGAAAAAGAAGACCAATCAGGATTAAGAGGGCCACTACATAACCCTGAAAATGTAAGAAAAATTATGATAAAAATGGACCAATCTACAATCACAGAGATTTTTAAATATACATAAGTAAATGATGGATCACATAGAAAATATCTAGAACCCTGAATATAGAAAATACACCTTTGTTTCAAATATTTACCATATATTAGATAACACAGGAAAACAGAAGTTTAAATATAAATTCTTATAGAATCAAGATCACATAAGCCATTTTCTCCAATGACAGTGTAGTTAAATATCAAGTTGTCAGCTAAAAAATTTCCATTTACTTGAAAATTTAAAATCACACCCCAAAACCTCATGGTTCAAACAAAATGATAGACTGTTGATAGTGGGGGTGGAATATGTGTGTAGGGACAGGGGGTATATGGGGACTCCGTACTCTCCACCCAATTTTGCTGTGAACTTAAAACTGCTTTAGAAAATAAGTTTGCTCATGTTTTTAAAAAAGGATACACATACTCTCACAATGAAACGGAGAAAATATTTGGAGTTGAGTGACAATGAAAGTCTATCTAAAATAAAAAAGGAAAAAAAAGTCCATAATTTCCTCTTTAGAGAGCCATGATGACTCTAGAAAGTCTGGTGCATATTCCAAAAGTTATATCAACTGTTCACTCTGCCAGGTCGTGTATTAAACATTACTATATTTAATTGTCACAGCATCTCTGTGAGATAGGAATTATAATCATCCTTATTTTAAGATAAGGAAACCAAGTCTCAGGTTAATTTACTCAAGTCCAACAGTGAGAAATAGCCTTATATTAAAATTTTGGTTTTCTGATTATTGTATCATATCATACCACACATACTGCCTGTAACCTGTTTTTCTCTCTTTTAATTTACTTTTCCATCTCAATACTGCAACATTTTCAATAGATGCGTGGTATTGCCACCATTACAAATAATAAGGTGATGGACACCCACATGCACACACCTATACTCTCTTGTTCAGTTATTTACTTAAAATGATTAGATGCCATATTATTACATCAATTACTTCTTTTTGATTAATATTATGAAGTATCTTTTATCCTATAATCCATCTCCCCCATTGCATGCCATTAGTTTGTTGGAGAAACTGGATTTCTTGTCTATAAATGAGTCTGTATTCAGGATTTGGCTGACTATTTCCTTGTGATATCATTTAACTTGTTTCTCTTCCCCTCTATCTGCTGTACATGGGTAATTAACAGAGTTTTGGTTAGATAGATTTACTTTGCTTAAAGCAAGAACACCTTATAAGAGCCAATTGCATCTTTCTGATGAAAGCAATCTACTTCTGATGTTTAATATCACCTTGTTCAGATTGAAAACTATCTCAACAGTGGGCATGCTCGCCTCTGTTGTCTTCGTGTGATGCCAGATGGCCTGGCATTACAGAACACTGGCACCAACAGCTCTTGTGTCTTCTAGTCGTACATATCAGGCACATGAGATCGCTGCCTTATACAGCTTCACCACCTCTTCTTTCCTCTGGCTAACTCAAAAAGCCCTCGAGGGTACTTCCCATGAGCCACTGAGGGAAGCACGAGGACAAACTACTTGCCACCTGTTTCCTGGGGTACATTTCCATCATCTCATAGATATTCTCACTCTATTTCCTTATGCCACCACTAGGTACTGTTTGAAGGAGAATTTCCACATAATCCTGTTGTACCTGGCCTTGGTGATGACAGCTTGGAGAGAATTCCGCTAAGATGCTACAGGTTACCAATATCACTGTTCTTTATCTAGTGTTCATCCTTACCTCTCCCCTTGGACGTGATACTTTATGCAACTTTACAACCACAGTTTGAGCAGCCCTCCAACACAACTTTACTTCTCTTTTACCTGCTTACCTCTCAAGTTAGCATTTTTGTTGATAAAACCCCCTAATGGCTCCATTCAACTCTCCTTCCTGAGTGATATACCTGCTTCTACTGGGTTCACTCCAACCCTCAGAGTGGGACCCAGTCTGAAATTCATATATAACAGTATTAAGCACATAGGCTCTAGAGGCGAGCACATCTGGGCTGAAATCAAGCTGTAGCACTTTGTAGCTGTCAACTTATCAACATATACAAGTGTAAGTTTCATCTTTTATAAAATGGAGATATTAATGTTTGCTGTATTGGGTTGTTGTGGAGATTAAACAAGACAGAGCAGATGCCCAGGCCAATGTCTGGCCCATGGCAGATGCCTAAAGAACAGAAGCATTGTTTTTAGGTTATCATATTCCCACATCCACGTTAGGTCTCTAGCCCATCCTTCAGTCATGGGGCATGGAGATATAGTATATAAAAAATTGGTATTTAATAGAGAACAGATATAATTAAATATTGAAACAAAGTCAAGTTTAATAAAGCCTACATAGTTTAAAGTGATAAATGTTCCTGAGGGTAGAATAATAAAATTATTGAGCTAGAAAGGATTAGGAGTAACTACAACCAATCCTTCACTTCACAGGTGAGACAACTGAAGCCCAGACAGTCTGAACAATCCTCTCCAAGCTCCTCCACCTACTGAGCAGGTGCATTGCAATGTGAACCCACCTCTGACTTAGGCCTCATTGTTTTTCTCCACCATGCACTCACTTGATAATGACTCGCTTGAAATTTCTCTTTTGGCTTTACCCTAATGATTGGGATTATGAGGCAAAAATTGTAAAAAACATCTGAATCGTATCTCCTAGGGTTTCTGATGAAATGAAAGAATCAAGAGAAAATAAGTGACATGCTTAAAAAGTAGTGGGGCCACATGCTTTGAGTAGTTGAGCCGATATCCATTACCATTGCTGGTGGACATTGGTTGGTTCCAGAGAATAAATGTATTCCTACATTTAAATGTGATGTTCAATAAAAGAACAAAATGATTCAGAGTTCCCTTTGAAAATAATTACAAAATTACCATGATAATAAGAGGAGTTTTGTTGTATACCCACAATGAAGATCTGTGAGGGGAGCAAGCGGAAAATGGGAAGCAAGCCACCATGATAGGCCGCTGCTGAAAGCAGGATCCGGTGCTGCCAAACAGGCAGTTTAAAGGTTGCTCGCTTTTCATCTCTCTTTAACTATCCCTTTAGTCTCTTTGTCTCTTACTAATTTTTATGCATAGACAAATATGATTATCAAATTTTAATTGCATTGTCACAGACACTGTACGAGTGATGATAATAAAATAGCATTTGCAATCTGCTTTAGTAATTTTTGGACTGCAACTGTGCCTTAATTTGCACAAAGGAAACGCATTACATTTGTCTTCAAAGTAGTTATTATTCTATCCAACTTTTTTGGATTATCCATTCCAGTACAGTTTTTCTAAACATGTGGTTGATGCATACAATGATATAATTTTTCTCTCTCAATATTTTATATTCAGGCAGTTTTTCAAGTTGGAGTTGGTTTATTTCACACTGTTCATTTATTCATTCAACAACATTACCAAAGCAGTTACTCCATTCCAGGCACATTATTAGACCCCAGAGATACAGAGGTAAATAATGTATAGCTCTTGCCTCTTTAGACCTACAGTCTGTGGGATCATATCCACTATCTTGGCCTTAAATATAATCTGTGCACTAATGACCCTCAAATTACTGCTTCTAGACCAGTCTCCATCTTCTCCTCTGATCCCAAGACTCATGCATATTCTAATACCCGCTGGACAGCTCTGTTTGTTTTAAAGACTGCTCGAAATCAAGACAAAAACTGACCTTATCATCTAAACTTATCACTTAAACTGAGCTTATCATCTTTCTCTCAAAACTGCCTCTCCATCCAAACAATCCTCATTACAGGAATGGCATCCATCATCATGTAAATCCAGAAAATTGGGCTTATCCTTGATTCCCTCATGTTTTTTTTCCTTATAAATCAATAAATCCTGTTGGTTCTACCTCCTAAGCAGGAGGAAATTTGTCCACATTTCTTCATTCCTGCTGGTAGCTGAGAACAGCCTGTAACACTGAGCACCAGACTATGGGTCTTTATTAGGCCCATTCAAGGTGTTTACTTGCAGGGTCTGCATAAGTGCCCAGCACAGCCCCTTGCATATGGCAGGCACTCTGTAAATACTTGTTGGATGTACTGATAAATGAACACCAAAAGTGCAAACAGTGGTTGCACTTAGGAGGAGACTTGCCATGGAAAACAGTGGAACAAGACACTTTAGAACAGTTGAGGGGGGAGCTTGTCTTCCATAGTAGGGTCAGTCTGCAAACAGCTCGATGGCCTGCTAACTGCACCACACACCAGTCAGTCAAGCACTGGGACCTGGTGACAGAACACTGAGCCCATCAACCAGTCTATCAAGAGTCTCAAAGCAACTGAAAAGCTCAGCTGGAAGAGATGGAAGTGCTGCTGTGTGAAACCCAGATACCTGGTTTCAAGGCAACTTGAACTGAAATATCTCCTTATTCTATCAGCTTTATTTCTGGATTCAGCAGTGGGCTCAAGAGAAGACATTTCTCTCTTGAATCAGTGATGGCAATGTTGCTCAGCTGTAAACTTAGGGTATTTGGGTTATTCCAACACCTGATTATATGACTTTTTTAAACACGCAGTCCGTCATAATTTTCATTTCAAAAACATTTTACATGATGCCTGGGAACTGAAAGCCCTGCAAAAGGCTCTGTCACTTCCAAGCTTAAAGGTTAAATACATAGTGACATGATAGAAAGGAAAACTTATTTTTATGGAAAATACCCTATCCACACAGGTGTGTGTATGCACCTACAGGCACCTACTTGTACTCACCACAGGCCTGAATGCGCCAGCACAGGCGGAATAAAGCACAAAGTAAGGATTCAAGTGAGACAGAGCTGCAGTTGCTGTGGAAACCATAGCACTGATCTTCAGGACTCACATACCCTGAGTTCTAACATTCTGTAAATGACTTAATAAGGATGGATTCACTTTTTGGGAACAATTTCTAAAACTTATTAACTGAAATCTAAAAAATGGGAAGGTTCTAGAGTTGGTTTTTTTTGTAAATTACAGCTGTAGGTGTATTCTGCATAATTAAGTCTCTGAAAATTGGAGGATTTTTGTCATTGTTTACTGTAAATGCAGATGTACAATATAGATGCCGATTCCTTAGGACTGGCGGGGGCTCCTTCTATAGTCACAATCAAGAATACACAAACAAAATCATGGATATCTCAGTATATTCTCAATGCTTTTTCCAGTTCGTCTTTGGGGATGTTCAGTTCTAGCTGAAAGAGGCTTGTACTCTCTAGTCTAGAACATTAATAGCCAGCATACCGAAAGTAGCAGCTCAACTACATAAGGATTGGGACTGAATTAATCCTTCCTGATAAGTTTATCTACTTGGTCTATACCCAAGATGGTTGGCAGGAAAATCATCTCTGAATTTCTTTCCAAATAAAGTTGGCAGATTTCATCTACTCTCTAAAACATATATTTTTATCCTCAAAGGAAAGGTCTTCGAATTTGTTTTTTTGTGTGTGTGAGTTGTCTCTTTTTCAATGGAAACCAAACTTTTTAATAATGTTAAATATTGTAGTATTTTTAGGTGATGAGTAGAGTCATTTTTGAACTGTCAATTTATGGTATCAATTTTCATTAAACACAACAAACCAACAATCCTCCATATTGACATTTAGGGGTGATATAATCACTCAATTTTGAGTCAATCACTCAATTTTGAGATGAAGAGAAAAGTGATTCTATCTTCCTAGCTACCAGCCAAAGTAAATATAAATCTTTGTTCCAAGTCTTCAATTATCTCAGTAACACTATTTTTGACTTGTGTTGTAAGGACTATATGGTAAATTAATACAATTTGCCAGTGGCCTGTTCTTGAAACCTATGGGCTGACCACCAAATCTTGAAGAGTAAAACTGTAAGTCCCCAAATTTTTGCCAGAGAATAATTTTGTTATACCAAGTTCATTGTTAATTATGCTTTCTTTTTGTAGAGATTGGATAAGAAAGGTTGTTGATGAAGCAGAACAATCCTTTGAATATTACTGGATGTATTTCTTGATCTTAGTAATTTCCTTTTACCCTCAGCCTGAGAGAAGTACACATCTCAGAGAAGAGGGAACACAAAGAAGCTGGTGAGAACAATCATATTCTTAGCTTTACGTTTCCATAGACAGTTTATAAAGCCAGAGTTTTCGATGAGAGCAAGGTTCTTGATAAGAGAGAAATCTTTGTTATTGTTATTTTTTTAATTCTAAAGGTTTGACTATCAATTCAAAGCATAGGATTGATATAATTCCTGTAGAAAACAGGAAAAGTTCTTCAATAAACACAGTTTTTTCCTTGCCATGCAGAGAGGAGACAGAAGCAATTCTGGAATGGATGAGATGATTGACAGAAAGGGAGGAAAAGCGAGCTCCTCTCTTCCTTATTTTGAGTTTGGTAGGGAAGGGAGTAGGGTTGTGAAAGACAAAACACTGATAAGTTTGTGGATTTAACTGTAGAGGGGATTTTTGTCCCACTTCCTGTCTGGGAAAGTACAGTTTCCTAGGTGAGGTTTTGGGCAGAGAGGACCTGAGCCAGTCATTGGGAGGTCATATGGCTCTAGAGGATAGAGACTTTTTCTTGTTTTCTAGAAGGACCAGGCTAGGACTGTATACAGGTCACTGGACCTGAAGAAGCCTCATTGTTGGATGAACAAGAATCAGAAGGACAGAAGTGAATGTGGGTGATTCTATCCTGGATATAGTGAAAAGAGAGGTCTGTGAATGCCTAAGAATAGGAAAAGTTGGGTTAGTACCCAGAAGAGGACAGACGATCATAGACCCAACCAGTCTCCAAATATGTGCAAAGCCCTGGAACTTATATTAGTTCTGAGTTATTGAGAGCTGAGTTACTGAACGTTTACTCAAAAGAGTATAACATGGAGGTGATTGAGTTACTTTTAATTACTTCAGTTCGAATTCCCACCATCAGTAGAGTTAAGGGCTTAGGAGCTAAGTTCAGTTCTAGAAATAAAGATATTTATCTTTTAATATTGATTATTGTATTTTTAATTTCAAGAGATTCTATTTGACTCTTTAAAAACTGCTTTTACAATTTTTATAGATTGCTCCTTTCAGATATTTTCAATCTTCAAAAAATTTTTTAGATATTGTATGCATTTGCTTTTACTATTCTGAGTGTGATAATTCAAACAGCTGAAGTTTCTGAGTGTCTGTGCTGTCTGTTCTTCCTGCTACTTCTTGCTCATGGTGACTTGTTTCTTTGTGTGCTTGGTAACCTTTGATTCTATGCTGTCACACCAGTTGAGAAAGTATATGTAAAGATTCTCAAAGGCCTAATAAGATGGAGTTACTGTTCTCTGCAGGAGGTTTGCATTTGATTTTTTCAGGGGCCTTGGTACACCACTAGTCTGATACCACGCTAGAGTTTTGGCAGTGATCCATATTTGGGACTGCATATTTGGGGTTCAAATGTTCCTATGGTTGCAGCCTCCCTAGGTTGGGTTTCTTTGTTATTTTCCTCCTGTCCTGCTCTGTTCTGGGCAAAAGCAACTCTTCCTGTGGCTCTCTGAGGAGGATGGAAGGGGACAGGTTCCCTCTGGGAGAGCCTTTTGTGTTCTACTTTCATATGGGGTTCATCTATTGGGATCTGATTTCTATCCTACTCACCCCAGGAATCCATTGAAGTCACAGCTCAGTTTCACCATCCAAATAGGCAAATGGCCTTGGAACAAAAGTGGATTCTAGCGCTTGGCCTACTTTTCTATGTTCTCATTTATTCTAGGTTTTGGCCTGGTAACACCTTACTCTGTTTCAGCTTACTGATATTTTTAATAATGATGGAAGCATATTTTATTCAGTATTTTTCATAATTTTCAGTGGGAGGACTAGTCTGAATAAATTAGTTCATCATTGTTGGGCATCAGAAGTCATACCTGAGTTATGTGAGAATAAAACTCATGTTCACTGTATCTATAGTGACTTAAGAGAAAAAAAGAGTATTCTGAACTCCAAAAGGGGTAAAGAGACTTGATAAAGAGTAATATTTTCCCCTTTTTTAAGTTCCTTGTAGTTTTTGCAAGTAAAGCAAATTGGGTAGATAGATTTGGGAATCTAAACAAGCTTTTTTCATAAGAGTAGCAGAGCTCTTTAGAAAGAAAGTGTAAGAAAAAAAAATTAGTGGTATTGTGTTGATTACAAAATTAAAGAATAATAAGTAACTCATTAATTTTTTTTCCTATAAATTTTGGGCCTTTGATCTTAAACAATTTGAAACATAGGAGGATGAAGATAAAGAAACTATTATTCATAATTACTTTTTGAACATCCAGAAAAATAAAAACCTTTTATTCTGGGTTTTTTTTAATTAATAAATTTATTAATTTTGTTGTCATTAATCTACAATTACATGAAGAATATTACATTTGCTAGGGTCCCCCCTTCACCAAATCTCCCCCACAAACCCCATTACAGTACTGTCCATCAGCGTAGTAAGATGCTTTAGAATCACTACTTGTCTTCTCCGTGTTGCACAGCCCTCCCCATGCCCCCCCACACATTGTACATGCTAATCGTAATGTCCCCTTTCTTTTTCCCCACCCTTATCCCTCCCTTCCCACCCATCCTCCCCAGTCCCTTTCCCTTTGGTAACTGTTAGTCCATTCTTAGTTTCTATGATTCTGCTGCTGTTTTGTTCCTTCAGTCTTTCTTTGTTCCTATAGTCTTTGGGTTTGAGGTGAGTCTCTTGTAAGCAGCATAGGGATGGGTCTTGCTTTTTTATCCATTCTACTATTCTGTGCCTTTTGATTGGTGCATTCAGTCCATTTACATTTAGGATGATTATTGAAAGATATGTACTTATTGCCATTGCAGGCTTTAGATTCATGGTTGCCAAAGGTTCAAGGTTAGCTTCTTTAGTATCTTACTGTCTAACTTGACTCACTTATTGAGCTATTTTACACACTGTCTGGTCATTCTTTATTTTTCTCCCTTCTTATTCCTCCTCCTCCATTCTTTATATGTTGGTTGTTTTATTCTGTACTCTTTTGTGCTTCCTTTAACTGCTTTTGTGGGTAGTTGATTTTATTATTTGCCTTTAGTTAGTATTTGGTTGGTCTGCTTTCTTTGCTGTGATTTTATTTTCTCTGGTGACATCTATTTAGTTTTAGAAGTGCTCCCATCTAGAGCGGTCTCTCTAAAATACCCTGTAGAGGTGGTTTGTGGGAGGCAAATTCTCTCAACTTTTACTTGTCTGGGAATTGTTTAATCCCTCCTTCATATTTAAATGATAATCATGCTGGATACAGTATCCTTGGTTCAAGGCTCTTCTGTTTCATTGCCTTAAATATATCATGCCATTCTCTTCTGGCCTGTAAGGTTTCTGTTGAGAAGTCTGATGATAGCCTGATGGGTTTTCCTTTGTTGGTGACCTTTTTCTCTCTCTGGCTGCCTTTAATACTCTGTCCTTGTCCTTGATCTTTGCCATTTTAATTATTATGTGTCTTGGTGTTGTCCTCTTTGAGTCCCATCTCTCGGGAGTTCTGTGTGCCTCTGTAGTCTGAGCAACTATTTCCTCCCCAAGTTTGGGGAAGTTCTCAGCAATTATTTCTTCAAAGACACTTTTTATCCCTTTTTCTCTCTCTTCTTCTTCTGGTACCCCTATAATGTGGATATTGTTCCTTTTGGATTGGTCACACAGTTCTCTTAATATTGTTTCATTCCTGAAGATCCTTTTATCTCTCTCTGCGTCAGTTTCTATGCGTTCCTGTTCTCTGGTTTCTGTTCCATCAATGGCCTCTTGCATCTTATCCATTCTGTTTATAAATCCTTCCAGAGATTGTTTCATTTCTGTAATCTCCCTCCAGATGTCTGTAATCTCCCTCTGGACTTCATCCCTTAGCTCTTGCATATTTCTCTGCATCTCCATCAGCATGGTTATGACCTTTACTTTTAATTCTTTTTTAGGAAGACTGGTTAGGTCTATCTCCTTCTCAGGGTTTGCTTCTGCGATCTTGGTCTGTATCAATTTCTTCTGCCTTTTCATAGCAATAGATATATTTGTGGGGAGCTGGTGCATGTGTTGGGTAAGAGAAAGTCCCTTCTTGCCAATTTATGGCCTTCCTTTCCTGGGAGAACAGCGGCCTCTAGTGGCTTGTGCTGGGCAGCTGTGCGCAGACGGGGCTTCTGATCTTGCCCGACCGCTATGGAGTTTATTTAGCTCTGCAGTTGCTGTGGGCATGGGCAGCCTCAGGCTGCTACTCCAGTATGGTGGAGCTGCATCAGAGGGGCAACAGGTGGGAGGCTGTTTATCACAGTGAGGGGCCTCCAAGCTGCACTGCAGGGGTTTGGGCACCCAGAGCTCCTTGAGGTTCGCAGCTGCTGAGCTAAGTGTTCCAGGGCGCTTCTGTCTGGCTGTGGGGTCCCTGTCCCTTTAAGACTTTCAAAAAGCACTCACTTTTCTTTGTCCCGGGTGCGCCGGCTGCGGGGACCCACTCACAGGTCTTACTGACCTGTTTACCTATTATCCAGGACCCCATGCATGCACTGTGTCTGTGCTCTGGTGCAGATGGCTAGGGCTGGCTATTTAGCAGTCCTGGACTCCCTCTCCCTCCCCTCTCTGACTCCTCTCCTCCCGCCCAGAGCTGGGGTGTGGGCTGCTCGGGTCCCGCCAGGCCGGGGCTTGTATCTTACCCCCTTCATGAGGCGCTGGGTTCTCGCAGGTGTGGATGTGGTCTGGCTGTTGTCCTGTATCTTCTGGTCTCTCTTTTAGGAAGAGTTGTCTTTGTTGTATTTTCAAAACTATATGTGGTTTTGGGAGGAGATTTCCGCTGCTCTACTCACACCACCATCTTGGGTCTCTCTCTTATTCTAGGTTTTGACATTAAGAGATGAAATAGCTTTGCCATGAATTTTGTGTCATGTTTTCTATAATGGATTTAATGTAATTATTTCTATTAAGTTCTATGGAAGGATGTGAAACTAATAGGAGACCAAATTCCTAAGCAGAACTTAACAATCTCTTTGGGGAGGACATGCACACAAAAATGTAGCTCCATGAGGGGCAGGGACTTTGGTCTGTTTTGTTCACTACTGTATTTCCAGGGTGCAGGTCCTGCTACATTGGGGTGGTTCAGTAAATATTTGCTGAATGAAGGAAATAGCTGAGATGGTTATAGTTTAACAAGTAGGGAAGGAAACTGCCCTTCTTGCAGTGAGTTCGCTTGAGCTCAGAACGGTAAGAAAACCCTGAGGTTGGCAAGTTAAGTAGGATACAGCTGCACCTTGAGGAAGGTTTGGAAGTTGATGGATGGACCACAGGTTGTTGACAAGGAAGTCCTGAAATGGGCAACAGGGGGAGGGGTTTCATACAAAGCAAACCAAGTGTTTGCAGACAGGAAAGGGATGTAGTAGATTTTTTTTTAAGACAGTGTTTTTAAAAAACTTATTCTATCCACTAGGGTGGAACTCTGATTAGAATGGACATGGAGAACCCTTGAGCCAATTTACCACTCTGCCCCGATCAGTGGTAGCTTTGTTGTTACTCTGCAGAAACCCAGGGCTCCACTGAGCATGGTTTGAAGGCAGCTTTTGTTGGCTCAAGTGGACAAGTGGGCAGGGGATGATTTGGGAACAAGGCCAGTGAGGAGCATGGGGAAAGCAGAGGAAAGGCCTTTTACTGTCAAGGCACAGGGCTAAACATAAAGGGTGATCTGGAGGAGCCATGTAGAATCTCACTGGAGGGATGATGTGATTCTTCCTCACATCTCTACCCTGAGGAAGAGTATTCCAAAAATCATTGAAGAAAAACACAGGGCAAGAAACCAGCTAAAAAACATTTCCAGTGACCCAAGCAGGACCTGTGAGGTCTGAACTTTAGGTTCTTGTGAATTAGCTAGGGAGCTCATTTCAAATGCAGATTTCTAACTCCACTTCCAGGAATTCTGAATCAGTAGATTTGAGATGGGGCTTGGGAACTGAAATTTTAAGAAGCATCCTTGATAATTCTGATGCAAGATCAAACTTAAGAGAAATACTGTTGTAACTGAGTATTTCTCACTTCTAATTTCCTCCTCTTTGTCAATTTTAGAGTTTAAAGTATATCAAGAATAAGAAGAAAGGAACCACTTAAGCCAACACTGTATTAAACTGAAGGCATCAGTGGAATATATGAATGAAACAATGGTTTGAACATCACTTGTAAAATTTAAGTGTAAAAGACTTTTATAAGGAAAGTGTTCATAGAAATAATCCCAGTTGCCAGGGCCCCCAGACAAAGTAAGGTCACAGGGGAGGCCATGTGTGCTATGGTTAGGTCACCAGATATTCAATCCATGCCAATCATTTTTCTGTGATAATGTCCTCAGCGGATGTTTAGAAGAAGTATATAGTTTTCCTCTAAAATCTAAATTTTCGAAGATTTAGCACATAGCCCAATCATCATCTCTTGAATTTATCACAAATTCATTGAAAGTCTTGATTTGTTTTTCCAGGTCATTGACATCACTGTAACCCATATGTAAATGAGCATGAAGTAATTAAGCAGCCAAACTCTGACAAGGTACACCAATCATATTTTCATGTTACTTAGCTGGAGCTGAGGTCTTTCCTGAAGAGCCATTTTATGCTCAACTGGCTTCTTTGGCAGCAATTATCAAACCTTAGCAGCTGTCTCCTTTAGACACTTAGTTATTTATCTGGTATGTTTCCAGGGCCATTTTACCTGGTAACCTGCAGTTACTTAACATGGGAAAGGAAGAGGGAGGAGAGAAAATGAGTATGTATTGAGTGCTTCTAGTCCTAGTCCTTTTCAGTATGTTATCTCATTGAGAGGTTGGATTTATTTTAAATATGAGTATATACACTCTGAGAAAGGATAAGTAACTGAGGTTTAGAGAAGCAAAATGAGCTGTTTGAGGTACTCACAGCACATTAACAGAGGAAATTAGACACCAAAGAAAATAGAAAAGAGAATGTTTTGAGCACTCATGGCCACTGAGAATGTCCCTGGCTTTGAGAATGATGCAAATGCTCTGCTGAAGGCTGTGGCTGGTGCAGAGGCTGCTCTGTGAGCTCCAGCATCCCCTTCTTGGACAGTCCAGGTGCTGGGCTCCATGAGACACTCGATGAGAGCGCTCCCCATCTCCCCATTGTATCCCAGGCACTTATGTAGACTGGGGGGGCAGGGGGCAGCCTTCCCCTTCCAGAATCTATCTAGTCCAGAAACTCACGTAGATGGAGTGAGCAGCAGGGCAGAGGGCATGGTGATGTGTCCAGTCTTACAGAAAGGCAGTAACCCTGTTCGGAATAGAAACCAGACCTCTAGCTCCTGAGCACCTGTCCTATTACTCAACTTCTAGGCCAAAACTAAGACAATGGGGCTTCCATTTGCTTTCTTAAAAGTCCAGTTATGAAATCAGTGGGGGAGTTTAGAGATTCTTTTGAGCAGGAAAGAAAGATGAGAAAAAGGTCCCTGGACAAGCTTCTCCACCAGGTTCTTGGGAACCGGAATGCACCCTCTGATGCTCACGATGTGTTCCAGGAAGAGTTCCGTGGTGATCACGGTTTGGGAAAGCTGAATTAGTAAGTATCTTTTCTGAAAGACCTCCCAGAGCCTTTAATCTATTAGCATAATGTTCAAAACTCCAAAATATGTATATTAAATATAGAGTTGGCCACACACATTTGCATACAGACTGGATCCTCCTCTCTTACCTCCCTCTCCAACTCTTCCCCCAACCTGAGCACAGAACACCTGTTAATAGTTCATGGGCAGGTCTGTGGAACCTGATTTGGGTAACTCCAAATTATGCCAAGTTAGGTAACTAAATTGGAAGATTTTTTCAAAGTTCAACTGATGACAGGTCCAATGACAAGAAATGAGGGAAGTAGCCCAGAAAGCAGGAAAACTCCCTGAACAAACTAAACTCTGTTACATCAACGACTCAGTGGAATATTCTTCAGGCAGAAAAATATGATAAATTTGGAAACAGTAAGACAATGTAGGTAATGTTAATAGACTATCATTAAGCAGGAAAAATACCCTAAAAGTGCAACATTCCATCTATGCTACGATTGCAACTGTATGAAAAGTTACATGTGCCTGTGAGCAGGAGCTGGAGGGAAATATGAACTAATGAAATCAAATCTTTATTAGGGCCACAGACTCACCAAAGGCTTTTAAAAAATTCTGTTACTTGTGATGATGTCAGTTCTATGATAAAAAGTAAAATAAAGAAATGTGACCTGGCATGAAGTTAATTTCCTCTTCTTTTTCATTAACAATTTTTTTCTCTTCCTTCTTTGGGAATTCAAACTTTCTGCAGGATAATAATCAGTTTTGGAAGATGTTGCTAAGCTTGCTTCCCCCACCAAAAAAAAAAAAAAGTAAAGAAAAAGCAATTTCTGATTAAGTCTGTGCAAACTTCACTTGCCACAGAGAGATTAACCCCTGTGTGCCCAGAGCGTGGTGTGGCATATGGTTGAAACTTGGCACCTGTGGATCAGGATCGATGACCACATTCATGTATACGATAGTGTTCTGCCTTCTTTCAAATAGGTTTGTAAGCGAATTACAAGGTTGAGACTCCAAAGTTGATATTTGGAATTTATGTAGCTATATACTGACTTTAAGATCTTTAATTACAATGATATGAAATAAAGATAAAGTTTAAAAATACATATTTTTAGATTGAGTATCCAAAACAGAGCTAGGAATATTACTTCTCTCAGGTTGTACTATTCATGCTATGCTATGTAAAGCCCCAAAGAATATTCATCATTGTAATAAATAACTTTACTAATATGTGGTGAGGCAAAGCATATGCTATTTTAATATATTTATTCCAAAATATTGCATGCTGGCTATGTGCCAGGCAATGGGGATAAAGTAGTAAAAAATCTCTGTCCTCATGCAGTTTCTATTCTAACAGGGAGACATACAAAAAAATCAGGAAAATAAGTGAAATATATAATGTGCTCCACAGTGGTAAGTGCTAAGGAGAAAAATAAAGCAAAGAAGGGAGGTGGGCAATGTGGAAGGGAAGATCTTACGAGACAGGTAGCACTGAGTAAAGTATATGGAGGAGGGCGGCTCTGAATCTCTGAGGTGGAGCACTCCAAGCAGAGGGACCAGCAAGTGCAGAGGCCCTGGGTGAGAGCATGCCTGATGCTGGGAAGAGAGAGCAGAGCTGGTGAGATTTGGGGCATGGGGTTAGTGTAGTGCTGTGCTCAGGTCATAGGGAAGAATCAGTAGGTGACACAGTAGTGCATTAAGAAAATACACAATTTCTCAAATGGGTGAACAATGTTGAACTCCCCCTGAGCCTTGTGCTCCTGGAAAACAGTGACAGTTAAGAAGCCCCCCTCCCCTTTTGTGTTCCAGGAAAGGGCTTACTGTAAAGAACCACCCTTCCCCATATGACTTAGATATGGCACATGGATGTTTGCCTAGAACAAGTCCAGATATAGAATCTCCAAATTCTCATTCTTTGTGTCATAACTAGTGAGCTACTACCTACCTCTGTCCCAAAACTAGCTAGGCACAGAAGAAACCTTCCCTGTTCCTGACTGATGGAAACCCCTCTGATGACAGAAGCATCCCACCTGGGAAAGCACCTCCCGTGTAACTTACCTATCCTCCATATGCAAGCCTAAGGCGAAGCTACACTGTCAAGATGCTGTGATGTTTGGATCTGGAGTTCTTTCCTGATTGCAATTGGGAGAATAAAATCAATCTCCTTCCTTGTTCCACTTTTGTCTTTGATGGGGTATTACATATATTATTAACCCCTTGAGGGATTTTTCCCCCTCATTACATGTTTGCCAATAAGCACCCTCTAAATTGAAAAGTAACTCTCCTGGATTGAAATCACCTTTATTCAGTCTTAAACAGCAGAGACAGTAATGATTCCAATTTAACTGTTAAATTCCAAAGTCATACTCTGAGAATTAATTTAGGAGTTAATGGAAACAGTTCATTAATAGAATCCTTTGGACGATGTTCACTATTGAGGAGGTAAGTTTCTCCTCTGCTTTGCCAAACAGTGTCATTGATCCAATAAATAACCAATTAAGTTTAATTATCTCATTTTCCTTTATTGGGTTGTTATATGGGGTATTTTACTATGTTAGCCTTCATTATAAATTGACAAATTATACAATTAAAGATATATTTTATCAAAGTCAAATTTTTGCTGATGAAAGTTTTTACCAGTAAAGAGAAAAAATTCTTACCTACTTTGGTCCTAAAATATGTCTACAACCTCTGACAGCTGAAATTACTTTGTTAAGCTAGATTTTTTGAGACGTCAATTATACTAAGCATGGTAAGGAGGCTAACGATCATTCATACTTTACTGTGAATTAATTGCTGCTGACTGCTTTGCTCTCACTTGGGAGAAATCTTCAGTGAGGAAATGGGACTTTGAAATAGTTGTGGGTGAACATTTTGTGGGAATGCAGGTTTGGGTGAGAAAGCTGTTGAGAGAAAGCAGGTAACTGGAGAACAGCACAAAAGCCATGGGCTCAAAAGAAGAGAAATGGACACAAAAGACAGATAAAATTTAGTCATTAGTGTTCCTATCCTGATTCCCAGAGCTTTCAAAGGTTTGTGAAATAACTAGAATTACATAAACATATCTGATGAAAGTCCTTTCAAAAGTGGACTTTGAGCCACTGAAGATGTACACATTGAGAATTCCCTGTATTCAGTGTAACTGATTGACTGAAGTGTGATCAGGAAGCAGATTGGCAGGTTATGCAGACCCAGGGACCCAGGTGATGCTCTAAGAGAAAGTCCCCAGCAGATGAGAAGGTCTGCTGGTCTTCAGTGAGATTTCCCAAGCCACTCCTACTTGTCAACACTGGGGGTGCCCAGGGCAGGAGTGCACCTGGAGGCCCGAATACCATATGCCAACATATTTAGAATTCATGAATTAGGCTACACATCTCCATCTTAACAAAGATACTTTCATAATTACCAAAAAGATGAGATTCAAATTTAGGATTCTGCAGTGCAGGAAGAGCTGGGTCACTGGCCTCAGCCTGTAGCCGACTCCCCTCTCTTCCCACCCCTGCACCATGGGGCCTTGCATGTTTGTGTGGATCTCCCTGTCCACTTATTATAGGTCCAAATTCTGTCCACATCCCATACCGACAGCCCCTGCTCCTCTGGGCACCACTTGGGTCTCTGAGCATGCCCTAGTGGCCCAATCTACCCTTGGGAGAAAGGATGTGGGGTACAGGCCTGGGTGGATCAGGGACATAGATTTGGGATCATTTGGGAAGGGAATATTAGGGTCCTAGGGACCTGGACAATTGCCTAGGAGGGAGGGCTTTGGCTCCAGTTGGACAAAACCCGTGGGCCCCTCGAACTCCTTGCTATGAGAAGTAAGGGATTATGGCTGGGAATGTGACCAGAGAGGGATCCTCTAAAGCATGTGGCCCTTTAGGGACCCTCTAAAGATCTTCTTCCTGGGGTCTATGGGCAGGGCAGTGCTGTTGTAGACACAACTCCCTGCAGGCACTGTTCTCTGCAGTCATGCTGCATGTGTGCTTTCTGTCTAGCAATTGGTAATACGTGGGCTTCGTTCTGTAATATGGATTTAGTTCTTCTCAAGAAACTTGTATTACTGACTTTGTAAAACCTTGAGTTAAAGACTCCTTTCAGGTTTTAGAGAGGCTGGGTGGCTGAAGGACTTTAGAGCTTGTAGCTCATGGCCCAGGGAGCAGCTGCCTTGGAGAGTGCTGCCTGGGCCAAGGCTCCAGCTGGCCAGCCACACGTCTCTGCACCATCCTCTTCTCGGCTCCACACCTGGTGACACCTGCTCTGGACACCCTGAGCACAGCTAGAGATACTGGCAAGGTCTTTCTGTTTTGCCCAGGAAACTCCATGTTTTAAAGGAATTTCTGCTTAAGGACTTGAGGTTTCAAAAATGATTTGTTTTGTTTGTTTGTTTTAAGGAATCTGAAAAAAATTACTTGTCACAGATTCGGGCGAACTAGACAATATTCTATGTAGTGAAAAAAGAAAGCTCTTCACAATGGAGGCTCCCTAATGCTCTCATTTTGACAGTGAAATATACATTTCTGAAGTACTCAATGAGTTTAATTTGCTAAATAGTAATTAGCTATGATTTAAATAGAAGATTATTTGAAGAACTGAGCAGAATAACACTGTTTACCTTTAGCATAATCTGAGTAATTGACTACTCTCGAACTTTGATGTAGAGGGAGCTACCATCTGTTTCTTTAGAAAGATTATTTTTGAGAGGAAGAACTAAAAAGTGTAAGCCCTTCTAGGGCCTGGTACCCACCCCACAGCAGCACTTTGATTCCATATGTAAAGATCAACACACTCTTCTGAGTTCAGACCTGACTCCATGTTTTCTGCCATGGGCAGGAGTGGGCAGGCATCACTTCTCTTTGTATAGGTTTTAATTTCTAAATAGGAAGGATTCCTGCTTTCCCTCAGGTGTGCTGGGGATGAGTTTTGTGGAAGTAAAGCTGGCATTATCTAATAAGTGAGGGTGTTTAGGGCTGTTAGGGCTCCTGAACTGCCCTTACCAGGGCTGTCCAAACACACAGTCTTACTCAAACCCATGACACAGACCAAGCCCACGCAGGCCCGTAAGCAGTGGCCTGGCTTTTGGTGGGATAGTCTCTGAAGGTTTCATAGTAATGTACATTGGGTCCCTTCACTTAGGTAACTAATTTTAGAGTGGGAGAAACAAAGACCATGATTTGACACAGGCTGAACCTAAGGTGCTCTTCATCATAGCTGGGGGGGAGTATCATCCACCGCTCCATGCATGCTCAACATGAGCATTGCAGGGAAGCATGGCAATATGTCTGTGGTTGTGCTTTTCCTTAACATACAGGATGTTCCTTAACATCGTATATTCTTAACAGACTTTCAGTCTTGGGCAGGGCATATGCAAGCATGTTAAACTAACAAATTCAGCATTTCTGCCTCTTCACATCTAAAGACATACAAATCAGCTGCTTCTCTACTGTTTTCTCCATCTGGACTTATGCCCTGAAGCCAGGCCCTCTGAACACAGACCCCTTAAAGGACAAACCATGCCTGAGGCTGGGGCTCCATTCTGAGAGCATCTGTTCTCATATAGGGTTAGGATCAATAATAGTGCCTTCCTCTTCCTTCCTGCTGCTGTTGGAACAAAGCCCCAAACTTGAGCCCTTTAGACCCTGTTACCACTGAGAGTCACCGATTCATTGTCTCTCCCTGGTCTCTGCCCCCACCTTGTGAATTATCATTGCCAAGGAGACCTGGGTGTGTCCCACTGGATCCAGTACCCCTGAGTCATATCCTAATTGGAACCTAACCAGCCAGCCTTTGGGACTGAGTTTTTCTCTAGGTTCTTATTTACTGATCAGTGGCCTTGTTTAAATATATCATTCCTCCCTCCTTATCCTGCTCTCAGTTAAATATATTTTTCTAGAGGTAGCTTTTCCCAACCCTTTCTGGAGGTTTGAATCCTTACCCCGTATTTAAGCACAGTAGATCAAGGTCCTGATAGGCATGGACAGGCCTCCTCCCCAGACAACTACCATGGGGATGCCCTGACTTTCACGGACTGCCTGCATTCCCAGTTGTGTCTAGTTCCCTGCTGGAAATTAGGACGTTGGGCACCCTGCTGGGCTTCCCAGCTGCCCTCTCTGGACCTCCTCCACAGGCTCTCTCCACCTGGTGAGGGGCTTAGCTCAGTGCCTCTCTACCCCATCTTTCCAGCCCCAGTTAGTTAGGGGTCTGTGGTTATTATGCCTTGTGCCTAATTCATGACATAAACAGGTCCAATTTTAGGTGACTATGTGGGTTACATTTTGTATATATACGAAGTGGATGGCAAGCGCTGATGAAGAGAGAAGAGTTTATGGGAGCACATGGAGCACACTCATGAGCTAGGGCAGAGGAGTCAGATTTGAAACAGACTTTGAAGGACAAAGGAAGTGTCTGAATAAAACACGTAAAGGCGATATGTCAGGTAAGCTTGGATCAGCTCCTTGGAAAGGACTTGGCCAATAATTTCACAGTCACAGGGTCGGAGGAACCGCAGGAGGAGTGAGCAGCTCCCTGGGGATGTCCTGAGGGCAGGGCCATGGCCTGGGCATTGTTGTATCTTTTTGCCTGGCACAGCCCCCAACCACACTTTGCACTGGGTAAATATTTTTTCATTGAATGAAAGCTAAATGGGGCCTGGGCCTGGTATCTTTGATATTAAGCCATTTCCTGGTGGAAAACAGTATATGAGACAGACCTTCCTTCTGACAAAGGGCAAGCTGGATTATACACTTCTGAAGACACACCTTGTTCTCACTGGAGGATCTAGAAGGATTTGAGGTAAGAATCATTTACCTCCCAGGAGAAAACCACATCCATGTGACTTCTACAGTTGCCCACATTAGAACTTCCAGAAGTTCTTCCCTGTAGGAACCCATCAGATGCTTGGCATCACTTACAAGAGATCCAGAATCAGGTGAATAATGGCCAGGTCTGCCCTTCTGATAAATTTCTTCAAAAAAATGCAAAGCAATTATGAAATCTGCATACATACAAAATAAAAGAAATAGTTGATATCAGTAGCAAGAAGGTCTGTTAGTTGGGCAGGATGGTGGAATCTAGTATATTCAGCTTTGAGTGCCGGGACAGGAGCCTGAGACAGAACCATGCAGATGGAGGCCCGTGGAGACTACGCCTTATTAATGCCAAAACACATGCTCTCAAACAGATCATTTTCTCAGTGAAGGTATTATGTAAACTAAGGCAGAGAGAGTATCAATGATAAATGAGTAAATAATAGAACAGAAAAATTGTTTCAAGCCCACATCACTGGAAAACCTGAATTTTTGAGTGTTTGAGAAGGGATGGGAGCAGGGAACAAAGAGGAGCTGTTTTAGACACCTCTCAACAGCTCAAAAGAGAAACAAAGGAGAAGAGCAGATTTTTGTTGCCTTGCTGCTAATACTGGTAGCAAAAAGGCCGAAATGGTTTCTGAGTATGTCTCTCTGTTCTGCCAGGTGTTAGTGGAGAATGAACTCTGTGCAGGTTGTGTGAGAAGTGACAGTATCCACCACCACTTCTTTAAGACCAATGTCAATGCTGGGGTGACTACCTGCCACGAGTCTACTATGTGCTTTTCATTATATTTACTTCCATTAGTTGTAACAACCTTGCAAGCAGGACTATGAAACTGAGGTTCAGTTGAGGTTAAATATCCCACCAAGGTCTCTCACAGAGCTGAGCTTCTTACCTTTGGCACTAATGGCATTTGGGGCCAGATAATTTTTTGTGGTGAGGTGAGGGGCTGTCCAGTGCACTAAGTTTAGAAGCACTCACAGCTTCCACGAAATGCTGGTAGCCCTTTTCCTGGATTGTGGCAACCAAAAATGTCTCTAGACATTGCCAAGTGTCCCTTTGGGGGTAAAACAATCCCCAGTTAAGAATCACTGTTCATGGATTAAGTGGCCATCCTGGACTGTGAATCCAAATTTATTTTCAAAGCCAACACTTCCCTTAGCTAGAAACAAAATTAACATGTAGACATCAGCACTCATATGAAGAGACTGCCTTGCACAGCAGCAGAATGATTCCATGCCCTCTAGTTGTCACAGCAATTAATGTCATTTCAAAATAAAGGAGCATGTCAACAAAATCTCCAGGTGAGAGAGAAGCCAAGATGGTGGTGGAAATTTCCTCCCAAAACCATATATATTTTTGAAAATATATATTTTATTGATTTTGAAATATATTTGAAAGTATATATTTTGAATACAACTATCACTAAAATAGAGACTAGAAGATACAGAACAACAGCCAGGCTACATCTACACCTGTGAGAACCCAGCGCCTCACAAAGGGGGTAAGATAGAAGCCGCAGCCCGGTGGGACCCAAGCGCCCCTCAACCCAGCTCCCGGCAGGAGGAGAGGAGTCCGAGTGGGGAGGGAGAAGGAGCCCAGGACTGCTAAATAGCCAGCCCTAGCCATCCGCACCAGGAGCACAGACACACAGTGCGTGGGGTGCTGGATACTAGGGAAACGGAAAAGTAAAACTTGCGAGTGGGTCCCCCGCAGCCTGCTACCCTGGGATAAAAGAAAAGCGGGTGCTTTTTGAAAGTTTTAAAGGGACAGGGACCCCACAGCTGGACTGGCACACTCAGCCCAGCAGGCTGGGAATCCTGAGGAACTTCAGACACCCAGCCCCCCTGGGTTGCAATGCAGCTCTGAAGCCCCTCACGGCAATAAGCAGCCTGCCATTCATTCCACCGGCTGTGTGGCCCCACCACAGTGGTCAAGCAACTGGAGAATGGCTGCGCTCACAGCAACTTCCCAGAGCCTCCTTGTGGCATGCAGCAGCCTGGACCAGACCCAGAAGCTGCTGCCAGCATGCAGCTGCCTGGCACAGAGGAGGCCAGGGCAAGGTGCGAAGGGGCGCTGTTCTTGCAGGAGAGCACACTTGGTGGGCCTGCCACTGCCTGCAAGGCTCTGGGCTGCCCTGACAGCTGCCCCACCCGCGGCACCTCAGGGGATTAACCCGGAGACTGCTCCCATTGTGTAGGTAACTGACACAGGCAGTGGAGAAGGGCAAGGCAACCAGCAAGCAGGAAGAGACTTTCTTCTCCCAGCTGATACACGTGCCACCTGCCTGTGACTACCTCTACTGCCATGAAAAGGCAGAAGAATTTGGTCTAGTCCAGAATTACCCAGACAACCCCCAAGAGAGGGCCTGGGGAGATAGATATAACCAGTCTTCCTGAAAAAGAATTCAAAATAAAGGTCATAACCATGCTGATGGACCTGCAGAGAAATATGTAAGAGCTAAGGGACCAACTCAGGAGGGAGAATACAGAAATAAAACCATCTCTGGAAGGACTTAAGAGCAGGCTGGCAGAGGTGCAAGAGAAGGTTAATGGACTAGAAACCAGAGAACAGGGACACAGAGAAGCTGAGGCAGAGAGAGAGAAGGATCTCCAGGAATGAAAGAATATTAAGGGAACTGTGTGACCATCCAAATGGAACAATATTCACATTATAGGAGTACCAGAGGACGAAGAGAGAGAAAAAGGGATAGAAAGTGTCTTTGAAGAAATAATTGTTGAAAACTTCCCCAAACTGGGGGAGGAAATAGTCTCTCAGACCATGGAAGCCCACAGATCTCCCAACACAAGGGACCCAAGGAGGACAACACCAAGACATATAATAATTAAAATGGCAAAGATCAAAGACAAGGACAGAGTATTAAGAATATTAAAGGCAGCCAGAGAGAGAAAAAAGGTCACCTACAAAGGAAAACCCATCAGGCTATCATCAGACTTCTCAGCAGAAGCCTTACAGGCCAGAAGAAAATGGCATTATATATTTAATGCAATGAAACAGAAGGGCCTTGAACCAAGGATACTGTATCCAGCACGATTATCATTTAAATATGAAGGAGGGATTAAGCAATTCCCAGACAAGCAAAAGTTGAGGGAATTTGCCTCCCATAAACCACCTCTACAGGATATTTTAGAGGGACTGCTCTAGATGGAAGCATTCCTAAGGCTAAATAGATGTCACCAGAGAAAATAAAATCACAACAAAGAAAGCAGATAAACCAAATACTAACTAAAGCAAAAAATAAAATCAACTATGCATAAAAGCAGTCAAAGGAAGCACAAAAGTACAGAATAAAACACCTAACATATAAAGAATGGAGGAGGAGGAATAAGAAGGGAGAGAAATAAAGCATCCATCAGACTGTGTTTATAATAGCTTAATAAGTGAGTTAAGTTAGACGGTTAGATAGCAAAGAAGCTATCCTTGAACCTTTGGTAACCACGAATCTAAAGCCTGCAATGGGAATAAGTACATATCTTTAAATAATCACCCTAAATGTAAATGGACTGAATGCACCAATCAAAAGACACAGAGTAATAGAATGGATAAAAAAGCAAGACCAATCTATATGCTGCATACAAGAGACTCACCTCAAACCCAAAGACATACACAGACTAAAAGTGAAGGGATGGAAAAAGATATTTCATGCAAACAACAAGGAGAAAAAAGCAGGTGTTGCAGTACTTGTATCAGACAAAATAGACATCAAAATAAAGAAAATAACAAGAGATAAAGAAGGACATTACATAATGATAAAGGGCTCAGTCCAACAAGAGGATATAACCATTATAAACATATATGCACCCAAAACAGGAAGTATGTGAAACAAATACTAACAGAATTAAAGGAGGAAACAGAATGCAATACATTCACTCTAGGAGACTTCAACACACCACTCACTCCAAAGGACAGATCCACCAGACAGAAGATAAGTAAGATCACAGGGGCACTGAAAAACATACTAGAACAGATGGACCTAACAGACATTCTACAGAACTCTACACCCAAAGGCAGAAGAATACACGTTCTTCTCAAGTGCACATGGAACATTTTCCAGAATAGACCACATACTAGGCCACAAAAAGAGCCTCAGTCAATTTAAAAAGATTGAAATTGTAACAACCAACTTTTCATATCACAAGGGTATAAAACTAGAAACAAATTGTACAAAGAAAACAAAAAGGCTCACAAACACATGGAGGCTTAACAACACGCTCCTAACTAATCAATGCATCAATGACCAAATTAAAACAGAGATCAAGCAATATATGGAGACAACTGACAACAAAAGCACAAAGCCCCAACTTCTGTGGAACATAGTGAAGGCAGTTCTAATAGGAAAGTATATAGCAATACAGGCCTACCTCAAGAAAGAAGAACAATCCCAGATGAATAGTCTAAAGTCACAATTATTGAAACTGGAAAAAGAAGAACAAATGAGGCCCAAAGTCAGCAGAAGGAGGGACACAATAAATATCAGAGAAGAAATAAATAAAATTGAGAAGAATAAAATAGAAAAAATCCATGAAACCAAGAGCTGTTTCTCTGAGAAAATAAACAAAATAGATAAGCCCCTAGCTGACTTATTAGAGAAAAAGAGAATCTATACACATCAACAGAATCAGAAATGGGAAAGAAAAAATCATGATGGACACCACGGAAATATAAAGAATCATCAGAGAACAGTATGAGAATCTATATGCTAATGAGCTGGAAAACCTAGAAGAAATGGACAACTTCTTAGAAAAATACAACCTTCCAAGACTGACCAAGGAAGAAACAGAAAACCTAAACAGACCAATTACCTGCAATGAAAATGAATCAGAAATCAAAAAACTGCCCAAGAGCAAAACTCCTGGGCCAGATGGATTCACTGCTGAATTTTATAAGACATATAGAGGAGACATAATACCCATTCTCCTTAAGTTTTCCAAAAAATAGAAGAGGAGGGAATACTTCCAAACTCATTCTATGAAGCCAACATCACCCTAATACCAAAATCACACAAAGACCCTGCCAAAAAAGAATATTATAGACCAATATCCCTGATGAACATAGATGTAAAAATACTCAACAAAATCTTAGCAAACTGAATTCAAAAATACATCAAGAGAATCATACCCCATGATCAAGTGGAATTCATCTCAGGGATGCAAGGATGGTACAACATTTGAAAATCCATCAACATCATCCATCACATCAACAAAAAGAAGGACAAAAACCATATGATCATCTCCATAGATGCTGAAAAAGCATTTGACAAAAACAACATTCATTCATGATAAAAAGTCTGAACAAAATGGGTATAGAGGACAAGTACCTCAACATAATAAAGGCCATATATGAAAAACCCACAGCCAACATCATACTTAACAGCGAGAAGCTGAAAGCTTTTCCTCTAAGGTCGGGAACAAGACAGGGACGCCCACTCTCCCTGCTTTTATTCAACATAGTACTGGAGGTCCTAGTCAAGGCAATCAGACAAAACAAAGAAATACCAGGCATCCAGATTGGTAAAGAAGAAGTCAAACTGTCACTATTTGCAGATGACATGATATTGTACATAAAAACTCTAAAGAATCCACTCCAAAACTACTAGAACTAATATCTGAATTCAGCAAAGTTGCAGGATACAAAATTAACACACAGAAATCTGTTGCATTCCTATACACTAACGATGAACTAGCAGAAAGAGAAATCAGGAAAACAATTCCATTCACAATTGCATCAAAACAAATAAAATACCTAGGAATAAACCTAACTAAGGAAGTGAAAGACCTATACTCTGAAAACTACAAGACACTCTTCAGAGAAATTAAAGAGGACACTCATAAATGGAAACTCATCCTATGCTCCTGGCTAGGAAGAATTAATATTGTCAAAATGGCCATCCTGCCTAAAGCAATCTACAGATTCATTGCAATACCTATCAAAATACCAACAACATTCTTCAATGAACTTGAACAAGTAGTGCTAAAATGCATATGGAACCACCAAAGACCCCGAATAGCCAAAGCAATCCTGAGAAGGAAGAAAAAAACAAGGGGGATCTTGCTTCCCAACTTCAAGCTCTACTACAAAGCCACAATAATTAGGACAATTTGGTACCGGCACAAGAGCAGACCCACAGACCAGTGGAACAGAATAGAGAGTCCAGATATTAATCCAAACATATATGGTCAATTAATATATGATAAAGGAGCCATGGATTTACAATGGGGAAATGACAGCCTCTTCAACAGCTGGTTTTGGCAAAACTGGACAGCTACATGTAAGAGAATGAAACTGGATCATTGTCTAACCCCATAGACAAAAGTAAATTTGAACTGGATAAAAGATTTGAATGTAAGTCATGAAACCATAAAACTCTTAAGAAAAAAGATAGGCAAAAATCTCTTGGACATAAACATGAGCAACTTCTTCATGAACATATCTCCCTGGTCAAGGGAAACAAAAGCAAAAATGAACAAGTGGGACTATAGCAAGCTGAAAAGCTTCTGTTCAGCAAAGGACACCACCAGTAGAATAAAAAGGCATCCTACAGTATGAGAGAATATATTCATAAATGACAGATTTGATAAAGGGTTGACATCCAAAATATATCAAGAGGTCATGCACCTCAACAAACAAAAAGCAAATAATCCAATTATAAAATGGTGAGAGGAGCTGAACAGACAGTTCACCAAAGAAGAAATTCAGAAGGCCAACAGGCACATGAAAAGATGCTCCACATCGCTAGTCATCAGAGAAATGCAAATTAAAACCACAATGAGGTATCACCTAACACCAGTAAGGATCACCACTGTCCAAAAGAAAACAACAACAAATGTTGGTGAGGTTGTGGAGAAAGGGGAACCCTCCTACACTGCTGGTGGGAATGTAAATTAGTTCAACCACTGTGGAAAGCAGTATGGAGATTCCTCAAAAAACTAAAAAGAGAAATACCATTTGACCCAGGAATTCCACTCCTAGGAATTTTCTCTAAGAATGCAGCAGCTCAGTTTGAAAAAGACATATGCACCCCTATGTTTATTGCAGCACTATTTACAATAGCCAAGAAATGGAAGCAACCTAAATGTACATAAGTAGATGAATGGATAAAGAAGATGTGGTACATACACACAATGGAATATTATTCAGCCATAAGAAGAAAAGAAATCCTAACATTTGTAACAACATGGATGGAGCTAGAGGGTATTATGCTCAGTGAAATAAGCCATGCGGAGAAAAACAAATATCAAATGATTTCACTCATCTGTGGAATATAAGAACAAAGGAAAAACTGAAGGAACAAAACAGCAGCAGAATCACAGAACCCAAGAATGGACTAACAGTTACCAATGGGAAAGGATCTGGGGAGGATGTGTGGGAAGGGAGGGATAACGGTGGTGGGGGGAAGAAAGGGGGCATTATGATTAGCATGTATAATGTGTTAGGGGGGAGAGGAAAAGTAGTGATTCTACAGCATCTTACTACCTGATGGTCAGTGACTCTAATAGGGTATGTGGTGGGGACTTGGTGATGGGGGGAGTCTAGTAAACATAATGTTCCTATGTAATTGTAGATTAATGATACCAAAATTAAAAAAAAATAAAAAAAAGAGCATATCATAGTACTCAGAGTTAAAATTTATTAAGTGCTTACTGTGTTTTAAGAAGTGTGCCAGGCACTTTACACATACTTGCTCATTTAATCATCTCCACAATCTTGTGAGGAATGATATGCCTGCAGACTCGGCATATAAAAAAACAGGTTCAGAACAGGAAATTTTGCCATTGCAGCAGCATGATAGCATTCTGCAACAGCTAATGATTTTTCAAAGTTCAAGTCAGGAGTCCTTGTGAGATATTAGATTTTAGTGACATCTGAGATTCCAATTATCCCTAACTATGGAATGTACCCGGTTAAGCTTGAGCTGTCAAAAAAAAAGATTGTTTTGAACAATGTTCATAGAGTCAACCAATTAGTTGATAGGATCACACACCCGTTGGTACCAGGCGCTCTCCTTGTGTGGAACTGCATGTTGCCTCCTCCCAGGGGAGTACATGGAGCCTGCTGTGAAAATGGAATCAGTTCAAAACTGGCTGTTGCATTTCTCAAATTTTTGGTTTCTTAGCACTGTCTCTCCTAAAAAGCTATGGGTTTTGAAAGTGTTTTCTAAATCAAAGTCATGGTCTTGGGAATCAGTGTGATTGTGAATTCAATAGTTTCAGCTAAGTCAATGACTTAACAGTAATTATTTCAGGGGGAGAAATCAAAGACAGAAGAAGAAAGCTGAGGTATCAGCACCAAGCTCCAAATAAACAAAGGCTGGCTCAGAAGTTGGTCTAATAACTTGATAATATATTAAAGAATTATGGTTCCCATAGAGAAGAATTCTGACTTGCAGATCAATGACTCATGCTGAAAGTCTTTATTGAGTGTGCTGTTGAGGGCTAGTTTATGGAATAAAATGATTTGAACATAGGATGGAGAGAAAGAAGAGCCTGAGGAGTGGAGCAGGGATGCTACTTCTAAAGCAGAAGACACCTGCACTGGTGAGAAAGAGAAAGGGGAACGAAAAGAGGAGTCAGTGAGGAGAAGTCCAAACTGGCCAGAGCTCAGTTGGGGGCTATGTCCACTCTTGGGGGTCTCCTGAGACTTCACTGTGCATGCAAGACTCCTGCTACCCTTGCTCAAGACAGAATGGGTCATTGGGCATTTGTAGAATCAAGAGGCTATGCAAGAATGAAGCTGTGGGGATGAGACTGGGGTAAGCTCGAAGGGTCAGTGAAGGAGAGCTCTGGGAATGTGGGAACTTGTAATGTTTTAGAAGCTGCCCTGGCCAGTGGCAGGCCTGTATTATGGACACAATCTGGGGAGTTGCATGGGGCGCTATGCTGGGAAGAGTCTGTACTTGGTATAATGCTTTGCTTTCACTCTGTTGAAATTCTTAATAATTTTTGAACAAGGGTCCCCATATTTTCATTTTTTACCTGGATCTGCAAATTATATACTGGTCCTGGGCAGCAGTGAGTGTGCTGTCCCAATACACCTTTGCCATGTGCCATCTGTCCATTCCCCCAGGACCCCAGGGAGGACAGGGCTGTTTGAGAGGGGCTCAGCAGTAACTCAAGGCTTGGGCAGAAGATACTGTGATGAAAGTTCATAGAGGAAAATAGCAAAGTACCCTCTTTCTTTAATTCTGGTAACATCAAATATTGGCTTAGTGGCAGCTTCTTTTTTTGAGAGGAAAAGAAACACCTTACCTGCACATATAAAATCTCCAACCTATATTGTATATATAAAATGTCTAACCTATACTGACTTAAGAAACATTAAACTGTGAAACACAAAGGACAGGGCATTTTAAAATGGCAGAAATACAACTTATGATGAATTTTCATCAACCCTCCAATTGAATTCTGGGCAGCATGAGGAAGCATTCAGTTTGCCCTGGTTGGTCTCTCTTTAGTTCAAAGAATTTTCTGGGCTGCTTAAATATGACCAAAAATCAGTATATTTTGTAAAAGAGCAATGAAGGGGCTCTTCTATGTGTAATCAGACAAAACTAGACCATCAGGCTCTGAGATCTAACTTTGATGATGTTGAAAATTAATAAGAAGCCATTTGAGCCTCTCCTTGTCATTGGTTTTTTTTTTCATTCTGCTTAGCTGAAGCAAATCTAACAATTTTAATACTTTAAATGTTCTAATCTAGCTGGAAAGCAGACAGATGCATCTATATAACCACGATTCTACCCACAAGTGGGGCATTAAGTCCCTTTTCCAGATATAAGCATTACCTGCTTGAGCTTTCAGATCATTTTCTTAAGAGTTTTGGCCAAGATCCTCCCTCAAAGTGAATGTTTCTTCAGCTGTTCAGAATTTGTGGCCTGATGAACCTCTCTTCCCAGAGAACCCCTCACCGAGAAGGAGCTGCTCACAGTAGACACTGACTCACAGAGGTTCACTCACGGCAAGCTCGGGACCATCCTCTTCCCCTATGCCTCTTACTAACTGGTGGGAAAAGACTCAGCCACTGCTTCCTTCCAGGGCTCGAGGACAGAACACTGAGCATACTCTGAAAAGGGTCTCAGCATTTGCCCTTTACCCTCAGCCAGCCAGAATGCACTAAAACATGCCCTGGGCGTGTCTGACGCAGTGTCCTGGGGTTGTCTCCTGCGTGTATTTCCCCACCTGGCAAAGCTCTGTGCTCTGTGCATGGAGCAGAGCCAGGTGAGGGGTGGAGGAGAATGTGAAGACAAATGAAACGGAGCCTCTGACCTATGGCCGGATAAGAGGGCTCTTAAGCTAGTAGAACAGGAAAGATCTGTGCCTAAAATCTGTACGAGTGAGGCCAGTTGGCTAGTTTCTGCTTCCTGTGACCTTGTCATTTCACGTCATGCTACAGAATGCTATCACTTCACACCCGTGTTATCCATCTTAAAGACTTTGCTATTTGGTAGACATTGGGTCCCATACTCTTTACAAAGGATGTGAGCAGACGGCTGACTCATAAATACTTAATCATGGCGATGACAGTAATGATCCACTTCCTATTTGTTTACAGTCAAAATGAGCCTGGCTTTCTCTGGGTCCATCTAAGAAACTCGCTGTAACCGCACCCGTGACAACGGCAAAACTCCTGTCACTTCTGTCACTACTCCTGCTTCCTGGTACCTCCGCGCGGCTGGCACTCGCCTCCGTTTTACAGACATTGCTTCTTACCTTTACAACAGCTCCACAAGATACTTGTTACCCGAGTTTTCTTGAAAGAGAAGTGAAATACCAGGAGCCGGCGGTCAGGCCCAGCTCGCCCTCAACGTCCGCGGCCGGCCTTCCTTCAGCGCGAAGCCGGTTCTCCGCGGCCGCTCCCGCGGCGGGAGCCCGAGGTGAAAGCGCAGGTCCTCCGGCAGCACTGCAGGCAGGGCTGGGGGAAGAATCAGGACTGCATCGCTTGGAATAGAAACTGCAAGTGCTGGGGCGGAACCCACTCTCGTAAACTTTTCTTTCCTCCTAGGTAAGCATTAGCGCTCGGAACAGCCAGAGCCCTCGCTTGCTTGTAAAAAGGCACTGTAGCTTTTTTAATGGAAGAGCCTAATGGCCCAAAGGCAGGAAAGGGAATGAAGAAGCTCTCTACTGCAGGAAGAGGAAAGAGAAGGAATTGAAGGGAAAGCATTTCTAGAAGATTCATTTAGTAGCCTGAACTATTTTAATAGCTGCTCAGCTCCTTCCAGCTCATGGGGACCCTCGGCTGAGAATGCCTGAAGAGAACCTTTTCCGGAAGGCCAGTGCTCCAGGCCCTCCCAGGGCACTCAGACTTGACGTCTGTCTTATCAAGGCCCTTGTGCAAACCCAGTTGAGAAAGAACAAATTTAAGGAAGAAAGTGGGACACCCACTCCTCCAGGTGTTCAAGTCCTAGAGAGCTATCAAGTGTCAGGGTATTACAATGCACTTAAGGCAGCTGATTTCAGTTAAATTAAGGCAGGTTGAGTTTGGTTAAAACAACTTTTTGGAATGCCTACCATGTGAAAGGCATGAGAAATTCAAAGAAGATCCAGTCTAGTGGGGTCTTACTGATTTAACCCCTTACAGCCCAACACATGCGGCCACTCTGCAGTGGGAAACCCTTTGCTATTTCCTAAGCATCTGTTCTGATGAAACCTCTCTCATTATCCTGGACCCATGGTCTCCCCAAAAGGGTCCTTCTCCATCTTTTTCCTTAAAGCAGTGTTTTGGAAACTGTCTAATAAAACAGCATTAAAAAAATAAAAACACAAATGAAAATGACAATTTCATAGTGCAAAAACCATTTTGTGAAACTTGTTTAGTTATATGTGAATAATGTACTGGATTGATATAAACTACATTTCTCACTATTGGTCATGGTCTGGAAAGTTGGCAAAGCACTGCCTTGTGGGAGCCTCTACTTCCCCAACTCCTCTTTGCTCAGACCCCATGAGAGATCCTTTCTTTGGAGGTCATTGTGCCTTTGTGCCTGCCCCTGGACTCAACATTTCAAGCACACCTTCCTTCCAGAAGCCAAGTGACATGACTAGGACTTTAGTTCCATGCCCACTACCTGTGCCAGCAGATCCCTCCGTGTGCCACCCCCCCCCACCCACATGGGTCTGTGCCCAAGATTCCAGCCTGGCCAGAACACTGGAGGCCCTGATCATCCACAGAGGGCTGACTCATGAACCCAGCACACGTACAGATCTCTTCTGCATTGGTAGCAAAACTATTGTCCATTACAATGTCTTCCACTGGTTGCAGGAGTGAGGCTTTAAAGAAAAGCAAAGGAGGGGCTCTCTTGTCCCCTCCTGGCCTGAGCCAGGCACTCTATCCTCTCACTTTATTTCTAAATAAAAGCCTCTGCCTTGCTCTCCTTAAAAAAAAAAGAAAAAAGAAAAGCAAAGGCTTGCCTGAGGGGGTGGAACCTGGGTCTTATGGAGGGTCAAGGGCACAAAGACTACACATCTCTGATTTCTCTGGGAGACTCTTCATCCTGGATTCCTTGTCCTGTTTCCTCATGCATCCTTCCTGGCGCATCTCGGTGGGTAATTTTGGTATTTGATCCCAGCCAAAAGCTTCAGCTCCCCATCTGGGCTTCATTCGTGAGAACGAACATTGACTGAGGCTTACTGTGAACCAGACACTGTGCTAAACATGCCATGACCATTACTACACATACTCTCTCACAGCCAGATCATGGGTGGGTAACGTTTTAACCTCTTTTTTTAAAGACAAGGAATGAGCCATGCTAAGTGACTGGCTCAAGGTCAGCTGGGATTTGAACCTGGCTAGCTGGCTTGTGTGCTTGTAACCTTGACAACTATATCATGTTGTTTGGTTGTATGTAGCTATTGAAGTTCTGCCCTCTTATCTCAGTATTTTTATTGTTGTCTAGGAACACTAGGAAAGTGCATTAATTTCATCATGATATGTTTCCTTAAGGACTGAAGTTCAGGAAAAGGGGTTTCTCTCCTAAAGTTTTGGTATATTTTTATCCGTCAGCTAAGAATGATGTAATTATGGTATTTTCCTATTTTACCTTGGCTTCCAGGAGGCTCACAGTTAAATTTAAATGTCTATAGTAATTGTGTTAATTTTATGATGGCATAATTCCTTTCTCTTTTTTATTGCTTGAATCTTGCTCTTCTATTTATGTGAACATATGTATATGTATAACTAGAAACCACCTCAAACTTGTAACAAGAAAGGCAATAAATAAGCATTCCATCTTTCAGAAAGATACCTAATTATTTTGAACACCTGAGTTAACTTAAAAGAAGCTTTGATAATATCATTGTAGAAAATTATATACAGTAGAGTTTTTCTAATCCTGTTTTGCCTTGGAAGAAATATGGATGTACAGTATTATGCTTCATTATTTGCCTTGGCAAAGCCTCAGGGATAACTGACAAGGTTTCTGTGAACAGCTGTGCAGATTATGCACTGCACAACTCCAGGGGATGCCACTAACAGTGCAGGCTATGGAGTTGTTCTGTGTGCAACCTGCACATGTGTGCAGCAGCTCAAACAGTATTAATTGGGCTCATACCACTCTCTGCTTTTCATAAGCTAACTACTGACTGGGACTGGAGTTGTTCAAAGAGGAGGTGGCTGTGGAACAGCTGGTTATTCCGTTGCTCCTGTTTCTCTTCCCAAGCAAAGCTATTTCTCCCTGATTTGGATTAAAGTCCCAAGAAATGTGAGTGATGAAGAGATCTCCCTCCCTCTGCACAGCAGCATGGAGGCTGGGAGGTAGGGGGAGGAGGGGAAAGGGCCCAGGGAGATACTTAAATTGAGCAGGCAATCAATCATCTCAGAACCTCTCTCCAGTTTCTTCTGGCTTTATTTTGGGCACTAATTGGAAATGCCTGTCCCTTCACAGAGTCTGTTTTCTTACAAGAATGGAAAGAAGGTTCCAGCTGAGCCTGAGGATGCTGAAAAGGGGTGTGATAACTTTTCAAACTACTGGCATTCTCCACTGCTTCTTCTAAAGAGCCTCACTTTGGGGTGCTTGTATGTGTAGCCTGTCAGCTGCAAGAGAGTCTTTTCATCCTGGCTCCCCTGTCTGGAGACCACCAAGAATGGGCTGGAGGGGACTTTATAAGGATGTCAAATGTATGATCTATTTTTATTTATTATTTATTTTATATTTTTGCAGCTTTATTGAGGTATTATTGACAAATAAAATTGTAAAAAATTTCAAGTATATATCACGGTGATTTGATATATGTATACATTGTGAAAGGATTCCTCCCATCTAGTTAACTAACCCATTGATTATTCCACTTATTTACTTATTTATTTATTGTGAAAACATTTAAGTTCTTAGCAAATTTCAATTATACAATACAGTGTTATAATCTACTATAGTCATCATGTTACATATTAGATCCTCAGACCTTATTCATCTTATGACTGAATGTTTTTACCCTTTCCTTTTACCCCTTCCCTACTTACTTCCCTCACTCCCTAGCCCTTGAGAATCACTTTTCTACTCTGTTTTTATGAGTTTGACCACAGTATTTATCTTTGTTTGGCTTATTTCACTTAACATAATACTCTCAAGACCCACCCATATTGTTTCAAATGGCAGGATTTCCTTCTTTCTCATGACTAAATAATATTTCTCTCTATATATCTCACATCTTCTTTATCCACTCATCCACTGATGGACACTTAGGTTGTTTCCTTACCCTGGTTATTGTGAGTAATGCTGCAGTGAACATGAGAGTGTATGTATGTGTGGATAAAATGAGAGTTCCAGTGGCCAGGATTCTCACCTGGCCCTGGTTGACTAGCTCACTGCACACCTGTGGGCAATACATGGCTGTTGACTCTATAAAAAGAGTTCTGCCCAGTGCTGTGGGCGTGGCATGGTGGCAGGGCTGCTAAGGTTGCAGGAGAGCAGAGCAGAGGACAGAGGCCCAGAAGATGGCTGTATGGAATGACTGTGCAGAGAGGCCCAGAGGATGGCTGTGCAGACAGAGGGGCCCAGAGGCAGAGACTGGCTTGCTGCATGCAGACTCGCTCTGAGTAGATGGGATTATAGTGACTGACCTGCCACCTGGAAATAAAGTTGGGTATATCCCTTTCACCCCAAAGAACGTTTTGCTGTCAATTTTTTTGGTCACACTGAATCCATAGCGAACTTGCCTGGGGCTGAAACCCGTTGGCAAGACACTTACCAACCCCTGTGGCTCTGTATGTATACACACATATGTACAACTACTTCTATTGTGTGGCCCATATAAAGTGGGAGCATAGGCTCTTCTGGGAGCTGCTGGGACAGGGTGGGAGGGAGGGACTGAGTTCTGCCTTCATCCTGTAGCTCTGGCCTCAACAGTCACTCTGGGACCATAAATAATCGTTCGCAAAGGTCTGTTGTTACTGGAAATGATATGAAGGCAAAAAGGCCCCACTGAAGAAAAATTATTTTAAAATTGGCCCTGGTTTAGAGAAGCAGTGGGTCTGAGGTCTTGGGTTACACACACTGTATCCAAATCTGGGCTCTAATACACGACCTTGAGCAATTTACTTAACTTTTTCAAATCTCAGTTTCTTTAGTTGTAAAATAGGAAAATAAAAATAATAAAAATACGTAAAATACCAGCACAAAGTGCAGGGGGACACACTCATGGGCAACAGAGAGAAAGAGAAATGCTATTTTACTCCATGCGCTCTGAAAAATGTGAGACTGGAGATGTGATGATTAGAATGGAGCGTGAGATGGAGATGGCTGATCTCAGGGGGACTTGTTTCCAATGTGCTTTTGCATCTCAGCCATTAAGGGAGGGTCAAGCGTAATTTGACTACTTGATTTTCCACTTACACACTGCCTTTAGAACCTAAGCTTCCACCCCCAAGATGTGATCCCGCCATAAATGCTCAATAAATGGTAGTTTCATTATTAAAGATGGTGCAATTAACAAGTGTCCAAGGATTTGTGGTGAGTGAAAATGATATTTGGAATTTAAGAAATAGCTGCCTGTTAGGCCCAAGAGATTATGGCTACTTTAATTTCAGGATCAAAGTATGAAAGTTTTCTTCTTCTTCATAGATGTTTATTTGTGTCCTTTCCTTGCCTTACCATTTCCAGCTACCCCCATTCACCCTACCCCACGTCCCAAAAAATTGTTTTGTAAATTTACTTTTGAAAATCTTGTTACTTTGGACCAATTTCTCTGTTTAGTTGATGATTTGGTCTGTGCTAAGTGGCAGTTTCTCTCATGCTGTCTATGCAGAAAGAACTTCCTGTTGTGAGAGTCACAGACACATGGCTGCCAAGGGCATCGGCCACTCAGAATTGGCCATTAGAAAATGGGTAATGCTCATCACAGATCAATGGTGCCAAGGCACCAAAATCAATGAATTTCCTTTGAGAGTAAAACTTTCCTTATGATTAGCATGTTACGGATTACAAAATATTAGTCTGAACCAGTGATTTTCTCCCCTGGCCCTGTTAGAATTACATGTCAAGTTTTCAGTAAATACCAATGCTGGAGTCTGAGTTCCGGATTTAGTTGGTCTGGGGCGGGGATCAGAATCTGTATTTAAAACTTCCCCTGCTGATCCCACGTTAGGCGCTAAACCTTTCAGCAAGGTCTGCACTCCTGGCTCTCAAACCCTTAGAATCAAAGCACTCAAATCATCTGGAGGGCTTGTTAAACCAGATTGCTGATTCCCACCCCCAGAGTTTTTGATTCAGTAGATCTGAAATGGGGCAGAGAATGTGCATTTTTAACAAGTTCCCAAGTGGTGCTGATGATGCTGATTCTAGGACACATTCTGAGGACCACATGTATACATGATTGTTCTGATCCTTATCATTCAGGTGTCCTCTCCAGCCTTGTATTAGAGATCTCCAGAGAAACAGAACCAGTAAGATATATACACACACACACACACACACACACATACACATATATATGGGAATTATATGGAATTGGTTTACATGGTTACAGAGGCCAAGAAGTTCTACGACCCACCCTCTGCAAGCTGGAGAAACATGAAAGCTGGGGGTGTAATTCAGAACAGAGGTGGGTGGGGTGGGAGCGAGGCTCCTAGTGTAAATGGCAGAGTCTGAAGGCTTGAGAACAAGGAGCTCCACTCCCAAAGGCAGGAGAAAATGAATGTCCCAGCTCAAAAAGAAAGAATTTGTGTGTCCTTCCTCCACCTTTTTGTTCTATTCCGGCCCTCAACGGATTGGGCGATGCCCACCCACATTGGTGAGGGCTATCTCTTTAACTCAGTCTAAGGAATCAAATGCTAATCTCTTCCAGAAACACCCTCAGAGACCCGCCCAGAATGCATGTTTTGCCAGCTGTCTGGGCATCTCTTAGGCCAGGGAAGTTGACACATAAAATCCACCATTACATGCCTTATTTTTGCCTGTTATGTTTACACTGTCTTCCACATACCCAGAACTTCTTATGTTCCCCTAGTAAATACACTTGTGCTCCTTCGACCCTGTGGGCCTCTGAACATGCCCTTCCTTTGGCCTGCAACACATTCCCATGTCACAAAACACACTTTCTTGAGAAAAGGCTGCAATTCAATTTTCACTAATTGGCATTAGGTTTTCCCACAGCAAACATAAATTAGGGAACTTGTAATGAATTTGTTAATGTTAATATTTGTACCTTTGCAACATACAGTTTTCCATCAAATAAAGTTTCATTTCTTTCACTGAAGTGAATGCAAAAATAAACTATAGCTGTACTCCGTCTCTTTAACACTTGGGATGTCTCAGTAACATTTTATGTTATGTCATTATAAGCCTTTTAAAAGAAATCCATAATTTGTAAGGAACATGTAAGGAAATAGAATGGCTCTGTTAGTAATAATGGAATCACAGGTGTGACATTTAGTGAGTACATATCAGTATAAGCAAATACAAAATAGGTTCTAGCTCTCCCCACTCTCTCCCCACACCAGCCAGAGACTCATTTCTCTTGTGGTGACTTTGCCTCTGGGGAAAGGCCACTGTGCTGAGCGGGGAAGAGATGAATGAAATGCCCTTTTCTCTTGCAATTTCTTGTGCAAGTTTTCCTGGTCAGTTGGTGCCTTATTACCCTTCCTGGCTCCCACTGCTTCCATTAAATCCCTTCAGATGGGCCAAATAAAAAGAGAGAAGCAAATAAACCTCAAATGATGAAATAGGAGGTACTGCCCAATTTAAACTTTGATTTTTCACACTGAGTTAGTGATTTTAAAAGTAAGGAAACTCTTATAAGATATGTCAAAATTGAGGTCTAAAGCAATTATTTTTGCACCTTATATCCCACTATAGCTTGTTGAAATGAGTAATTTTGTTGTGCTTTTTGTGAGTAAGGAACTGCTGGGAAAATGTGATTAAAGTTTTCTAGCTATTATTCCCTTCTCTCTCTCTTTCTCATCTATCACGCAGTATATATCCTTTCTACTGCAATGAAACTGGCTTTAATTTTCCTGTCCCAGGGTATGCTCATCTAGAGAGAAACAATCTGATGTAGAGAATTAATATTTGAAAGACTTTGTCCAAACAATCAAAATAGCTACAACATATAGAAGTAATTAATGTGCCAGTCATTGTTCTAAGTGATACATAAGTGTGTATATATATATGTGTACCATATATGTATTACCTTATTTATGCTTCATAAAATGCTGTGAGAGAGTAACTGTTACTATACTATTATTATGTGCATTTTACACATGAGGAAATTGAAGTACACAGAGGTTAAGCAACAACCCAGTGTCGAGCAGCTGATAAATGGTAGAGCTGAATGTGAACTCCGATTTCCCATCTCTATGATCTCTGTGCTATACTGCCACTCTAAATGGCTTCTTTGATGATCTTAATCTGTTTGACCAAATAGTCATTTAATAAGAAGAAAAAATAGTGAAATGACCCTACACAATAGAATTTTTGCTTTTCACTGACTTGTGACGGTTTTATCTAGATCTAGCATCAGCTTGTTTCCTTTCCACCTTTAGCTCAAACAACACTGAGCCAGTGTCATGGGTGATATGTGTCCTGGGCAAGTTCTAGTAGCCTCTCAGATGAGATCTCCCTGGGGTCTACTGGAGGGTGGGGACTGAGACTGAGATTTTTTGTCATTGTGTTGTTCTTGGTCAGAAAGACCCTACCTGACCTCCGAGAAGTCTGGGTCTCTTGGGACACACACAGCTCAGGACCTCATCCTGAGAGATGGCTCCTCTTCATGTGAGGATACAGTGATGCCCCTGACATCATTCACTCATGTTAACTCAGATCTGAGGTAGAATTTGGAAGGTGAGGAGAGAGTGGGAAAAGCTTGATTTATCCTTGGAGCGTGTATGTGGCTATGTGCTTCTGTAGGGCAGGTGGGGAGTGGTTCACAGGGAGCTCTGAGGTGAGCTCTGACAGGGAGTAAAGACAGATTGATGGCTGTGAGGACAGCTGAGCAAGAGGAATCCCACACCCACTTTCCCCTGCCTCCTGGGAATCTCTTTTTCATACAGCTGAGGAAAACACCTCCTGCACCTACCTGGATCTGTCTGTGTCTAACTCCTGAACAGGATCCACTTTGTATCTAACTCCTGAACAGTCCTCAAGTTCCAATTTAGTATCTTCTCCAAAAAGCTCCCTCTCACCACCCTCATCTCCTCCTTCTCTGAACACCACTGACATTTCCTCTCCACTGGTCCCAGTCAGGCTACAGTGAGTTCCTGAGACAGATTCTCTACAAGTCTTGAGTTTCTATTCCCACCCCTAGATGCTCGGCATGCTGGAAAACTGGTTTGCCAAAAATAAATAAATGAAAAGTCCAGATTTGCATGAATCAAACCATTTGATTTAGAAATTGACTCAGAAACTCTAAGATATTATCCTACCAATGTATTTTTATATATAGGCAAAGATACAAAAGCATTTGTAGTCACAAAATACTGGAAATCACCTAAATGTCTATCAATAGGGGATTGGTTAAACATATTATGGAAACTCCAATGAAGTACTATGTGGCCATTAAAAGAGTAAGTTAGATCCATACGTATGACCATACAACCTTGTAACTATTCACAAGATAGAATAAGTGAAAGAAGAACACTGTGGGTGTCATTTGTGTTTCAAAAAGTTGGAGAACCTATACATAGATTTATTTCTTTACACATGCAATATTTCAGAGGGATGCAAAGAATTTATTAACAGTTTTGGCCTAGAGTGTAGAAGACTAGGATTTTGATTATATACCCCTTTGATTGATTTGATTCTTTTGATATAAGTGCATATATTATTTCTTTTACCCAATAAAAAGCTAAAAGAGTGTCCTCTTGATTTTTTTAAATCAGAAAGAAAATAAACAAAAGCTGCTCAGATGATTCTAACATATGCTGGGTTCAGAGCCCAACAAAGGTGCCTGGTTGTGGTGCTCAGTGTGGTTCACCTGAGTGAGGCTGTCTACGTACCTAGATGCCAGAGTCCTCCAGCAAGGAGCACTGGGCTATTGAGCACTGTGACTTTAGTAAGTCAGTTAACTTCCTCGGACATCATTTTCCTAACTTATAAAAGAAAGAGCTTGTATCAGAATTCAGAGATGATAAATTCAAAGCCTTTGGGACCAGCCCCTGAGTGGGTGGCCTGGAAAACTGCATACATGTTGCCTCATGGCCCCCACCCTTACACCTAAAAGAAACATTCAAATTCAAATTCAACTAAACAAAATTCTATGCTGGCCAACAAGATAAATTTCACTTGCAGTCTCCTCTGAATTAGGCAATCTTTAATATCTTTCTAGATTAACAATACTTGTCATGTGTATTTTTATGTTGCAAGCTTTTAGTGACTAAACTATCTACCTATAGTACACAATATGATATATATGATGATGGTACACTAATAATAATGACAGTGACAATGATAATAATAGTAATAATAATGATGAGATCAGAAGCTTTGAACTCAAGTCTTAGTCTTAAGTGTGTGTGTGTGTGTGTACATATTTAATATGTATATATATAATATATATTTTTTAATGGGGACCACAATATTTTCTTCACAGGTTTTTTGCAATATAACTATGAAACTTCCTAGTGCTAGGCCTGGCACATAGTAGGTGCTTAATTAAAAAATCTTCAGATGCTATTTGATTATGGACATGGTCTGTTTTTAAACAATGTATAAGATGTTTAACAAAACTTATTTCTATAATTTACACATAGCTGGGCATGAGCTTGAAAGATATTTATGTTAGTCCTTAAGGTGTAGAAGATACTTCCATGGAAAATGCCTCTAAAATACGGAGAAAGGATTATATAAATTACAGGGTATAAATAAGGAAATAAAATAGGTAATTCAGCTTTCATGTAGTTTAATCCTTAAAGAAAGGGGTTGCATTCTGACACTCAAAAGTCTGAAATTTCAGATGGAGTTTTAATGAGTAATAGTTGCCCCCTCTCTGTACACCCAGCGTTTCTTACTTCTGTGTCATCAGAGCTCAGCAAATGGCAACTGGATTCTGAGTTTCCTTCTCACCTACTGGGCTGAGATATCAGTGCAATGAGGGGATCTGGGTTTTATTTTATATCCATAGCACCTTGCACAGTGCCTGACTTCAGTATGCCCTCAGTACATGAATGACTGGATGCGAGGATGAATGGGTGGGTGAATGGGTAGTTGTGTAGGTAGATGGACAGATGGATGGATGGATAGGAGGGGAGGTGGATGGACGGCGGCTCACCCTTTCCCATGCTGCAGATGGCTGCCTCATGCTGGGGGCTGATTTCTCTAAGTTTCCCTTTTGTAAAATCCCTTTTGGCCAACTTCTAAAAGATAACCTGCAGCAGGTAGTTTATGGATTGAGTCAAGTACCTATTGATTTATCTTCTTCACTGAACTTCTGAAAGAAAATTTTAAATACATCTTCTTCCTGAGATTTAGTCTTGCCCTAATCACTTAAATCCTCATTCTTCATTAATTTCAGCCTTAAGAATCCTCACACTCGTTTTCTTTGAAAATATTTTTTCCTTCATTGTTAAAAATGTATTCATTTACATGTGTGTATGGGTGTACATATGTGTGTGTATATATATATATATAGACTATATATTATATGGATCTAACAGAAATTCCATCTTTTTCAGACATTAAATCGTAACAATCTATGCACCCCTGAAATAGCCTTTGTTCTTCTTCACACTAAGGCTGTATTTTCAAAAGAAGTTTAAGAAAAAGAGACAATGGAGAAAAGGTATTAAAGCAGAAAGGCAGCCATGTCAGCTTTTATTCCTGACCTATGCCCAGTCATCACCTGTACCCG
This sequence comes from Manis javanica, assembly GCF_040802235.1. Lineage (NCBI taxonomy): Eukaryota > Metazoa > Chordata > Mammalia > Pholidota > Manidae > Manis > Manis javanica. The sequence goes on from NC_133158.1 coordinate 144,341,425, forward strand.
GAGCTTCCTTTCAGGCCGTTTCACATCTGATTCCCGTCGTTGTTTGCATGGCAGAGATAAGGGGAGAGCACACCAAACCACTGCTCCGCCGAGGCTTCCTGCTTCCCTCTCTTCTTAGTGACCATTCCTTCAGGATTTGGAGATTTGAGTTCAAAAATAGACTTTAATTCACTGGGCATCAAACATTCAGTCTTAACTCTCTCTAGCAGCTGACAGAGTCAGAGGGAACTAAATGAGGTATCAAAAGACTTCAATATAATCCCCTCAAAATGACTAGATGGTGTCCTATGTTGCTTGAACTTGAGTTAACCCTCCAAATACAAGGATATCAGTGGACAACTCCATACATGATTCTGTCTTTCCAGAGCACCCCCCACCCCAGTTTTCATGCTTCAAACTTTTTCAAGAAGGAAGAAAAAATTGGTGTTGTATTTGAATTATTCATGCCACTTGCTGTTCTGCCAATTCCAGCACACATTTGAATTCATTAATATGTCATGACTTTTCTCATCTAGCTTTCTCAGATTTCTTATAACATGAAGCACCACAAAATGGCACAGTGATTCATTAACAAGGATATTATTTTTGTATTTTTAGTTCACTATTTTAAGTGTTAGCACAATTTTAGAAGTACTGAATGTTCAATGAGGTAGGCACTAAAAATTGTATGCATTCAGGGGTCTGTTGTGAACACTCCTTCTAGGCACGTGATGGCAGTTTGAAATGAAACTGCCTGGTTTGACAGGGCCCAGAGCAGTACCATGCAGGTAAATATCTCATCTACTTGCTGCCGTCTTATACCATTGAAAGAAAAGATGCACCATTTAGATATGCTGAGGGCCCAGTCTTATCCCAGTAACATCTCACCTTCCCAAGCAATCTCCCTTCTCTGATGGGCTTCTTACATGCCCATTCTGTGCCAGGCCTTGTGCTAGTATACAACAGAGAGCAGGTCAGGCATGGTCTCTGTCCTCACAGAGCTCTTTACTATGATCAACTGGATCCACAGACTAAGGGGTCCTAAATCAGACCCAAGGCACAAGATAGTAGGAAGAGCCACTAGGAATAACAAGGCATGTGGCTCATACAACTAAAGTGGAATTATATAATGAGACAGAGAAGATTATAAGAATAATAAATTCCAAGGGGAAAGATGTAGAAATTCACATTAGAAAAACAAGTTTAGCTTGTTTGATTTGCCAGGCCAACATCCAAGTGGAGGTGGTTGAATAAGCAGTTAGATATATGAATCTCGGATGGGTGCAGTGCCCAGGGGACTAAAGAAACCTATCTGGAAGTAGTCAGCATGTGAATGGGTTTAAAGCCATGAGACTAGATTAGATCTACAAGAGAGTGAGTGTGGACTTGTAAGAACAGAGGCTCCAGGACTTAACAGGAGCAATCCAGCTTATAAAGATCAGGCTGAGAAGCCAGCAGGACCATTAGGAGTAGAGTGTTCTGCAAGCAAGTGAAGAGAGGGCGACATTCCTTCCTTCACTCTATCTCAGGCAGTCTCAAAGCTTAACATACACAAGAATATCTGAGCAATAAGTAGTCATGGGGATGTAATGCACAGCATAGTGAATATGTTAATAATATTGTACTTCATATTCAAAAGCTGCTAAGAGAGTAGATCTTCAAAGTTCTCATCACAAGAAAAAATTAAAAAATTTGTAACGATGTATGGTGACAAGTGTTAACTAGAATTATTGTGGTGATCCATTTACAATGTATACAAATATAAAATCATTATGTCGTACATCTGAAACTAACATAATGTTATGTATCAATTATACCTCAATGAAAAATTCTGAACAGAATATTTAAAACTGGGTACACTGTACTTGAATTGCAATTAAATTTCAACAGCTTTTTTAATGTTTGCCATTTTTCACTGATCAAACTCACTTGAGAACCTAACACATACACTTCAGGCTCTGATTTGAAGTGACTCATTAATATTGTCATCTGGACATCAGAGTGGTAGAAAGGGGGTGGTGGAAAAGTCAGATATCATGGTTTTTCTGTAAGTCAGAAAAAAACATCAGTATTAGGAAAGACAGAGTTTTATGAAACACCCCTCCCACTGTGACATCAGGGCTGCCGTTCACCTCATTTTCATACACATTGATGGTCACTTGGCTGCCTTTTCTAGGCAAGCAAGCGCGGAAGGAAGTGGGCCGGGCACCACTGGTGGAACATTGGCCAGACCTCGGTGGCATTAGCCCACAAGCCTCTGGTTCTGCCTGGACGATGCTGTAAGTAAAATGGGACCCTGGCAGTTTCACAGCTGCAGGTCAGGGTGAAGGGTTTCATGAGGACAATGACATCCCGATTCCACATGTCTGTCTTGGGTTTCAACTTCAGTGTCCTGGAGAACAAACCCACCACCATAGTAACTGCACCCACACAACGTACCTCCAGGTACCCCTCAGATCCTTCCAGGTGCTTCTTTCCCATCGCTGGCTCTTACTAATTTACAGTCACATCTCACAATTAGCTGGCCTTCAGGAGCCTAGTGTCTTTTTAAATGCCCACTTTTGCACTTACGACTGGATAGTTCAGGACCCTCAGCAGTTTCCTGAAGAGTTAAATGACATTTAGGTGGCAGGACACTTCTGCCAATAAAATAAAAAATCTAAATTGGTTGCCTTATATTATCACTTATTCTCTTCACTTGACATGGATTTATTGGTCAGTTTAGACTCTGTGACAGATTTGGTTGTGATCACATGGAGCGAGACTAACAGCCTTAACTCCAAGCCTGTCAACGAAGCATGTGCATGTACATTATCACCATCTAATAATATCTGTGGGCTAACTACATAAAGGCTAAAGTAAATGAACACCATCATGCTCGCTGTGCACGAGGCCAGGGCGAACCATTCCCGTGCTCTGGCAGCTGACCCGGGCTTTCAGGCAGAGCTGGGGTACTTGTGGAGGTCACTGGTCTGCATCTGGCATGGTTTATATGCACCGTTTCTGTTTGAGGGTTGTCACTTGCATCTTTTTTTTTGATGATTTCTAATTTCCTTGAGGTTTATTTTAGCTAAAATAATTGATGTAATGTTTCTGGCCCTTTTAATATGTGTAGGCTTACAAAAGCATGTGTGGTAACACAGGGGAAACCCCTGACGTTTCTGGTCACTTAGTAGGTGTATATATTTGAGACTGGCAGTGTGCTCAAGGAAGGACTCCTCCCCACTCACGCGCTGTGAGTGTGTTAGGGTAGACCATGTGACTCAGATGCCCTCAAACGTCACTGAACGTCAGTAGGTGAACACACTGCTACATGGGCTTTGTGGAGGGGAGGCAGCTCTAGAGGCAGAAGACCTGGCTTGGAATTCTGTCCCTGACACTGACACTGTGTGACTGGGCAGATTATAAACTTCTCTGAGCTTCAACCTCATTACTCATAAAATGGAGACAGTACTTTATATTTGAGACTTGAGCTAACAGTTTTTGCCATATGTTTCCTATTTGATTTTCATAAAATCTATGAAGTAGATACAATTATTGTTCTCACCTTATAGATGAGGAAGCTGGTGTTCAGGGCATTGATATGGCTTGTTCAAGGTCACACAGCAAATAAGTGGTAAAGTCAGAGTTCAGACCCAGAACCCATCCTAACTGCTCTCTTGCACTGGCCTGAAGAAGGACTGTTAGAGGCTGGTGGCACAGCCTTCCTGTTCTGTGGAAGGAGGCAGTGAGCAGGCGGCAGCAGGAACTGAGTGATGGAAATGGGTGGGGCTTGGCAGGGCCCACCACTACTGACTGTGGCAGATCAATGTGTCACTTCAAATGTGTGCAGACTGTCTTTGCATGATTTATGAGGAATTTTGTTCCTTAAAATAAACTTACAGACCACCTTGTAAAGCAGCTTTATTTTTTGAGGAGATAGTAAGTAATTCAAAATGAAGTGTCTCCCAACTCCATCCGCACCCACACCCCAACTCCACAGGGCCCTTACTTCCTCTTCCTGCCACCCTGCAACTTACACACTCTCAGCCGCTCCTTCCACCTGCTTCCATCTGCCTGCTTCATACAGATCCACATCCTCAGCTCATGAGCATGCAGACCTATGCACTCAGAGGCAGGAGGTGGAGACAAGACTGAGCTTCTGAGTCAGGGTTTGTAGATAATGAATTGTAGACCGTAAACTATGAGAATTGAAGGAAACGTTAGAGATAATCTGGGGCTAACCACCTAATTTTGTAGATGAGGAAACTGAGGTCCCAGGTGACCCAGGCAGCTCACAGCGTCTGCAGTCAGAGGGAATGAAAAGTGAATGCTGATGGGAGCTGGCAGATTGAACGGGCCAGCAGGAGACGGTGGGGGCGGCCACTGTGGGGAGAGACCATGGTGCCAGAAAGCAAAAGGTAGCCCCTTTTTTAAGATATTAAAATTCCCTAACTCAGAAGCTATCTTGAGGTTGGAGTGGGGAGTTTCTCTGGCATCTTTATGTGATTTTCCTGTAACTATCTTCCTAATTATTATCAGCAAAATCAAAAACAAAATTCTCTAATTTAGGACAGATAAAAAGCAATAAATAGTTTAGGACAGATAAATAATGAGTAACACCAAATATTAAGAATTTCCCAAGAACATATGATGGTATAGTTTAGACTTCTTCAGCAAAATATGAGATTAGACTCTTAAACTGATCACTTTTACAGAGGTAAGAGTTAAAGATCATCAGAAGCTAACCTTAAGCAGTTAATTTTAAAGACTACCTCACCCTTGTTTTTATCTCATCCTTGCCCTTCAGGTTTCAGCTGAGATGTCATTTCCTCTGAAAGGTCTCCAGGCAGTCATTACCACAAACCCCTGTCCCCAGCCCATCCCTGTGGCCACTTTCCTTTGTATCACCCTTAGTATGTCCTTCGTGACACTTTCTCACAGGCTGCAACGGTCTTTGTTATGTATCTGCTTTCTTGTTCCTACCCATTAGGATGTAAACCCCACTAGGCCAGGGACCTCGGGGCAGAGTAGACGCCCAGTGAAAACACAGAGCAGGTTTACCACTGGCTTATGGAAAGGTCGTTTTCAAAACCTGCAAATCAGTAGTGACATGTTGGTTTTATTTCCTTTCCAGTGTTTGTATTTCTTAACGGGGCTATCACCACATTAAATGTATTAAAGACCATTCTATAACTGCCTTTGTGAAAACATAGTATAAATGTAATTTTTCCTCCAGTAATGCTCAATAAATATCCTGAGGATTCTAACAGAGCTTAAAGAAGGTGGTAACCACAATAATGAATAAACCGATTCTATTAAGTAAATATGGGCCAACTGTACAAAGAAGTAGCAGAAGCATATTTTACTTAGTCTCAAAGTTAAATGGTAACATCTCTACTTTTGCTGTACTTATGGTAACATTTTGAGTAGTTCAACAGTGAAATGCTTTAGGCTTTCAAACTTACTTTATGGTAAAGAAAGATAAAAGTTTGCTTTCTAAAAAGTAATAGAAAATGATAATAAAAATGGGATGTAATCCTTTCATAATTATACAGTGTGCCTTTTATCTTGCAACTGCTCTTTACAGAAGTACTAATGGAAATTGCTAAGTCTTTATTTAGTGCACTTATAGAAACAAAAATGCATTTTAGTGTGGTTGACTCAGTAACAAAAGTATATTGTTTGTGATGATGGCAGTGAAACTGCTTCAGATGTTGCCCTCCTACAAATGGGAGAAATGATGGCTGCCATCTTTGTTATAAAGGCTTCCGGGAGTTTGGTTGTCTATACTGTTCACCTATGTGAGATTCAAATGCATGCTGACATAGATTTACCTGATACACTCTGCTAAAAATTTCTACCTATTAAGTTGTTGCAACAGTTCAAAGAAAAGTTAAGTATCTATATACAATTTGTAGTCTTTGCTTCCCCCTCTAGTTTCATTCTTTTCATGTAATTGATGCTAAATATTTAACTTATAAGTTCCATATTTTGTTCCTTGCTTATATAACCATAAACATTACACACACTAATACAAATAACAATGAACACTCTTGGAGTGCTTAGGATATGTTAGGTTTTTTTTTAAAGGACTGGACATATATTATGCTATATATATGACCCCATGGGATAAGTACAAGTATTTGTCCCATTTTATACATTGGGAAGCTGAGGCACAGACAAGTCAAGTAATTTGCCAAAGGTCACACAGCTAGTGTGTGGCAGACATAACATTCAAATAATTAAGATAGTCTTAATTACTAAGCTATACTCTCTCACACTTAGCTTTCTGGGGTCAAAGAATATACATATCTCTCACACTTAGCTTTCTGGTTGATTCATGTAAAGGGGATTCCACCATATGTTTCCTGTAACTTTGCATACCAAACAAAATATCACTGACCTCTTTCTAGGCAATGAAGATAGATCTAAGATATTCTTACATATGGTGGCATCACTTTCCATCACGTGGATGCACCATACTTTGTTCAACTACCCTCCTGTGATGAACATGCAGATTGTTGGCTTTTTTTTTGTTTGCCATTACAAACAATAAACAGCTTGTACATAAATCTCTATGCACCAGCACTTTTATTTTTCTCAGAATTTAACTTTTTCGGGTCAAAGAATATACATATTTTAAATCCTAATAAATGCTACCCATTTATCATCCCCAAAGGTTGTGATAATTGACGCTGTACCAAGAATGAATCAGGGTACTTGTCCCCCATACTCACTCTAGCAGTTTTCTTACTATCTAATACTTTGAATCAAAGTATTTCTGTGAATATATACTTTTATGACAAGTTTCTTATTTTATAGTTTTTGATATTTTGCCTATTCCTGAGAAAACATTTGTGGGCTAGTCATAAAATGATTATATAAACACAAGTAAAACAGTTAAATGGTGGAATTATAAAGGACAGTTGGGAAGGAATTTCCCTTTTCTTCCTGATTTCAAATGTGCAGTGTTCGTTTTTTCCTGTCAAAAGGGTTGGTTTCTTATTTTTCACTCTCTTGCATCTCCATCATGCTCCAGGGAGGACCAAGGGGACATAGCTCACCATCTGTCCTGGGTAGTTTATCCCAGATGGTCTCTTAAAGTCCCTTCCAGCTCAATGATTCTTTGAGAATATGAATTTAAGAAAATAGAAGTTACAAACTCTCCAGTGCCAGCTTGTGATTTTATAGGACTTATGCATGGTTCTATTAAAAAAATGTAAACATGTTATTAAAACAAGTTGAGTGTACCCATGTCAAGGGAAAACAATTTCTGGAGATTTGGTAGCAACCAGAACTATCTGGAGGTTATATATTTAGGGTTGTTTTAGGTAACACAGGATCCTTGGGCCCTCCGCACTTTGATCCTTTTATTTTGAATCAAAGGACACTTCAAACATAAATATTTTAATCAGAAATAAAACAACAGATGGGGATCATGAGGAAATTATTCCTGAAATAATAACTTCTAAAGCCAATCCAAATCTCTTAATGAAATTTCGATGTTATGTAGTTACATCGTTATCTATTTTGTTTAATTTAGTGAAATTGTTTTCATTGGATTCAATTCTTTTCCATTTAAATTGAACGAATTTGAATCAGTTTTCTGTCTATATAAATTATACAGATTCTATGTTCATTTTTTTGATGGCCATGATTTCTGAAAAATTCTTATTTTGAGTCTCGTTTTTTAGGTCTGAAGACTTGGTTCTTTTGTCATTTTTATTTAATGTTACTTTAAGAATTAGCCATTTTCAGTTTTGTGTTGACTTTTCAAACATTAACATTCATTGTTTGTCATGAATTTGAATAAAAGATTAGTGGTTTGCAGTTACCTCCTAGCTAATCCACAATAAAATTGTGGTCACTTTCATGATAAAGAATAGAGACAGCAATAGAGAAGAGACAGACAGAGATAAAAAAGAGACCACTGCAGTCCTGAGGAATCACTGCTGAGGTCTTGAGTGAGTGTGCACAGAGCCCCCAAAACACCTGCAGGTGTAAAATGATGGAGACAAATGCCCTTAAGATCAAAATGACAGAATCAAACCCTCCTCTATTATTGTTGCTAAAGTGAATGCAGGTATCTTCTTTTTTTCGGTGAAATACTCCCACTGGGTTCTTTACCCAGATAGCCAAGTCCCAATCTATCTTCCATCTCTAAGAAGTCAGGAAGATGGAAGTTGGATATGTTAATTAGGATTAGTTTCAGGTCTGAGTGACGGAAATCTGAAATACCTAGATGGAACTTTTTTCCTCTCTTTCTCTTTCCTATGAGAAATTAGAGGGAGGCAGTGAGGAGTGTTTCTTGGAATACTGAGAGCTGGAGCTGCGTAAGGGTAGCTGCCTGAAAGAGGCCCCCAGCCACAGCTGAGCCGGCCTGCCGACACCAAGGAGGGGGGATGTTCTGATCTTGCTCTGCTCTCTCATCTGCTGCTCTGTCCTACTGGCGGGATCCTAGTGTAACCACGCCGGAGAGCACGGGAGCCTGGCAGAAGCTGCTTTCAGGGGTCCGTTGTGAGGGCACAGAGAGGGCAGGGAATGGACTTGGAGGTATGTGTGCAAACGGAGACTCTCTAGCATAAGGAACAGACGACACAAAACTGATTTAAGAAGACGAGTTAATGTTCAATGAGGACGGTAAGAGAAGTACCAGTTTCCATTATACTAGCAGCTACCACTGATTAAACAGTTGTTATGTGCCTAGCACTGTGCTAAACACGTTCCAGGCAATAACCCATCCAGTCCTCATGACCGTCTTGTGAAGCAGGCACAATCATTCTTACTTTAAGAAATGAGAAACTTAGGTGGAGAGATCGACAGAACTTGGTGAAGTTTACATGGCAAATGTAGACACAGGGCTCTTCACTAGTGTGCTTGGCCCCAGGGTCATGCTCTGATGTGAATGCATGTTGTGATTTCCTGTCCATACGTCAGCGGGAGTGCATGACTTCCGCATGGAGCTGTTCAGCTACCTTGCTCTAGCTTCCTGCGAAGAGCAAGGCCAGCACTCTTTCCTCCCGTTTTTTTTTCAAAGAAAGGAAGTTGGGGACTGGGAATGAAGAGGAGTGTGCTGGGGATCATGTGACGATTCCAGTCTTCCACCTCCCATCCCTGTTCCCTGTGGGAAGCTCTTGCAGCTTCCCCCCTCAGCATCACTGTGGTGGCCACTTTCTGAAAAGCCTGAGCTTATGGGCAAGTCCATTTCATCGGTTTGGTGGGACTTGGGGGAAGAAGTGGTTTGCCTCTTACCTTCCTCCTGAGCTTACTTCTGGGCACATATTTCCAGATAAATCAGTTTCTCCATGACTGTAGGAAGCAAGCCCGTTTGTTGGGGGAAACTTCTTAAAAGGTAGGGAATGGGTTTAAACTTGTAAAATCTTCCCTGCTTTTCAAAGAAACCAAATTGGAAAAAATCCTGATTTAGTTCTAGTGGTTTTCCATTTTCGTTTCTGTCAGCAACTACATGCAACTGAGCTTCTGGACAGCATGGAGAAAATGAACAGTGCTGAACAATAGTATTATCTCGGACCAGGCCAGTGGGTGAAAGTAGTAAAAAGCATCAGAACATTAGCTCTAATGGCTTTCCAGAGCAAAGTGCAATGGCTAGAAGACACACAATTAGCAGAGCCATTTGTTCTGACAGACACTGTAGGCCAGCACCTCTGGAGGGACAGAGCTGCCGTGGAGCTCTCCACGTGAAGCGGGCTGTTCTCACTGAAGATCCTCACAAGCACATCGCGTCCCTCTAACCACAAGGAACCTGAGAAGGACCTACCCTGCCTTTACCCCACAGGCCTGACTCTCCTTCAGTCTGATGACAAGGCTCTTGAAAGAGCACTGGGCACTCTGGGTCTCTGCCTCATTTTCCAGTCAGTTCTCAACTCCCTAGCCTCCTCTAGCCTCTCACCCCCACCACTGAATTCATTTCACTCATGACCTTGCTCGACCTCCCAAGCATTTATCATTGTCCACCACCCTCTCATTTCTAGAGTTCTCTTTCCTCTTGTCTTTCTCTGACACCCTCTTCTGATTTTCCTCTGCCTTTCCCCCTTTCCCCTTTTCACTAACGTCTCTTTTTTCTCTTCCTGACCCTTAAATGCTGATTTACTTTTTGATTCTTTTCTTGGCTGGTGTCTCTCCTTCCTAACATCCTCTGTATATTCAGTCTCTGTTACCTTATCTTTTAGTCTTCACCCAATAGTCACACACTAATTGCTCTTAATTTCTAGCCCAGATCTCTCTTCTGTGTTTCAGGTCCATATAGAACACAACTTCCTTCTGGATGCAGCAGATAATACTGGTGCCCTACCCAGACTCCCTTGGGTCCCTTTTAGTATTTGTGTGTGTCACAGGCCCTCACTCCACTCTTAAAGTCTGCCCCTGTGGCTCTTTTCCAGAGGGCTGTCCTTGGATTACCAGAGCAGCTTTGTCTACATCCCTGAAGAGTTGTAGCTGCCTGGGAGTTTATGTGCATGTCTAATGCCCCTCCTACAGTTTGTCCCATTGTCAACTCTTAACCGGTGACTGTTGGGTGCATAGTATGGAAGGCCAGCTCCCTTGTATTGAGTGATGTGTTGGATCTGCCAGGAAGCAGATGCAAATACAGACTTAGAAATGCAAGTCTTATTGGAAGGAATGTCTGTGAAGATAAAGGTCAAAGCAAGCAATAGGCAAAGGAAAGCTTTAGACCACGACATAGGTCTGACACTTGTGAAAGGAGAGAAAGAAGGAAGAAGGATTGGGTGGGTAGAAGGAGCCTCTGATTGGAATGCAGCACTGAGAAAGTCTTAGCTAGTCCAGTGGGGTGCTCCAGTGCAAAGACTGTAGAGGAGAACCAGAAATGACAAATCGTTATAATTCACCTGTGCTCACTGGTTGGCTTGAGGTTGCCTGCAAGGCATATGATCTCAGCTGGAAAGCTGAGACTGAAAGCACCAGCAGCGAATTGCATTCCTTGTGGAAGGTTCTCTCTTGAAGAGAGATCTTAGTTGCTCACTCAATTCTATAACTGCCACAGGTGAGGGGGCTGTGGTATGTATCTCACCCATCAGAGTTTAGGCTAAAGCCTGTGTGCTAGAACTTTAGAGTTTAGAACTTTTGCCTGAGATTACATCTTGTTTGGCTTCCTCCTTTTCTCTGTCATGCTTCCCCCACTCCTTTATTCATCTCCTTTGGGAGCGCTTCCTCCATCAATCACTTGCACATGAATTCTTAACTCATAATCTGTTTGGGAGAACCCAACCTGAAACAGGGGCAAATCAATTCTGCTTTCTAAAGAATATGTAAATACAACATTATCAAAACTGAAAACATTGTCTTTTCATTTAGACCTTCCCTTCTCCACAGCAAATGGCACCTCTACCCACTCAGGCAGCCAAGCCTGAAATCTGGGAGCTGCATTTTGATCTTTATTATTATGCTGCACATCTAACATGACCAAATCCTGTTTCCTCTGATTCATTAATATTTCTCATACCACATATCTCCTCTCCAATCCTACTGATATGCATACTACATCACCATCTTTTTGGTGGATTAGGGCATCAGTTCCCCTCCTGGCTCTTAATCTCCAGGAAACCCTGCCCTAACCCATTCCCCATACTGCAGCCAGAATGAGGTGCCTGGGGAAGGTAGAATCTGTACATTTTTGGAAAATTACAATGGTCATTCTGGAGGCTGCAAGAAATCTTTCCATTCTAGAGTGTGAAATGGAATTTACCTTGAGAGTAGCCTACCCCTTGTTCTGGGAAGAACATTTGAGCTTTTTCTTTTGGCTGCAGAGATATAAGGCAAGAGTCAACCCACTGTTTTGAAAGAGTCCATGTAATGGGTACTTACCGGCATGCCATCCATGCTCAGGGCATGAATGTTACTGCTTAATATAACAGGCAGCATCCCTTGTTTCAGATAAGTCTGCTCAGAGGGCCAAGACAGGGCAGCAAGGTGGGTGGATACTAACTGGAGCTAAGGATATTTCTCAGATTCATGCCTGAGTCATGGATTCTCCAGATCTGGCCTATGTGAATTATTTTGTCCTCTAAAATTAGAGTTTCAAAAAACATAACAACTATATCAATCTTTTTTTTCTCCATTAGAATAGTGATTTATTAGATAAAACAGAAAACAAGATCAAGGCAGCCTGTATATATGTGTTTGGTTAAGGTGGACATTCTCTACCTCAAACTTTTGGGGGCTGCTGGCCTAGCTATGCTTTGGGGACCAGTCATGCAGGGGGTATTAAGATCCAGCTTAATAGTCTCATGACAGTCTTTTTCCCAATTAGAGTTTTAGCTCCTTGGGGGCAAGATCTTTGTTTGCATCAGTTTTTATTCCTCCGAATTCCTAGCATATCATAGTTGTTCAATATTTTCATCTGACTGATAATCTGACTCTTACTACCACATGTTGCAAAATGCTTATATTTCAAATGCCACAAGACACACTGAGCTTGAAAAAGTAAGGAAAACAGGTAATATTGTAATTTTGTAAAGTAATGATATTGGCTTTTAATTTGAATTTAGTGGGTATTATTCAATTCTGCGGAATTGTGCTCTACCTTGTTTACTTTTGGAGCAATAAGTCCTTTTACAGCCCTGGTATTGATCAGTATGAGATGAGCATTTTAGCTAATCTTGTTTCAATCCTTCTCTGGTCACCAGTGCAAAAGAAAAATGGCTCATACAAAGCTCCAAATAGATAAAGAAAAAAAGATCAAGAAGGAATCTGGTTGATGTCTTTATATCACAGAAGCATTAGAGATAGCCTGGATAAAGTAGAGAAAAAAATCACTTGTAGAAATTCAATATATAATGTGTACCCAGGTATTTAGCTAGTTCATGATCAGTGACAAATCAGTTTTAACATGTTTGGTAGGCTGTAATGATGGGCTAAAGCATGCAAAATGAAACTTAATGGGAATGAATGAAAAATACTACTCAACAGCCAAGGAGATGTTGCTTAAATTAAAAAGATAACTTAAGAGATTTAGTTTATTTGAAGCTCAAGATAAATCAACAATGCAATTTAGCTGCTGAGAAAACAAATTCCATCTTAGGGTGCATTACTTACCAGAAGTATAGTTTCTGAGAAAAATGAGTGAACAGGTTGTAGTTTCTGTGAGCACATCAAACCACACCTAGAATAGTTCATTCCAAGCATGGCTTTTTAAGATGGACATTGACAGCCTAAAAATGTTCCTATGTTGAATGTTGAAAGTGAAGAGTGTGTTCAAATTCACTGTAACTGTTATGGAAATGGGGGTTATGGTGAGGTGCAACTTCTGCCCTGTTCACTTATCCCTGTCTGTAGATAGAGAATTAGGAAGTAAGATAGGTCTCTGAGAGTCAACCTATAAAAGTCAACACATATTGGATAAGAAGAGAGATTCTAGTATATGAATAAAACAGTATATGAAGGGCTATTTACATGTACTAATATATATTAAACAAGTCTAAGGAAGAAAGCATCAATTAGAAAGGTGGAAGATGGAAAGAAATGAGTCATATAGAGAATGATCAGTATGTCTAGACAAGGGCAGAACAGGTCTAAAGCTATGGAGATCTATAGATAGTCAAGGGCATTTCTGTTATGGTTGAAGGATTCAACCATCTCTTATAGTCTGATCCATTAAACATTCATAAAATCTATTTCCTTTTATCCCTAGTCCGTGCCCACCAAGCTACCTTCTAACTACAAGTCGACTTCCCACATAGGCTTGCCTATAGGGAGGGAATGTGTGGGTCAGCCATCTGAGTATTCTGGGATGTGTGATGGTAACAGCTCTCAACAGAGTCTGCTGGCACTCTGCATCTCATGGGGTTGGCTAATACGAGTCTGTCCAGGATGGTCAGAGCCGCTCTTGGTGTGCTGACAGAATCTGGTTTTAGAAATTGCAAGACTGAGCCACAGACTGGATCACAGCATATTCACTGAAGTAACAAATTCTGCTCCAATGAGAGTTCTTGAGAGGGAAGAAATTCTTCTGGAAAGCAGAACAGTAATTGTCTTGTGAACAACTATAACAGTTGTTGTCATTTGATTCTTAGATATCGCTTCATTAAATCTTGAGTTCTCTCTTTGATGATCTGAATTTGATTCACTTTTGTACCACTTACAATAGCCAGCACATAGAGGTCCCACCGACCAACAGCCTGTCCCGTCCACCCTAGATCTGACTACTACCTTTCTTGAAGTTCAGTGTTTTTCATCCTTCCATCTCCCACCCCCACCCAAAACAAGCAGGGCTACTTCCTCAGCAATGTCCCCACCCACACCCAAGAACAGTTCCTCTATGAGGGTTACAGCCATTTTTCCATTCTCCAACTGTACACCACAGACCTCACTCCTCCTGGTTCTGTTCCTGGGTCCTTGTACTCATTGTCTTTACCATCTGCCAAATACCCCTGGCTTGCTGATTTCTATAAGATGGTCTAAGATACTATCTCTTTCATTGGCACCACAATCTGCAACCCATAGGCAAGTAGTGCTCTGTCTCTATGTCCAACCCAATATTTTACATCCTCAGGTGCTGCATTTGGTTTTTATTTCCAGCCTATACCTCAGAGCTTCTGACCTCTGCTTGTCTGAGACAGGTGATCAGGCAGTGATCCATGGAGACTTGTACGTAGTAACCCTTCATCTTATGTTTGTTTGTTGACTGAATAAATTAACCATATTAATTGAGAATTCTATAAACATTTTGGAGAAAGTTAAACACAGATGAGAAACCTTTGGAAGATGCAGTTGAAATCTTTGTGCATTGACTATTATGTTATATGAATAAGGAGTTTCACTTTATAATGCATGGAACCCAAAGGAGATGTAGACAGAAAATTCATGGTAGCAGAGGTGGGTGTCTATGTAGGGGCAGGGGGTTTCAACATGGCAGTGCAAAGACCTCCATATCAGTGTTAATAGTAGTGCTATTATCACTATACAAAGAAATATCATTACACTTATGCTAAAGTTTCTTTAGCACTTTACAGTATATAAAGGACTATAAATATTCATTGTCTCATTTAATCCTCCTAATAAATCATTAAGTAATTTTATTGTGCTTTGCCATTTACATACAGGAAACAGAAGATCTAGAAAGTTAAAAATCTCTGATGACAGAGTCAGGAAATGTCAGAGACAGGATTCAAAACCAGGTCCTCCGGCTCTAAATCCCCTCCCCCCAAATTTCCCGTCCTACAGTACTGCTTACGCTATAAAGCTGCAAGGATGAACTCTGGAGACCCAGCGCAAGTTGAGATCATAAGTTATAAAAATCATTTAATATAAAAGTGTAATAAAATCATTTCCTTCTTCTGCTTTAATGTGGACTTCCTTTGTGCTACAATGAAACGTACATAAAGAATTGAGCACCAATATTTTCTTTTCTTAGAGACTGTCATTTGTTTTTCTTCCTTGGCTGTCTACACATTGTGGAGGGTGGACCTTCGGGACTCCCCAGTGTGCTGGTAACTGCGCATGTGCCACCTATCTGGGTGGATCACACTCACGTAGGAGCCAAGGCAAACGTCAGACACTCGTTCTGTAATCTACACTTGGAATTTTTCTGAATTTCCTCTGAAACACTGTCCTATCTGGGTGTCATTCCTGGAACAGGTTATGGGTTATGGTTGCCATTTTCAAATGAAGATTTGAAAATAAAAAGCCCTACTTATATCCAGGCACAGAAAACCATTTAAACTCATCTCCATGAAACTGATGTTAAAATTTAAGAGCATAACTGTATTAACCCTTGAACAAATGAGAACATAGGGAAGGCTTTTGCAGAACATTGCTCTGTGTGAATATGGGAGGATGTTATAATTATTAAAACTCACACAGAAATAAATCTTTAAAATTTATGTTTGCTGCAGCAAAATCATTAATGCTGAATAATTAGTTATCCAAAAGAACATAAATCCAAATCAGTGATAAAATGGTTTTAAAAGCAGCACTTAAACTTTCTGTCACAATTGCAGGTTTGGAGGGATAAGATAGACTTAAGAATATAAACCAAAACTGGAAACTTCATTTCATCATTTGATACAGAGTCAACAACACCTATTGAGTGACTACTATGTGTCCAGTACTATTTAGGCATTTTTGACATTTGTTCTTTCAATTAGTCCTCCCAGTAAATATATGAGGAACATATTATTTCCTCCATCTTAAATACAAGAAAGTTGGAGTTCAGATTTTAGGCATCTTTTCCAACATCACATAAATAGTAAATGTAAAACACCAGAATCTGATTGTCAATCAAATATCTGTCCACTGTCACATGCCACTTTCCAAACAGAGTATGCAAATTTAACCACTGACTTTCTAATGTTCTAAAGAACTGATTCCTTATACATACTTCTGTTTGGAGGGACCTATCAGCTGGAGAGGCTGATCTTTTCAGAGCATTTCTGTCCCACAGAGGCATGGACCTTTCTAGGTTTTTCACAGGTCCTCCTGGCCATTGAATGGTGATGTCACAAATGCCCAGGTTAGGTCGTGGGTCTCTCTGCATTTTGTATTGCAAGGCTGTACTTTCTCTCCATGTGACAGTTTGAAGGAACTTGCTTTCTTGTGTGGGGCTAAAGATTAAAATTCAGGCCTAGATCTCTTATAAATTAACTCAGAGAGTTCTAGAAGGGCCAACAGACAATCTTTTCTTTTCTTTCACATACATACACACATTCTCATACAGAATCTAATCTGGCCATATATGGACAGAAAAACTAATGTTGCCTTATTCTTTCTTAGGAATAAGATAAGGTTTATCCCCAAAGATGGAGGCCAGAGGATTACCCAAATCACCAAATGGGGAAGATTAGACTTGATCCCCAGGTGCAGAGACCTGCATTGTGGAATCGACCCTGAGAAAGGATTTGCGGATCTATTGTGCACAGTTGCTGGTAGAATCAGGATTAGAGCATCTCAATTTCTCATTTGTACCTCAGAGCTCAGATAACTTTAGACTCTGGGAATCGATGGTCCATATGCTGGAAAAGCAGAAGGGACTGCATGAACAGATACTTGTTTGTATTGCTATATTGTCAAACTATTTTATCTTTAATCTCCAAAAAAGAAGAAGTACCAGAGTATCATTTACAATGATGAAGTTCAATAAAAACATCAGAATGTAGGAGATTACCTGTATTAGTCAATGGAAAAATACTGAACATTAACTCCAAAGACACTCTGCTAGGTACTGAATGGAGGGAAAATGAGATACAAATCATAATCTTCAAGGATTTAGAAGAGTAGCAAAAATAGTGGCCATTATATAGGCATCTGCTATATTCTAAGCACTGTACTTAGAGCTTTATAAACACTCCATCTTCGCAAGGTTAAGAGAGATAGTGTCCTATTTTGCAGAATAGGAAACTGAGACTTAAGATAAAATGAGTCAATTGTTCAAGGTCACACAGCCAGTTAAGCATGGGGTGGAGACTGAAACTGGTTTAAAGGCCTCAAAAGGCTCTGTCCAGCACACCACATGCCTTCCAACTTAGGTGGAGAGACTAGCATCTATATGGAAGGTCTATTATGAAATAAAATAGACCTTTAAAAACCATAGACTGATATGTTTCCCTTTAATATGTAAATCATTTATACACTGATTATAAAGATGCTGTAATCCTCTTTGCAAGACATATTGTTTTAAATAGCCTCAGGGATGGTAAATCTTTGCTCTTTTATCTTTAGACAAAAACTCACCTTTCATATGGGCCTGATTCTGGATAGTCAAAAGTTATTAATGACTCAATCCAGTGAATGACTTGAGTAATTAAGCTGGGTAATAAAATTTAAAAATGAAAAGGAAAGAAAAGAGAAAAGTGTGATCGTAAAATAAATGAGAGTGCAGATTCTGGAGTGTTTTTCTGAACCAACACCACTATCTTATTGTCTTACCTTAAATGAATGCAAAAAAGAGACTTTCCAATAAGGAGACTATATTCAAGATCTAATGAATAGTAGAGAAAAGTGAGCTATGAGAGCAAGATTTTGGAGGGCTTGGATGCATCGAGGATCTTATTAATAATGTCTTTTTGTTTGTTTACAATAATAATGTCTTGATCTGACACTATTTGCCTGGTAGACTTTACCCTCAGTTACCTTTTCTGTTCACTGAAAAAGGCAAAACTGACAGCCTCACATAAAATTATCAAAACTTGGGATTTAAAAAAATTTCAGTTATTTTAAGATTTTGAATAAGAAGTTTTTAAGACACAGAGAAGACAAGTAGTGACTCTGTGGCATCTTACTATGCTGATGGACAGTGACTTCAGTGGGGTGGGGACTTCATAATATGGGTGACTGTAGTAGCCACAATGTTTTTCATGTGAAGCATTCATAAGAGTGTATATCAGTGATACCTCAATACAAAAGAAGAAAGAAAAAAACAAGTTTTAAGAATTATAAAAGATTAGAAAGGGTTAGAAGTAAGATGTAAATGTGTGGGTCACTCAGAAGAGTCAGCACTTTAAAACAATTGTCTCAATGTAGGGCACTCACGATAATCCACAAGAGTTCAGGAACTTCCATTTCCACCTATTATTTAAAAAAAAATCTCTTTTAAAGTTTCTACTTTTGTATACATTTTATAATCTACATAACCTACTAGTTCAACCTACTAGAACATAATGCAATGTCATAAATAAATAGACACACACAATAAATAAATAAAAGAATACATGCGATCTATATGTTCACTGATGAAGTGGTAAGTGATAAAAGAACCTGACCACTGCTCTAGACCCAGTCAGGGGAGACTGAGGGGGAAGCTCAATGTGAGCAATGTAATGTTGTGAAGGGGCAGATGCAGGACCCTCTTTAGGGGCTTTTTTTTGGAATAGAGCCATGGGAGGTTGTCTGGAGTAAGTTTGCAATGCCTTGGTTGGTTACCACCTTGGAGCCTTTCATGTTCTTCCTGCATTATAACTTGAATTTAGACTGATGTAGTTGAACAGCTACCCTTGGTGGATTAAAGCCTGCAGAAAAGAGTCTCAGTGTATGCGCCCCACTTGGGGGTGGAGGAGTATGGTTATGTCCCAAGTGAGATGGACAAGGCAGTCTTCAGTTAATAAGACCCAGGATCTCCATGGCTGAGATTCGTGCTGAAGAAGTGGCTTCATTGACTGGTGCTGGAAAGGTCATTAGGATGCCATGTTTGGGATGCCAAGAATGAAATAAAAAACTTGTAGAAAAGACGGTTAGAGATAAAAGAACTTAGAAGTCATTTGCTTCACACTCTCATTTTATAGTAAGGAAACTGAAGTCCACAGAGTTAGAGTTAGAACATTATATAATACTCTGGTAATATGGCTATCTTATTAATGTAGGAGGCAAGGACAGTCCAATGAACCAGCCCCTCTTACTTGGGTTCAAAAGGACTTGGTATGTGAGAACAGGAAAACATTTTACTTTATAAGGAATGTAAATTCCACATGACTCATGTTAGTATGTTTATTTCTCCATTTGTATAGGGAAATTTTGAGGAGTCCAAGTGGTGATATACATATATGGACTACATGTAACTCTTCAAAAAATATTCAAATATAGCAAATCTTGATTTTATTCTATGGGTGTAAGCCATTTAACACTTTATTTATCCTCTCAGGGATAGAAATACTAAATATTGTAGAAATCTCTTGTAGTGGCCAATGGTGAAATTTTCACAAGCATTCTTTTTTATGGCTAGTCCTTGGGATGTTTTCCATATATTTTTTATTGAAAGCAACTGAGAACATAATGCAATGTTAACTCTCAAAAGGAAAATGTTAATTATTTTACTCTGTGTGACTTCTCTGCAAGGAGTTTTTTAGCCTCTGTGTGTCCCGTTAATTTAAACACTGGATTTTCTCTAAGGATTTCCAGCCTGCGTTAATGTTTCTGCACTACCACACACATTTCCCTCATTTCCACCTCCCCTGTCTGGAATGTCCTTCCTGCCTGACTAATGTCTCTATTTCCTTACAGACTTAGCTCAGAGGTTGCTTTAGAGACCTTCTCTTGACTATTCCTGTATCTCCCCACTAGCAGACAAAAAGATTGTTTTTCTTTTGGGGTACTTTTATTATGAAACTTCTCAGGCTTTGCTGAAATTAACTGTGGAATTGTCTATTGCCTATACTAAGCTCTTGAATTCTAGGATAACAGAAGCTATCTCCTTTATTTATTCCACATTTTCAGTGCCTAGCAATAGTCTAGCACATGGTAGCTCCTGAAACACATTCTTAGACAAATATGAATCTTATTAGAGGACAATTAAGAATATCCCTAAGTCTAATGCAGACTAGTTGTAGTAATTTACTATTTACTTCAAATGATCAATAGCTTTTGTACTGAATGCACCATTTGGTTGCTTCAAAAGAAACATCCTGCATTTGATTCATATCATCACTGAAACATCAATAAGTTAACTCTACTCAGAGCTTCAGATTGAGCTGAGAGAATTCTAGGTAATTATCTTTAGAGAATAAGAGTAGCTGAAACTACAAATAATAAAGTATTGGAGAGGCAAGATGATACTTTGGCCTCAGTCTCTTCTTTGAAAATTGTTTATTTTGGTTTCTTTTTATCATCTTACATTAATACCTATAGTTCAAAAGGAATTACTACTTTAATATACTAGATTTCTCTTTCTGTCTGAGGCAGCCTTGCAATGCATGCTTTAAAAATGTAATCCCTTGACAAATTTATTTCATGCCAATTTTTCTCTGGATGTAAAATTAAGGTTTTAACCTATGATTCCATGTTTCTGACCCTGCTGGGTTGACACATTATAGATGCTTATTACTTTTACATTTAAATTAAGGGAGGAAAACAATTGTAAATTTTGTTACCTATATAAAAATCACATTCCTTTATAATTCCTTATCCTTATAGGTCGATTACTTCTTAGGTTCCGAGACTTGATCTAAAAAATCATCTAACTTCCTCCTTACTATTATGTATTTCTCTGTCTTCTGAGTCTTTAATTAGCTTTGACAGGGAAAACAAACGCTCACCAGTGTGATGCTTATGGCTTGATTTTCTTGTATTAACTTAAACCTCAACTATTATAAAAATAAAACACTCCAATGAAGTCTTCATAAGAAAAATTTTTAGCATGAAGTCTTTACCATTGCATTCCACATCTATCTATAAAACTAACAAACTTTATCTTCTTTGGAAAAATGTCTATTCAGGTCTCCTGTCCATTTTTTTAACTGAATGCAAATGAAGACCTCAACGAGCTGTCATCTCAAACCAGTCAGAATGGCTAGTATCAAAAAGAAGAAATAACAAGTGCTGGCAAGAATGTGGAGGAAAGGGAATCCACATGCCCTAGTGGTGGGAATGTAAACTGGTACAATCATTCTGGAAAACAGTATGGAGGTTCCTCAAAAAAATTAAAAAAAGAAATGCTATATGATCCAGTCTGGATATTTACCCAAAGAAAACACTAATTCAAAAAGATATATGCACCGTATGTTTATTGCAGCATTATTTACAATAGGCAAGATATGAAACAACTTAAGTGTCTGTTGATAGATGAATAGATAAAAGAGATGTGATTTGTATATATAATGGAATATTACTCAGCTATAAAAAATAATGAAATATTGCCATTTGTGACAACATGATTGTAGCCAGAGGGTATTATGCTAAGGGAAACATGTCAGACAGAGAAAGGCAAACACTGTATGATTTCATTTATTTGTGGAATCTAAAAAACAAAACAAACGAACAAACAAACAAAATAACAGACTCATAGATACAGAGAACAAACTGGTGATTGCCAGAGGGGAGAGGGGTAAGGGAGTGGGTGAAATAGTGAATGGGATTAAGAGGTACAAACTTCCACTTATAAAATAAGTAAGTCATAGGGATGAAAAATACAGCATGGGCAATATAATCAATAATATCATAATAACTTTGTAGGGTGACAGGTCATAACTACACTTACTATGGTGAGCATTTTGTAATGTATATAACTGTTGAATCACTATATTGTACACCTGAAGCTTATATCGTATTGTATTTCAACTATAGTTCAATTGAAAATAAACTTACTAATTAATGAAACTAACAAAGAATATTACTTTGATCTTTTTCCAAATATCATTAAGCCAGTGATGTTTTTTAAGAAAAAAAGCCTAATTTCTGTATGATCTCCCAGAGGACTAGATTGGTGAATATGAAAAGTCCCCCCTACCTAATATTTGGCATGCTTAATTTCAATGAGGAGCACTTAAAGAGTAGAATGCCAGACTTTAGAAAGGGGAAGAAATAATGACGTTATTCATTTATTCATTCACCCACTCATCCAGAGGAAGCTCTTTGTCATACACAGAGAAGAGTTTTCTTCCCAACCTTCTCTCAAGGAAGTGATAAGATAGGAAAGGAGAGGCACGCACATGAGTAATTGTGCTATTGACAGGAAGGGAATCGTGCAGGGGTGATAGTTCAGCATGCACAGATACAGCTCCATTAGTTATTCAAACATTTAAATATTCCCATACTGATTAGTTACGCACTTCACAGGCCTCCCAAGCACCCCTCCTGTCCCTCAGCCTGAGGCCAGAGGCCCCCTTCCTCTCACCTCTCCCATGGTCCAGCAGCTAAAGGCAGAACCAGGAGCTTGTGCCAACCAGGAGCTCCAGCTCTACTCTTGCTCTGATTTCACTTGCCTTTGCCTAGGCATTCTGGTTGTGAAATATTCAGTTTATCACCCTCGGATAAATGATACAGAGGATAATAGATTCACTTGAAAACATAGTGTCCAATTAGATCTCAAACACCTGCAAAGTTAGAATTGTAAAGCATAGAGTAAGAGCTAAATAATTGAGACTCCCATTTTGGAGCCCAGGTTTGGGGAATTTCTTCAGAAAATTCTGGCTCTTCTTATGATACAAAAACCAAAGTTGTATGCTCGGCTTACTACTAAAACATGATGCTTTTATAGATCAGGTGGAGCCTCTCAGAACACAGGCATGGAAGTTTCATCCCTTTGTTTGCCTCCCATAATTTTCAACTTGTATTGTCAAATTTGCATTTGAAGCCGCTATTAAACCATAGCATCAAAATAACCATGACAGTTGCTGTAAAATATAAGAAATCAAAAGGAAAGAAAAAAACCCTACCTCCAACCTCTCAAGAGAAGAATGGCTCCAAATGTGGTAATTATGCAGAGCTGTGAAGAGCCTGATTCACATATAATGTATACTTCTTGTGAGGGAGGAAGTGCTGTACAAACAAATCTGAGCGGAACCTACAATTGCCATCCGCCCAACAGTGTGCAGTCTAGACAAGGGTGGACTTAGAAAAATCAGGGATTTATAGTGGAGCACAGGCATGAAGGGAAATATATCAAAATCAGTGTGGAAGTCGTAACAAAAGGAAGATAAATTTGGTTTGCTTGTCTTTGTTAAACCAGTGACTAAACAGAGAGATGGGTCTCTGTTTCTAACTGTTCAGCGTTTCCTGTTTGTTTATTCTGCCTGGGAAAACTTTGATTCTTACAGATTTTGATGAAATCTGACACACTAGTTAAAAAATAAATATTTTAAAACCAAAATAATACATTGAGTTAGGTTTTTTTTTTCTTTGTTGTTTTTACTATACCAAACAGGATGCAAAGTAAACCAATCCTCCTTCCCTTCCTCATTTCTACCTCCCAGAGGTGACCCATTTTGACTTTTCACTACCTTTTTCTTTTGGAATATACGGTCTCTCCACATTTCTAACAAGCATGCTAATAATGCTATTGCTTGCTTGGCCAATTGTAAACATTCTCTCTTTACTTTCGGTTATTAAACAATCTAATTAATGCCCAAAACCTTTAGGAAAAAAACCCCAAACTTCCACATATCCTATCCTCTTCACATGTTGCAGCATTTGGTTAAATCTATAGTCAGTGTTTACATTTTGTGATTTATTTGTACTTACTACTGAGCTAAGGCGTGTTCTAAGATTGCAGACGTATTTTTTCAGGAATTAAGGCTTGCCTCTCCCCAAGTCCCTATGCTTAGGTCCACATATGTATTACTATTCTCCTCACTCCAATTTTTTCAAAATATCTGTCAAATCTCCCATCACTATTATTTTCCAAATATTTAATCACATCAAATTATCTACTTGTTCCAGTCCTCCCTCATTAATGTACACTTTTCTCCCATAGCTCTCTATCTTGCTCTTCCAACCTTGACTGTTACCCTGTAGGCCTGCTATATGTTAATATCCCGGACCTCCCTACATCTTTCTTGTGACTTAGATCCCTCGTTTCTAGACCTTAGGCCCCCCTCCTTTTTGGTTTACTCCTTTATATTTGCCAAAAATGAATTCTCTAATATACTTCCTCATCAAGAATGCATGGGAAGTAAATATTTTGGTCCTTGAACAGAGAAAAATAT
The DNA here is from genome assembly GCF_040802235.1 of Manis javanica. Classification (NCBI taxonomy): domain Eukaryota; kingdom Metazoa; phylum Chordata; class Mammalia; order Pholidota; family Manidae; genus Manis; species Manis javanica. The sequence goes on from NC_133158.1 coordinate 144,365,769, forward strand.
GTTTTTCTTGCCCTCTCTCTTGAGTTTTGGTATGCCTGGTTTGAAATTTCATGTTAAAATCATTTTCTTCAGGATTCTGAAAGCATTGCTCCTTCTCTTCTAGCTTCTAGAGTTGCTATTGAGAAGTCTGATGGCATTTTTTGATTTCTTGATCCTTTGTATCTGATTTGCTTTTCCTCTCTGAAAACCATTAGGATTTTCTTTTCACTCCTAGCGTTCTGGAATTTCATGGTGGTGTGCCTTATAGATGCAGCACTTTTTCCGCTCTCTCTTCCACTCATTGTGCTGGCCATTAGTGGCACTTTTCAATCTGAACACTTATGCTGTCCCTATCTGGGAAATTTTCATGTGTTGTATCTTTGATGCATTTCCTTCCTCTGTTTTTCTCTGATCTCTTTTCTGGGGCCTTCTATTAGTCAGATGTTAGGCCTCCTGAATTGGTCTTCTTTTTTTAAACCTTTGTCTCCTATTAATTTCTTGTTGTTCTCTTTCCTGGGGGATTTCCTTAACTTTACCTTCCAAATCTTCTCTTTAATGCTTTCATTTTCAGCTGTAAATTTTCAAGAACTTTCTTGTCCTCTGATTATTCCTTTTCCATAGCAAGTGTGGCAAACACACCCTAAGGTGACCTAATGAGTCACCCTTTAATATAATCTTGTCCCCTTGAATTTGGGCAGGTCCTGTGACTTGCTTATGGCTAACAGAATATGGCAAAGGTGATGGCATAGTTCTCTTTAATTAGGTTATGTCATATTGTATAGGTAGAAGTTAAATTCCTAAGCTACACTGTGTTATATAAGAATCTATCTTAGACTAGTAGAGAGAGAGAGAGAGATTCTCCCTCTGGCCTTGAAGAAGGAAGCTGCCACTATTAGTGAGAGGGCCTATGAGGGTACCACCTGGCATGGAACTGCAGTTGGCCTCTGGCCCCTGCTGACAGCCAGCAGGAGAACAGGGACATACAACTTCTTAAAACCAAAAGAAACTGAATTCTGCCAACAACTACATGAGCTTGGAAGAGAACCCTTAACTTCAGAATAGAGCAACCTCAGCTGACACCTTGACTATATAGCCTGCTGATACCCCAAGCAGAGGACCCAGTTAAGCCATGCCTGGAGTGTTGGCCCATGGAAACTGTGAAATAATGTTGTTTTAAGATGCTGTGTGGTGATTTATTATGCAGTAATAGATAACAAATACAGCAACCTACTATTCTATCCTACAGCCTATAATAGGATAGAACATAGGATAATCATCTTATCTTTCTGAAAACTTCTTTGATTTCCTAATTATTTGTTTCTTCTATTTAAAAGAAAATGTTTTTATTGTTTTATGTTGCGGATTTCTACAAATCTCTGATAAAAACTGGATAAAAATTTATTATTAAGAGTAAGGAATTAATAAGCTACTTGGAAGTCCTGTGGGCCTTATTGACCATGAGTGATATATTGGCTTTTATAGTTTGTTTGTTAAGGGACCCCAAATCATAGTAACTATAGGTATTTGTTCTCTGGGAACATTTAGTTTTCCTGAGATAAATTTCTAATCCCCTGTTTGGTGGTAAAGGCCTGGTTGCTTCATTTTAGGGACAGGAAAAGGAGAAGAGGCTAGTTTAAGGGTCCTATCATCAATATGCTGATTTTAATCTTGTTTATCTTTAGTTCTGAGCTTTACACTTGGCCTTCAAAAAAATTCAAAAAAAAACTCACTCTGATTTCTAATTTTTGCTTATTTCTCTGTGTAAATACCCTCTCTCAGCTAATTTCAAGCTATACATGTGATGGGAACGTGTGAACAGAATTGGGAAGAAATGTGTCCAGTTGTCTCTCTCATGCACTGTTTCTGCACTCCCCATTTCCTTTTCCCTAGAGAATAAACTAAACACACTATGTGCGTAGGACACTGCAGTAGAGAGTTGGAGATCACAAAGGAGAAAAATACATGGAAATGAGGGGTTAGTGTTAAAATTTGTCATGTCCCAATTCTTGGTTCAATTTTAAAATCAGAGGCCTCAAAGTCTGACAACAATAGAATGAAATTCCAGGGTGTGGCATGAGTTATCTCAGACACAGGAGTTTTTCATGTTGGTACTCGTTCTCTGGGGCCATACTGGATGACTGAGCTAAATCCAGGTTCAACCTTCTGAGTATACTCTCAGAAGAAAAGGCAACTTTCCTCCTCAGCACCTATTTAGAAGTCTCACATATGTGCCACCTAACAGTTAAGGGGCTTTCAAATTAAGGGTCCATTTCTGCCTGACTTGTGTTTTAAACCTGTCTTCCTTCAAAATGTTGTATCAACAGAACAAGTAACAGATTTTCTGGGAGGCTCGTCCCACCTCCCTCATCCCCTAACAGTTCAGTTGGCCGCTCAGTCAAACCAGGTCAGAGCAAAACCCTCTGACAGACCCCAGGTTCTTGCCTGATGATCCAATTCTAAGGCAAGGCCCCAGTGTCAAAACTTTTGTTTCAAGTTTCAGAGACATGGCTGCAGTATGGTACAACACTGCTTGGGCTTCCTGTCTGACCAAAGGAAGGGCAGCAGGGGCCAGTTTACTAAGACAACAAAACTAGCTTATTTCCCTTCTCTAAAGTAAAAGGGGCAAAGACTTGGCAGCACCCTAGAGGAGAGAAACTGGCCTCCTCCTGTCTAATGGACATTTCCTGTTTGACCCTTCAAATCTCTGCAGAGTCTGCCAGGCCAGCTGGGCAGCTGCATTCCAAGGGAGAAGGGCCTTTTTGAAGTTGGAGGCTGTAGACGCTTTACCCTGCGTGGGGCTGTGGCACAAAGCTAAAGCTCTGCAGAATGATCAAAATCATTGAGATCCAAGCTGCATCCTATCCAGGAGACGTTTCCTAGGGCAAGACGATATCTGACCGTATTTCACAAGCCCTTTAAACAAGGTGGTTGTAGAGTAGTTGCCAGGCCATGTAAAATCCAGATGGTGACTTCTGCATTCCTAAGGTACTCTGTGCATACAGAAAGCACAGGTTTTTCAGTCTAACCATATGGGTTTTGCCTGCTCCTCTCCTTGAAAAGTGAAACTTCAGAGTTTAAAAAAAAATGTATAGAATACCTATGCATTAAGAACAATGTATAGAATGCAAATAAGTGGAGAGCAAGAGAACCCAGAGAGAACCATATTAAGACTATTTATCCAATTACTTATTTTCACTGTTTAACCTTAAAATTTCTTGAATTGTGGTAAAATAACATAAAATCCACCATTTTAACCATATTTAAGTGTTACAATTCAGTGGTTTTAAGCACATTCCCAAAGTTGTATAACCATCACCACTATCAGAATCTTTTCATCATCCTAAACAGAAACCCTGCAATCATTAAACAATAACTCACTGTCCCCTACTACCTCTGGACCTGGGTCACCTCCTCTATGCTCTTTACTTTCTCTATGATTTTGCTGTTTTGAAATAGCTCATGTAAGTGGGATCACACATTACATGTCCATCTGTATCTGGCTTATTTCACTAAGCTTAATAGTTTCAAAGTTTATTCAGGCTGTAGCATGTATGAGAACCTCATTCCTTTTTATGGCTGAATATTCCATTGCATATATTTTCCACATTTTGTTTTTCCATTTATCTAGTGATGGATACTTGGTTTGTTTCCACCTTTGAGGTATTGTACACATTGATGCTATGAACATTAGTCTACAAGTATCTGTTTGAGTTCCTGTTTTCACAACTTTCAGTCTATATCAAGGAGAGGGATTGTTAGATCATACGGTAATTTTGTGTTTAACTTTTTAAGAAACCACCAGCTTTCCAAACAGCTGCACCGTTTTATATGCCTGCCAGCAATGCATGAAGGTTCCTTGAGAGTCCTAATTTCTCCACATCTTGGCCAACAACTCCTGTTTCCCCTTTTCTTTTTAAAACAAAAAATGGCCATTCTAGTGGTGTGAAGTGGTATCACATTGTGGTTTCTATTTGCATTTCCTTAATGACTAATGATGTTGAGTCACTTTTCATATACTTACTGGCTATTTGTATATTTTTCAGAGAAATAACTTTTTCAAATCCTTGTCTATTTTTTAATTGGGCTGTTTTGTTTCTGTTTGTTTGTAGTCACCTTTATATATTTTTAAAAATTCCATAGATAAAAATGACAGTAATTTTGTATCCTGATTTTCCACAAAACCATTAAGATTGTTTGTGTAATTCTCTTTTATCACACTGAGCCAAGATTGTCTCAGCTTCATATTTTAATAAAAGGGAAATTATAATATACCATATTTTTCATGCCCCTGGGTCTTTGCACATTTCCTCTGGCTGCCATGGTCTTTCCCAACTCCCTCCATCTGCCTGGTGAGCTCCTACTTATCCTTCAAAACCCAACCATCCCTGACTTTAAAGCAGATAACTCCTTTTTTTGTTCCACCATTTATCACATCATATGGCAATAGTTTATTCACTTGTCTATTGTCCCTCCCAGTCTGTGAGCTTCTTCAGGGTAAAGTGATTGCTTTATTGATTTTTGCATCTTCACTACCAGTGAGGATTCTGGAACATCTATTAAATAGAGGTTTAATAGAAGTTTGTTATATATTGAGTGAAGAAATGTGGAAATTTGTTTAAAAAGCATACAAGACTTTTCTGCAAACATAAACATAAACAAATTAACCCCTTCCTACACAGGGGTCAGAGAACAAAAGTAGCAGCAATTAACAATGAAAAAGTCTTTGTAGTTTACAGAGAGCTTTCACATGCTCTACATGTGAAAATCCTCTACAGCAATATTGTTAAGGGAGTAGAAATGCTTCTACTTTATAGATACAGAGGTCCAGGGAGGTTGTAACTTGCTCAAGGTCACACAACTGGTGAGTATTGGCTGTCAGCAAGCCACTTTCATTCTGGAAGTCACACTCAGCTGCTGATTTTAAATATCAGGTCTGCTAATGGGAATGATTAATCCTTTGAACTAATTTCCTGACCCCATGACAAACAAGACTTGATGAGAATGAAGTGTTAATTTGGAAGCTCAAAGATAAGATGAAAGGTTTTGTAGCAAAACGGGATAGAATGAACCAAACACTAGAAAAGCAAATCTCTGAAATAAGCAGAGAAGACATATCCAGAAAAGGACATTCAGTATCTTCTCAAACATAAAAACAATTTGGAAAACATTTATAATAGTCAGGTGCTGCTATGATACCTTTAATATTTCAAATTTTATGGCTATGTTATCAAATATTTATGTGATTTGTTATTTTTGAGTTTTATTGTGCATTTTTCTTTACTTAGAATTATTTTATTTATTTTTTGGTATCATTAATATACACTTACATGAACAACACTGTGGTTACTAGATTCCTCCCATTATCAAGTCCCCACCACAAACCCCATTACAGTCACTGTCCATCAGTGTAGTAAGATGCTATAAAATCACTACTTGTCTTCTCTGTGCTATACTGCCTTCCCAATGACACCCCCTACATTATGTGTGCTAATCATAATGCCCCTTTTTCTCCTTATCCCTCCCTTCCCACTCATCCTCCCCAGTCCCTTTCCCTTTGGTAATGGTTAATCCATTCTTGGGTTCTGTGAGTCTGCTGCTGTTTTGTTCCTTCAGTTTTTTCTTTGTTCTTATACTCCACAGATGAGTGAAATCATTTGGTACTTTTCTTTCTCTGCCTGGCTTATTTCATTGAACATAATACCCTCTAGCTCCATCCATGTTGTTGCAAATGGTAGGATTTGTTTTCTTCTATGGCTGAATAATATTCCACTGTGTATATGTACCATATCTTCTTTATCCATTCATCTAGTGATAGACACTTAGGTTGCTTCCATTTCTTGGCTATTGTAAATGGTGCTGCGATAAACATAGGGGTGCATATGTCTTTTCAAACTGGGCTCCTGCATTCTTAGGGTAAATTCCTAGGAGTGGAATTCCTGGGTCAAATGGTATTACTATTTTTAGTTTTTTGAGGAAACCCCATACTGCTTTCCACAAAGGGTGAACTAATTTACATTTCCACCATCAATGTAGGAGGGTTCCCCTTTCTCCACATCCTTGCCAACAGTGTTGTTGTTTGTCTTTTGGATGTTGGCCATCCTAACTGGTGTGAGGTGATATATCATTGTGGTTTTAATTTGCATTTCTCTGATGATTAGCGATGTGGAGATCATTTCATGTGCCTGTGGCCTTCTGAATTTCTTCTTTGGAGAAGTGTCTGTTCAGATCCTCTGCCCATTTTTTAATTGGGTTATTTGCTTTTTGTTTGTTGAGGTATATGAGCTCTATGTATATTTTGGATGTCAACCCCTTATCAGATATGTCATTTATGAATATATTCTCCCACACTGTAGGATGCCTTTTTGTTCTACTGATGGTGTCCTTTGCTGTACAGAAGCTTTTTAGTTTGATATATTTCCACTTGTTAATTTTTGCTTTTGTTTCCCTTGACCAGGGAGATATGTTCATGAAGAAGTTGTTCATGTTTATATTCAAGAGAGTTTTGCCTTTATTTTCTTCTATGAGTTTTATGGTTTCATGACTTATATTCAGGTCTTTGATCCATTTTGAGTTTCCTTTTGTGTATGGAGTTAGACAGTAATCCTGTTTCATTCTGTTACATGCAGCTGTCCAGTTTTGCCAACACCAGCTGTTGAAGAGGCTGTCATTTCCCCATTGTATATCCAGGGCTCCTTTATTATATATTAATTGACCATAAATGCTTAGGTTAATATCTGGACTCTTTATTCTGTTCCACTGGTTTATGAGTCTGTTCTTGTGCCAGTACCAAATTGTCTTGATTACTGTGGCTTTGTAGTAGAGCTTGAAGTTGGGAAACAAGATCTCCCCTGCTTTATTCTTCCTTCTCAGGATTGCTTTGGCTATTTGGGGTCTTTTGTGGTTCCATATGAATTTTAGATCTATTTGTTCCAGTTCGTTGAAGAATGCTGTCAGTATTTTGATAGGGATTGCATTGAATCTGTAGATTGCTTTAGGCAGGATGGCCATTTTAACAATATTAATTCTTCCTATCCATGAGCATGGGATGAGTTTCCTTATTAGTGTCCTCTTTAATTTCTCTTAGGAGTGTCTTATAGTTTTCAGGGTATAGGTCTTTCACTTCCTTGGTTAGGTTTATTCATAGGTATTTTATTCTTTTTGATGCAATTGTGAATGGAATTTTTTTCCTGATTTCTCTTTCTGCTAGTTCATCATTATTGTATAGGAAAGCAACAGATTTCTGTGTATTAATTTTGTATCCTGCAACTTTGCTGAATTCAGATATTAGTTCTTGGAGTTTTGGAGTGGATTCCAGAGGGATTTTTATGTACAATATGATGTCATCTGCAAACAGTGACAGTTTGGCTTCTTCCTTATTGATCTGGATGCCTTTTATTTCTTTGTGCTGTCTGATTGCCGTGGCTAGGACATTCAGTACTATCTTGAATAAAAGCAGGGAGAGTGAGCATCCTTGTCTTTTTCCTGATCTTAGAGGAAAACCTTTTAGCTACTCACTTTTAAGTATGATGTTGGTTGTGGGTTTGTCATATATGGCCTTTATTATGTTGAGATACTTGCCCTCTATACCCATTTTGTTGAGACTTTTTATCATGAATGGATGTTGAATTTTGTCAAATGCTTTTTTAGCATCTATGGAGATGATCATGTGGTTTTTGTCCTTCTTTTTGTTGATGTGGTGGATGATGTTGATGGACTTTTGAATGTTATACTATCCTAGCATCCTTGGGATGAATCCCACTTGATCGTGGTGTTTGATCCTCTTTATGTATTTTTGAATTCAGATTGCTAATATTTTGTTAAGTATTTTTGCATCTATGTTCATCAGGGATATTGGTCTGTAATTTTCTATTTGTGGGGTCCTTGCCTGGTTTTGGTATTATAGTGATGCTGGCTTCATAGAATTAGTTTGGGAGTATTCCCTCTTCTATTGTTTGGAAAACTTTAAGGAGAATGGGTATTATATCTTCTCCATATGTCTTATAAAATTCAGCAGTGAATCCATCTTGTCCGGGAATTTTGTTCTTGGATAGGTTTTTGATTTCTGATTCAATTTTGTTGCTGGTAAGTGGTCTGTTTAGGTTTTCTGTTTCTTCCTTTGTCAGTCTTGGAAGGTTGTATTTTTCTAGGAAGTTGTCCATTTTTTCTAGGTTTTCCAGCTTGTTAGCATATAGATTTTCATAGTATTCTCTAATAATTCTTTGTATTCTGTTGTGTTCATCATGATTTTTCCTTTCTCATTTCTGATTCAGTTTATGTGTGTAGATTCTCTTTTTCTCTTAATAAGTCCGGGTAGGAGTTTATCTGTTTTTTAAATTTTCTCGAAGAACTTTCCTCTTAGAACTGCCTTCACTGTATCCCACAGTAGTTGGGGCATTGTGCTGTTGTTGTCATTTGTCTCCATATGTTGCTTGATCTCTATTTTAATTTGGTCATTGATCCATTGATTATTTAGGAGCATGTGGTTAAGCCTCCATGTGTTTGTGAGCCTTTTTGTTTTCTTTGTACAATTTATTTCTAGTTTTATACCCTTGTGATCTGAGAAGTTGGTTGGTACAATTTCAATCTTTTTGAATTTACTGACGCTCTTTTTGTGGCCTAGTATGTGCTTTATTCTGGAAAATGTTCCATGAGCAGTTGAGAAAAATGTGCATTCTTCTGCTTTTGGGTATAGAGTTCTGTAGATGTCTGTTAGGTCCATCTGTTCTAATGTGTTGTTTAATGCCTCTGTCTCCTTATTTTCTGTCTGGTTGATCTGTCCTTTGGAGTGAGTGAAGTTTTGAATTCTCCTAGAATGAATGCATTACATTCTATTTCCCCTTTTAATTCTGTTAGTGTTTGTTTCACATATGTTGGTGCTCCTGTGTTGGGTGCATAGATATTTATAATAGTATCCTCTTGTTGGATTGACCCATTTATAATTATGTAATGTCCCTCTTTGTCTCTTTAACTTTCTTTGTTTTGAAGTCTATTTTGTCTGATACAAGTACTGCAACACCTGCCTTTTTCTCCCTATTAGTTGCATGAAATATCTTTTTCCATCCCTTCACTTTTATTCTGTGTATGTCTTTGGGTTTGAAGTGAGTCTTTTGTAGGCCACATATAGATGGGTCTTGTTTTTTATCCATTCAGTGACTCTAAGTCTTTTGATTGGTGCATTCAGACCATTTACATTTAGGGTGATTATCGATAGGTGCATACTTTTGCCATTGCAGGCTTTAGATTCATGGTTACCAAAGGTTCAAGGGTAACTTCCTTACTATCTGTGTAACTTAACTCACTTAGTATGCTATTACAAACACAATCTACAGGTTCTTTTTTTTTTTTTTTTGCTCTCCTTTTATTCCCCCTCCATTCTTTATATATTAGGTATCATATTCTGTACTCTTTGTCTATCCCTTTTTATTACCTCTGATGACAGCTATTTAACCTTAGGAACACTTTCATCTATAGCACTCCCTCCAAAATACACTGTAGAGATGGTTTGTGGGAGGTAAATTCTCTCAGTTTTTGCTTATCTGGAAATTGTTTAATCCCTCCTCAAGTTTAAATGATAATCTTGCTGGATACAGTATTCTTGGTTTGAGGCCCTTCTGATTCATTGCATTAAATAAATCATGCCACTCCCTTCTAGCCTGTAAGGTTTCTGCTGAGAAGTCTGATGATAGCCTGATGGGTTTTCCTTTGTATGTGATCTTATTTCTCTCTCTGGATGCTTTTAATACTCTGTTCTTATCCTTGATCTTTGCCATTTTAATTATTATATGTCTTGGTGTTATCCTCCTTGGGTCCCTTGTGTTGGGAGATTTGTGCAACTCCATGGCCTGAAAGACTATCTCCTTCCCCAGATCAGGGAAGTTTTCAGCAATAACTTTCTCAAAGACTTTCTATCCCTTTTTCTCTCTCTTCTTCTTCTGGTACCCCTATAATACAAATATTGTTCTGTTTTGATTGGTTACATAGTTCTCTCAATATTCTTTCATAATTAGAGATCCTTTTTCCTCTGTGTGCCTCAGCTTCTTTATATTCCTTACCCCTCATTTCTATTTCATTTATCTTTTCCTCCACTGTTTCTAATCTGCTTTTAATACCCTCCATTGTGTTCTTCAATGATTGGATCTCCTTCCTCAATTTGTTCCTGAGTTCTTGAATATTTTTCTGTAGCTCCATGAGCATGTTAATGATTTTTATTTTGAAATCTCTTTCAGAAAGATACATGACATAGATTTCATTTGAATCTTTCTCAGGTGTATTCATAATTTTGCTTTGAACCAGATTCCTTTGATATCTCATAATTTGTCTGTGGTGCCCTCTAGTGCCCAGAAGCTCTACTCTCTGGAGCTGCTTAGCCCCTGGAGCAATGTTGGGGGTCACAGGGGAGTGGTGTTGGTTCCTGGGGGGAGGAAAGAACTGTTTACTACTTCCTAGCTGCTATGCCTGTCTCCACTGCCAGAACCAGTGGGCCGAACACACAGGTGTAAGCCTCTATGCTTTGTGTTTGTCACTGCCATAGGCAAGGCTTCCCTCTGGCTGGCCTGACACCAGGGCAGGATTGCCAATTTGCAAGCCTGAGCCAGGTGCAGGCTAGTGGGGAGGAGGACACAGCAGGCTTTGTATCTTAGTGGGGGGCCTTGGAGCTGCATAACCAGCCAGGGGGATGGAGTGCCTGTAGATCGTTAAGCTCCCAACCTGCTGGGTGGAGTGCACCTGGACAATTTTGTGTACCTGTCCTTTTTCCTGAGCAGTAAGCTCTGTGTAATCTTGCCCCTTTAGCAGCCCTCTCACCTTTAGGAAGTCTCTCAGACTGCCCACCCAGATCAACTGGATATGAATCCCTGTTTTCCACAAGCAGCTGGAATCTTCATCTCTCCAGGTATTCCGCCTGTCTTACCTTTCCAACCACACTAAATTGCCAGAGTATCATGCAATGTAGGTTCGTGCTCCCAGAGCAGATCTCCAGGGCTAGGCATTCAGCAGTCCCAGGCCTCCACTCCCTCCCCATTCTGTTTCTCTTCCTCCTGCCAGTGAGCTGGGGTGGGGGAAGGGCTTGGGCTCTGCTGGGTCACAGGTATTTTACATTACCTTGTTCCATGAGGTCTGTTCTTTTCTCCAGGTGTATGCAGTATGGTGCAACCTTCTTCCCTGTTGCTCTTTCAGGATTTGTTGTATTAGATTATATTTTTGTATTATATGTGGTTTTAGGAGGCAGTCTCTGTCTCACCACTTACGCCACCATCTTTAATCCAATCTTTATTGCCCTTGTTTTATACATAGAAAATACCTGTTAATAGCTTTGTCCATATGTGTTGTTGGGTTTTCCTAAATTCTGAGTTTAAGTGTATACACACATCTTTTAGTTCACATATCTGTTATTTCCCATTCTTGTATTTTTCCATCTGTATGATTTTCATGTGATTCCTTTTTATACAGTCCAGTTCTCTGGTGAGATTCTATATCTTTTTATTTATTTTTTTGAATAATATTTGATTATTAGATCATTTTTTTAAAGTCTGTGTATAAAAAATCCCATATCTGCATTGTCTATTAATTTTTTCTTCTTGGTCCTAGTTCTTGACATGAATGATAATTTTTGATGGAATGTTGGACATTGTCAGGAAGTATTGTAGAAGCTCTGGATACCTTTTTTTCAGAGAAGAATCTCTCTATACTCTGGTAGGCAGGTTTAAATCTCTACGGTCCAATCACTCAAGCCTGAGATTCAAAATTTGTCAGTTTTTTTCTTCCTCTGCTCACCCACATTTTTTAAAAAATGTAGGTCTCTGGTGTAGTTCTCTGTGTGCTTAAAGTGTTTAATAGGGCTCTTCCTCTTTAGTAAGCATTGAACTTCATTTTTTATCTCTTCAGTATTACAAGACTGCCAAAAACTCTAATTAATTCTCAGCTACTTTCTGATTGGCTTCTTAGTCTCCTGGTTTGCATAGCTGAAGAATTAGCAAATACCCTGGGATGAAAACTTATGCAGAATGTTAGGCTCACTTTTCTGCATCATCCTTGTTTCTTGGGATCCTTGCTCCTGAAGTTCTGGCTGCCTTAGCAAGCCCAAACTTTTTGCTAGCCCCTTGAGCTCTGTGGGTTTATCTACCTCTTAGCAGTTATCTTCTGCCCTAAACATTTTAAGAATGAGCAATGCCCTAAGAAGCATAGCAAAGCACACATGTTGAGATAATCTCAATGAATTTCTCTTCTCTTCAGGATCCTGGCCTTCAGGACTTAGCTGCCATAGATTTTAAAACAAGTTTATTCAGTTGGTCACATTGTTCTTTAGAAGAGTATTTTTCTGTTATAATGCATCCATAATAGTAAGAGCAGAAGTCCCAGTTCACATAGATTTTGACCACCTGCAAAGAATAGCTTCTTTTCCATCTTGCGCTCTACTTGGCCAGGCCATATTATTAGCTGAGAATTCTTAGGCAGCAAAGAACACTGTAGTGGAAAAATATGGGTTTCTGTGCCAGATGGACTTAGGTGCAAATCCTGGCTTAACCACAAACAAGTTGTTTGCACATCGACAATTATTTTATGTCTTTGAGCCTTGCTTTGTTCATCTGTAGAGTGGGAATTATAATAGTTGTGATATTGTGATTTATAACAAGAAATAAATATTTGGTCCCTGTCCCAGTTCTGGCACAGAGCTCCTAAAACCGTTGGTATTTCCTAAGTGATAAGAGCATAAAAGTGAAAAGAGTATCTGTCTTTTGTTGCTCATAACAAGACCCTTTTGACCACACCAGCTCCTATGTTTGGAGGTGACTTTTGCAAAGGCCCTGAGTATGAAGGCTGGTTGCCAGGGGAGCCAACCAAGCGATTAGAGGGTTGCAATTTTCAGCCCCAACCCTCAACCTCAGGGAAGGGGAGACGGGCTGGAGATTGAATTCAATCACCAATGGCCAACAATTTAAACAATCGTGCCTATGTAAAAGCCTCCATAAATACCCAAAAGAATGGTGTTTAAAGAGCTTCCAGGTTGATGAACACATGAAAGTGCCAGGAGCATGTTGTGCTCTGAGAGAGCAGGGAAGCTCTGCACCCTTTTCCCCTTACCTTGCCCCCTGCATCTCTTCCATCTGGCTGTTCCTGAGTTATATCCTTTTATGATAAGCTGGTACTGTAGTAAGTAAACCGTTTCCCTGAGTTCTGTGAGCCACTCTAGCAAACTAACTGAATGCGAGGAGGGGGCTGAGGGAACTTCTGATTTACAGCCAGTTGCTAAGAAGCCCAGGTGACAACCTGGACTTGCGACTGGCATCTGAAATTGGGAGCAGTCCCGCAGGACTGAGCCCTGCACCTGTGGGATCCAATGCTATTGCTGGGTAGACAGTGCAGAACTCAGTTAGATTGAGTTAAATGGTAGCTGGTGTTGGGGAACTGTTCAATGAAGGAAAAACCCACATATCTGGTGTCAGAGGTGCACTAGTGTAGCAGAGCAGTGAAAGAGTAAAGGAGAGACCCATAGGAGTGCTTTTCCTTTAGATTAGTATTTTCCTCATAAGGTTGCTGTGAGGATTAAATGAGGTACAGCGATTAGAACAGTGCCTGGCATACAGTAAGTGGCAGGTAAATGGTAAATGTTGCTTTCCTGCCCTTTTGCTTAAGGCTATCCCTGTGGATTAAATATATTTGCCCCACTATATAGTCTGATTAAAAAAAAAAGACAAATAAATATTGTAGAAGAACTTAGAAGATTCTTTTCCTTCCACAGCGGCTCTAAGAAGTACCATGGTCTGTAATTTCTCTAATAATTACAAAAATCCCACTGCCAAATGACAGCTGCCTGCCAGCACTGCCTTGCCTGGGACACTTGCCAATCTCCAGGTGTATACAAAAGGCCGGGGGGCAGTCAGGGAGACCACCTTTCTCAGGGCCTAGCTCAGGACAGAACACAAGGCAGCAGCCTGCAGAATACCAGCATAAAATAGGCCTCAGTGTGAAAAAGCAAACTACCTGTTTTTCTTGCTAAACCTTGTTTGGAGGAATTTTAACCTCTTGAGTTTATTACTATAGAGTGTAATGAATGGGTCATTCGCTCCCCAGATGAGCCCTGGCGGACCACCTATGGGAGTCAGTGACATCATTCTGGGAACACGGGGAGGAGCGGCTGACTGATTTCAGGTACCATCTGCGGCAGTGGCTGAAAGGGTACATGGCCCCTGAGGTAAATGAGAAAATGGACTCAGCAAGGCCTCATTTCCAAAACAAGTAGGTTGCTTCTCTTGGTTTTATTTTAAGGTAAAAAAACTATGGGCTGAGCTCCAGAGCAGGGAATCAATCCTTCAGCCCTAGTTTTAGAAGGTGCTCCAGGTTTGGTACAGAGTAACTATGATCAGTGTGTATGTCAAAGTCTCCTGGGGCGGGTACCTAGCATTAACCCAGAGTGGGTCTAACAGCATCTCTGTCCTAGCCTCTGCCAGCTCTGGTCTCCTCTGCTGCCTGCATCCCAAGAGAGGCGCAGCAGGTCCCTGTGTTACAGTGCTGAGGCGGGGGTCGGGAGAGGAATCTCTGCAGCTGGTGAAAACAGGATGAGTTTCCTCTGGGTGTAGATAAGCAGGGAGAGTTGCGAGTTGAAGAGAAAGGCTTTGGAGTGGTGATGGGGCTGGAGCAGTGGTATGTTGATAAACAAGCTCTCTGGAAACAAAAAAAAGGCCTGGTTTGTAGCATTTGCCGAGTGGCATGGTGTAAAGAATCCCACTATGGCTGATTGCAAGCTACCAACAGGAAGTCAAATGGCCCGAAAAATTCAGCGCATCACTGGGTGGAAGGGAACTAGAGAGGAAAAAAAGAGATTTAATATTTCAATTACCTTGAATGTTCTTTGAGAAACAGGACTGAAGAATGCTGTTACCTCAGACTCTTGAGCTGTATGTTTAAAATATAATGCTATTCTGACTGGTCCAAATGAGTCTCCTGGATACTAAGGGCAACTCTCAGAAGGACAGAGGGGAAGAGACCTAAATTTGTTGAGCTTATTATGCATCAGGTGTGCCACTTACACGTCACAACAACACTAGGATGAACACCCCCAGGACTGATCTCATCTTACAGATGAGGACGTGATGGTTCAGAGATTTGAAGTAACTTTCCTCAGGTCATACGGCTAGAAAACAGGCGGTGTCAGACCTGAATCTGGTCTCTCTTGGCTCCAGGGCCCATGGTCTGTCCGCCACCCTGCCCTGCACAAACCCCTATCCCACTGTGACCCAGGGCCAAGACCAGCATCAAGAGGGCCACGGCGACATCGTCACTCGCCCTCTTGCTGCGCCTGCAGAGACGACGCGTTCCCTATCAAAACCTCCGTGCCCAATTAGCCTTCTCTGGCTGCTGACTCCTCGCCTTCGCTCTTCCTCTTATTCCCAAGTCCAATATGTATTGTTGATTCAAGTGCACACCTAACTTCATCCTGGTGAGAGGGTTTTAGAGGTACAAACCTTATACCTGGCAGAAGCTACAAACGTAGACTCAGGCTACTCAGAGAGCTTTGTCAAAGCCCCAGATCCTGAGCAAGCCTCTCATGCACTGTGGCCACACGCTTTCTGCCTAAGACTTTCCTAGCTCTTCTTTGAGGCCCTAAGCCTCTGGATAGTGGTTCTTACTAGCTTAGCCCAGATTGAGCTGTATTTTTAGCTGTCTACTGATCTCTGGGTAAATAGGTACCTATCAGTCTTTCACCTCCAATCTCCACGGCCCTAGGCATCACATTTTAAGTGTGTGGGTTCATGGTCCATGAATTTTGGGTGCTACACATACCTCCACATCCAGCTATTATTCTGTCTTTTGCCAGCTCCTTGTTCTCTGTGTGGTTTCTCTAAGTATCCTGCAGGAGTTGTCTACCCTGGATACAGATCACTTCCATGCTGGGAGGATCCAGACCCTTTTCTACAGTGTTCCCACCCCATGGTTCATATTACACATCTGCAAGTTAAAGGAAATCGCTGGTTTATCTAGGGAAAGTCTGATGAACTTTAAGCTGTAAAAAGTTGAAAAGTACCTGGATGAGTGCTAGGAAAGGCAGAGAGTTCAAGTCTATTAGAGTATGGATTTGGAATAAAAAATTACATTTGTTTCCATTTAACAGCTGAATGATCCTCAGATCTCATGTTCTTTATCTGTAATATGGGACTGCTAATGGAAGATACCTTAGAATGTTGCTGTGAGGATCAAATGTGATAGTGTGTGTTTAATGCTTGTACAATGCCTGGTCAAATAAATATTAACCATTATTATCATTGTTTCTTAATATGTAGTACCAAACAGTATTTCACAAGATGCCTTTTTCAAGTATTTTCACACATGAGATGCTCAATCATCCTTTTGTGCTTTGATTGCCTAGTTACACATTAACTTGGAAACACCAACTTTAGTGCCTCATAGAAGCATCCTGACCTTCCTACAAGCAAGAGGTTAAGACTCAGATGGAAGAAGGTTAGTGGGGGTAGAGGGAGACTTGTCTTACCTGTCTAGCATTCCAAAGCTGTCTGTCTTTGTAGGAGAGTACATGGGGAGTGGGTAGAATGGATTCTATTTAAATCAAGGCAGAGCTTAAACATATCCCCAGTGGGGTTCCCTGGGATACATTATGTTCTCTCTGCAGGATTCTTTTATCTACAGCTTTCCAAATTTTACACCTTCTATAAAGCAAGAAACTCACAGAACCTTACAACAAAGCACCTGAACATCTACATTTCCCATTTAAGAAACCTTAGGAAACAGTTCCCTATTGTTTTTACTTTCTCCTTTGTTACTCAGACTACTTTATAATGACATTAAACACTTAAGCAGAAGAGCTATATCCTTCTTAAGTTTCCTACTCCTGTAAGTAAAGATCCTCCCCCAACATACAACGTTTTCAAATTTTCTTTAAGGTGTTATCCATATACACTTATTATTTTTACACTATTAGTACATAATTTTATAAAAAATAGTATGAATCATATAAAAATAGTATAAAAACCAATGGTATAAAACTTTGCATTTTACTCTTTAAAAAACCTATTACTAAACCAGCATTTTCAAGTCTACTTGAAAATAGCACCAGATGTATTACTGTACATGAACATTATTCAATTGAGAAGATTTACTGTGGTTCAATCACTGTTTTTCTAAGAGCGGACGTTCACACTGTTTCTAATCTTCAAATAACACAGCGCTATATATATATTGTAAATATATATATATTTACACATACGTATTTCTTCCATTCACATTATTTCCTTGCAAAAAATTTTTGTGTTTGGGATTATTGAGTCAAAGAGCAGAAACGTTTCTACAGAAGCCAATGTTTTAAATCATTCACCTCTGAGAATTAATGAAATTACAAAGGTTTTTAAGATCTTGGGATGAAGAGAATTCTGGCTATACTAAAAACCTAATATATTACTCTGTGAAATAGTTATGTCCAGCCTCCAGGAAAATCATCAGAAAACAAGAGCATGTCCTTTCAGATCAAGCACCCTTTATTTGCCTAAAGAAGCTACTGTTTCATAATTAACGTTATTTTGAAATTGGCGAGCCCTTTAACCTGGAGTGGGACTGTTCCAGGCTGACAGACGTGTTGACGTTGCAGGCTTAGACTTGTGCCTCTCGTGGCCTCATGAGCGTCTGGTTGGCCTGCCCCTGCGCATGCGTCCTGGTGGCACACTGCCTGCTTAGGAAGCCCGGCGGCCACAGAGTAGGCCCAGGCCTGAAGCAACACGGGGGCCCGGGAAGGCTGACGGAAAACAGGGCTGCTTTGGGCTTGTCTTCCGAATTCTGCAACTGCTTCCTTTTTCACTTCTGCTATACAATGGGACGCTTCTTTGATGCAGGGAAGGGTCAGAGGCTGTGCTAGGGCCTTGCATCTGGGAGACAGATGTCCTTATTGAAATACACATGCCCACCCCTTCTGCTTCAGCTGCCCTTTTAAAAAGAAGCAAATACGGCTTTTAGGAAGCTTATGAGGAAATGAAAGGATTAACATCCTGGCTGGGGTACACAATGGTTTCACTCCAAGCTGGCTTTACTCTAAGTTCCCAAGATAATAATAAATAACATGAAAGAGACAAAGAGTTGGAGATATTTGAGTTATACTGGAATGTGGAATTCCAGAGATGAAGAATCCTCAATGCCTGTGAATAACTTTTATGCCCCTCAGAAGCCCTGAGTCCTTTCAGCCAAGTACTCAGAAAAGGAGGCAGTCTTGCATTTCTGTTTGAAGTTCTGGGATGCTCTCCCATTATCGTGTTCATGGTGAACCGGGAATTGACACAGTTGTTTCTTCTCTGGAGTACATGTAACTCTTGCTGATTCCTGACTCTTGTCACTTCTCTGCCCACCATGGAAACTGCCTCCTCCGAACCTGCAGGTTTCCAGGTGATTATGTGGGGCACACCTGCCAGTAACAGGATGACCACATCAACTAGCAAATCTCATCACTTAGTCTGACCACTTTTCTTCCGAACAAAGTGAGTAATAGATAACTCAGTGGGGATTTCAGAAAGGGGTTGAGCATTTGCTTGCTTAGAAGAGCATCTTAAAATGTGATATATTTTATATGCCTAACATATTTGTGCAAATAGCAGAAAATGCAAGCTTTGAGGTATAATCAGATGGCCACGCTAATTAGGTAGTTTAAAGGAGGCTAAGATAAGGAGGATTTTTTTTAAAAAAACAAGCCTGAAGCTACAATCAAGCAAAAGAAAAGGCTTTGCTTATGCTCCTCTTTGGTTTTCTTTTTTGCCTGACATGGGCAGGCCCTCGCTGTATCCAGCAAGTCTCCCACAGGCACCCACACCTATGATCACACAGAACGTGCCTGGCACAAGGACAGGGCTGAGTAGGACACACTCCAGTGTCTGCTCTGCCTCCAGTGACCGCTCCTCACAACATCCTGCAAAGTGCAGCATTACAGGGTCAGTTTATTTGAAAGAGCCTGGGCATGAAGGGAGAGAAGGGACATGGTTGCTGTATTTCTTTTACTGTGTATCTTTCCAGCCACTACAAAACTCAGATAAATGCCATTGTCTCTTTCTTTCCCCAGCTGAAAGTAAACTTTATGCATGTTATAGTTTGCAGATGAATTAAAATTTCAAAGGAGCATGCTTTGTCACAGAAGTAAGCAAGACCTATCATGGTTCTCAGTGTCATATCCTCTCTCCTTTCTGTTACTCAGTTACTGTTTTGGACTAAAACAAAATATGGAACATTCAGTGGCATCAGGGATACATTTTAATATTTGTAAAGGTGACAGGGCATGGCTACACCTTCTGTCCACAGTGGCTTCCACATGAAGTATTATGCTTCAAAAGTAAATTAATCTCCAACACCTTGTGTGGGAGGGACACATGCACATACACAAAAGGAAAGGTCCCCAGAATCACCACATCCCCCATGCACATGAACAGTGCCTGACCACCATCAAAAACCAATCCATGAACCTTCTCTGTTGACTAACTGCCTATCTCCATACTTCCCTACTTCATGTTAGCCCACCTTCCTTATGTGTAGCCAATGGAAATTTAAAGAACTTTGCTTTCCTTGAGACCCTTCATAAACATCCCCTGGTTCTCAGGTCTGGTAGACAAGTTGTTTATGTGAACTAGCTGTGCTGTTTTGATGAAGTAGAAATTTCCTGTCCCAGGACCGAGTCCTTATCTAGCTAGTGTCTGTAATGGCTCAATAGACCCTTCTGAAGGGCCCCCACCAGTAAGATGGCAAACTTCCGGCTTCTCTTCGGGGTCCTCAGTTCTCGCTGGCACCACCTGAAGCCCAATCACCACTCGCCCCCCCTCCCAATCCCAGCACCTAGCCAACAGCCACCAGCCCCGTAGAAGTGACACCTCAATCAATTCATGCCCCTTCCTATATAACCCAGCACCTTTCCCTAATAAAGCGGAATTCTCCGGTGAATTGCTGCTGTGTGTTACTCCTTTCCTTTCATTGGTGCCGAAACCCGGGAGACGGGACACCCCAACTGGGCCCTGTCTTCCCCCTGACACCAGCAGCAGCTTGCCCTCGTCCTCTTTTTCCGGTGCTGGCTCATCACACTCACCACTCATCTCTGGCCTTTAGGTAAGTTTTCCCCCCAGAGTGGGCCACTCTTACCTGAGCTATCGCAGTGCCATTGACCATGATCATCCGGCAAGGCCCTGACACTCGGGGACGAGGAGGGAACTCTCCCCACCTCAGGCCTTCACAGCTGCGGCGGACCCTCAGGCCCCTCCTCCAACAGCCATAAATCCCCACCTCAGGCCTTCATGGCTGCAGCAGACCCTCAGGTCCCCCCTCCAACAGCCATAAACAAGGTGACTCCTTTGCAGATGAGAATGCTCCCTTTCCCCCCCCCTCCTCCTTCTGTTCCGTCCGCCGAAATCTGTTCTGTCTGCCAAAAATTCCTAGTGCTAGGTACCTCGTGACTCCGGCAAACTGCCTTCTTAGGGAAGTCTGGGTGACGACCCACACTTCCTAAGAAATTCCGACTCGTATCCGAGTTTCCGCAGACCACCAAGGATCATCGGGGACGCCCTCTGTCTCCTTGCGGTCTGCTTCCAGTCCGAAGATCTCTGTTCATCTTCCCCTGTTTGTCTCCTTCTCTGTCCTTTAGCCATGGGAGCCTCCTCATCCCTCCCTGAAAGTTCACCTCTTGAATGCCTGCTTAAGCATCTGGCTACCCTCTCCCTGACGCCTGATATAAAACCAAAACTTCTCCGTAAATACTGCTCCCAAGATTGGCCGACATACCCCCTAGCCAATAACAACCAATGGCCCGCAGGGGGAACTCTTGATCCTAACATCACTCGCAATCTCTTTAACTACTGCCAGAGCCTGAAAAAATGGAAGGAGATTCCCTATATCGAAGCTTTCCGCCTCCTCCTCCCCCTGCCCCCTCCCAAGTTCTCCTAGCCTGCAAGCCACCGCCCCCACAGAAGCCTCCCGTTCACTCCCTTCCCCTTCTTCTCCTACAACAGCCCTTCTCCCTTCCTCCCCCACCATCTCCTCCCCCATCTCACCTCCTCCGCCTTCATCCCCCACAGATTAAGCCTGAGCCTTTGAGCCCCCCTTTAACTAGGTCCTGGGGGACTCCTCCATCTTTGCCCTCATCACCTGTTTCTCCCCTGTTAGGGACTGCCTTTTTCTTCTCACATGTTTGTAGGGAGAATGGGAAAGCACCTTCCCCCATGTCTGAATGCAGCATGGGAAAGCACAAGCTAGAGAACAACCGGTGCAGTTCTTAGAAGTTATCTGTCCACAAAAACATATCTTGTCCTCAAAGATGAGCCAAGACTCCTCACTCTGAAAATAGGGAGAGACCTTGAAGATGTGTAGAAACACCACCCCTGCTTTTAGCTATGCCCTTCCGCCACTTGCCGATGTGGCAGGAATGGAGAACAAAGAACATTCTGTTTACACATTCCATAAGCAATTAACTGGAGCCCTGCTATAGCTCAGTTAGTAGAGCATGGGACTCTTAACCTCAGAGTCATGAGTTCAAGCCCAACTAGAGCAGCAGAGGGAAGCAGCTGGGCTGCTGGCTGGCGACATGTGGGTCCAATTCTATCTTTCTTTATTTTCTTTGCTCCCCTTCTGCACTTCAGGACCTGCTTGACTAGGCACGGCTAGACCACGTCACTCCCCCACAGACTGAGCCAGAACCCTTCAGTCCCCCTCAGACTCAGTCCCGAGGGCCTCCCAGAATTATCGACCCCCCTCTGGGAGGTAGCAGGATCCAAAGGCATCGTGCGCATTCATGTCCCTTTCTCTTTAGGAAATTTAGCCCAACTAGAGAAATGCCTAGGTTCCTTTTTCCACTGATCCCACGACATACATCAGGGAGTTTCAATAGACCCTCCAATCTTACAGCCTCACACATCATGACATTTTCATGCTCCTGGCCAATACTCCTCCCTGAAGAGCGTAGACGAGTTTGGGACTTCGCCCAAATGCACGCTACCGAAACCCACAGGACTGACCCCACCTATCCCCCTGGCCCCACTGCTGTCCCTGAACAAGACTCACACTGAGATTATAACACCGCCATGGGTCTCCGCTCTCGAGATATTTTTGCCTCCTGCTTAATAGCAGGTCTGAAAAAGGCAGCTCCTAAAGTAGTCAATTTTCAAAAGCTCCAAGACATAATTCAAAAGAGAGATGAAACCCCCTCCAAGTTCTTAGACAGACTCACTCAAGCCCTATTGCAGTATACTAGCCTGGACCCAGAAACATCTGAAGGAAGACATGTCCTTATGACATACTTCCTAGCTCAAAGCTACCCCGACATTAAAGCTAAACTCAAAAAGTTAGAACAGGGCCCCGCTACCCCACAGACTGAGATCCTAACAGTGGCCTTTAAAGTCTTCCATAACCGGGAGGAGGAGAAAGAACGCCGTAAACAAAAGGCTGATCAGGCCAATTTCCAAATGTTGGCCCAGCTGATAAAACCACAACCTGGGCGCCCTTCTACAAACAAGCCCCCCCCAGGAGCTTGTTTCGAGTGCGGAAAAGAGGGACATTGGTCAAGGGCGTGCCCCTCCCCCAGATCTCCTACCACTCATGCTCCAGATGCCACAAAAAGGGCCACTGGGGGTCTGATTGCCCAACCACCCAAAAGGGAGGCTGGATGAACAACCCCCATCCTAAGCCCGCCATAGTGGGGCTGGCAGAAGAAGATTGATGGGGCCCGGGGGCTTCTCGCCCGACCATTTCCATCACCAAACAGGAGCCCAGGGTTACTTTAACAGTAGACGGTCTCCCCATCTCCTTCCTCCTAGATATAGGAGCCACCTTCTCAGTCTTGCGAGAATACCGGGGCCCTACCAAGCCAGCCATTACTCCTATAGTCGGGGTAGGAGGTAAACAGATTTTCCCATTAGAACCCCCCACTTTTATGCACAATCCTAGACAATCCCATAACTTTCTCCCACTCCTTCCTGGTTATGCCCCAGTGTCCCATCCCTTTACTAGGATGAGACATCCTTTCCCTCCTCCACATTTCCATAACTATATCCACTCCCACAGCCCCCAGTACTCCCTTTCTGATGACCCTCATAGCCGACAACCCCCCTCTACCCAATGAAAGCTCCGGTTACGCCCTCATACGCCCTGTAAATCCTAAAGTTTGGGACATTACAAGCCCCTCCATGGCCCTATGTCCCCTGCCTCTATCAAATTACGTGACCCCTCTCAGTATATCTGTCAGGCTCAATACCCCCTAACCACTTCAGCCCTGATAGGCCTCCAACCCATCATTCAAGATCTCTTAAACAAAAATTACCTCAGACCCACTCACTCCCCGTTTAATACCCCAATATTAGCTGTTAAAAAACCAATGGATCTTTCCGCCTCGTCCAAGACCTTCGCCTCATCAACATGGCCGTTGTCCCTATCCATCCCTTAGTTCCAAATCCATCCAGCCTTTTATCGCAGATCCCTGCCTCGGCATCCCACTTCTCAGTCCTAGATCTCAAGGACGCATTTTTCTATCCCTCTAGACCCCTCCTCCCAAGATTTTTTCATCTTCACCTGGACAGACCCATACACAAGACATTCTGAACAACTCACTTGGACAGTTTTGCCACAAAGCTTCTGAGATAGTCCCCATATTTTTAGACAGGTCCTAGCTCAGGACCTCAAACAGTTTCATCATGATCACTCCAAGTCCACCTTATTACAATACATGGACGATCTTCTACTCTGCAGTCCCTCGTGGGAACAGTCTCAACTTGACACTGCCTCCCTACTTAACCTTCTAGCTTCCAGAGGTTACCAGGTATCCCCCGTCAAAGCTCAAATCTCTTCCCCTCCTGTCACTTACCTCAGATTCCTTCTATCTCAACAAAGAAAGTCCATTACCTTAGACAGAAAACGGCTCCTCTCTGACCTGCCCGTTCCCAAAACCAAGACAGAAATCCTTTCCTTTCTAGGCCAGGCTGGGTATTCTAGAGCATGGATCCCTAACTTCTCCCTGTTGGCAAGACCCCTATACGACCTCAGCAAGGGCCCCCCTAAAGAACCATTATCCTCCTCACCCTGACACTCCTTCATTAAGCTCCATCAAGCCCTTATAGAAGCCCCAGCTCTCCATCTCCCTGATTTGTCGAAGCCCTTCTCATACATTCATGAGAGGTCCAGTCAAGGTCTAAGAGTCCTAAGCCAATATTATGGCCCATCCTTTGCCCCAGTAGCTTATCTCTCCAAGCAATTAGACCCCACAGTTTGGGGATGGGCACCCTGCCTACGAGCATTAGCCGCTAGACAGCTCTTGCAGAAAGAAGCTCATAAACTGACATTCAGGGCACCCCTTACCATTCTGTCCCCACATCACCTAAAAGATCTCTTAACCTACAAAAGTTTACAGACTCTCCCTCCCTCCAGACTCCTGACCTTACTGTCCTCTTTCCTCCAAAATCCCGTTCACCCCCTTTGCCATCCATACCCGAATCATGACTTTTTCCTCCTTTACTGCTCTCTCACTTTTTTTCCCCTCATTCCTATTGTCTTCCCCACCACCCCAGCCTCCTTTGTATGGCGATTCAAAGTCAGACAGACTTACACACAGCATCAAACAAAAGTTACTGCCCTCATTGCCACACCAGACTTCCCTCTGAAAAGCTGCTCTGAGCCTTTATACCTCCACTTTCCTCCCTCCACCGAAGTGCTCACTAGCAGCTACCCTTATTCTCCCGACCTCTGCTTCCTCTATGACCAAAAACAAGCCTATTGCAGGCGATAGCCAGACACCTACAGATGTCCCTACTGGTCTTGCGCCATTCACTACATGGGTAACTTCCGGTACCCACAGTATTACTCCTCCAACCGTTTCATGAAATATCCCAACGGCTCATTCTCCTTATCAATCCCAGATCCCTGAGACTCTCGATGGGCCACCGGAGTCACAGCCTCAGTTTACTACGGGGGGTCCTCGACCGCCCACGGTACCCTTCATATCTCTCAAAAGTATGTTCCCTCTCATTCCCAGATCTCTCAAGTTGCATTAGATATCAGACATTCTGAAAAAGTCATTATCCAAACTCTTGACGGCGCCTCTTCATCTTCTTATCCCCGCCCCTCTTCCCATTTCTCCTACTCTTCATTACAGCTCATTCAAGACACCACCATCTTTCTCAACCACACCCTTAACACCGCCAATTGTTTCTTGTGTGCATCACTACAGCGCCCACTGCTGGCCGCTGTGCCCCTTAATATTTCCAACTACTCCTTCCATGCAGAAAGACAACCCCTCTGCCCCCTGGCAGACATACCCCTATGGGAACCAGAATACGCAGATAATCTCACCATCCACCACTGTGTAGGCCCAACTCCACCCCCCTCCAGCGCACTTCACTGCCTCTCTATCTACACCCCTACCTCTGGCTCTAAGACTTTTATGCAATCAGGACACTTCTTTTGGTGTAATGGCAGTCTTTTCAACTCACTGCCTCTCAACTCTGATACACCCTGCATTCTCGTCACCCTAATCCCACAGCTTACACTTTACAGCATGGCAGAATTTCTTGAGCTCCAACCTCCCTTGCCCTCGCACACAAAAAGAGCTGCTTTCCTTCCCATCATGGTCGGTATCTCTTTGATCACCTCAGCCATTGGGGCACGGTTTTCGGGAGAAGCCTTGGGTCACTCTCTATGGGCAGTTAGAGATCTCAACGCCAAACTTGAGGGGGCCCTGACATCCACTGCTGATTCCCTAGCCTCTCTCCAAAGACAGGTCACTTCGCTAGCTAAGGTCACCCTTCAAAACCGGCGGGCCCTAGATCTGCTTACAGCTGAGAAGGGCGGCACCTGGGTTTTCCTCTGGGAAGAGTGCTGCTATTACATCAACGAATCCGGCATTGTAGAAACTGACATCACCAAACTCACTGACCTTGCCTCCAGCCTCCACTCTGCTTCCAATTCCAACCCATTCTCTTCAATACTAACAAACCCCCTCCTCACCTGGCTCTGGCCCATTGCAGGCCCCATAATAATCATTCTTCTTGCCTGTTTCTTCTTACCCTGTATAATAAAGTTAATCAAATCCCAAGTTGGAAAAATCTCTAATCAAGCTTTCAACCAGCTTTTACTCAGGAACTACCAGCTTCTGGCCACAGAAGATCCCTCACCCTCACGTGATATCACCACATGCTGAGATGGACCCCTCTCTCCACTGGAAACTGTTCCTGGAAACAATGGCCACAGACGCCTGGCTCCTGACACCCATATCATCTTGGCACCATTGGAATCAACAGGTCCTCGACCTATGGTTACAGGGAACCTTCATTGATTTCCAAACCTGAAGAAGTCCACATCTACTCATCCTTACTGTGGGGAGTCCTATCAACCCTTTCCTCCCAATCCTCAAGCCCTCACTCCCTTCTCCACCCCTGTTCAGCAGGAAGCAGCCAGAGAGAAAGCAACGTCCACAACCCCATAGAGGAGAAAGGGGGGAATGAAGGGCCCCCACCAGTAAGATGGCGAACTTCCGGCTTCTTTTCGGGGTCCTCGGTTCCCGCCGGCGCCACCTGAAGCCCAATCACCACTCGCCCCCCTCCCAATCCCAGCACCTAGCCAACAGCCACCAGCCCCGTAGAAGTGACACCTCAATCAATTCATGCCCCTTCCTATATAACCCAGCACCTTTCCCTAATAAAGTGGAATTCTCCGGTGAATTGCTGCTGTGTGTCGCTCCTTTCCTTTCACCTTCTATTTCAGAGCTATCTCAGGCTCTAGTTGTTGATTTATCATACCGTAGATTTAATGTTTTAGTAGTCACCTTTTTTAAGATTTTATTTTGGAGATGATAATAAACACTAAATATCAGAAACCTCAGATACAATGTTACACAAAACACTGCCATTTGTTTGCTCTTTCCAGGCCAAATAAAACTAGAAAGCAGAGTATAACAGTTCACTCATGCTGCAAACTTTTGGGCGGCAGCCTGGAGTAAAAACAATAACAATAAACAAAAACAGTTTCCCCAGCTACAGAAATTTGTTTTATGGGTGCCAATAAATTCTTGGCAAATAAAAAATATGAAGCAATCTGCAGTCTTTGTTTGGCAGAGGGCAAATGTCATTTCTTTATGGGGATGAAGAGTTTTCCTCGAAGGAGGTGACTGAGGTTTGGAGGAAACAGGAGAAAGTGTGGGAGACCCACTGATGCTGTCAGCTCAGGGAGGTTTGTCTCAGGCTCTGCTAATCCCTCAGGTTTCAAAAGCGAGGGGGAGGGGACTAGTGGCGGTGCTTCAAATTGTACTGGAGTGGTGAAACCGTCAGGCAGGCACAGGGGTCCACATGAAGGGTGGTTGGCCACCCTGAGGATTGCTTTTTACTTCCAGGAATTACAAGAGGGGCTTATTAACCAGATGATCCAAATCCTCCAGTTAGTTGCTTTTCATGGGCATTTTTTTTCTTTTCCATTAAAAAAGAGGAGAGAAGAAATACATTCATATTTTCTTAAAAAAGGAAAAATGTAAACAAAAGGAAAAAGCCCAAATGACTATTTTATCCAAAGATAAATGCCGATGGAAACTTTACTTTCTGTAATTCTTTTCTTCTTTTTTAATTGCAGGGCTTTCAATGGTTGACCTGGTATAAATTTATAGCTCAGCCTACCAGCCCTGAAGTAAATGTGCATACATATTTTATTGGAAGTCACCTTTAAAATTGCTGAAATGGCGCTGTTTACTCTGATAAGGAAGGCTGCAAAGAGAGAAAGGAGGAGTCCTAAGCAGAGGGATGGCTGGCCTCAGTAATGTGTGGCTTCCGGAATGCCACTGATAGGTCACCAGCAGGGTAAAAATGAAAAGACCTGAGAAAAAGTACCTTCCATCTCCATACACAGCATGTCTGGTGCTTGGAGGTCAGGTAGACTTTTGTTAGTCAAGTTATTTAATCTCTTTGAGCCTCAGTTTCCTCATGTTTAAAGTGGGGATTATAATATATATAATATAGCTACATAGGGTCACTGTGAAAATAAATTGAGGTGCATGACCCAGCGGAAGAGCTCAGCGAAATGTCATTTCTATTAATGGTGCTCTGTTAATTTAGTTTTGAGCTCACAATTTGTGACATCTTGTTCAGCTTTTCACATTTCCAAATTATGACTGCTTCTTTCCCTGTTCATATGCTGGAGGATAAGAAAGATAAGGGGGAATGGTGAGCTCTTCCAAAGCCTCGAATGAGTGGTTGTTAATGCTACTCAACCAAATATTTCTGGCTTTCTGTTTTCTGGGCACATGGGGGAATTGGACTTTTTGGACCCTACTTGTTGGATGTCACCATATGACACTTAATTGTTGGTGTAAGACCCCCAAAGCCTCAATGTTCTAACTCAGAATGTCCAAGTTTCTTTAATAATGGAAATGTTCTCTACACTGTCCAATAGCAGAGCCACTAGCTACAGGTGGTATTGAACACTTGCAAAATGGCTAGTGCAACTGAGAAACTGAATTTTAATTAATTTTATTGAATTCTAATGAATAATAATTAAATTAGGAGGAGCCACATGTTATATTCTAGGACTGCCATATTGGACAACACAGCTCCATCAGCCTGATTCCAGGAGTGAGGACATGATAATACAGGGCAGAGCCTAGCAAACCACCCAGGGCCATTCAGCACAAATGAAAAACAAACCTCTGTTGTTCTAAGCCACTTAAATTTGGGGGTTATTTGTTATCACAGCATAGCCTAGCCTCTCCTGACTGAGGAAGGGTTGTTACTTTCCCTGGAGTCCTAAGTCAACCAATAATGTACAGTTCCTCAGCCACTATGCCCTCAGTTCGGCACTGTGTCTAGTCTTGGAGCTCCTGAGAGGAATCTTTCACTTCAGCTTTCATATGGCCCATCACCTCCTTGGTAATTTCTGATATGGTTATTATGGTTTGTCAGAAGAGGAATAGGCCCCCTCTGTCCCAGTAAGGTATGAGGGAAAATGCCAGAAATGTTACCTTAACCTGG
The DNA here is from genome assembly GCF_040802235.1 of Manis javanica. Classification (NCBI taxonomy): domain Eukaryota; kingdom Metazoa; phylum Chordata; class Mammalia; order Pholidota; family Manidae; genus Manis; species Manis javanica. The sequence goes on from NC_133158.1 coordinate 144,394,706, forward strand.
GGCTTTGGAGGCCCAGATTTTGCTTATAATATTTCAGGTCAGCTCAGGGAATGTGCAGTTGACTCTATGAACAGACTTGTCTTCTGCATTACCACATTCCCACCACTTCACAGGGAAAAGAGAGAAAACTCCAGATTTTCTAGAGTGGGGAAGGAATACAGACCTCAGATAAAGACTTTCTGGCACTGTGGGGGTGGCTATAGGTACACAGGAACCTCTAAGTAAAATCAGACACTGCTGATCATCAGAGTCCCATCTCCACGGACAATTATGTTCTCATTCTCCAGCACATGTACATAGAAAACATTAATTTTGACAGGGTTTTCTATTCTTTCAAACCTATGTTTACTGTTAAATTTTCTTTCTTAGTAGATGCTACCATCATTTACATATTTACCAAATTAGAATCTGAGTTATCCCATCTCCATCAGTTCTCTAATGTTCACCCCCTTCCTCTTCATTCTTATACCATTGCCCCACCACTGCATGTGCTGAGCAGTTTGGCCCTGTACAAAGGGCCTGATGAGTGTGGTGAAGGTCATTTGCATCCCAGCCAGTGGGGCTGCACAGCCCAGAGGAGGCACCTCTTTCTAAAACCCATACAGGTGCCAGGTAGCCCACTGTAGCTCTCTCAGTTGCCTTAGTTTACCATCAACATCTTTCACACTAATGAAACTATCTCCTAATCCACCTCCCTGCTCTTAGTCTCCTTATCCTGCCCAGGCTGTAGCCAGAGTGATGGATCATGCACAAACACAGTTTGATATTGACACTCTTTTGCTTAAAAGCCTAAGTGGCTTTACACTGCCATCAGAAAGTCAAAGGCTAGCTAATGTAACCTACAGTACCCACTGTGATGTGGGCTTGTTTATCCCTGCAGCCTCTCTCTCCCTGCACAATCCTCCATGACCCACCAAACACGGTCTGACCTCCTTGTAGACTGCAGACAGACCCTCTGACCTTTCTCCCTTTGTACCTGGTATTCCCAATTCCTGGGCTGCCTAAGACACTCTCTTCTCTTAAGACTTAGCAAAAGCATTGTGCCTGTAATGAAACTTCCTGACCCTCAGTAAGGGGAGTTGACCCTTGTTTCTTCATACTCTCACTAAACCTGTTATCATGGCATCCATGCATTCTAAATTCTCATGTTTGTTTTTCTGAACTCCTTGAGGGCAGTCTGTCATGTCTTATTTTACTTTGTGTCCCCTGTGCTGAGTGCAGCCCAGAAGGGAGCAGGCTATTTTTGAATATCTGTTAAATGTATGAATACATGAATAAAATGCTGTTCCATTCTGTTATTAGGGGTTGAATGCATATTTTTTCAGTGGAACTTAATAGAAATTGAACTTATTTTAATTTTAAGCTTCTGCCTCACCTTTTCATTTAAACACAGTGGTTTAAGCTACAACATTGCTTTTCTGAACTTGGTTGATTTCAAAGACTTGTCAGAACTGTGCAGGGTTGAGCTGGGAGGAGTTGGGGTTGAAGGAAACATAACTGAGTATGTCCTATTATTCCATCACTCCTCTCACCTGATCCTCCCAAATGCAAATGGAAAAAGCAATACTGTGTTAGCTTTAAAGAGATAGGCAGCTGTGACCCATAAACGGAATAAAGAAAAAAAGATAAGCACATTCACCTAAAATTCTTAAGGGACACTGAACTCCAAACAGAAACTAAATCGTGGTCAGACAGGACAGACAAACTTTAAGATGAGGAAATAAAACCCTGTGAAGGAAACTGCATATTATAATTTGACCTGAACAATCATGGCCTTCAGATCTATAGTTGCAACGAGCTGCCTTCCACATGAAATAGAAAATTTGTGCCTAAAATTCTTAATCAATTGTTGTAGAAAGGAATTCAAATTTCTTTATGCAATCATCCTTCTCCCCAAACACGAAGGCTGCAATTAACATAGGCTTTAGAGCCACACAGCTTGTATTCAAACCCTGGCTTTGATGTTTCCTCACTGCATGACCTTAGCTAAGTTATATGACCTCTTTGAGCCCAAATGTCCTCATCTATAAACAATGGCATCTACCCAAAGGTGTTTTAGTTAAGATTAATACATATAAGTTTAGAATATATCTCCATCAGTAACTGTTAGCCGATATAATAATTATATATACTAATAATTTTTTATTGTTATTTAAAGGCCAAAATAATTAAAATCTTCAAAGCAATGCAGCTCCAACAGCCTTTGAGCCTTTTTTGTTTTGTAAGTGATTCTGCATTAAATCCAAGTTTTTGTCCAAATGTTTACTTTTATATAATCAAATACATTATATACACAGAAAAGTGAATAAAAATGGCTATATTTGCTTTTTAACATCTTTTTAATGATTTACAACTCCATCCAGCCTGGGAATGAGAGAATTGGCTGTTAGTTATCTGAACCAGGTTGGTCATCCAATAGTGGACCTCGCTGGCTTCTCTAACTGGTTTGTTTGATGGCAGTGACCTTTGAATGTGTGACCTTTCATATTCTGTTAAGAGTTGTCAAGATGCAAGGTAAGTTCAACCTGTTGGTCATGTCAATTACTTTGGCAGAAAATAAGTAATTAATGCAAATACTTTAAAAATAGGAGTATCTTCAACAATGTTTAATGTTTTAAGTGAACTCAGATATACATTTCAAAGCTAGAGGAAAAAATTTTTACATAAAATGAATTCATATACATATTGATTATTTAACTAACCCAATTTTACACTGATGGTCTGATTAGAAATTTTTTGGTTGCCTGAATGTGCTTCGCTGTCATGATTGATTTGGATAAAGTGCCTAGTTCATAAGAACTAGTTCATAAGAACATACATAAGAACTGGGGCTGTCAGCCAACCTCCCAGGGCTTGACTGTGCTGAGGGAGTTGAGATATTTACCTAGAAGTACATGAAATAGTTTACTCAGAGTGTGAGTTACATTTAATTTAAGTGTAACTTAAATTCTCTTTCTAGCCAGCAGTATAAAATACAGAAAAATCAGAGTTTGAGGACTTCTACTATCCAAACAGATCCAATGGTGTCTGTTATACTCTCCCTTGCAGAATTTTAGAAATGAATGAAAAACAGAGATTTTTTTCTTGTTTTCAAAGTAAATCAATATTTTGTTATTTATCAAAATGACAATGTAGTTTTATGGTTTTCCCTATGCCATTTATATGATTAATTGTCTACATATTTATATTATGTGTCCAAAAAGGAATTTTTCCCGGGGTTTATTTCTGACTTATTTTTATGATCTCCTTACTAAATACTGACTTGCAATTTAGTTTTTAAAAAGTTAAAGCATTTAATACTTACCTGGCTAATCACAGAGTTATAGTGATTGGAAACAAGGGGAAAATAATCTATTCCAATGTATTCTTATGAAAGTGATGAAAACTCAAGTCCAGAGCAGAGATTTTCTTGGCTAAGGAAATAATTTTCAGGCTTTCAGATAATCTTATGTCACTGGTAGAGGGTTTTTGGTGTCTACTATTTTGACCCGATATTTTGACACCAGGGACAATTTCAATGTAAGAAAACACTTTCAGTCAGAGTTATACCAACACTGAATAATGTGGTTCAAGAAACAGTGGCCTGGAGTGAAAAAATCACTCAGACAATTTAATTTCCTGATTAATTTTCTATAAGTGTATTTAATTTCTCATATTTTTCCACTTTGATTTTTATTTTACTAAAATTATATTCACCAGGATCAATTATTTTCATTTAAATTTTATCTCAATTATTCATTTTTGTCATTGACAAGTTATATTTTAAATGACAATAGCTTTGGCCATAATGAGTTCTTCTCTTATGGCCACTGCTTCTACCTAGTACAATTTTCTTGGGTCAGTTTTTTCATAACTAAATTTTCTCAGGAATATTTGATATTTTCATTGATTTTTAGGTAATAAATCTTACTGTGTACTGTTTTAGTACTTGAAAAGTTTTGATCTTAACAGTAATATTAATCATTCCTACCAGGATTAATGCATAATACATTTTATAAATGACTTACACTTCGTGTTTATTTCTTAGGTAATTTATAAGGAAAATTGTAAGAAATTTTATGGAAAGAGAAAGAGAATGATTCAGAAATATACAGGTAGTCAAAGAGGAAGACAGAGAGGAGTAGAGAGAACCAGAGGGACCCTGTAAAGGGAGAAGCAAAGGCCCTTAGGGTATATTGATTGGCTGGGGTCAAAATACTCATTTGTGAAAAATTAGAGTGGCTTCATCTATGTTACTGTGGCAAAATACTGGCAGAAGGTTATATTTTTCATCTGGGTTATTTATACTCCCCCACATATTTAATGAGCACCTAGAAATCCAAAGATGAAAAGAGCATCTGTGCTCTAGAGTTAGCCTGTAGCGCTGAGCACTGAGCACTGAATGAGTCGTACAACCTTTGAATAGTCTGATCTCTGACATACATAAGAACTGGGGCTGTCAGCCAACCTCCCAGGGCTTGACTGTGCTGAGGGAGTTGAGATATTTACCTAGAAGTACATGAAATAGTTTACTCAGAGTGTGAAATGAGAGGAAGCATTTTGATTTTGAATCACATTTTGGCCCTGGCTATGTAAGCTTTCTACCATGCAGCTCATGGCCAGTCACTGGAGTTTCTTCCCTATGAACCAGATTCTGGGAGGAGAAAGTCCAACCTGGAAATACTCTACAACCTTCCTTATTATCTGAAAAGTGCTTTTAGTTTCCATAAAACTGTTTCTCTAATATCACAGGTACTTTTGTTTCTTTGGGAATAAAGGCACTTGTTTGCATAATGACTTCGGATGTTTGAAAGAGGGCAAATGCATGAGGGCAGAGACCATCATGAAATATTAGATTCCATATATTTTTTCTTTCTGATATTACTACACATTGTTCCATATTTATGACAGGTTGTTGGGGAAGGAAAGATCTCACTGAGGATATAAATGACCTTCTTTGTGTTTTAAGACTGCACTAGCCAGGAGAGCTTGGACAAGTCACCTAACCACTTGAGCTTACTTCTTCCTCTGTAAATGGAGAAAGTAATTCTTACTTGCCTGTTTCTTAGAGATCTTAAGAGGGTGAAGTGTCATAAGCAATATGGAATTGTTTCAAAGCCTGTGAAAGGCTAGATATATCATGCATGGAGGTGAACGTTCAAGAACACAAGTACACCTGCTGTGAAAGTTTAAGCTGGTTTCCAAACTCTTCTCAGTGTTTCCCCCTGCTCTTTGCTGAATGACCAGAATTTTGTATTTCAGTGTTACCATATTATTTAGAGCACCAATTTCAGTTAAACCACTTTCCATACAAGCAAGGAATAACAATAGAGATTTTGAAATGCCATTCCATATCAGACCACTACTCCAAGCTAAGGATGAAATGCCTTGCTGATAATGATCCAGAGTGAAATAAGCCATTCTCCAGCTTTCCAAAACAGCTGCCAGTAGACTTGGTTTCAAGCTTCATGTGGTATGTGTTTGATGTGGAAAAGGAGACAGGGCCACCCTAATGGAAATAGAGGGAGGTGATAAATCTTTAGAGACACCCATTACAAGTGTCTTTGAACAATAATAAACCAGACTCCTAGAGAGAGAGAAACAAAAATAAACTGAATGAACTTTGAAAAGAACAACAACAAACTGAATCCAACCTAGAAAAAAACAAAAATAGGTCATAAAATCCAAAAATCTTGTATTCATCCCTGGATAATGAACAATTGAATCAGGATAATTCTTGTTTTCCAGGGCTCTAAGTCAGTCATCAATACTATTAGTTCTGTCTCTGAAATGTATTTCTTATCATCTGCTGCTCTCTGTTTGCCATGGTACCCCAGTACCCTGGTTCGGACAACTACATCCCATGTCCAGCTCATGCCCGTCCCTGTGCCATCTCTCGCCCTGGGGCTGGTGCAGAGGGGAGAACCACAGCTGTGGAGACAGACAAACCTGGATATAATTCCAACTTTGTTGCTTACCAGCTGTTTGACTCTGGGTATGCTTAACCTGTCTAAGCTTGGGATCCTTCAAATGGTAAATGGAAACAATAATAACATCTCTGAAAGTTACTGTGAGGATTAAATGAGACATTTTAAGGAAAATGCCCAGTACAGTATGTGGCACAGAGCAGGCTGTCACTCTATGGGCCCCTCCACCCCTTGTCTCTCTGTTTTCAGTCTCTCTCTACTTCAGGTCTCACTTTACATATACATGCTTCATTGGGTCTTTAACCTCCCTGGCTTCTATGGTGTTTCCACCATGTTTTGGACAAATTTGAAATTCCAGAATGTGGCTATATTAATTAGGGTACAGGGTAAGCTGCTGTAACAAAAAGACTTAAAAGTACAGTGGCTTAACTAGGATAGATGCTTCTCTCTAATAAAACGTTTATATGTAAGTGGTCCAGGGCTAGTAGGCAACTCTACCATGTCTGGGTTTTAGGTGGCTGTTCCTGTTTCCATCTTCTAGCCAGTAGGAAGGGTGGCATGTATCACTTCTTATGGTCTCATTGGCTGGAACTTAGTCCTATGCCACATCAGGCTGCCAGACAGGCCAACAGAAGTGTGGTCCTTAGCTGGATGGCCACCTGCTCAGCAAAACACATGGGCATTTTCTTATCAAATTAATGGACATTCACAAACAGTTAACAGCCTTTTTGCCATGCTGACATGAAGGACCATCCTTCTATCTATCATTGCAACTTTATCCTTATCTTCATTTTCCTTTCCTTCTATGTATCTCATGTTCTATTAACATTGGGCTACTTACTTTTCTCCCAACAGGCCGCCTGCTTGCACCCCTAGTACCTGTGTGTGTTCTCTTCCTCAGCCCACCTGGTGGTCTCCTGCTCATGCGGAAGGGCCACCTTAAATAGTCTGCCTCTATGGAGACTTTTCTGATACCCTCAATCCATTGAAAAATTTCATCACAATACTTATCTTCCCTTGGGCTTTACCTATAACTTGAATATAGAATTTTAATTATTTATGGTTCCATCTTCTCGCTAGGCTGGATGCTCCTCAAGAGTAGGGTTTATTTCATTCTAACTTGAATCCCTAAAACCTTGTATTTGCCTGGCTCATATTTAGTCTTGATATGACGAATGGATGAAGTTTAAATAAAAGTAGAACAATCAAGCCAGTGATTCTACCTCAACTGTTACAAAAGTTAAGATGTCTCACCATTGGGTTCTCTCTTCATTGCTGGTAAATTCACAGAGCAAGTCAAGGAAGAAGTACCAGAAAGAAAGCTGGAGTCATTCACGGACTTACTTAGAACAGATTAATCCGTTCAGTTAATCTGTTCATCTGCTGATGGGGAAGTCGAGATCCAGGCATGCAAGAAGCATCCATGGCCCTCCAGGTCTTCAAAGTTGAGCTAGACTCTTGCTGAGATCTCTAGACTCCTTTGTAAAACTATCTCTTTTATACCACATTGCTCTAAAAATAACTTTATATGTGATTGCAAATATCAAAATATTTAAGCTGATAATGAGACATAGACGGCTTTATTTTAAAGCATTTCAAAAATTTTGAGCAAGTTTTAAGACTCTAGAACTCAGCCATGCTCTTACACACTCCTGCTGGAAATGGCGAGCAAAAGAGCCAACTGTGTGCTGCGTATCGTGAAAGAGCAGATGCCTTATGAGGTCCAAGTATTGAACTAGTTTTGTGACCTAGTAAAAAGCGAAATATCTGTCACTATTTCTTTTTACTTATGACTATTTCCATTTATATTGAGGGCTAATATCTGGCAAATACAAATTTTAAATGATATGTTTATGAAATGTAGCATTTTAACACCGGAAGCAGCATAAAACTTTCAATCCACAAACATAGATTTTTACCTCAGTTTCATAAAGATAGCAAGCTGAATCACTTGGGGCTCATTGACCAATGGTAGACCCAAATTCTGGGCTTTCTGGACTTCAGTGTTTACCTCAGGTGGCCACTCCATCCTGCTGAGATGCAAGTAGCATTGGCTTGACGCCCCCCGCCCAACCCCATCTGACTTTCTGAGGGCAGTCCAATGGCTCCTCAAGAGTCCTGTGAATTCCTGAGGGCTCATATTCTCTAGATCCCTTATAACTCTCTGTGTCTGGCGCTCTGGATTCTCAACTGTCTCTCTTCTCACAACTGCTGTCTTCCTCTGCTTTGTCATAAGCCACAGATGGAACTCGGCAATTTTTGGGTTTCCCTTAGGCCATCCTTAGGAGACATTTATGTATAGATCTGACTTTACTGAAGTTCAGTCTATGGAAGAAGCATTACTTTATGGAACACAAAACTACTTAGAATGAGACACCAATCTCCCCCGTTCTTCAGAGCCCTTTGTCCCTCCCACCACTGGTGGCTGCTGCTCGCCACAGGCTCCTGCTATCTGCCATGCTGCTCACGCCTCTTTCACTCAGGTTCCCCATGTCTCTTTCCTCCTCCTGTCTTCTGATCCTCGCCATCCTCTAGAAACTCGCTTTCCTTTGAGTTCTTACACAGAGCAGCTGTGATCCCATTTTCTGTGACCCGGATCCCCCTGTGGATACCCAGAGCTTTATTAATATGCTTAGAGAAAGAAAGAACTCCTGCCTTTTATCAGCAAGAACAACTGACAGAGGCTTTGACAGCTCAGCCTCTCCTTTATCCCTCTCTCATCAGTCTCTGTTACAGTTTTGGGATTTAACTTTCTGCTGTCGTGAATTATGTTATCTATCTTCTTAGAAATACCTAAAGTCAGTTTCAGTTTTTAAATAAATTATTTTCTCTAGATTGCTACCTATGATTTAAGAACAAATCAAGAAGACAAAGTATGTGAAAATTATTGGAATTGATAATGGTTATAAATCCCAAACATTCGGGACAAAAAGTTTTAGAAAACAGTCTATATGTACCTAGAATTTGATTCATACATCAGCACAGAAATCTTTTAACAGGAAAATGACACTGTAAAGGAAACAGTAGTGTAAGAAAGGGAAACATGAAAACACTCTCATGCCTGTCGTTGTGTAGTTTAGTCCATAAAAAGAGTTTTAAGTTTCTAATAACTTAAGGAGCTCTCAAGTAGAACGACCATGTATTCAATTCTGGAATTGTTTGTATTGTGTCGGCTATTCTCCATTTCTCCCCTTCCCCCCACTGCCAGATCCATTCTTCATTGTTTTCTCTACCCAGGAGTCAGCCTGGGGATCGCATCACCGGGGCTCCCTTGCCTTCTGGCTTCCAGCTGGATCAGCCGGTGGAAGGCCTGGCAAGTGTGTGAAGACACGAGGAGAAAGAAGTCAAGATACATCTCTGCAGCTCCTTCTCCACCCTGGGCGGCATCTTCTGGAAGTGGCTGTGTTACTGTGTGGCTGCGCTGCCTGCCTTGTTCTCCCTCTCTGGCTCCAGCTCTCCTGGGTCCTGGTTACACTGCTGGTGGCCCTCAGGCCTGTGGGTAAGAACAGCTTCCTGCTGTGCCGCCATATCCTTGGCTCTTTAACTGCCCACACCTCTCTCAGTAGTAGCAGCTGTGAAATCCCTCAGTTCATCTTTTTCTGGGATCTGTTTTTTATTAAAGCAGTTAGTAGATATTCTGAATAAATATATGTCATGGTAGAGCTACTTTCTAATGGAATAAAACCATGGTTTTCACCTACTGCCTCTGTGCTGCTTGGAGACACCAAGACCAAGTTTTCACTGGTCCAGTGTGAAATTTAAAATGAAGTGCAATATAAGATTTTTATAAAGTTAAACTTGCTCAACTTCTCCATTACACATCTCCTTCCTACTTACTGGGTTAAAATAATCCTTTCTGTATGATATGAATATATGTTTTTAAAATGTCCTTACTTGGCAAAGTAGAAAGGTACCAGTTATTCCCTAGAATTTATTTGAAAATGTAATAGTCTATAAAATCCACAATCAAGGGACCACTGGATCCTAGGCTATCTGCAGTGTTTATGAATCAAATTCCCCCAAAAAGACATTAACAGAGACTGCTGACTCTGCAATATTCATGAACACAATTACCTGGGAAGTTCCAGTAAGAATGCTCTGCCCAGCTGTCAGAATTCTAACGCTTCCCTGGCATATGAGGCAGCTGCACCATACATACCATAGCTCAGTGTTTTCCTCATGGAACACTGGGACCGAGATTTGGGATTCCCAGAGAAGGGTGCTGCATGGTAGGGCTTGCGTCCGAGTTCCCCACAAACTTGGCATAGGGACATGGGGTGGAACCACCCTTGTTATTTTTCCTGGAGAGTGTTTCCAATGGCTTAGGAAGTAGGCTGCTCTGGGTGTCCCCTCTGGGATCTTGTAGTTAACCACTCACCTGAAGATAATTTCTTTATGTGATCAGATATTTTTTTATTTCTTTATATGATCAAATTTGACAGGAATATTTGTTCTCAAAGGATTCTTATAACTATTAAAATAAGCCTTTAATTCATCAGTTTGATTAACTCTCCTTCCTCTAATACAGCTGTTTTTTTCTGTCGATATATTACATTACTAGGTCAGCTGTCATTTCATGTCCTGACTTGTCAGGCTTTTATATTTACCTCCAAGTAGACTCTGGACCTCCCACTGCAACGAACCATCTGGTGACCTTAACCAAATTCCTTCACCCCTGAGGACTGAGTTTCCTTGTCTTAGAGGATGATTTGGTTGGTCAGACAGATCTCTAAATTCTCTTCCAGTTTTCAAGTTTATGATCTAAGCCTCAATTACTTCTCAGTTCTGAGTTCATTCAGGAGTTCAAGACCAGTTCAAGCCCATAAATTAATTACTTGGATTTTAATTAATTTTTGTCATCATTTCAATGTCTGTGCATATATCACTGTGAAATCTGATTTGGCAGATTAGTAACATATCTGATTAAAATCCTTGCCAAAAGGATGGTGCTTCCCACGGGCCCAAGTTCCTTGCTGCCTAACCTCCCTCCTCCTAAGTCTTCACCCTTTTAAATTTTGTCTCTGAATGTGGAACTGAAGGTTTCAGCCTCATTTAAATTTCAGCTCCACCAGCCTGGGCCTACCTACTTGTCATTTTGAGCAGCTCCATTTGGTGTGTTTTGTTTACCCTTTTTCCCTTGATTATTTTTCTCTGGTAGAAGAAAAAATTTTAATTAAATCAGAGGCTCTGTCACCAAATTTCTTGGGTCAAGAAGTAGCTTGCTCTTATTTCACAATGTGATCACTTTAATGGTCTGAGGTTAATGTTCATCATCTGTGGGAAATTAACTCAGGTTATATTGATTACATGTTCAGATACTCTCATGGAACATTTTAATGTAAAAACTCTCATGATCTGGATCTGGATCTATGTCATACCAAATAGTCTGATGGTGAGAAACATCTGGATTGCTTATAATGTGTCATCAAAATGTACCAAGGTCTGATATTTTTGCCTGTAAATTGTGTTTAGGTGCTGAAACAATGCCTGTTTTTAACCCTGTCATGGAAAGACCATAATAAACCTCAATTGCAGGTTTCCTTCAACAGCCTTCTCCCGGGCTGTGAATGAGCCTCTTGGGCAGGGTACCATGATCCGCCTTCACTTAGCTTGGTGTCTGCAGTCCTGGTGCAGTGGCTGGGGAGGCACTCAGCAGGCTGGTTAGATAAGCCATCTCATTGTTGGTATTTGCATCCTAGTTGCCCTCTTGTGACTAAGTTCTTGACATGAGGGGATAGCAGGGAGAGAGAGATGTGAGCCCAGATCATCTAAAAGATTTTTGTGTGTCCCCCAAGTATACCTATGCAGAAGATGCCACAGTGACCAGGTTGCCTAGTACTTCATGCAGAATGTGGGGCTAGGGGAAGGCACGAGGCAGAGAGAAGACAAAGACAGATGTTGGTTTATTCTTGCATTTTACTAAGATGCATCAGGAAAATTGCCAAGAAATGGGTCACAGTACATTTACATTTGAGGTGAAGTTTTCTCTTTCAACCCTGTCCTAGGTTGTGGGGCTAGAGGTATTGGGTGGGGCTGAAAAATGATTCAGGAATCAGGAAAATTCTTAAAATATAATAGAGACTTGTCTCAACCTGACCCCTGGCTTTTGTTTTCAGACAAAATGTATATATATATTAAAAATTTAAGATCTGCATAATATATAAAGATAGTTTGTATTTTACATATTTTAAAATTTACAACTATACTTTATGTCCTTTGATTTCCACAATAAATCTATGTGTAATGCACTGTGCTGGTAATGTTTTCCCCATTTTATAGAGTAGGTAAGAATTGATAGTAGGAGGAAACTGAGGTAGGTTAGGGAAGGACTTGTTGGGATTTCAACTCAGGTTCTTGAATTCAAGCCTATGGCTTGTTTCCAGTCTGCATGAAGACAAGTGGGTTCCTGAATTCTGTGTTATATTATATTTAGTTTGTTCCAATGACATCGTAGTGCCAGGCGTTTTCATGGTAGATACTGATTTTACGACAAAGATACTCATTAATGTTTCTTTTTAGGTTAGGGCAAAAGCAGTTAATCTTCTCATATCTAACTTCTGATATTCTTTCTTCCAATAGCAGTGATTCATAATAACACCTAGGTTTAAAAATCTGAAATTTCACCTTACAGGACTCACGACCATGTGTCTGAGGGTGGAGTCCTTGTCCAGTGCCTTGGGGCCCAGGGTCACATGGCTCTCCCAGGGCCGGGGATGTCTGCAGGGCTGGGCTCAGCCGTCTTCCTTCCTGTGCCTAGGTCTCCCCCCGCACCCTTCCTCACCCTTTGTGGCTCCTACTCGCTCCATCCTGTCATTTCTCAGGACCTGCTTATCTTCACCTTCTTCCACCACCAAGCAGCAGAGCTTTAGTGTGAATTTATGTCTGTTGTTCGTCTCACTCAGAACTGGTCCATTTTGCTCAGTGGGGCAGACAGACCTTCGGAGTTCCTGCAGCTGTGAGTCTGAATCCTAATAGGTTGATTGTGGACCTTAACCTCTCGGAGCCTCAGATTCTTCCCCTGTGAAATGATCCTCTGGATGATTAGGTACTATGGTGCTGTCATCCATGTGCTCTTTCAGACCCATTTCTCATGTTTCTCTAGCCTGCTTGGAAGGGGTCCAGCAATAGGCCTCCTCCCCTCTGGCTCTCGGTTGGGTCTGGGCAGTGCAGAGTATCATTAGCAGGAGCTTCGAGGAAGGTGGGGGAGGCACGGTGTATTTATTCCCTGGCTCCCACTCTTGGTCACTCTTGGTTGGCCTCTACTCTGGGCCATGTTTCCTGTCAGGCAGCCCTCTCATTACATCTACTCTCTTTGGGTTCTGGTAACCATTCTGAATTCTAACCCCTGCCAGCCAAGGATGGAGGACACTTTTGCCAGCCTCAGGATACTGAAGGCTTTAGTTTTTCCTAAACTCTGCTCTCCATATTTGTAAATGATATCATTATTAGTCTCTTCATTACTAGTTTAAATGTATCAACTCTTTCCTACCAGGAAGCACAGTTGTGACAAATGAGAATACATTTATAAGATACATCACAGAATGCCTAGTATATATATTGAATAGATGCCATTTCCTTTCCTAGCCCACCTTCTTTGAACCTTTCACCCTTTCAGCTCTTGTCTCTGATTACCTGTAGTCTCATCTAAATTTCAGGTATTATCGAGATGAGTTGGTAGATCCATTTGAAGCTGAAGAACTTAAACTATGTCCTGAAGTCACCCATGGAGGGCTGCCTGCTTAGTCTCTAGTTGGCTTTGCCATCAAGGAAGGAATAACACACACTAGATAATGAAAGAACAACCCTACACAGTTAATATAGATACCCACTCCCCACCAAATTCCTTGATTTGAGAGTCATGGACACCTGTCACTCCAGTTTGAGGGTAGTTGGAGCAGGAGGTCTGCAGGACTGGAAATCGCTCTGTCTGCCAGCAGAGCCACACTGGGTCAGCCCTGCAGGGCCCGCTGTCCCTGGACTGTGCTCACAGATGCTCCTGCATGCACGTAGTTCTAACCCCCAGCAGATGAAACAGTAGCCAGCGATTAACTGAATCTCATTGGCTTCATTGCTGACTGGGTGATTGTAGTACTTTCCCTTGAATTTATGACAGATGTCAAAGAGCCCTTCAGAAATTGGGCAGGTGGGGCATTTTCATGAATTAGGCTCTGGGGCTCCTTAGCAGACACAGGGTTGGAGACCTGACATCCTCCCCATTTTTCATCTCTACAGATCCAACAACACAATAGTCAATTCAGTGATCAGTCAGGCTTTGCGCTTTATCAGGCACTGTTTCCATCACTGAAGGACTGAGAAGACTGAACAGTTTGTATATTTGGGGTAAAGGTACTTTGGAAATGAATGCATTCAACCATTTGAATTTATATCAAGAAATAAAATTACGGTTAAATATACAAACAGTTGGCTCCCTATCTGCTGAAGAGATTGGAAATGGATTTTCTAGAGATGAGCACCAGAGCTTTCTGCACTCCCGTGCTGCTCAGCATGCGTGGTTTATAGATACCCGCACCGTTTGTTTGTGATAGACGGAACTCTGGGTGACTGATGGCTGCTTTCTTGGAAGCCAAGCTCTTAGAAACATTATGTGCGAGTGCAGGAGTCACTTTGGCTATAATTTCCAGTGTCATATTCTACCTGGAATGGACTGAGTCCAATATTTTCATTACCAACTTCTTTCACTTAACTTTGCTTTATCTTAATCGATGAACATGTCTTATCATCACTCAGTGTCAGAAGGCAATTAACCCACTGACCTAACATGAGAAAATAATGTTCAAAGACAAAGCAAACATGCCAGGGAAAAATTACTTGGTGATTTTCTCTTAATTTATATTGCAGCCATCAAAGCCTGACTTCAGCTTTTGTGTGGCCACTTTTTTTTTTTTTTTTTTTACAAATTTGCCATTTCTTCAACCCTGTAAACACAGGACACCAATGAATTAATCTAACCTATACATTGACAAACAGATGGAGGCAGGTATACCCTGGATTTCTACCTGTTTCTAGAAAATGTGTCTTTTGGTTTTCCCACAGAAGGAATAGCCAGGGGTCAGTAGAGGGCATTCTTTGAAAAACTCCAGAGTGACTTTGTGAGTAATCTTGGAGTTTCCTATGCTGCGCAGGTGAGAGATGGGGCCAGCAGAAGAGATGGCCATACAGGCCATCAGGAGACAATCATACCTGTCAAGCTGAGCCAGGAGCTCTGGATGCAGCCCTCTGGCTTTTGCCCTCCATTACTTCATAGAGAAATAATCCTGGAAAGAAAGAAACAGGGTGCCTAGGGACACATCTGTGCAAATACTCCCACAAGGCAACCGCAGCCTTTTCTATTCTGACTCTGGCTGAGAAGAGCACGCATTTCCAAAGGAGGTCCCAGTCTTCTCCTTCACATCTCTTCCTCCAGACAGGAAGGTAGGGGAAAGAGTCAAGGCCTGTCTGCCTGGAGAGCAGAGCCCTTGTTTATGTTTGCCTGGCACTGGGTCACCTGATCTGCTAAGGGAAGCCCCTTAGGGACTTCTCAGCACTCTACCTTCTTTCAGTAGAAGGTGCATCACCGATGAGGCCCTGGAGACCCAGAGAGGTTGAACTGCTGCTTTTCTAGCCTCACACAACTGCGGACAGAGGCGGCTTCCTCCAGGGTCTGGGATATTCTGGCCTGGAGCAGCAGTCTCCAGGGAGTGGGGCCCTAAATCAAATCAGTCCTCAGGCAGGGTAGGCTGGGGGAGGTATGCTGTGAAGCGGGTGGCCTGCTTGTCAGGAAGGGTGCGTCCTCATGGAGGCTTCTTTCAAGTGCCATCTACTCCAGCATGTTGTCCTTCCACTTCACAGTTGGGCCAAGGGCCTCTCTGTGATTCCAGTTAGGAACCCACCCTGGGATATTCAACTTATGTGTCTTCTCTAAGTGACTAGTATTAATGGCTCATTTTTATTGAACATTTACTATGTGCCAGGAACTCTTCTAGGGTCCTGAAATATTGTCTTCTTTAATTTTCACAACAGTCCTATAAGGAGATTTCTATTATTATCTTCACTCAATAGGTGAGGAAATGGGTTCACACAAGGTAAGAATCTTGCTTGAGGGCACACAGCCAAATAGTGATGTATTTAGCACAATAGTATTTCAGCACAATACTCAATTAGTCTATTCCCACTCATTTTTTTTTCTAAAACAAAGCCAGGCGAGATCACCCCCTCTGGAGTGTAGAGGGACCCTCATAGGCCACCTTGGCTGTTCAGGTGAGCACAAGCACCAGCCTCCTGTTATTTTTTCTCTGTTCATTATGTATTGAATGTCATCGCACTAGCCATGACTTGCATTATGAGGGAGGTTTGGTACAAAGTGTTAAATAAACATAGTGGAGGGAGCCAGAAAACTGCCAAGAGAGACTTCACAGAGAAAAAAACCTGGGACCTGGGTGCTGAAGGATATATAGGGGTCTCTCCAGGTGCAGGACAGCCTGGGGCACAGAGAAGGACAGCATGTGTGAAGACACGGTGGTAGGAATGAGCCAGATGTGGTCACAGAAAGAGAGGTTTGATAGGGATTTTGAGGACGAGGAAGGGAAGAAAGGGAAAAATCCAGTTGTGAAAGAGCCTTAAACTGTGTTAAGAAGTTTGGAAGGTTATCCAAGCTGTAATTTATAATGCAGCATAGAGTTATTAATTATTTGAGGAGTTTTAAAGCTTTATAATTTGACACCAATTGCATCTAGCACAAAACCACTGAAACCCAGATATTTTCACACTTATAACTGTATTTTGTACCCTGAGGTTCCCCAGTTGTCTTTTTTCTATTATACTTTGGGCTTTTATGTTGCAATGCACTAAGGTAGGGTCCGTGTAAAGATTGTATTACTTTCCATCAGAACACTCCCTCCATCTCTATGCTTTTTTCTGACATATCTGCCTACCAAGGCAGGAAATGCTTTTGCTGTTCCTGGCAGTGATCAGATTAATACTACTGCAGTCAGTGACATTTCTTTATATGAAATTGACTACATTAAAACAAAACGAGCTAAACTCTTCTCAGGACTCTGCTTTAAAATGGAATCTGGTTAGCCTTCTCTGATCTAAAATGCCCATGAAGACAGGAAATTCATCAAAAGATGGAAAGTCAAATCATTAGCGAAATCCAGGGTGAATGAGACCACCAGAACCCAACCACAAGGCCAGAGAACTGGATTGAAAAATCCAACTAAGGTCTCATATGTGAGCTGCTCAGATGGAAGTTGAAGGGAAGCCCCTTCAACTCATTTGGTAGAGGTCTATACCAATCTCTATCAACACCTGGTTCTTTCCACATCTGGGTCCCAGGCCCTCTGAATTAGAATCCCCATGGGTGGCACACAGGACAGAAAAAAGGGAGTGAAGAAAGGACTATGACCAATGTGTGTTGGGAGATACCTTTGCTGCAGGTAAAGCAGACAGAAGAAGGGTCCTGGCAGCACAGAAC
Source organism: Manis javanica (assembly GCF_040802235.1). Classification (NCBI taxonomy): domain Eukaryota; kingdom Metazoa; phylum Chordata; class Mammalia; order Pholidota; family Manidae; genus Manis; species Manis javanica. The sequence continues at coordinate 144,412,085 of NC_133158.1, forward strand.
ATTGGCAATTGTGGGTTTTTATGGATTTTTCCCTTCAGCAAGTCAGAGACAGGAATTGGACGGATGACATGGTCTCATTTCAGTCCAGCAGAACCCAATCAAGATGGAAGTTTTGCTCTAGTGGGTAGGAAGACAGCAGCCTGGCACCCCGCCCACCTGCTTTTGCTGTAGATAGAGAAAGGGATTTGACTAGCCCGCAAGCAGGCAGAAAGTTGGGCCAAGGGTAATTCACACTCAGTTTCTACTGGCAAGTACTTGCCAGACTCTAAGAACCAGAAGGTTTTGAAATATCATTGGGTCTTTAGTAGGGTACAAAAAGATATAGCTTCTAAGAAACAAAAATTTATGTTTTCTTGAGAAAGAAATCAGAATTAGAACTAAGGGACTAATCAAAGTCATTGTTAAAGCTTACCTGAGGTAAGCAATTATTTAGCTTGAGCACTGGGAGAGGGAGATTCAATACACACTAAAAATAGATGGAGTAAGCGTAGGTCAGATGCTGACTACTTTAGGTGAACGGTGGGTTCTCATGGGTTGGTTTCTTCTGGGAACTGAACCGGGGGGCATGAGGTGTGTGGGTAGGTTGGAATCTGACTTCTCAATGTGGCAGAGCCATGCCAGATTCCAAGAAATGTCAGAGCCAGTGAACCTTTGTCCTGACCTTGTTCTTGGACTGGAGGCTGGTCATATACCTGCCCACCTCCTGCCTCTATCTACCTGGGCCAACTTTGCCCTAGGAAACCTTGGGGCTCCTCCTTCTAGGGTGGCCAGATTTAGCAAATAAAAATATAGGATTCTCAGTTAAACATGAATTTCAGATAGATAAATTGGAACATACTGACACTAAAAATTATTTATCTGGAATTCAAATTTGAAATCCTATATTTTATCTGGCAACAATATCTACTTGACCTACCTAGCTTTTCCCTAACCCTTGTCTTCTCTGCCCTCTGCCCTAAGGCTCCTGAAAGCATATTTGCAGGTTTGTGGTTCATTTACTGACATTTTGGCTAATAACTCAGCTGAAAAACCCTAACATGGAATCGGGGAGACCATCATTCAGGGAGTATTTACTAATAGGTCTTCACAGTGGGATCTCTTTTGTCTGAGGTTCTTTGCAGGGTCCTAACATTGTTTCTAATTCTATGAAAGTTTTGCCAGAGTTTGTCATTAGAATGCATACTTTTGGTCAATAGAATAACTATCACACATGTGCAAAGTTCATCTAAGAAAACTGACATTTAAAATCATAAATATTTACCTGTTGTTTGGAAAAATGTTCTCCAAAATCTTTATAGTAATTAAGTTATTGAGTGTTAGTTACTTGTTTATGTTTTTCTGGGTTATTGAAGTGTTAACATGAGACTGTAACATTTCATTACAAAAATAAAGACACTCTCATTTTAAAAAGTCAGTTATACTTTACAGTGACACACGCCTCAGTTGTCATGCTAGTAGTCCCTAAACTTGGTTGTGTGTCAGGATAGCAGAGGAGCTCTTAAAAATGCAGATGGCTTCCTGGGTTTTACCTTTGACCTCATGAATCAGAAACTCCACAGCTGGAACCAGGAATCTGTATTTTTAAAAAGCTCCTCAGATGGCTGTGGAGCTGAGAGGCATTTGCCCTTGAACTGGCATTCAAGAGCTGATGACTCAGAAGCAGTATGTGCAGGCTTAGCTTCTCCAGGTGTGGAGAGGCACTCTCTCTCCCTGCTGCCATGCAGGCGATAATTCTAATGAGGATAAATAACCACCTCTCTAAAGTTAGCTGCTGCCCAGTAAATTTCCCCAAATGCTAGAATCTTGCTGCTCTGATTATTTTGAGAAGGGCTACTGAAGTGTTTTAAAAAGGATATTTGGAATCTGTGCTGGAAGGGCTCTCTCTAAGCCTTAGCATCCCAGCTGAGGATGGCAATCAAGGGGGCTTCCGAGAAGGCCTGGGACTAGCCTCAGGCCCAGTGTGGAAACGGGATCAGTTGGTGCTCCAGCCACCCTGAGGCTAGAAATAGGCAGGAGATGAGACCATCAAGTTATCCTTCCTAGGTGAGAAGAAGGCTGAGCACCCTCACGGCTCTGATAAGATGCCAACCATTTGTAGGAGCTTAGGTCTAAATGTTAACAAATGTTTTCCGAAAACAGCATTTTGTATGTTGAGACAGCGGCAGGCAGGAAGAATGAGGTTAAAGGGCTCTCAGGGATGGTCAGGTAGCCACTTGCAATTTGCATTCCTCTGCATTCTTTCAATTCTAGGCATAGTTTTTAACATTTACTTTTACTGTTGGGTCCTGATTGCATATGGAAATTAGGGTCCCAAGGCTGAGGCTGAGCTGGCTCATCCTTCCAAGCTCACACAGAGGAAAAAGACACAGCCTAGTAGCCTTTTGCTTCCCCTGCTATTGCTACTCTTTATCTTCTGGGTAAGGAAGCAGATGGTTAAAGAAACGGACATTCCTGTGGCTAAAAGGACCTGGAGACAAATGTCCTTTTGGTTCAGTTTCCTTTATCTGATCACCTACACATTTTTTTTCAATTACAAAACCTCAGGCTTATTTGACAGATTTAAGCGGAAGAAAAACCAAAGCTGATTAATTCATTTCTGGAGTTTCAAGGGATTGTTTATCTTACAGCTGACTGGAGCAAGTACACCTGAAACCTTATCCCTGTCTGTTTGTCCATCCGTCCAATAACAACATTATGCTCAGCGCTGGGTAAGCAGAGACAATGAATAAGAAATGGTGCCCCTTTTAAATTTTTTCATCCTTGCAGGGAAGATAGGACCCTAAAAAATTATAACAAGACATTTTAAATGCTAACACATGGGTACAACACATTAACTTTGAACCTTCAGTTGATACAGTATAACTGTAAGAGCTACACTGTTGAGCTAGACTGCTAGGTTCAAATATTATCTCTTCCATATATCTTCTGTATAAACTTGGGCAAAATATTAACCTATCTGTGCCCCAGTTTCTCATCTATAACAGAAGGGTAAGTGAGGTATCTACTTAGAAGCTTCTTAGAAGGATAAAAATGAGTTAATATATATTTATTTCAAAAACTCAGAAATCATAGCTCAAAAGGCAAAAATAAAATCAGGGAATTTGCACAAATATTTCTAATTTCTACCCAGTGTCATTCTTGAACCTTGTCTACATCTTTTACCTCCAGCCTCACAAGGACCACGCACCTAGATGCTTGTAACAGCATGAAGATGGTGCTAGGTATGCTGGTCATAAGAAGGGATTCCTTGTGAGAGAAAGGAGATTACCAAACTGCCTCTGGACTGGTGTTTCTATCCCTTTTTTAGGGTCATGGATTCTTTTGAGTATCCATTCATTGATTTAATAATTAGTTGGTAATTAATCAGTGAGCACCAACTATGTGCTAAGCCATTCTAAATTATTGTAGGCACTTATGGAACTAAGCAAAGACTGCTGCCCTTGTGGAGCTCATATTATGGGGGTGGGGGAAATAGACAGTAAGAAAGAAGCATAATATGCAAGTAAATTTTCTAACATGTAAGAACCGATACATGCTTTAGAAGAATAAAAGGAGTGGGAGAAAGAGTGTTAGGAGAGCTGGTGGGGTGGGAAGGGACAAGGTATAATTTAAAAATAGGGAGATTGAAGTAGCTCTCATTGAGATGGTAAAATTTAAGCAAGGATATGAAGAAAGAGAGTTGGCTGAAGAGACATGAGGGATGAGTGTCTGAAGCAGAGGGAACCACCAGTGTTAGGAGAGCATGCCTCAGGGGTTACCAGGGGGTCAGTATGGCTGGACAGAGCAAGGCAGCGAGTGGGAGATGAGGTCGAATGACCCGCAGGAAGCTATCCCCCCTTTCTCTGGAGCAGAGATTCCCAAACTTTAGCATGCTACAGGGCTTGTAAAAAACACAGACTGTGGTAGCCCCAGCCCCAGAGTTGATAACATTTTTAATAAATTCCCAGGAGATACTGATGTTGCTGATCTGAGGATCACATTTTGAGAACCTCTCAAGGACATATGTACCCAATTTTCATGTTTTAATGGTGTTCCTGGGCTCTAAAGTCTATCAGGGACCACAACTTAGGAATCCTGACCCTAGGAACCCTTGGACTGGGTCACTTATCCACAGACTGCCCTTCACTGGCCTCATCTTTCCAGCCAGGCAAAGAACATGATGCTGACCTCTACCTCAGGTTAGGCTAGAAAAACCTCTGATAATATTCCAGATTTAACTTTTCAGCCACGATGGTGGCTCTTTAGCTCTGCTATAATCACAATTTATTCCAGTCACTGAATAAGAATTTGTGGAGTGCTTTGTTACAAACATAAATTTGGGCCTCTTCAAAGATAATGTTAAGGAGCACTAAAAGTCTTTCCATAGGGTACAAAATTGGTTTGCCTTAATATCTTCTAAAACAGCACATGGCTCTGTTCCTGTCTCAAGAGGGGAAGATTCAAGACCTGGAGTGCCATAGCATATCCGCATCAGGACAATATTCAGATGTTAAGGAAAAGGAGACAATGAATCCCCTAGGTTTCTAAGTAACAAAAGATTTTTGTGACTGTTTTTAAAGAGAAGCTGAGGTAGCACATGAAAAACTAAAATGGCCTGGCAAGTATTTGTTGTATAGAGTGAGTGGGGAGAATATTAAGTGGAAAACAGAAAAATGTGAAAGCTAGAATCACATAACTTAATCATTGCAAGATGAGGTCTGAATTATGTGCCACCTAACTTTGTATTTCCTTGGTTTTGCAAATTAGATTGGAGTTTGATCTATAGGCTGGACATGGGCAATTCTGTATTACTGGCACACCTTAAAGAAAAAGTACTCAGCGAGAGAATAAAGAGGCACCTGGCATGTTAAGAATGAAAATAATGAGGATACAGATATGCTCCACTGGGCAAGAGAGGACAACTGGGGAATGATTAAAAACATGTACACAACTAATGTAATCATTTCCTGTGACAAACACTGTTCCTACCACAGAGAAGCCGAAGCAGCCGAAAGCATTCACTGACTCAGAGATGCTGATTTCCAAGAATGACTGACTAAGGAATACCAGGCCTTAGGGAGACTTAAATTATAAAGCAGTGTCTCATACTTTGGAGCAATTACCAAGTCATTTTCAGAAACGTGTTTCTATTCATTTTTCTCTGCTTTGTTATCTTTTGGGCTCAGAGATACTTCTCCTTTTCCTGTTGAAGTCAAAGCAACTATACACTATCCACTTCAGCTAAGCCCACATCCCAAATAGGAGGATCACTTCCTAATGAAAACATTATTCAATCAATTGGACTACTTTGTAGATTTGAAATATTCACCTACAAGAAGTCAATTTGGTGATTCAGAAACATTGCTCGACTTGGGGCTGTGACATGTGGGTTAGAGATTTTGCAGGGTTTCATGGCCATGTAATTTTGGGAAGGTCACTTACACTCCGTGGAAAATCTGCCCAAATGATTCCAGTTAGAGGGTTGTTGGAATGTAAATGTTGGCTTGTGTAAATGTGTTCTTAAACCCTAAAGTGCTGCATAAATTGCTTGATATTAGTATTATCCACACATGAGGATCAAATTCTTACACGGTTTTACAGGTATTTTGCTGAAGGCTGCACAACTTTTCAATAAATCAACATACTTATCAGTGAAATATTGCCTTAAGAGTAAAAATTGAGTTTAACCAGTTGCATGGTGTGCTTACTGGTTGATTAAAACTGAATATAGGCCCCTGTATCAGAAAAGAACAATTGCCAACTATATCAATTAACATTTGCATTTAATGTGCTGCCCTGAATTAAAATTACTTCCCACGAGTTAAGAATAATCACTGAAAATTTAAAGAGCACGCTTTTTTCCTTAAAAAAATAAAATGAAAAAGTGTACTATATATACTGTATGTGTATTTTACAGTCTAGCCCTGATCATTTCAGTCTCATTATTTTTTGACACAGGTAATTCAGACTCAGGGTCTCACTTAAGCTACCATATGATTAATCTTCAGAGCATAACTATAAATAGACCCCTTATTTCTGAATTTATAAATTCTTCTTGTTTAGTCAAATTTTCTTTTTTTGGTCACATTGAAAAATTACCTAGATAATCTAGTCTAGTTAAAACTATCTATATAATTGGCTGAATTTCAGCTTTGCATGTGGATTTTTGACTTCACAAATAATACTCCAAATACTTAAAAATATAAGGCTAAGTGTTAAATATGACCCACAATTCAGTTTTAATTTACATACTAAAGTAATGTTCCTCTAACTCACGAAGATTTTATATAGGGAGAAAACCCTTCAACACAGCTTTATTTTCCATATAAACACAAATTCATAAAAGGAAAAGAATAAATGAACCCTATGTGACTAAGTTGGTTATGGTACAAATAATTTTTGAAAAGCCATATTTCATTTTGAGATAATTGTAGATCCACATTCATTGATCTACATGTTGATCCCTCTGCTAAGTCTTGATTACCGTAGCTAGATAACAGGTCTTGAAATTGGGTTGATTCTGGCCTCCCACTTTTTTCCTTTCAAAATCATTTTAGATATCTGAGTTCCTTTAGCTCTCCATATAAATGCTAGAACAATCCTGCAGCTGGGAGTGGAAGTCTTGGCTCCTATCCTGGGTCCTCTGCTGCCTTAGGGAGAGGGAGGGGAGCGCTAGCTTCTGCTTGGCAGGATAAGTCCCCACTTTCTTTGGCCTCCTCTAACACTCTGGGGTGAGGGCGCCGGACTTTTCTTACAACCTCAGGAGAGTGAAAGTCTGGCTCCCCCTTCAGTCTGTAGGCGTTAGGGAGCAGAGGGCCAGCGTTTTTTCAGTCGTGTCAGGCTGGAGCAGAGCAGTTATCATGAAGAAGTGTTTTTTTGCCCCTTGCTGGCCCTTTGCTAGAGAGAGCAGGCCTGTGCTGAGACTTTCTCGGCCGGCACCCACTGGTGGTGCAGGTTGCTGGTTTCAACTCCAGGTCTGGGGCGTAGGCGGCACAAAGAAAACAGAGCAAGCTCAGGGCTGTGTCTTTCTGTGGGTCCTGGGGTCCCTAGCCATTCTTCCTTCTTCTCTGTTCTTTTCAATGTCCTTTTATGTTTGTTTAATGAGTAATGTCCAAGAGCTGTTGTTGTACCTATAAGAAGGGATAGGGAGAAATACATCTACTCCATATTACCAGAAGCAGAAGTCCTTCCCCAATAATTTTTAATATTCATCTACAAGACAGTGCTAACAGCATTGCTTAGATTTTAACACAAATCGTAAAATGGAGGTGGAAAATTGGGGTGAGGCCTACTCCAAGGCAGGCTCTGTAGGGCAGTGGGTTGAAGTTCTAAAAAGGAACAGGTTTCAGAAAGCCCTGCCACCCTACCCATGAGATGTGGTGTGGATGCTAAGTTGGTTCACATTTCTGAGACGTGCCACAGAACACGGAAAGTGCTTAGGAAGGAATTTTGCCTTTGACTCTCTTTCTGCTGCTAATTTTGATTTAGGAAGAGAAAACAATCTCTTAGGGAAGTTCAAACTGAAACCCTGAGCCACTGGTGAAGCCATGTGGAATCACTGGCACTTAGGACCATGTCTCGGCTCCTCAACAAGGTGGCCAAGCTGTGCTGCTCTCCAAAGGGTGGCAAAGGGTAGCATCTGCTGAGGCTCCATCATGACCATATTGAATTTCCACGGAAGAGAGCATCTTTTCTCTAGTCTTATCTTATTATTTTGTTGTTGCTGAAAATATTTGGTACATTTGTGGCACATTCTGTATTTCATCCAGTAAATATTTTATGAGACCTCTCAATAGCCTTGTAAAGAGAAGGCCGTAATTATTCTATTCGGGACTGTGTGAAGCAGCCCCCACTCTAACCATCATGGCTCAGCACAGGCACAGTCAGCACCTGTGCCTTATGCTAGGTGGGAAAAGTTCCTCTCTAGCCATGTAAGTTACAGTACAAGCCAGAACGAGAGGCCCTATGTCTGCAGGTTCTAGAAATGGCTGGCACTTATGGTACTTAATTAATAGCCATGATAAAGTAGGGCTTTGGATTTTCAAGCTGTTCCCCACATTTCTCAAATTGGATTCTTGGTAGAGCCCTTGGGATAAAGTTGCTATTTAATAGATGGATGGATGAACACATAGATAGGATGATAATGTGGGCCTATGTATAATTTATGAATATGGAAATTTGCTGCAAGAGTGGTATGTTTAGACCATAGCAGAATCTTAAATGTTTTGAAATGTATAGTAAGTTGGACTGTATGCCTTCAATATCCTGAAAATTGGCCAGTTTTTGCTATTTTGACAAGCTGGTTTATAGCTGTATTCTTCAAATCTAAGCATAAGTTATTTTGTATTGTAGACAAGAAGTATGTTGGTGAAAAAACTGCAATTACTTCCATTTCTTATTTTTTTTCCTTGCCCTCATTTTCTATGTCCTTCAGTTCCTCCATTGATCTAACCTCCAAGGTTAACATTTAAGAAATGAAGAAAAAAAAAGGAAACTCAATTCTGTCAGCCCCATTTAAAAATGTGCCTCTTAAACAAAATAGAAGAGTCATGGAATTGTTTGGAATCAATGTTCAAGTTATTAGACTCTTAAAGACCCAGGTCAAAGTCTACTTATAAGGAACTCCCCCTGCTCATTTTGAGCTAAGGACCTTACCAGACTATAGTTACTCCTTCCTCTTAAGCCCTATTAATACCACCACACAAGTGATTTTTATCATTTCCTCTTTAGGATGTCTGCCATTGGTGTTCACCTCTTAGTTCTCTGCTACATTGTGAGCTCCTGGAATCTAGACACATTTGAGTGCTCCCATAATGCCTTGCATGTAGCAATGCCCCCCACATATTTGTTGAATACATCTGTGAATAATTTAAAAGGCAGTTCAGCCCCAAGAGATATTTTAAGTCATTCAGACATACTATGCTATGACTTGATTTAATTCACCTACTCAGATTTTAACCTTTACATTCATTAGTTCATTATATTCATTATTCCTCATGTGCCAATATAGGGGAATTAACTGAAGGCCATGAAAATCTCTTGAATTAGAAGGAGAATTTAGGAATCTGGATATTTGTAGCCACAAAGTCTGTTTACATGACACTGACTCTGTGCTGAAATCAGAAGTACTCCACTTAAAAATAAATGGTGTTTTTTTACCCAATTTTTGGCATTGTGATATCAAAATAATAAAATCCTTTATTTTATATTTCTGAGTCCGTTTGTATAGTGATTAAGGCATACAACTGATTACCATTTAATGCAAAACTAATGAATTATGTGGATTAGTGCTGACCTGTGGAATGTAGTAGACAGAAGGACGTCCTATCACCAAGATGGCTGCATCCTAATTCCTGGCACCTGTGAATGTTATGTGCCGTGGCAAAAGGGGCTTTGTAGCTGTGATTAAGTTAGGGATCTTGAGATGGGAGATGGGCCTGGGTTATCTGGTGCCCAAAGTCATCATGAAGGAGAAGGACCAGGGAAAATTCCCTAGAAGCAGACCATGGCCTAGGTCTTCAAGAGTTGAAATGAAGGAGTTAAGAGAATCAGACTTACAGGAGATGTGATGAAAGGGCAGTGTGTGTCTTGTTGGGGGCAGGGGGAGGAACTGAGATGGAAAGGGGCTGATCTATCTGGAGGTGCTGGGTTGCTGGCTTTGAAGTAGGGTCATTAGTCAAAAATGCAGGTGCCTCTAGAAGCTGGAAGGGGCAGGAAACAAAATCTCCCTTAGATCTCTGTTGACACCTTGATTTTAGGATTTCTATCTTCCAGAACTGTAAGATGCTACACTTGTTTAATTTTAAATCACTAAGTTTGTGACAGTTTATTACAGTAGCAATAGGAAGTGAAAAAAGAAACAGTGTGAGCTGCAAATATGGACCACATATGGATTTAAAATTTTTCTACTAGTCACATTAAATAGAGTAAAAAATAAGAGGTAAGATTAATAGATTAATTTTAATAATATATTTTAGTTAACCCAATAGGTCCAAAATATTATTTCAACATATCATCCCACATTTTAAACTTAGTGACATTTTATATACTTTTTCCTTACTAAGTCATCAAAATTCAGTGTGTATTTTTTAGTGGTAGCACGCCTCAGTTTGGATTAGCCACACTTCAAGTGCTCTGTCACCGTGTGCTGCTGGTGGCTATCGTATTGGATATAGCCCAGGCCTAAATTATTCAAGAATAACCCATCTTGCCTTAGTCATTTAGGTCCTTGTCTCTCAAAGTGAGGTCCATTGACAAGTTTGTTGGGTAGAGTCTCAACATTTACCCTCCCCCCACCTATCTATGGAAGCGGAATGTTCTTAAAGAACGCTGGGTGATTCATATGCTCATCAGATTTTGAGAAGCAGTGCTCTAGATACTGGGTCTACTTTTTTTGTGCTTGAATTATCCATGTGAAAGCTTGCTTAAATATTTTGTTCCGAGGACCTTTTTCTCAAACGATCAGTACTCTCTGGTGATTTCTGTGTAAAATCTTATCTTGCTGTTGGGAAAATCCAGGATTTTTTGTGGAGAATTCTGCTATTCATTCAGTCCTTCACAGCGAAAAACCACTAGTAAGGTAATGATTTGCAAAGGTATGAGATTTGGTCTCCCTTCTAGCTGCCTTCAAGGTAGAATTTGAAGTGAATTTTTTTTTACCATAACATGGTAAAATGTTGAATGAGCCTGTTCAAAGCGCTATGGGGCACTGAGAGGACCCGGGCCATGAGTGAGACACGGGAGAACAGCCCGCCTACCGTTTTCCCTGCCTGTGTGGAGGCAAGTCTGTGAGAAATCTGTGGGAGAGTTTCATCACCCACCCCCACTGTTTATACTCATAAAAAGAAACTGTCAATAATGTGAAGGCTCAAATAACTGCACTTTTTTCTAAGTTCCTTAGAAAGCCTATCGTCTTTTCTCTGGATTTCGTGATTTTCAGAATTTGAGATGGGTCATTCAATGGTAAATTAAGCACAATACATCCATCCGAGTGTTCAGAAATGTTAGTGGGATTATTTGACAAAATGAACGTCATTTAAAATGTTAGGGGAATTTCAGCAACCGGCAAGAGGAGGAGCAGAGTGTCACCACACAAGGGTCCTACTTACCCTTCGCCTGGTATTTGTCTATTTTTCCTCTCTCTCTCTCTCTTTTAGTTGCGGGGGAAGGAGCTGGGAAAGGAATCTTTAGCTGACAGTGGGGAAGGAAAAACAAGTTGTATGGTATTTTGTAACACCTGAAAAGAGCTTTAGAATAATGACAATTTTATCATTTAATCATGTGACCAAGACACTGAAAAGGGCTGAGAAATTTTAAAATTATAATTAAAAAACTAGTTCTGTTTTTGGTGCTGTTGTAGTCTAGATTTTATACATGTCCCTTTCAACTTTTACTAAGATGTACTAAGATGCAAAAAATATTTTCACGAATGTGTCCCTGAGGCCACAGCAACTTAAGGAAATTCCCAGGGGCAAAATGAGAAACAAAATGGTAAGTGGTCAGAGGAAGCTGCAGCTGCTCTCAGGGTACAAGCCTATGTTATCCATGAGAGTAGATATTTACACAGACGCACACGCAGAAGGGAAAAGAAGGCAAAGCTTTGGGTCCATCTGAAATCACGAGTTGAAACTGAGACCCTTTCATAAAGCCAGGATCACAGAAGGGTAGACTAAAAAATTCTGCAAAGTTTTTCTGTCAAAAAAGGCAACAAAGTCTAACTGGAATACCACATGGAGTAAATAAAGAGAATAGGGGACAATTAGCACTCAAAAAAATAGATTGACAATGTTGCAGAACTGATAAACAAACTGGACCCTCAGAATCAGGAACCACACAAATCCAGGTAGATAAACAATAATGAATCCATATGTAGACACATTAAAGTGTAACTGCAGAACATAAAAGACAAAAGAAAAGATTAAAAAAAAACAATAGGGAGAAAAGATGGATTATTTCAAAGGAATGGCAATCAGACTGACAGCAGAATTCTCCATGGTAAACATAGGAGCCAAAAGACTGTGGTCAGAGTGCTGAGAGAATATACCTATCAACCTATCATTCAAGAAAAATGATGTTATAGTCATGTTATGGTAAAAAAAAAATCTGTGAGGCAATCTCTAAATGAACTCCCAAAGAACATACTCTCTTAAAAATTAAATTGAACCTTGTTATGCTTCAGAAGATTGGAGACTGTTGAGAATTAGGCATGGGGTTGATTAATGATTGTGGATTGAGTCCCCTATACAGAATTTTATTGTTGTTAACAACCATATGATCAATAAATATGAGAGATGCCCTCTCAAAAAAAAAATTAAATTGAACCTGAAAGAACAAATGGAAGCATGGGAAGGACTAATGAACAGAGGAGTTTCCAAACATGAGATTAAATATAAGCAAATACTGATTGCATAAAACAATAACAAAAATTATATTTATAATGAATTTGTGGTAGAGAAAAAATGGTGGAAAAATACTGAAAAGCACTAACATGTGGAAGGAAAGAAGAGGGTCAAATTTGATTATTATTAGGAGGGGTGTCAAATTATTGAGGAACTTAGACTTGAAAGTGAACATTCCAGTCAAGCAAAGAAGGAAAAATAGAACAAAAATGATTCAGTCTAAATAGTAAGAAAGAAGGGAGAGGGGGAAAGCATAGAAAATTTCAGGGACTTACCAGCACAAAATAATACGGTGTAACTCAAATTTAATGAAAACTACAAAGACATTACCTAATCTAAACCTGCTAGTGAAAAGGGCTTGCCAGATTGGATTACAAGATATTTATCTATAATGTGCTTTTAAGGGACAGTTCTAAAACACAGGGGCACAGGACTGTTGAAAGGAAAAGATACAAAGGAAAACACTGGGAAAATTCTAGCCAAAAAGGAGCTAATGCTGCTAAATTAATAGGAGGTAAAATAGTTTTTAGGGCATAAAGCATTTTCAGAGCTAAAATGAATCACAATATAATGATGAAAAGCTCATTTTCCTAGAAAGATATAACATTTCTAACTTGTATATGCCTAATAACAAAATAGAGATAAAATTTACGTACTTACAAAGAGAAATTGACAAACCTGATTGCTGAGAGAACTCTAACTGTATTACTCTTAATAATTTGTAGATGAAGCAGACAAAAATTTGGCAAGGATATAGAAAATTTTAACATTGACGGCCTTGATCTGTTGGACACATGCACACACACATACACAGACTTATTCATACCTTTAGAAAGCACATTTTTTTTCTTAAACTACATGGAGTATTAAAGGAAAATTGACCACCACATACTAACAAATCAGTCCCATCAATCAATTAGAAAGTGCATCATGACAACTAAAAAATTCAGCAATAAAATTTACCTTCTCAAATCTAAGAAGTAAAACCATGATCATCTCAATAAAGCAGAAGAGACATTTGGAAATATTCAGTACCCATTCATGATAAAAATTCTTAGTGAGTTAAAAATAGAAACCATTTGATAACAATCAGCATCACTCATGGTAAAAATTCTTAGTGAACTAAGAATAGAAAGGAATTTTATTAAGTTTATGAAAAATCAATAAAAAACCTCTGTAGTAAGTACATAATGGTGAAATGTTAGACTCATTCCTTTTAAAATGAGCAGTTAAACAAAAATAGCCCCATATCTGCTTCAAGATTGTACTGAGGGCCTTGTCAATAGATTAGAATGAAATAAAAGAAAACAAATGTACGTAAGTCACAAAGGAACAAATACAATTGTTTTGTTCTAGGTGATATGATTTTCTACATACAAAACCCAAGATCATCTGTAGTAAAATTATTAGAATTAATAAGAGAGTTTAGTAGGCTTACTGGATATTAGATCAATGTAAAAATTACTTACCTTATTCACTAGGAACCAACAATGACAAATACAAAATTATAAAAAGAAGCACCATTTCCAATCAACAGCAAAAATAGTTCCAAAAGAATAAATCTAACAAAAGATGTGAATGAAGTATATGGCTAAAATAATAAAATTTTAATAAATGACATTTAAAAAAACCTGAACAAAAAGATATGCCACATTTGTAATAAATAGACTCAATATCATAAAGATATTAATAACCCTACATTCACTGCAATTCCCCCTCAAAAAATCCCAATCTATGGAACCTGACAAAATGATTTTAAGTATTTTCATGGGGAACAAAACATCAAGAATAGCCAAGAAAATTTTAAAGAATAAGTGAGAGAAACTGTCTACTTGCCCAAATATATATCTTAAGATTTATTATGAAGCATAGCAATAAAGATAATGTGGTACTCTAGTAGGAAAAGAAAATTTGACCAATGGGAGATGTTAAAGAATCCAGGAAGGTACCCACACATATACGGAAACTTAATAAATTATAAAGCTGCCATTTCTCTAAAGAGGAAAGTAGGGCTACAAGAGTTATTTAGTCATGTGGCAAAAGAAAATAATCTCTACCTCATACCATTCTGGGGAGACATAATTCCTAAATGTAAAAGCTAAAATTTTAAACCATCAGGAGAAAGTATAGAAGTAGCAAGTATCTTGTGTATAGGGTTTCTTAAATGAGACAAAAAGGCTAAATCATAAAAGAAAAGACTGACAAATTTGAATATATTAAAATTTAAAACTGTGATTAATAAACACCATAAGAACAATGTAGAGAAGCCACAAGCAGGAGAGTATAGTAGCAGTATATTTAAATGTCAAAGGTTTAACACTCAATATATAAAGAAGACCATACCAATAGCAAAAAAAGCAATGCACAGAAAATAAGAAAACTTACAAAAGGAGAAATCTGGAAAGGCCAATAAACACATGAAAAGAACTTCAAACTCACCAGTAGTTAAGGAAATACTACTGAAACTATAGTAGACAGCATTTCATATCCACCAGATTTAAAAGTCTGAAAATACCAAGAATTGGAAGTATGTAGAACAATAGGACCTCAAATAAAAGCTCAAGAAAGTATCAGTTGTATACTTAGGAACAATTTGGTGATATCTAGTGAAATTATAGATGCTCAACCAGGAACACCACCCCGGGGTTATCTACCCCAAAGAAACTCGCACATGCAGTCATAGAGACCTGGCCTCCTCTGGTCTGCTTCTGGGTACCTTTCAATATTTTCTACCATTCTTTCTCTTACCCAGTCTGCTCCAGCCATATTGGCCTCCTTATTCCTACAACACACTAGGCTCACCTCAGGGCCCTTGCACTTGTCTCCTCTGCTGGATTGCTCCTCCTCAAGACATCTGCATGGCTCCTTCATTGCCTTCCAGTTTTTACTTGAACGTCTATTTCTCATTGAGGTCTTCCTAGCTTCTCTCTTCTCTATCCTCTTCCCTAACTTAATTTTTTTTCACCTTAGCACTTACCATTAACACAATATATTTTATTTAATTTATTTGCTTATTTATGGAATGGAAGTTCACAAAGGCAGAGTTTTGGTTTGTTTTTGTTCACTGAAGTGTCCCTAGTGCCTAGAACAATACCTGGTGCAAAGTAGGTGTTCAAAAAATGTATATGAATAAATCTGCATAGAACATAGAATTGTTTATAATCCTTCCAAAACTTGGTGAAATAGAGTAGAACAAATAACTTTGCCATTTCTGCACTAAAAGGAAGCTGAGTTACAGAGGGGCTAAGGAGCTTGTCCGAAATCACAAGACAAATGTCCAGCAGAGTCTCATGACTATTAGGCAGCCTTACCTCCAACTTGAATGAATTCCACATTCAATATGTTCTAGTAAGAAAAATATTAGAATGCAAGTAGTTTTATTCCCTTAAATAAGTCATGTAATCTCTAGAAAATGTATTACTTTAGAGAGAAATGTTCTATTTATTGCATAAATGAGAATTACTTCAAGCAAAATAGAATGCAGAAGCCTCTCAGTCACGCTTGCCCTGATGTATATAAGGGAAGTGGCTACCCTACTGTGAATTTTACTAGTGAGAATTTCAATAGTAAGATGTTCATTATATAAGGTATGTGAAGAATATTGGGAGTACAGATGTTGTACATTACATACATTTACTGTAACCACATAATATAATATCATTTAATCAAATAGAACTTTCTATTCCATTTTATTTAAAGCCTAAAATGAAGGGAAGAAAAACATGCATTTTAAGGAGGATGCAATTTAGCTTTTCCTTACAAAATACAGAAGTCTGCATACTCCATAAAAATATCTAATGGCTATTATTGTCAGTAGAACTTATGAGCCCATGTAAAGATGAACACACCCCCTTAGTGTAAAAATATTTAACAAATACAGTCTATCTGTATCCACAATTGTCTCTCCTTTTGGAGAAGAAGAGGGGAGGATAGAAAGAATTGACATGTTGCTCCCCTGTCAGGAAAGAGGAAAACGGGTAACTAGAAGGGTACACCAGTGTCTGAGGTAGAAGTCCACAGTCAGGTGTTAACAGCATATTGTAAATGCCTAAAGCTGTATTCTTTGAAGGAGGTGGACAGTAGGGTGGATGAGTTGAGCTGAAATTCTAAAAACCTAAATATGTAAAATTCTTGCCCTCAATGGGTTTATGGCTGGTTATGGACAAAAATGACTTGCTTTTTCATTAGCTGGGTTTGGTTACATGAAGAAAGCTATGCTAGCCCTTAGGACACAGGGGTTACACCCCCTGAAGGTACTCACAAATGCACTCATGGAGACATGAGTGGGTAGCTGCCCACCACAGGCTGAGCACTGGGAGCTGGGTGTGACATGGCTGTTTGCCAGGATGGGTGTCAACACTGACCACCTAATCATGACTGACCAGTGGGGAATTCCAGCCTGAGAGAATTTAAAAAGGAACATGTTTGGGAGATTACTTGGAATTATCTATTAGAGCTGAGCCTATGCACATATATAATCCAGCAATCTGACTTCTACATACATACCTAAGAGAAAATGTTCTTGTGTTCTCCAAAAGACATGTGTAAGAGTGTTGGTATCAGCACTACACATAGCAGCTCCCAACTGGAAATAAACCAAATGTCCATCATAATTCAAATGGATAAGAATAATTGTTAATGAAGTACTACAGAATAATGAAAATGAACAAAGTCTTGCCATATGGAACAACATAGACTAATAATATTATGTTGGGTGAAAGAAGTCAGACATAAAGGAGTATATACTGTACAGGTGAAAATAACCTATGGTTTTAAAATTGAAGGTGATGGTTCCTCTTGGCAGAGGTGTAAGGAAAGTAACTGGAATGGAACATCATGAGATCTTCTGTTGCTTTTGGTGCTCTGTTTCTTGGTCTGAATTTTACTTTGTGAAGATTCATCTAGCTGTAAATTTAGGATCTATGTGCTTGTCTGTTTGTGTATTCTGCTTATATGAAATTTTTATATTAAAAAAGCAACATATGGGCAAATATATGTGAGTGCAGAGTACAGAAGTTTGGCAAAGTGAATTCTGGGATCAAGCTGATAAAGAAGGATTGGTTGAAGAAGGTAAATTTTGAGATTCAGCTGAGAAATGTGGGTGGCTTAATGGAGATAGAAATAAGTGTGTTATATATTAAGGGGAGGAGATGGGGCAGGCAGAAGGCAAAAAGTACTTTGTAAGGCAGAAAGCCAACAATGATACATAAGGAGAAGTGTATATGATGAGATACAATGAGGAGGTTTAAATTTTGAAATGCAATAGAAACATTTTCCTTCCATAATTTTTAATTTAAAAAATAATTATATAGGTAGCATATGCTATCTATATTTACATGTAAATATAAGTATTTATAAGTGTATTTATATATAAATATAGGTAAATATATAATTATAGAGGTAGCATATGCTATCTACTTGTGAAAAAAATTCTAAAAATAGAGAAGCATAAAGAAAAAAAGTTACTTATAACAGCATTCTCCCGATATAACACTGTGGCAGCCTACAAATTTATTGAAAATTGTGGAGATATAATTTGAGGATTCATATTAATCATATGGACATTTAACATGAAAGGAATCTGAGCAATAAACACACACAGGTCAGTTTCAGCTCTGCACATTCTCCAACTCCAGCTTCCACAGGGAGCTCACATCATCATCAGAACAATGTAGTGTGATACAGTCCCTTTTTATTCCCTCCCAACTAACTGAGCTATAATATCTCAATTAAAACAAACATGCTTAAAGATCTGTAACCCAGTTACAAATCACATCCCTGCCAAAGAAAGCCATCCTTGGGAAAGGTGAAGAGTGTTTGTTTTGTCCTATGCATTTTATCAAATCTAGTATTTGGGATTTTAGATGTGTGGCATGGGAGCAAAGGATTTTCGTAGTGGTATAGCTACAATACCAGTGAATGGGTGGAGGCTAAACAGAGCAAGATAGGGTAAGAAACCTCTCAGGGAGAGATTGGATTAAAGATGGCAGGTGTGAGGTGAGACAGAGACCTCCTCCTAAAACCACATATAATATGAAAATATAATTAATACAACTAATCCTGAAAGAGCAACAGGAAAGAGGACTGCACCAGAGTGCATACACCTGGAGAAAAGAGCAGACCTCATGAAACAGAGTAATGTACCAAAGCTGTGACCTGGCAGCACCCAAGCCCTTCCCCCACCGCAGCTCACCTGGTGAGAGGAAGAGAAACAGAATGGGGAGGGAGTGGAGGTCTTGGACTGCTGAACACCTAGCCCTGGAGATCTGCTCTGGGAGCATGAACCTACATTGCATGGTGCTCTGGTGATTAGTGGGGTTGGAAAGCTAAGACAGGTAGAATACCTGGAGAGATGGAGATTCCAGCTGTTTGTGGAAAACAGGAATTCATATATGACTGATCTGGGTGGGCAATCTGAGAAACCTTCCTAACAGCAAGAGGGCTGCTAAAGAGGCAATGATTGCACAGAGCTTACTGCTCAGGAGAAAGGACAGGTAGACAAAATTGTCTGGGTGCACTCTGCCCAGCACTTTGGGAACTTAAATGAGCTTCAGGCGCTCCATCCCCTGGCTGGCTACCCAGCTCCAAGGCCCCCCACTGTGATATGCAGCCTACTGTGTCTTCCTCCTGGCTAGCTGGCACCTGCTGTCAAACCAGCAGCCCTTGCCCTGGCATCAGGCCAGCCAGAGGGAAGCCCCGCCTATGGCAGCTACAAACACAAAGCATAGAGGCTTAAACCTGTGTGTTTGGCCCACTGGTTCTGGCAGTGGAGACAGTCATAGAAGCTGAGAAGCAGAAAACAGCTCTTTCCTCCCCCCAGGCACCAGCACCACTCCACAGTGACCCCCGACAGCACCTCAGGGGCTGAGCAGCTCCAGAGAGTAGAGCTTCTGGGCACTAGAGGGCACCACATACAAATAAGAAATGTCAAAGGAACCTGGTTCAAAGTAAAATCTCAACACCAGAGAAAGGACTGAGTGAGGCTGAATTAATAAATCTTCCTGAAAGAGATTTCAAAATAAAAATCATAAACATTCTCATGGAAGTACAGAAAAATATTCAAGAACTCAGGAATGAATTTAGGACAGAGATCCAATCATTGATGAGCACAATGGAGGGTATTAAAAGCAGATTAGATATGGTGGAGGAGATGATAAATGAAATAGAAACTGGGGAAGAGAAATACAAAGAAGCTGAGGCACAGAGAGAAAAAAGGATCTCTAAAGATGAAAGAATATTGAGAGAACTTTGTGACCAATCCAAGCAGAACAATATTCATATTATAGGGGTACCAGAGGAAGAAGAAAGAGAAAAAGGGATAGACAGTGTCTTTGAGGAAGTCATTGCTGAAAACTTCCCCAATTTGGGTAAGGAGATAGTCTTTCAGGCCATGGAGGTGCATAGATCTCCCAACACAAGGGACCCAAGGAGGACAACACCAAGGCATATAATAATTAAAATGGTAAAGGTAAAGGATAAGGACAGACTATTAAAAGCAGCCAGAGAGAAATAAGATCACATACAAAGAAAAACCCATCAGGCTATCATCAGACTTCTCAGCCGAAACCTTACAGGCCAGAAGGGAGTGGCATGATGTATTTAATGCAATGAAGCAGAAGGGCCTCAAACCAAGATTACTTTATCTGGCAAGATTATCATTTAAATTTGAAGGAGGGATTAAACAATTTCCAGATAAGCAAAAGCTGAGAGATACACAAACCATCTCTACAGTGTATTTTGGCGGGACTGCTATAGATGGAAGTGTTCCTAAGGTTTAATAGCTGTCACCAGAGGTAATAAAAAGGTATAGAAAAAGAGTACAGGATATGATACCTCATATATAAAGTATGGAGGAGGAAAAAAAGGATAGGGAAAGAAAAAGAACTTTTAGATTGTGTCTATAACAGCATATTAAGTGAGTTAAGTTAGATCCTTAGATAGTAAGGAAGTTACCTTTGAACCTTTAGTAACCACGCATCTAAAGCCTGCAATGGCAATAAGTACATACCTATTGATAATCACCCTAAATGTAAATGATCTGAATGCACCAGTCAAAACACAGAGTCACTGAATTGATAAAAAAACAAAACCCAACTATATGCTAAATTCTGCAATTTGCAACAACATGGATGGAGCTGGAGGATAGTATGCTCAGTGAAATAAGCCAGGCCAAGAAAGACAAGTACCAATGATTTCCCTCATTTGTGGAGTATAACAACAAAGCAAAACTGAAGGAACAAAACAGCAGCAGACTCACAGACTCCAAGAAAGGACTAGCAGTTACCAAAGGGGAGGGGTGGGAGAGGGCAGGTGGGGAGGCGGGGAGAAGGGGATTCAGGGGTATTATGATTGGCACACCTGGTGTTGGGAGGATCAGGGGAAAGACAGTGTAGCACAAAGAAGGCAAATAGTGACTGTGGCATCTTACTATACTGATGGGCAGTGACTGCAATAGGGTATGGAGGGGACACAATAACTGGGGTGAATGTAGTCACCACATTGTTTTTTCATGTGAAACCTTCATAAGAGTGTATATCAATAATACCTTAATAAAAAATAAATAAATAAATAAAAGTAAAACCACCCCCAAAAAATAAATAAAATAAACTTAACATATTATGTGTTGTCAAAACAAACATACAACAAACAAACAAAACTTTTAGGAAAGAACATAAAAATTAGAGCAAATGCATCAGCAAGTTCATTAATTTTGTTTCTCTTACTACAATTTCCTTATCTTCTCCCATGCGGTTGTATTTGGTAGGGGAGAAATTAGGAGTAAAGTTGTGAAGTTACTGCACGTTGGGAACTTTCAAATCTTCATATAAGTCTCTCCTGGGCATGGACTTAACTCTCATGGCTTGGGGTATAACTTGATGTAGCCAAGAAAATCTAAGATCTGGACACTCAAGGTCTCTGTCTTCATCTATCATTCCATAGGAACCAGAGAGCATAGCTCCAAAGAATATTGGTAGTTGAAACCAATTTATTCCATCCTCAGCTGTTTCTATACACAACTGATGGATTATAGTCAGTGGGTGCCTCCTTTCCTCAGGAACAGCAGCCCCAAAGCTCCTGTGGCCGGCTCCTTGGGAAGGACGCCCCCTTGTGCTGGAGATGGGGTAACCCCTGTAACATGATCTGGCCATGCCTCGTCCTGTCCTCACAGTCAACATTTTAGGAATACTTTTCTCAGTAAGGATGGTGACTGTTTATTATTTAGATAGAAAATTCTTAATGAACCTGGAATATGGCATAAGTTGATGAAAACAGAGAGGAAGGAAATAACACAAAGGCATGGTGTTTGTTTGTCCATGAACTGAAAATGGAAGTAGAAGGTTAGGGGAATTTAGAGTTGATTTCAAGGTCATAAATTAGAAATGCAAAGCCTGCTTAAGGAGCATTCAGAGACTAGAGGTAACATTTTGAACCTCATCTCAGGAAATGCAGGGAAAGCATTTGTGTATCCTTCTATGCTCAGTTCAAGGGTGTCTGACGCTCATGTGGTTTTGTTAGAAAAGAATTCCTGTGCTTTTCACAAATACAAAGCTCAAGTTTACTCTGAGGAAACAATTACTGGAAAGGTAAAACCACTGTGGGAGAGGGGAAAGGACCTCCTATTCTCATTTCAACTCATATTAGGAATAATGGCAGAGTTCTATTGTTCCAGAGGGACTAATTTGTCCTTTGTTTCACTTAACGGTTGCTAGGATCCCCTGGGTGGGTCAGAAAAGTGTGTTTCAGACCACCATCTACTTAAGTCTATTAAAAAATTGATGTTTCCTTCACTTCTCATGAACACGTGCCTAAGTTCTGAATTTACAAATAAACTACAGACTGTTTATATCATGAAAGAACTCTTCACATGAAGACAAAATATAGGATTTCTTTAAACAGCAAATTATACTGGTGTGTTTTGCGATATGATTTCATGAGTAATAATTTGATCTACACATAATTTTTCTAGGAGCACAGCTTCAGGGTCAAGAGTGGAATGCCTGTATATTCATGATGGTCATTGATGTAGCTAAATGTCCTGGCATACAATATATTGGCGTCTGATGAATCATTATAGTAGCAACTTCCTGACAACTGCAGGATGTTCAAGAAAGATATTAGCCTCACAGAAAGCTTTGTGTTCTAACTGCTAATCCCAGGGAGGAACACCCAGTGGAGAAGGAGCAAAGCAAATTTTTCATAGCCTTATAAAAAGAGAGATTCTCCTGGTTAACTTCTGTACTAAGTATAGCTGTTCCGAGGCACTCCCTCACTGTAATACCTGCAGACATTTTTGACTTAAAGTGAGAATCATGAAAATAACAGCTAGGGTTACCATTAGGCTCAAATGTGACAATGTCTGAGAGAGCATTTACAAAGAATAATGCTATACAAATACCAGTAATATTATCCCACCCACCAGTGTTAATCATAACAACAACAAAACACTTGGTTTGTGTCTGTAAACTGAATATTGGGTTTGCTTCTGCTTCCAAAAGATGGTACTGAAAAAAGTCACCAGAAAAAAATGTTTTCCAAAGTATCAAACTCCAACATTAAGAAGAGGAAATAAAAATGGGAAACATATAGGTTCATTAGCCAAAAAGCTGATGGAATGTTCGAAGATTTCCACATCTTGGCAGAGCTGCCCCATGATGAGCATGATCAGAGCCCTACTTCCATCTGCTCTCGAACACGTGTTGCAACCAGCAGAGAGCCCAGTGAACTGTCTCGCAAGTATTTCGGGCCTCTGAGTGTTTTGAGAACAGCTTAGCAGCAGGAATAATCATTAAGCAGCAGGAAAGTGAAACAAAAAGCATAATAAGTGAAGTGGGGCAAGTGATGGGGAGAATGGGAGGGGTGGGAATTTACATGAAGCAGCAGCAAGTCCAGTGGTGGGAATAAAACATGCACTGATGTGAGGGGAAGGAATCACAGGGTGTGGGTGTATGTGGAAGGGCCTGGTAAAGAGAAACTAGAAAGAAAATGATTCATAGGATAAGGGGAAAGATGATACCAGCTTTTGGAAACTACAACAGCAAGCACAAGAGAAAAAGACCAGCAATGGTTGTTAAGCTGCCACAGGAGCTAGAGACTTTCCATTTAGTTTGCAAAACAGTGGTCCAGAAAGCCTCTTCCTACGGAGCAGAATTCCCTCTCCTAAGCCATTAAGGTAAGTTACTGAGCACAGTACAACAGTGCCTTGCTGCCCAATCTGGAAGAAAAAAAATGTATCTTCCATGGTACTTAACTTTCACTCAGAAGGGGCTATCCATTTGGCAAGATAAAGTTTGTGTATTTACATTTTTTCTAGGGCACCATAACATTATTAACAAAACAGTATGAATGACTAGCCCAGAAAGAGCTCATTAGAAATGTCAAAATTTGTTTTCTTTTGATCTGTATTCTGAGACCAGTAATCATATGGGGACCATATTCAGAAACTGAAGAACTTTTCCCTTGGTCCTCCCCATTATGAGATGAATGAAGCCACTGATTTATCAAGCAGGAACAACATGTACTTTATTTCTCATCCAGGCTATTAATATGAATGGGCAGGAGGTGAAGATAACTTATACAATAGAATGATTCTCCTTTAGCTCATTTATCTACAATAATTAGTCACTTAGAAGTGTTAAATTTTTCTTGTGTTGAAGCCAAATGTCCCTAGCGTTTGACCAGTCACAAAGGTTCATCATTTAAAACCATTATTTGTGTGATGATTCTTTGGTTAGCATGAAAAATACTCCCATTTAATGAAAAAAAAATCAGAAATGTTGATGACTGGGGGTTTGAAGTGTGGGGATGATGAGGAAGGGGTTAGGAGCACACAGATGTATACATGTTAAAACTCAGCAGATGAAACAAAATTCAGCAGATAAACCATTTAAAATTTGTACATTTTATCATACGCAAATTTTACATCAAATTTTATAAGCAAATAAATTTTAGCAAATGATACACCTGCTGAAATATTTAGGGGGAAAGTGGATGTCAGCATTTTGAAATGAATAACAGTGGGTTTATCAATGGCTAGAAGAATGCAGATGGATAGATTGTGACAAAGCAAGCATAATAAAATATTAGTGGTATAATCCAGGTGGTGAAGACATTGGTATTCACTCTAAAATATTTCTATTGTAGTTTTGAAAATTTTTGTAATAAAATGTTGGGATAAGAAAAGAAAAAATAATCTTTTCTCTTTGGAAATGACTCTGTACTGAAGACAACTCTGGACTCTACTACGTAAGAATTGTGAGCTGAGACCTGAGCCTTGAATGCAAAATAGAGACCCAGGCAGTTCTCCATTTGAGCACAATTGACTCTCCAAGTCCTGGGAAGTTACTTTCAGTTCTGAAAAAGAAATTCCTTTTAGAAAAATTTATCAAGCACTTGCTATCCCAATCCATCTTGTCCACATCTCATTCCTGTGTCCTTTGGGGACATTCTTTTCTCCACTACTTTTGAGAATGGCATTGGGATTTTAAAAAGGCAGCATAAGAAATACTATAAAAGGCATGTGGTGACATAGTTAGAGATAATACAGAGTTGTAAAAGAAGGAATGGAATAGTTTCTGCTGCTTATGGAAATATCATGGGGTAGGGAGGTGGATTAGAAAATGAGATTGAATGACCTAATAACCAAATTGCTAATAGAAAACGCTTCCTCCTATAGGCCATTTTGGCACTGTTGCATTTGTGGAGTCAAGGAGCTTGGAAAGTGAGCTCTAAGGGGCCACTCATGAGACCCCTGTGGGAGGAATGTAGGCCACTTCCAGATGTTTGCCTTGGGCTCCTCTCCTTCCCATGTCCTCCACCTATGAATTTCTCTCAGCACCTCTCCTCAAATTCCATGGATTTACCATCTTCCTTCCCTCTCTTATCCTCAGACTTTTCCTCCCCCCAAGCTAGGATATCAAGTTAGAAGCAGTCTCCTCAAATTCTTTCTTGTTCTCTTAGCAACAAGGAGCAGGATTTCCTTTTACATATATTATCAGAAAGGCAGATTAATAAGTAACAAACATGGAGAAGCTACAAAGGTTTAAGAAGTCACAACTTCTCAAGGTCAAACCTCTTGATGTATATATTTTTTTCTAGCTGTATTGAGAGAACCATGGAACACTGCCTTCAAGAACAGAGTTCCTCAAAACTCTGTGGCTCTTGAGGCTTGTCTTCTTCTGACTCCTGATGTCTGGTCCCAGAGGCTTTTTCTTGTACGATCATCGTAGATGAAGGCGCAGAGGGAGTTTACAAGGCACATCCCATTTAAGCTCACACTGTTCTCAAACAGGTGGTTACACCCTGGGGATCCCCAGGCCGGTGAGTTCCTTCTCAGTAGCCTTCATGTCCTACCCAGGAACTACCTACTTAAACTTTTACTCACTTGGAAAACTTATTTGCACATAAGATGTGGACTGGATTTGCCTTATTTTTACTAGACTGATTTTAATCTGGTTTTGGGAAAGGCTAGTTTATGTCCCTTCCATAGGGGAAAGACTATGTTCTGTGGTTGTTCTTCTTAATTCTTGGGAGCATATTACTACAGTTCAGAACAAGGGGCATATTTTAAGGGATCCAGCCCCAGCTTCTGAATTAATTTGTATGTGAATTTATATTCTTAAATTCTTACTATCCCAGTGTTAAAAGCAAATAATTTTATTGTTTTCTGGATAAACCAGTGACCATCCTTTTCCTGTCTAGTCCTATGGATTAAACAAGACCAATAAGAGAGTAACTACTTGGAGTAATGAGGCAAAGACATGGCATGTGTAATGTTGTGGCCTTTCTTGACTAATGCTTATTTACAAAAATTTTATTTTCTTTAAAAATTGTGAAATGTACATAAAACATGATTGAATTTTATGCTCTTACAAGAATAACTATGTAATTAAGCTTTAAGAACATTTTTAAAGGGAGTTTTTTGCCATAACATGTGTCCTAGATCTTGGTTTGAGAAACATAGTCATTGCAGAGATAGACACATGTGGCCCAGATTACAACATGTTTTTGGTTTTCTAAACTGAATTACAATAATTATGCTTATTTTGTATCTTAAGGATGGTATGAATTTCAGGTCAATTCATGCCTTTCAATAGAGAATGAAAGTAATTTAAAACACCAAACATCCATACATCAGTACATATATACTCAGTACAGCACACACATATACATGTACACACATATACACACACACACACACACACAGAATTTTCTCATCAAGAAAAAGCA
Source organism: Manis javanica (assembly GCF_040802235.1). Taxonomy (NCBI): domain Eukaryota; kingdom Metazoa; phylum Chordata; class Mammalia; order Pholidota; family Manidae; genus Manis; species Manis javanica. Next base: position 144,438,688 of record NC_133158.1, read on the forward strand.
ATTAAATTGGTTAAAAATTACCAAGTACAATTTGTGCCAAATGACATTTAGCTTTGCAGAATGCCCAGTTCCCACATACTGTGACCACTAGAAAACCACTTAGTAGGTTTAAGAAGTAGATGCTTTCAGCTCTGAACCCTGTATAACAAAAGCCAAAAGTCAAAAGCAAATTCATCAAGTGCGAAACAGCAGTAAGCCTAATGACCACTAAGACCATTAGAAAAATGGGCAAACAAAATTAACTCTCAGTGGGAGCTTCAGGCTCTCCAAGCCCATATCCTTGGCTTCATTAACCTCCTGCTACAACCAGGGCCAGAGTCCCTGTCAATACAGGAGTTTCCTTGTATAGTTCAGTAAATACAAAGGGGCATTAACTCTATGCATGGACCGAGGACAGATGGGAAAAAGGTGAGGCTGTACTATTTTGAATCCATCTATCTGAACTTTTAAAGGAAAGCAGAGGCCAGAAAGGACAGATTGTAGAGTGAAGAACTAGTGCTTGTTTTTTCAATTAATATTTGTATTTATATGTGTGTGTGTATGTGTGTTGTGCTGGTATCAGTTTTACTTTTATTCTCTTTTTCTTTAAAACTTTTATGTGTCCATATAAATTTGGGTCCTTTCCTTTCCCTTTCCCTCTTCTCTCCTAGGATTGCCAGCTCCTTTTGATTCAATAAAGAAAGCAGAGGTAGGAGCACATAGAGGGAAGTGATCCTAGTATATAATAGCAGCTTGGGAAATAAGTGAAGAAGCCCTGGTTACAAAGGTAAGAGAGAAGCTAAATGAGCAAGCCAGAAAAGGAGGCAACCCCAAGATGAGCTACTTCAGGACACCACCAGCACTCCCAGGACTGGAAAGACAAGGGAAGAAGTGGTGTCAAAGCCTGGGGCAGGGGCCGCCCAGGAAGGCTGGACCATGGTGCATCTACCCGGAGAAAGTTGGAGCCACAGAGCAGAAACAGCTGCTGCTAGACTAACCACCAAAGCCTAGTGAGAGGAAGAGAAATACCCTGGCTTCTCACTTTCTTTTGCATCCTATTTCTTTCCAGGATCTCTTGTTGGCTAAAACTAGCTGGAGTCAATTGGCAAAGAAGACTCATTAATATGATATCCCAGGGTCAGTATCACTGCAATACAGGGCAAAGCAGGGAAAGTAGGAAATGTATTTAAAGACAAAAGGGCAAAGAAGGGCATAAAAGCTCACCTGAGTCGCCTTTCTCTGACCACTGTCCTCACTCAAAGCTCCTGGTTATATTGAAGCTCTTGCTTTAGAGATGTTAGGGGAGAAAGGTACAATATATGAAAGGCCATGGCTAACTCTCTCCTAAAGTTTTATGACTTCTGGTTTTCAGCAGAACAGCACAATTAGTATATAGTAGATGCTAAGAATTCTAAGGAGGCAAAGTGCTTTAAAAATATAATTACTGTCACATAACGTTGACAGCAAGGGGAGTGTTTAAGTATGACAACAAAAAAGTTAAACATTCTATTTACTAAATTAAAGTACTGTTTATCAAAATCTCTATTTTCTTTTCCTAGGAAGAGTAACTCAATAATGAACTTACATTCAAACTATCCACAGATGTCATACATTGAGCACCTAGACAATCATCAGTTCTTGCCAAGAAGAAACTCAAGAGTTATCTTGTTACTGCATCTGTGCTCAGTCTGTGTGTAGGAGATTGAAATCAGAAAGGTAGTCTTTTTCTCTTATCCCTCATAAAAAAAAAGGATCAATTTCCCTTTTCCATATCTTTTTTTTTACCTTCTCCACTTGAACGAGTACTTCTTCACAAATACCAGTTTTATTTGTTCATACTAACCTAGTAATGCTTTCAAAGTTTGGCTAAAGCACATATCCAAATAATTTCTGATATTCATAATTAGTGATGTTGGTTTATGAGAAAGGAAAATTATTTTCCTTGCCCACACATAACAGGTATTGTCAGCCATGCACTGTCTTTCAGTTTTCTAATTTGTAATGTGATATGATGGCACTTTTTGACAGTAACTAAAATGATCTATGGCCATAAAGATACAGTCTCATGGTTATAAGAAAGATTGATGATTGTGGTTATGAAAGATATTTTACTCCTCAGCAACATTATAGGCATGGCTGAAAGCCCAACAAAATCGAAATAAATGTACGGAATGAGCAAGCTTGTCAGGTAATAAAGGAAGTTCTTCAAATCAATGGTAAGGTTACATAAGAGGCTGGGGTTTGATTACAGGTATAATTTTAATGCTATTTTATAATTTTACCTCAAATATTTCTAGACTTGCATCTGCTTATATTTAGGAAAGTGATTTTCCCTTAAAAATAACTAAAATGCAAGAAGGATGGATTAAGCACTTAAAAAAATACTAATTAAATAATCTTGTGCCCTAGCATTTGTTTTCGGGGACTTGTTGACTATATGTAAAGAGTGTTTCCATAAATTGCCTCTATTCAGCCCTAGCTTTTCTCTAGTATGGTCTTTAAAACTGAATGGACTGCAGTTAAACATGGAAGTAATGTCACATTTAGATTCAGGTTTGGAAACTAAAACTACTCCCTTTTGTTGATTCATTCATTACCAGGGAGTGATGATTAAGAAACTCAAGGTCAGCTGAGTTACTACATGGTCATTGTCCAAAAATGAAGGATTTTAATTAAAATACTATGTGGCAGCCTAAAGGAATACCTGTTCACATGAACTTATTATACCAGAAGCAAATGCAAATTAGGTAATTTCACATTTCCCTTTTTCTAAGTATCACAAAGTGTCTATCCAAAAGCTAATTTTATAAATAATTTAATGCCATAATATAATAATATCAACTGGGGATAACTTGCCTCCAGTCTGCATTCTGGCATCCCTAATGTGGTTTCATGTGCCAACATAATGCACATCAATTTGACCTCATGATTACTTCTTAGCCAATTTCATTCAAATTTCTTCAATCTTTTTTTAATACAAAAGAGTTAGTATATTACAAACAAAATTTAATATAAGTATAGTGATAAATCTCAATGGTGGTAAAATTCAACAAATGACACATTGAAAAATATATGAGCTTTAAATACTTCTATTGAGTAACCTATAGACTTTAAAATGAAACTATTCTATATAGTTCATTATTATTTTTAAAATTAGTATTGTAAGAACAACTTTTATGGATATTGATTCTACTGGAAGAAGTCTATTTTACCTTCATAATAATAGTCTTCCAATCTTGATTTTTTTCCCAGTAAATTGAAGCTGGTGATAAGAGGCAAGAAAAGAACCCTAGTTTATTAAAAACAAAAACAAAAAAATGCTACAACTACAGGCTATTTATGTGGTTTGATTGAAGAATGGTTGGGATGGGACTCAGTGTGGTGCATATTATCATATTCCATTGTAAAGTTTGGCACACACCTTTAATATTAAACCTTGTCAAGGAAGGGTCTGTAAGGGAATGAATTTCCTTATTTCATTCACTCTGGACACCTGAATTCAGATACTTATAGAATAACAGTGGTCCTTAAAATTTTTGGGGGCTATGAACTTTTTCAAGAAACAGATAAAAGTTTTAAGACCTCTTTACAGAAAAATGCATAGTCACACATCCACACAAAATTTGGTACAAAATTTCAACTCACCCATAGCTGCTAACAAAGGTCTTTGGACTTCATACTAACAACCCTAATGCATTAGATAACTTGGAGTGGTTGTTTAACTTGAGACTTTATGAGCACAATAAAAAGATTTCACTGAGAATAAGTAAATAATTTGTGGAATGAAAGAATATAAATTTCACTGACAACACTTAATAATTATTTACAAGTAGAAATATTGAATGGTGGGGTAATATTAATTTCTAATGATTTACTGGTCTGGTCCAGATTTCTCTTCTTTAGCTACTAAGTTTTGGCTTAGCTTTTGGTATGGACCACTTATTAGTCTTGTTACATGCTAATGTCTGTCAGCATGCCATTTCCTTGGAATACAGTTTTTCTTGAAATAGTTAATGAAGTCTGCCTCTACAATTGAGAGTTGTACTATTCACTGTAAGGACAGAGTTGGGTCCATTTGATTTTGCTACCTTATAATATGGTCAAACAAATGCTTGCTCTGTTTTTCGTCTTTTTTTTTTCTCATCAAGTCACGGCTTTTCACTTGGTATCAGACCTGCCTTCTCTGCTTTGCAGTCATATGTCACCTACCCAGGCACCTCCATGCTATGCCTGTTCAGCCAAAAATGAGAAGATGGTTTTTAGTTAAGTCTTTTGGTAGCTGGTTCCAAGCTGAAACTGACTCACACAATGAAGGGAAATACGGACTCCATTATATTTCCCTCCTTGTAAGAGCCATGTCTTTGCTAAAACTGTATGGGATTGCTGGTTCAATACATTTAGAAAGTCTTAAGCTGTGTGAGACCCTGTCTGTCTTGTACACTGCCGAACCCATGATTCCTATAAGACTGCCTGTCACATATTAATGACCAAATTGACATTTGTTAAAATTATTTAAAAAATAAAGTAAAAGTCATTGCTTTAGCTTTTCTACTGGTGATATTTAAACAAACTGGGTCAAAATTTGGAAGAAGATTAACATTTTGTTCTTCCACATGAGTCAAAATACAATTTTTAGTTTGTGGTTAACCTCAATAAAATTGTCGGGCCTAAGAAACATTTCTTCATTAACATAATATTGGAGACTTCTGTCTCTAGTAGACTAATTTTCATTAGTTGAACCCTACCATACCACTAAGATAAAGTAGAAAAGCTGAAAGAAAAATAAAGGTTAAAATTAATTTGAAAAGAAGAATTTGAGGGGCTATGATCCCAGGGAGAAGGCAGGCTTAAAGAGACGAGTATAATATTTGGCAAAGGATTTGGCACTTTTAATGTGACGGATGAGAGGCTGAGAAGGCCAGCTGAGTTTGTGCAGTTTCATGGGACTGAGGACACAACAAATCAGAGTTCACGGCTCACGAGAAGCCGTGCTAAACGCTCCCAACATTCAGTTGTAGTCCTGAAGTGCTATACCTCATGATTATGACTTAAGTAGAAAGTGAGTAATTCTCACAACAGCTGGAGCTCAATGTTAAATGAGCTCAATTCTTGATCGAAAAGTTATTCCTCTTCAAATATCTCCCAGAGGTAAAGTAAATTCTTACGGAAGGACAATATCATCCAGAGTTTTAAATGATCTCAATTATTGCTAGGATGTTTCAAGCAACATTCAGTCATTACTAGAAAACAACCAGGTATTTAAGAAAATAAGAGTTGAAAAATAAAAAGAGAGGAAATATAGATACTAAGAATGTAGATTCAGAAGATCTTCTTACATTGCAGATATCAGACAAATCAAAATTAAATGGTAAAATGGAGAATTTTAGTGGAGAGCTGGAAATTAATTTTTAAAAGGATCAAAGATAAAGTCTAATACAGAAAGTCATAAAAATAAAATTAAGAACTTGTATTAAGGCTTTAACAGATAAGACACAGAGAGGGAATGCAAGAACTAAAAGATAAGTCAGGCAAAAATATCTAAAATGAACTATAGAGATATAAAAGAATGAAAAATACAGAAAAGGGCATGAGTGACATACGGCAAAATGGCTAAGTGATATGTAATTGGTGTCCCAATAGGGAAGAAGTATTTGAAGAGAAAATGGTTAAGAATTTCCCCCAAACTAACAGAAGATCAAGCATTAGATTCAGTAAGTGACTAAAATTAAAGGAGTACCTGAAAATAAAACTGCAAGCACATCAGAGCCAAATTCTGAAACAAAGGATAAAGAAAAAAACCTTAAGATTCTAGAGAAGTAAGTCATATTACTTCAAAGAAGCAACAGTAACAATGGCAATAATGTTCTCAATAGAAACAATAGAAACGAGATGACTGGAATAGCTTAAAAAACTGGAAGGAAAGAAATGCCTATCTAGAATTCTAGACCAAGCAAAAACATCCTGTAAAATTGAAGGCAAATCAAGATTTTGTTCAGACAAAAATATGATTAAAAAAACAAAAAACCAAAACTAGATACATTTGTTATCAGTACACCTGCACTAAAAGGAACACTAATGGGATTTCTTTAGGCAGAAGGAAAATGATCCCAGATGGAAGTGTGGAAATGCAGGAAAGACCAAAGTGCAGCAGAAAGGGTAAATACATGGGTAAGCCTGAATGAAGTTTGGCTATAAAATAATAATAATGATGTGTTGTGAGCTTTTAAATATACGTAGAATTAAGATTGTGGTAACAATGAGGTGCAAGGGGATAGGAGAATTTAAATTGTTCTAAGGTCCTTGCATTGTCTGTGAAGTGGTAAATGAACTATACTAGTTTCAACAAGTCAAGAATGAAAGTGTAAATCTCAAGTAAAACTATAAGGAATATTAAACAGAATGTGTAAATAACAAGCTAACAGCATGGAATAAATTTTTAAAAATAATTAACCCCCAAAAATAAGAAAGAAGAGAAAAACAAAATATGGAATGGGATATACAAATAGAAAGCAAATAGTAAAATGATAGGTTTAAGCCAAAGCATATCAGTAAAAACATCAAATGTAAATAGACAAAATACCTCAGTATTCCAGTGATGCAATGAAGATAGCAAGGTTGGATACCAGTTTGGATACAAATACAGGATCTAACCTTATGCTGCTCATTTTAAAAAGACTCAATTATAAGGAAACAAAGCTTTTACCTTCTGCATGGGGATGGAATGGTGAAGTTTCACGAAACACTAAGCAAAAGGAAGCTGGATTATCTATTACAATATCAAACAGTTTCAGATATGTAGTCTTTAAAGCAAGAAGTATTAGTAGAGTTAAAGTAGATTTCATACTATTAAAAGGGATAATTCTCCAGAATATGGTATGATTAAAATCTAGAAGAATTAAATATAATAACATACACTGAAAATGTATAAAGCAAAAAATCATAAGTAAAAGAAGAGACATTTCCATAAGCATAATGTGAGATTGTAATAACCTCATTCACTAAATAATAGAACAAGCAATCAAAAAACTTAATAAACTATACAAAAGATTAGAAAAGCACATTATCCATATGCTAAAAAGGAAGGCTACAAAAAAATAAATGATCTAAATCCATTTTAGCATTTTGGAAAGAACCTCCCACACACACATAAAAAAGGATAATTAAGATAAAACAGAAATTAATGAAATAGAAACAAATATATAATGTAGGGAATCAATAAAGAGGTGGTTCTTTGAAAATATAAACAAAATTGATAAACATGAGTTTTATTTCTCATATGGCCAGCTAAGCTCCTACCAGACCTGACTCTTCTCCAGATAACAAGTATAAACTCTGAACAAAATATAAAAACCAACAACCTGAAGTCACTGGATAGTGGAATAAACAGCAAGCAGATTCTGGAATAAAGTTGACACTTGGGAGAAAGGAATGACAGAGTCATTTGCCTAGTTTTCTGGCTTTTAGCCTGAGAATAGGACAAATCAGGGCTCCATGGTTATACAAGTTTGCTTGGGTTGACCTAACAAAATACAGTAGACTGGGTGACTTAAATGACAGGAATTAATTTGTTCACAGTTCTGGAGAGTGGCATCTGAAGGTCAAGGTGATAGCAGAGTTAGTGCCTGGTTGGGTTGCTGACAGCCACCATCCCACTGTGTGTGCACATGACCTCTTCTTTGTGTGTAGGTGAAGAGAGAGAGCTCTTTGGCATCTCTTTTTATAAGGAGTTAATCCTATTGGATCAGGACCCCACTGTCATGACTTAATTTTAATCATTTCCATTAAGGCACCATATTCAAATAGAGCCACACTAGGAGTTAGAGTTTCAGCATATGAATTTGGAGATGGGGGCACAAAAACATTGTTTATACCAATGGGGTAACTATAACTCTAATAGAAAAGTCATATAGTCTTTTTTGTCTGAGGATTCAGAGAATAGAATAAGGATAACCACAGTCACTAGAAACTGTGTGGGAAATCCTAGAGAAGGCCTGAGAGGTGGAGCCTCAAGTTCTATTCACAATCTCTGTCCAAATTTCTACACACCCCTGGGTCAAGCATGCATGAGACAGACTCCAGTTAAGGATAAAGAGTTGAACTGAACTTTGAACACCCAAGAGACAGAGTTTGCAATTTCAGTCTAACTAAGCTAACTTCTTGCTAAAATAAAAACATCAATACTTTTCTCAGGAGTGTAACAGAATTTAGAGTCTCACAATAGCAATCACAATGTCCAGGATATAATTCAAAATTCTTCAACATAGGAAGAAGTAGGAGAGTGTGACCCAATCTCAAGAGAAAAGAAAATCAATTGAGACTAAATCTGAGAAGACTCAGATATTGAAATTAGCAAAATCTAATTTTAAAGCAGCTATTATATCTGCTCGAGGATGAAAAGGAAATACGCTCACAATGAATGACAAGATAAGAAATCTCAGCACAGAAATTCAGGCTCTAAATAATCAAGTGAAATTCTAGAACTTAAAAAATATACACCTGGGGAGGCAGAGCCAAGATGGCGGCGTGAGTAGGACAGTGGGAATCTCCTCCCAAAAACATATGTGTTTTTGAAAATACAACAAATACAACTAATCCTAAAAGAGAGACCAGAAGACACAGGACAAGAGCCAGACTACATCCACACATGCAAGAGCCCAGCACCTGGTGAAAGGGGTAAGATACAAGCCCCAGCCCGGCGGGACCCGAGCGCCCCTTACCCCAGCTCCCGGCAGGAGAAGAAGAGTCGGAGTGGGGAGGGAGAGGGAACCCAGGACTGCTAAACACCCAGCCCTAGCCATCCACACCAGAGCGCAGACACAGTGCATGCGTGGAGGGCTGGAAACTAGGGAAACAGGGCAGCAAGACCTCTGAGTGGGTCCCGAAGCTAATGCCCCTGTGACAAAGAAAAGCGAGTGCTTTTTGAAAGTCTTAAAGGGACAAGGATGCAACAGCTGGATGAAAACAACCCAGGTCACAGCCCAGCAGCTGGAAATTACAGGGAAACCCGGGTGCACTAACCCCCTGGGCAACAGCTCTGAGACCCCTCATGGAGGTAAACAGCCAAACAGCCCCCGTCCATTACCCCTCTGGGGCCTGGCCATAGCAGAGAAGCAGCCTAAGGCTGGCCACACCTTCAGCAAGGGAGCTTCCTCAATACCGGCTGGGCAAGACACAAAGACCCAGTCTACACGCAATTGCCCAACACAAGCCACTAGGGGTCGCAGTTGTCCCAGTAAAGAAAGGCCAGTAGCAAGTGGAAAGTTTGGCCCTCCCAGCTGACAGTCAATAGCACATATCAACATGAAAAGGCAAAAAAATTTGATCCAGACAAGACTAACCTAGACAGCTTCAGCATCTGCTACATCTTCCCCTGAGAAGGAAACTGGGGAGATAGATTTAACCAGTCTTTCTGAAAAAGAATTCAAAACAAAAGTCATAACCATGCTGATGGACTTGCAGAGAAATATGCAAGAATGAAGGAAGGAGAATATAGAAATAAAATAAGCTCTGGAAGGACTTCAAAACAGAATAGATGAGATGCAAGAGACCATTAATGGACTAGAAAACAGAGAACAGGAATGCAGAGAAGTTGATGCAGAGAGAGATAAAAGGATCTCCAGGAATGAAAGAATTCTAAGAGAGCTGAGTGACCAATAGAAACGGAACAATATCCGCATTATAGGGGTACCAGAAGAAGAAGAAGAAGAGAAAAAGGGATAGAAACTGTCTTTGAAGAAATAATTGCTGAAAACTTCCCCAAACTAGGGGAGGAAATGGCCTCTCAGACCACAGAGGTACACAGAACTCCCATGACAAGGTATCCAAGGAGGGCAACGCCAAGAAACATAATAATTAAAATGGCAAAGATCAAAGACAAGGACAAAGTATTAAAAGCAGCCAGAGAGAAAAAAGAGGTCACCTACAAAGGAAAACCCATCAGGTTATCATCAGACTTCTCAACAGAAACCCTACAGGCCAGAAGGGAATGGCATGATATACTTAATGCAATGAAACAGAAGGGCCTCAAACCAAGACTACTGTATCCAGCATGATTATCATTTAAATATGAAGGAGGGATTAAGCAATTCCCAGATAAGCAAAAGTTGAGGGAATTTGCCTCCCACAAACCACCTCTACAGGGCATCTTACAGGGACTGCTCTAGATGGGAGCACTCCTAAAAAGAGCACAGAACAAAACACCCAACATATGAACAAGGGAGGAGGAGGAATAAGAAGGGAGAGAAATAAAGAATCATCAGACCGTGTTTATAATAGCTCAACAAGCGAGTTAAGTTAGACAGTAAGATAGTAAAGAAGCTAACCTTGGACCTTTGGTAACCACAAACTTAAAGCCTGCAATGGCAATAAGTATATACCTTTCAATAATCACCCTAAATGTAAATGGACTGAATGCACCAATCAAAAGACACAGAGTAATAGAATGGATAAAAAAGCAAGATCCATCCATATGCTGCTTACAAGAGACTCACCTCGAACCCAAAGACATGCACAGACTTAAAGTCAAGGGATGGAAAAAGATATTTCATGCAAACAACAGAGAGAAGAAAGCAGGTGTTGCAATTCTGGTATCAGACAAAACAGACTTCAAAATAAAGACAGTAACAAAAGATAAAGAAGGACATTACATAATGATAAAGGGCTCAATCCAACAAGAGGATATAACCATTATAAATATATATGTACCCAATGCAGGAGCAATAACATACCTGAAACAAATAGTAACATAACTAAAGGAGGAAACAGAATGCAATGCATTCATTCTGGGAGACTTCAACACACCACTCACTCCAAAGGACAGATCCATCAGACAGAAAATAAGTAAGGACACAGAGGCACTGAACAACACACTAGAACAGATGGACCTAACAGACATCTATAGAACTCTACATCCAAAAGCAACAGGATACACATTCTTCTCAAGTGCACATGGAACATTCTCCAGAATAGACCACATACTAGCCCACAAAAAGAGCCTCAGTAAATTCCAAAAGATTGAAATCCTACCAACCAACTTTTCAGACCACAAAGGCATAAAACTAGAAATAAACTGTACAAAGAAAGCAAAAAGGCTCACAGACACATGGAGGCTTAACAACATGCTCCTAAATAATCAATGGATCAATGACCAAATCAAAATGGAGATCCAGCAATTTATGGAAACAAATGACAACAACAACACAAAGCCCCAACTACGTGGGATACAGCAAAAGCAGTCTTAAGAGGAAAGTATATAGCAACCCAGGCATATTTAAAGAAGGAAGAACAATCCCAAATGAATGGTCTAATGTCACAATTATTGAAATTGGAAAAAGAAGAACAAATGAGGCCTAAGGTCAGCAGAAGGAGGGACATAATAAAGATCAGAGAAGAAATAAATAAAATTGAGAAGAATAAAACAATAGCAAAAAATCAATGAAACCAAGAGCTGGTTCTTTGAGAAAATAAACAAAATAGATAAGCCTCTAGCCAGACTTATTAAGAGGAGAACAGAGTCAACACACATCAACAGAATCAGGAATGAGAAAGGAAAAATCACGACGGACCCCACAGAAATACAAAGAATTATTAGAGAGTACTTTGCAAACCTATATGCTAACAAGCTGGGAAACCTAGGAGAAATGGACAACTTCCTAGAAAAATAAAACCTTCCAAGACTGACCCAAAAAGAAATAGAAAATCTAAACAGACCAATTACCAGCAACGAAATTGAAGTGGTAATCAAAAAACTACCAAAGAATAAAACCCCCGGGCCATATGGATTTACCTCAGAATTTTATCAGACATACAGGGAAGACATAATACCCATTCTCCTTAGAGTTTTCCAAAAAATAGAAGAGGAGGGAATACTCCCAAACTCATTCTATGAAGCCAACATCACCCTAATACCAAAACCAGGCAAAGACCCCACCAAAAAAGAAAACTACAGACCAATATCCCTGATGAACGTAGATGCAAAAATACTCAACAAAATATTAGCAAACCAAATTCAAAAATACATCAAAAGGATTGTACACCATGACCAAGTGGGATTCATCCCAGGGATGCAAGGATGGTACAACATTAAAAAATCCATCAACATCATCCACCACATCAACAAAAAGAAAGACAAAAACCACACGATCATCTCCATAGATGCTAAAAAAGCATTTGACAAAATTCAACATCCATTTATGATAAAAACTCTCAGCAAAGTGGGAATAGAGGGCAAGTACCTCAACATAATAAAGGCCATATATCATAAACCCACAGCCAACATTATACTGAAGAGTGAGAAGCTGAAAGCTTTTCCTCTGAGATCGGAAACTAGACAGGGATGCCCACTCTCCCCACTGTTATTTAACATAGTACTGTAGGTCCTAGCCACGGCAATCAGACAAAACAAAGAAATACAAGGAATCCAGATTGGTAAAGAAGAAGTTTAACTGTCACTATTCGCAGATGACATGATACTGTACATAAAAAACCCTAAAGACTCCACCCCAAAACTACTAGAATGATATGGGAATACAGCAAAGTTGCAGGATACAAAATTAACACACAGAAATCTGTAGCTTTCCTATACACTAACAATGAACCAATAGAAAGAGAAATCAGGAAAACAATTCCATTCACAATTGCATCAAAAAGAATAAAATACCTAGGAATAAACCTAACCAAAGAAGTGAAAGACCTATACTCTGAAAACTACAAGTCACTCTTAAGAGAAACTAAAGGGGACACTAACAAATGGAAACTCACCCCATGCTCGTGGCTAGAAAGAATTAATATCATCAAAATGGCCATCCTGTCCAAAGCAATATACAGATTTGACGCAATCCTTATCAAATTACCAGTAACATTCTTCAATGAACTGGAACAAATAATTCAAAAATTCATATGGAAACACCGAAGACCCTGAATAGCCAAAGCAATCCTGAGAAAGAAGAATAAAGTAGGGGGGATCTCACTCCCTAACTTCAAGCTCTACTATAAAGCCAAAGTAATCAAGACAATTTGGTACTGGCACAAGAACAGAACCACAGACTAGTGGAACAGACTAGAGACTCCAGACATTAACCCAAACATATATGGTCAATTAATATTTGATAAAGGAGCCATGGACATACAATGGCTAAATGACAGATGGTGCTGGCAAAACTGGACAGCTACATGTAGGAGAATGAAACTGAACCACTGTCTAACCCCATATACAAAAGTAAATTCAAAATGGATCAAAGACCTGAATGTAGGCCATGAAACCATTAAACTCTTAGAAAAAAACATAGGCAAAAACCTCTTAGATATAAACATGAGTGACCTCTTCTTGAACATATCTCCCCGGGCAAGGAAAACAACAGCAAAAATGAACAAGTGGGACTATATTAAGCTGAAAAGCTTCTGTACAGCAAAAGACACCATCAATAGAACAAAAAGGAGCCCTACAGTATGGGAGAATATATTTGTAAATGACAGATCCAATAAAGGCTTGACATCCAAAATATATAAAGAGCTCACACGCCTCAACAAACAAACAAAAAATAATCCAATTAAAAAATGGGCAGAGGAACTGAACAGTTCTCCAAAAAAGAAATACAGATGGCCAGCAGACACATGAAAAGATGCTCCACATTGCTAATTATCAGAGAAATGCAAATTAAAACTACAATGAGGTATCACCTCACACCAGTAAGGATAGCTGCCATCTAAAAGACAAACAACAACAAATGTTGGCAAGGCTGTGGAGAAAGAGGAACCCTCCTACACTGCTGGTGGGAATGTAAATTAGTTCAACCATTGTGGAAAGCAGTATGGAGGTTCCTCAAAATGCTCAAAACAGACCTAACCATTTGACCCAGGAATTCCACTCCTAGGAATTTACCCTAAGAATGCAGCAATCAAGTTTGAAAAAGACAGATGCACCCCTATATTTATCGCAGCACTATTTACAATAGCCAAGAGTTGGAAGCAACCTAAATGTCCATCGGTAGATGAATGGATAAAGAAGATGTGGTACATATACACAATGGAATATTACTCAGCCATAAGAATAGGGCAAATCCTACCATTTGCAGCAACATGGATGGAGCTTGAGGGTATTATGCTCAGTGAAATAAGCCAAGCGGAGAAAGAGAAATACCAAATGATTTCACTCATCTGTGGAGTATAAGAACAAAGGAAAAACTGAAGGAACAAAACAGCAGTGCAATCACAGAACCCAAGAATGGACTAACAGGTACCAAAGGGAAAGGGACTGGAGAGGATGGGTGGGTAGGGAGGGATAAGGGGGGGGAATAAGAAGGGGAGTATTAAGATTAGCATTCATAATGGGGGGTGGGAGAAAGGGGAGGGCTGTACAGCACAGAGAGGACAAGTGGTGATTCTGTGTCATTTTGCTATGCTGATGGATGGTGACTGTAGGGGTGTGTTGGGGGGGACCTGGTATAGGGGAGAGCCTAGTAGACATAGTGTTCTTCATGTAAGTGTAGAGTAATGATAACAAAAAAAAAAGAAAGAAAGAAAAGGGGGATTACTCCCTGATAGGATAAAACTAACTGTAAATCAATGATTAATGCATGCCTTAAATACCCTTAATTTTGATCACTTAAAGGGTGTCAGATGATTGGCTATGGAGGTACATTTTTCTGATAATATTCCTTTCTCTTAAAAAACAAAAAAAGCAGTTCCTATGTGGTGACCTCCAATGAGTTCTACACAATGGTATAAATGGCATATCATATCAAAGTGTGGGCAAAGGGTCTGTTTGTGTTTATACAGAGGATCAAAGCCTAATTTGGCTACCCAGAAAATGAACTAAGATACGATATGAAGAAGAACTTCCAACATCAGCACTCTCTGGAAGAGTCATACCAGAAGATGATCATCAAAAAGCCTCCACAAAGATCCAGGCGCTGCTACAGTTGTAGCTGCATTCATCCCACCGGTTCCTGGACTTGCCATTGGAATGAAGAAGGAGATATCTAAGCTGGCCTGTGCATACAGTAAAACAACAAATTTGACTGGATCTATACTGTTGGAACTCAACCAAGAATTAGGAGGAGTACAAGTTGTAGTGCTCCAAAATCTTAAAACTACAGATTATCTACTGTTAAAAGAACATGTGGGATGTGAACAGTTCCCAGGAATGGATTGTTTTAATTTGTCTGATTTCTCTCAGACTGTTCAAGTTCAGTTGGACAATATCCATCATATCATAGATAAATTTTCACAAATGCCTAGGGTGCCTAACTGGTTTTCTTGGTTTCACTGGAGATGGCTAGTAATTATGGGTATGCTTTGGTTATGTAACTGTATTCCTATTATGTTAATGTGTGTGTGCACAATTTAACTAGTAGTTTAAAACCTATACATGCTTAAGTTACTCTACAAGAAGATATGTCAAAGAAATAATCAATCTTCCCATGTTTTCTTCCGTCTGCTACTTCTATAGCTTTTCTTCTTCCTTCCTAATTACAACCCTTAAATAGAATTCGTGCCTCATATTGAATTTACTGAGTATCATAATTCTTCCAAGTGGTAAAGATAGCTCAAGACAAATGCTGGGCATAGAAGCCACAGGGCATAAATCTGCAAAGAAGTAAAAAGCTAACCTTTTCAAACAATATCGCTTCTCTCTCACTTACCAACTTTACATTTCCCTGTATGGCCCCGGAAATGACTGGTTAGCCAGAGACAGGTAAGATTCATCAAGGGAGGAACAACCTAAGACAGGCACAATCACAGGGGGGCCATCAGGTGAGAAATTGGGGACCAACAGAGGGGAGGCTTAGAACCTCACCCCCCCCCTGTTTTGAGAGAAATCTTCTGCATTCGTGGATGTTTTGTTGCCCTTGTCTAGCTTGGATTAACGCTTAGTCTACCGGCAGACACCTGATCATCTACATTTGCTCTCTTACAACACTAAACTATGTTTTCTACCTTTATCTTGCATCTACCTACCACTTCAGCATTTTATTAAAAATAATGATAATAATAATAATAATAGTAATAAGGGAGAAATGTGGGATTCACATATAAATCAAGTATAAAAATCAAACGAATATTCATATTTGACCTAATTGTTTATAATTCATAATGCATGATCAAAACTGAAAGTTTCTGTGATGACTTCCCTTGTACTGTTCACCATGTAAGAACTTATTCACTATGTAAGAATTTGTTCACCATCTAAGAACTTGTTCGTTATGCTTCAGAAGATTGGACACTGATAAGAATTAGGCTTGGGGTGGATTAATGATTGTGCATTGAGCATTGAGTCCCCTATACAGAATTTTATTGTTGTTAACAACCATTTGATCAATAAATATGAGAGATGTCCTCTCAAAAAAAAATTAACCATTCTAATACAATATCTTATTTTGGTTTGCATTTCTTTATTAGTAAGAACTTAAGTATTTCAAAATTTATAATAAAATTTATGAACTGTGAAAAAATATATATACACCTGAAGTTTAAAAAATGGATGTTTTTAACAACCAATTAAAATGTAAGTGTATTTAAAGAGAGATCAATAGATATAATCCAATATGAAGAAGCTAGAAAGAAATTTAAAATATATAAACAGAGCTTTGAAGACCTATGAGAGAATATCAAAAGGTCTGAGATAAATATATTTGGAGTTCCAAAAGGAAATAGGAGATGGGGTAGAAAAGATATAGAAAAATATTTCATTTATAGTTGAGGAGAAGGAGGGAGTGACAGAAGGAAAGAGAAAGAGAACAAGCAGAGAGAGGGAATATAAGTATGAAAATCAGGTTATCAATATAGATTCTATAATTTTTAAAAACAAAATGAGCAGATATTATGAGCACCTTCATGACAATAATTTTAAAAATTTAAATGAAATAGGTAAATTCTTTCTTTAAAAATGTACTAAAACTAACCCAAGAAGAAATAAGAAATATGTATATCACTCTACTAATAAATTAAATTATAAAATATGTAAATAAAACCCTTTAGAGTTTCAGGCAAAGATGGCTCTCTAAAACATTTTTCCACACATTTAAGGGAGAAACAAAACCAATTTTTCATAAACTCTTTTAGAGCAGAAAATAAGAAGGAATATCTCCCAATTATCTTTTTTGAGGCCAGCATAATCTTAATACTAACACCTTACCAGAATATTACGAAAAAAAAGGTAATTTCTGGTCAATTTCATTCATGAACATAAATGTGAAAAATCCCAAACAAAATACTAGGTAAAAACATATAATGATACATTATAAAAGGGATTATGATACATTATGGTAAAGATGGGTTTATTAAAGGAATATAAGATTAGTTTAACATTCAAAAATCAATGAATATAATTGATCACTAGATCAATTGAGAAATAGAATTGAGAAAATCATAGGATTATTTCAATAGAAAAGAAGCATATGTTAAATTCAATATCCATTCATGATAAAACCTCTTTTAAGAAACTAAGAATAAAAGAGACTCTCACAAAGGACATTTACAAAAACATAGAGAAAATATCATGTTTAATGGTAAAATATGGTAAATGTCACCCCCTTTTTCTCCTTCCTCCCCACCAGGAACTGGATCAAGACATGTATGCACATCGTTACCACATCTATTCAAAATTTTACTGGAGGCAGAATGAGGCAAGAAAAATAGATAAAATATATAAGGTTTGGAAAGTAAGGAGTAAAACTATTATTCATAGATGATATAGTTGCATATATAGAAAATACAAATGATTCAGATTAACCACTAGAATTAAAAAGTGATTTTATCAAGACTGCCATATATGTCTCCATATGAGCAACAAACATAAGATGAAATGAACAAAAGTAACATTTACAACAGCATCAGAAATATAAGATACTATGAATAGATCTTATGAAAATGTGTAAGACCTCTACACAAAAAATTACACAATATTTCTGAGAAAAATTTAAAAATACCTAAGAAGTAGAGGAGCATACTCAGTTCATGGATTGGAAATTTCAGTATTGTAAAGATGTTAATCATACCCAAACTGTTATATATGTTTAAAGCAATGCCAATATCCTAACAGATCTACACATATATATAGGCATTTGTGACAGGGAGGGACTAACCAGTAGTATATAAAAGACAATCTTTCTAACACTTAGTATTGGGCAAACTACATATCCATATGGGGAAAAATGACTCTTGATCATCCACAAATATCATTTCCAGATGGATTACAGGCTTAAGTATGAAAGTAAAATGATAAAGCTTCTAGAACATCACATAGGAGAATATTTTTATGATCTTGGAGAGGCAAAGATTTCTTAAAAAGGATACAAAAGACTATATGTGAAAGAAGCATTGACTACATTAGAATTAAGAACCTCTCTTCATCAAAGACACATTTAAAAAGTGAAAAGGCAATATACATAATGGAAGAAGATATTTGTAAATACATATAACTAACAAAAGACATATATAGATACATAATGAATTCTCACATGCTAGAAAAAGAACACAATTTAAAAAACTGCAAGAAAGTTAAATAGGGACTATAAATAAGAGAGACTATTCAAATTCCCAGTAACCATATGAAATGATGCTGAACTACATTAATAATTAGGGAAATTACATCAGTGAGATACACTACCACCTAATGGCTAAAACTTAAGCAAACTGATCACATAATGATTTGAGTGGCAGGAACTCATATACTGATGGTGGAACTGTAAGTTTGTAAAACCCTTCATGGAAAACTGACATTATCTACTATAGTTGGATATCCTACTACTCCACAATTCCACTCCTAGGTAAATGTTCAATATGTGTAAGAATGCTTTTGAAGCATTTGTTCTTAGTAGTCTTACGCTAGTAACAGCCCCAATATCCTTAAACATTAGAATAGATAATTAAACTGTAGTATATTCGTTTAATGGGATCTACAGAGACGGGGAAAGTGGAGTTGACAGAGTTCAGATAATCCATATACAAAATATAATGCGCAATGGTATTTGTATAAAGCTCAAAAACTAATGCATTGTGATGAAGTCAGACTAGTGGCTACCTTTGAGAATAAGGGTAGAGTAATGATTGGGAGGTGACCCTATAGGGCTTCTTGAGCCCTGACACTATTCAATTTCTAAATCTCAGTGGTGGTTGCATGGCTGTGTTCATTGTGTTCATCAAGTTGTTCACTTGTGATTTATGATTTTACCATATGTATTATATATGCTACTATACATGCATATATTTTTCTGAATGTATTATATATAATTGTATGCATATATATCTGTGTATATATATATACATATAAATATATATATATATAAAATTCTCTGAATTCATTTTTACTCAGCAGTTATTTTAGGATCCTAGTTCCTAATGCTCAGAATAATAATCCTTTAAATACCCTCAAGTGAACAGAACTTGGAAAAGGTTGAAAACACCTGGATCAGTTGCTTTTATTAATTTTGTTGCAGAAACAACTACACTTGTAATCTGCATTATTTATGTAGATTTATTTTCATCTGAGTACTGAAAGACCCAACAGATCACTCAGTAGGAGGCAAAACTATTTTTCCATTTGCAGGAAATACAGCTCAATGGCATAGTCTCCAATGGCAGGCTCAGAAATTCCTTTGTGGGAGCCTGTAGCTTAACATTAATCAACCCATCATGCCCCAAGCTGAATGCACCTGTGGGTGGCATGATTCCTGCTATCACCAACTCAGTTCTTAAATTCCTTTCAGACAGGAACCAGCCATCACCTGGAGCACACTAAATAGCACGCTGAAACACTGAACCAATGACCTTTGGCTCTGGCCCAACAGAGAATTTCTGCATGTCATCGCTAAGCTCAGAGCTTCAGTTCACTAACACAACATTAACAGAATGTTGAACTTTTTTTCACTTAATAGGAGGAAAGGAAAATTAAGGAAGAAGAGAAATGAAATCACAAGTATCCCCTCTACTACCAAAGGGTCCCAGAGGGCACATTCATGCTTTAGCATCATAAAGCTTGCAACTTCATCCCTAAATTGTAACTGGGCAAAGCTTCAACCTTGAATATGTGTGGTCTACATATCTCAAAGCCATTGTACAGCTCCTTTGAACTTTATTTCTGATTTTTCTCTCTGAATAAACCCTGAGCTTATCAATTTGGGTAAAAGACAATATTTCCTCTCCCAAAGAGCAAGTTGCATGGAACATTTCAACATTTGAAGAGGTTTCAATTATATTTTTAAGACATTTGTGATGCAAAATTCATTAAAATTGCCTTCAAAACAGGAAAGCAGACTTGTCTCAATTAATTTGGGTCAGTTAAAGAATAGCACCAGTTTCATGCATACATTGATTCTCACCCACCTCCCTTCTTCACCTCCCCTTACCACCAGTTTTCAAGGCTGAGGTTTGATCTGGAGAAATACCCATAAATCTACCAGCCACCTGGGAAATGTATCATCTTTTCACAGGATTTGATAAAGTGGCTCGATGAAAGTCCATTTAAGTAACTTCTCTTTGGGAGGTAAATTAATCAGACAAGAAAACTGGAAGAACTAGTTATAACTCCTCCACTTTTAATCCATTCCAAGATCCAACTGCACATCTTCCATAAAAAGCTCCTTTAAAAAAAGCATTTTAGAATGTTTATGCCCCTGTAGCCATCTGCTCCAACTTTCTTTGTATCATTTTAGTTTATGATCTTCAAAGCACGTATTACTCGTTTTCTGAATGGGCCTGCTGATACTCTTTGCTGTCAATTTCATCTAACCCTTAAGTCCTCTGTGTTTGTGATTCACAAGGGCAACTCATGTGCCCATCATTTGGAACTGCATCAGCAGTTCCATCCTTAGGCTTAACCTTCTGTTGAGTGTCGTTATTACTCAGCTCCTCAAGAATGTGGCCGAGGAGTGGGTATGCTGGTTCATCTGCAGCCTGTTACACTAATGAGTTTCCAGGCAGTATTTTATCAAAGCAATGTGTCAGAGCCTTTCTGTTATTGCTTCTTGTCTTGATGGGTTAGTGTTTGTTATTAAAGGAGAACACACATTTTTTCCTCTCCTTGACAGGCAAGTTGAGGGTTCTCAGTAATAGGTGCCAGAAAAGGAACATCTGGTGTACATTTAATGATGCATTGTTGCATTGTTAACTTAAAGCTGTTACATGCCTTGATAAACACATAATGGGCCTGAAGAAATTAAGAGAAAATTAAAATGTAAATGTTTACCCAGACCTTTTTTTTTCACTGAGTCATCTATACCTGTACCTTGTATGTAAGTAAAAGAAAAGGTCAGGGCAAAATCCTCTTCTAACCCTCTATGGGTTATGTTGTCAAAAACTGAGAACCTTTTTCTCCCTTTCCAGTCAGGAGATATAGCTGAGGCCACAAAGGCACCATGGTGGTCTTGCTGTTACTTAAGATCTGTCTGTATGTTCTGAAAATAAGCTAGGCCATTTAGAAAATCTGCTTCCCCTTGAAACAAAGGACCCATGTGGGGTTAAGTACACTGAAAATATGTTGGAAATATTTTTATCATATCACCAGTTTTCAGCTCCAAAATTTGCCCATTTCTATAGGTGATGGTAAAGATGCATTGGCTTCCTTTTAGTTACTTTGCTGGAAAAGTGCACTGGGTAACACCTGTTCCTATGGTGACAATTCATAGGTCCAAGGAGAGAAGATACACTTATAGGTCATCACCAATGACAGGGCTCTTTTCCTGAAAACATCATGCCTGTGCACTGTACAAAGGGTGGATCTCTCTCTCTGAGGAAGGATGGGTGGGAGTCTCTCAAGTGCATGGGAAGGGAGGAGGGACGCAGGGAAAGAGGGAGGAGGGGAGATGCAAAGGCGAGGAAGAAAAGGAAAAGCAAAGATAAGTAATTTTTTTGTTTATCTTCTCTAAATTTCCTTGGCATCTTTGCTAGTTAATATGTTTTTTTTATTAAGGTATCGTTGATATACAATCTTACGAAGGTTTCACATGAGCTACGTTGTGGTTACTATATTCACCCAAGTCCCCCCCGACACCCCACTGCAGTCGCTGTCCATCAGCGTAGTATGTGCTATAGAGTCACTACCTGTCTTCTCCGTGATGTACTGCCTTCCCTGTCACCCCCCTATATTATGTGCGCTAATCATAATGCCCCTTAATCCCCTTATCCCTCCCCACCCACTTTCCCTTTGGTAACAGCAAGTCCCTTCTTGAAGTCTTTGAGGACAAGTAATTTTTTAAAAACGAATAATTCTTTGCAGTTTCTACCAAATGAAGCCCTGCTATAATTGTCTTAATAAAACATATAACCACAAGGTTTGAGCAGTTTTTTAATGAAAACTTTATCTTCTCTGAAATGGTTACAATTTGACGTATCAACTGAACTTTGACTCACAGCTATTTAATTTGATGTAAACTGACTTATGTGGTTATTTGCACATTTCCGGTTTTTTAATGTATTTCAGGTCTACAGAAATAGCCCCACAGGGTGTTGTGTTTTTTTTTCACTTTTCAATTCCCTGTTTAAAGTTGTTTTTTTATCTAAGAATACATTTTGAAGAAGCTCAGCAGTTGGAGGTAATGAATGGCTGCCCTTGCATGATGTTATTTTGTCATGAACAGTACATAGCAAACAGCAAAGTTTAGAAAGGATTTTAAGTTTTTTTAAAAAGTAACTAGACTGTCTGAGATAAAACAGTAAAATTAGTTTGCAATTGGAGACACAGTGAGGAGTCCCTTACAGGACTATGGAAAGTTTTTCTCAGAACTAAGAGGATATCAAATGGTTATTCCAGTTGCAGTTTAGAGTCTATTCTGCCAACGCCAGAAAGTGACTAGATAGTTTACTGAGTCTCTTTGCTTTGCTTGTATCAGCCCTAAAAGATGCTCTTGTATCTTCTGGCCACTTGCTATATTAAAAACAAATAAAAGTGGATAGTCAAGCCATTTACATGCAGACAATGCAGCAGAGACTATTTTATATTCCTAGCCTTCCTCACCCATTATCTTATTGAAAAAGCAACTCTTTTACTTGCATTGAAGTTCTCCTTGGTATAAATAATAATAGATTTCTCTCCTGTGAAAGTTACCGAAAATGGGACACTGATTACTTCCCCTGGATATAATTTTAAGAGTGGCCCAGGATTTCAGGGGCTTCATTGAGATGGACTAAAGATAGCAACCTGGAGATGGCAAAAATGGAAGAGAGACTAAATTGGTAACTGAGTGTGAAACCAATTTCAGGGAGTTTAAAAATTCCTCAACGTGCTCCTAAGAGAACCTAACCTTTAATTATCTTATTTCAGGTAGTGGGTAGGAAAATTCCTGTGGGTAGGAAGACTCCACATGCATTCCTAAGATGCTGAGAAGGACAAATGGCCAATGAACTGACGATTCTTGGAAAGAAATGTGTTATTCAGTGCTCTTTTGAAAAATATCTTGTTTTATAGCACAGACACCATTAAGTCAGGAAATGGAAAAACTAGAGGTGATACTAGGAGAGGCAGTGAGTATATCGCTATTAAGAATTTCTTCTTTGGAACAGTGTTTGATTTCTGTACTTCAGAAATCCTGAGGGAGAAAGGAAAGAAAGGGAGACTGCATGCATGAAACATTACATATATAAATATATATATATAAATATTTACAGCTATATATTTACTTTCATTTGGCTTCTGAACTTAAAGGGTGGGGTGGGAGGCAGTGTGGGGAGAGTAGAGACCTATGTGTCTTTCCTAACCTTAAAGTATCCACAGTTCTCACTGTAAGATTTATAAGAAACATGTTGCTTTCTTTCCTATCCAGGGGCGTGTATGTGCCATGGTAGAGTGAGTTTCTTTCCCTTTTATTATCTAGTACACATAGTAATGATTAAGTAGAGCTGGAGGAAAGCATCTAGAGAAGAAAAGAACTGCAAAAAGAAATAGAAACAGTCAGAATGGAAAGTGAAATTCTGTTGTCATATCATTACTGAGTTATTTTTGCATGGTTCCCGGGCATAGTACAGACCTTCCGTAAATACCTAAGGATGTATGTCTAGCCTCAAGGATCTGCCATGCAGAGATTTATGAAGAGGATGGTGCAGAAAATATATGCCAAACATGACAGGGACAGCCTTTGTCTTCTCACATGTCTGAACACAGAATGGGAAAGCACCTTCCCCCAGGTCTGAACGCAGCGTGGGGAAGCACCAGCTTGAGAACAACTGGTGCAGTCCTTGGACATTATCTGCCCACTAAAGCATATTTTGTCCTCAAAAACGAGCCAGGATGCCTCACGCTGAAAACAGGGAGACCTTGGGGACGTATGAAAACACCGCCCCTGCTTACTGGGCAGATTCTAAGAAAATCAACAAGGTGTTCTGGCCTGTCCCCCCTGAGAAGGGAAATATGAGTATAGTACTTGGCTGAGGTCCGAGAAAGGCAGTATAAAAATAAAGGAGCTGTGCCACATCGCGGCTGCAGCCATTGTCTGTCTTTGTTGTCTGTGTTTTTTGTTCACTCCCATTTCACCCAAGCGAATGGCTCACAACATCTGGTGCCCAACATGGGGCATGCATGAACCCACCATGGGGCAGGATCCCACAACCCTGAAGAAATTGGAGATAGGACAGCAGGGGTGACTTGGGACCCAGAAGGGGGCCAACTTCGGGTAAGCTGACACCACGATAGTTGAACTTCTGGAAGAAACGGGGAGTACTAATGGGGAACTCTCCCTCCCTTGAGAGGGAAGATCAACAGCTCATGCAGGGACTTCTGCATTCTCTTGGTGAAACTGCCAAAGACAAGCTGCTGAAAGATTTATTTGCCAGGGTCCAGAAATATTGCTTTTGGTTTTGCTTTCAGTCAGAGGTGCAAATGAATAATGAAGCCTGGTGTAAGGTTGTTAAAACGCTTCGCCAGGCTCATCAGCAGGGGGACACCGTGCCTGCTACATTGTGGTCCCTTTGTAGCTCTATTTCTCAAGCTCTACAACTGTTAGAAATGGACTTTGAGAGCGATGCTCGCTCTGCTGTCTCTGATAAGTGTGGTCCTCTATATGAAGATGTCCTAGAGGTTTTGAGTTTGCCACCTCCCCTGATGAAGGTGGGGGTGAGTCTGATCAGGAAGACAATAGTTCCAGTGTGTCTTCTGCCTCTCATTCTGATATTCAGAAACTCACTTGTATACTGACGGAGTTTATAGAAAAATTGACAGTAGCTGCCCCTTCCCCCAAGCTTTCACCCTCTGCTCTGCCGCTTTCTGCTTTTCCCACTTTTCTCCCGCCTCCGCCACCACTGCCAGCGGCTGGACGCTCCTTTACCATTCCCAAGGGACCTGGTCTTGGTGCTTGTGATGAAGATCTCCCACCATCTCCTGATTTTGTCTCTCCTTCCACCTCCCATCAGACACCTACTAGCTTTTCTGTCTTCCCAATCACTAGACAAGTGATCCCTCCTAATGCTCAATTCCCTCAACGACGACTTGAGGTAAATTATCTCCCAGTAACATAAGATCCTGAAAGAGTTAAAACAAGCCATCCAAAATTATGGCCCCCAATCTCCTTTTGTATTAGGCCTGCTTAACACTATTTCTGCAGAAAATTTGCTGCTACCCTTGGATTGGGAAAATATGTGTAAAACTGTTTTGGAAGGGTCACAATGGTTACAGTTAAAAAGTTGGTGGTACGAAGAAGCTACCTCACAAGCTAGGGAGAATGCAACTCGGCAATGTCCTGGTCCGGCGGAGTCTGAACTCCCCAGGATGGAGCCTCATGCCTCCTTGGAAGCTCAAGCTGGGTTTAGTGATTTGGCCTTAACCCAGGTGAAGTCCATAGTGTTAAAATCATGGATGAAAATTGACATCTCAGAAAAGATAGCCCCTTTGTTCACAAAAACCACCCAAGGTCCTTTGGAACCATATACTGATTTCTTTTATCTCATTTAAAGGATGCTGTTTTCTGCAGCTTAGGAGATAGTCCTGCAGCTAACACACTTCTTTAGGTATTGGCGTTTGAAAATGCGAACGCAGAGTGTCAGAAAGTGCTTCGCCCATTAAAAGCTAGCGGCACTCTGGTTGATGAACTTATAAGAGCCTATGCTGGCATAGGCTGGCATAGGTTGCTTATCAAGCTGAAGTTCTTGCTGCTGCAATTCAGAAAGGTATTCCTAAACCAACTTGTTTTAATTGTGGGAAACCTGGACATATAAAAGGAGACTGCAAGAGCAAAAAATATAATTCCTCACACAAAGCATCTAAGATGCCTTTAGGGTTCTGTGGACGCTGTGGGAGAGGGAGACATTGGACTCAGACATGTAAATCCTGCACTGATAGAGATGGCAACCCTCTCTCCCCACCAGGAGATGGCGGGGCGGGGCCTCGGTCCTGGGTCCCGCAGAACAACAGTACAGGATCTCCTCCCTTCCCTGTCAGCAATGGGGTGGCCCACCAAATGAGCAATTTTCCAAATTAACAGTGTCCGATTTTCAGGCAGCCACCTTCGGCAGTGCTGCTGCTGATCTTAGTTCTGCTCAAAATTATACTTTATCCCCTGGTGGAGGAGTGTACAAATTATCAATGGGCTTCTTTGGTCCCATCCCTCCAAAGACTGTGGGACTGATTGTCGGTCGTAGCAGTTCCATCATGAAGGGGTTATTTGTACATGTAGGAGTGATAGATGAAGATTACAACAGAGAAATTAAAATTATGGCAAGTGTTTCCCAAACACTACACATTCTCCCTGGATAGCGTGTAGCCCAATTGTTGCTTCTTCCTTATGTAACCTTCCCCAAAATAGAACAGTCCCAAAGTGGTAGTACTGGGAAGAAAATTTTTTGGGAAACATTAATTAATGATCAGAGACCCACTCTGATCTTAAAAATACAGGATATAGAATTTCTAGGACTAATTGACCCTGGGGCTGGTGTCTCCATTATTTCTTTAAGTGCATGGCCTACATCATGGGACAAACAAAAAGCACAAATCACCTTATCTGGGTTGGGAAGTACCCGAGATGTCTTTCAAAGCTCCTCACCCATGACATGTGTTGGGCCAGAGGGACAAACGGCTGTTGTCTCTTTTTATATAGTGGATATCTCCATCAATTTATGGGGCCGAGATGTACTTAAATACTTTGGAGCTTTTCTTAATATTCCATCTTTGTCCCCACAAGCCAAGAATATCATGATGAATATGGGATTTGATTCTTTCACCTATGCTGATCTACCACACATAAATCTCACACAAAAACCTTTAAACTAAAGGCCACTGCCCACCTGTTTCCTTGAGCGTTACAGCTAGAATGGAGCCAACATAAACCTGTCTGGGTGGAGCAGTGGCCGCTTCCAAAAGATAAATTCTAGGCTCTAAAATCTTTAGTTCAGGAACAGTTGGAACTTCAACATATTGAACCGTTTGTTTCCTCTTGGAATTCACCAGTATTTGTTATAAAAAAGGCTAGTGGCAAATGGAGGCTTTTGGCAGATTTAAGAGAGGTTAATAAATGTATTAAGCCTATGGGTCCTCTACAATTAGGAGTGCCCTGCCCCTCTATGGTCCCTAAAGATTGGCCTTAATTAGTGATTGATTTGAAAAAAACATTTTTACCATCCCTTTACAAGACTCAGATAAAGAAAAATTCGCTTTTACTGCTCCTGAATATAACCACGATAGGCCCACAGCCAGACAGCAGTAGCATGTCCTGCCTCAAGGTATGCTCAATAGCCCAACCTTATGCCAAGAATTTGTAGACAGAGCCCTTTCACCAATTAGACAACAATATCCTCAAATTCTCTTATATCATTACATGGATGATATTCTTTTAGCCGCACCTACTATATGCAACAGGAAGCTTATCAATATCTTCTATTTAAATTGTCCTTATATAACTTACGTATAGCTCCTGAAAAAGTACAGCAAAGCCTTCCTATACATTATCTTGGATACATTCTAGGTGATGCACAAATCAAACCTGAAAGGATTTCGATTAGATGTGACAACTTAAAGACCTTGAATGATTTCCAGAAACTTTTAGGTGACATTAATTGGTTACGTCCCTCCTTAGGTATCCCTACCTATGCCTTGCAGCATCTATTTCACACTCTAGAGGGCGCTCCACAGTTGGATATCCCTTGCTCCTTATCCCCTTTGGCTGAACAGGAACTCCAATTTGTTGAACAACGTATTTCAGAAGCCTTTCTTTCATGCCTAGGCCCCTCATATCCTCTCTCATTATACATTTTCCATACTTCTCACTCACCTTCTGCTGCACTAGGCCAACCTCACGGTCTTTTAGAGTGGATTTTTTTTACCTAACAAACAAAACAAATGGCTGGTGACATATCTTGATAAAATTGTTTGCTTAATTCTGAAAGGTCGTCACTGGTGTCATCAACTTCAAGGTGTCGATCCTTCCCAAATTATTTCTAATTTATCCTCCTCAGAAATTTCTCAGTGTCTTGAGTTCCACCTCAACTGGCAGATCACCTGTGCTGATTTTCAAGGTACATTTGACAATCATTATCCTCCTAACAATAAAATTCTGTATAGGGGGGTCAATGCTCAATGCACAATCATTAATCCATCTCAAGCCTAATTCTCGTCAGTCTCCAATCTTCTGAAGCATAACGAACAAGTTCTTACATGGTGAATGAATTCTTACACAGTGAATAAGTTCTTACATGGTGAACAGTACAAGGGCATTCATCACAGAACTTTCGGTTTTGATCATGCATTATGAATTATAAACAATCAGGTCATATATGAATATTCGTTTGATTTTTATACTTTATTTGATCAATAAATATGAGAGAGGCCCTCTCAAAAAAAACCAAAAAAACAAAAAAAAAACTATTTTCCTCTTTAAAGATTCACCCAATGGTGCCTCTCGCCATCATCACTTCAGTCCCAGAAACAGGCCCTATGCTTTTCACTGATGCCTCCAGTTCTGGAAAAGCTGGATATTGGTCAGAGAATAAACAGAATTGTTCTCTCTCCATATGCCTCAGTGCAATAGAGTGAATTGTTTGCTATTTTCTTAGCTCTTCAAGATTTTCCCTGCCCTTGTAATATTGTCAGTGATTCTCAATATGCTGTTTATACTGTGTCCCTATTGCCTTTTACACACTTGCCTCCTTCATTTTCTTCACAACCTGCTTCCCTCCTGTCACTTTTCTGTGCTGTCCAGTCACTTACTCTCCATCACCTTTCACCTTTTTTCATCACTCATGTTCATTCACATTCTTCTCTTCCAGGTCTCCTTAGTTATGGAAATGCTAAAATTGATTCTCTCCTAATAAGTACTATCCAAGCATCAACAGAAGAACATGCACTGCATCATACTAATGCCCATGGTCTACGTTCTCGGTTCCATATCACATGCCAACAGGTCTGTGATATCCTCTGCTCTTGTTCTGTTTGTCACTGCCTTAACACCCCTTCTCTCCCACCAGGTTGTAATTCCCGTGGTCTTTACGGGAACCATATCTGGCAAATGGATGTTTTTCAATTCCCTCCCTTTGGGAAGTTGCACTATGTTCACCACACCATTGACACTTTTTCTCATTTCAGTGGGCAACTCTTTCATCTTCTGAAAGAGCCGATACCATCATTCAGCATTTGTTATCCTGCTTTGCTGTTATGGGTCTCCCCCGAACTTTGAAGACTGATAATGCCCCTGCATACACCTCTAAAAAGTTATCCACTTTCCTACAACATTATCATATTCAACATATTACTGGCATCCCTTTTGATAGTCAAGGTCAAGCAATAGGACATTTAAAGATTATTTACATAAATACAAGGGGGGAGATACAGGAGATTCGCTTATTATCATGACCCCATGGACGCTTAAATACAAAGTTTTATTTACTCTCAATTTTTTGAATCACTGGGACATACTCCCTAAAGGATAGGCAGCAGAAACACATTTTACCCCCTCAACTACTCATTCCTCTGTTTACCAACCTGTCTTTTACAGGACTCTGGAAGGACAATGGCTCCCTGGACATTTTCTATATTGGGGACATGGTTATGCTTATGTTTCCACAGGAAACCAGTGTGAGTGGCTACCTAGCAAATGCCTGAAATTGTGCCATGACCAAACGTAGTAGGAATGAAGATTTTCTATGAGAATTCCAAGACCTCAATGTCAGGGCTCAGATCCATACTAGGGGAACTAGACAGGCTTCAGTCCCCACCTGGGAGCAGTTAAAGAAGCTCACCCAAGAAGGCGAATGCATTGTTCCACAAGCAGGCCAAATGTTAACACCTTTGTCCCTCTTTTTGGTGATGATGGCCATTGTCACATGTCAGGTAGGCTCAGATCATGTATATTGGGCCTATATCCCAAGCCCCCCTCTTTTCCAGGTTGTCTCATGGGGATACCCTGAGGTCTTAGTGTATACAAATGAAACACAATGGATGCCAGGACCTTTTGACCCTCTTCTGCCTGCACATCCCAATGAAGAAGGGAAACCGCTGGAGGAAATAACAATTCTTGCTCTTTCCCCTTAGGGGCAGAGGGTATCCCCTCTGCATTGGAAAGGGATCTCATTGTCTTCAAACCTCACATGAAGCCTGGGGTCTCAGATATAATCATTCTCATGTCACCGTGAGCACCTTTTTGCTATCTGTAAAAAGCTTTAAAGTAGGAAATAGTACCACAGAGAGACCCCCCCCCACCCGCCACGCTTGTCTCTTTGTGCCCAATTCCTGAAGTAAATGCAGAAATTTCTCATTTTACATGGACCCGATGTAGAGGGCATAACCTGAAAATATTAATATCCAGTACAGAAGCAAATAATCAATCTTTCTCCATTATTGATTGGAGTCCTCATGGTGATTTTAGAATAAACTTTTCCCAAATACCTCTCAAGTGGCATAAAGAAAACCACAGCATCTCTGCCCAGGCTAATGAAACTATTATTTGGCATGAGGCAGGGTTGACTCCCCCTCTGCCTCATTTGAATGGATCGGTAATGCTTCAGGGACATATTTGGAAACTGCTTGCAGCCCTTGAACCTAGACATGGAGAGGAAACATGTCATATGAGAATAACTCCATTAAAATATATTTACATACTAACACCACTAAAAATATCCAGGCATGCGTACTATTCCCTTTCTCCTTCTAAAGGGCATTGTGACCTAGCACCTGGAAAATGGATCTTTAAATTACACCTCGGACTGTCAGCTTTTTACTTTAATCAATGCTTTTCTAATTTTAAATTCTAGTTCACAGAGCCTTAATTTGCTTCGCACATGGACCGAACTCTGGCTCCCGGTGAATCTCACCCACCCTTGGAGCGAGTCTGCTGGAATATCACTATTATACCAATTAGTCACCGACCTCACTCATAGAACAAAGCGCTTTGTAGGAACACTTATAACTGTAGTTTTAGGACTTAAAGCTATCGCTTCTACAGCAGCAGTAGCAGGAATAGCTCTACAAGAAAGTCTCCAAAGAGCAGATTTTGGGCAAAATTGGCATTACAATTCTCACTTATTATGGCAGCAACAACATGGTATTGATATTCAATTGGAAACTGATATTCAAAATCTTCAACAAACAATCTCCTGGCTTGGAGACCAGATTCGCCTACTTACTATGCAGTCCTTACTGAGGTGTGATTGGAATTCCATGCAGTTCTGTGTAACCCCAATCCCATATAATATAACATCAGAATGGGCTAAGATATAAGATCTTCTTTGGGGGCACAAAAACACATCTGCGAGAACATGAGAACTTGAAACCCAACTAACCAATACCTTTACCCAAGAGCTTCCCAAATTAAGTGGAGAAGATATTTTTAAAGGAATAGCTGAAGGACTCTCCAACCTTAACTCTATATCACAGATTAAGGGTGCTTTTGCTTCCTCTATCCTTAGCTCAGGAACTTTGTTCTGACTAATATGTTTCTGTCTCCTAGTCTACTGCTAGTGGAACCGAAGAAAACAAACCATGAAGCAAAACGCTCAAGTTATGTCTGTCTTTCGACATGTTCGATCTCAGCCATACAATATCTAAGGAAAGGAGGAGATGATGGGGCCAGCCTTTGTCTTCTCACATGTCTGAACGCAGAATGGGAAAGCACCTTCCCCCGGGTCTGAACGCAGCATGAGGAAGCACCAGCTTGAGAACAACTGGTGCAGTCCTTGGACGTTATCTGCCCACTAAAGCATATCTTGTCCTCAAAAACGAGCCAGGACGCCTCACGCTGAAAACAGCGAGACCTTGGGGACGTGTGAAAACACCATCCCTGCTTACTGGGCAGATTCTAAGAAAATCAACAAGGTGTTCTGGCCTGTCCCCCCTGAGAAGGGAAAGATGAGTATAGCACTTGGCTGAGGTCCGAGAAAGGCAGTATAAAAATAAAGGAGCTGTGCCACATAGCAGCTGCAGCCATTGTCTGTCTGTCTGTATTGTCTGTTTTTTGTTCACTCCCATTTCACCCAAGCAAGCGGCTCGCAACAAAACATTCCACCATATTTTGCACAAACTTTCAGTGGTTCATTACCCATTACCTCTCCTTCCTTAACTCCATCTCAAATCTTTCCAAGTTATTAAACTCTGATGTGATAAATTAATTATGACATTTGTATTATTTCTGGTTAGTTTTGTTTTCCTCTTCCCTTATTTTTTACTTTACTTTTGTTCTAATATTATTGTTGCCTTGCACACATTGTTGTACACATTTTAAATCCCACTTGAAACAAAGAATGTTGTAAATAAAAAATAAAAACACTAAGTTAATTCCTGGTCTTTGAAGACTGATTAGTGTTACTGACTACCAGAAGAAGGTAGGAAAAAAGATTGCTTTAGAGTGTAGATAAACTCTTATAAATGTTAATTTCCAATGGGAATGGCATTTTCTTATATAGCATCTTTGTGGATCAATATAGCATTATAGGGCAGTAGTTTTTCTCTTGAAGCTTAAACTCATGGCTATTCTTAGTATCAGGTATTCACAGGGGTATTATACTGTTTGGAAGGATTGTACACAGAAGTCTATAAGCATCCAAGGACGAGGGGCAAGGGGTGTGGCTGAATATGCCAGACTGAAGGCAGAAGGGAGACTTGTCTATGAGGTTACTTTGTTTGGATGAAGCATATTCTTACAGAGGTATGGATAGTGTCTGCGCAAGGGATTATTTAAAATAAGGACAAATAATACAAAGCATCAATATCTGTTAACTGGAAGCCATTCAAACTTAGGCAAAGGGAACCCAACAAGAATGAAAATAATGTTGACTTTTCACTTAATCATTTGGTCAATGAATAAAATTGAAGTTTTACATAATGGTTGCTTTCAGTGTTACGGACAGCATTGCCTAGTAGCTACAGAGATACAAAACCAATACTTTCTCAAACTTGAATACCTAAGGCTGCTGTAATGCTTCTATTATCTTTTAATGACTGCTTTCACTGTGTCAAGGTTGAAGCTATGAAATATTTCTTTATCTTCTTGGTTAATGCAGGTATTATGTACAGAAAATTATTGTTACTATCACACAAAAGGAGGTGTTAAGCGTTTAGGAACAAAAAATGTCCCCTAAGAAGTTCCCAAGTCTCAACTCTATACAAAGAATTTGAAAACAGGCTAAAAAATATCTTTTTACTTAGCTAATTTATTTTAAAAACAATTTGTAGGTAAGGAAAATAACAATCACCTGTGTGTGGGGGGGTACTTTTAGTCCAATATTACCTTCTATCAATAACATGATATTGCAGTTTTTTAAGTTTAGTTAATATACAATATTATATTGTTTCAAGTACACAGCATAGTGATTTGACAGTTATATATATTATTAAATGGTCACCCCATCTAGTATAGTGACTGTCAACATAGAAAGATGCTACAGAACTATTGACTATATTCTCTATGCTGCACTTTTATCCCCATAACTAACTTATAATGTGGTTGGGATTTTGTGTCTCTTTATTCCCTTCACCTCTTTTACCCACCCACACCAATCCCTCCACCATGATAACCAACAGTCACTTCTTGGAGTCTATTGCTTTTTGTTTTGTTTTGTTTTTAGAGTTCACATGTAAGTGAAATCATATAATATTTGTCTTTCTCCACTTGGCTTATTTCACTTAGCATAATACCCTCTAAGTCTATTCATGTTGTAGCAAATGGCAGGATTTCTTTCTTTTTTAATGACTGAATAATATTTCATTGTGTATGTACCACATTCTTTTTATTCATTCATCTATTGACAGACACTTTGGTTGCCTCCACATCTTGGCTATTGTAAATGATCTGGCAATAAACATAGGTGTGCATATATCTTTTTGAATCAGAGCTTGTTTTCTTTGGGTAAATTTCCAGAAGTAGAATTACTGGATCATATGGTATTTCTATTTTTAGTTTTTCAAGGAATCTCCATACTGCTTTTCATAGAGACTGCACCAAAATACATTCCCACCAACAGTGTAGGAGGGTTCCCTTTCCTTCATATCCTCATCAACTCTTGTTATTTCTTGTCTTTTGGATAGTGACCATTCTGGCTGGTGTAAGGTCATATCTCATTATAGTTTTGATTTGCGTTTCCCTGATGATTAGCAATGTGGAGCATCTTTTCATGTGACTGTTGGCCATCTGTATGTATTCTTTGGAAAACTGTTTATTCAGGTCCTCTGCCCATTTTTAACTGGGTTTTTTTTGGTGTTGAAGTATAGGACTTCTTTATATATTTTGGATGTTAGCCTCTTATTGGATATACCATTTATGAATATATTTTCCCATACTGCCTTTTTGTTTTGTTTATAGTTTCTTTTGCTGTGCAGAAGCTTTTTAGTTTGATGTAGTCCCACTTCTTTATTTTTGCTTTTGTTTCCCTGCCCTGGGAAGATATGTCCAGAAAAAAATTGCTCAGGTTAATAATATTCAAGAGATTTTTGCCTATATTTTCTTCTAAGAGTTTTATGGTTTCGTGTCTTGTATTAGGTCTTTAATTCATTTCAAGTTTACTTTTGTGTATGGTGTTAGACAGTAACTCAGTTTCATTTTATTGCATGTAGCTGTCCAGTTTCCCCAATACCATTTATTGAAGAGACCATCTTTTCTCCACTATATATTCTTGCCTCCTTTGTCATATATTAATTGACTATATATGCATGGTTTTATTTCTGGGTTCTCTATTCTTTTCCATTGATCTATGGGTCTGTTTCTGCACCAGTACCACACTGTTTTGATTACTGTAGCTTTGTAGCATAGCTTGAAGCCAGAGAGTATAATAACCCCAATTTTGTTCTTCTTTCTCAAGATCACTTTGTCTATTCAGGGTCTTTTACGGTTGTATATAAATTTTAGGATTATTTGATCTAGTTTATTGAAAACTGCCATTGGTATTTTAATAGGGATTGCATTGAATCTGTAAATATTGCAGTTGTTTTTGAACTGTTTCTTGTAATTGAATTATTTATGGCTATATCCTAAAATTACTCTTCCTTTTCTCAACAACCCGAGCTAATGCTTAGATTATCTTGTTTAAAATAGTGACTTCTTACAGTACATTGTTTTCCTTTTTAAGTTCAAAGGCTTCTCATTGTAATCATTATAATTATATATAAATGATGTGTTCTGCTTCTGTCGTTTCTTTCACAATGAGAACATGTAATTCCTTACTCCAGCAATGTAGTTAATCTCCCTTGATCCATGACAGTGTACAGATCAGGTCACAAAAAATAGGATGTTGTTTAATAATTTGTGCCAAGAGTTAAATGAGTTTGTGCCTATTGGCTTTTGTATTATGCATCACTTTAATCTTCTGTGAATTGCCTTTAATACAGTACATATACTCATTTATGATGTCTATTATTAATACTTAGAGGGTGTTCAAAACTTGTAAAAGTTAATTTCTTCTAAGCCACTTGAAAATGCCAGTCTATTTTTATAAAAACACTTTTTGCAAACACAAGTGTACTTTAAAAGTTAATCTTGTGCTAAGATGCCATTCAAAGTTTTATACTGAGGCCAGCCTTCCTCTGGCTTCCACAGAAGCCATGTTTATGATTTAGTGGCTATACCCATGTGATACCATGGGAAGGGCCTCAACAGGATTCTCCAGACCAGGGAAGGTTATGGTCTGATGCCCAGGTTGTCAGCTTAGGTTAGGGCTGGTGGGTGCAGCATGGCAAGTTGTCTCCTAGTCTAGGAACAGCATGAGTTTATGACCAGACAGAAAATCTGAAAGGATGAGATTAATCCAGAGGAGAAAAGACTGGAGGGAAGCAAACATCAGCTGTGACTGGAACAGGATCCGTAATTGTGATGTCTAAGTAATGAGGGAGTAGGGAATTAGGGCAAGTCAAAATGACAATAATGGCAAAGACCCCTAAAGACAAGTGTTTGCTAGTAAGAAGGTCTGGCAACAGGCACCCTTGTTGAAAAGCAGTGAGACAGAGTGGTTCAAGGTGTAGAGGACGTTCTGATTAGGGAGCTGCTTCTTCAGAATTGGGTGAATTCAAGTTGGCACTCAGCTCCAGGAGCAGAGGTCTGTAGTTAGCAGAAATTTCATACTCCTTGGTCTGAATTCCTTTCCCTTGCCTGTCCTTGATGCTGTCTTACAGCCCTCTAATATCCTGCATCTCTTCCCCCTCCTTTCCCTTTCCTTCCCTTTCTCCTTCTTCTTCTCTGTTTCGTTTTTGGCTTACACAGGAACATGGTATTCTGATAAACGTGTAACAACTGGCTCTCTGGGTTAATAAAACAAAACAAAATCCTGATTGTCCTATTTGTCTTCTGTAGCATGAATACTCCCATGGCCAATTTCAAACTACCCGCATGATGTCATTGGACGTGGAGTTCAGAAGAGATGAACAACAACAAACTGTTAGGGAATAGTTTTATTGCACCCATACAATAGTCATAAATAATCTCAAGAGCATAGATGATAGTAAAATGTAGGGAAATAATTAGAAAGAGATAAGTTTATATAATCCTTTCTTTATATGAATCCTTAAATCCAAGGTTTTTCATATAATTTATTTAATTGCAAGTTTATATAATTTATTTTTAAATAATGGCTGTTTAACAACAGGCTCACAGAATTCCTGAAAATTTAACAACTGGCTCTTATGAGCAGGTAGGTTCTGCCTCCAGCTCCCCTTGAAGTGCCCTCCCTAGTTTGCCTGCCCTCCCTTCCCTCTTTGTACCCTGGGTGCTGCCTTTGGGAGGGACAGTGTCTTCTCTAACCCCCTCCTTTCCCAGTTCCCATTTTCTTTTTTAATTGGGGTGCAGATAGATAGTCAGACATGGGATTCCTCACTTTCCCTCTGTTTGCTGGAGGTCCAGGGGATCCTGGTGTTTGCCATATTACAGATTGATGCTAGAAGTTGGGAAGAGTTTGACTAGTACCAAGAAGTACAAGGCTCTGATCTACAAGTGAAGTTCAAAAAGCTGATTGTCTAATTTCTATTAAAAGCCCAGATCATTATAAAGCAAATAACTTATGGTAAAAATCAATCTGGCCAGCTTGCTGCTTCATTTTTCCTGATGATAGCACCTACTGCTTGTGAGAGAATCATGTAGATTGTTATGATGATGGGGGTGAGTTAACTGGGAGGAAAATGGAATCGATGCATAGGGGCATTGCAATGTGGAGAGAGGAATAGTCTAAGTAAAACATTGTGAAAAATTTAGTAGTTTGGCCAAACGCTAGGCCAGTGCTGTCCGTCTGAATCTTGTGTGATGATGAAAGCACTCTGTACCTTTGTCCAGCATGGTAGCCAATGGGGATCTCTGTGGTTCTGGAGGGTGTGAAAAATGCCTGATGAATTGGTGGAATGTTACACAGTTAAAATAATTTAATTTTAAGTTTAACTAGTCACACATGGTAAGAGTCTACCATATTGGACAGTGATGCTCTAGACCTGGGATCAAAAAACTGTGACCTAAAGGCCAAATCTGGGCTGTCATTTGTTTTTGTATGGCCCATGAGCTAAGAATGGCTTTTACATTTTTAAATGATTGAAGAAAAACAAAGAATATAAGCAAAGACTGTATGTGACCTGTAAAGCCTAACATGTTTCCTATGCAGCCCTTTATAGAAAATATTTGCTGACCTTTCTTCTAGACATTGCAATTAACTACTTCTCTAATAATAGTGATGTGGTGGTGTCAGTATGCTTAAGATTCTGCAATCCAGACTAGTTTATGTCTCTTCTATATTACCCTAAGGTCCCCAAGGAGGCCACAGCTAACTTAGGGGAGTCCTGGTGCTGATAATACAAGACAGGTACCAAGCAGGAGGAAGCCAGGTACAAGACAGAGTATATTGATTGGGGAACAGAGAACCAGGTTAGAGCAGTAAGCAAGAACAAGAGAGACCTGAGGACAAGCCCCCTTGTCTGCCTGCTCACAGTCACTTTGGGTTAGAATTGTAGCAAGGCTGAGGCTCCAGGCAGGAGGTAAACTGGCCTGGGTTCCAGGATTAGAACAGGAGTCTGGGAGATCTTTTTAAAAGTAACAGGTCCTATTTCACAGCTATATGTGTCTTTGGAAGAATGATGGACTCGAGGGTGGAGCCACGATGGCAGCGTAAGTAGAGCAGCAGAAATCTCCTCCCAAAACCACATATATTTTTGAAAGTACAACAAAGACAATTATTCCTAAAAGAGAGACCAGCAGACAAAGGAAAACATCCAAACTACATCCACACCTGTGAGAACCCAGCGCCTCACGAAGTGGGTAAGATACAAGCTCCAGCCTGGCGGGACCCGAGCGCCCCAAACCCCAGCTCCAGGCGGGAGGAGAGGAGTCAGAGCAGGGAGGGAGAGGGAGCCATGACAGCTAAATAGCCAGTCCTAGCAATCCGCACCAGAGAACAGACACAGTGCATGTGTGGGGTTCTGGATACCAGGGAAACAGGACAGTAAGACCTGAGAGCAGGTCCCTGCAGCTGGAGCCCCAGGGACAAAGAAAAGCAAGTGCTTTTTGGAAGTCTTAAAGAGACAGGGACCCCACAGCCGGACGGAAGCGTCCTGGGACACTTAGTCCAGCATCAGGGAATCTGGGGAACTCTGGGCACTCTAACCCCCTGGGCAGCAGGGAGCACAGAGGCCCCTCATGGAGATAAATAGCCTCCGGCCATTTCCCCTCTGACGTGGCTCTGCCATATCGGAGCAGCAGCCCGAGGCAGGGCATGCCCACAGCAACAGTGGAGACAAACTCCATAGTGGCAAGGCAAGAATCAGAAATCCCACCTGCGTGCAGCAGCCCAGCACAAGCCACTAGAGGTCGCTGTTCTCACAGGAGAGGAAGGCCACAAACCAACAAGAAGGGAAGTTTTTCCAGCCATCACTTGTGCCAGCTCTGCAAACTATCTCTATCGCTATGAAAAGGCAAAATTTCAGGCAGACCAAGATAACAGAGACAACACCTGAGAAGGAGACAGACCTAAACAGTCTTCCTGAAAAAGAATTCAAAATAAAAATCATAAACATGCTGATGGAGATGCAGAGAAATATACAAGAGCTAAGGGATGAAATCCGGAGGGAGATTACAGATGCCCGGAGGGAGATTACAGACGTCCGGAAGGAGATTACAGAAGTGAAACAAACTCTGGAAGGATTTATAAGCAGAATGGATAAGATGCAAGAGGCCATTGATGGAATAGAAACCAGAGAAAAGGAATGCATAGAAGCTGACACACAGAGAGATAAAAGGATCTGCAGGAATGAAACAATATAAAGAGAACTGTGTGACCAATCCAAAAGGAACAATATCCGTATTATAGGGGTACCAAAAGAAGAAGAAGAGAGAAAAAGGGATAGAAAGTGTCTTTGAAGAAATAATTGCTGAAAACTTCCCCAAACTGGGGGAGGAAATAATCGAATAGACCACGGAAATACATAGAACTCCCAACAGAAAGGACCCCAGGAGGGCAACACCAAGACACATAATAATTAAAATGGAAAAGATCAAGGACAAGGAAAGAGTTTTAAAGAAAGCTAGAGAGAAAAAGGTCACCTGTAAAGGAAAACCCATCAGGCTATCATCAGACTTCTCAACAGAAACCTTACAGGCCAGAAGAGAATGGCATGATATATTTAATGCAATGAAACAGAAGGGCCTTGAACCAAGGATACTGTAACCAGCATGATTATCATTTAAATATGAAGGGGGGATTAAACAATTACTAGAAAAGCAAAAGTTGAGGGAATTTGCCTCCCACAAACCACCTCTACAGAGTACTTTAGAGGGACTGTTCTAGACGGAAGCACTCCTAAGACTAAACAGATGTCACCAGAGAAAAGAAAATCAGAGCAAAGAAAGCAGACCAACCAAATACTAACTAAAGGCAAAAAATAAAATCAACTACCCACTAAAAGCAGTTAAAGGAAACATGAAAGAGCACAGAATAAAACAACCAACATATAAAGAATGGAGGAGGAGGAATAAGATGGGAGAGAAGAAAAGAATCTCCAGACAGTGTATATAACAGCTCAACAAGTGAGCTAAGTTAGGCAGTAAGATACTAAAGAAGCTAACCTTGAACCTTTTGTAACCATGAACCTAAAGCCTGCAATGGCAATAAGTACATATCTTTCAATAGTTACCCTAAATGTAAATGGACTGAATGCACCAATCAAAAGATACAGAGTAATAGAATGGATGAAAAAGCAAGGCCCATCTATATGCTGCTTACAAGAAACTCACCTCAAACCCAAAGACATGCAGAGACTAAAAATCAAGGGATGGAAAAACATTTCAGGCAAACAACAGAGAGAAGAAAGCAGGGGTTGCAGTACTAGTATCAGACAAAATAGACTTCAAAACAAAGAAAGTAACAAGAGATAAAGAAGGACATTGCATAATGATAAAGGGCTCAGTCCAACAAGAGGATATAGCCATTATAAATATATATGCACCCAACACAGGAGCACCAGCATATGTGAAACAAATACTAACAGAACTAAAGGGGGAAACAGACTGCAATGCATTCATTTTAGGAGACTTGAACACGCCACTCACCCCAAAGGATAGATCCACTGGGCAGAAAATAAGTAAGGACACGGAGGCACTGAACAACACACTAGAACAGATGGATCTAATAGACATCTATAGAACTCTACATCCAAAAGCAACAGGATATACATTCTTCTCAAGTGCACATGGAACATTCTCCAGAATAGACCACATACTAGCCCACAGAAAGAGCCTCAGTAAATTCCAAAAGATTGAAATTCTACCAACCAACTTTTCAGACCACGAAAGTATAAAATTAGAAATAAATTCTACAAAGAAAACAAAAAGGCTCACAAACACATGGAGGCTTAAGAACATGCTCCTAAATAATTAATGGATCAACGAACAAATTAAAATAGAGATCAAGGAATATATGGGAACAAATGACAACAACAACACAAAGCCCCAACTTCTGTGGGACACAACGAAAGCAGTCTTAAGAGGAAAGTATATAGAGATTCAGGCACACTTAAAGAAGGAAGAACAATCCCAAATGAATAGTCTAACATTACAATTATCGAAACTGGAAAAAGAACAATAAATGAGGCCTAAAGTCTGCAGAAGGAGGGACATAATAAAGATCAGAGAATAAATAAACAAAATTGAGAAGAATAACACAATAGAAAAAATCAATGA
Source organism: Manis javanica (assembly GCF_040802235.1). NCBI lineage: Eukaryota > Metazoa > Chordata > Mammalia > Pholidota > Manidae > Manis > Manis javanica. Next base: position 144,480,207 of record NC_133158.1, read on the forward strand.
AACCAAGAGCTGGTTCTTTGAGAAAATAAACAAAACAGATAAGCCTCTAGCCAAACTTATTAAGAGAAAAAGAGAATCAACACACATCAACAGAATCAGAAATGTGGAAAAATCACGACAGACTCCACAGAAATACAAAGAATTATTAAAGACTACTATGAAAACCTATATGCTAACAAGCTGGAAGACCTAGAAGAAATGGACAACTTCCTAGAAAAATACAACCTTCCAAGACTGACCAAGGAAGAAACACAAAAGTTAAACAAACCAATTACGAGCAAAGAAATTGAAATGGTAATCAAAAAACTACCGAAGAACAAAACCCCCAGGCTGGATGGATTTACAAGTGTTTGCTAGTAAGAAGGTCTGGCAACAGGCACCCTGGTTGAAAAGCAGTGAGACAGAGTGGTTCAAGGTATAGAGGACGTTCTAATTAGGGAGCTGCTTCTTCAGAATTGGGTGAATTCAAGTTGGCACTCAGCTCCAGGAGCAGAGGTCTGTAGTTAGCAGAAATTTCATACCCATTCTTCTTAAAGTTTTCCAAAAAATAGAAGAGGAGGGAATACTCCCAAACTCATTCTATGAAGCCAACATCACCCTAATACCAAAACCAGGCAAAGACCCCACCAAAAAAGAAAACTACAGGCCAATATCCCTGATGAACATAGATGCAAAAATACTCAATAACATATTAGCAAACTGAATTCAAAAATATATCAAAAGGATCATACACCATGACCAAGTGGGATTCACCCTAGGGATGCAAGGATGGTACAACATTCGAAAATTCATCAACATCATCCACCACATCAACATAAAGAAGGACAAAAAACACATGATCATCTCCATAGATGCTAAAAAAGCATTTGACAAAATTCAACATCCATTCATGATAAAAACTGTCAGCAAAATGGGTATAGAGGGCAAGTACCTCAACATAATAAAAGCCATATATCATAAACCCACAGCCAACATTATACTGAACAGCGAGAAGCTGAAAGCTTTTCCTCTGAGATCGGGAACAAGACAGGGATGCCCACTCTCCCCACTGTTATTTAACATAGTACTGGAGGTCCTAGCCATGGCAATTAGACAAAACAAAGATATACAAGGAATCCAGATTGGTCAAGAAAAAGTTAAACTGTCACTATTTGCAGATGACATGATATTGTACATAAAAAACCCTAAAGACTCCACTCCAAAACTACTAGAACTGATATTGGAATACAGCAAAGTTGCAGGATACAAAATTAACACACAGAAATCTGTGGCTTTCCTATACACTAACAATGAACCAATAGAAAGAGAAATCAGGAAAACAACTCCATTCACAGCTGCATCAAAAAGAATAAAATACCTAGGAATAAACCTAACCAAAGAAGTGAAAGACCTATACCCTGAAAATTACAAGACACTCTTAAGAGAAATTAAAGGGGACACTAACAAATGGAAACTCATCCCATGCTCGTGGCTAGGAAGAATTATCATAGTCAAAAATGGCCATCCTGCCCAAAGCAATATACAGATTTGATGCAATCCCTATCAAATTACCAGCAACATTCTTCAACAAACTGGAACAAATAGTTAAAAAATTCATATGGAAACACCAAAGACCCCGAATAGCCAAAGCAATCCTGAGAAAGAAGAATAAAGTGGTGGGGGGGATCTCACTCCCCAACTTCAAGCTCTACTACAAAGCCATAGTAATCAAGACAATCTGGTACTGGCACAAGAACAGAGCCACAGACCAGTGGAACTGACTAGAGACTCCAGACATTAACCCAAACAAATATGGCCAATTAATAATTGATAAAGGAGCCATGGACATACAATGGGGAAATGACAGTCCCTTCAACAGATGGTGCAGCAAACTGGACAGCTACATGTAAGAGAATGAAACTGGACCATTGTCTAACCCCATACACAAAAGTAAATTCGAAATGGATCAAAGACCTGAATGTAAGTCATGAAACCATAAAACTCTTAGAAAAAAACATAGCCAAAAATCTCTTAGACATAAACATGAGTGACCTCTTCTTGAACATATCTCCCTGGGCAAGGAAAACAAAAGCAAAAATGAACAAGTGGGGCTATATTAAGCTGAAAAGCTTCTGTACAGCAAAAGATACCATCAATAGAACAAAAAGTTACCCTATAGTATGGGAGAATATATTTGTAAATGACAGATCCGATAAAGGCTTGACATCTAAAATATATAAAGAGCTCATCCACCTCAACAAACAAAAAACAAATAATCCAATTAAAAAATGGGCAGAGGAACTGAACAGTTCTCCAAAAAAGAAATTCAGATGGCCAACAGACACATGAAAAGATGCTCCACATCACTAATTATCACAAAAATGCAAATTAAAACCACAATGAGATATCACCTCATACTAGTAAGGATGGCTACCATCCAAAAGTCAAACAACAAGAAATGTTGGTGAGGTTGTGGAGAAAGGGGAACCCTCCTACACTGCTGGTGGGAATGTAAATTAGTTCAACCATTGTGGAAAGCAGTATGGAGGTTCCTCAAAATGCTCAAAATAGACTTACCATTTGACCCAGGAATTCCACTCCTAGGAATTTACCCTAAGAATGCAGCACTCCAGTTTGGAAAAGACAGATGCACCCCTATGTTTATCACAGCACTATTTACAATAGCCAAGAATTGGAAGCAACCTAAGTGTCCATCAGTAGATGAATGGGTAAAGAAGATGTGGTACATATACACAATGGAATATTATTCAGCCATAAGAAGAAAACAAATCCTACCATTTGCAACAACATGGATGGAGCTAGAGGGTATTATGCTGAGTGAAATAAGCCAAGCGAAGAAAGAGAAATACCAAATGATTTCACTCATCTGTGGAGTATAAGAACAAAGGAAAAACTGAAGGAACAAAACAGCAGCAGAATCACAGAACCCAAGAATGGACTAACAGGTACCAAAGGGAAAGGGACTGGGGAGGATGGGTGGGTAGGGAGGGATAAGGGTGGGGGGGAAGAAGAAAGGGGGTATTATGATTAGCATGCATAATGTGGGGGGTGGGAGAAAGGGGAGGGCTGTGCAACACAGAGAAGACAAGTAGTGATTCTACAGCATTTTGCTGTGCTGATGGACAGTGACTGTAATGGGGTTTGTGGGGGTGACTTGGGATAGGGGAGAGCCTAGTAAACATAACATTCTTCATGTAATTGTAGATTAATGATTACAAAAAAAAAAGAAGGAAAGGGGGATTACTCCCTGATAGGATAAAAAGTAACTGCAAATCAATGATGAATGCATACATATCCTTAATTTTGATCTTTAACGGGTGTCAGATGATCAGCTATGGATGTACATTTTTCTGATAATATTCCTTTCTCTTAAAAAAAAAAAACAGTTCCTGTGTGGTGATCTCCAATAGGTTCTTCACAGTGATATAAAGGTCATATCAAAGTGTGGGCAAAAGGTTTGTTTGTTTTTATACAGAGGATCAAAGCCTAATTTGGCTACCCAGAAAACGAATTAAGATACGATATGAAGAAGAACTTCCAACATCAACATCCTCTGGAAGAGTCATTCCAGAAGATGATCATCAAAAAACTTCAACGAAGATCCTGGCGCTGTTGCATTTGTAGCTGCATTCATCCCACCGGTTCCTGGACTTGCCATTGGAATGAAGAAGGAGATATCTAAACTGGCCTGTGCATACAGTAAAACAACAAATTTGACTGGATCTATACTGTTGGAACTCAACCAAGAATTAGGAGAAGTGCAAGTTGCAGTGCTCCAGAATCGTGCGACTATAGACTATCTACTGTTAAAAGAACATATGGGATGTGAACAGTTCCCAGGAATGTGTTGTTTTAATTTGTCTGATTTTTCTCAAACTATTCAAATTCAGTTAGACAATATCCATTATATCTTTGAGAAGTTTTCACAAATGCCTAGGGTACCTAACTGGTTTTCTTGGTTTCACTGGATATGGCTGGTAATTGTAGGTCAGCTTTTGTTATGTAGCTGTATTCCTATTATGTTAATGTGTGTATGGAATTTACTTAGTAGTTTATTTAGTAGTTTGTTAAAACCTGTACATGCTTATGTTACTCTACAAGAAGATATGTCAAAGAAACAATCAATCTTCCCATGTTTTCTTCCGTCTGCTACTTCTATAGCTTTTCTTCTTCCTTCCTAATTAGATTCCTTTAGTAGAATTCGTACCTCATATCGAAAATTACCAAGTCTCATAATTCTTCCAAGTGGTAAAGATACCTCAAGACAAATGCTGGGCATAGAAGCCACAGGGCATAAATCTGCAAAGTAAAAAGCTAACCTTTTCAAAGAATATTGCTTCTCTCTTACTTACCAACTTTACATTTCCCTGTGTGGCCACGGAAGATGACTGGTTAGCCAGAGATGGGTAAGATTCCTCAAGGGAGGAACAACCTAAGACAGGCACAGTCACAGGGGGGCCATCAGGTGAGAAATTGGGGTCAACAGAGGTGAGGCTTAGAACCTCACCCCCCTGTTTTGAGAGAAACCTTCTGCATCCGTGGATATTTTGTTGCCCTTGTCTAGCTTGGATTAATACTTAGTCTATAGGCACAGACCTGATCATCTACATTTGCTCCCTTACAGCACTAAACTATGTTTTCTACCTTTATCTTGCATCTACCTACCACTTCAGCATTTTATTAAAATAATAATAATAATAATAAGGGAGAAATGTGGGATTCACATATAAATCAAGTATAAAAATCAAACAAATAATCATATCTGACTTGATTGTTTATAGTTCATGATGCTTGATCAAAACCGAAAGTTTCTGTGATATGACTGCCCTTGTACTGTTCACCATGTAAGAACTTGTTCACCATGTAAGAACTTGTTCGTTGTGCTTCAGAAGATTGGAGACTGTTGAGAATTAGGCTTGGGGTTGATTAATGATTGTGCATTGAGTCCCCTATACAGAATTTTATTGTTGTTAACACAACCATTTGATCAGTAAATATGAGAGATGCCCTCTCAAAAAAAAAAAAAAAAAAAGAATGATGGGCTCGTGAATGAGTTGAGAATCCGAGAGAGAGAAATGGGGTTATTACGAGTAATTATTCAATGTTACAATGTGTGTTAAGTCCTATGTGGATGTGTACAAATATATTATGCAATTTTGTTTGCCTCTATCATAACATTCTTGTCATTGTCTTTCTCACAATATAGTACCAACTTTAGGTCTCAATTATGGTACATAAAAAGTACTCAATGAATATTAAATGAAATATTATACTTGTTTTATAGTGGAGGAAACTCAGAACAATGGAGAGCAGTTGTGTTTGCTCCTGTCAATATCTGAGAGGATCCGTTATGAAAGGAAGAATTGGGAGAAGCATGGAATGTTCACCAGGGAGATGGATGAATAGAGAAGCCTTCATAGATACAAAAAACTGGCTTAGTGTCAAGATGTGGAATTTGTTTCTTCATAGGCCAAATTATCAGGTTGGATATAAATTTCAGAAAAGAAATAATTCTCCTATATCCTTCTTGTGACTGAGACTAACTACTTGCTTCCCAAGCTGTTTCCCTTTCCTCCACAGCCCACAGCTAGACCACAGGTCCCATTCTCCCTTGCTGTTAGGTGTGGCTGTGTGACTGAGTTCTGATCTATGGTGTGTGGCCATAAATCAGATAAACCACACTGAGCCCTGGCCCACAGAAACCTCCCATATGAAGCTCCACTTTCTCTCTCTTTCTCCTCCTGCTGGTTGGATGTTACACCAAGGGCAATCTCAGAAAGTGCATGCGAAGATTGTTGAAGGAACTCCACTGGACTGAGTCTCTAATGATACATGTAACACAGCTGACCCTCTATCACTGTTAGGATTTTGAGAGCAAGAAATTAACTTCTGAGAGTCAAAACACTGAGATTTCAGATTTCTATCTGTTACAGCAGCCCATACACCTTAACAAACCCTCACCCCACCTTCAACCCACTTTGCTTCAATATCAACACCACAAACACATTACTTGCTTAGCTCACCTGTTGACAGGACTAACTGTGGTTCTCTCACCTTGGAGAACATTCAAAAGTAAGAGCAAATGGCCTTAGGAAGAAACTGACCCTGGACTGAATCCCATAATAATCCAAGTCTTCTGCAAAAGGTGAAGTATTAAAAGAAAGCATTTTTGAATAAAATAAACATAATAGTAATTATTTTGAAAAGAAACATTTAGATTTTTGTCCAGTTTCCTTTTACTACATGGGACTTGCGATTGGCTGTATTTGGCAAAGAACAAAGATGATCAAATCATTTGCAGTCATAGACAGGATCAGGGTTGGCCTCTGTGCATGAAGCAATGGTTGGACTTTCCAAATCTAGATTTAGTACTATTGCTAATCGCAGGGTTTTGTTATAAAATTTTCCAATCTATTTTCTGAAGCCTATTTTTTTTTCAGTTCCATAAAGGCATAATTGACAAATAAAATTGTAAGATGTTTAAAGTATATATCATGGTGATTTGATACACATTCATCTGTGGCCAATTCTTGATTCATATTAGATGCTAAACACTAAAGGTTGCCTCCTTTCTTAACTGTTTAGCTAGAAAATGCCAGCATTAGGGATATATTTTAATTGGCCTTGACTATGCCCACTGAAAACCATAAGATTAAAACTGCAGCATTAGGAACCCATCACTGATCTGAAGGGGTCCTTTTTAATGTTTCCTTGGAACTATGACCTAATAGTTCTACATACAACTTCAGTATTCAGGGCCAGAGAACAAATGTGGGTGGGCAGATTAATAAAAGGGCTCTGTCAGGCTGGCTGAAGTGTGAATTATTCCTTTGCCACATAAAATGTGTGAATCTCAGGCAGATTATAAAGTCTATTCCCTCAAAATCCAAATTGGAAAAATGTCTGCCTCTTGGTTGCCATAGGAAGAAAAAAAATGATGTATCAAAGTACCTAATGTAGTGCTCAATCTTTAATTATTCTTATTTAAAAAACAGATGCAATAAATACTGTGAAAATGGAATAGAACATTATCTAAATTTTACAAAATTCATTTTATTTATAATGGTAATCTTTCCCATTAAAATTCAGTCGCACAACCTTTTAGGAACACTGTCAGCTCTACAAGGCTTGGGGATGCCTGCTCCTGCCCGCTCCTCTCCTCACCTGCATCTCTGCACCGGACATCCTGAGCCACCCTCGGTTTCCTCCATTGCATTGTGCTCTCTCTCACCGGGGAGATTTCACACCTGCCGTTCCCTGCTCACTTCCTCCATCCCGTGCTCTTCGGTCTCAACTCAAACTTCCTCTCACCTTCCAGACTGGTCAGCTCCCTTGGCCGTGTGCTTTCACTGGACCCTGTTCTTTTCCCTTACATCAGTTCTTGCAGTGTGGTTTATGCATCCATTTGTGCCATTCTTTGGATATGTCCACCTTGCTCCCTAGGCTATGATTCCATGAGACAGACACAAAAGCAACTTCTAATCAGCTACTAAGCCAACTAGTAAAGTGATTCATTTGTGGCTTATTGTTTACATGGTGTCGCACTGCACTGTTCTTTCCAATGAACTTTATAACATAACTGTGGGTCATAAAATAAATAAGTAAAAGTACATTTTGTAATTTGGAGTTTGTTTTAGGACTTAAACTCAATACACAAACCTGCTTCTTCTTCACTTGAAGTGTAACCACATGGCAACTGCTTAGCAGACTACCTACCCAACAGTTCTAGTGATGTGATAGAGTCCAGTGGCCAACCCAGACCACAGGAGGCATTTCTTGCAGGGAGTGTAGACTGAAGTAAATACCCTAGCTGAAATTCGGTCATGACATTGGAACAACACACGTCACCCCTAGAAAGCCTAGAGAATCGATTTTCCAGTGCCTTTTAGGAAGGTTAGGGTTCCTAACTGGTTTTATTTTTACATAACTTTCCCTTATGAAACTCCATTACATTTACTTTGCTTCTATATTTCTTTCTATGATTGAACAAAGAAAAATTAAGGGCAGCAATAAAAACAAATTTTCAAATACTAATATGTTTATAGCATAGAAAATCATGACAAAGCTCAGATAACTCACCGTTTCGCATCTGCAATGTGCACATCAGTGAGCCAAATGGTGTTTAGATTTTTCTGGGTTCTTTTGCAGTAATGGGTCAGATAAATCACTGTCTGATTGCCTATTACATTCTTGAGATTGCATTGGGAATGACTGGCAGTAAAAGCCCCCAGTTCAGTCTCACTTGTGTGCAAACAATAAACATTGTTTACCATTTTTATATTTATGCCAATGGTTATAAAATAGTCAACAGCTAAAAGATACTTAGAAAAAAGCAGCATCTTGCCCACAGAAAGAAATCTTTGACAAGAAATTTTCTCCATTTCTGCTTTATTATGCTACTCCACAGCCAGGCAATAATGTGAGATATGCAACAATCCCCAAAGCCATTTACAGCTTTGCTATCAATTACCAAATAATAAGCTCGAGAATACAAACATGTTGAATATTAAGGAAAAACAAGACCTTTCTTTGGTTCAAATATCATATTTCTAAGTGCATATTTCAGAATCTCTAGACCAAGCTTACAACACAGATTTTTCCTATGCATAATTTCCTCCTTGTTCATTTAAATAATGCTGGTGATTACTAACATTTACATCACTTAGGAAGCCTTTGCTCATTCATTCTCTCATTTGATTTAGTATTGTGCCTAAAAAAAAAAGATGAGGAAAACGATTTCTAAGATGTGTAAAATAACTTGTCTAGTGTTTGGTTAAATGGCCAACTCATGTTGTTACTCCAAATCTGAATCAATACTTTTAGACAAGGATAATACTGTTTTGTCAACTTAAAATTCAGTGTACAACTTTCTGCATTGGGTTTCCAAAATTATGTTTTTATATATTGACTGATTAACTGATAAATTTCTTGGCCATTTATCCATTGGCCCATCCATTTTTCAGAATTTTGTATTCTGTGGGGTATTTAGTTTAGTATGCAAGCTGCTTTACTAAGTTGCACAAAGAAAGCAAAGAATAGAAGAGAGAGTGTTAACCTTCTTAGGTTACTTAAATGATTACAAAGCAAGTTCTGTCAGGTGTGCATCCGTGGCGCTAGAAACAGAAGTCTTCCTGTGAAAGGAGAGACTCAAGACGGGTCTTGAAGGGAATAATAGGCTTGCATGATCAGGCAGAAAGAAGAAGGCATTGCATGTAGTGAAGACTACATGAAGCATCTCCAGGATACATTTAAATGGCTATAGTGAGTACTTAATGTGGTTATTCCCTAGTATATCTGCACACTTTGCATTTTAAATAATAATTTACCATTGTAAGTAGAGTCTGATTCTCATGAGTGTTAGTTAAAAATTATTCCAGAAAGGTCTTATTAATTAAAAATTATTCAACCTTCATTATAATACAATATTGACATCTTTTAAGGTTTCTTGGGATAAATCCAAGTGCTACCTACCACAAACCAACATACAGGCTCAATTTTGGTGAGGTTCTGGATGGGGACAGTGAACTGTCAGAACGGGGTTTTACTTCCGGGGGTTTTTAGAGGCAGAAATGTGCTGGTGTTACCATGTGAAAAATTATTGCTCCCTGTGTGACACAGAAGGGTACTCAGCTGCCTTTGCATGTGGATTCCAACATCCTGGTCTCTTGTGAGAAGAATCTGTTATTATTCTGGGCAGGACAGCACCCATGTGGGACCCAGACAGAGGCAGTAAGAACCCTTCTAACAGGGTTTATGTGTGGAGGGGAAGTGTGAGGTTCTGACTCCTTTGTGGTCTGGATGTGTTTGGGAAAGCAGGAAATGAGCTTGTTCATGCCTGATGCCAACTCCTTACTAGGACACAGGGTAGAGAGAAGTTTAAAGTGAAACCCAAGGGTGAATCTGCTCAGCGCATACCATGAGTAAATGGGCCTGAGTGGGAAGAGGAGATGAATATTCCCAGGAAACAGGAGGGCTGGTGGTAGGAGAGAGTATGGCTGAGGAAAGGTGGGCCATGTGCTGGGGTTTCTGGAAGAGGGAAGAGGGCCTGACACACCAACCCTGAGTGAGAGTGAGATGGGAGAAGATTGATAGTGCCAGGCCTAAGATGGCAGGCAAGCTAGCAAGAGCTCCTTCAGCAGCTCTGTCTCAGGCCTGTACTTGAGGCTACTGCTCCAGGTGGAAAGAGAGTGTCAGGGAGACAAGGTTGCTGCAGCCTCAATGACATGGGCATGGCAGCCAGCCTGGAAGATCAGAGTGGTGGGAGCCTGCAAATGCGGGTGTTTTTGGCAGTCACTCAGATGTGGCAGCCTTCCTCCAGTCCTAGTGTCTGATCCTAGTTACACCTCGGGCCTCCACCCTGATTAGTGATTTCATGGTTTCATCCTTCCTTCAATTTAATATTTATTCAACATTTGTTCAAAATTCGTTTAGTTAATTATACCAATAAAAGTAATACACATGTAATGAAGGACTGATGTGCCCTGAAGTGACCATCATTTTCACTCATTTGGGTTTCCCGTTCCTTCCACAGGTTTTCCATTCTACACGCCTGGGGGTGGGGGGGCTTGGCATCCACCCTCTGCAACAGTGCAGAAATGTACATAGATGTGGGTACCAAGACTCGATACTGGTAAACAGCAGTACTCAGTTTCTGACTTTGAATTGGCTCTGACAGCTGACATCAGAGGCTGTCGAGTAGCTAGTCTCAAACTGGTGATTTACTCCAAATAAAGAAATTGTTGTGTGCACATAGAAAAATAATTTAACAGAAGGTGAAGTGTTCTGGTGAGAATTTTTATTTTGCTTTCTACTTTTCACTTGAGGAAGATCTCCTCCACCAAGCAGGACCAAATTACATTGTGTGGGTTAAGGATTCAGGTGTGGAAATGGATTAGATTTATCCCAGTGGTGACCCACCTTGTTGCCTTTACAGGTTGGTGTTCCAGACAGCTGCCCAGCTTCCCTGGCTGGGCAGGGATATGGGGCACTGACTCAGCCTAGGATATGGGGCACTCTGAGGCTGGTGTGGCCTATGAAGCAAACTGTTCCCCCAAACATGGGAAGAGAAATGCAGGAAGAGATTTTAACAGATGCTGGTGTTTAACAGATGCTGGTGTGTGTGTGTGTGTGTGTGTGTGTGTGTGTGTGTGTGTGTGTGGTGTGCGCATGTGTATAGTAGGGTGAGGGGTGCAACCAGGAAGGGACACATTTAAGCCAGGAGCCGGTGAAAGGAGGGTGACAGAAAAAGAACAGAGAAAAAGTAGAGTCCCTGCTGCTAGCAGTTCCCTCTCTACCGTCACTAACAAGGAGCTGGCTCAGCACCTGGCCTTTTACCTTCCAAGAGGGAACAGGATCGGGACTAGCATCTTGATGATCTTATCATTCACCTGTTTCACCATCGTTAAAAGCCACTGGTTGTTAGAGAACTTCTGATCTAGATTTCCATGTCTTCAGCAAGGCTATTTTACCGCTGATGATCTGCCTAAGAATGTAAATGAGTGCATTTAAATACCATGTTCTCAACAATTTTATGTTTTGTTCTAAGCTCAAAATAAAACTACCCAGGTGTTCTTTTATAAATAGGACTGCATGAATTTAAACAAACCTTTGCATTATTCATTGCAACAAAGGAATTGGAGTTCCTTCTCTAGATATAGCGAATTTTAACACTGTTAAAAGGTAATAAACTACTGACGGTAATTAGCACATCACTAACCACTTTCTTTAACAGATGTATCAAATTTGACTCGGAATCCATTTTGTTAAATGAACAATTATTTTGAAACCCACTAAAAGTTATCTGTCATTGGTTTTTGGCTGTGATGACTTTATATTATCATAAATTGTTTTTAATTCAAGCCTTTGGCAAATAATCTAAATGAGATTTGCAACACAATAGTGCTAATGTCAGGGTGGAAATATTAAAACTTCATGCATGAAAGATTAATCCTTTTAAAAAGATCAGTCACACTGGACATCACTCAACCTCCCCAATTAAAACCCACTTAATTTACAAACAATTTATAAAAAAATCTGCCTACTCCAAATTCACATTAGTATAATAGATTTTTCTATCCCATTTAAGACAGGCAACAACTGGCCACGCCTAAACTCAAGCTCCTCTTGCCCCATCAAAATTATTTATTAGTAGATGGCAGACACTCTTAAGTCTAAAACAAAGCTTCTAACAGTTTTATAAAATAGAAATACCAAAGAGCATGCAGTAGTGAACAGTTTAATTTATGAGGAATTCCAATGTTAAATCTAGTGTTAAATGTGCACAGCTAAAAGAACTTTTGGTCATTTAGTTGTTTATTACCATCACCTTGGGGCAGAGATCTCCGTTGGAGGAAGATCTTTCGGGGGCCTCTGTTAGTTCTAGACATGTAAGGCAAGTGATACTGTTCTGGGCAGGAGTGGAGCCAACCATTCGTTAGCCTGACAGAAGCCTTGTTTTCCCATCCTTCTTGGTTGTGAAAATCAAGTTGGTGGAAAGGAGGCAGGGGAAATTTGCATGGGGTGCAAGGGGTCTCCTTAGTGGAAAGGGATTAAGATTCTGATGCCTTCTGTTCTGAGGTTCAGTGTTTCTCTTACAAGGAAGTGGCCCTGATAGTGATCAACTGTCAAGAGAAGATCCTAGAAAGCTGTAAAAGGAAATACACTTTTTGGATGAGGGCAACTAAACAAAGGGCGGTTCTTGGCACATTTTCTAGTGAGAACTGGAAACTGAGAGTTGTGTGTGTGGTGAGTTAGGTAAGAGTGTGTCTGTACAGCTGAGGAGCTGTAATATTGGGACCCAGGATTATGGTGGCATAAGGCGGTCAAGGTGGGGTTCAACACTGGTGAAGTGACCTCCTCTTGCTCCCTCTTCTAGCCTGAAAACCTGTAGTCCTGTAAAGCCCGTCTACACTGCAGAGCAGTGGGGAAACAGCCGGGGATTGTTCAGATGCCCAGTTTTCTCCATGAGATGACTGGGCATAGATTCAGCTGATTCAGGTTTCCTAAACACCGTATCTTACAAAACTGGCAACTGGGTCCAGCATCAGTTGGAAAACTGTTCTCTTAAAAAACAGAAGACACTTTGGCTTTGTACAATCTGTATCTGCTGTGGATGTTTGAATCACAGGCCTGCATTTAATATCCATCCTACCAGCGGACAGTTCCCTACTCAGAAGCTGCAGTCAGCTGAAACAGAAACTGGGTAAAACACCTTGGTGCTGTTCCCTAGGAACTAATTATTTCATTCACTCAACTTCAAATCCTTTATTACATCTCTCAAGAAGGTGTCTCATTTGAAAAACATATATATAAAAGTCAAAGAGAAAAAGTGGGAAATATTTTGTCAACAGTTAAGTCCAAAAGAAAAGAAAATTTAAATATATTTTGAGCATACCCTTGTAAGTGACGTTTATTTTTAGTGAGTGTGATGACTAACACTATCTAGTTATGAGTGGTGGAAAAACTGTGATGTGAAGAATTCTAAATATGTTAAAATATGGTGGTGTATCAAGGAATGAAATAAATATCTCATTCAAAATTTGAACAAAAAGGCTTGCAATTTTTTAATAGAAAATAATTTTTCCCCACATGCTCACTGAATGAATGTTGAACAAATATGTGAAAAAGGACCATTTAAGTGGGTATTGATTCACTAGACCGTCTGGGCTGCCCACATGTCCTGGTTCATCCTGGCATGCACACAGGGAAATCTGGGCTATCCTGCCAAGAGATGCCACCCTGAGGTCCTAGTAATACTTCAGAGAGTACTTTTTAAAGCAAATTTGTTTTCTTTTAAACCAAAGAAAACTGTAAATGGTGTATAATCATACCTCCTTCTGCTGCAGCATCTTCTCTTCATAACCCTGTCTGAACACTAAGAATTTTAGCTTTTGCTACCTCAATTTACCAAGCACCTCTCCACACATGGAACATTCCCAGCTCAGTTCCTAACTAGGCATATCTTTGCTATCTTCACTGAAGTATTGTGCGCTTTAGCACCTCAAGGGCAAGAGTTATGCCTAACTTGGTGTCACACACAGGTCATCCTAATTCTTTGGGAGAGGGAGTCACTGATTGATTCATTCATTCACCCATTGATTCCATTTTAATCAAGCACCTACTATGTGTCAGGTACTACTCTAAGTACTAAGAATATAGCAACAAACAAAAGACAAAATGCTCATCCTCATAGAGGAGACAGGCAATTAACAAATAAATGAGAAATAATACAGGGTATTAGAAAATGAAGAAAAATTAGCTAGGGAAGTTACATAGGGAGAACTGGATATGTTTGTGTGTGTGTGTGTGTGTTTTATAATTTTAAGAGCGGGTAGTTGGGGAAGTCTTCACTAACAAAGTGACATTTAAACAAGCACGCGAAGGAGGCGGAGAGTGAGCTCCAAGGGCACTTTAAGGAAGAACTGCCACGCAGAGGAGAGCGCACATGCAAAGGCCTGGAGGTGGGAATTTGCCTCTTGTGGAAGCAGGAAGCCAGTCAGAAGGCCACTACACTGACCTGGTGGCTGGGGGTGGGGTGCACAGAGGAGATTCTAGAAACAGTCTGAAGGAGAAGCCCACAGAATTTACAGCTAATTGGATACGGAGTATAAGTGGAAGACTGGCCGTGTGCAGGACAGCTAACTCACTAGCCCAGCATGCTTCCCTGGCTTCTGTATCTCCCCTGACTACCCACATCTGTCCCTTCCCTTTGGATCGCCTAAGATCCAGTCTTTCTGTTGGATTTAGTCCTCTCTTATGTACACAATTCCCAGAGTCCCATATTTCAGAGGCTTCCTGCAGACCCCCAGCATCTCCTACAAAGATAGAGTGGATAGTGATAGGGTAGGATGCATATAGAGGGCAGCAGCTCGTAAGACTCCTAGAAGAATACGCTGTAGTTCTTTGGGTTCACTTAGAAAAATCTGGATGCTTAAGCAGAAGCTGACTGTAGATTCCCTGGATAGAACTGACAGAAACCTGGGCAAGATAGTCTTATCAAGTTTGAGAGGGTAACTGTTACAAGGTTTTTCCTGACCATACAAGACCTATCAGAATTTCATGTGTACTATTGAAAAGGGAGATATGAAGCTTTCAGATAGACTGGGGAGGGTGAGGATGCCTTTCATTTTTTAGTGAAGAAGTCAATACTGTGAAAACAACCTTTTGTTCTAAGAATGTAGGGGAATATCTACTGAGGGCATGGATAGATCACATATGCCTGCCATGCCCACCTTGTGCAGCAGCTTGACATTTCTACATGGTGCACAGTGAACTGGATCTCAGTGGACACTTGACAAATATTGATTTAATTGATCAAGGTGATAATGTATGCAGGTGCCTGCTGAGACTGGAATCAGTGCCTTTTGAGAAACTGAGTTGTGTATTAAGAGGCTGTTGATGTTTCTGCATCAGGATATGCTCACATGGAAATAATCCCCAAAGCACAGAATGCCCATGTTAACCCAGATTATTGGGGGATTCAAAAATCAAGCACAAATTCAGAAATTGAGCACAAGGAGTCAGTTCTTTCTTTCCTGTGTAATTGGGCTGCAGAAACAATTGGAGCATCTGTCACATTGTATTCGTTTACTCTCTGACCATTAAATGAGCAAGGAGTTTGAGAGTAAGCAGCAATGTCTTATTTTACTCAGTAGGCCCCACTGGACAGAGGAGTGCTGGCTTGTAGAGGGCTCAGACTGCTATTGGATAGATGGGTGGATGGGGAGATGGGTGGAGGAGGAAATAAATGAATGCATGCAAAAGTAAATGAGTGATCACATTGTTGCTAAATGTTATTATAAAGGATGCTGAATCTCACACACACACACACACACACACACACACACACACACACACACACATAAATATACACATTTACACCCATATTCTATGATATATTAATTCCCTTTTTCTCCATTTTCATCAGATGTTAATTTTTTAAAGAAAAAAACCCAAGTTTGAATTTTATTTCCTATAATTTTTATTTTAAAACCTAATTTGCTTTATGAAATGAATTTCAAGAAATCAAAGAGGAGGAATCTATCAATATGAAGCAATGTAAAAGACAAAGTAACAACTACAACATAAGTACCTTATTGGAAACCTGATTTTTAAAACTAAGCTATAAAGATGATGACATTTGTGAGACAATTGGAAATTTGAATATTAAGAGGATATTTGACAATACTGAAGAATTATTTTTTTCAAGTGTGATAATGGTAGTGTGGTTATGAGATGTTATGAGAAAAAAGAGTCCTTTTTGTTGAGAGATAAATACTGAAACATTTATGGATGAAATGTTATGACATATGGGATTTGCTTCAAATTAATACAGAAGGAGCGAGGTGGTTCAGGGCATGGAGAAGGTAGGACTGGCCAATGTTTGGTGGCCACTGAGGCTACTTACGCTACTCTCTTTTTGTATATGTTTAAATTCTCCTTGATAAATAAGAAAAAAAACTGAAGTATATATTAAGACCTGGAAAACTGGAAAAGCCGACACTATGGTGCTTTAAGTTGACCACATTAGGCACACTTCTAGATTCTTCATTCGTCTAACCTATTGTTACTGTATATGCATAGTCACAGGGCAATAGATGCTTTGGTAAAGAAGACATTTATTTCTATCTAAAAGTCATTGAAATAAAACAAACCTTTAAAAATGCTCTTTTTTACTTGTCATATAAATCACTTTATATACGACATCTTAAAACCCATGCCTTGTGCTTTAAAAGAACTCTATATTACTTGCAACCCTTAGCATAAATCCTGTTGATACGTTTAATTAAGATTTACTAAAATAAAACCTCAGGTCTATTTCTTCTGAGAAAGGTATGTGTTTATACTCCAATCATTTGTTCAGCTTTCTCCTGAGGGTTTTGCCATCTTTACTCTGCATGATTATATTTATGTTGCAATTTAAAAGACTTCAGAACACCTATTTCACAGGCTTTAATTCTTGCATGGTCTGGCATAACTAACTGCCTGCCCAATTCTGACACCATGCACAGATATATGTCTAATTACACTTCTGAACTTAATGAAATGAATATAATTTTGTTCAGAGATCATGGACTAGATATTTAAAATTTTTAATTGGCTGTTATTTTTCCAAGTAAGGTTACTGCAGTTCGAGTTTGAATTAAATTGGAAAATATGTATGAAGAAAATTCTTGTATTTTTTGTTTGAAGTCTATTGTAAGTTTACTGTTGCATATATTTCTAATAAAGATTAGCCACTATATTTGTAGCTATGCATACTTTATATATGAATTATGCATATATTTATGTAAACATATTACGGTCAATTTTTAAAATTTAGAACTGGACAAGATGCACCAACTAAGAAGCCCTACTGTTGTGATGTGTTTCAGAGGTCATGGTTTAATTTTCAGCATATCTAAATCTCTTTTATAATTCTGTTTCAACAAAATTGTATTATTTCTATGAAGCAAGAATACTTAGGGTGGGTTTCAAATTCAAATGTGGGTAGGGGCCAGGCAGGTAACATAAATGAGTGAGGCCAGTTGGGTAAATACAAATGTCACCATGAGGCTCCTGCCCTGTCTGGTGGGGGGGTAGCACTTAGCTGGTTGTACTCTGTTTGCATAGTGTTTCCAGATGTCCCTTTTTTTTCTAGATGAGCCATAAATCTAGATTTTAATGTTAAATCTCCCTATTTTAAAATGTTGGCCAAAGAACTCATGCCTTCTGTTTACATGGAATAATCAATGATCTAGAATAAGCAGCACTAAGGGGACTTTGCCTCTGATTACTGTACAATTTCCAAAACTTGTTTAGCTTCTCAATAATATTTGAGTATAATTCTTCCAACCAAGAAAAGAATATCTGTCCTCTGCTCCCTGATTTCAAAGTGTACTACACAAAGCTACAGTAATGAAAACAGTATGGTAGTGTGGTACTGGCACAAAAATAGATACATAGAAAATGGAAGAGAATAGAGAGCTGAGAAATAAACCCACATCTATATGATCAATTAATATATGGCAGAGGAGGCAAGAATATACAATGGAGAAAGGACAGTCTCTTCAACATCTGGTGTTAGGAAAACTGAAGAGCTACATGCAAAAGAATGAAACTGGATCACTGTCTTCCACCATACAGAAAAATAAACTTGAAATGGATTAAAGGCCTAAATAGAATACATGAAACTATAAAACCTCTAGAAGAAAACATAGGCAGTAAACTCTTGAATATTACCATTAGTAATTTCTTTCTGAATATGTCACCCCAGGCAAGGGAAATAAAAGCAAAAATGAATAAATGGGACTACATAAAACTAAAAAGCTTCTCTACAGCAAAGGAAAACCATCAATACAATAAAGAGGCCAACCTCTTATATGGGGGAATATATTTTTGCAAATGATATATCCAATAAAGGGCTAATATCCAAAATTTGTAAAGAACCCATACAACTCAACACTAAAAGAAACCCAAGTAATACAGTTAAAAAATGGGCAGAGGACCTGAATAGACATTCTTCCAAAGAACAAATACAGATGGCCAACAGATGTATGAAAAGATGCTCCAAATCACTAATCAGGAAAATGCAAATTGAAACCACAATGAGATATCACCTTCCATCAGTCAGAATGGCTAATATCCAAAAGACAAGAAATTACAAGCACTGGCAAGGCTGTGGGAGAAAAGGGAATGCTTGTGCACTGATCGTGGGATTACAAACTGGTGCAGCCACCACAGAAAGCGTAGGAAGGTTTCTCAAAAAACTAAAAATAGAAATACCATACAAACCAGCAATTCCACTTCTGGAAATTTACCTGAAGAAAAAAAAAATCACTATTCTGAAAGATATATGCATTTCTGTGTTTATCACAGCATCAGGAAACAAACTAAATGTCCATTGATAGATGAATAGATGAAGATGTGGTACATATACACAATGGAATATTACTCAGCCATAAAAAGGAATGAAATCCTGCCATTTGTGACAACATGGATGAACCTAGAGGGTTTTATAATTCTGTTTCAACAAAATTGTATTATTTCTATGATATAATTCTATTTCTATGAAATAAGTCAGAGAAAGAGAAATACATATGATTTCACTTCTATTTGGAATCTAAAAAACAAAAGAGATGAACAAAACAAAACTGGTATAGACTCATGATTACAGAGATCAGACTGGTGGCTGACAGATGGTAGTTGGGTGGGTGAATGGGTGTGAGAGGTGAAGGGGGAAAAAGTGTGGATGTTTGATATTTTGATCTGGAGGACAGTTACATGAATGTATACATAAAACCAAATTCATCAAGCTGTACACTAAGATTTGTGTACTTTATTATATATACACCTTATTATAAAGAATTTTTAAAAGAATATCTGTCTTCTAATCATCTCATAGGATCTTTGTGTGCTGACTGTACACACCCAAGGTATGAGGGTAAATTGGAATAACTTTTACGGAAAGCAATTTGGCAATATGTTAAACAATTTTTTTAAATTTACACATCTTTTACCCAACAATTACATATATATATATATATTTTTTGAGAGCGCATCTCTCATATTTATTGATCATATGGTTGTTAACAACAATAAAATTCTCCAACAATTATATTTTTATAAAAACTTATTCTCAGGAGAAAAATCACAGATGTAAATGATAGATTTAAAATCACAGGGGTTCATATTAAGTTTGTTAATTGCCTATTATTTATAGCAGTAAATATGGAAAAACTAAAATGTCTAATAATGGAAGATTGGTTAAGTAAATCATGATGCATTATATCACTTCTATAATTAGATAAATACAATACATATTATTTTAAATGAGAGAAAATGAGTTGTATGCTGATGGCAAGTTTTAAAATATCATAAGAAGCTATAGGTCTAACTCACTGAGATGGAGTTGGTTGAAAGCTGTCAACGGTACATGATGCAGGGACATACTAGCAAATGAAGAAAGAGAAAGTAATGAGTAGAACTAGTGAATCCAATTGAAGGTACACTAGGAGACAAAATTTGTCTTAAGCAGAACATCAAGCTTAGTTGATCTAGCCTAGGCTCATACGGAAGACAGGGCTTCACTGATTTGGGCTCTTTAGCTCGTGCATATCTTTTGGCTGTAACGCTAAGCCACAACACAAACATCGGATCTGGTTTTTTGGGCAGCCAGATCTTCATTGTCCAATGCTTCACTCTGAGGAGTTCCGTAACACCAAACTACGTGTAGCTCCTTGGATACACCAGCTATTTCTTGTCTCTGTACCTCAGGCATTATTGCCCATGGGCCTGGCAAGCTCCTGTCCTACCTTCTCGCCATTAACTGCTACTCGTGCTTTCAGGACTCAGCTCAGGCCTAGTCTCTCTCTACGTCCTCCGCTGGGTTAGGTTCTCTCCTGTGGCTGTATCTGTCTTTGCATTCCCACCTTCTTTTGTAATGATCTGTTTATGCATCTGTTTTTGGACTCCACTGAGCTGGGAGGGTTCTGGTGAGGGAGAAGGTGTTTTCCTCATATTTATATCTGGCACAGTATCAAGTACCCAGTAAAAGCAAATGGCTCCACACTCTCCCTATCATCTATGAGAGCTGTGCCATGTGGTACAAGCTGTGCCCCCTCTGTGCAAGTGGATATGGTGGCCTGACCTCCAGCGGTTTTAATTTCATGTATATACTTGCCTTTTTTACGTGACTGAAAATGCCTTGAGGGCCTGCTCTCCATCTTCACGGAGAGTAAATACCCAACACACTCCTCCTAACTCCTAAAACTCAGTACCAAAGATAATGCTTTTAGAACCTCAAGTCCTGTAACTTTTTTAGAAAAATGACTATATAAACTTTTAATCTAGGGCATTAAAGGCCTTCATATATTATTTTAAATAAAGAAAAAAGAAAAAGGGGGTCATTAACAGAGGTATGCTATTATTTTTTAACAAAAATCATTTTTTTAAAAAAAATTTTACTTTAGTAGTTATCTATGTAAAGTGAGCCACTGGTGATCTTTTTTCTAAACAACTTGGAGATGAGTACAGCAGTTTGGAAAATGACAATGAATCTTGTTGGAATCTTTTGGATATTTAGGGCCAATTGTCATTAAAATATCAAGCACTAGTATATAATAATGAAGCTATGTATTTTTTTTCACTTGATCCTCAAAATAATATTATCATTGTCATTTTACAAGTGAAGAAAATGAGGTAAAGCAAAGTTATATGTCCAAGTCATGCATATAACTGGACACTTCTGACCACAAATCCTCTCCTCTTTACACCATCTCTGGAAGCTTTCTGTTTCTCATCTTGTATTTGGAAGGGGATGACATGGCTCTTTTAATAGAATTTGAACCCACGTATTTATTTTCTTTCACCTCATCTTTAGGTTAGAGATTTAGTTACAAGCTTTTAAATTCAGACTACCTCTGCTAAGTTGATAATGTTTTGTTATATTAAGCATTGTTTTTTGAGTTCTAAGACATAGGAGAACAGTGTTAGTATTACAGATTTGGTTTCTTTATTCAGTCATCTATTAAATAAATTGAAAAGAAATGTTTCCCCAAGTTAAACAAATAGAAAGCTTTCAATATTTTGCCTTAGACATGTACATTTTTCTACCAAATTTTACTTGAGTCTCTTGGAAAATCTAATTTGAAATCAACGATATAATTTAATTAGAATGGATTGTTTTGTTTTATCATTACTAAGACAGTTTGATTTTCTTATGAATATGGAAGACATTATGGTACTAGAAATTGTTTGGAGGAATATAGAAAGATGCTTAAAGTCTAAAGCAGAAAATAATGATCTGCTCCACTCTACTTCCCTACATTTTCTATCTGCTTGTAGATCCTGAGAGGTATATCCCTCTAGGTTGTTTAGCTTCCTGGTATTTTATATGTAACACTCAGAGAGATTCCTCAATGGTTAGAAAACGTGAAAACCTGTGGGTAAAATTGCAGTATTTCCAGAATCTCTCGCCTGGCCTTAGTGCATTTCTGTATTAACAGGTGTTTCCAAGGGGTGGAGAGAAGTAGCCATCTCTATATCAGTAGGTGATTACAGAGGCCAGCAGGGGCTTATCTGGCCTGGAGAGGTCAGGTTCGTCTCTTCTGCAGCCCAGTTGCGAGAGACTTGGAACAACTGCTTGTAAGAAATAAACGGGTTTCTCCCACTTTATTTCTCCATTTTGACCTATTTTGGCTTCAAAGGTACTTTACTCCAGGATTTTCTCCCCAGAGTTACATAATCACACTCTCAGAAATCCACTACAGTTTCATGCCAGCTTTCAAAAATTGATAAAGCATCTCAGAATATTTTTGCCATAGATATTTTTAAAAATTTTTATTTATTTATTTTATTTTGGTATCATTAATCTACAATTACATGAAGAACATTATGTTTGCTAGGCTCCCCCCTTCACCAAGTCCCCCCCAACACCCCATTACAGTCACTGTCCATCAGTGTAGTAAGATGCTGTAAAATAACTACTTGTCTTCTCTGTGTTGCACAGCCCTCCCCATCTCCCACCCCCACCACTATACATGCTAATTGTAAAGCCCCCTTTCTTTTTCCCCACCCTTGTCCTTCCCTTCCCACCCATCCTCCCCAGTCCCTTTCCCTTTGGTAACTATTAGTACATTCTTGGGTTCTGTGATTCTGCTGCTGTTTTGTTCCTTCAGTTTTCCTTTGTTCTTATACTGCACATATGAGTGAAATCGTTTGGTACTTGTCTTTCTCCACCTGGCTTATTTCACTGAGCATAATGCCCTCTAGCTCCATCCATGTTGTTGCAAATGGTAGGATCTGTTTTTTTCTTATGGCTGAGTAATATTCCATTGTATATATGTACCACATCTTCTTTATCCATTCCACAAATTTGACATTGTTTTCATTTCCTCAAAGGAATTTTCAAAGAAAAACATCTTCAATAGCAGAAACATTCTTCATTATGAAATATTTCTGCTGTACATAAAAGCATGGAGAATAATAAAAGGAAAATCTGTGTGTCCACCACCCGACATGAGTAATCAAACATGGAAATCATCACTTAAGCTCTTCCAGTACCTTCCTAGGTCCCATTTCTACCTCTTCTCTCCAAAAGCAAACTATTATCTGAATTTGGTATCTCACTCCCATGCATGTTTTTATTTTTATTACATATTGCAGTACCTAAAATAATAAACTCAACATTTGATATTATCTTACATGTTCCTAAATGACATATATACAGTCTCAATGTTTATGTATACTTCTGCAACTTGTTTTTCCTCAAAAAATGGTTTTGAAAATTATCCATATGACTGTATATAGCTCTAGTTCCCTCCTTTTTTTGCAGTTGTATAGAATCACATTATGTGAGTAGACCACAATATATTTGTCCATTTCCATAGCAATGTGCATTTAGGTTAATTCATCTTTTTTTGCAATTGCTAACAATGCCCCACTGAACATTTGCTCAAAGATGCGTAGTTCCAAATGCAAAAGTGTATTGATAGCTGCATTTACTAAGTCTTTTTTAAATCCCTCCCACCAGGAATGCTGAAGTTTTCTATTTTGTTTTGTTTTTTTAAATTGGTTGCCTTCTCTGAATATGTACTTCCATTGAATGTTGATCAATCAGTTGACTTGAGAAATTATTTAGAATGTTTTGGGATATACACATGCATACAAACACATGCACACACATACAAATGGGTTCAAAAACACCATTGAAACTGTTTAGAAAAACTTCTAAACCAGGTTATAAAATTATATTCCAAGTTTTTTAGGTATACAGATGAGGCATTTTAAACATGAGTAGTATGTATCAGCAATAACATTTTGTAATAATGAAAACATTATACTTTCATTCTTGAAATGCTCTCTGCATAACAACATCTATTTGGATAGTTAATTTTTCAGCCACAATCCAAATACCACCTTTCTTGAAGGTGTGTATTTATTTTTGTATTTTAGAATATTTGCAGGGAAGCAGGGTCCTGACAAGACGTTTTCCTCACAGAAAAGGCCAGAGATTTAAGAACACTTATTTTTGAAATAAAATGCCAATTCAGCTTTAAATTGGCCAACTCTTTTTACCATATTTTTTTAATGATAAAAAGGCTATGATCATTGCTTATCTGAGTATCAAGTATAATAAAACTCTCCTTTTTCTTATAACATAATCCATCAAACCACTTAGTTGGGCACATCTAGGCTAAATTTCCCACAATGTGCTGAAACCACAGAAGAGAAGAGCACCCGCCACTCATTGTTTTGGGAATGTCCTCTCGCCATCAAAACACCTCCTGTTTAATACCACCTGAGGGAGGTGGTGAGCATCAGTTTGCATATTACATATTAACTAAAGCTTAGTATAAAAAAAATCAACAGAAATGAAATGTTCTATTCTAATTCTGCCCCGAAAGTAATTATCCTGTGCAGCTCCAGAAGTGCACACATGTGGCTAAGTGGACCATGAGCTAACAGGTAGGGTTTTGACAAACTGAAGGAAGAAGTGAGGGCTTTTTCATGGTGGCTATTGAGAGCAGAGGCTTAGGAATAAGACCTGCACAGTGGGGAGACAGCCAAGGTGGAGCCTGAGCAGTGGGCAGGAATGTGGAGATGAAGTGAGTGAGCGGTGGGGAGAGGTGGAGCCAAGATGGTGGTGTAAGTAGGACAGTGGGAATCTCCTCCTAAAAACATATATATTTTTGAAAATACAACAAATACAACTATCCCTAAAGAGAGACCAGAAGACACAGGCCAACAGCCAGACCACATCCACACCCGTGAGAGCCCAGCGCCTCATGAAGGGGGTAAGATACAAGCCCTGGCCCAGTGGGACCCGAGCACCCCTCACCCCAGCTCCCGGTGGGAGGAGAGGAGTTGGAGCAGGGAGGGAGAGGGAGCCCAGGACTGCTAAATAGCCAGTCCTAGTCATCCACACCCAGGCATGGGGTGCTGGATATTAGGGAAACAGGACAGTAAGACCTGTGAGCAGGTCCCTGCAGTTGGTGACCCTGGGACAAAGAAAAGCAAGTGCTTTTTGAAAGTCTTAAAGGGACAGGGACCCCACAGCTGGACAGAAGCATCCAGGAACACTTAGCCCAGCAGCTGGAAATCCTGGGGAACTCCGGGCACCCTAATCCCCTGGGAAACAGCTCTGAGACCCCTCATGGCAATAAACAGCCCCCCTCCATCTGTTCCCACTCCAGCGTCCCGCCATAGCAGAGCAGCAGCCTGAGGCTGCCCATGCCCACAGCAAGGGAGCTTCCTCCATAGTAGTTGGGCAAGAAACAGACCCAGTCTACACACAATTGCCCAACACAAGTAGCTAGGAGTTGCCATTGTCCCAGTAAAGAAAGACCAGGAGCAAGTGGAAAAGGTCTTGGCTCTCCCAGCTGACAGATGAGTCAATAGCATACCACTGCACCTATCAACATAAAAAGGCAAAAAAATTTGATCCAGACCAGGCTAATCCAGATACCTTCGACATCCTCTCCTGAGAAGGAATCTGGGGAGGTAGATTTAACCAATCTTCCTGAAAAAGAATTCAAGACAAAAGTCATAACCATGCTGATGGACTTGCAGAGAAATATGCAAGAACGAAGGAGGGAGAATACAGAAATAAAACGATCTCTGGAAGGACTTCAAAGCAGAATGGACAAGATGCAAGAGACCAGTAATGGACTAGAAAACAGAGAACAGGAATTCAGAGAAGCTGATGCAGAGAGAGATAAAAGGATCTCCAGGAATGAAAGAATATTAAGAGAACTGTGTGACCAATCCAAAAGGAACAATATTCGAATCATAGGAGTACCAGAAGAAGAAGAGAGAGAAAAAGGGATAGAAAGTGTCTTTGAAGAAATAATTGCTGAAAACTTTCCCAAACTAGGGGAGGAAATGGCCTCTCAGACCACAGAAACACACAGAATGCCCAAGACAAGGGACCCAAGGAGGGCACCACCAAGACACATAATAATTAAAATGGCAAAGATCAAAGACAAGGACAGAGTATTAAAGGCAGCCAGAGAGAAAAAAAAGGCCACCTACAAAGGAAAACCCATCAGGCTATCATCAGACTTCTCAACAGAAACCTTACAGGCCAGAAGAGAATGGCATGATATATTTAATGCAATGAAACAGAAGGGCCTTGAACCAAGAATACTGTATCCAGCACGATTATCATTTAAATATGAAGGAGGGATTAAACAATTCCCTGACAAGCAAAAGTTGAGGGAATTTGCCTCCCACAAACCACCTCTACAGTGTGTCTTAGAGGGACTACTCTAATGGGAACACTCCTAAAAAGAGCACAGAACAAAACACCTAACATATGAAGAATGGAGGATGAGGAATAAGAAGGGAGAGAAATAAAGAATCATCAGACAGTGTTTATAATAGCTCAATAAGCGAGTTAAATTAGACAGTAAGATAGTAAAGAAGCTAACCTTGAACCTCTGGTAACCACAAACTTAAAGCCTGCAATGGCAATAAGTACATACCTTTCAATAATCACCCTAAATGTAAATGGACTGAATGCACCAATCAAAAGACAGAGTAATAGAATGGATAAAAAAGCAAGACCAATTGTCTTCCTGAGTCATTTGTGTTGGGAAATCTGTGCACCTCCATGGCCTGAGAGCCTATTTCTTCCACCAGACTGGGGAAATTTTCAGGAATTGTTTCCTCAAAGACACTTTCTATACTTTTTCCTCTCTCTTCTTCTTCTAGTACCCCTATAATGAGAATATTGTTCCATTTGGATTGGTCATACAGTTCTCTTAATATTTGTTCATTCCTAGAGATGCTTTTTCTCTCTGTGCCTCAACTTCTTTGTATTCCTGTCTTTTAATTTTTATTTAATTTATTGTCTCCTCTACCTCATCTAATCTGCTTTAAATCCCTCAATTGTATGTTTCATTTTGGAGACTATATTTTTCAAAGTTTCTGTCTCTTTCTTGAATTCCTCCCTGAGGTCTTAGATGTTTTTCTGTAGCTCCACAAGCATATTTATGAGTTTTAGTTTGAAATCTTAGGAAGATTGGTGATTTCAGTTTCACTTAGTCCTCTTTCTGGTGTTTGTAGGATTCTGGTTTGTACCAGGTTCTTTTGACATTTCATACTTGTAATGAATAATATGGAATAATAACTTTGTGTAGGTCGCACCCTATATTGCCCAGAAGCTCTACTTTCTGGAGCTGCTCAGCACCTGGGGCAATGGCAGGGGTTGCAGATGATCGGTGTTGGTGCCTGCTGGGAGGAAAGAGCTCTTTCCTGCCTTCATGCTGCAGTGCATGCCTCCACTGCCAGGGCCAGTGTGCTGAGCATGCAGGGCGCAGCCTCTATGCTATACCTCTTTAGCTGTCATAGGCGGGGCCACCCTTTGGCTGGCCTGGTGCAATGGTGGGAGCAACAGGCTTGTGGGCTGTTGCCAGCTGGTAGGAAGGAGCAGCAGGCTACATATAGTGGTGGGGGGCCACTGGGTTATGCTGTCAGCTGTGGGATGGTGTACTTGAAGCTCCTGAACATTCCCTACCTACTGGGGTGAGTGCACTGGGACAATTTTTTCCACATGACCTTTCTCCTGACAGCAAGCTTTGTATAATCCTTACCCCTTTAGCAGCCCTCTTACTGTTGGGGAGTGTCTCAGAGTGCTCTGTTTCTCTTCTTCCCATCAGTGAGCTGGGGTGGGGGAAGGGCTTGGGTCTTGCTGGATAGCAGCTTTACTACTTTACCCTTTTCCGTGAGATCTTCTCTTTTCCCCAGATGTAGGCAGTCTGTCGTAGTCTTCTTTCCTGTTGCTCTTTCAGGATTAGTTGTATTTGCTGTATTTTCATATTATATGTGGTTTTGGGAGGAGGTTTCTGTCTCACTTCCTATACCACCATCTTTAGTCACAATAAGCCCTACTGCTGCTATTTAATGTTTTTTAAAAATATTTTTTGTTTCTCATCAGCTGCAAAACTATACTGTGATAAATATCTTCATTTAAGACAATGAAATGATAGTAAAAGCAACTCTCTTGTATTGATCACAAAATATATGGCAGGTAGAAAATGAAATTATATAATTTATACAATTTTACTTGGTAATCATTGCATGTGCCATCTCCATTTTACAAACAAGAGATAAAAAAATTAAGTAATTTGACTGAATAAACTATGAAGTGGCTATGCTGGATTTTAATCCTGGACCTGTGCTGCTCTTCCACAGGACTATGCTGACCTTGAGACCCAGAAATAGAGCCCATGATTCACTCAGTCACAGATTAGTGTAAGAGGCCACAAGGGAGAGAATGTAAATAGGTAAGGTTAGGTTGGTAATGGGGGTCCAGTTCTGACTTGTGTACTGAATGAGATGGAAAACTATTAAAAGGTTTTGTGCAGAGGAGTTCCATTATCTGTTGCAGTTATTTAAAGGAACACTTTGATGCTGTGTTGACAATAAACTAAAGGCAGAAGGAGGGACAACTAAAATAATCCAGGTGAGACATGGTGGTGAATTAAAACAGGGTCAAAGTATAGGAGGTCCTGAGATATGGTCAAATTCTTGATATGTTTTTAAGGTAAATAACAAGAGTATTTCCTGAAATATTTTATATAAAGATATGTAGATGTGATGTGAGGGAAAGAAAGGAGGTGGGGATATTGAGCTGTAAGGTTTGGCCTGAGCAATGAGAAGAATGGACTTGTCATCAACCAATACAGGGAAGACTGCTAAAGAGGTAGTTTTGGGGCAGGAGTGAGATCTCTTTTTGTACATGGTAAGATTTTTTAAGTAAAAATAATGATTTTAATTTTGTTTCCTTTAGATAATACATAAGCAAAACCAAGAAAAAAACTTGAAGCAATATCAAATTATGTTTCTATAGGTTTAAATTCTCACCACATTTAAAAAGCACATACCAAACTCATCAAGTTAAATACATAAATATGTACAGCTTTTCACATGTCAATCATACCTCAACAAAAGTAGTTTTTAAAAATCAGCATAAATAATACAACTTCTTTACTTGCCTTTGTGGGACTTTCCTTCTAGCCATCATCATTTTCATCAATCATAACCATAAACACTGCTACTCTTTAGGGCTCACCATACTTCAAATACCAAGCTCAGGTTTTCTTTACATGAATGATTTTATCCTCACAATCCATCTGACCACAGATGTGCCCTGAACATACTCTCAAGTGCTTTTCTAACCCTCCCCTATTTCAAGAGATAGACCTTGTACACAGCTAACAGGACAGGACTAGGGAGCCTCATTCTTATACGGAGGGAAGAAGCAAGGAGAGTTTTGATATTTTCCTTCACTGTCTTCATGCCTCCTTTCCACTTATAAGTCCCATATAAGAAAGAGGGAGGTTAAGAGAAGGTAATCTGATTAACAAACAGAAACTTACTTTTGTAAAATTGAAGCTACTGAAAGAAAAATCAAACAGAGGTTTGGAAAAATCTCAATGTCTCTGCCATTATCTGATTCTTCCTACTGCTTTTTACAGCCTTTCCCTTACATATCTTGTTCTCTTCAGAATTTAGTCACAGATAGATGAAAGTTAAAGAGAATAAAACATAGAATTTGAATTGGAATGTCTCCAAAAGGAAAGGAGGATGCCTTTCACTGCATGTGTACTATGTGGCAAGGCATCTCACACGTTATTTCCTTTGCTCCTATGGCAAGATAAGAATCATTTTCCTCACTGTTTGGATAAAAAGTTGGGGCTAGAGAAGATAAATGACCTGTCTGGGAACATATATCCAGTGATAGGTGGAGCTGGGATTAAATCCTAGTTCTGATCTTAAAGCCCATGCCCTGAAAAATGTTCCTCAATAGTCAGTGTGAGGAAGCAATAGTGATTTTCAATTCTCTCAGCTAATAATACTTACTGTGAAGCTACCATGTATCAGATTCAGTTTAGGTTCTGAGGATACAAAGTAGAGCATTATATTGCCCCTGGCTGGCTTCAAAGAGTTTGCTGTCTGCGAGGGCTTCACTCACTCTCCTCCATCCAGTGCCAGTATTACAGATGTATTTAAATAAGGACCTGCTCATCTCTTCCAATAATAAAAGGCAGAAGTAACATGGATATTGAGATGCAGAGAAAAGAAGTATCCTCAAGCAGCTTGCATGGCTGTGGCAGAGGGAATACACACCTAAAGAAATAGTCAAAGTACTAAATGTGTAATTCTGTAAAAGATGACTGCCAGGTGGAATTATTAGCATTTTGTCCACTGTAAACATCAAGAAGGATGGGCTTGCTCTTAGACGTGCAATCAAGTTGAGAGTATGAAATAAAGAATGACCACCTCTAAGACATTTCACTATGAAGATTAATATTATTAGAGTATGAAAAACTAGGCCCAAAGGTATTGTTGCTTTCAACAATTAAGCTAAAAAGTCTAAATTCAACCTATAATCATATATATGGAAATCAGGGTCTCAGGGTCACAGGAAACAAGCAAATTTAACTTTTGTAAACCATATTTTTAATAACGCTTCCAAACTCCTTCCTGACCCAACAAATTGTTAACAATACAAATTTGCATTTTCTGCATACTTTTTACTGAGTCTAAGAGTCTTATGGGAGAAATGGAAGCCTTTTGTTTCTCATAAGTAGAACCATGATTTCTTTCTGGTTCTTCATAAGAGCCCCTTCATAAGAGCACTCCCCTCTCCCCATGACACCTTCTGTCTCTCAACTGAGAGCAGATGAATCATGGGAAAATTTTCGGGCAAAATGAAAAGAACAATGACCATCACCTATTGAGCATCCATCATGTCCTAGGTGGTGGTGTAGGTCCTTTAACATATTCTCATTTAATCTTCATGACAACTCTACAAGACAGGCATTCTCATTTACTCTTCTTACGGACATGGTATCAATTACACATCCTAATGGAGATGCCAAGGAGGCAGTTGGGCACCCAAGCCTGGAGTTTGAGGGGGAAATACAACATATCAATTGTATTTGAAGCCTTGGGGCAGGTTCAAATTCCAGTTGTATTTAGAAATGATGAACAAATAGTTTTAATAACAGTAACGCTCTGTGCAAAATATTCTGGTGATCCTCATCCTTCTTAAAATAGAAGGTCGGCTACTACAGAAACTCAGAGAAATCACATGAGAAAAGTGAGCCACACCTTCATTGCACTTCTTCCTCAGCAATGAAGCAGTGGCTGATGGATCAGTCCATTCACAGAAAATGGTAGGACTGTCAGGTATAGCCATGCTGACAGATTGTGCTCAGTGAAGAACTACCTCAATTTGCTAATAAACCGTGTATGCACTGAACTGAAGCCTTGTTAATAATTCATTATAAATTACTTTATGAACAAATATGTAATTCAGTAGTTCATTTGAACTGCATTATAGTGACTAATTCCACAAGCCTAGAAGTTATGAAAATGTGTCAGCAAACAATAATTTCAGTGTATCATCAATTGATACATTTTTTGCATTTCTCTTTGCTAACAAAAATAGAAAGACCTTTCTGATGCATATTGCAGTTTTCCATGTTGGTGAGGGTTTTCTGATCCCTTATGTTCCAGGCCTGCCCTTGGGGGAAAACAGTTTGCCTGGAAAAGGTGCTTTACTAGAAAAAAGGGCTGCTTCCCAGATGCCCTTAAGTTAATTCCACTTTGAAACCATTATGGTATCTTTCTGCCTAATGGCAGGTTCATTTCACATCTTGCACCTGAATTACTACCAAGCTCACCTAATTTGTTTTTATGCGATGCTGTTGTCCAACAGACACAATATTTTACACACAGAGGCCAATCTTCAATCACACCCTGAGTGGGGATTTGGAGCATTGCAATGCTAGGGACATGGACTGTTTGGCCTAACGCCTTGAATTGTGAAAGGAGGGAGGACAATGACAGCCCCCCACCTCCACCTCGCGGGCTCATTCTGCAGTTGCCAGGGTGGGTGGCACATAGTCTCACCCCACTGACCATCAGCATCTGCTAGGGAAACATGCTATTGCATTGCTCTGTCTGGAGACTGCTATTTGGAGCAATTTGGAGCCCCTTTCTCTCTTCAATCAAGCCATTTCAGACTGTCTCCATGGCACCGGTTCTTTCCATGACACTGAGTGGCAGCCGGGCCAGTGGAAGCCACTGTGAGGGTGAAACAGCTGGTTCCAGTCCTGGTTCCGTCATTCAATTATTTGGCCCTGGAAAGTCACTTAATCTAAGCCTTGCTTTGTCCTCTATATAGAATAATCCTACTTGGAAGATAAAAAATGAAGTAAGAAGTGTGAAAATCCTTCTTGTGTGAAATGTGAATAAATATGTTTAAGCAATCTGTGATTCAAACAAAAAAATATCTGAATTGAGCTTATCACATTAAAGAAATGAAATATTCTAGGCATATAAAAATATATTGAGAATGATATAGCATACATCCATGTACCACTCATACCCAGCTTGACAATAAAGCAATACACAGTAGAAGCTGTCTGTGCACGCCCCCCAGGTCAAATCCCCTCTTCCTCCTTGCATAAGAGTAACTATAATTGTGAATTTATAGTTTATCCAATCAGTGCATATTTAAAAAAATATAATTCCATATATAAGTACCTCTAAATAATATGTAGTATTTATGCTTATTGCAAATTTAAATAAATTCTCTCTTATTATCATTCTGCAACTTACTTTCTGCGTAATAATGTTGCAATAATGTATTCTTGAGTTATCTAATTTGATACTTACAAGTATTTCATCCATACAGTTGCTATATTCCACTGTATGACTAAACCCCAATTTATAAATTCTATTTTCCATTACAAACAACACTTTATGACCATCTTGTACATGCCTCTCTGTGGACAACTGTTAGAGGTTCTCCGGGGCATTTAGATAGTGGCCATATTGCCCCCAACTGGGCTGTGGGAAACAGACATTTGAAAGTTTGCTCTTTATTGCCAAATTGCTCTGCAAAGTAGTTATAGCAATTTATACCACCTGTAGCAATGTTTAGATGCCCCACGTTATCATCGGCACTTGGTATTGTCAGAATTTAAAATTGTTGCCACTCTAATGGGTGTGAAATGCTATCTCATGGTTTTATTTTGCATTTCCCTGATTAGTGAGAAAATATCCTTTTGGGTTTATTATTGGCCATTCAGACTCCCTTCCTTCCTTCTCGGTTTTTCATCATTTCTCTCTATATTTTGTTGTTTATGCTGATTTGAAGGAATTCTTTCTATTTTCTGGATACTAATATTTTGTCAGTTATATCTGTTGTTTGTGTTTTCACTTTTTTAATGGGGAACAGAATTTCGATACATTGAATTTTAAAGTTGAATACTGCCAATTTATCAAATTTTTCCTTTGTACTTTGAGATTTCTTTGTGTGTTGTGTTTAAGAAATTCTGCTCTAGCCTTAGTTCATAAATATATTCAATCACATTTTCTTGGTAAAAGATGTCATGCTTTGGTTTTTAATTTTTCTATAATTGATCTTGTATGTATGAAAAGAGATAAGGATCCATGTGCTTTTCCTTACAGATAACCAATAGTCCCAGCACCATTCACTAAAGAATCTTTCCTTTCCCCTGATGTGCAATGCAGGCTTTGCCAAGGACCATGTCCACATATACATGTAGGTGTTCACTGGGATTCTCCCTTTGTTCAGTCAATCTATTTATCTATCCTCATATCAAACCCACACTGTTTAAACTATGATGGCTTAAGATATAAACCCAAGCATATATGGTCAATTAATATATGATAAAGGAGCCATAGACATACAATGGGGAAGTGACAGCCTCTTCAACAGCTGGTGTTGGCAAAACTGGACAGCTACATGCAAGAGAATGAAACTGGATTATTGTCTAACCCCATACACAAAAGTAAACTCGAAATGGATCAAAGACCTGAATGTAAGTGATGAAACCATAAAACTCTTAGAAGAAAACATAGGCAAAAATCTCCTAAATATAAACATAAGCAACTTTTTCCTCAACGCATCTCCTCAGGCAAGGGAAACAAAAGCAAAAATGAACAAATGGGACTGTATCAAACTAAAAACCTTCTGTAGAGCAAAGGACACCATCAGCAGAACAAAAGGGCATCCTACAGTATGGGAGAATATATTTGTAAATGACATATCCGACAAGTGGTTAACATCCAAAATATATAAAGAGCTCACATGCTTCAATATCCAAAGAGCAAATAACCCAATTAAAAAATGGGTGGAGTATATAAACAGACACTTTTCCAAAGAAGAAATTCAGATGGCCAACAGGCACATGAAAAGATGCTCCACATCGCTAATTATCAGGGAAATGCAAATTAAAACTGTAATGAGATATCACCTCATACCAGTTAGGATGGCCAACAGAGAAAAGACTAGAAACAACAAATGTTGGTGAAGATGCAGAGAAAGGGGCACCCTCCTACACTGCCGGTGGGAATGTAAACTAGTTCAACCTTTGTGGAAAGAAATAGAGAAGTTCCTCAAAAAACTAAAAATAGAAATACCATTTGACCTGGGAATTCCACTCCTAGGAATTTACCCAAAGAAAACAAGTTCTCAGATTCAAAAAGACATATGCACCCCTATGTTTATCACAGCACTGTTTACAATAGCCAAGATAAGGAAGCAACCAAGTGTCCATCAGTAGATGAATGGATAAAGAAGATGTGGTACATATATACAATGGAATTCTATTCGGCCATAAGAAAGAAACAAATCCTACCATTTGCAACAACATGGATGGAGCTGGAGGGTATTATGCTCAGTGAAGTAAGTTTAGCGGAGAAAGACAAATACCAAAAGATTTCCCTCATTTGTGGAGTAGAACAATGAAGCAAAACTGAAGGAACAAAACAGCAGCAGACTCACAGACTCCAAGAAGGGACTAGTGGTTACCAAAGGGGAGGGGTTGGGGAGGGCAGGTAGGGAGGGAGGGAGAAGGGGATGGAGGGGTGTTACGATTAGTACACATGGTGTGGGGGGGAATCATGGGGAAGACAG
Source organism: Manis javanica (assembly GCF_040802235.1). Taxonomy (NCBI): domain Eukaryota; kingdom Metazoa; phylum Chordata; class Mammalia; order Pholidota; family Manidae; genus Manis; species Manis javanica. Next base: position 144,515,146 of record NC_133158.1, read on the forward strand.
TGTAGCACAGAGAGGACAGGTAGTGACTCTGTGGTATTTATTTTATTACACTGATGAACAATGACTGCAATGGGGTATGGGGGGTTCTTGATAATATGGGTGCATGTAGTAACCACATTGTTTTTCATGTGAAACTGTCATAAGAGTGTATATCAATGATATCTTCATAAAAAAAACTATGATGGCTTAATGAGTTTTGATTTCAGATACATCATGTCCCCTAATCTTATTCTTCTTCATAATTGTGTTGGGCAGAGTGTTTCCTTTTCTTTTTTGTATACATTTTCAACACATATTGCCAAATTATTTGGAAAATCTTGTTGAGATTTCCATTGGATTTCACTGAATTCATAGATTGATTTGAATAGACAGATGGGATGTTTAAAGCAAGCTGACTTACAGTGATTCACTTATTCAATCATTTTCAAGCATGTATTTTTATGCCAGCTCCTGTGCTGAAGTTACACAGGGAACTTCATGATCTGGGCCTGGCTTATCCTGCCAGCCTCACCCCTCCAGATGATCATATGGCTCTCTGCATTCCAGCCAGCAGGAAACTTTCCTTTAGCAAATGCACCATGTTGTCCTCTGTCCTCCTGGCCTTGCATATGCTGTTCCCTCTTTGCTCCCTCTTCATCTCACTAACTCCTACTTGCTTTTAGTCTTACCGCCTTGAGAAGACTTCCTTGTCCCCTTCCCTGTGGGTTAGATGCTGAGATGCTGTGCACTAGATATCCTTAGCAGCTCCCATACCTTGCCTGCCATAGGCTTTCTCACATGGCATGGAAATTTCCTCTCACCAGTGGACCATCAGTTCAGGGCAAGCAGGGCTTATTGTATATTGCTTATTGAAGTCTCTCTGACACTGATGGATTCCCAGTTCTGAGATATTGTTGAGTGTATGAATATTGAATCTCTATTAGAAGAAACTCCCTGTGGCAGGCAGTTTTTGGGGTATAAAAAAATCAAACAAGTCCTCAGAGAGGGAGCTTACAGCAGTACATACAAACTATAGTATAAAACAAAAATGTAAGAATTATTGGATTAAAGATGAGCATATAAAGAGCTAGTGTGTTATGCTTGCTTTCCAGATGTATCAGAATCAGTTCGCTGTAGTTTTATTATAACTTCTGGTGTTTTAAGTTATTTTAAATGTAAATACAGTTGAACATTCCATTACTTTCAGCAACCATCATGATCTGTTAAAATTACAGAAACCCTCTAATTCCATGGCAGGTAGGAAGTCGTTCTGGCTTCAGATGTGAGAGATGTTATGGGAGAAGAATTTTGGCATAACAACTTCTGGTTAGCTCCAGGTTGAAGCCTCTTTGTATTATTTCTTCCTGGTATATTTAATCTTCAGTATAGAACTTCATGTTTTCTAAATATATGATTTTGAAACAATGAAAGTGACAATTTCATTTTTTTCAGTGCCTGAATTTTGGGGCTCTATCATCTTTCTCCAAGATTATTGCTATGCAGCTTCTTTCTTTCTTCTCTGTCCATTGTCTTCCATGACCTAAACTTTAGAATCCCAAAGCACAAATCCTGAATAGTCACTCCTTTCCTTAAGAGCTGTGGTGAATTGAATAGCTAGTGGCTAAAAGGTGAAGATCAAACTTCAAGCTCTGCATAGAAGGCCCTTCACTTCTTGCACCAACTTATCTCTCCTTCCTCATATCTCACTTTGTATCATAATTATTCACCTATCCAATTCTCTTCCTCTCTAGATGGTGAGTTCCTTAAAGGTAGAACTCTGTATTCTTCTTCTTTTTATTTATGATGGCTGGTACCTGATGATTACTCAGTAAATGTTAGGTGAATTACTTTCATGCAACTTGAGAAGGCTTCTCTAAATTCTGAGTGATTGTTGGTGACATCAAATTGAGAATGTCATATTTTTTAATTGAATGTTGAAAAGGTATAATAGGTGTTATTTGGTCAAAAGGAATCTCATTTAGTAAAAGTCTCAATTATCATTTTTTCTTGAAACCTATGCCATTAACAGCCACTCATGTGGCTTAACACTCTGAATATCATATGAAAGGGGCTGGGCTGAGGCTGAGCCAGAAGCACTGGGTCCAGGAGATCCCCTAATGAGTTCCACAGTCAGATTCCTGATGAGATGATAGTGGTGCCTGAAATTTTATGAATATGTATATGCACAGGAAAAATAAAATCTGAAAATGTCAAGGCAGTATGTCCTTACACAGTTTGAAAAGTTATATGGTTATATCACTAAGTCTATACTATTTATTATTCACCATGTATAGTAAAACTGTTGAAAGGAAATCAAAAACTATTCCATGGGTACAAACTGGGGAGAGGACACAGTTTCATATTGCCTCATTTATCTGGGACTTGACCAAGGAGAAGGGAAAAAGCAAATAAAAAGTCTATGAGCTGTCAAAAAAGACATGTCACCAGCCTCCCAAGCGAAGGAAGTCACCTCCACATAGCACTAAGCCCAGGGGAACCACCTGTGTATGAGGGTTACTTATTCACCTGTCCCCAAATCTTGCTGACTGTCAGGACATGTTACCTCCAGCAACTCCTTCCTGTGTCCATGGAGAGATGGTATAGTCTATTCCTCAGGAAGGAAAAGTATTGGCCCACACTGCCAGTGTCTCTCTACAGAGAAGGTGTAACTTATCTGATTGGTGAGTTTGGAGAAGGAACTGACTATTCTCCACTTGGCCCCTTCTGGAGTTTCTTTTATTTACAGTAAATCTGTGTTTTCCACTTCCATGCATAAGCCTGCAGGGGCAGTCTGCCCCTGTGTAGCAGAGCCTGTGATTGTACCAAATGCACCTGGATCTGGGCAAGTCAGTCTGTCTAATTAAGAGGTGAATGTGAGAAAGACCACTGTGGCCACACATGTAAGGTGTGCACACCTATCCAGTCCTTGTCAGTAATCAAACTAATTTTGATCACTACATCTCCCCTCTGTAATTTAAAAATTTGGGAAGAGAACAAGGAATGTCACCCCCATTCCCACCACTATAATCATTAGGCCCACTCATACGTAAACAACATGACAGATACCCATTCTCTACCCCAGTGACCTCCTAATACAAATATACACATACAGCATTATGCATAAACCTGAAGTCGACAGCTCAGCTCAGCTTTTGCTCTCTCCAAGTATCACCAAGTTGCTGTGTTTTTATTTCATGCAAATTTGGTATCAGCTCAGATGGTTGGTTAGGAGATTTCTTTTTCCCTTTTGTAATTATATGTTAACTCTATTATTAGTTTTCTCAAATTCACATTCATTGGCTTTTTACAAACTGAAAATTTTCTTTATCAAGTTTGTTAGTAGAAATAATTAGTAGAAGGGAAAGTGATCTGACTTACAGGTAATGATGGACTGCGGAAGTTTGAAAAGGAGTAATTATCAGGAGACCTGAGTCAAAACTTGCTGTGTGACGATGAACAGGTCAGGCTCTCATTCAATTTCTTCTCTGGTAAAATGAGAAGCCCTGTATCCATCACACTAACCTACAGGGTTTGTGTGAGAACCAAATAATCATGTATGTGAAATGCTTTAAAAAACAGAAAGTGCTATGCTGATGTGACTGGTTATCCAAATGAATTAATATATCAAATAGGAAAAACAACAAAAAAAGCAGATAGTATACTATTTTTGTTACATCATTACATTTTAGAATTATTGTTTGTGAGATTGAGTAAATAGCATAACTCTAGTGAAAAAACAGAAGTATTACTAGTAGAAACTTCTAAGACCTGTTCAGAAGTAGATGGCACTTGTGTGCACTGTGAAAACACCTCAAAGTAACTAATTCATGAATGGAAGTCTAGTCTTGTGTCATAATTTGAATACTGACATTGTTTATCATGTTATTCTGGTTGAGTAGAAATAAGACAAGTCTCCACTGTGTTCCTTATCACCGACAAAATATGAATGGTTAAGTTTGGGATGGCAGAAGTTTTAAAGTAAGTGAATCTGTCCTAAGTTAGTGAAGCTACAGAATTTCTTTGGTTTCCAAACTTTAAATCAGGCAACTGTTTACCATCCTTTTTAATAGATGAGGAAATAAAAGTCCTCTTTAGAGCCCAGTAAACTGAGAATTCACAGCAATAGGTGGGAACACAGCCAGAACTGCATGTCATAGTCCATGAATTTCTGGTTCAAAAAAATGAACAAACAACATAGTTTCCTCCCTAACATTCAAAATACCACTTTGTTCTGGCCCCTGGTGGCTGAGATTTTCCAAGAATATATTGAATTTATAGATTGTTTTTCTGAAAAATTATAAATTTTGTAATAAACAACTGCTTGTGTATGTCTCCATCAAGAGCATCACTAATAATTAACTGATTAAAATAAACATTAGAAAATTTAAAGTTTTAATTTGTGATTGGGACCTGGGGTGGTCTACATAAGTAGCCCAGATTTAATTTGTAAATAAAGTACATGAATATATGATAAAATTATGAAAAATGGGGTTGAGGGGACTCCTCAAATAACATTTTGCTTTTTAGGTAGATATTCTACTACCAAAAAAGTGGCAAAATTTGCAACTTATTAGCAGATACTGGAGTCAGTAACATTTTTGGTCTTTTTTTAGGTCATGAAATAAAACTACTTGTTTTCAAGGCAACAAGAATGTTTCCATAGTGTCAGAAGCTAAATACTTTAGGAATGTCAATAGTATAAATCTTCATACAAGTGGGCACTGGAGAGAACAGTTGGAAATGCCCTGACACATATCTATGCTCCTTGAATAAGGGAAAAAAAATAAGTATTTTCTCTTGGAACAAAAAACATATTCTGAGAGTGACATTTTATGTACATCCATTTGTTACTTTGAAATCAGAGCACCAAACTACTGCAATGGAAGCTTCTAGCCCTAGACTAGAACCTTCAAGATTTCAGTTCTACTTCAGGCTCTTCCAGTAACTATTTGGCTCTTGGCAAATCACTTTCCTTTTCTGGGAATCATTTCTTAAAAATTGCTAAACTAGGAGATAAACTAAATAAGACTGGTAAACATATGACTGACCAAGTGATTGAATCTGTGGCTTATGTCTTGCCAGTGGGTTTCAGCTCCATACAAGTTCACTATGGATTCAACGAGACGGAAGAACTGACAATGGAATGTTCTTGGGGTGAAAGGCCTTATACCTAACTTCATTCCCACGGTGGCAGGGCAATCACTAGAATCCTGTTCACTCAGAGCGAGTCTGCATGCAGCAATCCTGTCTTTGCCTCTGGGCCTCTCTGCCCCCACAGCCATCTTGGTCTTTGTCCTCGGCGCTGCCACCATTCCAGCTTCTGCTCTCCCACAACCCTGCAGCCATGCAGCTGTGCAACCAGAAGCATTGCCTGGAGCTCTTTATAGAGTCAATAACAATGTATTGTGCATGTGTGTACTGTGCTAGCCAACCAGGGCCAGGTGAGAATCCTGGCCACAGGAACCTTCACTTTCTGTACAGCTTATTACAATAATGCCTCAAAACAGGAAATCTAACAACAGAACAAATCTAAGCTGCTTAGCTTTCCTGGGCCTCTTTCCTTATTTATAAAATGAATCTAGCAATACTTCACTGGATTACTGAGATGGCTAAGTAATATTAGGCATGCAAAACACCTAACATAATGCCTTTACATTTTACATACTTAGAAATCAATAGCTATAATTATTACTATGTACTAGCTGTTTTGAATACTTTATTCCAGTGGTTCACAAACTTTAGCATGCATCAGTCATTCAGAGGTGGGCTAAATAATTTGCATTTCTAACAAATTCCAGGTAATGGTGTGGGGAAAATTGAAGTTCCTATGGCCAGGATCCTCACCTGAACCTAAATTCCTTGGTGATGTAACTGGCCTACTGATAGGCTACTGCTTCCATACCCTAGGCTATAAGCTATTATTGACTGAGTCACTATATAAAGAGATCTGCCTAGTCCTCTGAGCTGAGGCAGAGACAAAGGAGGGTTACAGATCTGCAGATTTTGGATTCAGATGTAATTCTAGTGCTTGACCTACCTCTGGGAGAGCAAAGCTGGGTAATAAACCCTTTTGCCCTAAGAACATTCCATTGTCATTCCTCAGTCTCACTGAATCCGTAATGAACTTGCCTGGGGGTGAAACCCATTGGCAAGACAGATTCTGATGCTACTGGTCCAGGGACCACACTTTGAGAACCACTGCTTTCATTTACTCTTCCTCAAAGCCCTCTGTTACCAATAATACAACTTCAACAGAGAGGTTAAGTAACTCATCTCAACCCTGACAGCTGGCAAGTGAGCAAGTGAGTACTTTCACCTGTGATTGAAAGTTCTTTAAACATAAGTTTTTTTAAATGGTGGAATGAGATTCTATTACTGATATTTTATTTTCTAAGAATCTTTTTTTTAATCATTGTAATGCTTTTAAAATTGGGAAATGCAAAGTAATCAACATCAAAGGCACATGCATGCAGCCAGGTAGAGGAGTATAGTGTAAAATAGTTGTCAATGCCTGAGACTATGTGATCCTACTAAAAGTAAAAGTATCCATTTGAGTAGCATCTCAGTCGACTTGGCAACACCAAATACTCTGAGTTTTAACTTAAATATGGATTCCTAATGATTTCCTACTGACTTCAAAAATGTCACAATATGATACAGCTTTGAAAGGAAAAGTTACTGTGTATGCAGAAGAAAGTCTGCCATACCCTCATAGGGTTAAAGGCAGTAGAAATTGCAAATTCTTTACAGTAGATCATAGTATTTTAAAAGATGAGAGAATAGATGTGCCTGATTTATGCACTGTGATGGTCTATCACTCAGGCACTGAACATCTGTCAAAAATTTCCAAATTGCTTTAAGAGAGACTACCTAGTACATGGTGTAAGTAATTCAAGAGGGAAGAATTACAAATTTAACCAAAAAGCAAATGCAGATAGAACTCAGATTCCTTTTTAGACAAATGGTTTTTTTAAATCATTTAGGAGTTAAATGGTCAATCACAAAGATATTAATGGGGTGGGGATGAGATCAGGGTCTGGGTTAGATAAGATACATGTGCCTCCTAAGCTACATAAGCTATCCAGGGCCACAGGACTCAGATGAAACTTTGTCTTAGAAGAGCAGGTAAAGAAGATTCCAATCTCAGTTTTAAGAGTGTATAATTTTACAGGTAAATTGAAAGGTTGCTTCATCACAAATAGTTCATAAATATATAATGTACTATGTCTTTTCCCCCAAAGAAGCCTGTAAATTTGTACCTTGCAATCAGTGGCATCTAAGGAGCAAAGAAATGTGGCATATGCTGGCAACATAATTTATTTAGTCATTCCCTTGTTGTATTTAGTAATATCCAATTGTTGATACTACAAATAGGACTGCTATGAGCATATTGGTGTATAGTATTTTTCTGTAACTGATTGTTTCTTTAGGTAAAGTGCGACTTAGTCTTGAGGAAAGGGGATTTTGGAGATATGTATGTGGGAACAGAGCATTGTCCCTCTATTCTAATGTTGAAAGATGGACATTCCTAAATTTCCACATACAGAATCCATCACATCATAGCCTCTTCCTCCACCCAGATCTGTAGGTTATTGCTTTAGGAAGGAGAAACCAGAGACCAGTTCCATTTCCTTTTCCTCTGACATTTAGCTGAATAAAATGATTAGATTACTTTTTGTTACTCTTCCTAACCTTTTCTTTCTTTTGCAACCTGAAGCAATTTTCTCGCATAGTATAAGGAATTATTGGTTATTCTTCCTTTGCATCTTTTTCATATTCATAGATAGAATTGCTGCCCTTTGAACAAGACAATTATTCCCTAAAAGATTGAAATGAGTTTACTTCCCCTAGGTTCTGAAGTAATTATATAAACAAAATTTTAGAATGCAAATGAGAATAGCAAAATAGAAAGAGCCATTGGCAGAGTTAATTGGCTGATTTTCTTATGTAGATCTAATTTGGGATGTCAATTGAATTTTTGGAAATCACTGCTTATTTCCGTTGAGAATTATTTATTGCTCTGTGTAATTTGAATGTATAATACTTAGTTTGTTCACTTCTGCATATAGCTTGATTGAGAAACACTATTTCTATCAGGGAGAGATAAAAAAATATGTTTCAATCAGTTTTCTCCCCTTCCAGTATTGGTTTAGAGAAAATATATAGACTTCAAATGAGGAAATAATGAATTGTTAGATTTATCATGCTTTCATTATTTCCTAACATTGGAGGGCCAGCAATGATGTAGTGGGAAGAGTACTTCGGAGATGTGAGCTTTGTTCTGGGTTTTGCACTTTTCAGCTGAGATGGCAAACTCAACTAACCGCTCCTTTAAACGTGTAAAACAACGTAATTGATAACAGTGTTTCTTTACTCCTTGCAGTACCTCTCTCTTTCTCTCCCTTTCTCTGTGTCTCCCCCACCCTTCTTTCTCCTCCCTGCTTCCTTCCTTCATTCCTTCTTGGTCGTCATCATCTTCTTCCTTTAGGAGACAGTAGTACACTGTCTTCAGAATTAGACAAACATTATTTGGAATCTTACTTAATTCTGCTGCGTGATGACATGTTTGTTTAACGCTTCTGGGCTACAGTTTCCTTTAATGTAACATGGTAATAATATGTACTTGCAGGGTGGGTTTGAAGATTGGATATTTTCTATGTCAGCAGCTTGTATGACATAGACATATATTAGGTCCTCAATATATGTAGGTATATATAATTACATATATATATGAGTGTGTGTATGTGTGTGTGTGTGTGTGATAACTGTTATCTCATAATGTCGGTTTGAAGAACATGTGGTAGAACATTTTTAAAGGCCTTTTCTCTACATAAAGAGTGGTATAATCTTGAAATGTGGAAGGAGTTAACCCCTGGCTCATCTTTGTACATCTGACTCTCTTGAATGTGTGAATGTGAAGTACATGAGGTTCAGACCTGACACTGCTCTTTCTACCTGCCCAGACTTGTGAAACATTGACTTCCAAAGTATTACTAATTTTAATAAGTTTATAAATTTATAAGTCAAATGGGCCTTCTTATTATTGAATGTCTCCCTGAAAATTGAAATTTGAGGGTGAATCTTACTTGATAAAGATGAGAACTATCTTAAAAAACAGATTCTAAATTTCTTCTTGTTATAGAGCCCAACACACTTACTGAATCCATTCTCTTCCCTTTTTGGCATCTCTTTGAATAACTAATCATTTTGTCATTTATAGGTGAAAACCCAAAGATTAATTCCTCTCACTGCATCCTATGACACCTAAACCTTCCTCCTGTGGAGTTCATAGTATAAATTCCAGAAATCATTTCCTCCCCAGACATGAGGGTTCCCTTTTATGTCCACAATTTTGGTAGACATTAATAGAACATCAATTCATTCTTAGGCTCATTACTTCCCCAGGGCTTATATGTTTGAGTGTATGCACTTGTACATTTATCTCAGCCTGACAAGTTGTAGGTACATAATAAATATCAGTTGGACAAGTGATTGAATGAAGTTGAATGAAGTGTGTGTGCATATGCACTGTTAGTAATGCATCTACCTATAAGAAATCACTTAATTACTTTTACTTCTGTTATATCTCAATATTTCTCTTTTGTACATCAGTTGATGGTACTCACAGATGCTGATTATTTGAAAGTAAAAATTGTGCATACCGCTTTATGCACAAAGTAATATTCAAAATGTTTTTAAAAATTATCCAACAAATACATGAATGCATTCTCATTATAAAAGATTCAAATGATAAAAAATTGTCTCAGCAAAATGCTGATGGTCTTCATCACACTCAACTCCTCTGCTTCCCAGAAGTTACCAGAGTTGACAATCTGGTATGTATCCTTCTAATCTCCTTTCTACGAAATGACAAACATACATAAACATATACAAAAATGATAGAGATTCTTCATATAAAGGAGACCATACCATATGCATTGTAAAGATTCTTAGGCATGGATGTTGGTCAAAGAGAATACGAGCTTAAAATGTTGATACATGTCACGAAATGCCTTTCCCCAAAAGCTTAGCCAATTATTTATGTTCTTGTCAATGATTTTTCAGGATTCCAGTTTCTACTCTAAAGAGGAAGATAGTTAATTATCTCCTCTTCACAAATTGTGATCATATAAGTTTTAGCGATTGTGTGTATGTGTGTGCATGGAATGCAGTGAGTTAGCACAACATATTGGCTCCTTTATATCAGACTACTATTAAAAGTCTCCTGGAATAAATAATTGTTTTTGACTCAGTGGTCTCATTTAGTAGGAACAGAAATTCACAGAGAGAGAGGGAGTGGACATGGGCAGAAGGAAAGGGTTGGGCAAATATTTTAATATTCAGTGAGCTGTATCAGCACCGTATTCTTAAAATTTAGAAAGAATATACTCTAAAAATATTGTATGATTAAAATAAAAGATGGAAAGTACTTTTACATTGTTTAATCAAAATATAAAATTAATCAGTGTTCTGGCTTGCATTCTATTACTGTATTCAGAGGAGCAAGAGCAATTAAAACATTGCATTAGCTCCACCTTATGAATTAGGGCAGTAAGCATGTACTGAAAAAGGACCCCAGAGAAACACGAAGGCTTAGAATTATCTTTTTATATTCTACATGTGTCCTATTATCTTGAGAACTCCAGAATCTGTGGCAAAACTCTTGCAGCTAGGCTAATTATTTTAATAAGACCTGCTTTATTTAAAAATAAATCCAAAGCAGATGCCAAAACTGGACCTGGTGACAAATATTTGTCCTCCTCCTGGTGCTCTGCTTCTCCCTGATGCGTATTTTCTATGGGGCTGCTCTGGCCTTCGTGTGCCCTTTCTCTCCAGATATCTAGTTGCCTCACAGCTGCCTGTGTGCGTCCCTATACAAGCATCTGCCTGCTCAGCTCTGCCTTCCTCAGACCTTGCCCTCCCTCCTTCCCATATCCCATCCCCCCTTCCGTTATCTTGAGCCAACTGTTCATTGACATCCGCTCTCTGCCTAGCTGCCTGCATCATGCCAGGTCCTTGTATGGAGGAAGAAAGTTCAGTTTCTGCTCCCAGGAAAATTTCAACTTAGTGAAATTTTCTAGAATTAATTTGATAAACTTACTTAAGATCAAGTATAATGGAAGATAAAGTCTAATCATTACGTCACTTATCCTATATGGCATTCATAAGGTAACAGGGACCTTAAAAGACTAAGTAATATAAAAATGTCAACCACTGGGTAAAGGCCAGTGGAACACACTTCTTATTTACTCTGGCGTTGAGGGCCACTTTCCTATTCAGAAGGTGATCCACCTCCCTTTGAGATCTCCTAAAGCAAACAAGAATAGATACTTCTCTTAGGTGGGCTTATATCACACAGACTTGTTACGTATGTTATTTATTTTTTGTATTTACAGCATCAATCTCAGTTTTGTTTTGATTTATCATCCTTTCTTATAGAGACTTCATAGCAACACCTGTGTGGAGTTAGGCCAAACTTATTTGAATCGGATTAACATTTCACTCAAGTGTTCCCTCTCCACCTGGAACCAAGCAACTCTCACCGTGAAATGCAGTGAAATGCCGGGCGACTGTTCTGTGCGCTGCCCAGCAGGAGGCCCACAAACGGCAGCAGAGAGCCCTCAGGGGGGCCCAGGTTGGTGTGCGCCATGTCCACCGATTACTCTGGGAGACAGACCTCCAGCCAAGGACCATGAGGATAGAGCTGCTGAGAGAAGTGTGCCAAGCTGGACACCTAAGGCAGGTGCAAACCCCAGAAAAACAAGATGATTAAACGCAACCAAACCAAAGCCACCACCATAGATATGAAGCTCTTCTCTCAACTGCAAACTCACATTCCCACTTCCTGCAAGTATAGCAAGTGAGGCAAACAGTACGTCACACCACATATAACAGTACTGTGCCATACACCTAAAAATTTGTTGAGAGTGATCTTGTGTTATCTGTTCTTACCACAAAAAGAAAAGCAAGGCAGTCTGAATCTTAGAGTTACTAGAGTTTTTAGTACAAAGTCATCTTCTGAAACAACTGAACAAACCCGAGCTCTGATGCTGGGGATGCCTCCAACTCTCTCACTCTCAGAGGCCTGCGGGAGCTTTAGGAGCCCAGACCACTGCGGCCGGCAGGGCTAGCTCCCAGACAGCACCCTCTCCCTTTCTTCCTAACCAGTAGAATCACTGGGGCAACAGTGTGCCCAGTTAAAAACTCCCCCCAGTCTCCCTTGCAGCAAGGGGTGACTATGTGACCTAGTTCAGGCCTATCGGAGAAGTTGCCGCTCAATCTACCTACTTCCTTCCTGGAATGTGTTTGCTCAGCAGCCATAAAGACAAAGCTACACACTGAGGAAGAAATAGCATATAGATAGGCGCCATGCCTCTGATGGTGCTGGTGAAGACTGAGCCAGCTGGTATGCCTTCCCCGTATTTTTTGTGTCAGATAAATGAATCCTTGTCAGTTTAGTCTAGATTGTTGCACTGGCTGCAGAAAGCAGATCACGGACAGGGCCTCATTCCTGAGGCAATGCCTTCTTTTGGCATTGTGTTTCTGAGACTTGGAAAATAACGAGAACTTTAAATTCTAAAGTTCATGGTGCATACACCTAGCAATCCTGGGAACTAGTAACCTTAAAGGCCTCCTCAGGCTGTGTATGGGGGTTGGGGAGAAAGAGCATACTGGCCTATCTTCCAGAAGAGCAAAAATAGTAATCATGGGATTGGTAGCTCATATCTGCATAGTGCTGCATAGATATTTTACAAAACAATACATCTGTCATTTATCAAGTTCTTACTATACATTAGGAACTTTATATAAATTAAATCTACATGGCAACTCTGCAATGGAGTTGCTACGGTGCCTGTTTTGCAAACAGAGAGACAGGAAGAGAATAACTTGCTGTGGATCACAGAGCTAAGAAGTGGAGGAGCTTGGATTCAAGCCCTTCACTGGATGCCCCAAGCCATGCTCTCTTGGGAGTGTTTCACATCAGTATATTACTTTATTTTCTCCTTAAAACGAGCTCATAAGGTAATTATATTTCCCATTTACCTTGGAGAAAGTAAGTGCTCAGAGATGTTTAGTGTCAGGTTCCAAATCTCACATCCAGTCACTTTTGTACTCCACCAAAATATAACCCTTCAGAACTTTCTGGAATATTTTCCCTTTTTGTAATATTTATGAAGTTTTTACTAGGTACCTGGTACTATATGTGTTATTCTTATTTTACAGGTGAAGAACACATTCTCAGAAATGAAGTAATTATTCAAAGTCACCCAGAAAAGTAAGTGGGTGACAGGGATCTGAACCCAAGTGGTCTGGCTCCTCATACATATATACATACATATGTGAATTTATATTATACATTTATATTATACAAGCCCCATGTGTCTCAGACACTATGATGCCATTCTGGGAAAACATGGGTGGGGGGTGGCCAGAATGTAAGGGAGCAGGGCTAAAGGGATTTCCTGACATTTCCTTGGCACCAAAGATTGATTTTAAGAACCCTTTATCTTTGGCTGAGAGGGAAGGCTGAGGCTTGTTCCTCAAGGACAAATGTATAAGGATACTAAAAACACAGCTGTGAAATGACTATCTACGTCCTGGATGTAAAATGTCCATTTACTCTTGAAAAAACCGAAAGAGAGAGGAGAACTCAACACATTGAAAAACTAAACATTATCATCCTTAATAACCCAGCTTGGAAATTAATGAGCCGCAGGAATCCAAAGAGTCATTTTGCTTTGGCTCTCGCAGAAAACACTGATGGAATTCTGTACCAATGCATTGTAGAGCTTTGTAATTATTCCCCTAAATGGTCGATAGTTTTAATTCGTATATAATACGTGATTTTAATCAGCTTAGGCCACTGTTTATGCAGGGGTTTTTTTTTTTCACAGAAGCTGCAACATGAACGATATTTAAGTAGAGCTCTCATCTGATTTTTCAAAGATAAATGCTTATATTTAAGAAAACACTAATTATCTTTGGGTTATACCAACAAAATACAGATGAGGTTCCTTCATACCACACAATGACTTACCCACTCAATTCTGATTGTGAGTTAGAAAAACTTATTGGCATCAACTGACTATTGCCATTTATGCCATTGAGATTTTTGTCTGCATTTGGAAGACTCCAACTACCAGGAGAAATTCAACCCTGGGCAACAGTATCTTAGGGCAATTCCCTAAGATACAGTTGGTCTAACTGCATGAATGCCTCTAAATTGTCACATTTCAATACAATTTGATTTTAATGAAGTCATATGATATAGATAGCCTATGGGTAAAAGCTAGAATGTTCTTTTAACAAAATCATAATAAATTTTTCATTTGTACTGCTTGTGAATGAGGAAACTAGTTAATTGAATAACCTGCTATACCAGCTAACATACAATGTGTATCAATCATAATCTTCAACTAACCAGAATACAGTATAAACCCCTATGATTATGCCAGCTCACATGTTACGTGATTAGTGATTGGCTTTGATCCCTTCCCTACCACCACTTTTCAAGGCAGAAAGAAGTGATGCCTCTTTGGAAATGTCTTAGTTCACAGCATGGTCTGTGGGTACCATAGAAATTTCACTTTTTAAATTTTATTTTGTGGGCTTTGGGGTGATATTATTGACCAGCTGAAAACACTGATATTATATTCACTGAACAAAAAAGTGAACTCAGATTCCATTTACCGCATCATGATGGGGTTTTGCTGTATTCAGTAATAATGATGGTTACTATATGTTGAGCTGCTACATTGGGCCAGAATATTGCAAACATACATATATGAATGTGTATTATATATAAGTATGTATTATATTTATAGTGTATTTACATGTACATATAGGTTATACATAAATATATTTTTATTATATATAAATTCATACATATGTGCATACATATGTATGAATTTATATTATACATATATAAATTCATATATATAATATACATATTTGTATGTATGCTTACTTGCATTTACTTATGTAAATTTATATACAGCCGTGCATATACAGTATATCGAGACTTACTGATACAGAAGGCAATGTATATATTTATTTGAAAAACATTATTATCACAAATTTCATTTCCAATTAATTGTGAAAATCAGTATGTCTCTATTTAGTAGAATGCAAAAAAGTTAAGAAATTATTTATATTTTATAAGCTTTATAAACTTTAGATTGTTCTCACTTTTCCTACAGCTTTCTGCAGATTAAACTTAATGGTATCTGGACCTAGCTGAGACAATGAAATCATTATGTCAACCAATCCTCTCTTTTTCAGTTAGGTATTACAGAAACAGTATCTTTGATAGGGAAAGGGAAATAACAAGAGCAACATGAGTGCCCATAAAAATGATTCCTAAATTTGAATAGCTTAGGAAAAAATCCCCACTAACTGCTGCTTAGTTAATGGCTAGTGAAACCTGTGGGAGCTATGTCAGAGATCCCCAAATTGCAGCTAAGCTAATTGCTTGGGAGGCTGCTTTGATGACAGATAAAATATATTGGTTAAATTTTATGAAAAGTCACAAGTGGTGTAGAGCCTTACCCTTCTCCTCCTTAAGCCAACACAAGGCTGTCCAGACCACCACGGTGCACATCTTTCTTCTCCCCTTTCTGTTTACCAACTGCCCCTGATCCCACTGCCTGGCCATTTACTCATTTGTCATTCAACAAAATGCACTGTACACCCTCGGGCACTGGCAGAGATGTGGCTGCAGGACCTCTCGCACTGTCACCTTCACCTGCCCTGAGGTGGGTGTTTGAGAGAGGAGATGCCATCTGGCCTCTGTGCTGACCTGAGCATGAATCACTTTCCTGTCTTAGATTGCCTTGCATTTCAGAGTTGCGGGGCGGTGTGGGCATTCTGTTGTTTATGTCTGTTTCCTTAATGGTTAACAGTGAAAGCATACATACACTAGAAAAACAAGTTCAAGATATAAACAATTTCTACTACAGGCTAAGAAATAAGTATTTACGTAAACTAGTTAGTAAGAAATATGTTTGCCATAATTTTCACAGTGCTCTATAATTAGTACCTGTAATTTGGGGTACTCAATGGGATGATTAAATTCATGAGCCACATTCAGCTGAGTCTCTCTTGACTCCTACTGCATGTCACAGAATCATTCAAGGCTTCAGTAGCTTGTTGTTAGAAGATACCCCTTAGGGCAACCTCAGAATTTAATTCTAAACTTCTTACTTCCTAGGATGGATTTTTCTCTCTTTTAAAAAGTTATTCATGTCTCCTCTTTGAAGGAAGAGCATAGGCAGTAACATTGTTAGGTGCATTCTTTTACTTAAGTGGACAAACAGACACTATGACTTCATGAAGCACAGATACTGTTTGGAGGGATAATACTGACATCAGGGCTAACCTCCCTTGTCTTCAACATTCCTTTCTCAAAGAATGTTTTGGTAATAACATCAAGATGAAACATAATTTATGTAAAGACTCATGCACAATGCCTGACATGAGCAGGAACTCAGTAAGTATTAAGTTCCTAATCATTTATGGTTCCCTTGACCCCCTCATTCCAAGCATGCACTATGCATAAACACACATACACCCAGAGAACTTGGCCAAAATTTTAGCTCCGGCTCATTCAAGACACACTGGCTATCATTCTGCTCTTTTACAAGTCATCTTCCCCAATCTCCACCTTATTTTGTCTCACTCTGCCTGATTTGCTGAATTCCTTAAAGAATGGTGTGGATACTTTGTGCTTTCCTATATACACTACTAGGTTAAAAGGAGGGAAAAGGCATTATCTTTTCTGTGATATAAAATAAACAAGTAATGTTAAGTGTAGTAATTACTGTTTTCCCAAATCACAGCATGCAGCCAAGTACTTATAAAAGGCACAGGAATGAATTACATGGTGCTTTCTTCCAGGTTGACCTGCTGCAGAATCAAAATAGGGAGTCCACCAGGTTTCACCAAGCTGTAGCTCTTCTTACTTCTCAGGGCCCACTTATGGAAGAATGGGTTGATGGTAGGGTTGCCAGATTTAGCAAATAAAAATATAGAACTCCCAGTTAAATTTGAATTACAGATAAACAACAATTTTTTAAAATATAAGTATGTCCCAAGTATTGAATAGGATATACTTATACTAAAAAAAAATATTGTTTATCTGAAATTCAAATTTACCTGGGTATGTTGTGTTTTATTTGCTAAACTTAATTACTGAATAAGCAAGAACTAGATTACTACATTCACTTTTAGTGATCTATTTAAAGCTTTGGTTATAACACTTCAATACATTAAAAAAAATATTCAGGTGGTTCTCACACTTACAGTATAAAAGAATAGTCTGCAGGTTTTTTAAAAATTCATTTTGTTATCATTAATCTACAATTACATGAAGAACATTATGTTTACTAGACTTCCCCCTTCACCAAGTCCCCCCCACAAACCCCATTACAGTCACTGTCCATCAGTGTAGTAAGATGCTGTAGAATCAGTACTTGTCTTCTCTGTGTTGCACAGCCCTCCCCTTCCCCCCACCCCATATTATACATGCTAATCATAAGGCCTCCTTTCTTTTTCCCCACCCTTATCCCTCCCTTCCCACCCATCCTCCCCAGTCCCTTTCCCTTTGGTAACTGTTAGTCCAATCTTGGGTTCTATGATTCTGCTGCTGTTTTGTTCCTTCAGTTTTTCTTTGTTCTTATACTCCACAGATGAGTGAAATCATTTGGTACTTGTCTTTCTCCGCCTGGCTTATTTCACTGAGCATAATGCCCTCTAGCTCCATCCATGTTGTTGCAAATGGTAGGATTTGTTTTCTTCTTATGGCTGAATAATATTTCATTGTGTATATGTACCACTTCTTTATCCATTCATCTACTGATGGACACTTAGGTTGCTTCTATTTCTTGGCTATTGTAAATAGTGCTGCGATAAACATAGGGGTGCATCTGTCTTTTTAAAACTGGGCTGCTGCATTCTTAAGGTAAATTCCTAGAAGTGGAATTCCTGGGTCAAATGGTATTTCTATTTTGAGCTTTTTGAGGAAGCTCCATACTGCTTTCCACAATGGTTGAACTAATTTACATTCCCACCAGCCGTGTAGGAGAGTTCCCCTTTCTCCACAGCCTCATCAACATTTGTTGTTGTTTGTCTTTTGGATGGTGGCGATCCTTACTAGTGTGGGGTGATATCTCATTGTTGTTTTAATTTGTCTGCAAGGTTTTTTAAAACACAGTTTTTTGGGCCCTCATCTCCCAAATATCTGATGCAGTAGGTCTGGGGTGGAGCCTGGGAATTTGCATTTCTAATAAGAGCCCAGACGCTGCCACAGGTGCTGGTCATAATAGACGTCAGGATAAGCTTCGTTTGCCTAGGTTGCCACAAGCCAATCTTACACAATGGAGAGCTTGGTTAACCCAAAGAGGAAGATAGGATAGAGGAAGACGGCAATGTTTGAAGTAGTTCTTGTTGAATGGGAGAGCCTAGAGTGTTCTTTTATCCTGAGAGAAAGCATATTTAGTATTTTATTCAGAAAGAAGATTAAATTCCCCCAAACTATTATCCATTTTATCCTTTCTCAACAAGCCATAATTTAAATTGGAGTCAACCTAGAAACAATAAGAAAATTATATTTATCCCACTATGTTTTGGTACTGAGGGAATATGTGGAACAATTACTGGGTAAACTCTTAGGACCAAATACTAGTGATTGCATCTTCCAAGGGAAGAACAGTTCCTAGAAATTTGTGAGATAAGTGGGACAAGAGATAACTTCTGTACAGCATGGTTGTAAGGTTCCAGGAGATCATGCAGGGAAATGAGACCTGCAAAGAGCCTGGCACATAACAGACAATCTGTGAACTTCAGTCCACATGGATCACAAAGCTCAATTGTTTTTAGGGGCATAATGAATCTGGATCAAAGATGTTGTGTGAGCATTTTTATCTCCTACACACATATCATCTTAGTTGCTGTCTTTTTCTTCCTTAGCTTTTGCTCTGATCCAAAATACTTCTTTTGTAGACGTTTGTTTTAATTACCAGAAAACAGCAAGTTATTTAAAATAATCTTCAATGAATAGAGAAGCTAATTTTTAAATTACATTAATCAGTTGTTACCTGTATTCTTTTGCTATATAGATCCTGCTGAATGTCAAATCAGGAACGCTGGAGTCTAGTCTAGTCTTTCTCACTAATTAGACTTTTACTCTAGAGCAAGCTGTCCTTGGGCCTCAGTTTTCTCATCTGTAAAATGTGGGTGGAGAGCTGACATGACATAGAGGGAAATCCTTCTCTTAAGATATGGCTTATATATGGTTAATATCCAGTGTAAGATACAATTGAAACACATAATGACTTGATTATTTAAAAGCAAAGCAACTTGTTTATCCATATACCAACTCCATCTGACCATATGTGGGGGGAAAAAAAGGAGCAGCCTTCTTGGAATATCGCAAAATCTGTGATATAGCAGTTATTTCACATCCTGAATACAGAGTCCTGCTGTCTTAGCCTTCCTGTATATGCTCTACAGCTATGTCAGTGGTACCTGGGGAATAGCATTCCCAGACCCAGCATTTAGTTATTTTGAACTTTCAACCATTTGGGCATTTCTTCTGAGTTAAAAAAGTAAAACATGAAAAAATTTGGAAAAAAATATAAAAAGGAACATAATAATCATTAGTAATCATATTTTCTAGAGATATTCACTGTTACATCTTTAACATGAAGTTTTAGTCTCTATTCTCAACTTTTTCTGATGTTAGCATAATATATAAAATTTGCCAATCTGTTTTCCTAGCTTAATATTATAAAAATATGTGTGGATTTCTTCATGCTTTCAATACCTTTGTAAACATCATTTTAAAAACATCTCATTATATATATCTATCATGATTTATGACAATACCTTGTGTTGGGGCTTTAGGAAATGCCCATGTTTTTCATAAGTAGATCTAGTGTTTGGTCTGCTTTGTTCTGGTTGCTGGTGTAATGTATGAGTCACAGGGCATAGGGGTAGCTTCAAGGAAAATTTAAACCACTGGGTCTACTCCCGTCAAACCTTCCTGTACCAAGCTATTTAGAACCTCTGTCAACCAAAGGCAGCAGTTCCCTCCCCAAGCATACATGAAAGGCCCTCCCTAAGGGAATTGTCAGTGGAGGAATTTAAGATCTTACTGAAAAAATAGGGCTGGGGAATGGAGAATGAAGGCATTATAAAAACTGAGGACATAAACTCAAGCCACTATGACCTCAAGAATACCAGCGGCATGCTATACATAGTAAATTAATGCTAGTGTGTACAATACAACCAGTTTTGATTTCCCAGCCCTCAACTGCTTTCAGACATCTTGGATTCTCCCTTGAAGTTTCATTAAAATACCTGTAAAATCCCTTTGAATCGTCACAGATGGGCTGCCCAAGTGAGAGGCATAGCTGTTCTCTGACTGGCCTTTCAACCCAAGATGCTTTTGAGTTTTTCCAAAGCCGAGTTGTCAGCTTTCAGAGATTTCTGTGTCCTACCCAGGCCCGGAGTGGCAGCTTTGAGGCACAGCTCCTCAGTGTCTGGCTTACACAGTTGAGCATCTGCTTCCCTGCAGATGCAGAAGTGTGTATTCTTGCCTGGTTTACTCGCCCACAGCTTCCTTTTTTTCTCCCAAGACCTCATATAAAAGTTTCAACTCCTGCCATAACTTTCGCCTTACTTCCTGTTTCTATTCCCGGCTCTCAAATTCTTCTCTTCCTAATTACCTCCAACTGGAATGACTCCCAGATAATTGAACAACATTTTTGAAGTTGCCAAAAGGAGATACATAAGTGAGACCACATATATGAAAAATTTAACAAGAAACTCAAAGAGGAGATTGGGGGAGGGCATGTTCTATATTTGTCAGCAGGCAGCTTTTAAGAGAAAGGGGAACAAGCACATAAATAAGCTCCTATCAAGGCTTAGCTATTTTTATTGAGATGCAAATTAAATACTACAAAACTCACTCTTCTAAATTATACAGTTCAGCCGTGTTTAGTATAGTCACAGAGTTGTGCGACCATCACCACCATCTAATTCCAAATATTTCTTCACACCACCCAAATAAACCTCCACACCATTACCAATCATCTTCTCTCTTTCCCCAGCCTTCGTTAACCACTAATCTATCTTCTGTCTCCATGGATTTACCTATTCTGGACATTTCATATAAATGGAATCATATACTATGTGGCCTTCTGTGTCTGGTTTCTTTCACTTCACATGTTTTCAAGGTTTATGTTGTAGCAGTGCTTCATCCCTGTTTAATGACTGAATAATATTTAATTGTATGATATACCACATATTGTTTATCCATTTATTAGTTGATGGGCATTTGGGTTGTTTCTGCATTTTATCTATGAATTATCTATGAATAATGCTGCCATGAACATCTGCATACAAGATTTTGTATGGATGCACATTTTACATTCTGTTGGGCATACATGCATTTAGGAGTGAAATTACTGGATCAGACGGTAGCTCTATGGTTGAATTTTCAAGGAACTGACAAACTGTTTTTTCGAAGCTGCCATATTATTCTACATCCCACCAGCAATGTATGAGAGTTTCAGTTTTTCTGCATTCTAATCAACACTTGTTATTGTCCATCTTTTTTATTAGAGCCATCCTAGTGGGTATGAAATGCTATCTTATTGTGCTCAAGGGCCAATTTAAAAAGTAATAGTCAAAAGACATCCCAGGATGGGTATAGAACACATTTAATTTAATCATCTGCACGGGCAGTCTTTAACTGCTGTCCCTCAGAAGACAGATTTGGCCAGTGGATGGGCATTGTTTGTCCATTAGATGGGGCATGAACTCCAGTTCTTCACATGCTTTAGGGCTTACCCTCTGTTATCTAATACCTGTATGGATTGATTCCTTCAGGTCACCTGTGTGCCTCCTATGGGCATGAGTTTGGGACTGCATCTGTACTTTGTGTATCTGGACATCTTTATTCTATTGTTGTTAAAACACTGATTCTGGATATAGTTTAGAAAGATTTTGAAATAATGAGCTTTAGAGATTACACTTTCTGAAATGCAAAACTTAAGTTAACCAATATACTTAACTTACAGGATATTCTATTAAATGTGGGCCTTAAAACCACTTGTAGCATGTTTTGGCACATCACAGTTTTGGGGGATCATGCAAGCCCACTAACCAAAGGCTCCCAGGAACACACCTCAGAGGTGTGGTCCTGCCTAATTATGCTGCTTTCATAAATCCTGAGGTTTGTGCAAAGACTCTGTGGTCTGACAGATACTGTGACATGGTCAGAAACAAGGCAAAGCTGAAATCATGTTTATAAAACCAAGTCACTGAGGCATTAAAGATCATATTTATAAAACCAAATCCTTTATGAACTGAGATATTTTTGTTTTTATATCTGTAATACAGGACTCTAGGACATCAAACATGTAGTGGAGATTAATGCTTACCAAAAAATGCTTCACAAGATACCGATACACTTAATAAGAGATAAGAAATAGCCCATTTTCAGAGTGAATCAGTATCCATCAGAAACCAGACACTTTTTATTTAGAGACAATTCTAGCTTGTATTTTGGACTAAGAGGCTGTCTGTACTGCAGCTTGAATGACAATTGTGGTGGGAAAGAAGGAGGGGATCAAATTATTCACAAAGAAGATAATCTTTTCAGACTATGTTCCATGAACAACTTAGCACTTGAAATACTGGCCACACGTTTCTTCCTGATTTCAGTGAATCTCTACTTGAAATTCATTATGTGGATAAATCAAAAATGAAATATCTGCAAATCCAGATGTTTTGTCCATTCAGTGTTTATGAATTTCCAGGTTTTTGATGTTCTGTTTTGTTTTTTGGCTTCTGTATGAATATTTAGAATCTTGAAGTCACATTTCCCGTAGGGTAGATTTCAGGGCATTGGAAACCTCTGTTTACCTAATTCAACAAAACTGAGTTTCAGCATCAGACACACTGCAACAATTGCAGAGGTCGTAGCAAAATTTGCTTTGAAGAATTAATAAGATTTCCCAAAGGATATATTTTCCTGTCAAACCTAATCCTCATAATCAACAACTATAGCTCCAAATAATTCTTTATGATTTCTTTCATTCATGTTTTTCTAAGCTTATTCTTACATACCCTCCAGGGTAACTTTTGCTACAGGAATTGTTGGCTTTTCTGCCAAAAAAAGAAACATGCTTTATATTTAAATGACAAAGCAAGAGAGTCAGTGTTGTTGGGTTTTTCCCCTAACAGCATTTAAAAAAATACGGGCAATTTTTATAATTCTGATTTTTCCCCCAGTTGCAGCCTAAAGTATTGGCAGCAAATAATCTCATCTTTTTCAATAGCTGGCAATAAGTTATACAACTTTAGTTAATACTGCTCTGATGAACTATAATAAGTAATTTATCCTATAGCTGCTCTATATACAACGTGTATAACTGCTCCAATATAGACCCGGGGCAGTACGTTTTTATTGAGTTCCTTGAGAAAACAGCACCACATCCAGTATTCTATTTTATGTAATTCCACAGGATATACTTGGTTCTCCCACTAAGTCTAACTAACTTCAGAGGGAAGCTCAAGGAAAAAGCAGCATACCCTTCCCACCCCCTACTCCCCACATACTATACAGAGCACATACTGGCTTCCCTGATGGTCAGGTCAGCACAGCTGGAGCCCTCAGTCTTGTAGCCTGGACATATGCTGGCAGTTGTATGACATTCTCCTTCATACTTTTCATCCCTTCCCCTGGAGCCTTTCTATGCCTCCCACTCAAACATTTTTAAAGGGACTGTTTAATTAAGAATATCACAGAATAATTGGAAAATAAAAGTCACAGGTAGTATTAGCATGACTACAGCCTAACAACTACATTCACTTCTGTGTTTCAGGGAGCATGGCACATTCAAACAATACAGGATAATAGTTAAAAGATTGCCTGCATTCAAATTTCAGCAATTGCACTTCATAGCTGTGTGACCTTGGGCAATTTACTTAACCTCTCTGTAGCAGGAATTTGTCTAATAGACAAATGGAAGTCATTGAGTTGTGAGGAATCAATGAGCAGTGCACATAAAGACTTTAGAAAACTACTTGGTACAGTGTGAGCTGGATAAGCACTTGGTATTCTTCTAAAGAAGTATTTTTTATCTTTTTCCTATTACACAATTCTTTAAAGACCTGGTTGAATAGATAATATGCATACAGTGTGTATGCTTGTTTCACTGAAGGTCACAATATCTTCCCATGCTGTTTCATAATTTGCATACTTAAAATTGTAATGACTGCATACTATTCTATTGAGTACAAAGGTTAACATTGAAAGTGATTTCACTTTCCTAGTGTTATAAATAATGGTACAATAAATATATTTTTATAAATAGTGTTTCCCTTTATTTGAAATATTAATAAAGGTTAAAACATGGCCAGAAGAGGGAATGCTTTCATATTTCAGAAGTGTCTTTTTGCATGGGATATATAAATTTCTACAATCAGCATCAAGGAAAGAAAGAGCTCATTTATGTTGCTGTACACATAACAGAATATGCTCAAAATGATGTGCCTTTTTATATTTACCATATTAAAAGACTTCCATAAGTTTGGTTTGATAGCTATATTTACCTTTTTGTGGGCTGATGTGATTAAGTATTCTGCACAGTTATCATCTTGCAGAGTTTTAATTTTTTAAATTATTTACATTGTATTGTAGGATAGCAAACATACAATGCTTTTTGCTGTATTTCCTGGGAATATTTTCTTTTACTTACTCACTCTTTTTCTTTTAAAATTTAAAAGTTATTGCCAGAATACAGAAATATCATTGGTTTTTGTATGTTGATCTTGTACTTGGCTGAATTATTTATCATGTGAAACGGTTGTTTGCTGACATCTTTGAGTTGTCTGTGTATTTAGTCATGCCACTTTTCTCTTCTTTCCATTGTAGAAAACTGCTATTTGTTTCATGTCTTTGATTTAATATTACTGTAGAAATCTTGTTCCATATATAACCGTGACATAATCATTTTTTGTTACTGAGTTTAATGAAAATGATGCTGTTTATGATAAAATATAATATTAACAAGTAGTTCATAATTTTAAGAATCTTTTCATTACAATTTTGAATGTTTTTAGGAAGGGTGGTATTAAATTTCATCAAATTCATTTTGTTTCATCTATTGGAAATCATGTGGGTTTTCATATTTTAACAAATTAATGGTATTATATATAAATACATCATTACATTAAACAATCTTTGCATTACTAGAATAAAACCTACTTAGTCAGGTTGCACTATTATTTGACTATGTGTTGAATTCTTTTGGATAGTATTTAATTCAACAATTTAACATATTAATAAGGGAAATTGCCTTAAAGGGGTTTTTTTGTGTGTGGTATATCCTTGGGTTATCCTGTTTTTCTGCTTCATGGTTTATACTGGGTAGTTTTTTTCTGTTATTTGTTCCAGAACTGTTTATGATAATATAGAAATCAACTGTTCTTTGAATAAATGAAAGAATTAATTAGGACTCCATCAGAAGCTTTTCCAAGATTGGGTTGAGGGAAGGATATTTGCTTGATGAAACTCCTGCCTTTTTCAAGAAGCCATTTTCCCCAATTTGCCTGTTCGCTGTGCTCAGGGTTGGCCTCCCACTAAGGCCTGCCTGCTCCTGCAAATTTCCATTCCCAAACAAACATGTGTTGAATGACTATCATCAACTTTTATATTAACTATCTCATTATATTCTTATAGTTACCTTGTCAGGAGAGTATTATTGGAACCCCTATTTTTCAAATGAAGAAATGGAAACTCAGAATGTTAGGAAATTTCCTAATGACACACAGCTAACAAATGACAGCACGAGAATTAGAATTTAGATTTTCTCTCTCACACTATGTTCCATCATACCCCCAAAACATGTGGTATTTAAAACTCCCCCCTCCACCTTCTTGTTTTCTATATATATGTATGCTTTATACTTTTGTATTTTGATTTTAGCATTGAACGTCTTTCCAATAATACTGGCTCTCAGAGGTTGCAAAGTCCTAAAATTGGTCTTGTTTATGAATGGCTAGATCAGACTTGTTAATAATTCTACATTCCTTAATAAAAGCATTCAGATTTTTCTATTGACAATGCATATTCACCATGCAATAACTACAGCCAATTAAAAATATTTTATTATTTTATTTTAAAATAAATTTTTTTAAAATTTCTTTTTCTTTAGAATATCAAGGTTATTTGATCATTCTGAATCTATTTTCTCATGTGCAAGATGAAGAGATTGGATTAAATCTGGATTTGCCAAACTAGTGACACAAATAACACTTTCAATGGCTACTTTATAGAGATGAATGTCAAGGTCAAATCAGTCTGTGAATGGTTGCATGTAACATTTTAGCACACGTGGGTTCATGAATACCCATCAGTAAAACAACCTGCTGTTTTTCCCATGGTTTTCCACATTTATTTATATCTGTTCATTAATATTCCTTTTTTGGATGATATGCAATATTATTATCTGGGGACATATAAGCCTTGAGGGCCAAACTTTGGGAAATATGGACCAGAATTTTCCTAGTTCTAAAAATGTTATAATGATAAAAGGAAATTACGGTATTTAAGAATTAGATTGCTATACAAAGGGACATACATTCCAATAGGATGAGATCATCAAATCCAGTCACTATGATATTACTAAAAGTTAAATTTAAAAAGTGACCTAGATTCTGATAGATAAATTTTACAAAATTGACTAGTCCAGATAGACCAAGAAATGAAACACTTCACACTAAAGCCACACTTGGAACAGCCAAGGTTACACTCATAGCAAGCTTCTCACATAAATGACAAGGCAATTGATGACTAAGTAAGTTATTTAACACAGTCTTAGGCGATATGAGAGGCAAGACTGCATAGAATGGATTAAACTGTTACTAGCTCACAGGTTCTCTATATACAAGAGACTTAAAACAATCTGTTTGGTTCAACATTCCACAATAACACATCAAAATGTCAGACAATTGTGTTAGAAAGTCAATTAATTTAACTGTGCTGTCAAGAGTTTAAATGAAAAAGGTTGGCTATTTTAATTGGCAAGGTTTCTTACAAAACCAAATGATGATTTTTTTCCTCTCCATAATTTTTTCCATTGTTAAAACATTGCTTTATATAGAATTACATACAACTATTTCTAATTTTGTATTCTTGTTTTAAAATTTTGGTTTCAAACATTAATTTCAAAAGAATAGTTGTTTTATTTGTTCATGAAAGTTAAGAACAAATAAACTTGGGGCCAGTTCTTTCTTAAAAGAAATTTTCTAAGATGAAAATATATTTCATGTGTAATTTCTGGTTTAAAATACTAAAGTTGTAAATGTGCCTGTACTGTTTGGCTCCTCTCTCTATTCTACTTCCAGCCTTTCTTAACGCTATTACTGACTGACTCTTCATGCGTAAAGAGCTCCACCCAGTGCTCTGGGCTGCAGGCTGAGGGAGACCTGAGGCTGGAGTGGTGGCAGCGCCGAGGAGGGAGCGGGGCCTGAGACGGCGGCGGGGCCAGAGAGGCCCGGAGGCAGAGACCAGCTTGCTACAGGCCGACTTGCCCTGTGACAGACGGGGTTCTAGTGCTTGACTTGCCACCAGAAGAATAAAGCTTGGTATAAACCCTTTCACCCCCAAAATGTTCCATTGTCATTTTTCGGTTTCACTGAATCAAGAATGAACTTGCCCAGGGCTGAAACCCATTGGCAAGACAGTGGAACAAAATGAATGTACGCGAATGGTCACTGTAGCACCATGGCACATTTTTTTTTAACAGAGAAAAACTAAAAACTAAAATGTCCATTAAAGAGTTTATTTAATTGTATTAGCATTTACACAATCAAATGTGATAAACCCATTTTAATATAATTAAGTTGCTCTTTGACATGGGAAATTTATATTGCATATTGTTCAGTTAAAAAATAAGATCACAAAAGCATGGACAGTATGATCTTTAGATCATATTAGGGGTGTGTGTGTGTGTGTGTGTGTGTGTGTGTGCGCGCGCGCTTGCATATAAGAGAGAGAGAAAGAAATACAGAACGGTTTGAAAAGACCATCTCCAAAATATTAACAGAATGTTAAATATTAAGTGGAAGGTGAGATATTTGGTGATTTTCACTTTGCTTATTTTATTTAGTTTACTTATTAATGAAAGTTATTTTCATTTGTAAATAACAGAACAGGCAAAAGAGGTGCCAATAGGGGAGAACCAGAAGAAATGGTAGAAAAAATGTTAGAAAAATCTGGAGAAAATGTTAATACGGTAACTACTGAAGAAGAGGGAATTAAGGAGGATGTGATGGGGGCCACAGCTAAGAAGATGACTGCTAATCTATTGCAAGTTGCATTGCTCATTCTCTCTAGTTTTATTTACCGACCAATAAAATACTATTCCTCTGTCACCTTCTAGACTAAATCCTATCTCTTCCTTGAAGAGTTGGCTGCCTATGCCACCCACCTGTTAGAGATCTCTTCTCTGAAATTAAGGCAAAAAAAAATCTGTGTCATTTCAAATTCAATAATCATGTACCTCTTTGAATAGCTTTCGTAAGACTGTTTTCACCTATCACTAAAGCAATACATCATTAAAATAGCTACCATTTCTGGAGGGCTCTCCCTTTGCCAGGCAGCTTTTCAGTGTTTTACAGACGTTCAATTCTTACTATGGGCCTTGGAGGTCAGTTTTAATTATGCCATTTTCATAGATTAGAAAACTAAGGATGAGAAAGTCTTTTGGAGTCATAGTGTCAGAGCTGAAATTCAAACTCGTTAAGATTCCAAATCTCATGTTCTTAACAACTGCAAAATATTGTGTTTGCCTGTATCTGCTGCCCTCTCCTGTAATCTTCCTAAAGACATATCTCTATATTGTTCCTAGTCCCTGACCAAGTGACATTCAAATGTTCTTTACAATAATATAGTTACTTTTTAAAGGAAATTTTTTTTCAAAGAATTGTTTCTATAAATAAATAATCTTTCAAAAGTGGTAAAACACTGCACATGGTATGGAAATGTCTGAGGGAAAATAGTTCAATTATAAATTACTGTCATATTTAAACTTTTGTTAAAGTTAATTGTTCATTTTATTTAAGTCAATAATGCTGGCTTATTGGTATATTTAAGTAATTCAGTTTTTTCATAAATGTATTTCACTAATCTTGCTATTTCACTATAACGACTCAGGTTGAGCCAACCTTTATGTCAGTATCTACCATCAGATCTTGCTTAAACTAATAGCGATTTTTCTTTATAGCATTAAGCATGAAAGAAAGATGCTTAAAATTAGCCTGATAATTTTATCATCTGCTGTGGCATCTGATTATGTTTAATCATTAACTATAATATAAAATCTTATTTCAGTGTATAGAAATATTTATTGCAACTCAAAGGAAATATT
The DNA here is from genome assembly GCF_040802235.1 of Manis javanica. NCBI lineage: Eukaryota > Metazoa > Chordata > Mammalia > Pholidota > Manidae > Manis > Manis javanica. The sequence continues at coordinate 144,544,566 of NC_133158.1, forward strand.
GACCTTGGCTTTGCCTTAGCCAATATTTATTCTCCTAGGTAAATAAATTTCACTCTTGGTCTAAGCAGAAGTCAAGATCTATTTACTATAAATCCAGTATATCTCATTTAATCCTACATCACATGGTCACACATTATCTAGTGAATAACACAACAATCCAATCAAAATTGTTAAAATGTTTTCTACCTCCAAAATCCTAACTGTAGGTCAAAATGAATCGTCTCTCTCAACTTCTCTCTCTCTCACACACACACAGTCAAACGCAGTAGGCTAGGAGTGTAGAGAAAGGACATTGAAATGTAAATTTAAAGCATTTGTTTCTCTTTGATACATTTTCTTTTGTCCAGATTTCAGTTTCATCTCTGGCCAAAGAAACAGAAGTGTTTTTTTGCAGAGCAGCAGTAGGATATTCAGCTTCCTGACAGCAAGCAGAACTTTATGCTTAGAAGCATTGCCATCTTGACAACACTCTTCTTATTTTTGCCAGGAGGAGGCACAGTCTCTGGACTGAGCATTGTAAGAGACAGAGTGGGTGGCGGGGTGGAGGGTGGCTGCCTTCATGCTGGGAGATAGGCCGCAGTATCTTGCTTTAGGCGGTGTTCTTTCTGACATGAAAATCCAGGGTCTTATATCACCCATAGAAATCTATATTTCCAGTGAATATTCTACAATTCTTTTACTAGTGTGTATCGTATACATATTCTAGCATTGAATTCTTAAAGGAAAACATCCATATCAGGGAGAAGGTTAGCTGTGCGCTATTCTCATGGATGAGCATGTAGCAAAGCAAACAGATGAGTTTGGGTAAATGAAAATCAATACACTAAAAAAGGCCTCTTGCATTCGATTGATTCGAGCTCAGTGGGTAATAGTACACAGAATGTGAAATGGTGTTAACAGGGCCTTGGCATAAATCCCGTTTACAGGAAATACAGTAACTAAAGTGGATAAAAGCGTAAGGAGATTTAATGAACTATAATGAACTCTTCACCATGGACATTTATAAATGCTTTTAATATGGTCTTATCACCATACCATTTGAACTTTCAATGAGGCAAGATAACCCTTTATGGTATATATATATATATATATTATAAATCTAAGAGGTCAGAATAACAAAGCCTTATTCTTTTCTTTAGAGTTAATAAACACTGAATGTTAGGGCTGGAAGAATCTTATTCACAGGTGAAGAAATGCAGACACTTCATCTACTGCTCAGGACTGCACAGCAACTTAGTAGCCAAGAATTTACCAGAACTCAGGCCAATTCCCAGCCCCGGGTGCTTTTCCTCTACAAGTCAGTTTGGAGATGGCAGAATGACTGTCAATGCCAAAGAGGTGGGGAGCGGTGAGCAAGGCCCAGGAGCCCATCCACTGCTTCCTAGACCAGAGCCTCTCACTACAGATAAAACTTTCTGAAATTCTGATACAGGAAAAAGAAAAGACCCATGTTTTTTTGACCTAGCAAGTCCATTTCTGGGAATCCATCTTGCAAAAACAGTGTCACATGTGTACAGACATAGATTTAGATGAAGATGCTTATTCTGGTATTGTTTATAAAAGCAAAATTTATAAACGACACAAACGACAATCCATGCGGGGGCCAGTTAAATGATTATAGGACATCCATACGTTACTATGAAACCATTAACAAATAGATGATTGATACATACAGATATGGAAAAAGATATCTAGGATATACTCTGAGGTATAAACAACCAGATATACTTATAAAATAATATATAGAATGACGCTCTTTATTCTAAAACAATAAAATCCTACATCTCTCATTCTATCTCATCTTCCTACCATGTCACACCTCCGGATTCGGGAGCAAGGGAAGGTTTGGGGGAGTAGAGGAATTGAATATGGCCTTGTAAGACTGGGAGAACATATTTTAATAGCTTTATTCTTTTTGTAAAAATGAGACTTCATTTTTGTGCCTATGAATATGGTCTTTGGAGTTACAAAGATTGATGTTTGAATCTGTCTCTGTTCCTCACTAGCGGTATGACCCTGGGACCATCTCCTCACCCTCTGGCACCAGTTTACTCTTCTGTAATACGAGGGGGATGATAATTATCCTCTAAGCTTGGATGCAAGAACTAAATGAATGATTGCATATTAAAACATCAGGCAAATAGCCCTCAACAAATGTTAACTTTTATAATTATGGTTTTCATATAAATATTCAAATTAAATAGAACAGTACCAAGGAGAAAGTAAAAATCACTAAATTCAACCACCCTGAGCTTATCTCTGTATTTGATTATGTCTCTCCAAAAAGCTCTATAAATACATGTACTTCCTAAAAACATTATAAACTATTACATAACTATAATATAAATATATTTATATTATATAAATTATTATAATTTATGAAACTAGATATTATATAAATAATAAAACAATATAAACTATTCTCTTTTGATTGACAATATTCTGTAGACTCCTCCCCATGTTAGTATAGTAAGCTATACATATCATTTTAACAGCTGAGCTGAATTCCATTGGACAGCTGTATGTATCATAATCTGCTTAATCCCTTGTTGGTGGACATTTATATTGGGTTTAATTTTTCCCTATAATCGACTTCACTACAAAGAATATCCTTGTGCAAACATTTTTTCACACTTGTGCAAGTATCTGGAGGGGAATTTTACTGGGTGGAAATGTCTATTAGAGAAAACAATAAGACTAGAGCTGAGGGGAAGAAAAGTTCCCAAGAGAACAATGGGAAATTTAGTTTCAGCCTAGATCCTGGAATTTGGCGTTTCTTTTTTATAGGCTAGAGGGAGTCACTGAAGGTTTTTGAACAAGGCAATAGATTAATCAGAGCCAGGTTTTAGGACAGTTAATGTGGAGGCTGTTGGACAATTGGATGCAAGGAAGGAGGAGGAAAGAAGTGAGAGCCTTTACACCGGGGCGAGTTACTGAGAACTCAGTAAGGGGATGGCGGAGGAAGCGGAGAGTGACAGGTTGCAGAGACCCCGCAGGTGCACAGGCGAGAGGAGGGTTTTGCAGCATACTGTGGGTCTCGGGTGGTAGGGTGGGGGAGGGAGAACTGAGGCAGGCGGGGCGAGCCCCTAAGCGCAGTCTGTAGCTGCGTCAGCACAGGGTCCCACGGAAAGGTCTAGTAGGCTATTCCTCAGGCTGCTAACAGTGGTACCTTGGTGGTAAAATTTCAGATGGTTTTCTCATTGCTTTATATCAGCAACTGAAATTTCTACAATGAACATTATATTTATTTGGAAAATAATTGCATATGATTATTCTTCAAGCATGTAAACATAAAGATGTATATAAAGAAAGAAGTAAAAGGGTTTTCCCCCACTCCAATTCCCACCAGATAGCCTCAAGATAACAACTGTTAAGAATTTGTTACATAATACTCTGGACACTTTTCCTATATATTTTCATACATGTGAAAATACATATATATTATTTTTTATATATATGTGATCTAAATATCAAATATACACATGGGATTCTAAATATTCATTGTTTGTCACTTGTTTTCTCCAGCCCCTTCTGTTCAATGGCTATAATATATTCCATATTGTGGGCCTGGGTGACTGGGGGAATGGCAGAATTCTCAACAGATGAAGGGCAGTAGGCAAGAGGAGGTAGGCAATATTGGAGGTAAGATGGGCAGTTAGTGGAAGATATATTGAGTTTAAAGCCCCAGGTGGGCAGCTGGAAATGAAGGCATGAAGAGGTTAAAAAAAAGGAGAGAGAATTTTAAGAGACAAGTATACAGAGTAGTTGAAGGCAAAGAGGGAATTTCAGTTACAAAGGGAAGCCTGTTAACCAAGAATGAATCGTGTTCTATTTATGGAATCTGATGATGTGCCTAGCAGAGTACTGACCTTTGACCCAAGGGATCAGTGCCTCTGAGTCAGAAGACCTGGCCTGGAACTTTCTGTTGTCCCCAAATACTATGCATCCCTCAAGTTCTATGAACTTCCTGAAATGAGTCAAGTTGCAAAATGTCCATGGAACTCATGTCATTAACACGGAGTCCCTTTACCCTCTGTGGAATAATGTCCTACAGCTTACCTTTTTAACATGGCAGAGAATATGGATTTTCTCTCTAGTCCAAACTATTGTTCATGAACAGCTTTTTCTAATAAGTTTCAACCAACCTTTTCAATCTTATTCCAGCCACTTTGCCCCATGAACTTGCTCATAACTTCCCAAACATATAGTGACCAAGCATCTCAGTTTGTCCAGGACTGAGGGGTGCTGTGATGTGGGACTTCTATTTTGAAATAGAATACTTTGGGACTGTACCTGTTTGCCTGGAACTAAGGGGGTCCCAAGGACATAGGACTTGCAGTGCTGAAAGCAGAAAGTCCCAGGCTAACTGGCAATCGCCCTACCCATACAACAGGCCCTTCTGTATCTTCTGTGCCCTTGTACATTATTGCTTATACTGTTCCTTTGTCGGGAGTGTCCTATGAGTCCTTCGCTGCCAGATGAGTGTCTTAACTCTCCAAGATCCATCCCAATTCCCCTGGGGATTACTTTTACCCTGTTTTCCTTATTGGATTTCTCTGATCCCTGCCTTTGGATCTCTGTGCGTTATCTCCATAGTGGCACGTCACCAACATACCTTGGTCTTCCTTTGGGTATTTCATCTTATGTGGTGTGCATGGATGTGACCACTCCCATCCTCAGGAGTGGGTCCTGGTTGGCTTAAACCAATTCACGGATACTATTCCCCAAGTACAACAACTGTTCAGACAAAGTCACAGAAGCGAGTGAGAATCCTAAAACTTGTGGAGAGCCACTAGAAGCTTCCTCTTGCTTCACTTGGATAATGCAGTGAGAATTCCCAAAGCCTGGAACCGCTGTTGGTATCCTGCAGCCCCAAAAGCAATGGAGATCCAACACAGTAACTTGTTTTAGTTTGCTAGGGCTGCCACCACAAAGGACCATAGACTGGATGGTTTAAGCAACAGAAATTTACTTTATCACAGTCTGGAAGCTGGAAGTATGAGATCAGCATGCTGGCAAGGCTGGTTTCTTCTGAGACCTCTCTCCTTGGTGCATGGATGGCTGTAGTCTCCCTGTGTCTTCACATGGTCTTCTTTCTATGTATGTATGTCTGTGTCCTGATCTCTTCTTATAAGAACAGCAGTGAGACTGGATTAGGAATTGGCCATATGACCTCATTTAAACTTAATTTCCTCTCTAAAGACACTATCTCTAAATTAGAGTCATATTCTAGGTACTAGGGATTGGGACTTCAACATCCGAATTTGATGGGGACACAATTCAGCCTCTAACACACCTATATATAGAAGGCAAAACAGAAAGATAAAAAGAAACAAGGACCTTTGTCATACTTCAAGCTGCTGGATCCATTCCACCTTGGGTCAGAAATTTCAGTTTTAGTTACAGAAGCTAATAAATGAGCTTTGCTGTGTGGGACTTTTAGTTTTGCTCTGTGTCATTTGCATTGAAAGCCTCATCACAATTTTTTGTTATATAACACTTTTCGCATAGAACTCTAACAACTTGCTCAGAAGCTGACCTAGTGCACTGGGTTACATAGATTTTTTTAGGCAACGACTATGTTCTTCACATTTCTTATCTCCAGCCCCTTAGATAGACTCTGCACATAGTGAGCACTGGGTGATATTTGTCAAATGAATAAACACTGATTAGCATTTTGAGCAAGAAGCCTGGAAAGCAAGACTAGTAAGTGCTCCTCTCAACTTTCATTTTATTCATTTTATTAACTTTTTTGATTAGTATTTTCTGGGCCATAACCTTAAAATGGCTGCAATTAAACCACTGAGCTTGGATCCCTGCATTATAAAACTATCACTGGGCCCTGGAGAAAAGTACCTGGGACAGCAGCAATCAGAAGTATGGGACTTATAAGGTGGTAGAAGAAGACACAGGAATAGCAAACACGATTGGGTACCATGTTTGCAGAAATAGTAAATGTGCTTTCACTACATTTTGTGTAATAAAAAAGAGAAGAGAAGCTTATAATTATCCTTTTTGAATTGTCAAATGTGTGTGTACTTTTAGATGCTAAAGTTTAGAACAATGATGAATAATATCCTTACAGAAATAGCATAAAGGTATTCAGTAAAACATCAAAGTAATCATGGAGGTTAAAATGTTGAAGTACATTTTTAAAAAAGCTCTTTTTTCATCGGAGTACAATCTCAAGGAAGCACCTGCACTTCCCTGGGAAAGCGCAGCTCCCTCAGCATTTTGCTTTTTCATTCCAAAGTCAGATAAAAGAATAATTTTACTTTTTTTCTCAACTTTCTTGCTCATGTGGATTAGAGATGAACTGAATGGCATTTCACCATCATTTATTGTGTTAAAATTTCATGAACTATTCTTGTTCAGTGGACAAGTTCTCTGAGCAATTACCTTCATGAGCCTTTCCACTGGCGGTAGTTTGGCTTCAAACCACCAAACTCTTTTACTACCTATTAGAAGGAGCTATTACAACCTTCCCTAATCATTAACTTTTTTTGTTAAGACAGTTCATTGGTTACCAGGTTGAGCTAAGTGTATAACTTTTAGCAGTCACCCATACCGAGACCAGTTACTCTTTTATTATTTGTTTCCAGGGCCAAGAGAAGAAAAGTAACCCAGAGGCCCCTCTAGCGCCCTGAACACCTTCTGATACCTTAGTGTGCCTCATGAGATTGCCCTCCTGGGCTATCTATAGTCCTCATTTGGCTTGGGTAGGATGTAGCTAAACATACTCATGCCCTTGGAAGTCAGAGAGAGGAGCGGGAAGAAGATAGGCCTTTTCCAGGAGACAGATGCACATTGGCAGGCTTGGCCACCTGTTCCTGAGGAAGGACAACCACTGGGCGGGATGGGAGGGGTGTCACTGGGTCGGCGCCCCTCACTTGCGCACAGATGGACACATCTGCATGCAAGTAATTCGTGTTCATTTCATTTTATTTTTCCTCTCAGGTTTCTTCTTCATTATTTCTTCAGAACTCTGCATCACTTTGGAGACATATACATGATAAAGTGTTTTAAATTCCCTACAGAGAATACAGCCTCAAAAATGTTACTAATTTCTAAGCCAATTTTGACATTCGGTTTTTTTTTGCCAGCATCCTTTAAAAATATTTTTCCTTTGACATTTTGTATTTTTCTTAATGATAGTATTCTGTTGATCCAACACCTGATACATGATATTTTAAATTAGATATTAAACTTAACATTCTCTTTACAACTTTTTGCCTTCCCTTCATGAAAGGATCTTCCATCAAGATCTTTGCTTATGCAATCAGCTCATACTTGCTCACTAGCTTATTTCTCCCCACGCATGGCACCAATTTCACATCTTCCTTACCCCCAATATGAAATACACATAAAAAAATGGAAACAACATATACATAATAGAAAACAACAGTTACTAAGAATAAGAATGACAGATATTCACCATATTTTTACACCAGGATATCACTTTGTACATTTAATATGCATCATTAGTACAACTCACAAATAATTCTGATTTGTTTATAATGATCCTCAATTAGATAAGCTATTATTCTTGGCAATCTCCTACTTTTTAAAAGCAGCATTCCCTAATGAGAAAGTTGAGCTAATTACAGGCATAGCTGTCAGTACCCATGTCCAGACTCTCTCATCATCTTTTATTCTAAAAATATCACGTATAAGTGAATATATTAATTCTTTATAGAGGCAAAAGTACTAGTGGTGTCTACAAGCTCATTTAAATTTTGGCAGAAATCCTTATTTTTAAAAACATCTCAAATCATAATTACATTGAGGGCTTTATTTTGCACTTTAATTATATAAATTCAGGTTTATAAATAATACTGTGCAAAGACAATATTATTTGGTTTTTAACAACCCTTCCTGGTATTGTTGAGTGCTTCTATAAAATCCTTTATTAGAAATCATGATCTTTAAATTTTTCTACATATTTTTATGAGTATACACACCTACTCAAAATGGCTACATGTGACTTTCTCACTCTTTGATACTTTGATACTTCTAAGGCCAGGTCAGAATGACCAATAGGTTTTGAACAGAAAAATAACCATCAAGATTTTAATGAATATTTTATGAAGTGGAAGTCTGTTCCCCTATTTCACTCTAATCTCATGCTGAGTACCTATTAATAACTTCCCTAAAATTTCATGTGCTCTTCTGCCCCCTTTCCTCACTACCCCAGGATCTAGACTATTTACACATGCATAGGTGATGACTCAGTTATTATATGTGATTATAATATAACTATTATATGTGAAAAATATGTGGAAGTATTTTCTACTTTATTTGTAATAGGACCTTCTCAGTGTGAACTCATGGAGAGGGAAATGATGTATGCTGTTCCATGAGGAGGCTATTGTACTATACAGATACAGAATGAGTTAATTAAACAAGGAACTGGAAAAAGGGAGACTAAATAGAAACAAGAGTGAGGAGAACATTCAAATAATCCAGAATGAGAGGATTATAATGTAACAATAATAATAAGGCTAACTTTTTGTTGAATACTTACCATATGCTAGGCCCTCTAACACTTCACATAAATTGACTAATATTCTCAACAACCCTCTGAAGTAATTCCCATTTCATAGATGAGGAAACTGAGGCAAAGGAAGGCTAAGTAACTTGTCCCCAGGCACACAGATGGTAAGTGGTGGAGTTGAATTCATACCCAGACAGATCTCAGAGTCTGTACTAAAGAAATGTCCTGTTTTCACAAACACGGTTTATTTTTCTATGTTAGACACTTTCTATTCATTGAAATGAAAACATACCACTTTAACTGTGAAAAATGAACACAATCATCACAGGATGGAGGGAGTGATGTTTAGATTTCTTGCAGGAACTTTTCCAGAGGACACTTTGCTGAGCTTAAGGCATTTAGTTGGTTATAAGTTTAGGCTCATTTTTTTCAATTCAAAGTATGAAAGCTTGTAGTTCCCATACAAATGAAAAGATCAATTTATCTGATTTTATTTAAAATGAAGTTCATTATTCTACCTTACTATTCCCTCAACACAGAGAAAAGGCACAGAAATACCTTTACTCTTAATGTTAAACAATTTATGTAAGCCCCACAATATTCATCCAAGTTAAACAGGGACATAAACCATGAGGAAACATCATTCAAATCCTGCCACCAGCCAATCCAACAAGCTTTAGGGAAGGAAGGATGAGGAAGCAGCCCAGGGAATGTGTTAAGTCATCCTAAAGTGGTCCTGAAACCAACTGATCTGAGTGAAAAATTCCATTAAGTTATTGTATTAGATCAAGGCTGTGTCTGAGTGGTTATTTCAGAGACCTACTCAGCTCAGCCGGCTGAGCTGCTTAGCTGGTAGATGCTTCCCTCTGCAGCTATAACCTGGGCACGCAGACAAGCCAAAAACACTCTTTAATAACAGCACCTCCACCTCCATCAAGGCCAAGGCCAACTGCAGCCTCAGGTGTCTGCCCTACCTCCACCCCTCACTGCCCACAAGCCCAGGATGCCTCTTGTCCTGCACCTGGGGCTTGCCAAACCTGCTTCTTAGTGCTGTTCTTGCCAGCGCTGGCCTCCCGGCCTCTCAACCCTGTCTATCTTTCTTTGCCATTAGGCAACTGTGATGTGATAGCAAAATAGAATCTGGATGTGAAGAACCTTGGTCATTGTCATTACCATACCTTGTGTCACCTTGACAAGTCATATGATCTTGCTGAACTTAGTTTTGACACCTAAGCAATGGGTGTCTCCAAATCACAGGGCATTCATAAAGTGTCTTTTTCTTTTTCTCTTAAAACAAAAGCTTGAGTTGTTTCTACCTATTTTGTGCCCTAATTCAACTTGTATTCTCTTCTAAGACATGGCTGCAACAATGCCTAAAACTGTTTCATAAACTGTAAAGTGCAATGCCATGTATTACTGTTACTGTCTTGTCTGTCTTCCTGTTCAGCCGAAGTCCCCCAAGGAGATGGGTCTTCTGGTGGCTCCCCCCTGGCCTGATGGTCACCTATATGGAAACACTAGGCATCTGCTGCAGTCAGCATCTGACTACAGTGTGAATTCTCAGACCAAAATTCTGACTCTATGTGAAAAACTCCATCCCAGCTCATTAAGTTCACTCCCCCAGAATCACACAGCAAAGATGTTAGAAGCTCTTGGGAAAAAAAATTCAGGGAAAAGCTCAGATTCATTTTTTTCTTTTTCTTCCCTTTAAAATAAGTGGCAAGTACCTGGCTCTCACCTGCTGGGCCCCCACTTTTTATATGGTATCTTGTTCTACAGTCTTAAAATGGAGGAAGAGTTTAAAATATATCTGTATCACTCAGAAATATTCTAAACAAATTTAAAAGAAAATTCTCTATTTTAAGAGAATTTTCTCCATAGCTCTTGACTTCAGTCTAAATATGTGTCACCCAAGACAGTTCCACGCCCACAGCTGGACGGTGAGAGGAGACCTGCCCTTTACTCCTAACTGCCTCCAAATTGCTCCATGTGATTCACTTCCTTTTATACTTTGTGTAATCATCTCACAGTAAGATTATGATAGCTGAGATTACCCTTTCTGGGAGGGGACAGAAGACAAGGTTTGACTTCTCTGAACATCAGTTTCTTCAAACAAAAGGTTGGCTTTTGAGGTACCTGCTACCTTCATCTCTGATTCTTTATCACAGACTTTGGACATAGAACAACCAAAACTTAATGGGCCCCAAGTGTGTCCAAACTTGCAGATGTGTACAACTAAGATTAAGCTGAAAGCTGACTTTGGGGTCCATAAAAATCTTGTCTACTGTAGGGAAAACCCACGTTCATTATCTCTGACTACAAGGGCCCTTCCCTCTTACCCAGATAAAATATAAATAATTCCCAGCTACAGACCTAGATCTAGTCTTGCCACTGCCATCCCTCTCTTCACTGAGTTCTGCCACCTGAGACCTGTGGTCCAGTTGGACAAGGCTGCCATTTTGAATCAGTCTCTCTAGGATTTGGCTTTAAGACTAGCATTATGAATATTGAACACATTGCTTCTTAGGACTTAGCTTTGTTGTAGATTTTGGCCACCACACCCAGTGCAAGTGAAAGGTACTCTGTCATTCCCATTTCAGTTAAAACTTGTGTGGGAACAACTCGCTGACTCAGTGGCTCTCAACCTTGGCTACATATTAGAATCACACAGGTAGCTTTGAAAAATCCTAATGCTCAAGCTACATTTCAGATCTATTATATCTGAATCTTTGGAGGTGAGGCCCAAGATTATTTTTCCAAGTTGTCCTAGGTTCCAATGTACAGCCAATGTTGAGAATCACTGCCTTCTATGAACCTTCTAGACATGAACTGAGATGAAAAGAGCTGGAAATTTTGAAGATCTAAGCAACAGAGTTATGGGCCCCAGGCAAAGGGGCCTGGAATTGTCAAGACCTGACAAAAACTGTGGCCTGGCTGGAGCTCAGGGTCAGGGCCATGGAGTGCAAGTAGCTTGGTTCTGCAGCAGGTTTCCTGAAACAAAGGGCAGAGTAGGCACCTGTGCTGTATCAGCACTCAGTGGGCTAGAACCAGAGAGGCAAGAAAGATGAGCAAAAGGCTTGCAGGTCAAAGCAGGTGGCATGCTATATCCAAGAAGGAGGTTTGAGGACCAAGGATCAGGCACTTGCTCCTAACCCACACTCCTTAATTAAGTATCTGATCCTTGCTCCTCAGACCACCTCAAGGAGTCTGGGTGAGGAACACAGGCTTGGAGATTCTGAATTGAGCCTCAGTATATAAAGTTATATAGAGAGAAGTTTGGTTTTCTAAGAACCCTGAGCCAAATTCTAGCAACTTAACTTCCGACATCTAATATTTTACTAACTTTCTGCCTTTTGTATTTTCTCTTGCACTGGCAGTGGAGTAAATCTAAGAGATGCATATTGTGTTGTGGCTTTATTGTCATGGCTAAATGAAGCCAGGGCACTTAAGTGAAATAGCTGCACAAAACACAAACCAGCTGGTTTATGTGATTCACTTCCGTTTATACTTTGTGTAATCATCTCACAGTAAGATTATGACAGCTGAGATTACCCTTTCTGGGAGGGGTCAGAAGTAAATTTATTTGGGGGTGAAAATCTCACCGTCTTTTTGGTATCCGCTGTAATCCTACCTCACCCTCACGCCTTCCCTCATCCCCACATGCTGACAGGCTCTGGTCAGACCCTCTCCTCGGCTCTCACAGAGCTCTGCTAATGCGCTCACTGCGCTGCATCCTGCCTGACCGCATGGGGCTCTTGCGCATCTTATTTTCCCTTCCAGATGACACACCCGCTGAGGGCAGACAGTCTTATTTATCTTTGCATTTTCCACAGCACCAGACAGATTATTCAGTCAATAAACATGTATTGATGGGTGCTTGAACAGTTGTGAATGGATTTAGATGTCAGCTAAAAATTCTTGGATATGATTTTAAAGAAAGTATTGATTTAATCTTTTCGGGTCAGGTGAATACAAGAGAAGTGGTATAATCTAATTTACAATGAAGGTCAGTTAAAGCACAGTCATGCCTTTCTAACTTACTGCTTAGTTAAGCCTAAAATGACAAAGTAAATATTATCAGACATTCACAGTGGACATGTGTACTCATAAAGAGGGTTTAGATGAATGGCTGTGATTCTTAGGTGGTTTATCTATCTGCCTTTCCTGTTCTTTTGATCACAGTGGCTATGTCTAATCCTCCCTTGCCCATTAATATGAGGACAAGTGTCCTCAGGGTTGAGAAGAGTACACAAGCCCTAACTTACAAACAAATGACCACCCGCATGTAATATAACTTTGACCTTCCAGATAAACGATGGTTCCTAATTGTTTGTTCATATAAAAATCTCACCTTATTACAATGAATTAATAGAAGTGACTCAAAATCTCACAGCTGTTATAAAAGTATTTACTGTACAAAGCTAGGTATTTTGTATTTTGTACATTTTCAAACTTTGTTCCATAAAGTCTCTAAAATTTTGATACAGGATGGTTTTAGGGGAGGCCATCGCATTGAAGAGGAGAAAGCTACTTGCCTTGAAGCTGCATTTGCAAAGCAAACACCATGCTTCTGGTTTGATTATATGTCTGTTTGAGGAAGCTCTGGGTACAGAGGCTGATGGAGATTATGAGAGGGTGTTTCAACATCACAGAAATCCAAAGCTCATGCTTTGTAACAGATGTGCTATCAAAATTTGCTCCTTGTCCCAAATCTGACATGACTTCCAAGAGGTCTAGTTACCATAAGTAACATTAAAAGTACTAGTATGAACGGTGCCATTGCTTGTTGTAACCCTGCATTTAGAAGCATAGAACTAAAAGTTTTAAATCAATATAATGAGTGATTCCAAAGGCATCCTGCAGTTAGAGGCACTTTGTTGATACTTAGATGCAGGCAATAGAATTCACTGATGAAATGCTGCTCATTTCACATGCCTCATAGAGTCACTTAATTATGAATTTATGGTATGAATCTCTTATTGTGATTTTACTGTCAATCAAAAACATGGTCATGTAGAACATTACTGAATGTGGGACAATATTTTAGCACAGGGAGAGCAAAAACACATTTAAGTTAAGTAGACCAATTCGCTGATCTTGAAACCTTTAAATCAGTTAATTAAAAATGAGTCTGAACTTGCCAATAAGGAAGATTAAGAGACTTTGATTCCTTCAGGTCATTAGAGGTATGCTATTCTCACTCTTCGTTGCCCCTCTCCTTCCTGTCTCTTTTCTTCCCTTCCTTTTCTTTCTCTTCTCTGCTTTTTCTTCCCTTCCTTTCTCCTTTCATTCTCCATTCATGCTTCAACCTCCATTCCACAAGATAACAATTTATTTCCCAAACTGGGAAATTGAAGTTCAACCTGTTTTTGAAAGATCAGATTGAGAATTCCATTTCTAGTTTGAAATTAACAACCTAAATGACATTGGATAAATCGTTTGGAGTTGGGACACTTTGAAAGGTACCCATAGATTTCAGATTCCATCACAAATGAAATATTTGGGGTTTGTTTCATTTAGTATCCATGTGTTTTATTTCTTATTTTATGATATGGAGAAATGGCATACATGGAGCCTTTTCTCCTCCAAATAATGAAAATATCCTGTGAAGCATTAAGATATATAACTGAAAAGAATTCTTTTTCATGTTACTAAGGTATTTTTCTTCATTATTGCTAATGTCTTTGGGCCTATTGGAATCCTGAGCCGCATTTGCAACAGGACATGATTAATCACTATTAACTCCTTTTTCCCTCCCTCTGGTAAAATGGTGAGGGTAGGGAAATGGAATGGTCCTTGCACTTATCTCCTGCATGTATTACCATGCCTTCTTGAGTTTACTGTCTTACAAATGCCTTTGATTCAGTGCAGGGGCTGGTGTTCTTTTCCAAGATCTACAAACCATTTTGCAAATGGAATAAAGGGGTACATTAGACTAAATATTGATTAAAGTGTAAATCCATCCCTTTTAGCATCTGGACAAAGCAGAAGGGAATCAGGTTAGCTGTAGTAAGGCCACATCTACAGAAATGTTTAAAGCAGGACTTAACTCCCCAAGCTAAGGGCAGGCAAAATCTGGGAGTGCAAGCTCCACCCCTAACATGAAGACATGGGGAGGAAAGGCCATGTTTTCTTTCCCATTCCCATTGTCCCATTGTCCTTTCAAAATCTGAGTTGAACAATATTTTTAGATAGAGAAAGGAAGGGACATTGACAAGGTAATATAGGAAGTCAGAAAACCCAGATTCAATTTCTGGCTCTACTGTTGACCAGGCATGAGTAACTTCCCCTCTTGGAATGTCGGTTTCCTCAGCAATCAGTGAGGGTAAGCATCTCCTCCTAGGCTCCTCACAATGTGATTCTAAGGCCTGCAGGAGCTCAGGAGTGTACGGGGTTTGTTAGGTTGGTAGAGGCCAAAGAGGAGAACACTGTGTTGTCTGTGCCACAGGATGACCCACTCAATCTGCAAAATGATGGTTTTATTTATTTTACTTCTGTTCTTTGTGCTTCTTATCACCCAACATGGCTTCCTGCAAAGAAAACCGTACTGATTTTCTGGACACCATTTAAAACAGCATATTCTAAGATAAAACTATTCAACATAATCAGCACACAGCCATTTTAGCAGACATGTATTCCTACTCAATCCCCCCCAAATCCCTTGAGAGTGATTCATAAGAGGAATAGAAAGAAGAATAATGTTAAAAGGTTTTTAGTTTGCCAAATCCTATGCATTCATGAATTTATTTGATCCTCACAATATTATTATTAGGTGGTCAAGGAAGAGACAATTATCTTCACTGGAAGCTGAGGAAACAGACTGAAAGGTTAAGTTACCATGCAAGTCAGCAATGGAGCCAGGGATTGGTTACCTAATTCCCTAAATAACCATGTTTCCCTGTCTACCCCTATCTGGATCCCTATACTCCTTGCTCCACAGGGCACCATGAAAGCTTTATTTCCTTAAGAGAAGGATAATCTTCTGCCCCAAGACCCAAGTAGTGCAGATTGATATATATTTGAAAATCAACTCAAAAGGAAAAGTTTGAATGTGGGCATTTGTGGGCTAGAGGAAGGGAGAACCTAAGAAACTATAAATTTATACAATAAACACCACCCCCTTCACTTATAAGTCAATGTATTTTTGCAAATATGTCCACACAAACTTTTTATGATGGTCATATTGTGACTGGGGAATATAGTGGAGAAGAAACAATAGAGAACTAATGCTCACAGTTTATATTGAGAAGGATTCTGAGGACTCACTTAAGCTCAGTAATAAATACTGATCTGTTTGTTTGATACTGTCTGCTAAGTACATGGTATGGTACTATGTAGCCCAGATAATGGTCAGGAACAGTGGCTAAAAACTAAGATGTGGCTGACAGAATTTGGCCTGGAGAGACATGTTTTGTTTGAAGGGCCCAGTGGTTCAAATATTTTTGCATATGGAGACCTTTATATTCTCCAGGTCTCCCACTACTCCTTATTTCTTACCCTTGACCACCTCAAACTTTCACTAGCTCCTGAAGGCATTTTAGTTTATGATCTTGGTCTATAGGCCAGATTACTTGATTTGACAATGAAATCCTTCTGCAGCTTGAATCCTTCCACTGTTACAGGCTTACTTTCCATTAATCTAACACAACTTTCTCTGGCTTGACTTCCTCGCTGTCACATTTATTCATATAGCAGCCTGGCTCCTATTCTGCACTAAATGACATCTCAGCCATTCTTCAAGACCAAGTTAAGCCCTCTCTCCTCCACGGAACATTCCTCACCATTTCAACCCAGACTGATCATTTCTACTTCTTAATAATTATAATATTCATTATCACACATTTCATATTTTTTCTTAACCTATACTGTGTGGTAACTTAACTGCTTGGCATAATTTATATATGCATTGTATAAGTATAATCTTATATATTATTTATTTTTAAATATTTTTAATTTTTTATATTACATATTTTAAATTTTATATATTAATTATATTTTTATATTATTTTATATATTACATATATATATCAAAAATTAAAAATAGAGATCCCATGTGACTCAGTAATTCCACTTCTGGGTATTTACCAAAAGAAAGCAAAAACATTAGTTTGAAAAGATATATGGACTCTTATGTTTATTGTAGTATTATTTATGCAATAAGCCAAGATATGGAAGCACCTTAATGGCTGTCAATAGATGAATGTATAACGAAGATGTGGTACACATATATAATGTATATAATGGAATATTACTCAAGCACAAAAAAGCATGAAATCTTGCCACTTGTGACAGCATGGATGGGATGACAGGTTATCCTAAGTGAAATAAGTCAGACAGAGAAAGATAAATGAATAAATGTAATTTCACTTACTGTGAACACTAAAAAAATAAACAAAAAAACCCCAGAAATAGACTCATAAACACAGAGAACATACTGGTGGTTGCCATGGGGGAGGGGGAGTATGAGAGGACAGGCAAAATAGCTGAAGGGGGTAAAGAGGTACAAACTTCCAATTATAAAATAAATAAGTCACAGGGATGAAAAGTATAGCATACGGAATATAGTAGTAACTACATTATAATATAGTAATAAATATATTGCATTAACATTATAATAACCTTGCATGGGGACAAATGGTAGCTACCCTTAATTGTGATGAACATTTCATAATGAATATAATTGCCAAGTCTCTATGTTGTACACCTAAAACCAGTATATTATATATCAACTAACACTTCAATAAAAGCACTATTTTAAAAAGTTGTAGAATGAATAATTAAACAGAGTAAGTACATGAGAAAACACTGTGCTCTAGAAAGAGTAAATACAAGCACTGTTTGGTATCATGATTCTTATAAATTTCAGTC
Source organism: Manis javanica (assembly GCF_040802235.1). Lineage (NCBI taxonomy): Eukaryota > Metazoa > Chordata > Mammalia > Pholidota > Manidae > Manis > Manis javanica. The sequence goes on from NC_133158.1 coordinate 144,561,928, forward strand.
TCATGGTGCCAATTGAGAATATGTACCCCATTTTCCATAAGAACTTCACCCAAAGTTAACAGATATAAACTGCAGTGTTTCAGGAACTTTATGTAGAAAGTCATAGCTTCACTGAAGAGATACTCTGATTTCATGTAGAATTCCTACGAGATTTGCTTTCAAAGACTTGTGAGATCTACTCCTAGTGGAGTAGGGCACCTAGTGATAAAACATCCATGATTTCTTATTTACTAATCTTCTACTACAGGACAAGAATTTTAATACTCCGTGTCATTCAATCCTCACAATTTCTCTACAGAGCAGTTCTTGTTACCGCCACATTACAGGTGAGCAACCTGAGAGCAACATGAGTAACTTACTAAGGTGATAGAGGATTAAGTGTCTTTCTGGCTTAGCACTTAAAGGGGTTCTGTGCACAGTAGGAGTCCAGTACATGTAAAATACATATTAATGAATGTTGATGTAAAAGTATAGATTCTTTATTCTATTCTTATATCAAAGACAGTTTTGTTTTCAGTCCCAGAATATTCTATTCATTTCCTATTTATCCACATGCATAAGCAGTATGACCAATGGCTTCAACACATTTGCAGGTACAGAAAACCACTCACCCATGGAGAATCATAGAGAATCATGCCGCAGCTCATTTTCTTAACAACAGAGCCAAGGTCAGACATGCTACTCACCTCTGAAAAACCTTGAAGTGGTTCAATATTGCCTTAAAATGATTTCTTGGTCCACTTCTAAATACTAAAATTGGGGATGGGACAAGTATCCAGTTGAAAGTACTGAGTGGATTAAGTCCACTGCCACTGAACTATTTACTTGGTTGTCTTTTAACTTTGAGGTGGCACCTGAGCTCTTCACATCGCTCTGCCTGTGCTTGTCTGTATATACCCAAGGCTGCATACTCTCTAATGTGTAGTGAATACTGGCTTGTCATTCTGTTCCACATCTCTCTACCTGTTCCTTGCAAAATGTTCCCTGCCCTACACTGAGACACATGACCCACTAGCCTTATCTGAAAAACATCATCAAAACAGTGTACATAGTGCATATGTCTCTGCTGTAGCAAAAATAAAAATTTCATTTTAATTAAAAAAGAGGTAGCATATCTCTAAGGGTTGCTGGCACCCACATGTGCCTAGAAGCCATTTGCAAGGGCAAAGGTCAATGTCCTGAGCCTGACATTTAAGATTCTCTGCAATTTGGGTCCAATAGAACTTTCTAATCTCCAATGGCTGAATTTCATTCCCCCAAGTTCAGGTTAGATGGACCCAAACCTTGTCTTTCACTTTTCATCCTCTGTATCAGTAGTAATTCTGTTGCCTCTGCAAGGAATGGTCATCCTTCTCACCTCTGAGTGGAAAAGCTAAGTGCTGCCTTCTCCTGGAAGTCATTCTCGAGCCCTTCGCCTCCTACTCAGAGGTCATTCCTTCCACCTTCACTCTCTGTATATGACTTGTTAGATCTCTAATCATTTTGTTTTGTATTAGACTTACTTGTAAATACATCCTAACCTCTTTATTAAACTGCAAATGCTCTAAAGTATGATCCATAGCTGAAATCTACACTAAGCACTTCACTCAGAGAAGACCATCAAGCCACATCATTTAACATGATGGGAAGTTCTTTCCAGAACTCACTGCCATGGTTTTTTGTTTTTCTTTTCATTTTTCCTAGTTCATTTTGTATCAGTGCTGTTTGTGCCCTGGCCATGTCCTCTGGGCCTGCCCTGGAGGTGCCTGCACATGGCTCTTGGGCATGCAAATGGCTGCTGAGGGCATTCCCTGTCTGCAGAGGCATGCCTGGCCTATGCTGGGGTGGACACAGGCCCAAAGTGCTGGAGATTTAGCACCCAGGAATGACCTTCAACAAGTGAGGAGCTGGTAATAAAGATCCACTTCCTCTCTCAGCGAGGTACCCTGAAGTGTCCCAGACCCAGTGGAACTGGTCTACCCTTTTCCAGACCTGCACTGCTCACAAGTGCACCCTTCATTGTCTTGCCTTACCTCCTACTCTCACTTTACCACCCCCTCTCAGGGCTTCCTAAATAAACTACTTGTTCCCAGTTCTTGCCTAAAGGTGTATAGTTGGGGGAACCAAATAAGACAGTTTCTATCCTCTCCCTATAGTTCTCTAGTAAGATCTGGGTTTAAAAGAGGCAACTTTTAGTGAATAGTGAATCTAACTGACCAACACAGAACTAGGCTCTTTATCTCCAGCAGATCCTACAAAGCTGAACTTGTCCAGAGGATGCAAGCGGTTACAGCAGGGCTGGTAGCATATGTTCACCAGAATCATCAGAGCTAGCTGGGGCTGCAGCCAGAATGAATTCACCTTGGAACTACTGCTGTTTCCAGTGTTAGGAAAAGTGATTGGCTGCATTGAATGACTATGAAAAAACAGATACATTATTGTCTGGATAATAAAATAAAACCAGTTATCATATATTTAGGAGTTCTCAAATGGGCTTGCTTATAATACTGAGGATTACAGAACCAGAATATCAGCTCAAAATCTAATACCTGATCAGAAAGATTAATGTTCTTCACAGTAATGGCATTTTTACCATTACAAAAAGAGCAATTTACTTTTCTAACTTCCTCTTCTTCCTATCCAAGCCTGTCAGAAAAAATTACAGTCTTCCATATAAAATATTTTCAAACTAGAGGTGGCAGGGTTATGGAAAATTACTCTGAGTGTGTTTGGGCTTAGACCAACTCTCTCAGCTCTATATTATTCATGATAAGCATGACTTCCATGCCTTGGCCTTGTCAGATTTTCCTATTAATTGTTAATGTAACAGCTAAGTCTCCTGGGAGTGTATGTTATTTTCTCATTTATAAAATCATAAGCCTCAAGATAATCCCTCATTAGATCAATAATATTCTCATCAAACAAATGTAACACTGGCTAAGCGAGGGAGGCTCTAGGCAACCACGGCCGTGGAGAGCTGCTCTATCACCCTGTGAGCCTGGGGTTCTTAATGCCTGTGCTATATTATTTCTCACTAGTATGTACTTCTTCCTCTAGATCAAAGATTTTTCTCAAAGATTCCCTGATTCTAATATCAGAAATGCAGTCTCATCTTTAAATATAAACCTTGTCTCACAGAACTAATTTTGGTATCCAAAATAATGTCCACCAGGGGCTTCCTTTAAACAAGTATTCTGGCTTATTGCCCCTTTATTAAGGGTGAGCAAAAGAATGACTCTGGATTCCCTTCCCAGGAAGGAGACTTTTTAAAGACAAATTTCCTTCTTCACACTTTCCTTCCTTCCCTTCACACTTGCTGACAATCTGCCACAGGTCAGAGCCAAGTAAGCAGTGGAGAAAAGAGAATTGAAGTCACAGTTCCTGACACTAAGGACTTTGGAGTCTAGAGTGAAATGAAAATCTATAATTCACAGAATAACTCCAGAGACAACCATAGGCCAGGAAGACATGTCAATAAAGAAGGAGACAGCAGAGAACCCCAGGGGAGGAACCTTCACCTATTTGAGAATGATCACAGGAGAATTTAGCCCGATAGACAAAGCAAGAAGGACCAACGCTGGCTAATTAAAAGTAAAACATATTCAAACGCATGCATGAGAGAGAACACAGCATTCTTAGGCCCTTCAAATAGTTGGTGTGACTGGAAGCTACCAGGAATCTGGAGTATCAATGACCATGGCTCAAGAAAGGAGCAAGGAACTAGAAGGGAAGACTCCATATACTCAGGAGCTTGGATTCTGTCCACAAGACATAGCACACTTCATAAATTACAGTATGGACTTAGAAAAGGGTTGCAGGAGATAGGAGCAGAAAGGATGAACAGTGGTTCTATTACTAGTCAGGCAACATTAGTTGGGTATCTATAATTCAAGTCTAAGAATTGGTAGGAGTTGGTCATGTCACCGTGGCTCATTTTACATGATAGCTTAAAACTGCCTAGAGGACAGATGAAGGATCCTAGAGATGGATGGCCCCATGAAAGACAGACTCTTGGCACATGTGACATGCACTGACCAGGAGGCAAACTGGCATCCAGGTGAGAAAACCTCATTTCATTGTACCTGGCATGTAAACCCTTACTGCTCCCCTGGGGAATGTGCCACTTGCACTCTCAGTATTTAATTCCTTTTGCAAATACCTTTTCGTCCCATTCATTCTTTATCTCCTATGATGTGGTCAAAACAGACTCTACCATCCAAGTCCCAATAAAACAACTGGAGTGTTTGTAAGCTTTTCCCAGTATTAATTCAATTAATCATTAATATTTGGAAAAAGATAGTGAGTACAACCAAGAAAATGTACAAAGCTCCTCTAGTCCCAGTGCAAAGGGAAAGGGAAGGAACTATTATTGATGGTTTACTATAGAAGTAAATCCTCTGCTAGATTCTCTTAGGGATTTATTTCCCTTAATCCTCAGGTAAGCTGGTGAGGCAGGTATTCTTCTCATTTTACATAGGAGGAACTGCGGTGCAAACAAGTCAATATCACTCAGTGAGGAGGTGCTGAAGGGATCCAAGCCCTGTTCTGCTTTTGACTGCAAAGCCTATACTAATGCTCTCCATGCATAGCTTATTTTAAAAGATCGGAAAAAGCTAAAGAAATTATGTATGAGAATGTGCATGAATGTGTGGAAAACTCTAGCACTATTATTTGGATACCAGTGCAGATTAAATCACTTATAATACTGCAGGGTTACTTAAGGTGACCACACCTGTAGAACATCTTTAGCACTTTTTGGTTCTCTGTCATTTTCCAGCTGAAGCTTTCAGGCTTGGCTGTCATATTCCATCAGTTAAACCACAGGTTTAGAAGGTTCTTATCATGCAAACAGCCCTTATCTGCTTTTCTTCTGTTTGACTTGGCTGTCTGTATCTCCTGCCAGGTGATATGACTCAATAAGTTTGGCTCTTAAAAGAAATTGAGTTAGATTTAAGAAATTGAGTTAGATTTTAGAAAATTATTACACTTCCACCTCTCCTCAATATCTCCAAGGATTTGAGCCTAGTACACTTAGTGTGAGGAGCAGCACACACTCTGAGGCGATGACATGGTGCAAAGTGTCATTTCCATGACAATAACTGAAGAAGAACAGGCTCTTATTAGCATGTTTCAAATATTTAGCAAGATCAGGACTACATTTACATGCATACATGCATACTGTCTGAAATAATGTACCTTCTGTTATAAATAAACCTTGAAATTATGAAGTGCCTAAGGCAAAGTTCTTCACCTGCCTTTCTCAGTTTACATTTAATCATATTGAAGATCCCAGAAGTCCAAGGGGACACACTAAAACGAGCTCATATGCAGGTTTCCTGTGATCCAGAAAACAACTTTGATGGCATGATTCCAGGTATCCCAGGAGGGCTAGCTCTTGTAACTGCAGGTGCAGGGGGAAATATTTGGGGTGTGTTTTGCATGTTCTGTTGCTTTGATATGATTGTTTTGATAGCAGAGCTGTGTAAAGAAGTAACAATATTCATTCATTTGCCTATGGACACTTGCAGTATTTACCACTATTTACATATTTTGGCTATTATGATTAGGGCTACAATGAATAAGGAAGTGCAGATTATCTCTTTGAGGTTCTGATTTCAATTATTTTGGACATATAACCAGAAGTGAGACTTCTGGGTCATATGGTAGTTCTATTTTTAACTCTTTGAGGAACCTCCATACTATTTTCCATAGTGGCTGCACAATTTTACATTATCTCCAACAGTGTACAAGAGTTCCCTTTTCTCCACAACCTTGCCAACACTTGTCTCTTTTTTTTAAAAATAATAGCCATCCTAGTAGTTATGAGGTGATATCTCATAGTTTGATTTGGATTTTCCATATAATTAAAGATTTGAGGATTTTTTATATACCTGTTGGCCACTTGCATGTTTTCTTTGTAGAGACATCTGTTCAAGTCCATTGCCCAGTTTTTAATCAGGTCTTTTTGTTGTTGTTAAGTTATAGGACTTCTGTCATTAGATGAATGAATAAAGAAAATGTATTAGATACATACAATGAAATATTATTCAGCCTTAAAAAAAGAAGGAAATCTTGCCATTTGTGGCAACATGGATGAATCTGGAGGCCATGAGTAAATCAAATAAGCCAATCACAGAAGGGGAAATACTGCATGATTTCACTTGTATAAGGAATCTAAAATAGCCACATTCATAGCAACAGAGAGAAGACTGATGGGTGCCAAGGGCTGGGGTGAATGGGTAGGTAGGGGAAATGGGAAGTTGTTATTTAGTGAGTATAGTCTTAGCTGTGCTAGATGAATAAGTTTTAGAGATCTGCTGTACAACATAGTTCCTATAGTTAACAATAAAGGATTGTACACTTGAAAATTTGTTAAAAGGGTATGTCTCATGCTAAATGTTCTCACCATAGGGGAAAAAAGGAAGACATAAGGGAACTCTGCAAAGTATTGGATTTGTGTATTATCTTGACTGCTGTGATGGTAACATGGGTGTGAAATTATACATGTTAAATATGTGCAGTTCTTTGTATGTCAATTATACTTAACAAAGCTGTTTGAGGAAAAAAGAGATATAATAATAACAACAGATTACAAAGAACATCCAACTCACAGGTTTCCTAAAGCTTAGCAGTAAAATGCAAATTATACTGAATATCTCATTTAACCTTTAAAACAACCTTTCTGGGCATAATTATCTCTATTCAAATGATGAGAACTCCGAAGCTTGAAAAAGTCATGTGACTTGCCAAAATCCAAGGCTGTGACTAAAACCTAGACCATTTGACTCCAAATCTCCCATTCTGTGGCAACAAAGTAAACACAGTGGCTGGCACATAGAAACTGCACACAGAAGTACAAGCTGGTTGTGATGAGGACTTGCTCTCCATGGTTATAGTAATTGATTCTAAAAAGCAAAGCTGAATGAACCCTGAAGGCACATCCACCCTGTCTCCTCATTTTACAGTTGGAGGACAGGATGGGATCAGGGTACACAGAACCAAACAATGCCTGCTCACACTTTTTTCTTAAGGTCAAAGGAAAGGAAAAGAACAGGGATAGTCAGAGATCAGCAGACACTACTGGTTGACCCCCAAACAGCCATTCCCAGACTCCTTTCCTCTGCCACTTCTCCTTATAGCATGTGCATAAATCAGAGACTCAATTCCTCAGCTTCCCTTGAAGGGAGGGACCATGTGACCCCTCTTGGCCAATGATGGGAACGAAGATGCACTGGAGAGGTTTGGGGAGGATACTGTCTCTAATAAAAGAGGCACGTGGAAACCCCTCATGCTCCCTGCTTTTGGAGACGATGGTGTGAAAATATTACGTATGATGCCTTGGTAGCCATTTTGCTACCTGGAGGGGGAGGCTGATAGAATTGCTGACACACTAACATATCACCCTGAGCTTAGGAAACTAATGGATCATCTCAGAACCATCTAACTCCAGACTTTTTGAGGCTTGAATAGTATGTATCCTTAAGGTTTGATCTACTTTTAATTGGGTTTTCTGAAATCTGTGGTGTAATGCATACTAACTGATGTGGAACAGGAATCAGCAAACATTATGCTCTACCTTCCCGTCCTTTCTCAGTGTCTTGGAGGGATCCAAGATTCTGAAAGAGCCCCACTAGATCATGAACTCCATTAAAGCACAGACAATGTCTGTCTTGGTCAAACTATATTCCCATACCTAGCAAAGTGCCTGGCCCATAGAAGATGCTTAACAAATAGTTGCTGATTAGTTTTAATTAATTAATCAAACACTCTTTCCACAAATACTCACTGTGCACCCTTATTATATGCCAGGTGCTAAGATTGATGCTGGTGATAGAGATAAATAAGGCATGCACTCTACCTTTAATTACTGGCAGTTCAAGTAGGGGAGGCAGGTATGGACACATGATTGTGAGGCAGTGGGAGAAGTACTGTAACAGAGGAGTACTATACTTATTATGGGAGCCTGGAGAGTGAAGTAACCAGTGTGGTTAAGGGGGGCAGGGTGAGGATGAAGGAGTGACCCCTCTCCACACACCCTAGTCTAATTTTCAGCCTTGGTGTTCAGTTCAAATGGCAGATATTTATTCAGCATCTACTCTGTGCATGACACTATTCTTGATGATAATTAATAATAATCATAAAAACAGCGGTTCTTTACAGTGCTTATAATGTACCAGTCACTGTTTCTTGTGGCCTACATACATTTTTTCATTTCCCCCTCACAACAGCACCATGAGGTAGGTACTGTACTTTCTGCCAATTTATGGAATGGGAAACTGAGACAGAGAAAGCTGAGGTTAATTTACACAGAGAGGAAGTAAGAGTCGGAATTGAATATAGCCTATCTGGCTCCAGAGATGAGATAGCCGGCAAATGGAAGATATGCTTACTATTGTCTAGATATTTCCAAGCATTTGAGAAGAATGGAAACAGATGCTTTCATTACTGCCCTGCATTTGATCTGGATACACATTTTGCTAGATTTTAGTCCTAGGAAGAACGTAACACTAGCCATGTTCTTTCTTCCTCGAACAGTCATCCCTTTCTTGCAGAGCATGCAAATAACCCAAATCACGACTGCATTGATTTTCACCTGTATGTTAAATGAGGTCCACAAAGGACCAAGCCTGAGGTTGGTCTGAGAAAGTATTTTCTGTCTGTGGAAAATGAGTTTAAAGACACTTTCCACTAAAGACATTTTTTTTTCCTTACAAAACTCGAGATGTGAAGTCTAATTACTTAGCTGTGCCAGATATGCTTTTTCAGCTTCTGCTAGACTTAGCTCAACACAAACTGTGCTTACCCTTGCATACACAATGAGCCTCATTAATTCCTTCTTCTTTCCACACTCACTGAAGGAAAATGGAAACAAAACTGGGGGCAAATTCTTTTCTTTTTAATGTGTCTGTGTTAGAAACTTCACCTCAAATTGGGCTCTTTGCATTCACACAAGAGCTGCCCTGATCTGACCAGCTGGACAAATTAGGTCAGAACTTAGAGAAACTCTGTGACTAATAGTGTTGTTTCTCCTGTGAAATACTACAAGAAAGATCACTCCCTGAGATCTGTAAGGAAATGAAGTAACAAATGGAGCCACGGATGCATCCACTCCCTCCCTGTCATCCATTCCATTATCAGCATCAGCAGTGTACTGTCTGAGATGCCACAGCAAATACAATTTAGTGATAATATGCTGGGAATTACACAGACCTTCTCAGGCATGTATAACAGAATCAGATGACATGGTATGTATACACTTCATTATTTCACCTAATGAATCTCAGATTATTACCTAAGTATATCAATTACCTAAGTACATCAATCATCTCCAGTGTGAGATTCTGCAAACTTAACTATGTCCTTCTCAAGATCTCGATGTTAGTATAAAAAGATGTCCACAGATTCTTTGATATTCCTCTCTTCAGAAGGTAGAACCCACTTCCCTTCTCCTTGAGCGTGGTGTCTACTCATAGACTCATTTCTAACTAAGCATGGGGTATATGTGAAGGTATGTGACTTCCAAGTCTACTTCACTAAAGGATTTGTGACTTTCTCCCCTGGATCCCCCGCTCTGCAGGGTGGGATTGGGGGCGGGCAGCTGCCAGTGTTGTGAGGGCACACAGGCAACCCTACGAAGAGGTCCACGTGGAGTTCCACAGTCCCTGCCAACAACCAGCACTCGTGTATCAGGTGTTAGAGTGAGTCACTTGAAGAGAGGTCCTCCAGCCTCAGGCAAGCCTTCAGTTCCAGCCCACATACCAACTTCTACCTCATGGAGGTTAGGAGTTCAAAGCATTCAGCCAAGCTACTTCTAGGTTCCTAAACCAGAGAAACTGTGTGAGACAGCAAATGTCTTACTGTTTTAAGCTACTACCTTTTGGAATAATTTGTTATTCAAAAACAGATAATTAACATACTGCCAGAATAAAAAAGGTAGGTGACCTAGAAAGAAATGACATCAGACTGATAGCAGACTTCTCCTCAGCAATAGCAATGCCTGAAGGTAATAAAATATCTTGAAATGCTGAAGAAAAAGCCATTGCTTTTATTTTCCTATTCCCAATGTTAACTCCTCCACATACTTTTGGGTCCCATCTTTCCTGCCTTCTCCTGGTTTTTCTTCCATCTATTTCTGCCCTTTGCATTTCAGTGTCTCTTTGTGACTTCTTATAAAGATCTCTTTTATTCTAAAACAACAAAACAGCCACTGCAAATGAAGCTCTTTATTTGGTCTGGCTTCTTCTTCTTCTTTGCCTGGCCCTCCCTTCCCCACCCCTCCCCAATTTCTCCTCATTTTCCTCCTCAGCTACTCCTCCACAAGCATGCTCACCCCCAACACACGGAAACCACACAGACAAGCACCACCATCAGCTGCTCAGACTTCGTCACCCATGACCTTCAGTGGCAGCCAAAGTTAGAAAACAGCACATTGCTCCAGGGCCGCCCTGTCTTGTTCACAGCCCAGCCACGTTTCCTCTGTCCATTGTACTACTGGTCCTCTTTTATCTCCTTTAGTGATTCTCTTTCTTTTGCTGTTTTGTTTTGTTTTCTTCCCTGAATTAAATGTTCTATTCCTCAAACTCACTAAAAGCCTCTCCCTAGGAGATGCTCAAAGCATACCTAAAATCAGTCTTAATCCTGGCCCAGGCAGATTTCCCCCCTTGGGACTTTGGTTTCAACTCCTACTTTTCATTCCAGCTTTGAATTCTCTCTTCCTTTCCTGAATTTTGAGACACTGTTTGCTTGCTGGGAGCACTGCTGTATATTTCTTTTAAGTATGTTATTACTGGGGGTATTTCTACATACTGTTGGGAGACAGGGCAGGGAGCCCTCCTGAGTAGCTCATTCTACTCTATGGTCTCTTCATCTCTCTCATAATTTAGCATATGCCTACTTGACTTATTATCCCTACCACTTTACAGACATTCCCTGAGGGCAGTGCTCTCTCTATTTTATTTATTTTTTGGTAATTTCTGATATTGGGCTTTTACCCAAGTAGTGCTTAGATGGATAGAAAAATACCAAATATTAAGCATCTCAATTTCTTTTTGAACAAGCTTATCATGGATAATATCTGTTTACTTCCCTTCATCATTTTTTTTCTATTCAACGCCCTAAGGAGCCTACAGTGCCCTCAATATGCACAAAAAAAGTCCTGGGAAACCAGAGCAAGCTGGGTGCTAGAACCAGAGCGGAATGTAGCCTCAGGAAGAATCCTTTTTTGTCTAAAATAATCACAAATTCTGATGACTTTCCTGGCTCCTGGTTTTACAAATGTAGGTTGTATCTAAAATTAAAGTAGATTACTCCATTTTTGCAAATCATAAATATGGAATGACAGAAAATTTCCACAGGCATAGGCTTTTTCCCATTAGAAAATAATAACTTAAATTGAACTTGATTAGTGGTTAATATCTGGATATAGACAAGTAGAACTTGCATGGAATGTTGTTGTTTTTTGAAGATAGAAAAAATTCATAACAAAATGCAATTTCTGGTCCTAAACATATGAAGGAATAGACATCACTTTGTTTTCTCTGTTTACAAATTTAAGTGTTTTTTCACCTGTGCTTTCCTAATCAATTAAATACTTTTTCACTTCAGATTGGGAAAAATAAAAACAGAGTAACCATCTTAATGGCTTTCTTTGGTCCCATGTCAGAAAATAGTGATTTTCCCTCCTTAGGGTTCTTACACAGCTTTCCCAGGAGCTACTGTATCATTGATATTCATGAGCAACCACTGTGACAGTTTAGTAAACAAACCTGAAAATAAATCCATCTTTCCTGTCATATGTGACAAAACCCTTCAGAGGGTTTATTTATGCAATTTAGATCTCCAGGCTTAAAGTATGTGGTAATTTTATTTCACAAAGGCCCCAGGCAGGAAAGTATTTATTTTACATTCCTGGACCTCATCAAGGAAATGGTATAACCTGTTCTTGTGTTTATCTTTTTGCAAATGAGCAACATAATACGGAGAAGCCACCTGCTTCATGGTTAGGAGGAGGGAGGAACAGCAGGAGGAGAGACGTGGAGGATTAATTAGTTAATATCTATGGAGTATTTTGCAGATGGAGAGTGATATGCAAGTGTGAATTTTAATTATGGTTCCCTGCTCTCCTTGGCAGATGCAAGTAGGATAGTTTTCTTAGAAAGAGAAGAAATGGTCTAACATATCACTTAGAGGCTTTGATTTTGATGAATAAAGTTCTCTGTGGGTTTCTCTAAAGTTCTTTGTGGTGATGGGAATATTTATACCTTACTTTACCCTTCTGTGGGAAGTTAAGGAAAGGTGTCGAGTATAGGGAATTGCATTCTTCATGGCCCCAGAAGTGGAGGGCCCTCTGAAAGCTAATTTGTAGTCCTTTTATGAAATCACCAAGAGTCTATCACTGGATTCTATTGCCCTCACAGGCTGTTTTCTCCCCCAATGCATATGTATGCTGTCCTTTTCAGCAAATATTTACAGAAGAGTATTAGAACCTGATAATCCACTCTTAGGTATATAAAACAAGTGTCTACATATTTCTACTGTAAATCCATGCCCTAGAATGTTCATGGCATTATTTACAATATCCTCACAGTGAAAACTGTCTAAATTCCTATGAAGAGTTGAAATGATAAATAAATTTTGCTATCTTCACACAGGGGACTACTCTATACAATGAGAATGAGTGAGCTTTAAATAAATCCAATGGGAAAAAATACATATTGCCAACATAAAATAATTGAAAGATGCCAACACAAAAGAATACATACTATGTGATTCCATTTATATAAAAACTAAAAAAGCACAAAAAGGTGGAGAGAAATAATCCATGCTGTTACTAGTCAAGATCACGATTACTCTTGGGGGAAGAATGATGATTTACAGGATCGCAAGTGGGTGCTTCTGAGCTTCTGACAATGTTCTGCTTCTGGATCTGGGTGTCGTTACACCATTGTGTTCAGGTTTTGAAAATTCATTGAGCTGTAAGCTTTTTTAAGTTCAAGCACATTTTAAATAACAAATTTCAATAAATTATTTTAAGAAGAATACTACTAATTAATCCACTAGTATTAGATTAGTTGGATTTCAAGGTGCTGCCAGGTGTCCCTTATTTCTGATCTAACTTACTTAGCATAGCAAAGCATTTGCTGGATGTATATGGTAAAAATGATACGAACTGGGAGATTTTTTGAAAAATTAGGGGAGTTTTCCAAAAAACTTAAGTCAGTAGGTAATAGGTTCCTATTCTTTCCATCCCTTAGCTAGCAATCCAATGATGAAATAGAACAAGACACGTCAGATTTCTGTGTGGCATACTACTATGTACAGATGTCAGGTTGAGAGCCCATACCAGACAAAAGGTCCACAATGTCTTCCTTTATGAAGAAGATGCCGAAAATGAAGCTTAGAGTTTAAATTCAGCAAATAACAGAATACAATACAGCTTTCACCTAAGTATATGGCATTCACTCTCACAAGACAATTGGAAAATTTTCTCTTCATTTAATTTCCATCACTAGTCTCTCTTTGATGTGTCACAGAGATTATATAATTGCACCATGACTTACTAGTGCCCTTAAAGGGCTTGAGAGAAACATGCAGTGGGCTCAATAGGAATGTAATTACTGGGGGTGGGTGGTGGTGGGGTAAGTATTTCTTGTGAAAGCTGAATACAGTAAATGAATTGATGCATCTAATTTAGTTATTTTGCCAGTATATACAATCTCAATTCCAAGCCCCAGTGGTTAAAAGCAATAGGCAGAGTCAGTTTTTATAACTGAGGGATATAAGAATATGCTCACATGATCTTCTGTTAGCTTTTCTAAGTCAAAGAGACTGCTCTGGTACCATTAGACACATCTGATGGCACATTGCTATGCATCTGTCATGTCTCAACCAATATTTAAACAATTTTTAAACTTTTAATGTTTTTTTTTGTGTGTGTAATGTAAAGTCATAGAACCAGAGACTAGAGAAACAATGAAGCCACAAAATCAGATGTGGAACTGATCCCAGGAGTGGGTGAGTCTTCTCCATAACATGCCAGGCTTCAGGCAGCTGGGATCACTCATCCAGGTAATAATTCTACAAATAGTTGAAGTTTTTAGACTTCAGGCATAGTTCTAGACTCCCAGGATGCAATAATAAGGAGAGCAAACTAAAATTTCCACCCTTTTGAGGTATACATTCAAGCAGGTAAGACATACAGTGAACAATAATTTTAGGAAACAGGTATATAGCACATTAGAAGGTTACAAATTTTATAGGAATAAACACACCAGGGAAGGAGGTCTAGAGTTAAGGTAATGGTGGGAGGAGGGCAGGTTGCAATTTTCAGTAGATTGGTCCAAACCTTAGGTCTCACTGGAAAGGGTGAGGTTCATCCTTGATGAACATTGGGGGACCTTAATGAGGTGAGTCTCTCAATTAGATTGATGGGCTCCCTTTCTCAGCATCAGGCAGGCACGTCTGAAGAAATAGCCTTGATCTACTACATAAACAAGTAATTGCTTATATCTTAAAAGCTGATTACAATATGGCCAGGATGATACAGGCTTGTGCGATCCTCAAAACAGGTGTTACATTGCCCACCATGGCCACGGAAATGTCTCAATAAAACTTCTCAGCAACCAGACGAGTCAACTTGCTTCCTGGGTTGTCAAACCGAATGGATTACATTTAAAGGACATCAGCCAAAAATAATGATCTCCATTTTTGACTGGTCGATAATTATGCCATTGTTTCCAGTAATATTCAGATAGCAGGGAAAATTGCCTTTGAGACCTCTTCTAGTTCTGTACAATCAAATCAAATCATCCATGAAGAAGAAATTTCCCTCCTGTTCCCAATGGCGTACATGGTGATCATCCACAAGCATTCACATAATTAACTTACGAATTAAAAATAAGGAGGGACATACCATGGAACTTTAAGGTCAGAATCTAGCCTGTAACCCAACTCCCTACCTTTCTTAATTGTCATACTAGTTCCTCATCTGGTATCTGATACTCTAACCTAAAGAGACTATAAATATTTTTTCATACGCTTTGGGGTTTTTCCACTGTTTCTTTGTTCTAGCATCCTCTATGCCAGAGACCACCCTTCTTCCCTAAATCCTATTCTCATTTTAAAGCCTCATGATGATTTTTCTCCTTGTGAAGGCCTCTCTGAACCCTCACCTGCTCAGCCATTTCTCTTTTCTTTGCCTCTTGAAGCATTTATATAGTGTCTATACTGTTTCTTGGCACCAGCTGCAGACTGCCTTGTTTGGTTAATTATGTTTTATGTCTGTGCCCTATTTCCCTGGTGATACTGTAAGACCCTCAGGGCTTCACATTTCTGGGTCTTAGCCCAGATTCCTTCACCTGTTATGCTTAATAAATGCTGGGTGTAACTCATGGTAATGAAAGTGGCACTAGTGGAAACCAGTTTTTCAGATGATAAGTGGGAATCTAATCTTTCCAATGGTCCTTAAAGGGTCTGTGAACTGAAACATTAAGAGGTTCTAGTTGTCCATTTGTGTCACCGAGTTCCCTCATGTGCAGGCAATGACAATCATACCATGACTGCAGCCTGGCTGACAGCACTTACACAGTATCATTGATATTAAGCCACAGAGTATTCTCAGGAATTGAAGTGTGGGGAATATGCTCCCTAAATTAGGTAAAATACTGTAGGAGAAAACAGTAAGGAAAAGTAACAACCTGTCTTTTATGGTCATCAAAGTCACACAAATAAAAGCATTAAGTACCACTGTTGAGAGCCTACTGTGTGGCAGGCCCTATGCTAGGTGCTTCACACACAGTACCTCTAATCTTCACAATGGCTCTGCAAGGTAGGTTCCATATTTCTACTTATAATAGAGGAAGAAGGTGCAGAGAGATGAACTGACCACACTCAGGATCACTCAGCTGGTAAAAGGCATGTTGAGCTTTTCTACTAAGGTTTATGGAAAGTTTCCTAGCCCTGTGGTGTGAACTGCCCCAGTGGTTGCCTCATGGTTTTGTTTGTTCCCAGGCAGCCACAGATCTCATGAGAAGTAGAGTAGATTTCACAAAATAATATATGCATCACCATCTTGCTGATGAAGTTTCCTTGGAGAGGGAACTGAGACTCATGGATTTATATTACATGCTGAAATTCACACAGTACCTAAAGGACAAAACCCTGATACAAAGTGAATTCAGGTGCACTCCAAAGTCCTTGTTCTTTCCATTGCCTAACCCTGAGCAGGTGAGACTCTTATGCAAAGAGGTGCAATGCTGGTGACCTCTGAGCTCTACCATAAACTTCCCCTGAGCCTTCACGCTATCACCACATCTTGGCATTGAAGCCTTGGGCTCCTGGTCCTTTGTGGGAATTTGCCAGGCCAGAAATGCTGATCAAATGAAGTCTGATCTTGAGGATATAACTTCTTATATTTAAAAATGAAAAAAAGAAAAAGAAAAAGCTCTATCTATCAAAACATAATAATGATAACAATAGTAAATAAATAATGATGGCAATAGTCAATATTTTGTATAATTTAAAGGCAAAAACATTATAAACTGAAGTTAACAATGTTTAGAAGTTAATAAATATCAAATTCCTATAACAGTCTTTCAAAAAGATGCATTACTCTGGAAGAGGCTGAAAGGATTTCTCATCTTTAAAATGAAATCAAGATCTGGCACAGATACTTCAGATACAAATTTTTATGACACTAGCTAGCAAAATTTTAAATGCATTTATCCTTTAACCTAGCAATTCTTCCTCTCTAAATTTATCTTTTGGATCAATGTGCCAAATATACAAAGGTATCTGTCTATATATGTTCTATGCAAAAACCTGGAAACAACATAAATGCCTTTTGATAGAGTATGAATTAAATACATTAATATACTTACATGCAATGGCATATTTTGCAGTAATTAAAACAAAGGAATTAGGTCTTCATGGCTAATATGGAAAGAGCCACAAGATACATGTATCAATGTCTTACTGTCACAATAACTTTGCTTGGTAATCACCAACCTCCATGGCTATACAACATGTGCTCATTTCCCAAGCATCTAGTGTCAAATTGGGATGGAGGGCAGGCAAGGAGGTAGCTAGAAGTCTTTGTGATCTTGGTTGGGCACTCACATCTAAGGGTTGCCAAGCTGTTGGCTGGTCCAGGCTGGGTTAGTCTGGGAAGACTGGACAACTCAGCTCTGCTCCATGTATCCCTCATTCCCTGGCAGGCTGGCCCATACATATTCTTAAGATGGTACCAGAGATTCCAGAGAGCAAACTCCAGGGCACAACCCTATTTGAAACCTCTGTTCTTTCAAATCTGCTAACACCCACTCAGCCAAAGCAAATGACATAGTTGAGTCTAGTGTCAAGAGATGGCACTAGAGATGGAGTGAAGAACTGGGGCCATCATGGCAATATATCAGATTAGTAAATTGAGGTATCATATTTATTGATTGATCCCATTACTATCCAACTATCTATCTATGATAATATGTTATCATAGATAGATACATGTTTATATGTACCTAGAAAATTTCTAGAAGGATGCCAAGAAAGTTTACAATAGTGATTATTTCTTGATAATGTAGGTTTGTGGAGGTGGATGGGATAGATTTTTAAATCCATTTCCTAGCCTCCAAGACTGTATGATTTGCATACTTATCATAAACAAATATTAACTTTAAAATTATTTAAATGTCTATTTTACCAAGGTTTCAAAGCTTATGAGATTCAGAGTGACTCTTCACAATTGGGTGACTCTGAACTCCAGATTTCTTCTGTCAATTCAGTCTCCCAAGCTCTAAAAGGACCTCCAGATCCTTCTGCTAATGACTCAGGCCCTTGCTCAGGAGGAGCTGCTCCACTGGACGAAGAGCTATTAGTGAGAAGGAGACATGACCCCCAAACTTGTCTTAAACAAATCCTGCCAAACGAAGTAGACTGAAAGTATTGAAATATGACAAATGTAATAATAGTCAGGAAGCTCTTTTAGCCTGAAATCGAACATCTACTCTCTGTAGACTTTTAGCCACATTACAGATTGAAGTTGGCCAGAATCATCCAAGAATTTAAATTTCTTAAACAAGACTGTGTTCTGGCAGCTGAAGAGCTGAAGCCTGGTTTCCCTTGAGGGAGCAGTGACACTAACCACAAGCCGACAGATCATTCTGTCTGATGTAATGTTAGCTGTATTATTAGCATTTTCTGTGATTGTTACATACTTTAATGCCCTGCTCAGGAGCCCCACGTAACCACACCATATGCATGTATCGGAAGCCAAGAAATAGTGAAATTAATGGCTTCCTCTTTTCATCAGGTTCTTCTACAATAAAAACACTAAATTGAGATTTTAAAATTTGGAAATCAAGTCAAGGGTAAAGTTTATTCAGGTATGTTGATGAATTACTGAATGGTTGTGGGGCCAGGAAGTGAAAAACTCCAATTAAATGAACAATACCGATGCATTTCTTCTAGTAAAGAAATTAAAGAAATTATAGACACTGTTCTAGGCATTGGGGATACCACAATAGGAATAAAAAGATACCTGCTTGCCTCATAGAACTGACATTTCCTTGAGAGAAAACAAACAATAAATATGAAACTAGAGAGCTGAAATAATTTCAGATAGTGATAAACGCTATGCATAAAATTAGTCAGTGCGATAGGATGGACAGCAATGGGAGGGGCTGGGGCCATCATGTGAGGTGGGAGGTCAGAGGAGGTCTCTTAGGAGAGATGACATGTGCTCTGAGACTCTAATAATGAGAAAGCATCAGCCTCATGAAGATTTGGGGAAAGGAGGAACAACTGGTGCAAAAGTACTGGGGTTGGAGAATTTGGGGAGTTATTAAGAAAGGCTAAGAATAGTAAATTAAGGAGCAGTGGTATGAAATAAAGTCAGAGAGATAGGAGGGGCTAGATTATTTGAAATCCAGAAGGCCATCAGTTCAGATCTGTTTTGCCAATGAGTTTTAGCCCATTATAATCCGTCAGCATCTTTCACTAATAAGAATATACCTATAAAACAAAGCAAAACAAAACAAAACAAAAGTAGACCTTTGGCATATGCACTGAAAGTGTCACTGTTTTTTTTAATAATTTTATTATCAAAGTATATGTTTTAAAAATTAATAATAAAAATATTTATTGAGCACTTACTATGTGTCAGGTACTATACTAGGGGTTTTACATATTTTAATTTCAATACTTAGTTTGTATATTTTTATTTAATCCTCAAAAATTCCCTCCCATATATTATCTACCTGGTTTTACAGAGGATGAAACAGAAACACAGAGTTAGGAGAGTGACTCATCCAAAGTCACACTGCTATTAAGTGCCCAAACTATTCAAGCTTAGTCTCTGAATCCACAAACTCTGTTCATTTTTCTTCACCATGCTGGTATCAAATCAACTGTTTCTCAGTCATTTGGCCTAGTTCCTGGTTCTGATCTCAAAACAGATTATCATTACAATTTAGCCAAGTTAGGTAGACATAGGCTGTAACTATTCAAGGAATAGCTAGCAATATTTGAGCATATATGTACTGGGCACTGTGCTATTCATTTACTTACATCTTCACAGCTGGATGGCATACATGCAGGAGGGCTGGGAAAACAGGACTTAATGCACAGAAACCACAATGCATAGAAAGTTGGTGGGAACTTGCAGCCTAAACTCAATGGCTCAGTTAACTGCTAACATGAAAATATCAATATTCTCCGTAAGATTTAAACAAGATTCAGAGTCTCAAAACATAACATTAAAAATATCCAAAACATAATCCAAAATCACTCAATACACAAAGAAATCAGGAAAATCATAACTCAATAGGAAGAGACAGTCAGTGGATGCCAGTGACAACATAACACAGATGTCAGAGTTATCTTCAATTCAGGAACACTAAAGGTGAAGAACCTCAAGTTAAAATTCTGAGTATGTAATTAAAATTTGAGTCTTTGAACTGCATTAAACATGTCTGGGGTAGCTAGAAAAGGGAATACCTTGGGAGAGTATGGCTCTAGACTCAAATAGCGTCCTGGTGCTGATCATTTCCTAGCTACTTAATTATGGCAGTTTACTTCATCTTTCTCATTTCTAGTTTCATCTTAAAATGGAACATAATTATGCCTTCCAGTTAGACTTCTTGTGAGGCTTACAGGTCATAGATGTAAATCACTGCATAGTGCTGACATGTAGAATGGGAGCATTAATGTTCATTTTCTCTCTCCTTCCCTACATTATTAGTTTACCAACTGCAACCAGTCCTGACCTTGAAATGGCAACATTTTCCTCTTATTCTGGAAGAGGACAGACATCTTTGCAGTCTATTTCTTTCTCGATTTCAGATTCAAAAATAATAAGAGGGATTTATGGGTCTATTTCTTTTATGTTTGTTTTGTTTTTTAGATTCCACATATAGATGAAAAAAATCATATGGTATCTTTCTTTCTCTGACTTATTTTGATTATGGTAATGGGGTAACTACACTTACTGTGGTAAGCGTTTAGTACTGTATATAATAACCGTATCACTATTCTGTACATCTGAAGCCAATATAACATCGTATATCAACTATAATCCAGTAGAAAAGGTGCAAAAACTACAAAGGAAAATAAAATTTCTCCTTTAACCATAGGGCAGGGCCACTGCATGGTTTTCCTGGAGCACTGGGTTACATCAGGACCACAAAGAGCAGAGTAAGTCTTCTCTGGTATATCTTCCAAAGGAGGTATGAGGAAAGGTTTGTAAAACGACCACACTTCCTGATTAGTTCATCAGCTGATTTATGTGCTTAACCTTTTGATTTGCTTCAGTATATGAAAAAATGTCAAACATGTTGCTTTGAGATGGATTACAATTATTAATATTAAGAATGGAAAAGTTGAATAAAGAAAGGCAGTGCCTTTCATTCCAACCTGGTAAAAGTGACATCAGGGTCATAGGATTTTAGAGCTAGAAGAGACCTGGGGAGGTATCCAGGCCAGTGTTTCTCATTTTGCACTTGAGGGAACTGAGTGAGGGCTAGGAGGGGCTACCATTTTCATGACTTGGAAAAAGACTGCTTACATAAACACCTGCTCTGACAGCCTAGGTCCAGCCTGGGCCCAGGCTACACATTCAGGTGCTGCTGCATGCTGGTCCCATTTAGCAGAATTGCCTTCCTACTGAGTCAGGGGCATTGGGAGCCATCTTTGTAACTAGGTCCCAGCCTTTCATCGTTGATAGAAAGGTTTTTGTCTCTGTGAAATTTTGTAGTGCAACTTTGCTCCACATAGCGCTATAGCACCATTTTGGACCCATACAATTGATTGGTCCCTTTCCAACCAGGAAAATAGATTTTCTCCAAGTGCACTACAGGTCTGTTAACACATCCTATATATCATAATGGTTGCCCTGCATGGGTTTGTGGTATACTATCTATGGTTGTACTCCAACTACAATTACAAACTGGTGTCTGAATTATTGCTATATATGTATCATGTCAAGACGTAGGTTGGAAAGATATTTAATAGGCTGACCATATGTTCCTCTTTCCCTGGTACAGTCCCTGGTGACTGCATGTGATTAGAGAGTTCGAACTTTCAGTCCCAACATCAACACCAGATCTCCAGGGAGGTGAAGAGGGGCTAGAGGTTGAATTAACCACCAATGGTGAATTATTTAATCAGTCATATCTACTTAATGAAGTCTTTATAATAATCCCTCAAATATCAAGTTGGGAAGAGGTCTTCCAAGTTGGTGAACACTTGGAGGTGCTGGGAGGGTGGTGTGCCTAGAGAGGGCATGGAAGTTCTAAGCCCAATCCCACATACCTGGCTCTATGCATCTGTACCATCTGACTATTCCTGATCCGTATTATTTTATTATAAACCAGTGATCTAGCAGGTAAACTGTTTTCCTGAGTTTTGTGAGCTGTTCTAGCAAATTACTGAACCCATGGAATGGGGGGCATAGGAACTTACAATTTCTAACTGGTCAGTCAGAAGCACAGGTAGCAATCCAGACTTGTGTTTGACTTCCGAAGTGTCTGGGAGGGGGGCAGTCTTGTAGGTCTGAGCCCTTAACCTGTGGGCGCTATGCTAATTACATGTGGTTAGTATCAAAACTGAGTTACATTGTAGGACACCCAATTGGTGTCCACTGAAAACTGGAGAATTGCTCAGTGGGAAAAATCTCCACACATTTGGGGACCAGTGGGAGTATGTTAGCAGTAGAGAGCAAAGGAATAGAGTTTTTTGCTTTCAAGAGGTACGATGAGGAGTGAAGAATAAAGTGACATTCCATCAATTGCTTACTGTTCCCAGAGCTCATGTTAAGTTCACTCCAAGTTATGTTCACTGTAAGTTATCAGAGGCTGGAGGAACCTGGGGATTTTTTGGTGGGCAGAAGACCCCACAACCAGAGTCACTCATTTCTGAAAGGCATGACATTGGAACAGGAAGAGCAGGAGCTTTGGAGCTGGAGACATTTACACTGACTACCAGCAAGTATTCATCATGTACTCAGAGTCCAGCAATTTAACTCTTTGAGCCACAACTTTCTCATTTGTCAAAAGAAGATGGCAGTATTATTTTATGAGTTGATAGGAAGATTAGGATAATATATATAAAGTACCTGGCATATAACAGATACTAAATTTATTTTAGATGCTATTTAATGAATAGTTTGCTCAGCAAACTAGTCTGTTCTCTGATAGGAACTAAATCAAACAGTTCTTACCAACTGCCCCTCAACCAGTTATCACAGACGGAGACTCTCTCCTTCCAAATGTGCTCCCTGTCTTCTCTGTATCCATCCAAACGGTTTCCTCCCTTCAAGGCCTACCCCAGTCCTCTCTGCTCTGCCTCTTCTGGCTCATACCAACCTCCTTCTTTCCTTGACTCCCACAGTGGTGGGGACGGGGCTTCCCACAGAGATTCTGGTGCCTCAGCAGGCCAATAGATAGGGCTCTTAAGTGCTGGAGACATTCATTCAGTCAACAAATATTTATTCAGTTCCCACTCTGTGCCAAGCACTATTCCAGGCACATGGACTACATCAGTGAGCAAAGATTCTTGCCCTTCCTCCGGAGGGAGAGAGACAGCAAACAACAGATATAATGGAATAAATACATGATACAGTATGACACAATATGGCAAGAACCACGGAATAAAGAGTAAGTGGAGAAAGAAAAGGAAGAGCAGTATTTATGTGGGGGGAGAGGATTGGGATCAGTTTTAAATAGCGTGGTCTTGCTGAGCCTCACAGAGAAGGAGAAATCTGAGTAAAGCCTTGAAGGAGTTCACCGTGCATATTTGGGGAGAAGAACATTCCAGGCACAGAGAATGACCATTGCAAAGGTCTTCAGGATGCAGTGTGCCTGTGTCTTGGGGGCACAACAATGAAATCAGCATCACTGGAGTGGAGTGGTGTGTGGGGAGGACACTAGGACATAAGGTTAGAGTGAGAACACATTCTCTGAGCTGTGCTGTTATCAACCATATTGTCCACACCTGTTTGCATAATTCTCTACATGTCAAAGTACAGATAGCATATCTTGCCATCTATGGGACATTTCTACCAAAGTGCCCTAAGACACTCGAATTCAACATGAACCAATGCACAACACAGTCCCCTCTGAACCTGCATCTTCTCCAGACTTCTCAATTTCTGTTAAAGGTGCATCTACCCAGTCAACCATGCCAGCAACTGGGAGTTACCTTTAAGTCTCCCAATCTCTTACTCCTCCTTCCACCAAATTCAATCAATTATCAATTGCTGCCTCTCCTACCACAAAATACCTCCCTCCTTTCACTTCCCTGCATTTCCACCACCTCTGAGCTCGTGCCACCTACAGAGATCCCCAGGATCAGAATGGCCGCCTCCTCAGTGCTCTCCCTGTAGCCAGTCTTGCGCCCATGCTGCCATGCTACTGCCACTCTTTCAAAGTTACTTTTTCAAAAGAGCCAATCAGACATTTCATCCTCCAACTTAAAACTCCACCAAGACTACATCTCACCTGCCAGAAATTTCATTATGGCCCTTGAAACCTTTGTGACTTGCAAGCACTTAACTTCTTGAGAAGAGTTCTGGCAAGGACATTGTCTTAAATTTCAGTCACATTTACCTGTTTTTATTAGAGTAGTACTTTGAACACTGCCTTGACTGTGTGGCCACTAGTAGTGCTTTGATGAGGGCTCAGAAATGACACTGCCTGCTATGACTGAAAAAAGATAATAGCTCATGACAG
Source organism: Manis javanica (assembly GCF_040802235.1). Lineage (NCBI taxonomy): Eukaryota > Metazoa > Chordata > Mammalia > Pholidota > Manidae > Manis > Manis javanica. The sequence continues at coordinate 144,586,125 of NC_133158.1, forward strand.
GCAGCCAAGCAGAAATACACCAGCTCTGGGGTGCTTCCAAAAGTATGGGCACTTATAGAAGAGAAACAAAGGGTATTTGGGGACCTCTTACTTCTCACTCCAGAAGAGGAAAAGCCAATTTTATTCTGAATGAAAAGTATATGGGGGGTGACCACATCTCTTGGCCAGGTTGCCAGTCTCAGTTTGTGGGAACTGTACTTCAGCAGTATCATGGGAACACACTTGAGAGGCAAGCTGTACAATTAGAGAGCCATTGGATTACAGTTGGAAGGACTTGTCATGTGGCTGTCACACCATTAACTTTCTGTGCAGTGTGTACATGTACAAACCACTTCAAAACTCCAGGCCTCACTTGCTACATCTGTAAAATGTAGAAATTGGCTCTAATGGCTATTAATTCTATAAATCCAAGAATCTGGGGTAAATAGAAAAAGGACAAAGGAAAGAACAAAACAATTTAACTTTGTTTTCCCAGTGAGGCGATAGAGTAATAAATGTTTTCTGTGTGCTCATTTGTTCAATAAATATTTATTATGTATCTACTATGAGCAAGATTGAAGGCTAGAACCCACCCAACAGCTGGTCTTAAGAGTACATCAAGTTGCATACATGGCTTTTATACAGATATGTATTGCACAACTTAATTGCTTTCAGACAAATGTCCCACTGAACCAGGATATCTAAAGGTTTTCTTTGGAGAATGTGTCATATTTTTTAACTCTAAATGTCTTCAGTATTATGCATTAAAGCCCTGCAATAAAAGAAAAAGAGGCCCTCAACTGTTACCTTGAAATCTAACATTTGGATGAAATAATTTTAATTCATGAATTCATCAGGATTGCTATCAAACATGATTGAAAGAAGCAAAAACAACCTAGGAGAACTGGACCTTCAAGAACTGATATTTTGTTGGCAGAGGAAACACAGCCACTGTAATGGGACAATTTAAATGCATAACTGTTAAAATAAACTCTTTAAACTATTCCCTGCATGTCCCAACATTCATCATGTTGACTAGCAAGACATCAATTTTTCATAAAATACTGTATAACTGAAAAGGAGACATTTAAAGGAGAGATAAAAAGTGAATTTGAAGTTTTAAGCTCAGGCTTTGATAATTTCATCATTTTATAAGGTGATTAACTGATTGTATGAAAGGAAGAAGCAAGTGGTGCTTTGCAGAGCCCTACAGATTGAGTTCTCTCTTCTGTTTTATTTCTTTCTTGCTTAAGCACCTTAATTTTTTTCCCCTCCCTGAGGCACTGTACACGTGGCAAGAAGAATGAGTTGGCTGCGCAGCAAAGTCTATACTATTGTGCCTTCTCTTCTGCTTCAACAAATACCAGTGTTGGCAGGCCACATGTAGCAAAATGGATTAGAAAAGGGCATAGCTCTTTTTGTTGAAATTTAATACCCATGATGCATTTACCTTGGCAAAGGACAAAAAAAGCTAATAAAATGAAAAAAAATTTTTTTTCAAGGACTCCTAATATTTTAATTATCAAGTTAGCTGTTTTCTTTAAAAAAATAAGTTCACTCCAATGCCTCCGTTTTTTGGTGTCCACAATCTCCTGCTCCTCGAGCAGAAAGTTATGTGAAGTCTGGGTTGAAGGACCTTGGGATAAGACAATATAGAACCTCCAGGAAATGTTCTCTGGTTCTTTTTGTTTTCATATATGGCAGAAAAGCTTCATCTTTGCCCAACATACTTCATCAGTATCACCAAAAAAAATCTTATTGTTCTCAAGAACGCAGTAAAATTTATTCTGATATTGAATAAGAACAGATGTTGAATGCCACAGCAGAGACCATGCAATAAATAACTTCATTTTTATAAAGAACAACTACTTTAACATTATGTTGATGCACAATTTTCAAAAAGGACAATTCTAATTTATGCAAATGTAAAATGACCACATGTAAAAAATTGTTTTCAGTGAGAAATAAGGGAATATATAACAAATAAGACCAGTTCAAAGGAGAATTTACAGAACAAACATATATATATATATATATATATATATATATATATATATATATATATATATATATGTAATCAGGAATGGTGAAATAAATGTGTTAGCAGATGCAAAACTGGTTAATGCACTGGGCGATTAAAATGTTTGAGATTATCTTTTTCTATGAGGTGGAAATCAATTGCATTTCTATGGGATGTAATTCATTGGCATTCCTATAGACAAGAATCATTTGCATCAATATTTATTTCCTACAACTTATACACACTTTCAGAGTTATGAAATAGTCTAGCCAATAGAAATAAAAAGATGCACACACTTTACAGAATCAGGTAATCAATGGAGAGTTCACTACACAACATCTACACTACACTGAAAGAATACCTAGTAATCTCTTCAGCCCATTTCCAACTCTTAATCAGTTTTCCAAACAATTTAAGATAAGAGAGTTATCACATTTTGCTGCCTTACTCTTGGTTTGTCAGAATAATGTTATATTTATATTGTTTCAGCATTTTTTACTGTAAGAAATAATATTTCATAGATTATTCTTATGCATACATTTTATACATATTTGCTAATGTTTATGAAGGAGTTTCCTGTAAGTGGAATGGAATTATAAGGTCAAAAGGTGTGATCATTTTAAAGAGTAACCAAAGAAGCTATGCCAATTTTATTTCAAATAAGAAGTATATGGGTAGTGACCACAACCCCAAACCTTGTTAACACTTACTATTATAAATCTTTGAAAATGTTTTCAATCTGATAGAGGAAAGTCTTCATTTTAACATACCTTCCCATGATGATTAGTAATGCTAGGAAAAAAACAGTTCATAGAATTTTTGTGAGGATTATATAAATATAGCACTTAAAACAGTCTCTGCCATTATTAAAACACTCAATATATGTAGACTTTGCTCTTTCTCTCTTAAAAAATTACTTTTTAACTTAAATTAATTTTAGGAACTCTATATACATTGAGGATATTAAACCTTGTCTAATATACATATGGAGAAACTTGACTAATAAATGAGATATTTGATCAAATGAGTGTGTGTGTGTGTGTGTAGGTATTTAAACCAAATACTTCATTATTTTCCTTCTTGTGTCTAGGATTTTACGATTCCCTGTGGAAGGTATTTCTCAAAGTTTATAAAAATGTTTCTAATTCTTTCATAAGTTTTTAAATATTTAGATTTTTATTCCATCTGGAATTTATTTCATATATGGTTTGAGAAAGGATGTAAATTTATGGGTTTGTTTTCAGATGGATAAACTAGTTGACTCAAGATAATTTATCAAATAGTTTATCTGATTCCCACCAATTTGAATGTTACCTTTATTACAAATTTCCTTTATATAAATCTGCCATGGAGTCTATATCTGTATCATTGATCTAGTCTTTATTTTTTGGAAGTAGATAACATCATTTTAATGCATTTTTACAGGAGTTCTTTTATTTGGAAAGGCCAGGTCCCCTTCAATGTTCTTTTCCACATTTTGCTTAATTCTGCCTTCACATTTAATCTTCCCACTGAATTTTGAAATCACCTTGTCCAGTTCCACAAAAGGCTTGCAGGGATTTTGAATGCATTTACATTGAGTTTATAAATACACTTGGAAGAAATTGAAAATTTTGTTATTGAGTCTTTTATACAGAAATTCAACTATTCATTTGGGCATTATTTGTCTTTTAGTAAAGTCTTATAGTTCTGTCAGTTAGGTTTTACATATTTCTTGTTAAGTTCACTCTTGGCATTGTTAGCTTCTGACCTGTTGTGAGTGAAATCTTTTATCATTACATTTTCTAATTGTAATTGCTGGTATATAGCAAAGAAACGGATTTTTTTTTAAATGTTTACCTTATGGTTGGTTTCCCAATTCTACCAGTTTTTCAGTTGGTTCTCTTAAATATTTCAGGTAAGGATCATAACATTATGATCTTTATATATAATAATGAGAATTTGGTCTCCTTTGCAATATCTATACCACATTTCTTTTGCTTTCTTTTTCCATTGGCTGGGATTGTCAAAACATTACTGAATAATGGAAGTGATGCCAGGCATTCTTACCATGTTCTTTACTTCAGTGTTAGTGGAAATGATTTTAATATTTTTCCCTTAACTTAGTTATTTATTATATGACTCTAATACCTCTTCTTTTTAAGCAATGAATCTATTGGAGAAAAAATGGCAACTATTGAAGTAATTGATTTCCCTGCCCAGTCCCTTTAAAATCTATCACATGGTATTACTTAGAGACTACTCTAATTGTGGTGCATTGCAAAGATATGAAAACTATAGCTCAGCCGTGGGACAATTCTAGCTCACCATCTGTTTTATAAGTATAACTTTACTGAAACATGTGCTCATTTATTTACATGTTGGTTTGACTGTTCTGCTCTACAATGGCAGAGTTGAATAGTCACAACCAAACCTATACGGATTGCAAAGCCTAAACTACTTACAATCTGACCTTTGGTGGTTCCAGTCATTCAAATCACTTGATAATACCCTTAAAAAGCATCTGAATTTGATGGCCAAGAATGCTCTAGAGATACCCTTCATTAAAAAAGCTAAAATCAGATTTTAAATGTCTGGGAAATGTTTGTTAGTTAAATAGATGATGCTGAACATTACTATTCAACTTTATTTTTTGTTATTCAGGGTTGTATTTTGCAAGTAATTTATTTTGGTGGGCCTAGTCTTGCTCAAAATTTGTAATTCTGAGATTTTTATGATAGAGGTAGGTGATGGTTGAAAAATCTTACATTCAAAAATCTTCTGTATCAAAGTCACTTCTTCCGTGCTCCATGATAGTGGATTTCAGAATCTTAAACAGAGTGATTCTCTGAGAACCTGGAATATTCAAACTGCTTTTGTACTTTGCCTTCAGTTCTTTTCTGCTCAGGCAACAGTTACATATATGAGCAAAGAAATAATATAAAATTCTCTTACTTTCAGAATAAAGCTATAAGTATGTAGAATTACAGAGATTTTCTACCAACCAGAAACATTCCTCTTGCTCTTTAAATACTACTTGGAGACTTTGGCCTGAAATAATTTTTCTCAAAATCCAGGTAAATAGTTAACATTCTAGATAGAGAATCTGAAGGATATGCCAGAGCTTAGTTATTCTAGATTCTCTCCACTTGATCCCTCTTTGGAACAGATTACCAGAATTCTCTCTATCTGAATTAAAGGTAAATGGACTTTTACACTATAAATTAATCCCTTGGTGCTTTTGTCAAAGATTTATATAAGAGATGCCTATAAATAGAACATAGGGTTTTTTTTTTTTTTTTTTGGTAAAACCGCCAAAACCTAACACAGTAAGAAATGATATGAGTAAAAGCTTTTCTCTATTAATGAACTAGTGTGATCTTTTATTAGGCAAAGACAGCAATTTGAACACTTTCTTTTTTTTTTTTTTGCCTTCAGTATCAAATAGCTTAGATTAAGTTGTCATATGATTGTTTACCTATATCCAGTTTAATTCCTGGTACAGAAAAAATTATAATTCTCTGCTTCTTTGGAGGTAGGTGTGCTACATGACCTATCAGGCAAAAAAAGAAAGTTGAATGAGAGAGACTGGAAATAATATGAATCACCTCTAGGCCAAAGCATTTAATTGCTAGAGGTCAAATCTATAGCTGTCTTTTTCTCCAGCTGTGGTAACTGAGAAAGCTATGAAGAAGGTCTAAAAAAGATGGTAGAGTATGTCAGCCTGGGCCTAAAATTGATCAGTTAGAAAGCAGTACTGGATACATAGCATAAACAGGAAATAAATGTATATTGTATTCTGCCATTGAAACGTTAAGATTATTTGCTCTTGCAGCATACCCTAGTATAACCTAACTGACGCCTAGATGTTATGTTAAATTGCTTGAAATAGTGTTTTTGAAATGTATTCCTATATCTATCCTCTGGTATTTAATTTTTCTTGCTTTGTAAAAGTTCAATTAGCTATATTTTACTTAATTTTTTAAAAAATCATAGTCCTCTGGCCTGTTACTTCTTGTCTTTTCCTTTGATTTTCATTAACTTTTGATTTACTGAATCAGGACCTTTGGAAGGCATCTTCTCTTTTCTGTTTTTAATCTCTTTTGGAAGCAGGTATGGTTTAAGCAATATGAGCATACATTTCTAAATATTGGGTCAATTTGGTCAAACTAATTGGCTCGATTTGATAAAATGTAAAAAACAAAACCAAATTTGACTATAGGCATTATATATAAAGTGCATAGTAGGTTTTGTTTTTGCTGCTTGTTGCTTGTTTTGTCTTTCATAATTTATTAGCTATAGCTGGTGACCCTCTTACTACTGTTTTTATTGATGACCCTCTAGTATAGATCTGTGATGAAACTTTTTGTTGAATCACTTTACCTCTTTTGTATGCCCCATGATTATTTTTGTTAAGGCATATTTATATAACATCTGCTAATACTGGTATTGGTCATTTCATGCTATTGTCACTTTGAACAGCTACTACTACCACAGGCATGAGAAGGAGAACTGGCTTCTACTTGTGTAAATAGGATATAAAAGTCACTGTTTCTCTTGAACATCATTTAACCTTCAGAGAGCAGGAAGCCCTCCAGGTTCAGAGCCAGGTCAGTCCTCCTCATCCTAGGAAGAGCTAAAGGTTTATGACACTCCTTGAATGGCCACCTGTGTCAGAGACCAGGCAATGATTCTAGTGCCACTTTAGTCTAAAATGTCAGTCAAATGCCAGCTTTGTCTAATATGGAATTGTCCACGTGCATAATTATATATTATGCTTATAAAATACCTGCCAAATATTGAAACATAAGGTAGAACCATTATTTTTCTTTCCCTATGCTGGCACCCCACCTCTGTTTGTTCAACACTAGGCAAACATTTCTTCAACGCCTAACTATGTGCTGGGTACCTTTCTAGGCCCTTGAGATAGGTCAGTGAGTGAAACAAAAGTCTCTGCCCTCCTGTGGCCTGCATTCTCCCAGGAGGAGTCAAACAGTAGGCATAGTGACTAAACTGATATGTGCTGTGCAAAAAAGAAATGGTAGAACAGGGTAAAGGGGCAGGTTGCAATATTAAATAAAATGGAAGCTAAACCTCACTGAGAAGGTAATGTCTGAGCAAAAACCTGAAGGAGGTGAGGTCATTGGCGAGGCAGATATTTGGGGAAAAGACTTCCAGGCATGGGGATTGACCAGTGTGAAGGCCCAAATGGACAGCCTGGTACTCAAAGAACAGCAAGGGGTTTGAAGTGGGGGTGTAAGACGTACGGTAGGAAAAAAGGTCAGAGAGGCAATGAAAAGAGGCAGATCCTAGAGGGCATGTCAGCTTTTGCCCTGAGAGAAACGGAGCCAGTGGAGGGTTAGAGTAAGGAGTGTTTTGCTGACTAAGGTTTTAAAAACATCACTGTGGCTGCTGTACTGAGAACAGACTAAGAGGACAGAGGCAAAGCAATGAGTTCAGATGGGAGGTTATTATGGAAATCCAGGCAAGAAATGATGGTGGCTCAGACCAGGGTATAACTGTAGAGATGATAAGAAGTTTTCATATTCTCAGTATATATCATTAAGGCAAACCATCAAAGATTCTAGATGAATTAAGTAAGGGATGTCAGACAAACATGTCCAGAATGACTTCATGATGTTGGTCTAAGCTAAATATGGTAGACAAAAAAATCAAGAAGAAAGCAAATCTATACAGTAAAAAAGGTTCAATTCAGATTATTTTTAAGAGAAAAAGCTTAGCATTCACTAAAAAGTTAGTCTTGTGAAATGCAAGCCAATGATATCTGCGTCAGGGTTACAAACAGGAAGCAGGTCTCTTAAATTCAGAGGCCAGTTCTCTTAGCACTTATAATCTGCTCTGTACACCCTGTGCTTGCTGAGTTTGCTGAAATTCTTATGTTTCTGTTTTATTAATCCACCCCCTGTGTAACTGTGAAAATAAACAACCCTAAATGATTCACCTCGCTCAAGAGCACTCATAAACAACCTATAGTAAATTAAGCATCTCCTTGTAAATGTAGTTCATGAGGTAGTTAAAATTTGCCCGCATGAACGTGACACTTATTTGGCACATTTACAGCACTAACAGAGACTAAAATAGCAACTGCTTTTTTAAGAATATGAATTGCTGTAGACTGTGTTATTCCATATACAACACATCTTTTACTAGAGTGTGGTCCATTTTCCAAGAAAGAGGTACAGCAGGATATGGTGAAAACTGCTTGGATTTGGAGTCAGGCCAGATGTGTTTGAATCCTAGCTTTATAATTCTTAGCTATGTGGTACTGAAAAAGTTGCCAAACCTCTCTGAGATTCACTTTTCTTATCTGTAACCTCAGGATAACAGTTACCATCTTGCTTTGATGTTGTGAGGATTTAAAATAAAGTATTTAAAGCCTGGCACCTGGCAAGTGCTAAGCAAACAGAGAGATTATCATAATATAAAATATTATGGAGGAGTCTACATTTACTGAGCATCTTTTACTGAAATACCAACTGTGCACAGCATCATCATAGACATCATCACCTCACTGGTCCTCTGAACAAGGTAGATGTTATACTCCCCATCTTATAGATAGGGGAGTTGAGGCTGAGAGAGGTTAGATAACAAGCTAAAGTACACACACCTGGTACGTGGTACTGCTCGGACGAAAACACAGATCTTTCCAGCTTTCCTGGAGAGAGCTCTACATTTCTTCTCACATTTCATTTCTTCTTCCCACCCCATCTTTTCCTCAGTAGACCAGGTGGCTTTTCTTTTTGGCATCTTTTTGGGATCAACACTGCCACTAGGGTGGCCCCACTCTCAGTAGCAGGAGTAACGTAACCCTTAGTAATGGGCTAAGGAGAAAGCCTATGGAAGTTCCCAATATACATAATGTGTTGTACCAACTAATAGGGGACTGTTGATGCATTATTTCGAAGCCAACTTGAACCTTCCAAATCATATGAAAGCCCTAAACAGCCACTGGGGGAATTAAAACTAGTTATTTCCAGTAATTACAAATTATATCATTCCATTTTATGCATGGATAGTTAAAAGCCACCACAGGCTATAAACTCATTGGCTAATGAAAAGAACATCTTAAGGTTTTGATTTATAGTCCCTTTATCAGAAACAACCACAGCCACTATTACAAATGTGTAACAACCTCAATGAAGGTTTAATGTGCTTTTATCATGAGCTTCCATTGCCTGCTGCCCACGGGATGAAGCTTTGTGCTCCTGTGCATTGTGAAATTAAAATCCTTTCACTCAAAAGAGAGGCAGAGACAGTTATCAATTAATTTATGAAAGAAACAGGAAGCAGCTTATATTACCAGCAAGAGCAGTGGTAGGCATTTTTATTTGGGTTGTGGACATTGTTAATTGCCATTGTGACTCTGGAGGCAGCCCTCTCACATACAAAGCCCTCACAAGAGGCTGTGTCCAGGTGATAACAACAGATGATAGTGCACAGAACCAGCTTTCAGAGCTGCCTCCAATTACCTGCTTTTCTGCCTGAGCTGAGAGAGCTCAGAGGCTTCCTGACAGTGCTGGGCCAGGAGTTCAAAGAGCACAGAGTAAGTTCAATAAAAAAACAAATTGCATTCACAAGTCCCACGACCTGATGCCAATCAAAGAAACACACAACAGAAAAATTCAACTTCACTATCTCTTCCTCCTTTGGGAGACAATTTGCCAATGGGATCGGTCAGAGATTATATGTAAACATTCCCAAATATTTTGTAAGTTAAAAACCAACAGACAACACAAACCACCACCCCAGGGGCCAATGATATGTTTGATTTAATACCTCCAGGAAAGCATTCCTGAAAATCAACACTACCACCCCAGGAAGAATTATTCTTCTTGTCCAGATACTTCTACTTGCCAGTTTATTGTGCCTGGAGCTGACTGGCTGATGTGGCAAAGCTCAGCAAACCCCAGCTCTGCAGAGTAAGTTACTGATGACAGCCAAATACTGAGACTTAATCTGCCTGGGCTGCTCCTCAAACTACTGCTACCAATTTAGGATGAAGAATACAGACGTGTGGAGCCACTGAAGGCAGATTTTTCAGCTTGAAGTCATCTAAGAAAATTCTTTTGAAGTTTTCATTGTTAGGGATGGATCCAGTTTTCAAAGGGAGAATGCTATAGTCATTGATTCGGTCTTCCTGAGCTCTTAATCATTCCTAAACTCTATTCCTACTTTCTGGCTCTACACTGTACTCCACCTGAGCCTTACAGCAAACAGACCAAAAGCAGTGAACGACTGAGAAGAAGATTCAGCCCATCTAGATGGCACGGTCACTCCACTGTTCCTCTTGTGCTGTCTTTGTGGTTCATGTAGCCAGCCCTTCCTCTGGTTTATAAATTTGAAATCAGTAAGACTTGTTAAGAACACACTTTTTAAAAAGTTTTTAAATACCACAGGATGTTGAGAAGCTATGAACACAAAATTAATCTTGCATTGTATAGTTCCACATGAAAAAAATAAAAATTACTCGAACGTGAATCACTCATTATTCCCAGGAGAGGTACTATTCTTCAATTACTTAAAATTATCAGTCGCTTCCTTAGGTTTCTCAGCATCTCAAATGATGACCAAAAAATAGACGACTGAGATAGCAGCAGACAGTCCACTAGATTTGTGTTTGCCTTTTCTTCCCCTCTAACTCTATTTCCCCCATGGTCACAGGAGATAGGCCTGTGGCTACGACAGATGGTCTCCTACAGGAAAAGGTGAGCAGATCCAGTCCTCGGCCAAGGTAAATCCATGTGACCAGAGGGGCACTACAGGAAAACACTTGGAGGAAAGTACTGGGGCTATTTCTTTAGGTTTGAGGACCAGGATCTGACACAGTGCTCCTTGGTGACCGGCTAAAGTTGTTCAGCCTGTTTGGTTGGACCCAAGCAAATTAATAGGAAAATATAGAAAATGAGCTGTTGGTGTCAGTGGGAGTGCTTGGCTCTCAGAACTATTCATTCAACTTTACACAATCCAGCTAAACAATTAATTCACCTCCAACCCCTACCTATCAAGACTACTTTTTGGTTCAAAAGAATTAAGAAATTCTTTTTAGTGAAGGATAAAGTAAAAATTGAAAGATAAAGGATAAAGTGAAAATTGAAGAGTTCAGCCACCTTCGGAGATTCAACTTTGGTATTACAAAGGAGTTAGCCTGTGAAGAGAAAGTACAAGCTCACAAAATTAATCAGATGCCACAACTAAAAACTACAATAGTGAGGGTCCAAACAGCCTTTTCCAGGGAAGCCTGTGGTTCCCTGACTTCATATACAGTGTGTGCTTCTCAGAGAGCATTTTCAAGGGAGTCTAATACTGGGGCTACTGATACAGGGATAGAGGGCGTCCAGGCCTGTCAACCGTGGTGTACGGGCCCAGAGGTAGAACAGACTGAGAATCATGACATGGTCACTGGAGTAGGACAGGCATGGGGAGGGAGAAGGTCCAGCCAAGAACATGAAGCACAGCTCTTGGATAGGATGTAAGAGAATGGCAGGTGCCCATTCAAAAAGATGCTGAAGTTCAAAACAAATGCTTTTTCAAAGCTGATTTACTAGACCTGGGGACTAAGGTCAGAATATATATGAAGTGATATTGAGTTTGAGTCAAATAATGTGCTAAATTAGGGGTCCTTAAAGTATTCCTTACTTAGGAATCAACTGGTTCCAGGATGAGGGTTAGAGATGAAGGTGTTAGGGAGTCAAGTGACCACAGCTCTTGGTAGAAGAGGATTCTTCTGGCAGGAGCCAAGCAATGATTATGCCAGGATGATCAGTTCCCAGTGCATAACTGACCCCTAAACATGATTTCTTTACAAAATCTCTGATGTTATGGTCATTTGTCTCTTTCTCATGAAAACTGCATAAAGCATGTAAAGCTGCAGTATCTCCTGGACAGTGAAATATTGCTTGCTTTTTGGATAAACAATTAGTGAATTACAACTGAAAGAAGTAGCCTTTGTCTGCAGGCTTGTCTAAATAATTTTTGCATCCTCCAAAAAACCATTTTCTCCATTACCTAACAGGACCTTTTGACTTTTCAGCACCTTTCTAAACATTATTTATATTTTATACACCACACAACAATCCTATGGGCATTCCTCTTCTGGTTGACTAGTCATAAGTTCATTAATTTATGTACCAAATATGAAGGTACAATCAATATAATTTCTAGAATTCATTTTATGCTACTCTAGAAAAGATTCACTCCAAGTTCGTGAGTGCTTTTCCAACACTGTTGGGAGATGATATATTTTTAGACATGACACACATCCAAATTTCCTCCTAACTTTCCTTAATGCCTGACTTTCAAAAGTCTTCATTGGTGGCCCTGCCTATCTCTCTAGTTTTGCTTACTCCATTCCTGCAAACCCGCCCTCATCTTAAATATACTAAACTATTAAGAGTTTCCCAAACATGATAAGTTATTTCAAATGGCTGTGTCTTTGCACATACTCTATTCTCTGCCTGAAATGTCCTGCCCTGACTGAAGGCAGTCCCCAGTTCACTCTTGAAGATTCTTCTCAGGCATCACCATCTGTTGCAGGCTCTTGTGACTCACTGGGGCTCATCTGCACACCCTGCATAGATGCTGATGACCAAACAGCTGATTTGACAGAAGAAGAAGAAGTAAAAGTCTGAGGAAATTAGAGTTAAAGAAGCATCATATCTCTGGCTGCTGTGGGGATCTCTGAGCCCTAACAAGTAGATTAGTTCTTGGAAACTTTGTCCTCCTACTTCACACACTACAAAGGAGCAGACTGAAACACAAAAAGATCACTAGTCATACTGTTACTTACGATGAGAGATCACTTAATTAATCCATGCAACTAGGAATTATTAAGAATCCAAAGATTATAAAAAGATATAACTTCAAAATTATTGACCATAATGACATTACATGAAACTTTAAAAACTTTAAACCTTATAGCATTGAAGACACAATGTTTAATGTTGGGTGTGGTGTAGACTCATTTGTCGGCAACATTAATTATCTTTTGGGTTCCCAACACTGCACTGCACTGAAAAAAAGCAATGAAATAGAACTTTACAGCCCAACATGTAACTACTAGCCACATATTGGCTATCGAGTACTTCAGTTGTGGCTGATCCAAACTGATGTGTGTTCTAAGTGTAAAATACACCTTGGATTTTGAAGACTCACTATGAAAAAAAAAAGAATACACAAGTTTTCAGTGGTAGTTTTTTGAATTGGTTACATGTTGAAAAGTAATATTTTAGATATATTGGACTATATAAAATGTTATTAAAACTTATTTCACATGTTTCTCTTTACCTTTTATAATGTGGCTACTAGGAGATTTCCCATTATAATTCCATTGGAAAGCACTGCAATACAAGACAGGATGCTTGACCTCAGAGAGCTGATATTTTAGGCAGACCAATAAGTAAATAAAGAATAGTACATGACAGTTGTAACTCTAATTTCCTCAGGCTTTCACTTCTTCTTCTGTTAAATCAGCTGCTTGGCCATCACTCTGCTTACCTCTGCCTTTCTGCTTCTCTGTTTGCTCTGTTTCTCAGCTACCCTACACTGCAGAGCTGGGGGCAGGAGTACAAAGGGAGCCCTGACTGCTATATGCACAAATTACTAAAGTGATAAATCAAGCCAACAAAGTGTTAAATAAAATATGGTTACTCCTCCCTCATTGACACACACATTGAAAATCCCAGATTCAAAAGATATGTTCAAAGCTATGTGTTGTTAAAGGGCCAGAGATATTTAGAAGAATAATAAAATTAAAAAATAATCCTGATTGATAAACTATTTATTTAAAACATAAGCAAGTTATTTTTCTTAAAGATATACTGTTATTATAATCATGGTTTCCACATTTGTATTCTATTGACAGTGATGATCAAGAGCAGCAAGTTTTTGGTTTTTTTTTTTTTGTAAAAGACAAATGGTGAGTATTTTCAGCATTGTAGGCCTTACAGGTTTGTCACCGCTGTTCAACTCCACGTCTGTAATGAAAAAGCAGACATAAGCAACATGCAAATAAATGAGTGTGGCCATGTTCCAATAAAGCTTTTTTATGGACATTAAACCAGAATGTCATATAATTTTTTTATGCCACAAATATTATTCTTTTGACTTTCCCAACTACGTAAAAATGTCAAGAACAGCACCCCTGTGACTAATTTATCAAAAACACTCTTAACATGAAGACTATACAAAAATCATAGATTTGGTCGGCAGGTTATAATCTAATGACCCCTGGTGTAAATGACTGAAAAACAAAAAAGCAAAATTTCAGAGTACAAAGGCTGAGTACATCATAAAAAATATAACTTGAGTAAATGTAAAAATACAAAAATAAAGCACCTCTCATTTTTTAAAAAGTCAGTTTTATTCTAAATATTCAAAACTTTCTATTAAAATAAAAAATAAAACACATTTCAATCAATAAATATATAAATTTAAAATTGAACTTATTTAAATACTTTGGAAATTTGCAACTTTCATTTCAGTGCCCATAATTCTTAGCTTTTTTTAAAATGCCAATGCCAAACAGAATCCATTTTCAGTTTTAATTTGAAATTGAAGGTCTTTATTTTAAGCCCCTTCTGTTCACTTCGCGATTCTAATTAACAATTTGTACACTTGAGAAATATAGCATGGCTTGTTTTAAGACTAATTTTTTTCACAGTGTCCTACTTAATTTGTACTCAGCCTGAGAAATTAGAGATAACAGCTTTTAATTACTGAAAAACAGGTTTAAAAAATGCTTAGACATGCTAAACATTTAATATATTCTTTGACCAATATGAATATCTCAATTATTGTGGTTATATATTCCAGTAAATTTCAAATGTGCAAAATGGTCTTTTGCTATTAAGTTGCATCATGGAATATTCTGTGAGATGATACCAATGGGAAAAGAAAATTTAACATAGGTAAATAATAATAATTACATCCACTCTATTATTGCATTAATTTGCAAAGCACTTCCATATACACTCTTTATATATTTTTTTAAGTCTGTGATGTAAGAAATGACCTTATATTCAACCTCCTTCACCACTTAGTACTTTTGACTTTATCCAATTGATGGAATGTTACACATTTCAGCTTGAACATCTCTTCCTCCAGAAACCTTTCCTAGCCTCTGTAAGAGTTAAATAGTCTAACCTATATGTGACTAATAGTCCCGTATCTTATGAGAGTTACCTAGCTGTTTAGCAAGAGTTGACTCGCATCTGTGGACTCTGACCTCCCTAAAGGAATTTTATTCACCTTTGGATCCTCAGAAGACAGAATGATGTACAGCAAGTTACATGTGCTCAGGAAATACATGATCAATTCATTTACTCATTCAACAAATATTTGTGAAATGTCTTATATATTCAGCTATCATTCCAGGTGCAGGGGATGCAACAGTGAACAAAACGAACATGCCTGCTCTCATGAAGCTTTCATTCTAGGAGGAGAGACAGACAATAAGGAAGATAAACCAGGACACTATACATTATGTTAGACAATTTTAAGTGTCATGGAGAAGAACTGAGCAGGGAAAGGTATAGGAAGTTTTGGGAAAGGATTGCCTCATTAAGAACGTGAATTTAAGAAAAGACTTAAGGAATGAAGGAAGAGAACCACATGAATAACTGGGAAAGGAGGAGGGAGTGGGCTCGGTTTGCCAGAGGCCAGTGTGGCTGGGACAGGGGTAAGCAAGTGAGAATCAGCGATGTGGAAGTCAGAGGAGAGGTGCGGAGCCAGATCTACAGCCTCCAAGGCTACAGCAAAGACCATAGTCTTCAATTAAAATTCGTTGGAGGATTTAGAGCAGAGTAGTGACATATGCAAATTGGTTTTATTAAGATCACATTCATTAAAGAATACACATGTGGAGAAACTGATGAATAAAAAAGAAAGCATTTGGAGGGGGCGGAGCCAAGATGGCGGCGTGAGTAGAGCAGTGGAAATCTCCTCCCAAAAACACATAGAGCTATGAAAATATAACAAAGAAAAATCTTCCTAAAATAGAGACCACAGGACACAGGACAACATCCAGACCACATCCACACCTGCAAGAACCCAGCGCCTTGTGAAGGGGGTAAGATACAAGCCCCAGCCCGGCGGAACCCGAGCGCCCCTCCCCCCGGCTCCCGGCGGGTGGAGAGAAACCGGAGCGGTTTTTTTTTTTTTTTTTTTTTTTTGGCGAGCGCTTTTTGGAAGCCTTAGAGGGACGGGCCCCCGTTGCTGGGGAGGCAGGGTGGCGGGACCGGTGAGGAGGTGCCTGGGAACGGCGCCGGAGGACAAAGAATATCCCGCGTTTCTCCCTGCGAGACCTGGGGGCGGGTGCCTGAGACCGGTGCCTGAGGACGGAGGAGGTCGCGCGTTTTTCCCCTTTTTTTTTTTTTCTCTTTTTGGCGAGCGCTTTTTGGAAGCCTTGAAGGGACGGGGACCCCAGTGCTAGGGAGGCACGGTGGCGGGACTGGTGAGCGGGTGGCTGGGACCGGCGCCTGAGGACAAAGAATATCCCCCGTTTTTCCCTGCGGGACCGGTGGGCGGGTGCCTGAGACCGGCACTTGAGGACAGAGGAAATCGCGCGTTTTTCCCCTTTTTTTTTTCTCTTTTCTGCGAGTGCTTTTTGGAAGCCTAAAAGGGACAGGGACCCCGGTGCTAGGGAGGCAGGGCGGCGGGACTGGTGAGCGGGTGCCTGGGACCGGCACCTGAGGACAAAGAATATCCCGCATTTTTCCCTGTGGGACCGGTGGGTGGGTGCCTGAGACCAGCACCTGAGGACGGAAGAAATCGCGCGTTTTCCCCCTTTTTTTTCTCTCTTTTTGCCGAGTGCTTTTTGGAAGCCTTGAAGGGACAGGGACCCCGGTGCTAGGGAGGCAGGGTGGCGGGACTGGTGAGCGGGTGCGTGGGACCAGTGCCTGAGGACAAAGAATATTGAGCGTTCCTTCCCTGCGGGACTGGTGGGTGGGTGCTTTTTGGAAGCCTTGAAAGGACAGGGACCCTGGTGCTAGGGAGACAGGGCAGCAGGACCAGTGAGCGGGTGCCTGGGACCGGCACCTGAGGACAAAAAAAAAAAAAAAAAAAAATCGCTTGTTTTTTCCTTTTTTTTCCTTTTTTTTTTCTCTTTCTTTCTGTTCCCTCTCTCATTGTTGCTGTTGTTGTTTTGGTTTGGAGAGTGCTTTTTGGAAATCTTAAAGGGGCAGGACAGGTCACTTAGACCAGAAGCAGGGAATCTGGGGATCTCTGGGCACTCTAACCCCCTGGGCAGCAGGGAGCACAGAGGCCCCTTACGGAGATAAATAGTCTCCTGGCTGCTCCCCCTCCAACGGGGCTAAACCATTTTGGAGGAACAGCCCCAGCCAGGCCAAGCCCACAGCAACAGCGGAGATAAACACCAAAGCAACTGGGCAGGAAGCAGAAGCCCTGTCTGCGCACAGCTGCCCAGCACAAGCCACTAGAGGTCGCTATTCTCCCAGGAAAAGGCTACAAACCAACAAGAAGGGAAGCTCTTCCAGCGGTCACTTGTACCAGCTCTGCAAACTATCTCTATCACCATGAAAAGGCAAAACTACAGGCAGACAAAGATCACAGAGACAACACCTGAGAAGGAGACAGACCTAACTAGTCCTCCTGAAAAAGAATTCAAAATAAAAATCATGAACATGCTGACAGAGATGCAGAAAAAAATGCAAGAGCAATGGGATGAGATGCAGAGAAAAATGCAAGAGCAGTGGGATGAGATGCAGAGAAAAATGCAAGAGCAGTGGGATGAAGTCCGGAAGGAGATCACAGATGTCAGGAAAGAGATCACAGAAGTGAAACAATCCCTGGAAGGATTTATAAGCAGAATGGATAAGATGCAAGAGGCCATTGAAGGAATAGAAGCCAGAGAACAGGAACGTATAGAAGCTGACATAGAGAGAGATAAAAGGATCTCCAGGAATGAAACAACACTAAGAGAAATATGTGACCAATACAAAAGGAAAAACATTCGTATTATAGGGATACCAGAAGAGGAAGAAAGAGGAAAAGGGATAGAAAGTGTCTTTGAAGAAATAATTGCTGAAAACTTCCCCAAACTGGGGGAGGAAATAATCGAACAGACCATGGAATTATACAGAACCCCCAACAGAAAGGATCCCAGGAGGACAACACCAAGACACATAATAATTAAAATGGCAAGGATCAAGGACAAGGAAAGAGTTTTAAAGGCAGCTAGAGAGAAAAAGGTCACCTATAAAGGAAAACCAATCAGGCTAACATCAGACTTCTCAACAGAAACCCTACAGGCCAGAAGAGAATGGCATGATATACTTAATGCAATGAAACAGAAGGGCCTTGAACCAAGGATACTGTATCCAGCAAGACTATCATTTAAATATGATGGTGGGATCAAACAATTCCCAGACAAGCAAAAGCTGAGGGAATTTGCTTCCCACAAACCACCTCTACAGGGCATCCTACAGGGACTGCTCTAGATGGGAGCACCCCTAAAAAGAGCACAGAACAAAACACACAACATATGAAGAATGGAGGAGGAGGAATAAGAAGGGAGAGAAGAAAAGACTCTCCAGACAGTGTATATAACAGCTCAATAAGCGAGCTAAGTTAGGCAGTAAGATACTAAAGAAGCTAACCTTGAACCTTTGGTAACCACGAATCTAAAGCCTGCAATGGCAATAAGTACATATCTTTCAATAGTCACCCTAAATGTAAATGGACTTAATGCACCAATCAAAAGACATAGAGTAATAGAATGGATAAAAAAGCAAGACCCATCTATATGCTGCTTACAAGAAACTCACCTTAAACTCAAAGATAAGCATAGACTAAAAGTCAAGGGATGGAAAAACATATTTCAGGCAAACAACAGTGAGAAGAAAGCAGGGGTTGCAGTACTAATATCAGACAAAATAGACTTCAAAACAAAGAAAGTAACAAGAGATAAAGAAGGCCACTACATAATGATAAAGGGCTTAGTCCAACAAGAGGATATAACCATTCTAAATATATATGCACCCAATACAGGAGCACCAGCATATGTGAAGCAAATACTAACAGAACTAAAGAGGGAAATAGACTGCAATGCATTCATTGTAGGAGACTTCAACACACCACTCACCCCAAAGGATAGATCCACCGGGCAGAAAATAAGTAAAGACACACAGGCACTGAACAACACACTAGAACAGATGGACCTAATAGACATCTATAGAACTTTACATCCAAAAGCAACAGGATATACATTCTTCTCAAGTGCACATGGAACATTCTCCAGAATAGACCACATACTAGCTCACAAAAAGAGCCTCAGTAAATTCCACAATATTGAAATTCTACCAACCAATTTTTCAGACCACAAAGGTATGAAAGTAGAAATAAATTCTACAAAGAAAACAAAAAGGCTCACAAACACATGGAGGCTTAACAACATGCTACTAAATAATCAATGGATCAATGAACAAATCAAAATAGAGATCAAGGAATATATAGAAACAAATGACAACAACAACACTAAGCCCCAACTTCTGTGGGATGCAGCGAAAGCAGTCTTAAGAGGAAAGTATATAGCAATCCAGGCACACTTGAAGAAGGAAGAACAATCCCAAATGAATAGTCTAACATCACAATTATTAAAACTGGAAAAAGAAGAACAAATGAGGCCTAAAGTCAGCAGAAGGAGGGACATAATAAAGATCAGAGAAGAAATAAACAAAATTGAGAAGAATAAAACAATAGCAAAAATCAACGAAACCAAGAGCTGGTTCTTTGAGAAAATAAACAAAATAGATGAGCCTCTAGCCCAACTTATTAAGAGAAAAAGAGAGTCAACACAAATCAACATAATCAGAAATGAGAATGGAAAAATCACGACAGACTCCACAGAAATACAAAGAATTATTAAAGACTACTATGAAAACCTATATGCCAACAAGCTGGAAAACCTAGAAGAAATGGACAACTTCCTAGAAAAATACAACCTCCCAAGACTGACCAAGGAAGAAACACAAAAGTTAAACAAACCAATTACAAGCAAAGAAATTGAAACAGTAATCAAAAAACTACCCAAGAACAAAACCCCGGGGCCGGACGGATTTACCTCGGAATTTTATCAGACACACAGAGAAGACATAATACCCATTCTCCTTAAAGTGTTCCACAAAATAGAAGAAGAGGGAATACTCCCAAACTCATTCTATGAAGCCAACATCACCCTAATACCAAAACCAGGAAAAGACCCCACCAAAAAAGAAAATTACAGACCAATATCCCTGATGAATGTAGATGCAAAAATACTCCATAAAATATTAGCAAACAGAATTCAACAGTATATCAAAAGGATCATACACCATGACCAAGTGGGGTTCATCCCAGGGATGCAAGGATGGTACAACATTCGAAAATCCATCAACATCATCCACCACATCAACAAAAAGAAAGACAAAAACCACATGATCATCTCCATAGATGCTGAAAAAGCATTTGACAAAATTCAACATCCATTCATGATAAAAACTCTCAGCAAAATGGGAATAGAGGGCAAGTACCTCAACATAATAAAGGCCATATATGATAAACCCACAGCCAGCATTATACTGAACAGCGAGAAGCTGAAAGCATTTCCACTGAGATCGGGAACCAGACAGGGATGCCCACTCTCCCCACTGTTATTTAACATAGTACTGGAGGTCCTAGCCACGGCAATCAGACAAAACAAAGAAATACAAGGAATCCAGATTGGTAAAGAAGAAGTTAAACTGTCACTATTTGCAGATGATATGATACTGTACATAAAAAACCCTAAAGACTCCACTCCAAAACTACTAGAACTGATATCGGAATACAGCAAAGTTGCAGGATACAAAATCAACACACAGAAATCTGTAGCTTTCCTATACACTAACAACGAATCAATAGAAAGAGAAATCAGGAAAACAATTCCATTCACCATTGCATCAAAAAGAATAAAATACCTAGGAATAAACCTAACCAAGGAAGTGAAAGACTTATACTCTGAAAACTACAAGTCACTCTTAAGAGAAATTAAAGGGGACACTAATAAATGGAAACTCATCCCATGCTCATGGCTAGGAAGAATTAATATCGTCAAAATGGCCATCCTGCCGAAAGCAATATACAAATTTGATGCAATCCCTCTCAAATTACCAGCAACATTCTTCAATGAATTGGAACAAATAATTCAAAAATTCATATGGAAACACCAAAGACCCCGAATAGCCAAAGCAATCCTGAAAAAGAAGAATAAAGTAGGGGGGATCTCACTCCCCAACTTCAAGCTCTACTACAAAGCCATAGTAATCAAGACAATTTGGTACTGGCACAAGAACAGAGCCACAGACCAGTGGAACAGATTAGAGACCCCAGAAATTAACCCAAACATATATGGTCAATTAATATTTGATAAAGGAGCCATGGACATACAATGGCAAAATGACAGTCTCTTCAACAGATGGTGCTGGCAAAACTGGACAGCTACATGTAGGAGAATGAAACTGGACCATTGTCTAACCCCATATACAAAGGTAAACTCAAAATGGATCAAAGACCTGAATGTAAGTCACGAAACCATTAAACTCTTGGAAAAAAACATAGGCAAAAACCTCTTAGACATAAACATGAGTGATCTCTTCTTGAACATATCTCCCCGGGCAAGGAAAACAACAGCAAAAATGAGCAAGTGGGACTACATTAAGCTGAAAAGCTTCTGTACAGTGAAAGACACCATCAATAGAACAAAAAGGAACCCTACAGTATGGGAGAATATATTTGAAAATGACAGATCTGATAAAGGCTTGACGTCCAGAATATATAAAGAGCTCACACGCCTCAACAAACAAAAAACAAATAACCCAATTAAAAAATGGGCAGAGGAACTGAACAGACAGTTCTCCAAAAAAGAAATACAGATGGCCAAGAGACACATGAAAAGATGCTCCACATCGCTAATTATCAGAGAAATGCAAATTAAAACTACAATGAGGTATCACCTCACACCAGTAAGGATAGCTGCCATCCAAAAGACAAACAACAACAAATGTTGGCGAGGCTGTGGAGAAAGGGGAACCCTCCTACACTGCTGGTGGGAATGTAAATTAGTTCAACCATTGTGGAAAGCAGTATGGAGGTGCATCAAAATGCTCAAAACAGACCTACCATTTGACCCAGGAATTCCACTCCTAGGAATTTACCCTAAGAACGCAGCAATCAAGTTTGAGAAAGACAGATGCACTCCTATGTTTATCGCAGCACTATTTACAATAGCCAAGAATTGGAAGCAACCTAAATGTCCATCTGTAGATGAATGGATAAAGAAGATGTGGTACATATACACAATGGAATACTACTCAGCCATAAGAAGTGGAAAAATCCAACCATTTGTAGCAACATGGATGGAGCTGGAGAGTATTATGCTCAGTGAAATAAGCCAAGCGGAGAAAGAGAAATACCAAATGATTTCACTCATCTGAGGAGTATAGGAACAAAGGAAAAACTGAAGGAACAAAACAGCAGCAGAATTACAGAACCCAAAAATGGACTAACAGGTACCAAAGGGAAAGGAACTGGGGAGGATGGGTGGGCAGGGAGGGATAAGAGGGGGGAAGAAGAAGGGGGGTATTAAGATTAGCATGCATGGGGGGGAGGGAGAAAGGGGAGGGTGGGATGCACAACACAGAGAGGACAAGTAGTGACTCTACCACATTTTGCTAAGCTGATGGACAGTAACCGTAATGTGGTTGTTAGGGGGGACCTGATATAGGGGAGAGCATAGTAAACATAGTATTCTTCAGGTAAGTGTAGATTAAAAATTTAAAAAAAAAAAAGAAAGAAAGAAAGAAAAGGGGGATTACTCCTTAACAGGATAAAACTATTGGTAAATCAAAGATCAACGCATGCTTTAAATATCCTTAATGTTGATCACTTAAAGGGTGTCAGATGATCAGCTATGGAGGTACTCTTTTCTGATAATATTCCTTTCTCTTAATTAGAAAAAAAAAAAAAAGCAGTTACTGTGTGCTGACCTCCAATGAGTTCTGCACAGTGGTATAGAGGGCATGTCAAAGTGTGGGCAAAGGGTCTGTTTGTTTCTACGCAGAAGATCAAGGCCTAGCTTGGATACCCAGAAAATGAACTAAGATACGATATGAGGAGGAGCTTCCGGCATCAGCACTCTCTGGAGGACTCGTGCCGGGGGATGATCATCAAAAAGCCTCCACAGGGATCCGGACGATGCTGCGGTTGTGGCTGCATCCAGCCCACCGTCTCCTGGACTTGCCATAAGAAGGAGGAGGGAGATGTCTAGGCTGGCATGTGCATACAGTGAGACAATGAATTTGACTGGATCTGTACTGTTGGAACTCAACCAGGAGTTGGGAGGGGTGCAAGTTGTAGCACCCCAAAATCTCATGACTATAGACTATCTATGGTTAAAAGAACATATGGGATGTGAACAGATCCCAGAAATGGGCTGCTTTAATTTGTCTGATGGTTCAAGTACAGTTGGAAAATATCCATCATATCATAGATAAATTTTCACAAATGCCTAGGGTGCCTAAATGGTTTTCTTGGCTTCACTGGAGATGGCTGGTAATTATAGATTTGCTTTGTTTATGTCACCGTATTCCTATTATGTTAATATGTGTGTGCAAATTAGTTAGTAGTTTAAAACCTATACATACTTAAGGTACTATACAAGAAGATATGTCAAAGAAATAATCAATCCTCCCAAGTTTCCTTCATATGCTACATCTATAGCTTTTCTTCTTCCTTCCTAATTAAAAACCTTAAATAGAATTCGTGCCTCATATCGAATTTACCGAGTATCATAATTCCTCCAGGTGGTAAAGATACCTCGAGACAAGTGCTGGGCATAGAAGCCACAGGGCATAAATCTGCAAAGAAGTAAAAAGCTAACCTTTGCAAACAATATGGCTTCTCTCTCACTTACCAACTTTACATTTCCCTGTATGGCCCCGGAAGATGACTGGTTAGCCAGAGACGGGTAAGATTCCTCAAGGGAGGAACAACCTAAGACAGGCACAGTCGCAGGGGGGCCATCAGGTGAGAATTTGGGGATCAACAGAGGTGAGGCTCAGAACCTCACCCCCCCTGCTTTGAGAGAAATCTTCTGCATCCGTGGATGTCTTGCTGCCCTTTTCTAGCCTGGATTAATACTTAGTCCATAGGCACACACCTGATCATCTGATCATCTACATTTGCCTTCTTACAGCACTAAACTATGTTTTCTACCTTTATCTTGCATCTACCTACCACTTCAGCATTTTATTAAAAATAAAAATAATAATAATAATAGGAGAAATGTGGGATCAACATATAAATCAAGTACAAAAATCAAATGAATATTCATATTTGACCTGATGGTTTATAGGTCATATTGCATGATCAAAACCGAAAGTTTCTGTGATGAATGCCCTTGTACTGTTCACCATGTAAGAATTTATTCACTCTGTAAGAATTCGTTCACCATGTAAGAACTTGTTCGTTATGCTTCAGAAGATTGGAGACTGACGAGAATTAGGCTTGAGATGGATTAATGATTGTACATTGAGCATTGACCCCCCTATACTGAATTTTATTGTTGTTAACAACCATTTGATCAATAAATATGAGAGATGCCCTCTCAAAAAAAAAAAAAAAAAAAAAAACTTTAAGTGATTTTCAAAGATTATTAAGAGATATCAGTTGGATCCAACCGTTATTAAATATTCCTACTTATAAAAAAAAAAAAAAAAGGTCTTCATGGAATTTTTATTAGAATTGTAGTGGAATTCATGTAGAATTCATATATTAATTTCATGGAACCTGGCATCATAGCATAACACTATTTATTCAGTTGTTCTGTGTGTCTGAAAAATAGTTTTAATCATTATCTGTAAAATTCTTGGACATCCTTTGTTAGTTTAATATCTACATAATTTATAGTTGTGTTGCTATTGTAAATGATATCTTTTTTTCTATTCCATTTTCTAGTTGGCTAGTGCTAGTATAGAAAAACACTTGCTCTCCTGAACTAGCTCCTTTGCCGACCTATGTATTAGTTCTCATATTTGCTGAGCCCCTTCTAAGCCTGCTCCGTGCTGTCCGAGTGCAGAGGCCAGGCTCCCCAGGATTCCTCCAGTGCAGCCAGGCTAGCAGGCATATTTGCTGGTTTTCCAGTCTTAAAGAGGATTCAAAGTTTCTCCACCACTGATATTTGCTAAACATTTTTCTTGTATAATTTCATTGACTTTAGTTTCCCTTCTATTTCTAGTACTCTGTGAGTTTTTACATTATTATTTTAAATAACATATTTAATGAGTAATAATAATTAAATATACTTAATGATAACCTAGAGAAATGTATGTGACTTTCTACTTTCATCCGTGTAGTAAGATACACTGCTGTTAAGCCATCCTTTCATTCCTGGATAAATCTTATTTAGGATTTTCTGTACCTTTCTGTATATATATTTATTGAAAATGAAGAGTTCACACCAATACCACTGATTCTAATCTGGTACCACGGAGTCCAATCTCGATTTCCTATTTCCATGTTTATAGCTTCCTTTTCTTTCACAAGAAACTTGGTTTTCATGGTCCTTTGATTTACATATTTAATCAATCTCTCTGCATGTAACCCATCTCTTGTCTCCACCGCCATCCCCTCCCCTGGGTAGATGTCCCCTTCACCACTCCCCGGCGCTGACACCTCTCAGTGGAGACGTCCACCTTGTCCCAGTCAAGACTCTGGTGGGGCCAGAGGATGCTCCTCACATTCATTTAGTCTGTACTTATTTCCTTCTTCAGTCAGTGTTTTATTTCCATCCTCTTTTTCATTTTGCTTAGCCAGTCTGAATTAATGGTGTATTTCATTAATCTTTTGAAAGAATAAATTAAAAACTTTCTTAATCATCTTTTCCTCTAATCTTTGTTGTCCTCTACTTCACTGATTTTAGCTTGATCTTTATTATTGCCTTCCTTCTCGTTTTTTTTCTTAATTCACTTATTTCAATCCATTTTTGTTTTTGTTTTTGAATAAGTGATTTAAAGCTATAAATTTACCTCTAAGTACTACTTGAGCTATCTCCCACAATTTTTGAAATTTTTCAATGTTTATATTTTAGTTCTAAGTATTTTTAAATTTCTCTTCTATTTCTTTCTTTAACCCAAAAATCATTTAGTAGTGAACTTTTTAGCTTATAGCAAATGAGCATGGGGTAGGGAGAATTATTCTTTTGTGTTGTGACTATGGTCTCAGTGATGCTGATTCTTTGAAATTATGGCTTTTTCTGTGGCTTAATACATGCTTTATTTCTGCAACTGTATATACATATATGTACATACAAATAAATAAGCTACAGTGTAAAAAAAAAAAAAAAAAAAAAAAAAAGAAAGCATTTGGCCTTAAGTCATACACTTAGTATTTGGAAAATACAGTGCCAGAATTCAGGCTTCCAAGACTAAAGGATCCTTTTTCCAACACTGTTCACTGAGAGAAAATTCTCAGGAGTGTGAATGTGGTTGAAAAGAATGATATGGTTTCCTTGTAAATTGCTCATGGATTATGTCTAGGGCCAGTTGATTACTCATAGGAATAAATAAAAAGAAATAAATCAATCCTGATATTTTAACTTGATAACCCCAACTTTATACATATGAATATTTAAAATGTTCATATGTTTGTCATTGTCAGGACAATATATTAGGATGTGAGAATGAATTGTTCACTCTTCATTTGGTTGCCCTTGGGTTATTTATGTACCAAATTGCTCTCTCCAGTTTTATTTATAGTCATGACAAGTAGTACTTGGGGGCAGTTACCCAAGAATTTGAAAGCCATATGGCATTCTTTTCTTTAAAAAATCCTACATATATTTGTACATAACTAATAAGAAAAAAACTTGTTCCCCCATACCAGTATTTGGATTCTTACCTGTAGATGATCAGCTTGATACGTTTAGGTTACACAGACATAACATTGATCACTTATCTCCCTGAAATACTATTTCTTTTCTTGAAATGAAAAAGTACATCTACTCATACAGCTGACAAATGAGACACAAAAGGAAGTATTACCAGTATTATAATATCTCTAAATTGCCATTATTGAAATGAAACTCCTGGACAGAATATTTATATTATGTATCATTTCACTACCAAAAGAATATCATGGATGGTGGTTAAATAAAGTACTGAAATAAATAAAAGTGAGGCCAAATGAGGGATTTTAACAAAGGAAGAGCAGAAATTATTTAACAGGTTTTCATCGAAGACAGTGGACCTAAGCAAAAAAATTATCATTCACATAATTTTTAAAAATTTTAGCTTTATTGAGGTATAACTGACATAAAATTATAAGACATTTAAAGTGTACATCATGGTGATTTAATATATATGTACATTATGAAAAGCTTTCCCTCATCTAGTTAATTAACACATCCATTGCTTTGTATATTTATCTTGTGTGTGTGAGAACATTTAACTTTTACTTGCTTAGCAAATTTCTATTATAAAACACAGTGATACCAACTATAGCCTCTTATGTTTTACATTGATACTTAGACCTTATTCATCTTGCAGCTGAAAGTCTGTGCCCTTTAACAACCTCTCCCTATTTCCCCTAACCCACAGTTCCTGGCACCCATTGTTCTATTTTGTTTCTACAAGTTTGACTTTGACTTATTTTTTTTTAGATTACACACACACAGCATACCATATGCCATTTGTCTTTCTTTATCTGGCTTAGTTCACGCAACACAATGCCTTCAAGGTCCATGTTGTTGCAAATGTCAGGATTTCCTTCTTTTTCATGGCTAAAGACTATTCCATTGTGTGTGTATGTATGTGTACACACACCAAATTGTGTGTGTGTGTGCATTTCGTGTTCTCTTTATTTATATTGACATATCATTGATATAATCTTCCATTAGTTTCAAATGTACAACACAGTATTACCCATATTATTAAATTCTCACCCCCGTATAGTGCACTTACTATCTGTCAATGTAGAAAGATGTTACAGAATCATTGACTATATTTTCCATGCTGTACTGCCATCCCTGTGACAAGCTTATACAGTGATTAAGATTTATTGTGCCTCTTTAATCCCCCTCCCCCTTGGTAACCACTAGTCACTTCTCAGTGTCTATGAGTCTACTGCTGTTTTGTTCCTTCTGTTTTGCTTGGTTTTTATATTCCACAACTAAGTGAAATCATATGTTATTTGTCTTTCTCTGCCTGACTTACTTCACTGAGTGTAATACCCTCTAGATCCACCCATGTTGTTGCAAATGGCAGGATTTCTTTTCTTTTTATGGCTGAATAATATTGTGTAGATGGACCACATCTTTTTTATCCATTTATCTATTGATGGACACTTAGGTTGCTTCCATATCTTGGCTATTGCAAATAGTGAGGTGATAAACACATGGATGCATATATCTTTCAAATCAGGGATTTTGTTTTCTTTGCATAAATTCCTAGAAGTGGAATTACTAGATCAAATGGATCTCTATTTTTAGTTTTTTGAGGAACCTCCATACTGTTTTCCATAGCAGTTGCCTACCAACAGTGTAGGAGGGTTCCAATTAACTTGCCCACCAACAATGTAGGAGGGTTACCATTTCTTCACATCCCTGCCAGAATTTGTTATTTCTTGTCTTTTGGATAGTGGCCCCTCTAACTGGTATGCGGTGATATCTCACTGTGGTTTTGATTAGTATTTCCCTGATGATTAGTGTTGTGGAGTATCTTTTCATGTGTCTGTTGGCCATTTGTATTTTCTCTTTGGAGAAATGTCTGTTCGGGTCCTAATTTAATCAGGCTATGTGTTTTTTGGGTGTTGAGGCATATGAGTTCTTTACATATTTTGGATGTTAACCCCTTACCAGATGAGTTATTCACAAATATATTCTCCCATACTGTAGGATGCCTTTTTGTTCTGCTGATGATGTCCTTTGCTGTTTTTTAGTTTGATGTAGTCCCAATTGTTCAATTTTATTTGTTTCCCTTGCCTGAGGAGATGAGTCCAGGAAAAAATTGCTCATACTTACATTTAAGAGATTTTTGCCTATGTTTTCTTCTAAGAGTTTTATGGTTTCATGACTTACGTTCAGGTCTTTGACCCATTTTGAGTTTACTTTTGTGTATGGAGTTAGATAGTAATCCAGTTTCATTCTCTTACATGTAGCTGTCCAGTTTTGCCAACACCAGTTGTTGAAGAGGCTGTGTTTTCCCCAAGTATATTCATGGTCATATATATTGACCATATATTCATGGGTTTATATCTGGGGTCTCTATTCTGTTCCATTGATCTATGTATCTGTTCTTATGCCAGTACCAAATTATTTTGATTACTGTAGCTTTGTAGTAGAGCTTGAAGTCAGGGAGCATAAGCCCCCCAGCTTTGTTCTTCTTTCTCAGGATTTCTTTGGCTATTCTGGATCTTTTGTAGTTCCATATAAATTTTAGAACCACTTGTTCTAGTTCATTGAAGAATGCTGTTGGTATTTTGATAGGGATTGCATTGAATCTGTAAATTTCTTTGGTCAGGATGGCCATTTTGACAATTAATTCTTATCCATGAGCATGGAGATATTTCCATTTATTAATGTCTTCTTCAATTTCTTTCATAAATATTGTATAGTTTTCAGTATAAAAGTGTTTTACTTCCTTGGTTAAATTTATTCCCATGTATTTTATTCTTTTTGATGCAATTGTAATACAATTGTTTTCTTGATTTCTCATTATGATAGTTGGTTATTTTTGTACATTGATTTTGTATTTTATAATTTTAATTCATTTATTAATTCTGTAAGTTTTTTGGTGGGGTCTTTAGGGTTTTATAAATATAATCACATCTTCTGCAAACAGGAACAATTTTACTTTGTCCTTACCAATTTGGATGTCTTTAATTTCTTTTTACTACCTAATTGCTCTAGGATTTTCAATACCATGTTTAACAAAAGTGGCAAGAGTGGACATCCCTGTCTTGTTTCTGATCTTAGAGGAAATGCTTTCAGCTTTTCACTATTGAGCATGTTGTTAGCTATGGGCTTGCCATATATAGGCTTTATGATGTTAATGTGCATTCCCTCTGTACTCACTTTGTTCAGAGTTTTATTATAAATGGATGTTGAATTTTGTAAAATTCTCTTTCTGTATCTATTGAGGTGAGCATATGATTTTTATCCTTTACTTTGTTAATGTGTTGTATTATATCAATTGGTTTTTAGATATTGAACCATCATTGCATCCCTGGAATAAATCCCACTTGATGATGGTTCATGATCCTTTTGATGTATTATTGAATTTGGTTTACTAATATTTGTTGATGATTTTTGTATCTATGTTCATCAGGGTATTGGTCTATAATTTTCTTTTCTTTCAGTGCCTGTCAGATTTTGGCATCACGGTAATGCTGGCCTCATAAAGTGAGTTTGGAAAGATTTCCTCCTTTTCTATATTTCTGGAAGAGTTTGAAAATAATAGGTATTAAGTTTCTTTGAATATTTGGTAGAATTCACCAGTGAAGCTCTCTAGTCCTGGAATTTTGTTTGTTGGGGGTTTTGATTAGTGAATCAATTTCCTTATTAGTAATTGGTCTGTTCAGACTTTCTACTTACTCATGACTCAGTTTTGGTAGATTGTACATTTCTAGGAATTTATGCATTTCTTCTAAGCTGTATAATTTGTTGGTGTATAATTATTGATAGTAAGTATCATTACATTTTTGAAAATGGAAAAACAGGCCCTTATTTCTTCAGATAAAAATTCAAAATCCCAAAGAGGAGAAGCCCTCCAGTGGGTCAGGTTAGGCCATGACCTAGACTCAGATTTTGCAGTCCTTTTCCATTTTTGCCCAAATGTGCCAGGCACACAACTGAAATATTAGTGGGATGTAATCAGCGACTGAATACCAATGTATTGACTAATTTACATAGAGCTCAGAGGTTACATAGTGAGGTCACATACATCATCTTACTTGTTGATATATCAATTTGGTTATACTCAGTAACTTACCTATTATTATAATTAACAGTTTATGTTGACACATGCCTCTCCAGGTTTATCCACTTGATGACTTTCCTGACGCATCTCTCAAAGACCCCTCTGAGTTTAATGTTAAGCACTGTCTGATAAAGCTGAGCTACCTTATCTCCTCACCCACATTTCCCACCATACCTGCTAATGTAGGGGTCATCATATGTCTGATTTGCAATGGTCAGCAACATTTCTGAAGATGGGTTTTCCTGCTGTTGCCAGGGATAAAGGCTATTCCATTGGGCTGCCAAATTTTTATTTCATCAAGTGATGAAATTTTTAAAAGTACCAATTTTTAGAACCACCATTTTATTCTGTAGTTGTCATTGCCTGAGTGACTTGTTCCAAGTTAGTATAGGGCTCTTCAGGACATAAGCCCTTGTCCTGTGACTCCTAGGACAGTACCAAAGGCTCCACTTTAGTTCTAAAGAAAACAAAGAAACCACAGGCTGGAAACCAAAAATCACCATGATTAGGTATCTGAAACAAAAGAATAAATGTGAGAATGTTGTGGGGTGCTAGAAGGTGGGGCTTGACTGGTGGGAAAAACGTGTTTAGTCAAGGAAGAAGAGTGTCAATGTCCAGCTGGGAAACAACCATTAGATAAGATAAAAATTATGGAGGATATAACAAACATAAGGTGGTTCTTGATGATTATCACTGTATACATGCACTTAAGAAGTGGAAAGACCTGATCAAAGGAATTGGAAGGACTCAAGATAGGGAAAAAAGAGGGGAGATACTGCAGACAATGGTTAGAAAGACTCCTGCTAAGATCGGGAATTAGGAAAGAATCAGAAAGTTGGAATAGAAATAAAGATATCCGAAAAGGGTAGTGAAAGCAGTAACATGCTGTTTTATGAACAAGTTAACAGAGATACTCAAAGCATCAATGAGTGCTCACTAATTCTGGACTACTAAGCATAGATTTTCAATGCCATTGATTTGGCAATTAATCATGTGCGGTCCTTTGACATTCTTTATATTGTTGTTTGAACAGTTATTACCTCTTGCATTATTTAACTTTTTATCTGATTATGTCTTATTTCTTTGGGATGTTATGGGGTGAGGGCATTATGGATGAAGCCAGCTGTTGGGAGCAAAGTCTAACAATTCCGTATGAGAAAAATTAAAAATGTCTGGTTTGTGGACAAATTTCATCTGGAATATCCAAGACAGCCTTCATGTCCCAACTCTATGCATATTATACAAGTAAAACGTCTCATATGTTTTATAGATACAAAATGTGTATCTATTATTTGACTGGCAATGAGGAGATATTAAAGTGAATAAAAACATGTTATAATCTACTACATATGTGTCATAAGCTTTCATATAAGTTAAATTTCTAAGAGAGAGAAGGAATGACAGAAACAGTGTTGAAAGGAGGCTACAGAAACTTCCTGGGAAGATTTTAAAGAATTAGGTTAAAACTTTTTAGGTATGGTTTATAAGAGACCCATGCTCAGACTTAGGACTATCACAGAGCATATCATCTATTATTTCAACAAATGTTTTAAGTGTTTATCATATGCACTACTTTAGACAACAGGAAAACAAACTCCCTGCCCTCATGAACCTTACACTCTAGTGTTGGGGAGGGACAATAAAAATAAATATATATAACATGAGAAAGTGATGAAGACAAAGGGACAGAGAGTAACAGAGTTGGGCTCTTTCACACACTCAGTGATGATATTCATCATACAACCAGCACTCAACTCCTACTCTCAAGAAATTTAGTACATCTCAACATGCCACCCATAACAGAGCAACATCATATAATAAATAACCTGTGACATACAGCTTCTGTTACAGAATATACTAAAAGTGGAATATCTGTCTACAGAGAAATATCAAGAAACAGACCAATATGATTATACTTTATATCAGAAAGCATTCCTGTCAAGTTTGCCATCTCTCAGGTATCTGCCCTAATCCTCCACTCTTCAGGGTGTGTAGATGGCAATGAATTCAGCACAATACAAGCATCGCTCCACAGCATCTCTGTCAGGCTCAATTCTTACTCTGAGACTACATGCCAGATATAAGAGCCAGTGTGTGGAGGATGCCTTAACTCGAAGCATTATTAGGTGCCTTGTTTTGCACTGAGATGGTTTGGAAGCATTATCAACAAACATACAAGGAAATGCATGCCCCCACCCCTCCCCTCAGAATCCATGTACACATGTGTATTAGCTAAAAAATACCTGATGACCATGAATTTGATAAGCACTATCTTAATACTATTCCCCTCTGGAGAGAAAGGGCCACAGAAACCCCTGCATGATGTGGGAATTAGTCAAGTAAGATTTATGGTGAACTTTGAACTCATGAATCTCTTCCACATCACTCTGCCCAACTCTTTGAACTAGCTATACTCCTCATTTCTGCTGCCCACATTGCAGAGGAGACATTCAATTTCATTCCATTCCAAACTACAGAGCATTTTACAACATCTACCAGTAGAATTGAGTAAATATTGCATCTGGGAAAACCAGAGAGAATATCATAAACATTTTCTCCTACAGATTCATTGAAGACATGTTTATGGAACATCTACTATGTGCTAGACATGGAGTCCTAAAGACACAAACTGCTCCTTTGTATTGCAAGAAACACAAAGATTCACTTCTCTGTGAGTCCTGATTTTATTGCCACTAATCATTTATATGCTGTTTTAATTCCAATACCAATAGTTCTGGGAAATCCACTTCTTTAAGACCACAGACTCCTTTGTAACAAATCAGAATGTATTTTTATTGAGTATGTGCTATGTGTTCAACTTCTAAAAGTAACATTCTTAGAGATTATGTTTTGTTGGCCATTTAGAAAGGTGCATCAAACTCCAAATCTATGTTTCCCAGCTTTTTTAATATGCAGTTTTTATCTTGAAATCAATGGAAAGTGGAATGACAACAGCAGGTACACCATCAACAGAAAACAGTGAAAAGAGTTTCTCCTCTGGAAAGTTCACAAATTCTCTATTAAATTATTATTAGAACCAGCAACATGCAAAATACGTATGCAGCTCTGTGATAAAAATAAAGAGTAAAGATTTCAGAGTCAGTTTGTCCACAGAAAATCATAATTTTCATTAAGTAAAAGTTGAAGAGTTTCTATTTTCCTATTTGGCTTCAGGTAATTTTTTGTTTCCTTTTTTATTCCTCCCCAGGAACCTACTAAAAATAGAACTCATTATCAATATTAAAAATTATATCTTTATTTTTATGACAGAATAGGCTCAACAACACCAAACAAATGACCTTCAACAAGACAATGTCAATTTGCAATCCCATACACCACTCCGGAAATGAGTTGGTATTGCCTGACCAAGCGTTAGGGTCTATGGAGCAGAGATGCCAGGTAATCATCCTGTTTTTAGAAAAAAAGAGTTGTTAAGGGGGGTGACTGGAATGGTGGGTGTTTCGTTTGGGATCTCACAGAAACCCAGATAATGAAGCATGACATTTTATCCACCAAAGCCTGCCAGGTAGCTACTTGCACAGATGTGTATCTGTCTGGTGGGGAGGAGCAATCACTGTTATGTTTATTCAATATTTAATTACTGGGCAACCTGCAAGGGTGCACCATCCTTTGGGCCCATTAGTATTGCCTTACTAGCTTTCAAACCAACATAGCAGCTGCTGTGGTCATTTATCTTCTATCCGTATTCTGCTGTGTTCTTTATAAAAAAGGAAATTTTGCTTACTATCTAAATAAAAGGTCCTTGATTATTTTTTACTTTCTTACATTTCACATAAAAATAACTAGTATTCATTAAAGTGATTTACTTACTTATTAGGCTTATTTTCTCTTTTAAAAACCTCTTTATTCTACTCCTTCCACTTTTTAATGAGCATAAGTCTTTTACAGCTATGTTTTTTCCTTGACAACCTTACCTCAACCAGACCTTGCTTATCACACTGTACACAGTTAAGAGTAAGTATGAGTTTCCTTCCAAAAGCACTGTAGTTGGGAATATTTGGAAGTAAAAAACTGAGAGGGCAGAGAGTGAAATGGGGGAAGTAGTGGATGTTACAGATGCTCTCTGAATCGTGCTTCTATTTGTACAGTTATCTCCAGAAAGATCGACTCATACTGGTACAAGAGAAGGTGACTGGCATCACAGATGGTGGGGGAGGCAGAAGCAGTGCTGGGGAGAGTTCTGTTAGGGATCAGCCCTCAGGGCCCAGGGGCGCAGAAAGCAGTCTGGAGAGAGGTGATAAACAGGGAAAAAGCTGCAGGGTCAAGGTACCCTTGACTGAAGCGCATGCTCACCAGGAGGAATGGCAGGCTCATGGTCAGATGTGCAACTCCTGGCCTTTACTCTACAAAAGGGGGCTTTTCCTGGGTCTGCTGAGCTTTCCTGTGGGCAGCCAACATGAAGTGAAGTCAGAATAGTTACTTCAGAATAGTGAACACAGCCCTTACCACATAATTTGCAGCTCATCTATAGGCTGGTTCTGGTTTCAGAGGGAGAAAAAGCAGCTCCTGAATAAATATAACTGATCATGTATGAAAGATCTGCTTTAATCCTGAATCTTGGCCCTATTGGGTAACTTTAATAGTCCAAATACTTAAGAACTGGGATGTGCAATGAAAATAAATAATTGTCTCCACACTGCTATGCAAAAGTTCATCAGTAAA
This sequence comes from Manis javanica, assembly GCF_040802235.1. Lineage (NCBI taxonomy): Eukaryota > Metazoa > Chordata > Mammalia > Pholidota > Manidae > Manis > Manis javanica. The sequence goes on from NC_133158.1 coordinate 144,621,810, forward strand.
ACTCAACAGCCACCTTTTCTTTCACAGCAAAGACTAGAAAAATCCTTCACCATCCTCTTCAATAACAATTGGAAGTGGGAAAACACATTCAAAAATATGTCCATTGCATAGCCCTGGCTCTTTAGACACGTGAATAATCAAAAATTATCTTCATTATTAAATAATCCTCATACACATTTAGTGACTGATAAGTATTTCATTGTGAAAATAGGAGAAACTGGATTATATCATCAAAAATAAGTTGTATACAAAAAAATCCCTTCCTTTTCCATCCTTCTCTCTTTTTCTATTTCTCTTCCTCTCCGTTGAATGGAGAAAGCTGGTGGTGTTGTTTGATAAGAAGGCGCAATAGGAAAAAGAAAGGCAGGAGGGAGTGAGGGAGACCGCTATCCAGAAACACCCAGGCCACACCGCAGAAAATGTTTAGTATTGGAGAGAATGAGACTTTCCCATCTGGTTTCAGATTTCTAGTGCAGTTTAGCTAGGAAACCAAGAATAGGAAGATGATCTAGGACCTTCTCTGTGTGGTCTAGTCACATGAGTTTAAATACTATCTCTGTGCCAAGAACTCTCAGATTTGTATCTCCAGCTCCTACTTGTCCCCTGAACTCCAGATAGAACTAATCCTCTTACCTCTATCAAGTAAATGCCACCTTTTCTAAAGATAAATAAATAGAACCCTACCCCGACTCCAGCACTCCCTTATTTCACTTTACTTTTTTTTCCATACCATTCTTCACTTTCTAACATACCATGTAATTTACTTACTTATTATATTTATGGTTTATTATTTGTCTCACTAGCTAGATTGCAAATTCTATTAGGATAGGAATTTTTGTTTTGTTCAGTTTTATTCCAAGTGTCAAGAATAGTACATGCTCAAGTATTGAATAAATAAAGGTAAAAATAAACCAGATGTTATCTAAGGAGAATTGAGAATTCCATAGCAGACATCTGGCACCCAGGGGCAACTGATGGAGAACTTCTTGCTCCTTGACAGCAGAGACAAGGCCACTCACCAATGAATCACCGGCATTTTAAATCATATCCCGATTTAAAACAAGTGGTCAGTAAATGATTGTGGTATAAAGTTTAGCTCCATTGGTGAAAGAAAACTACTGATGTCCTTGAGAGGAAAGGCCCAATGCAAAAAACATTTATGAGAACATAATCCTGTCAACCTCATGTAACAAAGAGTGAAGAGAAAGGACAAGGTTCACTAAAACTAATCCTATCTTGAATTGAATCTAAGCTTAGCTTTATTTTGATGGCCTGGTCTAGATGTACTTTTATAATAACTTGCCACAGCTCAAAACCTAAACCGTAAAAAAAAAAATGCATACTGAATAATTCTAATTCTATGACATTCTGAAAAGGCAACATCATAGGAATAGGGGAAGACTACAAAGGGAGCTGGAATCGGGATGTGTTTTTGTTTACAGTGGTGGTCACAAGATGCCTGCATTTGTTAAAACTAAGAGAACTGTACACCAGAAGTGAATACTACTATATGTAAATTTTTCAAGTGACATTCCCCATTACAAGATACTGCTGGTGCTCTGCTAAAATCTAAGCTGTAAGGCTACATGCTCATAAATTTGAAAGAAAGTGGAAGCTTAATGGCCCCTAGGCTTCTTATGATGTTTTTATTGAGCATCTTTAGACAACCAGGGAGGGCTCCTCTGGGTCCGGATATTTACATTTGTCCAGTCATGCACTATTTGGCTGTGAAAAGTTCTGGGTATGTTTTTGCACTAAGGTGTCATTTATTAAACTCACCCTGGCCTGTCACCTCCACATTTGTGCTGTCACTTAACAAACAGGGAGGTACACAAAAGTCGCATCTATGGGTCTTTGTTTTCACAACAGGCCTGCTGTTCACAATAACTATGTAAGACTAGATAGATACGTTTTTCCTTTATAACACTTATTTATTCATGAATTAGATGACTCACTGTTTTGCAGAAGGGCATTTTCTTAGAAGTAGCATTCAGTCCTTTGATTATTGCTTTAAAGAATAAGCTTCTTCCTGACTTTTATTACCACTACCCCACCCCCACCTTGCATTTTGTTCTATTTTAATCCCCAGTCATGTGAATCATTCATTTTCAAATAAACTTCATTTTGGATATCTTAATGTTATCATATTAATTTTTTGGATACTACCTTGTCTTTAATATGTATCTTACAGTTTCCCTTATGCTTTTATCTAGGTGGCATTCTTTAATTTTCATAGTAGTTAATTAAGTTGACAGGAAGGTACTATAATTTCCACTTTAAAAATTAAGACACAGAGATTCAAAATGTTTAAGCAACTTTCTCAAGGTTACATGACCCATCACAGGTAGAGCAAAGACTAGATTCCTGTTTTGTATAAGGTATCAGTAATGCTCATTTCTCTTATGAAAAATGAATTCTCACACCATTTTATGCAACTCTGAAACCTATCAGCTTATAATCATGTTCTTTTTTGCTTGTCCTTCAAAAGATTGATGAGTACTAAATTATACAGACATTTGACTCAAATATCATATGAAATTCCATGTGCATTTCAACTCAGATACTGTGCTTGCATTATTTCCCTTGTAAGTGTACCTTAGTATCTCCCAGTCACCAATACCTCTCACTATTTTCTAGGGTGCTTTGTGGATTTCTCACAGATTGCATAATTTTAAGCAAACATGACAAGACATACTAATTATGGTTCTGCCCACTTTTTAGGCACCCATTTTGGCATGGCTCTGACACTCTGAAGTATTTTCTTGGAAAGCCTAAAAGCCAACAAAGTTCTCACTGAAGCAGTGCTATCAACAACAGGGTGGTTCTTTTGGAAAAGTGCAAAACCCTCTTTTAGGGCCTTGGGTGTCCCACTGGCTGTTTGGATCCCACACCCTGCAGAGAAGGCAATTCCTGTCACAGGCAAGTCTTCCAATAGGTATGGTCATGGCATGCCTCTCAGGCCCATACTCCACACCAAGCCACAACTATTACCTGCCATTTCCCAATTATACTGCACAGTTTAACTTTTGCATAGGATGTTTCCTCTGCCTGGATTCCTTTTCTCTCCCACTGTCTCTGGGGTCTTGCCAGACACCTCCACCCACCTTTATAGGGGTCCCCAGAGATAGGAACCATGACATTAGGAACCATGACATATAATATAAAGACAGGAACAGCCAGGCATGTCCAACAGAAATTTCTTGTCTGACGGCTCCCATACCATTTACCTCCGTCTCCTTAGGCTCTGCATTTGCCTCCATGATAGCCATTGGTGGCTCATAGTTTTTGTACTGAATCAAGTGTCTTCTCATTCCATATTTTGACTGATATTCAAGCACCAACATTCCCCAGGTACCAAGTCTCATCCTTCAAAGTTTGGTTCAAATATGACCACTCCCAACCCTCCCACCTCAGCAGAGGCATTCCTCTCTGCCTCCTCCCGGGGAGGCAGAATCAGCTCTTTTAATCAGCTGATGCCTGTAGCCGTTTCACATCAGCCCGCACAGCACTCACATTGTTTCTCACCTCATTACATGGAAGTCCTACTGGAAGGGATGGTCCCAAGGGTTACGTTTATCTGTGTTCTCATTACGCATCCAGGATAGTACCTTAGTAAATTCTCAAGAAATGTTTCTTCTCCAATAAATCAATATTATTTTAATCCCTCTTAAGAGGGGTTTTTTTTTAAATAGAGAGACAACGACAAAATGATTCCAATGAAATAAAAATGCTAACTCCAAAAATAGGATGAATGAAACCTTGTGGTAGAAAATTCCCCATCAGAATTCATTTATAACCTTTGGTTAGATATTTGAATCATTTTAGTTCATTCAGTAATTTTACCCATTAAACAATCTGTTCCAAAGAACAATAGTTCCTGTCCTCTCATCGATAAAACTCACCTGAGTCTGTCTTGACTGGTTTTCCAGGGAGTGTGTATGTGTGTGTGAGGGGGTGTCCACGCAGAATTTTGCCAAATCCTTTATTTAAAAAATACATACCTCCCCGGAATTTCAATTATTATCAGCAATCTTGAAATATGTAAGGGAAGAGAGCTTTATCCTTAATCTATCCTCTATTTTTACAAGCAGACATCTTATAATATCTTCGTAATTTCTGTGGGGTCTCTCTCCTGAACTTAGATTTTCTTAGCTTTATTTTAATAACAAAACCTACCATTGCTAGACAGTGAAACATTATGAATACAAGTGATACTCAATTATAGGAAAGCTATCTCTCTATTCTGGAAGAAGTCTGTCTCTCTCTCTTTTAAAAGCTCATTCTACAAATATGTGTTAAGGTATTGTATCTTAAATTTGATCTAACCCAATTCAAATAATGGGAATGCAGTGAAATTATGGGAAAGGAGCACATAAAACTAGGCTGGTTCTTTGGATTTATTTTCCTTTAGATATTCAATTTGCTTTAAAAGAATTGAATTCATTTGCCATGTTCTCTTTGGGAAGCATTGTGCAAAGTATAATTTAGAACTGCTCTCTCTTTGCATGGCCTCTGCAAGATACAAAGGGGGCTCACAATGCATGTTTCTGCTATAATGAGGGCTCTGTTCTATCTGTCTGCCTCCATGTGAATTGCTCGTTCAGATAGAAAGTTAAAAATTATAATGAGTTAAAGTTCTCCCAGGGCCTAAGTTTCTCCTAAAGAGTAAATTAAGCATCATTGGATGTTAACTCTTTCAAACCCTAAGATGCATTTTTAAAAAGTTGTTAATGGTTTAAGAAGCTTGATTCTACTCTCAAAGTTCTTTAATTAGCTAATTAGAGCTAGTTAAGCTCAAGATCTCCTTGGACAATTTTTTTCCATATTAAAATTCCTAATTCAAACTGTGGTGATGAAAATTCACTTCTGTCATGTTTCTCTGTCTTCTACCCCCAAAACAGAAGTAGCAACAAGGACTTGCTAAATAGCAGACCACAACCCTCCAAAACAAAACAAAAACTCTCACCCAAAGCCTGAACATTGACCTACCATTCTGAGAATTAACTATGGTTTCATTAGAGAGAGAAGGGAGACTGGCTTGGTCAAGAAGGGGACTCTGTGTAGTGAGTATATTGAGATTTTTTCATTGCCTACAACAGTGAATCCTAGGTATAGCATTGGACTAAACATTAAAATCCTCAACCCTAAAAGGAATTTTTTGAAGAGCAGGACTGGCCTTCATTAAAGAATGAAATAAACTGCTCCTCCCAGTTTCTAACATAAAGCAGTGGGAAAAAAAATGATTTCATGAGGCAGTAGGATAAAGAGCAGTTACCCTAACTCACTAAGGTTTGTTATCTTCCTAGAGAAATTCGAATTGAAATTGTCCAGGTCAGTTTTATCCTCAGCAGGAAAATTACAGTGAGGTGGGAAATAGCAGTTCGGCAATGAGGGTGGGAGGAGGGGTGTTGGCTGGGAGGAACGGAGGGGCTGCAGAATGGAGGGGCCAAGCAGAATCAGGACTGCTGAGTATGGAATAGAGAAACTCTTGTCCAAGAAACTGAATATGATTTTGAATCCAATATAAATACTGAGTACCAGAAATGCAATAGATACTTATCAAGTTTCTATTTCATGCATCTGTGGAAATTGATTTTCAGATTTTTGAGTGCATAGCTATCTGATCTTACATAATGTCACCTTCCTGTGCACTAATGACTAAGATAAATGTCCTTGGCCCCGGCTGTTTTGATCTAGTCATTTCCTTGTTTTTGCTCTGACACAGTAATGGTGTTGGGGGTTCAATGCAAGAGAAATGCCACTTTGGGATGAATGTCATTGATTTATGTCATTTGACAGACCTCCAGGGAGCAAGTGACCAGGTTCCTTTTCATCCTTTTAGAGGACTCGTTTACTTTCTTTAAACTCTTACCTAGTAAATTAGGGAGTTGTGTGTATATGTGTGCATGTGTGCCTCTGTGTGTGTGTGTGTGTGTGTGTATGTGTGCATGTGTCCCTCTGTGTGTGTGTGTGTGTGTGTGTGTGTGTGTGTCTGAAAGCATCTAGCCTATACTGCCCCAGCTGGACTGCTGTAACATCTGCAGGGTGGGACAACTCCAGTGTAACCCAAAGCCTCTCTCTACAGGTAAGCCTGGCACAGCTGTGGTGGATCTAATGGATTTGGCAAACATTTCATCAACAAACACAGCCATGTGAAAGCTCAATCCATCCTTGAGAGGTAAAGGATTCAGCCTTACCAATCTTTTTACATTTAGCATATTATCACGAAAGAAAAGGCAAGAAATTCTTCCAATTGTATCCATTTCTTTCTGTGGTTCCTTTCTTTTAACATTGCCATGAACAATAAAAGTAGAATCTTATTTGCATTGTCCTACCTAACTTAGTTCTAGTACTAGTAGCAATAAATGCTACAAGTTTGTTTCTTATAAATAGCTATTGTATTTAGCATGCAAAAAGTTTTTTTTAAATGCTAACTATGCTGATTCTTTTAGTATAGTTTTCCCCCTTTACCTCCCAACAGATTTGACAGTGAGAGTTACCCTGGTATTGATAGCCCTTCTTTAATCTAATTTTGAATCACCACTAAGCCATTTTCACCAGTACACTTTCCTCAGGAGAATAAACACTTTACATTCTTCAAAGTTCCAATATGAAGAATGCTATAGAAGTCTGGTTTATAAAATTTACAGCATGAATAGAAGCTATCTGCTTTCCAGAAATAGCCATTGAGAAACTTCAGACACATCTTTCTGAAAGAGAATATGCACAGCCTCTCTCCGTAATATTCAGGGGGATTCCTATGAATTAATGCAGTGATAAATATTACAGATATAGCCTCTAGATACACAGGAACATGATGTGTCTAATTAGGATTCAGCAAGATTCTCAAACACAAATTTTTTTTATATTAAGAGCTAGAATTAGAATAACTTGTGTTAAAGATTACACTAACTGTAGCAACAACCTATTTCTATTGTGTATTTTCAGTAAAGCTGACTAAATTTTTTTTAGGAAGTAATGAAATTATGGAGTGAAGCTAGTTGAAATAACAGATTTGTTTTTGGTGTTGTTAAGTCAGTGAGTAACAGAACTTTTCATTCAATTTTGTTGTTGTTTAGAAGTTCATGGGAAATGAAAACAAATAAAAATTTTAAATTACTCTATAGCTAACAGTTTATCTTCATAAAATGCAATTCACTAAGAAATGAAATAATTTGTAACTTTTAGATTTATTGTTAAACTAGCACAAGTTATCCTAAATTAAATCAATGAGGTAGTCAACAAGTACTTATTGAATTCCACTTTGTCTATAGCAGGGTGGAAGGCAGTGTTTAATGGAATTGATGTTGCATTTATTAATCAAAATTTACTTCAGATTCCCCATTGTGGTTTTAGGATTTTCAGATAGAAAACAAATAAATGCATTTGGGTTGGAGGATCTCTCTTATTTGCTACAAAGACTGCCTTGAAGAAAATGTAAAATATCTGTACTTGAGCTTTCTCTTTTCCTTACCTGTATTTTCTTTATTATCACACCTACAGAAAGAATGAAGCAAGCAGTAATACCTCAGACCTAAAGAGTTATATAGCTTTAGCCCCTCATCTTCCTCCCCTGTTTGCATATGAAAGTATAGTTAAGTTTTGTAGTCTCATGCAAACTTCTCACCTTAGCCCTTATGGAATAAGTTAGAATCTGCTCATGTATTTTGATTCCTACCTGATTTTTTTCCCTTTATTTCATTAAGAACTAAGTAAGAATTACAAGTGGAAAAAAGGAAACAATGTCTAATGAAAACCATAAAAGTTTAGACTCTATTTGTCACGTGGTAATTTCTATTATATTAAATAGCAAAGAATCAGCCTAGGGAATATTTAAGCATCTTCTATACAGGTAATCACTCATGACTGCTCAAATATATGGGGATAATTAACTGAATTTGTAATTGTGCCCTGAAAACTGGACTAGAATTATTGGCATAGAATGCCCAGCCCACATGTAAAGGTAACTTTTAGAATTAAGTGGGGGTGAACAGATGGTCTCCCTCTTTTTAACCTGCTTCTTTCTTTTTCTATCCTGCTTTAAATTGCTGTTTCCATGCATCTCATCTGCCACCTCCACAATTTCTATTACAGCTGTGCACCACTTGAATCATCGTTTATGTTTCTTTAGTCTGACCCTTTATAAAGCTTAAATACCCAAGTTACCTTTATCCTAAGCAATATCTATGAAATCATGGTTTTGTTGTGTTAATTTTTCCAACATATGTCAAAGTTATCTATTAGAATTTATCACCACTTAACAAAATTATAGAGACAGGGAACAGATGAGTGGTTGCCAGAGCTTAGGGTGGTAGAGAGAGTGCAAGGTGGCTATGGTTATAAAGGGTAACATGAGGAAGCTCATGATGGAACTAGTGTCTATTTTGATTGTGCTGGTGGCACAAACCTACATGTGGCAAAACTGCATAGACTACATACACACACACACACACACACACACACACACACACACACACACACCCCACACATGGCATTTGTAAACTTGGTGAAATCTAAATAAAGTCAGTGTATTGTATCATTACTAGTTTCCTGATGGTGACATTATACTATAGACCACTGGGGGACACTGCATGAATAATATAGAGGATCTCTCTGTATTATCTCTCACAACTGTTTGTGAATCCATACTTCAAAATAAAATGACTTAAAAAAAATACAATGTGTCTGATTAAATTTGTATTTCAGATAAGCAATGGGTAATTTTTTAGTACAGATAAATCCCATGCAATATTTAGAATATATTTATACAAAAGAGATGTTTGTTATTTATCTGAGATTCAAGTTTGGCTGGGAATCCTATATTTTATCTGGCAGCACTACAGTTAACCTAAGACCTAAGCTAGGAGAAAAGTCCTGCTATATAGACAGAAGGCAAGAAAATCATTATAGGCAGAGGAAATCACATGTGCAAAGGACCTGGGGCAAGAGACCACTTTTTAAGGAACTGAATGTAGCCTAGTGAACAAGGTGGAAATAAAATAAGATGAGAAGTAAGAATCTGGCGCTCCTGTGGTATGCCCCAAACAGGCTAGGGATGTGATCACTGCTGTATCTGCTCAGACCCAGAGGAGGCACAGCTTGGTCAACTACTGGGAAAATACCTTTCGTTCTCCCATGTCTTTTGCAACAGTCAGGAAAAAGAACAAATAAATTTATCAATAAATTAAAAAACCTTTCTCATTTCAGTAGTACCCAAATTTATCCAGTGTGCTGGTAATAGTCTACATCTTCCACACTGTTGGAAACAGTGGATGAGGTCCTGCCTCACTCTGACCTAGACGCGTTGTGCAATCTGTAGACCCTCACTTCATGTCTGTGGCTCTAGTGTCACCCTGCTGTATAACAAAGGATTTGACAAACTGTAAGGTTCCTTCCAAATCCTATGGCTTATGATTTCTTTACCTATATTGTTATGCACTCAATGTACTGTAAACCAAGGCTAGACCAATAGGAGGTATTAGAACACAAATGATGTAAGAAATTATCTTTCACTTTCATCTACTCACTAATGTAAACCATGGAATACATCAACTCCTATAGCAATAGCATTAAAAATGATTTAAGTCCTACTGTTAAAGTCCTATAGTAACTATGCCATCAAGGACACCGAATGTTGACCATTTGCTCCCAACTTTTTAGAAATAAAAACAATCATTAATTATATGTTACATTATTAAAAGAATAAATGGTATGTGTTAGGGAAGGACTAGAGTTGGATTCAGAAGATCTGGGTTTGATTCCTGGCCCTGTCATACAACAGCCATGAGAATTCAGGAGGTTCCTTCACCTCTCCAAACACTGGTTTCCTCATCTGCAGAAAAGACTTATTCACCTGCACAGCTGACTCACTGGGAAACTGCAGTGCTGCCTGGGAAATCATACAAATGGGAGGCTTATCACTGATCTGTATATCCTTAGGTGTACAAAGCTTTAAGTACAGGAAGGTCTCAGGAACTGCTCATGGCAAAACTGATACATCAATTCCTCCAATGGTTTTGAGAGTCCTTGTGAGATCTCAAAAGAGTTGAAATGTTCTTTTCTTACCTAGACACCTAATTTTGAAATACTGCACAGGTATATTTTTAAATTTCCTACATGTTTTTATTAGGTACCTTATCTTCATCAATTTATGGATTTTTTAAAAATGAAAATAACCTTGAAAGCACTCATCAATGTTTTTTCCAACAAATTCCAGATAAAATCATCAGGCAACATTACTGTTGTTGCTTGTAAAGAATACCAACTTACTTGTAAAGAAAACATTAATTTTCCCAAATTCTTTTTCACCATCATTTTTAATTAAAAGTGAGAGTAAAATCAAAACAGACTCTCAAGTTTAATTGTTCCAATTCTACATTTTAGGGTAAATAATTACAACACAACCAAAGCCTTTTTACTATACAATCTCTGATCTTACACATAAAAAATCCCAACCAAAAGCTTCATAAATTCATTTAAAGAAAAATGAATGCCGCTTATATCAGATGAGACATTGTGTTATGACATAAGGAATGTGAGCTTTGAAGTCAAAAGGTTTGACCTCAACTTTCCCATTTCTTTGCCTCTTTGAGTTTCAGTTTCCTTCATTTGCAGTTATTGTGAGACTAAAATGAGATGAAGTTAAATGCAAAGATGCATGTAAAGCATCTAGGAACCAAGCACAAATTACTAACAAATGGCAGCTGTTCAGCAGCCATGTGTTCTAATGGAGTCTGGACTTTGCAACCCAGAAGAGCTTTATCTGGGTGGAATTCTTACTAGGTGAATCCCTTTAGACAGTTTAATCTTTAGAACTTCCACTTGTGTAAAATGGAATGATAGTACTTGCAGAGTTTTGAAGATTATTAAGTAATAATAGCATATAAAACACACCTCCTGTAAGTTTTATTCAGTGTGACCCTATGACAATTTACCCACTCTACTGTTCATGGGCATTTACATTTTGGGGCTATTATAAAAAGTGCTGCTACAAACATTCATATATATAGGAATATATATGATATTACACATAAACATACATACATACATACATACACATGCATTTCTGTTAAGCATATACCTAGGAGTAGAATTGCTGGATCATAAGACATATGTAGCACAGTGATGGGTCCATAGTAGATGATCATTAAACAATAGCTAGCAATATAATTTGATAGTGATGTTCTGATTTATATGGTTGATAAAATGGAAAAAAATACTTGACAAAAAAAATCTGCAAATACTTAGTGGAGAAAGGAGATTTCAATGTCTTACTTATGTGCAGCTTATACTAGAGTTCTAAAGTTTACTCTAGGATCAGGCAGTCCAAAATAACAAACAAACAAGTAAAAAAATATTATAAGGCACGAGTCCACCAGACCCAACAGAAGTGGCCTTTCTATATGTGGCTTTAGACTTGAGTGAGCTTTAGACTCCAGTGAGCCCTTCGTAAACAGTGACCAGTATTACATCAAGCTGTGATCTGGCAAAGGAAATTTAAGTTAGTCACTTTTTTCAACACATAAATATGGGTGTCTAAAGCAACCTCCAGGAAACTAGTTTTCTCAGTGTCTATGTGATGCCAAAATCACACATACAAGCAAAAACATGCAGGTAACCTGGCTGGGTAATGTTCTATCTACAAATTCTCTTGTTTTGCTGATTTACATTAAAAAACAAAAATAGTTCAATAAAAGCAATGTGCCATGTAAGGTAGCCCTACTGAGAATTTTTGTTTGTTTGTTTGTTTGTTTGTTTGTTTGTTTGTTTATTACAATCTGAAAACCTCCTTCCTTGGAGGGCTAAGCACTATTCCATGGAGTCATTTACACACTAACAGGAACAGGACCAGGGCTCACAGAGTCAAAGAGGAAGGGTGCCTGAGATGCTTTGGTACAACTTAACAAGTCAGGCTTGCAATAACACTGCTTACTTCTAGAAGAATTAGTCTTCTAGAAAGTTAGAACTGAACCTTTCTTTGCCTATCATCTTCAAACCTAACCTTTGTTCAAACACAAGAAAAATGAAGTTCAGAAGTATAAATTACCGACCCAAAGACTCCAATAGGTAATGAAGGTGAGGCTAGAGCTTAGATGCTCTCACTCGCAGGCTGTTGTTTTCTCTATTAAATTACACATAACTGCATATGATAGCAGTCATTTAGTAAAGTTTGGGCACATGTATAATAACAATGATAATAAAAACAAGAACAGTTTTAACAATAATACCTCACATTTTCTCAACCTCTACCTATGTCAGGCACTGGAGTGAGCACCTGACATTCATCTTCTCTCTTGATTTACAGAGCCCCAATAACTGGCATTACTGTTACCACTCGTTTCAAGATGTGCAAAAGAATTACGAAGATTTTAAGGGATTTATTGATCACAGAATCAATAAAAGATAGAGCCAAATTGATATCCAGTTCTGTCTGACTCCTCTGAGGGACTCTTAGCCACATCCGAATGTGTAATGATACTTGCAGAGTTAGGTTATTAAATAAATAGCATATATATAAAGAACCTTTCCTATCTCAACCCTCACCTACACTTGAAAATATGAATATCCCCTAGACAACATGGGGGAAACTACAGGTTTATCTGTTATCACAGGTGAAAAATAAATTAGCTTCTGGAAATTTGGTTAGCATACTACTCATCCTCAATCTTGGAAAATATAGCTCTGAGGATGAATGTTATCTTTGAATTAAAAAAGATGACATTCATTTAAATAAAGTAAAAGACTTGCTCTATAATATCCCAATTCCACAATAGTCACCTGTCATTAACTCAGCACATAACTCTTTCATTCAGGCTGAATAATGTTGTGGAAAAGGCAGTCAGACTGCTTAAACATTCATACCTATGTTAGGTATGAATTTATTTTTTCAATCACTGAACACTCATTCCTTATGGACAGAAAATGTAAGATATGAGTGAAATACGTACTGAAGGAAACTATTTTCTCAGGACAGTTCAAAATAGGCGGAAGACACTACAGTAATTTCCTTGCAATTGCATAGTTCCTTTGCTTATTAGATTTTGAAGAGGTTATCAATTTGGAATATAACCTAAAGAGTTTATATTTCATAATTTTACTTTATTGCTGAAATATTTATGCAAATATTCAGTGTAGGAAGATGCTGCCAGATGGAAATGCAATAGCTGTGGAATTCTTCCTGGCATTTCCGACAGAATATATAATACCGAATTGCTTTATGCTAATGTTTTGCAATGGAATACATATTTTATAGCTATTTTGAAATGCAAATTTAAAAGATCTGAACACTTTAGAAATAATGCCAATGCAAAGTAAACTAATATAAAAAGTAGGAGTCAGATAGACAAATTACAGCAGTGTCATATCAACTACATTTTGGTAAAAGTAATGAGCCCTGTCTTCATAGCCTTTGTGTAAACACATTTTAATATTTAAAAGACTTTTGTCGAGATTAATGTTAACTAACCTCAAAATATATGTGAATCTGTCAAATATATGACTTCTAAGAGGTACACTCAAGGATATTTAACTTTCTTATTCCCTTTCTCACACTAATTATCATCATTGAAAAATTCTGTGATGTAGGATATGTGGTATCTTTGTTGCATCCAGAACTCAATGGAAAATTTCAGGCATGCATCATAAGTTAGTCTGAATTACAAGAAAATTAAAGTTTTATTATTATTGAAGATCAAGTCTGAAATTTGTTAAGTTTCTACAAGTTGTCAATCAATTTTATCTCACTACATTATAGTTACTTGTAAGAATCAATCCAATATCCTAACCCTGTCATTTCTTAAAGTTGTATTCAGAAACTGTGTTTAAACACTAAAACATTCTTTAAAATAATCTTCTTGAGTCCACTGAACAGTTTCTTCTTTTCAAATTAGGATACATTTCATCCCAGGATTTTGAATAAAATGGCATCCTGTTTTGACATGTATAGTTGTTTTTGACAATGCCTTCAATTTACATTCTCATTTTTACAGCTGTTTTACCACCAATCATGACTCAGGAATTGAATCTGAGTAAGAAAAAGGAAACTCTGAGCATCTCATGAATGATTAAAATTATAAACACCAAAACTTAATTAAACATAACAACTTCGGTTCATTTAAGGTCCAAAATTACCTGGAACATTTTCTCTTTTGCTTTCTTCCTCCTTAGTTCCAGAGAAGATATTAAAAAGCAAATAACAAACATCAATGCCACTGGACTTCTTTGCAGACAGTAGAATACTCAAATCCAAGAAAAAATAATGTTGTTGAGTTCACTATTAATAATGTACATTATATTATTTGAACACTACAAATTGCTTTAATAGTCATTATCCATTCTTTTCTTGCAATTAACATAGTGACTAAATATTATTACTTGTTTTCACAGTTGGGGAGATAGATTCAGAGAGGTTAATTGGCTCACCTTAGTCACACATCCAGGGAATGCTACTGCTATTTTTTTCTGACACTTAAATTTGAATAATATAAGTTTGGCTTAACTACAAGCTGCAATTTTGACTTAGAATACTTTAGTGTTAGTTTCACTCTGCCCCTCTAACCCTGCAGCCTACCTGGTTTTCCTTCACTGTAGTCTATAGATAATAGAACCATACTTATTATAGTCTAGTATACAGTATACTAAGCACAGTGCTATGATATAATACCATACATACTTACTACAGTCTGTAGATGTGAAATATGTGGGACATATGTACCTGTGGAGGGCAGAGCATGTGAGGAATTCAGGTTTATCATGAAGCCAGTGAGATAGGAAATTCTGGAACAAAGCGCTTCATGAGGAGCCCTGACTACCCCTGTGAGTGGGCCCCTGCCCAGCAGTTCAACGCGGCTCCAAGGTCTGCCACTTAAATGCGATCCTGCTTTTACAGGCCTGCATCTGATATCACAGAGGTTTTATTTATTAACAAAAGCACTAGTGCAGGCACAAAAGTTTTACACAAAAATCTTGTTCATGCCATCAGAAATTCTGAATGAATACCTGTTCGGCACACCCACTAATTCTGATGACCATACCCCCACACACCTCCTTTCCTCACTTAGATGGGGTGTTGTGCTTGGTTATTTTTCATAATATGATTACTATTCTCTACAATACACAAACCCAAGCTAATAAAAAATGAATCATGTGGCTCCCAACACATCTGAGGTAAATTAAGAATCACCATCTGGCAGAGAGCATCTCTTCTTAAAATTGCTCTCTCCTTTTTTAATTAAAATGTGTTTTAATTAAAAATAGACATGTCAAGAAGCACTGTATATCAATTACATGACTGACAATATGCTTTCATTTTTTTTTCTAAAACATATGAACCAGAAATGGGATGTCATGGTTTCTCTCAAGAGGAACAGTAAAATATAGAACAGACAGGGAGAATTGCTACTGAAAGCCATTTCAGCTTTATCAAAATTCAACCACATCTTTTCTTGAATGTTTTACTGCTTAAAATAAAACACTGAAAGGGTGTTTACTCCTAATTTTTAATGTAATTAATGGAATTTTCCATTCATTCTATACCATCAATGGTTTTGAAAACATTCTCAAATGTTCTTAGCTAGTCTCTTCTTAGTGACCCTGGAATGTTCCAAGACCCATCCTTACTTCCCAGGCTCTCATTTTAGCCCTTTACTGTCCCTATGTTTTTCTTGAGAAGTACGAAGTAATAGCAACAGATTTATTTTCTGTAGGCAGAGTGCCAAGGGTGAGGGTGACAGATGGGGGCCCAGAAGCAGCAGGAAGAGAGAACAAGAAACCACAGTGAGAATGGATAGGATGTACATGTGCGTGTGTATGTGCGTGTGTGTGTGTGTGTGTGTGTGTGTGTGTATGTGTGAGAGAGAGAGAGAGAGAGAGAGAGAGAGAGAGAGAGAGAGAGAGAATGCTGTCAAAAAAACTGGTCTTCCATTCTATAAGACTGGAATGTGAACCTTCCTAGCATTGTCTTAGGCAGTTCCAGGGCTATTCCTTCAGGACAACCAGCTCTAACCAGCTCTAAATGTTTAAAGGTCAAATATTAATGATCATAATGACATGTTTAGCAAAAGTCGAATGGTTTTTTAGTGCTAGTTGATTTTCCCAACTGTCACAATTATTTAGCATCACTAATTTTCTTTAAAAATTGTCTTGCCCATATTTATCTTGTCTTTTCATTTGATTTGATTATTATTCTTTACATTACTGCAATTTAAAATTTTCTTTAATAACTTGTTTCATGGGACATTTCTGATGTTTATCTGGGGTTGTATGTTTGGGAGGAAGATCACAGACATGTGGCACTTCATCACCTCATACCAGGACTAAAAACGATCACCATGACTTATTACTGTGAATGTTACTCTTGACCCCCTGCGTGAGGTGGTGTTTGTCAGGTTTCTCCACTGTAGAGTTATTCCTTCCCCATCTTTTCACACTTTTCCCATTTATTGGAGAATGGTATTAGAAACTGAGATGCAATTTGATTTTTATTTATGCATATGTGTTTTTAAATTATCTGTCTTGTTTTAAAATAATTTTAAGCCTTATTAGTTATTTTTTGAAATAGAACTAAATTATTTCCAAATAATTTAGTTTTAAAAATTAAAGAATTAGTATAAAAAGTTAAATTTTATCCATAAAAACAGAAACCCCACTTAATTATTTATACTGTTTCTGTTTCTATTCTACCTAGGATCTGTGATATACACATGTCTTCACTGCATAGATTTAACATGCACAATGTTGATAGCAATAAAGGAAAGCATCCTACCCATAGCACTGTGCAAGCAATGTGTGATAGACTGAATTTGTATTAGAAATACTCTCTTCCTTGAGAAGAAATACGTACTTCCATGGGCTACAATATACTTTCCTGCCCACTGACTTGGGACCTGGTTCTGTGACTTAATTTGGCCAGTGGTCCATGAGCAAATGTGATACAAGAAAAACTTTGAAACATGCTTGCATGGTTTCAATTATGCTCTTCTACTTCCATGATTTGCCATCAGACAAATCTGCCTTAGGGAACTGCTGGTCCAAGAAGAACATGGTGACACATGGAGCAGATGTAGATGCAGTTCTAAGCCTGAAACCAAGTCCAGCTAACAGCTTGAAAGAGGGCCTTCCTGGCTGCCACACACTCTGGTCAAGACAAGTACAAGCTGATTGTTGGAAGCACTAAGTTTTGGAGTGTTTTGTTACATGGTGTTATTGCAGCAATAATTAAAGCAAAATGTGTATGTCAAGAGCAACATTTGATACTTGGGTGTCTTAGCATATGACTACTCAACATATTAAATATACTGGAAAGTAGTATTGGGATTAGACATAAATGGGTTCAAAACCTTGCATGCCATTTAGTGGATATGCTGTGGACAAGTTTTTTGGCTCTACTAAGCTCAGCCTCCTCGTTTCCAGAATGGAGATAATAATAATGCCTATTTCATAGTGCGTTGTGAGAGTCTTGCCAAGGGTTTGACACAGGGCTTGGCACAGGATTACTGCTCAGACATGCTAGTTGTTATTATTAGTTGTCAAGTGAAAGTCATAAAATAATTAAGATTTACTGTGTTCAAAATTTCATTCACTACAATAAAATATTCGTAATTGTGGAGGAGGGGGCAGTCTAACAAGGAGAAGTGTTTAAGTTTTGAGCTGTTTTTATCTTCAGTTTGGGCAGACACATAAAGTCATCAGGAAAATTAGGGTCCTTTAGCTTTTCAGGAACTTGCTTAGTGAAACTGTAAGACTGACTGATAGTCAGCATGTTTACTGTTTACCTCTGAAGTATTTAAAGATTTAAAACTATTTCATTTAACTTTTAGGACTCTGATAATTATGATTATATAGTTAACTCACATTATAAAGAGAAACTTCATTTTATTTTCTGTCCAAATAATTATAGGTCTTGACTTGACAGAGACTGAAAATGAATGATCATTTGGACTCTCTTACGATTTGACACCATAAGAAGCATTATGATAAAACACAGAGTGTAGCCAAAATTCACATCCAAATAATTCTGCTAAATTACTCTTATGTATCAAATGGTAAAGTCAGCAACCTCTCCAAAAGTGGTTACCTTTTTTTAGTTTGAGTAATAGAAAGCAATTTTATAATCTTTTAAATCTGCATTGATCCAATGTCAAAATGAGGGTTGTATAATAAAATCTGTAGCTTAAAAGAAGGAAAATAGATTAATTTTATTATATGAAATTGATAATTTATACATGCTGTACTATAAAAGTAAAGATGTTTCTTACACTATACGTTGTGCTCCATTATTTTAGAACAGACTATTTTAAATTGCTAACTTGATAAAGAAAAATTTGTTGTAATGATTTTTCTCCCAAGAGTAATTCTGAATTCTGAAATGTATTACATTTGGGTTGGAAATTGAAACATAGCTTTATCTAAATCAGTGATACTTAAAAATTATATGTCCTTGAGATGAAAATCATAAAATTAATAAGTGATACCTTTTAAGATACATTCCTCAGAAGACTTTTAGGTTGTGCCAAACATCTTCATTTCCCACCTAAAGACTGGTTGGCAAGGCTTCGACCCCAGGGACTGGAATCTAACCCAGAGAACTCAAAGCCTGCAGCAAAGCTGGGCCAGTCAACCCAACTCCAATGATCAAGACTAAAAAGACCACTTTAATTATTATGGATAAGGTCAATCATGTACTCCCATAAGAATATTAAAAACTATGTCTTCCCTTAATTTTTGAAGTTGACATATAAAATTTTTCATAAGTTTAAAAGTTCTGAAGGATATGATACTTGGCATATTGTATACATTAATCTTTTAAAACCAAGTTGAAAAACTGAAATAGACTCACAAACACAGAGAACAAACTGGTGGTTACCATAAAGCAGGAGGTAAAGGGCTAAAAATCAGTGAGAATGTTTGATATCTTGATCTAGATGATGATCATATGAATATATACACATGTCAGAATTCATCAAGCAGTATACTGAAGTTTGTGCATTTTATTGTATATACCTCAATATAAAAAAATCAAGTTGAAACATCACTTTCAAGGAACTAATGTAATTTAAATACTGAGTGATTTCATATCCACAATCATCAGTTTTCATACATATTTGAACAGGAAATCTGGTTTGGATGTAGAAAGTCACAACAGATCATTACCCCCACCTTAACAAGCAAAAAATTTAAATAAATAAAAAATAATAAAACAAGCTCTAAAAAAGCCTGAAAAGCTATATAGATGCCTAAGTTTCAGAAAGTGACAAGCTCTTCCTGTGAGAGAGATCTATGGCTCCTCCCACAGAGAGGGGTTAAAAACTAAAGCCAGCCAAGCAGGACACAAATACTAAGAAGCCATATGGAGATGGCATGGTAGATTTTATCACAAAGGACCCCATTCAATCCCATGAATATGAAGATACCTACCAACTTTTACTCACAGGTCTTTATTGAATATGGAAAGGGTAATACGCCCAAAGAGGGGACTAAAGGAGGGAAGATGACAAAGATTTTTTTTCTTGGAGGTACACAGAGAGTCTTCTAAGTGAATCCCCCCTTCAAAAGGTGGGGAATGAGGGGTACATAGGAGGAGAGCTGAGAGAAATATATCAGAGGCACACCAAACTTCCAACTACCAAATACTAGCAGCTGGTAAAAGAAACTCTTCTAGGGCATTCCTGGTCTTCACAGAGCATAGGGCAACAGGACTCAGAAAGCAAGGGAAGGGGCAATCCGGCTGAATGGTATCTCCCCAGATGTGGAAAGTGCGGGCAGGAATAGATAGCAGAGAAAATCTCCCCAGTGATTCAAAAACATGCCAACGGGGCTGTAACCAGGGAGATATCACCCACAGTTTCAAATTTTGCAGTTGAACTCCAAAGCACAGGAAAGTTCCTGGAATCTTTCCAATGCTCTGATAACAAATCATGTTGGAAGGAACATCTAGATCATGCCCTCAAAATATCTGAAGCCAGTGGTGGTAAAACAAATCAAACTACAAGTGCAAAAAGCCTCAGGTCTGTTCAAATATAGTTCAGATTGACAGAGTTCCCACTCTAGTGGCCTGATAGAAAAAGGGTGTCCCTCTTTTTGAAATAAATATTATCTTCTTCATTCTCTACTGATCTCCAATACAAAATGCTCCTTCTAAGAAAAATTAAAATGTGCACAAAAAGCAAGAGAATGGGACTTATGGTCAAGAGAAGAATAGTCAACAGAAACAGAATGAGATGGCTCAGAGGTGGAATTTTCTCTCAGAGGTAAAAATAATTATGATGAAATATCTAGATCAAAAAGTGGACCCAGGAGTAAGCAGATAAGGAATTTGACATTTTATTTTACCTATAGAACTTTATTAGAATTTAATGTAAATTTTATGCTTGAAAGTCTTTTTATTAATTACTCAATCTTATTTTTCTGCATAAAATGTGAACATATATCAAAAATTTATTTCCTTTGACTAAAAGGCTTTAAGTGTTTAAAATTTATTCTAGCTTTAATTATCATTAGAATCATTAGAAGTACATAATCTATTAAAACAACAAATTTATTATAAATTCTGATAATTATCAAAGATAAAATTATTTTTATTGGAATTATATCATTTAATGAAATGAATCAAGCCAGTTTTCTATTGGTTCATCTATCTTTGATTTGATTATGAATTTTTATAGATGTAAGCTTGACACACCTTATTTATATGAACAGATAAATAAGAATGGATAAGAATTCAATTCTAGCGATGCTTCTTAACTGTCGATACTTAAATTGTTTTTCTAAATTATATTCTTAAAATCACAGTGTCTGTCCTCAAACATTATACTTAATGATTAGCTAACAATTGGATTATATCCTTCTTCAATTTCATTAAAAAACAAAGAATTGGAAACTACCTGACTTGCAAAACAATGTATTACCCAGTCATTAGAACCAGTTCCTTTTTCAAACTCAGTGTCAATATTTTATGTCATGGAAATTTCACACCCTGGGAAGTGCAGCATGTTAAATTCGGGGTGAATGAGACACATGGAGGGCAGTTATAAAAGATGAAGTGGGAAAAGAAAAATAATCTGAAGTATGTTCTCAGGCCGATCAGTTCTAGAGAAAATTTAACAGAAGTTGAAATTTGGGGAATTTTTGTCCATTAAAATCCATCCATGCCCTCAGACTCCTTGGAAAACCTTTGTCAAACCCCAATTTGAATCCAAAGGGCTTCAAATGTCCATCAAATAAGTAAATACATGAATACATACTTTTCTACCAAAGTGTTACCAAAGGGAGCTTCATTCTAATCTCAGATTGATGAAACTGCTGTCTGCAATGCAGTTCCATGTTTCCACATGTTCAGCAAAATCCAGAGAATTTCTTGTATGGAGAAAAATTTCATGATCTGTTTCCACTTCTGAATGAAACTTATTGAAAAAGTGGTCCTAAAGAAAAAAATGATGCCTATGACATCAAACAAAATTTATTTCAAGTCTGTTGGTAAAGGCTAATATCAGTGCTTGCTGATGTGGAAACAAGAAGTTTCTTTCTTCACTAAAATATCCGAAAAAGATATGTGATCTAGCATTGCAGTGCTGCTGTTTGAGTAAAGAACACCAAGGTTCTTTTTCTAATCAAGTTTTGTTTGGCAGAGACCATTTTAATCATTTTGAGTATGTCAGAGGCCTTTTCAGTTTCTGAAAAGGTTCCATAACATAATTCTTTGACATAAAAGGCATGCACAGAGATGAAAACCTAAAGTGTGCATCATTTGGTTGCTTTATCTGGCTGCCTGTGAATGGCCATGGAACCTGCCAAAATCTCCATAATTGGCTACAAAATGTTAGGAGAATGTCCTCAAAACTGGAAATGGATTGTGTCATCTGATCATGGCACTACACTTCAGCTCTAAGCTATAAATGCAGCATTTTGCAGAGCACAGGATTTAAGGACCTATGACTGGCATAGCTTCTTTCGATTGGAACCACATTATGCACTCTGCAGATTCTTCAGGTATTGCCTTCTGTATTTGAAGAAATCTGAATATTGGTAATATGTCAACATGCTAAAAATGAGTCTTCTTTACCTAAAAAAATAGCAATAGCATCCAATGTATTACCAGAATGTTTAGATAAACAGTGTTCCATCAGCTTGGCTGGGTTCATGTTGCCATTGGGTACCATCCTGGTCCACACCATTATGTCTTCCTGGATTATTGCAATAGCTCCTAAACTGGTCTTGGTGCTTCCACACTTGGTCCCAAGTCTATACTCTACATGGAAGATAGAGTAAATCCCATCACATCACTTCCCTGCTCAAAACTTCCCATGGTTTCCCATTTTCAGTGAAAGCAAAAGTCATTGTGTAGTTTACAAGGTCCCATACAATGTAGTCCACCCATTAACTCTCTGCCTCATTTTATATCATCTTTTTCTTTGCTCACTTTTTCCACCAGCCACCCTGGCTCTTTGATGTCTTTTGATGACACCTTGTATGCTCCTGCCTCAAAGATTCTGCCTTTGTTTCCTCCGTATGCAATATGGTTACGGAGGTATTTATAGGCTTTGCCCTCACCTCACTCAAGTTTTTACTCAAATATCATTTTCACACCAAAGCTTTCCTTAGTTACTCTATTTAAGATGGCAAACTCTTTCCTGCTTTATTTTTTATAGTATTTAGCATTTAAAATATTACAAATTTCAACTATTTTTATTGCCTGACCTGCTCTAAAAATCTTTGCATTGTGAAGGAAATTGTGTCGGTTTTGCTCATTGTTATATCCCCAGCACCTAGAAAAGTTCCTGGCATAAAGAGGGAACTCAACAAATATTTGTTGAAAGCAGGCTGCTAGAGAGGAAACAAGGAAGCTTCTACTTTATCACAAAAAGATAATGTAGATAAGAACAAAGGATATGTTAAGTTTTGTTAGCTGTTCTTTGACATTTTTCAACGGAGGTATTACTAACAATGAGAAATCATTTCTGGTTGTCAAAGGATGGAGATGATAATGATACCACAATGCATGATGGCATTTAGAAGTGTCTCATGCCACCATATACTTTTCAGATTGAAAATGAGGCAATATTTTAAATAGGAGAATGTGTCCCAAGATTTTTCGACAGAAGGATTTGGGCTGCCACCGGTGGTCCCTGATGGTACAGAGTAGAAACTTGATTATTAGAACTCAGAGAAGCTATTAGAATGTCTGAAATTAAAAAGGTGGACCATACAAGTGCTGACCAGGCTGAAGAGCAGCTGCATCTCACACACACAGTGCTGGTGGGATACAAAATGGCACTGCGCCTCTGGGAAAATGGTTGGGTGGATTTTTATAAACCTGAACATATATGGTTTAGCTCACCAATACCACCCTTAGCTATTTACCCCAGGCCAATAAAAGCTTACTTTAACCAAAAAAGCACCTATACATGAATGTTTATAGGATTACTATACATAGTGAAAACTGGAAACAACCCAAATGTCCTCCAATGGGAGAATGGATAAACAAATGGAGATAACATCCATGCAATGGAATGTGCTACTCAGAAATATAAAGGATCAATTTACTAACACAAACAGCAACATGAATGACTCTCAAAAGCATTATATTAAGTAAAATAAGTCAGTCTCGAAAGGTTCCATATTGAATACTTCAATGTATATGACACTCCAAAGAAGGCGTAGGGACGGAAAACAGATCAATGGTCCCCAGGGGTTAGAGTGGTGGGAAAATACAAAGAGGTAGCATGAGGAATTGTGAGGGGTGATGAGACTGTGCTGTATCCTAATTGTGGAAGTGGTTAACTGAATTAAGCATTTTATGCATGTGTTAAAACTCATAAAATTATATGCCAAAAAATATATGTTTTTATTATACACACACACACTGCATCTAATTAAAAAGAACTTCAGCAATAAAAAATAAAAATAAAAAAAAGACAGGGTAGGATTTGCCAGCGCTAGTCCTGAGGCAAGGCTGAAGGCCTAGCAAGTACCATACCAAATCCAATAAACAGTTGTCTCTTTTAGATCAATGATCTTTATAAATCATCTTCACTTGACTCTCTCCTGAACCACACACAAAGTCAGCTCAGTGAGACAGTCTCACCCCCAACTATTCACACACTTCAGGTGATTTGGGAGGTCAATTTAGAATGAGCAGATATTATCAAGCAATATTTACACATGGTGAAGTTGATTCTTGAATGGTATAATCTCTTGTGTCATTGCAAGTTTATGGATTATGTAATATATATATATTTTTTCTCCACAGAACATGATCTTCAGCAATGTACTTGAGTAAGCTATTGAATGTATGTTTCAAAACTGGTAGGTATGTTTTTAATATTTGCTTTCTTTTCTATTAATTCTCTTTTTTGCCTCAACTGGAAAGATATCATTCATTCTGAGAATTCAGAATTAAGCATTTGTGCCATAGGTGCAGCCTATCGGGACTAAAGCCTTATTAATCATCTCCTAAGTTTCTATGTTGATTTGAGAAATCTAATGAATACTAATACTTTCTTTCTCCAATTGAATATGAAAACTTTTTTATAGAGTTGATGGAAAAGAGATCCTAATGTATTTTAGTGATATCAGAGTAATACAAAAATTCAACCTAAAGGTTGCATTCAAGCAAATATCTTTAAAGCAAGTATTGTAAGGTCCACATGCATAAGAATAGATTTTGATATTTCCTATTTGTCATTTGTATCTGCTGTGTTCTTTGAGGATCCAATTGGGAGCACTTGATAAATCATGAATTTAATTTCAGTCTCATAGGAAGAGTTAGAGATATTTGTATATGTATAATTGCTAATAGCTGGATATTGACTAATATCAGTACCACAGAAGAACAAAATCTCATTGATTAATTGTCTTTTTATAATAATATTAATGATAATTACAATAAACATTTATTGATTATTTACTATAGTCCATGAACTATATTAAGTGTTCTATATTCATTTTCTCATGTATTTCCTCCCTGAAATATACAATGCTTGAATTTTCCAAGACTTATATTTTGCACCAGGGATCCAACTGACCCAGAACTTAAATGGATAAAAAGAAAACATATTTTGGCAACTTTGGATTTATACATCATTTAACAACTCTTGTAAATAAGGAAGTTTGTATTTTATTTGAAGGTACATGCATAAAAATTATTCCTATAAGGGTAATCTAATTTATCTTGGGAAATTATTTCTTTATAACTTCCAAGGTGCATGTTTTATTTCAAAGGTAACATTCTACAGTACCATCCCTTCTTTTTGTTCATTTCTAAATCCAATGTTCACTCTGTATTTCCAACATACATGACACTGATACTTACCGTCAAGCATGGACTACTGTGCATAAGTAGCTCTTGCAGGAGAGTTGGATACATTAATAGTGCAGTAAAAACCCAGAAACCTATCCATTTAACTGCTGTGCAATTAATGGATAATCATTTCACTTCCATAATCAGTGATGTATGAAAATTTACTACTTATATTTCCAAATCGCCTCACCCTGCCCATCCCGAGGTCCTCACATAGATCATCTTGACTGTCAAGCTGAGTGATGCTTATTTAAAGTCCATAAGCTCAGAGGCATCACAAGCTACCGCTGGATATTCATTTCCATGATCTAACCTCCATACAGAAAAGTTCTAGAACAAAGTCACAGGCTGCTCTCAATCAACTTCACACAGAACCTTGCAGGACTCGTATTCCTTGTGGCTGAATATTTCTTTTCCAGTGGAAGCTAACTATGAACACATTTATTTCTAGAAAAAAATTTTAAATTTAGCTTTTTTCTTTCAATTCATAAAGGGTGAGATAGAGGAAATGTTTAGTAGTTTATAATGGGAAAAATTTATGTGATTTAATGTAAGAAATAAGGACTTTAGAGGCAGATTTGAGTTCAAATCCTGACTTCATCATTAGTTTCATGCTCTTGAGCGAGGTACTTAACTTTCCCTCCTGACCTCAACATTTTTATCTGTAAAGATTATAATCTAATCTTATGGAACTGCTTTGAGGAGTAAAGAAGCACATTTTGGCAAATTAATTAACCCAACCACTATTTATTGTGTACCTACTATGAGCAGGTGCTGTGCTAACTACTAGAGACTGAAACCAACAAAGAGACTCTGACTTTGAGGTCCCTACAACTGAGTTGAGGAGATGGACAAATAAGTAGTCAATAAAACTAGAGTGTTAAGGGATGTAAGCAAGTGCAGCGAGTGCCAGGTGAGGAGTCAGGAGAAGGCACGCTCGGGACAGACTACCTCACCGATGAGCCAGGACTGGGTAGGGCCTGGGCAAAGACTCTAGGCTGCAGAGGCTCCATGTGGCCTAGGTAACAGTGAGATGGGAAGTGACATGAGACGAGAATGGCAGTACCATGAAGGGCTTGGCATGCAGCACCAGGGCATTTAAACTTCACCTCGGGGCAGCCACTAATGACTTCAAGCTGAGAAGGGACATGGTCCGATCTCTGTTTTGGAACTCTCACTTCTGGAAGGAGGAAGGCTGGTAGATTGGCATGATTGGTAGAGAGACTAATGAAGAGGCTAATGCAGAAAAGTGTGAGGAAAATAATGAAGAACTGAAGGAATGTAGTGCCAGTATCAAGAGAAAAAAGTGGACAGAATTGGGCTCTATTGACGAGGTAAAATTGATAAGATTCAGTTTCTGGGAAGGGAGGGTGTATCAGTTCCTACCTGGATCAAGGAGTAAATTGTGGCATATTGCTTAGGGTGTAGAGGAAAAACAAGTTTGGATATGCAGAGCTTAATGAATCTGTGTGACATTTCTGAGGAAATGGCAGTCCCAGACACTGCACACCCCGCTGTGACTGCACCTGCAACCTTCCCCCTGGCGTTTCCTCTCCCCACGTGCGTGGGCAACAGCCAACACACTCGGGAGTTACTCTCTGCTGCAGCCTTCAGGCAATCACAGAGGCAACTGAAAGATGCACATCCCACCCAGCTCCCTCATCCCTCTGGGAGAGGATAAATCTAATGCACCTTCTATACTGCCTCCTGAGCATCAGGACTGAACCCCGGTTGCATACAAGTGGTATTCTGCTTCATAACGAACACTTGATTCCTGTATCACTTCCTCACTCTCCTGTGGGAGCTTTCTGAGATACTCTCCCAAATTAACTACTTGCACTCAAACCCTTGTCTTGAAGTCTGGTTATAAGGAGAGGTCCCATCCAAGCCATGCCCAATGTACGCTGGGGCATATGGATTGAGTAGTGAAAGAGACATCTAGTGAGGAAATAAAAATTTAGAAACTATCAGCATATGTGAGATTGTTGAGATTGTTGAAGCCAGAGGAGGAAATGAACTCATCTTGAGGAATTGAGAAGAGGGGAGATAATGGGACATAAAGAATAAAAACTCGAACACAGTGTGTGAAAACAGGTAGACTTAATAAGTACCAGTTCCTTTTCAAGTAGTGATCTGTGGAAAAGAAGTTCTCAAAGTTGTCTGGAAATACTGGACTAATTATTTTATACTTAGGTAATCAATTTAATTTATAGTTCTTCTGCTGTACCTTGAAAATTGAGTATTTACTAGTTCTTTATGAGCTGTAACATTTTATGACCTGTCAAGGCATTGATTGATATGGTACACTGAAAAATAATCATACAAGATTACCTTAAAATACGTATTAGTATTTGTCATTTTGACAGTAGAATTCCAGTACTATAAATCTACAAAGATTAAAAATTTCAAGTGGAATGTTCTAAGTTGAATGTTTATTAAAATACTTCCATTGCACCAGAAGAAACAGAAACAAATTACTAATTTGACTTGAAGAGAATTTAGCTCCAGAATTCAAGACTACAACAAGTCTCATATGTTAATGGACCTTAGAGTTATTTGCTATTCTCAGAACAAATGATATACAGATTAGTGTGCTATCTTAAGGGATGCTAACTCTCTGATTACATATCTAAACACCACATGGAAATAGAAAAAGGTCCTGATCTTTGCATACTTTGATAATAGTCTACTCCAAAAACCAGGAGAAAATGTATAAAATTGTGATAATCTTTTTGACAATCTTAAAGGAAAGATGATGTCTGCTTTTACCCTTCCATGTACCACAGCAGTCCAATGACTTTAGTCTGTTCACCTCCTAATGTCCTTTATTAACTCCCCTCCACAGGCCAGGTATTTTAAAAGATGTTATACATCAAACTGCATATACTGACAGTTAATTTTCCAATGTTTTATTAGTCAAAGATAAATTATTCAGAGCTTCAATCAATAGGACATAACCATTGCCATTACCTGTGATTTGATAGAACTCTAGCCAAATGTTTTGTTTCATTTTAATATTAAGGGTGCTCATGCCCTCAGTTTTCTTTCTACTGGCATATGGGGGTCGAGGGTCTTCAACTGGGAACACTGCTAAAGATTTACTACCAGAACTAGAGTTCTAATGAACCGTCTAAATGCAATTTTCAACTGTTAAGAGAAAACAGGAAATGTTGAACAGAAAAAAGGAAGCAAGATGATGGCCATAGAAAAGAAGTGGGATTTGGTGGAAAACTGGAGTACAGAAGGTTGTTTACTAATCAATAGGAAACCCAACTAACTCACTAACATCCCAGACTTGAAGCTCTTACACAGAGCCCACAGTGCCCTTCCTGCATTCAACCTCTCGGTGAGGAGCTGCCTGGACAGCTTTGGGAGAGAAGGAAGATGGGTAGGTGTTTTGGTGTAGAATTTATCGATTTATACTGTATAATTGCACTGGGGACCACCTCTGTTTTCTTTCTTTATGGGTTACCTCCTTTTGGGGTTAATCATTTCTCTGCTTTTAAGCACGCTCATTCCTTCAGTGAAAACATCTCCAGCCAACACCCCCCTATACACACAAATTACCTGATGCCCATACTACCTTGTAGCTTAGAATTTCTTCATGGGCATTGTGAGATTGTGACTCTGTGTGTGTGTGTGTGTGTTGTGTACCATACTTACTTGTGTCCTTGTCTTACTCATCCACTTATTCCCACTCCCACTCAATGTTAAGGGACATTAGTTAATTAGTTAATTAAGACATTAATGTCTCTCTGAGGGAACAGACATGCGTCACTCATTTTGTTTCTTTTGCAACACACAGGCCAAAAAGAAAAGGATCTAAGATTTGTCAGACACTTAGTGTGTAGCAGGGACTGTGCTGACTGCTTAACAAACATTACATTATTTCATCATCATATCACCCCCATGAGGTAGAGATGAGCCTCATTTTACACATGAGGAAACTGAGACTCAGAAGAGTTAAATAACTTGACCAAAGACACAGTGAGATGTGCAACATTCAAACATCGACCCTTTTCAACAAGCTCTAAGCTTTTTCCATTCCAGTGCATATAAATCTGGCCATAATCCCTCTCCTATTTAAAACCCTTCGCTATCTCCTCATTGCCCAGAAGACAAAGCCCTGACCCCTTTGTCCTCCATGTGCCTAAACCTGCCCAGTCTGCCCCCACCCATCTCACCAGGCTTAGTACTGGCTGTGCACTCCAACCATACTGAGCCAGGAGTAGTTCCTGAACAGTCCACCCTGCTTCTCCCTTCCTTGATTTGCTCTTTTGCTTAAAATGCTCCTCCTATGCTTGTCCATGTGGGGAAAACCTACCCAACTTTCAGACTCAGGTCATTTCTCCACCTCCTATGATGCCTTTCTGAGCAGCTACTCTTCCTCCCTCTCCTGTAATTGACCACCATCTCTTTGAAGCCTCCTCATCCTAGCCTCAAGCCCCACAACACTACGTCGACATAAGTCCTTCACAGCTCTGTTAATTATTTCTTCACATGTTGATCCGCTAGGCAGGAATCACGTCTTGGCCGTTTATGTATTTCCTGGCCATCACTGCCCAGTAGAACTTTCCTGCAATGAGCGAAATGTTCTGTGCGGTCCAATCAGTAGCCAGTACCCATATACTTTGTGGCTTAAGCACTTGAGATGTGGTTAGTGTAACTGAGGAACTGAATTTTTACATTTTATTTAAGTAATTTAAAATTGAATAGGCACATGTGACTAATGGGTATCATACTGCATAGTACAGTTTTAGAGCTTATAAAGAGTCTGGGGCATAGTAGGTATCAGTAAGTTTCTGCTGAATTGCATAACCATTCAGTTCAGGTCACCCAGATTTTCACCTGACCAAGCCCAAGAGCCTTTGCTGTATTTTAAAATTCTGTTCCACAACTTCATTTATGGAGACTTTCTGGATCATCCTTCAACTTCCCCATACACTTTCAAGGCCTGGCTGGAGGAGCACCCCTCTTTCTGACCACTGATTTGCAATTCCTTTGCTGTTTTTCTCTCCCTCTCATTTCTACAGAGGCTATAAAATAGGATTGTATTTCCACCAGAGTCTCATTCTACAACATGTAACCATAAAACATAGAAGCAGAGTTATTAAAGCCTCAAGGGAAAATGTATGAACAAAATATCAGCCTGATTCATTATGAACAGTTATTATAAACAGTAGGCTTGCTAGCAAATGACAGGAAACTAATTTGCATTTGCAACAAAATTACACCACACACATCCACCATGGCCCCCGCACCCCTACCCCATGGTATTATTAGGGCTCTTTAATTAAAGAAATCTGCCAACTTAGAAAGCTTTAGGATCTGTGCCTTGTGTTCATGAGGGCTTGACTTGAAATCTTTGCTAATAATCTCAGTTTTGCCTAGATTTCCAGGTGGCTACAAAGTCCTCTGTATTACTAAGAGGCAAACCTGAGTCAACAAGTAATAGGCACTTACAACATTCCAGGCACTATGCTCAATTCCAAACAACAACTTCTGAATAGGTATTAAATGTATTAATATTTCCTTTGACCCCATGAGGAAGAGGAGGGTGAGAACATTTACTATTGCTCCCAAGGTCATGAGTGACTGAGCTGGGAATACAGCCTTGGTTTTCCGACTCCAAAGTCGTGTCCTTGGAAATAACCTAAGGGTCTGCTGATGGACAAATGATGAATGGATAAAGAAAGTGTGGGGTATATCACACATACTCACAATGGAATCTTTTTCAGCCATAAAAAAGAAGGGAATCCTGCTATTTGTGACAACAGAGATAAACCTTGAGGGTATTAATTATGCTAAGTGAGATAAGACAGACAGAAAAAAATAAATGCTGCATGACCTTCCTTATTTGTGGAATCTAAAATGTCAAACTCATAGAAACAGAGAGTAGATCGGTGCTGCCAGGGCTAGGGGTGGGGGAAATGAGGATGCGTTGGTCAAAGGACAGAAACTTCCAGTTATAAGATGAGTAAGTTATAGGGAGCTAATGTGCAGTATGGTGACGATAGTTAATAATACTGTATTATGTGCTTAAAATTTGCTAAGAGAGTAGATCACTTGTACTATTGTGATTCTAGGCTGAATTTTCAAGGTGATAATTCTCAAGTCCAGAGACTTACTCTCTTATCGATACTTTCCCTGGCCTGGGAACACTTAAAAATATGTTAGTACCAGGGAGATGAATAGACAAACCACAGAGAAGTAAGCACCTGATTTAACACATACAAAAAAGAATTCTTAACCTCAGGTAAAAATTAAACTACACAAGATATATTTTTCACCTATCAGTCTGGCAAAGATGAAAAATTTGGTAATAGACCCTGTTATAACCTGACAAGGGCATAAAGACTACAAATTCATCAAAATTTATGGAAAGCAATCTCACAATATATAAATAACTTAACTAGCATATATCTTTAACTCAGAAATTCCACTTCTGAGTTAGGCACTTATCTTACAGATATATTTGCATATGTTAACAGACTGAATATACAAACAATGGTTGAACCACATACAAAATTAGGTTGACCCAGGGCCTGTAGCAACCTGCCCAACCCATTGTCTACAATCAACAACCCAGAAAGCCAGCCTGCTATAAGTCAGAAAGCCAGACAGCTCTCTGTAGCATTCCTAATCCATGAAGCTAAATGATAACTTTTATAATAATTGGCCCAAAGTGCCAGGACTTGATTAATAATCAAAAGCTTCTTGAAGCAACCTATATCCATCAGTAGGTGAATGGATAAAGAAGATGTGGTACATATACACAATCAAATACTATTCAGCCATAAGAAAGAAACAAATCCTGCCATTTGCAACAACATGGATGGAGCTGGAAGATTTCATGCTCAGTGAAATAAGCCAGGTGGAGAAAGACAAGTATCAAATGATTTCCCTCATTTGTGGAGTATAACAACAAAGCAAAACTGAAGGAACAAAACAGCAGCAGACTCACAGACTCCAAGAACGGACTAGCAGTTACCAAAGGGGAGGGGTGTGGGAGGGTGAGTGGGAAGGGAGGGAGAAGGGGATTGAAGGGTATTATGATTAGTACACATATTGTGGGGGCTCACAGGGGAGACAGTGTAGCACAGAGAAGGCAAATAGCGAATCTGTGGCATCTTACTACACTGATGGACAGTATGTATGGGGTATGTATGGGTGGGGACTTGATAATATGGGTGAATGTAGTAACCACATTGTTTTTCATGTGAAACATTCATAAGAGTGCATATCAATAATACCTTAATATAAACAGATAGATAGATATAGATAGATAGATAAAAATAATAAAAAGCTTCTCTAATTTTTGTCCCCATTTCCAACTTAGAACCAGCTGGAGAAAGCTAAATGTGCTCCCCCAACCAATTCCATAGGATGTCCCACTTCTAATTAGCCCAACTCTAGCTTCCCTGTGCTAACAGCCTCCAATCATGGCACACCTGAAACTTCCCATTTTTCCCTCCACAAAGATGTTCCACTCCTCTGCCTGCCTTTGAGTGTCCACCAAAATGCAGTGAGAGTGGCTGATTCCTTTGCTATATATGCAAAACCTGTATAAACAGTTTTTACTTTTCTCATTTGGCTGGTCTTTGTTTATTTCCACAGTGTGCAAAAATGTATAGAAAATGATATTATTCTAGCATTGTTTTAAGTCGCAAAAGACTGAAGACAACTCAAGTGTCCATAAATAGGAGACTGGTAAAACAACTATGGTTCATTCATACATGGAATGCTGTGCAGCTACTAACAACAGAGAGGCAGATGCATATGTGTGTACATGGACTAGTCACCAAGGTACATCATTAAGGAAAAAAGAAAGCAAATAAACTTTTTAAAAAGATGCAAATAATGTTTATAGTATACAATCACATATGCCTAAATATATCTAAATCAATTCATAAGAAACTGCTAAGAATGATTGTTCAGGAAGATGAATTGAAGGACTGAGAAATAAAATGGAGTATAAAATTGCTATGCTATTTAGCCTTTCTTTGGTGTTTTTCTTTGACCTTTGTATTATATTTATGAATGATCTATTCACATAAATTCAAGTTTTAAAAATTTAACTTTTGTTTCACCTAGAATAATAAGAGAGTGGCCATTTTCTCATAAAGACACTGAATCAATACATAATTTCCAGCCTTAAAAATATGGCAATGTATTAAAAAAATAGTATTGATGCTATCCTTTGAGTAGCGAACAAAGCTAACCAGAACCAGTAAGGACTTCCCATTCCTTCACAGCAGGAATGCTGCCCTTTCCATATCGCAGTCACAATTGGAGCACTCAGTGGACACTGGCCAAATGAACGCTGGTGACCACTGAATGCCAGGAGTAACAGACAGAAGTCTCTGGTATTCCCAAATGTACATTCAGGAAGTGTTCTGTAGCCTCACATATATTTAGAAATAACCGTATGATTATAAGAGAACTTGTCACTCTCCCAGTCTTTTTCTTCCCAACTCAGGAAAGAGCAGAGCCCAAAGTGCTCCTCAAAGGGCACCTAGATGCCCTGCATCACAATTACTGAGGCAGGGGGAGCACTGATGGGGGGAGGCATTGGTAAAAGTACAGATCCCCACCCTGACTCAACATGGTTAACAAGGATCCTGGATAATTTTCATGCCTGGTGAACAGACTTCCGGTAAATTTTGAGAAGTCAAGAGAAAAAGTGACCATGTTAAGTTGTTAGTGCCTGCTCCTACCCAATAATTCTGACTTTATGCTATTCTCACTACATGTACGAATGACGACCCCCACACTAGCACACAGGATCTGCAGAAAAAGGATTTTTGTCTGTTTTATTGACTGATATTTTTGAAGCACCAAATATGTCTGTCACATTAGAGTAGGGGCTCAATTCAAACAAGACAATTCAGGAGCTCTAGTGTCTCATACTCAGAGTTAGAAAGATAACTTACGGTCTATTAACGAATTGCTCAAATCTAGTCCTCTAATGCTGCCCCAAATGCTATACAACTTCAGCGTCTTCTGTCTGAAAATAGTCTTAGGAGATAATCGGCAAAGATGTAGACTAGAATAACCCTTTACACAGAGATAAAGCAGATATAAAACAAAAGAAACTGATGTATTCTATGACTAAAAAAACCTAGAAAAAAACAGCTCACTAAATAATATATTTCCTGGTGTCAAAAAACATTAAGTATAATATCAAAATCACACATACCACTGAGTCAAAAGGATAATTAAAAGAAATTTCAAAATCTTTATTATTCAATAACAGTGTTTAGGATGCATGCCATTAACTAAAAACCATAAATATGTCTTCTTTATTTTATCTTAGTAGACAGTGACTTTATCTTCTCTAAATAGTACAGCTTTTTTTAAAAAAAAAGAAATTAAAAGCTAATAAAAAGGGTTGTTTTATAAAAGTAAGAATTCATTCTTTTCTATTTTAATTCTTCCCTAAAATCATTGGTATAATTTCTTTAAAGTACTTATCTTAACAGAATCTGCTTCCTAAGAGAAGCAAAACGTATCTTTACATTCAGCCATCTTTGGAACATCACTAGTCTTTATTTCTCAGATTCCCTTTTATTCACCCAAATAAAATGAAGAAATCTTCATGCCGCTGCAGAAAGATGGCAAGTCTTGTCGCTAAGGACACAATGAATGCATGAGGAAGAAGGGGTGTTTCTTGTAATTAAAATAATCACCACATACTGAGTGCTCACACTGTGCCAGATACTTTCAATTTATTATACTAAATGTGTAAAAAAATCCTCCCAGGCAGATTTATTTTGTTTTTATTTTTTAGATGTGAGAGAGAGATGCTAAATGAATTTCTGAAAGCCACCTGGTTGGGAAATAAGGGAGCCAGCATTAGAAGCACATCTTTGACATACTGCACAGTGTACAATCATTCCATGCTGCCATCTGCATATTTTTGAAAATTATAGAAATTAAGGAAGTGTCTTATAAAAAAATGCACTTTACAAACAGGAATGGCCATGACACAATCAGCCAAGATTACACTATTTCTGAAAAAAAAAACCAGGACTCACCACCATATGTCCAAAATAAATGGCCCTTGAGCACAAACTGCCGAGACCCTGAGCCTGCATTAGATTGATGGTGTAGCTGAACCACCATAATCCAGTTGCCAAGCGATCCCAGGTCTCATTCTCTGTGCCCCAGGGGATGCCATTAGAACATCAAAAGAGCAAACCTATGACATGCTAAACCCTTAACTGGACAACATTAAATATTGCCTGACATTACAAAGGACGAGTAAACTATGATTATAAAAGAGGAAGAAATGCTTTTATAATTGATTACACTTGAAACTAGAAACCAACACATGGATGGATGTTTTCAAAAAAAAGAGCAACAGATTTCAAAGCAAATGGAAAATGAGGCATTAATGTCAGAGAAGGTAACTGCCATTACAGCCTTTAAATATTACTAGCATGGCTCAAGAAAAAGTTGTTACCATCAACTTTAACACAACTTTAGTATATTCGCTGGCCAAATTACCTGGTGCAGTTCCAGCCACAGTTCATGATATTAAAAGCACACCCTAAATAAGCACAGATGTGCACAGATACTCTAAACAGATATTTGGGTTCCCATGTGCAGATATGCTTTTGTCCAGGGGTTTTGAGGCCCAAAGAGCTGTCTGTCTGTCTCATAGTTAGCTCTGCACTCAAACCAACGAGAGCTTCAACTTTTGGAACATTCACGTTTACTACTTTACTACTGCTTAAAGGAATAGGTTTCAGCATATAGAGAAAATGAACCTTTTTCTCCACCAAAGTCTCCATATCGCCACTACCTACATTCAGATGCGAACCAAAGAATGGAAGTCATCTATTTTTTACTTTACAGATGAGTCCAAAAAGAGTAAATGATTTGATGAAGACCCTTCTTTTCATTATCTCTCTCCCATTGGTGAGTATGTTTCATTTCTCAGATGATACAAGCTGAAGCAGTTTCTGCTTTTGTTTTACCTTGATATTCTACTTTACAAACCAACTCTACCCTTAGAAACTAGGAGTAGGGCTTATTCATTGAACAACATACACTTATGCTTAATATCTCTCCCTTTTCACTTGTCTTATTTTCAAGTACAGTATGAAGTCCTTTAGTCGGCATGAATATTGACTATTCCCAGTAATTTACATTCAAACTATTATTCTAAATTATAAATTATATAGAAATTGATGTAGACTTGGTATGAATATAAAAATATATACACAAATATCATCAGTCACAATGAGATACTTTTACCAATACACATGCATCAGAATGCTTAAATAAAGACTGACCATACCAAATGTTGGCAAAGATGAGGAATAACTGTAACTCACACATTTCTGGTGAGAGTGTAAACTGATATAACCCTTTAGAAAAATATATGGCAGTATCTCTTAAAGCTGAACATGCACATAATTATTACTGAGCAGTTTCATTATTAGACATAGACATCCAAGAAATGTAGACATATTAAACCAAAAGACATGTACTAGAATATTTATAACAGCACTATCCCTAAAAGTTAAAAATTGGGTACAATCTGAATGCCCATGAATGGTAGACTGGACAGATAGACAACAGTATATCTGCACAAAAACAATACTTGACTTAAAGTGCTGTAAGAGTTATAAGCCACTGGATCCAAGTTATTGAAAAACCAAGAATTAAATTGGGCTTAAACAACAAGAAAATTTACTGTTGCACATAACTAGAAATCCACAGATAGCTTGGTTCCATAGCATAGTTGGTTGGGGTAGCAGCTAGGAAATGCCAGTAAGGATCCAGGTTCTTTCTGTTTTGTTCTTCTGTCCCCAGTGTTGCTTCTTTTTCACACTAAAACAAGGTGATGGTCAAAGTTTCAGGCAATATATTCAGAAACAGCTGTGTCCAGAGGTAGAAGAAGGTAAATTATCTTTTACTTATTTTCTTTTATTAATAGAAAAGAACTTTTACTTAGGAAGCTCATAGCACACTTTCCTTCATATCTCATTGGCCAAAAGTGAGTCATATTATATTCCAAAACCAATCACCAGCAGGAGAAATGGGATGATAAAACCTGACTAAGACTGGTCTTCTGGAATGGAATGGAAGTTGGAGTATCAAACAACATGACAACTAACAGTAACAGTCGATATTAAGAGCATTTGTTAAAACCTCAGGTACTGAATTGCCAGTTTCTGCTGAGAGGTAGAAACAGCAGAGCTCTCAAACTTACATCAAAAATGCTGAAGAAAAGGAAAAAATAAAATTAAATTAAAATAAAATAAAATAAAATAAAATAAAATAAAATAAAATAAAAAATAAATAAAATAAAATAAAATAAAATAAATAAAATAAAATAAAATAAAATAAAATAAAATGCTGAAGAAACAATAGGTTCACAAACTTTCACCTGCCCTTCGAAGAGCTGCAGGTGCAGGGCAACTAACCACCCAGAATCTAGAGGAAAGCAGGTGCCTGCCGTGAGGGATGAGACACAAACCCTGACCCAGAGTATCTCCCCCAAAATATTTATTAATGAGAAAAAAAGCACCATCATCGTGGAGAAACCTGACAGATACCACTTACCCAACTATTCAAAGAGAGCGTCACTAGTGTGTTTAGTCAGGTTGATATCATATGATACAACATATCCCCATGATATCATATGATACAACATATCCCCATATGATACAATGAAGCTCGCACTTTACTTCTGAGGCATTTTCCCCCAAATTCCATAACCTTAGTTTAACCCTGAGAATCTCATACAAACCAAAATTATGGGACATCCTACAAAATACCTGAAAAATATTCTTCAAAAGAGTTAAGGTGACAGAAGACAAGGAAATGAGTATTAGATACAAAATATGGAGAAGGCTAAGGAGACATGACATCAAAACACAACATGGAACCTTGGGTCAGAGACTGGCACAGAAAAGAGGCATTAGCGAAAAATATGATGAGATCCAAAGAAAGTCTGTGGTTTGGCTAAGAGCATTATACCAAATAAATTTCTTACTTTTGAAAATTGTATCATGGTTATGCTAGACGTTAACATTAGGAAAAACTAGGTGAAGAGTGTATTGGAACTCTCTATACTATGGTTGCAACTCTTCTGTAGATCTAAATTTACTTTGAAATAAAAAGTTAGAACTTCTTACTTGCTATTCTTCTATTCTTATTTCAGGATTTAAGATATTGAATAAATATTATTTCACATATTTTTCCAGTTCTCTACAACAGTGGTATTTGTGTCAACAAAAAGAAGTGAATCATTACAGTTTCTAGGGCACTAAACATAAAAACAAACAAATAGGAAATCCCAAATTTAGGAAGACATAGAAAGATATAAGCCCATGAACAACAATTTGAATGTCAAAACTTTGCTCTTAACACTATATCCTCCTTTCCTGTATATCTTGGTGGAGAAGTAAGTTTCTCAACTCTTTTAGAGCTCATAAATCTGCTCCCATAATCCTTACAATCACTAATAAAGAAACTTTTTCCTGTTAACTCTATTTTATAGTTTAAATAATGAAGACTGTAGAGGGTCTTACTAAGTAGTTGCATAGTTGCTAATCTGAGCTACAAGAGGGCAAACAGATTCAATGTTTTCTGAGTATGATACAAATACTTTGGTGACTTCTCAAGAGGAATAGCAGGAAAAAAGAAAGGAGTTGACATTTGTGATTGAAGCTAAAGAACAATGCAAGATCCTGTAAAAGTAAAGGTAAGAAAAATGCTTTCTAGATGACTACTAATTATGTGTTTTCCCCTGGTGTTTATCTCTGTTTCACCATGATTTACTGAATATATGGAGAAGGAGGTGGTGGAGTTGATAATTCCCTTTCCAGTTCACAGGTCAGCAGATCATAAGGATCTACATCGAAGCTGATAATAAAGACAACCAGGAGCCTCCCAGAGATCCTAGAGTTTGAGTTCCATGCAGGAATTATGTGACATTTACTTATTCTACATATAGGAGGAGTGAAATGAATACTTACTTGGTAACCAGGATGGTGGAGTATGACAAAGATTGATATGTGACCACCAACCCCATTTTCATTTCCTCCTGGTGGACAGCCAGACCACAGTCCCCAGTCTCCCTTGAAGTTAGGTGCAGTCGAAGAGGTGAGTTTTGAGCATGGAATGTGGGAGGAAGTGACACATGCTGCTTTCAGAGTTGGCACATGACAGAAGTTCCATGAGATTCTCTATACTCTTGTGTCTCCTCCCATCTTCTGGCTGGATGTTTACAGCAAGTCTACCTTGTTTGTCCCAAGTTCAAGGAGCCTCTGTCTGCTCTGGTTGCTGAGCCATGGCCCATAATCACCACTTCCTCACAAGTCTACACTCAACTGTGATATGAGTAAGAAATAAACATTGATTATCTTATGCCACTGAGATTTTGTATTTCTTAGCAGTGAGCCTGCCCTCACTAACACAGTATTCCTTATGATATAGGAAGTAGTGATACAGGAGATCCCAGCTCCCACCCTGCTAAGTGATGGGTATTGTGTCTAGATAGATCAGTCAGACAGTCATTCCTAAATGGTTTTTCATTATATCTTTCTTCACATTTTTGCTTTTCCCTTTTGTCTTGTGTTATTTAGGCTACAGTTTTATTGCATTTGAGCTTTTTGGTAAATGGGGCAAATGTGTTCCAGCTTTCCTGGGATAGTGGCTGTTTATGAACGTTGCTTCAGTATGATGATGAATATTAACCCTTTCACTCTCAAAAGTTTGGATGATAAATTATATAGTCACTCTATTGATAAGCTATCTGAACTTCTTTCTTCAGAGTGGATGAGACAGCTAAAAGAGTTAATAAGACAGATTTATCATGAGGACTATTATACTTTGAGTATTTGCAGTTGCCTTTTCTCTTATTTTTCAGGTAGCCAAAATGTGGTACTTTCTCTCCACTGTACTGTACAATAACATTTCTTTACAAATTTATCAACCATAATTATTAGAAAAAGATTAAATGGGAAGCCTATCGAATATAATGCTGAAATTCTTCCAATAATTTAAACCAAACTGTTTTGGTGTCTGTTATGTAATATTTTTTTAATTTATTGAGTAATGAATCCAGTTATTAAATTCTAATGATTATAAAAATGTGGTCATTACATTTTGGATAAAGAGAATCTCTTTTTTTTTTTACACACAAATTTAGGATTCTCAGAAGACATATAACTAGGAAAGAGATATGGATCAAATGTCACACCTGGGTAGCTAGGACTTTAAGTTTGCATTAAAGGCTATGCATAAAAATGAATTCCACGTAAATTTTTTCCATTAAAAAATTTCAAACTGATAAAAAAATATTTTTCATTGGAGAACTGGGGGTAATTCTTGATTTTCTGGATCATTAACTGCAAATAGACATTTCTTCACACTCCTTAGAGACAGTTTTAAGAAATCACTTTAGACCGTTTTTCCACAACAGGTTTAAAAAAGAAACAACAAAATGGAAGCTCTAATGACTATGATTAAGTTAGGGTTAATTAGAAATTAACCTTAAAATAGCTTCTTTTTAAACAATTAGAGTGAAGAAACTTTACTTCCAGAAAAGAAGAATATGGAGTTGAGCTTTAGTAAATATGATATGATAAAAATCATAAAAGCTACCATGAGACATGAAAGGGACTATGAAAAGGCAAGCAGAAGATTTGCCTTTGCTGTACCTTCCACAGTAATCCAAACCTTCGTCATCGCGAAGATGTATTACATCTCTATTTTAATCCTGGCATGCAAATCTTATCAATTTTATTCAGGCTGCCACCTGAACCTACATTACCGAAATCTCCCTCACCTTAGCTCTAATTTATTGTAAAAAATGTCATTAACCTTTCACAAGAATTAATCACAAGAGATGCTGGAATTTTGTGTTATAGCCTGTACCTGAAAACCTATTTGAAATGTGCTCTACAACATTGAGTTTCTGTCTGAAGTAGCTGATTTAAGCCCTTGATATAGTAGAACTGGTACCCCATTCATTGTGTTATCATTTTGTACAGTCTGTCCATAAAAACCCCAAGAGAAGAATGCACTGTCTTTCCATGAAAAATAACCCACTGTCTGTGGCTTATGGAAACAACGACAGAATTTTAAATACCTTGGAAAAGCCAGGCACAGCCATTTACATGATTTTTGCCAGCACTCCTCTGGTTGAATGGCAACACTCAAATATAATGAACAGAGAAACACAATTCAATGTACACCCTAATGAGGAATGGAGAAGTGAGATTTTCATCATTTTTCAAAAACAAAAGCTTCCGAAATTTAAAATAATGAAGTAACATGGCTGCTGGAGAGAAGTAAGGGATGCATTATTAGACACAGCAGTAAATGTCAAATATAATATACTACAGCAATATTCTTCAGTTTGACTACAGCTCTTTTATTTCTTGTTCCAATGTATCTCCTGCTGTTAACTGTTCATCTCCCATCAATTTTATTCTCATCAGTAGTTGTCCTGGTCAGGCAGAAAGACTATCTTGGTTTAATTAAATGCCCCCACTAAAAGGAGGAAACTAAGCTAACTTGAGCAGGTCTAAAGCACCACTATCACATTTGAGGAGGTGGTAACAAGCCTTGAACATACACTGAACTCGATTTTATTTCTACTTGAGTTGAAGACTCAGAAGACTATTGTCTCTAAAAATTTCTCTGAGTCTTGAGGCCCTAAAGAATGAAAATAACTTATACCAACATAATTATTACTGATTATTGCTACATTGAACTCTCCTAATGACTTCAGATATGTTATGCACCCAAACATTTTGAGTATAATTGTGATCCAAAATTGTAATGTGGGCCCAGCAAGGGGTTCACCTAAATAAGATCTATTAGAAAGGTTTAGGTATTAAAACATTCCAAGTTGTTTGCACATGAAGGGATAATACAGGCACCTTTAATTCATCTTTTCCAATTTCAGTCTGATAAAAGGAAAGCAAACAAAGAGGAAGAAGAGAAACAACAGACGGATGACCTTTCTTCTAGATATAGAAGAAATGATATTTCTCTGGAAGGTTATAACTTCCATAAGTGAGCAGGAATCCAAAGCACCAGGCCACACCATTATTGTTATCAGAGTTTATGTGTATCCTTTTAGCATGAAAATGAGTCTAATTCCATAACTGTTTGGTGGAAATTGGGTGAGCCAGTGAATCGTGGCAGAGTCTCAATGGTTTATAAGCAGCAGGAAACAGAAGCACCAGTTCTGCTGGTGAGGTCATTGAGAGGGGTCATGGTGCAACAATTGGGTGAATTCACTTGTTTGGACTGAAGGTTGTCTAAATTAGAGACAAACCTAACTTGTAAGATATCTTAAAAGTGGTTTTCTTTTTCCATTAGTTGTTAGGTATTGTATACGTCATATAATAAAAATGAAAAACTTAAAAAAATTAATTCACCATCTCCCCAACCAAAAACATCAATTATTTTCTCTTGTCCTTATTCATTGCCCATATTTCTGTAAGTGCTAAATGAGTGTGCTAGGTGCTGTCCAGAGCATTATACATACTTGCTCATATAATCTCCACAAGACTGGTAAAGCACTGTCCCTATTGCATAGAGGAGACTGGGACTTGGGAAAGTCAAACAACTTGCCCAAGGTTGTGTGGCAAGTTAAATCCTTGGATTGAGTTCTGGTAGAACCAAATCTAAAGCCTATACTTTTAGCCATTCTGTAACACAGCCCTCTGTATGATGTGATCAAGTCATGGATGGACTTCTGTACTCTGCTTTATTCTTCTATCTTGCTAAATGAACTTTGCATCTTTTTTATTGGCTGCACAAAATGCACTTGAAGAAAGGTATTGTAATTTGACTGTTCCAATAGTCTTGGATATTTATGGGTATTTTATATCTCTGCTTATATAACTAGCAATGCAATGAACAGTTTCTATCCTTTTTTTCTTCTTCCATACATACATATATATATACCTTACAGAGGTTTTAGAGACCTTTTAATAAAGGGATAAGAATAATCTTATTACATCCTTTAACATTCCTTATGGGTTTTTGCTACATGCTGGGCACTGAGCTAAACTTTAGGTTATCATATAAAAACCCCAGACGATCAGTCTCCTGCCTTCCTTGTATTTAGTTCTAATAAGGTGGAAATTACGTATTTACTTTAAATATACATTTTCTTCATAAGTTATATGATGACAAAATTCAAACCAGATTCTTCTAAGTTATTAGAAATAAAAAAGGTTAAAATAGTAAGGTATTTGCATATTTTTTCCTTAATGAAGGTAGCAGTTTTAGATGTGCTATCTGAACAATTCCAGTTCTCATATTTATGGCATGTTCTTGAGTAATTTACCTAATTTTTCAGTCTCCATATATGTAAACTAGACATAATGTGTTGTAGGATTAAGTGAGATAATATCTCTGAGCATACAGAGTTTGCACAACACATAGTAAGGGCTCATAACTCTGAGGTATCCAAGGGTATGGTGGAAAAAGCTCAGGTAGGCTTGTGATTGGTAAATTTTTAGGAATTTTGCAAGACAGTTTGAAACACAGTCATTATTAAATACTCCTCATGGTAGAAGTGTTTATACCATAGAAGTTGGCAAACACTAGTAATCCAAGACCTTTGTTCTGTGAGCAGTTGTTAAATACTTACCAGCATACCACTATTATTATTCACATACACATGTGTGTATATGTAGCATATGTAGGTTAATATATATTACCCTTTCTCTGGGAAAAGCTCACACAGATGGTGATTAATACCCATAATGTAAATAGGTAAAGAAACAAGTGGTCAGTGGGATTTCTTCTGTATTGCTGACTAGTGTGCTCTAGATTAGGTAAGAAACTACTGTTTGCATATTCAGTGTGTAGATACATTTTAAATAATTTCCACACACACAACTCACTAGTAAACTATGCTGAAGTGGAATTTACATGAACAATT
Source organism: Manis javanica (assembly GCF_040802235.1). Lineage (NCBI taxonomy): Eukaryota > Metazoa > Chordata > Mammalia > Pholidota > Manidae > Manis > Manis javanica. The sequence goes on from NC_133158.1 coordinate 144,666,032, forward strand.
TGTTACTTGATTAATAAATATGGTCCTGAAGGGAAAGAGAAGGGACTTTAGAGTGGGCTAGTGGAGGGAGAATTTATGCTTTTGTCATGGATCAAGCCAGTTCACTAACTTAAAACAGTAGTTAACCTCTCTCAGTCTTGGTTTTCTTACCTGAAAAATGGGAATCGTAACACCTAACTCATAAAACTGTTATGAATATTAACTTAGAAAGTATCTTTTCAAGTGACCAACAAATAGTAGGTACTTAATAACAAATCTGTCTTCCTTTAGCTCTTAAGATGGGAGAGTCTTAACTGTGTCTCTATGTTGCAAGAAGGAACCAGTGGAAATGAAAGGAAACTTATACCTGATAAGACGTGATCTCAGAGGAATCTGGAATGGACAGTACCAGTGGAAGGCGAAGGATTAGCTCTGGACAGGAAAATGAACAATATGTCCTCTCAGAAAGGAAAAAAGGAAGTAAGGCAAGATTTCAATAAGGGCAAATGTGCAGGTGTGGAGTGGGAAGGTCAAGAAAATTCACACCTGACTGCTTGCTTTCTGGGTTGTTAAACAAAAAGCTGTTGTCCAAGGGCCAGGAGCTGAGGGAAAAAGGAGCTAGGTGTGGCCCTGGGGGTGAAGGATTGCTGAGCAGTCCTGAGGACGCAGCTTGGTGGGAAAGCACATTTGTAAGGTGCCCCTCTGCTGCCTGGCCGCAGCAGGACTCTGGGCCAGTGCTGGGGTAGAGGAAGCACCCAGCTGCACTGACGCAGCAGTCAGCATCGGTAGGGCAGGGGCAGTAGGACAAGGAGGCAGGGGAGGAGGGTGAAGTGATGTGTGGGAGAGAAATGCTCAAGTCAAAGGCTGGTTTAAGGTTTTGAAGAAACTACATGAGTCAAGGAACCAGAGATCTCAGTGAGCTCAGAGCAACAGTGATGGAGAGAAATGGGAGAGGAGAGACATGGGTGGACGGGCTGTTGTCAGAAGCTGTGAGGCAGAGGCAGGGATTTCTGAGGAGAGCTCTTCTGAGGAGTAACAAGGGTTTTGGGTCCAGCCAGTGTTTTTCAGAGCCAAGGCTGAAGAACAGAATTTGAGGCTACAGCTAAGTTACAAGGCTAATTTTTCCAGGTGACTCGGGCTATCTCTGAAGGAGTTACAAAGAAGTAAACAAATCTAAAATTTTAAAGCGATCAGGAATGTATGTGAAATAAGTAAAACTTCTGCAAAGAAATGCTTTTTTGCTCATTTATAGGGGACAACAAGCACTTGCGTATGATAACATATGTATGTTTGTGTGAAAAACAAATCTTCTTCCACATGGGCAGCTAAAATAAAACAAGCCAAGACATGAAGCCCATATAAAAACAAGTTAGACCATGGGAAAAATATGAGCATGAAAATGCTGTTCTAGCTTCCTTTACAAGAAGAAAACATTGAAAAGCTGAATATCAACAAAGTATAATGGTTAAGACTATTATCTGGTTGCTAAAATGATTGATTGATGGGTATAAAGACTATAAAATAACATGGGAAATACAATTATAAATTAAGCAAAAAAATCAAATGATTCAGATACACAGGTACACCATGATTCTAAGTGTGTTAAGAAACATGGTGAAGACCTAAAATTATAGTGGGTTTTATGGAGGATTCCTCTACTTTCTTTTTATTTTCCTGAATTTTTTGTAATATGGCTATGTCAAAATTAAAAATTATTAGTATCCAATTCCAACTCCTTCCTGCTGCTCAGGAATTCTCTTGTTGGGCGCCTGTGGAACTACCTCAGGAGAGGAGCTTCCAAACTTCCACTCCCTTCCTCCAACCCCAGTCCCTTCTCTTTGCCGAGTAGGTGACTTTGCTTTGACCAGAAAGGCTGAATCTCCCCAGAGAAAGCTACTTTCTGTCCTCCCCCTTGCCTTCGCATCTAACTGTCTGCAGTACTGGAGCAAGGGCTAGATCCTCTTCCCTAGGCTAACTCCTTCCTGTGTCAGGAGAGGGAAAGCTGGGCCTGTTCTTCACTCTGGACCATTGCTTGTGTGATTTCCTCTTTTTTTATGATGCTTTCATCTCATCTTTCTAATTCTTATAATCCTGCTCACTTTTTAAAGTCAAGGTATAGTCAGCCAGCATTGTTGGGATGCTCTCCCCAATGCCTTCTGCCTCTGCCGATCTCTCCCCTTGGAGAACTTCCCTGTATAGTATTTATTGTAGAATGCACTCTAAAGCCAAACTTCCTGGGTTTAAATTCTGGCTCCCCACTAATTAGGTTATTTACCCTTCTGTGTCAGTTTAGTCAGCTTTAAAACAGGGATAATGATAAAACTTACCTCACAAGCACTCAATAAATGCAAGACCTTATTATTGTGTTCCTTGATTATTTGGGTGTTCAACTTGTTTTCCTAGCCACACTGAGTATATGGAGTGGTGAGCAATTATCTCTGTTTTCCCTGGATGTAGGGGTTTCCCAGAACATGAGATTTTCAGTGGTAAAACTGGGAGAATCCCAGAAAATGAGGATAGTTTGTCATCCTGTCTTCATGCCTAAGACAACATTTTAGAAGTAGAGATTCTTATTGAATGCTTGCATGTAAAATGCAGGCAAAATCATGATATGCACACAAATATTTCCTGTATAGACAAAAGTCAACAAATCTGCATCCACAGTGGGGCAGGTTTTTGAACAGTGAGGTTGCTTTTCCTGTGTTGATATGGCAACTAATATATTTGAAGAAATACTTTTTTGGATGGATAATGCACCCTGTTAAAGGTAGCTTTTCCATCTTTTCATTTTACAATACGGATATTAACCCTCTGTAATCTTTTATATTATCCTTTGGGGAGATGTAAACTTTTAAAATCTCTCATCCAAATCCTGAATCTATCTTAAATGCCAGATTTCCTTTCACTCTTAGAAAATTACTAGATTACAATTAATTCTCCCTGTAGTTTGAGTTATTTCTGTAAGTCGAAACCAAGAACTTTTCTAATTGCTTGGAATTGATGATTCCTCATCCCAGAAAAATCCTAGCCAATAGAACATGGAGTTGAAGCAACCTGTCATCTTGACATCACAGCTTAATTCTCCTCTCTACTCCTAGCAACCAGTATGTAAGCACAGCAACAGCTGCTGCTGCACTGGAACGGCATTGTTTGAAACAGTTTTTCCCAGTTGGCATTTGCAAGTGATCTTTTTCTTTCCATTATTTGAAATACAGTGTGAACATCTCAAGAAAATATAAAACAGGTGAAAATGAAAACTGCTTAGAAAGGTATGCCAGAGAACAAAAATCATGAGAAAATGCTAACTGTTAACAGGGGTTTATGCTTTGTCCTTTACCACCCACGGAAATTCCATTCCTGGATATTCTGGAACTTTCTTCCTAAGAATTCCCAAAATTTAGAATTCATAGACCTCCTAAAAAATGTCATCTCCTAAAAAATGTCATTCAAGTGTTTGGAGAGTGCCTGCCATGTGGGAGGATGCAGGGATGCAAAGATGGAAGAAAAAAATTATAAGACAAATACACAAATAGCTACAAAATATAAGATATATCGAGAAGCTACATAGAGTAATGTTTCAGAGCATGGTTTCTGGGCCAGACTGTTTGAACTAGGTTTGAACTATGGCTTAGCCACTCAGTAGTGGTGTGACTTCACAAGTCACTTAGCATCTCTGTGTTGCATTCTCTCATGTGTGAAATGAGGGGCAATAGTAGCACCTACTTCCAAAGGTTGATGTGAGGCTTAGTGAGCTAATTTACATGAGGTGCTTAGAATAGGGCCTGACACACAGCAAGTGCTCTATACAGGATTAATTTTAAAATAGAATGTGACAGGTGACATAAGACTGGTTAAAAGGCATGTAATACACATTTAAGAAAAAATGAGCATACCTCAGGAGAGCAGGACAAACTTCAGGAGGAGGCGAGTTGGATTTTAAGTAGTGTGAAAAGGACAGTAAGTGTAACAAAATACAAATTGCCTCCCCAGCAGAGGGAGAGACAATTCATTACAACTTAAGGAGGAAGAAGGCAGAGAGGCACAAGGGGCAGGGAGGGTGTTGCGGAGGCATCATCGGGCAAGATGGCTTCTCGCTGGCCCTCCGGATAAGTACAACTCAGTGTGGCCTGAAGGTGAGAAAAAGCCATTGGAGTCAGTGCAAAAGCTCTGAATTTTGATGTAACTCCATGTGTTTGGAAAATGTTAAAAGAGTTCAGTTTTGGCCAAATGATAATAATTACATGGAGCTGGGTGTTGTGTGATGGGGTGAAAAAGAGCAGAAAGGAAAGTGCAGGTGAGGCAGAGGGAAGCCAGGAGAGGCCAAGACACTGTCAGGAACCAGGCTACACAGTATGGGTCCGCATTTCTCTATGTGTGTGTGATCCTCTTGGAGTCTTTCCCTTAGATTGTACTACAGTGTTTTTTAAAAATGGAGAGAATGATACTGAGATTAAGTGAGAGGGCTGCAGATAAAGGAAGCAGGAATGTGCCTCAGAGAATGAGAGGACATCTCCAGCCCCTTTTGAAGTTCTTGCTTCTGACCTGCAGCTCCCCAAGACCTTCCTTCACTGTAAGGTACAAGGGGATGAGATAGCTAGAGGGGGCAACTTTTAATTCTCCTACCCTATCCTGCCTGGTCTGCAATTGTCACCTGAACCCCTGAATGTATGTTTAAGGTCCAATGCATGGGAGCTTACTCCCTCAAGGGCAGCCAAGGCCACATCAGAGAACCATCCTCCGGTCATCTGTGGGCATCAGAAAGGCACTGTGGTAGGTCAGGAGTGGTTTGAAGACAGGGATTGCTGTGAGGAACCCGCACCCCCACAGTGGGAATGACCCACTCAGAGCCAGGAAGGGATCACATGGTACAGGTCACATTGTGTTGAACTGAAAAGTAATGGGACAGCAATAGGATCCTTAAAAGCACATCAGGGATATAAGCGGCAGAGCCAGAAAAATGAGAAACATACATTTTTCTTAAGCTCTCATAATCAACCTAAAGAACCTCTCTTCTTAATACAGTAAATTCCTATCTGAGGCCATCCCCATGGCTTCATGGGTATCTCTTCATATTCTTTATTTTTTGTTGTATTTAAAGAGCCATCTGTATCCTTTTCTTAATTGTAACCCATCACTCATAGCAGCACCTGCACAGCTCTGTGGGTGAGGGGCGCATAGTCCTCCTGAGGCTCAGACTACCAGAGACAAAAGAAATCTGAATGATGGAGACATAACGGGTGTGTCTTCTTGTGCAAATTAATTTGATGGTTTTAAGAAGGCACAGTATACACACACACACACACAGACACACACACACAGACACACAGACACACACACACACACACACACACACACAGCCAAACAGTCATGTTTGTAAAATCAGTAAGGAATTCACTAAATCATGTGTTTTAAAATTAAGTAATGATTCAATGCTCTCTCTGTTAGAAGACTTGAAGAGTTTCTGACTAATTATAAATCTTTTAGAATTTGAATCATGAGAAGGTAGATCCTACAACTTTCAACAAAAAGTTATGTGGTAAGGACACTCATGCTCTGAATGCATGAGAAAAATGGGGGTGGAGAAGAGAAGAGAAGAAATTTAGATGTCATTAATGCCTGCCATGTTCAGACAGCATCCTCACTTGATTTAATCTTTGCAACAATCCCATAAAGGCATATCATATAGTGGTTTGTATTCTGAAGACTCAATAAAACAACATATCTGATTTCTACTACCTGGAAACAGTGTGAAGTTAATAATAACCATAATAACAATTGTGTCGGCAAACCAGTTCTATATCTCACTGAAGTTTTTTCTTGCAGAAATCCTATGACAAGGAAGGACAGGCACTATTATTTCTGATTTTCTAAATATATATAATAAATAAAGCTCAGAAAGTTAATTGACTCAACCAGTGAGCCCAGGTGAATGTGAATCCCAGATACTGAGATTTCCAGGCCCACATTCTTCTTCCCAGAGTGTCTTCTCAATAGACACTGATGCTGAAGGGACCAGCAGTCATGGAGCTGCGTCTGACGAGACCTCCCACTCTCTTCTCACCCTCCATCCCCAAGACCCAGTGCCTCACAGACACTCATCTGTGTCTTCCTGCCCCTACCGCTGTTTGGAGGGCATTCCAAGGGTGTGGAAAGCTGCTGCCCCCTTTTCAGCACACAAATTTAAGCACTCACAATATAAAACAATGTCTTTTTAAAAACACACACTTAAATGCAGTGGACTACTAAGCAGAAGGAATGTATATACTCATGAAAGTGGGTAAACATTTAAGACAAATTCATTAAATGAAAAAAGCAAGTTACAGGAAGATACTTGTGATCTTTAGGGATTTGGAAGACTGCAGACTTTTTATAAAGACACATGGTATATATAAATGCAGCACATTACACACAAAAGCTGAAAGGCTTCCCAGGACTTGGGGAGAGCACCACGTTTGGGAGTGTAATCGAAGGGGCTGCACCATGGTGTCTGAACTCCAGAACCACACCATATAGTTTTGCAACCCAGCTCATATAAGTCATGTGACCACAGTTACTCAGTCTCTTGTGCCTCAGTTTCCTCATCTGTAAAATAAAGATGATAATAGGCTGATAAAAGGACTAGATGAAGTAACATGTTAGGCACTTAATGCCTGGCACATAAAAGAAGCTTTTGATAAATGCCAGGTAGTTTAACTATTCCAGTTTTTATAAGGAGAATGCATTACTTGCATGTTTTTTTTAATTTAAATAGAGTTTGGTATAATAACAGAAGACAAAAAGGTCTCCAAAATTAACTCTAACAAAAATACCCATTTAGTTTAAGTTCCAGAAAAGATGTGGCATGGGCCAAGCAGATTTACTTTAACAGAGTGAAGTTTATTTTTCAGATTTTATTTCCTGTGCTTTTTGTCTCCACTCTTTCTGGCTCTTGCCTTTCAGTGTTACAGGCCCTTTACAAACACCTCTGCATTGTTCTCACGGACATTTCTGCAATGTTGGCTTTGAGTGTCAAGTGTCTGAGTGGCTTCAGGTAGAGACCTGGTCCATGGGACTAGGACTGAGAACTCTGCAAGCAATGAGAAAGCACTAGTTTCTTTATTATTCTATCTGCATCTAACTTAAAGGGCCCTTAATAAACACTCCCAGAGTAAGTTATTGGAGTAGTAAAATTATGTAACAGGGAGAAATCTCAGCAATTACTTTTTTAAATCTGTAAATTGTGTGCTGAATTGTATGTGGGAATATCACTAAGACACTGGGAGCCTGTGGATGACACATATGATTTGCTGCAAGAAATTCTGCAGCAAATATTAATACCTCTAGGTCTATATGGGTGATTTGTGATAAAAGTGGCCTGTGGCAAAAAGAAGAGAAAAGGAATTGTAGGAAGTAGTTTGGGAAATAGGAGGGTGAGTAGAGTCAGGCATCTTCTGGACTATAGGAAAGAAAATTGAAAAAAAAATGACCACAAATTTTACAGTTATTGAGGAACTATCAGTAACACTAATGCTGAACCAGTTAAGTGAGCTGGAGAATTATCTCCTCTGTTTTTGTTCATCCTTTCAAGAAATATGTACTCAGAGTCTGCCATGTCCATGTGCCACATTTTTGCCCCCAGTTCTCCTACTCCAGCCCTCAATGCATCTCAGCGCCCTGAGCAGAAGACGGGCACTAAACAAAGAAATGAATGTACTGGAAGGCATCAGATGGGGACAGAAGTGATCTAAGGAAAAGTACAGCACTGCACGAGATAGAGTTTGGTGGATGGGGATGGGGTTGCTAATTCACAGAGTACTCAGAAAGGTCTTTCTGACAAGGCGAAAGACCTTAGGGTAAGAATAAGTTTTGGAAATGACAAGCCCTACCCTTTTCAAATTTACAGTGAATTTGTGGGCTCTTGAATATAGAAGCGAACCTAGAGAGGAAAGATGGGCCTTCTTTGATGAAAATGTACATCTGCAGATATTTTCTTTTTTTAACATTTTAAATCATCATTGTTTAGGGAGTGAGTGCAGCATAATGGGAGAGTCAGGCCTTTGACATCCGACAGCCCTTACCGACTGTGAGGAGCTGAGCAAGTGACGTAACCTCCCTTAAAAATGAGAATAGTAATGCCTGTCTTAAAGCACAGTCCCTCCCCACCTGCCTCCTGCCTCAGGAGAGACATTATTTACTATTGGAAATTGAGGTTTCGGGCAGTGAAACATAACTGTGCCAGCTAGTATGAAAAGCAAACATTGATAATCCCTTAAGATTCAATGCTCTTTACACTTAACCTTCATTTTACTTAGTGTTTCTTCCTGTATCACTGATATGTATAGGAATAATATTAATTATAACCAAGAAAGACTAAATACTAGTGAATTCAATTCAAAAAAATTTTATGGGCTATCTTTATGCACACATATCTGGAAGAGAAATACAAAGTCAAAACCAACCACCTCTGCTATCAACAAGTAAAAACATAAGCACGTAGAGTTCTAACACAGGGCAGTGGCGACCTGGCCTGGCCGTAGAGATCCATAAAGTGAATTCCACAACAGCTGAGGAGGTGAAAGTGCCTCTTTCACAGGCAGGCAGGTGAGAAGTAGAAGTAGGCCTTGCCTGCTGGGAGGAAGGATTCTCCAGGTGGGTATGTCAGCAGAGACAGGGGAGCATCCCTGACGAAGGCAGAAGTGAAAAATGGGAGAAGCCAAAGGAAGGATGTGAGGAGGGCAGGAGAGCAGATGATGTCGAGGGTGATATTTTAAATGGGAAAATCTTAGCTATTTTGAAATCAGGAATGAAACTGAATGAAAAGAACAGTTTGGGAGCAGCTGTAACCATCCTTATTGAGTGTTTCTTTTAGGATGGGCTGTGACTGCTACTTTGAATCATTTACGGTAATAGAAATGTGCTATAGGATACATGCCATTTCCTTCTCCAAAGCCTGAATTGGGGCCGGCAGGCAAAAAAGACTCTGATAAAGTAAGATAAGGAGGAAAAAACTACCTTTCTCCCTCTGGGAATGACCTGGTTCTTATCCACTCTAAGATGCTTACTAAGAGTATTCCTAATTCTTATGGACCAGCAGGACATTGGCATGAAATAGCTATAGAGACTGGACAGTTCAATTTGCTAAGCAGAAATCTGTTGCCACTCTAGATTTTCAGTTGTAGTTGAAGACTCTTAAAATCTACTTCAGGCTTCTCTGGGTAAAGACAAAATCTTAGTCTCTCTCATTCTCTTTTTTTCTCTTGTAAATCCAATCTTGATTCTACATGAGAACTTTAAAATGTTTTGGAAGTAGAATCTCAGTAGTAGGAAAATAACTGTAAATAGTTTTTGGCAGGATTTGAATAATTACTCAACTATCTGTAGCATATGCAGACAATAACCAAATAAAATAAAAATCATGGTGTGCCACTTGAGAATTTTGCTGAAAGAAAGATGTCATCTCAAATCTCAGCCAAAAGGTAGCTATAAATACCTATAGATTCTCAAGTTACAATTACTAAAGTTGTTTCTTTATACAAGGGGGAATATTTTACAAGCAACTCATTAGCACTTCTGGCTCATGAAAAGTTCATTGAAAACCCTGTCAAATTGATGATATCAGTATTTGTCATTTATCATTGATGCAGAAATGATGCATTCTCCTAGTAGGAAGGTAGAAGCGATCCACATTTATCATATGCTGCCAAAGCAAACATTTGTGGGTTTGAAAGCATGCTACTTGCCCAGTACATGCAGCCAGCACACAGTGCACTTCCCAAAGATCCTAAAGAACAAACAGTCCAACCTCCTCATTGTATAAATACAGAAACTGAGTCCTAGAGTGGTGAATAACTTGTCTTGCTTGTCCAGCCCCAGGTGATCCATTCAAGATGGGTGATAACACAGCTCTGAAGACATGGCCCCTACAGAGCACTGTCTTTGGAATTAGGATGGACCCAAGATCATCTTGCCCTCTGTTTTCTGACCTTGATTTCTAAGCATGCATCTAACTTTAATCTTGTGCCCCTGGTTCTTGGAAGTTCCCTGTGTTACTCTGATTTTCCTCTAAAGAAAATAATTATCTGAAAAATATCTATTTCCCACCCTCCCTCCCACAGAGAGAGGGGACTGGGGGCAGAGAGATAAAGAAAATATTATTTTCTACCCAACAACTTTTGATCTACATTGTCTGAACGCCATCCTGAGAATGATAGGCTTTGAAGAAAGCTCAGCAGTTAATCTGATATCAAAAGGAGGACAGGAAGCATGGAGTGAGACAGACATGTGCTTCCTATTTGCTTGAGATCCCTTTTGTATTAATCACCTGCTTTTGTCTCATTTATAAAGTTCTTCCAGACAGTCAGCTACTGGGTATTGTCAACAATGGCTTATCAGGATTGCATTATAATTTCAGACTATAGATCGCAATGAGGTGAAAGTCAACCAAGAAACAAAATTGTGACTTACAGGTTACAGTAAGGAGTCTGCATTTTACTTAAAGTGCAACGAGATGCTACTGAAGTAAGGGGATGGTTGATACAACCTGTTTTAATAACCTGCTACTTTACAGCAACTGGGTGAGAACAGGAAGGGACTCAGTGTAGGAAGTTATGGTGGTGATTGGTTAGACATGGTCATAGTTTAGGCTAGGGGTTTGCAAAGTTAATTTATAAAGGTTACAAGTTCAAGAGACATTTTTTAAGGTAGATGCAACAAGACTTGGATTAGATGTGGATGGGAAAGAAAGGGCGGTGGTAAGTAAAGGAAGGAATGACGGGTGACTCCCAGCGTTCTCTCTTGACCATCTCAGCAGCAATCTGCTGACACAGGCAAGACTGAGGAAGAAACAGCTACGGAAAGGATTACAGAGAGATGGCGTGATGTGTTTTAGTGGGGGCAGTAGCGTACAACAATACTCCAGCCATCAAGTAGGATCACCCTCCCCATTGAGAAACACTCCCTTCTGTCCTTGCCAGTTCACATTTTGAGGCTGCTTCGCTCATGAGCTGAAGCATGTGTCAGCATAGAAGTTGCCCATCCTCAATGATTCTACTGTCAGTGCAGATTCCTCTCAGATCCTAGCAAAAAGTTGTCAGTCAGTCTGGGTATTCAATGATAAAGAACATGTTCATCTTTCACTGGGACTTCATAGATATTTTAATGGAAAATGAGATGCAATTACATGAGGGGATACTGGCTAGGTATTATTTTAAACAAAACATGTTCTCTAACTTCAAGTAAATAATGTTTTTTGAAACCTGTCTCAAAAAATTAATATAGAAAAAATAGAACTATAAAATAAATATAAAATAAAAAATTAAACTACGAATGAAGAGATTCTAGTATAAACAATGTTAAAAACATAGGTGAAACTTTAACATATATATTACATCTAATTAATTATTGTTGAAAGGTCACAAAACTAAATGTAAATGTCAAAAGACTGTTCTTGAAAGATAAGTATCTATTTTAGTTTCTATTATATTCCCAAAGCAAGGTCAGTACCTAGTAAGAAGTAGGCCCTCAATAAATGAGTAAGCATTCATTCAGTTTTGTGGAGGGTAAGTCAGAGGTGCAATTTCAGTTTTATTTTTAAATTTAGACACATAATTAATCACCAAAAGAATAAAAATTGAATGTGTGCATTCCAGTTCATTTGAAAAAATGCATAACAGAAAATATAATTAATTCATCATTCACATAAGCAAGAGACAGCAAAAGAAACAGCAATGAAGGATGCTGAAAACAAAGCAGAAACAAGGCAAGAGATGAAGAAACTTAGTAATAGTTTGTTATTATGAATTATAACAAACCCTTGATTAAAGAAAAGAATTATTATTAGTTTTATTTTTATTTTGGTATCATTAATATACAAATACATGCGCAACATTGTGGCTACCAGATTCCCCCCATTATCATGTCCCCACCACATACCCTATTACAGTCACTGTCCATCAGCATAGTAAGATGCTATAGAATCACTACTTGTCTTCTCTGGGCTATACTGCCTTCCCATCCCCACCCCTACATTATATGTGCTAATCGTAATGCCCCTTTTCCTCCTTATCCCTCCCTTTCCACCCATTCTCCCCAGTCCCTTTCCCTTTGGTACCTGTTAGTCCATTCTTGGGTTTCTGTGAGTCTGCTGCTGTTTTGTTCCTTCAGTTTTTTCTTTGTTTTTATACTCCACAGATGAGTGAAATCATTTGATACTTGTCTTTCTCTGCCTGGCTTATTTCACTAAGCCTAATACCCTCTAGCTCCATCCATGTTGTTGCAAATGGTAGGATTTGTTTTCTTCTTATGGCTGAACAATACTCCATTGTGTATATGTACCACATCTTCTTTATCCATTCATCTACTGATGGACACTTAGGTTGCTTCCATTTCTTGGCTATTGTAAATAGTGCTGCAATAAACATGGTGCATATGTCTTTTTCAAACTGGGCTCCTGCATTCTTAGGGTAAATTCCTAGGCGTGGAATTCCTGGGTCAAATGGTATTTCTATTTTGAGTGTTTTGAGGAACCTCAATACTGCTTTCCACAAAGGTTGAACTAATTTACCCACCAGCAGTGTAGGAGGGTTCCCCTTTTTCCACATTGTAGCCAACATTTGTTGTTGTTTGTCTTTTAGATGGTGGTGATCTTTACTGGTGTGAGGTGATATCTCATTGTGGTTTTAATTTACATTTCTCTGATGATTAGCAATGTGGAGCATCTTTTCATGTGTCTGTTGGCCATCTAAATTTCTTCTTGAAGAAGTGTCTGTTCAGATCCTCTGCCCATTTTTTAATTGGATTATTTGCTTTTTTTTGTTTAAGTGCATGAGCTCTTTGTATATTTTGGATGTCAACCCTTTATCGGATCTGTCATTTATGGATATATTCTCCCATACTGTAGGATGCCTTTTTGTTCTACTGATGGTGTCCTTCGCTGTACAGAAGCTTTTTCGTTTGATATAGTCCCACTTGTTCATTTTTGCTTTGTTTCCCTTATCCATGAAGATAGTTCATGAAGAAGTTGTTCATGTTTATATTCTAAAGAGTTTTGCCTATTCTTCTTCTAAGAGTTTTATGGTTTCATGACTTACATTCAGGTCTTTGATCCATTTCGAGATTACATTTGTGTATGGGGTTAGACAATAATCCAGTTTCATTCTCTTCATGTAGCTGTCTAGTTTTGCCAACATAAGAATTATTATTATTAAGAATTTTCCCAGACTTTCAAGGAACATGAAATTACCATGCTATAATAATATTAGAAGCCAAAGGAAAATCTAGGAAGTTTCTCAATTCATTTTATGAAGCTGGTATAACCTTGATAAAATCTTGAGAGAAACATCACAAACTACAGGTGTATTTTATCTTATAAGCAAGCTGTAAAAACTTATACCATAAAAATAGAAATAAAAAACAACTTATAAATAAACTACCTTTAAAACCAAGCAGTGATGATAACATCATGTTTATTTTTCAGAATAAAACTCATCACATCAAGTAAGCATAATAAGATAACTATGTTGTGTGGATTCAATTTCCTAGTTAATAGAATATGACTATTAGACAGTAGGAGGCACATTTATTCTTAATAAAAGTGAACACAAAGTATTTTCTTATACTTTATTTTTAAATGACATTTTCATTTCTTCCATGGTTATTAGATATTCAGGCTTTCTACATTATCATAAGCTAATTCTGGTGCTTATTTTCCAAGATATCAGTGAATACTTTGATATTAATTAGTATATTATTAAGTTTATTTTATTTTTCATTTTAAAGTTTCTCTGCATATGTTCTTTTATTACTTTTCATATTTCAAATTTCATTAACTTAATTTTTCTCTGTAACAATCAGCTACTTTAACAAACAATTCTTTTGTGTTTTCTAATTCATAAATATCAATGCTTATATTTAATGTTTACTTTGCCTGTTAACTTTGGGTATATTTTGTTGTTTCAATTATTATTTCTTCTTTTTAATGTATAACCTATTTATTTTAATGAATTAATATTCTAACAACAAACTTACGGTTTTGAATTTACTTCTAATTCAGTTTTGTCCTCAATCTAATAAGCAGAATTCTCATTTTCTTTATTTTCTAAAGATTTTCTAATTACATATTTTTTTCCTTTGACTCCATTATTACTTAGAAAACTATTTTAAAATCAGTACATATAGTGAGAAAATTACATGCTGAGAAACCCCAAAAGAATCAGCTAAAAACTCCAAAGTACTAAGAGATTTCAATAAGGTAAACAGATACAAATCAACTTACAAGAAGTAATCTCTTCGTATAATCTAGTGTTAACCATTTAGAAGTAGAAAAAGGAAGGAACAATTTTGTAATTGGAATAAGCTTAAGAAGAACAGTAAAAAATGTGTATAATAAAATTTCAAATCTTTCCTGATATCTGTATCTATATCTATATTTATATCTATTTATATATTCTATATTTCTCATTAAGAACAAATTTGTAAAGATCTCAATTCTTATATCAGTTTACAGATTTGGTACAATTTCAGTAAAAGCTACCAAAGATTTCTTTTGTAATTTAACTACACAATTTGAAACTTTATCTAGAATGAGTACAGCCAACTGAGAGCATGAAAAGAAATGGAGAATTTCTCTACCAGATTTTAAAATCCACAATAAAAATATAATATTTAGGACAGTCTGATACAGGTGCCAGAACTGACAGTTGTAATCAAGAAAGTAGTTCAGAAAGAGATTCTAATAGATTTTTAACATGTGCTAAAGACTGGGTCACAACCAGTTAAATGATGCTCAGGTAATAGGTTAACTACTAGAAATAAAATAAGACTACTATTCCTCTTCCTACCATATGCCAAAATTACACATGAACTTAAGACAAATGTTAAAGATTAACCCATTAAAAAAAAACTAGAAAAATATATGGGTACAAAGAGATACTAAATCTATTTTATTTTGTTAAACTAATTCCTTAAAATTCTATAGATTGAAATAGCATAATCATAAGTAAACACACAATTTGAGAAACTATTTCCCATAAATACAAATACCAAAGATTAATACAACTAATATTTAAGGAGTTTATACAAATAATTGAGAAAAAACATGAAACATCAATAAAACAACAGCAAAATATAGCCAGATAACTCACAAAATAAATTAAAATATCCACAAAAATGTGAAAATGTTAGATCATATGATTAAAAAGGAAATTTGATTTAAAACCCATGCTACTTTGAATCTATCAAACTACTTGTATTGGTAGAAAAGTTCCAGAAATGTGATGATATGTATCAACATCCTTTAAAATTTTATAGGAATTCTTACTCTACTTATGGTAATCTTTCGTAAGGAAATAGAAATGCAGAAATACAAAAACACCACCAGCGTTGATGCTATTGATACCAATAGTGGCATGGTTCAAGAATTATAGCTCATTTTGAGGAATTTTAATGACATATAAATTAAAACATTGAGTTTAAAGAGCAAAGTTCAAACTATTGGAAATATTTCTTAAGGTATACAGATATAATTTCTAATGTATATGTATAATTCTAAGGAAATTTACCAAAATATTACAATGATAGTCTCTCTTGTATTAAGGGTGAGATATGTGAACTCTGTATTTCCTAAAATGAGCATACATACATATTATAAATAGAAACAAGGAAGTATTGCTATATAATAAGACAGAATTTTATAATGTAATTTAGAAACATTGTCATTCAAAATATGAAAAAACAAAAAATGGTGATCTGACACTACTGGCAGATTTCATTTAAGTAGAAGCCTATTTCCTCACAGTTTTAAATAAATTAGTGGTCACTACTTTCTTTCAAAATGCAAATAGCCTCCCTTCCTCCTGTCAAAGCTCAGATTTTGGTCTTTATGAAGATGTAAAATATATTTATGTAAGAGTTTGAACCTGCTAAGGTTCAAAGCTGGATGTTTTAGCTCTTGACACTGAACAATTCCTATTAACATCTTTTATTCAAATACATGAGTGGCATATTATTATTTTAAAAGTATACATAAATATGTATTTTAGACACCTATATATGAAAGCCTATGTGGTTGAAAATTAATTGTTTTCTAAATAAAAGAAACCATTTAGATCTTTTCCATATAACTATGATCATTTAACCTAAATTTCAATCACATAAATAAATGCTTCCCTGGATTTCAACAAGTTTTCCTGCCTTTCTCTTCCTTCCAAAATCATTAATAGAAGTTCTAAAAGTATATACTTCTACCTTCTAATTAGTCTATTCTATGGTTTAGTTGGCAAATTGACATTTGCATAACCAATAGTTATCTTTAAAAGAGGGCTGTGATGTAAGCTATTCTGCAAGGTCTAAAAAAAAAGGTTTTGTGACCCTCAGTAGGGCCCTCTGGACCACTCAGATGGAGGCTGCCCAGCCACAAATGGCCCATGTGTCAGGGAGCTTCCTTGATACACGCATATATCCCATCCCTTTCTTCTGACACAAGTCAGAGGTGCTGTTCAAAGTGTGAAATGTGGGTATGAACAGCAATTTACAGTGTGCATTGCTTTTTTGTGTCTGTTGGTGGGACATTGGGAAATGGGTCTGGCACAGCTCATCCCTCACAAATGCTTAATGCCATCCCTGGGGACAGGAATATCACGAGCCTAGAGAAACACAGCTCTCAGCTGCTTGGTACAGAAAATTTCAGGCAAAATTCCAAAAGGCCTCAAAGCTAATGTCAAATTGACAAAGTGCCAAAAATCTCTCCGGCATTAAATTTCCACTCTATTTTCTCCCTTCAGGTGAACAGCTTGTGAAAGTAATAATGTGATAATGCCACCCTGTGTTCCAAATACCTCAAAGCACCATCTTGTTGAGCCTCGTGGAGTCCCTTTGAGACTGATAGGAATTAAGCCGACTTACTTGTTTTACAGATGAGAAAACCCCACCGGACATGGGTCAAATGTCTGGGCAATGGCCGTGCAGACTTATCACATTGGTCCCAGGTCTGAATTTAGTTCTCAAAACAATGCCAAGCGCTGCAGGAAAGGACCTGAAAAGTTTAGCTAGTATGAAAAAGGGCCAAAGCAAGTCTCACACAGGATGCTGGGTAATAAACTGGTGAAAATGATTGAAACGCATCCGAGGAGAGACAACAAGGCACAGAGTAGGCATAGCAATAAGGCAGAGTCTAGGCGTGTGGCCAATTGGAATCAGTGAAAATTGGCAAGAGCTATCAGTAGAACTAATGTGGCATTAGGGGCACCGCACAACAGCAAGCACAATGGATGTCTGTCATTTTCTTTTTTTACTACACCTAATTATAGTTATGGAATCTGCTATTACAGGGGCTACAGCAAGGAACAGGAATTTACCCCCTACCACAGAAGTAACTTCCCTACCCTGAACCCCAGCAATCTGGCTTTGGGCACGTGATCATACCTGTCAATGTGATGGCCCTGTTCAAGACTCTGAATTTAGAGGAAGTGTCTCAGAGAAGCAAGGCATGTTTTGGAATTCTCTATGACCACTGCATCCATAAGAACAGCAGCACTCTTACACTGTTGTTCCTGAGATGTGCCTTTGCCTGGCCAACGAATGTCCCTTAGTGTCTCCTTGTTTTCTGAGCCTGATTCTCCAGTCTTCCTGTAAATTCAGTGAGATAGCAGATACCTTTCTAATAAATTGACTTAGCTGAAATTAATGAGGGTCAGGTTCTGTGGTTTGCAACCTGAAAGACTGAGATAGGCAGTGGCTAAGTCTGCAGGGAAGTTAACATGAAGCAGAACACACAGCATACGTCACCTTGGTAGCAGCAGGACCTAGAGGTTTGGGAGAAGAATTCCTCCCAGGTGGGGGAAGTCCAAGTATAGCAGAAAGAAAGTACTGAGTGATTTAAATCCATCTTCTTGTCTCATTTTTGCACTTCTTGTAGGACTGTATTTCCAGGTCTCCCTTGCAATCAAGTACAACATGTGACGGAGTTAAGTAAAAAGAATGTTGAGTGATGTGAGTCTCTTTCAGGCCTGGCCTGTTAAAATCTTCCATGTGTTGCTCCATTTCCTTTTCACTTTCTGGTTTACTGGAATATAAATGACTCTGGATGGCCTTGGAAGACACTTGTTGAAGATGATGGGGCCCTACCATCTTGGGTTCTCTGAATTAGATTATATGAAGGAGGGCACCCCACTGACCTGCTCACCCATCCAGTACTGATAACAGAATCAAGAAATAGAGTTTTGTTGTGTTTGAGTTATTATACTTTTATAGAACTGTTTGTTATACCATAGCCTAAAGAAAACATACATGGTAAAAACCAGTTAACCAAGGAAGGATTCTAACTCAGAGCAGAGCCAGCAGCAAGAGTGCTATTTCATTCAACTATGAAATAAGAAGTAGGAAAAGAAGACGTTGAGCCCTTGAATCGATGACCTACAGCCTAGAATTTCTCCCAATTAGGAAAAGGACAGTGACAACTGGGACTGAATTTCTAAGGAGAGATTCTGCAGCTATAGCTGCAAAGATTGAAAGGATGAAGGCAAAAAGCTCATTAGAGATTTGACAATCTTGAATAGAATCACAGAATTTATCAGAGATCAATAAAATCTAGATTTTGTTTCTTTTCCATGTACTGAAGTATCTCAATCCTATAAATAATAAAGAGATAAATTAAATTCTGGTTCTGTTTTGTCCCCCTTCAACCTTGCTTTCCCTTCTTAAATAGATTCAAATGAAGCATCCTATTCTTCCTTCTGAGATTTTTTTCCCCATCTTCTTTAACTCATTTCTCAGTCTCCCCCTTTCTTACTCTTTCTCAAATGGTAGTTTCTCAGTGAATTCAGTCAGATTTGGGTAGTCAGATCAGTACTTAGAATCACAGAAAGCCTTGAATATGTATCTAATGGATGTTTGTTGAATGAATAAATTACTCCTGTTTACTCTTTTTAATGAGACAACATTGCACTAATGTCTCCTCTCCAAGTTCAAGTTGAAAGAGACCTTAGAAATCATCTAGTCCAACCACTACACACACACTCTCTCTCTCCCACAATATGGAATCCCCTCTACAGCATCTCTGCTGTAGGTTATCTAGTCTGTACATGCATAATTTTTGTGATGAGAAGCTCACTGCTTGGAGAAAGTTTATACCATTAAAGGACAGCTCCAAAGCTTAAAAAGTTGTACTTAGTTTAAGTAAAAAAATTTCTTCATAAAACTTCCACTGATTGTTCAGCATTGGGATCAGCTGGTGATCACATATTCCCAATAGAAACTCCCTTGCTGGGAATCAGAAAAACCTCTTTGTAGTTCCACCTTGTAAGCTGACTAGCAATCTGCCTTTTCATCAACTATGAAATGCGAGGAAGGGAAAATATTATATTTAAGATCATTGATAAAAAATAAAGCTTATAACAGAAACCTATTCTACACCACTAGAGACTTACCTCCAGGCTAGTTCTGATTCATTAGGTAACACTATTTGGGTATGGTTATTTAACCAGCAAAAATGTAGCAATTTATATTAATATTATTTCATCCACAGTACCTTATCTTCACCACAAAGATATCAGAGAAAAATACTCAATATTCTACTGAAATGCTTATACTAATGCCTGTATTAATGTTCCTAGCAGCTCCAACAAAACTCAAACATGGGTAAATTCACGTGTCTTACTCACAGGCACTGAAGTTTGATATTCTTTTATTATTACCCTCAAATCATTAGGCTGAGTCTATATTTGACCAGTTCTTAAAATATATCTATATTTAATATATCAAGGATAGTCAACAGACATGCTTTCTATGCCAATGCCATGATCTGCCCAGTACAGTCCCATCAGTCCCAGTGACCACAAAATGAAACCCCAGGTGCAGAGATGTTTCTTTCCTTTGATGTGCAAAGGTCAGAGATCAAGCAGCAAACAGCACCCTGGAGAAGCACACTACTGAGATCTACAGAATATGGAATTCAAGATGCATTTTCCATCAAGACAGGTCTTATTGATGAAGGCAGGTGCTGTGTAATGCAATGTGTTAAGTGCTGAAGTGCAGAGGCGTTGGTGTCCAAGATTCAAGTAAGATGAGAATTAGGTGCACAGGACAAATTAGGTAACATGGAATGGCCTGAACTCATCCCAGTAACTGGCCACCTGTGTGAGTGCTTGTGTTTTACATGCTCCGGCTTGAGTTTACTTATGGGGGGTAACTAGGTTCATTTAGAGGGGCTGGGATTGGAAAGACTAATTGAAATGAGAAATGCATAGTATTCAGACTTACTTTTTTGGAGGATAGTTCTATTCTTTAATCTATCTGGACATCTTCCTTGGGAAGTCTCTAAGCTTTTTTCAGTTCTCTGAAACAGTTTAGATTACTCCAACATTTCTAGTAACATTTAATATAAATCTTAAATCAGTTAGGTCATATCTGCTTAGGTCCAACATGTAATATAAGATAGAAATGTCCTTTGTGAGTAAAACTGGGAGAGGGAAGGAACACCAGAAGTAAAACATGCTAACAGGACAAAAAAAATCACTTGATGAAAATCTCTGTGCAGAAGGATGGAAATATCTATGCAGAAGTGTCAATCCAGGGTGATTCTTAAGGAAGCTGGGGAACTGCCCTTGGGGACCTGATGTCATCTCAGCCCTACCTATAATGCTAGAAATACATTAAAATAAGCCTAGAATACATTTCAGGGTCCTACTTCACTGAAATAAGCCACAAAAATTCTCATTTCCTTCTAAGAAGTTACCCTTGGGACATTCTGGCAACACATTCCACTTTCAGGCTTTCCTCTACTGAAACTGGTCCTGTTGGGACTGGAGCGAGAAGAACTGCTTCTGATTGGAAGCTGCGGTGGAGAACCGATGCAACAGAAATGAGCCTGTGAGTACCTTGGAGGTAGGAATTATTTCTAAAACAACTTATCTCTTAGTGTCAAAAAAAGTTTGAAGTCTGTTGTAAGAATCCTACTGGTCAATCATGCCACTCTACATTCAGCCACCCTGCAAAGCATCTTAACTAGAGGGGTTTCATTAAGTAAGTATGTCCTTAAGTACTCTGTTAGCCAAAGGTTATGATGCCTTTGCAAGGGTGGGTGGGCCATGGATAAGAGACCCATGAGCATAATTTTACATTGGCAAGTAAAGCAAAATGCCACTCAACTAAATTTAAGATTGTTGACACACATATGCTACCACCAGAAAGAAAGAAAAGAAAAGAAAAGAAAAGAAAAGAGAAGAGAAAAGAAGAGAAGAGAAGAGAAGAGAAGAGAAGAGAAGAGAAGAGAAGAGAAGAGAAGAAAAAAAGGAAAGGAAAGGAAAGGAAAAGAAAGAGAAGGAAGGAAGGAAGGAAGGAAGGAAGGAAGGAAGGAAGGAAGGAAGGAAGGAAGGAAGGAAGGGAGAGAAGGAAAGGAAATGTGAAATAGCTCACCGTCTAAATAGCTCTGGATATTATCTGTTGTTCAAGTGACTTATGCTGTTTCAACAATGAGTGAAAAACTATCAAAGCAAACAATGAGTGAAAGACTATCAAATTATGTTTGTGGCTTGTCATATAGCAACAATTTTTGGTTAAATAAATACAAAGACAACCATATTTCAACTACAAAATGTGTACGTTAGATAACTGTTAAAAATACATCATTAAAGTATGTGCAAAAAAGCAAGAAATATAAAATGTTACACTTATAACAATATCATAAGTGAATCACATCTTTGAGAGTTAGAGACAAAAATTGCAATAGAATAAATTTCGGAATCAGGCATACCCTCCACCCATTTCAGCAAATAAAGCAGATACATCTTCTGAAATAAGCCTCACATCTTCTAAATTAGAATGTTACGGTCTAACCAGAATGATTTGTTCAAAGTTACCACCAGTAGTAAAAGTACATGGTTTATCATAAAGGAACAATCAAATCACAGAAGTATAGTCAACAGTGTATGAAAAGCTCTACTTAATCATCTGTAAATCAAAGCAGAATTATAAAATTTAGGGAAATGAAACTTAAAACTAAAATCATAAATCTACCCTTCAGCCTTCAAAAAATGAGTTCTTTGACACATTGACATCAATTTAAAAACCGTCAGTGTTAAGCAAAGCTGACAAAAATGTATATAACAAGATCTCTTGAATATAAAATTAAGTTACATCCTCCAAAACTTTGCACTTCATACCCTGTCAAAATATAAGTGCCTTTCATCCAGAATCAAATGCCAAATTACTGAAAAGTTAAAAAGCAAGAGCAAATTTACTTGGAAATTATAATAGAAAGAATTACTGATATTTGAATTATGTATGGGTTCAGCTAAGTGAATTGCACTTACTAGTGGTTTTTTACATAGGAATACTGTTGAGGGAAATAAATTCTATATTATACTAATATAAAAAGATAGTTTTATTAGACTTTAAAATAAATGGTTCAGCATAAATGAATGTTCTAAACCTCACTTTACAGGCCTGAGAAAGGATAATTATTTGTTAAATTACTTTTTTATGACACTATATTCTCTTAGACAAATTTGAAATTAATCGAAATATCTATTAGGGTCATTCTTGGTAGCAATTCAAAGTACTTTTCTTCATTCGCTGTGCAATATCATATCATAGTACACCTTTGACAGTATTAAGGAGGGTGTTAAAAGATGTTTGTGAATAAGCCATTTTTAAAATTTCTGGTTTCAACAGTTAAATTGGACTTTTGAAATTAATTAAATATTTCCAATGATGACTGAAAGTACCACTTCAATGGCCCATATCTAATCATTTTATAAAAGTACCTGTTCTTTCCATTTACAGTAGGCTTTCACTGTATCTATTTCACACTAATAAATTTCAATTTTCCTAAATTATCAAATATCCCCTAAGTGTCCCAACGTTAAAATACCTAAACATTTCCTATTTTGGCAACTTAACATATGATCTGCAATTTTAAAGTTTAAAACTCTCCTTCCAAATAAGCACAAATCAGAAACTACTTTTCAAAGAGACTCTTGTGAAAGAAGATAACAAAGAGCAACAAATTATGCACTTGGAACTGTTTTCCAAAGCAATTTTTAGCCCAACAACAATGAAATAAAACAAAAACTTTGATTCTCAAAATACAAAGCACTAAACATTCACAAACCAACTGATGCAATGAGAAACTAATTTTTCAAATTAATATGTTAAGACTTTCTAATATAGTATTTTTAAATGGTTGATTCGTAATATGAAATACAATGAAGGCCATCACTTTTTATAGATTAAATTCAGCCTGGCTCAGACTCTGAGTTACTCTCTCCATGTGTAAAAATATGGTACACCTAAAATAGATGACAGACATTTAGAAAACTTACACTGTCAGATTGCTTGCCCTGATCACAGTCCCACGTCGTCGCAGGCTGCCCAGACCTCTCCATGGTGCTGAAGCGTTACTCTTGCCCATTTGAAAGAGAAGAGTTGTTTATTTGAACTCTCTTTGAAAGAAATCCATAAGGGTTGCCAGTGTTAGCAGGTAAAGTTATCTGAAGAATTTCTGTAACACATACTACAAAGGATATGTTTTGCCCTTCAGTTATCAACCACGATGCACAAGCAGCTCAAAGAAGGTTTTGGAGCAGAAATCTTCAAGTACTGACAAAAAAGACGGGGAGCTCTTTGGGAGATGAAGTTTGCTGATTTTTGTCAGTTTTCTTCAAATTGAAAAAACACACACAAAACACTAGACTACTCACAGAACAGAGCATTCCAGAAAAGTTCTTGATCTTAATGCAGAAAGCAAGCTCCCATTAGTCCAAAGCAGTCAAATCACTTCATCCTATCATTGCACCGACTTTTTAATTAAAAAAACAATTAAATGAAATAAAGCTCACAATTCCAAAAGGCACTGTACACACTGTATAAAGCAGGTATGCCTCACTTGAGCCCCAGCCTCTGTCTGCTGAAGATTATCACAGCAGAAATCAGGCTTTTGTGGCTTTCACAGATTATCTCTTTCTGAGGCTGAAACGTATAAAGAGCCACATGACACCCAGTGATGTCATCTCTAAAGCAGGTCACAGTAGCTGCTATATGTAGATGAAGTCCTTCTAGTGAAGTGTTTGAAATAGTGATTTTCTTGAAAACCTACTTGCTTTAAATAGTGTGGTCATCTACCAATATACTTAACCCTATCGATGCAGTGCCATGAAGAGAAATTCAACTTATTGCTCACATATAAAGCAGAGGCTCTGTTCAAGTTAAGATTAGCTTCTGATGCTGCCTTAGGAAATGAATAATTGTGATTAATTCATGGTGAATACAGTGAAGAAGGGATTTCCCCTCACAGAGCTGTTGTGGGAACCAGAGGGACTGGAGAGACACGAAATCAACTTCTAAAACACCTCTCAGAATTTTTAGCAAGTTAAAAGAAATCATATTTTCTTTTTACAATCAATCTATGAAGATTGCAAAATAAAAACACAACTCCTAACAATAATTTACATTATGGACTCTTAAAAAGGTCTTTATAGACAAAAAAGCTTATGCCATCTCTGAAAGGATTTATGTTTTCATATATTGGTAGGAAACTTAAACTCATTATTTTTAGATGTTTTCAGCTCTGAATAAAGTAACAATTAATATGTTAACTCTATTATAACTAATCTGTACATATAACTGGTAATAGCATACATAGATATCATTTTAAAGAATGTGTGATAATGAGAAATAATTTCTATTCTATGTAACATATTTCTTTTCTCTTCCACAACTATGTATTCACACATCATAATTTTGGACTTTCAGTCATAGTTGACATTCCTGTCAGCTAAGAGTTAATCATCTAATCCCTTTATATGGCAACCAAATAATCCTCATGATCAAAGTGAAGAATAACTTTAAACTAATCTAATAAGTACATATTGAATGTATCCCCTTTTAATAAAAACTGAAATAGATCAAACAATAGAAACCTTCCTTAAACAGCACAGTACTCTGTCATATTTTTGAGAAAGAACCATATATCTTGAGGAAGAGAAAATGGAATTTTCATACAACCAGTACCACTAGGCAATTGTATTAAAACAACAGTGATTATTTTGGCATGAAATCAGGAAAAATTTGCTTCAGCACCTCCTCAAGGTGTATCTATGCAATGCTAAAATATAAACATAAAACTGGAAGAAATATTGATCACCTGGATGTTCTGGTCATGTAAATTCCTAAGTAAATCTGATTTTTAAAAATTTCTACAACTCAGTGTATTTTGTAATTTAACAATGATGAGGACTATCCAGAGAATTTTTTTTAAATACAGAATCCTAGGCCTCTTTCCAGATATTCTGATGCAAGGATGGAAGGAGTTACCCTGACTAGAGGATTAGGCAAAGGAACTGGGGAGCCCAGGGTCATTCTTTCTCCATTCTCTATGGGATCGACCTCCCTGCACAAGATCTGTGGGAGAGGCTGGCAGCTTCCTGTGTTTTGTAGGTTTCTCTAAATCCAAAGTTCAGTAGTAGGAAGCCACAAGTCAGTTACACCCAAAGATACAGCTTTGACAGAAATAAAGCTGAGGTCTTAATATCTCTCTTCCTAAATCTCTTACCTTTCAAAATTAGTTCCTAAATCAAGAAGGGAAAAGGAATTATTAACTCCTTAAAATAATTAATGCCCATCTTCCAACACTGTTGTGTTGTTGAATAGACTTGGTGTTTTTATTTAAACCTATCAAGTTAATGTAACAAACTTCATATGTGAAATTACTTTATAAAGTTTATATTTGCATAATATAGCTCTAGGATAGAGGCCTATAAAAAAAGAGATATCATATATAAAAATTTCACTGGAAGTTTTCAAAATGCATTGTTCAATTCATTAATTTTATTAGTGAATCACTCAGAGAGAAACTCCTGCTCTTGTCATTTCTTTTCAACAACTACTAATTATAGAATATTGTTTCTCAAGGTGTTCCATGGATCAATAGTCCAATTAGATATGCCTCTTAGTGGGTTTCATGGTCAAAGAACTTTGAAAGCATGAAAACAGTGAACCCCCACCTACAAATACAAAATGTGTATTAGCTTTGGAAGGCTCTAAGAAGTCCTGAAATAAATAAATTGGTTTATTTCACCCTTGCCCCCCATTAACAACTATTAATACTTACAAGACTAATATTCCAGGTACCAGGAAGTTCTGCTCCAAAAGATATTTCAGTCAGATTTTTGTTAGTAATAATACCCAAACCTTCTGTACAATAAATCAGTGAAATGTTATTGATATCTCCTATAAGTTATCAGTGCATGTGCTGTAAAAATTGCCAACCATGCCTGGGGAATTACAAAAATTCTGCGGACAGGTGTTGTGTGGATTTGGGTGATCATTGTATTTCCGGTGCTTGGCAAAGGTTCAACACACAGCAGGCACTCAGGTATTTGCTGAGTGAGTGAATGAATGCTGTAGACCTAATCCAGGGATGTGAATAGCCACCCCTCCCAAACCAAAGATGTCTTATTTACAAAAAGAAGGTTCAAACATACCTTAGGCCATGAATTGTCCAGAAAAGAGAAAAGGAATACAATAGTAGACCTCACTCCAGTTCTGCCACATCAGATTTCTCCCTGAATCCTAAAGCATCTTTTATATTCGTACATATGAGTGAAATGCTGAGTTGAGTTGTAATAATGAATTTTGTACAGAGAGAGTGCCCTCTGGATAAAAACTAGGGATTCAACACTTCATCTCACCTAACCTGTAGAATAAGGACAAGATCTATGTGGGGATAAATGCTAAGACTGGACCTGAGGTAAAATGCAAAGAAAATAATTCTCAACTCTATCAAAAGTGAGGTACTTAAAGCCTAGGTTTTTGTACCTATACATAGGTCAATAACCTTGAGACTGTTACAGAATATTTATTATGTTGCTATAGATGAACAAGTCAATTATCAAACAATGAACTGTCAACTTTACATATCATTCTGAACCCAGGAAATGTTTAATGTTAGCAGTCTTAAATAAAAAATTTTAATACCCAGACTGACATAAAAATTTTTAATGCCCAGACTGAAACAACATGCCTATTTTTAAGCCTATTAAGAAAAATGTCCTCAAATCATTAAGCTGAAAGGACAATTTAGGGAAAGGAATCTGTATTATCAACCAACATTCAAAGACATAAAAAGGAGAGTGTAATATAAATATATTTTTATATAAAAATGTATTCATTCAAACTGTCATATATGGTTATATGTTCGATAATTTCTAAAACTTTGGAAAAGAAATAATTTGTTCTCTAAGATTCTGGTTTGAAGAAAAAAGAAATATATTTACTTCTATGTAAATATCAAGAAGTCTGACAACATATGATTGCTATATTCTCTGAACCAAAACTTGGGACAAAGAGACTGATAAAGAATTTGGGCTATTTGGAGGTCTGAGGCTGGATGAAAGACAGAATTTGGGTGCTGAGACATTAAAACTCATGGGACCTAACTTGATAACTAAACACTGAGCATAACTCTGTAACTTGTCCTTGACCTGGAAAATCTAGGTTATTAAATCACTGAGTAACACAAAGATTACATTCTCCATAATTTCACAGCTCTCAAGATTATATTGGAAAGGGTTCCAGAAAATCCTCTTTTAGGGCCTGAGATCCCCCCAGAAACAAGTGTAACTTTGTAAGACTTTCTCCCTTTAGTCACAGGATTTTTTTCTGATGTATTTAAAGCTTGGAGGTTGTAAATCTCAAAACAGGCAATAATACATGAAGGTAATGAAGCAGTTTGAATGTAGGTGCACATGCCATGTTTAGCAGGCAGGGGCAGAACTGGCTTTTGGTAGTACACTTTGGAAGGTGTGTTGGTTCACCTGGCTGCCTGTTGCTAACTATATGGCTCCTCTTGCTAAAAGCCAGGGCCACCCCAACAGCCCCATAAATATGAGGGTTCCACAGCCTTCCTCCAGGACAACCAGGGTAACAGGGTCATTAGCTGTTCCAAATCATTGCTCTTTGAACCTGCTCAGAATTGTAATTCTTCCTGACCAAGAGTGAAACAGGCCTCTTGGCTGGAGTTTTGCAGTGAAATGGTGCTTTTTCTGCTGGCCTACCTGGGAAGTAAAGCCACATAACTCTGTTTCCCCCAGTGTGCTGCCAATCTCCTACTTAGAGAGATCTAGGCTTGCTTTTACTATGAATGTGGGTGTGGTTTCCCAGAAAAGGCCTACACATTTAGAGGTAAAAGGATTTGCACCTGGTTTTACCTTTGGCCCTTGAAATTAGTCTTTAAAAGGAGCAACACTAAAATAAATGCTTAATTTACTACTTTTGTAAGTAGTAAATTACAAAATTACAGCTCCAATCTCAGAATACATACACACACACACACACATACAGAGAGAGAGAGATTCTAGGATACACAGACACACACACACACACACACACACACACAGCTACAGCGCCCCTAATTGGAATCAAGTTAAAAATTCTATCTCTACTTTCACAAGTTTTGAATGGAGTGTTTTCAAGATCAGATTCAGAACAAGCTAACATTTATTGAGAGTCTCCAGGGTCCCAAGCTCTTGCTGTGTTACATATGTACTGCCATTTAATTTTCACAGCAATACCAATCCATCTCTGAGGTGGTTGTTATTTCCAGTTTGCCATTGAAGAATATGGCCTCTCAAGTGATACATCTTAGATTCATAAAAATAGTGGCAGAGCTGCTATTTTAAATCAGGTCTTCCTACCAACACAGGGCCTCATTTCATGAGCCACACTGCCCTCTACAGGTCAGACTATAATAATATGGGAACCCATGAGAGAAAATGGGTGTGACCAGGAAGGCAGGCCCAGGCTGATGAAACCAATTTTGAGCCAAATGGGATTGAAAACGTCTCCAAACAATTCAAATATTTTTCTGGATTTACCCAGGAGTATGCGAATGACTTGTAAAAAGGTTATCGCTCTGGTCACCATTCTATAGTTTTTTTCCACGGTAGTCCTATTAGACAAATTACAGATTTCTCAGAGCTGGAAACTAAAAGAATAAGCATTTGGTCATATGAAACTGATTAATAAAAAATACACAAAGTGGTTTCCTTTGTTGTCCTCTGTGCAATAACTAGTATTTTTATGGTAAAAAAGAAGTTATTCTCTTTTTCTCATTTTGATATCCACAAGCTCTATTTCCCAGTAACAGTTGTATTCAAAATTGCTATTTCTAAAACAAATTTTCTGTTACCACATGATACATTGTGGTATAAGGGTACTTAATACGCAAATTGCTAACATAACTTAATATAATTTTCCCTCCTGTTGCTCTTTAATTTGGCTTTGAGCAGCTGAGGCTTGAGGTTTTAATCAAAGAGCACTGAATGAGGCAATTTATAATATCAAATGAGGATTCTTTTTTCAATTATTTCATTCACTGTTTATACCTACTAAATTGTAAAGCAGTCTTGGAAATGCATTAATGCACTGATTATCTCTTCCACTGCTTGACCGTGTATAAATGCAGGCTTATTTTCAAGTGGTTCAGTGTAGTAGAATAGTAAAGGATGCAGGCTCCAGCCCAGTGAGTAACCCCGAGCAAGCTGATTATCTCTTTAGGTCTCATTTTCATCACCTATAAAATGGAGAAAATCATACCTCTTTCATATGGTCACTGAAAGGATTAAGTAAAATAATCCATGAAAGCATTAGCAAAGCATCTGCTATGTAACAAGTGCCCAGCTTTTATAAAGATGATGAATTTGAGAGCTCATACTGAAACATTACTGTTGTTACATATTTTAGGGCAGAAATATTTTCAGAACATATTAACCATTATGCTTAGCCAAAAGAGAGCAGAAGCATGCAAAAGCATCATTCTCAGCTCAGCACAGGCACTAGCCCAGATTAGATTGCTGGCTTCCCATGCCGCACATCCCTGGGGCAGACAGCTATACGGGCAGTAAGTACAGTTATTGTAGGCATGGGGGCCAGTAGAGCAGCTGGCTAGGCCCA
Organism: Manis javanica; assembly: GCF_040802235.1. NCBI lineage: Eukaryota > Metazoa > Chordata > Mammalia > Pholidota > Manidae > Manis > Manis javanica. Next base: position 144,695,933 of record NC_133158.1, read on the forward strand.
CAGGTTAGTTAAGGGCAGCCTGGCATCCAATTGAAGCAGTGTTAGAGGTTTGAGGAGGGTTAGTACTTGGGACAAGATAGGCATCTGATCAAATCTGACAAGACAGACAATGAATGGTTTAGGCAGCAACAGTGATAGATCAGGCCCAGAGAAAGATGGCCGAGATTCAGCAAAGCTGGAGGGGATCTAGTAGCAGTCATGGACTCAGAGAATTCCCCAGGGAGACATCTCATTGAGAGCATTTGACTTGGACAGAAGGATTTTAACCCTGAAGTTCCAAAGGAGTCACTGGTTATTAAAAAAAGCTCATCTCTTCATGACAGGCTTAGCCAAGGTAGGCCAGGGGTCATTCTTATCCCCTCCATTGCTGTCTACCAATTAGAGGGTAGTAAAACCAAGTCTTCCTATCTGGGGCTTCCTGAGAGAATGTATGAACCCAGTGGGTCTGGCAGGCTGGTCAAGGTAGAGCAGAGTTAATTTTCTTTTATGGGGCTGCAACCACTGAAAGATGTAAGGATGAATCTTCCTGAAAGAATCCCAAGCAAAGTGATGATCATGGGAAATACAACAAGCAGAACTAGTTTGTATCAGCTGCCAATGACTAAGCATAAATCTTCTGAAAATATCACTTGGACATTTTACCTGCTTGACAAATTAGAGACTTGGGAATATCCCAACATCTTATATTTTAGTATTTTATTTTGTACATTTAGTGTCACACCACTGCAGTTATCAGTGCCAAAGTTATTACTATAATCAATAACCTATTAGCATTCTGGGCAGGGTATTTTTTAAAGCTAATCCAATGTTTTTTTGAAACTGTTTGATTTTTCACTGGCTATTGGAAATCTGGAGTGAGCCAGACTTCCACATCCTGAACTGAGTGATTCTTGTCCTGTGAACCCTGACATAAGGTGTGATGACACGGTGATGGAGCAGGATGCCACTGCCAATTCAGTCTGCATACCTCATGGGAAACCACATTGCTGGGGACATTTGACATCTCCTCTGCTAAGAAACATCAGGGGACCTGGAAGCTAGGCTAAATTAAATAAGGTAGAATGGTAGCAAAGCTGTGCAAAGATATTGCACATTACATTTACGTGATGACCCATGGGGGAAGAAAATACTTATGGCACAAAAATATTTGAGATGCTAGAATCAAAATGGCATGGCAGTGTAAACATAAAGCAAAGATAGATTCTTTCAGAATTTAAATAAAGCCAAAAAAGCACCACTAAAACCATCAGGTATCAATGGACTCGGCAACGGTCGATACTGTCTTGAACTGCGGCGGTGGTAAAGTACAAAGGCAGTAAATCCAAACAAACTCACTGGCAGAGTGATTTCTCGGACTCAGTTTCCGTCATTCAAATCGAACCTTCAAAGTCAGTTTATGCGCACCCCCATTATCATTCACAGCGAAGGCATCCTAAATACTCAATTTTCACATAATTTTTTGACTTGCAAATCAAGTTAAATACAAACTTTATTAAACTCATACGTTTTCCAGGGTGGTTCATGAGCGCCCTCTTGTGATTGTGAGGCCAGTTAAGACAATTCATTCCCCTCAAAAATTGTTTTAAAAAAGCACACATACACTGAGTATTCAATTTCTTCTGTCAGCTAAAAATAGATCTTCTGCCACTGTTATTTGCACAGCTATAAACTCAACTTACTGATCTTTCTTTAGAATCCATAACTAGGTAAAAACGTTTGTTAAAGAATCTGCAATGCAATCATCTGAAAACGTCAAAGTAACCTTTACTTGATCCCAGTGTGAATACATTATTTTGGCTGCTGGGAAGACTTTATATATCACTGAATAAACATGATTAGAAGATAGTAAAGAAATATTTTTTTGGAAAATAGTATACTTGGATACTTACTTCATTTCTCTTCCCAATGTCTTTCATTACTCCAGAGACTCTCATAAATTATCACAATGGCTAAATTCACAAAACTCTGCATTATAATTGCCTGATCTTTTATTTTCTGCCACATTTGGCACTTAAAAAAAATTTAGACGTTTAGCAACAGGTGGTCTCTGGGACAACTGTGGTCAGTGAGCATGCATGGTCTAGTTACCATTTTAAATATCCTGACTGATTGCCAACATTTTAAAATCTGGATTTCTGGTATCTCCTGAAGAAAAAAAATCACATTTGGCAATGTCTGTCCTGCATCTACACATAGCAACACATATCCAGAGCCTAGAAGGGCTACCCCTTCAGTTAAGACCTATGTTCTTCAGTCAGACAGTCACAACTCAGCCTACATTAGCCACGTGGGTTACTTACCTGACCGCTGTAGTCATCTGTATTGCAACCCCTGATTCTGTGACCCCTTTCAATTCTTCCAGAAGTTCTCTTTATAATCCTTATAACCAAGCTAATTTTCTATCATATTATCACCACAAAATACCACAGAGGCACAGGCTGAAAGGAACGTGCTGCTATAAAGAAAAGTAAAGGATAATCTCTGTAACAGAAATCTGAACACACAAATGAGTAGTTCAGCCTGATGTCAAATGCAATCACTTCCCTCAGACCTGATAAAGTTTACTTTGTGTTTATGAATCGTGTTTTTGTTTTGAGATGACAAAACCCTTACCATGGGTTCAAATATAGCAAATAAGCTGTAGATTCTCCTCTCACAAACCACCTGCTCACATTCCAAGATTTCTCTTTTGGAGCCAAAGCCCTGGAGATCAGGTGACTGGCCATGAGAAGGAAACGGCACTCACGGGTGTGCTGCTGTCCGAGAAGGTGGTCATGCTGATGGAGCTGCTCAGCTTCCCTGAGGGCGTGGACGGTGGTGATGGGCTCCTCTTCCCCAGGGGGTCCTGCCGCTGCAGGTATTCGCGCCACGCTCGCTGAATGCTGAAAGAAAAGAGTAACCTTATACACACACTGTCACTCCTCAGTCACTGCCCACAGACTCAGGAAAGCACAAGAGTCTGAAGGAGATGGCTTTAGAGAAGAAACTATAACACATAGACTGTGACACAGGAAATGAGAGGATCTGTACTGTCTGTTTTACAGGCTTGACTTTCATAGACTTGACTAAGCTAAATCACTCTACAAGATTCAGCTTAATCAGAAAAAGTCATCAGTCAAAGGGAAACTCGTTTGCACATGTAAATGGACTTTGATTTATGGGACATGAGATCTTTCCATTTCTAATCCTGTATTTCAAGTGAGAATAAATAGGCTGACATATCACTTATTCATTCACTTATATAACATTGTGGAGGGTCTAGGGTCAGGCCTGGGCTCTGGACAGAGACTATAATGCAATTCTAGTGGGTCCCATTTCTACAGACATCAGATGAAGGTCATCCTGTGACACCATACAGTCTGGTCTGTGTGGCCAAATGCGTGGCCCTGCTCTGGGGATAAGACAGACAAGAACCCTGTGGTCATGGATTTTACATACTGTGGAAAGAAACAGGATATGTACACTAGATAAAGACATAGAAGGAGAAAACAAAATATCTGGCAGTGTAATTGTACTAATCAGAAAATGAAAGTAATACCTGATCAGGTAGCAATTAGAGATTTTTGCCCAAGGAAGCCTTTTATTTCCTGTGATTAGTCAAAAACGTCAAAAATGTCAAAATATATCATCTTCTGCTTTGGATAATAGAAACTTCTTCTTTGTGAAAACTAAGTGATTTTTTTCCCCACTTGGACTGGCCTCTAATCTTCGACATTAACATCTAGGTTTTCACAAGTGATCAGTGAACACAGTCTATCCTCTCCTGGGGGTTAGCTGAACATGAAGAATACCTGCCAAGATTCAGCCTCTTAAAGTAGTTTAACATAGCTTCATTAATTCCATTGCTATCTCTTCTAGATTCCTGCCTGGAAGCATTTGATCTACAATTCTTCTCACACACAACCAAAGTGATTTCAAGTTGCTTTTGTATAAACAAACAAATTTATTTTCATTTAGCTAGAATGTTTCCAAGACCATCAATTCTCAATAGTCAGAGAATATAAAAAACACAAAAATGCTTCCACATTATTGTATCAGTGCATGTTCCTTAATTTATGAAGGCTTTGTGAATTACAGTGCTCAAAGGAAAACTACAAAAGTTACAGTGAAACAATACCTTTGGAACTGAGGCCATTTTCCTTGAAGCTATCAAACTTAACTTCAGCTTTAGGAGCCCTTAGAGGCCAGGAGCTCTTACATACTGTAAGGGGCTCTTCATAGTTTGTATAAAATTACAAAAATAGATTTTTTTTAGGGTTTTCTTTTAAGAACCTCCCAAATTATATATACACTTCAGGCCCCATTAAAGCAGGATCTGGCCCTGCTTTGGTTAAATGTGACCACATTATTACACAATGCTTGCTCAAAATGCATCCCTCTTTATTTACTTTTCTTTGGTTTAAAGATTTTAAACAGAATCTCAAAGAACACCCTGTAAGAGTTGGGGAGTAGGACCCATTTTATTAGGAAGTAGCAAACTCCGGGAGCTGCTGCTGATTTCCTGTCCTCCGAAGCATTTCGGGTTGCCCAGGGCCCTGCTAACAAGTTCTGCCACTTGAGGGCCCCTAGAGTCAGTAAAGCTTGTCATGAAGGGTTTAAAAAACGTGTCATTTTAAGGGCTATTTTAATAATAGAAGATATTGAACAGCTATAGAACAACCACAAATCTATAAGGCTTTGAGGTATTCCACTCTCTCTCTCTTTTTAATTGCCTTGTTTAGAAAGTAAAGAATGAAAATGTGGCATCCATTTAAAATACTACATTTTAGCTTGTTGAACACCAGGGGGTGGTGTGACTCCTTTAAAGAACAAACAATTGTGGGTAAAACCGAGCTGAGGGGTGGTGATCTGCACTTACGTCCAGATCCCCTCCTTAGCTCTATGAAATCCTGTGAGTGTTCCTTAAATCAGAGATTAAGAAGACAATTTTCTTTTCTCCCATGCATATGGATATCCTCTTCTGTAAGTGACAAAAAATACGAAATACCTTAGAATGTGTATTAAAATCACCTATAAGCCCATTCTCTTAATATAAAAGCTATTTTTAATTTTTGAATACTTACCTTACTATCCTCGGCCACATATATGGAAATGATTTTACTTGGTTGAAAGCGTATTACACTACATTCCCTTTTTTAACTTAGGGTTAAAATGAGAGGCCAGTCACATCATATTAGGCTATTACTCTAAATTGCTACATTAGTTTTTTAAAGTGGTGCAGCCATGCTATTATTACTCTCTAAATCATAGAAAAGGTTTGCATCACACTATCTACTCCCCATACCTCATTCCTCAATCATGGGGAGTCACTTTTCAGCCTCCTCATCCTAGCCTTACCACAATTTCTGATCACAAGTCTCTTTCAAGCCTGTAGAGTAAACGCTGAGCACCAGCTACCTTGACATGTTTACTTCCAAAACTAAGCAATGCTATCAATAAAATTCTTTAAAGCCTGGCTGCAGTAAAACAGCACATTTTGCATGTTCCTGTATTTTGAATTATAAATAAGACACAGAGGTTTACTTCAAAACAGACAATAAATACATTTTTCAATAATCTTTTTGCTAGGTCAATCCCTATTTATCTTCTCCCATCTCAGGATGGCATAGTTACCTGCCTCTGCCCCCTCTCCATCTTCTGCTTTCTGTTTGCCATGCAGGTGTCTCCTGCACTCAGAGGCACTCGGGACTCACAGACTGTGCAGTTCTGGTTGTCACTGGATGTCCTCACATGGAAGAACGGAGGAGAGCAAGCTCTTTGAGAGCTGGGATGCTTAGAGGAGGTCTGAGGGGGTCCTTGAAGGATGGATGGGATTTAGATTAATAGGGAGGAAGAGGAGAGACCTCCGGACAAAGGCGTGGGAGGAAGGGTACCAGATAGGGGGCAGGTGGGTCCTAGAGAAGAGCGGTAGGCCACGAAGCTGTGGGGACGGAGGAGAATCCTGGGCGGGGGCCAGGCTGGAGGCAGGCTGGGCAGTACCTGCCTCTTGTGAGAAGAACCCCACCTTGGCACAGCTGATTATTGCCATAACTTTCAATTTTTTGAGAATGGTCAGAAATCTGGGTTTTTATGTAAAAATTACTAGTTCTTCAATGTAAATAAATAATGTCTCAAATTTCAAAATACATGATTATCTGAGTAGGTTGAATTCAGGGATGAGAAAAAGAGGATGCCATCAAGGAGGACACAAGTCTGAGTATCTTGGGAAGCAGCAGCGAATTACTTCTCGCTCTTTCTATGTATTCCTCCCCTCAAACCTGACCCCAAGTGGGCTGAGAGGAAGGTACAATTATTATCATAGTGGTAGGTTTTGCCTGCCCCCAATTAATTTTTCCTTCTTTTTGTTCCAGCACTCATTTTGTTTTGGGTACCCACTAACCCTCAACCCAAGAAGTTTGGATGGGGCATATTGCACCCCTCCATTGCAGAGAGCAACCTGTGTGCCAGGGCTAACCAACCAGAGGGCAGCACCAGTCCACGGGTGCTCACATGGCTCAAGCCAGGCCTGCGAGAGACCACTGAGAAGGAAGCTCCTCTGTCACACATTTGCAGCTAGCACGATGCAAGCGTAGAGCTGTCCCGGGCGGCACTGCCACACTATTGGGAGCACCTATGTGAGAATGAAATAATAATGTGGAGAGCAGAGCTTACAGAAGAAGACAAAAAAGACAAAGCTGCCTGGTGACCTTGCTGGACTACCTGTGCTTGAAGCACATTAGTCCCTGGTGTTTTGTTTAGGTGATCCAATACAATCTCTTTTTTTTCTTTTCAGGGGGCATCTCTCATATTTATTGATCAAATGGTTGTTAACAACAATAAAATTCTGTATAGGGGAGTCAATGCTCAATGCACAATCATTAATCCACCCCAAGCCTAATTCTCATCAGTCTCCAATCTTCTGAAGCATAACGAACAAGTTCTTACATGGTGAACAAATTCCTACATAGTGAATAAGTTCTTACATGGTGAACAGTACAAGGGCAGTCATCACAGAAACTTTCGGTTTTGCTCACGCATCATGAACTACAAACAATCAGGTCAAATATGAATATTCATTTGATTTTTATACTTGATTTATATGTGAATCCCACATTTCTCCCTTTATTATTATTTTTATTTTTATTTTTAATAAAATGCTGAAGTGGTAGGTAGATGCAAGATAAAGGTAGAAAACATAGTTTAGTGTTGTAAGAGAGCAATTGTAGATGATCAGGTGTGTGCCTATAGACTATGTGTTAATCCAAGCTACACAAGGGCATTAAAACATCCATGGATGCAGAAGATTTCTCTCAAAACAGGGGGGTGTGAGGTTCTAAGCCTCACCACTGTTGATCCCCAATTTCTCACCTGATGGCCCCCCTGTGACTGTGCCTGTCTTAGGTTGTTCCTCCCTTGAGGAATCTTACCCGTCTCTGGCTAACCAGTCATCTTCTGGGGCCATACAGGGAGATGTAAAGTTGGTAAGTGAGAGAGAAGCTGTATTGTTTGAAAAGGTTAGCTTTTTACTTCTTTGCAGATTTAAGGCCTGTGGCTTCTATGCCCAGCATTTGTCTTGAGGTATCTTTACCACTTGGAGGAATTATGATACTCGGTAAATTCAATATGAGGCATGAATTCTATGTAAGGGTTGTAACTAGGAAGGAACAAGAAAAGCTATAGAGGTAGCAGATGGAAGAAAACATGGGAGGATTGATTATTTCTTTGACATATCTTCTTGTAGAGTAACTTAAGCATGTATAGGTTTTAAACTACTAATTAAATTGTGCACAAACATTAACATAATAGGAATACAGTTACATAACCAAAGCAGATCTATAATTACCAGCCATCTCCAGTGAAGCCAAGAAAACCAGTTAGGCACCCTAGGCATTTGTGAAAACTTCTCAATGATATGATGGATATTGTCCAACTGTACTTGAACAGTCTGAGAGAAATCAGACAAATTAAAACAACCCATTCCTGGGAACTGTTCACATCCCATATGTTCTTTTAACAGTAGATAGTCTGTAGTTGAAAGATTTTGGAGCACTACAACTTGCACTTCTCCTAATTCTTGGTTGAGTTCCAACAGTAGAGATCCAGTCAAATTTGTTGTTTTACTGAAAGCACAGGCCAGCTTAGATATCTCCTTCTTCATTACAATGGCAAGTCCAGGAACTGGTGGGATGGATGCAGCTACAACTACAGCATTGCCTGGATCTTTGTTGAGGTTTTTTGATGATCATCTTCTGGTATGACTCTTCCAGAGAGTGCTGATGTTGGAAGTTCTTCTTTATATTGTATCTTAGTTCATTTTCTGGGTAGCCAAATTAGGCTTTGATCCTCTGTATAAACACAAACAGACCCTTTGCCCACACTTTGATATGCCCTTTATACCATTGTGTAGAACTCATTGGAGGTCAGCACACAGGAACTGCTTTTTTTTTTTTTTTAAGAGAAAGGAATATTATCAGAAAAGTGTACCTCCATAGCCAATCATCTGACACCCTTTGTGATCAAAATTAAGGATATTTAAAGCATGCATTAATCATTGATTTACAGTTAGTTTTATCCTATCAAGGAGTAATCCCCCTTTTCTTTCTTTCTCTTTTTTTTTTAATCTTTAATATGCACTTACATGAAGAATATTATGTTTACTAGGCTCTCCCCTATACCAGGTCTCCCCTATAAACCCCTTTACAGTCACTGTTCATCAGCATAGCAAAATGTTATAGAATCACTACTTGTCTTCTCTGTGTTGCACAGCCCTCACCTTTCTCCCACCCCCCCATGCATGCTAATCTTAATACCCCCTTTCTTCTCCCCCAACCCTTATCCCTCCCTACCCACCCATCCTCCTCAGTTCATTTCCGTTTGGTACCTGTTAGTCCATTTTTGGGTTCTGTAATTCCACTGCTGTTTTGTTCCTTCAGTTTTCCTTTGTTCTTATACTCCACAGATGAGTGAAATCATTTGGTATTTCTCTTTCTCTGCTTGGCTTGTTTCACTGAGCATAATACCCTCCAGCTCCATCCATGTTGCCACAAATGGTAGGATTTGCCTTCTTCTTATGGCTGAGTAGTATTCCATTGTGTATATGTACCACATCTTTTTTATCCATTCATCTACTGATGGACATTTAGGTTGCTTCCAATTCTTGGCTATTGTAAATAGTACTGCAATAAATATAGGGGTGCATCTGTCTTTCTCAAACTTGATTGCTGCATTCTTAGGGTAAATTCCTAGGAGTGGAATTCCTGGGTCAAATGGTAGGTCTGTTTTGAGCATTTTGATGAACCTCCATACTGCTTTCCACAATGGTTGAACTAATTTACATTCCCACCAGCAGTGTAGGAGGGTTCCCCTTTCTCCACAGCCTTGCCAACATTTGTTGTTTGTCTTTTGGATAGCAGCCATCCTTACTGGTGTGAGGTGATATCTCATTGTAGTTTTAATTTGCATTTCTCTGATAATTAGCGATGTGGAGCGTCTTTTCATGTGTCTGTTGGCCATCTGCAATACAATCTCTTTTTATATATATGTTCATTTGAATTGAGTTCTGTTACTTGCAACCAAGAGTCCTGAAACTTGCCAAGTTTCAGAAACAAGATGGGAACTAACTGACAGAGCTAACACTTGGGCCAGACCCTCCATCTCCCGGATACATCGTGCTCCTTCCTCGTGGTCCAGCAAATGGCAGACATGGGAAAGGGAAGGAGATGGTGGGGTTGGTTTGTCACATCCTGAGTTTGAGTGGTAAGTAGAACCCCTATTTTTTTTAGGCCTCTTTTGATTTTTCTATATGCAACTAAAAGCTATCCTAACAAATATATCATGTTTTCATTACTTGGTGTCTGCCCCAACCCTATATCCTGATAACAAACCTGCCCAAATGCCAGTAAAGGGACACTGCGTGCACTAGGCAGGTTCTCCACAGCATTTGCCCACATGTCTAGCCTGATTCCCCTCCACTCCAGTTCCTGCCTGGTTGGTAACTCCTGACTTCAGCTCCTTACTTTGATTGTTAGTACTTCCTTAAGCATCAGGGACTTACTCTCTTTCGGACCTTTCTGCAGATGGCTTCATCAACACCTATGACCCCCTAAATGCCTTACAGGGAGAGAGAATTTGGGCAACTTGGTCTTGGCTTTATAACACTCTTTTCTGTATGAAGACTGAGAAGGCACTTCAGAAATAAAAACTCAGAGGCTACTGAGCCTATGTAGCCTAAAAATTAATGTAGCAATTTAGAATAATAGCCTAATGTGATGTGACTGGCCTCAAGTTAAAAAAGGGAATGTAGTATAATATGCTTTCAACCAAGTAAAATCATTCTCATATATGTGGACAAGGATAGTAAGGTAAGCTCTCAAAAATTAAAAGAGAACATTAGCCCTGGCAGATATTTACCACTCAAAAAAAAAAAGAGTATCCAATTAGGCTAGTCTAGATAACCTCTTTTCTAATGATTCCTCTTCCTCCACTAGATTGTGAAATCTTTTGAGGACAATGTCCATATCATACCTCTGCAGTTTCAGGAAAATGGTAAGTGATCAATAAATATATTCTCCTAAGATTGTGTCCCATAAAGAGCTCAATAAATGCTCAATGAAGAAAAAGCTTTACCTTATAAGGAAGTGTGTTTATAAACCAAGGGTGTTTATTATATTCTTCAGCTCTGTGACTTCTGTTTGGAACTTTCTCATGTTCCCATCTCTTTAATGAAGTTCTCAGTGTGTTCCCCCATAATTCTCCTGAGTTCAGTGAACATCTTTATGATTTTTAGTTTGAATTGTCATCAGGTAAATTACTTATCTCTGTTTCATGAAGTCTTTTTCTGAGATTTTATGTTATTCTTTCCTTTGGAACATACTCCTCTGTTTCCTCATTTTGCTTAACTCTGTGTTGGTTTGTATGCATTAGATGCAATAGCCACCTCTGCTAATCTCAAAAGGTTGGCCTTGTACGGGAGATGAACCTTATTGGTCAACCCTACCCTAGCTCTTGGTTGTCTCTCAAAACTTGTGATTGTCCACGCATCCTGTTTTGTTTTAGGTAGCTTCCAATAGCTGAGGGTATGCCAAGACCAGTCAGCATCCCAAAGACCAGGATCTTAGTCAGTTCCTAGATTCAGGCTGATTGGAAGCAGACCCCCCAGGTAGCAGCTTTCAAAGAATGCGAATGTATGCAGTTCTGTGGAACCATGATCGTAAGCCCCACTGTCCACCAGAGCCAGGTGATCTGGAGATGTCCCCTGGGAAGGTGCAATATTTGGGGCTCCAGAAGGGTGCATAAGCTCCTTTCTGGGAGACAACAATAAGCTGTAGTGAAGCCTGGGGAAAGCACAAAGATGGTGTCCCCAGCCTGCATTCCCTGGGTGCACATGCACAGCCTCTAGAAGGGTGCCGAACCTGAAGCCTACCCCTAAGGCTACAGCTCCAGGTCAAGCAAGCAGGCTTCATTCAAAGAAAGGCTGGTAGTGTGTTTCAGGCTGCTGTCTATGTAGTGCCTTGGGAGTGGCAATGCAGCAAGAACTGTCTGTCTGGTTACAGTCAATTCAGACCCAAGAATGTTACAGTCCTGTGGGACCTGAGAATGCAAGCCCCCTTGGCCTCAGAGCCAGGTGATCAAGGGGTGTCCCCAGAGGGGCTGCCACAAAAACTGGGTCACCAGACAAAGAAAAACCGGGCACCAGATGCATGTAGAAGCTCCCCTCCAGAAGACTCTGGTGCTCGGGAGCACAAGAGAGGGAAAGTTCAAAGACGGCACCCACTGAGAAGAGGGGCAAGAAAAGGCAAAGGAAAAAGAAAAGGGAAGGGGAGGGGAGAAAGAAAAGGAAAAGAAAAAGAAAAGAGAACAGACGATGCTGGCAAGGCAGCGGGAGAGCAGGGAGACGGTGACCCCCAGCCTCGCTCACTGGAGGGCACGCCGGCAGGCCTCCACCCCTCATACCCAGGCTGTAAAATTTGCAAATGCATTTATTTCACATAACGTCTGGATACTTTTCAAAAGACTACTTCTAGAAGCATGGGCCCTGCAGCGGGTGAATCTGCACTCAGGCCCTTTAAGAGATGTTCCTCAGTTCACCATAGCCCCAAGGGTCTTGTGGAGGGAACCCTGCTGGTCTTCAGTCAGATGTTTTGGGGACTCATCTCCCAGATGCCAGGCTTTTTAGCTGGGATGCCTGATAACGGGTACAAACCCTTTCCTTCTCAAGAGAAGCCACAAATTTTGAGTTACCTCCCAAATGTGAGTCATAGCATTGTGGGTAGGGCTTATGGCAAGATTATGTCTCAGCCTTTCTACCAGCTTCTATATGGTTTGCCAGGGTGAAGTGGTCACACTACCAGGTTTTAGATTCTTTCCAGAGGAGTTTTTCCATGTGCAGCTGTATGCAGTGTGTCTGTGGGAAGAGGCGAGTTCAGGCTCTTCCTACGTCACCATCGTGAACTGGAATCCCCTAGAAACTAAGTGTGTTTAGAGTAACAGAGGTTCTTTCTCAGTTTTACTTCTCACTGGCCAAGGCCTTGGGCAAAATACTAAACTTACTGGCCTACATTTTGCTTAGTCACAAAATGGGAATAACAGTAACCTCTTTGTAATTCTTGCAAGGAATCAAAAAAAGGTATCTAAATCAGCCCCAAGTTTGACAAATAGAGGTCCTAGATAAATCATTGTAATTAAGGATATCAAACACTTCCAAATATTTTTAAGTAGCATATGCTAATCATATACATCGATATGGTATGCTGGATTCCTGAGGATCTTTACTGGTAATATTTTATAAGCTCAGTTTGACATAAAAATTTGGGAAAGGTACAACTGCATGGAAAAGATACACTAGGTTGAATGTTTTTCTTGGATTTTTTTCACTGAAAGCTCACTGAAATCAGTTAAGACATAGATAACAATCCTATTTTACAGAGGAGTGCAGCTGAGGCCCAGAGAGGTGAGCAATATTACCAAGGTCACACAGTAGATAAAGAACACAGATGGCATTTGAACCCAGATTGCTCTAACTCCACAGTCTTTGCTCTCAAGCACTGTTCCCTTATATCTATATCATCTTTTAATTAAACTTTTGACTGAAGTTGATAAACATTACTCTCAAACAAATGCAATTTAACAAGCTTTTTTTTGAGAAATAGCTTTGAAATTCTCTCCAGAATCATCCTTTTCCTCCAGTGTCTGTCTATCTCTCTCTCCTTGATAGAATCTAAATGTTGTTTCATCACTAAATCAAATATATTAATAAAAAATGAGAAGAGGAATTGAACATATTTAATGAGTAGGCTTTCAAAAGATGATTTGTATTCAATAGATCTCTATGTTGTTCCATCCAAAATAAATATATTGAGTGAGACTGACACACTGCTTGCATAAAACAGTTTGGTAGCAGGATTCATTATTCATTTAGTAAGCATGACACGGAGCTTCCTAGTGGGGGACCCAACTGGTTCAGAAGCCATGTTTGAACTTTACCTTGAAAGGGAGCCCTATGTTCTCACTCAGAGGCAAGCTTTTTCCTGATAACCAAGGTTAACATAGATTTACAGGGGTGTGTATTAACATTTGCTTTTATCCAGCAGTATATTATATATCTGCATCATTTCTATTTCAATCCTTATATGTGGCAATGGCTTATTGTTCTTCAGAGTTGTAACCTCAAGGTCCCCTTCTTCAAGGTGACTTTTTTTCTAAAAGATTCCTTTATTTTTCTGCTAATGACCAGCGATCCTGGCCAAGCTCAGACATGTTTAAATTCACAGATATATGGTTTTCAGGTAATTAAGCTCTATGTGTATGCATGATATTACATATACCCTCACTGGAAATTCTTACATGCACCACTAAGGAAAATCAAAAATAGAAAAGGTTCATAGGAAGCAGGCATGAATAGTTCTAAATAGCTTCTAAGGTGATTATGATAGGCCCTTTCTCTACTTAAAGATGATTTTAGAAATTTACAATTTTTCTAGAATATAGCCTCTCTCACTTAAGATCTTATTAGCTCACTAATATTGATATGTTTTTTGCACTTTTTAAATGCAATAGTCATTTGTAATATTGAGGTATATTTTGCACTTTTTAATGTAACAGGACTCACGTTTGGCTTTATTTAGAGAGAATAAAAAAGAATAGGAAGTGAGAAAGAAAGAGAAGAGATATTTTTCCAGACTATTTGGATGAGAACCACAGTGGAGATAGGAAGGATCAAGAAGGTTGAAAGGGTGTGTGTGTGAGTGTGTGTGTGTAACAAGGGAATGGCCTGATATGGAAATAACCAAGTCGTTCCAAAGTGGAATTAACCAAGTTACTGAGATGGAAGAGTGCAAAATGTTAGTGGAAATTGAAGAACCACATTCTGCCCGAAAGGGGGAAAAAACAAGAAATGTTGGTGATCACAATCAAGTAATTCCCTACACTATCCATAGATGGTGATGTGTACCCCAAACAGCTTTGTTGCTGCTTAGAACAAAGAGGAAATAACACAAAACACACAAATGTGAATAAATATGTACTTCTTATACCTCAAAATCCCAGAATAGTTCAGCGGCTAATAAATAGCAAGAACTGTAAAACTGATGCTCTAGTATAAACTCTGAAATGACTTACATTTTCACCTTTGATTCCAAGGGCTGTAGATTAAGGTGATACTTTTCAAAATTATTGTCCACATCCATGGCCAGCTGGTGACTACAAACAAAAATAATGTCTCAATATAGCTGAATTCAGAAAGTTAACATTCATAGCTAATTTATAAATGTTACTGCTATATAAATATAAATAATACTGCTAATTTATGATTTTTTGAAAGCAGATTTTGTTGCAATTGTGTTCATTTTAATTAACAGAGTCCGAAAGCTTCCTATTGATAGCCAATGGGTAAATAAGCATACCATAGAAGGAAAATGTTGTTTTGCCTTTCACCTTTGCTGTTTTTTTTATTTCTATCATTCAACATTCAGATCTAAGGCATGAAAATCATACCTAAGCAAAGAGGAAAGCAGAATATTGGACCATTTCATGGGGAGAAAATAATGAGACTGTTATAAATCCCAAGGCACTGTCCAGCTAGCGAGTTGCAGAGAGGACCTCAGTCATCCCCAGCGATGCCCCTGTCACTGAATATCTCCTCCTGTCATTCCATAAGCTCTTTCAGAGCTTCCACTATGAACAAAGCCAAGAATCTCCACCCTGGAGAAAGGCGAGGACTGTAGGTAAATGGTCGCTCCTACTAACAAGCTTACAGGACTATCTCTGGGTGCTGTGCTGGTCGAAGAAGGCCTCATGAGATGGCGGTGGTTGGGCTGGGCTTTAAAGAATGGACAGGAATTTGGTAAATTGGTATGTTAGGTAATACGTACGAGGAAGATAGTAAAACAGGAGTAGGGGTGAAAAAAATTCAGGCTATTTTTAGACAATAAAGAGCAATTTGGTGGAAATCGAGGAAAAGAGCAGGAGTGTAAAAGGAAGTGTTTGGATAAGCAGAAAATCAACAGTCATCAGGCACATAACATGTATAAAACACTGCCATAGACATTTTAATGCATTATCTTATTTAATTCTCAGAGGAGTCTATCAATTAAGTATAATTTTCCCCATTGTACAGCTAAGAAATATGAAGCTCAGAGAGATTTTGTTCAATTCACTGTACAGCAGAGACTCATTAAAACTCAAGTCTCACAAAGTATGCTTGGAGAATTTTAATATCAGACTTATTAAATGTAATCCTACTGACTGTGGTTTTTATAGGTCAAATATTTGACATTTCAATCCAATATATGTACATGTGGTAAGTGTGGATGTGTGTAAAACGGAAACAAAAATTTCAAAAAACTAATTCCCGTATTAGATTTAATTTGTATTCTAATATTTTTAATGTATTTCAGATTTTTTTGAAAGGCTAGTTGTAACCCATCAAATTGATTTAACAAACCATCAGTGGATTATGATCCAAAGTGTAAAAAACATTGCTGCAAGGAAACATAAAGTATTTGGAGAAGGAAAATGTGAATGGGATCTTTAAGAGTGGTTTCAGTAGGAGTTCAAGGAGAATGCTGGAAAATATTTTTGAAGGTATTCAGGTTGACCATACAATGAGGACCAGGACTGTTGTTACAGTAAAGAAAATGATTTAAAAAGTTGCACTACAGGTATCATCAGGATTTTCTCATTTTTAGAAAGGAATTAGCAATCAACTATACTTCAAAAAAATTATATATTGATTAAAAAAATTTTTTTAAATACTAAGGAATAACCAAATGGCAGAGAAAACATGGTCAGTAGGATAAATTCCTATATGGCCACTAGGTGGTACCATCAGCACAAGATAGCTCTGTGGCTGACCAGCTGGGATGCTGAGGGGCAAGAAAAAAAAACCCTTCTGGTTTGCTATGTGCCATTGCTATTCAGAGTCCATCATTAATTCTCCTATTCACTCACTTACAAATATATTTTAATGACTTCTATGTGACAGAAAGGATGCAAGGTGTGGAGGACACAATGATGAAAACATTAGACATGGTCTCCCTGATCTTATGATTTTACAAACTAGGAGATGATGGATATTAAACAAGTAATTACAAGTGTGACAGATGTTTTTAAAGGGGAAACACACAGAGAACTAATCCAGCCTCAGTGTGCATGGAAGTCTCATTTTTATGATTCTGTGGTCGTGTAGAATTAACAGCTTTATAACAAGGATACCTTAATATTTCGTTAACTAAAACCTGTTAAAAAGTAAGACCCAGGCCCAACATGGGGTTACTTCTGCTAGGCCAAGTCCCCAAACTGGGGCTCAACACCCAGTCTAACTGCAGTTTCAACCTCTCCCAGAAATGTAGTCAGTCAGGAATTTTCTGGTCAATACTGATAAGATAATGTCACATAAGCCCTCTCTGTCTGCAGAGGAAGATGGGGCAGTCCATCCAATGAAATCCTTGTCCTTGTCTCCCCTCACACACATAGATAGCATCTAGGATGTCTCTGGCATGATCTTTTAGGAAAATAACTAGATGTATTTATGCCACACTGCTTGATGTAATGATAATACAACCTTTTTACACATATCCCTGGCTATAGAGGAAGTATTTAAGATGACTTCAGATGAAGGGGATTAGAGCAGCTTATCAGAGCACACTGATGGGCTGCTCTCAGGCCGTGGTCCTCAGTGTAACTATGAATGAACTCTATCTTTCTTAACTATACTGTCATGTTGACTTCAGATGACATCCTTAATAACAAACTAGCAAACTGGGCAATAGAGATATTGTGGGACCTGTAGACATGTAGCAACTAAAGACAAAGCTCAAGCTTTCATAAAAAGAACAAAAAGTATAATATTAACAAATTTGCCAATTTGGGGCTACAGGTATATATCCTCAACAAACAATAAAGTATGAACACCTATAGGTTTAAATTAGATAGCTTTAGTTCATCCCATCACAAATTACTGTGGGTAATAGTGTGATTATATGTGAGGAGAATGCAAGACTTGCCATCTCGTATTTCCTACCAGGAACCTAGTCTGATTAATATTTACAAAAAATTGCAATGAGCCCAAGATCTTACTTATGTTAATAAATGATTATAAAAATAATAGAGCCTTTAGTAGCCTCCTGAGTAATAGCCTTACTCACTGCTCTTCTCTGTTATGGGTACAAGCCATGCTTCACCAAGGGTTGTGTGTGTGCGATGCGCCCTTTCAGCCCTGCGTGTGGTCTCAAGTAGAATGGAGTCACAGCCTCCCCTCCCTTCACAGTGACTGTCTACCACAAAACCCTGTTGAGCTTTCAGAATAAATGTAATGTTCCCAGGGGGGATAAGCAATCAACTGCTGTGACATCACTATCACTTAACTTATGGTCATTTCAAGCAGCTGGGATGATTTACTTCAGCACCTAAGTCAGCTACAGCTGTAATGAAATGCCTAATCTGCTCACGTAAAGTACACCAATTTTTCAATCAAATTTGACAGCTTCCAAGGATATAGCCTTACCCTGAAGCAGACCAGAAAAACCTCTAGAATTCCAAGCAAATGGGTATATCTGTTAGGATTGGCAACCACTATTTGTTTTCTCTGTGTCCTGGACAAGCATGAAAGAGAAGCTTACCCCACAGGCCTGCATGTTTTGAGGTGAGACTTTAATTCCCATCCCTGGAATTTCTCAATCATGCTTGGGAAAGATAAGCATACAAAAAGCAAACTGGCCATTTCCAGAAGCATTTAGCTTTCCTAGGCCTCTGGATAATGAGAGGGAAAAATATGGGAGGAGGGAAGAAGCAGAAGCCCACACAGAGGCCATTATTCTTTGCGTACCTTCCTGGGAGCCAAGATCAGGGAAGATCCGTGTTAGTGTTAGCGAGAGGTTTAACACAGAGTTGTGGTCAATTAGCAGGAGAAAAAACATCAGGAGTTCACCTCCTACATTAAAATCAATAATGAAAAACCTGCATAACCAAGTTTAATAAATAAACGGGCTGGACATCACATAGAAAGCATGTCCTCAGAGAATTAAGCTACATGAAGTTACTGAATAACCAAAAGGAGTCTAAACTGTACCTAGATGACTGTCTCTCAAATGAGCTTCTCGTTAGAATCACATAAAGGAAGCTTTTAAGAAATACTGATTCCAGGACCTCACCCCCAGAGATTCAGATTTAATTTGTCTGGAGAGGGGCTTAGGCCAGAACATTTTTATTAAACTCCCTGGGTAATTATAAGTGCAGCCAGGGTGAAGAACCACTGTTCTAATGACATTACATTTTCCATACAAGGGAAATCTTTCTACTTTCAATCCCAAACTCTTAAGTTATTACTGTTACATTTAGCTAGTGGTAATTATGGTGAAAGGGGTTTGGAAAGCTGACCTATTTTATTCTTATTTATTCACATAAATGAGAACAGGCTTAACACAATACATTAAATCCACAGATAACCCAGCAACTTCATTGGGCAGAAGCTGTCCAAGTGGTGACACATGGCAAAATTCTTAGAATCATGGAGACAGAATGAACCTGAGAGGCTGTTTAGTCTAAACAGACACCCAGATGGAAATTAAAGACACCATGCTATCAGAGGTGTCTTATTTTGTGCTCTCAGTAAGACTGTCAAGCCAGTACTATTATCTTCATTTCTAATGGTGAGGAAACAGGGGTTCAGAGTGGTTAAAAGACTCCAAAAGCTAGGATAAAATGAGAAAGAGGAATCAAATCCAGGTGTTCCATTTTCAGAAATGTCTCAGTAGCATCTTGAGTAGATAGTCATTTACACTCTCCTAGGTCCTCACCTCCTCTATCAGCTTACTCCTTAATAGGAAGTCCATTCAGGCTCAGTTTTTACAAAAGTGATCCTTTTCCTGAGTCACAGAGCTGTTTCTCCATACATCCTATGTGCTGATCCTTGTTCTGCATTCTAGAGCTGGAAGAGCAATTTAGCCCGTCTTACAGAGGAAAATTCCTTCAAAGGTTTAAGGAGAGCCATTATATTCCCTCTGAAATTTATTTTCTCCAGCTATACATCGTCAGCTCCTTGTGGCAGTTTCACATGGTGCCAGAGTCCTCACACTCTGACCTCTGGTGCTCTTAGGGATGTTAGCAGGCTTTCTACCTGTGGTGCCCAGAGCCGCATATGACACACACATGCACTTGATACTGGGACTTAACGAGTGGTGAAGGGGGTCTGAAAGCACCCAAGTCATCCCCACTACTGAGAATACTGAGGCACGTGCTGAAGGTCTCTAAGCCTCCTTCCTGGCCTATAAAATGGAAATAGTAATGCCTATATCAAACAGCTGTAGTCAGAATTTGATGAGGAAGACCTGTAGGCATTAACAGAGTACATGGCAAATGCTCAGTAACTGAGAGTTCATTTTTATATTTCATCTGCACAAGGCATACCTATTAATCAGTCTAATATTGTGGTAATATTTTTAGAAGCCATATAAAATCAGGGTCTCATGTTAATGTCAGATAAGACCTCTCAGCATTTACTCACAAACTGACATCAGGATATATCTCTCACATGCTCTAATTGCACAATTTTTAAAAAACCTACGTGGAAGTCTCTACTTTTATGTATGTCTGTTCAGTTTCATCTCTATCTTACCTTTTTTTCAACTCAGTTTTGTTCCACTCTGCAGTACTACTTTGAATATTCATTCTATTAGTCTTAATGTTATCCTTGTTAATGCTTTTGCAAATCCTGTGACTGCCTTCTATGCACGATACAATCAAAAGCCAAAGACATGCATTATTAAGTTTTAAGCCCTCAGGTACAGCACCAGAGACAACTGCAGGTATCATATTCTCTGTTAATCAACAAAGCTTGTGTTTCATAAACCAACTGGCATATATTTATCTAATTATATCTCAAGTGAGTCACATTTCTGGATCCTGACCACAATGGTATCATGAGAAATTATCAAGTTTACTTATTCATTTCTGCCTTGCCAAGTAGTTTTTCTTTTATGTGAGTTTTTCAACCTCACACATAATTGCATTTCCTTTAGTGTTTTTTACTTACTTTTCAAGTGAATATTTTCCATCATTAACTTGTTCTAAAGTATTCTGCAATCTTTTCATTTCTTCCTGTGAAAAAGAAAAGAAATATCTTACAAATTGACCCCATGCACTTAATGGGTAATAACATTTGAGGACAATTGTTAGCAAAATTAATATAACACACTGTTGAGAGGTCTAGGCTTCACAATGGATAAGTGCTTCAACATACACTTCAATCTGATTCTTAATCAAATTCGAATATTCAAATTATGTGGGTTTTTTTTTTTTACCTTGCTAAAGAATGTTTCTTATTATTTTTCCAGAGTGGGGATGTGCTTATATGGATCCACCTACATTCTTCCCAAATTTATTCTGTCAACAGTATTATATATGCTGCTTGCTGGTAATGAACATGTGCTGAGTTTGGCTATTCAGTAATTGTTCCTCTCACAACCCCCAGTCAGTCAATCAGCTAATCCTGTTGGCCCCAGCTTGAGAATATGCATGCATCACTACTTCTCAGTCTGGTCTAAGCCAACTGCGATAGGGTCCTGTCTCCCTGCTTCCCACGTTAGCCCACTTCTGTCACTTCTTACGTCAGCAAGCATCTTCTTTAGGACCTGGGCTTTCTTTTTCGAGTGTGTGAAATGCATGTATCATAAGTGCTTGTAAGTATGAGTTCTGCCAAGTGCATACACTGGTAGACCTGCCCGTTTCCTATTCTAAAACTTCATATAAAATTATCTGTTCTTTTATGTCTGGCTTAGTTCACTCAACATTATATTTTGACATTAGTTGTTTAACCAATTTTGTTTACATTTCCCTTCAGTATTTGAAGAAGAGTATCATTTTTTTTCTCCGATTTTAGAGCGTGACACTTTTGAAGCGGGAGGAACCCTGCAACTGCAGTAGAAGTATTTGCTTCTACAAGAGATACTAAATGGGGAAGAAAGATGACCTGGCAGGAAGCATGGGGGCTGAGGAAACAGCCAAGGCGCCATAGCCCTAGTGTGGCTGTGAACTCCTGAGTCCCACTAGAGCCTGAAAGTCCAGCACACTAATGGATTTGTTTCAGTTTTATGAACCAATAGATTCTCTCATTTGCACAAGGCACTTTTGGTTGAGGTTTCTGGTATTTTTTACAGCTGGAAGAATCCTAACTCGGAAGTGACAATGCGAGCCGTAAACCAGGGCTACTGAATACTAAACCCTAACTAGAGGAGGCATAGAAGTGTAAGAGTTCAGAATTGGACAGCTGTTGTTATTGTTCATTTTGTTTTGTTTTGTATATAATATAAAATGTATTATTCAGAAGAGCAGGTCATGGTTTTCAGTTCCTTTTTATTAAAAGCTGCTGCTTTTATATCCAATATTGGTATAAGAAACCTCATATGAAGAACATTTCTGCATCTTCTGCAAAATTGCAATATAAGACACTGTACACTTTGCTGCAGTTTCTCTCATATAAAAGAATGAAATTTTAGGATAGAGTACTGGGAGATATTTACCCCTTTCTGATAAAATAGGGCATTTCTTTTCCATCAGCAATAACAATTTATAAGCCTTACAGAGGTAATTTATTTGCCTTGGCTGCTAGAAGCTTAAGTCAAATTAAACATGCAATTGCCAATTGTCCCCCCCACCATACATTATGCGTCAACTTCTTTATTTTTATTTTAACTCTCTGACATGTGTGCTTTTCACAGTAGTGGAAGCAAGTACAATGCAGTCAAAGTATATGTGGTAAATGGATAAAGAAAGAGAAATGATAGAGATACAGAGATAGAGCATCCTTTCAATCTTATACATGGCATTTTATTTTCAAGGTAAAACTTACCCTTCAGCACTCTAGACACTAATTCTAAGAATAAGTCTCCACATCTACCCTCTATTTCCACCAAGCTTTTATCCCTCCCACCTAACCCTTTGTCACGTCAATCCCACCTCCAGTGGGATAAGTGGGATAAGCAATAAATGAAGCTGCTTTTAAACAGAAAAGGAAATAGGTTGGGTAAGAATCTTTAGTTATTCTTAAAAACCAGAGCAGGACTTAGAATGCAAACTTTTTCTTTTTTCCCCTGCATCATGCCTAGGAGAGATGGAGTCATTGGTAGTCCTGGCACTTTCTTCTCTGAGATGTGCCTGTGGCGTCCTTTCTTCTCTTTTTCCCTGGGGACCTGGTGGGGGGAAGGAAGGAAGGGGGCTTTTGTACTCTGCCAGCCACTCTCTTTTCCTTGGTTCTTTCACTGCAGGGAGCTTGCCGGGTGGGGAGGGCTTTGCTGCAGTACTTTATTCAATCTGACTATCCACGTTCTAGGAAATCATATTAAACATAAGGTCAATGACTAACAAGAGCTTTCTGAACAGCTGCTCTGCTGACAATTTGGAGGATTGATTTCATCATTTGGTTATGTAAGCTAACCATACAAAAACAGTTCAATTCAATTGGCCTGGAAGTTCCAAACCATGTCCTCATTTTCTCAAAGATGGATAAGTAAGTTGGTTTGCTCAACAGATCTTTACTCAGAGTTTCACTGTTTGAGAAAGTTTTGTTTTAATTTACCATTAAAAACATACACAAATCAGTCTTTCCCATCCCGTTTTCTCCCACTAGTCCTCTTTGTCTTTGATTCCATATTTGGCAATGTTATTTCCCTCCTAGAAACCAACAGTAGCTCCCAAGTGCTCTCAGAATGGATTCCATACTCCTCAGCCAGGGCCTGTTGCACCAGGGCCTGACCAGTTTGTCTCTCCGCACTCTCCCCTCGCCAGCCCTGCCCCATACACTCCCTAAGTCTGGTCATATGAAACCTCATGCGGCCCAGGAACTCGGTGCTCCTTTACTGGGTGTCTGATGACAGTGTGGCTTCTACTGGCTCCCTCCTTCCCTTCCTTCAGGAAGCCCCCAACTCCCCCTCCTCCATTAAGGCCTTATGAACTCAACAGGAGGGTCAGACACCGCACTCTGCCTCCTAGGCGACCGGTGGTGATCCCTATTTCAGCATTAACTATTTTCCTGATCCACCCTCCTCCCCACCCAATAAGCTTCTTAAAGTCAGGGATGGTGACTGAGTCACCTCGAGGTGCCTGTTCCCCAGATGAGGCATTTAGGAGAGGTTTAAAAAATATCTGTTGAATAAAGGATTTGAATGCACTGTTCTGAGATGAACAGATACCTTAGTAAATGGCCCCAAATATCCCAAGAAATTGTCCTCTGTTCATTCTTCTCTATCCTTCCTGATAAACTCTTTTTGTTTTCATCATTCTATGGTTTCTTTTTCATTTAACATTATACTTTTATCAGCTTTACTAAGGTATAATTAACATTTTTAATTGTATATATCTAAGGTGTATGACCTAATTTAAGCATGCATTGTTAAATAATCATTACAATCAAGCTGATTATAACCTATCCATCACCTCACATAGTTTTCATATTCCTTTCTTTGTGTGTGTGTGTGTGTGTGTGTGGTAAGAACACTGAAGTCCACCTCTTAGCACATTTCAAGTATACACTACATTATCATTAACCATAGAACACTACATCAGATCTCATATTGTATTCATCTAACATAACTGAAACTTTGTGCCTCTTGACCATCATCTTCCCATTTATATTCTACTCTTCTCCACTTTCCTCTGTGCTCTGGAAAGCTCATAATTTTGGACATTATCAACCAGGCCCCTTTGTTCTGTGGTTTTTGATAGGGTTTAAGCAATGCGAAGCACTGGCATGAGACCAGAGTGTAGCAGAAAAGAGACATTGGAGTATTTATTCTCTTTGCTCTCCTCTCTCCTAGAGCACAGATTTGTATAGCTGATGGCCACAGATCCCACGGAGTGGCCTCTCCCAGAAGGTAGGTAGTTCTTATAGCTTATATTCCATATTCTCACATCTGTTCCCTTTTCTCACCCCTCCAGGACCTTTCTTTCCCTTTCTTCTTTCCCCTTAGCTTCCCCTCCCTTCCCTCCTTTCCCCTTCCAGCTACTGCTGGCCTCCCAGGCTTCACCATCCTTGTGGTTTTCCCTGTACCCTGCCCATATCTATGTAGTCACATCATCTGCACTTGAAATCACCCAGTTAAGTGAGTCATCTGTCTTCTCCCTGGACTCCAGCTGACAAACCTCAAGGGTCCTAAGTTTGCTCTCGCTTGTCCTATCCTTGCATTTTCTTTCCTATAATCAAAAAAATACAATTAATAAAACTAATTAATCATATTAATTAACATAAGAACATGTCTGTTTGATGGCTGATCCCTAGAGAAGAAGTTGCTCTAACTCAAGGGCCTAATCCCAATTCTCTGGTGAGCTCAGTTTGACTCACCAGATAAGTGGACAATTTCTCCCATGCTTTATTAAGTGTCTGTCTTTTTTGAAATCTGGGATAAGCCCCTCTGCAAAGCACAAGTTGAATGATTCAAGTAAAACCCAGATACACAGCATTCCACATTCCTTAGTCCCGTGTCTCCCAGTGAGGTCTCTGTATGAGCTATGACAAGAAGGCTGTACTGTTTGGGGCAATAACTGACTGACTACTTGCTAAAGCCCATGCTTCACCCTGTCATGAGAGGTGCTGTACTGAGGTGACTTGGGTGTGAACAATTGGACTGAATGGCTAATGCTGGATTTCATTCTTTGTGTCTGGCTTCCCCCTCCCAGCTTAATTCTTCAGGCATTCTTCCTGTCACAAACAGGAGAATACAGTTAAAAGGTTAGACACACTCATCTCTATGGCCAATTAGTTAGCCCCTTAACCTGCCCACTAACAAAACTCTTACTTTTTTCTGTCCCTGCCACTTCTACTGTCTAAACAAGCAGGGTATGTTCTTAGGACAATTTTAAAATAGAAAGCCACTCAAAATTGCTTTTTCTTTAAAGTGTACTCATGTCTAAATGTCAGCATTTTAAATTTTCTGACTTGTATCTGGCCATTTTATTTCCAGCATATCCTAGAGATTTAAGGTAACTTAAAATGTGGAAACAGTCTACAATTTAATTCATTGTGTAGCTACAGGTGACAAAACATGTGCCACATATATACATCATTCTTTGTGTTGGGAAAAATTTCATATTAACCTATGGGTAACTATTTAACAAAAGTTAAAAGCCAAAATTACTTTTGACACTTTTGACTATTCAGTCATTCAGTTAAACATCACCAGGCTTCCTCACTGCCCCCACCATCGCCCTTTTTTTAATGGAAGTGTAATAAGGACACTAAAAAGGGGGTTACTAATGTTTGCATAATTTGGAAAACTAGAAGACATAAAATCTATACTAATTTTAGCTCTGCATCATTAAACATGAAATATTGATTATTGCTCTTTGCAACAGAATTTATGAAGCTAGCTAGGCTGCTGTGTCCACATAAAGTGATTCTGATGCTTGGCCCTCGGACTTCAGTGGCTATAAATGTGCTCCTGGGTGACAGCTGGGAGGCTGGCATTCTGCTCCACAGCCTTAAGAGATGCGTTTTCCAGATTAGACCAGGAATGACCCAGCTGCACAGCCCAACTTCAGAAAATTAAATTGGAGGGTGTCCAAACCTCTGTTGAAATAACTGTGTGAATTACAATGCTTCCATGGGCCTTGTTATAATGTAAATGTGCTTTACAATTTACTGCCATTTTCCTTCTACTCCTGCTGTGAATATGTGCATTAACAGTCATCTCATATATTTAAAGGCAAAAAGGCATCAAAAATAAAAATGCAAGATTCATGTTTTCTCCCTTTGGAAAGCAGACTAAATTTCTTTCTTTTTCCTTTTGCCATTTTTTGCAAAAAGAGCATACGTTTTGTTTATGTATTATGCATTAATGTTTTTTAAACCTGACAGACCCATAAATTTCACACAGGGAAGTTACTTTGCAGCGGAGCATGAATTTCTTGGGAGGAAAAAATGGCTAATAGGACATCAAATAGCTCATTTAAATGATTCATTCAGGTAAGTTATGGGCACGTGAGGCATATACCAGGTAGTAGCCTTAAAAAGAGATTTGCCTGTTTCTAGCATTTTAAAAACATTTTGAATGGCCACCAGGATGCACAGGGGCTGTGATTTTATGGCAACGATCACTGGGTGAGGTAGTCCTGGGCCTCACTATGGGAATCGGTGGCATTATTATTTGCTGTCTCATACACAGTAAAACTTAAAAACTTACAAACACAGGTATGATGATGGGAATCATTGTGAGAGCTCATTCTTTATTCTTGTTTGACCAACCAGGCTATGTTCATAGGCATTAGGAAATAAAAGCCTTTGACTGCCAACCCTAAGAGTACAAAACACCTGAGTTCATATTAACAAAGGCCAAATAGAAACACATTAAGTAAAAACCCAGTTATGACTGCCTAATTTCATCTGGATCTGAGATGATTTCCTTTCTCAGTCCCTGAGAGTCTCCTGGAGTAGCAGGTGGAAGGGTACCTATCTGGAAGGGTACATCTACAACCTGATCACCAAAGGCAACCTCTTGCCCTATTCTAAGCACACACTTATAACATCCAGCTTCACTGGATAGCCCCAGTGGATCCAAGATTGTCAGACAGGATGAACAACCCAATGTTAGGCTGAAGAATATCCTTTAGGCTTAAATGTCCCCCTACCCCTTTCCCTAAGATTGTGTTCTTGAATGGTCTTAAGAACTGTTACTCGTTTTAGATCCCAGACATTCTAAAGTTATTATAAAATGAATACCAAGCTCATTACAAAATGTCTAACCCCTTCTATTAAATCGAGGGTGTGAGATATTTAAACACTATTAGCAATAATTTTAAAGTGGTCACTCTACCAAAAGGTATTCAGCTTAACAGCAGAACCATGAAAACTCAATTAAGACTGAAATACTAAGTATATGACCAACAGGATGCAGATATTTTTGCATCTAATATATTTCTGCATTCTGAGAAAAAAATCCTAGAAATCATCCCTCAAACTGAAAACTCAAACGTACATAAGCACACAAATAAACATCTCTCAGAATGCAGACAAAACAGCAGGCTGAGTTCTGTATACCAGGTTTCTTGTACCAAAGAACAAAACAAAGTGCACACAATCAGAACACGTCACTCCCAAATCATTTATACCTTATTTTAGAATACATTTCATTGTAGTGTAGCAAATGCTGCCCAGATAAGACTTTTTGCTTAGTCCAGTTGGAAAATGGATTTGCCTTTCTTACGTACTCACCAAGTGCCATTGTGGGAAAATAACCCACATGCATCTGGGAAAGAGCTCTCCTCACATGTTCTGCAAG
The DNA here is from genome assembly GCF_040802235.1 of Manis javanica. Classification (NCBI taxonomy): domain Eukaryota; kingdom Metazoa; phylum Chordata; class Mammalia; order Pholidota; family Manidae; genus Manis; species Manis javanica. Next base: position 144,723,673 of record NC_133158.1, read on the forward strand.
AACTCAAACCTGTCCAGCTCTCCCTTTCTGTTCTCTCCACTACCACCTGTGTCCAGGACTTCACTGACTCTCATCAGGACTGTTACCTTGGGTTACCTAATTGCTTTTCTTTAAGTACATTTCCATTAACTCTTCTACTTCTAAATTCTACTGGCAGCCTAAACAAAAATAATCTTCAGGGCTAAAGATATTCTTAATCCCCTAATCTCAGTATTGGTCCTTCTATACCTTCTGAAATCCTTTAAAGTTCATCTCAAATGTGATTTTATATATTTTAATATTTCCTTCTGTAGCTCATTTCTTGCCAGATCTTTGAACCACTCTTATTACTACTACTGCTTATTGAATTTTATTAGGTGCCAGGCACTTTACATAAATTGTCTTTTTAAAATTATGACTGCAGCTCATAAAAATAGCAAAAGATGCAATTATTATTCCCATTACCTGGATAAGGAAACAGACACAGAGAGATTAAGTAACTCGACCAAGATCTTATGAGACATGGGATGCCAACCTAAGTAGGCTGATTTCAGAATCTAAGCTTTATCCTCTCTACTCTTTCCCGTGAATGACACGGAACATGCAACAGCATGAGGAGCAGGTATCTCACCAGTGGTGCTTGTAAAGAAACTGCAGTGTTGTGCAAAGTACTCAGACTTCTTATCTGAATCAGATGTATCTCTCATCCAGCCACACCTGCTACGTCTCAGTTCAATCATTTGTGAAATGATGGTGACAGTGCCTACTTCACAGTATTATGTGAAGATCAACTAAAATAAAATATTTAAAGTGTTTTGTGTACAATAAAGTGCTGGTCACCCATAAGGATATTCCACAGTGCCTGTCTTACTGAGGACAGCAATTATGTCTCGCTTGTCTTTCCTGTGGTGTCTAGCTCTGTTGCATTCAAGCAGTGTGATCTTGGGCTGGATAACACTTCTGAGCCTCAGTTTCATCACCTTTAAAATGGGGGACACTAATTGTACCAAATTCCAAGGATTTTCATGAGGCTGGATGATTAAAAGTACATGTAAATCATTCAGCCTTGCACCAGGCACATAAGTACTCAATAATATTATTTTGTGATAAATTTTTGTGTCTCTCCAGTCCCTCCAAGAAATGGATGTGCACCCAGACACCTTTTCCCTATTAACTCTATACCTATTTCCCATTAGTCACCCAGTTCTGTCAATTCTATTTCCTGTCTCCAGAGCATACCCTCTCTGTTTCCACTGTCCTTAGTTGAGTATTTATTGCCTGCCAGAATGAGCAACCTGCCTGAAACCCTTCCTGATTCCCTTCATTTAGCGGTTAAAGCCTAAGCGGTTAAAGCCTAAGCCTCAGGCCTGTCAGGTCCTCATATGATGCTGTGTGAACTGCCCCATCTGTCCCTCCAGCCCCTTCCCCTGACTGCCCCACCCCACTCTACTTAATCCCCTTAAACAGCAACATATCATTAAAACACTGGGTTAAAATCAGGTACATGAAATCTTGGAATGAGTCCATGCATGAGTTGAAATAAAACAATGATAAATAGAACTTTCTAAAACAGAAATAAAAGAGTAATAATATAGTGTATATGATATCTCAAATAATATACAGCATCACTTCAATTACCTGGAGAGTACTGGCTTAGAAAATTTGTATACATTGGCACACGTCTCCATGCCTGGATATTAGGCTCTCTGAGTCCCAATACTCCTCACACACCCTCTCCACTAACCTATTTTATGGGTAAAGTCTTCATTTAGAGTCTTCCTTAGAAAATAATTCTCAAAAACCTTTTTTTCTCCCTAACTTGCAGCAAATGAAAGAATTCATAAGAATGAGATTATTAAAAGATGTAAAATGGGGTGATCACAGGGTTGATGTGGGAAGAAAACTAAAAGTAGAGCCTGATCTATACTTTCAATGAACACATGAAGGAAGATTCTTAACCTGGAATGTTGGTTCCTCCTGAAACCTTCCTGGAAGTCCCCCACCTCATATGAAGTAAATCTTGCTTCTCTGAAATCACAGGTGTATGTCTTTATGCTGGATACATCCCTTAGGTTGTCCATATAAATTGTAGTTTATTTTCCTTAATACAGCCTAAGTGTTTAGGGGCAGAATTTTTTTGTTCATTAAACTTATAAACTTTACTTCTGGACTTCACAAACTGGGATGTGCCAGCAATAACCCAGGGATTATAACCTGAGATTAGGGCACATCTTCTCTGGATGTCAATTTTACTAAATAAATAGCAAATGCATGATTTCAAAATGGACTCCAAGGTTTACATTAATTTTAAAGTAAAAAAACAGGAGGCCTCAAATAAAGTTTAGGTTTGCATATGGCTATTTATTCCCACACACCCCTAACAATAATATACATGTTTACTATTTTCTGCCTTCTAAATTTCTGGTGGAGAATTTGATAAGCATTACTCTAGCTAGTCAGGATGGAAAGTGAATATCATGAATTTTTAAATTAAGATTTCTGGAAAGTGTGTAATAATATGATTTCTCTCAACACAGGGTAAAGTAAAATACATTTTGTACTAGTAAGGGTAACATTCTTCTCAATTTTATGGCATACATTGGTTATAGAGGGGGAAAGTGTAATCATATACATCTGTCCATATAAGATCAAATGAAGTAGCATCCCTACGCTTACACCTGATTGCCTACGAGACCTGGAGGATGCTGAGCTTTCCAAGCTTGGAGTATGATCTCATGAATAATATATCAAGTATGATAAATTTTAGCAGCCAGCATAATTCTGGGCATAGAGCATTAACTTTGGTGTTAAGAGGAATATTCAATAAACATTCATTAAAAGAAGAAAAAGACATTTAGGGATTGAAAGGAGGCCACAACAAAGAAAGCATGAAATTGAAAACAGAACTGGAGAAAGAATATGAAAAGAAGTGATCACTAGTCAGCAAACTTTCATCACTTATTCATTGTTTCATCACCATTTTAGCAAACATATAATCATATGTTAGGCACTGTGCTAGACATGTGGCTACAATGGGGGAGGGGAGGAGACCAGCAGCCACAGCCCCCATCCTATTGCAGATTGAAAGGCTCCATACAACCAGGGAAGAGACACATGTTTTCTGTAGTCAAGGAATTGTCAAAGACTGTTTTTATTCAAAAACTGGTGTAAATATTTTGACCTACAGGACAGAAGGCTTATCAGTCAAAGACGCCCCACTCTTGTGTGCATGACAACAGAGCTTGAAAGATGACGTTCTAGAGAGGGCTAAGAAAAGGTAAGGCCATCAGCTGCCTCACGGTGGGGTAACTGTTCCTACTGGCAGACTAGAGTGGTGTGCCTACGTGCAGAATGTGGGATGGGTGATGGAATGCCACCAAATGTGCAATGTAAAATTCCAAAGTATGGATTATGCCTTATTCAGTAAGAATGGCATTTATTGGCAGAGACAAGGCAGGCAGACAAGAGAACAAAAGACTGTATCCACATTTGCTTTATCATGTGATGAGCCATGACACCATTGCAAATAAGAATGCCTATTATCCCCTGCATGTTACACTCCATTACAAGTGAGTACCACATGCGTCTAGGGACACCAAAGGCAGATCATGCAGAAGGATAAGTCTTTCTCCTCTAGATCCATTCTAAACCTAGCTAATTTTCATGAACAGAGAAACCCATATGGAAAGGAAAAGATTAGGCTTATATAAACAGAGCATCACTTTTCAAAACCAACAAGAAATTTCCAATGAAATGATGTATTCTGCTCATATGTGGAATTCCCCATTAGCTTTCACAATTTTAGTGATTGCCCAAATTGCTTCATAACAGATAGGTGAACAACCTAGATAAGAAGTACTTTATTCTAAACTGAGGTATGTCAGAATTGATATTTTTCCTTCAGAAAGCTATTGCAGAATGTTCAGAAAGAACACAAAAAGGAAATTAAACCTCAGTTGAGCTGTTATTAAAATTACATATTTTAGACATCTAATCTCCAGGCACTCAAGATATGCCACAACTGTTATCTAAAAACCACGTAGAAATACACAAGGGGAAAAATGGATGGTTTTCTAATGATGGGTGAGAAAAGAGAGAGGAGAAAGAATAAGTAATTACTCTAACAAAACATGGATTGGCATCTCTACTATTCAGGATTGCTAAATTCATGAATGCTACTAACTCCCTTCTGCACAGCTCACTGAAGCTCCCCTCCACAGCCTGGTGACTAGACTGCTCTTCTCCCTAGTCACATTAAATTGCCTTATCAACTATGACGCACCCCTCTCTGTTCAATATGAAATTGTCACTCTTGATATCTGAAAAATCTTCAAACTGAGGATTTCATCCTGAATTCTACACTGACTGTATTCTTAGACTTTCTACACACGTACTCTACAGCATCCACATTCTCACCTATATTGTAAAGTATTTCTGAACATACATTCCTTCTTTGATTAACATTTATGCCACACTTTTTGGGTAAATGTTTCTCCTTTGCCATGTGGAAAACTGACAGAATCGTCTTTGAGCAATGCTCCCAGGAAGAATCTTGGAGAAAAATGTGATATACACAGTAGGCTCCATCCACTTCCTTATACTTCATTATACCCATCTCATCCAATGAATAATTAAAGATTCATAGAAAGTCTCAAAAAATGTACAGGGTGGTCCCACACACCTTTCACCTTTCTAGCATATTGCATAACTATCATACATTATGAGAACTAGCTAGCATTTGTTTAGGTCCATTGTGGACCTGGCAATTTTCTGCCATTAGGAGCCTTGAAGTGCTAAGGTGGGAAGACAGCCACAGAATCCACAATGTAACATTTAAACGCCATTATAATATATATCAATATTTACCCAGATGCAAATTGAGTGAAGTCAAATGAATTCTGGGTCATTCCTTTAAAGAAAAAGAGTCCTGCTATTTTACCACATCCCACCCCACTGCCAATTCCCACAAAATACTAAAGATACTCACTCTATGTAAGAGGGTCTCAAATATCAATATAAGTGATTATAAGCTTTAATAGACCTTGGAATCCAATTAGCTACAATTCTGTGGTGGCTTAACAATTCACGATAATTTCAAATTCATAGATTATACTTCACCAAAAAACCTATGGATTTCCTCTTATCTTTAAAACATACATTTTCAAGGTGAAACATTGTCTTGAAACATGTCTACGTTCATTGTTATCAAAATAGTCTAATTTTAACAATTCAGAATGCATTCCATTACTTAAACCTGGATAATTTGTAAGTTTTTCCTGTTAATGCAAAGGCATAAACCTCAGAGCAGTGCACCAGCTCATTAAGGATCTGATTTCAGCAGCTGTCTAGTATTAGCTTAAAGCAATTCATTGTATGTGCTTAAATGGCACATGTTCACCTTTCCCTCTACTCCACAATGTGTACACACACGTACATACAATGCCACACACACACAACACACAACAGTTTCACAAAAATGTATAGTTTAGTGAATTGTTATAAGGTAAAGTCCTATAACGATCTACTAAGTTAAGAAACTGAACTTCACCAAATATGTCAGAAGCCCCTTCACATGCCCTGTCCTGAGGGAGTTGTATTACTATTACTATTACTATTGTAATTATTATCATAAATTGTATTACTATTATAAATACTATTGTATTACTAATACTACAATTTATATAGTAACCACTTTCTTACAATTCCTTACAGCTTTCTCATCCAGTTGTTCATTCTTAACCACTATATAGCCTTGCCTATTTTTACAATTTTTTTTTAATAATTAAAATTTCACAGAAAGTTGCAAAAAATGTACAGGGTCCCCAAACACACCCTTCACCTTTCTCCCCCAGTGCTAGCATCTTGCATAACTATTGTACATGAGAACCATGAAATTAACACTGATACAATTCACAGAGCTTATTCAAATTTCATCAATTAAAAATTCACTCATTTCTGTGTTTACAGTACCATGCAATTTTTATCCTATATGTAGCTTTGTGTAACTACAACCACAATCAAGATACAAAATTGCTACTTTACCACAAGGCTCCCTTATGCTCTCCATAGCCATACCACCTCCTCCCCTCCCAAAGCCTGATCCCTGGCAACTATTAATCTGCTTTCCATCTCTGTGATTTCTTACAAGAATATCCTAGAATGGATCCACACGTCATGGAATCTTTTGAAAGTATTTCTCACATAACATAATTTCTTTGAGGCTCATTCACATTGTTTTGTGTATTAGCAGTATCGTTCCTTTTTATTGAGTAGTATTCCAAGGTATGGATGTAATCAGTCTGTTTAACCCATCACCTGTTGAAGAACGTTTACATTGTCTCCAATTGCTGGCTATTATGAATAGAGCTACTATGAACATTTGTTCACAGATGTTTGTGCAAACATAGTTTTTTCTTTCTTTGGAACAATGCCGAAGGATGTCATTTCTGGATCATATGGTTAGTGCATTTTTAATTTTAGAAGAAATTATTAAACTAATTTCCAGAGTAACTGTACCGATTCACATTCCCCCTAGCAATACATGACTTACCCTGGTTCTCTACATTCTTGCCACAGTTTTATTTCCCATTTAAAAATGTTCTGATATATACTTATATTTATTTTAATTTATAGATTCCTCCTCCATCTTTGTTTTCCTTAAAATATGTCTTTTGAAGAGCCCAGGCAAGTTGAATTACAGAGTTTTCCAGTCTGTATTTTAATGATTCATATGCTGCTCCTGATGAAGCTCATGCAGCCGGATCCAGAGGCTTGACCAGGTTTTAGTTTGGTCCCTTTGGCAAGGCTTCAGGTGGTGGTGAGTCCTTTCACCAGGAAGCTAAAATGGAGGCTTCGTATCTCTGATGATAGCGACCACTGAAGCTCAGTACCTCCATCTATTAATCTGGGGATGGCTTTGTAAAACTATATGCTAATTACATAATTTCACTCTATTTATTATATGAATCATTTTATAAGGAAACTCTCCTTTATTTATTATTTGCTTACACACTAGTACATTTGTATAGAAGCAGAATAAATCTTACTTTCTTTTGGCCATTTTCAAAATGAAATGAATGGTTCTCAGTCATCCTGCAAAGGTGGCCAATTATTTTTTTGACATCCCTAGGAATTCATGATTATAAACCAATTTGATGATCTTTCCTTGTTAAATATTAGGTATTTAAAATTACTAATTTTTTTTTATTAAAACTCAAACTGTTTCATTTTCAGACAGTATAAGCCTTTGCAAGCTGGTTCCTCAGTCCTTTGACACAACCTCTGTAGTCTCGGACAACTTCCGTTTGCCCTGACAAAATGACCCAGACTTACACATTTCCTGCCACAAACAAGGAATCAGCTAGTTAGTCAAGAAGCCCTGCTTTTTTTTTTTAATGGGAAATACTATTTTAATATCATAATATGGACAGTAGGCTGCTCATTATCACTGCACTGGTCATTATTTCTAGGACTTTTCAGTAAACAGAGCTAGGACATATAGGACATATAGGGCAAGAGCACCTCAAAGGCTCATACTGAGAAGGCCAATTCAATTTCAGGACTGCAGTTTTAACTTAACCTCTCTTCTGATCTGTCTGTATCTCCATCTTCCACACCAAGGTCCAGGTTCTCAAGGACATAGGAGGTAAAAGAATTAGAATATTGCAATTACTCGTAATTCCTGGTTATATTATGCACCCAAGAACTTAAACACATAACATTGCTAATACTATTACCATCCATTATGATGCCTAAAAACCGTTAAATTTTAAACATATGCTATCCTTACTTTTTATCCTTCACTTCTGTTTTTATTACAGCTACATAGTTGTATACGGCCACCATATACTATGTTCCCTCTTTTTTGGTCCTTACTTCATCTTAATTTTTCAGTACGTATATTAACACCACCTGTCCACTTGCATTTTTAATCAGTTTTGTTGTCTGAAGCTTATTCTCTACTAAATTCCTCTTAGAAACAAAATTCTCTAGGTTCTTACATGACTATAAGAGTTTGTACTAAAGGAATTCAGGACATGCCACCTCAAAACATGCTACTTTGGCACACTGATTTTTTTATGTGAAGGCACTTGAAAAGCCGCAAATGCAGGGAAAGGCTCTCTCTGAACTCCCCTTATCTGCCTAAGAACAGATCCTCCAAAATGAGCTCAGCTGTCATAAATCCCCTCCTGATGGTTTCATCAACCAGGGAAGACTGACTCTTGTCACAGGAGAGAAGCCTAGAAGTTCATACCATAGTCAGATAAAATTGGTCACAAACTCTTACATTTCCCACCTATTCTTTCAAGGACGCATCTTTCCTAAAAATCAGGTGCTCTCCCCAAGTTGCCTATATCCCCTTCTCCCCTTTCCCTATTAAAATGGTACAGAAAGTTTGAAATTTCACTGCCTTTTTGGGTATTCACTTCTTCTTCCTATCATGTCATTGTTTAAATGACATTATGTATTAGTAATGACATAAATGTATTAAGTGAATTATGTAAATGACAAATCTATTAAATTTTTATAAATTGTAGGGTTTGGGGATTAATTTTCTCCTGTTAATCTCCCTTTTGTTAATTTATTTCATAGCCCTACCTCTGAAGCCTAGGAGTCCGGTAGAGGAAGGTGTCTTCTCCCCTACAGTTCTGCATTTTTAGAAGTCTTGCATTCAAGTATATAAGATGTTTGGCTACATTTTCTTTTCTTGAATATCTTAAATGTGTTACTCCACTTTCCTGCGTCTGATGAAAAATCTGTTGATAATCTAACTTTTTTCCCTTAAAAATCCCACGTTCCTCATGCCTAGATGGCCAATGGTTGTTTTTCTTTTTTAGTTGAAAATTTTACCAGAATGTGTCTTGGTATATGTCATTTTAGGTTGACAGTCTCAGATACAAAGGATCCTCTTTTAGTATGTACAGGCACACTCAGAGCTACTGCAGGTTCAGTTCCAGACCACAGCAAGAAAGCAAATACTGCAATACAGCCAGTAAAAATGAAGTTTTTGGTTTTCCAGTGCTTATAAAACTTATGTTTGCACTTTTGTAGTCTATTAAGTGTGCAATAGCATTATGTCTTAAAAACAATGAAAATTCCTTATTTAAAAAATGCTTTATTGCTGTAAAATGCTAAGTGTAATCTGTGCTTTCAAAAAGGTGTCATCTTTTGGCCAGTGGAGGGTCTTGCCTCAACGCTGATGGCTGCTAACTGATCAGGTCAGGGTGGTGGTGCTAAAGGTCGGAGTGGTTGTGGCAATTTCTTAAAATAAGGCAATAATGAAGTGTGCCACGTGGATTGACTCCTCCATTCATGCATGATTTCTCTGCAGCATGCATGCTACTTGATAGAACTTTGCCCACAGACTTTCAAAATTGGAGTCAATCCTCTCAAACCTTGCCACACATACCAACTGAGTTTATGTAATAATTTAAATCTTTTGTTGTCATTTCAACAGTCTTCACAGCATCTTCACCAAGAGTAAATTCCATCTGAAAAAACACTTTCTTTGCATATCCATAGGAAGCAACTCTAAATCCATTCAAGTTTTATCATGAACTCTTGAGTGACCAGGTGCATTGTCAACGAGCAATAGTAGTTGGAAAGAAATGTTTTTTTTTTCCAAGCAGTAACCCTCAACAGTGGGTTTCAAATATTCAGTAAACCATGTTGTAACCATATGTGCTATCATTCAGGCTTGTTGTTCCATTTACAGAGCACAGTCAGAATAGATGTAGTATAATTCTGAAGGGCCCTGGGGCTTTTGGAATGGTCAATGAGCAAGGCTTCAACTTAAATTCACCAGCTGTGTTAGCCCCTAACCAGAGAGTCAGCCTGTCCTTTGAAGCTTTGAAGCCAGGCATTGACTTCTCCTCTCTAACAATGAAAATCATAGATGGCATCTTCCTCTAACAGAAGGCCATTTCATCTACATTGAAAATCTGTTATTTATTAATTATCCTTAATACCCACCTTCATTAATGATCTTAGCTAGATCTTCTGGATAACTTGTTGCAGCTTCTCCATCAGCACCTGCTACTCCACCTCGCACTTCTAAGTTATGGAGGAGGCTGCTTCCCTTAAACCTCATGAACCAACCTCTGCTAGCTTCAACTTTTCTTCTGCAGCTTTCTCACCTCTCTCAGCCTTCATAGAATTGAAGAGATCTGCAGCATTACTTTGGATTAGGTCTTAGCTTAAGGGAATGCTATGGTTGGCTTTATCTTCCATTCAGATGACTAACACTTTCTCCATACCAATGATAATGCTGTTTCACTTTCTTATTATTCATGTGTTCATTGGAGCAGCACATTTAATTTCCTACAAGAACTTTGCCTTTGCATTCATAGCATGGCTAACTGTTTAGCATAAAAGGCCTAGCTTGCAACCTGTCTTAATTTTGACATGCCTCCCTCACTAAACCCAATCATTTCTAGCTTTTGATTTATAGTGAGAGATGTGCAACTCTTTCTTTCACTTGAACACTTAGCGGTCACTGTAAAGTTATTAATCAGCCTAATGTCAGTACTGTCACGTCACAGAATAGGGAGGCCTGAGGAGAAGGAGAGAGCTGGAGGAATGGCTGGTCAGTGGAGCAGTCACAACACATACATTTGCTGATTAAGTTTGCCATCTTACATGGACATGGTTTGTGACACCCCCAAAACAACAGTCACAGTAAAGATCACTGGTCACAGATCACCACAACAAATATGCTAATGATGAAAAAGTTTTAAATACTGCAAGAATTACCAAAATGTGACATAGAGATACAAAGTGAGTAAATGTTGTTGGGTTACCACAAACTTTCAATTTGTCAAAAAAACAAACAAAAAAATTCACACTATTTGTGAAGCACAATAAAATGAAGCACAAAAAAGGGAGGCATGCCTGTAGTTTCAAAACACTTTCATTTCAGGAACATTTTCCTGCTGAATTATAATTTTATTTTTTGGTTCCCTTGCTCTGATTTTCTTCTAAAGGATTGAGTATGTTGGTTCTTCCTTGCATATTTTCAGTATTTGCCATATTCTCTCAAATCTCTTTTTTTCTCTTCTTAATTTCTTTTTAATTTTAAGTATTTTCCTCTGTTTCACCTTTTCTCTTAAAGCTCTCTGTGTGCTTATTCACTCTTGTGCGTCTTCCAGTTGAGTGTTCGATTCCAGAATTCTTTCTTTCTTTCACTTTTAATTCTTTCTTGGGTTCCATCATCTCCCTGGCAAAGAGGCTGGCTCTAAGCTAAGCCCACCTGACTGGGAGAGGGGATGAAGTTGAAACTTCTTCTAAAAGATAGTTTGGTCTAGCTTAGGGGATGAGAGAGCAGGGGCTCTTGCCACTTGGCAGAATTTAGGCCAAGTAGAAAGCTAGTAGGTATTCTATATTCAAATGTCCATGGTGTCTTTGAGATGTTGAGCAGGACATTATGTGCCTTTTAAAGTCCTAGTGTTTGCCTCCACTTAGAGAAAATTGTGTAATTCATAATGACTTCATTCTCTGCAGGAAAACACTAAGAGACAATCACCCTCAGGCACTCGCTTCAAAATTCTAGACCTGCAGCAGAGATCATTTTAAGAACAACTTTTCAGAAGATCATTACAGAACCCTTGAAGATTCTTGTTAAGCATCTGTGTGTTGGGGAAAGATACCTGGAAATGATGGAGCATCTACTCCCCATCAGGTATCCTATATTTATTATATAACTAAATTTTCCCCCACAAGCCTATGAGACTGTTAAACCACCACCATTTGAGGAAGAAACTGAAACTCTGAGAGGTTAGGTACTTATCTAGGATCACACAGAAAAGTGGGTGTTTGAATCCAGGCCTGTTCTAACTCCAGGACCATAAATAATGTTACCTTCTATTCAAAATTTGTAAAACAAAACAAAACAAAACCAGGTTTGGGGGTTTTCTTTTCCCTGACTTTCTAATTTACCAGCTCTCTGCTGTCTTATTCTAAGTTACCTTTCAAATGCTGTCTACCTGACTATTATCCTCTCCCTAACAGATTTTTTTTCCTTTGTATCATCAGGTTTCTCAAATGCTGAGAGAACTTGAAGGATAGAAGAATGTGCCACCCAAAAAATATCCCACTTTGGTATATGGATTATTTTGAGCTGAAGGCAGGTTAGATAGAGCAGATATAAGAAAACCTCTCTGTCCTTCCCCTATTTGCATAAAAGTAAGACATAAATTTGTAAAGGTGCCTCCCTTCCCCTCTCTACCAGGCAGGATAGAAGTTAATCCCCAGAGATAATTCAAGACCCTATCAGCCCACAGACCCCCAGAGGGATCTACATAATACATCTTGCTAAAACTAGTCCTTATCTATCATTAGTTCCCCCATATACTTATCTTACAATTTTCAATTTTCTGCCCTGGAAACTCAAATGTTCTTTTCCTCTGTCTTATCACTTCTCTGAAGTGACTGTTCTTTTGTTAAAATGCATAGAAGCCTAAGTTCTAACCACCTGCGTAAGATACTTACCACTGAGTATACTTCATGTGTGATACACATGTTGATTAACTTCTGTTTGTTTTTTTGTCAGTCTAATAGACAGGGTTCCAGTCTGAGAACTTAAGCCAAGGGAATAGATTTTTTTCCCTCTCCTACAAACCAAACATGTAAACGACAGCTGGCATAGAAGTTGCATGATACAATAAAGGAAGATTTAGTTCAGGGAACAGGCAGCCAGCCTCGGACAAGTCACCTGAACTATCAGCTTTGCTTTCTAATATTTAAGATGAAAATAACGACAACCCTAGTCAGCAGCCAGGATCATTTGTTTCCATCTTAAGTGTTCTAAAATCACAAAATCAACTTGTCGCATCCCATGCTCCTCAGGAGTCCACACTGCCATGCTGTACCTTGTTGTGCTGACTCAGGACCCAGGCGACTGAAGTATTTCTAGTCCCCATGACTAGAAGGAAGAGACCGCACTACTTTTATAGGACTGCCATAACAAAATACCACAGACTGGGTGGATTAAACAAAAGAAATTTATTTTCTCACAGTTCTGAGGCTGAAAGTCCAAGAGATGGCAATAGGACTGGTTTCTCCTGAAGCTTCTCCCCTTGGCTTGCAGATGGCTGCCCTCCTGCTATGTCCCCACATGACCATTTCTCTGTATACACACTTCCCTGGTGTCTCTTCCTCTTCTAATAAGGACACCAGTCATGTTGGATTAGGGCTCCCACCCTTAGGACCTCCTTTAACCTCACCTCTGTAAAGACCCTATCTCCAAATACAGTCACACTCGAGGGTAGGGCTTCAACGTATGAATTTGGGTAGGTGGGGGCTAAATTCAGTCCATAACAGAGAACATGGAGAACTGTGCATTGACCTCAATTCTATAATCTTACTCCCATTTTTAACCTGCTACAGAGGCTACCTTTTAAAGTCTGACAACATGAGAGTGAAAAAGGAATTATCAGGGAGCACATGTCATGGAAATCTGAGAAGGAGGGAAAATGGAAACATGCTCGTCGTAGACTCATCCTTTGTCTGTTAGGTTTTGTTCACACCTAAACAAATTTCAAAACATACAGGCAAAGAGAAGCCTGTCAAACTTCTCCAGAGACATTACTGAGTGCAGAAGAAAACATCCTGATCAACTAAGCTTTCTCCTTTACTCATCCAGGGCCTCATCTAGTGGGACCGACAACGGGGGAACTGGAGACTTGGACCTGGAGTGGAAGCCATGAAGGGGCCTGTTTAGCCTAGACCAGAAGTCATTTCTCAAATGTCATATATGAGCCAGCATACATGTATCTCCTAATGAAACCAGCCCCTCCATATCAAGACAGGGATACCAGTCAGTAAAGTTAGAAGAAAAACATTAAAATTTCTAGCAATGGAGAGAACTGTAACGTTTTATTGGAAAACATTGCGAGCCTTTTGAAAGACCTGGAATTGGCTCTCTTTTCAAATACCATTTTTGAAGTTTGCTAATATATGACTACAAAATTTACCTTCCCCTCCGCTGCAGAGTATCAAGTGCTCTTTTGTCCCCTGCATATCAGGAGGGCGTCCTCCCTTCTGACTATAAATCACTTCTCAGAGGTGGTCCTATGCTCTACTCAGGCATAGAAAAAGGCCAGTAACGTTGATGTATATGCAGTGTAGATGTGGGGATCCCAAGCTTCTGGCTAAAGAAGACTCCCCTCCATCTTTCCTGCAACAAAATTCTTATAAAAAGGAGTTTCCTTTTAAAGTCTAACTTTGAAAAAAAATATCTGAGTCTTTGGTTTTGTTTATTTCCTACAATATCCTCAACCAGACATAACACATGGGAGTGTTCTTTGGCTAGACATGTTTTTCTTAGAGATTATTAATGGTTATAGTAAATAGAATAATGCCCTCCACCCACAAAGATGTTCCTGAAACCTATGAATATGTTCCCTTACATGGGAAAAGGGACACTGCAGATATGATTAAGGATGGGGACATTATTTCAGATTCTCCAGGTAGACCTAATGTAGTCACAAAGACCCTTGTAAGAGGGAGGCAGGAGAATCAGCGGAAGAGAGATTTGATAATGATACACTGCTGGCTTTGAAGATGGAGGAAGGGGCCATAGGCCGAGGAATGTAGGCAGCTCCTAGGTCTCCTCTAGAGTCTCCAGAAGGAATGCAGCCTCTATACACTTGAATTAACTCTCAAATCCTTTTCCACATGCCAGGTTATCTGGGGACTTTCAAATGGTCCAATTAAACCACAAATAGATTCTGACACTGCTTCTTGGTCTCTCTTCTTATGTAAGAGACAAAGACAAGATGGTTCAAAAACCTTATGACACAGTATTGCATTTGTACAGTTCTGACTTGACCCCTGAGCCCATCCCAAACATGTCATTGAGTGGCTTGTCATAATCTTGCATCTTCCTTGTGTGTTTGAACTTCTAACAAAAATTTCTCTCATTCTCTCTCTCATACACAAACACACACACACACATACACACAGAGACATACACATTCTCTTTTGGGAAAATGTGTTTATCACTGTCTTAATATTTGGGAATAACCACTTAGGGCACACCTAAGTGGGATCTACACTCTCCATGACCCTAGGCCCCTGTAACTCTGTATTCACTTACATATACTTGTTCATTCAGCATATTTACTAAGAACTTAGAGTCTAGACTCAGACTGCCAGGATTCAAACCCCAGCAACTTCTCTTGCTAGCTACGTAACCTTGAATATTCAAGTTAGTTAACTTTGGGGGGCCACATTTCATCATGTGGAATATGGGAACAACAGCAATAACTATTACATAGGGGTGTTTATGAAACTTACATGGCTAGATTATGTGAAGCACTTAGTACAGTAACCACCACCGATGTTGCAGTAGTGAAGAGAATGCATCCCCTGTGGGCAGAAGCTTTCTAGGGGGCATTTCTGGTAAGAAAAGAAGCCAGTGTGACTCAGAGTGAATGCCTCAATGGAGAGGTTCTGGGAGCACACAGAGGTGTGAGGGGACGATCAGGTAAGGCTACTCAAGGAAGGTGATCCCTCAGCTGAGACCTGGAAAATGAAAGGAGGTGCCAGGTAAATGGAGAAATTAAGGAAAGAGGCTGTGAGGTGGAACAGTCATAAACAAGAAAAGGACAAGAGTGTTCTGGGCAGTGTGAATTAAGCAGAAGGATGTTCCCTAATGAATGAACAGGATGTGTACCGGAAGGAGAGTATCTTTGTTAGAAGTAACTCTCTTGATTCATTGGAACCCTGCAAGTTGAATCCTGATATCAGTACAATATGCAAATTATTCACTGTTTCTAAGTCATAGAGATTGTGTGGGAATACATGCTTCTGGTACTTACTGGCAGAAATTATACATTTCATGAACTCTTAGGCCACCATAATTAAATCCAGCCAAGCATGTCATAAATAGTCAGCAAATACAAAAGATATCATTTTGTTTTTCTAAAGAAAAATGTTTTGAGGGACTACCTTGAAATTCAGATGACAGCTCAGTTATCTAACAATAAGAAAATCACAATTTAATGTTATTTGTAAGAGTTCTACAGAGAAAAATTTCTAGAGGTTTACAACCCCGTTTGGACATTACAATTACCCGGGGAGGTATTGAAAATTACCTATTCCCAGGCCTCATCTCAAAACAATTAAAACTGAACATTTATTGACTCCAAGAATTAACTAGTGGTTACCAAAGGGGAGGGGTGTGGGAGGGCAGGTGGGGAGGGAGGGAGAAGGAGACTGAGGGGTATTATGTTTAGTACACATGGTGTGGAGGATCACGGGGAGAACAGTGTATCACAGAGAGGGGACATAGTGGATCTCTGGCAACTTGCTGCACTGATGGACAGTGACTGCATTGGGGTATGGGTAGGGACTTGATAATATGGGTAAATGTAGTAATCACATTGTTTTTTCATGTGAAACCTTCGTAAGAGTGTATATCAATCATACCTTAATAAAAAATTAAAAAAAAAAACAGAACATCTATTGATGGCACCAGTTCATTAGCATGTTTTAAAATGTTCCTAGGTGTCGGCATTTTGCTAGGTGTTGGATGAAAATTACTGATTTAGCACTATCTGTAAGATTTTAAAGAGTTTTTAAATATTCTAAACTTCTCTATTAAGTGATCTATTCCAACTTAGATTACTGTTTCAACCCAAATTTGTTGGGCAAAAAAGGGAGAGATTATCAAGCTCTTCAACTGGTAAAATGGGAGCTCTTATTTCAATGGTTAAATTGATTTTGTGGTTTAGATTGTCTTTTTACCTTCAAGTACACTCACAGTGAAGTTATTAACTTCTGTTTTTTTCTAAGTCACTTTATTTTGTTTTTAAAGATAACATTAGGGATTGTTTTAATATTATCCCTCTAACATTCTATTGTCTACCAAACTGAACACACCATTAATGGGAAACAGACTGTGTGCATTTATAAACTCATTTATTTTCAAGAAAAATATACATGTATGTCACTCAAGAAACAAGTCATAGGCTGCAGAAAAATGTCCCGCTGAACAGAAAATTAGGCAATGGGCAGGAAACAAAGGGCACCATGATGGAAATCTTTCAAGCTTGAATTAGGTTACTGACTAATGAGGATCCTGCAGGGAACAGTGATAAGGGGGCTAGATGTTTATTAAAGAACTATTCATGCAAATTACCTGACTGCTGGTGTTGCTGGCAAGGCCCCTATGATTCCCATGATAAGTCAGGACCTAAGGGGCAGCAGCCATGAAGCAATTTAGATGCAGATGCATCTGAAAAGAAAGTAATTAAGAATTTTCTTACATGTATTCCTGGAGGAGAACTGACACTGTTTATCAAAAGAAAGATATTTCAGCAAATATACCTTAAGAAATTAGACCTGGTTGATGGTTTAAAAACAAGAATCTTTTATTTGGCATTCACCTACAACAGTGTGATGCATCAATGACATAGTGACACCATGCAATCAGTAGCAAATCCATCCAATACCTGGAATTAGTGAGGGTGGAACAGATGGCAGAAGCTTTCAGTTCCTTCTAAGTCACATATATGATGTGTTTTTTTTCTTAAAACTTCTCCCTCTTTAAGGAAAGGGAGAAAATGATCCCATTTCTATAAGGGACATTTAACATTCATTCATTGCATCTGCAGTTGGTGAGACATTTCTGAGCAATTTGAGTCATTGTAGGCTCAGAATGCACAACTGATGACTTGAACACAGTCCCTATTCCTGAGAGAAATGTGAAACTAATAATTATGGCAGAGTGTACAGGAAAATGGGTAGTAGACTGAGAAGGGGGAGCAATATCCTCTCTGGCTCCAAATACATGGACTTTCTGGATAAACTTTAAAAAAAAAACTGTAGATACATAGCCAAGCTCAAAACTGAAAAAGGAAAGGCTCCAGTAGCCAGAAACAAAGAAGGAACCAGGAGCCACAGCTGTGGGCCAGAGGTGAGATCCTGCAGCTCACGGATACGGTGGGTTAGTGCATACCTCACAGGTGAGTATTATGTATGTGCATGCGCAGTACCTGGTGGTAAGGTGGAAAGGGTCTTTTCTAATAGGCTAGAGCCAGAAATAAGTTGTATGGGTGGGGAGAAATCACTGCCGCAACTGCCTTTGATCATGTGGAGAAACTGAGTCATCATTGACTGGGAAGGTGGTGGGGGTGGGGATGGGGGAAAAGCCTGTGCTATGTAGGTGAGAGGACCGAGTTCAAAATATTCATTAGATTAGAAACCTCAAGCCAAGAAACTAAGGTTAAAAATCATGCAGAACCAGTGAGGACCATAATAGGAAGACTTTGGTATAGTTTAAATAAGATTTGTTGAGGATTCAACTAGGGCAGTGCAGTAAGAATCTGGAGAAGGTGGGACGGAGCCAAGAGATCTCTAGGAAGCCAAACAGCTAGGGCTAGCCCCAGATCAAATCAGAGAAAGAGGGAGAGTTATCTATAAAAATTAGCCAGTTTTTGAGTCTAGAAACAGGTGTCATTAATAAGAATGGACAGAGAGAGGATGAAAAGAAAAAGAGGTCTGGGTGGGGAGAGAGATGATGTTAGGTTGTCCACTTTTGCACTTTGGTTCAAATCTAGGTGGATCTGTCCAGAAAGCAGGAGAAACTCAGGGTAGGTCCGAAATCAGCAGGTAGTAAGAATTAAAGAGGAGTAAAGACAGCTCTAAGAAACACGAACATTTAAGGAATGAGCTGAAGAAGGGAAGTCCACAGAGTAGATCAAAAATCAACAGCCAGTGAAATAGGAGGAGAAAATGGGGTCACAGGAGCCAAGTTAGGAGTTTCTAAAAAGAAGCCACCAATGATTAAGATTAGAGTTGGAAACTATCTTCTGGTCTTCACAAGTAGGTTGTCTGATGAAAGTAAGGTTCAATTCTCTGGTCTAGTCATGTACTGAGGGCAAAAGACAGACTTCAGTGGTTGAGGAGTAAATTCTTCTTTCCAGAGCCCTCTGCCGCTAAATTTGGCTTTGTTTCTCCCTAAGAGTATCATCCCTTTCAAAGACTGAGACTTGGAAATGTGACTTACCAGCATTCATTTATTCATCCATTCAAGAAGTATCTATAAAACATCAACTACTATGAAGAACTCTGCTAGGCCATGGGATATAGTAAACTATAACAACCTATCTTTAGTGGAAGCAGTTTGAACTGAGTGAGAAATAAATAGTTACAGCATAGGACAGGCTGTGCACAGGGCCTTATGGAAAGATGCCCTATGATAGCCTGGAAGTAGAATCAGAAAGTGCTCTGAAGAGGAGCTGATTTCATTAAATGAGTTTTACGTAATAACAGCTGAGGCTTACGTAGTACTTACCAGGAGCTAATTTCCATTCCAAATACTAAACATCTAATACATTTCATCTTCACAACAACTCCACAGAGTAAGCACTAACATGATCCACATTTTACAGATGAAGAGAGAGTACAGAGGTTGACTTGCCCTAGATCACACAGCTGGAAAGTGATAATGCTAGAATTTGAACCCAGGTACTCTGCTTCCAGAGTTAGTACTTAAAACTACCACACTACACTGCCCCTTAAAAGACATGTGGAATTTGTTCAGTGGAAGAGAGAGGACTGGTAGTCCCTAATCCAAGAAATGTCAGGCACTAAGACATGGAAACATGGAGGAAAATGCACGGTTATGCTGGGTTTCACTCACAAGTACACCAGGGAACGTATTCTCTCAAGTCTTATGTCATCCCAATCTTATCTGATATCTAATTCAGATTATGCTTTTCATTTTAAATTCAGTTTATAGATTTATTCTCTCAAAAGACTCTCTTCTACTGAATTCTGGCTGCCTTTACCCACACTGCCCACAAGAACTTCTTTGCCTACTTCAACCTCTTCCACTGTCTTCCTTTCCATTCTGCCTGACCCCAGCTCTGGCAGTTTTCAGTTTTCACTCTAAAACCTCTACTCTGTCTAGATTGTGTGTAATCACTGTAGCATTCCTTCCAAAACTGTTAAGAAAAGAAACAGGAACTTGGTGATCCATTCTGATGCTTTCTTTCTAAACTACTCATGTGCAAGTCCATGAGTTGGAATTTACTGCAATGGACCCATAATCTCCCTTCACTATTCACTATTCGATATTTATAACTCACAATTGACAGTAAAGTTGTCAGTTTCCATTCTTATTAATGGATGATTCTTAATGTACATTTATTTAGAACTACAGATAATATTTCATATTCTAAATTTGTTCTGTGTGGACACAAACTTGTCCCTCATCTACAGGATGACCAGTGGGGACACTTTGGAAAGTGGAAGGAGCTGCAGTAACTAGGATGATGGGTGATAGGCTTACAGGCGGTGCCTTAGGCAAACCAGGGCATATGGTCACCCTAATCATCTATATAACAGTCTCCTTTCCTATACGAATTTTGTTAAAATAATGTTCAATTTGACCAAGATAATTTTAAGCAATAGATTTAAATTTAAAGGGAAGAGCTTAAAACCCATCAATTCTCAAATTCTACATCTGTCCTTCCCCATCCTCACATTAGTGCACCTCACATCATATTTGACATCAAGAGTGGCTCATTTTTACTACCTCATCCAATACAATAAAACTTACTTTCAGAAATAACCATTTTGATAATCAGTAATAATCATAACTTCTGGATTTTTTTAGCTTTAAAACAATTATTTTAAAATAATTCATTTTAATTTTAAAGACATTAAAATTCAGTAAAACATTTCACATATGAACTACAACTTGCATTTACCAGTCAAAGATAGTACATATAGCAATTTAACTCTATTTCACTGTGTTAAAACTCAATCACAAATGAAAATTCAAAGTGGTCGCAGAGTGTGATAGAAGTAAAAGTAACTCAAGTTGTTAATCTTTAGACTCCATGTGCTATCACTGTGTCTTATGAATCTACTAGTTATATACAGGAATATGTAGCACCAGGTGTTGGAGATATGAACTATGCCTAATCTCAAACAATTCCTCACCTTATACACTGACTCTCAAAACTACACTTCTGCCAAATGCTCTGGGGGATTCTTCTTCTAGGAACATCTGTCATTGGATTTAGGACCCTCTATGATCCAGGGTGGCCTTATCTCAGAAATATCCAGATCCTTAATTACATCTGTAAAGATTCTTCTTCAAAATAAGGTCACATTCACAGGTCCCTGGTGTTAGGGCATGGACATATCTTTTGGGGTGCCACTATTTAACGCAGTACAGTGACAGTGTTGGGTTAATCCATCAGCCTCCCACAAATAAAAACTTGGAGAAAAGAGAAATCTCCTTTGTAAAATGAGGACTGTTAGGAACTGAGTAGATTCCAGCCCACTGGCCAAGAATTCTGCCCTGGGGAAAAGTGCCTTGGAAGGAGACTGAAAAATACCAGCAACCCAAGAGGCCAAGAAAAGGAGGCATACAGTTGTGCCTGGCCTTCCCCAGAGAAGAGCAATGGACACCACGAGCATCACCGAGAATACTGTAGGTGGGCAGAATGTGGACAGGACAACTGTGGCTCCTGCAGGCACATGAGCTAGGGCAGGTGACTGCTGCACTGGTCCCCCTTGTGATGGAGGGAAAAAGGTAGAGCAGCTTGGAAATGGAGGCATTTTTCAGGAGGACTAGCTGGGTTGGTGATCAGGGTGGTGGGGGAGGTGAGGTTGGGAGCAAAGGCTGAACATGGCACAGTTGTTCTGTGATGGCTTTTCCTTGAGGAATAGCCTGGGCCCTTTTCTATCATCTGTCAGGAGCTCCCCGGAAGCACTAACAAAGGACTCTTTCACAATGAAAAGTCTACACTTGATGGTCCATGAAGACTCAATGAGCTCATTTTTCCTCCCTTCTAAGTTGCTCCACTTCCACACTAGCAAACACACATTTCATTATCTTGTCACAACTGTGCTAAAGGGTAAATTTTAAAATAATGCTGTTCTGCACCACAGCCCTAATTGCCTCCAAACTATTCTATGTTTGCTTTCTTAGCATGTATACAAATGAAGTTAGGAGATATGACTGCATTTGTTTCTTGGCTTGTTTAGCTGTGGATGCATATTGGAAAAATCAGTGCAATTTCTAAGTGCCCCAAAGGTTCAGGATGAAGATAGTTATTACCCCTCCCAATACCAACCAGATGGAGCTAGATTTCTAATAACAACCACAAAAAGATAAATCTTTTCAAAAATAACTTCTTAGCCTTGTTGGCTCTATTCCCCAAATACTGAACTTCCCTCCTCATCATCTTTTGGTGAATGATCAGAAATATTATTTACAACTTCTGTGAGTGAGAATGACTCCTTTAGGCCTGCTTACCCCCATGACAACACAGCAGAAATAGTTCTGCAGCCCATCAACAGCAGTAAAGTGATGTTCAAAGTCATAGCTTCATTTATTTTTTTTCAAAATAGTATACTAGACATTTATTTTTCTCTTAGATCATTTTATAGTATCTCGAATTTCCCCATAGCTCTTCAGTTTGAAATGCCATAGTTTTAACTTTCATATTTAATAAGAAAAAAGTTGATAGAAAATAAAACAATAAAGCCTTTGTCTACAGTTTTTCATGACTATGTAGTGTTGAGCACTATAACCATTTGGGTTTGAAAGTAAGGTTCTGAAATAAGGAGAAAGCCATACAATATTAACTATGAAATTAACTGTTTAGGTCTATAGAGATGAAAGCAAAAAGGAAATGCTAAATAGAATCTAGGTGTAAATATGTTTTCTTCTAGTATTGCACGTGAAACACAGGCTGCTGGACTCAGAGGCTTTGTATAGTACTTCTAGAGTTTAGTAGAAGTCTATTATAATGTTGGTCAATGAATAATGATATCTTAGGATCTTAAAGGAGGGCAAGATAGAGAAAACAAATAATTAGGGTTCAAGAATTGAGAGGGGAGAAGCTAGCAGGGTAGCAAATACAGAAATTCCAAGAAATCTGTAAGTAGTAAAACTATATGGGACTTAACAAGGTACATAATCTTTCTGAATTTAAATTTACTTAAATTAACCAAATGAGAAAATCTGTTCAGTAAATATTAGCTTCTCTCCTACCCTGTACTTTATAAGAATAATGGAAGGTCAAATAAAAGGTGCCATCAGAATTCTTTGGCTGTCTTTAGCAGGCTAACTTAGGGGAAAAGGGAAAACTTTTCCAAAGGATAATGAGATAAAAGAAAATCTGAACTGGGTCTCAGGAAAGGACATGAGCCAAGTCAAGGTTAGAAGATGTGGGTAGCAGAACCTAACAGTCCACCCATTCCACCAGTCACAGGGATGAACGTATGCTAACCACTTTCAATCTTGTACTACTCAGCTAAGATTCCTGTTTCAGGGGGACAGCACCTGACTGACTGGCCAAGATCACAAAACAACTCCTTGGCAATAACAGAGTGGCCATCTCGACTGACAATCCCAGCAAATTGTTGGCCCCAAAAGTGGAAGACTTTGCTCTGCAAATTTGGGGTGTAATTACCTAAAGAAAGGAAATAGCTACTATGTGCAAAAAAAACAAGTGAACCCACCAGAGTATGCAATGGTGCTTGGCAAACTACACAGCTCGACATAAATGCCAAATGCAATCATGATGACTATCAGTGGAGACAATAGGAAAAAAAAGTAGGAAATGGTTTGGTGTGAAAGTTTTCTGTATTTCTGTACCAAAATACAGAAAACAGTGGTGAAGAGTGGTGGATTTAAGCATATTCCACTGAAGAGGAAGAAACTGAAACCAAAAATGGAATAATTGAGGATCAAGGATCCAGAGTAGTAGGTGGAGCACAGAATCTCGAGTGGAGGGACTGGCCGGAGCCAACACACCCATCTCTGAGCTGGAAAGGAGGGAACTGAGAAGATGAAGAAAAGAAGAAAAATTTTGCAGTAGAGAGAAGTTGAGGTACTTCCCATCCACTTCATTTTCTTAATGTTTCAAACAAAGGAAAGGTGGTAGCCAGGATTAGGAGAGGGCTGCAAAGAACACTGAAAAAAAGATAAGAAAAGAAGACAACATGAAACATTTTACAGTTTGGAAGCAGAAACATTAAAGTTGCCAGAATTCACATTCTGTAAAGAAACATGCCATCCTAGTACCTCGGTGTGACTCAGAGTACTCTGATGTATCCTCAGAGCATTCTGTGGATGAGGGGAACCCATCCATTCTGCTGGCTGCCTTCTTTAATGAGACTGTGTAGTAAGGAATTTAACCTTGGTGAAAAAGAGTTCTGGCCTTTGCCTTCTTGGTTGCAGTTCTTCAGCTAGCCAAAGTATTGACAATATGAATAAGGGTAAGGGCTGACCATTGAGAAAGACTGTCAATGTGATTTAGGGTGGGAGCTTTTGATCACATAGTATTAGTTGACCTGGTGACTGATATCAACCACATGGGAAATTAATCAATCATGCCAACATAATGGAGCCCCAATAAAACTCTGAATGCTAAAGCTTGGGGGGACCTTTGCTAGTTGGCATACTCAGTGTGCTTTGACAGAATATTTAACACATTGACATATTGGTGTCAGAAAGTAACATGACTTGACTCAAGGGGAGAGAACAGTGGAAGCTCCATATTTAGCACTTCCCTGTATCCTCCCTAGGTGCTTTATGCCTTGCTTTCCCTGTAATAAACCATAACCATGAGATAATAGCTTTCAGTGAGTTCTGTGAGTCCTATTAGCAAGTTATTGAAACTGAAGGTAGTTTGGAGAACCCTCTGAACTTTCAGTTAATGTCAAAAGTGAGTACAGTCTCTAACTTCACAGTTGGCCAAGCTCCTCACAGAGACACCTAGTGCAGAAGTGTGTGCTGTTTATCAACCCGGAAATAAATGTGTGAGACCAGGGAGCAAACTCAGAGTGAACACTAAGGATGACCTGCCACCTATAAATTCTCAGTCTGAGATTCACAGCAGGATGTGCATGGCATGCCACCTTTTAGAGCATCAGTTTGCCACCCAAGGATACCAGGGGTGACAGGTGCAGCCAGTAATGTACAGAATGCAGAGGCATGGAATGATTCAGTCCCACTCAAAAACCTCCTTTTTCTGTCATGTTCTCCTGCACATATCTACACTGATAATTGTCTCTGGAGTCTATCCAACAAGAAGCACCTTCTCAACACACAGATGTACATATACACACACACACACACACACACACACACACACACATTATGACCTCTCACATACCTGAGGATGGAGTCCTATTATGTACATAGAGAGTCATCTATCATTACAGCAGAATGAAGATGGACACAAATTTTCCCATATTCCTCCCACTGAAAGAGAGGATCCCCTTGAATCTGGATGGGCTCTGTGACTGTTTTAACCAACAGCATATGGCAGAAGTGACACTGCCATTTTAAGGGCTCAGGCCTTGAGAAACGCAGCTTCAAACTTCCTGCCTTTTAGAGCACTAGCTCTGGAGGACTCCAGTCACCTCATAAGAAGCTCAAGGTGCACTGGGAGTCATGAGTTGTCAGTCTCAGCTGTCCCATCCATCTGAGCCCAGGTGCCAAACATCAGAGTGAAGAAGCCCTCTTGAACATTTCAGCAACAGCAGATGCAACATAAAGAGGCAAGGTAACAAGAGGGGGGAAAAAGATGGTTGGGTGGGAAGTGAAGCAGAAATCTCCTGTCAAAACCATATATAACATGAAAATACAGCAAATACAATTAATTCTGAAAGAGTGACCAGAAAAAAGACTGCAACAGAGGGCTTACATCTGGGGAAAAGAGAAGACCTCATGGAAATGGTTAAAGTAGAAAAGCCATGATCTGGCAGGATCCAAGCCCTCCCACCACCCCAACTCACAGGCAGAAGGAAGAGAAATGGAGTGGAGGGGAGTAAAAGCCCAGTACTGCTAAATACCCACCACTGGAGATCTACGCTGGGAGCATGAACCCACATCACCTGGTGCTCTGGAAATTAGAGGGGTTGGAAAGCAAAGACAGGCAGAATACTCAGAGAGACTGAGATTCCAGCTGCTTGTGGAGAACAGGTACCCACAACCAGCTATTATGGGACAAAAGAAAGGTGGGCAATTTGAAAGACTTCCCAACAGAGACAGGGTTGCTACAGAGGCAAGGATTACACAGAGCTTTCTGCTCAGGAGAAGGACAGGTGGACAAAATTGTCCTGGCACACTCAGCCCAGAAGGATGGGAACTTTAAGGAGCTTCAAGCATTCTATCCACCTGGCTGGCAATGCAGCCCCAAGGGCCCCCACTGCTACACACAGCCTGCCACTCATTCCTCCTGGCATGCTCTGAATCATGCCAGGCCAGGTGGAGGGAAGCCACAATACAGTAGTTATAGGGGTGTAATGCAGAGGCTGTTCCCTGCACAGTCAGCCCACTGGTCCTAGCAGTGGAGGTAGGCACTGTGGCTGGGAAGCAGGAAAGAGCTCTTTCCTCCCAGCTGACAGTGGTACCACTTGCCTGTGATACTCACCATCACTCCAGGGGCTGGGAAGTTCCAGAGAGTAGAGCTCCTGAGCACTAGCGGGCACTTCCTACACAAAGTTATTATTCCATATTATTAGGAATATGAAGTGGCAAAAGAAACTTGTTCAATCCAAAATCCTTCAAACACCAGAAAGAAGTCTTGTGAAACTGAAATCACCAATCTTCTTGATAAATATTTCAAAATAAAAACCATAAACATCCTCACAGAGCTACAGAAAAATTATCAAGATCTCAGGGACAACTTCAAGAAAGAGATAGAAACCCTTACAACAGAGGGTTTAAAGCAGATTAGAACAGGTAGAGCAGATGGTAAATAGAATAGAAATTAAAGAACAGGAATACAAAGAAGCTGAGGCAAAGAGAAAAAAAGATCTCCAGGAACAAAATAATAATAAGGCAACTCTGCGACCAATCCAAATGGAACAATATTCACACTATAGGGGTAAGAGAAGAAGAGGAGAGAAAAGGGGATAGGAAGTGTCTCTGAGGAAATAAGTGCTGAAAACTTCCCCAATCTGGAGAAGGAAATAGTCTTTCAGGCTATGGAAGTACACAGATCTCCCAAAACAAGGGACCCTAAGAAGAAAATAGGAAGACATATAATAATTGAAATGTCAAAATTCAAGAAAAAGGACAGAGTATTAAAAGCAGCCGGAGAGAGAAAAAAGATCTCATACAAAGGAAAACCCATCAGGCTAACAACAGAAACCTACAGGCCAGAAGGGAGTGGCGTGATATTTTTAATGTAATATTTAATGCAATGAGGAAGAGCCTAGAATCAAGAATATTCTATCCGGCAAGATTATCATTTAAATTTGAAGAAGGGATTAAAAATTTTTCAGATAAGCAAAAATTGAGAGAAATTACCTCCCACAAAACATCTCTACAGTGTATTTTGGAAGGACTGCTATAGACAGTAGTGTTCCTAAGGCTAAATAGCTGTCGCCAGAGGTAATAAAACCACAGTGAAAGAGGTAGACCAATTAACTACTAAGGAAATGCAAAATTAAATCATCTACCAAAAAATAAGTCAAGGAATACACAGAGTGTACAGAATATAACATCTAACATATAGAATGAAGGAGGAAGGAAAAGGGAGAATAAAATGAACCTTTAGATTGTGTTTGTAATAGTGTAATATGTGAGTTAAGTTAGACTGTTAAATAGCAAAGAAACAGTGCTTGGGCCTGCAATGGCAAAAAGTACATAGCTATTGATAATCACCCTAAATGTAAATGGACTGAATGTACCAATCAAAAGACATAGAGTTACAGAATGGATTAAAAAACAAGACCCACCTATAGGCTGACTACAAGAAACTAATTTCAAACCCAAAGACATGTACAGACTAAATATAAAGGAATGGAAAAACATTTATATAATAGGGAGAAATAATAGGGAGAAAAAAGCAAGAGTTGCAGTATTTGTATCACACAAAATAGACTTCAAAACAAAGAAAGTCACAAGAGACAAAGACGGACATTACGTAATGATAAAGGGGTCAGTCCAACAAGAGGATATAACCATTACAAATATCTATGCACTGAACATAGGAGCACCCAAATATGTGAAACAAATGCTAACAGAATTAAAGGGGGAAATGTAATGCAATGTATTCATTTTAGGAGACTTCAGTGCACCACTCACTCCAAAGGACAGATCAACCAGACAGAAAATAAGTAAGGAGACAGAGGCATGGAACAGCACATTAGAAAAGATGTACCTAAAAGACATCTACAGAACACTCCACCCCAAAGCAGCAGGATATACATTCTTCTCAAGTGCACATGGAATATTTTTCAGAATAGACCACATACTAGGCCACAAAAAGAGCCTCAGTAAGTTCATAAGGACTGAATTTGTGCCAACCAGCATCCCAGACAACAAAAGTATGAAATTAGAAATAAATTATGCCAAGAAAACAAAAAACGCCCACAAACACATGGGTGCTTAACAACATGCTCCTAAATAATCAATGGAAGGAGATGAATGAAAACAACAATTCAACTCCCCAACTTCTGTGGGATGCAGCAAAGGCAGCTGTAAAAGGAAAGTATATAGCAATACAGGCTTATCTCAAGAAAGAAGAGCAATCCCAAATGAACAGTCTAAACTCACAATTAACAAAACTAGAAAAAGAAGAACAAATGAGTACCAAAGTCAGTAGAAGGAGGGACATAATTAAGATCACAGAAGAAATAAATAAAATTAAGAATAAAACAATAGAAAGAATTAGTGAAACCAGGAGCTGGTTCTTTGTAGAAAAAAACAAAATAAATAAACCCATAGTCAGACTTATCAAGAAAAGAAGAGAGTCTACACACATAAAAAGAATCAGAAATGGGAAAGGAAAAATCACTAAGGATACCACAGAAATACAAAGAATTATTAGGGAATACTATGAAAAAATATATGCTAACAAATTAGATAACCTAGAAGAAATGGACAACTTTCTAGAAAAATACATCCTTCCAAGACTGACCCAGGAAGAAACAGAACATCTGAACAGACTGATTATCAGCAATGAAATTGAATTTGCAATCAAAAGCTACCTAAGAACAAAATACCCAGGCCAGATGGCTTCACCACTGAAATTTATCAAACATTTGGAGAAGACCTAAAAATGTCCATCCTCCTTAAAGTTTTCCAAAAAGCAGAAGAGGAAGGAATCTGAGGGAATACTTCCAAACTCATTCTGTGAGGCCATCATAACTCTAATACAAAAACCAGGCAAAGATACCACAAAGAAAGAAAATTACAGACCAATATCACTTATGAACACAGATACAAAAATATTCAACAAAATATTAGCAAACCGATTTCAAAAATACATCAAAAAGATCATCCATCATGATCAAGTAGGATTTACTCTAAATATGCAAGGATGGTACAATATTTGAAAATCCACCAACATCATATACCATATCAACAAAAAGTAAGACAAAAATCACACTATCACCTTAATAGATGCTGAAAGAGCATTTGACAAAATTTAACATCCATTCACGATAAAAAACTCTCAACAAAATGGGTACAGAGTGCAAGTACCTCAACATAATAAAGACCATATCTGACAAACCCACAGCCAATATCATACTTAACAGCAAGAAGCTGAAAGCCTTTCCTCTAAGATCAGGAACAAGACAAGGATGCCCACTCTCCCCACTTTTTTTCAACGTAGTACTGGAGGTCCTAGCCATGGCAATCAGAGAACACAAAGAAATAAGAGGCATCCAGATTGGTAAGGAAGAAGTTAAACTTTCACTGTTTTCAGGTGACATGATGTTGTACATTAAAAACCCTAAAGAATCCACCCCCCAAATTACTAGAACTAATAACTGAATTCAGCAAAGTTGCAGGATACAAAATTAATAAACAGAAATATGTTGCATTCCTATATACTAATGATGAACTAGCAGAAAGAGAAATCAGGAAAACAATTCCATTTACATTTGCATTATAAAGAATAAAATACCCAGGAATAAATTTAACCAAGGAAGTGAAAGACCTATACCCTGAAAACTACAAGACACTTATGAAGAGAAATTAAAGAAGATACCAATAAATGGAAATACATCCCATGCTCATAGATAGGAAGTATTAATATTATAAAAATGACCATCCTGCCTAAAGCAATTTACAGATTCAATGAATTCCCTATAAAAATACCAGCAGCATTGTTCAACAAACTAGAACAAATAGTTCTAAAATTCATATGGAAACACAAAAAACCCTGAATAGCCAAAGCAATCCTGAGAAGGAAGAATAAAGCTGGGGAGATTAAATTCCCTAACTTCAATCTCTAATACAAAGCCACAGTAATGAAGACAATTTGGTACTGGCACAAGAAAAGACCCATAGACCAATGGAACAGAATAGAGAGCCCAACCCAAGCATATATGGCCAATTAATGTATGATAAAGGAGCCATGGACATACAATGGGGAAATGATAGCCTTTTCAACAACTGGTGTTGGCAAAACTGGACAGCTACATGTAAGAGAATGAAACTGGATTACTGTCTAACTCCATTCACAAAAGTAACTCGAAATGGATCAGAAACCTGAATGTAAGTCATGAAACCATAAAACTCTTAAAAGAAAATGTAGGCAAACATCTCTTGAATATAAACATGAGCAACTTTTTCCTGAACACATCTTCTCAGGCAAGGGAAACAAAAGCAAAAATGAACAAATGGAACTACATCAAACGAAAAAGCTTCTGCACAGCAAAGGATACCATCAGTAGAACAAACAGGTATCCTACAGTATGGGAGAATATTTGTAAACAACATATCCAACAAGGTATTTAATCCAAAATATATAAAGAACTCACATACCTCAACACCCAAAAAGCGAATAACCTGATTAAAAAATGGGTGGAGGATATGAACAGACACTTCTCCAAAGAAGAAATTCTGATGACAAACAGGCACATGAAAAGATGCTCCACATAGGTAATTATCAGGGAAATGCAAATTAAAACCACAATGAGGTATTACCTCACACCAGTTAGGATGGCCAACATTGAAAAGACAAGAAACAACAAATGCTGGTGAGGATGCAGAGAAACGGGAACCCTCCTACACGGCTGGTGGGAAAGTAAATTAGTTCTACCATTGTGGAAAGCAATATGGAGGTTCCTCAAAAAACTAAAAATAGAAATGCCATTTGACCCAGGAATTCCACCCCTAGGAATTTACCCAAAGAAGACAAGATCACAGATTCAAAAAGACACATGCACCCCTATGTTTATCACAGCACTATTTACAATAGCTAAGACACAGAAGCAACCTAAGCATCCATTAATAGATGAATTGATAAAGAAGATGTGGTACATATACCCAATGGAATATTATGCAGCCATAAGAAGAAAACAAATCCTACCATTTGTAACAACATGGACGGAGCTAGAGGGTATTATGCTCAGTGAAATAAGCCAGGCAGAAAAAGACAAGTACCAGATGATTTCCCTCATTTGCAGAGTATAAGAACAAAGCAAAACTGAAGGAACAAAACAGCAGCAGACTCACAGGCTCCATGAACAGACTAGTGGTTATCAAACAGAAAGGTTATGGGAGGGCGGCTTCAAAGGAAGGGAGAAGGGGATTAAGGGGTGTTATGATCAGCACATATAATGTAGCGGGGGCACAGGGAAGGCAATGTAGCAGAGAGAAGACAAGTAGTGACTCTGTAGCATCTTACTACACTGATGCACCGTGACTGCAATGGGGTATGTGTGAGGGACTTAATAATATGGGTGAGTATAGTAACCATAATGTTGCTCATGTGAAACCTTCATAAGATTGTATATCAATGATACCTTAATAAAAAAAAGAAGCAAAAGTCTAACCACTAGAAAGCAAGAAAATAAAGAGGCAAGGAACAGTCAGAACTGAAGGGCAGACATATGACCCCAGTACAGTCACTCTAGTCATCTAGTCTCAAGCCATCCTAGCTGAGGCCACAGTCATGGAATAGCAGAGATGAGCTATCCCTGCTATGTCCTGGGCAGGTTTCTGACCCACAAAGCTATGAGGTATAATGACAGGGTCACTAGTATGACATTAAGTTTTAGGAAGTTTGTTATACAACAAGACAACTAAAACACTCCCTCCTAAACAAGGCCCAGTCTTTCAAACTTGGGTCTCTGCCTTTTCTTGCCTATAGGGACCTGGTTCTCTCTTTCACACAGAGCCACGCCCCTCTCAAAGCCACAGAGATCCAACCCTGTCACACACACAAGAATTCAATCCTCTCCCACCTGGGGACCCTGTCCTCCAACCACACAGGGACAAAGTCCTTTCACATACAGGGACACAACCTTCTTACACCCACAGAAAGCTGTCCTTAACAAAGACACAGAAAGACTGAGTCCATTTCCATCTGGAGACTGAGCTCTCACATACTTGGTATACCACCCTCTTATGTGCACTTGGACAGTGGTGGTCATTCTGATGGCCTGCCCTCACATGCTCAGAGATGCCACTCCCTCTCTCACACAGGATTCAGTCTTTCTGCCTCCTCCCCTCCACCTCATTCCTTCCCTCTCATGCATGCACATGTGCATGCACACACACACACACACACACACACACACACACACACACAAAAGGATCCATCAGTCACCTCATGCACTGTCTTATCTCTTCAGCTACAGTGTGCATTTAACAATGACCTTGGAGAGACAATGATGCAGCCTTTAGCATCTGATATATAAGTTCCTTCTAATAACAAAAATTTCAGACTCTTAGGAGGAGCAGGGGTGATGGGGTAGATTGCTGGGCAAATGAGCAGGAGTTAAGGCCAAGCTACCAGAAGGAGCACATACTACACTAGAAAACTGAAGACCCAGAATGTCTACCCCTCATCACCATTGTGGACATGACAAGTGGCCTTTCCTTGCCACTAAATGGGAACAATCACTCCACAGACTGTACCCTCCACAACTGTTGGTGGCATGCTCATTCTAGTGCCCTGAGTCCCCTCAGTAACAACCCTGTACTAGATTACCAGTGGAAAGGAAGCAGAATTCCCTTTTTAATTCACACCATGATGCTGGGAGTTTATGTCTTGAATGAAGTATGAAAAGTCTGCATAAGCTATTAGAAGTTATTTAATTTCAGGGGAAGAATAAATAACCAGAAGAAAGGGATTTAGTTAATGACACATTTCCTAGAATGCTAGATCTACTAACAGCTATCAGGTACAGGTCAAAAAGCAGTTAGAAATGTAAGAGTCAATTAGAAACCCATTGTACCTTATCAAAAAAAATCTGTGTTACTTGTCTTTGAGCTCAGCTGTGATCATTGAGCTTAAAAGAAAGCTGACTGAGGCAGCTCCCTCCTTTTCCAAATGGCACTTGCTGCAATCTGCACAATTATGCTCTTCTGCTGCTTAGGCAGCCCCAGAACAAGCGTGGTGATTGGGCATTTACAATTTGCTTAGCTTGCCACCAGAAAGCCTCCCTATATTTTGGCAGCTGGGGTGCATACTGGGGAGAGCCAACAGGATCAAGAACCAAGAAGGAATGGCCACTATTTTATTCTTATCTGCTCAAGAGGGAACCAAGTTGGACCTTGTCAGGAAAATGATGTGGAGATCTACAGGAGGCAACTAGCAAACACAGACAAGCAATGCAAACTCCCCCCGGGAACAGAAACCAAGCAACCTGCTGGTCAATCACATCTTCATCTCTCTATTTGCATCAGTTTTGATAAGCCATCTAGTCCTTAGTTTTCATGTTTAGAAAATTATGCTGATCCAGCAAATCATTTTATCTTCCTTTCTAGCCCTCAGACTGGCAACTATTCTTGGTTTAGGACATTCCAAAAGGAAAACTAGGACTTATAGTTGAGAGTAAATTTTCATCACTAGAATCTTAGAATCTTTCAAGTTGAAAAATAATCTTTGAGAAGCTAATGAAGCTACAGGCATTCTCCCCCAGAAAATATGACTATCAACATACACACACATTTTATATACAATTTCAGATTACCTATGAGTCAACAGGGAGTTTTGGAAATGAAGTGACTTGTCCAAGGTCACACACAGTTAGAAGGAACTAGAATGGAACTCACGTCTTCCAACTTCTAATATCTAGTGTATTTCATGTTCCCACATGCTACACATTGGATAAGCAACCTTCCCGCATGAGTCAACCAAACCGTAAGTCCCATGAGAGCAGGGATCATGGCAGTTCTGCTTTCCAACCTCAATCATAACTGACTCACTCACTCACTGATGGAGAGTTAAAAAAAAAATTCATATTAAGAACCACTATCAACAGTTTTGGTTTCAGTAATGGCATTTGTAACTCTTGGTCAACTTGGTCTTCTATTCAACTACTCCAGAACAAATGATTTTTCACACACATGCAAACACACATTCACCCAGGTGTGCTAACATAAATGCATTACCATTAAGTATATCACAGAATTATATTTTAATGGTGATTTTTTTCCAGATCGCATTTTTTTCCCCAACTAGTATGCCTAATTATTCATAAAACACCTCTGCTTGAGTTTATCTAGTTCATTCTACTATATAAAATACAAACCTTGACATTCCAAAAGAATGGCGCAAGGGTCTCTGCAGAATTGCTACATCAGATCACAATCGGTTTTAACTTGTGTGTGCATACATGTGAATAAGCTCAGGTCCTCATCTTATCAGTAAGTGCAATCAGCCTATTACTCTTCAGTTTCTGTGCTAGTGCCTTTCCTTCTTGCAAAAACATATATGCCCCACCTCTCTCACTTCACACCCCAACCAGGTCATTTTCAAGACCTCCTTATGATATACTAGTGAATTTCTCTTAATTTTTATTTCATTTCTCTTTTCACCTTTCTCACACTCTCCTGTTTCTCCACTCTCAGATTCCACGTTGTTATTACACTGTGGCAGCTCCTTGTCAGAACTCCCTACACTTCTTTCTTCAACCACCCCCCAACCAGCACACTTCTGTATCATTCAAATCAGCCTAGGTAGGATCCTCTCCTCTAGTTTGCCCCCACTCATCTGTCCATGAGACTTTTTAAGAGTCAGTCAGGATGTGGTGTAGTCTTGAATATAGTCTTGATATGATGGGGAGGCCAGGGACTAGATCCCTTTTCTCTCTGCTGCAGTACACCAGGAAAAAGGCGTGTGGCTAGTGCTCAGTGAGTTAAATGTTATTTTCCAGGACTTTGAATCTTGAGCAAGGGATACGGAACACAAGAATCAGATTTATTTAATGGTCCCACCCTAACTTGGCCCTTCCTTCTGGAAGACTGGGGCTGAGGCTTCTGCTTCCCAGGTCTCCAACCTTCCCATCAATCCTGAGAGCCCTACCACCACCACGCATCCTGCCAAAGAGCTCCCTTGCACTTAAGTAATTATGCGCAAGTCAGCCTACTTTGGTTGCAACCCAAGAACTCAGACTGATTCATGAACGCCCTCCAGGGAGCAGGCTAAACCAGACCACTTCACTGCCTCTCTGGTGCCGCAGCCCCATCATTCCACTAGAAGGGGTTAACTGCTTCTCCTCTACCAGATATTTCAGGAGATCAGTCTGCCTACTGGGAAAAGAATTCCTGAACCAGGAGACAAGACATCTGGATACTGGCCCTGACTGTGCCAATAACTAGGTTAAAGTCTTAATGCTATAAAATCACCCTCTAGGTAGCAAGTAGTAGAGCCAGCTTATACTCACTGAACACTTACTATACCCCAGGCATTGTTCTGAGTGCTTCCCATATACATTCATTTACTCCTCACAACAATCTTATGAAGATAATACTGTTATCCTCCTTTTTCAGATGGAAAATAGGCATGGAGAGGTTAAGTAACCTGCTCTAGGTCACACAGCTAGGAAGTAGCTTGAACTCCGTACGCGCTCTTAGCTACTACACTGTCTTTCTGGGTCTTGGTGCCTCAGTTATTATTATTTCTTTCAGTTATAAATAGACTACTTTGCAGATGCTTAGTCTCTGCCTGCCTGGAAGAGATTTATTCTCTAGTTGTAGTACAATGTGACCCACTGTACTGGGTCCAATACTGCACCACAGGTGATTGTTTTAAACTTTAGTCATATCTGAAAGTCCTTGGTCACTCCATCTCTCAAAGAATGTTCTGAGAATGTCCTCAGAGCCTATCGAATCAAGACTGAGCAAAGCTCTCTGCAGCAAATGTGATCTTCACCCTAACTATGTGTTCCAATTTCTAACACAAGAAACTGCCACTAACCTAAGTGGCTTAAACAATACACACATATTACCTTAGAGTTCTATAGGTCAGAAGTATGGCATGGGTCTCACTAGGATAAAATCAAGGTATCACAGGGGTGTGTTCCTTCTGAAGATGCTAGGGGAGAATCCGTTTCCTCGCCTTTTCCAGCTTGTAGAGGCCACCAACATTCGTGGCATCTTCAAATCTTTTTCTGATTCTGATGCTCTGCTTTGGTCATCACAGCTTATCTAACTTTTTTTTTTTTTTTTGCTTCATGTGTCCATCTTTTAATGTACAAACATAAGCTTATCTGACTTTTTTTAAGAACTCTTATTATTACGTTTAAGGCCAACCTGGAAATCTCCTGATTCCAAGGTCCTTAACTTAATCATATCTGCAAAGCCCCTTTAACCATGTAAAAATAACATATTCACAGGTTTCAGGGACTAAGATGTGAAAACCTTTGGGGGCCATTATTTTGCTTACCCAACTGTCTGAATATACAATAGGTAAGCCTAGTATAACAATGGAAAATACTTCAGATACTAAGTTTAGAAATGATAAGGGAATTCCATATTTCTTGGACTATTTTAAATGAATATTTAATCCTCTCTCTGTGCCAGAAAAATGGAGGCAGACACTCAAAAGAAGGGAAAAAAATCACAAGTTGGGACTGCCTCTAACTACAAATTGTATGAGCTTTTATTGCTGAATGCTTTCTTCAGTCTATCTTTTATTGTTTAAATTCAGAAACAGTTGGTTTTCAAGCCTAGTGAAGCCCCAGATTTCTGGATTCTCTATATTACCTTCCATTTTTAATTTCAAACTAGCCAATTTTTATTTGAATATCTTATCTAACGAAGCAAGGAAAACCAGTAGGTTTTTCTGCCACTGGGTTTCCAACTTCCCAGCCTAAAGTACCTATTTCCTTAATGCCCGACTACAAATTTAGAACCATATATTTTAGGTTTTATACATAAGTACTCATTTCATGGTACCAATTTATACTATTAGGACAGTATCAATTGTGGCAATAAATATAGTTCAAAGTATGAGGTCCCTGTACCACTGACATTTATTTCTTGCTAACATAGTCCAATGTGTGCTCTGGGTTGGTGAGTGGCTTTCTTTCATGAGATAATGCATTGGCCTGGGTTCTTTCCATCTTGTGGCTCTGCCATCACTTCACAGATCTCTTTTTATTTACATCTAGCTCCCATAATGGGGAAAAAACATGTAAGAACCACAGCTGCATCTTTAAGCGTTCTGGCTAAGAAACGTACACTCCTCTTCAGCTGAAATTCCACGGTCAAAACCCACCCAAATTGCTATACCAATCTGCAAGGGAGGCTAGGAATGTGATCTGCTGTCTCCAGAGAGAAGAGGAGAACAGGTATTTTGGCTGGTTTATCTGCTTACCCAAGTGAGAGTGCTGGGGTGATTGCTGCATTTGCTCTACTCTGTATTAGAGGGTTGTAGAAGGCACCTGAGAGTTTTACCTCTATTCATAGATTTTAAGATCCCAAGATTTTCCATTTATAATATTCTTCAGATCACTGATTTCAGAACAGTACCATGAAGTTTCAACTCCCTTCATTAAAAGTGGAGAAATGGTGGCATACAATGGAAAGGACACAGATTTTAGCATTAGAGTTATAGAATCTTGGGTTTATCCCCTTATCTAGCTATTTAATCTCTTTTGAACTTTCTTTCTTTGAACCTTTTTTTTCCCAAGAGAAAAAGAAAAACTTAGCCATGATTACCTTTTCCATGTATCTTATGGTCTAACAACTAAGATCTCAATAGCAAAGCGAGTAGCTTCCCATCACTGTTTCAACATCATCACGTTAACTATGACTCTCACAGAGAATATGCCCAGGGGAGGTAAGTGCTAATCCAGCTACATTTCTAGGGTGACAGAGAGAATTAATACCATACTCATTATATCAAGCAGCATGCTTT
Organism: Manis javanica; assembly: GCF_040802235.1. Lineage (NCBI taxonomy): Eukaryota > Metazoa > Chordata > Mammalia > Pholidota > Manidae > Manis > Manis javanica. The sequence continues at coordinate 144,761,742 of NC_133158.1, forward strand.
GCATATACTAGATGCTCAGTAATGTTAGATCCCATTTTTTTCTCCTTCCTTTCCCACTTGTTTAGAATCAAAGAAACTTGCCTTTGTGAGAAATGTCAGTGAAGTACACGTGCTTTTCTACTTGATTAAAATTTCACAGTCCATCTAGTTACCCTATAACCACTGAGAAGACATCTCCATTTCTGCCACACATTCTTTGTTTAATAGGATAAAGCTCATTTCAGAGATTGCTGAGGAGCACTTTTCATTAGAATTTACAGGACCTACTTTTAAAGTTCAAGGCCTTAGGGTATTTACAATTAAACCAGAAAGTCAGAGTACGTGGAGGAGAAAACAACCTTCATTAGACCACTGCTTGCAAACTAGAGGCTGCAGAACACATCAGCCCATGGGCATGGTTGCTTTGTCTGTACTACATTAGCAAAAAATGTAATCTGGTTTGCAACATTTAAAAGCCAGACGATATCATTAAATTTGAATTTCTGGCTTCTGGAAAGAACTGGGAAAAGGTAGCCATACCAGGCTCTTGGTACTACAAGGTCACAAAAGATGCTCATTTGAGAGTAGCTATTCCCTTTGCATAGGGCAGAAACTCTCCTTTGCCTCAGTCCCCTGCCTCCCCCACCCCCATACCACCTATTACATTCTCTTCCTGGCCCCTCGAGGCAACTACTCTGTGCCTCTTGTTCTGGATCCTGTGGCCTATAAAGTATGACTAGTTTTTTTACTTGCGTAATTCCTTTTCATTCAGGTAAAACTCTGTTCAATCAAATCACATTATTTTCTGTTTTCTAATATTCCATGAAAATCATTCCCACATTTGAGAATGATCCAGGATGGGCTCAGATGCCACGACTAAACCTGTGTTTCAGCCAGTTTTATTTGGATCAAAGATGGATGAGAGGGGAAAGAGAAGAGTTAGAAAATAAGGGCCATAAGAAGGGAGGGAATGGTGGTTTGAACTAGTGCAGTGGTAGCAGCAATGCAGAAATGCCCGATGTGGGAGATTTTGAGAAGGCATGATCACAGGAGCTAACAATTGGATTTTATATTTACTTACCCTTCACTTCCTCCATGAATTTTATTGGACTTTCCACATCCACATTCCCCACTTCAGTTAGACCTACTGCTCATCTTCTAATTTCTGCCTAACATTCTAAAAGTTTGCTTACATACAAGGGACAAAGGAAATAGAAACATCAAATGAAGCTTCAATGTTAGGTACCTTTGTTAAAGACCAAGAGTGCAGGAGAATGGGCAATATTAGTTTTCTATTTTGGAGGGTGGGGCACAAGAGAAAGCCAGAGGGGGAAGTTAAAGAGTTTAGTTTGGCACGTATGAGTCAACTAATGGATGGAGATATCCAGCAGATAGTGGTGTAGAGTAACGGTCAGTCACGTGGACTCTAGAACCAGAGGCCTGGGTTTGCATTTGAGCTCTACGACTTCCTAGTTATGTGACCTGGGTTAAGTTAATTAACCTCTCAGCCCCTGATTTTCTCTGAAAAGTGGGAATTAACAATCACATCGCATTAATAACCATAGTGCAGAAGTGGGCCTGGGACCGCAGGAGACAAGGCATCACAGGGCAGACAATGAAAATACTCCCCCAGGTGATGCTCAGGAAGGAAGAAGCCAGGTGCAGAGCCCTGCTGGGAAGCAGAGAGGCGGACGCAGCCCTAGGACAGCAGTTCTCAAGTGTGGCTGCGCACCGCAATCACCTGGGGAGCTTCCAGAAAAATACCGACGTCTAGGTCTCATCCCGAGATTCCGATTGGATTGTTCTGGCATGTGGCCTGAGTGGCAGGAGTTTTAAAAGTTACCCGGGTGGTTTTATATATAGCCAGTTTTGAGAACTGCATCTCTACGAGAAGGCACAAACAATATATTTGTCTTTTTTTTTTTGCATTCTTAAAAACAATGGTTAGATGCCATAAGGAGGTGATGATGCCTTAACCATATGCATGTTATCAGGCCCAAGGACCTCTTCCATCCTTACCGAGGGGAGTGCTAACTTTTTCTACTTTCATATAACATGTATTTATCATTTTTAAAGTGGGGTCCATCCATCAAATTGTAATTTAAATGTAAATTTAAACAATTCCTTTCTTATAACATTACTGTATGTCAAAGATATAATAAGATATAATAAAAATAACAGCTACCATTTACAGCAATTAGAGTAAAATAATGTCCTGATTATGAACTTGGGCTCTGAAATTAAGCCTGGGTTCAAATCACAGGTCTACCCCTTATTATCACTACACCTGTGTGAATTTGAGAAAGTTTCTTATCTTTCTGTGCTTTAGTTTTTTCTTCATCTGTAAAATGAAGATTGTATCACTATCATATAGAGTTATTTGTAGGGTAATTGTATTATTCTTTGAAAAGAAGTTAGAACCGTGTCTGGCACAGAGTAAGCACTTAATAAACATTTACTATTATATAAACATTTCCAGGCACTGTACTGCATACTTTATAAGCAACAAGGTGCATGACCAAGATATTAGGTCTTGTCTTTCTACTACTGAGGATCCATCAGCCTATTTCCTCTTGAGAGATGATATGAAAAGTCTTTGAGTTGTAAGTCTTGTGCTCATTTTCTGATTTCTGGAGTACTGGCTCATAGCTGGGAATTTTTCGTGGCTACAAAGAACTGCTTTCACCAAGAGCACATACCCTTCTCATGTGTCCACATCCAATGAGTGGTCAATGTAGGAATACAAAGGCATTGTTCCTTTGATTAATTTACATCTCAGATAGAACTCTGATCCCAGAGTTCTCAGTGGGATCAGCTGAAACCTCTGTTCCAATTTCTTTTACTGTTTCACTTCTCCCTTCTGCCCAACCCTGCTGCTGTGACGCCTACATGAGCATTGTTCCTGAAAGCATACCCCCAAAATTCTGCACAAGAACTTCCATCTCAGAGTCGTTTCCCTCTGAGGGACTATGAACTAAGACAGTGAAAGAAAGACTGAGGGCAATTGACTACTAGGTTAAGAAGAAATGTAAATTCAGAGGGACTCCTTGGCAGAATATTAAGACTTCCCTCTCCAGGGTAGTTGGAAGTGGGGAGGAGGAGAGAGGTCAGAATAAGCTGTGGATCTGTGTATGTGTGCATGTATGAGGACCAGTATGTAAGGCTGGAAAACCCTTCAGGCAACTATGTTCAGTGGACTCAGAGGTCTCAGAAGACACTTTGAGTATCCAAAATGACAAGGAATCTCCTTCTGATAGGGACATCAATATTGCAGAGCAGCTCAATAGTGCACATCCTTTGAAGTCTAGGGCTAATGGTAGGAGATGTTCTTATAGAACTGAACTCCCATACAGTAAAATGACATTCCCAAAATAACAGGTGAGGTGGTGGCCTTTAACCATAAGAAAGAAGGTGGGTAAAATTATTATAGTAAATGGGAAGTCAGAGTGGCTGCCAGGGACACTTAACCTACAGAGAGCTATGGAAATGGTGAATAGCATATACTATCTCCAGGAGCAAGATAGGCAGGCAGCCCACCATGTACTGCATAATCGATACAATCGAAAGAAATTAAGGATGGATTACTAAGACGTTCAGGGTAATAATTTTTTTAATCCCTCACACAATTTTCACATCTGAGCAAGCTTTTAGACCTACAGCCCATTGAGTGAAGGTGAGGCTGAATTACCAGGAGAAAAGATCCTAAAACACCACAGTATGTGCATATGATAGTATGACCTCAGTTCTTTCCAAAGGGATCTATGACCACTGACTTAAGTAATCACACACTGAAAAAGAGACAATTGAGACATTTTGAGGACTCTGGACACTAATAGCCCTTGATAACCAAGGGGACAGAATGACTCAGGCACTTGATGGCAACCAGCCTCTGTCATTGGCCATGACAACTGGGGCACAATGGCCAAATGAACAAAGTAGCTGTGCTGGCAGAGATGGAGGGTGCACGTGGGCCTGAAAGCATGGGAATCCCTCACACCAAGTCTTACCTAGATTTCACTACTGACAAATACCACATCTGCTAGTAGAAAATATCAATGATCCCCCATATGGCACCATCACTTGGGAAAACCAAGCATCTACTTGGCGGTAGTGGGAACCAGTGCTCCTGTCACCTGCTACACAACCAGCAGCAGCTGGACTCAGCTGCAATTTGGAAGGCTCACGGAGGTATCAGCTTGGAGATGACACCCTTCAAGGACAGTATAGCACCAACAGTCAGAATACATGGGTCTGGAACCAAGGGGTAGCAGGAGTGGCCTCACTATTATCACTGCTACTACATACTTGAGTAAATCTCCCATCCTCACAGCTCTAGACTCTTCAGGTCTACAGGTCCTGAACTGCACATAGGCAATATTCCCTCTGACCAGGTGTCTACTGGGGTGTCTCTTGCTACTCCCCTACCCAATTTTGAAGGTCAATGTAGCAGTCACAGACCAACAAAGGCATGGTGACCAGGAATTCAGACCCCTCCAGGGTGAGGGTCTGGGTTGCCTCACAGGATAAGCCATTTTGAACTGTACACGCACTGAGGGTTGAGGGGTGGGTAGCAGAGGAGGAAAATGATGAGTATCAGTGTGGCTCTAAACCAGCTGCAGTGCAGGGGCTATGGTTCATCTTCTAACTTTCTCATAACCAGAAAGAAGTTAACCAGAATTCTTGAAGACCTGTTACCAAATGGGGTGAACTTAATATCTGAAGACTACAGATCTGAGTGTGTGAGGGATGAGCTGCAGTATATGTCATGGTGCACTGCCCGCCCAGGCTGCCCTTCAAGCCCAAGACAGCCATTCCCCCAGATGCCAGGGATGTTGGCCACTGGTGCTGCCAGCAGAATTCCTCCCAGGAATTGTTATTGGCTGAAGAAGGCTTCCTGACTCAAAGTTACACCACCTCCCACGGGCAGTCCACACCCAATGGCTAGTCTGTGCAGGATACAAAAACCAGGCCCTCTTAGCTCAGCTCCGGACAACTGATGGGCCATTTTAGTTCCTGAGTTCCCAGTGGTACTGGCTGAGGTCTTGTTATAATTGACTCAGAGTTCAATTTTTCCCTTTGCCCAGTCCTACTTCCTTTGCTCTCTTATGTGGTTGATTCATGACAGTATCCTCCCATAAATGTCTTGCATGCCAATATCTACTCAGAGTCTGAGGGAGTGGATCTACAGCACCAGAACAAAGGTTTTGTACTTAATACCTAAAAGAAAAACTCTCCCCACCCCAAATTTGCCCTTGATGAGAGTAGTAATATCTGGATTCTAAGATGTTTGTCTCCAAAGTCTGTAATTATTATCAGAAATAAAAAAGAGACACCAGGGAGAATGTGCCTAAAGGAGCCAAAATTCTGATTTTCAAAAACAAGAACACCTACAAAGATACCTTGGGTAGCCTCCTCCACCCCCACACCCAGTGCCTTCAGCATAAATTCACATGTGAGCTCAGTTAAGAGGGAAGATTTTGCTTTTATCCTTCTGGATTCACAGGACTCTGTCACTCCTCTGGGAAGGAAATGGCAGCTTCTTATAGAAAATTATTTTCTGCTGAAATGTCTGAAAAGGTTGCAGTGGCCCCACTGGTCTCCTGTATGGAGAAATGTACCAGAGATACGGGCAAGAAAATCATCATAATGATAAAATATAGACCTCTATATAGTCCCTACTGGGAAGAATGGAAAACTGAGCTTGCATCCAATGACTTCTGGTTCCTGAACAGAATGTTTAACCTTGGCCAGGGTGTTTTCAGAATGGCTTTATACTAACTTGTAATAGAGATAAAATCTCCCTGTTAAAATAGCTATAATATTAGTCACCTCAGGGGGATGCTGTCAGGCTTTGCAAAGTGCTTTGCAGCTCCTCAGATAAAACCAGAGATAAAGCTGCAGTGTTATTATTTTTCAACCTGGAGGGCTATTAGGCTAACCCTCTGCATGAACTCACTCTAATAAACTAACTCTAAAGCCATGTATAAGCTATAAATCCTAGTGCCCACTTCATTTTGGCAATGACAAGGAAAACAAGATGACCACTTGACCCCTGGGCCTAGGGAAGTTCAGACTCCCACCCAGGGAATATGAGGAACTGAGCACTGAATTTCAGATGGTACCTAAGGAGTGAGTATAATCATTGCTCCCCCAGCCACAATGTGTCTTTGAGCAAAATCTAGATCCTCAATCAAGAACTAAGGTGCCCCATGATCAGACCTCAGCCTCCTCATCCTCTTCTTCATCTTCCTAACTAAAAGAGGCTGGGGCAGCTAACTGTTCACCCAAATCCACACTCTCCTCTCCTGAGCACACAGTTCTGGGAAGCGGCTGCCAGTCAGGCAGGACTGTGGGACCTGTTCTCACCAAGTGCTCTGTGTTGCTTTCAAGCTTGGGTGAAAGGTTAGGAAGAGCCGTGTTGACCCCTCCTCCATCTGCTGACTAAATGCCAAGGGCACTAAAAGCCAGGGAATGGCTAAGTCACTGAACTGAGAACCCCTGAGAGCAGGAACATCCTGACAGGACTGCTATATGAGTGCAAAATAGAGCTCTATTCTGCTAAGCATTGAATTTCGGAGGCTTCTTTGGTAAAATGTCTAGTGGTACCCTAACTAAGCAAGAACTCTTTTTGAGCCATTGCTACATGTCATGAACTTTTCCAAGAACATACCCTAAATATCTCTTTTAATCCTGACAACAGCTTACAAGTCAGATACTGTTATTATTTCCATTTTGCAGAAAATAAGGCAACAATAGTTAAGCGAAATGTCCAGAGTCACATTGCTGATGAACAGTGAAGCCAGAACCAGAGCCCAGGTCTCTCTGAGTTTAGTGCTGGACCCTTACGGCCCCAAGGCGTGGCCCACAGTCTCTCCTTCCCTTTCTCCTCTGTGCTTCTCAGGCTGTGCCCTCACCAGGTCATGCGCCTCAAGGCTAGTCTTCCTGCTGGGAATGACTCTCCTTTTCTCCATCTTTTCCTGTCAGATCCAACAAGGCACTGCTGAACTTCCAGCTGCTCCTGAAGAAGTCTTTCCCAGTCTGGATTCACCCCTCCACTCCCAGCTTCCCTCTGCCTTCCACTTGTCCTGTCACCAGAGAAGAATGCACTCCCCAATGGGCCTCTTGGCAGAATGGCCTGTTCCTGTGTAGGCATCCAAGATGAGACCGCAAGCCTGGGCAGTCAGTGCTACCTGACCTACCCCAGAGCTGCACACATTCCCTGGCAGAGGTAGGTGCTCAGGAAATCTTTACTGAACTGAATACCTGTACCTGAAATACAGAACAGTGAGACAAGTAGATATTTTTCTCAATAATATGCTGAGAGCTGCAAGATTCCTGCATCAAACACATGACAGTCCCACCTGGGAAAAGACAGGCTTTCTCTAGTTCACAGCAGCTGAGCAGGGTGCTGAACCTGACCACAGTTCCCAGCTCTGTTCATACACAGGGTGGGAGCTGAGTACTTCTGGCCACATTTCAGGAGCACTGGAATGGAAAGGACCCCTCCTAAAACTCTGTCTCCCGTCCACACCCTAGTCATAGCAACCTGATGCCTAAAATTCTACAATGAAAGGTTCATTCCTTAACAAGGTTTGGCATTTTCAGATATTCCTATCCTGAGGTAAATAGGTTTGTTAGGTTCTTTCCTAAGAGTGAGTGTTGACAGGGAAACAAGAGAGTATGAGAATCTTAGCCTAGAGGCCCTGCAGCTTGAGGAGGGAGGGATCAGAATCAGCAATCAGGGGAGAGCTGGAAAAAGAATACCTGGGACATGCAACACCAGTTCTGCCTGTTTCACGGAATTGCTGTTTCAGGGTTGGACTAAGCCCAGGCTTGGCCCCCAACAGGAGTTCATACTTGTTTATGGAAGGGGGAAGCCACTGGCAGCCTCCCTGCTTTACCCAAGAAGAGTCTTCTTAAAAGAGGACACAAAGAGTCCTACCCTTGGCCAAGACTAAACACCAACTGGTACCTAGGACAGCAAACTCCACATGATTCATTTCTAGAGCTGCACATGCTACCTCTGTCAGTTTCAGGAATTGCTTGTCACTTTCTCCCTCCAGTGCCAAAGGATGAAGTAAGTACAGCATAAAATGATTAAATGAACCAGAATTTGCTAGAACAATCTTGGTCTTGGTTCCAGGGCTAAAGATTACAACTGGTTAAGTATTGATTTGTTAATTACAGATCGCTAGACCAGGCTTAAAAAGAAAACTATCAACCCTTGCACCAGCCCTAGGTGCTATGAAGAAATAAATAGAAATCACCTCTTCTCTTCTGCTGGAGCCCCAGCTTCCCTTTCCAAATTTAGCTTTCCTTTGACAAAATGAAGTAGGCTATATACAGTAACTGTTATTTCTTTGACTAATAATTTTCCCTCCCAAAGACTCTACCACAGTTGCTATCTTCTGAATCCTATCCTCTATTTTGTCAAGGTTCTACCCATGACTTTACATAAGCCTGTCTCTATAGTATGAATTCAGATGTGCCATGAAGTCCCCAATGGCTAAATAACATATTCTTTCTCCCCAATCCCATTACCACCACCTTCCCCAACAGCACCTATAATTTCATGCTTAGAGCACCATCCCCTCCAACTTGAATTAAATTCCAGTTTAAGATGTGAATTGCTGAGAGGACCATTAAATGAACTGAGACTATGAAAGTCAGCTTTTATTAATTCAAATACAGGCACACCTCAGAGATACTGCAGGGTGGGTTCCAGACCACTGCAATAAAGTGACGATAGCAATAAAGCAAGCCAAATAAAATTTTTGGTTTCCAAGTACACTTAAAAGTTCTGTTTGTGCTATACTGTAGTCTGTTAAGTGTGAAATTGCAATATTTCTTAATAAATGTATATACCTTAATTAAAAAGTACTTTTTTATTGCTAAAAAATGCTTATCATTGTTTGAGCTTTCAGCAAGTAATCACTGATCACAGATCACCGTGACAAATATAATAAGGAAATGCTTGAAATAATGTGAGAATTACCACAATGTGAGACAGATACAAAATGAGCAAATGCTGGTGGGAAACTAGCACTGGTACACTTGCTCAATACAGGGTTGCCACAAACCTTCAATTTGAAAAAAAAACTCAATATCTGTGCAGCACAATAAAGTGAAGCACAACAAAACAAGGCGTGTCTGTATCCAACAAGTCATTTCTTTGGCTCCCACAATGAGAGGGACACATTGATTTGATAAAGGTAACACTTGATTTTAAGTCGCAAGATGAAGGAAGGGGATACCAAGGGAAGTCTACGAAACTGAGGGTCAGGAAGAGCCTGAGGAGAATGACAACTCACTGTGATACAGGGTGGGACCCAGGAATAGAAGAAGGGCATTAGGTAAAAATAAGAAAATCTGAATAAAGGATGAACCTTACTTAATAATAATGTATCACTATTGTTTCATTAGTAATAACAAATGTGCCATATAATGTAAGGGGTTAATAACAGGAGAAACTGCAGTATGTGGGAACCCCTCTGTGCTATCTCACCAATTTTTCTGTAAATCTAAAACTGTTCTAAAAATAAAGTCTATTTTTAAAAAGAACAGAAAGGAAGGCTGAGAACACTAACGACTATGGCAAAGGTGCCCATAACCCCTCCTTCTCCTTTAAGAGGTTACCTCTCCCTTAACTTCAGTGGCTGATGAAGTGGAATTGATCCCATTCCAGCTTCAGATAAGGGCTCTGATTGGTTTAAGCCAATCAATATATCCCACCCACCCTGGCCACAGTGATTAGTTAAAAAATGGGCACATAACCAACCAGAGTATTAGGGCTCCAGATGCTACACACTGAGGCCTTAGAAAAGAAAAACTTTTACTCTGCCTCTGGACCCAGGTCTGGGAATATGAGGCTTCTGAGGCTGCAGCTCTCTTGTTACCAAGAAGAGAAAAGAGCTGAGATGCACACTATGAGACAGCGCATGTCCAAAAGCAGTAAAGTGAGAACCATGTCATGGTGCCATCGTTCGAACTTCCCTGACTAAGTCTGCGCTGGAGGGCAGCATGTTTGGGTTTCTGCCATTTGCAACATGCAAAAATTCTAAGTAGTCTCATGGATGTACACAGTTCACAGTGTTGCCTGTGGTGACCACTGACTTCAGCAGGGAAGGCCACTCTCCAGAAGCTCCTGCCGTGCCGAAGTCACCAGGCCTTGTGGCAGAGCCAAGTTCATCTAAAGGGGCACAGTTTGTCACAACTTTCAGAGTGTTTCCTATGATTCTGAAAATAGCAACCAGAAGAGTGAGGGAGGGTTAGGCAATGGGCACTTCTGTTTTCTTCCCAAAAGGTCTACTGTAATCAAGTTAGCTTCTAGTTCTGGGCCTGACCATGTACAGAGCAAAAAGATCAGGCAAATTAGAGTTTCATATTGAATTTTGAGTTAGGAATAAGAAGCTGGGCCTTAGTGGCCATGGAGGCATGGACCATCCTTTCTTTTTAAAAATAAACATCGTTTTTAGAACAGTTTTAGATTGACAGAAAAATTGGTAAGGGAGCACAGAGGTTTCCCACATACTGCACAGTTTCTCCTGGGATGTTCACCCTGTGTCCCCAGGGCTTAGTGCACCAGCAACTATCTAATAAGGCCTCATTAAACACATGCTGAACAAAATAAATAGCTGTAAATTTATTTAACCATAAAATAAATTCTCTAGATTAAACAAAAATAATCTGTCACAACACCATGTCCAATCCAGTGTTTTCAAGACAGAAACTAAGACAAATTCCAAGACTGAAAGCCTAATACCAACATCTTCAAGGACTCAGTGGATTTCTCAGAACTCTTTGCCTGAGCGACAGAATGTTGTCACCCTGAGGCTTGTTTCTCACTCTTTGGAGAGCTAGCCATGTGATTCAGGAAAGCCTTCAAAGATGACCAGTCTGACATTTTACTTTCTTCCACAAACAGCATGTTCAAAAGTGCTGTGCTGGTTTAGACCTGTTAGTTCAGATTGATGAGTGAGAAATTTGCTGCTCTGTCATTAACTGCATCTTGCCAGACAGGAAGCAACTTTTCAAAAACAGCAGCAACTCATACTGGTAGAAAAATAAAGTAAGATAGAACAGTAACAGTTACCTTTCCTCCCATCTGAGTTTGCAAAGTCGAGAGGGTGAGCACATTTTCTGCTACTCAAAAGCAATGGCTGTCTCCTTAATAATACCTAGAGTATGTGGGGCCTACTGACCTGCTCTTGATAGTAGCTTCTATTTGCTGATTACAAATCCTGAACAACAAAGACATGAGGGTTTCAACCTAGCCTTCCACAAACTTTGAGTTTTTGAACCACTTTGAAATGAGCTGTCTGATTGTTACAGAAATAACTCAGAACCAAATGCAACCAGACTGGTCACTAAATCACCATATTTGAAGGATTGGTTTGTGTTTTGGGATCCTAAAAGTTGGACTTCATTCATCCAGCCATTATCTACCTGTTCAACTGATATTTCCTTCCTTGCTTTATTCATTCAACAATCATAGCATCTACTATGTAATCTCAGTGTTTACATGGTGCTTGGTTCTGTGGATATGTGGCTACTTAGATCCATCAGATCTACCCTAGACCCCAAACATTCAGCCCTCACTGAATCAACATTCACTGCAACATTATTTCCATCCTGACAATCCCCATGCCCTGCAACCTTGATGTGTAAAGATAACTGGTGGTTTTTAAATATGTCCACAAATTTTGTGATACTCTTCTCTTCAATAAGTGGAAATTAATTCTCCTCTCCTTGAAAACAGACTGGACATAGTGACTTGCTTCTAACAAACAGAATATGACGGAAGTGACTGCGTGTCACTTTATGTCACTTTAAGTCTTTAAATCCTGTGGCCTTCTCCTGGTTCTCTTTCTTGGAACACTTGCTCTGAGGGAAGTTAGCTACCATTTTGCAATGAGAATTCAAGCAGCTCTATGGAGACACCCACATGGCAAGGAAGAGAGGCCTTCTGCTTAAAGTCAGTAAGGAACTGAGGATCATGCAAACAGCCATGTGAATGAGCCATCTTGGAAGTGTGTTCTCCAGCCTTAGGTAAGCCTTCAGATGACTGTAGCCCCAACTAACATCTTGACTGCAACCTCATCAGAGGCACTAATCCAGAACCATCCAGCTAAACCATTCCTTAATCCTGACCCTGAGAAACTATAAGATAATAAGTATTTGTTGTCTTAAGCTAAGTTTTGGGATAATTTGTTATGAAGCAACAGATAACTAACATAGTAACTAACAAACCCAGGTTTTGTGAATACAGTGGATTCGCACTGAAGATCTTTTCTAACCTTCTCTAGAGTGCCCTCCTATACTACAGATACTAGGAAGATGAAAATCATATTTCTAAAATTCCCTTGCAGCCAGAGTTCTGAAGGTGATTTAGATTCCACCAATCAGAACGTGCTTCTGGGAGATGAGGAAGGGGTAGGCAAGGAAAGGCTTTTTTTCTTTACTTTTTTGTTATTTACATTCACCTTATATTTAATAGATCATTCCATTACTCCTGCCTACTCTACTTCATGCCATTTTTTAATTGAAGTATAGTTGATATATGGTATTATATTTTTTCAAGTAATCTACATTAAATGTTCACCCAAGTAGTGTATTTACTGTCAATATACAAAGAGGTTACAGAACCATTGACTATATTCTCTATGCTCTACTTTCATCCCTGTAACTAATTTATACATGACTGAGATTTTGTGCCTCTTTATCCCCTCCACCTGTTTCACCCACTCATCTCAGCAACACTAGCATGACAATCACCAGTTACTTCTCAGCATTTATGGGTTTACTTCTACTTTGTTCATTTATTTTGTTTATATTCTATATATAAGTGAAATAATGGTATTTGCATTTCTCTGCCTGGCTTCTTTCACTTAGTGTATCACCCTGTAGTCCATCCATTTGTTGCAAATGGCAAGATTTCTTTCCTTTTTTGTGGCTGAATAATATTCCATTATATATATGTACCATATCTTTATCCATTCATCCTCTGATGGGCAGTTTGGTTGCTTCCATATCTTAGCTATTGTAAACAATGCTGCAATAAATATAGGAGTGCACATATCCTTTTGAATCAGTGATTTTGTTTTCTTCAAATAAATTCCTAGAAGTGGAATTACTGAGCCAAATGGTATTTCAATTTTTAGTTTTATACTGCTTTTCATACTGGCTTCACCAATTTACATCCTCACCAAGAGTGTAGAAGGGTTCTCTTTTCTCCATATCCTCACCAATACTTCTTTTTTCTTGTATTTTCAATAGTAGACATTCTACTGGTGTGAGGTGATGTCTCATTGTGGTTTTGATTGCATTTCCTAATGATTAATGATATAGAGCATCTTTTATGTGCCTATTGGTCATCTGCATGCCTTCTTTGCAAAAATGTATCATTAGGGATTTTACTGATATGAGAAAATGCTTGAGATACAGTGCTAAGTGAAAAACAGCATGTTGCAAAGTTATACATAAAACTTGATCACAAAATTATTTTGAAAAACCATAATCTAGAAAAAAGACTAGAAGGGAATGAATTCAAATGTTATAGTGTGTTAATGTGGCTATATCAGGCTAGGAGTTTATGGGTGATTTTATTAACTTCTTTTGCCATTCTCTATCTTCCATATTTTCTTCCAACTTTCTCTGGAAAATTTTAAAAAAGGAAGAACTGAAGTATAGTACAATGAACATCCACATACTCTTCATTTATAATTTTTATGTACTTATGTAACATAAATTATGTTAACATGTTCCACATCTTTCTTCTCTTTGTCTCTCTTTACATCTGTCTCTTTTTCTCCTTTCCTCTCTCCCTCCATCAATTTATCCATCTATTAAATATCCATCCATTTATCTACTCTACTCTTCCTTATGAATTGTTTATATATAATGTATAATATGTGTATACATGGTATATATTTATATATACACACACAAATATACACACTCTTGTTGAATCACTTTTAAGTGATGTTCTAAGAAGGATAATTTTTTTAATCATACTAATTTTACAATGTATATATGAGTACACACAATCAGTAGAATTGTGCGTGTGTGTGTGTATGTGTGTGTGTGTGATGGGAGGGGAGAGGCCTCTAACTCTGAGTTTTGACCATGGGTCAAGAAAGGATTTCAAATAAAACTTTAAGAGCCAGAATTTGCATATATTGTTTTCTGCTGATAATGCAGAATCAACATTTCTGTTTAAGCATATTTACAGGCTAAAGGTACACATCCCTTTCTACCATAGTAGTCCTACCTTTCCTCTCCAGCTTACCTCAGATTCCACATCCTCCGTGAAGCTTCGTCTGCTTTTAGCCCCCTCAACCAGAAGAATTTGCTTCTTCCCAAATCTCAAAGCACATTTGTTCATTCTCCTATTACAGCTACCATCACATCTGCCATGAATTGCTATTTCTACACTTAATCTTTTCTACACTTTAATCTACATGAGTAAAAGGCTGTGTCTTGCCCATAATGTCACAGCCAAGACAGATCTGGATTAGAATTCTATCTCCTCCACTTTTTAATTGAACATGTTATTTAACCTCTAAGTCTCAGTCCCACCCTCAGAACTTCCTCGTAAGGTTATGGGAGTAAAGGAAATAATGTGTTAAAGGTTTATCTTTACTAAATACTGAATAAATAGTTGTTTTTATTCTTATTTTCATAATCTATTTTCACAGAAGTGTAAAATAAATACTTGCTCACTTAATACTAACTCATCAGCTGACACTGGCCAAATGTCTCATGTCTTTTCTCCAACATCTATAGCAGATATTTTAATTCAAGAAGAAAAAATATGAGAATTTTAAAAACAGGTATATATTTCAGTAACATGATAGTTCAGGTCTGTGAGAGTTTTTCTATTTTTCCTCAAAGAACTGCAGCTTGGTAACTATTACATACATTGGTAAGATCAGCATTGCTACAAGCCTACTAACCAGTTGTCAGTTTGATCTATTCCTTGAAGTCTTTGAAAGTCGGAAAAATCAGGCTGAATACAAACCTTCAGGAGTTACCGCTCCTGCAAGCATAAGCTTCCAGGAGAACCTAGGGCTATATACAAACAAATCAAAACCTATGGCTCCAGAAGAGCCTCTTAGATGCAGATTAAGCAGCTGCCACCTTGCTACGCTTGGTTCCACATCTCATTCCATCTAAACTGTATATTAACAAATCAAGTGACACAAAAACACTTGTTTTATAGTATTTGAATCAAAGAAGGAAAGAGACATAACTCCTTTATTTAACTCTGGTTATGTGTAATTTATTTTCATGGACATTTTGCTAGAGACCATTTAGGCACTGTGGGATCTGTCTCCTGTCCTCCAGAGCACTGCTTAAAACTATGTCCCCACCCACAGCCTCTTAAACCAAAAGTTGGCATAGTTAGTCCCTAGGCATTGTGCAGAAGGGAGAGTGATCTGGGCTAGAGATCAGAAGACTCAAACTTCAGAACTTACTCCATCCCTTTCTTGTTGGGCAACTTGGACCACTTACAACCCCTCTGTACTCCTACAGCTGAGATAATGATACTGCCCTCATTTACTGTACAGAGTGGTTTTGAGGACTGAAGTGCTCTGTCAGCATTCAGTGCTATGTAAATGCAGAGGCTATTATCTACCTGGGTATCTAACAGGCCCGCTCCCTTCCACCACAACAGAACACAATGAAAAGGTGAGATGGCATACAACGCACGGGTGCAGCATGAGGGATAGATAAACAAAAATGGTACTGGTATAAAGCTTATGTGTGTATATCCTTAAGCCACAGAGTGGGTGTTGCACTTTGAGATAATAATATTTTTGTCACTCTCTGAATATACACTTGTTCCAGGACTCCTACTGCATTCCTGCAAGGAATGACTTTTCTGTACTGATTGCAGAACTGCAATGCTTCTGTCATCAAAGTGAGTGATTTCATTCCTAGCTAACAAGTCATTCACCCAAGATTAAGGGTTTATCAATCAAGTCAAATCTTATGCAGAACTATTAGCACTAGAGATGGACCATGATGGGTCCTTTTCTATCACTGCTGGCAAGACACTCTGTTACTTCATGTCACCTACCTCCTAGTGAATTCACTGAGGATACTGACATACCAATATGAGACAGGACAGACATGAAGAAATTCTTAAAAACGCTGCTACTGCCTGGGTTCCCTACTGAAGAGCTTCCTTGGATTTGCATTAAAGCACCAAACATGCTTAGAAATGTACTTGCTTCACTTTGGAGGAGAGTAAATTATAAAAGTGTTCATTATATGCCTGCATATAGCCCACAAAAGAAGAACATTGCTTCTTGATGTCAGCACCTGTGTTTTACTCACTATTCCTAGACCAAGAGCAGTGCCCAACACAGGGTAGGTACTCAATATGCATTTATTAAGTTGAATTAAATTGAAGAAATATTGGTTTCCAGGCCAAATCCCAAAACTCTGTATGAACTGGTATTGTATCATATTTATACTCTCTTACCTTTGCCCCTCTTTTGGTCCTAGCATTTAATTGTTACCCAATACATTCTTTTAGTAACTTCTATAGTAAAAGTCACTTTCATGCACAGTTTAACAAGTCTAGTAAATGCCTGCAATTATATACCTACTATTGCAATCAAATAAATAAGAGTTCTATCACTTCAAAAAATTCTGTGCTTCCTTACGGTCACTGCCTCCCCCAACATTCAGTTCCTGATTTGCGTGACATGAATTTTCATTCATTTCAGTAAATAACTCGGAGTGAGATTGCTGGGTTAGGTGGTAAATATATGTTTAACTATATAGGAAACTGTTTTCCAGAGTGGCTATACCATTTTCCATTTGCACCAGCAGGGCAAAAGAGTTCCAGTTGCTCCATGTCTTTGCCATCACTTATTTTTAGTTGTTGTTTTCATCAGACATTGTAATAGGCACACAGAGACCTACTAAGTTATTTTTTGTGGATTATTCAACAGGGGGAGGAAAAAAGAGGAGGCACCCAGTTTCTTAAATAATGTGGGCATTCTGTGATAATTAAACCAATGAAGACAATTCAGAAGGAGCACAATGATATGGCTCATTAAAACAATAATGTTGCTTGCCTGGAAGAAAGAGCTTGAATGTGTAGTTTCTAACCAAAAGTGCTCTGCTGTTTTCTATTTAATGGTAAAAATATTCCTGTCACTAACAGGATTTTGGAGACCTACATTCACTTTCCAGGATGTAATGAACAAATAGAGCTTTAATGAACTACCAATGGTATTTCCAGGAAAAACTTCAAAGCTGAAATTGCTTTTTGATATTCTCCTGGCTACACAGTTGAATTTCATATATTTTATCAATACTTTGTACAGTATTGTATACAGAGTACAGAGTATAGAGTATACACTCTAGGAGATTATTCAACTGAAATAAATTTTGACTTTTCTCTAGAACTGCTCTGGCCAAAACGGCACACCCCTAGCCACATGAGGGTATTGGCACTTGAAATATGGCCTATGCCACATTGTAAAATGTTGAAAACTGAAGCAATGTATGAAAGAAAAAATTGTAAAGTATCTCATTACTTTTTATATTGATTATATGTTGAAATACTAGCATTTCAAAATATATTGGGTTGAATAAAATATACTACTAAAATTAATTTCACCTGCTTATTTTAGTATTTTAAGGTAGTTACTAGGAAACTTTAAATTGTATATGTAGTTACATATGTGTCTTGCATTACATTTCTATTAGGCAACACTACTACTGAATATAGGATCATTGTTAGAGAGTTGTTTTAATTTAACATCTCAAAGATGTGTGGGACATTTCAATATCTAGTGTAATTTTTTAAATAAATATACATAATTATTAAGAGTAGTAAGGTAAGCTAGATATTAACTAATTAAATATTGTATTTTCAAAAAATCATTTAATGTCAATGATCTCCTAAAATGGACATATCAATTTTTACAGAAAAAATATTTTAAAAATAAAATAGGCAGTAAGAATCAAAACGGTAAAAAATAATACAAAATTAAAAATAGAAAAATTAAAAATCAAACATACCTTTAGCTCTTTAAAAGGCACTGCAAATAAAAAGGCAATCCAAAGTCATCCGAACAAAAACAATCCAAAGAAAATATTTGCAGACTATATATCTTACTGAAGAGTTATGCAGAATATAAAGAATTCCTACAACTAAATATTAAGAAGACAAGCAATTTAGTTAAAAATAGGCAAAAATTTTGAACAAAAATTCACCAAAGAGCTTTCATGAATGGCAAATTAGCACATGAAAAGATGCTCAACCTCATTAGTCATTAAGGAAATGCATGCACCCACTAAAGTGACTAAAATTAAGAAGACACAATTTCAAGTGTTGGCAAAGATGGAGAGCAACTGGATGTTGCCCTTATATTTTAGTGGTTGAAATGTAAAATAATGCAGCTACTTTGGAAAAACAGTTTGGCAATTTCTTATATATTTAAACATATACTTGCCATACAACTCAGAAATTGTAGTCCTAGGTATTTAGCCAGTCCACACATAGATCTGTAGGTAAATAGTAGCTCTATTCATAATAGCCCCAAAAATGAACCAATCCAAATTTCTATAAATTTTCCATCAATATTTAGAATATCTATGAAATAATGCTCAACAATTAAAAAAAACTGGTACATGCAACAAACAGTGGAGTGGAGTATAGATTGGTACAATGACTTTACAGCAACTTGGCACTATCTAGTAAAGTTGATGATGGACCCAGCTTAGGTCCAGCTAGTATTTTGAGTATATTCTATTGAGAGACTCACAAAGTAAATGATGAGATATGTACAACGTGTTCCCCATTAGGCATCAGCATAGATGTCAAAAACATGGCTAAGAAAACAGGGATATTGCAAAATAACACAACACACTATCTTTGTAAATTTTGAGGAATATCAAACAATATTAAATACTGGCATAGAATTATTATAGTATAATATATGTGCATAAATACCAAAAAGTAATATAACTCAAAACTTTAGGATAGAGGTCAGCCTTTATAAAGCAGGAAGAAATTGAGGCTAAATGAAATGTGTATTTTCAGGATATTTAAATATAAGTTTTACTCTAAAGATGATCTGAAATATTTATTATAAAATTTTAGCATTTTTTATTTCTGGAGGTAGAAATACAGGTTTTTATACTAATCTGTGCTTATGGATATATTATAAATATTTCCTTTCCTAAAAATAATTTTTAAACTATGTTTAACTACAAAACATAGGTAAAGACTATAACCAAAGGAGACCTTATACTTAAGCAAAGTGAAATATTTGAACAATCAGAAATGTTTAAATCTTTAAAGAGCTCAAGGAGAAGATAGCACCTGCAAAATGAGAATAGGTGTTTATGAAACAAAATCAAGAGAATATAAAACTTGAACTAAAAGATACAAAAGAGAAGCAATTAAAAATTTTATACATGAAAATATAGTCGTTGAAATTTTCAAAACTAAGTAAATGAGTAGGTTAAAGAAGAAATGCAATGGGAGAATTAATGAATTAGAACTGAGCAAATCTCAGATAATGCAGCAGAGAAATATAAGGGATAAAAATTATGAAAGAAAATTAAGATATATGGAGGATTTACTGGGAAGTTTTAAGACATGTCTAATAAAATTTTCAAAAGGATGTAATTGCTAAAAATTTTCCAGAACTGGAGAAAAACATGTGTCAACATGTTGAAAAAGGCACATGATACACAACCAAAGAAAATAAAATTAAATTCACATCCATACATACTATAGTAACATTGCAGAATTAAAGAAAAGAGGTATGGAAGGAAAAGAACAACTACCCAGGAGGAATGACAATCAGCTGGCAGCAAATTGCAAATTTGCAATAAATGATGCAAAAGACAATGGAGGGTATCTCCAAAGTGTGACAGGAAAATCTAGAATTCTTTACCCTAATTAGAGAGGGTGGAAATAAGGATATTTCCAGGTGCACAAAAGAGAATTATTATCCATAGATCTCTGAAAGAAGTGATGTACTTCGTCAAGAAGAGAAATTATCCTGAAAGATAAGAGTAGAATTAAAGGAACAACAGTCAGCAAAGATATTCGTAGAGCTTGTTCTCAAATCCCAATATGTTTCTATTATAAATAATAATAATAGTAGAGATTATATGGAAAACACTTTGGTTAAAGACTTAAAAAGCATCTTGAGGACATCTTATTTCTGAGGACATCTTATTTCTGAACACTGTGTTAATTTTAAGAGCTTAGAAAAGAAACTATAAAAAATGACTGGTACAATTTAAAAAAAAAGAACTTAACACGAAGAAATGCTTAAAGACCAAATGTGAAATATACTCATTTTTGCCCATCTAAATTCTGTGAGCCGTCCTAAGGGCTGTCCACAGTCTGGTTTTAGGGAAGGTATGGGTGCTTATTGCAGGTAATTTAGTCTGAGTAAGGTCTGCAAAGCAGGACTGCCCTGAGCCACCTAAGTCTTAGATCTATTTTAATTAAAGGGAGAAATTTCCTGAAATAATAGCCCCAGTCATGAGATTTGACCTATTATATATTGTCTTAAGTGGTGACTTTAAAAAAATAACTCTCAGTTCCTCCAGTGAACCAACCCAGAACCCAGGAGTGTAACTGGAGTTTCCCACAAACCCTTTAGGTATTGCAGACATAGTGAATGGAAACAAGTCTCATTTGAATGCCTTATCATTCTTTCATGATAAAAAGGAAACATCTGCATGCCGCTCCCTCTTTCTTTGGCTGCTCTCTGCCTAATGGGAAACTTTAAGCTCTTCCTATGTCACCTCTGAAGTAATTAACATCACTCAGAAAATACCTGAACAGGAGCTATAGGAGAAAGAGCAGGTGCTGTCACATGGGAAAAACTGCAGTTAGATCTGCAGTCACATGTGGAATTCTGAGAAATTTTACTTGAAACCAAGATAATACATTTTCGTGAAGAGAAGTGGTAATGAGTAATTTGATGCCATATAATTATATATATATATACACACATATATGTATATTGTGTAAGTGTAGTTATAGTTATAAAATTGATAAACATAGAGAAAATTTGGAAATGAAAGAAAGAAAAAAATACCATCATCTTGCATCTTGACTTGACATTTATTGTTTTGGTTTATTTCTTTCTGTTTTTTTTTTTTTTCCTATGGGTACTTTTTCATGGTTGCAGTCTTAACATTTATACATTTTTTATGGAGTTTAAACCGATCACTTACTCTTGAACATTTTTAGCTATATAATATTTTGACCATTATAAAAGTCAGTTCTATAAGCATCAAGCTTAGAGCTGTAGATAATGCTGATAGATGTTAAAGGCCTGGGAGCCACTTGTCTAATGGTCTGTTTGGAAAAGCATCCAGTGTCTCTGGTGCACAAATGCCTATATATATATATACATACATATATAGTTGGAATCATAGCATTACTTTGTACTTAAATCACAATACTTTTTCAAGCTGCCAACTTTCACAGCTATCATTTTTAGTGATATTTATTATTATCGGGATTATCGGGATTTATTGAAATCCATGATTTATTGAACCAATCATCTGTTCTTCCTCTGGGAAGACTTAATACAATAAGATTGTATTAAATACAATCTTACTTTGTATATAAACAAACTAGAAAGTACAAAGATACATGGATATGGACAGATACATAGAGATTTAGAGAGATGGAGATGTTGGCTAAATCATGGAGAAGGGGGAATGTTGAATGGTAGCTCATTGCTGGTTTTATTGTATTTCTTTAATTACTAGTGAGACTAATTATTGTCCATATTTGTTCACCTACTGATGTCCAAGAATAATGACTTTAAACATAGATAAAGTCTGGGTGTTTTGATCTATAGAACCTTTTTTTTTTTATGAACTGGCTGATGATTAAGGGACTAACATAAAGAAAAAGGAAGCAAAACTTTTCATAAGCTTAAGGAGAGACCAGAAAAGATATTTAAATACAATCATGCCTTGGAGAATGACTAAGGAAAACATTGCACCTTAATTAACTGGGAATGGAAAGCTAATATTAGACAATACTAAAATGACAGATGACTTGCTTTCACTGCTTTTTTTTTTAACTTGGTCTTTGAGAAAAGGCTGATGAAAATCCATAGCTGAGGCTTTCCAACTGGGTTGCCAACAAGCACAGCACACCTGAGGAGCTGAGGCTCGCATGGTCGCCAGGACAGGCCCAGCACCTTACCCAAGCCGATGCCGTCGCTGACTCAGACCACCACCAAGTTAAAACAGGGAAGGAAAGAGCAGCTGGGAGAGAGAGGAGTACCGGGCTGAGAGTTATAATGGAGGGATACCTGACTTTTCATCTTCTGAAGATCTTATTAGTTAATAAACTTTTGTTTAATCCATTTAAAAATATAAAAAAATGGTCATTAAGAGCTCCCTGACTGTAGTCACATTTCAAAATAGCAAACTGGGCAGAACTGAATGTTTGCATCCCTCCTAGGGACCAGTGTAGTTGGAAAAAAAGGAGAAGGATCATCTTCCTATCTTCCTTCCTTCTTCCTTCCCTCCCTTCCTAACTTAGTAATCTTGAAAAAAAAAATAATGAAAAACCATTCATCTATGACACCAAATATACTTCAAGATTTCTTCCTCACTTGGGTTCCATCACTCAGTGAAAGCATGGATGGGCTATAAGAGGTCTCTGAACACTCTAACCGTGTAAATGTGTGTGCAGGGGTGCTCTGAATCTTTCACTGAGGAGGTGCTCTGAATCTTTCACTGAGTATATCAGTGATCAAAGATAATTGGGCACCAAAAAAGGTTCTTACTACTCACTGAGAGAAAGTAACTTCTTTCTAGACTCGAGCCTCCAGAGTAAATTCAGAAGCTCAATTCTAGACTGAGTGTAAAACAACCCACTTGTAAGTACTGAACTGGATGGTGAGTTGCTGAGGTGTGCTGGCCTCATGTTAGACAATCACAAACAGTTTGGGATTTCCACAACTCCTCCCCTCTAAACCACCCAGAAAGGACATTTGAAGATGGCTAACCTCCTTGGAGCTATTGCTTCCCTCTCTCAGTACTGCCTCTGTAGACCACCAGAATCTAACCCCCCAAATAACCCTCAAGTTCAAGGAGTACAACTGGACCCAAGTGATTTCAGCTGGAGTCAGAGGCTCTGAAGGGGAACGGGGCAACAAACCAAGGCTCCCAAATGCCCTGCTTTATTTCTTATGTTTATTCTGGCAACTTGCTGGAGCTCTGGCATGGTTAAGGACATGGGTCTGCATGTCATTTAGGCTCACCTTCAATACTGATATCAAAATTACATGAACTTCAACAAGTCATGGCAAGCGATTTAGCTACCTGGGCCTTGGTTTCCCTGACTATAAGAAAGGAATACCAGCAAAGGGCACCATCAACAGAACAAAAAAGGCATCCTACAGTATGGGAGAATATATTCATAAATGACATATCCAACAAGGGGTTAACATTCAAAATACATAAAGAACTCACAGGCCTCTACACCCAAAAAGCAAATAACCCAATTAAAAAATGGTAGGAGGATATGAAGAAACAGTTCTCCAAAGAAGAAATTCAGATGGCCAACAGACACATGAAAAGATGCTCCACATCACTAATCATCAGGGAAATGCAAATTAAAACCACAATGAGATATTACCTAACAACCACTTAGGATGGCCAGCATCGAAAAGACTAAGAACAACAAATGCTGGCGATGATGTGGAGAAGGGGGAACCCTCCTACACTGCTGGTGGGAATGTAAGCTAGTTCAACCATTATGAAAAGCAATATGGAGGTTCCTCATAAAACTAAAAATAGAAATACCATTTGACCCGGAAAATCCCACTCCTTGGAATTTACCCAAAGAATACAACTTCTCAGATCCAAAAAGACATATGCACTCCTATGTTTATCACAGCACTTTTTACAATAGCCAAGATATGGAAGCAACCTAAGTGTCCACCAGTAGATGAATGGATAAATAAGAGGTGGTACATATATACAATGAAATACTATTCAGCCATAAGAAAGAAACAAATCCTACTATTTGTAACAACATGGATGGAGCTGGAGGATATTATGCTCAGTGAAATAAGCCAGGTGGAGAAAGACAAGTACCAAATGATTTCCCTCATTTGTGGAGTAAAACAACAAGGCAAAACTGAAGGAACAAAACAGCAGCAGATTCACAGACTCCAAGAAGGGACTAGTGGTTACAAAAGGGGAGGGGTGTGGCAGGGTGGGTTTGGAGGGAGGGAGGGAGAAGATGGATTGAGAGGTATTATGTTTAGTACACATGGTGTGAGGAAAACAGTGTAGCACAGAGAAGGCAAACAGTGAATCTGTGGCATCTTATTACACTGATGGACAGTGACTGCAATGGGGTGGGGACTTGATAATATGGGTAAATACAGTAACCACATTGTTTTTTCATGTGAAACCTTCATAAAAGTGTATATCAATAATACCTTAATAAAAAAATTTTTTTAAAAAAAGAAAGGAATACCAGTATCCCCATTATAAAGTCATAGTAAGGACTGAATGAAAGACTGCAGGAGAAGAGATCCAGACAGTGCCACAGTGTCCTGGAGTTATGTGCTATGAGTATGTGCTAAAATGAGCAGCAGATATGATGCTGTGATCACCATCAGGGTCACTGGGAGAACCTGGCTGGCCTGCACCGAGAGCAGTTCCTGTGTAAGAGTGACTTCAGCATGTGGGTACACTGACTCTGTGAGACTAAATTTTGGAGTTTGTGGTGGGGGTTGTTCTTGTTTTCAACATACAGCTTCCAAATATTTTGTTTAAAGAGCAGCAACCAATGGGAATAAATGTTGTGGAGTAGTTCGTGAAGACAAATCACACTGCTCGTTAGGTTGGTACCCATCTTAAGTGTTAGAAATAAATTGTTTCATGCAGCAATGAGAGATAGATACACAGAGTGCTCTGTTACTAATCTCATGGATGAAATAACAAATACTCTTAGTGGCAGTGAAAAAGTCAGTCCTTTACATGCCTACTCAAAATAAGTGATTTTGTAAAACCAGTGTCTAATCAGCTATGACCAATAAAACTATTTCTAAGAACACTACATACTGGTGGGTATGATAGATCGGGAACCACAATTATATTTCACCGAGTTTTCAGTATAAGTACTTACATTACAAGTATAGCTGACAAAAGGTTTTAAAACCAGTGATCAGAAGTAATTTTATAAATTACTTGTAAGAGTTACACAGTATGTGAACAATTGGAAGACTATACTTTCAGGAATCTCTGCTCTTCGCTAGTTACTGTTTTAGAAGGACTCTCTTCAAGAAGCTTCTTCAAGTTCATTCTCACTCACTATTTCTTCCCTCTGGGGCCCTCCCCACTCAAGCTCAAATTAACAGTGAAAGGGGATAAGTAAATGGGATCCAAAGCAGTAGACTGCTTCTGCAAATGGGCTTTAAGCAGGACAGGTTGTTCTCAGCCTGGCCTAGTCGGAATCAACACCCTCTAGCTATGCACTGCATCTTCCTCCCTGAGGCCATGCACCTTTCCAGAATGAAAAAAGAATAGAAGGCTGTTCTCTACCTCTTAAAGATTTTACTGCCTTCATCCACTAATCCTTCTTAGCCTTCCTTCCTGCTCTAGCCCCTCCAGGTGATGCAAAACTTCTCTGAAAAGAATAGTGACCCCCAAATAGTTTGTAACCC
Organism: Manis javanica; assembly: GCF_040802235.1. Taxonomy (NCBI): domain Eukaryota; kingdom Metazoa; phylum Chordata; class Mammalia; order Pholidota; family Manidae; genus Manis; species Manis javanica. The sequence goes on from NC_133158.1 coordinate 144,787,421, forward strand.
AGAGCAGTAAAATTTTTATCTCTTGTCTTGTCTCTTTTTCCTCTGCCTTGGCCAGGATCCAATAACCTTGCTCAGGCCTTCACCTTAGAGATAGCTTTGGATACAAACAAATTTTATCTATTCTGTTAATACAAAAGAGCTGCCTGGGTTGTAAGATTCATGTGGGTAGGGATCATATCTGTTTTGTTTCCTGTTGTAGCAACAGGGCCTGTCACATTGTAGAAACTAATTAATACTGATTTATTAATTAATTCTGGAATTTGGACCAAAATACCATCTTCCAACTTCTCAAGATTTCATGACACCTGAAATTCTCAGCTTATTGGCTTTTTTAAATGCATGTCATTATATTGTGAGATTGAGATTCAAGCATTACCTCTAAGGACAATACTTTAAGCTAAGAAGACCCAATGAAAAGTTAATTTATTTTAATGCATTTTAATGTATTTATTAATCAAGCACTTAGTAAAGCCCAAGGAAAAAGATTCACAAGACAGAAATTGTGAATTGCATCTGTGTGACAGGAGCCCTAAACTGAAAATAGGAAGTTCTGGGTTCCAATTTCAGCTCCACTAAGTAGTGTTTTCCCTATTGGAAAATGGAAATAAAGTGTTCTGCCTTGCCTTACTGATAGGGTTCCATAAGGAATGTGAAAACTCATTTTATATAGAGCACAGATACAAGAATTCCTCACCGGCTGAATCCGGTGGACTTCTATGTTTAGATGGCAAGAGATACATTTCCTGGAATTTCAGGCAGCTAGAACATCAGCTGAGGACATTTGAGAAGAGGACACAGAAGAGGAAATAAACAGGGGTCAAAGGCAAACTCTGCCACTTACCAGTCTAACCAAGGGGAGTCTATATGTGCAAGACCACCAGCCAGACTAGGAAATACTGAGGTTGCCTCCTGTAGAATATAATAATAATAAGGAATGACTAGGGAGAAGTTTCCATCATCCCTAGCATTTCCACATGTATTACATGCATGCCCCTTAGCACCAGGATCTGCCCCACATTGCCAGGGATCACTCTCAACGACCTCTAGGAAGCCAAGCCAGGGGAGCACACCTTGGATACCAAAATATTCTTCCATCTTTCCTCCAGGAAGAATCTTGAGCCTTGCAATTACCTACAGACTGGTTGGATGGGTTCATTCTATTCACCCTTTGCATAAAGGACCCCTGTTACCCTAAGAAACCATCGGGCAGCCTTCACACTGAAGCAGGTCTGATAACTATATATAAATGCCCCCAATTATGTTTCTGCACTTGGTGCTGGGAAGGGGAATTTGGTACTTCCAAATTTCTAAACTAATTCTGTCACTGGATCACTTGATTTATTTTTAGAAGTGAGGGAGTGAGTGTTAAAGTTTAATTACAATCCAGAGCCAGCTAAGAATCCACTTTTCAGAAGCACCTAAGACCTGTGTTAATGTAATTTTCACTCAAAGGACATAAAAAATGGATGATAAGAATTCCCATGTTGATGGATGTCAGATTGACAAAGCCATAACCAAAGAATTCTAACTGTATTTTGCTATGTTCTATGGTTAGCTTGACCCAGATCTAAAACTGCATCTTTGAAGATTGTAACATTGTTGATGAAAGTTACAAGAGAGGAAACATAAAAGGATGACATAATTTTTGTTAAGTTGTATGAGTTTTTTAAAGTTGGATGGAGAGTTATCTAATACTTCAAATGCTGCACACATTTAAAAAGAAGATTTGTTTGGATTTTTTTTAACACTGAAAATGGTCGCTTAGCAACTCCTTCCTGCACTGCATGATGCTGTTATGATTTCCACCTGCTGGAGAAAAACATCAATAAAATGATTTCTTTGCAAATCAGAGAAGTAGGAAAATGAGCCAATGACTCAAATGAATGTATGATATACTTGCAAGATTCCAAAGACACCTATGCATTTACTTAAAAAAATAGCTGTTATATTTTACAAAATGGACTTTAACAAAACTTAATAGCCCAGTCTTCCCAAAATGAGGTTTGTTTCAGTATAGTTTCATTGTAACTGAAAATACAGAAACAGCTTTATGGTCGGACAGACTATTCAGTTTCCTCTGTAATATAAGTCCTACCATCCCCAAGCCTGCCTCTGACACATAGTCCCTGAAGTTACCACCTGTGGAGGCAGTGTCTGAGTTAAAAGTTTATATTTGGAAGACCCTGTTAATATGATGTGCCATCTGGGAGGACTAGCACCTTAACATATTCTGATACGTGCTATTGTCACATTATATATTTGGATTTATAAATATAATATCCAAGAGATTTATTTGCCTTCTAAGGCAACTGAGGATAGGGAATGCTACCCTAGTGGTGCTTCAATCATAATTGAAGTGTCCAAATAGTATGTGTGGCAGAGGTTGCTAATTGCATGTCTACATTCATTTTCTCTTCTTCCAGAGCTGCAAAACCTCTAATTTGTAGTTTGGTACATTTCTTAATCTCCTTTGCCTAGACAACCTTGAGCCTAATATTGCCCAGTAAGATATAAGCACCAGTATTGTGTAACAATAAACTTCCTTTAAAACACTGCTGCTGCCAGACACCTTTTGTCTTTCTCCACCCACCTGGAATAAAGATGTTATTGCTGGAGCTCTAACAGACACAGTGGGCCATAAGGTAAAAAGCCAAAAGTAAGGACAGTGGAATCAAGATCTGGAAGACATCTAACACAGTCTACCTTCCAAAACCTTTCTGGAATGAGTAGAGAAAAATAAACCTCTATTGCATTTAATGCACCATTATTTTGGGTGTTCTGTCTCATGGAGCTGAACTTAAGCCTTATTGTAGTAGGCTTATGCAATAAGGCAAGGCTTGACTGAGACAGTATAAACATATTTCCTCCTTGTACTTTCAAAACAATAATACAAAATAATGTACCTGAATTTGTGTAGCAAAGAATAATTAGCCACTCCCTACTTTATGAACATCTGATTCATAAAAATCCAATACTGTAAAACACAGGTCAGAGGAGAGCAAAAAGTCTAACCAGAGACCTAGATTTCTAGATTTCTTTCTTATTGTAGCAAAAAAGCCAGTAGAGATCATGGCTCTGACAGAGCAATTAGGAGTAAGGTTTTGATATGACTCAGTTACTTTGGGCTTTTATGACCCCTTATAAGCTATACAGAGTAAGTTCCAAAGAGGTTACCATTTGGATGAATTTAACCTGCCAATTAATTTTTTAAGAAACATAGATTAATCACACTTTGAATTCATTTCCAGATTTTCTTTTTCTAAATCACCCTAAATATTTGTCACAGACCTAGACTTTCTGGACACAAGGATTCAGTACTCCAAGGTGTGCATGCAGATTGACTTCCAGGCTTTTGCTATTTCAAACAGCTAATCACATGAAGTCTTAGTGAGAGAAAATGCCCTCTTCCTCATACACATATTCAGAGCATGGAGCCCAGGCATGCTTGCATCACAAGTGCAGTATTTATACAGTGTTCAGGATATCAGACCTGGGGACACACTGCCCAACTGCATTATAGCTCTGCCCCAGGGTGTGACCTTGGGCAGGTTATAAGCACTTCATGCCTCAGTTTTCTTACCTGTCAAATGACTGTGATAACCACATCTACTTCATGAAATTACTATGGGGATCAAATACAAAATAAATGTGTAGAACTGTTTTGGCACATGGTAAGTGCTCAATAAATCAAGCCACAGTGAATATGTCCTCCATTTTAGCACAAGGTCAGGAGTGGGAGGGTGAACAACAGGTGAAGGTGTGGGTGTTGGTGGTGGGGCCAGAGCAGTATCTCTGGCACTAACTTGTTCTGGTCCTACAGTTGGTTAAACTTAAGTCACAAGAAAGAAAAACAAGAAATGCAGGAGAATTAGCAAGGTGAGAAACTGAACCTCTCTTCAGAGCTTAACATCTTTAAGCCATGGATCATTTGGAAGTTCAGGAATTCTTTGTCAGAATAGTATTCATAAATACAGAAAATAAAGTATGCAAGATTACAAAAGAAGCTGATTAGATTGAATATAGTTATTAATATATTTTAAAAGCACACTGTGATTATGTAGTATCTGTGCTTCATTATTAACACATTCAGTAATAAATATCTAGCAGTACTAAGTATATTTATTTTCTGTATTTTTGATGGCCTGGCATTTGGGAGCTTGATCCTGGAGGAACTGGCCTTCCCAGAGCTAGTTAATTCCTAGAGATAGCAAAGGATTCCCCTGCAAGCACATCTTCCATACACACACCGTCCAATCCAAAGCCTACACCCCAACCAACTTGTTTATCAAATTCTTACACAATATTCCTCCCACCCTAAATCAGCAGGTCTAGGACAACTAGGGACCGCTTCTACAGTCCATAGCCTGCGGAAATTATTCAAACTATTAAATCCAAGATTTTCTCAATGTAGCCACCCTGCCTTGCCCATTCCTTTTCTTGAAAATCTAATAAAAAGCTCTGGGTCCTGCTCTCTTCCTTCTGCCTCCTAAACAACCAGGTGTTCCCCATGTGGCCCTGCGTGGTGTGGCATGGCTTCTGTTCTTACAGATCTGTGAGTATGAACTACTCCCTCATGGCAGCCATTTCTGTGTTTGCATGTCTTACCATACTGAATTAAAACAGATCTCAGATACAAACTTTGGAACAGTATCAGTGGGCCTAATTAACTCACCATTTTGATATGACGAGGGTAAATAATGTTCTGGAATCTGTGCAATGGCTGTAACATGACATGGATGTAACTGTGATTTCTTTCAGTGACCAAGTCAGAGTTACTGCCAATTCTACTATGGTTTTGCCTACATAATTGAAGAAAATGTTTAATTGTAGACAGAGGTTAGTAAAAATAAAAATGTATTTTTTCCACCTAAATTCACAGATCCCTGAATTCTATGATCTGTGAATCCCAAGGTAAAAATCCTGTAAACAACTATTTTTGTACTTGGTACAAGTATAGAGCTCAGGCCGGATTTGGGTTCTGAAAGCTCCTGACACTTCCCTAACCACCAAGGAAGGAAGGCTGACAACATCACTAGGAAGCCTCAGGGCATGAACACCCAACTGTTTAGAATAAGGATTCACAGAAACTTAATAACCGTGGTTATTTGCATGTGGGACCAGAGGAATCATGTAGAATGGTAGACAAGGGCAGGAGGAAAACTGTTCTCTTTTATCTTTATACATACCTATATCTACACCTGTACACATGAATTTAAACTAAGAATATATGAATATAACACCTATTTAAAAAATCAGAGAATGCTAGCGTGGTTTTACTGCATACCAACTAATTGGCAAGAATGAGTTCATTACTTGAATTATGTAAAGATAACTGTGTGCTTACATGACAATATGGCTTAGGTTTCCTCTGATCAGAGACATTATTAAACATTTGTTTTTACTGAAGAAAATAAAGACAGACAATCACTAAAAATGAAGATAATTGGGATAAAGGCAAGAGACATAAAGCTTATGCTCATGACATTTAAAGGGAGTCACTTATAAACACATTTATTTTGAGCACACTATCACAACGTGTAAAATAATTCTGGTTGGTTGACTATACTATGGTTGATTATAATGACCTGTGAGGGGATTGTCCACAGTGCCAATGATGTGTATTAAATTCCAAATCCTGAGCCAGCTTCTCTGAACAACACTTCTCCCTTCATGTCTTCTCCCCGATCTCCTCCCCCAACCCCAACTGTCCAGCCACTGTATGCTCGAGGAATCCAAATTAAAAGCAACATTAGAGTAAGCAAAACATAATTAGGAATGTAAATCTGCCACTGAAAAGATGAGGCAACATAGCACAAAGCCAAGTATAACTAACTTTGGGATTATCTGTTGCTTTGAAATACTTACTCCATTGGTAAAAATCATCAGTGTAGGTTGCAAAGACTTCAGAAAATGGAAAATAGCCATTGGCTGGCCTCCATTTGTATCTGGGTTGGGAAGTGAGTCTTTTTAAGTTACTAGTCCCTAGATGGGCTCAAAATCCTTTAATATCTTTGCATTGACTGCAGCACAGGTTTTGTACTTTCATTTTAATACCAGAAAACTTCGCTGCCTTCTAAACCCAGCCCAGGGCCCCATCAGTGCTCACTCCCTTCAGGAAACCTTTTCAGCTGTCCCTTATTCACACCTCTGTGACACTCACTTGAACTGGCTCTTCTTATTTATCTTTTATAAACTCATTCAATCTTCCCAATGAAATCAGAAATTCTTACAAAACAGAATCCAGTTTGCTTTAGATTTACCTCATCTCTAAGGTCTAGCATATAGCAGGGCTTAAGATATATTTGACAAAAACATGTAGGGAATTAGAGAAAATCAGGATGCAGTTGAATGGCATAAAGAGTGCTGAACATGTATATGTATTTAGAAATGAGAGGGCACGTGTTCAGTGTTTCTGGCATTCTTTTCATGTGTTTGTTATAGGTATATTTCAATTTTCAAAACAGGTTGGGTAATTTTAATAACTAGTCAGAAATGCCAAATTTCACTTCACTACCTCAGATAATCCAGAATCACTTAGTAAACATTCATTGAGTGCCAGTTTGGTGCCTATACTGTTGTTAGTTTGTTAAGTGAGTAATAAATATTACTTTAAAAGGCTATTTTAAAAAGTTAACCATTTTATTTTGCCTAAAATGTTAGCTGTTTTCTAGAATTTCAGGCAATTTGTATATTTTTAAAGCCTATGACATTGTTTCTACAATAATTCTTTTAAAATGCAAATTAAAATTGGTCCATTAAAATTAGCCTAAGTGACAGAAACTCACTATACTCATTTGTCAGGTCAAAAATTGAGAGAAAAACTACCTTGTCTAAAAATCTCCTGTGTTTTTTCTTCTGTAATACCATAAAGGGCTACATGAAGACTAGGGTTTTAGAAGCAATACATGTCATCTTCTGTAAGGTTCTTGGGGTTGTACAGGTAGGATCTATATTACCTAAGTGTTTGGCAAGAAGAAATAATGGATTAATTGCTGCCCTTCACTGAAGACCAGCAAGAAACATCACTTAGCAAATATCACCACAGAAACTGAACACTTGCACTCAAGGAAGAGAATTTCTGCTTCATTTCTTACCAGGATCTTGGTTTCACTGGTCTGGGAGAGGAAAGTGTGGAAATGGGGAGGGAGAGCCCTGGAAAAGCTGAAAAGGTGGTGACTACAGTGCTAAATGACACCCTGACTAGAGACCTGAGCTCACAGTAACTTCAGAGAGAGATTTTTTGACCAAATAGGCTTTGCTTGTAGCTATCAGAGATATCAGACTTGAAAGGGCACTTCTGAGTTTAAAGAGGCTTTGCTCAGAGAGATGGACCAAGCCCTCAAAACTGCCTGAGGTGGGGTGTGAGGAGGAGGCTCCTTCCGGAACATGCCTTCTGAACTCAAATGCCCCAAATAGTATAAAAGTCTCTGCACCTGACAAAAGGCAGGGCTGATAAATAGTTGGTTAATCAAGGTGATTAAAGCTAAAAATCACAAAAGCGACTCATGAATAGTTTAAATATTTTACTTCAAATAAAAACATATCAATGTGCCCACATCTTCCATCTCATGACAATCAATCAAGCCTTCCTTTGAGCATGAGTCAATCACACTATGGGCACCCCCACCCCCCACCCCCACCGTGCCACAGCACTGATTCCTAGCTTAGGTTTCTTTAAAGTTGGGCCAAAACTAGTCAGAAAATTGTGAAGCAATCTGACTATGAAATATTTCTAATGATTTTTATTGTCTCCTCAACGTTGCACAGTTGTTTTGCTCACAACCACCTTGACAATTTGCATATTGTATATGTGTGTGTGTGTGAGCACACACACACTTATGTCCTCAATTTTTTTTCTTTCCAAAGGATTTGTAATGGATGGGGTTCTTAGTGGCAAGCAACAGGATTCATTATGACCACTTCATTAAGAAAAATAATTTGTTAAGAAGTATTGGGAGAGACAGAATTTGAGAAAGGAGGAGATGTAGAAATAAGTTCAAATCAAACTTTCAGGAATTATACCACAGAACTGATCTCCTGAGGAATCTGCCACCCCAGCCAAATCTAAAACCACAGCACAAAATAGATGCCATGTCCATTAGGTACAGGGACACCTGATTGGCAGATTCTAGTCACAAGGGAAATGGAAACTTCAGATGTAGAGAAGGAATTTAAAAGATCTTGGGTAGTCATAAAGGACATATGGCATTGCAACTTTCAAATTAACTTTCAGAGAAACCAGCAGTTTCTTTCACACTTACTTTTCATTAGTTGATGGAATATTTAAAGAAATTATGTAATTATCAAAGTAAATACAACTAGAATACAGGGGACATTAGTCACTGCCGTATCTCCAATACATAAAATAGTATCCACCAAGAAGTAGATGATCAACAAACAATTGTTAAATAAAAGAATGAACTGGAATAAACAGATATGGTAGCCAGCATTCATGACAATGTACAACTCCAATGGTTGTAGCAGATATTCACAGGCACAGTAGCCCTAAACCTTCAATGTGTCGTGGGCATCCCTCAGATTATTTTATAAAGGTGGTAGAGAGTTTCAGTTATTTGGGGAGTTGATTAAGGGAAAGTTGGTTAAAAGAGCTACAGAAAATTTTCTTAGTCTACCATTAAGGAATATGTTGTAAGGATGCATGTAAAATTTTTATTTTATTTTTCCCTTAAAGCTTATTTCTAATTCTGCATACCCTTCATAACTCCTTCAAATCATTATTGTACCTAAATTACACAATACTCCTGCAAAAGAGGAAGAATAGACATCCTATTTTACATCTGATACAGCTCATCATGAGCAAGTGACTTGCAATATTTATACAGCTAAAATCTGGCAGACTAGCTCCTGGTACTGCATGTTCCTAGTTTGGTGCTCCTTCTACCTCACTACCTAGTAGGTTATCCATATTTACCCTTTGAATTGTAAATTCTAAAGCCTTCATTCATTCAATCTTTGCTTCATTCACTCATCTAACTGATACTTCCTAAGCACCTGACTTGTGTCCGAGCTGTGCCAGGCACTACAGATGCAGAACTAAAAAGAAAATTCTCATTCTCAAGTTGGGGGGCTTAAGGAACAGATATTACAACAGTGTCTCAAAGAATTTAAAAAATGTTAAGTATTTTTAATGTTTTGATAGAAAACTTTCTAAAAAATACTCTAAACTTCTCTCTTAAACACGAGTCAACCTTTTTGTAATGACTCAAGGTTATTAATATGACTTACTATTACGGGATTCCAAATAATTCCTTCAGGTATGAGTGCCATCTACCTTTGCATAAAACGGCCCTGACAGCTCATTAGAGGTGGAAACCTGCAGCATACTGCCTCATCTTACCTCTTTGCAGTAGGTTCTTTTCTACTAGGTGGAAGAAAAAAAATAAATCTTACTGAAACTTCCTTATGTTGTTAGCATGCAAATAGGCAAGGAAATTTTTTATTCACTTAACCTATTTTTCCTTTTATCAGACTATGATGTAACTGTTCATTTCTATTTCTATCTTAGTAGAATGTGAAATGGGGGTGGGGGTAAAGATTATGCCTCATTTTTCTTTGTGCTCCTCTCCCAAGTTTACCATTATAACCTGGGTTTTAGTAAGTATTCAATAATTATTTTTGGAAATAGTTCTTATCTCATACAGAAAAGCAGGTATTATCCCGATTTACAGGTGAGGAAATTGAGATTCTGAGAGGTAAGAATCAAACATTTAATGAATGGCTGAACTAGGCTTCAACCCCTGATATTCAGTCTGCCTCTAGTCTGTGGTCTCCCTTAGCCCAAGCACAGTATTAGAGGGTCCTGAAGAGCTACCTACAAATCTCCCTCATGGCACAACAGGACCCTAAGAGAATTGATGGCGGAGGGTGGGATCTTCAGAGAAGAGGACTATGGCCGCATAATCAGAATTTTTTCAGCTCAGCATATAGTTTTCCACTAAAGCTAATGTGACCTGATTTCATAGACATCATGACCCAACAGTCCCGGGAACAGACCAGCTCTTCTGCCAGTGAGACCTGTTGGTGACATTTCCCCAACCAGACAGTGTGCCCTGGAGGCAGGAATCAGTGTTGTGCCCACCTCCCCCACCCTTGCCCCTAGCAGAGGGCTTTGTACCATTCAGAGTTCACCAAAGTGAGCGTAGATTGCAAACCTAGAAATTACATATCTGTGGCTAGGAGGAGTGGTGGGAACAACCTCAGGTCACAGAACTTGAATCTGAGATTTGAAAGAAGTCTTAAAAATAATCTAGTCTGAATCCCTCTGTTTTTTACTTTTTTCTAAGAGACCTGACTGATGTTCACTCAGGGCCATGGCCACAGGAGAGGCAGCTCCACAGACGACGGGCTGGGGAGAGAGGAGGCAGGTGGGAGATAAGCCAGCACGGCAGGTGGACGGTGGGGGAGATGGAGACAGGCTGACTGTCCCAGTGGGGGAGCATGCTATGAGGAGGAGGCTACAACAGTTCTGAGGAGAATGCCGAGCCAGTCAGATCCAACTAAAAAGCACAGGCCAAGTGGGCTGGGTCCCAGATGCCTTGGCAGGAGACCCTTGCCCCAAAGCCCAGGCCAGGCCAGCACTCAGGGAGGCTCCATACAGCAGAGGATAGTTACGGGCTCCCCATACCACCAGGCCAAGATTATTGTTTTTGAGAAAGCCTTGCCTGCCTGTTACCTTGCTTTTGAGCGAACTTCTTAGTAGAAGAAAGGTTCTGCTCCAGGCTCCGGTGGTACCGCTCTCCAGGATGTGCGTCAGAGGAGGACGGCGGAAGGCGAGGCCGGGACGGTAACCCTGGCACCAGTTCCTCTCCCCACCAGCTTCCCGCAGAGCCCCACCACATTACCCCCTCATTTGAAAAGTCCTGAGGGAGTGGGCCCATCAAAGATTAAGTGATAGAACCAGCTGCAATATTCCTCTAAATGTGGAAATATAAAAGCACCAGGGTAGTCATTTGACATATGCAGTGGCTCTCTCCGAACCACGGGAACTGAGTAGGAAGGGCAAAGGGGAGGGAGCCTTAATGATTGGCAGAATGTGCTTTCCAGAGGCAGCAGAAATCAAAACTCAGGGCAGGTCTGCCTAACAGAGTCATCAATCATTCACACTTCCTGCTTCAACAAATGTTCACTCCATAGTCACTGTGTGTTGGGCACTATGCTAGGAGATGGAGGACACAGAAATGAATATGAATATGAAAGTTTCTTACCTTCAACATACAGAAGTGTGTGTGTGTGTGTGTGTGTGTGTGTGTGTGTGTGTGTGTGTGTCTGGTGACTGATGCCTACCCCCATCGGCTCTCACGTGTCTATGGGTCCTGCTGAATGCAACTGCAATTCGCTACCAGGCTTCTTTTCACAGCAAAGAGAACTCAGTACCTCCAGGCGCAGCCCTCAGCCCTCAGTGATGGGTAGGAACTGGATGATAGACTACAGCTTGCTTCTCCCTATGTGGCCTAACTCTGCACTGGATCCCAGAGGTCCCCGACAGGTTCCAGCCTCAGCTGCCCACAGTAAACTGCTTACAGATGTTGTGTTAGCTTCCTTTGCTTCCTTCTCTCACCCACTTTCCTATCAGTACTTCTTGGAATTGCTTCTCAAAAACCTACTTGAATTCAAATTGCTGGCTCAGGGTTTATTTCTGGGGAAACTCCCCAATCCAGGCAATCAACAACCAGTTCTGGGAAAGAGAAGATGAGCACTAACCTGAATTTAAAGGATGAGGAATTAGGTAACAGGGAGCATGGTGGTATCAGGAGGTGGAACATGCTGGCATTCTAGGCAAATGTGACGAGGGCAAGGAGAAGAGACAGATTATTCCTGGTGGAGAGGGACCTAGAGGACTTTGGAATGGCTCCAATGTAAAGGGAGCGGAGGGGCAGGACAGGGGAGTTGGTAGAGGTAGAAAGAGGCCACATCTTTCTGCACTGTAAGACTTCCCTGAAGAGCCTTGTTTTTCTCCTGGAGGCACAGTCTCAAAGCTTGGTGTCAAATGAAGCATAAGAACAATAGGATCAGTGGAGTAAATCCCTTCAATCCAATATACTTAAGTTAAGATTGCAGTGAATGAGAATAAGTGTTAACTCTAGTCTCCCAATTAATGTTTACACCAGGAGACTACTGAGATTTTCAAAGCTGAGTCAAAACAAAGAACACCTTCTTAGGAATATTGTATTCCCATTATAGCTCTTTTTCTCTCCTCTTTTACCTTAAGAAGTCTTAGAATTAGCCCCCAAACAGCCTCTTAATATTTAATGATTTGCTAATACAACTCCACCCGGAAGTACCCAAGAGCAAACTGGGTTAGGAAAAAAAAAGTAATATTTTTAAAACACCAGCAATAAAGACACTGCCTGTGAAACTGTACCTGCAGGAGCTGCTCTCATCCAGCATCTGAAAAGAGCTACCACTGGTATGAATAATTCAAAAACAGCTCCAGACAAATGGTCCTGGGATTATATGGAAATAGGAAAAACCTCTGGAGTCTGCTGCTCCTTTTATTAAAGGCTGCTTCACATTGAACACTGTTTTCTCTGGGGTTATTTCAACTACAAATGAGCAGTCAGTAAGGTAGAATCCACTATTGCGCCAACGTGGAAGCCAGAAGAGAAGTCATTTTGATCTTCTATTCATTTTTACCTTGTAAATTATTAACTAATGTGGATTGGGTAAAAATTAAAAGTAAGCAAATTAGTCCTCATTTGTTATTTTAATTATTTAGTGAGCTCACAAGCTTCATTACAAAACATACAGGAAGATGAATCTTCCCCTAAATATACGTGCTTGCTGTACAGATCTGACATAGTTAAGAACTGCTGAAAGACACCCCTTTGTTTATTGCAGCACTATTTACAACAGCCAAGATACAGAAGCAACCTAAGTGTCCATCAGTAGATGAACGGATAAAGAAGAAGTGGTACATATACACAATGGAATACTATTCAGCCATAAGAAAGAAACAAATCCTACCATTTGCAACAACATGGATGGAGCTGGAGGATATTATGCTCAGTGAAATAAGTCAGGCAGAGAAAGACAAGTGCCAAATGATTTCCCTCATTTGTGGAGTATAACAATGAAGCAAAACTGAAGAAACAAAATAGCAGCAGACTCACAGACTCCAAGAAGGGACTAGTGGTTACCAAAGGGGAGGGGTGTGGGAGGGCAGGTGGAGAGGGAGGGAGGGACAAGGGGACTGAGGGGTATTATGTTTAGTACACATGGTGTGGGGGATCACGGGGAAAACAGTGTAGCACAGAGAAGGCAAACAGTGAATCTGTGGCATCTTACTATGCTGATAGACAGTGACTGCATTGGGGTATGGGTGGGGACTTGATAATATGGGTAAATGTAGTAACCACATTGTTTTTTCATGTGAAACCTTCATAAGAGTGTATATCAATAATACCTTAATAAAAAATTTTTTTAAAAAAGAACTGCTAGAGGGAGCCAAGATGGCGGCGTGAGTAGAGCAGTGGAAATCTCCTCCCAAAAACACATAGAGCTATGAAAATATAACAAAGAAAAATCTTCCTAAAATAGAGACCACAGGACACAGGACAACATCCAGACCACATCCACACCTGCAAGAACCCACCGCCTTGTGAAGGGGGTAAGATACAAGCCCCAGCCCGGCGGGACCCGAGCGACCCTCCCCCCGGCTCCCGGCGGGTGGAGAGAAACCGGAGCGGTTTTTTTTTTCTTTTTTTTTGGCGAGCGCTTTTTGGAAGCCTTAGAGGGACGGGCCCCCGTTGCTGGGGAGGCAGGGTGGCGGGACCGGTGAGGAGGTGCCTGGGAACGGCGCCGGAGGACAAAGAATATCCCGCGTTTTTCCCTGCGAGACCTGGGGGCGGGTGCCTGAGACCGGTGCCTGAGGACGGAGGAGGTCGCGCGTTTTTCCCCTTTTTTTTTTTTTTTTTCTCTTTTCGGCGAGCGCTTTTTGGAAGCCTTGAAGGGACGGGGACCCCAGTGCTAGGAAGGCACGGTGGCGGGACTGGTGAGCGGGTGGCTGGGACCGGCGCCTGAGGACAAAGAATATCCCCCGTTTTTCCCTGCGGGACCGGTGGGTGGGTGCCTGAGACCGGCACTTGAGGACAGAGGAAATCGCGCGTTTTTCCCCTTTTTTTTTTCTCTTTTCTGCGAGTGCTTTTTGGAAGCCTAAAAGGGACAGGGACCCCGGTGCTAGGGAGGCAGGGCGGCGGGACTGGTGAGCGGGTGCCTGGGACCGGCACCTGAGGACAAAGAATATCCCGCATTTTTCCCTGTGGGACCGGTGGGTGGGTGCCTGAGACCAGCACCTGAGGACGGAAGAAATCGCGCGTTTTTCCCCTTTTTTTTCTCTCTTTTTGCCGAGTGCTTTTTGGAAGCCTTGAAGGGACAGGGACCCCGGTGCTAGGGAGGCAGGGCGGCGGGACTGGTGAGCGGGTGCGTGGGACCAGTGCCTGAGGACAAAGAATATTGAGCGTTCCTTCCCTGCGGGACCGGTGGGTGGGTGCTTTTTGGAAGCCTTGAAAGGACAGGGACCCTGGTGCTAGGGAGACAGGGCAGCAGGACCAGTGAGCGGGTGCCTGGGACCGGCACCTGAGGACAAAAAAAAAAAAATCGCTTGTTTTTTCCTTTTTTTTACTTTTTTTTTTTCTCTTTCTTTCTGTTCCCTCTCTCATTGTTGCTGCTGTTGTTTTGGTTTGGAGAGTGCTTTTTGGAAATCTTAAAGGGGCAGGACAGGTCACTTAGACCAGAAGCAGGGAATCTGGGGATCTCTGGGCACTCTAACCCCCTGGGCAGCAGGGAGCACAGAGGCCCCTTACGGAGATAAATAGTCTCCTGGCTGCTCCCCCTCCAACGGGGCTCCACCATTTTGGAGGAACAGCCCCAGCCAGGCCAAGCCCACAGCAACAGCGGAGATAAACCCCAAAGCAACTGGGCAGGAAGCAGAAGCCCTGTCTGCACACAGCTGCCCAGCACAAGCCACTAGAGGTCGCTATTCTCCCAGGAAAAGGCTACAAACCAACAAGAAGGGAAGCTCTTCCAGCAGTCACTTGTACCAGCTCTGCAAACTATCTCTATCACCATGAAAAGGCAAAACTACAGGCAGACAAAGATCACAGAGACAACACCTGAGAAGGAGACAGACCTAACTAGTCCTCCTGAAAAAGAATTCAAAATAAAAATCATGAACATGCTGACAGAGATGCAGAAAAAAATGCAAGAGCAATGGGATGAGATGCAGAGAAAAATGCAAGAGCAGTGGGATGAGATGCAGAGAAAAATGCAAGAGCAGTGGGATGAAGTCCGGAAGGAGATCACAGATGTCAGGAAAGAGATCACAGAAGTGAAACAATCCCTGGAAGGATTTATAAGCAGAATGGATAAGATGCAAGAGGCCATTGAAGGAATAGAAGCCAGAGAACAGGAACGTATAGAAGCTGACAGAGAGAGAGATAAAAGGATCTCCAGGAATGAAACAACACTAAGAGAAATATGTGACCAATACAAAAGGAAAAACATTCGTATTATAGGGATACCAGAAGAGGAAGAAAGAGGAAAAGGGATAGAAAGTGTCTTTGAAGAAATAATTGCTGAAAACTTCCCCAAACTGGGGGAGGAAATAATTGAACAGACCATGGAATTATACAGAACCCCCAACAGAAAGGATCCAAGGAGGACAACACCAAGACACATAATAATTAAAATGGCAAGGATCAAGGACAAGGAAAGAGTTTTAAAGGCAGCTAGAGAGAAAAAGGTCACCTATAAAGGAAAACCAATCAGGCTAACATCAGACTTCTCAACAGAAACCCTACAGGCCAGAAGAGAATGGCATGATATACTTAATGCAATGAAACAGAAGGGCCTTGAACCAAGGATACTGTATCCAGCACGACTATCATTTAAATATGATGGTGGGATCAAACAATTCCCAGACAAGCAAAAGCTGAGGGAATTTGCTTCCCACAAACCACCTCTACAGGGCATCCTACAGGGACTGCTCTAGATGGGAGCACCCCTAAAAAGAGCACAGAACAAAACACACAACATATGAAGAATGGAGGAGGAGGAATAAGAAGGGAGAGAAGAAAAGACTCTCCAGACAGTGTATATAACAGCTCAATAAGCGAGCTAAGTTAGGCAGTAAGATACTAAAGAAGCTAACCTTGAACCTTTGGTAACCACGAATCTAAAGCCTGCAATGGCAATAAGTACATATCTTTCAATAGTCACCCTAAATGTAAATGGACTTAATGCACCAATCAAAAGACATAGAGTAATAGAATGGATAAAAAAGCAAGACCCATCTATATGCTGCTTACAAGAAACTCACCTTAAACCCAAAGATAAGCATAGACTAAAAGTCAAGGGATGGAAAAACATATTTCAGGCAAACAACAGTGAGAAGAAAGCAGGGGTTGCAGTACTAATATCAGACAAAATAGACTTCAAAACAAAGAAAGTAACAAGAGATAAAGAAGGCCACTACATAATGATAAAGGGCTTAGTCCAACAAGAGGATATAACCATTCTAAATATATATGCACCCAATACAGGAGCACCAGCATATGTGAAGCAAATACTAACAGAACTAAAGAGGGAAATAGACTGCAATGCATTCATTGTAGGAGACTTCAACACACCACTCACCCCAAAGGATAGATCCACCGGGCAGAAAATAAGTAAAGACACACAGGCACTGAACAACACACTAGAACAGATGGACCTAATAGACATCTATAGAACTTTACATCCAAAAGCAACAGGATATACATTCTTCTCAAGTGCACATGGAACATTCTCCAGAATAGACCACATACTAGCTCACAAAAAGAGCCTCAGTAAATTCCACAATATTGAAATTCTACCAACCAATTTTTCAGACCACAAAGGTATGAAAGTAGAAATAAATTCTACAAAGAAAACAAAAAGGCTCACAAACACATGGAGGCTTAACACCATGCTACTAAATAATCAATGGATCAATGAACAAATCAAAATAGAGATCAAGGAATATATAGAAACAAATGACAACAACAACACTAAGCCCCAACTTCTGTGGGATGCAGCGAAAGCAGTCTTAAGAGGAAAGTATATAGCAATCCAGGCACACTTGAAGAAGGAAGAACAATCCCAAATGAATAGTCTAACATCACAATTATTAAAACTGGAAAAAGAAGAACAAATGAGGCCTAAAGTCAGCAGAAGGAGGGACATAATAAAGATCAGAGAAGAAATAAACAAAATTGAGAAGAATAAAACAATAGCAAAAATCAACGAAACCAAGAGCTGGTTCTTTGAGAAAATAAACAAAATAGATAAGCCTCTAGCCCAACTTATTAAGAGAAAAAGAGAGTCAACACAAATCAACATAATCAGAAATGAGAATGGAAAAATCACGACAGACTCCACAGAAATACAAAGAATTATTAAAGACTACTATGAAAACCTATATGCCAACAAGCTGGAAAACCTAGAAGAAATGGACAACTTCCTAGAAAAATACAACCTCCCAAGACTGACCAAGGAAGAAACACAAAAGTTAAACAAACCAATTACAAGCAAAGAAATTGAAACAGTAATCAAAAAACTACCCAAGAACAAAACCCCGGGGCCGGACGGATTTACCTCGGAATTTTATCAGACACACAGAGAAGACATAATACCCATTCTCCTTAAAGTGTTCCACAAAATAGAAGAAGAGGGAATACTCCCAAACTCATTCTATGAAGCCAACATCACCCTAATACCAAAACCAGGAAAAGACCCCACCAAAAAAGAAAATTACAGACCAATATCCCTGATGAATGTAGATGCAAAAATACTCAATAAAATATTAGCAAACAGAATTCAACAGTATATCAAAAGGATCATACACCATGACCAAGTGGGGTTCATCCCAGGGATGCAAGGATGGTACAACATTCGAAAATCCATCAACATCATCCACCACATCAACAAAAAGAAAGACAAAAACCACATGATCATCTCCATAGATGCTGAAAAAGCATTTGACAAAATTCAACATCCATTCATGATAAAAACTCTCAGCAAAATGGGAATAGAGGGCAAGTACCTCAACATAATAAAGGCCATATATGATAAACCCACAGCCAGCATTATACTGAACAGCGAGAAGCTGAAAGCATTTCCACTGAGATCGGGAACCAGACAGGGATGCCCACTCTCCCCACTGTTATTTAACATAGTACTGGAGGTCCTAGCCACGGCAATCAGACAAAACAAAGAAATACAAGGAATCCAGATTGGTAAAGAAGAAGTTAAACTGTCACTATTTGCAGATGATATGATACTGTACATAAAAAACCCTAAAGACTCCACTCCAAAACTACTAGAACTGATATCGGAATACAGCAAAGTTGCAGGATACAAAATCAACACACAGAAATCTGTAGCTTTCCTATACACTAACAACGAATCAATAGAAAGAGAAATCAGGAAAACAATTCCATTCACCATTGCATCAAAAAGAATAAAATACCTAGGAATAAACCTAACCAAGGAAGTGAAAGACTTATACTCTGAAAACTACAAGTCACTCTTAAGAGAAATTAAAGGGGACACTAATAAATGGAAACTCATCCCATGCTCATGGCTAGGAAGAATTAATGTCGTCAAAATGGCCATCCTGCCGAAAGCAATATACAAATTTGATGCAATCCCTCTCAAATTACCAGCAACATTCTTCAATGAATTGGAACAAATAATTCAAAAATTCATATGGAAACACCAAAGACCCCGAATAGCCAAAGCAATCCTGAAAAAGAAGAATAAAGTAGGGGGGATCTCACTCCCCAACTTCAAGCTCTACTACAAAGCCATAGTAATCAAGACAATTTGGTACTGGCACAAGAACAGAGCCACAGACCAGTGGAACAGATTAGAGACCCCAGAAATTAACCCAAACATATATGGTCAATTAATATTTGATAAAGGAGCCATGGACATACAATGGCAAAATGACAGTCTCTTCAACAGATGGTGCTGGCAAAACTGGACAGCTACATGTAGGAGAATGAAACTGGACCATTGTCTAACCCCATATACAAAGGTAAACTCAAAATGGATCAAAGACCTGAATGTAAGTCACGAAACCATTAAACTCTTGGAAAAAAACATAGGCAAAAACCTCTTAGACATAAACATGAGTGATCTCTTCTTGAACATATCTCCCCGGGCAAGGAAAACAACAGCAAAAATGAGCAAGTGGGACTACATTAAGCTGAAAAGCTTCTGTACAGCGAAAGACACCATCAATAGAACAAAAAGGAACCCTACAGTATGGGAGAATATATTTGAAAATGACAGATCTGATAAAGGCTTGACGTCCAGAATATATAAAGAGCTCACACGCCTCAACAAACAAAAAACAAATAACCCAATTAAAAAATGGGCAGAGGAACTGAACAGACAGTTCTCCAAAAAAGAAATACAGATGGCCAAGAGACACATGAAAAGATGCTCCACATCGCTAATTATCAGAGAAATGCAAATTAAAACTACAATGAGGTATCACCTCACACCAGTAAGGATAGCTGCCATCCAAAAGACAAACAACAACAAATGTTGGCGAGGCTGTGGAGAAAGGGGAACCCTCCTACACTGCTGGTGGGAATGTAAATTAGTTCAACCATTGTGGAAAGCAGTATGGAGGTGCATCAAAATGCTCAAAACAGACCTACCATTTGACCCAGGAATTCCACTCCTAGGAATTTACCCTAAGAATGCAGCAATCAAGTTTGAGAAAGACAGATGCACTCCTATGTTTATCGCAGCACTATTTACAATAGCCAAGAATTGGAAGCAACCTAAATGTCCATCTGTAGATGAATGGATAAAGAAGATGTGGTAGATATACACAATGGAATACTACTCAGCCATAAGAAGTGGAAAAATCCAACCATTTGCAGCAACATGGATGGAGCTGGAGAGTATTATGCTCAGTGAAATAAGCCAAGCGGAGAAAGAGAAATACCAAATGATTTCACTCATCTGAGGAGTATAGGAACAAAGGAAAAACTGAAGGAACAAAGCAGCAGCAGAATTACAGAACCCAAAAATGGACTAACAGGTACCAAAGGGAAAGGAACTGGGGAGGATGGGTGGGCAGGGAGGGATAAGGGGGGGGAAGAAGAAGGGGGGTATTAAGATTAGCATGCATGGGGGGGAGGGAGCAAGGGGAGGGTGGGCTGCACAACACAGAGAGGACAAGTAGTGACTCTACCACATTTTGCTAAGCTGATGGACAGTAACCGTAATGGGGTTGTTAGGGGGGACCTGATATAGGGGAGAGCATAGTAAACATAGTATTCTTCATGTAAGGGTAGATTAAAAATTTAAAAAAAAAAAAAAAAAAGAAAGAAAGAAAGAAAGAAAAGGGGGATTACTCGTTAACAGGATAAAACTATTGGTAAATCAAAGATCAACGCATGCTTTAAATATCCTTAATGTTGATCACTTAAAGGGTGTCAGATGATCAGCTATGGAGGTACTCTTTTCTGATAATATTCCTTTCTCTTAATTAAAAAAAAAAAAAAAAAAAAAGCAGTTACTGTGTGCTGACCTCCAATGAGTTCTGCACAGTGGTATAGAGGGCATGTCAAAGTGTGGGCAAAGGGTCTGTTTGTTTCTACGCAGAAGATCAAGGCCTAGCTTGGATACCCAGAAAATGAAATAAGATACGATATGAGGAGGAGCTTCCGGCATCAGCACTCTCTGGAGGACTCGTGCCGGGGGATGATCATCAAAAAGCCTCCACAGGGATCCGGACGATGCTGCGGTTGTGGCTGCATCCAGCCCACCGTCTCCTGGACTTGCCATAAGAAGGAGGAGGGAGATGTCTAGGCTGGCATGTGCATACAGTGAGACAACGAATTTGACTGGATCTGTACTGTTGGAACTCAACCAGGAGTTGGGAGGGGTGCAAGTTGTAGCACCCCAAAATCTCATGACTATAGACTATCTATGGTTAAAAGAACATATGGGATGTGAACAGATCCCAGAAATGGGCTGCTTTAATTTGTCTGATGGTTCAAGTACAGTTGGAAAATATCCATCATATCATAGATAAATTTTCACAAATGCCTAGGGTGCCTAAATGGTTTTCTTGGCTTCACTGGAGATGGCGGGTAATTATAGATTTGCTTTGTTTATGTCACCGTATTCCTATTATGTTAATATGTGTGTGCAAATTAGTTAGTAGTTTAAAACCTATACATACTTAAGGTACTATACAAGAAGATATGTCAAAGAAATAATCAATCCTCCCAAGTTTCCTTCATATGCTACATCTATAGCTTTTCTTCTTCCTTTCTAATTACAAACCTTAAATAGAATTCGTGCCTCATATCGAATTTACCGAGTATCATAATTCCTCCAGGTGGTAAAGATACCTCGAGACAAGTGCTGGGCATAGAAGCCACAGGGCATAAATCTGCAAAGAAGTTAAAAGCTAACCTTTGCAAACAATATGGCTTCTCTCTCACTTACCAACTTTACATTTCCCTGTATGGCCCCGGAAGATGACTGGTTAGCCAGAGACGGGTAAGATTCCTCAAGGGAGGAACAACCTAAGACAGGCACAGTCGCAGGGGGGCCATCAGGTGAGAATTTGGGGATCAACAGAGGTGAGGCTCAGAACCTCACCCCCCCTGCTTTGAGAGAAATCTTCTGCATCCGTGGATGTCTTGCTGCCCTTGTCTAGCCTGGATTAATACTTAGTCCATAGGCACACACCTGATCATCTGATCATCTACATTTGCCTTCTTACAGCACTAAACTATGTTTTCTACCTTTATCTTGCATCTACCTACCACTTCAGCATTTTATTAAAAATAAAAATAATAATAATAATAGGAGAAATGTGGGATCAACATATAAATCAAGTACAAAAATCAAATGAATATTCATATTTGACCTGATGGTTTATAGGTCATATTGCATGATCAAAACCGAAAGTTTCTGTGATGAATGCCCTTGTACTGTTCACCATGTAAGAATTTATTCACTCTGTAAGAATTCGTTCACCATGTAAGAACTTGTTCGTTATGCTTCAGAAGATTGGAGACTGACGAGAATTAGGCTTGAGATGGATTAATGATTGTACATTGAGCATTGACCCCCCTATACTGAATTTTATTGTTGTTAACAACCATTTGATCAATAAATATGAGAGATGCCCTCTCAAAAAAAAAAAAAAAAAAAAAAAAGAACTGCTAGAAGTGTCATCCTCTAAAATGAATAAATCAAACAGGGTTTTAGTGGCCCTGGTAATATGGTTGACATCGGGGACTATCCTGACTGTTAATTATGGCATTGCCACTAAACGCATTAGAACCATCTGAAGAGGTGGGTGCTGTATGTTTGAATTTTCCTACAAGTTGAAATTTTGCAAAACCTTTGACATTATCCATTTTAAATAAAAGCACCTGTAAGAAAAAAATCCCTCCTTTACAATCACATTTTGGCTCCCAAAGAGTTAATAAAGCCATTAGGTAGAAGTGATTTTGTGGTGTCAAAAAAGCTAACTTTGATAGCAAGGGAATCCTTGATGAAAAATTTCACTACTATTAGGAAAAGACAGTGCTTGTAAAAGATAAACAGGACCTCTTAGTTTCAATGTATTTAAGTTAATAGATCACTTTGTAAAAAAGATGTCAGAATGTGGGAGCCATCAGATAAAATGAGCCTGGATATTTGAGCATATGTCTTAAGAGATCTTCTCAAGAATATCCCAAATGAAGTTTTCACTGTGCGTAAAATAAACAAATTGGGAACTGACATCAGGAAATCATGTCAGGGATATGCATTTATTATTCATGCCAATGAACAAGTTTGTTCATTTAATACGTGATCTTTCCAAATATTCAACATAACATAACTGTGTGATGAAATGGGACAAAGAGAAAATCGGGGTGGAAAATAAAGAGAAGCAGGAAGTGAGGCATGAGATCTTGTACAAGGCCTCAGATTTGGTTGTGAGCTTTATAGCAGGCAAAACTAAAGAGGAAACTTTAAAGGTTAGTTGTAAGAGTCACAGAAACCATGGGAAACAAGAACAGTGAGTGAAGAATAAAGTTAAACAACAATATAGCCAAGTAATCTAACCTTCCTAAAATCAGCTGCTATTAAACTTTGGCTCAAACAATGAACATACCAGAATGTACAGAAAGCTGTAGTTTCAGGCTGTAGTTTGTATGTATTTGAGTCACCCGGAAGGCATGGACAAGCAGAGCTTGCTGGGTCCCACCCGCAGACATTCTGACTCAGCAGGTTTGGAGTGGGGCGCAAGAATTTACATTTTGAACAAGTTCCCAGGTGCTGCTGCCAGAAGAAGGTCCAGTACTGGTAGAAACGGACTTCCAATTCTACAGTTCTTTCAGTACACAGTTAGCATCCTTAGAAACTCTGTCATGCCCTTTTTAGTAAGTTCCAGAGAGAAATTCAGATGTAAAAATTATGTAGACAAAACACCACGCAGAATTAATATGTTGGTTACCATGGAATTAACTGAGACAGTTAATTAAAAATGTGATCAAAGTAATTACTGTATAACATTAATTATTCTCTTACTGCCCTCTCCTTAAGCTCCCACCCCTAATCTAACCTTCAGCAAAAAGAAAGAAAAGTTGTTGAAGGTTTAACTGAGATTTGTCTAAGATCACAAAGTCAGTTGGTAGGGGTATTTCAGGATCTAGGTTAAGCTCTGTCCCCATCAAGAGTATAAAGTTTGGAGAAGAGGACAGATATAATGGAACTGATACTTGTTCTTTGGAGGTTTACATTTTCAGCCCTAATGTGAGAGCACAACCTATGATTCTGTCTTGAGATGCCATGAGGAAGGGGAGGGGCAAAGGTAGTGATTGAGAAGTGAAGTGTCTGCTTCTGTTGCTCCTATGCTTTACGACATGCTGCAATGATAGTCATCCTGCCTTAATGAATATTTTAAGTTCTGTCCAAATTCCAGGAGAAAATAAATAAATCATGCCCCTTTGCACTAAACAAGTGCTTCTGTCCATTTTCCCATCTTCAAATTAAAGGAGCTCAAATGGAACCTCATTTTGCAGTGAACACTTGACTCCAGTAAAAATTAGCATAAATTGTACATTGACATAAGAAAGGGAAATTACACAAACTTGAAAAATTAATAGAATTCTCTCAAGGCGAAATCCTAGCATTGAACGATGAATGTTACTTAATTCATAGATGCTGAAAAACTATAAAGAACAGGAATACAGCTTTTGTTCATTTATATTAGTAACTGACATTAATTTTAATTATTTATGATCATTCTTCAAAGTGTATTTTTAATAGTAATGAAATCTTAGGAAGCTGAGGCCACCTGACAGCCCTTGACTGTTTAATCTTGGCTGAAAACTGTGATGGAATTACAAAGTTCTTAGTGAGAATTACACAGTTTATGAATTAATGAAGTGAGAATTAACACACTTACTTTATGTCTGAAGCTCTCATTTATGTATCTGAAAATATATTTTAAAACATTACAGTCCTTTCTGATTCTAATATCATGCTCTAATGGAATGTTTTGGCTGAGAGGTTGTTTTGTCTTAACAGATGGGAAATCTAAAGTGTGCAGAAGCTAAATAACTTGTCCAAGTTTAAACACAGAGCAAATGTCAGAACCAGGCCAGAAACATGAAAGTACTCTTGATTCTTGCCCCTCATTGTCTATGGCCCCAATCCTGTGTAGGGGTAGGGCTAAGGGAAGGCTGTATTGTGAAGTGAAGGACTGGAACTCACCTTTCTCTTAATTCTTTCATATGACTGAATTCTGAAGTCTCAAGGGCCACAATAGGGAAGAAAGGTACAGAAAATAGTGCCTGGAGGTATGAAAATAGTGATTGCATACAGATTGGCATTCTATTCTACTATGTTGCTTCCTCCTTTTCTTCATCCTGATTGTTTATTTCCAAAGCTATCCCAACCTTACATCCACCCAAACTAATGGCATCAATTTGCCCTATCTTCAAGCTAGAGCTAATACCATGGTGAGTTTAGGCCCTGCCTTCCGAAGACCAATAAAATAAGTGAATAATGAAGAGGTTTTCTACAAATGTTATCCATCTCCAAGGCTAAAAGGAGGCCAATATAATCCATCCTTTCCCACCATAAATGTATGTATTTCCCTCACACACTTCTCCATCCTACCTCCGTGCACCTGTCAAGATCCTACATGCCTTTAGTTTTTCCCCAAATATCTCCTCATGTAGCCTTCTTCAAGGCAGCAACACTACTCACTGGCTTTGATAATTAAATTCTGTGTTATGGTGGTTGTGGGTCTAAACTTTTCACCCTATCCCAGGTTATAATCACTTTGAGGACAGACTCTACTCAGCAGTGCCTCCCATATCAGCCTGCATGGTGTCTTTCATGGAGTTAACGCCCAACAAGTATTTGATAAATTTTTAATATTTACTGAATTTATCAATATATGTCTGGAGCCTGGCATAAAAGGCCAGTAAATATTTGTTGAATAAAAGAATGGATGGAAATTTGGAGAGATGAATAAATAAATGAACAGATAAAAATGGATTGATTCATCTACTTTTTCTCCAGGTGTTTCAGCTATGATTCCAAAAAATGTATTTAATAAAGCATAACCTTGAGGACTATTTCAAGAATCAAAACGTTTCCTGTCACAAAAATTTCTTTTACAATTTATATTCACTATTCTTGTTCCTAGAGAAAAAAATATCTTTGGGAACTTTCAAGGCTACTTATGATAGATTTTGCTACCCATGTAACAAAAACACTTCACTGCTTCCTCTCAAATACAGATGAATTGTTTATGATCACTATAGATAAGTTAATAGTACACTGAGGAGAAATGACTCTACCCATGAGTAGATGGCCATAAAAGCCCTGTAGGCCTTTACCTCAGACTAACCAGTTTCTCCCCTGTTCTCTCCAACATGTTCTTTTTCCTTCATTTTCTGTCTGTATTGGTAGGGAATCACCATAGCAACAATCTGAAATAAATCAATTCAGCTACTATTTTCTGGATGTTACAGCCTTGTTCAGAGGTCAGATTTCAAAGAAAGCAAAAGACTGAAGCTCCCGACAGATGAAGGAGGCAGAATTTTCTGCTAACCTGAATAATGCCAATGAAAGGAAGCAGGTGTGATCCCATCACTTCAAGCTCAGAGTGAGACAGCTAAAATAAAAAAAGGAAAGGAGAATATGATCACTCAGATTTACTTCTGATATGACTTTTAACCATTGCTGAGTAATGCTGGAAGAAAAGGTGGAAACAATTTAAGCAAATTAAGAGGATAAACATCTTCCTTATTTGAAATAAGGCCATTCATATCTTCTTCCAATTCTTTAAGGATAAGGAAATTTCCTTTAATGATAGGAGACATTCATTTGTTTTCTCCATAGGTAGTGACATTTTCTTTTCTATACAAAGAAAGATAAGAAATCCTGCAGAGTTGTACCATTGTATACTATGAAACCAGATACAATAGAAATTTGTATGTGTGTATGTATGTATGTCTATAGATAGACTATAGCAGAAAGGCTGAAAATAGACAAGAAGTCAAGAGATCTGGGAATTAGCTGTGGCTCAATCACCTACCCAGGAAAATGACCAGGAACAGGTTCTGTAGCATCTGTGACCTTCAATATTTCACCAGTGTAATAAGGCTAATATATGTGTCAGCTTACCTTACAGGATTATTGTGAGGACTGGTAAGATGATGTGTCTGAAAGAACTTGTCCACTGTAACACTGTTTTGCCTGTGGGAGATAGCAGAGACCCTTATTATCTCTAAATTATGCCAAAGATTTGCTAACTATTCTATATTTGCGGACACAAAACCTTCAAGTCTATCATGCTTGCACATCACCAAACACTTTTTAGATAACTATTTTTCATAATCATGAAGGTAACATGATCATGAAAGTAACAGTGAAGGATCAAAAGTTTTGGTTCTAGTACTGGAGCTGCAACTGATGAAATGTGCAAGCCTGCATGGGCCACATCACCTGTGGCAGTATCAATTTCCTTCCTGATGTTTGTTATACATCCTGGCTCCAATACTCCTGTAGAGCACAGTAAGACCTGAATGATTAGAATTTTGAAGAAAACACTTTTTTCTACCCATTTTAGAGATCATTTTTTATGTCAATTAAAAGATAGTGGAATAGGAAGGCAAGGCAGAAATTCCCTCCAAAAAACACATAGAAGTAGAAAACACAGCAAATACAACAAAATAGGAAAACCACCCAGAGACTGCAGAATAGATCAACTATGCCTGAGGAAGAGGAGAGGACCACACAGAAAAGGGTAAAGTGGCAAAGCCAAGATGGAGTGGCTCAGACCCAAGCCCTCCCCACACCATAGCCTACAGGTGGGAGAAAGAAGAACAGAGCAGGTAGGGGTAGGAACCCAGAAGAACTGCACACTTGGCCCTAGAGATCTTCTCTGGGAGCACGAGCCCACATTACAATGGGTTCTGGTAATTATCTAGGCTGGACATAGGGACAGGTGAAACACTCTGGGAGGCTGAGACTGGAGCCAGTGTGGAGGACAGGCATGCTCCACCAGTCCTGAGACCCAAAGCAGAGGCAGAAGTTTGAAAGACTTGCCGCAGTGGTAGGGGTACCAGAGGGGCAAGGGTTGGATGGAACTGTCTCCTGAGGAGAAAGGGCAGATGGACCATACCTCTCCAGCCCTTCCTGGCCCAACAGATCTGGAACTTCTGGGAGTCCAGAAGCTCCATCCTCCTTGCTCACAATGCAGCCCCAAAACTCCTCCCTGTATGCACTGCTGGGAGCCAACACACTTGGCTCAGTGGCAGCACCAGACTTTGCTGCTTGGCAGGCAGAGGGAGACTCTCCCTGCTTCCTTGGCTTCATTTCAGCCCAGCTGGGCAGGAGCCAGCCCCAAGAGCTCCTTCCTCCCTGTGGGTGTCCAAACTTGGTGCTGTACATCTAGCTGGAGCAGAGCCACATATCAGTCCACCCACCCGATTAACACTGCAGACCTGCCATTACTGCAGGCCAGGCAGACAGTGGCCCTGACCACAGCTAGCACAACAGAGATTCCTGAGCTGATCACAAAGGCATGGCCAAGCAAACTACCCACCCAGACTTTGACCGCTACAGAAGCCAAACAGAAAGGCAGCCCACCCATGGCATTCCAACAGCTAGGGGACCCCACAAAATAGAACCAGGCACTAGAGAGTAAAGAATCTTCAGCTTCTCGGCACCATAGGACATCTTTTTCATACAGCTATTACTCTATAGGCCAGAAAGCATAGCAGAGACATCTAATACAAGGGAAGAAACACAGAAACCTTGACAAAATGAGCAGGCAGAGGAATATAATCCATACAAAACTACAAGACAGAACCCCAGAAAGAGGGCTAAATGAAACTGAGATCACCAATCTTCTTGATAAAGATTTCAAAGTAAAAGTCATAAACACATTCACAGATTTACAGAAAAGTATTCAAGATCTCAGGGAGGACTTCAACAAAGAGATAGAAGACCTGAAAAAGAGCCACTCAGAGCAATGGAGGGATTTAAGAGTAGATTACTGCAGGTAGAGGAGACAGTAAATGAAATGGAAATTAGAGAACAGGAAAACAAAGACACTGAAAAACAGAGATAAAAAAGATCTCAAGGAATGAAAGAATGATAAGAGAGCTATGTGATCAATCTAAACAAAACAGTAGTTGCATAATAGGTATAACAGAAGCCAAAGAGAGAGACAAATGGATAGAAAGTGTCTTTAAGGAAATATTGTTGAAAACTTCTATCTGAGGAAGGAAGTATAGGATTGCATAACAAAAGGAGTCCCAGGAAGACAACACCAAGACATATAATAATTAAAATGGCAAAGAGCAAGGATAAGGAGAGTGTGCTGAAAGCAGCCAGGGAGAGGAAAAGATTACTTCTAAGGAAAAGCCCATCAGAGTATGAGCAGAATTCTCAACAGAAACTCTACAGGCCAGACGGGAATGGCATTATGTATTTAATGTACTAAAACAGAAGGACCTCCAAACAAGGTTCCTCCACCCAGTAAGATTATCATTTAAATTTGAAGCAGGTATTAAACAATTTCCAGATGAACAAAAGTTGAAGGAATTCACCATTACTATGCCAACCTTATAGGATATGTTAAAGAAATTGCTATTGATGGAAATGACACTAAGGCTAAATAGATTTCACCAGTGAAAATAACCCACAGTAAATGAAGTAGACCAACTAATTACCAAGCAAGAAATTAAAATAAAAGAAGCAAAATCAATTATGCACAAAATCAATCAAGGGTTACACAGAAAGTGCAGACTATGACATCTAATACAAAAAATGTGAAGGAGGAAGAACAGCAACAAAAACCTTTAGATAGTGCTTGAAATACAGTAATCAGAAATTTAAGATTGACTATTATATACAGTAAGGAAGCCATCCTTGAACTTTTGGTAATCACAAAACTAAAGCCTACAATAAATATATACACACACACACACAAATAAATTAATTAAAAATAGAGAAATCTAACTATAACACTAAAGAAAACCATCAATAACAAGAGTATAAGAGAGGAAGAAAGCAACAGAGACAAGCTATAAAAAAACAGCCAGAAAACAATTATACAATGGCAATAAGTGCATATCTACAATAATCACCTTAAATGTAAATGGACTGAATGCACCAATCAAAAGACACAGAGTTACAGAATGGATAAGGAAACAAGAACCATCTATATGCTGCCTACAAGAGACTCATTTCAAACCCCAAGACATACATAGACTAAAAGTGAATGGATGGAAAGGATATTTCATGCAATTAATATACAGAGAAAAGCAGGATTGGCAGTATTTGTATCAGGCAAAATTGATTTCAAAACAAAGAAAGTAATAAGAGACAAAGAAGGATAATATACAATGATAAAAGGTCAGTCCAACAAAAGGATAGAACCATTATAAATATCTATGTACCCAACACAGGAGCACCTAAATATGTAAAAAAAAAAAAATACTAACAGGATTAAAGGGGGAAGAAATTGCAACACATTAATTTTAGGAGATTTTAACAAACCACTTACATCAATAGATCAACCACAGAGAAAATAAATAAGGAAACAGAGGCACTAAACAATACATTAGATCAAATGGACTTAACAAATATCTACAGAACATTCCACCCAAAAGCAGTAGGATAAAACTTTTTCTCCGGTGTACATGGAACATTTTCCAAAAAAGATTCCATACTAGGCCACAAGAAGAGCCTCATTAAATTCAAAAAGATTGAAATTTCATCAAGCAGATTCTTCAGACCACAGTGTTATGAAACTAGAAATAAATTACACAAAGAAAAAAAAAGGACCTACAAACATATGGAAGTTAAACAATATACTTCTAAATAATCAGTGGATCAATGAACAAATTAAAACAGAAATCAAGCAATACATGTAGACAAATGAAAACAAAAATACAACAGTCCAAAATCTGTGGGACACAGCAAAGGCAGCTCTAAGAAGAAAGTTCAAAGCAACAGGCTTACCTCAAGAAACATGAGCAGTCTCAAATAAACAGTCTAAAGTCACAATTAGAGAAACTAAAAAAAGAAGAACAAATAAAGCCCAAAGTCAATAGAAGAAGGACATAATAAAGATCAGAGAATAAATAAATAAAATAGACAGGAATAAAACAATAAAAATATCAATGAAACCAGGAGCTGGTTCTTTGAGAAATAAACAAAATACATAAACACCTAGCCAGATACATTAATTAAAAAAAAGAATGTACACACATATACAGAATCAGAAATGAAGAAGGAATAATCACAATGGATACTGAAGAAATACAAAAAATTATTAGAGAATACTATGAAAAACATGCTGATAATCTAGAAGAAATGGACAACTTCCTAGAAAAATACAATCTTCCAAAACTGACCCAGGAAGAAACAGAACATCGGAAGAGACCAATTACCAGCAAGGAAATCAAACTGGTAAACAAAACTCCCTACAAACAGAAGAATTCTATCAAACATTTAAAGAAGAGCTAATATCCATCCTTCTTAAACATTCCAAAAAGTAGAAGAGGAGGCAATACTTCCGCACTCATTTTATGAGGCCAGTATCACTCCAATACCAAAACCAGCCAAAGACAACACAGAACAATATCCCTGATGAACATAGATGCAAAAATACTCAACAAAATATTAGCAAATCAAATCCAAAAATACATAAAAAAGATCATCCATCATGATTTATTCCAGGGATGCAAAGATGGTACAGTATTTGAAAATCCATCAACATCATCCACCACATCAACAAAAAGAAAGACAAAAATCACATGATCATCTCCATAGATGTTGAAAAAGCATTTGACAAAATTCAACATCCATTCATGAAAAAAGCTCTCAACAAAATGGGTATAGAGGGCAAGTACCTCAACATAATAAAGGCCACATATGATAAACACACAGCCAACATCATATTTAACAGCAAAAATCTGAATGCTTCTCCTTTAAGATAGGGAACAAGACAAGGATGATAACTCTCTCCCCACTTTTATTCAACATAGTACTGCAGGTCCTAGCCACGGCAATCAGACAACACAAAGAAAAGAGGCATCCAGATGGGTATGGAAGAAATTAAACTGTCACTGTTTGCAGATGATGTAATATTATACATTAAAAAACCTAAAGAATCCACTCCCAAACTACTAGAACTAATAACTGAATTCAGCCAAGTTGCAGGATACAAAATTAATACATAGAAATCTGTGGCATTCCTATATATTAACTAGCAGAAAGAAAAATCAGGAAAACAATTCCATTCACAACTACATCAAAAAACATAAAATACCTAGGAATAAACCTAACCAAGCTGGTGAAAGACCTACACTCTGAAAACTACAAGACACTCATGAGAGAAATTAAAGAAGATACCAAATAAATGGAAATTCATCCTGTGCTCATGGAGAGGAAGAATTAATATTGTCAAAATGGCCATCCTGCCTAAAGCAATCTACAGATTCAATGCAATCCCCATCAAAATACCAACAACATTCTTCAATGAACTAGAACAAATAGTTCTAAGATTCATATGGAATCACAGAAGACCCCAAATAGCCAAAACAATCCTGAAAAGGAAGAATAAAGCTGGGAGAATTATGCTCCTTGACTTCAAGCTCTACTAACAAAGCTACAGTGATCAAAACAATTTGGGACTGGCACAATGGAACAGAGTAGAGAGCCCAGATATAAACCCAAGCATATATGATCAATTAATATACAATAAAGGAGCCTTGAATATACAGTGGGGAAAAAACAGCCTCTTCAACAACTGCACAGCTACATGTAAGAGAATGAAACTGGATTATTGTCTAGTTCCATATACAAAAGTAAACTCAAAATGGATCAAAGACCTGAATGTAAGTCATGAAACCATAAAACTCTTAAAAGAAAACATAGGCAATGTGGTGTTTGGGTGGAGGGGTCTCCACAATATGGGTGAATGTAATAACCATAATGTTGCTCATATGAAACCTTTATAAGATTGTATATCAATGATATTTTAATGAAAAAAGAAAGATAACATAGGCAAGAATAGCTTACATATAAACATGAACAATTTTTTCCTGGATACATCTCCTTGAGCAAGGGAAACAAAATAAAAAATGAACAAGTGAGACTACATCAAACTAAAAAGCTCTGTACAGCAAAGGACACCATCAGCAAAAATAAAAGGCATCCTACAGTATGGAAGAATATATTTGTAGATGACTCATCTGATAAGGGGTTAACATCCAAAATATATAAAGAACTCATATGCCTCAACACCCAAAAAATAAATAACCTGATCGAGAAACGGGCAGAGGACCTGAACCATATTTCCAAAGAAGAAATACAAATGGCCGACAAGCACATGAAAAGATGCTCCACATTGTTAATCATCAGGGAAATGCAAATTAAAACCACAATGAGATATCACACCACAACAGTTAGAATGGCCACTATCCAAAAGTCAGGAAACAACAAATGCTGGTGAGGATGTGAAGAAATAGGAACCCTCCTACACCAATGCTGGGAATGCAAATTAGGGCAACCACTGTGGAAAGCAGTATGGAGGTTCCTCAGAAAACTAAAAATAGAAATACCAGTTGACCCAGTAATTACACTCCTGGAAATTTACCCAAAGAAAACAAAATCCCTGATATGAAAAGACATATGCACCCCTGTGTGTATGCTGCACTATTTGCAATAGGCAAGATATGGAAGCAACCTAAGTGTCCATCAGTAGATGAACAGATAAAGAAGAGGTGGTACATGTACACAATGGAATGTTATTCAGCCATAAAAGAAAAGAAATGTGGCCATTTGCAACAACACAGATGATCTAGAGGATATTATGCTCAGTGAAATAAGTCAAGCAGAGAAAGACATATGATTTAATTTATTGTAGAATATAAAAACAAAACAAAACAAAACATTAGACTCACAGACACTGAGAAGAGACTAGTGGTTACCAAGGGGGAGGGGTGGGAGTAGGTGCAGGGGGCAGGAGGAGAGGGATGGGTTAAAAAGGCACAATAATTTGTAAATATGTTGATCACAGGGACTGTTGAACCACTCTGATGTAATTTGAAACCAATATAAAATTGTATATTAACAATACTTACTTAATAAAAAAGTAAAAGAAAAAAAAAGATAATTATTTACATTCACAGCTTTCTTTTCTTTCTCCAACCTTTAAAGTCCACTTAGGCATCTATTGTTTAGTTCCCCATCCCCAGTCTCTATCCTGCCTCTCTGAGTTAAGTGTCCCTGGAGTATTTGTGGTGAGGAGGTCTGACAGTTCGTAATACGACATGAAGTATCACACTGGAAAATAAGAGGAATTGAATGATAAAGACAAAAGTCAGCATAGATGAGAAAAGAGATTCTTCTGGGATTGGGGGTGGGGGCTGTCAGAAGCTATCGGAAGGTTTAGGCTACTGAAGAATAGAAATAATCCTAAGAATGTGTGTGAACATGTACTTGGATTTCTTTAAATGGGAGAAATACAAATAAAGGGTTTATTTAGGTCCTGATTTTTTTAATATAGCCCTGCTCTGGACTGCATGAGTCATGGCTTTGTAAGCATTGCATACTAAATGTTATGAGTGATTTGTTCACACCTCACCTTTGGCTATGTGACCTGAGATGATGACTTCAGTGCTCTGATCCAAAAAACAAATTTTCTTTCTCAAGAGCTGATGTGTGGGTATGGCTGCAGAAACTTGTTGGTTAATATGTGCAATAACAGCCAAAACAGTTCATCCAAATGCAATTGCATATTATATTTTCATGAAAATTATATTGGGTACCATGATGACAAATACACAGCAACTTAAACTACCAAATCCTAATATATGTCAATTATAGAAATATATATCAAAGGCTTATATGTAACAGTTATAATACCCTCTCAGGCTGGATGTCTGTAAGTTAAAAAATCAGCTATAAATGCCATAAAAAGACTCAGTGGGATGTGAGAAAGCCAGTATTAGAGATCTTTGGCCATCATTTGGTAATACATTTCAAAAATAAAATAGAAGTCCTATTCCCTCAATACATGGCCTCTAGGTGACAATGTGTTCCTCAAGAATGTCCCATCATCAATATCTAAACAACACAGACTTCTCTCTCATCGTCCTTGGGGTGTTGGATACCTGCTGCAAAAAAGCACAAGACTCCATGTTCTCTTGGGGTGCCAACAACAGTTTTCTTCTCTGAACAATCCTTAGGAACTTTCAGGAAATAGATTGAACCATGATCAGTTCAATTGACACTCATAGGTTTTTGATGACTGCAAGTTAAAAACAAAACTGAGTCAGATACTTATCCTCCATTTCAAGGAACTGTGACAATCAGTTATTCAAATGAAAGCAACACTAATAATGTAATTAGACTCTACAGAAGCAGGACTGGAGAGAACTCTGCAAAATGCACAGTATATGATTACTTCATACCTCATGTTATTCAAATGAATGGAAGAACAGACACTATAAAAAAAGACAGAAATCCTTTATTTTTATTTCCTTTAACAACAACAAAGAGGTATGATTGGAGCTGATTAAGTTGTATGTACTCAAAGTTTCCAAAAGGCCATGGGACATGCTCTAATTAATCATCATAAATAATTTATTCCATAAAATTAAATAAATTCATGACAACATATAATTAAAGCTCATGTGTACAGAAGGTCTTTAATTCTAGCAGGATCTATCACAGGTCTTTCCATATAGTAAGGTACTCAGCTTATATGAAAGAAAAGTATGGCTTTGGTTAGTGATTAATTTATCAAAATCATACATTTAACTTGTAAAGAGAATTTATTCAAATAGCAATTTTCAATTTTAAGTACTTGAGAAGATTTTATATGTTTTAATGATATTTGAAGAGAATTTTTTCTACTCTCTTGGCTAGTGAATTTCTCAAGGCAAACATAAACTCAATTGCAAATAATGTCAGCTACTTCATTGCTTTATTTGCAGTCATAATTACAGATGGAAAATTCTTCCTGATGGTCAAAATTCTAACAAACAGTCTTATTATCCTAATAAATAGTTTCATCTTTATCACTTAAATCTCTTCAATGGTTTTCCATCAATCTTGGTACACAGATTCCACTCCTTACTATGGCCTACCAGGTCCTGTGGGGTCTGTTCCTGCCTACCTCTCCAATCTCATTTCCACTCCCAGCTTCTTATTCAATGCTCCTCAGCCTCCCTGGACTTCCAGGTATCCTGACGTTACTCATGCTCACCTTTATGCATTGGGTATTCTCTTCCACATTCCCCTTTGCTTGGGTAACCCCTGATCTTTCTTTTTTTTTCAATCCTGTCTTAAATACAATTTCCTTACAGAAGCCTTCCTAGAACCCCTGAATGGGAATCAGTTCTCCTTAGGGAGGCAGTCCTTCCTGGGCCCTTGTGTTCCTAATTGCAGGCCATTTTTTCATCCACTCTTTCATCCAGGCCATTTCTCAGGATTATTTATGCAGCTGGTAATCTTGAGAGGTAATATAGTTATGACCATCCAGGAAAAAAGTAGGCTTCCTTACTACTTCCTAGAAAAAGCTGTTGGCCTTTGACCCTGCAGTTCTCACCTACAGGATACATCCTCTAGGTATGGAGCATCCATCTGGACCACCACGTCACCTCCTGGGACTTGGAACAACACAACTCTGCTGATAATCATGCTGTTTAATGGGCCATGAGTAATAAGCTGTTTTGCTCTGAACCATTAAGTCTCAGGGACTCCTTTTGGCACCTATGAGTACTAGCAGGTATACTCCTCACCATCCTCTGAGAGGCTGGGTTTTCCTTGACAGCCCTCCATTATTCTTTCCCATGCTATGAGGCATCTCTTCACATGTAGTAAGATGGTTGTTTGGTTGATGTCTACATTCTTAAGTAGACTCTAAGATGAGGACAGGAACTCTCTGTTTTATTTATCTTTTTATCTCCAACCTCTTATACTGTATCTGGTACTCTGTGGGCACTCAATATATTTGCCGATTGAATGGATGGATTTGATGATGATGATGATGGAGGAAACCGCTTATTGAGTGTCTGCGTGGGCATGTGTTTCATGTGTATCATTTCACCACATCAAATCTATGAGGTAGGGTTGTGGGTTGAATTGTATACCCCCAAGAGATATGCTGAAGTCCTAATCCCCAAAAATCTACCGACATGATCTTATTTGGAAATTGGGTGTTTGAAGATGTACTCGAGTTGAGATGAAGGCACCCTGAGTTAGGATGGGCCCTAATCCAATATGACTAGTGTTTTTATCAGAAGAGAAGAAACAGAGACCTAGGCACATGATGGGAGAACACATGCGATGACAGAGGCGAGGTCTGAAGAGCTGCAGTGGCAACCCAGGAAACGCCGAGGGTTGCCAGCAGACCACCGGGGGCCAGCAAGAGAAAGGAAGGATTCTCCCCTACAAATTTCAGAGGGGACATGGCCTTATTAACACCTTGCTTTCAGATTTGTAACCTCCAGAACTCTAAGATAATAAATTTCTATTGTTTTGAATCACCCAGTTTATGGTACTTTGTTATGGCAACCCTATGAAACTGATGGACAGGCACCATAATTCTCATTTTATGGATGAAAAATTGAGGCACAGGGCAGTAGATCACGTGTGCCATGTTCCATAGTTAGTGGGTAGCAAAGCTATGAGGGAAACTCAAGCACTTTCATTCCAGAGACTGTACTCAGAACCCACATATAATCCTGCCCATGCAAAACTCTTTGCTTCATAATCCATGCTTTGCTCTTAATTGTCTCTATGGAAACTATTTAATGATGTAGCACTATGGACATATGCCAGTATTTTTAAAAGGTGATATCTTATACATAGTACTATTCAAAAATGGAAGAAGCTAGAGGTTAGTAACAAGCCCAGTGTGTGACCCACAGAACTCTGCATGCAGTCTCTGCGTCAGACCATCCACAGCTGCTCATCTCTAGGCCTTCCATTCCTACTCCTGAAATTGCTGGTCAGTGGAAGAACTACTCGACTTGGAGTCAGAAGACCTATTTTATTGCTCTTTTAAAAATGTGTATCCTTTTTTTCAAAGTACTGTGAAATTGTGCTATGCCAGTACCCCAGGAATGACAAATGCAGTAAACTATTTTATATAATACTATAATGGTGGATACATGTCTCTATACATTTGTCAAGACCTAAAGAATGTACACCAAGTGTGAACTCTAATGCAAACTATGGACTCTGGATGATAATGATGCTTCAGTATAGGCCCATCAATTGTAAAACAGAACCACTCTGGCGGGATGTTCATAGAGGATACGGTGGGGTGTGTGTGCACAAGGAAACTGTACTTTCTATTCAATTTTTCTGTGAATCTAAAACTGCCTAAAAAATAGTATCTACTTTAAAATGTTTAATTTATAGCCTACCATTTACAAAACATGACTTAAGGGTGCTCTATCAGAAGACCTGGGTTTGGACCTGGCCCTGCTCATCACTGGATGCAGAACTTCAGGCAACATGTCTTTGATATGATCTTAGTAAAATGGGCATAATACCACATCTTATACCTCATCTTCAAGTGATTTGTGATCCCACACACCCACCAGGTAACCTCGATGTTCAGTGTGAAGAAATGTAACATGAACATAATCACACATACCCACACAATCAAATAAGGGACATATGTAACCTTGACATGGCATCCACGTAAAGCACTGGGTACAGGGCCTAGGACAGACTTTAAGTTCTCAATAAACATTTCTCAAGCCCTCCCCTCTCTGACAGCTGCTTCAAGCAGGGGTGAGTGTGAGGAGGGTCTATTGAGCTGCCTGCCTCCCGGGTGTCCCCTCCCACTGCTGCTGGGTTCCTGAGCTCCTTAGCAAGTCCATAGGGTATTTCTCTTGCTGGTCTTTACAGCAGCTGCCCCCACAGTTGGCAAGCTCTTATCCCCAGCTACTGAGCAGGGTCAGCCAGCCAAGCAGGACTTTGGCAAGTAGGCTTTAGCCTGGGGGGGAAGAGCAGTGAGCCAGACCTCATGGAAGGTGACCATTTAGCAGCTTGACAGTAAAGATATGTGTAAATAATACCAGGGGGAAAGAAACTGTCCATGACACAGGTGTGAGAAGCTGGGATGCATCCAAGTCACACAGCCTCACAATAAAAGGGCTAACAATATGCCATCACACAAAATATGTTTTATCCAAGTAAAGCTGTTTTCAGATACAGCTCTATGAAAAAAGAAAATAAACACAAAAATAGCTAATTCATTTACAAATGAATTCACAGCCAAAGTGTTGACAGAACTAACTTAAGATCTACTTTTTCATCAATATGTCAGTGAACAGATATAAATAAAAATGTTGATTAAAAATCCAACATCCTTACTAAGCAGAACATAAGGAAGAAAAAATATTTCTTGATTTTGTACCCTTTCCTCATCAGGAAAATCCATTTTATAATGATCTGAATGCAAATGTATAGATTTACTTAAATGTTAGTTTAGCTTCTTAAGGAAATAAGGACATTGTTTCAAGGCATTAAAGAAAAGAAAATTGATTCTAGGCCACATGACAATTAGATCCCAGGCCTTGTTTTCAGGATCTCATTCTTGGAAGCAAATAACTGTCTTGCATATAAAAATCAATCACTACTTAATGAAGAAATCACCAAGTTATTTCTTATTAAAGAGCACTACAAACAAATATGATTAAAAATTCAGGTATGAAAGAGCAGAAGTATCAATCCCAAATATAAAAGGGATGCTCTCACCTGAAAGCACGGGACACACCCACCAGGTAACCTGGATGTTCAGTGTGAAGAAATGTACCGTGAACATAATCACACATACCCACACAATCAAATAAGGGACATATGTAACCTTGACATGGCGCCCATGCAAAC
This sequence comes from Manis javanica, assembly GCF_040802235.1. Classification (NCBI taxonomy): domain Eukaryota; kingdom Metazoa; phylum Chordata; class Mammalia; order Pholidota; family Manidae; genus Manis; species Manis javanica. The sequence goes on from NC_133158.1 coordinate 144,826,877, forward strand.
AACTGATTTCTCTTCATTCAAGTATTGGTTAAGCCCTGAGCCTGCACCAGAACCTAGTTATCAAGATTTGCTGCTTAACTCAATACAGGTAGGTCAAAAAATACACGGAGTACTTAGAACAAAAGCTTTACTTTAGAAGAAGTACAGAAAAAGAATAGAATTTTGATCTAGATGAACAAAGGCTTGGATTCTGACTCTGAACCCTTGGGTAAGTCACATAATCTCTCTAAATTTCAGGGTTTTTTTAACCTATAAAAAGAAAAATAGTAACACTGACTCTAAAGTATTATTAGAAGGATGAAGTTCTTTATGAAGAGGGTCAAATTACAGATGTCTGAGCACATGCAGAAACTCTTACCTCCTGCACTGACTCCAACTAAAGATATTTTCATGAAAATATATTCACATTAGCCCTCTGTCCACAGGAAGAGGCAGAAAATCCAAATTCTGAGTCCTTGTGAAAAAACTGGACTTTAAGCAGCCCCTGTATGCTGTGGGACACAGACAAGTCCCTGAGCATCTCAGGTCTCTGACTCTTCATGTTTAAACTGAAGATTAAAATTATATTTATTTTCTATATTCCAAGGACTTGTCCCAACATGATGCCCTGTTTTGTATCTCATATGGGCCAACAATATTAAGTAATAAATCAAATAAACCAATTCAATATAAAGCACACCTTATTCATTATGTAATGATGGGCAATTTTAGACTAAATAAATTAACGTCTTTGTAAAAAAGAAAAGGAAAGAGGTGGGGCCCCTGGAATGATGAGGTCATAAGGGTAGAGCCCTCATGAGGGGGATCAGTGCCTTTATAAAAGACGCGTCAGAAAGCTCCCTTGCCTCTTCCACCATGGGAGGAGACAGAGAGATGGCAATCAATGAAGAAGCACATCCTCACCAGACATGGAATCTGCTAGCCCCATGATCTTGGACTTCCCAGCCTCCAGAACTATAAATAATAAATATCTTGTTTATGAGCTACCAGTTGTTGGTACTTTGTAATAGAAGCCTGAATGGACTAACATAATCAGTAAGTCAAAAGTAAAGAACAGAATAAATTACAGAATTATTTCATAAATACTACAGCAGAGATACTGTCCCAAATTTTTTATATTTTTGAAGGCATCATTGTCCTATGACGATTCTGACAAAAATCTGAAAATTCAAGGTAAAACTTTAAAAGACAGATCTTTAGGCATTGTTCATAAACTGCAACAGAAAGTATAAAGGTCAGATCACTAGCTGTGGAATATTCTTTAATACTCTTCGTAACCATCACTCATAAATAAGTGTGAAGGTCACATCAATAGCTCTATGTATTATTTTTCAGCAATAAGTAAACCTGAGTCTGCAAAGGATTTCTAAAGTTTACTGCCTTCCTCAATACCAGTGGTCTAGCATCATCTGACACAGAAATATTCTTAGCATTTGTGCTGTTGATTCATACCATGTTGAAGAACTTGTGACAGCTTGATGGTAACACCATCTGAAGTTAATTCATAGTTCTGCCTACACTTCTTGGATTAAATGAGGCTTGTGCTCATATGAAATATTAACATTTTTGCCTATGAAAATGGGACCAAAATGCTCTCTGAGGGGGACATACTCAAAGTTCCATCAAGAAAGCATATGAGGCCATGAGAAATGTCAAATTCAATTCAAGTGGGACTCTTCCCATGGAGACACAGCAATTTACTGTATGATTTGGGGGAGGCTCCTCAACATCTGTAGACTGTATTGCATTATCCATAAAATGGGTATAGTACTGTCTTTCCTCAGGGTGCTGTACTAAGACACATCAAAAACAAACAAACAAAACAGAAATAGACTCAAAAACATGGAAAACAAATTGCTGGCTGTCATAGGGGATGGGGAGTGGGAGTGAGCAAAATAGTTGAAGAAGATAAAGTACAAACTTCCAATCATAAAATAAATAAGTCACAGAGATGAAAAGTATAGGATAGGAAATACAGTCAATAATATTGTAATATCTTTCCATTGTGACAATACCTACACTTATCATGGTGAGCATTTCACAATGTATATAATTATTGAGTGACTATGTATACCTGAAATTAATATAAAATTATCTATCAGAGAAAGGCTTAAAGATGGCAGCATGGGAAGTGACACAGAATCCTCCTTGTAAAACCACATATATTATGAAAATACAGCAAATACAACTAAGCCTGAAAGAGCAATGAGAAAGAAACTGTGACAGACTGCCTACATCCAGAGGAAAGAGAAGACCTCATGGAGAAGGTAAAGCAGAAAAGCCATAATCCAGCAGAACCCAAGCTCTCCTGCAACGCCAGCTAACTGGTGGGAGGAAGAGAAACAGAGTGGGGAGGGAGCAGGAGAATAGGACTGCTAAATACACTCCCCTGGAGATCTATGCTGGGAGCATGAAGCCACATTACATGGTGCTCTGGATACTAGAGAGGTTGGAAAGCAAAGAGAGGGGGAATACTCAGAAAGACTGAGATTCCAGCCACTGTGGAGAACAGGTACCCACAAATAGCCACTATGGGACAAAAGAAAGGTGGGCACTTTGAAAGACTTCCAACAGTGATAGGGCTGCTAAAGGGGCAGGGATTACACAGAGCTTTCTGCTCAGGAGAAAGGACAGGTGGACAAAACCATCTCAGTACACTCAGCCCAGAAGGTTGGGAACTTTCAGGAGCTTCACGCTCTCCATACCCCTGGCTGGCAATGTAGCCACAAGGCACCCCCCTTCATACGCACCCTGCCCCTCCTTCCTCCCAGTCAACATCACAAATCTGCTAAGCCTGCCATAGTGCCAAGCCAGAGGGCAGTCCTGTGTATGGCAGCTACAGGGGTGTAACACAGAGACTACTCCCTGGGTGCTCAGTGCACTGGCCCTGGCAGTGTAGGCAGGCACTGTGGACAGGAAGCATGAAAGAGTCATTTCCTCCCGGCAGGCACCAGTGCCAACTGACTGCAATCCCCATCATCACTCTAGAGGCTGGGCAGCCCCAGAGAATAGAACTTCAGGGCACTGGAGGGCATCACCTACATGAAGTTAATATTTCATATTATTCATTACAAATATGAAACAGCAAAGGAACTTGGTACAAATCAAAATCACACAGATACCAGAAAGAGGGCTACATGAAACTGAAATTACCAATACTCCTGATAAAGATTTCAAAATAAAAATAATAAGCATGCTACAGAGCTAGAGAAAAATAGTCTAGTCCTCAGGGAGGATTACTAGAAGGAGATAGAAACTTTGAAAAATACATTATCCAAAATGAAACATACAATGAAGGGATTTAAAAGCAGATTAGATGAAGTAGAGGAGAGGGTAAATGAAATACAAATTAGAGAACAGGAATACAAAGAAGCTGAAGCACGTAGTGAAAAAAGGATCTCTAGGAATGAAAGAATATTAAGAAAACTGTGTGACCAATCCAAACAGAACAATATTCGCATTATAGGGATTCCAGAAGAAGAAGGGACAGAAAAAGGGATAGAAAGTCTCTTTTGGGAAATAATTTCTGAAAACTTCCCCAATCTAGGGAAGGAAATAATCTCCCAGGATATGGAGGTGCACAGATCTCCCAACAAAAGGGACTCAAGAAAGACAACACCCAGAGATATAATAATTAAAATGACAAAGATCAAGGACAAGGAAAGAGTATTAAAAGCAGCCAGAGAGAGAAAAAAGATAACATACAAAGGAAAACCCATCAGGCTATCATCAGACTTCTCAGCAGAAACCTTACAGGCCAGAAGAGAATAGCATGATATATTTAATGCAGTGAAAGAGAAGGACCACCAACCAAGAATGCTCTCCCCTGAAAGATTATCACTTAAATTTGAGTCAGTCAAGAGATACACAAAGAGTACAGAATATGACACCTGATATACAAAGAGTGGAGGAGGAAGGAAGAGAGAGAGAGAAAAAAAGAACCTTTTGATTGTGTTTGAAATAGCATACTAAGTGAGTTAAGTTAGACTGTTAGATAATAAAGAAGCTACTCTTGAACCTTTGGTAACCATGAATCCAAAGCTTGCAATGGCAATAAGTACATATCTATCAATAATCACCAAAAATGTAAATGGACTGAATGCACCAATCAAAAGACATACAGTTACGAATACATAAAAAAGCAAGACCCGTCTATCTGTTGCCTTCAATAGACTCACTTCAAACCCAAAGACATACACAGACTAAAAGTGAAGGGATGGAAAAAGATATTTCATGCAAATAATAAAGAAGCTATTAAAGAAGAAAAGAGCAGGAGTTACAGTACTTATATCAGACAAAATGAACTTCAAAAGAAAGAAACAAGAGACAAAGAAGGAAATTACATAATGATAAAAGGGTCAGCCAATAAGAGGATATAACCATTATAAATATCTATGCACTCAACATAGCAGCACCCAAATTTGTGAAACAAATTCTAACAGAATTAAAGAGAAAATAAAAATACAATGTGTTCATTTTAGGAGATTTCAACACACCAATCCAAAGAACAGATCAACCACACACAAAATAAGCAGACAGAGGCACTGAAAAACACATTAGAACAGATGGACCTAACAGACACTTACACAACACTCCACCCAAAAGCAACAGGATACACATTCTTCTCAAGTGTGCATGGAACATACTCTAGAATAGATCACATACCAGGCCACAAAAATGGCCTCAGTAAATTCAGAAAGATTGAAATTGTACCAACTAGCTTCTCAGACCACAAAGGTATGAAACTAGAAAAACATTATGCAAAGAAAACAGAAAAGCCCACAAACACATGGAGGCTTAACAACATGGTCCTAAATAACCAACAGATCAATGACCAAATAAAAACAGAGATCAAGCAATATATGGAGACAAATGACAACAATAATTCAACACTGCAAAATCTGTGGGACACAGTGAAGGCTGTGCTAAGAGGGAAATACATTGTAATATAGGCCTACCTTAGGAAAGAAGAACAATCCCATAAGAACAATCTAAACTCACAATTAATGAAACTAGAAAAAGAAGAACAAATGAGGCCCAAAGTAGAAGGAGGGACATAATAAATATCAGAGCATAAATAAATAAAATCGAGAAGAATAAAAGAACAGAAAAAAATCAATGAAATCAGGAGCTGGTTCTTTGAGAAAATAAAAAAAAATACATAAATTCCAAGCCAGACTTATCAAGAAAAAAAGAGAGTGTGCGCTCAGAAATGAGAAAGGAAAAATCACTATGGACAGCACAGAAATAGAAAGAATTTTTAGAGAATACTATGAAAAATTACATGCTAACAAATTGGATAATCTAGAAGAAATGGACAACTTTCTAGAAAAATACAACCTTTCAAGGCTGACCCAGGAAGAAACAGAAAATCTGAACAGACCAATTACCAGCAATAAAATTGAACTGGTAATCAAAAAACTACAAAAAAGGGAAACAAAAGCAAAACTGAACAAATGAGACTACATTAAACTAAAAAGCTTCTGTACAGCAGAAGACACCCCAGTAAAACAAAAGGCATCCCTATATGGAAGAATATATTCATAAACGACATATCCGAAAAGAGGTTAACATCCAAAATATAGAAATAACTCATGCCTCAACAGCCAAAAAGCAAATAACCCAAGTAAAAAATGGGCAGAGAAGGTAAACATACACTTCTCCAAATAAGAAATATAGATGGCCAACAAGCACATGAAAAGATGCTCCACATAGCTAATTATCAGGGAAATGCAAATTAGAACCACAGTGAGATATCACCTCACATCAGTTACAATGGCCAACATCCAAAAGACAAGGAACAACAAATACTGGCAAGGATGTGGAGAAAGGGGAAACCCTCCTACACTGCTGGTGGGAATGTAAATTAGTTCAAACATTGTGGAAAGCAATATGGAAGTTCCTCAAAAAGCTCAAAATAGAAATACCATTTGACCCAGGAATCCCACTCCTAGGAATTTACCCAAAGGAAACAAGATCTCAGATTCAAAAAGACATATGCACCCCTATGCTTATTGCAGCACTATTTACAATAGCTGAGACATGGAAGTAATCTAAGTGTCCATCAGTAGATGAATGCATAAAGAAGATGTGGTACATATACACAATGGACTATTACTCAGCCATAAGAAGAAAACAAATCCTACCATTTGCAACAACATGGATGGAGCTAGAGAGTATTATGCTCAGTGAAATAAGCCAGGTGGAGAAAGACAAGTACCAAATGATTGCACTCATCTGTGGAGTTTAACAATAAAACAAAAACTGAAAGAACAAAACAGCAGCAGAATCACAGAATCCAAGAAGGGACTAGGGGTTAACAAAGGGAAAGCATTTTGGGAGAATGGGTGGGAAGGGAGGTAGAAGGGGACAGAGGGGCATTATGATTGGCACACATGGTGTAGGGGGATCACAGGGAATACAGTGTAGCACAGAGAAGACAAGTATTGGCTCTGTGGCATCTTGCTATGCTGATAGACAGTGACTGTGGTGGGGTATGGGGGGCGGGGACTCAATAATATGGGTGAATGTAGTAACTACAATGTTGCTCATGTAAAACCTTCATAAGATTTTATATTAATGATATTGTAACAAAATATAGTAATAATGAAAAAGGAAAACACACACACAAAATATTGTATATCAACTATACTAAGTAAAAAAAAAAAAAAATTCCTTATCAATAAAAATATTTTATCTTGATGAAAGAGTCCCTGTGCTGATGAAGATGGAGAATCCGTGTAGCATCGTCGTGGTGAAGCACAAGACTCTGAAGCCAGGATGCCTGGGTTCAAATCCTTCAGCCTGCCACTTTCTGGTGTGCTATTGCCTTGAACACTCCTCTTACTACTCTGTTCCTCGGTTTGCCCATCTGTAAATAAGGACAATAACAGGACCTACTCCACAGATTTGCTTAAGAGTTAACCAAGTTATTATCTGAAAAGCTCTTAGAACAGTATCTGGAACATAAGTTCTGCATAAATGTTCAAAAAATAAACCATTGTTACTGTCCTTTTCTTCAAGGTGCTGCCCACTTAGATTTCCTGACATGCGTGTGGGCATAGATTCATAGCTGCCAAAGGTTTCATGTGGCAAAAACTCCTAGCTAGATTTCCCCCTTCCTCCTGTCACTTAGATCACATTTCCCAGACTCCCTTGCACTTGGGTGTAGCCAATGAAAGTGGGAAGTAATGAGCATTACTCCAAGCTCAGCCTATAAAATCTTTTATGCACAACCTTTCCCCTTCAATGGCTTGATGCAAATACACATAGTGATGGAGGAAACTGTGTTAAAGATGGATGAGCCACAAATGCAGGTTCCTGGGTCCCAACATCACTGCATCTATGGGAGAGCCGCTTGACCAGGAATGCCTGCATTATGCTGTTGTGTCAATAAGAAATAAATTCTTATGGTGTTAAGCTGCTGAGATTTTGTTTCAGTAGCTAGCAATGCTGTCTTAATCACAGAGTCCAATTATTTCCAGCATGGGGCTGCATACTGAGGTAAAGTCCCTATAACTTTCAGTGCCTAGAGGGGATAGCTAGGTCAAAATTGGAGTCAGGCTGAGATCAGATGCCAGGAAAGTATGGGTGACACAGGGAAACCTTATCCAGAAAGGAAAACAGTTATGGGAAGACCAGAGACAGATACCAAGTAAACCTTGCAAGAAATGCCACATCCGAAGGAAAAGCTTAAAAATCTAGGAGAAAGTATAGTTGAAAGATGGTGCAGTCAGCAGAGCTGCCAAAGGCATAAAGATAAGCACTAGTCCAATTGGCTTCATAAAATTCCCAGAAGACAGTCTTTTCTTTTTGGCGAGAGTTTCCTGTTCCCATGAGTACAAGTTAACTGTCCTACAAATGTAATTTCTTACAGCTGCATTTGTCAAAATGTGCCCAAATATCTTCCCAAGTGGGCTTGCCTTAGTGACTGAAATCCCTACAACTCTTACAACCCTGGGCTGATAGAGTATTGCCCCCTATTAGCATGAAAATGCAATCTGTGCTGGATAACAAATAAGGTCATTATTGGCCCTGAATTCCTGAGTTTTGTTGCTTTATAAGAACAGTTTCCCAATTGCTCATAATGACACAAGGGAATGGAACAAGATGCAGGTAATTTTTTCTTAGAGGAGTGGGGTGCCTCCTCTGCATGGACTACTGCTAAAAAAGGCAAGTTTGAGTAGGTCACATTTTGAGGAAATAGTAACCATTTGTGCTAGCAAGCCAAATGTGCTGACGGTGCCAGGAAGGACAGAAAAGGCCACTGAAAGGAGGATGTATAGGCTTTTTGTAGAAGTGTGGTTCTGGTGTTGTTTTAAGCTACTAAGCAATGTGGCAATTTGTTACACAGCAATAGGTAACTCGTATACTCTGTTAACAGAAACAGTGACCACAAACCCCTTCCACTCTACTTTAACATTAGTTAAATGTTACTTTAACATTAGTTGGGTACTGTTAAAAACCCCACTCTAGTAAACGACAAAATGTTTTCCTACTTCCCCTGTCATCCCCTGCCCACGTTTTAAGTCCCTTCAAGATCCTCTGTATTTTGATATTCTTGGAGGCCTCAGCTCACATCATATAAATAATATCATAATGCACCCACATCACACATTAAACATAACTTTCTCTGCAGGAAAATGAAAATAAATATGAACATGAAAATATTTAATTTACAATTTTACCTTGAAAAACGTTTGCCTCCAAATCTCACTTAATCTAGTGTATCAGTGATTTCTTGGCAATTATCATGCATACTTGGGAACATATAAAAGGAGAACATCTCACCTTCAATTGTTATACAATATAATGAAATTCTCATACACACTAAGTTGAACACTTAATGAAGCTGACATAATGGTATTTTTAGACGTTTAATTAAATATTTATAATTTCATTTTTGAAGGGTCTCTAAGAATTTTGGAGCCAAATATTTCTTTTTCAGGCTCACTCAATCTGTTTTGTTTTCCTCTAAGAACCTCATGTGACCTGGATCTGGTGTCAGCAATACCTGATGAATAAAAGGGCTGGCTCTGCTTTTCTTGCATACTTCTCTTTTTTCATTAAATTTATAATTTTTCACACAAGCAAATGATATGGATAGGCCAAAAATAGTGCTTTAAAGAAAAGATAATAATAAAAGGATGAACAAATACAAATGTACAGGAAACTGAAACCAAAGATTATAGCTCTCAGAGCTTGTGAGCAAAAAACAAAACCAAAGCAAGCAAGTGCACATAAATACCCAGATGCACATCAGAAGTTTCTTCTCACTTTTAAATTGAGGGTAGTATGGATCAGCATGCTACCACTTCTGTTTTTCTTTCTAAAGGAGTCAGTGGAAATGGGAACATTTCTCTATACTCAAGGTCCAGAAGTCAATAGCAACACTTAAGATTATGTTTTTGAATTTGCTATCTTTGAAAACTAAAAACAACATCTTTCCAGATAAGCAAGTCAGTTCCTGACTTTGGGCGGCCTCAATTGCCTTATCTGTAAGCAGGAGGAATTAATTGGTAGTCAGGAAGTCTCCTTCCATCTCTAAAATCCCAAGAATCTAAGCATCCAAAGGCAGGAAACAGACTTAAGTTAGGTCCTCATCAATCATATACTAATCAGTCAACTGGCAATCATATTTGTCTCTGATCACATAACTTCACTATTTGCCAACCTTTTTACTTCTGGAAATTATATACTATAAAAATCATTTGTGGTCACCAAAAGAGATTTATCACGTTAATTGTGCTCAGTCATTTAAAGGAAGAAGAAAGATCTAACTAAAAAGACCTTCAAATTAGAGCATCTTAATCCATATCTAGATATCACGGGAGAAGGAGTTGAGTTCATTTTTATTTTTTCTCCAAATCATATTCCTTAATTATCTAGAGCTTGAAAGGACCCATCTGCCATGAGTCTGTTGAGATTGTGTAAAGAAGAGAAGTTGAAGGAGACGAGCCCAGGTACCTGTTAGTTCCAAGCCTAGATCTTAAAAACAACAAAAGTTCTCAATCAAAAAGCGGACTGTAAAAACTCCAGTAGAGGCTAGGCTAAATATCACGTGATCTTTAGCATGAAGTACAAATAGTTATAGTTTACAAACGGGTGGGAGCAAAGCTCTAAGGGTTGGCTGTATGGGCTGGCAGAGGAGAATCTCTGGAGGCATAATCTCTGTGGGGGCGATCAGGCCCACTGTATTTTGTGGGGGGGGGATCAGTGTAAAAAGGTGGACTTCATTTTCACCGTGAGGAATTAAAGGAAGTTACTCTCTGCACAAAAGTAAAGTAAAATGGAGTGGACAAATGAGAGCCGAAAACAAGTGTTTATTATTTTGTGCCAGACCGAAAGCTATAAAATGTTCATTTGTGTATAAATGTAATCCCTTCCTGACTGATTATTATTCAACAGGAATAATAATCAGTATAGCTGGTTCAGAGGAAAAGACCTTAATTAAGGGTACAGAGTACAGACAGGGTTAAGGGAACCATGGAGGGTTGGGGAGGCACCCAGAGACTAGCAACAGGAAACTGTCACCCCCAGGGGACGATAATGGAGCCCAGAGAGCACTGCAACTGTCAGGGAGGGGCTGTGCAGGGTGCTGTTTAAGAAGGACACAATCCTTGCCAGAAACGAGGCACTGAAGCTGGAGAAAGCAAAGAAGTGCCCAGCGTCTCTTTCCTATCACCTCTGATCTGCCAGGGCCTTCCACTGGCCAACTTCGATTGGTAGCCAACTGGCAAGGGAGCCTGGATAATGCATCCATAAGGATAAGATTCTCAGGGCACAGAGAAAGGCCGAGAAAGGATTGGGGCAGGAAAGAAGGGCACATGGAGAGTAACCAGAACATAACTTTAAGAGAGCCAGATGCATATGTAATGGCATTCGATTCTGACATATGAGGAAACTGAGGCGCAAATTAGTTGAGTTACTTGATCCAAGCCACATAACCAGCACAGGGTGGCAGAGCTGGGATTTGAACCCAGGACAGTCTGGACCCAGGTATGTGCTCATTTCTCTTAGCTATTCTCACAATATCTCACATTTGTAAGCCCTTTGCTTTTTACCAATTCTGTCACATATTCTACCATATCTGTTCCCCAGAATAATCCTGAGGTTAAAGTTAGATTTTAGTTCTAATTTACAGATGAAGGAGCTAAAGATCAAAAAAGCAATTAACACTTTTCTTCTAAAAGGTAGGGGGTAATTAATGGAGAACAGGAGAAGGGAACAGGCAATAGAATGTGGGGCTGCCTGGTACATAAACTTACAAAGTAGAAAAGATTAAGCACTGATTGATAAAATGTGAAATTTAAAATAAGAAAGGCACTAACAGGCATATGTTGCAATAATACTTATTAAGTTTGCATATGTCTTTCATCATTAGTCTAAGTTTAATTTTTCCCTAAGAATGTATAAACAAAGATAGAATTAACATCTAACTGAGTGCTGCTATTTGAATGGTGTGCCTTCTATAAAAAGATCACCCAGTAAAGCTGTAGACTACATGATTTTAAAGGTGCTATGCAAAACTTTTTCCTATTCTCTAGTACCTTAGGGGCAAGGGACTGCAATCTTTGTTAATTAACAACATGGAAGGGACTGCTAAAAGGTAACAAAGGAGGGATACTTTGGGTTTATAAAAATGACCTTAGCCAGAGTATGATTCTACTGAAAACCTCTACTTTTGTAAAGTAAATCAAACTAGATTATCCTCTAGTCCTGCTTCCATATGTTATCTGAAAACACATCCTACTTAACTGAAAGTGGATCTTGCACAGCAGTGCATCCAGCCTTGCTCACCACTGTATCTGATTCCCAGCATTTCCTGGCATATAACAGTTCTACAGATTTTTGTTAAATAAGTTAACATCTAAGAAGCTACTATGTTTCAAACCCTATGTGCCAGAAACATTTCATCTTTACCTCAACCCTATGTGATTGACATATTATCATCCCCATTTTACAGATGAGGAGGCTGAACTCACATAGTGTTTAAGCTGTTTTCCCAATGGACAGGGCATGTGTTGTGGCGAGGATGCACTCCATGTCGAGTATTGTCTAATGCAATGTGTCCCTCTGCCCCTCAGAGATCTACATATGATGGACTCAAAAATCCACCAAATCTGCACTCTTTGGAAGTCAAAGTGCCCCCTAAAACTTCTGCCAACTCCCAGGAACTTAAATTCCATCACATACTATCTCTGCATGGCCTCCATTGTAAAGCAACAGCAGAGAGCAGCCTAGACTGTCTTGAAAATGAGGAAGACAGAAGAGGTGCCTACATCACAAACTTCCCAGCAAACAACTGAAAAACTCTAATTAAAGATTGATGTTTATTGTATGATTCTATTCCCTATAACATTCTTGAAATGACAAAAGTATAGAGCCGGAAAACAAATCACTGGTTCCCAGAGATTAGGGAGAGTTGGGGAGGGAGGTGGCTGTGGCTATGGAAGGGCAATTAGGGATCCTCATAATAGAACTGCTCTGTTCTTGACTGTGGCAGGAGTCACACCAACTTTACACATGTGAAAATATCACATAGAACTAAATATACATGTGCACCATCCACATGCACACTTGTGCACACAGACACACACATTAAAATGACTGCATATAAAACTGGTGAAATCTGAATAAGGCCAGTGGATTGTAGCAATGCCAATTTCCTGGTTGTAATACTGAACTGTAATTATGCAAGATGTCTCCACAAGGGTAAACTGGGTTAAGACTATATGGGATCTCTCTGTATTATTTCTTAGAACTGCATGAGAAGCTACAATTATCCCAAAATTTAAAATGGCAAAATGGCACTATTAATAATTACACCATAGACTTTGCTGTAATTTTTTCTTCTCTATTTCCCAAATTATCAGTAATGTTGTTTTATGACTTTTCTAATAAAAGCAAAAAACAATTATTGTTGAACATATCATGAGTTAGCACTTACAGCTGTTTTCCCAGTGGACAGGGCATTAGTAGATGAAGATGGGGATAAAAAAGAAAGTGTTTCAGCCTGAAGCAGCAGGAGGAACAAAGGCACAGAGGCAGGAAAGCAAAGGGCATGTGTGTTCAGGAAACCAGCTGAACCCCATCTGAACAGAACATGGAGGATTTTCGAAGATTTTTGCAAGGTATGGAGAAAAGGGTGAGTTGGGCTATATCGTGAAGAGGAAGAGGTTTGTTCTTAAGTTACTGTGGGAAGAAATGTGTTCTGTGTATCTGGGGAGAGAAAGGGGTATGATGTGTTCAGAATGGATCTTTGGCAAAACTGATCTGGCCACAGGGCTGGGCAGGATGGACTGGACTGTGCGTCGCTGCAAAATGAGAAGAGCAGTGAGATCCGCTCCCACTTGAGTCCAGGCAAGACATAACAAGGAGAGCGGCTAGTCTGGAAACGAGGGACTCATGTGCCAACACAGTGAAGACTGTGGGGTATACGGATGAAAACTGCACTTGTAGAGAAATTCCAACAAACATTATAGAAAAGTATTTGTGAACTCTGCCATGTACTCCCAGATAATGAGAGGAAATAATGTTTCTAAGTTCATTCCCTTTATCAGATGAATAGGAATATACTTATCTGTATTAGGTGAAATGATGTAAACAGTCTGAAATTAATTCTTGATGTCCAGATTTCTAGCTATTCATCTGGTTCATATATAAATATATTCACAACCAATTCTAATCTGTTATTATCAATTTTCAGTCTTGGAATGTACTTCAAATTCAGACTCCAAAATTTCTCTTATGAATTTATTCTCTGGCTATCTCTGCTTATCGTCCCATGAATTTTAACATGTACATCTGCTTGATAACAAAACCGAATCATCTCACTAGACAATGGTTTATTCAGCCAAAATGAAATGAAAAAAAATTTCTGAGATACTTTATAGGTTTATGAAGATGGTAACCAGGAAACAATGATTTCCAATATTTCCCTCTACAGTCTTTCAAATACTCTTTATTATAAGTGACCAAGGTTTCTTTTTAAATGGACAGTAGTAATAACTTATGAGAGATCAATGATAACCATCTATCACATAAATAAGCACTGCGGAGTTACAGAACTCTCAGATTAAATGAGACACATTTATTACCACACTTCCACACTGCAGCAAACTCTTTGGTACATGTATAGAAAACCCAAAGGCAGTCTCCCACTGGTTTTTAATTAAATGTCATTCCCACTGAGTTAATAAGCATGCTATCAATAACATGGCTTTCCTTTAAAATCATGATAATAATAATTCAAGCTTTATTTTGTAATTACTGATAACAGATTTGATAAAATTCTCTTATTACCACCCTCTTCTTGACTAACAACTAAATGTACTAGGCCTTGTATGTCCAAAAACAACCAGCCTTTCCATTCCTAGAGCATTAATAAACATAAATCATGTGAAACTGATATTTACCATGAGAATAATACAACTGGTAAGTAAATTCGATCTTGAAAGACAAACAGATTTCTTCATGACTGAAGGAATAAACACTGCCAAGATTTAAAACAGCTGCAGTTTCCTAAGTGCCTGTAGCAGGCACTGTGCTAGGAGCCTTTATGAAGCACTGTTGTGAGTACTTACTGCAACTAAGAATCAAAATATTACACAGCAGCATTTACTGGGACACAGAGAAATTAGCTACCTGGTCCAAGGTGGTCAGTGGAGCCAGAATTCCAAAGCCTAGGTCCTCCTCAGAGCCCACCAATTCCCTGTGTAAGGTGGAAACTTGGTTCACTCACTGGATAAATGGAGAAGGCAGTAACTGGCCCCGGATGAACCATGGCTTGTATATCACATCCACTTGTCTGTGATGATGCTTTGCTAACAACAGGTACTCAAAGCATGCTTATCAACTGCATGGAATGCTGTTGCCAAATTAACAGAAGCATGTCAGCATCATGCCCATTTGCCTCACTTCAGTGAGGCTGTGGATAACATGAGAGTTCCAGTGGCCAGGATTCTCACCTGGCCCCGGTTGACTAGTTCAGTGCACACCTGTGGGCAATACATGGCTGTTGACTCTATAAAAAGAGCTCTGCCTAGGGCTCTGGATGTGACATGGTGGCAGGGCTGCAAGGTTGCAGGAGAGCAGAGCGGATGCTGGAGTGGTGGCAGCACCAAGGACAGAGTCCCAGAGGACAGCTGCACGGGACAACTGTGCAGAGAGGCCCAGAGGACGGCTGTGCAGACAGAGGGGCCCAGAGGCAAGGGGAGAGATCAGCTTGCTGGATGCAGACTCGCTCTGAGTGAACGAGATTTTAGAGACTGACCTGCCACCTGGAAATAAAATTAGGTATATCCCTTTCACCCCAAGAATATTTTGCTGTCAGTTTCTTTGGTCACGCTGAATCCATAGCGAACTTGCCCAGGGCTGAAACCCTTTGGCAAGACAGAGGCCCTCTACTCTGTGCCTCACAGGGGTCAAAACATAGCACCAATGCCTTCTGTGGCTTGAGGCCAAGTGAATCTGCCCAGCGCTTCCAGCTAGGGGTCATCAATCACTGGCCCACTGGCCAGCCCACCTGTGTTAATCACCAGTGTTTGGTTTCCCTTTGTTTTCTGCCCTCCAAGCTGCATCAGCCCAGGCTGATACACGGGCACCAGTGTAGGGTTGAGCTGATTTCTGTTAACTGAAAAGCATTTATTAACAGTTGATTATCAAAGTCCTTTATCAACCAATGAAAATAAATGTCAGTACATTGGTCAAGATAATATCTACCTAGGTTCAAAGAAAGTCTTAGGCAGCTCCCACAGATCATCAGATAAGCTTACCCACTTTTATCTAATTCCCTAAAAGTAAGCTTCATTTGAAGAACACCCAGTCTTTCCAATTTAGTTTAATTCAATTCAGTTCAGTGAAATTGATCATTTGTTCAGAACCTATCCTGCTCTGTTTCAGACACTGGAAATACAAAGATGAATTAAACATGATTCTTCCCATCAAAGACCATGGTTTTGTAGAAAGACAGTCATGTTTTAACTAATAGAAAAGACCAAAACCAGCACTTACTAATGACATCAGAAATGAGTTATAACCCCATAAAGAGGACAAAGGGAAGGAGAAAAAGAAACTACTAACTCTTAGCATTATTATGTTCCAGGCACTGAGCTGGATACCTGCATACTCATCTTTCTCTTGCATTCTTCACAACAACCCTAAGAGGTAAGAATTTCTATTACATTTTTTAGAGGAGCAAATTGAACATCTAGGAGGTTGAATACCTGGCCTGGAGTCACAAACCATGGCCCCGCAGAGCCAGGATGCCTACCCATCCATTCTAAAGCCCGTGCTCTTGCACTGCTGACTTCATACTGCCAAGGTAAATGTTTTGGGAGGATCAGAATAGTTTCATGGAGGACAAGGATAGTAGAATTTGTAGGTGCAATTTCAATAGGAGGAAACTGAGGGAAGTGCCATCCAGGCCTCAGCAGTGAGCCCTTTCCTTCTTTCAGCATAAGTTGTTGGGGAACTTGCTTCACTTGCAGCCTCAGACCAACCCAGGTCTGAGGGTAGGGAGTGTCCTGACACCCCATTAACCCCTGCCTATAATTCTGCTCCAGCCTGGTTAGAAAATCGTTTCTATAGCACTCTGCTACAACTGGAGGTCTTCCAGATTGGTCCTCTGTGGTGTTAAGACTGCCATGAGTCAGGTCTAGATCTGTACTTACTGGGCCAAATTTGAGCCCTGGAATTTGCAGTGTTGTCCTATCTTCCAAGAACAACTTAAAGGAACACCTCACCTGGGAGTTCAGAGGTTAACAGCAGGGAATATAGTTAGATCATAGGGAAGTGAATCTTGGCTATATCCATTACCAGCTCTGTGACCTTGCCTTTTTCTAAAAGTAAACTTTACTTTTTAGAACAGTTTTAAGTCTACCAAAAACAAAAAATGCAAAGATAGAACAGAGATCCCTCATATCCCACACCCACTTTCCACTATTATTAATATCTTACATTAGCATGGCTTATTTATTGCAATTAATAAACTGATATTGATACATTCTTATTAACCAAAACCCATATTTCACTCAGATTGCCTTAATTTTTAACTAAATGTCCTGTTTCTGCTCTGGGATCCCATCCAGGATGCCACATGACATTTACTCTTCACGGCTCCTTAGGCTCCTCTCAGCTGCTACCTGTGCTCAGAGTTTCTTTGTTTTTAATGATCTTGACAGTTTTGAGGGGAACTAATCAGGTATTTTGTAAAATGTCCCTCAGTTGGGATTTGGCTGATGTTTTCCTCATGATTAGTCTTGTGTTTAGGGGAGAAAGATCACAGAGGTAAAGCATCATTTTCATCACATCCTATCAAGGGAACATACTATCAGTATGACTTATTGGTGTTGATGACAACTGATGTGGGCCTTAATCTCCTGGTTGACATAGCATCCATGTTTCTCCACTGAACTGTGCTCTTTGGAAGGAAGTAACTACATGGAGCCCACATTAAAAGAGTGGGTACTTTGGCTTTTTTGTGCCTTAGTTTCCTCATTTGTAAAATTGGGGATAATAAAAGAATACACAAGCATATCTCAGAGAGATTGTGGGTTCAGTTCCAGACCAGGGCAATAAAGTGAATATCACAATAAAGTGAGTCAAATGAATTTTCTGGTTTCCTGGTGCATATAAAAGTTATATTTATACTATACTGTAGTCTATTAAGTGTGCAATAGCATTATATCTAAAAAGCAATGTACACACCTTAATTTAAAAATGCTTTATTGCTAAAAAAAGTGTTAACCATCATCTCAGTGTTCAATGAGTCATAATCTTTGACTGGTGGACCGTCCTGTCTAAATGTTGACGACTGCTGACTCATCAGGGTGGTGGTTGTGGCAATTTCTTAAATAAAACAATGAAGTCTGCCCACTGATTTCTCCCATCATGAATAATTTCTCTGCAGCATGCAATGCTACTTAATAGAATTTTACCCACAGTAGACCTTCTTGAAAACTGAAGTCATTCCTCTCAAACCCTGCCACTGATCATCAACTAAGTCTATGCAATATTATAAATCCTTGGTTGGCATTTCAACAATCTTCACATCTTCACCAGAAGTAGATTCCATCTCAAGAAACCATGTTCTTTGCTCACCCAGAGAAGCATCTTCTCATCTGTTCAGGCTTTATCATGAGATGCAGCAACTCAGGAACATTGTCAGGCTCCACTTCTAGTTCTAGTTCTCTTGCTATTTCCACCACATTTGCAATTACTTCCTCCACTCAAATCTTGAATGCCTCAAAGTCATTCATCCACTAGGCTTGGAATCAACTTCTTTCAAAGTCCTGTTAATGTTGATATTTTAATCTCCTACCATGAATCATGAATGCTATTGATGGCATCTAGAATGTAAATCCTTTCCAACTTTCTTATATATATATATATAAGAAATATATTTCTGAAATAATAAAATAATAAAACTTGAAAGTTGAATTGACTTCTTGATCCATGAGCTGCTGAATGGATGCTGCTTTAGCAGGCCTGAAAATCATTAATCTCATTAATCTCCACCAGGGCTCTTGGGCAACCAGGTGCATTGTCAATGAGCAGTAATATTTTGAAAGGAATCTATTTTTTTGAGCAGTAGGTCTAAACAGTAGCCTTAAAATATTCAGTAAACTATATTGTGACCAGATGTGATGTCATCCAGGCTTTGTTGTTCCATTTATAGAGCACAGGCAGAGTGGATTTAGCATAATTCTGAAGGGCCCTGGGGTTTTTGGAATGGTCAATGAGCAATAGCTTCAATTTAAAGTCACCAGCTGTATTAGTCCCTAACAATAAATTCAGCATGTCCTTTGAAGCTTTGAAGGCAGGCACCAACTTCTCCTCTCTAACTATGAAAGTCCATGATGGCACCTTCTTCTAATAGAAGGCTGTTTTGTCACACTGAAAAATCTGTTGTTTAGTGTAGCCACCTTCATTATCTTAGCTAGATCTTATGGATAACTTGCTGTAGCTTTTCCATCAGCACTTGCTGCTTCACCTGCTACTTTTATGTCATAGAGATAGATTCTTTCCTTAAACCTCATGTGCCAATTTCTGCAGGCTTCCAACTTTCCTTCTGCAGTTTCCTTACCCTTCCCAGCCTTCATAGGATTGAAAAGAGTCAGGGTCTTGCTCTGGATTAGGCTTTGGCTTAAGAGAATGTTGTGGCTGATTTGATATTCTAGCCAGATGACTGAAAATGTCTCCACATCAGCAATAAGGCTGTTTTTTATTCATCCATTCAACAGACATGTTTTGAGCATCTTCTATATGAACTCTTCTCCCACCTGGTACCTATTATAGTTCAATTATATTCCCTATTAACACCACTGTTATATTTCCTTGAGCATAACTTATTGTCTGTCACATCTAAAATTCACTATTTTTAAAGAAGGGAAAATTTTAATGCCCCTACTTTTCCAAATTCTGTGACTGAGATAAATGTGGCTTTCCTCTGAGAGTTCAAATAAAAGAAAAACCACCATAATAATAAACATCACTACCATTCATTTTGGTGGTAATTACCCATTCATACCAACGCCCATCAAGATTTAAACTCTAGTTAAAATGCCGAAAGATGAACAGATTGAAGAATGAAGGTTATTTATTTACTTCCAAAGTGAAACTGCCATTCTGTACTCCAAAGGCTTTAAAACAAATTTGACAGCCTAAATTACTCCCCACCAAAGGAAATGATTTTGACAGAATAAGAAAGACATTAATAAATAATCTGGATTTTCCTCATTTATTTTTACTTTGTCATTACTACTCTATCTATAATTCAAAAGGCAGCTTATGATAAAAACCCGTATAGAACAGTAGATGATTAAAAGTGAAATTAAGAGAAGGTATTAGAAGCTGTTTAGAGAAAAAAAGGAAAAAAATTGTATCAGGAATGGGAAATAAGGTATTATTCACATGAGCACTACACAGGCTCTGAGTTTCCTAGCAGCTAGGGCAAAAACAAAAAACAACTAGGAGGAAGATCATATACCTCTTCAAGTCTGCTAAGGAGCTTATTCTCGGCTTTTTAAAAGAGACACACTTTCCCCTGCCACCAAAGTCATATCAAACAGGGCCTCCAAGTAGCGATGTTAATTAGGTTTGCAAAAATTTCTTCATGTCATTGTTATTCCTGCATATAATCTGAATGTGTAATAAGAAGACCTGTGTAGAGAATAAGCTAATGCCAAGCACATGCTTCCTGAAGAACTGGATTGTTGCAGAGATCAATATTGGGGAACACAACTAGTGGGTGTACCCCTGATACTCTGTGTCACACATTTGATAGTCAACACAAGACTGAGCTTTAAATTCTTGTGCTTCTGTTAATTAGAAAATGTGTTTCAAAAAGCTTATATTATAGTTAACTAAGAGGAAATACACATGTAAAGAATTTCAAACTTAAAGAAAATACTGCTTAATTTAGAACACCTATTATAAGAGATCATAGTAGCCAACTTGAACTTGACAAAAAATTAGAAAAGCATAGCCTCCTTTCACAAGGCTGGACTTAGGCAGAGATTTTTAAATTACTAAATGGATGCAAATAGTAAGCTTTCTTTTCTAAGTAAGAGAACCCCTGATTTTTTCATATTGGCAATACGCTCAACTTACAATAATCCATTTTCCAGATACTATTGCAGCAATGGCTGGATATGTTGGTTGTAGAACACAGTGATGGTCAAGAAGATATGACTGAACTCCACCAGACCGGGCCTCTTACAGACTTGCTAAATGGGACAGACTCAACTGATATTTGCATTTTGCATTTTGCCCTCCTTTCTTCAAAGATGTCTGGAGAAAGACCAGCCAACTGGTGACAATGAGTCTAAAATCCAGAGACAAGAACAATGAAATGGGAGCTGGAAAGAGCTTAGGTGCTTGATGACCCCCTCAAGCAGGCTCCACCAGCTCTGGACTGCCTATCCCCACACTTCTTACGACATGAGAAAAACAAAACCCTCCTTACTGAGGCTCTCAGATAGATTTTTCTTACAATCAGCAGAACATTATCTCTTAGTGAAAAACAGGCACATATCAGCTTCTCTAAATGCCTCACTCAACAAACTAAAAGTAACAGTGAGACTGCAAGTCAAGGAGTCACTTGACTTGGGCAAAAGAGAATACCTCCTTCAGTGTAGCATTCATTCTGGCAGCAAAAGCTCTGCAGAAATTCATCAAATCCTGCTTTCCTCCTGATCCCACAGCTGAACACATTTCATAGCTTTTCCCAGGTGTGGCCATGTGGCTGAGTTCTGGCCAGTGAAATAGGGAAGGAAGAAACAAAGGCCATTTGCAGATTTGGTGCATCACCACCCCCTCACATACACACCCCAATTCATTGCACTACCTTTTTAACCTTCTCCCAGCTAGAGGTGTAGGAGGATGAGCTCCTGGGAAATGACAGAGCCACACACAGGAAAAGGCCCCTGTTCCTGCAGGGGCAGAGCCCTGCACCTGCTGAAGCTGCACAGGGACGCACAAGAGTGTGTGTGTTTATTATGTTAAGTCACCAAGACTTTGAGGCTACTGTGATAATAATCAGCCTACTAGGAATATATGAATATATCTCTAGGAATGGTCTTCAAAATGGAGGGCAAGCATACACAGATGACCCACCAGGGTGCAGGGAGAAACTATTACAACTTCTACTTAATGCACTTTTAATTAACCAATTTCTGTCCATTTTTAAATGCATATAATATGTCAGTAAAGTGCTACATGTATAAAAATAAATAAATAAATTGAAAGTATACTCAAAAATGTTTTCTACTAAATGAGATGCACAATTCTAAAAAGTCATGTATATCATTGTTCTAGAGCAATGATTTTAAAACATCTTTAAGCCAAGAGATTCTTCAAATGAGAACTTCCCTATGCAGCTAGAACAGAGGAGATAATGGCATTGCTGTTCTGGTTAATGAGGGTGAAAGCCCCGAACCCCACCACTCTCTGCCTGACCCTGGAAGGAATGAGGCTACATAGGGGAAGGAGGAGAATGCTCACTATTGAGGTTTTACATAAGATTTTAATTAAAAGGAGTATCATATCATCTATATATTTTAAACAGTCATGCCCTACAGAACCTGTGGAGCAGAGCGATGCCGCCCACGTTTTGATCCTCACAGTTGACAGGTCTCTGGTCTCCCTTGGTTTGCGCTGGTCACTCACACACTGGCTTTTCCTCCCTAGTGAAGGCGGCTGGGAGGCTGACTGCTTTGCTTTGCTTGATTCTACTGCCAAATTTCTTCATCTTCACCTACGCTTCCGGAACAGACCAAGAGGGGAAAAAAGGAAGGAAATAGCAAAGCTAAGATAAAGGGATACGGTTTCTGGGAGCAGCTTTACCATCTCTTGCCGATGCACAGAGGCCGAGCAGAGGCCGTGATTTCCTCACCAACGTGCCACGCTCTCTTCGATTAGGTTGAGGGTTCAACGGAGCTCAGAATTTAGCCCAAAGAAACTACTTAAAACCATTTAGAAACAAGAAGTCTTGCGTGAAATTAAACCTATTTTACTGATAAGTGTGAAATACAAAAGAATTATTCATATACCAAAGAACCCCAGAAAATAGTGTACTGTTTCTGTAAGAATACCAGCAACCCAGTGCATTCAGGGAAGGAGGGGCCTGCTTCAATTACGCTTCAACTCATTAAAAATGAGGTCAGCAAATGAACAGTTATCAGTTTGATATACACAAACCTGACTAATTTCTTCTTTTTCTTCAGTGGGGCAAGTGGAGAAGGAAATAATAACAAAATTACTTGATAGCAGAGTTTGGAGCTGAAAGGAATAATCTACTAGAACTGTTACTTCACTTTCTATTGTTTCTCACAAGCTTGTATTGTTAAATATTTACATCTATTCTTAAACTATCACTGCCTCTTAATTTTTCTATGTATAAAAATAAATGTTTTGGACTTCCTCCCCTATTATGGTACCATTCATCTTACATACTACTACAGGCTCCATGGAGTCAGTACAATTTATATAGTCAGAGACCATTGAGTAAGCGGTAGTTAATTAGAGTCGTTGAGTGTTTCATCCCCAAATGCCTTCCTCACCAGCCCCTCCACTTGGCTGCCCAGCTTCTGACAGGTACGGATGATGTAATTACTATCTCAGCCCGCTGTGTCAAGGTGCCAAGAATATCACTTCATACTCCAAGTGTTTTAAGGGCACAGCTATCTTTGAACTCAGTGTAGCTCACTAAATGAACAAAAAGCAACTCAAAGGACAATAAAAAGCAATTCTTTAAATGGAATATCCCTATAAGAATATTCCTTTGCTTCTCTGTGACAGATGCTGTCACGAAGCTTATATGTAACTTCTTTCTTTGCCCCCCTTGAATATGTTTGCTGTCCTGATGATAAATCTACAGTCTCTGCTGAGCAGAAGAAAAATAGCTGGGGATTTTCCATATGCCACGGCTGTGGGCCACATTTATCATCCTCTTGCTTCTGTTTTCCTTTTAATTATCTCACTTCAGTCAGAAACTTGACTTGAAATCATAAGCCTAAGGAGAAACTAGATTTTAATTTACAGAAGTGCAGCTAAATATTTTTGTTCTAAGACTGTATTTCATAATAAAGATGGGAGCCCCAGGGCTCTTTAAACCAAATGGCAACTATAAACATTTTTCTTCACGGCATGGTTTTTTGCTTCAAATCAAACCTGAGTTCACCTACAGTCCATCAACCAAAAAGTTATTATAAGATTACATTCCCCTTTTCCAATCTGCCAGCAGCACAAAATAGCCTGAATTAATCACACATTAGAGAGGAATTTTCTTAAATGGGCCATTTATTCAGGAACTTCTGATGGTTGCTTAGGCCTCTAGCTGGGGGCTCCCTCTTTTCCATCTGCACCATCTCGAAAGTACTCCCTCTGTCTCTTTATTTTCCCTCTAGCTCTGCAGGTCCCACCCTGAGAGACTAGGGAATCTAATAATCCGGGGTTTAAGACTGCTCAAACAAGCTGACCCTATGAGGCACAGTGCCTGACCCGAGGCGCCACAACTGCGTTGCCCTTGTGAGCTGTTCAGCTCTCCCAAAGCCCCAACACAAGGGTGTGCAAGGCTGTGGATCAGGTCCCAGGTCTGTTGTAGTGCTAGAGAGATTTCACACCCATTAATAGAACAGAGGGAGGAAGGGAACAGTTAGTCTTCCACAGCATTCCACCCAGCAGCCTCCGTTGGAGATATGAAAGCCCTTTCAAAGGGATATATTAGTTCTATATACCCAAAGGTCTGGGTTAAATGCTTTCCTTTTATATTTCTTTTCTTTCAAGGAGAAAAAATAGACTCTACAACTTCCAATAAGAGAGGTGAGTTCATGTTTCAAGAAAACTGATGGAATGAACTCAAATATGGCAGTGTTGTCAGTGATGTCTAAGAAGTTGAAAAAAAATCCAATTTTATGGGTCAGGTTGGGTGATGCAGTGGAAAAGTAAACAAATGGCAGAAATCTACAGGGTCTGTAAACTCAAATTTTGGAGATGGAAGGAGCTGAAGAGATCCTTAAACCCAAGTACCAACTCAGAAAAGGAACTTAGTCCACAACTGGCTCTCAGTTACCCAACAAGCAGGTGCAGAATGAGGGCAAGAACCCGGAGCCCTCTTTAGATCATTAAGGGTTTCTTGAGCACCTACTGCGTGCAGCATTGCCATACAATAAGGTTCTCTTAGGTCACAAACTCTTCCAAAAAAAATCAGCATCATAAATAGGACCCGCTATAACATTTCCCAAAATGGACTAATTATATGTCTTGCTTTCAAAGAATTAGAAGGGAAAAAAACTCAAGACACAATATTGCAATACATTAAAAAATTATAATGTTAAATATGTGTAAATTAAAACTAAATGCCTTGTGCTTACTATTCTTGTGAACAATTATCAAATGAAAACAAATTTTCAAATTAAATGCAAAGAAAACTACAGAACAAATAAAATCCAATTAATAGAATTATTTTAATGTGACAAATTTATGTGCTTTTGCCATAACTGAATCACCTTTGGGAATGTGCATGCAGTGCCGACTGCCAAGACACGGCTTTTCCAGGAGGAGCAGGCCCTTTCCGCTGTGTACTGGGGATGTCTTTTGGCCACAGCTTCTGGTCTCCTCCTTAGCCCAGACTTGGAAGTTGGGATCATTTGACACCAACACAAACAGGAATCCAAGCACACCATTTAGCTACACTGATTAATTTTCAGACTATTATCAAAACAAAAGCCCTAGTTTTAAGGATTCTCACAGGAGATGATGCACTGTAGGCTCAACAATACAGCCCCAGACCAGTTAGAGAGATACGGGTCAACTTACCACTAGAAATGATTTTGTGTTCCATTTAAAATCATATAATCAAAGTAGAAAGCTGGCTCAAATAGAAATATTTTCAAGATGATATAATTAAGACAAAAAAAGTTTTATTGGATAGTTTTATATCACTTCAAGTTACAGTATTTCAACATTTGAACTTCAACCCCTGCATGACTGTACTCCGTATTTGCTGGCAAGAGATTAGAGGACACTCTCTGTATTCATCAAGGCTTGTCCTAGAGCTTACTGGGTATATGAAAATCATAAATGTAAATCAAAACCGTGTGGCAGTTACATGTAAGTCCCTGTTGAGAGCTCAACCACAAGGTGGGAATATCAGCAGCAAAGAGGCCTGCAGCAAGAGCAGTGAGGCCCAGAGCAAACATTTAAAATGATGACTTACAAAACCAGATCAATAAGGTTTGCAATAAGTTTCTTCTATTATCACAAAGAACCTAGTCATTTTCTTATGCAGGTCATTTTCTTTTAACCTCCGTTGTGTACAATATCACACTAAAATCCCTTTAATCATGATTTCAGAGTAGATGTGCTTTTTTTCGAGTATGGAAACAGATCTCAACTCGAAGCAGCAGGAGAGAAGAATGTTTATTATTAAACACCCTTAATTCTCAGATTCACTGTCTTGGAACTATTTTATTCCAGAGGCAGCAAAGCCTGTGTCTGTTAGAAATTCCGTGGAGCACCCACTGTCTGCCAGGTACTTCACTGGGTGCTGGGGATACAATGATGAATAAGAAAGAATAGTTCCTTATAATGGTCACAGTTTAGAAAAGGAGAGATTGACTCAGTGAACAACCATCTAGTACTAGAGCAGAAGCCAAGCGCATGGTGAAGAGGAAGCACTCAAGAGGAACGAATCAGCATGTCTGGGTAGGAGGTAAGAAAAAGCTTCCTAGAGGAAGTGACATTATAGCTAGACTTTCAAAAAGTGACAAAGCACTCACTAGAAAGACCAAGTGGGAGAAGATGCAAAGTACATAGGATAAAACCATATAATGTGATGACAATGATAATAAGAGCTAACCTTCACTAAGTGGTTCTGTGAGCCAGGCACTGTGCTAAACACTTCAGGTGCACTATTTTATTTCATCTTCTCAACAGATTTATCCCCACTTTATTAATGAGAAATTTGAGTCATAGAGAGACTGATCTGCCCAAGATCCCACAACCAATAAGTGGCAAAGTTCAGGTCAAACCAGGAGCAAAGTCTTCACGGTCTACATTTTCCACCTCTCTGCTCTACTACTCAGAAAACTATATTGTTAAAATATGAAGTAGAAGGGTGAGAGAAAAAACACATCTGATTGCTAAAATGCTACATTTTTATCAAAATTCATATTTAGGAGTATAAAATGTGAGTAAAACCCTCTCAAATGGTGTTGCAAAGGATAGGAATGATGCTTCATACACAAATTGTTATTAATGTTCACATGTATTAGAGATCTTCATTATACCAATCTCTGATTTCATTCTTTTCAGGAAAGGTGGGATTTTTGTTTACTTACTGTTTTAAATACCTAAATGGATATGATAAACATCTTCACAAGATGTTGATATGTAAATAAATTTGTGAATTAGATAAAATCCTTTATCAGTCCCGTCCTGATTCCATTTTTAGAAATTAACACACTCACACACAAACACCAGTTACACCGAACACAGAGTCCGAAGACTGTCTCTAGAAACCAGTAAAATAACAGAAAATATTATTACTTCTTGCTAGAAAAGTAGAGCTATTAATTAGCAAACAACCCCAAATGACAACAACTGGCATGTTTTTGGTTAATACAATTAAAGACAGTCTATGGCACTATGTGCTTTCCTACCCTTTGAGAAACTTAATTTGTGGCCTTTTAAATTTGGCTTTTGAGAGTTAAAGTACAGTTGTATCCCTAGCTGAGAGAAAGTGAATTCATTAACATAAGCCTCTTTAGTAAACCAAGAGTTAACTCCTGAGGGCTGTATGATCATTTCCTTATGAATGTCCTGCTCTCCTCAAGCAAGCCTGACAGAAAGGGTGGATTTACATATTCAAATTACCACAGTTGGAGAAAGGCCTTGTAGGGGAGCTAATCCCTTCTACCCTACAAAAGGGAAAAATCATAACAAAAACAGCAGGCATGGAAATAATTTTCCATCAATTTAGTAAGTGCCAGGTGCAAAATGCATTCTGCCCAGCTTCCCCTTAGCTCATGGCTGCGGTAAGACTGGAGGTAGGCAAAAATGCACATGGCTAAGGATTTCTGATTGAGCTCAGTGCTTGTCTTTGGTAAATTAAGAATGATTATGCCCACTGTGCAAGGTTGTTGTGAAGATTAAATTAGATAATGTGTTTAAAGTGCCCAAGACAGTCCTGGGACCAACGAGGCATCCAGTATGGGTTGATCCCATTCCAGTTCCCACGTAAACCCCATTCCCTCCCTCCTATCTACTGGAGGCTGCCAATCAACCACATTTTTCATTATAGTAATTTCTTAGAAATCTGAAAACAAAAATAAAAAACAATAAAACATAAAGAGTTTATGGCATAATCATTTGATGTTTTTGTGACTTCCAACAGTTGCTTCTGTGAATGAGTGGTAGGCGTGTAAGGGTATAGAGATGATGGGGATTTATTGCTGAACTCCATCTTGGGGTATGAAATCCACCAATAAATTACAGCAGCTGAGTTTCATAGCTAATCCAGCCATTTAAATCACTGAGGGTCTTTTTACTAAGAAAGAGGCAATGTAAGTAACCAAATAGAATGTACAGTATTTTTACAAACAAACTAAACAACCTCTTTGTTTTCTTTCTTCATTACCTATTTTCTGTAGGGAAGAAGGCACTCCTCCTCTTCAACCCTCAAAAACCAAATACCTGAGAGGCCAGAGAATAGCCTTTATTTTTGAATAAGCAAACACTATTATAAATTTAAGCCTTTATCTTTTTTAGTCTTGTTGCCCTTTTTAAAATTGTTAGTTCAATTCTACAAGATGAGAAAAATTCAGGTTTGTAGGGAATGAAAGATTAACAAAATGCATGCAAATCAAGTAATTAACTTTAACCAGACCTTCAGTGTCCTTATTGCAGACAGAAAAGGGGAGCTGGGAAATTTAATCTCAATTTGTCAATATTTACAATCTCTAAATAAAACAGCAGTCACAATGGCAGCTTCTCAGGGCTCCTGGCAGGCACTTACATTATGCGAGTTCTCATTTCACTAACTTGAACTACAGATTAGGATCATCTCCACCAACCCAATATTAAGTTCTTTTCATATCCATCAAGTTGTTTTGGCAGAAAACTTTTCTGGAAAGCCACAGATGCAACATGCACATTCTCACTTCACACAGCTATGCTAGCAAAGCCTGATAAGCAGGAGTTAGTGATAACAGCGATTTCTCAGGGTGCACAAGCCTATTATTACTGTCTGTTGACACACAACAGCCAATGAAAAAGTGAATGAATGAAGACAACCTCTTTGGGTGAATAGAGAGCTCAGGCTGTGGGTGCTTAGGCCCCCTACTTAGATGACTGACCTGTGGCAATTGGCTTACCCTCTCTGTGCCTCAGTTTCTTCATCCATAAAATGGAGTAACAATAGTACTTAGGTTGCTGTGAGGATTAAAAGAGTAAATAAATGTAAAGCACTTAGAACACTGCCTGGCATATGATAAATGCTTATTAGATTATTATTACCATTACTAGCAGACTTTCAATATTACTTATCAGCTTATTATTGTTACTATCAGACTCAGTAGCACTGTCCTTAAACAGTTTGAATAGTTTCATTAACTTGTAGATGGTCATTTTTCAGAAAATAAATTTAAAGACTTTAAGCACTTTAAGCAGGTCAAGTAAAGGAATGAGAGCTTTCCTTGAGAAAGAAAAAATTAAAGAAAGAACACTTTTACATGAATCACAACTCTTAGAAAAATTAATAGGTAATAACAACACAATATTTGACTTCACTAAAGTACTCCCTTCTGGAAAATCATTTTAAGTAATAGGATCCTCTGGTGCCAATAAAGCAGAACTTGATTTATAAAAATGCAAATAACAAACCAAAAACAGGTGCATTCGTTTTGAGTCACACAATGGAAAGTGGGTATTTGAAAAATCACTGATGAGTCCAGTTTTTGCCAATTCCAGGGACCAATGTCCTTTCAGCAGCACATGGCGCAGCTGACCACTCTCCATTGTCAGTACTTTCTTCACCTTCTCCACCTCCACCCCCACCCCCTGCATATCAACTTTCTTCTTTTACCCCACTGGCCACTCCTCAGTCTCTTGCTGGAAGCTCCTCCTCATCATGACTTTTAACTGTTGAGGTGCTCTAGAGCCACATCCTTCACCCTGTTCTGTTCCTTCTCCAGCTCCTCTTACTCCCTATGGCCTGGACTTGGAACTATCTAAGCACAAACAGTTCTCACATTTATATCTCAAGGCCTAACCTTTCCTCCAATCCTTGGATTGCACCCCTACTTGACAAGGCCCCTCGATGCCTAGCAGAAATCTCACACCAAGCATGTCCAAGACAGCGCTCTAGGCTTTCCACTCGAAATCTGCTCTATCCTCAGTCTTCCCCACCTCAGTCAATGGCTGCACCATTTCCTACAGTCAGCCCACCTTGGTTCCTCCCTTTGACTCATCTCTCCCACCCCAGTTTTCCCTCTTCCTCCATATACACATTCAGTGAAGTAGCAAGTCTTATTTGCTCTACTTGGAAATGTATTTCAACCACTTCTCACCATTCCCAAAGCTACCACTTTGGGCTATAGCAATGGTCTCCTAATTGCTCTCTCTCCTTTGACCCTTTTGCCCTGTTATCAGCCAAAGTGATCTTTTTTTAGAGATAAGTCAGATCTCATAACTCTCTGGTTAAAACTATTCAGTGGCTTCCTGACACACCAATGTCCTCATCATGGCCCATAAGGCCTTATGTGATGTGTCATCTGCCTATTCATCTACTATAGTTTGAATGCTTGTTTTCCTTCTCCCCCAAATTCTTATGTTGAAATCTTAACCCCCAACATGATGGTGTAGGGAAGTGAGGCACGCTGATCAATAGAATGGGCATTAGTAGTGCCCTTATAAAAAAAGGCTTGAAACAGCTCTCTCATCTCTTCTGTCATGTGAGGATACAATGAGAAGCTGGAGACCCGAAAGAGGGTCCTCACGAGAACCCAACCATGTTGGCACTCTGATCTTGGACTTTCGGAACTCCAGAACTGTAAGCAATAAATTTCTGCTGTTCATAAGCCACCCAATCTATGGTATTTAGTTATGGCAGCCCAAATGGACTAAGACATCATCTACTTCATCTCCTGCAAGTATTTACTAAGACATCATCTACTTCATCTCCTCCAAGTATTTACCAAGATGCAACCTCGCCTCCTAACTTATTCCTCAAACCACCAGCTGTTTACTCCTTCCAGCTTTCACACTTACTCCTCCTTCTGCCTGGAACACTCTTTCCCTGGATTTATCTGTGACTTTGTCCTCATTCTCACCTATTCAAATGTCCTGACCAACCAGTCTAAATTACCCACTACTGCCACAAGATCTTTCTCAAGCCCATTAACACCACCATGTAAACTATATGTTTACTTGTTCACTGTCACTCCCATGAGAATATAAGCTCCCCTGAGATAGAGATTTTGCTTGTTATCTTTACCACTCTGTTCTCAGCTCCTAAGACATGCCCAGGATGTAGTAAGAACTCAATAGAGATGTCCTGATGAATTATCTGCTATCTCCCCCTTCATCCAACAGCTTCAGAAGTGGGCTAGATATAAGGAATTAGAAGAGCATTGATTATATCAAAATTACCAGCGAGAAAGACTCACAGACTAGTCCCAAAATACTTCTGAATATAAAATACCACCGCACATAGTCAGAGATACATGTGAATCTCATCTCCAGGACTCACCTGCATTTAACAATTCAATTTCATCTTTCTGAACTTCAGTTTCCAAAAAAATCAGTATGCTATTACTAACTTGCTTTGTCACTGGGATTAAAAACTTCTTGGATTCAGTGGTTATGTCTTGATTTCATTAATGCATTTGTTCATTCAATCAGCAAGAGTGTCTGTTTTGTCAATTTTACTGTTTTTAACATGTGGTAGACATTGGGCTAGTTACTGAGAAGTTAACCACTCAGCAGTGAGCAAAGTAGACATGATCCAGGACATTGGGAGCTTATTGGCTAGTAGAGCATATTAAGAAAGTGCCATCTTGGTTTCAGTAAGGAAAGTACTGAGTGCAATGAGTGCAGAACAGGAACATACTCTGGAGGGAAGATCAGAAATGATGTCTTGAATTAAATGGCATGTAAATATAAATATAAAGGATTATAATAATAGGTATTATCTAGGTGGTGAGCATAGGGGTCAAACGGTAGATGCAAAGACTTCTGCTACTTTAAAGGACTATAAGTAAGTCAGTGTGACTGTAATTCAGGGTGTGGAGAAATAGTGGGAGGCCACTGAGGCAAGCAGGAGCTCTAGAAGAACAGATAAGTATGGTGGATTTATATCATAAAAACCATGCAGAATTAGAAGCAATGAACCATGCAGAATTAGAATTTGTACACACATGGATAGATATTTCAAATGTATTTAGGGGAAAAGGTAAGAAGGAATGAGAGCTATAACACAAGAACACTTTTCTATAAATTAAAACACACATGAAGACTGCATATTTTATAAGGAATTACATACACATCATCACATGTACATGGACTGTTGATTAACATGTCCAATGCACTGAGGAGTGGGATTAACTCATGTCTGAATCCAAGTCCAAAGGGAAGGAAAACAAGGATAAAAAAGAGGCAGAGTGGGAGAAAGTCAGAGACTAGATCACCAAGAGGCCAGGGAAAGAACACTTATGGCATGGTTGGGGAAGAGCAATAGTCTTGTGTGGCTTGATATCCCTTGAGGTACAGGTCACATTTGCCTTGCTCATTTCTGAACTCTTGGCCCCCCACCAACCATCCCGCTGAAGCCCATAGGCCAAGAAGCACAGAGACTGGACAGAGATGCTGTCTGCCTCACTAGCTAGGCTGTGAAATGAAACAAATCTCTGTAGGTGTGTGCAATTTTAATGCACATTAAATCATACCACTTCAGGGTTTCTATTTCCAAAATAGGAAACTAAAACTACCAATTGCTATTCTTTCTCGAAAAAATGAATTGTATCTACACTTAAGCCTCAGCAGCTACTAGGAATATAAAGTGTCTCTGCCTGATGTGAAGAGAACTGAGGGATGCAACTGTCTCAGCAAACCAAAAACTCAGATGTGAAACACTGCAGACAAGTGAGTGCTTTAATGTCAGCTCTGGGGAGATCCCTCACAAACTTCTATAACAAATAACAGGATTATGAAATTTTAGACTTAGCCCAGGAAAAGAAAATATAAAACTTGTCTCATAAATATTTTATTTCAAAATAGTAAGTTTTAGTTTGGACTTTTTGCCCTAAATTGCCCTCTAACACATTCTTGCTCTTTAGTCAAAGAGAATGTAGATATTAAAACACTCAAGTCAGACATAAGTTATTACAATTGTACTTTGTGTTCAATTTAGTCACCAAATACCTCAAGAGTGGAATATGATGCATTTCAGGAAGGTTTATAAATGTCCATCAAATCATGTATCAGTTCCTGCGAGTGGCAAGTATCTAAATCAAGTCAATTTACCTACAAAAGAAGTAATTCTCCAGATATTTAAAATATAAAATGGACACTGTATAGATTTTCTGCAAATATCTCAGTCAGGAACTGAGAAAGCTTCTGTTATAACTTATTTAATAATGTTAAACATTAAGTTTATACTAACTTGTAAGTAATTTTCAGGTAAAATCTTTGTGAGCAAAGGTAAGTACTTTCTCAATTATCTGAACCACAGACATATCTGAAATATTACCATTAATATGCAATAGCCTCCTCTAATAAAAATAAATGAAAAGCCTAGTGCTCAAGTTAATATATAAGATGCTTAGAACTGTACTCTGATTTGAAACAAAAAATTTAGAGTAAAGCTTACGGAAATGACAAATCATTTTATGCAGTTTTCTATATAAATGAAGTTGAATCAATACAGGGTGACCATATCAGAAACAGGGAACTCAACTTTACTACTATTGGTTCTTTTCAAGAGAGAGAGAGAGATCCCCTCACTCAAGTCACAAAGAAAAGCATCAGAAGTTACCAGGAATTTTAATAGCTCCCATACAAAAGGAAGAACAATATCTATACCAACTGAAAGACTGAGTACCAGCTAATCTCACCAGAATCAACTCATTAATTATGGGTCTGTTTGCATATCTCCTGTCAAAGTTACTTATTTTTTTTTAATGTATTAGTGACTTCAAAGCCATTAGTGCCAGTAAAGAGTGATGTATTAGAAATGCCATACATGAGGATTGGGAATCAGTTCAATTCTCAGGAAATTTAGTTTATCCAACTTCTGCCTGTGTGGACACACATGGTCAGTACCAGGCATTTCTACTGGCTAATTACTACCTTTCCCAATCAGAGACTAAACAGAAGCCTAATTCATGAAGTTTGATTGCTTTTTCCTGCTATGGACATTACTTGCTATTCATTTTTAAGCCTTTAACATACCTGCTCTCCTTCTGCAACTACTTTTTTCTGGAATTTTGAATATATTTGTCTTTTTATCACCCTTATCCCTAGGTTCTTAGAAGGATAAATACTATTAGCAAGGTGTACTGCAAAAGTGAATATATTTTAATAGGATTATGATAATAGAATCTTTATCCAGTGACTGTTACAAAGAGAAGAAAAAGGAGACTTATGTTTTAAGATTACAGTATAGACGTTGAAAAGAAAAGAGGATTATCTTATTAGTTTGGCAACTGATGAACAGCACTCAAACTCGTGTTTCTTGTTTGGAAAAAGAACCATTTCAGGTAAACATGTTTTTGACTGGCTACTAGTGTGATATTTATCAGAAAGAAAGCTAGAGAAAATACATTCAAAGACAGCCATTCTGCATATCTCACGCCAGCTGTGACTCCTTTTTTTCTGAATGTAAAAGGCAATCTAACATGCCAGTAGCTAAATGTGCAGCTGTTATGTATAAATAGTAGATAAATGAGATTGTATACAGAAACATACTCTCATCAAAACTTGGATAGAAATATTTTCGCTTTAACTCAAAGATAACTTAATGAGTTTAGCCTTTCCTACACTTAAAAAAAATAAAACATGTTTAACTGAACATGAGCTAGGGGGCAAGGGTATTAATGGCACTAGAAAAGTGTTGAAACCAGAAAACTTACCTGGTGAAAGCAGAAGACAGGGAGAATCTCTTACTGGAAGGTATTAAATGTGTTTGAGCCTTTGATCCAAGAGAGAGCATGATGGGAGATAGCTAAGGCCAACTCCTGGAATTCCCTACAAGGAGTTCCATTGACAAAGGTGGGGTCAAGAGAAGTCAGGAACTGAGGAAGCTGCTGTTATAACTCATTGGCATAGCAGCTGATGCCTGCTGACCAGCTCTCTCCTCCACGTGGAACAGCCTCATTCCCCCGGGGATGACCTACCAACATGCATGCAGCATCTCCACTATACAAGGCTACACTGTGTTTAATTCCATCTTAATTTTCCTCTTGACTGATGGTCTCCATACTCCAAAAATCAGGTTCTCCATCAAGCATTCCAGATACAAACATTATCTGTACATAATTGCTCGTACCATTTTAACTAGGAAACTATCAAGACTGTGGATTTTCACTTGATGTCATGAACTTTAATAGTTTGCCAACTTCTAAAGTATGAAAATATTTAAGAGGAAAAACTGTAATTGATTTGCATGAAACGAGTAACTACAATAATAACTAGGGAAAGGAAGATATTCAAAATGTATTAATTAGCAGTTTCCTTGCTCTGCCAACATTAACCCTTTGGTTGGGGAGTTGGGAGGCAGAGATGGTAGAGCCAGTCCTGGAGAAGATGATGTGAGAGCGGAGGTGAAGGTTCTCACGGAGCAGCGGTTATTATCAAGTGATGTGGCAGTATTTTAATACTGACACAACTGGCTCTGCTGTACAGGTGCCTGCTATATAAACATCAACCCAGTTATAATGGAAATACATTTTATGTTAAACAACATTTGATAATAAGGAAGATACCTTTAAAACATCATGATTTGACCCATGCCAGATCAAATCCTATCTCCTGAAACAAAATTCCATGAACTTAAAACCTGATAATTATCAGCTATCTTTTAGCAGATTTAATTTCATCCTCCTACTCTGAGGGTTCACAGAGGCTCCTCTTTCACTCTCTGCTCCTCAGTGAAGCCATCCAATGGTGACACAATTATCTCTCTCCATTTTATAGATACGCAAAGAAAAACAACAGTAAAGGAAAGGATAGTATCTGATGTGGTCTGACATGTACTCTTTTGACACTTGTCCAGGCCTATCCTTGATGCTGAAATCAAAGAAATCATCAGAAAAACATGTTTAACCACAATTTCCAACAGTAGTGGAAACCCCCACTATTAAAAGAAATAGCAGATTATCTCTAAAAAATTACCAAGAATTATAGAAATAAGATTCTGAAGATCACAAGGTGCCTCTGAGCAACTTCTCTACCCTCCTTTTCTATATCTAATGCCTAATTTCTATGTTATATCTAAAGAATTATAATCTAGTTCTTTGTGCCATACAATAGCACTTCGAGGCTAGCGATCATAAAGAATATATCTTCGTCCCTAAGGCCCAGTCCTGGTCTGCCATGCAGCAGACTCACAGCCAACAATCATGACTAAAGGAAATGCCACTGCAGGAATGGCCAGTAGCACGGGTTTGGGACATTGTCAAGAAGCACATGAGGGAGAAAGAGTCCCAAAGAACAGGAAGCCCAAAGCCTGTTCCCATCACTCACCCACGAACTACCTGTGTGACACGGCTCATCTCCAGCTCCCCTCTCCTCGTCATGAAAAGAAGGAGGGCAGCTCCTGTCCTGCTGGTCTTGCCAGGTTCTGATGAAGGTCCAAATGCATAATATACCATGCAGCTGACTCCGGCTGCATGCAAAGGTGAGGCATTTTATGGAAAGTAGGGGAGCCAAATCTTGATTAAAAAAATACATAAAATGATACATATCTTCCATTATCAAATAATTAGTTAGCAAAATGTGTTGAGTGAAAGCAAAAGTGGTGATATATACGTTCCTGACTTTTCTCTTTTCTAAATGATTATTCTCTTGGAAACTAGTGAGCAAGAATCACTGTCAAGCAAAGGCTACCTGGAAACAAGGAAAAGACCTAAATGTCTGTTGCAAAATTGTTGCAAGACTAATAAAATGGTAAGGATCATGCAGGCTTATATGCTAACCTATACCTACTAACCAAGATGTGGGGAGAGGATTCTGAAGGACACAGGAGACTTACAAATCTAGGCATTTGCTTCATCATCACCAAGAAGGTATGAAAGTAAAAAGAAACCAACAAGCTGAATAAATGGGAGACAGAGTTTGAACTATCTCAGAGCAATTTAAATGAACTGTCACAATTGTGAGAAATGGGAGAAGTCGAAATTAATAACCAATAAAGATTTAAACCAACTGTGTAATATTGTAAATCCAGAAAAATTTAGGTATTTGAAAGTATATTGTACTTACAACAGTCCACCCCTAAATACTTCAGCATGTATCTCCTACAAATAAGGGTATGCTCTTACATGACCTCAATGCAATATCCCAGCTAAATAAAATCACATTAGTCCAATATTATTTTATATACAGTCCATATTTAAATTTCCCCCATTTTCTCAAAAATGTTCCTACAGACTTTGCATGAGGTAGGGGCAAGGAGAACCCAGAATCCAATCAATGTCCACATAATGTGTTTAGACGCTGTGTGTCTCTTCAGTTCTTTCACAACGAGAGCAGTCACAGTGTCCTTTGCCTGTTTTGCATGACAGTGACTTTTATCAGGATACCACCTTATAAAAGGGATTCTGGACTTGTCAGATTATTTCCTTATGATTATATTCTGATTGACCATTTTTGTCTAGAGTACAATGTAAGTGATATTTTACTCCTTTTACACATGAGGGAGCAGATTATGTCAAGTTGTCCCACTATCAGCCATGCTGTTTGGTAAGGGTGTCTGCGGGGTCTCTCCACTATCAAGGCACATTTTCCTCTTTGTAATAACTTCAGTCATAAAAAAGGTGATACGTTAAGTCTTGCATCACCAAAATTTTAGCATCTATTGATAAGCTCTGCCTGATTAGAAATTTCAGAAGTTATTGTCTAATTCCAAAATTTATTCATTTATTAGCTGAATATAATTATATGAATGAATTATATACATTCATATAATTATCCATATTATTCATATATTACTCCTCTTTTATGGGGAATAGCTTTCTTTACCCCTCTTTATTCCTTTCTCTTTTTAGTATCACTATGAACCCATGACTTTTTAAAAATTTTATTTGAGTTATAATCCTGTAGTGCTATTATTATTTTGATGTTCAAATTTTCCCATATTTTGCCAAAGAGAGCCCCTCAAGCTGTCTCGTGTGTGTGTCCACATATGTATGCATGTTTAATGGCACCTTTAGGTTTTGAGAACTTCCTTCCTTTCTTTTTTCCCCCAGTTTTATTAAGGTATAATTGGCAAGTAAAATTGTAGTATGTTTAACGTGTAGAACTTGATGATTTGATACATGTATTCATTGTGAAAGGTTCCCAGTCAAGTCAATTAACAAATCAATACATCATCCATCACCTCACATACTGTTTCTTTTTTGGTGAGAACATTAAGACCTGCTCTCCAAACAAATTCTAAGAATATAATACAGTATTATTAACTATAGTCACCATGCTGTCCATTGGCTCCTCAGAATTGATCTTATAACTGAAAACGGGTGTCCTTAGAACAAACTCTCTCCATTTCACAAGCCCACCCCTACACCCAGCCCCTGGCAACCACCACTCTCTGTTTCTCTGAGTTAACATATGGTGATACCATATAACATTTGTCTTTCTCTGTCTGATTTATAATGCCCTCCAGGTTCATCCATATTGTTGTAAACAGCAGAATTTCCTTCTTCTTTAAGGCTGAATAATATTCCATTATGTGTATATATCACATTTTCTTTATCCATTCATCAGTCAATGGACACACGTATGTTGTTCCCACATCTTGCCTATTGTGAATATTGCTGCAGTGAACATAGGGATGCAGATATCTCTTCAAGATAGTGATTTTGTTTTATTTGGAGAAGGACTGCTAGATTCCATAGCAGTTCTACTTTTTTTTTAAGAACTTCCAAGCTATTTTCCATACTGACTGTACCAATTTACATTCCAACCAACTGTATGTAAGAGTTCCATGTTCTCCATATCCCTGTATTTAATATCTCTTGTCTTTTTGCTAATAGAAATCCAATAGGTTTGAGGTGATATCTCATGGTGGTTTTGATTTACATTTCCCTGATTGGTGATACTGAGCAACTTCTCATATACCTATTGGCTAAATGTCCTCTTTGGCAAAATGTCCCTTCAGGTCCTTTGCCTATTTTTCAATTGACTGGCTGATTGATATTGAGTTATATGAGTTACTTTGGATGTTAACCCCTTATTGGATACAGTTAGCAAATATTTTCTCCCAATCTGTAAATTGCTTTTTCATTTTGTTGCTTGTTTCCTTTGCTGTGCAGAAACATTTTAGTTTGATGTCATCCCATGTATTTATTTTTGCTCATCTCCTTTGTTGTTGGTGTCAAATCCAAAAAATCATTGCCAAGACCAGTGTCAAGGACCCTTTTCCCTATTTTCCTCTAGTTTTATGGTTTCAGGTCTTACATTTAAATATTTAATCCATTGTGAATTGATTTGTGTGTTTGATATAAGATAGGGATGCAATTTCATTCTTTTGCATGTGGATATCCAGTTTTTCCAGCACCATTTATTGAAGAGACTATTCTTTCCTCATTGAGTATTATTGCCACCTTTGCTGAAAATAATTGAACTTAATGCCTGGGTTTATTTCTGTGCTCTCTATTTCATTCCATTGATCTATCTGTCTGTTTTTATACCAAAACCATACTGTTTTGATTACTGTGGCTTTGTAATAGTTTGAAATCAGGAAGAGACCTGCTTTGATTTCTGGTACTACAGATTCCCCTTGTATTTTCCCTGCTCTTCACCTGTAATCATCCATTTATCCCAGGAGTATTTTTTTTTAATCAATGTTATCATAGCAAAAGAAAAATGCAAATTAGGGTTGCTGCATGTCAACATTATTAATATAATTTTGAAAGTTCCTCAACTGGTGTTTTCCATAGTACTTTAGGAATTTAACGTTTTTAGCCATCTCTGTAAGGATTATTGGACGAATCAACTGCGGAAATCAGAGTACTCAAGAAACTAAAAAACACATTTATTCCTTTTCCTAAAAGCTGATGAGGCTTTATGTTATGCCCATGTGAACCTGGACAACCCATCAATTTGATTGATTCCTTCCAATTGGCTGATCTAGTGAAAAGAAAAATCTGAGAAGCCTAAGTCAGACAAATGGTCCATATCAGACCCAGCTGTCTCTTCAAAGAAGGGTCCCTAGCTGTCTAATGCCTTGTGTAAAGGACACTGCAGGCTCTCTGCAGCCCCAGACACAGCTCCAGAATTGTCTCATTTCACTCACTGGCATCCTGGCTTTCTCATAGCTGACTTTCACTTCCTTCCATCCTCATCCTCCCAGTTCCTCTATTATAACACACCCTCTGCATGCCTCCAAGTTTTCAGCCCAGGCCAAGTCTCCTGATCATTTATCTTACTTGTATCCCTTGGTCCTTGGCCTACTGACTCCACGAAGAGACCTGGCACCAGCCCCACCCACCAGCTTGGTGGGCCACATGCTTGTAAGAACCAACCTATCCATCCACCAACCTCATGCACAGAGTTTATCCATCTCTTTGTGGTAACACATACTAGGATGCACCTGCAAGCTTCACAACAGGACTAGAATGAAACCTCACCAAAGCTCAGAATACAGAAAGTGGTTCTAAATGGAGTTACCACCTCCATCACTTCCATGAGCTTCTCTTTTCCTGCCAAGACTTGCAATGATCATGCTCCTTTTGTTTTTACCCTGGGCTCTTCTCTACCACTAGAAGTAGGATAACCTCTGGGTCACAGAGACTAGCTCCTCTTAGTACCAGCTGTGTGACCCTGACAAAGTTTCTTAATCCTTCTAGCCTTTAGTTTCCTTATCTGTGGACTGGATATAAGAATAGTAGCTACATCATAAGATTGTTCTGAAAACCTCTCATTCCCAACATTGTCCTTACACTCTAGAACTGTCCTATGAACACTCTATCTGGCTTCTTCAACTTCCCACACTCAACATTTCCAGATCTTTTCTAGTCCACCCATTTTTTCTCTCCCACAATTTTTTACTTTTTAATTTCAGATAATTATATACAGATTTATATGCACTTTTAAGAACTAATACAGAGATACTTTATACCCTTTACTTAGTTTCCCCCATTGATAACATCTTGTATAAGTAGAGTATAATATCACAACCAGGAAACTGACATTGGCACAACCCACCTTCCTTGATTATATTTCATCAGTTTTACATGCACTGTATATATTTAGATTTATGTAGTTTTACCACATGTGTAGGTTTAGTGATAATCACCACAGTCAAAATACAGAATAGATCCATCATAAAGATCACTCGTTACCCTTTTATAACTACATGCATCTTCTACCTTTTTCCCTCCCTAATTCCTGGCAATCACTAATCTGCTATCCATCTCTGTAATTTCATCATTTCAAAAAGGGAATTGTACAGTATGCAACCTTTTTTCACTCAGCACAATTCCCTAGAGATCACCCAAGTTGTTGTATAATATCAATAGTTCTTTTCTTTTTACCACTAAGTAGTATTCCATAATATGATATATCACAGTTTGGTTAACCAGTTATACACTGAAGTACATTTAGGTTATTTCTAGCTTTTAGCTATAATGAATAAAGCTTCTATGAACATTCATATACAGTTTTTTTGTATGAATATAGTTTCCATTTTCAGGGATAAATTCTCAACCATGCGATTGCTGGCTTGGATGGTAAACACGTTTGATTGTATAAGAAATTGCCATATTTTACTCCAAAGTGGCTCTACCATATTACATTCTCACCAGAAATATATGAGTGATCGTTTCTCCACATCTTCATCAGCATGTGGTGTTGTCACTACTCTGTTTTGGCCATTCTAGTAAGTGTGTAGTGATACACCTCTGTGATTTTAATTTGCAGTTCACTAATAGCTGATGATGTTGAACACCTTGCATATGTTTATTTGCCATCTGTATGTCTTCTTCAGTGAAATGTCTATGTGTTTTTCCCATTTTCCAATTGGAATGTTTGGTTTATTTATTGTTGAATTTTGAATTTTAAGAGTTCTTTATATATTCTAGATACAAGTCTTTTGTCACATATGTGTGATTTGCAAATATTTTCTCCCAGCCCATAGCTTATCTTTTTATTCTGTTGATGAAAAGATGTTTTGTTTTTCACAGAAGTTTTTTATATTAATAAAGTCCAGTTATTAAATGTTTTTCTTTTAAGAATCATGCTTTTGGTGTCAAGTCTACCACTCTTCAACTAGCCCTAGGTCTCAAAGATTTTCTCCTACTTTGTTTTCTAAAATTTTCATAGTTCACATTTTATAGTATACATTTTTATAGTTTTACACTCAAGTCTATGATCTGTTCTGAGACAAATTTTGTAAAAGATACGTGTTTCGGTTGAGGTCCTTGTTTTTGCTTAGGAGTATCAATTTCTCTCACATTTTTGAACAATGGCATTGCTATTCTCTGAGAAGTTACCAAGCCCTGTGGGTCTCCTTCCTCATCATCTCCTTCCCCACTTCCCTAGTCTAGTAGGGCTCACTGTTTCTGCCCTTGATCACTGCAATAATCTTCTACACTCCTCTCTCTCCAGCCTCTCCTACCTCAATCTGATTTTCTCCATTCTGTCCCAGAATTGTCTTATGATGAAGATGTCACTATCCTTGTTAAACACATTAGATAGTATTACCGAGGACAGACAGACTCTGGCTCCTTAGCTTGACACACATGGTCCAGACAACCCAGCCAGAGTTTTCCTTTCCTTTACCTCCACCTATTGCCCACCTCAACTGCTTCAGCCACAGCAGCCACGCAAAGGACTGCCAGAGATGCTTTGCAGATGCCACTGCTAAGACTTTTCTAGGCCTCTTCTCTCAACCTAGTTAGAAGGTCACTTTTTCTCCATATCTTTTCCCCTAAACATATGCCCCCACCTCCCCAGGCAGAATTAATTTCATCCCCATGAGACTCTCTTTATCCCTCCCTAGTGCATCAAATGGAACTACTCAAAAAAGCTTATCTTGCAAGTTTTCTGTGAGAATTAAATGAGTTAATACATGTAAAGCATAATAAGGCATACTCTAGGCCATAATAGGTACTTAATGCATTAGTTATTGTCGTTATTGCTGTAGTTATTATACACCTTTGCTGTATCTCATGTAAACGAGATGCAGTGCTTTTTCTATATTGGTTATTTATGCTTCTTTTCCACCAAGTTGTTTTCTATGACATGTATTACTTATTCTGTATTAGTAAATGTAGGTTCTTGATAAATATTTGTTGAACTGAATGGATCTCATTTCAACTCAATTAATAAGTCAATTCAATTAAAAATTTATTTAACTTATATTCCCCCTTGAACTAGCAAACTGTTTTAGTGAGCTAATTGTTTTAACAATTGATGGACATCCCTCCACTTCAATTTGTTTTAATTGTGCTAATACAAGCATGAGGATTAAATGACTTGCTGAAATAAAATATAATCAGGGTAATTATTCATAACAGAAAATAGAGGTTTCTTCTGCTTAATGTTTCCCAATAACACTCTTTTCAAGTAAAAAAACATGGTGCTAGCTCCAGAAGACAGGTGCTATTGGCCCCATCTTCACTTTCCATTAAAATCTTACTTTCACCTTACTCTCAGAAGAAGCTGTATCAAGAACGACTAGTGCAGAGGAGCTACAGTAGTTGAACATTTGGGTAAAGGATAAAAATACAGATTTCTATTAGAGAAAGTGATAGAAATGGGAAGATTTGGCAGACCACACTGAAAAAATAACTTGCTCATTTGTAGATGGAAGTTATATAAAAATAAAACTTCCTAGAAAAGCAACAGCATACTTTTTTTCCCCACTGAAGGAACTTCAGAG
The DNA here is from genome assembly GCF_040802235.1 of Manis javanica. Taxonomy (NCBI): domain Eukaryota; kingdom Metazoa; phylum Chordata; class Mammalia; order Pholidota; family Manidae; genus Manis; species Manis javanica. Next base: position 144,870,480 of record NC_133158.1, read on the forward strand.
TATATATGCAGTTACTTAGGAGAAGAAATCTCAAAATCTCTCCCAAGTAGTGTTGGTAGCATTTTCGGTTGCTTCTTCCTACCACAGAGTATAACTCTGGTTTCAGGAGGGTTCACCCTCCCCAGCCCTGGGGGTGAATCTTCTGGCCTAAGCCTTCTCCAAGCCAATATTTGACCTAGGAAGGGACCCACCCCACAGAGAATCTGCTGGGCAGTTTGTCTTGCTCTTAAAAAAAAAAAGATGTGAGAGAATGAACCATTCTACTTTCCTGTCTCTGCATGTTATTTTAGGAAGATGTACTCAGAGCTTCTAAGGTCACCACACAACTATAGAAGGCAAATATGAGCCAGCACTGAACATGGCAGAGCAGCAAGATGGAAAGAACCTGAGTCCCAAATAAAATCACTGAGCCTCTGAAAAACACCCAGAATCCCTCTGCTGCAGGATATCTTGTTAAGCAGGATAGTGTATTTTCTGTTTCTGACCTATAAAATTATCCTAAATGGATCCAGTCTCTAAGTCTGCCTTACACACTGATTTTTAAGAGGGAGCTACAGTTTAGTTGGCTAAAAGTGTATTCATACTTACAGTGACTTTTCTAGAAGAGAAGCAGTCAGGCTCGCTATGTAACTGCTGAGAAGGAGCAGTGTAAGGAGCACAGGCTGCAGAAGCAGAGAACCCAGGTTCAGATCCTGCCTTTGCAGCTTACGAGTTGTATGGCCTTAGGTAAGACTGAACTTCAGTTCCTTCATTGTGCCCATAGGTAATATCTACCTTATAAGTCTACAAGGAGGATTAAATGCAATAATGTAATAATAAAGGGCCTGTCAAGTAAGAACACAAATAAATGTTCTAATTAATCCTTTGCCAAGATGAAACACTAACTCAGTTTATTAGACCATTTATTCAGATGCTTTCTTTTCAGCACGAATTACTCTGACAGCAGGGCGGGTGTCATCAACAGTAATTTCTCCTGAAAAGGTTCCAATCTTAACATTTCTACTGTGAAGCCTAGGATGGCACAGAAGGGATTAGGCAGGATTACTTTCAACCCTAAAGAAAACTGATGTGATGATAACCACAGTGGAGGGGTTATACACCCTCCATTGTTTTATTCTCACACCTTAAAAAGGGTATGTGGGTGGAATTCATGGGCTGCAGTGGAGGTGTACTTTTAGTAACTTTTCCTCCCAATTATTTCCACATTTTCTGTTACATTCCATCAAGGGTAATCATATTATACTGATATCATTACCAACTTCCCAAATACAACTAACACAAATCTAATGGATATACTGTGTTTGCAGTATGAAAACAAAAATAGAAGCTGACGTTAACAAAAAGTACTCTTTATTTTTGGCATAGCAATATAGGCTATTGTAAAGGTATTCACCTTTTTACCATAAGTGAATATAAGTCATGTTTACTTAAATAGTCATTGATCTTTTTGCACTCTTCTACTAAGTAAAGACAAAATTGGTAAAATTGAACTGGACGACAATTTGACACCAAACGCCTTAAAAATGCATTTATACTTTGACCTAGAAATTCCACTTCAAGGAATGTATTTTAAAGAAAGAATTATGGCTTTGTACAATGATTTTTCAAGAAGAATTTTTCTTGTAGGAAGAAAACAACCTAACTAATCAGCATCAGAAATTTAGTTAAATTATGAAATGTTCACCCAAGGGAACACTGTGCAACTACTGAAAATGACATCATGGAAAAACATTCATTGACATGAAAAGATGTGCATGATATATCATAAGGATTAAAGGTTATAAAATGTATGTATAGTACATTACAGTTTTTATAAAAATATACTTATTTATAGAAGTATCAAAAACTATATACCAAAATAAGTATGAACAATGCTCCTTTGTAAGGACTTAAATTTCTTGTGTTTTGATTCTGTGAATTTCCTGTGGTATGCTGAAATTATGCAGTAAAGAAAAGTAAGCTTAAAAAAACTCAAAAGAAGAATTACTAAAATACTTTTAGGCTAAATAATAAATAAATCACTTCATCATTCATTACATAGATTCTGAGCTCTGGCTTTTCAGATTTCCCACAAAATCTGATTTAAGAAGTTGAAATTTAAGAGACTGAAGACAAACTCCCAGGGCAAAAAGTTCTTAGGGGAGCTCTCTTAGGGGAGAAGACTGCTCTTAGTGTTAAAGCCCTGGGTGATTTGCCTCTTCTTACCTACCTATCTTACTGTTTACAATAAACTGGAAAACTGCTGAATTCTGTTTTTAGCTGGGGGTGGTCTCTTTAGTCAAAGATTGCCAAGCCCCTCCACTAACTGAGGCTCAGAGAAGTTTTAAGCAACTTTTCTACTTGTGCTTAGCTCCTTTTAATTCCAGGGAAGTTTCCTTCAAAAAGAAAGAAACTGATTGGTACCCACTCTAGGATGGAGCTGTCACCTCCAAATGGACAAACAGCTATGGCATCTGTTAGAGTCATGCCTGCTCCACGATCTGGACTCTTCCTTATTTTTAATGTTGTTATTAATAATTACTGTAGCTGGTGTCTACTGACCCTTGCTATGTTCCATGTACTCTGTCAAACACTTTTGATATACTATTTTAAACTCTTAGAAGCAGCCCTGGAAGGTCAATACTATCATTATCCCCATTTTATAGATAAGAGAACAATTTGCCCAAGATTTCACAGCTCATAAGCAGTAGAGACAAACTAAGAACCCAGAATTATCTGGATTTTATTAGATGTCCCTTAACTGCTTAAATTCACATTGTGTTTATAATTCACATTGATGGAAAAAGTTCAATTTGCCACTCCTGGATCTTCCCAAATCAGAATAAAAGTGATTCCAAAAAATATTAAACCAACTTCACAATCCCTGGAGTGGTGCTGCCATGCAGCCATTCCCTTGGTTGCTGGGGGTAAGGAGGGCTAAGATATAACCAAGGGTCCTTGCGTATTCAACTCCACACTGACTTGCTTAAATTTGTCACTTAACCTCTCCAAAACCTCTGGTCCCTATGTAGAAAATGAGCTTTATAATACTTGTCCTAAACACTTCATTTGTGAGAATCAAATGAGACAATGTATGTGTAAGCACTTTAAAAAGTACAAAGGGCAAGGAATCTTGATTAACCTCTACATGCAAATTACTTCTGCCCTCAAAACCCAAAAGCAATGTAACTTTTTTATAGCATTTTGCAAAAGACTAAGCACGGGCTTTAGAAATGCAGAGAAACCTTAATGTAAAAAATTCCCATGTGTAATGTTTCCCCATGTTTAGCATTCAATTAAGTAAGTCTGGAGGAAAAGTCATCGACTCAATGTTACCTTCTCCCATCTATTGCTCTCTGATTTATGTTTCCTCTCTTAAGTGCATGAACTTTTGAAAAACAGGAATTTTTGTCACAGGACTTAAGACTCTCCTATGATTCAGTGTTAGGAAATCTCCTTAGCCATTTTGGTTTCTGCTCCCTGGGAGCAAATTGGGGCTTTGGCAGTGAGTTAATGCACATTCAGCTTTAACTTAGGATCATACTTGGCTCAATAATTCAAAAATATTACACCAAGGCTTAGGATTATACTTGCATGAAGGACTAATCTTTTTAAAAAATATTATCTGGGGGTAGAAGCAGGGATTTTTCTTGACCATATTTTAAACTGTAAAAGCAATCCATGCCCATGTTAAACAATTCAAAAGGTGTATGTACAGTGGAAGGTGCCAGGCACTGTTTTAAGTGCTTCCCTTACACTAAGTCATGGATTTCCCCACCAACCCTATGAGGAAGGTACTTTGATCATTCCCATTTCACACATAAGAAAACTAAGCATAAAGATGTTCAGTAAATTTCCCAAGGTCACTCAGCTGTTAAGTGGTAGAGCTCAGATGTGAACCCAGGAGTTTGAGACCAAAGTCAGGTGCTTTTAACTCTTAAACATCTGCCTCTGCTCCTACTGATATGTTTCAAACACATTTATTAAACATCTTACCCTCACAGCAATACAAAGCATTATCCCTACTCCTCAGACTTATTAAAGTGGCTTGCCAAAGTGATAGAGGGAGCATTTGTATCCAGGCACATCTGATTCCAAGTTTATATTTATTCTACTACACCATGCTTCTTTATAGAAGCTGGTTGTCATAATACCTATTTTACAGTTAAGGAAATCAAGTCTTCAGAATGAGGTATGTAAAGAGGCTAATAAGGAGTCATCCCTGTCAACAAACATTTTACCATGGACTGTATCACACCTAATTCTTCCTTCTTTAGAGTTCTGTATAATTAAAATATTCACATATTTTTAATCATGTACATGTGATTATATAGTAGCATATTGTGGAAAGTTGCTCTATCCCATAAAGTGTGAGCTCAGATTGTCTAATACGGACCAATACCGAAAGCAGAATAAAGTCAATTTCAAACATTAACAAAGCCCATTTAAGAAAAGTGACATAAGTGAAGATGAGCAGGGGGACTCCCACCCAGCAGAGATGACATATATCACTAGAATATGGTAGCAACTCATTTTTAATCTCAGTGAGCAACTCACTATTAGTCCATCAAAAGAAAAAGAAGTTTGTTTCTAGTTCCTGAGTTTACAACGATTATTTCCTTACTATATAGAGAAAATTTCTAGGACCCAAGGCAGATAAGAAGGGTAGCAAGAAGAAGTATCAGAGAAGAAGTTTCTGGGTGGGAAAGCCCTCCAGTCACTGCTTTACTCATACCCACCATGCCCAGCACTGTGTGAGAGTTGAAGCCCTGGATTCAAATCTGCTCTGCTACCTACTTGCCATGTGACCTTGGGCCCATTACTAAGCTCCTCTAGCCACAGTTCCATCATCTGTAAAGTGAGTAATAGTCAATAATACCAACCTCATTAGTCTGTCATGAAGATTAAGTATTGTCTAGCTCAGAACACTGCCCTGAACGTTGATGATCACCGTCACAGACTCACCCAAGTCTGCAGAGATAGATTCCCTACCCCTTCATGTTTCAGCACCATTTTGCTTCCTGGTTTTAATGCAATCAGGAAAACACATTGTCCTTTATCTAAGTCTGGGACTGGCAGAGAGAGTTCTACTCATCTTCTTATGATAGCTCCATACTCTGGAGATCAGAGTATGCAAATCCTGTATTTCTGTGTTCAGCAGCCCTAGTTATAAATGGGGTGTCAGATCTATGCTATCAGTGTTACACAACAAACAACACATCACTAGAGCTTATCTTTTGATTATCACAGCTTGTAAGGGACAAGTCAGTGGTCACTTAGGCTTGGGAGGTTAATTTGATCATCTCTTATAAGTTTACGTTTTTGTACACCATGGATGCTAATGTAATACTACTGCACTCTACAGTAAAAACAAGTCAATGTTATCCTACACTCTACAGTAAAACAAGTCAGCCTGGGAAAATATGCAAATTTTATCATTATATTGTTCAGTTTTAAGGGCAATTAAATATTTGCTTTGAGCTTTTCACACTGTATTGCACATCCATAAAAAACTTCATTTCTGTACCTAAAGTTTATTTAGCATTAAGTCTTTGCCACTATTTCCCTTTCACTGAAAATTTGGTTTTCAGTTCTATACCACAATCTTATTTGTAGATCTTTATTTGCAAAAAAAACTTACTTTTTTTTCTGTTTAGGTTAAATCAATTTGTCCCTTGTTAGTTGGGCAGTGGGAGGCAGTGACTTCAGATTTTCCGTGAGATATCTGCATCTTACAACAGTGTGGCTCTCTTAGCTACCCCATGAACAAAGACTTCAGTGAAATGAGCCAGTCCAGTCCAGCTCTGCTGGCCAGAATCAAGTCTCTATGAAACCAGGATATCTTCCCGAAAATAAAGTATAATAATTATAATAGTTATTTTTACCATTGTTCACTCAAACTGGCTGTTAGAAATTGTGTAATCCAAAAAGACGTATTTTTACAGTTGAATTTAGATAAAGGAACCAAAATTCTGTCAGAATGTTTGCTGTCTATAAACATAATTTTTGTCTTCTATGTCTTTTATGCAGGGATTATGACAGTGAGCTAAAATCAGGTGAAACGAGGAGTTGAATAAACAGTGCCTGAGACAAGAGAAAAATGAAGTATTTGTATGTTTCTCACTTGGGGAAATAAATGAGATAATTCATCTGTAGACACCTCTTGGGTTCTTTGTTAATCTTCCTTTAAAAGAGCCTCTTCCTATCCATTTCCCATACACCAGCCTCCCACCACCCAATTCAAACTTTTAAGTCCCCTTTGAGGACTTTCTTCCCTTTACCCCCTTCCTTTGGTCAATCTTGAAATCCCCTTGATCCTTACTTCATATTTTCTCATGCGTTTCCATTCTTTACACACATGGTTCAAGACCTTATATCCTCTTGACTATAATGGAAAAACAGCCTTCTAACTGATCTCCCTGACCCCCGACCACTCTCCATTCAGTGCGGCCTCTATACCATGACCACATTCACCTTCATGTAAGAGAACATTTGATCATGTCACTTCTGTGCTCCAAAACCTCCAAGGAAAAACTTCATGGCTACAGTTCTTTGATCAATTCTGATTCACTTTTCCAGACATTTCCCATTAACTTCCTATATCTTGTCCAAATTCCAGCTAAAATGCCCATTCCCTCTAATCACTCCCAAATAATCCTCATTCTGCTTCTTCCACATGGAATAACTTCTCAACTCCCTACCTATCCTTCAACCCCCCAAATTAAATATAACCTATTTTATTTATAAAAATAAACACTTCTCTGCTATTCCTTAGCTGTAGTATTGAAATTCCTCCAGCCCTGGGTCCAGATCATCCACAAAATCAGCTTACACAGGGTCTTTCTATGCTTGAATTTTATTCTCCTAGGCTGTCAGGAACCAATGAAGAGTAGTAAGCATTAGAATTATAAATCAGAGTTGCATTGAAAGCAGATGCTGCTGTAACAGTGGACAAACTGAATTGGATGGGAGCAGAGAAACTAGCGATGGAAGGACCCATTAAGCAGTCATTGGATCTGCCTGAGAGGAAACTGGAGGAAGGTCATGTTTTGGGTGGTAGGAAGATGATAAGCAAAATTCTAAGTGTGTTGAATTTGAGGTTCTGAGGACAAGGGTGAGGCAGGCAAAACACCTACAATGCAAAATAAAGGAGACACTCAATCTCAGGGACCACGCTGCACTTACCTGACCTTCAGAGTGAGCCCCTCCTTAAACTCTTTACCCTGGGAGCCTAGCTTGCCTCACCCTGAGTTCCTATGGTATACCTTGTAGAGATCTCATGTTGGCAGCTAAGGAGGTATGCCACTCAGACCTCCCTTCAAGGAAAACCTTGTTATTCACTGTGAGAAGTCCAGATAGCTGGCAGCCTCCAACTATAGAACATTCAGTATCTGCCTCAACTTTGGAGTCGTAGCCATGTCCTTTCTGGGATTCCCCAGTCACTAACTAAGCAGGTTAGGGGTACTCTGCCTAGCCATTTCTGTCCAATGTGAGGCTCCTTTAAGAGGCAATCGTCCCTCTGGAGGTAGCCATTGAGTTAGATGACTGTGTCAGACCTGCACTGTGCTCTGAAGGCTTTTCCTGCCTGATTCTGCTTCCTCCCCCTTGATTTTTATCCTCCAATCAACTATTTGTTCAGTAATTCTCCCTCAGCATCTTCTCCCAGAGCACCTAAATGACATACGTACTAAGCCATTGGTTACACCAGTCTGGACCTGGAGCCTTAGTACCCTTGTCACACAGTGGTTAGAAGACTGCACTCTAGGGTCTGGGTTCAAATCCCAGCTTAGCCACTTCTGACCTTGTACAACCTTAGACAAGTTATATAACTTCTTAGTATCTCATTTTCTTCAGCTGTAGAATGAGAATTTTAGTAGTAAGTGAAGACTATATAAGAGAATGCAGTTAGCACAGTGTGTGGCCCACAGTAAATGTTCAAGGAATATTGTTATTTTTATAGACTTTGAAAAGTTATTTACCAAGATTCTTGAGTATGATAAAATAGAAGAAATATTCACTTTCTCAAATAATTTCCCACAGGATATAATAAAGCTAATGAAGATTAATTTAAAGTGTTTCAAACCCAACCCTATAATTTTTTTCAATTTCATTTCCTATTATTCCCAATCTGGTTCCTCTTCTCCATACAATGTCAACACCTTTTCTCCTGCCCTGATTTGTTTCTTTATATCTCTCTTTTCCATCTACCACAAATGTCTAGTCCTCTCCTTTCCATCAGTTCCTCCCAATAATCTCCTTCAAAACTTGTTTGAAAACTCACCTTCTCCAATGTTTTCTTGATCAGCCTGCCTTACCGAATCCAGCAATAATTATTTCTCTCTACTGGCAAACCCCAGGATGATATCATTTTGAAACTAAATAGAACAAAAAACTATGTAATTCTCAAATAGTGTTGGAAGTGTCTGTGTCTCCATAAACAACTGTTTATGACAAAATAGCAGCAACAGTACTTATTCCCTGTTTCTTTAGACAAGCCCTCCCCTCCCCCACCCACCCTTTTCCTCAAGGCCAGGAGATGGCTTCACAAAGGGAAGCTCAATAAATGATTACATAAAAGATTTATGTTTTCAGCTGTGAACACATGGTCAGCCTACAAATTTTATTTTGTATATCCTATTTCTATAGGGGAGCCTTAAAAAGCGAAATGTTTCATGAGACAATCTCAATCACATAATGGGGAAATTATTGTATAGAGGAAGGGTTTTACAATCGTTTTAGGTATTGTAGTTAATACAAATCTGTTTATAAAATAAAGGCTGGGTTTATAATACATCTGAAAGTCAGTTGGAAATCCTAATTAGAGATAGATGGCAAATATAGCCTTTTACCTCTATTTAGTATACATGATATTCTTTACAAATGACACTGTTTTCCTGTTACCACACAGTGCCATACAAGCTAGAAAAATAAAACCTCTTTTTCTGCCTATGAAACTGATTTCAAACAAAATAACCAACTTCAAAAGTAAGATGGAAGTGTTTTGTAATGTGGTTGACTACAAAGGTTTTTACATAGCTTAACATGTGCATGTATGCATTAATGCATATTGCAATACATACACCAAAAGTGCTACTAAATTTTCACCCATACTATTTACATTCAGTTTGAAACCTTCATCAAGATATTCATATTCAAAGATAAGATTCCTATAGGACAAAATCTTAAGTATATTTAAATATTGGAAGTGAATAGTACCTAAAAGAAAAATCCTTTATACACAGTGCATAAATGAGTATAACGTTAATAGCCTACACAGGTTTCTAATGGCTCCTAATAAGCCCTTTCATGGAACCATTTGTACATACTGAAATGCATTTTTACTGTAATACTTTGAGTAATTATGAACAAGGTTGATAAAATCAGCATTAACAGTTCTGTGATTTTTTGAAATACACACGATCCTCTATAAGTGCACAGCTCTGTAAGTAATAAAATATTAGATATCAAATGCTAAAAAGTAATTTTCACACTGATTTTATTGCTACAATTCAGTAAACTATTTTATCAAAGCTTACAATCATCTTTCAAAGTAAATCAATTGTTTATAATCAGTATCATGAAGCAAAAGTAATTAACAGCTGATATAAAATAATTAACTGTTTACTACCTCACTTAAAATATAGTGAGGAGCTGCAACAAGATGGCATTATTACTATCCTAATATGTTCCACTTAACAAGTTTACATTTAATATGTTTCCATTTCCAAATATCAATACCCAATGTACACTTAGAAAATCTAGTTTATTTAATTTCTCAGAAAACTGTTAGTTCAACTTACTTCTTTATGAATTCTGAGTTGCTACACTGTTTTCTCATCTTCACAACAATTAATAATTATTGATCTCCCAAAAAGTAAGAACATAATGCAAAGCAAAAGAATTGTTATATTATGAAGACGAGAAAGCAAAATTTCTATTATACAAGTGAGCAATACTCAAGACAAGTCGTTTATTTTAAACATATAGCATATAATAGTCATGATTAGCTCACCACCAGTTAGAAACATGCATACACATTTCAAAGTAAATCTTTTAAATAAATTATTGCAAACATCTTACTAGCTTAAAGATTTGAAATAACAATTAAGACTGAACATTAAATCATTTGTCTCTACAACTAGAAGAGCGAGTCCCAAGGATGTAAATCTCACCCAATGAGACAAGGGATGCTGAGTGTATTATTAATTGCTAAGTAATTCCTTAATTTTAGGATCTAGCACCCAACACTGGCAAATAAATAATGTGATTTATGAACCCAGACTCTCATGCCGCTTTACGAGAGTTCAATAAACACATGCACATCCTAAATGTACACTGTGACTATGATTTCTATAAGCCAGGAAACAGCAGGACTTGGTGATAGCAATCCACCCCATCTACTTATTATTCAAGCACAAGTATTTAAAATACCTAAAATGCCTGCTGAACACTGCGGTTCAATATCCCCCCGGGGTTGCTCCGAAGCAGAATCACATCTTTTCCCCTCAGTGATTACTGAGTTTTAAGAAGGCAGGTAACATGGGGTAGAAATTCTCATGCAGCAGCAAGGTAACTCTTTTTTCCAAATTTTCAAAAACCAATACCCCCTCCCCAAACACACACACACAATCACCTTCTTTTTTTAAGAAAAAAAGGAGGGTTTTTCAAATAGGTGCCTAAAACATGCCATTAGCACAGGGATGAAAAACATATTTTCTCTTTACTTGCTGCTGTCTAAGATGTTCACAGATCTGATTAGAAAACCTGAAGGTACATAAAAAGTAGTGCTTCCAGTGAGATTCCTTTAGTGAATCTGCCTGTGCAGACATATGTGTACATAAATAATACATATTTATGCAAACGTGCCTACATGAATAAGGACACACACACACACCCCTAGACCAATAATTAAGCTTACACTGTTCTACAAGCCCCCTTTGACATTTTTTTAGCATGCATGTTATCCAGAAGACAGATTTTTTAAAAAAAATTATAAACAGCTGCATATAATGCACGCCAAAGTGGCATGTTTTAGAAAAGCAAATACGTTACCAGACGCATTTTGAAGTTTCTGGAACACCTGCAGGTAAAAGGAGATTGTGAATCGGATGCTGGCACACGATATTCCTCAGAATCACAGAGCTCGGTGTGACTGTGGGGGAATGTGAGACGAGTGTGAGGCTGGAAACCTTTGAGTTGTGCTCACTCTAGGCATCAGAAAGCCTCAAAGAAGGGAAAGAAAAAGGCAGCCCACAGACAGCTAGATGAGAAACTTCTGGCACCTCTCCAGCTCAGGAATGAATTCTCTGTAATTTGGAGACGTATAGTGATGGAAATGAAGAGAAACTTGGATTTACGGGTGAATTTGCTCAGCCATGCAGAAATGAGCAGGTAACAGTCTCTCAGCTCATTTTAAAACAGTCGTTCAGGGACAAGACTGAATAAAAAATTAACAGGCATCCATTTTTGAAAAAAATAAAAGGCTACTCCAGCCAGCTTCCCAAGATGCCTTTACAAACTTCAAATGGATCATTCCATCAGCTATTTGTTGCACATTTTATTAATCCCAGTGCAGAGGTTAACTGGAAAATCTAATTCCTTTTATGCAGAAAACTGGATTTATTGCTTCTTTTTATAATGCACGTTAGTCATATAAGTACATAGATTTACTTACAGAGTTCTCATTTCTTGTATAAAACCACGACTGTTTGGTCCAGATAAATACTAAAAGGTTTGTCTGCAGCTTTTCAAGGAAATGGGGAAAGAATGTTTTAATACTCAGAAGCTGAGCTGAGCAAAGATATTTAAATGTTGAGTTTGAAGCAAAGAAGAGTATTAAGGAAAACCCTGAGCCATTAAGTGACACATAAGAGATAAGGTTGTACATGAGCACTGAGCAGGCCGGTGGTTCAAGTCTATAAATATGTACATAATTAAGGATAAGAAGAAAAGAGCTTTGGAAAATGAAGTTCTTAGAGACAACAGCTTTGATTTTGTTTAAGCTTACAAGCAGGTTACTAATGTCTAGGAAGCACATGTGGACTTCACCTTGTCTGAAGAACTCCACAGCTCACGAATAGAGTGAGGTTGGAAGCATTGCACACTGGCAATATATATTCAAAGGTAATGAGGGGAAGGACAGTATTACTATGAAGAATGCTGTCACATTACATTGGGCCTGTGTGGCTTAACTATGCATCCAACCTTGCAAATGGCCATTTGCCTGGACTTAATAGCAAATGTGCTATTGATGGGGGGGTAGAGGTGGGAGGCTGATTTTATCTGTTTTACTACACATGCACCTTTGGGAGGCTTGAAGATAAAAATGCATGGGCTGAGTGTAGGAGTGATTCTTTTCAAGGCCACATTTATCTATAATAAATTCAAAGTGGAATTAATAATGACCAATTAAGCTGTTTGTCATTTTAACTCTTGAGGTCAAGGGCAGAACAGTGTTTATGTTTATTGATAGAGAGTCGATGGCAAGACTGCTGAAGATGGTCGGGCTGACCTTTAAGCATATTCAATAAACACATATTGACTGAGCAGCCTCAAGGCCTCCTCACACTCCAGGGCTCAGTCCTTTTTATCTAAGAGATTTTTTTTTACTTATATCTACTCTGCCATCTGCTACATCCATTAATTTCAACAAATATTCAGTATTTAGCCACTTCACCCTATGCTGTAGAGAACACAAGGGTATTTAAGACAAGTCTATCCTTCAAGGAGCTTGCTTACTCTTACCAGGTAGAACACAAGAGCTCTCAGGGAGGGATGGGCAAATCAGAATTACTTGCAAATACCCATGTTCAATGCCATTTTGGATTCACTTTTGGTCAAGTGAGACAAGCAGTGTTTTCACATGTGTTTTGCAAAGTCTCCCCAAGTGATTCCGATTAAGTCCCCTCTTCCATCCCACAGGAGTAACTGCAATTCAAGACGATGGTTACCAGCCCTCAAGTAATTGAGAGGAGGGCATCCCGTCTACCACTGCGTATAGACTGAAGCTACACAGCTACTCAGCTGATCTGCACTTCTGTGTCTTTACTAATCACTCGACGACAGAGAAGACTCATACTCAGTCAGACCCAGGGCCTGCATCAGCAAGGTTCTGAATGGATTTGGGCCTGTTTCCTTATCTGTAGAATGAGAGGGTAGGACTGGCTTTGAGGGCATGATTTCCCTGCCAAAATTGTATGAACACCAACCCTGAGGAAGCCAGTTCTACAATATGTTGGCAACTATGCAACAGCAAGCCTGAGGTCAGAACTCAGAATTCCCTACTTCTACTATCTTACTGCTTAATGTTACCTAGTCAGCAAATAAATCTCATGAGGTGAGTCTTCAGCCTGAAGAGCTAGACACCCAGCTTCACAGGCTGCTTTTTTAGGTCTCTACTGGGGAAACACCATGGAATTCAGAGCATGAAAATAACCCCATTTTCTGCCATCTCCCTCCACCTTGTGGTTCAGCAACTGCCTCCACTCCAGTGCAGAGGACCCCCCAGTGAGTGACAGACCCTGGGGCCTTCAAGCAGAGTGCTCCCGCAGCCAGACCCAAGCTGCCACTCGCCTCCGTCCCTCCGTGGCTGATCCCCTTCACCTGAGCGTGAGGGTCTGAGAAGGTGGGCTCGGGACTTACAGAATCAACTCTTCCAGGCTCTACGCCTAACTACTGGTGGTGGAGGAGTATCCCAGGCCACTCTCCAGAGGTGCAAGAGAGAGTACGGCCATACCATGCTCAGGTGGCCAAACTGCCTGCCCACCCCACAGCTCCCTGACTTTCAGAACAGGCTCATCTCTGTCCCGCAAGCCCACCCATAGTGACAATGAGAATAGCTCAGAGGGGAGGGCTCACTCTTCCCCACAGCCCCCACACTGACTGCTCTGTGCTCAACACCACCTTCATTCACTCAGGAAGAAACCAACCATGGCAGGTATTTTTAAGACAAAGCTCATGTGACTGACTAAATCTCTTCATATAATAATTCTATTAAGCAATAAATGTTTTCTATCTCCTCTAGTTCTCAGTTAAGAAAAATCAGGAAAGCTTGACCTTGAAGCACAAAGGGAAGGAAAGCACAAATGTTCAAAGGTGGTAGCACTACAGACACACTGGAGACCCACTGACCTGTGTTCAAAGACAGTAATCTCTACTTAGTGGCTATGTGTCTTCTGGTAAGCCACTTAAATTCCCTCATACAGTGTCCTCCTCAGTAAAAGAAATAATACTTGTCTTACCAAGTTATTTTGAGAGTTAAAATCTGAAAAGTGTCTGGTGCATCATAAGTTACTCAAGAAATAGGAACTCATGTTATAATAATAAAACTTGTCCAATTGCCTTTTATACCCTATTAGCTTGTGTGGACAGGAATTATGTCTTGGCTCAGGCTGCCATAACAAAATATCACAGATTGGGTGGCTTAAACAATAGACATGTATTTCTCGCCGTTCTGGAGGCTGGGAAGCCTGAGATGAAGATGCCAGCAGATCTGCTCCCTGGCGAGAGCCCTCTTCCTGGCCTGCAGACAGCCACCTTCTCCTTGTATCCTGGCATGGCCGGGAAAAGGAACCATTGTGTTTCTTCCTCTTCTCACAAGGATACTAATTGTGCCACGGGGCTCCACCTTCAGGACCTCATCTAAACCTAATCACCTCTGAAAGGTCCCACCTCCAAATACCATTACTTTGAAGGACAGGGCTTCAAAGTCAAGATTTTGAAGGGACACATTCAGTCCATAACAGTATCTCAATGAATTAGTGATAATCTTTTTAGTTTTTTGTTTATAATAGCCCAATGTCAAGGGCACAAATGGAAGAAAATCTGCGACTGTGCCCAACAATTACCTTCAAACCTGGGGACTCAGGGCTGATGGGCTGGCCCTCATTAGCCGGCAGGTTTCTTCCCAAGTGATGTCCCCTGAGACCTGTCAGGCTAGCCAGCCCAGGCAGCCTTTTGATCTGTCATCACAGTCACTTCCATCCCACTGGCAAAACGTTCTGGTTCCTGGCCTCACTGTTCTACATCCAAGCTGTCTGAAAAGCAGTAACGTTTTTTTAAAGAGCAACCGGGATTTTAATTAAAGTTCCAGGGACCCAGCCAAGGATATTTTTCTAAAAGAGAAGCAATATCTGTTCTTGGAGACAGAATATTTCACAACAGAGATCTCATATATTTTGATGAATGATAAATAGCACCATGGACTGTACCCCCAGAGGACCCCGGCTGCGGGGTGTGTGTGTGCGCAAACATGTACCTATTTAATGCTCACCCTCCCTAATATGGACAGAGTCAGGGAGACAAATGCATTCCAGTTACTTAAACCATTCAGATATTTAAGACAGACAGTGAATGGAAGAACATAAGGGCCTCTTAAGGACAGGAGATTGCCTTTTGTTCTCCCTGATGATTCCCTTTGATTTAAAAGGCTTTGGCTGCAAGACTCCCTGCAAACAGCATCAGATAAGAATTCAACTTCTGCAAGTGCTGGTCAGCAGATGTCCACCATATACTAATCCAGGGAGAGACCAATCACACACCACTCACATTCAGTGGTAAGGGAATTAAAATAAAATGAGGCCCCAATATCATAGTTGGAAGTTTGGCAAGATTATTCCACCTATGAGTTTTGTTTTTTCTGGAAATTCATGATTGCTGCTTGGAAAATCTCTATTAATCCCCTCACAGGCCAGTCAGGAGTTATAGAAAGTGAACTCCAAAGCCCCCCAGCTTCCTCCATGAACTTGAAAAACCTACACCCACACCAGCTGGGGCAGGGGCACATTTATTTTCATGTTGGATCCATGTGGGGGTCCTTAAATAATGTGAAATTGAGGCATTAGTGGAAGACCTGTTAGGAGCTGGCAGTCTACCTCAGGCAGAAGTGCCAGAGGCTTGGAGTCTGGTGTCTACTCATCCCCAGAGGCATGGCGCTGCTGTAGGGCCAGCAACCACAGATGGTGCCCTACACAGACAGCTGAGGGGCAGAATGCCACGGGTCTGCATGAAGCCTCAGCCAATGTGCTGGCTGGTTGCCATTACTGGGCCTGTGGATGTGGAACAAGAAGCTGGGATGGCGGTATTAGTTCCATTTCCCTGACACTAAGGTATCATTTCTCTGGTCCAAACAACAAAGGCTAAGGAGGTGGTTTTATAAGAGGGTAATAGGAGCGCCATGCTTGACAGACATCTCAGCCCTAAAAACTTATTCACCTAGGGAAAATTGATATGATTTCCCCCACTGTGGTAAACCATCAACATATTAAGCTAAATCATTCCAAGCTAGCCTTTTACAATTCCAGCTGGCGATAGTAGACAAAAATCATGACATATAATATATACACACACATACACAGGCATATAATTCTATATTTACTGTTATATATTTTTCTATAGGACAAATATATTGTTTTCTTTAAGTGACAATAGCAAATGACAATACTTTCAAGCCCTGAAAAGCCAGCTAGGGAAGAAAATGGGAATGACGCACAAGCACCACCTACAGGAATCCAAGGTATGGACAGTGGGTGGCTACAAGTCAGTTACCAACTCAGAATCAAGAAGTGACATCTATGAGAGTCACTGATTCTCAAAGTATACAGAGCATGGGGGGCTTCCACAGAAAGCACAATTGATCCTCACTCCAAAGGAAATGGGCCCACATGCCATGTAGTGTAAGGGAAAAGCATGGGACCAGGAGTCAGAAGATTCAGCACCTCAGTTGCTGCTCCATCACCCCACACTGTGGTAGCTGCAGCTCTCCCTCCAGTGTAGTAGGGATTGTGTCTGCCGTGCCTACTTTAGTGTTGATATATGGAAAACACCACCATGTACACTAATTTGCATACCAATCAAAAAACAGAATACAAATGTACTTGTGGTCCTGTTGCCCTACAGCCCAAGGCATTTCAGAGTACCACTAATCATTTTTATTCTAGTCACATAATGTCATAGAAAAGGGAGAATGTGCCTGTAAGAAGGGAGTATGAAGGATTAAGCCATGTGAAAGAAAGAGACAAGAAAATCTAACTTCCCCGCCATGTCTAACAGTCCAGCCCAGTCAGGGGTAGTGCACTTCAATTAAGGGCTAGGCTTCCAGGGAGCCTTGTAGATGGACTATCAAAGTTCCTCTGAACTGAAACCTTGCAAAGTGGCCACCACTAAGACTCACCGAGGAATTCCTCATATAAACAGTAGTCAATGTCAATTAACCTTTGTGAACATGAAAAATAAATGGAAAGGTTGAGGAATTAACAAGGAGACAAACACAGATGCCAGACATAAGCATGATGTTACTGTAAAAGCTACAATCACATGGTGGTTAATTTTAGTATACTAGGAACGGCTCTCATGATAAAAGATCTTTTCTGAAACTGGAAGTGCATTAAAAATAGGGGCTGAGTCTAATCTCTGTTTTCCCCTATAGCACTCTGATTAGTTCCACATCTGCACTGAGAGTGAAAATATTTATTGAATATACCATATTGGTGCTTTCTGAATGTTTGAAGAATCAGTAAATAAACTGCGTTCAGCTGTGTATCATTCAACCTCCTTAATTGAAGATTCATGCAAAATTAATTAAATTCATAAATTATGAAGACATCTTTTCCCCTAAAGGGAAAAAAAGGATTCATGGAGTATAGAGCTACCTGACAATATCACTTGAATCCAATACTGGCCCCAGGACAGCAATGAAGCTGGAACCTGCCACCCCCAGCCCTTGGCCCAGCCCCTTCTCTTAAATCCCCACCTCTATCCAGCAATATGTGGGGTCTCACAGGGATATGTATGGGTAACCCAGAAGACAAGGACAAGCTCTGTCAGACCACTCCTACCCTGTGGCCACAAACACCCAACTGCTCACCCTTGAACTTAAATATATGTACACTCCTTATGCAGCTCTGCCCTCAAAATTTTGGACTAGAGGAAGAGGTCTTCACAGGCCCTGGAAATGACGTTGGCATTATTTAGGTAGGGACTTCTGGAGTCTGTAAGAACATGCTTTAAAAAGGGGGCCAGAGGCACCAGTTCCTGGGCACTGTAGAGTCAAGGCGCAAGTCTTGGCCAGGGAGGTAGAGCTGGAAGGGACGCTAAGCGCCCTCCGCTCGGCACGCGAGCCGCTGCACCCACAGGGCCAGCCCCGGCGCCACCGTGCTGCTCCTGCCGAGCACTGCGGACAGCCAGGGCACCGTCATCAGCCACGCTCTGACCTCTGGAACTGGAGGATAAGAAAGAATTATCAGGGGAATCAGAAGATGAAGAATTGTAGCTAGAAGAGTTTCCTGTGCAGGAAACACTTGATCCCAAAGACAGAAGAACCAAGATCCCTATGCAGTACTGGGACGTGGCCATGTGAGATACACAGCTACGCAGAGGCAAATCAAGGCCGCTCACAAAGCAATGGTTTTAAAACATCACCCGGACAAACAGAAAGCAGCTGGTGAACCAATAAAAGAAGGAGATAATGACTACTTCACATGCATAACTAAAGCTTATGAAATGTTATCTGATCCAGTGAAAAGATGAGCATTTAACATTGTAGATCCTACTTTCAATAATTCCGTTCCTTCTAAAAGCAAAGCAAAGGACAATTTCTTCCAAGTGTTTTCCCCAGTGTTTGAAAGGAACTCCAGATGGTCAAAAAAAAAATGTCCCTAAACTTGGTAATATGAAATCATCATTCGAAGATGTAGATGCATTTTATTCTTTCTGGTATAATTTTGATTCTTGGAGAGAATTTTCTTATTTAGATGAAGAAGAAAAAGAAAAAGCAGAATGTTATGATGAGAGGAGATGGATTGAGAAGCAGAACAGAGCAGCAAGGGCACAATGGAAAAAAAGAAGAACAGAATAAGAACATTAGTCGACAATGTATATAGCTGTGATCCAAGGATAAACAAATTTAAAGAAGAAAAGGCCAAGAAAGAAGCAGAAAAGCAAGCAAGAGTGGAAGCAAAACGGCAGGAGCAAGAGGCAAAGGAAAAACAGACAAGCTGAATTAGGAGCTGCTCGGTTAGCTAAAGAGAAAGAAGAGGAAGTTAGACAACAAGCACTGGCAAAGAAGGAAAAAGAATTCCAGAAAAAAGCCATTAAAAAGGAAAGGCAAAGACTTCGAAACTCATGCAAGACAGAAGAAATAAATGAGCCAAGGAGAAAGAGGAAGCTGAGGCTGTATGCGACAAGCATCTAAGAATGCAGAGAAGTCAAGTGGCGGAGGTGGAAATGGCAGTAAAAACTGGTCAGAAGATGATCTGCAATAACTGATTAAAGCTGTGAACCTCTTCCCTGCTGGAACAAATTCAAGATGGGAAGTTATTGCTAATTACATGAACATACAGTTTTCTTCTGAAGTCAAGAGAACTGCCAAAGATGTTATTGGCAAAGCAAAGAGTCTTCAAAAACTTGACCCTCATCAAAAAGATGCCATTAACAAAAAGGCATTTGATAAATTTAAGAAAGAATTTGAAGTGGTGCATCAAGCAGACAATGTGCCACCTTCAGAATGGTTTGAAGGCCCATGAACAGATTTCACCCCTTGGACAACAGAAGAACAGAAGCTTTTGGAACAAGCTTTGAAAACATACTCAGTAAACATACCTGAAAGATGGGAAAAGTTAGCAGAAGCAGTGCCTGGCAGGACAAAGAAGGACTGAATGAAACGATACAAGGAACTTGTCGCGATGGTAAAAGCAAAGAAAGCTGCTTAAGAGCAAGTGCTGAATGCAGGTAGAGCCAAGAAATGACTTATGACAATCTTTGTTGTGTGTGCATTTTTATAATAAAACTTAAAATATTGTACAAAAATAAAAGGAGGCCAGAGACTTCAGGTGGGCATGTCCCTTTACGTCTTTGGTCCTTCACATAATTAAGTCAGAGCATGACCAGAGAAGACACAAACCAGGCCCTCTAAGATGCTGTGCTAAAGACAGGGTAGTTGGTTTTCCAGGCCTAAGGAGGTAATTCTTGAATCCACTACCCTTCCATCTAAACTCTCCTGTCCATATGATTCCTTTAACAGTAAACTTGATGAATAAATGATCTATAACCATGGTTCATTTTTTCATCAGCCTCTTTTTTCAATTTTAAAACTTCTCACATTATCACCTGTATCCTCACTATGTAGTATATTTTTCTCTTAGAACACTCATAATTTTCTTACAAAATCCAGTTGCCTCTGGCAGGTGTTTTTCTTCCTGCTTTTAACTGTTAACATCCTTCTTCACCTAGATCCTATCTAGTCATGTTCTGCCCATGTGCCCCTTTAATGCTACTTTCATCTGTTTCCTCTGCCACCATGTTAATTTCCCTTCGTCCTTCATCCATTCATTGCAGGTAAGTACTGCTCTGGATCAAGCATCCTTCCAACTTAACACATAGATGTTCATCTAATCCCATTGTTAGCTGATCCCAAATGTACTTGTTCAATTTTCTTTGACCCAGAATGCTCTCTCCCCATTTTCAGTAAACCAAATCCCTTTTTTGTTTTCAACATTTGAAGTTCATCTTTTCCATTAAATATTTCCACATTAATTCCATGCAGACCTAATCACCCCAGATAATATAATGCCAAAGTTGGGGCTCTAGCTCTGGATAACCGTAAGAGAGGAGCACACAGAGATAGTAAGAGCATTCCTCTTATTTGCCAAGACTAATTGACTGATATGACCTATATTCCTGCAGTCATGTTTCTCACACTTTGATATGCACAGGAATCAAATGAGGACCTTGTCAAAATTCAGATCTGATACGATAGGTCTGGGCAGAGTCTGAGAATGTGAATTTCTTATAAGGTCTCAGGTGATGTTATTGGTCAAGGGATCACACTTGGAGTACCATGTGCCTAGAAAGCTGTGATTCAAAATTTTCTAAGAATGAGTTAGCAGGAGAGAGTGACATGATTGATTAGTAATGTCTGCCATGAGCACAGAAAGACAGAATGGCAACACTGATTTGATTATTAATAACAATTCATTGATTTATTCAACAAATACTTATTGACTATCAACTATGCTTCATGTACTATGGACAGAGTAGAGATAGAGAGAGTCGTTATGTTCATGGAGCTTCCATTCTGGTAGGAAAACAAGATAATTAAAAAGAAAACAAATAAATGAGATAATTTTACACAGTGGTAGGTGCTTTGAAAGTGATGAAGGCAACAAACTGATGATACACAGAGAGTCACTGGAGAGGACTACTTACAACCACGTGGTCAGGGAAAGCCCCCCCGCCGACTCCACTGATGTGATAGCTGGGCTGAGGCCCGATAAAGGGCAACAACACACACATGTGATGACTGACAGCCATCCATCAGAAGGAACAGAAAAAGAAACAGCCCGGAGTCAGGAATTAGAATTAGAACAGAGTGCCATTAATTTGCCCTTTTCTGACAGTAAAAAAGTGCTGACTTTGCATTCAGGCAGATATGTATTCTAATCCTAACTGATCCACAAGTTATTTAAACAATTTTCTGCTTAAAAAGAAACGTATTTCTTGCTGTCAGAAGCTCAGATGCCAGAGATACAATGGTGAAAAAACAGATGCAATCCTACTCTCACAAAGCTTCCATTCCAGTCCTCCTCACCTGTTTCTTCATCTACAAAATGGGTAAAATAATACTGACTTTGCAGAATCATCCAATGAAATTATGTTTTTAAAATTTTAGCATACTAAACTTAGTAAGTCCTCAATTATTAGTAGAATCCCTGTTTTCCCTAATGTATTTGGCAATATAATGATCACAGTGTTTATACACCTTTTGTGTATATAAGATTGACTTTTTAATCTGTTTTATTTTTCCCCTGAGATTATAAATTCTCAAATTTAGAACATAATTTTTTATCGCTGTTCAGCACCTTGGAGAGCACTTTAGTTACCACTTCAACAAGTGTTTTACAGAGTGCCAAATAAATACTTTGATGACTGTGTGATAAGGAAAACTAGAGCAAGATAAGAAGTAAAAAGAGTAGTGGAAAAGGGGAAATGTTATTATGTGGCCAGGGAGGCCTCACTGATACAAGGTCACATTTAGACTGAACTGAAGATTGAGGGTATAAGCCATGTGAGTTTCTAAGAAAAGAGTTTTCAGGCAAAGGAAACAGCAAGTACAGAAGTCTCAAGTGTTCAATGTGTTTGGGAAAGAGCAAGGAAGCCAGTATGGCAAATTACTTCATTTTATAAAAGAGGAAACTGAGGCCTAGAGAAATAACTTGACCAGACCCAAGTGCATCAACTAAGTTAATTTTAGCTGCTGCAGTAAAATACTTGTAACAATACTTGAACTTAAGAGATGTATATGTCTGTTTATATAAATTACAATACTAGTACTCAGAGCAGCAGGGAACTCTCCTCTAAGCAGTGATTCAGGGACTGAGGCTTGTTCCATAGTGTATCTTCTTCATCTTCAGTACAAGGCTTCCAGGCTCACTTTTGGGTGTCACATCTCAGTGTCTGATACAGAGATTACGGAGGGTCACATATAAGGGGTTTATAGCAGGCCAAGCCTAGAAGTGGCATACATCAATTCCACCTGCACTTAGTAGCTAACATTCAGTCACTTCACTACCATCTACCCCAAAGGAGACTAGGAAATGTGATCCAACAGGAAGATGAGGAAAAGGGATTTGGTGAGCAGCTAGCCAGGCTCTACCAGGCCAAGTTACCTTCCTCCTAGCACTGTGCTTTCTTCCTTTGCACATGTATGAATGAAAATAATACCCTCTATAAAGTGGTCTAATAATATGAGACAGAAGATAGAAGAACTGCTAATTTTCTGCTGCCAGCCGAAACAGATGCTATTGTTAAGTGGTTTAATTTTACTAAGATGGAATACTGGGGAAGGAGAGATACCTATAATAGAGTGAGAATCAAGCAGAGATATGTTGTGATGAGGAAGGAAGATTGCACAGACAGAAAATCAAATTATAACCTCAGTTCATCTGCCTCCACATCTGGTTCACAAGATCTAGCTGCAAGTTGATAACCAGTTGCTCTCTGAATTTCTCACTCCAGTATCTCACATCAGCAAGACTGCTGTAAGGATTGTGTAACAATTACATATGCAAAGCTTAAACTGAGTGTTGGAATAAAATTAAATTATAAATAATGGAAAGAAAATATCAGTGTTAGGGAGGCAAGAAATTTGAGTCATACCATGGAGTTGGATTACTCTACAAGGAAGCATTTTTCAATATAAAAAACAGTCCAATTAAAACTTTCAAATAATACACATTTAAAACAAAACATGATTACCAGATAATAGGTCAGGATACAAATAATCATTAATGAACAAAGTCTATGGTTTGAAAACTCTACCCTTTTGCCTTGAATTAACAATGCAAAAAAAGAGCCTTTTAAAAAAAATAGTTTTCTAGAGTTTCAAATTTCTTAGGATAGGGCTAAAATTATATAATTAAAGTGAAATGAACAAATCCCAAACAGACATCAATAATAATATCAATGTCATGGACAAATATAAATCAAGGCTTGAGATAATCAAAATGGTTTTGACAGAAAATAGTACCTAAAATGATACCAGGCTGGATTTTATGTAATACTCAACAACCAGAAAACATTGTGTAAATTATATCCAGCAATAATTTTAAATTGAGTAATATAGATAACAACTGGAAAATCCCCCCAAAATAAATAAATGGGAATCATGGAAAGATTTTTAAAATATATAGAAAAAAATTAGGAAAGTGTCTATCAACTTGGAAAAAGTAATAAGCTGAGTCATACCATTTCATTTTAATAAACGTTTGCTGAGCACTCACTATGAGTAAGTCATGCTGACTACCTTCTGCAAATGACCCTATTACCCCCAGACATCCAAAAATAGTTATAATTCCTCCAAATGTGGGCATAGCTTTATAATCTTACTTGCATCTGGTACCAGGATTTCTCCTTTTACAAGGGCAGGTTAATGATGATGTAGAGAATTGCTGTGGCTTTGGGGGCATGCTTGATGGAGTTAATTAAGTGGTAAAGGGTAATATATGGGCATGGGGTACACACTACACAAGGAGAGTTATCCTTTCTCAGAACTCTTTATGCTTATTTCCTATTCCACTGATTTGCCAATTAATCATTGATCATGGCATCGCCTGTGACATTTCTCATCTTGTCAATCTGTATTAATACATTACTTTTTATTTTCTCATCTTGCCCCTCTGAGAACAAAAACCATATATAACATGTTTGGAACAGAAACCATACATAACATCTCACCTCTTTGAGAGCACTTTTGCATATAGTAGGTGAGAAACTGTAATATCTGTAGATGTAATAAATGAATTCAGAATCTGTTAATCTTTTTAGGTTAGGCCAGAACCAATTGTAAGTCCAAGGTAGAATATCATCTTCTTTTTATAACTGAGGATCTGAGGCCTGTATTGGAGGTGTTGAGGTTGATTTTTATCCATAACTAACTATAGGAAAATCTTGAAGTAGAAGGAAATACAGGGATGCTACAGAGAGAATGGGTTGGGAGAGAGAAGAAAAGACCCATAGAACATCACAACCAAACTTCACAAAATCAAAGTACCAAAGAGTTAACTAATATCTCTCTAAACTTTACATCCAAATACCAAAAACATATAAAATATTAAGATTAAATGGTCAGCAGGAAACGACTTTTAATGATACCATTCTAACTGTAAAAAAAAAATCAAAGTTTTCATAATAAATTTAAGCCTCTAAAATGCAGATATACTGTCTCCAGGAAATATTAACTTGTATAATAAGGTATATTTTAAGATGAAATAATAATCATCTTACAATCAACTCATATATTGTTCAAGATATACTTTTGTTTTTAAAAATATAAAGAGATGACTTTGAAGAAAACTGTAGTGGGCAGAATTGTGGCCTCCAGCAAAGATGTCCACGTTCTTGAAACTGTAACTTGTTTCATTAAATGGTAAATGGGGATTAAAGTTCCAGATGCAATTAAATTTGCTGATCAATTGACCAGTATAGAGAGTGTTTCCTGTATTATCCAGGTCAGTTCAATGTAATCACAAGGGCCCTTGAAAGCAGAAGGAGGAAGAATTCATGTCAGCATGATGCGATGTGAGACCCAACCAGCCATTGCTGACTGGAAGATGGAGGAGGGCCACGAGCCAATGAGTACAGGTGGCCTCTAGAAGCTGTAAAAGGCAAGGAGATGGATTTCCCCTACAGCTTCCTAAAGAAATGCAGCTCTGCTGACATCTTGATTTTATCCAGTGAGACCTGTGTCAGACTTCTGACCTCCAGAAATGTAAGATAATAAATATTTGTTGTTTTAACACACTAAGATTGTGGGAACTTTTTATAGCAGCAATATAAAATTATTACAAAGGTCTACTTTAAAAGGCTTCAGACTACTATTTATTTGACATTAATCTCAATTTCACCAAAAAAAGGAAATGAAATGTGCACTTTAAAAATTAGTTTGCAGCATCAATAAAACAAGTGAACCAAAAATAAGGATAAAAGTAGCAATAACAAGAAAACCCAAATAGGATATTTTCAGGGGAAGAAAAAATAAGACTAAAGCTCAAAAGTATTTATGGGACTTTAAAACCGCCCTTTTTAGGCAGCTATGTAGCTCTCCTTTCACAGTGAGGTGTAAAGAATAAAATACCTTAAGAAAAATGTGACCGAATGTGTGTCAGAGAAAATGATACAGTAGTGCCTTAGCTCTCCCTCCCCCCAGTGTATTGTTTTGGCGCAATCCTGAGCCCTACTTTGGCTTTAATTTTAAAAAGCATAATGTAACATTTGCTGCAAGTTCCCTGGTCAGAAGAGGTACTGTACTAGGAATAGCAAGCAGGTAGACTGTGACAAGGTCAAAATAAACTGTTCCCAGGATAATGGCAAAACCCCAGCTGTTGGTCACTTCATCACAGCAGTGTACAGAGTAGCAGGGGGTAAGGGGGTCATATGTATCACTACTGCTTATTTGCTGAAATTGAGTTGAATTCAGTCTCTTAATTTCAAGAAACTCCAAGATTCAAATTCCATATATATTGTGTTTAAATATAAATAAAATTACACAAATAAGCAAGCAGAGGGGATAGTAAATGTACTCAAAGAAGGCAGGAAAGCAACGATCACTCCATTTACCAGAAGCATCATCTGTAACTGCTACAAGAGAGTTCAGATGGGCTACATCCTAAGCTGACAGGTCACCTCTAAAAAGCATCCTACCTTTGTGTTCTTTTAATTGCGAGGAGAAGGTGCAGGAAAATATGGGAGACCAGGAGACCCAGGTGGCAGTACTTACCTGTCCAATAATCGATCTTTGTGAATCTAGGTTTTCTAGTTTGAAAACTAAGACTAAACTAAGTTAATGCATCCCAAAGTTTGGGATCTATATTACTGGAAGTAGCAGATGAGTTAGTAGGAAGTATTGCTCAATACTGAATCTCAAAGAACGTTACTTCTTTTCAATGCTGTTTTATAACTTCTTAAAGAAGGTGAAGGAGAAAGTCTCAGCTTGATGCTAGCAAAGGTTTGACAGCTCCCTAATAACAGCACACCTCCTTTTTTATTAACAAAAGGCAATCTTTAAGTTCAGAGTCTTCCAAAGGCAAAGTCTTCAGCTAGAACTAAAATGTTGTTGTATTTATACTTCTAAGTTTTTTAATTATTTATATTTTTTTCTATTTATGGCAGGAACTGTGCTTTATTCACTCATTTCCAGAACCGTGAACAATCCAGCACACAGTCAGCCCTTAATAAATTCTTGAATGAATCCATTAACAGACCAGTGTTACTACGATTCTCATCAATATATAGCCCAACTACTTTAAGAGGATACACTAACACTTGTGGTCATTAAAACTGGAAAAAGGAAAAAGCCTTAACTCATCCCAATAGGGTTTGAGTGTTATTTTTTGTGAAATTGAAAGGAACTTAAGTTGAAAACATACTGTGCATCAAGACAAAAAAAAAAAAAAAGGAAAAGAAGAAAGAGTGGGGGATTGCACAGAACATTATCACATTGTGCCAAGAATTTTAAAGCCCAATCTGCTCTTTCATACACACACTGCTGAAGATACATAATTTCTTCAATGGCCCTTTATTTTTCCCAGCATTACTAATTAACCTGATAAGGACTTAGCCAAGCTAGCTAGTACAGTACAGAATTTGGATAAGGACTTGATGAGGGACATTGTTCTTCAACAGCCATCTAAGAGGCTCTCTGTCAACATGTTTAATAGTCTCTTCAGCCTTCATAATGTCACTGCCTCAGACTCACAATGCTTATTTATCAAAATACAGTGGAACTTCAGAAAGGCCATGTGAGAGCTTTTTTTAAAGAAAATACATTATTTAACTTTACAATTCTAAGTAGGAGACGGTGATTCTAAGAAGGAGATAATATAATGAACACAATATTTTTTAGATATATTTTGTAAATTTAACTTAGCTTATCCCCAAATAACATATTCTCTCTCTCTCTCTCTCTCTCTCTCTCTCTTTTTTTTTTTTTGATTGGGGGAGGGTGGTATTTTAAGCAACACTTCGTTTGAGTGCCCATGGATGGCTAACTTTGCTGGTTCACTTTGTTTAAAGCTGAACCTAGAACAACAACAAAAACTCACTCACCTCCTGGGAGCTAATTAGTGGAGAACTGGCATGCTAAAAAAGTTATCTCCAAACACCACATGTACTTCATTTAAATGTGTAATTTACTCCTCACGTTTGAATTACCAGACTGATTTAAAACTGTGCCAATTTAAGGTTGTTGGAAACTAGTATGATTTAATATTTTCTGAGCTTGGCTTTCAAATTTAGTTTACAGAAATTAAAGCTACGTGTTAATGTGATGGCAATAGAAAACGGCTGTTTTCTCTTTGCTTGTTGCCATTTTCTTCTAGAAAACAATGATGCAAAGACTCCAAACCATCAAACAGGTCTACTCTCATCTGTAACATATAATCTCTTTACATGGTTTCTACCTTATCAGTTAATCAGGTTCTGTTTTAAGCAATGCTATGTAACAAGGAGTAATGAAGTCTACAAACCTAACTTTGACCCATTAAAATAGCCTGGACATACATTCAACTGCAACCTTGCTGATAGTCTTATTAAATCTGACTTGATCTTTAAAATACGGTAGTATTGAAGGTAGCAAGCATAAGTTGCAAGTAGCTTTGAGTCTATTAAAGTACATGTGACTATTACATTATGTAATTTGCTAGTAAGATTAACAATTGAGGTGGTTGGTTCCCCAGAAATCCCTAACTCACTTCTGAGGTATGAAGTTTCAGACATATAAATAGCCCTTATGAGAAAAACATTAGATGACTGTAATTAATCAGTTCTGGCACCTAGGTGTCAAAAAATAAAAGGCCACTGGATGACTCCCAAAGTCCAGTGTATTAGTCTGCACAATGGAAAAAAAACCTTGATACATTTTTTCAATAAAATATAGACATTTCTAAAAAACATTCCCATAAAATGAATATCATGGCATAAGTAATAATAAGCATAACTGGAAGGGAAAAGCACTTTTATTTTTCTAATTAGTTTCATAAACAAGACTGATGTGCTTCCCTGGGATATTTCACTCCCTTTGTTTTCTTTCTATTATCTATCACTTCAAACATGTAACTCCTTCACCTAGCAAGGGATGATTTCAATTACATCTCAAAATATGAGTTTCCCTCTCTCAGATTCTAAACCCTAGAGCATTTCCTATTTCTGCATTTTTCAAAAGGAATGTTTGGGCAATGCCAACTGTCTTTCCCTGTAACAGATCTCACAAGCCTCATATACTTGGTAGGAAGATGGCTGAAAATTAAAATCCTTTTTTTGCAGGTACCCAGAGCTCTGCCACTCAAACTTTTAATTATAAACTGACATGTAATAAAGCAGAATGTCAGAGAGCTACTGCAACCACACTTGCCTTGCAGTTTTACTGTGAACCTTCCTGTATCAAAAGCCCGCCCTGCCGATCATTTTTAATTAAATAAAAGGCAAGCCCTCCTTGAGCAAGATTTACAATGAAAGTCAGATTTTCAGTGGAGCAGCTGTGTAAACGGGTTCTAAAATTAGTCTAGTCATTTCCAAGCTGTGTTTTGCAGCTTCAATGTGTCTTCTGCAGCCCATGTCAAGATGAGAAAATGAATTTTCTCAAGAACATCCTAGTCATTTTGGGTTTCGTCCATTTTAATGGTGTGATAGCTAACTCAAACCTCCCAGCCCTAAGCAGTCTGGGTGTAGGGAGACGTCATCAAAAAGTGCCATTTGAGAAGAGTGTTTGTTTTAATTTAGATGGTGTTGACAGACTGATGGGTACTGTAATAAAACCACCCAGCCTCTTGCCCAGGGGATGTATAATCTAAACAAGACAAATAAGAATATAATGAACAACTTGGGCTGACAGGCAGTAGCTAGCTTCAGATTTCAGACTTCCTGTCCCTTATTAGGACAGTAAGGAGGAACTTTTTCAATTCCTATTTCTAATACTTGTTTTTGCAAGGAAACAGTGGGGGTGACAATCGGAAAAATTCATGCAAGAAAGGGTAGCCACTATCTATTCCCTTACCACCAAAAAAATAAAGAAATAAACATGAAATGGGTTTTAACCCTTTCCTAACCCAAACCTATGCACTGTTTTAGAAAATTAAGGGGCAGTGGGGAGAAGGGCTATGGGGGAACTAAAGCAGAGACAAAGAAGGGAATGAGAATGCAGGTAGCTTTGCACAGTAGGAGAATATTAACAAGAATTTAATTTATATCTCTGTGAGTATTCAAAACCATACTTAACCACAAAAGAATGATCATTTAGCAGTGAGCACTTGTATTTCTTATCCCTTATTAGTAATAATCTAATGTTACTAATGCATATGGCACCATGTAACTACTAGATATGAGGAGCCCCAGACCTTGCGGAATACACACGAAGGTTTTCTTTACAGAAACAGGTATTCTAAAGCTGAAAACCAAAGATTATGACGTCATTTCTGTCCTGGGAAAGAGGGTCAAAGAGGTCAGTAGGGAGACAAGGGAGGATCATGTCAAAATAACACAGTGCCAGTGCTAAACCCATACCAGAAAACTTGAAACCAGTAGCTCAACCTATTCACAGCAGACCCCTCCACTTGTCTGGGCAGGAACTGTTCTGGTAGGTTCCAGAGTATCTAAATGGTACCTCAATGGGAACTGTAAAGTGGACATTCTGACATGTCTGTGGTAGTCCTTGGACATGTATTTTAAAAATGCTGTTTTATCTTATCAAGGAGTGAATACCACAAACATTCTAGACACTCACATTATTTTCTAAGTGACTTGAAAATGGTGAGTGGAGGCAGATCTACTATGAACCTAATAAAAGTTAACCTTCAACGCCCTTGATTTTGCACCACCCCTGTGAAAGTAGGTTGTAGAATGTTCCAGGTGGGAAGTCAAGTTGAACCAAGAATTTCTGGTAAATATCCCAAGTAGATCTCAGAAGAAAGGGACCCAGATCCCCAAGTTTCCATTGATTTGTTGTGATTTCTTTCTCATCAAAAAAAAAATTCACTTTGATATCTAATGTACTCACAGCTTCATGTCCTTTTCCTGAAAAAGGGGGAGTATGTTCTTTTCAGCCTATCATCTGAGAAGCAGTATAGCTGAGAGTTGTCCAGGAGTGTTATAATTAGTATCCCCATTCACTATCTGAGTGTCTTAGTTTGAAAACTATGTAGTCACTCTAAATAGAGCATAATAAGATAAGGACACAAACTCTGGATCAAGGTGTTGGGTTTTAAACCAGTAACTGTCATTTATAACTTGGGAAAATATTTAACTTTCTTGTGCCTCAGTTTCCTAATATGTAAAGTGGGGATAATAATACATACCTCATAGGTGGTTGTAAAGATGAATGAGTACATATATGCAAAGCACTTAGGGCAGCTCCTGGCACAGAGGAAATATTATGCACTAGATGTTTTGTTGTTATCATTATTATTAACTCTTAACTTTATTTTTCTTAAAACACAAACCAATTATTTATTTATAACAAAGTATTGTGCCCATCAATAGCTAACAGTCTACTGGTGGTTCTTAGTATGTTATGATCACTGATTTAAAGATATTTTTATTGACTTTTGATCTTTTTTCCAGTTTTATTAAGATATAATTGACATTGGATTAGTTTTAGGTGTACAAAATAATATTGGATATGTTTAACTTGCAAATTGATTATAATAAGTTTAGTTAACATCAATTACTCACATACCTGCAACTATTTTTTCTTGTGATGAGAACTTTAAGATCTACTCTTTCAGCAACTTTCAAATATACATTATTGTTAACTAGTTGTCATACAGTACATTACATCCCCAAAACTTATTTATAACTAGAATTTTGTACCTTTTGACCACCCTCCTCTAGTTCCCCCACTTCCTACCTCTCTGCCTCTGGCAACCACCTATCTGATCATTGTTCCTATGAGTTCCTTTTTTGTAAGATTATACAGGTAAGTGAGGTCATGAAGTACTTGCCTTTCTCAGACTTATTTCACCCAACATAATGCACTCAGTGTGTATCCATGTTGTTGTAAATGGCAGGGTTTCCTTCTTTTTAAGGCTGAATAATATTCCATTATGTATATATATACCAAATTTTCTTACCTATTCATCCCTGGGTGGAAATTTAGGTTGTTTCCATGTCTTGGCTATTGTAAATAATGCTTCAATAAACATGGGAGTGCAGGTATCTCTTCAAGATAGTGATTTCACTTCCATTGGATATATATCCAAAAATAGAATTGCTGGATCATTTGGTAGCCGTATTTCTAATATTTTTTGAGGAACCTCATTCTATTTTCCACAGTGATTGAAACAATTTACATTCCCACCAACAGTACACAAGGATTTCCTTTTTTTCCACATTCTCTCCAACACTTGCTGTCTTGTCTTTTTGATGATAGCCATTCTAAGATGTGTGTGGTAGTATCACATGTTTGATTTGCATTTCCCTGGTAATTAGTAATGTTGAGCATCTTTTCATGTGCCTGTTGGACACAGGGATGTCTTCTTTGGAAAAACGTCTATTCTGTTCTGCCCATTTTTATATTGAATTGCTTGTTTTTTGTTATCAAGTTGTAGGAGTTCTTTATATATTGTGGATATTAACTCCTTATAAGATACATGATTTGCAAATATTTTCTCCAGTTATGTAGGTTCTCTTTTCACTTTGTTGATGGTTTCCTCTGCTGTGCAGAAGCTTTTAAGTTTGGTGTATTCTTACTTGTTTATTTTTGCTTTTGTTGTTTTAATCTACAGCATCAAATCCAAAGTCATCATCTAACTTGTTCCTGAGTTTGATTCCCTCAATGAATACTTGGAAAACCATTCTCTTTTGAAACCATTCTCTTGTGAAATTTATTTTTAGGAATAGCAAACAACCTGTTTTTTTAAACAAAATATTATTCTATACAAAATCAATTTGGAAATTACCTAATCCCATGTAATTGCTCCAAGAGAATAAATTAAGATTAGTGGTTCATTTAGAGGTAGAATTGAACTCAGTAAGAACTTACCCCAAACAAACACTGCATAATAATAGTACAGACTGGCTTGTGACATGATGAGCTCCTAAACACTGAAGATATTCAAGAAGTGATTGGTTGACCATCCACCTGGAGATATGGTACCTGGATTTTGCATTAGACAGATGATTCAACTTGATAACTTCCAAGATCAAATTCAGTACTAAGAATAATGTTTCTGTCATTCTTAGGCAGGGCATCTTATATAAGATAATTTCCTTCCCCTTAACATACACTCAGCTTTCCTTGCTGCTGCATTTAGCATGACAGGTTTAACACTCTTTACCCTGAGACCTCTAGGCCTGTTAATTCACTCCTGTCCTTGTGAAGGAAGCACTTCACAAGGAGAGATTCAAAATTGCCTGTAAGTGCATAGAAAAATATCAAGATTCTCCAAACTTACAATTAACAGAGAAAAGTGGAAATGTTCAAGGGGTTCAAGAACTTCATAATGAGAGAAAGTTTTAAATATTTAATATGCCTAGCAAGATCTTTTGGGGAGAGATTAATATTCATATGCAGTTTGTTTGTATTAAAGTATTTAAATGCCATGCATTTAATATAAAATACATATTCTCACTTCTTCCCTGATGCAAAATCACATTGGGAATTACGTGATCATGTGTAATTTGTTAAATGCAAATCACATTTTAAATATTCATATACCATATTTGCATCTTCTTAAAATCAGAATTTTCAAAGAGGCATGGGGGAGCAGAATAAGAACAAATCTAAAATACATTCTACTGTAGACACCAAAGAAAAAGAAAATAATATGCATGGTAGACAGACAAATCCCTGCAGCTACTGACAAAGACACCCAGAGCAATCTGCACAGATTTGCAATGTAAGGTTTACACCAAGGGGTTGCAGAATCTTGAAACCAAATGGGATCTTGGGAGCAGTTGGCCCCACCCCTCATTTCATGAAGGAGGAAACAGAGGTTGAGAGAAGAGAAGTGACCCATACTTTGGTATGTCAAGAGGAAAGAGAGGCTAATTAAATTCTAAGACAGGTGTCCAAAAGTTGGGATGCCCCCTGTCCTACATCTATTCACTCTTCACTCAGCCAAACCCCTTCTGGAGACTCATTAAACAGACCCAGTGGAATCTAACAGTTAGAAATTAAAAATCAATAAGAACACTAATTGCCTAATAGATAAATGATAATGTCCAATTCTGGCCAGAATGTCCTGAAATATATTCTTACATTGTTAGCAGGAGTTTGAAATGGTATAATCTTTTGGGAAGCAATTTGGCAATCCTCATCATAAATTTAAGTGTGTTAATGTCTTTCCTTCCAGTAATTCCAAATCCAAGAAGTATCTAAGAGCAAAAAAAAATGATTCTAAAATGAAACAAACAAAAAAGATTATGCATACCAAGGTTTATTATAATTTTATATACTATTGCCAAAAGCCATAAGTACCCTAAATGTACAACAATGAAGAAATCATTGAGGAAATTATGATTTATTCCCCTTGTTAGAATATCATATTGTAATTAAAAATGACAGTTATATGAAAATCTATGGAATTAATAACAATAATGTATCAAATAATATTTTTAAGGATGTCTAAAACCACAGTATGGAATGAGAACTACATGATGTCTACCCCATATTAATTTAAGCATAGATCATCAGAACAACTGAAAGCACTGAGTCTAGTGGTTCTCTAAAATCTAGTTTCTTCTCCTTCCTAACACATTGATGAGGACCCTTAGGCCAGGGGTTCTAAAACTTCACTGTGAGCACCTTGTCACTTGAGAGTTTGTCAAAACTTCACATCCCAATTGGTGGGTCTGGGACAGGATTCAGGAATGGACATTCTTGAACATTCTTCGGCCCTGTGGGTCAAGGAAAAGGTATTTCTCTGCTTCTTTCTGGATTTTTCTTCTGCCAGGTTCCATGGATTCTCTCATGCTTATCCCAGCAGACTGATCTGTGATTTGGGAAATCCAAGTAAGGCTTGCATCTCATCTCTATGTTCTGTGGGCATCTCAGCTTAGCTGCAGAGCTATACTTTTCCCAATGTTTCTGTCATGTTTCATTGCTTTGATGAACTTAAAAAGTGCATTTTCTTCTTTTCTTTTTTTTTATTAAGGTATCATTGATACACAATGCAATCTTATGAAGGTTTCACATGAGCAACATTATGGTTATTACATTCACCCATTTTATCAAATCCCCCCCAACACCCCACTGCAGTCACTGTCCATCAGTGTAGTAAGATGCTGTAGAGTCACTCTATTTGTTTTCTCTGTGTTATATGTACTGCTTTCCCCATGACCCCCGTACACTATGTGTGTTAATCATAATGCCCTTTAAAAATGCATTTTCTTAAGGAATTTAGAAAATAGATGCTTTTATAGAACAATGTCCAGATATAATACCGAAAAAGAAGCTTATTTATTAAATAAACTACACAGAAACTAAAATTTAAATTAATTCGCTAGGAGAATACTAGAACAAATTAAATGTTATGAGCTAGTTTTTGTGGGTTTCTTTTTTAAGAGCTAACATTAGGTTTTGTTTATTAATGAAAAAAATCACATCTTTGCCTTCTGAGTTTTATATATTTCAAGTACTACATACAGAAAAATTATTTTCATTGGGGAAAAGTAATTGATCACTGATCTGGACATCCATTCCCAGCAGTCTGATGTAAACATATTTTATAAAGCATTTTGAGGCTCAAGAGATACCCTAAAGAACAAAGAGGAAAAAAAAGAAAAATAAAGAGCTGAATCTTGCATGATGTCAGTCAGAAAACACTAATAAAGAAGCAAAATTAGAGGATTTTCCTGGAGCCAATGCTGATAAGTTATCTAGAATTTTGCCCATGTCAAGGAAAAGGGGCTAAATCTGATACTCCCACTTTAAGCAAGTACTCTTACTTTGCAAAACTGGTAACACTTCCTGGATATCAGCAGATATAAACCCAAATCTTCACTGCAGAAAAATAACTAAAGTTTAGACCTTCAGAATTTCCACAAGATAAGTTCAGTCGTATATGAGCTCACAATCAAAATCCATCAAACACACGAGGAAACAAGCCTTCATCAGTAAGGTCAGCAGATTGAAAAACACAGACCTCCAAGAACTTCTGAAGTTGAAATGATTTGATAACAAATATAAAAGAAACACCTGAGTATAAAAATGCTTTAAAATTTAGAATAAAAAACAAGCAAGAAACAAGAGATTAACAAAATGACTAAGGAAATTTGGAAAACAAATAAGAAAAACTTCAAGTGCTAAATAATACACTTTTCAAATTCAAACAATAGATGTTATATAGTAAATTTAATACAGCTGAAGAAAGAGAATTATAATTGATCAGTAGGCATTACAGATTACAGCTTAGACATACAATGATCAAAAATGTGAAGCAGATATAATGGACAGGTCAAGATCACATAAGATATGTTTAATTGTAGTCAACTTTGATATGTTTAATTAGAGAAGCAATTTTTAGTGAAATAATGGTTGAGAATTTCCAAATCTGACCAAAAGTACTGTATAAGTTACTTATTGCTACATAACAAAAATTATCTGAGAAAGAAGGTCTAAGTTGCAAGAAGAAAAGTTAAGTGAGGAAAGTAGAAAAATTAATGTAAACCCACACACATATAAGAGTATCAAGAACAAATGAACATAAAGTCCAATTTCAACAGCAAAAGTAAAAGAATAACATAATAAGCAATGTTTAAATGTGAATGAGTCAGGAGAAAAGTGACACAAGTGTGAGTATTCTTGGGTACATCATGTGTGCATGTGTGTTTTTTTTATTTTGGAAGGATGCTTGACATACTAATGAACTTGAAAATTTATTGGACTGCTAAATATACATGGTAAGATTTTAAGAAAAATCACTGAAAGAATAGAATGTAGTACACAAGTTCTAACCTGTGGAGGGGGGAAATTATAAAAAGAAAACAAAACACAGAAAGAGGTGGGGGGGTAGGGAACAGCATAGACAAAATGGAAACTATATACACAATAAACTGAAGCAGTGCCAGATATTTTTGGAAATAAAATAATATAAGTAAAATTAACTTGCCAGTTATAAACAGAGATTGTCTGAAGGTAAAAAACAATAAAAAATTAAAGATACATATATAGAACACATAGCTATAGGAAGGCTGGAGTGAAAGTACAGTTGTCCCCCTTATCTGTGGTTTTCAGGTCAGTAGTAGCCTAACTCTAAATCACAATGCCTGTATTATTCAGCTTCATTTCATCATATAGGCATTTTATCATCTCACATCATCACAAGAAGAAGGATGAGTAAAGCATAATAAGATATTTTGAGAGAGATCACATTCACATAAATTTTATCACTGTATATTGTTACAATTGTTCTATTTATTATTAGTTATTTTTAATCTACTGTGCTTAATTTCTTAATTTTTTAATTAATCAAAGGTATGTATGTATAAGAAAAAACATAGTAAATGTCATGTTCGGTATTATCCATTGTTCCAGGCATCCACTAGGGATCTTGGAACATATCCCCACAGATAAGGAGGGTACATCATGCAAGTACTAACTAAGAGAAAGCTGGGGTAGCTATTCGAAGATAAGGTTTTTTAAAAAGAGACTAAGAAAAAAGGCATATATATGCAAATTCTCTGATAGAAAATAGAACCTTACCCCAAGAAAAGTAAAAAAAGGACAACAAGGCAAATGAGGCAGGACCCTGAAGGTCACTGAGAAAGGAGTTTCAAATACTGGATAGTGAGGAAGAGCCCAGAGGAAGTAGGACCCAAGAGGTACTGAACAGCAAAAATACTACTTCTACAGTGAGAGCACTTCTTCTGACAACAAGGTTTTTAAAACTCTAAGTAAAACAGGCTGGAAGAGGAAATCTTCTTGAACCAGATTTTGCTCTGAGAGAAATAGCTGTACAGAAAAAGCCATATATTAAGTCTCTTATGGTAACAATAGAAATGGAGCCTTTAAGCTATGAAGCTGTGAAAGTTACTTTGGACAATCCCTACATTTTTCTGAAACCTCTTCTTAGCACAAGAAAGCCCATCTCACTCAACTATGAAAGGGATATACTCTAATTCCATACTAAATGTTTGCCAGAAAGAGATTAAAATGAACTATAAAATATCTTGACACGTAATGAGAACAACCAGAAAAATGTAGACTCAAAAGATAAAACCTATAATCTAATATTTCAAAATGAGCTAAAAGAAATTTTAAAAAGTTTAAAAAATATAGCACACATCAGAAATAAATGAGGTCATAAATAAAATGGCTATAAAAGAAGAGCATAAAATGTGAAAATTATCATGTTAGAATTATCAGAAATGTTGAAGGATACAAAAAAAACCCAAAATCTGTTGCGTTTCTATATACTAATAATGAACTATCAGAAAGAGAAATTAAAAAAACAATCCCATTTACAATTCCATCAAAAAGAAAAACACACCTAGGAATGTATTTACCCAAGGAAATAAAAAACCTATATACTGAAAACTACAAGACACTAAAAAAAGAAATTGAAGAAGACACAATGAAAAGATATTCTGTGCTCATGAATTAGAAGACTTAATATTGTATAAATGTCCATACTACCCAAACAATCTATAGATTCTATGTAATCCATATAAAATGCCAATGGTATTTTTCACAGAAATAGGACAAAAAATTTTATGGTAATACAAAAGACCCCAAATACCCAAAGCAATCTTGAGAGGGAAGAGCAAATCAGTTCAAACTTCACCACAAAGCTATAACAATTAAAATAGTATTGTATTAGCATAATAACACATACATAGATAAATGGAACAGAATAGAGAGTTCAGAAATAAATCCATGCATATATGGTCAATTAATTTATGACACAGGAGACAAGAGTATGCAACAGGGAAATGAGAGTCTCTTCAATAAATAGCGTTGGGGAAACTGGATAACCATATGCAAAAGAATGAAATTGGACTATCTTATACCATACACAAAAATCAACTCAAAATGGATTAAAAACTTGAACATATGACTTAAAACCATGAAACTCCTGGAAGAAAACATAGCTAGTGCCCCAGTAATTCCACTCCTAGGAATTTACCTGAAGAAAACAAAATCCCTTATTCAAAAAGATATACACATCTCTATATTTATTACCACACTATTTCCAATAGCCAAGATATGGAAGCAACCTAAATATCCATCAACAGATGAATGGATAAGAAAATATGGTACATATACACAATGGAATATTATTTAGCCATAAAAATAAAAGCAATCCTCCCATTTGCAACAACATGGATGGAGCTAGAGGGTATTATCCTCAGTGAAATAAACCAGGCAAAGAAAGACAAATACTACGTGATATCACTTACTTTCATAATATAAAAACAAAGCAAAAGAGAAGGAACAAAACACCAGTAGACTCATAGACACTGAGAAGTAACTAGTGGTTACCAAGAGGGAGGGGTTAGAAAGGAGGGAGAGGTGATAATAGGGCACAACAATTCATAATCAGAATATACGTTGATCATGGAGACTGTTGAACCACTGCGATGAACATTTGAAACCAACATAAGATTGTATTTTAATAATATTTTAATAAAAGTAAAAAATTTTTTAAAAAGAATGAAATCTTGCCATTTTTTATAATAAGGATGAACCTCAAGGGCATTACACTAAACAAGTCAACTAGTGAAAGACATACACCATATGTATTCTCTCTTATATGTGGAATCAAAAACAAAAACGAGCTCATAGATAGAACAGACTGGTAGTTGCAGAGACAGGGGAAAGGAAGTGGAACAAATGGATAATGCAGTAAAAAGTTTGAAAAAATAGACTGGGAATATCCTGCACTTTTTTGATCCATCTCCTATTTGTAAAGAAATAGTTTGGCAAATTTTATAGTTTCCTTAGATGCAAGCCACACTGTGTCTAAAGTACCCAAACTCTTTACAGATTCCATTTTGTACCCAAGATCTTAAAAGTGGAGGGAAGGAAACAAAAGTAAACAAAAAGTATAAATAAATAAATAAATAAATAAATAAATAAATAAATAAATAAATAAATAAATAAATAAATAAATAAAGGCTATCTGTCACAGCTTAACATAAGGTGTAAAAGCTAAATTTCCATTAGTAACCTAACTGTTGCTTTGTTTATCCAATTCTAACTACAGAACACCTGATCCAATAAATTTTTTCCTAATTTGTGACTTACAAAAAACTAAAAATCAAATTACATTTATTTGTACAATTAACAGATTCTCTCTATCTAAAACAATAACATTGCATAAAAATAAATACAATATTCAAGAATATTTATTATTAAAATGTTTAAAAAGAGAAAGAATTACAAAAAAATCAAAAGGACCACAAGAGAACTATAGAGCCCATGAAAACTTGGGGAGCTAGGTACACAATAGAAAAGAAAATCTACAGAAAAACCACACAGAAATAGAAAATATAATAAAAAGCATCAAAGAGAAAGAAAAGACAGGCAAAAAAAGCTCAAACATGCATATAATTTGAGTCCCAAAAAGAAGAGTAAAGCAAATAGAAAAAAAAAAATTTAATTCAGGAAAGACATGCCTGAAAATAAAAAAAATTAATTTTAATACCAAAAGAGGACACAATGTCCCCAAGAAAACTATACCATAGTAGTTAACACCAAGATATACTCTGGTAAAACTACTAGGCTTTCAAGAAAAGGGAAAAAAAACTGGGGACATCCAAACAAAAAGACCAGGTCACACATGAGGACCAGAACATTAAGTTGACAACAGACTTCTCAACAGCAGCATTTTCTGGTATAAAGCAATGGAACATTTTAAAAGATATTCCAAGAAAAAAACTATAAACCAAGTACTTTACATCCATCTTTCCAGATTAAATGCCTAAACCAAACAATTATGAATATGCAAAAATTCAGAGATGCTGATCCCACAGGTTGTTGCTGAGAACTCTACTGGAAAATGAGCTTCATAAAAGTAAGAAATTATTGGGAAATTTTCAGTATAAAGAATCAACTGACCATTGAATATTTAACTGTAGAACTAAGCTAAAAAGATGAACAAAGAGTAAAAAAATAGAATGAAAATATTATATCCTCTGACAATGTAAAAAAAAATGACACAGCTAACAAAAACAGGAAAGGAGGAAGAATAAGTAAAACTTCAGGAAACCAGTAGCATTGGTAGTTCTTCTTAAAAGGGAAGTGGGTTCATGAATGTTCACTTTAATATTATGCTTTATAATGTGCACATGTGATGCATATTTTAAAACATTTTTAAAGAGTTTTTGAAGCATTAGGATATGTTCTCCTCATCCTACCTCTCTATAAATACTACAATATCCAGCAAAATTTATAAAATGGAATAACCCTTATCAATGATCAGCCTTCAAAAATGGGTCACTAATGTAAATATAAAGGCTTCTTTTACCAACATAAAGATTCCAAAAGAAAGCCTGATCTGATCAAAAGCAAGGCATCAGTAAGCAGCCACTGCTTGGGGAGGGCAGGTAAGTCAAGAATGAGGGAATTGAGTTTGCAAATTGAAATTCTATAATCTCTTGTGAAAGAAGAAAGATTCTTTTCATTTTTAATTAAAATGGGCCTGATATTTGGAACACCAGGCTGAATAGTAAAGCATTTGATTTAAAACCGTGCTTCACACATGGTGGAAATGGAAGGAAGCCTGAAGCAATGGAAGTTCCATCCCGTAGGTTAAGAGAAGCACCAATGCTCTCCAAATACATCTTAGTAATTAGCGGCTGGCATGGCTCCCTTCAAGTCTGTTGCTTACCATCTGTGATGTCTTTTGTCAGCCAATCTCTAACTCCTTATTAAGCAAGAGGACTATTCAACTTAATGATATTTTGAGTTATTGATTACTGAATCAAGCACAAATGCTACAAATGGGGACCATATTTCTTGATCCTTGAGTTCTATGAAGAAAGAGGATAGGTAGATGATAGAAGGTGACCCACCTGGCGGTGAACAAATACAAGTGGGTCTTGTCTTGCATATATTTGACTTCTGGAAGGAAAATATATTTGTAGATAATAGATCCCTGTAAAACTG
Organism: Manis javanica; assembly: GCF_040802235.1. Taxonomy (NCBI): domain Eukaryota; kingdom Metazoa; phylum Chordata; class Mammalia; order Pholidota; family Manidae; genus Manis; species Manis javanica. Next base: position 144,912,052 of record NC_133158.1, read on the forward strand.
CCTTTATATGTATACTTTCATATCTCAGCTGAGTAATAAACATTTAAATCTATCACACCATGGCACTGCCTGCTTGCAACCAGCTCCATTTTGGCAGTCACAATCTTTGTACAGCAATTTGTGCAATTATGTGAAAACTTTATTGCATCTTGTCCTTACTGGTTTATAAAATGAGTGGATAATGTAAAAATGAAAGTGCTGATACTAGCAATAAGAAGTACAATTCTCAATTTAATATAATTGGTACAAGTTTAGAAATCACTAGGTGTGCTGAAAACAGTGAATCCTTAGGCTCAATTAGCTCACTGGACTCAAGCCAGTTGCTTGTGTCTTCAACTGTGAAGGCAAATAAGAAAACTGAAGAACATACAAGATTATACAAGGAGAAGTGAACTTAGAGATCACATATATTTTAGCCAGAAAGAGCATTAACAAATCTTCTTCAAACAAAACAGAGCCCTTTTAAGAGAGTAATCTCAAGTCACTTCACTTTGTGGCAGGAACATTCCAACCATCTCCCCACCCCAGTCATCTGACAGATGCTGTGAGCAGAAAGATTACAGGCCATCAGCCACAGTCCTCAGGTCACGGTCAGTAGTGTAGAGCTATTAAAAACCCCGAGTAACCCCTGAGCACAGGGACTTTATGCATTTGGGAGCTTGCAGGGCCATTCTAAAATCAAAGAATAGAAGGGGTTTGATGCTTAAGGAGAAATGGAGAGTCAAGATCAGGAGGAGAGTGGCCTGTAGCAGCATCAGCAGACATGGGAACCAAAGAGGCCTGCCTGGGATGAGGAGCAGCCCATGGTCAGCAGCTGTCCAGCTCCACTCTCAGCTTTTCTCCTCTTTCTGAAAACAGTTGCCTTCCAGCCCACCCTTGCTAAGCACCCAGACACTGCTATCCTCCAGACACAACTCATTCTACTGAAAGAAGGAAACTTCATAGCAGTGCTATCAGGGAGTCAAAGAACAAAAGACAGGCAAATTCCACTGCTGAAGCAGCCCCCTAAACTCTCTGAACATAAACCCCTCCCGCCTTTGCCTCCCAGCCAGGGGTGACTGGGCAGGGGAAATTGGGATGGAGCTAGAAGCTAAAGTATGGACGTCTTAAAGAAGTGAAACTATGAAATCAGTCAAATACCATGGAAATTCATTATTTGGTGTATTTTTTATTGGATATATTTAAATTTAGTAATTTGTATCCTCTCTTTTTCCTTTGTTACCCTGTTAGAGGCTTATCAATGTTATCGATCTTTTCAAAACCAGCTTTTGGTTTTGTTGATTTTCTGTATAGATTACCTATTTTCAATTTGATTGATTTCTGCTTTTATTATTTCTTTTCTTCTTCTTAATTTGGGTTTAATATACTCTTTCTAGTTTCCTAAGGTTTCTAAGGAAACTTAGATTATTGATTTTAGATATTTCTTCTTTTCTAACATATGCATTCAATGGTATAAATTCATAAGCACTGCTTTTGCTATATCCCACAAGTTTTGATAAGTTGTGTTTTCATTTTCATTTAGTTCAAAATGTTCTTTAATTTCTCTTGAGTTTTTTTACTTTGACCTATGTGTTACTTAGAAGTGTGTTGTTTAATCTCTACCTATTGGGGATATTCCTGTCCTTCTCTTCCTGATTTCTAATTTAATTCCATGTGGTCTGAGAGCATACACTGCATGGTTTCTATACTTTTTAATGTGTTAAGGTGTGTTTTATGGCCCAGAATGTAGTCTATCTTGGTGAATGTTCCATGCGAGCTTGAGAAGAATGTGTTTTCTGCCATTGCTGGATCAAGTAATCTTTTGATGTGAATTATATCCGGTTGATTGATGGTGTTATTAACTGTGTTCTTATTGATTACCTGGATCTGTCCTACTGAATCTGCCCATTTCTCTAGAGGGGTATTGAAGTCTCCAACTATGATAATGGATTCATCTATTTCTCCCTGCAGGTCTCTCAGTTTTTGCCTCCTGTAGTTTGATGCTGTCAGGTACATAAGCATTAAGGATTGTTATGTCTTCTTGGAATATAGATCCCTTTGTCATTATGTAATGCTCTTCTTTATCCCTGATAAGTTTCCTTGCTTTAAAGTCTACTCTGTCTGAAACTAATAAAGCTACTGTTGCTTTGTGCTGACTAGTGTTTGCATGGTATATTTTTCTCCATCATGTACTTTTAATCTATATGTTTTATATTTAAAGTGGGGTTTTGTAGACAACATATAGTTGCATCTTGTTTTTTAATCCACTACAACAATCTCCTTTAATTGGTGCAATTAGGTTACTCACATTCAAAGTGATGTTGAATAGTTGGATTAACATCTGCTATATTTATTACTTTTTTCTATTGATTCCCCTTGTTCTTTGTTCCTATTTTTTTTCCACTCTTTTTCTGCTTTTTGTAGTTTTACATGGGCACTTTATATTATTCTATTTTCTCCTTTCTTAGCATACCAGTTATCCTGTTATTTTTAAGTGGTGTCCTAGAGTTTGCAAGATACATTTAAAATTAATCCAAGTAACACTATCCCACTTCAGAGATATTATACCTTATAAAAATAGAATAATCCTAATTCCTCCCTCCCTTCCCTTGTTTCATTGTCATTCATTTCATTTATATGTAAGTAAATATTTGCATGTATAGATAGATACATAAAATATATACAAAATACATAATTGCTATTTTTAAACAACTGTCCTGTTTCCTATTAGATCAAGAATTAGAAAAATAAAAATTTTTATTTTACCTTCTGTTATTCCTTCTTTGATGCTCTTCCTTTATGTAGACCAGAGTTTCTGACTTAAATCATTTTCCTTCTCCCCAAATAACTTCTTTTTAACATTTCTTACAAGGAAAGTCTACTGACAACAAATTCCCTCATTTCTATTTGTCTGAGAAAGTATTTATTTCTTCTTCACTGTTGAAACATAAGTTTGCAGGGTATAGAATTCTAGGTTGATTTTTTTTCCCCTTAATACTTTTTTTCTCTCACTCTCTTATTGCTTTTGTGGTTTCTGAGAAGCTGGATATAATTATTATCTTTTTTCCTCTATAGGTTATTTTTTTTCCTCTGGCATCAGGATCTTTTCTTTATCCTTAATTTTCTATAGTTTGATAGTGATACACATAGGTACAGTTTTTTTTTTTTTTTTGGTAGTTTTTCCTGCTTGATGTTCTCTGAAATTCTTGCATCTGTGGCTTGGTGTCTGATACTGGGAAAATTCTCAGCCTTCTGCTCCTTTTTCTTTCTCTCCTCTTCCTGGTATCCCCATTATGTGTGTGTTACTGTGGGTGACCTTAGCAGTTGTCCCACAGTCCTTAGACAATCTCTTCTGGTTTCTGGTTGTTGTTGTTTGCCTTTATTCTTTTTGATTTTCAGCTTTGGAAATTTCTACTGAAATATCCTCAAGCTCAGAGATGCTCTCCTCAGCTGTATCAGTCAACTAATAAATCCATCAAAGGCATTCTTCATTTCTGTTATAGTATATTTTATCTATAACATCTCTTTTTGGTTCTTTCTTGGGATTTCATCTCTCTGCTTATCTTGCCCATCCATTCTTGCATGCGTCATTAGAGCCATTAAGATATTAGGCTAATTGTTTTAAATCCTAGTTTTCTAATTCCAACACCTCTGCCATATCTGGTTGTGATGCTTGCTCCTCTGTCTCTTTAAACTGTGATTTTTGCCTTTTGGTATGCCTTGTAATTTTTTTCTTGAGAGCCAGACATGATGTTCTGAGCAAAATGAACTATCAATAGCCTTTAGTAATGTGGTGGTGAGGTGTGAGGAGAAGGGAAATAATTCCCTGTATTTGTGTGTCCGTCTCTCCAATCTTGGGTGCAGCAGTTTGCCTTCTAACCTAACTTCTCTTAAAGATCTTGTTGATTTTTCAGTCTATCAACTTTTTACTTGTTAGGATGGAGTAGCAACTTCCAACTTCCTTACATGAAGAACTGGAAACCACAGTATCCTTAAATTTATATAGCCATAATTAATCTGTGGTAATAAAAATCAGAATAGCAGTTACTATTGGGAAGCCTTCTGGGGGTTCTAGAAATGTTCTATATCTTGATCTTGTGATGGCTACATAGATACAAGCACATATGTATACACTGTCAGCTGTACATGTCCTTTGCTATAGGTAAGTCACACCTAAGTTAAAAAAGTAATTTAAAAAAAAAGTAACAAACATTAGTCAATAAAGTTCATCACTGCATGGAAAAGGCTACCATTTGGAAAATTATATGCCAAACCTTAAACATGCTGACATCAAAATCTTAGGCTTAGCCTACAATAATTAGCATGGCCTTCTGAATAGTATAACTGTCAGAAAATGCCTAAAAGTATTTTGGAATCTCTAGATGTGAAGACTAGGCTCAAAATAAAAGTATCATAATATGAATAAGATATGCTATTTTCACTTCATTTCATTAAGTAAATGTAATGCAGTGCTAAAGAGCTTCCTTTGAAAGTCAGCCAGATGTGTTCAACAGGTAGGTGTTCAGGAGCACAAATCATCCCCCCAAACTTTCCTAGCCTTGAACACCTGCAACCTAGAATTGGGAATTTGGCCATTTCCACAGACTTCAAATGTCACTGATTATCTCTACATAAGCAGCTCTGGTGTCTAACAATGCTTGAAATCAATGCATCCTTTAAGAAGACATTTTAATCCACAACTAAAGGTAGGAATTTAAGTCAAAATTTAGTAGATTGTTGTTCTATCAGATGCCAGAGCTCAGGTGAGGTGATAACTGTATGAACAGGTTCCACCCAGGCTCTGTCCACACATGCCCAAGGCCATGTCAAGTCTGTCCTGGCCCACTACCTACCTGGCTGCTGGTGATTATCCTTGAGAGCCACTGAGATCTCCTGAAATATCTAAGTGTTGGGGAAGAAGAAGGAAGAGTGGGTCTCAAATCAAAGAAATGAGCACAGATGGCCTCACCAACTGTCTTACCCTCAATACATTCCAGTAAGTCTTCTGCTCATTGTACCTCTGAACTGTACTCAGCAAAACCACCAGTGACCTCCATGTAGCTAACAGACTGAAGGCAGTTCTAAGCTCATAATGCTTGACTCTTCAGCAGTACTTAACCCTTTGTTGATCCCTTCCAGTACTCCCTTTTGTGGGTTCCATGCTCCCGTGCTCTCCTGGTGTAGCTCTCATCTCTGGCTGTCTTTGGAGGTTTCTTCCACTCTCTCAGTCTTAGCTATGGGTGCTCTTGGGGGGTCTGGCCTACTATGCTCTCTTTTCTTCTCAGTCTCATTGTCCTTGGTGATCTCACCCTGCTCCCATGCAGAAGTCTGTGAGAATCTGCTTGTCATGTAATGAAAGAGAAAACCAAGTATTTTCATTTTTATGTAATATATCCCAATAGGCCCTTAGTTTAGAAAAGGAAAAAAAGAAATGCAGTATCTCTTAATGCCCAACCTCTTTCACTCCCACCTTCCCCACCATCCCCCACCCCTATCCCTTTGACCTACTGGAAGGACAAGGAAAGAAGAGGTTGAAAGATTAGGAGTCTATAGTTTTAAAGTCAAGTGCATTATCCTGATCATGCTCCTGAATACTGAACATGTGCAGAAGCCAAGAAATAAAATAGGTAACACCCTGAAGAGTGATCTTTTATATCCAAACCTTGTTCTAATACACTGCCCATCACACAGCAGGACCACCCAGTCACCACTGCCAGGACTGCACTGACCACTCAGATCTCAAGAGCAGATGTTTCCTTTAGTACCCAGAATTACCTCACTTCCACTTTCATTTAGTCACCAATGACTTTTAACAATGGCAAGGCCTGGAACCAGCAGAGCTCATCACCGCAAAAGTCTTCACTCAGGGGAGAACAGTTGAAAAAATTTAATTTTTGGTGCTGTTGGCAGATGATCAACAAAGGAATAAGCAACTCCTTTCATAAAAGTATACATCAACTCTAGCCTGACTCTGAGTTTCAAAAGAACACATGGGTCACATTTCACTGTGTTACATAAACAAGCCTAAGATGGTCTCGATGTATAGGCTACTAGGATATTTCTTCATTGCAGTCTGAGGCCCATTAGGTCAACGCCCACCAGTGCCAAACTCAAATTTTAATACTTCCAATTATTTTTAAAATAGCTCCAACTAGCAAAAATTTAACCATTCAGAGCCTGTCTGTTCTGATACACCACAAAACCTCACCAACAGCTGTTACCTAGTACTAAGGTGGGGTCTGGTAGCATAAAGCCCAGGCCAGTGCCCTGCTTCAGAGCTCTCACACCCAGAGATTCCTCACACTGCTGCAAGGGACATTGTGTAAATACTCAAGCCCCCTTTCTGATTTCCTTCTCCCATGAAATTCACTTCCCCTCTGTGGGTAAAATTATAGTATTTCCAGAATATCTCTCCTGGCTTTAGTACACCTGCATATCAATAGGCATTCAGTGGTGGAAAGAAGTATGGCTTTACTGCATTTGTATCATTCCCAGGGGGTGGAGAGAAGTTCATCTCCATATCAATGGGTAATTACCTGGGCAAGGAGGGCTTATCTGTACCCGAGAGGGGAGGGGAGGGCCGGTTTTGCTTCTGCTGGAGCAGGAAAGAGAGAAGGGCCCAGACTGCAATTTGTAAGCAATAAATGAATTTTAAACTTTATTTCTCCCTTTGACTGATTTCAGTTAGAGGTATTTTGCCCTAGGATTTCCTCTCCCCAGACTTACACCCTCCTCCCCTTCTGGATGGTGGCCCCCTCACCATTAAGCCCCTGTCAAGCACCAGTAGAGCTTGTTGTGTGTTGTTGCCTCTTATAGTCATACCTTTTTCCTAGATCTGCCCGTAAATCCCTCAAGCTCCTATACACTATTATTTCATTTCATGATTTAATTTAGCCAAGTAGCCAGCTGGCCACTGAGATCTTCCTATTCGTTAAGGCAGCATGTTTGGCAAGGTACAAGCTGAAGTTCTTGTCTTCAAACTTCACCCTCTCTAGTTGAGGGAATTAAGAAACTCATCTATAAGAATATCAAATAGGTACATAGGCTTTGAAAACCAACAGTTAAATTTCCATTTCACTATTTATTAGCAAGATGATGTTCCTTTACTTTGGCAAGCACCTGGCTCCTCTTGTGAAAAATGAGGTAACATTACCTCATGCATAGGTTATTGGCAGAAAGGAATAAGATGGTATGTGCCTAGTGTCTGGTACAATATATCATACATTTTATAAATAACCTCTGTCTCCCTAAAGATAGTATCAAACAAGTGCCAAAAGAGTAGGACCCTCCTAAGGTCCAGTTTTTCTCTACCAGAACTTATGACAATAATTAAATGATTCATTCTATAATTGGATTTTTAGGATCCATCTTCCCCATTAGGAAATAAACTACAGAAGAAAAAAAAAAACTAGCATCTGTTTTATTTCCTGAATGAGTGAATAAAGTAGTAAAGACAACAGATGCCTTTGGATCTGAGAGGCGGGAACAACAGCTGAGGAACAGTGTGAATAGAGAGTTTATGAAGGATCAGGATTTGACTGGGCTTCCTTAGGAATGAACCTCCATGAAGGAGGGGAAACAGAAGATACGCGTGAGGGCATGAAGGTGGGAATGGGCCATTGTCTGTAGCGAGAGTAGACAGCCTGGCTGAGCAAACCCTCCCAATGGAATAACTATAATAAGGATGGGACAGAAGGTTAGGACTGGAGCTTAACAACCATTTTTAAAGGTCCTCTCACCAACAAGGCAAATGCAATCAAATCCAATCAAGCTCATGGATGTCCCCAGGCCTGAAGTCACACCTCCCAAGTCCCACCCAAACCCACATCATCCCTCAAATTCACATTGTGAAATAAGAAACCTTGCAATTCATAGACTCAGACCACTCACAAAAACATTAATTAACACCCTGGATGGAAATAATCCTAATGACCAGATGCTTTAATGGAGGTTCCTGAATAGATACAGGCTTTATTTACCTTCAGGCTTTTAAAACTTACTGTGGTTGGCAGAGCCAAATCCTAGTAACAAAGGTGCAAACATCAGATACTTTTCATAGCTTCTAAGCTAATTACAAAGGTGTTTATTCTACAAATTAGATGCCATCTGAATTCATAAAAGGAGCAGTTAGTCTAAAATGTAAAATACTCAGGTCTCCTGTGAGTCTTAATGATCTGGTATCCTGTTAAGTAGTAACCTAATTACTGATTCTCTCCAACCAAGGCCCGAATTAGGCCCCTAAAGTCTGCAGAAGGCTGAGACTCCTAAATCCAGCACTTTTTTTTTTTTTTTAACAAGGAAAGAACTTACCTGGTTTTGTAGGAATTCACTGATGTTTAGGTAAACTGTCCTTCAAAACTGATGGCTGTTGCGAAAAGTAGCAACCTCATTTCAACATTACATTTTTTAATGAAAATTCTACTATGGTGGGAATATGCTAAAAGGGTAGGAAAAATTCCACTAGGAGGAAACATGGGTGTGAAGATAGAGAAGGAGACTGAGGCCTGGGTTTTATGAGACACCCATTGTGTGGAAACTAAAAGAGGTGCCAATTCTTATGGGTGACACCCATCTGGGCCTCTCTGTGTCACTTCATGAGACTTAAGGGCCAAGGGAAGCTGACATTAATGTAAAGCTCATGCTTGTTGCTGTGCCATGAGTAATAAAATCCTTTGCTGCTGATCTAGGCTTATACACCCACAAGAAGGATCAAATCTCAGACTCTTTCCAGTTCTTGACAATGGCAAGAAAATGAGTAATGTTATAGACCCTGTAACACCATTCCCCAAACCCTACTTCCTTCCAACCAAAACATTTTATGTATTGGTGTTCACGTACATATCCCAATTCTGCTTTGTGACTCCTAAACATGCATAATCAGGATTTTTTTTTGTTTTTGTTTTAACTAAAGGCTTCCCTGAGGCAGCTTTTGCATGATGTTTCTCTCTCTCTTTTGAAGACTTTCTGGGTTTCTACATGCTCTTCCCATCCAGCTCAGACCAGTCCTGTGGAGGGCTGGTGACCTGGGATGGCAGACAAATTCTTCTTCTCTTTGCAAACACTATTTGTATTATGTGGCACAAGGGTTATTTATTAAGCAAAGGATACATATTTTTAATTGTATACCCTCTACTACCTAGTCAGAGAATGCCATTTTTGTATTTAAAAAAAAAAAAAGACAAACATAAACATTAAAGGTTATATGTAACATTTTAATAGCAGTTATCTCTGGATGGCAGGATTATGAATAATCTTTTTTCTTATTTTTGTTAATTTGCATTACCTGTTTTTCTAATAGAAATATGAATTATATTGTGTAATGTTTGAAAATCACTCATAGCTTCTCCCCTGGCAGGATAATACCTCCACTCATGGCTTCTCATAGCCTTTATGCCCCAATTCCAACATGTAAATAACCATGCCAGCCATCTCCTTACATGGGGAGGAAAAGCAACCTGCAAATAGCTAAGTATGAAAGTAATATTTGGTTATTCAAATTAGCTTAGCTCACATAACCTTTACAGTACTCTTGTTAAAACATCTCGAAGAGTTTTATCAATCCTGAACATGAATACAAGATCCAATTTAAAACATCCTGTGTTTCAGCTGAAGCCAAAGCAGTGACAATCCCTGGAAATTCCCTAGGGTAAGAGCAGAAACGCACTGAGTGATACATAATAGCTATTGCCCAAGAAAAGAATAAGAAGCCATTTATGAAATCTTACCATGTAGGAAGACTAATGTGTCTATTAAAAGCAAAAATGTGAACTCCAGGTCCTCTCATCAGGGACTGATTTAAATTCAGTTTTGCTAAATTAGCTATAGATGAAATCTGAAGGAGAAGGCTAACAATAAAGTTATATAAACCAGCGCATCCTTGGTAGGAATAATTTATATGGTACAATTGACAATACAGAGCAAATAATAGGTTAAACAACAGTTTCTTTTAAGGTGTTACTATATGGTATACAGAAATGATGTCTTTTTCATTAAATCCACATATTACTGAGAAATTGTTTTCAATATTCACTTTTTTGTTAAAAGAAATAACCAATTGGAACAAAGTCAAGCATTCATTAAAATTAACTGTATAAGTGGAATTTTTTTTAACAAAGTTGATGTTGGCCACAGAAAGCCAGTACTAAAGGCCAACGTAATATGAAGAGCAGTCAGTGTGAGACTTATAATTCTAGCAAGCTCCTTGTGGACAGTTTACAACATAAGTATTTTCTTTTCCCTAGTCTATTCTCTCTAGTTTTCCCAATGTTTAGACTTTTTATAATGCTTTTAAGGAGCAGCATGTGTCAATCACTTAGCAATTTTGGTTTAAATTCAAGTTCATTTGTGTCTGCTACACAGACAAATATGAGAGTTATTAGAAGCATGAAGAAATGTGTTTATGGTATTTTTAGAAGCCAGGAATTCTTTCCCTTAGAAAATATTTCAAATGTTCCACTGCTACTGCCCCTACCCACACCCACCTTGGCCCACACTCACATATTTTTTACTTTAAAACACACACAATTAAGCCAGGAAGATATTTAACAGTATGAAATGTTCATTACTGAACAAGGAAGTCATTAATTCTCTACACAGCAAAACAAAACCATCTGTTAATCCAGTTCCTCTCTTTGCCTTTTACAATAAGAAAGCTCAGAGGTTCTGTAGATAACAACAAAAAAATGCACACCCAGAGGCACAAAGGAATGAGAAAAGCAACCACTAAATAGGCAGCAGCAACAGCAAGCAGGGGAGGTACTCTGGGCACTGTACTCAAGACAGCTCAGCCCCTGGAGGATTTTCCAAAACATCAGGCTTTGTTAGGCAGATGTTCTCTTTCACCAGAGGCCTGGCTACCATGCATGCCTGCCTGCCTAGCAAAGGGAACATTATTGGATTGAAAAGTTAGTATGCTCTGTTCAAGTCTCTTGTTTTCTTTCTTTTTGAGTTCTGGAATTTTTTAAATAAAGGCAAAGAGGGTAAAGTAAGTGAAGGAGAAAAACAGTCTATTCTGAACTGTAATTCAAGAATACAGCTTCTGTTCTGGGCCTAAGAAGTTAAAATGGCAAAAATATGATAAGCCAACACACTTTTGGGAGTAAGGAGAAAAACAGCACGTGGTAACAGCATGGGACACTGCAAGGAAGAGGTTTCTAATTGATTTTAAACCACAGAGAGGCCATGTCATTTGAACAAGCTAGAAACGATAAGTCATTTTTCATTGATTCAGCCAACAAACATTTACTAAGAATTTACTGTATGCTGGTGTTGTGCTAAGTGTTGAGCAATAAGATGAAGATGGTCCTTGTCCTCACCAAGCTCACATTCTAATAGAAGACACAGATAATAAAGATAGGAATAAATAAATTCAGGTAGTGTTAAGTGCTGAGAAATGAAATAAGGCAGGATGAAAGAATGGAGAAAGTCCAGAGGTGGGTGGTGAGGGAGGGAGGGAGTCTGGTGGCCATTTTAGATAAGGGGGTATAGGGAAACTCCAAGTTCCTATGGCCAGGATCCTCACCTGGTCCTACTCTACATTGTGCAAGTGCAATGATGTAGTCCTTAACCTACTAGGCAGGTGCATGCTTGCACACATGTTGGCAATAGCCATTACTGCCTGTGTTTCTATGTAAAGAGCTCTGCTCAGTATTTGGTGCAGAAGCTGGAGCAGAGGTGGAGGTGTGGAGGCACTAGTGGAGACAGACTTGCTTCATGCAGACATGATCATAGCACTCGACCTGTCACTGTAAAAATAAAGCTCAGTAAACACCCTTTTACCCACAATGTTCCCTTGTTGTTTGGTCTCAGTGAATCCAGAGTGAACTTGCCCAGAGCTGTGAACTCTCTCTGACCTGGAACTACAGGGGGTCAGGTAAACCAACAAGGGGTCCAGCAAGGTCACCTTAAGCTGCCTGCTAAATGTGATTTAAGATGTGCTACCTGGAAAGGAACCATTCATTCCATTCAAACAAATGTGCACTGGGCCACTACTGGGTATTGAACACTTTGATGGGCACTAGGGATGCAGAGGAAGCCAAAGACAGGTGCTATCTGCCCACATGAGGCTTACCACCTATGAGGGAAGTAGGCATTAATCAAGTACACAGCCTCATAAATAGAGGGTTACAGCTGGCAATCACGACAAAAACTGCAACAAAGGAAACTGAAATAGTAAGTGCTAAAGCTATCTGGAGTCATCCACACTCAGAAGGTTTCTGGCTTCCTCAGCCCACTGAGATCAGGTAGGAAGTGCAGGATGGGGAACAGAAAAAATTGTGGAGGTGGGAAGGGCAAGAGTCTTCAATAGGCTCCATACCTAAGGTTACTGAATGTCTAGAAAGGTAAGAAGGCACCTCAGAGGCTGGGGAGGGTCCCAAAAGGGAGGTGAGGTGTGTGCATGGATCCAGAGGTGGTTGAAGCTGGCAGGCACCTTGGAGTAAATTCATCAAATCCATGTCCATTTCTCAGGAGTAGAAGCTAAAGCCCATAGAGGTTAAGTGGCTTGCTCAAGGTCACAGAACTAAATAATTTGAAATCTGCAAATATAATCTCAGTCTACTTACATTTTAACTCGGGATGGGAGGGGAGATACATGCTTTTCCTCTACTTGCTGAATTTTGATTAAAAATAAGAAAAATTAAGGGAACTAGGAGTCAGAATTTTCCACCAGAGAGAAATATTATTCATATTAGAAATATCTTTAAGCCCTCCTTAAACTGAATCAGAATTTTGAATCAGATACAACAGACATAAAGTTTTCCTATTAAGAGAAGGATTTGCTGGGGGCTCATTAATTCTAAGCCAGGGCTGTTTTCTGCTCAACTTTCTTCAGTGTGTATTTTCACTTTCCATGCTTGTACTTTTTTGGGCACTGAGCCCAGCTCTCTGAGACTCGTGGGTACAGGCATTTGGAGAGCAGCTGCTGTGGGGCCTGCATGCCAGTGCCATCCCACAGCAGAAAATAAATGAAGATAAACCACCTTTTATTTCTAACTGTAAACCTTTTAGTTTCTCAGAATGGTGATACTCTAAATAGCTAGAATGTTTTAAGCGGTGACTTATCTTCATTCCCCTGACACAGAGAGATGTCAGTGCAGCCTGTTAGGGTGGGGAGATGCCCACTAAGGGCAAGGCTCCTCAGGACAAACTAAAGTGGAGAGGAAGGATTAATAGTCTGAATGTTCTGGGATTATGACCACAACCCCCACCTACCCTCCCACCCCACCCCCCACAGCCACCCCATCCCAAATGATAAAGGGAGGTACTTTATCCATATCTCTTTGGTAATCCTTTTAATTATAGGTAAAGAGCCTTGACAGTCACTAACAAGGATTGGGTGGTTTGCTGTTTCTTTCTGGGATTTCACATCAGTGCTCAGTTGCCCAAATTTAGCTTCACTGGCCTCGGGGCATGACGTTTTTAGATAGGAATGATGACACTGAACTCTGCTTTCACTAAAAGAATCCTTAAATATAAAACAAACCAAGAAAACTTTCAGTTCCTTTTGTTTTCTGTGCTGGAACCAAGCAGAATTTGAAGATGAACTCTGTGTGGCTTCACTCAGGTACATGAGGGCGTGGCCCCCACAGACGCCTCTCTAGATCCCACCGGGGGAGGGAAAGCAGAGCGCCCTCTGCCCTCAGTGTGAGCCTCCCTTACAGAATGCTCACTCCCCATTTGCACAAACCAGGAAGAGGAAACACTGAGACAGATATCTTTTATTCCACTGACTTCCTTCCTCTCTTCTGCCATAAATCTGGAGAAGATTTGAGAACTTTCTGGAGGTTTGAATAGATTTGAGAACCAAACCCTTGAGAAGAGTCAGGCTTTTCTCGATTTCCCTTGCTTTAGAGGCTCCTCTTCCCACTACAGATAAAAAAGAAAGCCCTATGGCTTTGCTGTCATAGGCAAAAGGATCATACCTGGTTGTTTTCTATGTTGAAGGAGGAAAATCGTGTTATTTGCAAAATTCTCTCTTCATACAATACTGGCTTTTCTGGCTGTCACCTTGCTGCATGATCCTACTTTACATCTCAGAAACTGATTATGCTCGCTTCCCAGGCTGATAGGCTTCTAGTCTAACTGGGGATGCTCATGGGCTCAGAAAGAAAAATGAGAAAAGCACAATTTTCTAAATATTATCCCTTCTACTTGTAGATACTACCCAAATGATGGACATTTCTTTTTTTATTGTTGTTACAGATAATGCTACAAGGATGGACATACATGTCTGTCTGCATGTGTGAGTTTGTCGATAACATAAAATTCTAGAAAAGGAATTGCTAAAACTTTCATATTTATGGAAAATATTTGGAAAACTTGAAAGTCAAAATGGAAGGGTAGCAGAGGGAGTGAGAAGTAAAACTCTTCAAAGCTGTGGGAGAACAAAACTCAGAAACATTACCAAACAATTTACCTAGACACCTCTCACATTTCTCACGCCAAATGTGAAACTCCAGGAGAAAAACGTGCAAGGTACCTGCTTTCTCATTTCAACAGGTCAGATTTCTCATTTGTTTCCATTCAGTTCATAGTTCCAGGCTATTCTGGATAATGTTCATTTGCCCTTCAGATTTTCTTTCCTTAAGATGACTGAAAAAAGTGCTAATTGGATACAATGGCTTTAGACTCTAGGACACTGGTTTTCAAACTAACTAGGCTCATAGCAGTGTATCCAGTAGAATATAAATAAATAAAGACTATCACTGTGGTGACTTATTCTCTAGTTGATTTACTTGCCAAGCTCATTCTTTTCCTTTTTATTAATGTTTTTAGTTATAAACACTGAACTGAAATTTTCATTATCATTGGTGTATGCTGTTTTTACCTTCTGTTTTAGGATTGGGGTTCTCATGTTAACCTCTCCGCTTTTTCACTCTCATTCCCTAAATTTATTTTCCTTATTCACCTCCCTCCCCTTCACTTCAGTACTTCTCCTTTATCTAGGTCTACCCACCATAATTCATTCTGTCACCTCAGCATACATACATACATACATTTGACTTTCTTTTAGTCACAATTCATTGAATGCTTTATATTTGTCTAGCTTTTCTGCATCAGTACACTCATCTATAAGTTTTTCAAATGATCATTTTGCCTACTGTACTAGTTTGAAGTTCTATTATGTCCTAGTAGAATTTTCTACAGGATTACAGTTGTGTAAGGGAAGAAACAACAAAAAGAAGCCTACCTTAGCTCTACCTAAGAAATTAAAGTAGAAAAACATTATATTCAGTCTTTTATGTGATCATCCCTTGATAGGATTGCATTGCTCTAGTCCTTTAATCAAAAAGAAAGATTGAATCAAAATATTTTCAGAAATTGTGAGATGACTCAGTTAGCTAAGTAGGATATCACTGCTGATGTATAGGTAATCCAATTATCTCAAGACAAGGACATAAACCCTGAACCAGATGGCCTTGCAATTGAATTTCTCAAGAAATTTGGAAACTTATTACAGGAACTACCCTGCACTCTTAAACAAAGACCATACTGTTTTTACCAAAGTGTAATATCTCAGACATGTCCAAGGGATTGAGTTTTATGCAAAACAAATCACCATAGACTAAGGCTCCTGTATTCCCATTTCCTAAGATAACAGTATAAAACCTCCCTGAAGGAGAGAAGAAATATGTATGATTTTTGGAAGACATGTTGTATCATGTTTTTTTGAGCACAAGCACATAGAATGTTGGGAGGGACACAGAGGGTCAGTTGTCTTGGAAGTACCCAGGAAGCAAGGATAAAAAATAAAGAAAAAATTACTTCCAAGACTTGGGGACTAGAGCTAGATTAACTTCAGATGAAGCAATTCTTGCCTCTCTTCACCATCTCTTCTTTGCATCCTCCCCATATGGACTCTTGTTCCAATCCTGTCCCCCAGTTCTTGTGAGGTTACATGTTTGGCTTTCACAGGAATTTTTCCTCTTTGGCCTGGCTATCCTTGTGCCGAAGGTTAACAGTAAAAGAGACAGAAGAGCCATCTGTTGACCCCATGGCATTGGCAGCCAGAAAATGAGGCTAAAATGGTAATCATCATAACACTTAAATAAACCCACATGCATATTTGGCTTTGAAGCATCATTCACAGCAACAGAAAGAGAACATAATCTAGAAGTGCAAAGATTTCAAGCTCAGGGCTTAGTATTTATACAACTTGAATGTGGTAAAGAATTTTGATTTCCAGTATTCTTTTTTAGATTTCTTGAGGATTCTTAGACTACTCAATTTTTTCTTTCACTTAGGCCAGGACTGAGTTACTCCAGGACCAGTTGGCCTCCTTACCTGGCAGTAGCAGTGGCTCTGACACCAACTTACTCCCAGCAGCTCTGCACGGAGGGGGTCTGCAGATCCTGCAGTGAGAGCATCTCCTCTCAACCTAAGTGAGGTAACACTGTCCTGGCTGCTCTTCCACCTTTGGAAATAGGATTTGAGGCAGGCCATGTGGTTTTTCTCAAAGACAGTCAACATTATACCCACCTACACTGAAGCCCTCAAGACTAGAAGATGTTCAAAGATGAGACTGCATTTGTTTTTACACCATTGTCCAGCTAATATGAAGTCCTCAAGATCTGTTTAAAAATGAATAAATTACCCAAATAAGCAAAAACATTTTAGACATTCTCACAAAATTAAACAATCTGCTTTTTGTGTTAATCCCCTTCAGCACTTATTTACTATGAGGACAAAATAGATAAAGAGGATGATATTTCAATATTAGCTGTAATGTCTTAATTATTACTATGTATCACATGAGTGTTAATCCATGCAAATTACATGTACACAAAACAATATGTATTTCTAAGAAAATATACAAAAATTGACACATTAAACAAGTTGAAACAGTTGTCTAGAAGTAAGGAGGAGAAAAAAGGAGTAGGGCGTGGGGATAAAAAAAAATTGTCCATTAAATGATTTAGTAAGTAAGTAATTAATAATTAATAGTTAAGTGACAATATTCAAGAGAATCATATATGAAAAAAGAAATCCTTGGACTGGATAATGAAATGGAACAAAGAATCTTGGGCCAATGATAGATGGCCCAAGATAGATGGCCAATGGTGAGTGTGCCTGGGAAGGATGGCTGCACACTGCCCACACCCAGGCAAAGGCCATAGCGGGAAAAGGGGAGGGAATAACAGACAAAGCAATACCTTCCCCAGGTGCAGCTCAGGGAGGGACAAGTTTTCCCAAGGGCAGAAGCTCCCCTGCCTTTCAGGGATGTGAACAGTTGCACAGCATTGTCTTCAAAGAGCCCTCCATAGGGTCTCAGCCTCTGAGTAAGACCTAAGGAGGAAAAGACCTTTGCCCCTTGTGACCAAGAGCCAGTAATATATGCAGCAAAGGCAAACAGACCTAAGTGGCCTTGAAAAACAAGGACACCACAGCAGAAGCCAGAAGCTGATGATCAGAGACCAGCTGGGAGCCCAAACATCTCAGCAGATGCTGGCAAGGAGAGATGATGCTCTGGGACCAGATGGAATGATGGACTGTTCGGCAGATGCCAGATTGGATACATGAAGCCCATAGACCTAATGACTCCCCCACCTGCCCCGAATGCCATAATTGGGCAAAGTCTCTGAGAATTTAGAAATAGTCTTTGTGTGAAAGATGGTGGTAGAGAAAATCTTGAAATGACTAAGAAAACAAAGGAATATATGTATCCTGATTGATAAGCTTTTCCCATTAGGAAACAAGACAACATGGGACCACAAATGAGAAATTAAATAATTCATTTGGTAGATTGAGAATTCATTCCTTCTACAATAACCAAACTTTTCCTATGAACAACATGGGTCAACTTCTTTATGTGAAACACTATGAAAGGCTATCACAAGTAATATTTTCAGGTCAATAATGGCTCCTGAAAACTTAAAAGAAAAGCAAACTCTTGTACCAAGAAAGATGAGAGGAGAGGAGGCAATTGATGGAAAGAATATACAATTCACAGTTAGCAGGCTTGGGTTGGATCCAAGCTCCTGCCTACTGACCTTGGGCAAGTCAGCTAAACTCTCCTTGCCTTGATTTCCTCACTTATAAAGTGGAAATGATGACAATAATGCCTATTTCACAAAGCTTCCATGAGGATAAAATGAGATAATATATGCAAAAGTGCTTGTAAACTATAAAAAATACATAAATGTTAGTCATCACTCTTATCATCATCTATGAATAATAAGCAGCCTTATAGAAAGCATTTGTATGGATTCCCAACATCTCATATATTCATAGTAAAGCACTTATGCACTGGAAGAATCTGCCTTACCTGCTCTGTTTTCGTCTCCTTGGAGGAGTAATGCTATTCAAAATCAATTATTAAATGGATAGGCAAAATGAATGTTCAATGACATTCATTAAATGACATACAATAAATTAAGGATAAGATTAAAAATATAAGTCTAACTTTAGAATCATGAAGTTACCTACATTGTTTTCTTTATGATCAATAACTCTTGCCAGCTTTTGAAATAGTGAAATATTTGTTCTGGCAAAATCTTTCTAGAATATTAAAAATTATTTTAATTTATGCTAACCTGCTTGCTGACATTCTAAATATCACTTATGAATATTGTTTCACATTCGACCGAGCTTTAAAAATATGGCCCTGATGGCAATGACAAAGTGAGCTGAAAATTACCTCTTTGTATTTATTCTGTATTATCTAAGCATCATATAGGTACAAAAATGACCTTGAAAGTGAAAGTGCAGTGTTTTTTTTAAAGGATGTAAATTCAGTCAGAATTTGATGAAGAGGTGAATCATTACACTTTTGAAAGAATAAAATTCATATTTTATTTCTAAACATATGAAGGGACCACAAGATTATGACATACCCACAAGACATCCAGGAAGAAATGTTCAGTTTATAAGTGGAAGTTGGGTGCTCACCCTCCTGATAGGGGCTTGGGAGTCATCTATCTATGGGTATTTGTTGATACTCTGGGACAGATGAGAAATCTAGTGGAGGTCTTCAGGGGAGCTTCTTTAATTAATAAATATAAATATTTCACACTTAATGCAGCAGAGCTATTTCCTCTGTGCTCTTGCAGCCTTTGGTATTCCCTATGACATTGTTTTCTAATTATCTATTTATTTGTCTCCTCCCCAGTGTGATTATGAGATCACGTAGGGCAAATCCTCTTTTTTCCTGTCTACTGTGCCTCAATGAACATTAGATACTTCCATGTAAATATATGGCTCTGAGCTGTATTAAAGATGCTTGAAAGATGGGCAAATGAAAAGACAACCTACAGAATGGGAGAAAATATTTTCAAATTATGTATCTGATAAGGGATTCCTAGCTAGAATAAATAAAGAATTTCTACCGTGCAAAACATTTAAAAAGTTAAAAATCACTTTAAAAGGAACAAAAGCTAGGAGAGGCACCTGGGACAGTTTCTCCCATAGAGCTTCCCTACAGAAGAAACCAACCCTAGTGACACTTTAATTTTGGACCTCTGGCTGCCTGAAATGTGAAAAAAATTAACTCCTGTTGTTTTTAAAAAATTAATGAAGAAATATATCAGCAGAGGACTTGAATAGATGTTTCTCCAAAAAAATATACAAATAGCTGGTAAGTACCTGAAAAGACTCTGAA
Organism: Manis javanica; assembly: GCF_040802235.1. Classification (NCBI taxonomy): domain Eukaryota; kingdom Metazoa; phylum Chordata; class Mammalia; order Pholidota; family Manidae; genus Manis; species Manis javanica. The sequence goes on from NC_133158.1 coordinate 144,931,628, forward strand.
TATCACTAATCATTAGGGAAATGCAAATCAGAACCACACCCATTAGGATGACTATTATAAAAAAAAATAATAAGTGTTGGTTCTCCTAACAACCAGCCCCAACCTTAGGTGAAGTCCAAAAGTCATCTCACATAACAAAAGACACCTGTATGGCCCTCATCACTTAGAAAATTTCTAGTGTTTTAGGTTTTCTGTGCCAGAAACTGGACAAGAACAGATACATATTTCTTATAAATCCCATTCATGAGGGCTCCACCCCCATGATCTAATTAATTCCCAAAGGCCCCACTTCCAAATATCATCACAAAGGGGATTATGTTTCAACATATGAATTGAAAAGGGGGACACAAACTTCAGTCTATAGCACTTGGATAGCCAAATTCATGGAGACAGCAAGTGTAAGAATGGGTTAGCATGAGAACAGCCATCTTAAAGGCCGAGAAGCCATTTTCTGAGTACGACTCAAGGGAAGAAGAACTAGGTAAAGCTTGATAAACGTTTTGAAAAACAAGTTAATCACAAGCACCAGGTTGTGGGCGGTTGCAACACGGGTCAGATGCATTGGCAAAGAGCTTATCTTGCTAAACCACTCTGTATTGATCAGAGAGAGCTTATCTTGCTCTCGCTTAACCCCCAGGATGTGGCGCAAGCCAAAATAATACGTAACTGTGGAAAATTACTGTGAGTAAGTGCTTTGAAAATGCTATATAAACCCCTGGTTTTGAGTGCTCAGGGTCCTTGCTGAAACCCGCTCCATCGGGCAGACACTCAGACCCCAGCTAGCTGGAAATAAACCTCGCTGTGTGACTTGCATTATCATGAGTGTCTTCTGTCTATTTGAGAGATGCTCAACTCTGGACCCTAACACAAGTAGGATGATAGTTGCCAGGGGCTGTAGGGAGAGAAAGTTAGTTGTTTTTCTTTAATGGGTATGGAGTTTGGGAAGATAAAAAAGTTCTGGAGATGGTTGGTCATTCATGATGGTTGCACAACGTGAATGTACTTAGTGCCACTGAACTATATACTTACAAGTGAGTTAATATGGTGATTTTTACCCCCACACATATACAAAAAGATGTGCAAAGATGATTAAAAATATCTTTAAGTAGTTTTAAACATTCCCTCAGAATCCTGAATACAGGTCAATTTTTTTTTTTTTTACCTAACCCTTTCTTCATAATTTAAGCAACTCTAAAAAGTCTACATAAGGGAACTGTTTTAGCCCACCTGTAGACTGAAGTATTTTAGAACTCAGAAGGAAACTTCCACCTGACAAGAAAACTTGCTTCATATTCACTTCACTATCAAATACTTTACTTTTAAAATGTTCACGTTTCCTTAAAAATTGCATGTTAGATGGCTATGCACATGGTAAGCACACAGTGAATACTTAGAATCAACCCCAGTTACAGGATTGTTAATCCTCTCCGACTTACCTCTACTAGGCCAGTGCCTGGCATGTGGTTGGCTCTTGACAAATCAAATACTCTTGAGACCAAGAGATAAAAGGGTTTATTGAGCCTTTGCAGAGGATAGCCAGAAAAAGGACTAAGTCTGGAAAAGGAAGTTTCTGCTTTACCAGCAGCAAAGCCAGTGAACTGAAACAACTTGTCTGTCAGACTCAAGAACCAGGGGACATTTTTAAGGAGTCTCAAGGAAAGAAAGGTCTTCAAATTTACATCGGCTATAGATAAGGAAGGTGGGCTAACTTGAAGTGTGGAGAGTCCAGGGATAGGAGGTTAGTCCACAGAGAATGCTTGTGAATTGGCTGTTAATGATGATCAGGCACTATTCACGTGCAAGAGGGGGATGGTGCTTCTGGGAACCTTCTAGATAACTGTTGAAATTACTTCATCCAGGAACATGGAGTTTCTGTTTAGCTATGGCCTGCAGCTATTGACTGATTACCTTTCTTTGTTTCTCTCCTCCATTCTCTGGCCCTTATGTCTCTTAATTTTAGGACATCTCAAAATTCTTCCTTATCATTCAAATTAAAGAACTGGGTAATTTATTAATTGTATCAATTAACAAATTCAGTGCTTTGCAACTATGGGCTACATGAATGGTCTTTAAAAGCTGACACCACCAGTATCATTATCATCACCCAGCCCTTCCATTGAGATCTGAACCATATTTCCAAAAGCCCACAGGCAATTCAACTCAAAGGTTCTGCAGGAAGACAAAAAGAAGGGAAGGAATGGTGAATCAGGAAGAGGTGAGAACAGGTAATATAATAAAGCTGCTGGTGCTGGCTCCTCAGGCTCACACATTTCACATTGCTATGAATAAGCCTGTATATACCCTTTGGTCTCTCAGAAAACCATGTGGAAGCACTCGAGATTTTTTCTTAGAAGACAAAAGGCTGTCAATGAACAGATAAAAATGCCAATGGTGATGACTTGGTAGAACAGTACCAAGAATACTGAGTACAAGAATAATGAGTATGTTTTTATTTACCTTTTAAAAGTATTTATTACATTAAAAAAAATTTTAAGTGCTCCCTAGGATCATATATATTATCATTATTTGTTTTTATAAGGGCTCTCTTTTGTCTGCTTGTTTTTCTGTTTGTTTGTTTGTTTGTTTTTATAAACCTATATTGAAGAAAAAAAGTACTGGTTTCTAATTGCTTTTCATATGGTCGTTTCTGATTTTTCTTCCAGATAACTGACCTCAAGTCTGCTTTTTATTTAATTTTGGTATCATTTATCTATAATTACAGAAAGAACATTATGTTTACTAGGTTCTCCCCTTCACCAAGTCCCCCCCACATACCCCTTCACAGTCACTGTCCATCTGCGTAGTAAGATGCTATAAAATCACTACTTGTCTTCTGTGTGTTGGGCAGCCCTCCCCTTGACCCCCATGTAATATACATGCTAATCATAATGCCCTCTTTCTTTTTCCCCACCCTTATACCTCCCTTCCCACCCATCGTCCCCAGTCCCTTTCCCTTTCGTAACTGTTAGTCCATTCTTGGGTTCTGTGATTGCACTGCTGTTTTGTTCCTTCAGTTTTCCTTTGTTCTTATACTCCACATATGAGTGAAATCATTTGGTACTTGTCCTTCTCCACTTGGCTTTTTTCACTGAGCATAATACCCTCTAGCTCCATCCACGTTGTTGCAAATGGTAGGATCTGTTTTTTTCTTATGGCTGACTAATATTCCATTGTGTATATGTACCACATCCACTTTATCCATTCATCTACTGATGGATATTTAGGTTGCTTCCATATCTTGGCTATGGTAAACAGTGCAGCGATAAACACAGGGGTGCATCTGTCTTTTTCAAACTGGAGTGCTGCATTCTTAGGGTAAATTCCTAGAAGTGGAATTCCTGGGTCAAATGTTATTTCTATTTTGAGCATTCTGACGAACCTCCATACTGCTTTCCACAATCGTTGAACTAATTTACATTCCCACCAGCAGTGTAGGAGGGTTCCCCTTTCTCCACAACCTCGTCAACATTTGTTCTTGTTTGTCTTTTCAATGATGGCGATCCTTACTGGTGTGAGGTGATATCTCTTTGTGGTTTTAACTTGCATTTCTCTGATGATTAGTGATTTGGAGCATCTTTTCATGTGCCTGTTGGCCATCTGGATTTCTTCTTTAGAGAACTGTCTATTCAGCTACTCTGCCCATTTTTTAATTGGATTATTTGCTTTTTGTTTGTTGAGGCATGTGAGCTCTTTATATATTTTGGATGTCAATCCTTTATCGGATCTGTCATTTATTAATATGTTCTCCCATACTGTACAATACCTTTTTGTTCTATTGGTGGTGTCCTTTGCTGTACAGAAGCTTTCTAGCTTGATATAGTCCCACTTGTTCATTTTTGCCTTTGTTTCCCTTGCCAGGGGAGATATGTTCATGAAGAAGTCACTCATGTTTATGTCCATGAAATTTTTGCCAATTTTTTTTCTAAGAGTTTTATGGTTTCATGACTTACATTCAGGTCTTTGATCCATTGGAGTTTACTTTTGTGTATGGGGTTAGACAGTTATCCAGTTTCATTCTCTTACATGTAGCTGTCCAGTTTTGCCAGCACCATCTGTTGAAGAGACTGTCATTTCCCCATTGTATGTGCATTGGCCATATTAATTGTATGTGCATTAATATTAATTGACCATATATGTTTGGGTTAATGTCTGGAGTCTCTATTCTGTTCCATTGGTCTGTGGCTCTGTTCTTCTGCCAGTACCAAATTGTCTTGATTACTGTGGCTTTGTAGTAGATCTTGAAGTTGGGGAGCGAGATCCCCCCCACTTTACTCTTCCTTCTCAGGATTGCTTTGGCTATTCGGGGTCTTTGGTGGTTCCATATGAATTTTTGAACTATTTGTCCCAGTTCATTGAAGAATGCTGTTGGTAATTTGATAGGGATTGCATCGAATCTGTATATTGCTTTGGGCAGGATGGCCATTTTGACGATATTAATTATTCCTAGCCAGGAGAATGGGATGAGTTTCCATTTGCTGGTGACCTCTTTAATTTCTCTTAAGAGTGTCTTGTAGTTTTCAGGGTATAGGTTATTCACTTCCTTGGTTAGGTTCATTCCTAGGTATTTTATTCTTTTTGATGCAATTGTGAATGGAATTGATTTCCTGATTTCTCTTTCCATTAGTTCATTGTTAGTGTATAGGAAAGCTACAGATTTCTGTGTGTTAATTTTGTATCCTGCAACTTTGCTGAATTCTGATATTAGTTCTAGCAGTTTTGCAGTGGAGTCTTTAGGGTTTTTTATGTACAATATCATGTCATCTCCAAATAGTGACAGTTTGACTTCTTCTTTACCAATATGGATTCCTTGTATTTCTTTGTTTTGTCTGATTGCCATGGCTAGGACCTCCAGTACCACATTGAATAACAGTGGGGAGAGCGGGCATCCCTGACTTGTTCCTGATCTCAGAGGAAAAGCTTTCAGCCTCTCGCTGTTCAGTACCATGTTAGCTGTGGGTTTATCATATATGGCCTTTATTATGTTGAGGTACTTGCCTTCTATGCCCATTTTGTTGAGAGCTTTTATAATGAATGGATGCTGAATTTTGTCAAATGCTTTTTCAGCATCTATGGAGATGATCATGTGGTTTTTGTCCTTATTTTTATTGATGTGGTGGATGATGTTGATGGATTTTCGAATGTTGTACCATCCTTGGATCCCTGGGATGAATCCCACTTGGTCATGGTGTATGATCCTTTTGATGTATTTTTGAATTCAGTTTACTAATATTTTGTTGAGTATTTTTGCATCTACGTTCATCAGGGATATTGGTCTGTTGTTTTCTTTTTTGGTGGGGTCTTTGCTTGGTTTCGGTATTAGGATGATGTTGGCGTCATAGAATGAGTTTGGGACTATTCCCTCCTCTTCTATTTTTGGAAAACTTTAAGGAGAATGGGTGTTATGTTTTCTCTGTATGTTCGATAAAATTCCAAGGGAAATCCATCTGGCCAGGGGGTTTTGTTCTTGGGTAGTTTTTTAATTACTGATTCAATTTCGTTGCTGGTAATTGGTCTGTTTAGATTTTCTGTTTCTTTCTGGGTCAGTCTTGGAAGGTTGTATTTTTCTAGGAAGTTGCCCATTTCTCCTACATTTTCCAGCTTGTTAGCATATAGGTTTTCATAGTATTACTAATAATTCTTTGTATTTCTGTTGGGTCTGTCGTGATTTTTTCTTTCTTGTTTCTAATTCCGTTGATGTGTGTTGACTCTCTTTTTCTCTTAATAAATCTGGCTAGAGGTTATCTATTTTGTTTATTTTCTCAAAGAACCAGCTCTTGGTTTCATTTATTTTTTTCTATTGTTTTATTCTTCTCAATTTTATTTATTTCTTCTCTGATCTTTATTATGTCCCTCCATCTGCTGACCTTAGGCCTCATTTGTTCTTCTTTTTCCAATTTCGATAATTGTGACATTAGACCATTCATTTGGGATTGTTCTTCCTTCTTTAAATATGCCTGGATTGCTATATACTTTCCTCTTAAGACTGCTTTTGCTGCACCCCACAGAAGTTGGGGCTTTGTGTTGTTGTTGTCATTCGTTTCCATATATTGCTGGATCTCCGTTTTAATTTGGTCATTGATCCATTGATTATTTAGGAGCATGTTGTTAAGCCTCCATGTGTTTGTGAGCCTTTTTGCTTTCTTTGTACAATTTCTTTCTAGTTTTATACCTCTGTCATCTGAAAAGTTGTTGGTAGGATTTCAGTCTTTTGGAATTTACTGAGGTTCTTCTTGTGGCCTAGTATGTGGTCTATTCTGGAGAATGTTCCATGTCCACTTGAGAAGAATGTGTATCCTGTTGCTTTTGGATGTAGAGTTCTATAGATGTCTATTAGGTCCATCTGTTCTAGTGTGTTGTTCAGTGCCTCTGTGTCCTTACTTATTTTCTGTCTGGTGGCTCTGTCCTTTGGAGTGAGTGGTGTGTTGAAGTCTCCCAGAATGAATGCATTGCATTCTATTTCCTCCTTGAATTCTTTTAGTATTTGTTTCACATATATTGGTGCTCCTGTATTGGGTGCATATATGTTTATAATGGTTATATCCTATTGTTGGACTGAGCCCTTTATCATTACGTAATGTCCTTCTTTAACTCTTGTTACTTTCTTTACTTTAAGGTCTATTTTGTCAGATACTAGTATTGCAACACCTGCTTTTTTCTCTCTGTTGTTTGCATGAAATATCTTTCTCCAACCCTTGACTTTTAATCTGTGCATGTCTTTGGTTTTGAGGTGAGTCCCTTGTAAGCAGCAAGTAGATGGGTCTTGCTTTTTTATCCATTCTATTACTCTGTGTCTTTTGATTGGTACATTCAGTCCATTTACATTTAGGGTGATTATTGAAAGATACGTACTTACTGCTATTGCAGGCTTTACATTCATGGTTACCAAAGGTTCAAGGTTAGCTTGTATACTACCTTACTGCCTGACCTCACTCGCTTATTGAGCGGTTATAAACACAGTCTGATGATTATTTCCTTCCCTTCTTTTTCCTCCTCCCCCATTCTTCACATGTTGGGTGTTTTGTTCTGTGCTCTTTTAGGAGTGCTCCCATCTAAACCAGTCCCTGTAAGATACCCTGTAGAGGTGGTTTGTGGGAGGCAAATTACCTCAACTTTTGCTTATTTGGGAATTGTTTAATCCCTTCGTCATATTTAAATGATAATCATGCTGGATACAGTATCCTTGGTTCAAGGCCCTTCCATTTCATTGCATTAAATATATCATGCCATTCTCTTCTGGCCTGTAAGGTTACTGTTGAGAAGTCTGATGATAGCCTGATGGGTTTTCCATTATAGGTGATCTTTTTCTCTCTAGCTGCCTTTAAAACTCTTTCCTTGTATTTGATCTTTGCCATTTTAATTATTATGTGTCTTGGTGTTGTCCTCCTTAGGTCCTTTCTGTTGGGAGTTCTATGTATTTCTGTGGTCTGTTTGATTATTTCCTCCCCCAGTTTGGGGAAGTTGTCAGCAATTATTTCTTCAAAGACACTTTCTATAACTTTTTCTCTCTCTTCTTCCTCTGGTACCCCTATAATGCCGATATTGTTCCTTCTGGATTTGCCAAACAGTTCTCTTAATATTGTTTCATTACAGAGGCAGAACCAACATGGCAGTGTGAGTAGGACAGTGGGAATCTCCACCCAAAAACAAATATATTTTTGAAAATACAATAAATACAACTAAACCTAAAAGAGAGACGAGAAGACACAGGACAACAACCAGACTACATCCACATGTGCGAGAGCCCAGCGCCTGGTGAAAGGGGTAAGATACAACCCTTGGCCCGGCGGGAACCGAGCACACCTCCCCCCAGCTCCCGGCAGGAGGAGAGGGAGTCCAGGACTGCTAAACACCCAGCCCCAGCCACCCGCACCAGAGCACAGACACAGTGCATGTGTGGAGGACTGGAAACTAGGGAAACAGGGCAGCAAGATCTCTGAGTGGGTCCCGAAGCTGATGCCCCTGTGACAAAGAAAAGCGAGTGCTTTTTGAAAGTCTTAAAGGGACAGGGACGTAACAGCTGGACAGAAACAACACAGGTCACAGCCCAGTGGCTGGAAATTACAGGGAAATCCGGGTGCACTAACCCCCTGCACAACAGCTCTAAGACCCCTCATGGAGGTAAACAGCCAAACAGCCCCCCGGTCCATTACCCCTCCGGGTGCTGCGAAAGCAGAGAAGCAGCATAAGGCAGGCCCTGCCCTCAGAAAGGGAGCTTCCTCCATATCGGCCAGGCAAGACACAAAGACCCAGTCTACATGCAATTACCCAACACAAGCCACTAGGGGTCGCAGGGTCGCAGTTGTCCCAGTAAAGAAAGGCCAGTAGCAAGTGAAAAGTTTGGCCCTCCCAGCTGACAGTCAATAGCACCTGTCAACATGAAAAGGCAAAAAAATATGATCCAGACAAGACAAACCCAGACAGCTTCAGCATCTGCTACATCTTCACCTGAGAAGGAACCTGGGGAGATAGATTTAACCAGTCTTCCTGAAAAAATATTCAAAACAAAGTCATAACCATGCTGATGGACTTGCAGAGAAATATGCAAGAACTAAGGAAGGAGAATACAGAAATAAAACAAGCTCTAGAATGACTTCAAAACAGAATGGACGAGATGCAAGAGACCATTAATGGACTAGAAAACAGAGAACGGGAACACAGAGAAGCTGATGCAGAGAGAGATAAAAGGATCTCCAGGAATGAAAGAATGCTAAAAGAGCTGAGTGACCAATCAAAACAGAACAATATCCGCATTATAGTGGTACCAGAAGAAGAAGAGAGAGAAAAAGGGATAGAAAGTGTCTGTGAAGAAATAATTGCTGAAAACTTCCCCAAAGTAGGGGAAGAAATGGCCTCTCAGACCACAGAGGTACACAGAACTCCCATGACAAGGGATCCAAGGAGGGCAACACCAAGACACAAAATAATTAAAATGGCAAAGATCAAAGACAAGGACAAAGTATTAAAGGCAGCCAGAGAGAAAAAAAAAGGTTACCTACAAATGAAAACCCATCAGGTTATCATCAGAATTCTCAACAGTAACCCTACAGGCCAGAAGAGAATGGCATGATATATTTAATGCAATGAAACAGAAGGGCCTCGAACCAAGACTACTGTATCCAGCATGAATATCATTTAAATATGAAGGAGGGATTAAACAATTTCCAGATAAGCAAAAGTTGAGGGAATTTGCCTCCCACAAACCACCTCTACAGGGGATCCTACAGTGACTGCTCTACATGGGAGTACTCCTAAAAGAGCACAGAACAAAACACCCAACATATGAAGAAGGGAGGAGGAGGAATAAGAAGGGAGAGAAATAATGAATCATCAGACCGTGTTTATAATAGCTCAACAAGCGAGTTAAGTTAGACAGTAAGATAGTAAAGAAGCTAACCCTGAACCTTTGGTGACCACAAACTTAAAGCGTGCAATGGCAATAAGTACATATCTTTCAATAATCACCCTAAATGTAAATGGACTGAATGCACCAATCAAAAGACACAGAGTAATAGAATGGATAAAAAAGCAAGATCCATCCATATGCTGCTTACAAGAGACTCACCTCAAACCCAAAGACATGCACAGACTTTAAGTCAAGGGATGGAAAAAGATATTTCATGCAAACAACAGAGAGAAGAAAGCAGGTGTTGCAATTCTGGTATCAGACAAAACAGACTTCAAAATAAAGACAGTAACAAAAGATAAAGAAGGACATTACATAATGATAAAGGGCTCAATCCAACAAGAGGATATAACCATTATAAATATATATGCACCCAATACAGGAGCACTAAGATACCTGAAACAAATAGTAACATAACTAAAGGAGGAAATATAATGTAATGCATTCATTCTGGGAGACTTCAACACACCACTCACTCCAAAGGACAGAGCCACCAGACAGAAAATAAGTAAGGACACAGAGGCACTGAACAACACACTAGAACAGATGGACCTAATAGACATCTATAGAACTCTACATCCAAAAGCAACAGGATACACATTCTTCTCAAGTGCACATGGAACATTCTCCAGAATAGACCACATCCTAAGCCACAAAACGAGCCTCAGTAAATTCCAAAAGACTGAAATCCTACCAACCAACTTTTCAGACCACAAAGGCATAAAACTAGAAATAAACTGTAGAAAGAAAGCAAAAAGGCTCACAAACACATGGAGGCTTAACAACATGCTACTAAATACTCAATGGATCAATGACCAAATCAAGATGGAGATCCAGCAATATATGGAAACGAATGACAACAACAACACAAAGCCCCAACTTCTGTGGGATGCAGCAAAAGCAGTCTTAAGAGGAAAGTATATAGCAATCCAGGCATATTTAAAGAAGGAAGAACAATCCCAAATGAATGGTCTAATGTCACAATTATCGAAATTGGAAAAAGAAGAACAAATAAGGCCTAAGGTCAGCAGATGGAGGGACATAATAAAGATCAGAGAAGAAATAAATAAAATTGAGAAGAATAAAACAATAGAAAAAAATAAATGAAACCAAGAGCTGGTTCTTTGAGAAAATAAACAAAATAGATAACCTCTAGCCAGACTTATTAAGAGAAAAAGAGAGTCAACACACATCAACGGAATTAGAAACAAGAAAGAAAAAATCACAACAGACCCAACAGAAATACAAAGAATTATTAGATAATACTATGAAAACCTATATGCTAACAAGCTGGGAAACCTAGGAGAAATGGACAACTTCCTAGAAAAATACAACCTTCCGAGACTGACCCAGAAAGAAACAGAAAATCTAAACAGACCAATTACCAGCAACGAAATTCAAGCGGTGATCAAAAAACTACCAAAGAACAAAATCCCCGGGCCAGATGGATTCACCTCGGAATTTTATCAGACATACAGGGAAGACATAATACCCATTCTCCTTAAAGTGTTCCAAAAAAGAGAAGAGGAGGGGATACTCCCAAACTCATTCTATGAAGCTAACATCACCCTAATACCAAAAACAGGCAAAGATCCCACCATAAAAGAAAACTACAGACAAATATCCCTGATGAACATAGATGCAAAAATACTCAACAAAATATTAGCACACCAAATTAAAAAATATATCAAAAGGATCGTACAGCATGACCAAGTGGGATTCATCCCAGGTATGCAAGGATGGTACAACATCCGAAAGCCCATCAACATCATCCACCACATCAACAAAAAGAAAGACAAAAACCACATGATCATCTCCATAGATGCTGAAAAAGCATTTGACAAAGTTCAACATACATTCATGACAAAAACTCTGAGCAAAATGGGCATAGAGGTCAAGTACCTCATCATAATAAAGGCCGTTTATGATAACCCCACAGCCAACATTATATTGAACAGCGAGAAGCTGAAAGCTTTTCCTCTGAGATCAGGAACTAGACAGGGATGCCCACTCTCCCCACTGTAATTTAACATAGTACTGGAGGTCCTAGCCACAGAAATCAGACAAAACCAAAAAATACAAGGGATCCAGATTGGTAAAGAAGTTAAACTTTCACTATTTGCAGATGACATGATACTGTACATAAAAACGCTAAAGATTCCACCCCAAAACTACTAGAACTGACATCAGAATACAGCAAAGTTGCAGGATACAAAATTAACACACAGAAATATGTGGCTTTCCTATACACTAACAATGAACCAACAGAAAGAGAAATCAGGAAAACAACTCCATTCACAATTGCATCAAAAAAAAATAAAATACCTAGGAATAAACCTAACCAAAGAAGTGAAAGACTTGTACTCTGAAAACTACAAGTCACTCTTAAGAGAAATTAAAGGGGACACTAACAGATGGAAACTGATCCCATGCTCGTGGCTAGGAAGAATTAATATTGTCAAAATGGCCATCCTGCCCAAAGCAATATACAGATTTGATGCAATCCCTATGAAACTACCAGCAACATTCTTCAATGAACTGGAACAAATAATTCAAAAATTCACATGGAAACACCAAAGACCCCGAATAGCCAAAGCAATCCTGAGAAAGAAGAATAAAGTAGGGGGAATCTCACTTCCCAACTTCAAGCTTTACTATAAAGCCATAGTAATCAAGACAGTTTGGTACTGGCACAAGAACAGAGCCACAGACCAATGGAACAGACTAGAGAATCCAGACTTTAACCCAAACATATATGGTCAATTAATATTTGATAAAGGAGCCATGGACATACAATGGCGAAATCATAGTCTCTTCAACAGATGGTGCTGGCAAAACTGGACAGCTACATGTAGGAGAATGAAACTGGACCATTGTCTAACCCCATATACAAAAGTAAACTCAAAATGGATCAAAGACCTGAATTAAGTCATGAAACCATTAAACTCTTGGAAAAAAACATAGGCAAAAACCTCTTAGACATAAACATGAGTGACCTCTTCTTGAACATATCTCCCCAGGCAAGGAAAACAACAGCAAAAATGAACGAGTGGGACTATATTAAGCTGAGAAGCTTCTATACAGCAAAAGACACCATCAATAGAACAAAAAGAAACCCTACAATATGGGAGAATATATTTGAAAATGACAGATCCGATAAAGGCTTGACGTCCAGTATATATAAAGAGCTCACTCACGTCAACAAACAAAAAACAAATAACCCAATTAAAAAATGGGCAGAGGAACTGAACAGACAGTTCTCCAAAAAAGAAATGCAGATGGCCAACAGACACATGAAAAGATGCTCCACATTGCTAATTATCAGAGAAATGCAAATTAAAACTACAATGAGGTATCACCTCACACCAGTAAGGATGGCTACTATCCAATAGACAAACAACAACAAATGTTGGTGAGGCTGTGGAGAAAGGGGAACCCTCCTACACTGCTGGTGGGAATGTAAATTAGTTCAACCATTGTGGAAAGCAGTATGGAGGTTCCTCAAAATGCTCAAAACAGACTTACCATTTGACCCAGGAATTTCACTCCTAGGAATTTACCCTAAGAACGCAGCAATCAAGTTTGAAAAAGACAGATGCATCCCTATGTTTATCGCAGCACTATTTACAATAGCCAAGAATTGGAATCAACCTAAATGTCCATCGATAGATGAATGGATAAAGAAGATGTACATATACACAATGGAATACTACTCAGCCATAAGAAGAGGGCAAATCCTACCATTTGCAGCAACATAGATGGAGCTGAAGGGTATTATGCTCAGTGGAATAAGCCAAGTGGAGAAAGAGAAATACCAAATGATTTCACTCATCTGTGGAGTATAAGAACAAAGGAAAAACTGAAGGAACAAAACAGCAGCAGAATCACAGAACCCAAGAATGGACTAACAGGTACCAAAGGGAAAGGGACTGGGTAGGATGGGTGGGTAGGGAGGGATAAAGGGGGGTATTAAGATTAGCATGCATGGGGGGGTGGGAGAAAGGGGAGGGCTGTACAACACAGAGAAGACAAGTAGTAATTCTACATCATTTTGCTATGCTGATGGACAGTGACTGTAAAGGGGTTTATTGCAGGGACCTGGTATAGGGGAGAGCCTAGTAAACATAATATTCGTCATGTAAGTGTAGATTAATGATAACCAAAAAAAAAAAGAAAGAAAGAAAAGGGGGATTACTCCCTGATAGGATAAAACTAACTGTAAATCAACGATTAATGCATGCTTTAAATATCCTTAATTTTGACCACTTTAAGGGTGTCAGATGATTGCCTATGGAGGTACATTTTTCTGACAATGTTCCTTTATCTTAAAAAAAAAAAAGCAGTTCCTGTGTAGTGACCTCCAATGAGTTCTACACAATGGTATAAAGGGCATATAAAAGTGTAGGCAAAGGGTCTGTTTCTGTTTATACAGAGGATCAAAGCCTAATTTGGCTACCCAGAAAATGAACTAAGATATGATATGAAAAAGAACTTCCAACATCAGCACCCTCTGGAAGACTCATACCAGAAGAGGATCATCAAAAAACCCCAACAAAGATCCATGCACTGTTACAGCTGTAGATGCACTCATCCCACTTGTTCCTGGAGTTTCCATGGGAATGAAGAAGGAGATATCTAAGCTGGCCTGTTCATACAGTAAAACAACAAATTTGACCATATCTACACTGTTGGAACTCAACCAAGAATTAGGAGAAGTACAAATTGTAGTGCTCCAAAATCTTATAACTACAGACTATCTACTGATAAAAGAACATATGGGATGTGAACAGTCCCCAGGAATGGGTTGTTTTAATTTGTCTGATTTCTCTCAGACTGTTCAAGTTCAGTTGGACAATATCCACCATATCATAGATAAGTTTTCACAAATGCCTAAGGTGCCTAACTGGTTTTCTTGGTTTCACTGGAGATGGCTGGTAATTATAGGTCTGCTTTTGTTATGTAACTGTATTCCTATTATGTTAATGTTTGTGCACAATTTAATTAGTAGTTTAAAACCTATACATGCTTAAGTTACTCTACAAGAAGATATGTCAAAGAAATAATCAATCCTCCCATGTTTTCTTCTGTCTGCTACCTCTATAGCTTTTCTTCTTCCTTCCTAGTTACAACCCTTACATAGAATTCATGCCTCATATTGAATTTACCGAGTATCATAATTCCTCCAAGTGGTAAAGATACTTCAAGACAAATGCTGGGCATAGAAGCCACAGGGCATAAATATGCAAAGAAGTAAAAAGCTAACCTTTTCAAACAATAAGGCTTCTCTCTCACTTACCAACTTTACATTTCCCTGTATGGCCCCGGAAGATGACTGGTTAGCCAGAGACAGGTAAGATTCCTCAAGGGAGGAACAACCTAAGACAGGCACAGTCACAGGGGGCCCATCAGGTGAGAAATTGGGGATCAACAGAGTTGAGGCTTAGAACCTCACACCCCCTGTTTTGAGAGAAATCTTCTACATCCGTGGATGTTTTATTGCCCTTGTCTAGCTTGGATTAACACTTAGTCTACAGGCACACACCTGATCATCTACATTTGCTCTCTTACAACAGTAAACTATGTTTTCTACCTTTATCTTGCACCTACCTACCACTTCAGCATTTTATTAAAAATAATAACAATAAAGAGAGAAATGTGGTATCCACATATAAATCAAGTATAAAAATCAAATGAATATTCATATTGTTTATAGTTCAGAACTGATTGTTTATAGTTCATAATGCATGATCAAAACTGAAAGTTTCTGTGATGACTGCCCTTGTACTGTTCACCATGTAACTTATTCACTATGTAAGAATTTGTTCTCCATGTAAGAACTTGTTCGTTATGCTTCAGAAGATTGGAGACTGACGAAAATTAGGCTTGGGGTGGATTAATGATTGTGTATTGAGCATTGACTTCCCTATACAGAATTTTATTGTTGTTAACAACCATCAATAAATATGAGAGATGCCCTCCAAAAAACAACAACAACAAAAAAAAAGTAGAGACTTCCAATTGTAAAATAAATAAGTAACCGGGATGTAATGTATAGCATAAGGAATATAGTCAAAATATTGTAATAACTTTGTATGGTGATAGCTGGTAGCTAGAATTATCATGTATTTAAATGTTGAATCACTGTGTTGTATATCTGAAACTAATGTAATACAGTGTGTCAACTACCCTTCAATAAAAAATAAAAAAAAATATTGTTTCATTCCTGGAGATCCTTTTATCTCTCTCTGAATCAGCTTCTATGCATTCCTGTTCTCTGGTTTCTATTCCATCAATGGGCTCTTGCATCTTATCCATTCTGCTTATAAATCCTTCCAGAGTTTGTTTCACTTCTGTAACCTCCCTCCGGAAATCTGTGATCTCCCTCCAGATGTCTATAATCTCCCTCCTGACTTCATCCCTTATCTCTTGCATATTTCTCTGCAGCTTTGTCAGCATGTTTATGATTTTTATTTTGAATTCTTTTTCAGGGAGACTGGTTAGGTCTGCCTCTGCAGATCCTTTCTCAGGTGTAACTATCTTGGTCTGGACCAGATTTTTTTGCCTTTTCATGGTGATTGCAGTGGCTGTAGGCAGGTTGCGGGTGTGTCAGTTGGGAGAAGAAAGTCCTTTCCTGCTTGCTGGATGCCTTGCCCTTCTCTGCTGCCTGTAACGGCTACCTGCACTCCTGGAGCAGCCACCAGGTTAATCTCCTAAGTTGCTGTGGGCAGGATGTCCATCAGAGCAGCGCAGAGTCCTGCAGGTAGTGGCAGGCACGCCAGGTGTGCTCCTCCATGCTAGCGACGACTCTGCCGGGCAGCTGTGTAGCAACAGCGGCCTTTGGGTCTGGCCCGGGTGGCTGTGCATTGGGCTGGGATTCCAGTTGGCTCCTGGGAGCGTGCCTGCTCCCTCTGGCTCTGCTGCTGGTGCACGCAGGACTTGTGTGTGCGGGGCTTTTCCACACAGGTTTCTACCGGGCTCTGACTTCACTGCCGCCAGTGCACGCAAGCCGCGCCTGGGCTGTTCAGTCACGTCACTGTGGGCTAGCCTTGGGGCACATGGATCTGCTCTTGGTTCCTTCTAGCGCTTCCGCCCCCGGCCCGTGCTCCCACTCTCCTGCTACTGGGCCCATGTGTCGGGGTCCGTACCAGTTGGAGGAATGACTGGCAGGCTGCCTAGTCCTGTGAGGGGCTTCAGAGCTGAACTGCCTCCGTTTAGGGCGCCTAAGTTTCGCCAGTATTCCCATCTGCCAGGACAACTTCGTCCAGCTATAGGGTCCCTGTCTCTTTAAGACTTCCAGAAAGCACTTGCTTTTCTTTTGTCTCAGGGGCGCTGGTTGTGGGGACCTGCCCACAGGTTTTGCTTTTCTGTTTCTCTAATATCCAGCACCCCGTGCACCTTGTGTCTGCATTCCAGGTGCGGATTTCTAGAGCTGGTTGTTTAGCAGACCTGGGCTTTCACTCCCTCCCCATTCTGACTCCTTTCTTCCCGGTGGGTTTTGGGGTGGGGGAGCATTTGGGTCCTGCCTGGCCACGGCTTGTATCTTACCTCCTTCGTGTGATGCTGAGTTCTTGCAGATGTAGATGTATCCTGGCTGTTGTACTGCATCCACTGGTGTCTCTTTTAGGAATAGTTGTATTTATTGTATTTTCATAAATATATATGTTTTGGGGAGAAGATTTCCTCTGAACTACTCATGCCACCATCTTCCCATGGTCCCGCCGTCTGCTTGTTTTTTATCTCTAATTCTCATTCTCTTCCCATAGAAAATCATGGTAGTATATAGTAAAATGTGTATTGTTGCTTTGAGAAATGTATTTTCAATTATATACACAGTATTGTGATATTTCTCTCATTTAATTTTTACTTTTTTCATTTGGAACTATATTAAGATCTACTTATAATGTTGCATGCAAATCTTGTCTGTTGCCTCTAACAGTTTCATACTTTCCACATATATCACTTTTATAATAAAAAAAAAAACTTAAAAATGACTTTTTAAAGCTCTCTTGTTAAAACCAATTTGGGGAAATCAGCATGAAATAAATAAGAATAGATAACAATTGAAGCCCATTACATTAACAGTTCTTAAAATTTTGCCCTACAAATCACTTTTCCATGTAAGGAATTAGAGACCCAATTATATTTATACTTTATTTTAATAAATTCTTTGCATTGTGCTATGCATTTATACAGATTTTGGTGTTACCTGGTTTATTGATGACAAGATACCAAATATTCCTTCTGGGGAAATTCCACAAATTGAAGCATAAAATTTTTTTGAGAATAAGAGATAAGAGCAAAACACATGCACCAATTCAGTTGAACAGTCCAGTTGACTAAACCGACTTTAGAATGGTCCTATTACTTGTGATGCTATGCTGATAACAGATGAATTCTTAAACCGTAATATCTTTACTGGTCTATTGGTCACATCAGATTATGTCCTAATGCAAATATCACACTTACCATTCTCTTAGATTGAAAGCTCAATTTAGTCAAATAACTAGAGAGGAATTTTTTCCTCTCCAAATTGACCAAATATAATTCTTATTTCAGCAGGGCTAAAACCTAGGTTTAAACATTCTCTTTGGGGTGCAGGCCCAAGGTATTATGTCAGAGTCATACTCAGAAACAGTTCAGAATTATGAAGCTAGAAAAGACTTGACACAAAGAAGTCAGATGACAAAACTATGATCAGAAACACCAGAGAGCAGAATCTGGAATGAAGAAAACAGCAGCACAGGTTTAAGCAGGCCCCAAACTGGCACCCTAATCTCTCTCTTTCCCTTCTTTCTCCCCACATCACTACCCCTTGAGAGTGCATAATGATTTATATGAGTTTACAATATGTATACTTTTGGATGTTTTCTATCATTAAAATATTTATCAATTTCTCCAATTGCTTAGATGTTTAAATGCCTAGGATTTTTGTCAATAATGAAGAATCTTGTGTTTTTCATAATATTTGTTGTTAATTTTCCTCTTTTCCAAGATGACCATAACCATTTAGAAGTTAGAATTTGTTTTACTTAAACTTCATCCTGGTGTAAAAAAAAATAAAACTGGGGTAAGAAATATTTAGGCTGCAAATCCCAAAACCTCAGCTCCTACCTTCAGCCTGCACATAAATTATTAAACCAAGAACTTGTGTGAATGGAACTAACAATTCAGGTCATCTGTATTTGAAAAGTCACAATAGTTACCATCTATTGAATCCTAACAATGTTCCAAACACTGTTCTAAAGTCCTTGCATGTGTTCACTTACTTAATCTTTACACAACATTAGGAGAAAGGTTCTATTATTATCTCATTTTAGAGATCAGGCTAAGGAAGTTGCCTAAGATCACCCAGCTCATTCAGTGGGGGGCTGGGGTAGCACCAGAGCCCACCTTCTTAACGGTACACTTAAGAATGTAAAGGATTCTGTTGCAGAAAAACTGTGGAGTTTTATTTCCAGTGAAATTTCCTCAGTATCAAGGTGAACTTTGCTTCACATCCTTAAGAATGAAAACTAATGACTTTCATTATAAAAAACACTGAAGAGTCCTGCATCAAATATGAAATCATGAAATATGTGATGAACTGTGCATGTGACAATATACCTGTCATTGACAAAATGACAAACTAGTTTGGATATCAGGGAGAGCAAAATATGCCACCCCAAAATATGCCACTTTGGCATGTCGATTATTTTGATTTAAAGTTACTCAAGAAACAGCCAGTACAAGAAGACATTCTGACCCTTTGTCCCCCTAAAAGCAGGAAATAAATTCCCCATATGAAGAATACCCTCTTTATACTTGGAGGGTAGAAGCCATGCTTATCACCAGAGACAGGGACTCCAGGGCGAAGGCGGTGTGAACAAACTTTGTTAATTCTCTATTAATTTGCTACCCCAAGCCCAAATCCCTTTGTCAATTCTTTGCAAATAATTGTTTTCTTTGTTTAAATGGTATAAAAACTGCCTGCTTTGGTCATTTCTTTGGGTATATTTTTATGAGCTCCTGTACATAGGAAATTAAATTAATTTTTCTCCTATTAACCTGTTCATATCAATTTATCAGACCAATTTAGAAGGGAAAAATTTTCCACCTCTACAGATATTAGAGTAAAACGGAAGTTTATAATAAAAATCCTGAAGAGCTCTAGACAAGGTGGCACTAGTAAGAAACAAGTTAATCATATGAAAATTATCTCCTGACTCCTACAACAGGTCAAATAAAGGATGTTACTCCTGAGAAGATGTTTTTATCTCATATCCTAACTGGTTCATACAGTGACTGAGAAAGAAGTAAAGCCAATTCTCACCCTCTCTTGGCTGTTTATTAGAAGCTAAAAACTTCATATTTCACTGTTAACCAGGAGACATCAACATGCCTTCTGCTGTGGTCAGTTTTGAGTGTTGGCTTCTAGCTGCTATTTCCTTCCCTCTTGTAAGAATATTCTGATTTTCCTTTGGGGAACCACTCCCTTCTCTCATCTCCTTTCATATGGTCCAGGTGGGATTAACCCTACCTGTAATACTGAAGAGGAGATACATAGCCAAGGCCTGGCCAATCAGCATAATCTATCTGACCATTCACAGTAACTGGTTCAAGGGTGTGACATGACTCAAGACATGCCAGTCAGAGCCAAAAGACATCAGCTATAGAATTTCTGCTGGAATTCCAGAGAAACAGGTACTCTCCCTCCTCTGATTCTACTAACCTTAATAATAGTCTCTGACTCAAGAGACTATTTGCCGTCTCTTAAGGAGAATCTAACTGAGAATAAAATCAACACAGAAGAAATCAAGACTGAGGAGAGCATAAATGGACTGCTCAACATTACTTGAGTGCCTAGGACCAGTCATATCTGGACTCAGATACCTGGACTCTTCAGGCATCTGGCACACAGACATGCATGCACACACAATGTATGTGTGTACTCACACTCACTTTACTTTCAGCATAAACTAGTTCAATTTGGCTTTCTCTCCTTCTAAAAAAATTTTCCTTGTAAATGAAAGAGTTAAGAAATCATTACAATTATGACATGAAAAATAGAATATGGGGCCATAGGGGAGGGAAAAATAACATTTCCTTTACCCATCTTAGGTTCTCCAGATGGGGCCCTGTAAGTATGACTACAAAGACCGATTAACCAGAGAAAAAGAATGAGTTTATTAGGTAGAACTTGGTTAGACTCTGGGCTTATACAGCATCTTAGCAAAGAACAATAACTTTTTAGAGAAATGACAAAAGCAGAGGACTTTGAGCCTCCAAGGGTAGCAAGTTATGGGAAGGCACACACATGGGGAAAATGCTGGAAGACAAGGGCTCTTAGTAAGATTTGTCTGTGTAGCATCTTTGTTGGTGTCATCTAATCTCCAGTGATAACGCTGTTATTATCCCCTTCCTGGTATGAGAAACAGAAGTTGGGGGAGAAGACCTTCACAAGGGAAATTTGTGTTCTGCTTTCAGCCAGATGGAAGAGGGCAGAGAGCTCATCCTGCATCTGCACTTTCTCAAGTGTGTTTAGCTCAAAGTAATCCTATGCCAGAGTAGCATATTTTAGGGTGGCATACTCTGAGCCCCCCATGGTAGAGGTGGGAGTACAGAGGGAAAGACCTAGGCCAACACTCAATATAGAACCCAAAGTATGTGGCCCACTGCTTCTACTCTCTCTCCAGATGTTTATACAAATAAAATATATTTACAAGGAACAGCAAAGGCAGCCTTGCAGGGGAAAATCAATCCTTCAAGGACAGACTGAGCAGCGTATCACTGATGGTAGGGGCAGGCGGAGCCGCATGTGATTTGCCTTGAACACAGCAGAGAATGGAGAAGATGAGCTGCTCAGTGTATAAGACAATGATTTCAGAACACCTCAGACATCAGCTAGCAGAATCACCTCCATTCTTGATAGGCTGTGTCCTTGATTTAATGCCCCAAGTGGGTATAGTCCCCTGATTTTCTCCACCCTAACCGTCATAAGTCCCTCTCCATTTCTTATGGGTGCCTCTGCTACAGGCAGTTGGTTCTCTAGACACACATTTCTGAAGCAAGTAGACCCCACAGGTTCAAGTGGGGTCCTTTAGATGAAGAACAAGCAATGGACATGTATCAAGTCATAATAAACTAAGTTATGGTGTGAGACTACGGGCCTTCATATTCCAAAATTTGAAACAAAACTATTCTTTGTTCACTTTGTATGTCCAGCAGCTCTGACGGTGGTGCAGATGAAGGCAGGGAGGGGGCTCTGCTTCATAACTTCTCACTGTTACTCGGGCTGATGAGCCTGTCACCATCTGGAACATTCCTGGTGGCAGCAGCATAGGCAGAAAATGCTGGAAGTCTCCCACCACCAATGAAATGCTCCGTCCACAACTCACTGACCACACTGCCTGGAGACCCCACACTGGCGCTGACTCTGCCTCCACTGCTGCTGTCAGTAGTCGTAAGTAGTCACTGACTGCCCATGATAAACTGCAACGGAAGGATCCCTAAGTGATTCTGTCCCACTGAAAGCAGAACTTCAGAAATTGTTGCAATGCTACCAGCTTCACATGTCTACAGTCTCTCTAGTAGCTGTGAGAAATGATACCCGGGGGCAGATGGAAGGAATAAAATTATTACCTTACAAAAAATCTTTTATTTCAAAATTTAGAGGAACAAATTCCTTCTGTGAACTGAGTAAAACTCACCTCCAGAGGGCCAAAAACACCATCCTTTGGATCCATACAAAACCATAATCTTTGTAAATGGCAATACTAGATCAAGATGTTGAGTTGGCCCTAGAGTTCTAGATACAAAAAAAAGCGCACAAGTGTGAGTTCAACATAGATTCCTCCTCTCCACCTCTCTCCCAAATCAGCTGTTTGATATTGTCTTGATGCTTCCTACTTTTCCTTCTTCAAATCCATTTTTTACTTAGTATTTCTTAATTTTGACTTGTTTTGCAGGTTATCACTTTAATTTCCAAGTGATTTACCATCTTTAAAATTCTGATTAAGGAAGTATTTGGGTCAATTAATCACCACTTCTGTGTCTTCACTTTATGTCTGCTTCATGCAGCCTTTAAAAAGAGCTGGAGAGCTTTATATTCATTACACTTACTCCTGCCCTAATGCCTTTAACCTTTTACTAATATCTTAACATCTCTGACTAGGAGAACTTGAGAAATAATAGCCAGAGACTTTATAGCATGATACAGATTTACAACATTTCTTGAAGGATGGTCCTCCCACCTGAATCAGAATGTTTAAAAAAAAAAAAGGAGATTCCTGGAGCTCACATAAAAGACACTGATGTCTGAACC
This sequence comes from Manis javanica, assembly GCF_040802235.1. Taxonomy (NCBI): domain Eukaryota; kingdom Metazoa; phylum Chordata; class Mammalia; order Pholidota; family Manidae; genus Manis; species Manis javanica. Next base: position 144,954,331 of record NC_133158.1, read on the forward strand.
CCTGGAAATGAGGCCCAGGAATCCACAAATGGAACCAGCAGGATGTAAAAGCCTAAGAACCAGAGTATGCTGAAAAAGGATTAAAAGCTAGTGAAACAATCCTTTAGATTGAAGAACAAGCAATGGACATGTATCAAGTCATAATAAACTAAGTTATGGTGTGAGACTACAGGCCTTCAAATTCCAAAGATTTGAAACAAAACTATTCTTTGTTCACTTTGTATGTCCAGCAGCTCTGACGGTGGTGCAGATGAAGGCAGGGAGGGGGCTCTGCTTCATAACTTCTCACTGTTACCCAGGCTGATGAGCCTGTCATCATCTGGAACATTCCTGGTGGCAGTAGCATAGGCAGAGAATGCTGGAAGTTTCCCACCACCAATGAAATGCTCTGTCCACAACTCACTGACCAATAACTATCTCATGGTCCCGCCAAACTGCCAAATGGGTTGAGGACTGCAAACCTCTCATACGCCCAAAAGATGAAAGAACTAGATATAGGTGAGCTGAGCGCTCAAAATATATTCCAAAGGGAAGCATCTCATATTTGAAAGATGAAAAGTGAGAAACAGAGAAATTAAGCTACTTGCACAAATCCATACTGAGGTCAATATTAGGAATCCTCCTCCCTAAATTCTTTCCCACCAGTTTCAAGGAGGCAGAAACCCTTAAAATCCTTCCTATATCAGCAGAATATTGCTAAAGTTTCAGTTATCATAAAGGACAGACAGTACTGGAATTTAAATATCATTTTCTTTCTGAAGCAGAGTGCCTAATGTATACACAGAGAAAAGAAACCAGTTTGCTGGCTTTTCTCTGAATTAATAATCAGAGGAATATATCACATAACATGTCCTCTCAGTTCTACTGTCTGAGGACCTTCATAAAACTCTTACCTGGGATCCTAGTATGTGGCCAGAAGGATAGTAGGCACCTCCTAATTGCACCAACGTAAGTCTGTCTGCACGACAGGTCAATTCACTCAGCCTTTCAAAGAGAAAAGCTGTTCCTGCTTCTCTCATTAGTCATCCGCTCTTGCCCTTTTGATGGGCTACTGCCTAGAGGGCTGAGCTCAGACACAGCCTTCAGGGCACATACTGCTATAGCACGATGTAACCACAGAACCGCTTTCCAACTCTCGTGAGAGTATCAGCCAGAGTTGTAATGTCTACAGTTCAGAAGAGTTGAATTCAGGAACCAGAATGGGAACCATAAATCTTCAGCTCAAAAAGAAGGAGCAATGGGATGCATTCGTGCATCTCTGCTGTGCTAGGATTTTTCCATATAGTATTTTCTGGGATAGATGAGAGACATGGCAGCTAACAGCTGTGATGCTGAAACACATTGAAAGTAGATGACTTCTAGTTCCATATGGGATAAGATCATGAGATAATGATCGCAGGTTGCAAATGTCAAAAAAAAAAAAACAGATTTAGCTCCTTCAAATATACATATTTTTGAAAGGCATGAAAAATATTATTCATTTTTCCACTAATTACCACAGGTACAAGTCTTTTTTTTTATTAAGGTATCACTGATACACAATCTTATGAAGGTTTCACATGAGCAAAATTGTAGTTATTACATTCACTCATATTATCGAGTCTCCCCCACACCCCATTGTAGTCACTGTACCTCACTCAGCTTAGCAAGATTCTATAGAGTCAATACTTGTCATCTCTGTGCTATTTTGTTTCCTGTGGCCCCTACATTATCTGTGCTAATCATAATGCCTCTCAATCCCCTTCTCCCTCCCTCCCTACCTGTCCTCCCCAACCCCTTCCCTTTGGTAACCGCTAGTCCCTTCTTGGAGCCTGTGAGTCTGCTGCTGTTTTGTTCCTTCAGTTTTGCTTTGTTCTTATACTCCACAAAAGAGTGAAATCATTTGGTACTTGTCTTTCTCTGCCTGGCTTATTTCACTGAGCATAATCCCCTCTAGCTCCATCCATGTTGTTGCAAATGGGAGGATTTGTTTTCTTCTTATGGCTGAATAATATTCCATTGTGTATGTGTGCCACCTCTTCTTTATCCATTCATCTACTGATGGACACATAGCTTGCTTCCAAGACTTGGTTATTGAAAACAGTGCTGCAATAAACATAGGGGTGCATATGTCTTTCTGAATCAGGGGTCTTGTTTTCTTCAGGTAAATTCCTGGGAGTGGAATTCCTGGGTCAAATGGTATTTCTATTTTTAGTTTTTGGAGAAATCTCCATATTGCTTTCCACAATCAACAGTGTAGGAGGGTTCCATTTTCCCCGCATCATCATTAGCATTTGTTTTTCCTTGTTTTTGTGATCTTGGCGATCCTAACTAGTGTGAGGTGATATCTCATTGTAGTTTTAATTTGCATTTCCCTGATAATTAGTGATGTGGAGCATCTTCTCATATGCCTGTTGACCATCTGAATTTCTTCTTTGGAGAAGTATCTGTGCAGAACCTCCAACCATTTTTTAATCAGGTTATTTGCTTTTGGGGTGTTGAGGAGTTTGAGCTCTTTATATATTTTGGATGTTAACTCCTTGTCAGATATGTCATTTACAAATACATTCTCCCATACTGTAGGATAACTTTTTGTTCTACTGATGGTGTCCTTTGCTGTACAGAAGATTTTTAGTTTAATGTAGTACCATTTGTTCATTTTTGCTTTTGTTTCCCTTGCCAGAGCAGATTTGTTCAGGAAAAAGTTGCTCATGTTTATATTCAAGGGAATTTTGCCTATGCTTACTTCTAAGAGTTTTATTGTTTCATGACTTAACATTTAGGTTTTCAATCCATTTTGAGTGTACTTTTATGTATGGAGTTAGACAATAATTCAGATTCATTCTCTTACATGTAACTGTACGGTTTTGCCAACATCAGCTATTGAAGGGGCTGTCATTGCCACATTGGATATACATGGCTCTTTTACTGTATATTAATTGACCACATATGCTTCAGTTTATATCTGGGCTCTCCAGTCTGTTCCATTGATCTGTGGGTCTATTCTTGTGCCAGTAACAAATTGTCTTGATTATTGTGGCTTTGTAGTAGAGTTTGAAGCTGGTGAGGAAAATCCCCCCAGCTTTATTCTTCCTTCTCGGGATTGCTTTTGCTATTCAGGATTTTCTCTGGTTCCATAGGAATTTTAGAACTATTTGTTCTAGTTTGTTGAAGAATGCTCTTGGCATTTTGATAAGAATTGCATTGACTCTGCAGATTGTTTTAGGCAGGATTGCTATTTTGAGAATATTAATTCTTCCTATCCATGAGCATAGGATGTATTTCCATTTCTTGGTGTCTTCTTTAATTTCTCTCATGAATATCTTGTAGTTTTCAGGGTATAGGTCTTTCACCTCCTTGGTTAAGTTTATTCCTAAGTATTTTATTCTTTTCAATGCAATTGTAAATGGAATTGTTTTCCTGATTTCTATTTGTGCTAGCTCATTGTTACTTTACAGGAATGCAACAGATTTCTGTGTATTAATTTTGTATCCTGCAAATTTGCTGAATTCAGTTATTAGTTCTAGTAGTTTTGTGGTGGATTCTTTATGGTTATTTATGTACAATAACATGTCATCTTTAAACAGTGACAATTTAACTTCTTCCTTACCACTTTGAATGCTTTTTATTTCTTTGTGTTGTCTGTTTGCCATGGCTAGGACCTCCAGTACTATGTTGAATAAAAGTGGGGAGAGTGGAAATCCTTGTCTTGTTCCTTTCAGCTTTTTGCTGTTAAGTATGATGTTGGCTGTGGGTTTATCATATATGGCCTTTATTATGTTAAGGTACTTGTCCTCTATACCCATTTTGTTGAGTTTTTCTCAATAATATATGTTCAATTTTGTCAGATGCTTTTTCAGCATCTATGGAGATGATCATGTGGTTTTTGTCCTTTCTGTTGATGTGATGGATGATGCTGATGGATTTTTGATGTTGTACCATCCTTGTATCCCTGGGATGAATCCCACTTGATCATGGTGTATGATCCTCTTGATGTATTTTTGAATTTGGTTTGCTAATATTCTGTTGAGGCTTTTTTCATCTATGTTCATCAGGGATATTGGTGATTACTTTTTTTTTTTTTGTAGTGTCTTTGCCTGATTTTGGTATTAGAATGATGCTGGCCTAATAGAATGAGTTTGGAACTATTCCCTCCTCTTCTATTTTTTGGAAAACATTAAGGAGAATGGGTACTAGTTCTTCTCTAGATGTGTGGTAAAATTCAGCAGATAAGCCATCTGGTTCAGGCATTTTGTTCTTATGTAGTTTTTTGATTACCAATTCAATTTCATTGGCGGTAATTGGTCTGTTCAGATTTTCTGTCTCTTCCTGGGTCAATCTTACAGGTTGTATTTTTCTAGAAAGTTGTCCATTTCTCCTAGATTATCCGATTTGTTACCATATAATTTTTCATAGTATTCTCTAATCTTGGTATTTCTTTGGTGTCCTTAGTGATTTTTCCTTTCTCATTTCTGCTTCTGTTTATATGTGTAGACTCTCTTTTTTTCTTGATAACACTGACTAAAGGTTTATCTATTTTGTTTATTTTCTCCAAGAACCAACTCAGATTTCATTAATTCTGTTTCATTCTTCTTAATTTTATTTCTCCTCTGATCTTAAGTATGTCCCTCCTTCTACTGACTTTGGGCCTCATTTGTTCTTCTTTTTCTAGTTTCATTGTGAGTTTAGACTCTTCCTTTGGGATTGTTCTTCTTTCTTAAGCCTGTATTGCAAGATACTTCCCTCTTAGAAAAGCCTTTGCTGCATACCACAGGTTTCGGGGTGTTGAGTTGTTTTTATTTGTTGCCATATACTGCTTGTTCTCTGTTTTTATTTGGTCATTGATCCATTGATTATTTAGGAGCATGTTGTTAAGCCTCCATGTGTTTGTGTGCTTTTTTGCTTTCTTTGTATAATGTATTTCTAGTTTCATACCTTTGTGGTCTGGTAGCCCGTTGGCATAAATTCAGTCTTTCTGAATTTACTGAGGCTCTTTTTGTCACCTGGAAAATGTTCCATGTGTGCTTGAGAAGAATATGTATCCTGCTGCTTTTGGGTGGAGTGTTCTGTACATGTCTGTTAGGTCCATCTCTTCAAATGTGTTGTTCAATGCCTCTGTCTCCTTACTTATTTTCTGTCTGGTTGATCTGTCCTTTGGAGTGAGTGGTGTGTTGAAGTCTTTTTTAATTCTCATTTTAATTCTGTTAGTATTTGTTGCATATATTTGGGTGCTCCTCTGTTGAGTGCAGAAATATTTATAATGATTATATCCTCTTGTTGGACTGACCCAGTCCTTTTTATTATGTAATGTCCTTCTTTGTCTCTTGTTACTTTATTTGTTTTGAAGTCTATTTTGTCTGATACAAGTACTGTAACTCCTCCTTTGTTCTCCCTATCATTTGCATGAAATATCTTTTTCCATGCCTTCACTTTCAGTCTGTGTATGTCTTTGAGTTTGAAGTGAGTATATTGTAGGCAGCAAATAGATGGGTCTTGCTTTTTTATGAATTTTACAACTATATGTCTTGATTGGTGCATTCAGTCCATTTACATTTAGGGTGATTATCGATAGGTATGTACTTATTGTGGTTACCAAAGGTCCAAGGGTAGCTTCTTTACTATCTAACGGTCTAACTTAACTCAGTATGCTATTACAAACACAATCTAAAGATTTTATTTTCCTCCCTTCTTTTTCTTCCTCCTCCATTCTTTATATGTTAGTCATCATATTCTGTACTTTTTGTGTATCCCTTGACTGACTTTTTAGATACCTGATTTAATTTTGCATTTCCTTAGAAATTAATTGGTATATTTCCTTTACTGTGGTTATATTTTCTCTGGTGACAGATATTCAGCCTTAGGACCACATCCATCTAGAAAAGTTCCTTTAAAATACACTGAAGAGATGTTTGATGGGAGGTAAATTACCTCCACTTTTGCTTATCTAGAAATTCTTTAATCCCTGCTTCAAATTTAAATGATAGTCTTTATAGGTAGAGTATTCTTGATTTGAGGCCCTTCTGTTTCATTGCATTCAACATATCATGCCACTCCCTTATGGCCTGAATGGTTTCTGCTGGGAAGTCTGATGATAGCCTGATGAGGTTCCCTTTGTATGTGATCTTTTTTCTCTTTCTGACCACTTTTAATGCTCTGTCCTCATGCTCAAATTTTGCCATTTTAATTATTATATATCTTGGTGTTGTCCTCCTTGAGTCCCTTGTGTTGGGAGATTTGTGCACTTCCATGGCCTGAGAGACTACTTTCTTCCCCATATTGGGGAAATTTTCAGCAATTATTTCCTTAAAGACACTTCCTTTCCCTTTTTCTCTCTCTTCTTCCTCTGGGATCCTGATAATACACATATTGTTCTGTTTGGATTGGTCACATAGGTCTCTTATTATTCTTTCATTCCTAGAGATTCTTTTTTTCTCTCTGTGCCTCAGCTTCTTTGTATTTCTATTCTCTAATTTCTATTTAATTTACTATCTCCTCTACCTCATCTTATCTGCTTTTAAATCTCTCCACTGTGTGTTTGATTTCAGATATTGTATCTCTCAAAATTTCTATCTTTTTCTTGAAGTCCTCCCTGAGATCTTGAATATTTTTCTGTAGCTCCATGAGGATGTTTATGATTTTCATTTTGAATTCTTTATCAAGAAAATGGCGATTTCAGTTTCACTTAGCCCTCTTTCTGGTGTTTGAGGGATTTAGGTATGTGCTGGATTCTTTTGCTGTTTCATATTCCTAATGACTACTATGGAATAATAACTTTCTGTAGGCAACACCCTGCAATGCCCAGAAGCTCTATTCTCTGGAGCTGCCCAGCACCTGGAGCGATGGCAGGGTTCACTGGCAAGAATCACTAGTGCCTCCTGGGAGGAAAGAGCTCTTTCCTCCTTCTGGCCACAGTACCTGCCTCCCCTGCCAGAGCCAGTGGGCTGAATATGCTGGGAAGAACCTCCCGTTATTCTCCTGAAGTTGCCATAGGCAGGGCCACCCTCTGGGAGGTTTGGTGTGATGACAGGAGTAACAGGTTTCTGAAACAGTGCCAGCTGGGAGGAATAGAAGCAGGCTGCATATTGCAGTGGGGGGCCTTCGCACATTTTGCCAGCCAGGGTTATGGATCGCCTGAAGCTCTTGAAAGTTCCCACTCTGCTGGGCTGTGTGTGCTGGGATGATTTTGTCCACCTGTCCTTTCTCCTGAGCAGGAAGCTCTGTGTAATCTCTGCCCCTTTAGCACCCTTCTCACTATTGGGAAGTCTTTCAAAATGACTGTCTTTCTTTTGTCCCAGAGCGGTTGGTTGTTAGTACCTGTTCTCCACAAGCAGCTAAAATCTCAAGTCTCTCCGAGTGTTCTGCCTGTGTTTGCTTTCCAACAATCTCCAGAGCACTATGCAGTGTTGGTTCATGCTCCCAGAACAGACCTCCAGGGGTGGGTTTCAGCAATATTTGCCTTCTACTCCTTCCCCACTCCTTCCTGTGAGCTGGGGACAGGGAGAGGGCTTAGGTCCTGCCTGCTGTGGCTTTGCTACTTTTTCCTTTTCTGTGAGGTCTTCTCTTTTCCCCACATGTAGATAGTCTGCAGCAGTCTTCATTCTGGTTGCTCTTTCAGGCTTAGTTGTATTTGCTGTATTTTCGTATTAATGTGGTTTTGTGAGGAGATTTCTGCCTCATTTCCCATTCCATATTTTCTTCTCTGCTCCACAAGTAAAAGTCTTAATCTGACTATTGCTATTATCCTTTTCCTTTGAGTGCAAACACATCCCTTGTTGTCAGAAGCAGTTTACTGTTACAGTCTGAGCTTGGTTTCTTACCCTGCAAGACCCCATGCTTTCCATTATTGTACCAGAGGGCTTTTGATGGAAAAGTCCACATTAAGCATCACTCATGAAGTCAGTAGTATTAAAATTACCAATATAATTTCATACCAGGTTAATAATTCTACCTATAAATTCTAAAGCTTCTATGCTGACAGTCACCTCTAAGTGTAAAATTTTAGCATTGTTCCTTCATTTTTGTCACTGTGATACTATTTCTCATTATCAACACAAGTTTCTGTGATTTGGATTATATCACATTTTCAAACCAAAGTCAAGCCTTGCTGTGGTACTGTCCTTGAGAGCCCATGACAAGCAATGGTGCTTCAGGTGTGGTCTTCTAAGAATTGCCTTCAATAAAGTCCTTACCTGCAAATCCTCATGCCTTTCCACAGGGCTCCATAACAAGGCTCTGGTAAATTTAAACTAAGCAACATGCAGCATGTGCTGCACTTCCCATTACTTCTGAAACCACTAGTCTTATTTCCTTTCTAATATGCTTTATGCCTTCTTTTTATTGTAACACAGAATAGTACTTAAGTGAAAATGGAGGAAAAAATAAACCAGAGCGTTTGTATTGATTTCTTTTGATCTGGGTCCTCAATCACACTCTACATGTAACATTTGCCTTTTCAATATGCTTTTTCACCCTGTTTTTCTCCTACACCCCTGTTCCATGAATCCAGGGTCCTTACTTTCCTATTCCATTAAAAAGCTATTACCTATTCTGTGTATTTCTGTAAACTGAGGAGTCAGCAAAATCTCTCAACATAGTTTCATTTACCGTTCAATTAAATTTAGACATGAGATAAACCCTATTATGACTTTGACCTGAGACCACTATGGGACCTGGCAAGAAATTTTTTAATTTGTTTGTTCTGTTATCTATACTGACTCCAATTGAGGGGGATAAATTTAATTCTTCCCAAGGAAACAATATTTTTTTCCATCAAGTTCTCCTCTTAAAGCCCTTGAAAGTTTTTAATAGATTTATAAGTGTAGGAGTTAGGGAGGGTGGTTAATAAAATAAGTGCTTTTCTTATCACTAGAATTGTATATTTAATACCTTCTCCCTACTTCCCACCTTTAATGTGAGAAAGAAAGGCTTTAGAGCAAAATCACAGAGTGTTAGAGCTGGGCAAGACCTTCAGGACCATCCAGACAAGCTGCGTTTGATAGATGAGGAAACTGAGGTTCATATTGGAATGGTGCTTTACAGTAATAAAAAAAACAAAGAAACAAAGCTAATATTGAGCACTCACTATTTAGCTAAACATTTAGCTAAATACTTTTATCTCATTAAGCCTCACAACAGCCATTATAGGCAGGTCCTATTATGAACTCCATTTTAAAGATGGAAAACTGAGGCATAAGGTTAAATAACTTCCCCAAAGTTATACAGTAAGTAAGTAAGTGGAAGAATCAGGGCTCTGATTCTAGAGCCATGGCCCTACTTTCAGTCTCTGACATTGCTTTCCAGCTTCCTGATGGTTCCAAAACTTGAGGTGATAAACCCCCATTTTCCTTACTCTGAAATAAGCAAAAACCTTTATTACAAAGAATTTGTAAGGTCAAAACTATTTCCATATTCACACCAAGATGTTACTTTCCTTGCACTCACGTTCTCTCATGAGTGCAGAGGAGCTTTCCAGAGCCAGCTTCCGGTGTGAGATCACAGGGAAGTCAGAAGCCAATCTGAAAATCCAGCTGTCTTCCATTAAATCAGACATTAAAAAGCTTTGCAAAAAGAAAGAAGTAAAACAATGCCACTCTGTGTAGCATTTGTTTTGAAAAGTGTAAGTAATTGTTAAAAATGGTATTTATGTTAGTAAGCAATGAGTTTATTAGTGTCATTTTAACTGAATTAGTAAATATTTTAATTTCTAAGATAGTAAATATCAATAGATACAACACAAACAAAAGTTCTTTGAGGTCCTCAATGATTTTTAAGAGTATAAATGTGTCCAAAGATTAAAAAGTCTGAGAATCTGTTTCAAAAAATCTACTACCAACCTTAGCTCCACCAGAGTCTGGGGTCTCTCTGCCTCCAGCACCAGCTTAGACCAGCAAGCCAGGGTTTCAACAATCCTGGTGCCAAAGGACAAGGAAGGGACAAGGAGCATAAAGAAATCCAGATGTGTGAGTAGTGCCATGACTTTCCCACACATAGGTCATGCCATCTGTGTGTGTGTGTGTGTGTGTGTGTGTGTGTGTGTGTGTGAGAGAGAGAGAGAGAGAGAGAGAGAGAGAGAGAGAGAGAGAGAGAGAGAAAGAGGGAGAGAGGAGCCCTCATTTTTGAAACCCTCAGAACCTCCAGCCATTAGGTAGTAAGAATAAGGGAGCCATGATTTTTTTCCCCATCTTTGGGATTTTTCATATTTTGGTGATTAACAGAGCAAATACTCTTTATACAGTTGGCTCTTGAAGATGTCTTATGAATTCACCAACCTAATATTGACAGACTACCTAACCTAACTTGGCCCCTCAATTCTCATGTTACTCCCATCCCCAGGCATTCATGTATCACTTTCCTCAATTGAGACATACTGTCTGATTTCCAGAAAAGAAGAGAGTGACTAGCTAAAGAGCACCTCCCTTCCCCTGTACCCTGAGATCTACATTGTCAAGAGCAGGAATTGAGTTCTCTGATATAGGCCAGAGTACATAAAAATGTGCTCCTTTGTACAACTCAGAAAGAAGAACTGAACTTAGCCAAGTTCCTATACACATGAGGTTTGGGCCCCTTACATCCTTGTGCCTGCTCAGAGAGTTCCATTTGTGTGCACTGATATTGTTGGAATAAAGTCACCAATCCTGTAGTTCCTTCTTAATTCTTTCCCTAGTCCCTTTTACAGTGCACCCTTTTGCTCTTTGTCAAAATAACTGGGGGCAGGTTTTGAAGAAGGTGAATAGTGATAGCAGCAATATCAAGTGATTGTGTGCCAGACCCTGTGATGGGTGCTTGACATGAATCATCTCATTTACTCACATCCTACATGGTAGCTATGACTATTACAGAAATTGAAGCTTTGAGAGTGGAGTCATTTGTCCAAGTTCACTCAGCTGGCTGTTTATAGAGCCCGGAGGACTCTAGCTTATTAATGGGTAAGCAGCCACAAAGAGCAGTGATTCTAATGCACGTCATCAGAGGGGTACCAATGCAAAGAGAATTAAGATGGCATCAACCTTGAAAAGAAACTCTACTGAGTGCTGACTAAGATTTTTGCTTCACAAAAAGAATCATTGCTAAATTTCTGATTGCATTTTCTCTTTAGTGGGTTTTTGTGTGTTTCTGCCCATTTTTCACTAGCACTGCTACATATTTCTGATTAGAACAGCACCAGATAGTGTAATATCACTTTAAGTTCCACTCAGTGCTCCCTTCTTGGCCTTAATTCAATGGAAAAATGATTTACTAACACAAGAAGCATGTGCTTCTGTATATCAACGCTAACCTTATCCGCTCCCAGAAAGATTTAGTAGACACTATATATTAGAATAGCAATTACCACATAACATCCGAACATTAAGCATTTTACATTTTCCAAATGATACATGAATAATTTGAGCCCTGTGTGTACATAGCCCTTATAAATCAAGCATTTAATTTTCAGACACTTTTGAAAGCTATAAACGCACCTCTTCCTAACTTTAACACAGCCCATGGACTTTCCTTTCATGCCTCGGTTTAGCCCTCCATGGATACACTACTAATTCCCAATTCACAAACAATTGTGCAAGCACCCTAAATTCTTAATAAACTGGATATATTTTAAACCACACATTTAAAGAAAAAGAAGCACCAAACATTTTAAAGTGCCAAAATTATTTATGAATACAAAAAAATGGATTAGCTTTCCAGGCAAGAAGAAGAGGTGCTGGATGGTTCATGGTCAACTGCATAAAACTGGATAATGACAATTGGTAATCAGTTCCATTTCATGCATGTAGTTCCTCAAGTTAAAATGTCATTAAAACAGAACTCAGCAAAGTTGTGGGATACAAAATTAATACACAGAAATCTGTTGCATTCCTATACACTAACGATGAACTAACAGAAAGAGAAATCAGGAAAACAATTCCATTCACAATTGCATCAAAAAGAATAAAATACCTAGGAATAAACCTAACCAAGGAAGTGAAAGACCTATACCATGAAAACTATGGGACACTCTTAAGATAAATTGAGGACACTAACAAATGGAAACTCATCTCATGCTCTTGGCTAGGAAGAATTAATATTGTCAAAATGGCCATCCTGCCTAAAGCTATCTACAGATTCAAGGAAATCCTTATCAAAAATACCTACAGCATTCTTCAATGAACTAGAGCAAATAGTTTTAAAATTCATATGGAACCACAAAAGACCCCAAATAGCCAAAGCAATCCTGAGAAGGAAGAGTAAAGTGAAGGGGATCTCACTTCCCAACTTCAAGCTCTACTACAAAGCCACAGTAATCAAGACAATTTGGTACTGGCATAAGAATAGAATATGAGAGTTCAGATATAAACCCAAGCATATATGGTCAATTAATAAATGATAAAGGAGCTATGGATATACAATGGGGAAATGACAGCTTCTTCAACAGCTGGTGTTGGCAAAACTGGACAGCTACATGTAAGAGAATGAAACTGGATTATTGTCTAACCCCATACACAAAAGTAAACTCAAAATGGATCAAAGACCTGAATATAAGTCATGAAACCATAAAACTCTTGGAAAAAAACATAAGCAAAAATCTCTTGGACATAAACATGAGCAACTTCTTCATGAACATATCTCCCCAGGCAAAGGAAACAAAAGCAAAAATGAACAAGTGGGACTGTATCAAACTAAAAAGCTTCTGTACAGCAAAAGATACCATCAGTAGAACAAAAAGACATCCTACAGTATAGGAAAATATATTCATAAATGACATATCTGATAAGGGGTTGACATCCAAATTATATAAAGAGCTCATGCACCTCAACAAACAAAAAGCAAATAAGCCAATTAAAAAATGGGCAGAGGAGCTGAACAGACACTTCTCCAAAGAAGAACTTCAGATGGCCAACAGGCACATGAAAAGATGCTCCACATCACGTGTCATCAGAGAAATGCAAATTAAAACTACAGTGAGATATCACCTCATGCCAGTTAGGATGGCCAACATCCAAAAGACAAACAACAAATGCTGGCAAGGATGTGGAGAAACGAGAACTCTCCTACACTGCTGATGGGAATGTAAACTAGTTCAACCATTGTGGAAAGCAGTATGGAGGTTCCTCAAAAAACTCAAAATAGAAATACCATTTGACCCAGGAGTTCCACTCGTAGGAATTTACCCTAAGAAAGCAGCAGCCCAGTTTGAAAAAGACATATGTACTCCTATGTTTATCGCAGCACTATTTACAATAGCCAAGAAATGGAAGCAACCTAAGTGTCCACCAGTAGTTGAATGGATAAAGAAGAGGTGGTACATATACACAATGGAATATTATTCAGCCATAAGAAGAAAACAAATCCATTTGTAAAAACATGGATGGAGCTAGAGGGTATATGCTCAGTAAAATAAGCCAGGCAAAGAAAGACAAGTCTCAAATGATTTCACTCATCTGTGGAGTATAAGAACAAAGAAAAAACTGAAGGAACAAAACAGTGGCAGACTCACTGAACCCAAGAATGGACTAACAGTTACCAAAGGGAAAGGAACTGGGGAGGATGGGTGGGAAGGAAGAGATAAGGGGGAAAACGGGGTTTTATGATTAGCACACATACTGTGGGGGGTATGGACTTGGGAAAGGCAGTATATACAGAGAAGACAAGTAATGATTCTATAGCATCTTACTACACTGATGGACAGTGACTCTAATGGGGTATGTGGGGGGGACTTGATAATAGGGGGAGTCTTGTAACCACAATGTTGTTCAAGTAATTGTACATTAATGATATCAACATAGAATTTAAAAAATATTTATATGTATATTGAAAAAATAGAATGAAAAGAAAAGGGGAAAAAATGTTATTAAAACAAATGAAACAAAATACGATCCTTAACAGTGCCAAACTTAAGAAATAGATGACTAAATTTGTATTTTTTAATGCCAAAAAAGCCATATAGGTTAGAGTTTTTAATTTTACCTGCTTATTCTAACACTCAGCAAAGAAGCACTTAGTCAGGTGACTGAGTTTGTGATTAGCGTTACTGCTACAGTGGTCACTAATCTTTTCCACATGACACATGTCTGGAAGGGAACCATTAACAAGAATGAAGAAAGGTTCACTCTGATGGCTTCTATCTTGCACCAAATGTCATAAGTTAATCAACACATTGAACAGAAAATAAAGTAAAAAATATCATTGAAATCGCCATTATCCAAGTATTGACACCTGATTAAATACATTATTTTACCAAAATTCACTTCTAGGTGAGCAAAACAAAGTCAAGAATCAGGTAGGATTTATTTGTTCAGTCAACTCCATTAAATACATGACAGCCTGGAAGAAACTAGGAAAAAAAGGCATTGGAAGTCCAATATAGGAAAGCAATACTACAGAAAAATTAAACTCTGACAAAATGGAAGGTCTGAGATATTTGAGGGAAAAAATAGAAACCATTCATATAGTTTAACAAAGTAATTTCCACTTTACCATAATTTGCTGAAGCACGATCACAGAGGTTGTCTTGAAAGAAGACCATTACTTAAAACTGTAAAGACTCTTTTCTGTGAATCTTTAAGTCCAGATAAGGATAATGTCACAAACATCAAAACAAAAATAATCCCACATCCACTTTGGTAATCCAAATTTAATAACTTATTTAAATAAGTTTAATTTTTACAACTTAGGTGAGGTTTGTCCTCACAACAGTTGCTTTCAAAACAACCTGAACAAATAAAACATGGGACATCAATAACCTAGGAGTCCATCAACAGAATTGCCTCAACTTGAGGGAAAAATTACATCAAGGAACCAAGTGTTTTCAAATATTGGTTCAAAGTGTTTCAGTTTACACAGAATATGGCCTCCCAAACTAATAACCCTACAGTAACCATCCTGTAACTGTGTCCCATCCACCATCAGTTCAGAATTAATGATAGCTTGGGAGGAAATTATCTCCATCCCTATGAACAGTCCCTCTGCCCTGACTATTCAGGAAGAACTTGGACTCCACATCTGCTCTCCTTGATGCCAAATCCACTCAAAAATCTGATACCTACTATGAGCCAGGAACACTCACTAAGTACAAGACATGTAAAATGTTACATAAAACACAAAGAGCCATGAGATATGGTCTTTTGTCTCAAGAAGTTTAAAATATGAAGCAAGGAAACAAGAATGATATGGAAAAATAGGTACAAACATAAATAATAGCTCAAGGCAGCTACAGAACACATCACAGAGCAGAACACAATTACCAAATCAGCAGTATGGACGGCATACCAGTCAGGGTCCATTCAAGCACACAGAGACCACTTCAGGGACTTCAAAAGAGAGAATTTAATACAGAAGTTTGGTGTTGGAAGGTGGTAATTTAACACAGAGTTGGTAAGTGCAGGAAGCAGATTCCACCCTGAGTGTTGGGGGAACAAAAGGGAGCAGTTGGGGGTATCACAGATACCAGGGCTAGAACTTGGGGGAGAGCACTCGCGGAGTTGAGACCCAGACTTCTGGGAGGGGCGGCACTACCCACCAGTGCTCGTAATAGTTGCTCAGAGGAGTGGCCTGCTGGAGCTTAGGATACAGATTCCCTATGAGAGGACACTGTCCAACTGGAACCCGTGCCTGTTGGGATGCCACCCTGTGGGTAGTTGAGCTGGAAGTTAAGAGTAGCTACTGCTGCCAGGGTGAACAGCCATTGCTGAGGACTGGGCAGGAAGAGGAAGCAAAGAAGAAGAAGCAAGGCCATTCCTCCCCACTCTCACAGTCCAGTCTCCCTCTGCTGTGTCCTATTGGTGTGACCTAATAGGAAGAGAGCTACAAAAGAGAAACCTGTTTACAGGATGCCAGCCTCAGGATCACAAAGTAGGGGGTAGAAGAGTGGGTTGAGGCTGAGAGAAAACATCTTCATTATCAGCACCAATGGCTAAGGTAGAGACAATGGATAGATCATAGGCAGGCTGGGTTAATTGGGGAAGGCCTCATGAAGGAGATGGCTGTAAGTCTTGAAGGATAATTTAGAAAGGTGGAAAGGAATGAGAAAGACAGACATAATAAGGGGAAATTATAAAACATTTGGGCGAGTAAGTAAGCCATTTTGCCTACAACTAGTTTTCATATAAGGTATAAATACGTACATACTTATTTTCCTAAGTTATTAATTTATCATTGGCTGCTTTATCAGCATATCAAAAATACTTAGTGCTTATTATGGACTTGTTGGCCTCTATAGAAAACAAGAGAAAAGATGGCTTAAGAAGATGCTTATAATCTCAGTGGCTTTAGAAAAGAGGAGACAAATAGACACAACATCCAAGATGGTAAAAAGTAGCAGGTGGTATTTTCCAAAGATGGCTGCAAAAGTATTTCCTACCCCAAATGCTCTTATGCAGTATGACCTCAACACATCCTCATCAAGAGGTAGAATCAATTTCTCCACCCTTTTGAATAGGTTGAGCTCCGTGACTGCTTTGATCAACAGAATGTGGTAGAAGTATACTGTGCCAGCTCCAACAAGCATAGCACTTAACTGGCCTGCCTAGCAACTTTTGCTTCCTACCCCGTAGAAGCCAGTCAACATGTTAGGATAGCAATCACCATGGAACTGCACTCTCTGAAGCCCAACCTATGTTGGAGAGACCCTGGAAGATGAGATGCCATATTGAAAGAAAGAGTAAGAAATACTCAGGTACCAGACACGTGGGTGAAGAAATTACCCTGGAAGTAAATCTTTCCCCAGCCATGAGATGAACAACCCAGATGAGCCCTTTCAAAATTCCTGACCTACAATATCATGAACAAAATGTTTTAGGCCCCTAAATTTTGGGGTTGCTGTTTCACAATAGAAAGTTGAACAATGACCAAATGTTATATGGTATAAATGATAATTACTTCTTACATCTGCAAAATATAACCACCAATTTGTTAATAGACAAAAAAATAAAATAAAAAGGTAAGATTCCCTCATTTCCAAAGCAATCTTTGTCCAAACTAAAACAATTATACCCAGGGTCATAATAGTTGACAAATAATTATTCAGTTTAAACATGGAAATGATACAATTCTAAATTCAAAGTGATAGGAAAAGGCTTCTTTCTAGAGGAAAAGGCACTCATATGGCAATTATGGGGTTTTCGTCTTCCAATTTGATCACAATGTACAGATAACTGGAAGCCAAGGAGACCAGCAGGGATCCAGTAGCCAGGACAGGACAGGAACAGGCAGGACAAAGGACATGCTTTCCTTTTCTTCCAACAGTCTAAGCGAATTGAACCGACGGCTTGTACCGTTTGTACCTACCACAGAGAGAAATAATGCCTGAGGCATCCCCCTGGAACAGCTCTAACAGCAAGCCGTCCTGGATCAAGCAGTGAGTCCCAGAGGAGGCCAACTCCAGGAAAAGGTTTTGCAGAAACTGGAAAAATATCTCCAATTCATGCCTCAGATAACTACATGGTTATACTGACTAAAACTTGATAATTACTATTAAGCTGCCTAATTATATCAAGGTGTTTCTTAAATCTGCTCTGAAGTATAGCTCATTAGAAGTAGCATACATATGATTAAGACCACAGTTCTATATTTGAATTCCAGGAGCACCACTCACTGACTTGGGACTGTGGACACATTAACAATCCTAAATTCTAGAGGTCTGCTGGCCAACATGGTAGCCACATGTGGCTACTGAGCATTAGAAATGTGCCTACTCTGAGTGGAGATGTGCTGCACTGTGAAATACACACTGCATTTCAAAGATTTAGTTCAAAAGAAAATGTAAAATATCTTAATGTTTTTATATTGATGTATTTTGGATGTATTAAGTTAAATACAATAAACTATAAAATTAATTTTATCTCTTTGTTGCTAGCATAAAATTTGAAATTCCATATGTAGCTCACATTACATTTCTGTTGAACAGCACTCTTTTAGAGGAATAATAATTCTTACATTCATTATAAGGACTAAATGAAATTATCCAAGTTAAGCACCTAGAACAGTGCTTGACATGTAGAAAGTTCTCCATTCATTCATTCATTCATCCTTTCACCCAACAAACATTTATTAAGCAACTACTATGTGCTAGGCACTTTTTTAAGTATTTGGATTACAACATTGAGAACAGACCAAAAGAAAGAAAAAAAAAAGCCTTTATCTCAATGGTAGCAGCATTTATCTCTTTAATTTCAATGATTATTCATGTAAGTTAATACATGTGTTGAGTGATTCTAATGAAAGGAATTCTAATGCCTAATGTTCCTGGGTATCATTTAGGGGAAATGAATGCTGCCATCCTTTGCTGTTAACTTTCCCTGTGTAGAACCCAGCTGTTGGAAACATGAGGTTTTAAGAAGGTGTATTCAGCTGGGTGACAACAGAAGGTCCAAACATGGTAAGGACTCTAAGCCCTGACCTTGTAAAGCCCAAGCTAGAAATAGATTACAAAATCCAAAAAGAGTTTAGAGGAGAAATCAAAGAGGACAGAGCGCTAGGACAAGAAATCAAGGAAGTGATGAGCTTAAAGTTAGGGCCAGCAGTACACCTAGGGCACCAAGAGAAGTTATTATCTCAGGCACAGTAATATTTACAATACAACTGCAGCCAGGATGGGCTCAGTACTTCCATGTTCTGTCTCTGGGTCATATGCATATTGGTCTAGGATATTGATTTTTCCTGTCAGATGCTGGCTGGCACCTGGAAAACAGCCCACAACATGACTAGGAAAACAAATATCCAAGCCTTACAAAGGCAAATCATGCCAACAGTCATCCACCTTATTAACTTGGACTTCCCCACCTTTCTCACTTAAGTCTTTGGCCATACTGGTCTCCCATCCCCTTTGGCCCCTTCCCTTTTGGTTCCCACACCACAGTAACAGTAACAGAAACCTGGTCATGTTACCCTCTAATTACAATCTTTTAATCACTTGCTATTGTGAAGTGATTGAATTAAGACCAAAACCCTTCTTGTGGCTTCTGGGGTTCTTGCCCACCTCAGGCACTTTCCCCTTGCTCTCTGTACTCCAGCCATGCTGAGCTTTGTTTCCCAGCCTCACCTCCTCTTTGCTTCCTCCATTTTGTGTGAAGATTAAATTATGTATTAATTAAATTTATTTAAGTATATATGTCTTATAACAAACACATAGCAAGTGCTATGCAAATGACTGTACTTATTACAAGAGACAACTGTGGTAGGCAGTGTTTTTCCATAGTCCATGTAACTCTGGGGGGAAAATTCCGGGGCAAAATACCTCCAAAACCAAAATCAGTCAAAGGGAGAAATCAAGTTAAGAAACCCGTTTATTTCTTACAAGCAGTCCTTCCATCTCTCTCTTGACCAGGCTGCAGCAGAAGAGGACTCTACCCAGCCTCTCCAGTCCAGATAAACCCTCACATGCCCTTGTACTTACCTACTGATAAGTAGCTGGACTACTTCTCTCCACCCTTGGAAACACCTATGGATATGCAAATGCACTAAAGCCAGGAGAGAGATTCCGGAAATGTTACAATTTATCCACAGTCCCTAAGTATGACTATGGACGTTATTCTACTTAATTCTTGAAGTTTCTTGGTGTGACATTCCAGTCACAGGCCTTTAACACCATCCTTGTACCATATGGAATCTGAGGTTTACATACTGTGCCTTGAAATAAATTCCCAGGATGTCCTCCACTTCACTCTCATTAAAGTTTTGGGTAGAGGAAGGGTCACTATCAGATATCAATATCATAGTTGGAAGAAACCAAATAATTCTATTCATTAGTGTTTAGCACAGAACATAATTTAATGTTAAATACCAGTGATCACTTTTATATTATAATCATCGTATAGAAGGAAAAAAAATCACAGAATTTCAGGGTGATAGAAATGAAAAAAGGTTCAGTGAGATGAATGATAATAATTAGAATCATTAGTTAAGAGCTGTACACAAGCCAAATGTTTATATGTATAATTTAATCTGATTAACAACTAAGCACTACAACTTCATTTTACAGATGAAGCTTAAAGAGAATGGGATGTGAAAAATAAAACACCGTAGATATTTCTACCAGGAAAATATTCAAGTGGCCCAAAAGTACATAAAAAGATGCCCAACGACAGTAGTCATTAGGGAAATGCAAATCAAAACCACCAGGAGAGACTGCTTCACATCCACTTGAGTCGCTATAATAAAAATTTTTTTTAATGGAAAATAAGTTTTGGCAAGGATGTGGAGAATCAGAATCCTCATACACTGCTGGTGGGAATGTAAAATGGTGCAGCTATTCTGGAAAACAATGGCAGTCCTCGAATGGTTAAATATAGAGTTACCATATGACCCGGCAATTCCATTCCTAGGTATGTGCCCAAGAGAAATGAAAAGGTTTGCCCACACAAAAACTTGTGTACAAGAATGTTTTTAGCAACATTATTTATAACAGCCAAAAGATGGAAAGAACCTCAACACCCATCAATTGATGATGTGTTAAAGAACTAAGATGTCTTATAATGGGAGAGTATGCAGCCACAAAAGCAAATAAAGTATTGATACATGTTACCGCACCAACTTTGAAAACACTATGCTATGTGAAAGAAGCCAGATAAAAGACCACATATTATATGACTCCAGTGATATTAAATGTCCAAAACAGGATAATCTATAGAGATATAAAGTAGATTAATGGTTGCTAGGGCTGGGGAAAAGATGGGGGAGACGAGAGGATGAAAAATAAGGGGTTTAAGGTGATGAAAATATTCTATAACTGATTTTAGTGACAGTTGCACATATCTGGAAATATATCAAAAGCCAGTGAACTGAATACTTTAAATGTGCGGTGTATGAATTATATCTCAGTAAAGGCTGTTTTAAAAATTTTTTTTTAAGTAAAAGGATTAAGAAGGCTGGAAAATGCCATCACCTGATAGGGTTTCTTAAACTAAATGTAAATAATAATCAATTATTTTATTAAGTTAATTAGCTCATAAATTAAGTTTTATTCATCATTTTATTTGGTTAATGAATAAAGTTTCATCATTCTCTCCTCTCCTTCTTCACATCAGCCCCTCAATTGTTATTTTAATGGTACTTTAGTACTTTAGTTTTTTTACATAGTCTAGATTGTTTCAGTAACTACTAGAATGGACTTTTTAAAAAGAGTTTTCCAAACGGCAGGCATTGCCTGAAAGCCTTCCAAAGGTATTTACATAGAAACCATCATTTTTAGTATTCCTTTGGAAGACTCACATGCAATGCCTACTGCTGGCCAAGCCCTGGGATGGCCACTGGGGATGCAGATGAGTGAGACAAGGTTTCTCCTGGTAAGGATCCATCATCAAAGCTCATCTTCCAGCCAAAGGCAGGTATGTAGCATTAACCTTCTCTTCTGGACTTCCCCACTTTGCTCACTTAAGTCTTTGGCCATACTAGTCTCCCTGCCAGAATACTACTACTCTAGCAGGCATGGGGGTGCTTGCCCAGTGGCCTATGGTTAATACACGTTTTTGCAGCTACCTCTGAGTGACAGCAAACCCCACCTAACAGGTTCTCCTGAGAGTTCCTGCAGTTAGCAAAGTTGCTCTCTGCTTGAGATGATTAAGTTCTAGTAAGCAAGAGGAAGAGTTCAGTGACCCTGAATTCTTTTTATTTCAAGTTGTAAACTTTACCTCACTTTTTTGAAGGTTTAGAAAGAAAACTAAGACTTCACAAGGTCCATTAATTTTATAATACTTCAACTCAAGTCTCATCACTTCTTATAATATAGCTGCTTTTCATCACTTTTGCTAAGATCAAGTATGACATAGGTTTTCTTTGGTTTAATATTTCATAGCCCTCAAAAAAAAACCTTATTTGCAATGTTCAATGTTTACGCATACCACGTGCCCAATATGCCAAAAGAATGAGGACACAAAGGCAGGCACATCCCTTCCCTCTCAGGACTTTCTTCCCAATATGTGTTGGACTGACCCTGGAATTGGCCTAAGAATAGTATCTCACCCCCAAGGAGGGTTGAACTAGCTTCCTGAGGTGCCCCACACAAAGCCAGGTGGGCAAATTACGGCTTCTCTTCCTGTTACAATGACAGGCAGGTATATAATAAAAAAAACTCAACCTTGCTCAAAAAGAGATTAAAAGAGGTTTGGCCTTGCCCTTGACTTCTGGGATATAATCCCTAAACCTTTAGAATGTCATGTCTGATAGGATTATCTGTTTGCCTTGGCCTTGGGTCTTACAGGACAGCCTAATCATGTGATTTGAGTAGGTGCTGGAGACACCAGATAGCTGGGGTGGAGGCTGGCCACACAGGTATTAACAGTGTGCTTCAGGGCGCAGGTTTGATATCAGGGGTGCAGTCAGTCTCCAAAAGAGCTGAACATTAGAGACTGAAATCATCCCCCTGAGCAATCTGTCATGCCTACATGACAGAGTCCCACGAAAACTCAGGGGAGCTTCCCTACTACATGCATATTGTCACATGTTGATACCAGAAGGGTGACAGAATCCTGGCTCCACGGAGAGAAGATGACTGGAAGTGTTGGATTCTCCCAGAGGAGGACGCCGCCCCAAATCACTCACGAAAGGCGTCTCTTGATGCAATAAGCAAGAGGAATTTATTCAGGAACCAGCTAGCTGGGGTCCAAGTTAGCCCGACGCAGTGGGTCTCAACAAGGACCCTGAGAACACAAAGCCAGAAGGTTTTATAGCATTTTCAAAGGGGGCAACATTTTCCACAATCACAATACAGTGTTTTTTCATAGACACATAAATCTTTGGCTGGGGCCACATCCTGGGGTCTGGTTAGATAAGATTACCTTCGGAATGTTTAGGGTGGTTCTAGCAAGATAAGCTTGGTGTGTATGATTAACTGATTTGAGGTCAGCTAATTAAAGGTCACTATATTTAACACTGGCTGACTAACTTGTTTTTCAAGATTCTAATAATTTTCCTCCTTCTAGGTTAGGGGGTGGTATTTAAGCCTTTAAGATGGCTGTACTTATGCTAACTTTTGATTTTTCAGATCCTACAGAAGCTCCACGTTTGGTTCTTTTCCTGGACTCTGCCATAGGCATCTTTTCCCTTGGCTGATTTTAATCTGTAACCTTCCCTATAATAAACCATAAATGTGAGTTTGGTTTCCACGAGCTCTGTGAGTCCCTCTAGGAAGTTATCAAACATGAGGGTGGTTTTACTACTCCCTCCAAACTCATAGCTAATTGCAGAAGTCAGAGTGGGCTTGAATGGACTTAGTTCAGTTTGCAGTTGGCTTACTTAGACAGTCCGTCAGAGCATGATCAGAAGTACTAACTGATCTGAATTTAGACCTGAGGTACATCCTACCTTTCTCAGCATTAAGTGTCCCCCTTTTCTCTCTCCCTCTCCCTCAATTGCTCTATATTTATTCTTCCACTTCCAACTTTATTGCCCTCTCTCTCCTCCCCACTTACCAAAACCCAATCTGGAAAAGACAAGGGTAATCTGTTTATATTAATGTGTATGAATTGAACCAGCTTGTGATATCTATATCTATCTATCTACATATAATTTTATAAATATAAATATATATACATAAACACACACATATAAATAGGCCAACTAATCAGACTAGGTGGTATAAACAATGGCTACCCTCATCTCCAAGACTTTTGCATTTTAATTGACAGGCAGTAAATAGCATCCCAATGCCTGGGTTTGAATGCTGCCTTGCCAACTAGTAGCTATGTGACCTTGGGAAAGTTAATTAACATCTCTAAGACTCAGTTTCCCTATTTTTAAATAGGAAACTACTAAAGGTACCTATCCCCTAGGGTTGTTGTTAGAGGTAAGTAATTTGATATATTTAAATACTTAAAATAGTGCCTGATACATAATAAGCACTTAATAAAACATAGGACTGCAACCATTCTATTTTTTTTTTATTGAGGTATTACTGACATACACTCTTATGAAGGTTTCACATGAAAAAACAATGTGGTTACTACATTTGCCCATATTATCAAGTCCCCCCCCATACCCCAATGCAGTCACTGTCCATCAATGTAGTAAGATGCCAGAGTCACCATTTGCCTTCTCTGTGATACACTGTTTTCCCCACCATACCATGTGTACTAAACATAATATCCCTCAATCCCCCTCTCCCTCCCACACCCCTCCCCTTTGGTAACTGCTAGTCCCTTCTTGGAGTCTGGGAGTCTGCTGCTATTTTGTTTCTTCAGTTTTATACTGTGACCATTTTAAACCAGAATCTTATTTTAATTTGTTAATTAATCTTATTTTAATCTTATTCTCATTATCATTCATGGAATTTCTAAATCAGAATCAACTAGGATCTAACCCATTGATCAATCTTAGCATCACTAAAAACGGAATCATAGGACATTATTGTCTCAGTATATGATACAATATATGGTACAATAACTAGACAACTTCAGCTATAAAAATCTTGCCAAATTTTTAAAAATTGAAATAATGTAATCAAGCCTTTAGAACAAATTATACAACACCAAGGGACAGACTCAGCAAAATGGAAAGTGTGGGACATTCTTAAAGCCTTGCTACTCAAAGTACAGTGCCATGTCTCCTCTACCCACCACAGCTTCAGCATCACCCAAAAGATTGTTAGAAATGTAGAATCTCAGGCCTATCTCAGATCTACTGACTCAGCTGGCATCTGAATTTAAACAAGATCCACAGGTGATTCCAATGCACATTAAGGCTGGAGAAAGTCTTATCTCTACAAATAATTTCTTAAAGAAAATGAGGACTAGTACAAAGAGATTTATGACAGAGCATCCAACTGCAATATGTAGGACTCCTGTTTGGACAGATTTAAACAAAGAAAAGCATTTTTCAGCTAATCAGGGAAATTTGAGAATGAACTGAGTATTAACTGATACCATAGAACTGTTAATTTTACTGGGCACAACATGCTATAGGGAAAATGGATTTTCCTCTCGCTAGGATCCTTACCTGACACTAATCTCCTTTCCTACTGTGCATGTGCAATGAGGTAATTGGCCCACTGCATAGGTGCATGCTTACATACCTGTTGGCAATGAGCCATAATTGTCTGTGTTGCTATGTAAAGAGCTCCATCCACTGCTCTTCCCAGAGGCAGAAATGGAGAGAAATTGCAGACTTTCCAGGTGCAGATGTGATTCTACCACTCAACCTGCCATTGTGAGAATAAAGATTGGTGTACACCTAACATTCTGTTGTCATTTTTTGGTCTCACCAAATCCTGAGTGAATTTTCCTGGGCCTGAAATCCTCCAGTGAGATATTTGGCAAGTCAGAAGGATTCACTGCAGACTGAAAAACAGAATAAGCTGCTCTCATGGGAGGGGCACTTTAGCAGGGTGCCCCTATAGACCAGAAAATACTGCAGGATGCCCCTATGGGTAAAGAGATACTTGGGTGTCCCCCACTGAGCATACAGTCCAAAGTGGCAGTCGTCCTAGAGGAGTGAGCCCCTCCCCAGGAGTGGGAAGAGGTGGATGTGATGCCTGGGGCAGTGGTGGAGGCCCTCCACAAGAGTGACAAATCCTTAAAGAAACAGGATGCTCATTTGTCAGAAGGAGCCATTTGTTGGCTATTCCCCCCAGTGTTAAAAAGACCATAAAGGAGAAGAATGTGCTCCTGTGAGAAGCACAAGAAGACATAAACATCATGAAGGAGAAAAAAAATTTGTTGATGACTGAGATGGCATCACTGCAAGGCACTGTGAAGAAGGTAAAGGATGTGAAGATACCACAAGAAGAGGCAGCACAAGAACACAGGCTACAAGGTGCTGTGGAGGAGGTAAAAGATTTGTTGATGAAGGATGGCATTGCTGTGAGTGAGACACTATGAAAGAGGTAAAGGCCATGAAGGAGAAGGATGCACCACTGCAAAAAGTATTAGTAGAGGAATCATGAGAAAGTGAGCTGTGAGGTGCTATGAAGGAGGTATAAAGTTCTTCGTAGAATGAGATGGCACTGCAGCAAGGTGCTGTGGAAGAGGCAAAGGCCATTGAGGAGAAAGACATACTCCTGCAAGAAGCATGAGAATGCCAGCTGCAAGGTACTGAGGAGAAAGTAAGAAAGCTGTTGAAGACTGAGATAGCATCACTGCAAGGCACTGTGGAGAAGATGAAGGATGTAGCAGAAGAGGCACTCTGCAGAACGAGAGAGCTGCTATCAGCCCTGAAAATGGTGAAGGAGCCAGAGGAGAACAAGGAAGTAGAGGTGGTGCCAGAGGCACCAACCCCTCCTCTACTGAAATCCTACAAGGTTGTAGTCAAGAAAATAAAGACAGAGTAACCATTGGTTCCTCCAGGAGAGGTGCAGCCCCCACCCCAGGTTGTGAAGCACTCTACATTTCTGCCCTTATACACAGCCACAGCTGGTGGACTTGTGCTCCCGATTTTGGCAGAAAACATCAGGGTCCATATCAACTTGGCTTCTGCATCTTTGGGATGTACGATTGGATAGCTTCCTTCTGTCTGCATCAGAGATGGGAAAGCTGCCTTCCCTGATAACTCATCCTGCCTTGCAGCAGCGACTGCAGAGTGCACCAGACCCCTGAGACCCATTCTTTTTTCAAATGGCTGATGGCTGCCCTTCATACTGTATGGCCCAATCAGGGTGACTTAGAATTTTCCCCCACTAGATAGCAGACATATGCCAAGCTCCAGCAGGTGTTATGGGAGTTGGTCACGAAAAATGCCATTTATAACACAATAAATTATTATCTGGACGAGGAGCTGTTTAAGGCAGAGGTCAGGGATATAGTGCTTCAAACAGCTCCATCATCTCTCTTTGGGCCCTTCATGGCCATTCTTGGCCCTCACTTAGGGGAACCGATAAATGAGGTTACCCATGCAATAGCAGATTTGTACTGAGGCTGAAGCAATACAGGCACAGAAGGGATTGTGGTTAGCTACTGAGAGGAAGGGCATAAAGGGCCCCATGAAAGTCACAAGGACCCAGATGTCAGCTGATATGAGGCAGGAGTAGACAAAGAGAACTTGGATGGGCAGTCAAGTAGAATCTTACTGGAGCTGTGGTAACCAGTGAAGCTGAGCAACAGTTTCAGCTATTAAGGACCAAGAAACTGAACCTGGAGACAAAGGCACAAGTCTGGCCTGTGAACCTCCAAGACTTCTTGCTGGCCAGTAAGCTGACCTCACCTGGGACCTCACAGGAAGACAACTGGGCAATACAGTTTGACTGAGGGTAAGGTCAAGGCATCCACCTTGGAGAATGGGGGGGACCAGAGGCCCATTTTGAAATATCAATTCATTGGTCCCCAGTAAATGTACAACATGTCCTGGCTCTGGTAGACAGAGGAGCTGAATGCTCAGTGATTTATGGGAATACTGAGTGGTTTCCTGGGACACCCACTGTTAGAGATGGATATAGAGGTAAAGCTATCAGAGTGAAACAAGCCTGAATCCCACTGGGAATAGGGTGTCTATCTCCAAAAGAATATACTGTGTATATTGCTCCCATCCCCAAATATATTTTGGGGATATCCTGTATGGCCTATGGTTTCAGACCACTGCAGTTGAGTTCAGACTGAGAATACGTGTGGTTAAGGCAGTTCTGAGGGGCATGCTAAGCACCTGTCCATAGTTTTGCCTGTGCCTTATCAGGTGACTAATACTAATGAATACAAATTGCCTGGAGGGTATAAATTGGAGAAAACCTCCAGGAACTGGAGAAGGTAGATATTATAAAGCCCATCAGAGCCCTTTAAATTTCCTGATGTGGCCAGTAAAAAAGCTGAATGGCTCTGGTGGATGACTGTGGAGTACAGAAAACTGAATAAAGTCATACCCACTCTGCATGCTGCCATGCCCTCTATTGCAGTCCTTATGGACATCCTCAGTCTTGAACTAGGGAAATATCATTATGTTGTGGATCTTGCAAATGCCTTCTTCTCCACAGATATAGCACAGGGAACTCAGAACAGTTCGCTTACACATAGGAAGGATGGCAATGAACTTTCACTGTCCTTCCATAGAGGTACCTCCACAGTCCCACCATCTGTCATGGACTTGTACCCAGGACTTGGCAGCATGGGAGAAACTGCCAATGGTGCAGGTATACCATTACATCTGGTTGCTTTTCCTACACATTGTGCAGACCAGCAGATGACTGAAAGAGGCCTGAAGCATCTCTTTGTGGCCTATGGATGAATGCAGGTAATTGAGAGTAATCAAGGCACCCACTTTACTGGACATGCACTACAAGAATGGGTGCAACAATTAGGGATAAAGTGGAAGCTTCATGTACCATACAATCCTGCCATAGCAGGCATGATAGAGAGGTACAGTGGTTTGTTAAAATCTAGTCTGAAGTCAGACACCAATAGTCTATGAGGATGGTCAGTCTGCTTATGGAAAGTGTTAGAGCTTTTGAATGAGAAGTCCCAGAAAGGGGCACTGAGCCTCATAGACATGCTAAGACACATTGCTGCCTCCCCTATACAACTGCAAGTACAAACTAATGAGAAATTGTTGAAGTCAGGGTTGGGCCTTCAAATAATATCCTGCTACCAGCACTGACTACAGAAAACCCCAGAGACTCTGTTCAATGGACGTGGCCTCAGACATTTCAACATGTGGACCAGTGATAGCTGGCCCTCCTGGCACCTTGGGGACAAGGCTTGGAGGCTGCCTCCTATGTATTTTTGGAGTAATGGCAGAATGGTCCCCATGGATCACAGTAGTGTACCTTATGTGACCAGAACATAAGAGCATTTTACCAGGGAGTTTTATCATTATGGCCAGTGCATGCACCTCCAGAAGCACTATACAGAGACCCCTCAGTAACCACCGCAGAAGAGAGAAAAGGGTACAGTATACTAGACCTGGACAGGACCCCTTCCTACCACAGTCCTATCACAGGACCACTCTCTTGCACACATCCTACCTAATGGACAAGATTTGCCTATGTTGGTGTCATTAAAACATGCATCTTATTGCCCTTAAGGTTAATCTCTTCAAATGCCTTTGTGGATTGGGCACACACCCTAGCAAGAACTACAAGCATCAAGCATGTCTGCTTGCCAAGTGTGCATGGAGCTCCCTATCAGTTCCACTACTAGCCACCCGTGGAACATGCAAGTCATGAACTCATCTGAGGAGAAGTGGCTTGAATACAGCTAGAATGGCCACTTGGTAGCAACTTATCTCAGGCTTAAAGATTATCTTGATTTTTGTTCTTTTCTGTATGTTGTTTTAGCCTCTGCCACTGTTGTAGAATCTGGTTACAATACTCCAGCTCTCTCACACAGGGACCATCATGGAGGATTGAGGGTGCATAGATTGTGAAGTGAAAATCCTGGAGGGGTGGAATGTAGGGAAAATGGAAGTTCCTATGGCCAGGATCATCACCTGACCCTAATCTACTTGCCCACTGTGCATGTGCAATGATGTAACTGGCTTACTGTATAGGTGCATGCTTACACACCTGTTGGCAATAAGCTATAATTTTGCTTATAAAGTTTTCCTCTATAAAGAACCCTGCCCAGTGCTTTGCCTGAAGGCAGAGGCAGAGACTTGCCAGATCCAGATATGATTCTACCTCTCGACCTGCCACTGTGAGAATAAAGTCTGC
The DNA here is from genome assembly GCF_040802235.1 of Manis javanica. Taxonomy (NCBI): domain Eukaryota; kingdom Metazoa; phylum Chordata; class Mammalia; order Pholidota; family Manidae; genus Manis; species Manis javanica. The sequence goes on from NC_133158.1 coordinate 144,983,843, forward strand.
TATAAACTCTTTTACCCACAACATTCTGTCATTACTCAGTTTCACCGAATCCAGAGTGAACTTGCCTGGGGCTGAAACCCTCCAGGAAGACACATGCCATAGTGGTATGTAAAACCAAAAAAACTACTGGAGATGCATATTTAAATACTTACTCATGAAATAAACCAACATCTGGGTTTGCTTGAAAACATTTGGAAAAAAAAATTCAATGAGAACAAAGATGAAAAAAAATATAGATAATTGATTGAACTGGGTGTTGGGTGCTTGAAGGTTCAATTTTACTTATTTTTGTGGCTAAATGAAATTTTCTGTTAAAAAATTTTGAATGAATAACCATTCTTAAAAATAATCACCTGGAAAGTCTGTTTGAAAAAAATCAGATTTCTTGGTTCCACTCAAAATTACTTGAGAATCCAAATCTCAAGTGTGAATCCACACGTCAGATTCAAAGATACTAGGATTTTAAGTAAGGGTAGTGTCTGCAGTGAAGCCCCTTGGGCAATTTTCTACACAATTCAGGAAGAAAACACTACAGTCTATGAACCTCAGGTTCCCAGGCTCCAAAAAAAAACTATCATTAACTTACATGAATTACTAATCAGGTCTATTAGTCCATATGATGAATCTTGTTTCTGAAATGCAGGAGGATAGAAAAAAAGAAAGAAGGGAAAGGAAAAGAAATGAAAGGGAAAAGAAAAAAACAAAAACAAAACAGCAAAGTATCTTTTTTTTCCCCTAGGTTTTGAAGCCACCACCATCAATGATGGCAATTAGCCAACCACCTGTTTCCACCCAAACACTAAGCACCAGACCCCCAGCCACTGAGAGAAGAAACTGGCAGGAAAGAGAAGGTTAGGGAGTTTAGAAGGTACTACAATGGAAGTAGCTGAATTTCTGCCCTTAAAAATACAGAGTCCAGAGGCATCACTCACCTCACCCAGATTCAAATGCCCAGGTAACTTTTCTATGTGAAATCCGAAGCACACAATTTGCAGCTTTAATTGATGCCCACTGTCTTTAATTAGATGAAATGTCCCTTCTGAAATCAGTTACAGACACTTGCCATTTTTGAAGTGCCCTCAGGTAACTCCCAACATTTGTGCCCTTTAAGTAAGCAGTTCATTTCCTCTCTCTCACATACACAATATTTCACCCAGGCCATTGCTGGCTGTACCCATCAGGAGAAGAAATTTACAGAATCTTCCCCACAATAAATATACGAGGTCAGTTCAGCAAGGCCCCAAGACAGTTTCAAGATGAAAATAGTGTAGATAAAGTAAGACTTGAAAGGAAACTATTCCCCTAGGTGATACCAAAAAAGGATAAAGCTTGAATGTTTTCTATGTCTTTGCTGGTAAATTTAACCTTTTTGACTTAAGTTCTAAGTGGATTACTTAAAACTATTTTTGGATTTAAACTTACTCTCTTGACCAACATGGCATGACAAGTGATAACTCTTTAATCCATTTTTGGAATGAACTTTTTATTACTTGACAGCAAGAGGAAAACAAGGAAAAAGTGAAGCCAACTCCTCTTTTTCCAGGAAAGTAAGCAGAAGAGAGTCACAGGAGCTCATCACTCTGGGAGCATCAAGTCTTGTCACCTGTGTCCATCCATCTACTTTTATTCATCACCTGAGCCCATACCAAGAAGAAATGCCGATGGGACCTTGCATTTCTTTCTAAGGCCTCCATAACTCTGAAAGCTCCATCTTACTCAACAACTATAATTTGTCTTCCTCTTTTTTTCAGCTCTCTATTGATATACAAGTATTGATTGACTAGACAGCCTGGGGGGAAATGAGAGGAGGCAGAGCTTTTCCTGCTAAATGTGTGGTTCACTTACCATATGACAGCTACTCACTAGCTTCTCAGGTGAGCCCAAGTTGGCAGGACAACTCCATATTTATTGTGAGGCTGAGGAATGCTATTAACATCTAGACTGATTTAGAGGAAGGGAAGGAAGAGATGCCTTGTGAGTTTTAGGTAATAGTTTCCCATTGCCTTGGAGGTCAAGACCCAACTCATTAGCAAATTTTACTCAGCTGATCACAGTCCGACTGGTCCCCAGCCGCCCTGCCTCACTGCCCTACCGATTCCCTGCCGAACTGGCCCAGCCTGCCCCAAACTCTTACCTCTGTGGCTCCATGCACTCTCTTTTTCCACTTGAGGTTCTCTTTCACATATCTCACACATCGTCCAAGGTCCAGCTCCAATATCATTTCTTCAGGGAATGCTGCACTCGCCTCTGGCTCCCTCTTTTTCACTCTCATTGACTTTTCCACATGCTTCTGCTGAAGTTCATTAGGCTTCTTACTATAATTTGTTCATACATGTGTGTGAATATTAATATGACAACCTGTTTTAATATGTAAATGGAAATGTTCTGATTTCTTCGCCTCTCTCGCTGTAGTCAAAGAATGAAAGGAAATATATATTCCCTCAGTCTCTGGTGACATTTGAAGATTTTATTCCTAACCTCCAGAAACTTTAGGAAAACACTGAAGGGTAGATAATGCCTTGGCAAAAAGTCCTGTTATGAAAGAAGAGAACAGAGGAGAATTTATGTGGCAGAATAGAGAGGGTGGGACTCAAGAGGACTAGAGGAAAGGGGAGCAAGTGGGGGAAAGGAGATGGAAAGAGATGAGAGTCCCTGAGGCCTAAGAAGGGATGGGAGCCCTGTCGGCAATGAGTCATCTTCAGGGACAGCCTCCAACCTCCTACAACCAGGGTCTGTGCCATACGGCCCCTCCGCTGGCCCAGAGAGGATGCCCTTCTCCCATGCCTTTCTTTCCCTCACCCCACCTCCAGAGGACACTCACCTGACTGCCAATATACCCCACACCAGCAGACATTACTTGGTCCTCAACCCATCAAACCTCCCCACACTCCAGGAAACCCTAAAGGCCACAGGGGCAGGGTTTCCCGAACATTTAGTGATGAGGAAAGCCCACACTTACCCTAGGAAGTAGGGAGAGCGCACTAACTGAGCAAACTAGAGAACTACAAGTAGGACTGCAGTTGGTGACAGTCCTGTACTTATGTCTTGCCTCCCAAACTTGACTGTGAGCTCAAGGACCATGTCCCACTTATCGTTAGTTCTGTAGAAAATACCTGGAATGTAGTAAGTTCATAGCAAATAGTAGCTGAATGAATATCTAAAAGTGAAATGTTTTCTCTTTCCCTAAAAATGTGCCCTTTTGTAGTAGATGAAAGTTTTGAAAAATTTTCAGTTATCACTTTTTTTTTTTACCCAACACTTGTTTATTGAGCACCTCTCATGTGGAAGTTACTGTGACAGGCAGACAGAAGGAGAGGGATGTTATAGGAAAGAATAAATAGAAAAATAACATTTAAAATATGAGGTGATTTAAAACATGAAAGTAATTCAAAATATGGTTCAAAATATGAGAGTAATCATTTTTATAGAAGCCAACATACATTGCCAAAATGTTAACATAATTTAACTTCAATCATAAATTAGTACACATTATGATTTTGTAATGGCACTAAAAAGTGAAGTTTTTAACAGACATCCCCATATGTCTCTAGTGATAGTATCCTAGGCTATACATTGTGGAAAAAGACTGACACCAACTCTGGGTTCATGGATATCAAGGGAAGAAGGTTCAACATCAGCATATTGTATATGAGTAAAATACTCTGTTACTTGTAATCTGTGTTGGAGTATAGAATTCATGATTAGAATTTAAGTGCCAGAATTATATCTTCTGCTCATTTTCTACAAATAAAGGATTTGACTTTGTTATATGGCAATTCAAAACAACTAACATGTTAAGATGGGGCATTAGGAGTCATTAAATAGATCAAATATATAGGTAGATTATGAATCTATGGCTGAAATTCAAGAGAAAGTTTCAAAGCTTTATATAGTTGAAGGTCTTAAGTTTGTCTTAACAGTGAGACTAATCAGCCCAACTCAGGAGGATTCACCTCTTCCCTGCCTTCTTTCCTATTTCTCCTCTTTCTCCTTCTCCTTTACCAGACCCCCTTTCATATTTTCAATTCTAACTTCACATATTCTCCTCACTTGCAAGACTCTAGATGTGAACTAAACTAATGCTCCAAGAAGAAAATGCACTCACACATCCCTACCCAGGCAAAAGTGTTCTGTTCTTACCTTTCACTTATCCCTTGTTGTGGTGCTGGGAGCTTATTAATATTTATATACTTTCTCTAGCCAATTTTCCAGAACTAGTCCATACAGTGCAGAAGGTCCCCTTGGTGACCTTCTCCAGGACTGGAAAGGGCTTCACTGAGTGACCATGAGCACACCCCTTGTGCTATCTGTTCTGGACAAGGCCTTCTTAAACCCACTGTAAGGGGGCAATGGACTTGGATAGTGCACATCTTTGGAATAGGTTAAAACTTAGCTTGTGACAACAGAACTGCCAGCCAACAGAAATAAAGAAATGCAATTAATCAAATGAAAACATCAGTTGATCTACTATGATGATGTCAAGTCCACAAAACAGCTGATTGAATTTTAAGCTCTTTCACTTTCTAACTGGTAACTGCAGAAGCAGTCATTGCAACAATTAGTAAACTGGGTTGCTAAAAGGACCAAGTACCAGACAGGCTGCAATGCAGAGCATTTAAACTGAAACAGTAGCATTTAAGAACTAGAGTAGAATTATATCTCTCTCTATAATAGTTAAAATTCCACCTCAAGAACAATTAAGCAATATTCATGACATAAAACAAAGTAAATACAAGTCATTGTGCAAGAGTGATTATGGAGTAGATTCCAGAACTGTGAAAACAATGAAAATTTATAAAGGAATTAAACCCAAATATGTTGGCAACATTGAAGTTTTACCTTAGACAACCTCTTGCAATCCTGGGCCACTATACAAACTTGGAGTGGCTGGGGTGTCATCGACTTCCATCTGTAAAGGACATATTCTGAATTGTGACCTATAATTCTCCTGTAATTGACGCTGGACAAGAAAAGACACTTATTTTATGCTATATTTCTTTTCTCTAAAATGGGAATTATAATTTCTGGTTCTACATAGAGACTATCTGGAGCACTTGTGAATATTAAATTTGCCATCCCCTCCCCTGGAGATTTGGATTCATTACAGTGAATTCAAGGAGCTTACTTGCTTTTTTTTCACTTTCCATTTTAAAATAATTTTAGACTTATTACTAAAAAGTTGTGAAAATAATACACACATATTTGCTAATATTAGCACGTTAGACACAGCATAATTATCAAAACCAGAAAATTGACATTTAAACAATGTTCTTAATTGATTTACGAATGTGACCTTATTTGCAAAAATGGTCTTTCCAGTTGTAATTAAGTGAATAATTTTGAGATGAGATCATCTTGGATTCATCAGGGCAACTCTAAATTCAATGACAAGTGTTCCATAAGAAAGGGAGTCACAGACAGAAGAGGAGGAACACAGGGCAGAAGCCATGTACAAAAGGCAGAGGTCTGAACTTTGTTGCCACAAGCCAAGGAACACAGGGACATTCCACCGCAGCCGCAGAGGCAAGAAGGGGTCCTCCTCTACATCCCTGGAAAGGAATCAACCTTGCCAGGACCTTGATTTAAGGCTTCTGGCCTCCAGAACTGTGAAAGAATAAATTACTACTGTTTCAAGACACCCAGTGTAGTACTTTGTTATGGCAACCCTAGGAAACTAATATATCCGGGCAACAATAACAAACGAAATAAATATTGTCTATCATTCAGAAGTACAATCACCTCTGCTTACTCTCAATAATGGATTGTTAATCACAAAACTGTTTTTTACCTTGGCTTATGTCCTACAAATACAACCACTTTCCTTCTGTCCTAAACTTACTATTTCCTAAACAGCCTTTTAGAAATCTGAAATTTCTAAATTCCATGGAGGAGGGTTCCAAAGATAATTAATTGATCAAGGAGGACTCAGTATTCTTCCTAAGTAAATTTTTTGAGTATGTGCCATACATTGTGATTAAGTTTTGACATGGAAAATGAAGGTTAATTGCTACCACCAAAGAACTAGGAAAAGCTTTTTTTACATAAAGAGTAACACAGATGGATTTTCATATGTTAAATAATTTAAGAGATTTTAAATGTGCATGCTATTCTCAACTCTTCCTACTGGATATTAAGTTAATGTAATATTTTTACTTCTGTACTGCATAAATAATAGGTGAAGAGTAGATCTTAAACTTGGTATTTTTGAACTACATATTTTGACATATAATTCATAATCAGGCAACTTGGAATATATCTTGCTAAATGATCCAAAATATGTTTTGATACTGAAATCTCTCATGATTGGTACCCAATTGCACATTTCAATATATGACTAGTAATGTGTTTCAGTGTCATTTGATACAGACTATCAATCAGAGCAAATAAATGAAGTTACACAATTGTCTTTAACATATCCTTTGAATCTATAACTTTGTGCCCAACTATAAACAGACTTTGTGCAAGTAAAATCTTTTAAATTTTTTGTGAAACATGAGATTATGTTTTTTACCTCTACCAAGTAAATAAGCACTGATCTACAGGCCTAACAATTAAAATAAACCATTCTTCATTAAAGTAAACATTTTAGTGGGAACTAAAAGAGGCTCTTAGTGCCTTTCACAGCCAAAAAGCATATCCCTTATGTGAATGGACCCCACTGGCATTTGCCAAATGCTGCCAATTATGGGAAGATTCTGATGAAATCTCAACAGAGACCTAAAAGAGCACTGTCAGATTTTTACACTTAATCTGCCTTCAACCTTAACCTCCCACTTTGAGAAATTTTCCAATATGATTGGCTCTTAATGATCTTCCTTACATTCTGGAGACATTAACAGAAATTTTCACTTTAATTGCTCTTTGTATCCTAAAATCTGAGCACTCTAACCAATGTCTTATGCCAGAAAACTTGCTTTCATTATGAAGTGCTACTGATTTCCCCACACTTCTCTAGACACAGCTCAACAAATGAATGTGTAGTGGTTAATATATTCCTATCTGTCTCTAGATCTGCATCAAATATATAGAGAAACATAATGTAACCAATGACAAGTATATTTTTAAAAATCAAAATAGGAGGATTGAAAATGTAAATTTAATTTCCCTTCTCAACAAATATATTCTGAAGCTGCCTAAAAATATGGAAAGTTGAATTGGAAAAATAATCCAGCTTTGTTTCTAAGGAAAGAATATCCTTCCATTCTTAAAAATAACCAAGACTTGACATTGTTAATATGTCATTCTTCCCAACTTGATCTATAGATACAATACAATTTCATCAAAATCCCCTGTTATTTTGTGGATATTTAAAAACTGATTCTCAAATTTATATAGAGACAAAAGACCCAAAATAACCAACACAATATTGGAGAGAAAAACAAAGATAGAAGTCTGACACTACCAGACTTCATGGCTTATTATAAAACCACATTAATCATGACAGTGTGGAATTGATGAAAGAATAGACACTGATGTATTGATCAATGAAACAGAACACAGTCCCCAGACATGATCTCCATAAATCAACAGATCTTTAAGAAAGGAGCAGAGGCGGTACAGAGGAGCAAAGACAGTCTTTTCAATGAATTGTACTAGGACAGCCAGACATCCACATGCAAAAAAATGAATCTAGACATAGAACTTAAACCTTTCACAAAAATTAACTCAAAATGGATCACAGATCTAAATGCAAAATGCAAAACTATAAAACTATATAAGAGTACATGGGAGAAAACCCAGATGATTTGGGTTATAGTGGTAACTTTTTAGATCACCCTAAGTTACAGTTGATAACTTAAGATCACCATTGGAGAACAACTCCAAAGACAGGATGCAGGAAATAAATAACTGATAACCTGGATTTCATTTAAAGTAAAAACTTCTGTTCCACAAGTGACAATGTTAAGAGAATGAGAAGACAAGCCACAGACATAATATATTTGCAAAATACATTTTTGATAATGGACTACCATTCAAAATATACAAAGACCCCTTAAAACTCAACAGTAAAACAAAAAAACTGACTAAAAACTGGGCCCAACACTTTAAAGCACCTCACCAAAGAAGAAATACAGATGGTAAACAGGTAAATAAAATGATGCTCTACATCGTATGTCATCAGGGAAATGCCAATTAAAACAATGAGATACCACTACACACCTATTAAGAGTAGCCACAATCCAGAACACTGACACCACCAAATAGTAATGAGCACATAGAGCAAAAGCAACTCTACTTCTTTGCTGTTGAAAATGCAAAGCGCTACAGCTACTTTGGAAGACAGTTTGGCAGTTTCTTACAAAATTTAAAAAACATACTCTTATCATATGTTCTAGCAGTCAGTCTTTTTGGTATTTACCCAAAGGAGTTGAAAACCTACGCCACACAAAAACCTGTATACAGATGTTTATAAAAGCTTTATTCATAATTTTTCAAAACTTGGAAGTAGCCATGATGTCCCTCAGTAGATGAATGATAAACTGTAGTAATACAGACAAATGAATATTACAGTGCTAAAAAGAAATGGGCTGTCAAGTCATGACAAGACACAGATGAATGTTAAATGTGTATTAGTAAGCGAAGAAAGCCCATCTAAAAGCTATGTACCATAAGATTCCAACTATATGACAATCTGGAAAAGGCAAAACTATGGAGACAGTAAAAAGATCAGAGGTTGTCGGGAGTTTGCAGAGAAGAGGCATGAATAAGTGGAACACAAGATTTTTAGGGCAATGAAAATACTCTGTACCTGATAACCTAAAACTGCTTTAAAAAGTTAAAGTCAACAAAAAAGAAAAAGAAAGGGTATCCTGAATCCATATTTCTAAATATTCCCACCAAATTGTTTTTCCTCCATTTCAGTAAATATTTCCTCCAACCAACAAATTTCTCAGGCCCCAAATCTGGACTCCTCTATGATCCATCATCTCCTTCAATTCCGAAATGCCCAATTTCTCAACCAGTCTTAGAGATACTTACCCCAAAATATATTTTTAATCCTCCATTTTTCTCCACCTTCATCTGTCTCATCCAAAATGCCAGCTTTATAATTTATAGCAATAGCCTCTTGATTAGTTACTCTTGTCCCCAAATTCATTCTCCTCACATCCATCATTAGATTATCTGAAATACATAACTCTCACTTGTTGAAAAACATTCAATACCTTCTCCAAAAAACAATGAGATACCACCTTACACCTGTTGGAATGGCTATTATGAAAAAGATAAGTGATAACAAGTATTGGTGAGGATGCAGAGAAAAGGGAACCCTGGGCACTGTTAGTGGGAATGTAAATTTTTGCAGCCACTATGGAAAAAAGTATGAAGAGTCTTCAAAAAGTGAAAAATAGAACTACCATATGATCCAGGAATCCCATTTCTGAGTCTATATCCAAAGGAAATCAAATCAGTATTTCAAAGGTATTTCTGCACTCCCATGATCTCTGCAGTATTATTCACAATAGCCAAGACATGGCAACAACTTAATTGTCCACTGATGAATGACTGAAGAAAATAGGATACACACACACACACACACACAAGGAATATTATTCAGTCATAAAATGCAAGGAAATCCTGCCATTTGTGATAACATGGATGGACCCTGAGGTCATTATACTAAGTGAAATAAGTCAGACAAAAAAAAATACTTTATGATCCCCCTCATATGTGGAAGCTAGAAAAAAGCCAAACGCATACAGAGAATAGGACAGCATGATGACTATAGTTAACAATAGTGTATTATATACTTGAAAATTGCCAAAAGAGTAGATCTTAAATGATCCCACCAAAAAAAAAAAAGGTAATTATGTGAGAAACATTATTATGGCAATCATTTCACAATATATGCAGTACCAAATCATCACATTATACACCTTAAATTTACACAATGTTATATGTCAATTTTATCTCAATAAAGCTAGGAATAAACATGTAAAAAAAAACACTCAAATCCTTCATTTTGCCTTCAAAGCTTTGCATTATCTGGTCCTGCTTACTGTTCCAGACTTAGCTTTACCACCCATCACCTGCTGTCCGTGCTGCAGGTTACTTGGCCACCTCCGGTCCTCCCTGAGATTCCCTCTGCCTAGAATCCTTTTATCCCTCCTATTCACCTGGCTACATCTACTCATCCTTTAGTTCTCACCTTAGGTCTAAGCTTCTACTTTCATAGAGGTCCTCTCTGTCCTCTAATGTAAATCTCTCCTTCCATTATAATTTCTCATTGTACTGTTTTAATTTCCTTCCTCACATATATGTATTTTGAACAGAATGTAAAGTATATATAATATGGATATAACTTACATGTATAGACTTACTTGCGTAAATATGTGTTTAATATTTATCTTCCCATTAGACTCTACGCTTTATGGAGGCAAGAGTGTCTGTATTGTTCACCATCCACCCAGTACAGTGCCTGGCACAGAGGGTACTCAGTATATATATTTTTGCTCAGTATATTTCTTAATAAATAAACAGCAAGACCCTTCACCTTTATCAAAAGAAATACTGCCACTTCTTACTTCCATTGATCATCCAAAAGTATTAAGTTGTATATCCTTACTCTGTTATTCCTCTTATCTTCTAAACCTAAACTCAGGAAGCATTTATACACATGGTAACTTTCATATACACAATAATAAACAGAAAACAGAGTGTGTGAGAAGAAAGAGGGCATGAATTGGTCTGGGTTTTTACTATATCAAACATCTGACAAACATGGGAAGGGGAATGAACAATCTTTAAACTTCTAATTATCTAGATTCTACATAATTTGTGTTAAAAGAAAGTTAAGCAAGTGTCAAAATCAAAATATTAAATGAGTAGTTTCACAAATCAAACAAATTCATCCATAACTGGAGATTTCTATGCATGCTAGAAATAAAATTTAGAAGTGCAGTGGGAAACAGTAACCCTTCTTGTTCATTAACTCTTTTATTCAAATTGATTTACTATTTCTTACATGCCAGGGAGCAAGCCCAATGCTGAAGATAGACTAAACAAACGAGGAGGAGCTCAGCCTTCCCAGTGGAATCTGCACAATGCTATGGAGCGGTCAGGGCTGATCCTACCATTCCCACTCTACAAATGAGGACACAGAGCTTTAGAAAAGTCAAGTCACTTCCCTAAAGATCACGTGTAAGAGGCCCACTAGTGCCTAGGTGGTCAAAATCCACATCAAGAGTCACCATCCATTATTCAGTGTCATCTCACTGTGCTGGATGTATGAACTTCATTCTGCAGTTTTTGAGATATTTGGCTGTATGAAAGCAGCCCCTCAATGAACTAAGCAACTCACAAGATGCAGATTCCAATCCTGATAGGCTTAACAGGTGAGGAAAGGGAAATTTTCCTCTCTGTGAAAAGGGGGGAGGGTCAGAGAGAACTCTCTCTAGAGGGAGATGAATGGAATGTAATACAAATATAAAGCAGCATAAGCTGGTTCACTCTCCACCTTGCCAGCCCAGAAATGACAAAATATAAAATAGGTAATTGGGGTTTTTTGGCACACAAATAACTAAGTCTCCCTAGAAGCTGCAAGTGTATTTCACCAAAGCTTTTTCTCTGTAGTTGTTTTAGCTAATACTAATGAAACTCCTTTCTGGCTAATAGGCCATCTGCTCCATTCCATCTCCTGGGCAGGGAGCACATACATTCCTCCTGAATTTAGTCTCTGCGAGCTCCAGGGAGATGATGGCTCTTCTGGAGCTGACAGTTTAAGCACAGCCTCTGGCTCCAACATATTCCTGCTTGTCTCTGAGAGAAGCACAGGAGAGTTGGTGAGAAGTCACTGCTTCATCTCGGAATATCACTCAATGGGCACGATAAGCCCCTCAGGGGAGTCAGCCATCTTCTCAAAGCTGGGAGCCTCGACGTGCAGGCCTGTTCCTCCAGACGCAGTGAGGTGGGAGGTATCGAGGTATATGTTATTGGAAGAGGGATGTACTGGAGGTGATAATTTATAAAAGTGATGTGGATGGCAGTAAAAAGTCAGAAACTTTGGCTTCAGCAAGAGCTTGAGTGTATCTGATACCATAGTTTTAGTGTTTTCCAAAATGAGTTCCATCAAGAGATATTATACTAAAGACAATGGTTCATCAATGGATGTCATAGTAGAGAAACAGAGCTCACCTTCACAGTTAAATATATCTGGGAAACCCTGGGATTAACAGAACTTCTTAAAGCCTTTGAGTTGCTTTTATGAACTATAATACCTTAGGAGAAATTACAATATTCAGACATTTCCCTAATCTATTTAACCATTTTTTGCAGAACATCTATAAAAATTGGCATGTTGTTGGCTGTGAGTGGCAATATCTAGTCAACAATGTCTTAAACAGTATAGACTCACATATTATGCCCTGCAGAGGAAGGCTTTCCTTATCTCACCCAGGGGCTCTGGGAGGTCACAGGGTTTGGCGTGAGGCTCTGTGATTCTGTTGGCCTCTCCCTCAGGGTGGCAGGAAGCTGGAGCAGAATCAAGCATCACAGTCTCACACAGCAACATTCCAAGAGCAGAAAAACATCCCTCCCCGACTGGCCTTTCTCTCCTATTACCTGGGAAGAAACTCTTTCCCAGAGACCACCAGCTCATGCCCCCTTACATACCATTAGCCAGAAGCAGGCCACACTGCCACTCCTAACTGCAAGGGAAGCTGGGAATCTGGGTAATATCTGGTTTTCTCAGCCTCTGTAGTTGGAAGTGGGCAGGGAAAAGGGGATTGCAAGTAATTGTTCAGCACACAATCAACAGTCACAGCCCCTCTTAAGGTTAATGTTCTAAGTGTCATAGAGGTATATTTCACCATTGGGGCAGCTGATGAGAAAGACAAGCTGGTTTCTTTCAGCCCTTTGATGGGCTGAATTGTGTTCCCCCAAAATTAATACACTGAAGTCCTAATACACAGCACCTCAGAATGTGATTGTATTTGGAAACTGAGTCATTGCAGATGTTATCAGTAAAGATGAGGTCATACTGGGGTACAGCAGGCCCCTAATCCAATATTATTGGTGTCCTTATCAAAAGGGTATTTTGGACACAGGCATGCACACAGGGAGAACATCATGTGAAGATGAAGGCACAGACGGGGTTGAAACAACAGAAATCAAGGAATGCCCAACTGCCGTCAAGTCACTAGATCAGAGATGGGGAACACAGTCTTCCTCATGGCCTTTAGAAGGATCTAACCTGCCTACACCTTGATGTTGGGCTTCTAGCCTCCAGAACCGTGAGACAACAGATTTCTGTTATTCAAGCTACCCAGTCTGTCGCATCTTGCTAGGGCCACCCTAGAAAAGTAACATAAGCTCTACCCTGCCAAACACAGGTACCACTCCTCTAGGTGACCCGGTACCTCCTGCCTCTCAGGGCTCACTAACACCTGGGAATACTGAAGGGGCTGTTGCCAATAAGAAGTAAGTGAAAAGAGGACCAAACCATGGCTCTAAGTCACATGGACATCTCCACTGTTACTCAACCAAAGCCAACAGCAATGTGCTGGCTACTGGGAAAGGGAAGTCTCCACCTGATACCAACAGAAGAGCACCCCATATAACTTAGCCATGCACGGAAAAGCATGTTGTTCACCTCAGAGGATACTGGGTCCAGAGGACTGACTCAGGCTCCACTCACAGACTGCCCAAGGGGAGCACGGGAGAAACTGGGAGACTTGAGTCAACTCTGACCCACGTAGCCTTTGTACACAGATCCTTCATCCCCTCCTCTATCACCTCACGTCCTCTCCTTTCACTTCCTCCTCCCAGCTTGGAAAGGTGTTTTAACTAGCTCATCATGTTGTTCCCAGAGGGATAGCTTGTGCATGTGACCTGTGCAATTACACAGGGCTTGATGCTTGAAGGGTCATACAGTTGATTTCACACTCTGCTGTTGCCATCTTGAAATTCTTAATTTTTTAAAAGACGAAATATCACAATTTTGCACTGGATCCTGAAAAGCCTTTTCCTAGTCAGATCCTGTCTCCAAAATCTATAGGAAATTAGATTATATGTCAAAAGCCAAGAATTGACTCTTTTCTCACAGCAGGTCAGTAGACCATTCTTTCCCCAGTGATATCAGAATACCTAGCTGACTGGATGGGATTAGAGCTCAGGGGTAGACAGAAATAGAATGTGCTGACTGCCATATGCCCATTCCTGGACCATATAGTGGGGTCAGCCCCATTACGGTACAATCTTTCAAATTGCTGGGCTTCAGGCTTTAGTGATCATGAAATCAAGCTAGTAAGTCAGGACTAACATGTTTTAAATGTGACAGAATGGAATTGAACAGAAAGGAACAAAACAGAATAGAATAGATCAGAGTACATCAGAACCAGAAATATAGAGTTTCTGAACCTTTTATTTCAATTATATTATACAAGGCAGTGTATATTAGGTAGTGAGGAAAAATACATACTTTCTGTAATTCACATTTTAAAAAGTTTGGAAACCATTGCCTTAGAATCTAGATTCTAGGACAAAGATCAGCAAACTATAGCCCAGAGACCAAATTCAACCTGTTTTATAAATGCATTTTTATCAGAAGACAGCTGTACCCATTTATTTACATATTGTCTATGGCAGCTTCCACCCTACAATGACAGAGTCAAGTAGTTAGAACAGAAACCATACAACCCACAAACTCTAAAATATTTTCTGGTCCCTTACAAAACAAGTTCGCTGAGCCCTGCTCTAGCCATGTGGACTAAGAGTTGCAGGAGACAGCTAGTTACTTAAAGGAAAATGGAGATGCAATTACAAGAATAAGAATACATTAATGGAGGATGCAAAAACAAATTTCTTTAGTTACCACTAGAAGAAAACCAAACGCAAATATGTAAAGCCAGAGCATAGAGTCAGAGCTACCCTGAGGGGAACAATGCAAGCATCAATGTAGCCCAGGGCTTACAAATTTGCCCATTCCTGCCCCTGTCCTTCTTGGCTTTCTCCAACAAACCCAGTGCTCAGTCCCCTTGCAGCTGTTCTAATTTGTACCCTGTGCTCCCTCTTCCATCACTTCTTAGATCTGGACCTCAGGATTCTAATGTGCTTTGGGAAGTGCATTCTAGAAGGAGAAGTACCGTAAGTCTGGACTAGGTCCTGAATGGATACCAGCCAGTAGAAGCACCTTCTTCCTTTGCTACCTGGGACATGCCGAGGCCAGCAATACATCCCTCTGCACTTGAACCAGGAACACATGGGCCACAGCTCCCATTTCTCCCCTTCAGGGAACTCTCAGACCACTGTTCTCAAGGCCCCTGTATGGGGAGTCCCATAGATTCTTCAAAGAGCCCCAGCATCCTTGATGCATCAGGGAAGCTCCAGTTCCAAGACTGATCTGGCCAGCAGAGTCTTTCTTCCATAGGATAACACAAGACTGGCCCCTGAAAAGTACTGCCATAGTGAGTTGGGATAACTCTTACTTATGATGGACACATCACCTATTATGGATCACAGCAGTCCTGTGAGCCTAAGCTGCACATGCGAGTCCCTGCTACGGTTCTCGCCTATGTTCTGACCAGGGTGCCACCTCTAGTCTACAGCAACCAAGGATGGTAGCAATCATTGCTAACTTTTCCTGATTGTAGGAGGTGAGAAAATAGCCTACAAGAATACACTTTACAATAAGGAACACAAAGAGATGGTTTGTGGATGTCAATAGGAAGAGATGGTGCCCAGATACCACACAGGGTCTTCATTGGCACTGACTGGATAATAAACCAATACCTAGATCAGTACCACCTCTCTACCCATGACTCTAAATCTTCATTAATAACTCACTTACATCACATGGACCCATAAATTCTCTAAGACATTTTAAATAGACTCGTTTATATAGTCAGAGACTCTGCAAAATACATTTGCCCAAGATTCCACATATCCTCAGGTGTGCCTACTCTGCAGCACGGCTGTTGATGTCTCTGGCTTTGGGAGCCCAGGAGACCCAACCACTCTGAAACGAAAACCACCCACTAGAAACCTTACCAACCGGCCCAAAAATGTTCATCTAAAGCTCCAACTATTAAGTCCTCTTGTCTTTGACAACTCTGAAATGGGGAAAGTTTCCATTATCACCTCATTACCCATTTTTTGAGCCATCCTGCTATTTGGGTCTTTCAAAAATTCCTGTGCTGAAACCAAATTTATGGTTTATCCTAGGTCACATCATAAAAGATTCAAAAATGCTGAATCCATTCTAAGGAGGAGCCTACAGTATATATATGCTGGATGCTGAAGCAGACAAGGTTGTCACTTAACTTGTATTTTTACATCATCTCACAAATGTTTTTCATTATACAAAAATAACCTCTCCCATTTTATTCTGTCAAAACGTCTCTTTATTAGGTTATGGTTAATGGTTTAAGAAGTAATTTGCAGTGAAACATGTCAGTGCATTTTATAACTATCAAAGAGAAGCACAAAGACACCATTTCCAGGGTGCCAATGTTATTATCCTGGGGCCTTCCTTCCTTGTGGAACTGATAGGTGCAAGAAAGTAATTAAGTATACCCTTTTTCCTTTGGTACTGGAGCCAAGTTCTCAATTTCCCAGGTATCAGATCTGAGCTTCTGGCCTTTAAATAAGTGGAGAGGTTACAAGGAGCCAGGCACAAGGGAAGGTGACTCCACTTACCACTTCATAATGAAGCTTCCCTTGTCCTTCCGTGACTCTCAGAAGTAAAACTTTGCCCAGCTACAGAAAGAGTGGCCAAATTCAGTTCATGTTTATTAATTAGCTCATTATATTTGCTAGGCAGGAAATAAGCTTGTTAAAAAAAGATACGTCCTTCTATAACCCAGAATTAACCTTTCTTGAAGTCAATTTTTGTGGAGATCAGGCAAACAGTAATTCCATCAGACCACCAGAATTATGAAGGAATTTTTAAACCCAATTGTGAAGGGAACTCAAAGATCAGGAGTACAAACCGTGCATAGTACACATCTCTATTTCTAAACTGCTCATTGCATTTGCACTGAATCTGAGATGACTCAAAACCAAGCTCTGAGGTTATCTGCACAGCTGCACAAGCCACAGCAGAATGAGAACATTTCCTCCAACAGACACCAGGTTGTTGTGTTTTGTTTGCCTGCAGCTACTGCAGGAGCTCATATCCCAACACTCAGAGATTCTCACACCTTTGCTTCAGGGTACAAGTTTCCAAGTTCTTCCCCACTGCACACAGTCAGACACACCTGATAAATTTGCAAATAAATGAAAGAACTTGAGATGTGGGACTCTCCCATCCATGTTTGCTGTTGTATAAGCCCTTGCACCTTTAAAGTACATGCTCTCTAAATTTTTTATGGATACATCTCCCCAGGCAAGGGAAACAAAAGCAAAAATAAACAAGGGAGGTTACAGCAAACTAAAAAGCTTCTGCACAGCAAAGAAAACCATCAACAAAACAAAAAGGCAACCTACTGTATGGGAAAACATATTTGCAAAGATATAGCTGATAAGGAGCTAATATCCAAAATATATAAAGAACTCAAACAATTCAACACCAGAAAACAATTAACCCAATTAAAAATTGAGCAGAGGAATGAATAGACATTTTTCCAAAGAAGACATACAGATGGACAACAAACACATGAGAAGATGCTCAACATCACTAATCATCAGGGAAAAGTTGCATATTCACAATAACATACACCTCATACCAGTCAGAATAGCTTCTACCCAAAAGATAGGAAATAACAAATGTTGGTGAGGATGTGGAAGAAAGGGACCCCTCCTACACTGTTGGTGGAAATGTAAAACTGTTCAGCCTCTGTGGAAAACAATATAGAGGCTCCTCAGAAAATTAAAAATAGAAATGCCATATGACCCAGCAATTTCACTTCTGGGAATTTACCCAAAGAAAACAAAATCACTAATTCAAAAAGATATATGCACACTTATGTTTACTGCAGCATTATTTACAACAGCCAAGGTATGGAAGCAACCCAAGTACCCATCAACAGATGAATGGATAAAGATGTGGTACATATACACAATGGAATATTACTTAGCCATAAAAAGGAAGGAAATCTTGTCATTTATGATATAGACTAAGGATATTATGCTAAGCAAAATAAGGTAGAGAAAGACAAATACCATATCGTTTCACTTATATGTGGAAACTAAAAAACGAAAAACAAACAAAAAAGAAATAGACCCATAAACACTGACAACGACTGTTAATAAGGAGGGAGATGGGGTAATGGTTGAAATAGATGAAGGGGATAAAGAGGTGCAAACTTCAAATTATAAAATAAATTAGTCATAGGAATGGAAGTACAGCATAGAGAATTTAACCAATACTACTCTAATATCTTGGTATGGCAGCAGGGGGTGACTACACTTACCATGGTGAATAATTAGTAATGTATGCTATTATCAAGTCACTATGTTGTACATCTAAAACCAATATTGTATGTCAACTATATTCCAATAAAAATTTTAATAAATAAATTACCTTAAAAAACAATGAAGTACACATTTAAAAGCCCACCTAAGCTCAGGACCAGAGGGAATATGGTCAAGTGGAGTCAGAAAGTCCCAAGCTCAAATCCTTTACTACCTATAAAGAAAGGTAGCTTGAGCATGATAAAGCTGCCAGTGAAACGGAGATTACGAAGAGCTATCCTACAGTGCAGTCCTAAGGACTGAGAGATATATTTGTTTGTGAAATACACAGAACTTGGTAGGCATTTAATAAATAGAAAGTGCTCTTAAGATGCAAACTCTTTTGTCTTGTGACTGTCTTATCATCAGAAAATGAGAGGAATTGAGTTGTCTCCTGTAGCCTTGAATTTGACCACCCTGAGATTTACAGCATCCGTGGAAGCGATAAACCATCAGCTATAAGGTGGGCCAGGTCATAAGAGTCCCTATTCCCCCTCCCTCCCTTCCTCCTCCCTTCAGCCTTTGGCTCTTTACTCAAAACACTACATTAAGTCTTTCTTATATGCCAGGTACTGAGAGGTATATAATTTAGTAAGAAAGGTATATTATCATTAAAATAATAGCACTTTCATTTAGGGCTTACAATGTACCAGGTAAAGCTTTATTTTTATTACTTATTTATTAGGATGATGAGATAATAATGGGATAACAATAACTCTATGAGCAGATTACATTTTTTATTCTAGATTTATATATCAGAAAACTGATGCTCAGAGAGAATGGGTAATTGGTGACAAATTTTTTAAAGGCAAATGACAGCATCCAGGCTTTTTAACTGTGTTATTTTGGCCTCCCAAGAAGTTACCATACTGTAATAAAAAGGTGGCAGGCTTTTTAATAGTCAGATAAATGTAAATTAAAACAATGAATCTCATTTTATATGTATTATACGACAAAATTTTCAAGCTGTGTAGTCCAAGCATTGGCAGGCAGGTGGGACATTAAAGGTTTGTGAACTGGTAGGAGCACAGACTGGTCCAGCCACCTGGACAGCAGTCTGGCGATGACTTGCTCAGATCAAGAATACACATACACTGTGACCCAGAAAGCCTGCTCCTGGGAATTTGTCCTGAGAAATCCACTCACCTGTCTATAAGGCAGTTTCTCAACCTTGGCACTACTGACACTGGGGACTAAGTAGCTCTTTGTTGTGGGGTCTGCCCTACGCATCATAGGATGTTTGCCAGCACCCTGCAACGCAGCTTGCTTTAAAATGCAGTCCTGAGGAAAAGGAAAGGACTGAAATGAGACATAGAACAGGTATCACTTGTACAGATCAAAATACATGTCACAGAACAACACTAGGTATGTAAAAGAATATAAGCAAAAAGATAAACACTAAAACACACTGTAATGGTTGCTGGGCAGGGCAAGGGGAAGGAGAGGAATACAAAGGAATAAAGCAAGAGAATATATTGCTTGGACCAATAATACTGGGTGTGAGGAATAAGATAAACTCTGCTCTTGAAGACAAAACAAAACAAAACATAAAAGGCACCATGCACCAGGTATGGTGGTAATCCTCCAGGTATTAAGGTAGGAGGCACATCAGGCAGGAGGAGTGGTCAGGGAAGAGAGGCAGTTTAGCTGACCCAGGGAGGATGAGTAGACTCAGCAGGTACAAACAAGTGCGGGGGCTTGTTGGTGGAGGAGGGGACATTTCAGAATGTTTACTGGAGGTCACCACTCATTGATCACATTTATATCTATCTTATTTGACTATGAGGGACATTCTGATTTCCTCATCGTGAATTCTGAAATTCAGAGAGTTTATGTAACTTGTCTCTGGCTCCAAAGGCCATTTTTCTTGCGTAGCACATGAAGAGTGGCACTCTTTAGGCTACAGATTTCTGGACTGGGGTTCTTATTTTTATATAGAATCCAAAATGCCTCAGGCAGGCAGGCAGGGACTTCACAAACCTATCCAAAAGCCACCAAGCTCTAGAAAGTAAATTACATTATCTTAGAATTTATCATCTCCTTTCCTTCCCCACCACCATTAACCTGGTGTGAGCCAACAGAATTTTTTAGCAGGATAGCAGCTTCTCACAAACATCCTTCATGTCATCCTTGCTCATCCACTTAGACATATATAGACCACTCGTTTGATTATGTCAATCTCCTCTTAAACCACAGTCAATATCCCCACTGCCCTCAGTTTAGAACCTAAATTTCTTAATATGACCTTCCAGAACTTTCATGATCCGGCCTAAGGCCCTGGTTCTTGCCAAAAATAATAAGATTTGAGTATCTGAAATTTCATGCCATACCCAACACTAAATATTTTATTATTCTTTGTCTAGGAGACTTCACAAGTTTTTTACAAATTGCTAGTTGGCCCCATTAGCTCGTAAGAATTATACAGGCCTTATTTAATAATTGGGGGGAACAAAGCGAGATGATGCAAAGTAAATAAAACAACTAGATAAAAGCATCAGAGCAGGGTGTAAGAGATAAGTAGCATTTGGGGCTTCTGAGGCCAGGGGCAGAAAGCACTAATTAATCAATAAACAAACATTTACCATGTGTCTACTATGTCCTAGCTGCTATGATGCATAGCTAAGAAAGAAAGGCACTGCTTAGCTCCTGTCTTCAGGGAGCTCACAGTACAGTGGAGAGACAGGTAACTGTAATGCAGTGGGTTAACTGCTACAATAAGAAGTGCAGGGCATGATGAGAGGAGACAGAAAGAGCACAGGTCAAGGAAGGCTTCCCAAAGGAGTGAAAGTTTAAGCTGAGATCAGAAAGTTGAACACATAAGTAGGGTGTTAGGCTCACACTGTGGCTTGGGAGGAGTCAGGAGAAGTTCTTACAGAGAGAGGAATGGCAGTACAAAGGCTTGAGGTGAGGAAGCAGGGCATTTGGGGAAGTGAAGCAGCTCAGAATGGCTTCAAATACTCACAGGGCTTTTCAAACACTTAAAATAGATTGTTTATGCACTATTAACTTACAACAACTACATCTGGGAAATTCTAGCGCTATGGGAAGAACACTAGACAGGCACTTTCCTATAGTTTAACTCTGCCAGAAATCAGCCATCAAAACCTAATTTAACCAACTGAGCCCTTCCTTCCTCATCTGAAAAAATAGTAATAATAATTTCTGCCTTCTTCATAAGATTTCAGGAAGAACAGAAGGAGATGGTATACATGACAGCACTTTAAATAAAATTAAAAGGCCAAATTTTGATACTTCTGATTATTGATCAGAAAACATTCGTTTCCCCCTTGATACTGGACTTAGCTACGTGACTGGTTTTAGTCAATGAAATATTAGTGGATATGACACCAGTTTAGGCCTTAGATGTATTTGTACATTCTGGCTTGATTTTTGAGTGCCAGAGAGTCACCATGAGAAGAACCTGCTGCCCTGGACCGACACAGGTGGAGCAGACCTCAACATATCCTATAGCCAGAAGTTGAGCCCAGCCTGCATTAACCATGCCACGGTGCACCTACGGACTCATGACATTGAGAATGAGTCCTTATCACTATAAATTTTCATTGAATTTTGGGGAGGTTTGTTATGCAGCCCTGTTGAATCAATTGCTCTATTGGCTTAATATGCTGATTAATGCATTACTATAAACTTAGTTCTTAAAAGAGCACAGCTTTATTATCTCGGTTTCTGGATCAGAAATCAAGACATGGCTAAGAGTCTTAATCAAGGTGTCAGGTAAGGCTGGGCTCTCATCAGAGGTTTTGACTGGGGAAGGATCCATTTCCAAACTCCCTCAGCTTGCTTACAGAATTAATTTCCTTATAGCTGTACGTTTTGTAGCTTGCTTCTTCAAAGCTAGCACAGGAAGAGAAAGACTCTTGAGCAAGTCTTAGGCCAGTGATTCCACCACAACTAAGTGAATAATGCAAGCTACTACATGCTTCATCTCTGCCTGCTTTTCTATTTTCTAACATATCCATTGCTTGAGCCCAAAAGAAAGGAGGGTGGGGATGGGAGAAGACATATACACGTATATGTTTATGAGGGTCCCTCAGAGGTTTTAGAAATGGGAATTGTCAGAACTGGAAAGAACCTCACAATTTTTTTCAATCCACATGTTTGGGTTTACAGATGAGGAGATAAAGGGTGAGAAAGTTAATGTTCCATGGCCCAGACCACAAAAAGGTAATTAGTGGCAGCTATTCAGGCACATTGGAAGGCCAATGCTCCTTCCACCCTCCCTGAGTTTCCCAGCCATCTTCTAAGTTAGTGTGACCATAAAGATCACAAGGGGTTCTTGTTAAAAACACACATTTCTGGACCCTACCCCAGACTTGTTATCAGAATCTCCAGGTTGGAGGATCCCAATAATTTATATTTCAAACAAGCTCTCCAAATGATTCCAATTAAGCAAGTCTGGAAAACTGTTTTCACTTTATTCTATTAGTTAGCAACTTATTTATTGAGCATCTCCTTTGTGACACGTTCTGGGCAAGATGCTGGGGATTCAGCAGCAGTGGTGACAGACACACTCTCTACTCACATGAGAGTTGCCAGCTAGCAAGGAAAAGAAACACTGACCATGAAATTCTAGTGTGAAGAGTGTTGGATGAAGTAAAAAATAGCATGGGGGGAAGGCAGCACAGGAAAGACAGCTAACCTGCTCTGGGAGAGCTGAGGAAATCACAATAGGCTGGACCCTGCCAAAAGGGGGGCATGAGAGTAGGGTGCAGGAAGAGCTAGATAAGAGCATTCCAGGGAGGACAGAGCAGGTTCAAAGGACCTAAGGCCAGAACACAGAGTAATAAGTCCCCACTAGGATATAGGTGGTGAATTGAAATAAGACAAAAGCCCAGACAAGCCAAATGTGTGCATCCATATGGGCCTCAGGGACAATGCTAGGACTCTGTAATGAGTACCACTCTGTAAGGAGTCTGCACCCCCCAATGTGGGCAGCCCCTGATGAGTGTCAGCCATGGTTTATAAACCTTGCCAATGCACTGATTTACAAGTAGTATCAACACCGTGATGAATGCTATTTTTATTTCAGATGTTTCCTGTGCTCTATTTGACATGGCCTTGGGGAGCTTAGTGAAGAAAAGCATTTGCTAAGACATTTTGACTGAGAGGACACTGTCAAAGAAAGAAAGATAGAAAGAAAAACAACCAGAAGAGCAGCTGTAGCTTACCTAAATGAAAGGCAGTGGGAAAAGGCAATTTCTGTGTGGTCAGGAGAGGGCAACTAAAACGTAAGGGATTTCCTTTTGTGAGGCTCTGAGTTCACATCTGAACTTCAGACCTACTCACGCGGATGGTTTCCTGCAAGGGAAATACAAGTGGCCTCTTGAATGTAAGAGAAGCAATTACATTTTCCAGTCAAACTGTGTGAAGAAATTCTATGGCTGTCACTATTCAGATTTCATATTCCTCAAGAGATTTTTTTCTTCTCCAAATTCTGTGGGGCTTTGTCCATAGAAAGACAAATACTGTACAAAGAAGTGTAATGAGCAAATGTAAATTTTAGTAGAGGTTACCTGGGATAGAAATAGGGGTGAGTTGGAATGAAGGGTATGGGAAGCTTTATTTTTTTACATATATCATCGTTTAAATTTTATGAAAATACTATGTTCTATAAGTAACTTTTTAAAATTTGATAAGAAAATGCAAGCATATTTATTGAACCTAACCTAATCAAGTTGCTCAATTGTTCAATATTTACTCTGCTCTTAAAAGAGATGTATCAGGATGAAACTAGCTACACATTTAAATGTAATGGGAAGCCTAGTCCCCATAAAAGCATTAAAGATGAATGGAATTTTGAAAGATGGATAGAAGCATGGGGATAAGGGTGCACAAGACTCACAGAATACTTTTCCACAACCCTCTTTGCTGTGTCTCTCCCCAGAGCCTCTTTGTCAAAGCAGCTCCCATTCTCATTCTCCTTTCAGATCTAGAGCCTGCAGTCATTCAATGCCTCATTTCCCCATCTCTTTGTTCCAGCTCCCTCAGTTGTTTCCTTTTTCTCCACAGGTAGTTGAAGTTGATCTGCTATCCCACCATTGCTATTCTCCACCTCCCACCCATTATCACATCCACACCCCAAAGGCCAGGAGCCAGCACAGCAGGCAAGGAGGACCCCACAGAAAGCAAGGCCTGGAGAGAAAGACTGCTGAGAATCTGATGCTTATGTAGTTTTTTTTTGTCCCTGTCACACATGAAGCTGGGCATTTGAGAACCCCAAGATAAACAAAACATGGTTCCTGCTTTCAGAGACCTTTTAATCTGAACGGAGAAATGAGGCATGAACATAATCATTTCAAGGCAACATGGTGTGTGAAAAATGCCACATGAGAAACAAACAAAGAACAATTGGAAATCAGATGGACTTTTGTTTGAGTTATCTCACACATTTGAATGGATGCCCAGTACAATGTTGAGGATAGGCCTGGTATGTCTTAGGAACTCAAGGAGTAAAAGTGTCGCAAGCATCACCAGTGAAGCTCGTCCTGCAGTTAACAGGTTTTGTACTATTCTCCAACTTGTTGAGAAGAAGTGCTGAACAGAGAGAAACCCTGTTTCCAGAGTAGTTGCATGCCATGCAGTGTTTTCCAATAGATATCAATGCTTAACTAACACCTAGTAACAGCTGACTGCAACGGCTGATAGGTGGCTGGGATTAAGTAGGGCTCATTGGGTTATTGAGGAGGGATTTTGGTGTGGTTTGGGGCTAAATAACACTGGAGGGCATCACCTTGGGTGTTTGATGAAAGCTATGGGCCTTTTGCCCAGAAAAATTAATACATAGGCCAACAAAATTTTGCCTATAATTTTAGGGGTAGTGAATCCAATCTCATCTACTGATTTTCTAGGAGACCACGGGCTTCCAGATAAAACACAGGTTTTGGAATCACTCATCTACCTGAATCCTGGCTCTCCCATCTTTGGGGTAAGGCCTTGGACTTTACCTCTCTGATTCTGAGAAGTCTCTCCTACAAATTCAGGGTGATGATAGACTCCAGACTTGTTGTAAGGACTAAACTAAAACAGAATTAATTTGTAAAGCACTGACACACATATAATCAACAAATTTGATTTCCTACAGCATGACTGTTTCTTTGACTTAAAAATCTCACTTATAAATTGTAAAAATAAAATACTTCAATTCCACTAGGACTAAGAAGTTTCAAACTCCTGTCTTAAATGTACACACCATTTGAATCATGGGCAAAGTACAAAGTAAATCCAGTACAAGAGGATGCGTTTTATGTAAGAGATAAATTTCTGAAGACACCACATAAATAAAAACTTGTGTAATTCACAACCAATTTTCCCACTGGAATAAATATAAAGTATGTAGATGATGGCACATAAATCTGCAACCATTGTAGCATATTTTGCTTTAATGCAGTCTTTAATTTCCTTGACTTTATCTATAATATTTCATAAAATGCTCTCTCTGAAATTAACAACACACTGTATCATAGCATATGTTTGTCTCAACAGTGTTTTATCACATTTACCTTCTTTTTCAGTTGCTGTATTTCAGGCATATTTTAGAACCAGCACCAGATCCAATACCCCCTTTTAATGAGCATATGTATAATGTTATTTTATGATTACAGAAAAGATGCCGTTGCATCTAATGGTGAATATTCAGATAAAGGCACAACAATAACCAACATCACTTGCAGAAGCTCTTGTTCCGACAAACCATGGTGGGTTTGTTCCATATATGGGGCTGAAGAGAGATCCCTGTGAAGCAAAAGGTAAATGCAGCTACCATTCCAGCTTTGAAATTATACAATTATTGGTGTTTTTTAAAAATATTTTCATTATTTCATTTATGCATGAGATGAAGTTTTATTAATACTTTTTATTTCATTTGTGCATGAAATGGAATTTTTATTAATATTTTATAGACATACTTTCATATGTCCATAAAATGTGACTACACAGAATCTGAAATAAGAACAAAGAAACGTAATCTTATTCTCTGGCTGACAGCTTTAATTAGTGAATCTGATCAGCAGCAGACTGTATCTATTATGCCTGTCGGCTCTGATACTCTGGGTGTTATCTGCATTGGTATTAAAGAGTAGAAACCAACAGACGGCAACAGTTTCACAGCATAAAAAACAATCTCTGACCTTATAACACAGGGGCCCAAGAGAACATTTGTGCTTAGAATTCTGAAAATCTAGAACTCACACACCTGTGTAAAGACAGCTGGAATACTGTCATCAGGGTAGGCTAGAGGAAAGGGGAAAGAAGAGGAGGGTGTTTGACAGAAGAAAGAAACATGCTTGAAAATGCAAAACAAGAACTTCCCAACAGCATGTCTATAATATCTGACTGGCCAAGGCAAACTAAAAAACTTAAAATAGGTATTGAAGAGTTATATCAATCAATTACCTGATTATGTTATTGTTCTGCAGGTTTGCAATACATTACCTTACCATTGCAGGATACTGGGTGAAGGGTAGAAGGGATCTCTCTATTAATTCTTACAACTGCATGTGAATATACAATTATCTCAAAAAAAAAGTAAAGAAAATTGGTATTCAAATGGAGAAGCTAAAAAGTTACTTGGTCAAGGATTTAGCTACAAGGATGTTCATCACAATGCCATTTACATTGGCAAAATACTGCATAAACTACCTAAATGTCTAAAGAGAAGGAATTAGTTCATTATCAAAATTGTGGTTATATATATATATATATAAAAATACTCTGCAGCCATTAAAATAGGGAAGCATATCCAATTGAGAAAATGTTCACAATGTATTTTCACAATGCAGATTATAAAATAGTATGACCTCAGTTTTGTATAAGTGTATGTTATAATTTAACATACAGAAAGAACTTAATGGACAAAAATCCATAATGTTAGTAATAGGTGATTAGGTTAGGGATGATATTTCTTTTTTCTGATTTGTGCTTGCTAGAATTTCTTCCATGAGCACTAATTCACTCATGTACAGAGACTTATTAAGCCACTGTGGCATGTGAGGCACTGTAGGATACCATGTGACTCCCAGATATCCGGGCCCCTATCCTCCTGGAGCTTCCTAGCCAAGAAAGACACAACCAAGCCAGCAAACAGCGATAGCTGTAAATGCTGAGCTTCTCTGAAACAGCATCCTCGGCTCTGAAGAGCCTCACCCTGGGTCCAGTCTCATTCAGAAACCAACTTTCAAGCCACACAGCCCAGTCTCTCTTCAGGCCACACAGTCCAATCTCTCAGTGACCCAACCATGATTCTTAACTTCCATCTCTGAGGCTCCAAATCTCTGTAGAATGGCTTCTGATACAGCTCGTGGCCATGTTCTTGGGAAAAGAGAAATGGAGGCTGGGCATTTGGCTGAGTGCTGGATACTTTACTGACATGGGCTTTGCTTACACAGCATCATGGAGCCCTATCACAGCCAGATTAAGGAGGGTTTTTTATCAGCACTTTACAGAGGAGTGATAAAGAAGCACAGAGTGATTAAATGGTTTGTCCACACACCAGGCTTTCCCCATTTACCTGTCAGAACATCTCCCAAGAGACCTGCCTCTTTAGGTTTCTGCCTACTGCCCGTACCCCTTATGTCTGACCACATTTAAACCCTCTAGAATGTCTGACTCCAGGCCTACATAAAGATTCAAACTCTCTGGGAAGAATGGCTGAGATTGGAGATGGAAACTAGGGAAAAGGTATGTATACTGACTGGCTGCCAGCACAGCTGGCCTGGGGAGGGGGCTGGAGGCCCAAGGTCAGGAAGCAGCCCCCTCCCCCTTCTCTCCAGCTGCTCCCATGGTTACACACACCAAATAACACCATGAATGGTCTGTGGATCCCTTCTCTGCTCAGGTAAACAACTTCAAATACTTTTGTTTCCCTGACACTCACCTAAAGATTCCTTTCTACCTCTTATGATTCAAGAGGTCTTTGCTAGAGTGTACTCTGCAAGCCTGTCTGGGAAGAATTGTGCTTGTCTGTCCCTGGCCTTTTGATCTCCTATATTCACTACCAGTCTTGATAAATAAAAACCTTAGCAAAGTTACCCCATAGGAAAGTCCAGAAGCCACTAAGTAGAGCACCACGGAACCCACAATAATCAATTCAGCGGATAAAACCACAGAGCAGTATATGGAGTATAATTCTATTTGTCGTTAGAAATAAAATATTTTTGTATACATAGAAACATATTTGTCTTTTGAAAACTTATTATGAAAAGTTTCAAACACCACAAAAATAGAATAATACACTGAACCCCCACTCCTATCACCTAGTGTCTGACCTTGAGTAATGATGAGATTGACTGATCAGTGGGTTCAGGTGTTGTCAGCCTGATTCATCCACCATGAAGTTCTGCGTCTGCTTTTCACTTCATGGTTTTATCAGCCATTGAAGAACATAGCCTACAACCTTTTTCCCATGATTTTTAATTTCTTCTGCATTTAAAAAAGAATTCTTCTGTGAAGAACTTTCCCTCATTAATATTTGGTTAATTTCAAATACAGTGCATACAAGGAAAGCTGTTAATAAATTCTGGGTCATTCTACTGTTTTCAGAATAGTTTGGTGCCCTAGCAACATTCAATGGTAACCAATGATTTCTATTTTTTATTTTAGTTCTGGCATCACTATGATACAAGCCAAGGATTTGCTTATATTTTATTATTTATTCAATTGCAGCCTTAAAGTCAATTTTTCTATGATACATGTATGTAAAAAAAAAAAATACAGATGTGAATAAAGTAAAAAAAAAAACTTCCCACCCAATCCCTCACCCCAGAGGCAATCCTACAGAGCCCTTACAATGAAGTCTGCACCACTAAGGGTAACGTGAGTGAATTTGTTCCTTGCCATTTAGGAAACTGGAGCTGGGGAGAACCACTCTCTTTAAAAAGCAATGGCATAAGAGAGAAATTACTGAAGTTTCTTGGAAGCAGAAACTTTGAAAAGGAAGATGAAGTATTTATTTTTTATTTTTCATTAAGGTATCATTGATATACACTCTTTTAAAGGTTTTATATGAAAAACAATGTGGTTACTACATTCACCCAAATCATCAAGTCCCCACCATACCCATTGAAGTCACTGTCCATCAGTAGTAAGATGCCACAGAGTCACTACTTGTCTTCTACACTGTGGAAGATGGATTATTTAATTATACACAAAGAAAAGAGGCAAATTTGGGGGGTTAAGAAATTAATCGTACAAAATTTAGGAAAAACATTACAAAGAGGACTTTACATTTTAAGGAATAAAAGTAGACTAAAAAATAAAATGTTGGTAAATCTTAATTTTCACCACAATTAGATGACCAACAAAGGCTGTTGTTTGACCTAAGCTAGTGAGATCACAAGAAGCATTCAGACTTTAGAATCGCCACTCTATGCAACAGCATATCCCTGTGCTGCAACAGGAACACAGTTTGCTTTTGAAATTAGTCCAAACCAAATTCCTGAACTCCTGAGCTTTATCCCTGCCCTGCTTAACCATGATCTTCACCCTTCCAAGTAACTGCCACTCCATTTCTCTAGTTCTTGGGTTGGAAACCTGCCTCATCCTTGGCTCTTCTCATTCCCTAAGATAACCTACACTCCATTAATCCTGTTTGTGCTACCTCTTAAATATATCACAAAACACCCCAAATAGCCAAAGCCATCTTGAGAAAGGAGAACAAAGCTAGGGGTATCATGCTCCCTGATTTCAAGCTACACTACAAAGCTACAGTGATTAACACTGTATGGTGCAGGCATAAAAGAGGACCCAGAAATAAATCCACATATATATGGTCAATTAATGTATGACCAAGGAGGCAAGAATATACAATGGGGAAAAGACAGTTTCTTCAATAAATAGTATTGGGGAAACTGAATGGCTACATGCAAGACCATGAAACTAGATCACTGTCTTACACCATACACAAAAGTAAACTAGAGATGTATTAAAGACCTAAATATAAGACATGAAACTATAAAACTCTTACAAGTAAACAGGGAAGAATCTCATGAACCTTGTGATGGGTAATGTTTTTCTTGACAAATTTCCCAAAGGCAAGGAAACAAATGCAAAAATAAACAAGTGGGACTACAAAAAACTGAAAAGCTTATTCACCACAAAAGAAACCATCAACAAAACAAAAAGGCAACCTACTATTTGTAAGAACATATTTTCAAATGATATATTCAATAAGGGGCTAATATACAAAATATATAAAGAACTCATACAATTCAACACACAAAAAAAAAACAATTAAAAATTGAGCAGAAAACTGAATAGACCTTTTCCAAAGAAGACATACAGATGGACAACAGACACATGAAAAGATCCTCAACATTCTTAATCATCAGGGAAAAACTGTACATCAAAACCACAATGAGATATCACCTCATACTAGTCAGAATAGCTTCTATCCAAAAGACAAGAAATAACAAATGTTGGTGAGGATGCAGAAGAAAGGGAACCCTCCTACACTGCTGGTGGAAATGTAAAACTGTCCAGCCACTGCATAAAACAATATAGAGGTTCCTCAAAAAGAAATGCCATATGACCCAGCAATTCCACTTCTGGGAATTTACCCAAAGAAAACAAAATCACTAATTTAAAAAGATATATGCACACCTATATTTACTGCAGCATTATTTACAACACATCAACAGATGAATGGATAAAGATGTGGTACATATACATAATGGAATATTACTCAGCCATATAAAAGAAGGAAATCTTGCCATTTGTGACAATGTGAAAATGAGATAGAGAAAGACAAATACCATATGATTTCACTTACATGGGGAATCTAAAAAAAGAAAAACAAAACAAACAAAAAGAAACAGATCCATAAATACTGACAACAGAGTGTTGGTTACCATAAGGAGGGTGGTGGGGCAATGGGTGAAATAGGTAAAGAGGTGCAAACTTCAAATTATAAAATAAATTAGTCATAGGAATGGAAGTTCAGCATAGAGAATTTAACCAATAATATTGTGATATCTTAGTAAGGCAGCAAGGAGGGACTACACTTACTGTGGCAAGTATTTAGTAATGTATATAATTATCAAGACACTATGTTGTACATTTGAAATTAATATAATATTGTATATCAACTATATTCCAATAAAAAATATTTTGTGCAAGTTAGAAAAGTGAAAAAAAATTTTAAATGAAAAATAAAGTAAAATAAAATAAATCCAGAATCACCCTTTCTCACCACCACCTCTGCTGCCACCCTAGTCCAAGTCATATCACTCACCTGGGATACTGTAACAGTTTCCTAAAGGATCTTTCTGCTTCACCTTTGTTCCCGTAAAGGGTAGTTTCCATCCACTGCCAGGGTGATCCTTTTGAAATTAAAAATGTCTCCTATATCTCACCTCAAAAGTCAGCAGTAGCTTCTCAGAACAAAAGCAAAAATTCCTTGCTTTAGTATCCCAGGCCCTTCCAGGCCCCTTGTTACCTCCCTGACCTTGTCTCCTACCATGCTTTTCCTCTTCTCTCCATGCCAGTTTCACTGTTTGAGTAATTCCACAGAAATTCCAAATATGCTCTTGCCTGCCTCAAGGTCTTTGCACTTACTGCTCTATATGTAATGTTTTACTCCCAGATACCTGCATGGTTCATTCCCATTTTTCCTTCAGACCTGTGCTCAAATGTCAACATCACTACCCCTGCCCATCACCACTTCACACACAATAATTCCTATCCCTCCTTTCAGGCTTTATTTTTCTCCATCTATAGTAATATATAGTTAATTTATTCAAATATTTGTTTTGCTTATCTTTTCCTCTTCCACTAAAATGTTAACTCCATAGGGCAGGAGTTTGGATCTTGCCTTTTCAGTGCTAGAAACAGGACTTGGTACAGCACAGGTCCTCAATATAACTACTGATGAACATAAAATACTGTGATAGACAACACTGTTTGTCTTTCCTACCTCTTGCCCCAAAACATACAGGTACCACAATTTAACTCTACAGCCAGTGGAAGGTAGAATATTAGATTTCACTGTTAACTTGATTATCAACATCATTGGAATGTGGTTTGAGAACAATTTTTAATGAACTATTCTTATAATAAATACAGTGAACAATAAATGCAAAGTGTCATAACATAATATCAGAACTTTACATGCATTGTAAAATCAAATTGGCAGCTGTGCAATAATAAAAAGTTAAGATCATGAGCTTATAGGAACAAATAAAGCCTGATCACTCAGGTTTCGAATTCTCTTGCCTTTCATACTGGATACCCATTTCTGTCTTGGTTAACAGTTCTTGCAGATTGTGCTCCTACAGCCCTTAATCACCCTACAGTGCCTCACTCAAGATTGCACCTACTATAACCTGAAATGCCTTTGGTTTTAGACAATTTTGCTTTTCTGCTACCCTAGGCTCAGTGATTCTTTTTTTTTAAATTTTTTATTAAGGTATTATGGATATACACTCTTATGAAGGTTTCACATGAAAAAACAATGTGGTTACTACATTTACCCATATTATCAAGTCCCCACCCATACCCCAATGCAGTTACTGTCCATCAGTGTAGTAAGATGCCACAGATTCACTGTTTGCCTTCTCTGTGCTACACTGTTTTCCCTGTAACCCCCTACACCATGTATACTAAACATAATGCACCTCAATCCCCATCTCCCTTCCTCCCCACCCACCCTCCCACACCCTACCCCTTTGGTAACCACTAGTCCCTTCTTGGAGTCTGTGAGTCTGCTGCTATTTTGTTCCTTCACTTTTGCTTCATTGTTTTACTTCACAAATGAGAGAAATCATTAGGCACTTGTCTTTCTCCACCTGGCTTATTTCACTGAGTATAATATCCTCCAGCTCCATCCATGTTGTTGCAAATGGTAGGATTTGTTTCTTTCTTATGGCTGAACAGTATTCCATTATGTCTATGTACCACCTCTTCTTTATCCATTCATCTGATGGACACTTAGGTTGCTTCCATATCTTGGCTATTGTAAATAGTGCTGTGATAAACATAGGGCTGCATATGTCTTTTTGAGTCTGAGAAGCTGTATCTTCGGGTAAATTCCAAGGAATGGGATCACTGGGTCAAATGGTATTTCTATTTTTAGTTTTTTGAGGAACCTCCATATTGCTTTCCACAATGGTTGAACTAGCTTACATTCCCACCAGCAGTGTAGGAGGGTTCCCCTTTCTCCGCATCCTCACCAGCATTTGTTGTTCTTAGTCTTTTCGATGCTGGCCATCCTTACTGGTGTGAGGTGATATCTCATTGTGGTTTTAATTTGCATTTCTCTGATGATTAATGATATGGAGCACCTTTTCACGTGTCTGTTGGCCATCTGAATTTCTTCTTTGGAGAATTGTCTCTTCATATCCTTTGCCCATTTTTTAATACAGGTTAATTGCTTTTAGGGTGTTGAGGCATGTGAGTTCTTTGTATATTTTGGATGTTAACCCTTTGTCAGATATGTCATTTACAAATATATTCTCCCATACTGTAGGGTGCCCTTTTGTTCTGTTGATGGTGTCCTTTGCCGTACAGAAACTTTTTTAATGTAATCCCACATGTTCATTTTTGCTTTTGTTTCCCTTGCCCAAGGAGATGCATTCAGGAAGAAGATGCTCACGTTTATATTCAGGAGATTTTTGCCTATGCTGTCTTCTAAGAGCTTTATGGTTTCATGACTTACATTAAGGTCTTTGATCCATTTTGAGTTTACTTTTGTGTATGGGGTTAAACAATAATCCAGTTTCATTCTTTTGCATGTAGCTGTCCAGTTTTGCCAACACCAGTTGGCAAAGAGGCTGTCATTTCCCCATTGTATGTCCATGACTCCTTTATCATATATTAATTGACCATAATATGCTTGGGTTTATATCAGGGCTCTCTAGTCTGTTCCATTGGTCTATGGTTCTGTTCTTGTGCCAATACCAAATTTTCTTGATTACTATGGCTTTGTAGTAGAACTTGAAGTTGGGGAGCATAATCCCTTCAGCTTTATTCTTCCTTCTCAGGATTGCTTTGACTATTTGCGGTCTTTTGTGGTTCCACATGAATTTCAGAATGATTTGCTCTAGTTCATTGAAGAATGCTGTTGGTATTTTGATAGGGATTGCATTGAATCTGTAGATTGTTTTAGACAGGATGGCCATTTTGACAATATTAATTCTTCCTATCCATGAGCATGGGACGTGTTTCCATTTATTGGTATCTCCTTTAATTTTTCTCACTAGTGTCTTGTAGTTTTCAGACTGTAGGTCGTTGGTCCCTCCCTGCTTCTCACCCACAGATAAGGGAGGAGACGCAATGAGCTATCGAAGATCTGAAAGGACCAGCCAGGGGACTCAAGGCTTCACCGTGCAAGAGTGGTGTTGAGAGGGCACCTCTCATATTTATTGATCAAATGGTTGTTAAAAACAATAAAATTCTGTATAGGGGACTCAATACACAATCATTAATCAACCTCAAGCCTAACTTTCAACAGTCTCCAATCTTCTGAAGCATAAGGAACAAGTTCTTACATGGTGAACAAGTTCTTCCATAGTGAACAATGCAAGGGCAGTCATATCACAGAAACTGTTTCTGTTTTGATCATGCATCATGAACTACTGATTGATGAACTATATCTGAAATAATCATATCTGAAAAAAGTCAGATGATTACTCATTTGATTTTTATACTTGATTTATATGTAAATCCCACATTTCCCCCTTATTTCTTAATAAAATGCTGAAGTAGTAGGTAGATGCAAGATAAAGATAGAAAGCATAATTTAGTGCTGTAATAAGGCAAGTGTAGATGATCAGGTCTGTGCTTATAGACTAGGTATTAATCCAAGCTAGACAAGGGCAACAAAACATCCACAGGTGCAGAAGATTTCTCTCAAAACAGTGGGGGGTGAGGTTCTAAGCCTCACCTCTGTTGGCCCCCACTTTCTCACCTGATAGCCCCTCTGCGACTGTGCCTGTCTTAGGTTGTTCCTCCCTTGAGAAATCTTACCCTTCTCTGGCTAACCAGCCATCTTCAGGGGCCATACAGGGAAATGTAAAGTTGGTAAGTGAGAGAGAAGCAATATTCTTTGAAAAGTTTAGCTTTTCACTTCTTTGCAGATTTATGCCCTGTGACTTCTATGCCCAGCACTTGTCTTGAGGTATCTTTACCACTTGGAAGAATTATGATACTCAGTAATTCCAAATATGAGGCACAAATTCTAGTAAAGGGCTGTAATTAGAAAGGAAGAAGAAAAGCTATAGAAGTAGCAGACAGAAGAAAAAATGAGAAGATTCATTATTTCTTTGACATAACTTCTTGTAGAGTAACATAAGCATGTATAGGTTTTAACAAACTACTAATTAAATTGTGTACACACATTAACAGAATAGGAATACAGATACATAACAATTACATTGTTATGTAACATACAATTACTGGCCATATCCAGTGAAACTAAGAAAACCAGTTAGGTAACCCAGGCATTTGTGAAAACTTATCAATAATAAGATGGATATTGTCTAATTGATTTTGAATAGTTGAGAAAAGTCAGATAAATTAAAACACATTCCTGAAAACTGTTCACATCCCATATGTTCTTTTAACAATAGGTAGTCTATAGTAGCACGATTTTGAAGTACTGCAACTTGTACTTCTCCTAGTTCTTTAAGTTTAGACAACATAGAAGCAGTCAAATTTGTTGTTTTACTGTATGCACAGGCCAGCTTGGATATCTCCCTCTGCATTCCAACGACAAGTCCAAGAACCTGCAGGAGGAATGCAGCTGCAACTACAACAGCGGTAGCATCTCAAAGTTTCAAGTTGTCGTCACAATCAGACAGCAGGGATCAAGACACCCATCTGTGTTTATATCCAGGGTGGTCTATGAGAGCAGGAAGAATACATCCCACGACAAGAACACCTTGATAATGTAAAGAGAAGGCTTGATATGTTTTGTTATTACATAAGAACACCCAGCCATTTGGCAGTCTATATCCAAAACACCATTTTACATGAGTGATAGAATTGCAGTTGGAAGGCATATGGGGGCAATTAATACATATACATTCAGAAACCATAGTAGTACTGACAGGCAAGTTCAATTGAACTTCACGAGTAAGAACTGTAGGAGGGTGAGTAATGTTTATTCCTGAAATATTAGTGAACACAGAGAAAGGGAGTCCTATACCTATCAAAGTTTTCTTTAATAATTCACTAATAGAGGAATCTCCTGCTACACAAAAAGATGACTTGTTCAATCCATGACTTGCAAGTTGTAACCACATGTTAGGTGAGGAAAACTCATTCTCTGGAGAGAGTGATATGTTTAGGTAGACATAACTACTTTTATATAACATGTCAGGAGTTCCCTTTTGAAATTTCTCGCAAGAATAATTGCCAATATCATTTCAGGTCAAAACTGTTTTGTAAATACCATAACGAGTATTATTTCTTTTAGACTGATCAGTTGCATTATACATTCCAAGTCTTCCTCCATTCTTTAGTCTATATATCTCTTTACCGTCCTTCTTCCAAACAACAGGGTCCACAGGAGTGGAGCAAGTAGATAAGTAATGCAGAACTACACCATGGCCTAAATAAGGGGAGGTTACTTACGCTTGCTATTATAATGCAAGCTTGTGTAGTATGCACATGCATAAGTGCCATTATCGGGAATAAAAACAAAAATACTATCATTTGATGGGCTTCAATTTTCTGTATCTGATGTACAGGACTTTGTTGAAGTTTTTGATGGTCATCTTCTGGAATGACTCGTCCAGAGGATGTTGATGTTGGAAGTTCTTCATATCGTATCTTAATTTGTTTCCTGGGTAGCCAAATCAGGCTTTGATCCTTTGTAACAACACAAACAAACCCTTTGCCCCACACTTTGATATGACGTTTATGCCATTGTGAAGAGCCTATTGGAGACCACCACACAGGAACTGCTGTTGTTTTAGTGAAAGAAATATTATCAGAAAAATGCACATCCATAGCTGATCATCCATCACCCTTTAAAAGTTCAAAATTAAGGATATGTAAAGCATGCATTAATCATTGGTTTGCAGTTAATTTTATCATATCTGGGAGTAATCCCCCTTTTTATTTTAATAAATAATGTTTAAGAATAAGATGACGTTCAATTAGAGCTTGACCTGTAGAATTGTAAGGAATGCCTGTTTTATGAGTGATATTATATGGCTGATAAAATTTTTTTAGCATAGAGGAGAGGTAAACTGGAGCATTGTCAGTTTTTATGGTGGCAGAAATGCCTAGTACTGCAAATGCCTGTAAAAGATGAGTAATAACATGATGAGATTGTTCTCCTGTTAAAGCTGTGGCCCATGAAATGGAAGAATAAGTATCAATGGAAACATGAACATGTTTGAGAGTTCCAAATTCAGGAACAATAGTAACATCCATTTGCCATAGGGCATTAGGACATGTTCCCCTGGGAACGATTCCTTCTTGTAAATAAGGAGAATTGATTTGAGAACAGGTTGGACAAGAATTCAAGATATTTTGAGCTTCAGAGGCAGAGAGAGAAAAACATTTCTGTAAGGTGAAGGAGGGAGCATGAGTCAGGTCATGATAATGTTGAGCTGGTGAGTAATTAACAAAAGAAACAAGCTTGTCTACTTTATCATTATAGTATGATAAAGGACCTGGCAAATTAGAATGTGATTGTATATGAGTAATGAAGAAGGTGTGTAGACATTGATGGATACACACCTGTAATTGAGAAAATAAAGTGTTAATAGGAGATTGTACAGTGCCCAATGTCACAGTTTCTAATAGAGGAATGGAAAAGGCAGCATAAGCAGAGTCAGGAACTTAAGAGGACCTGCAAAATCTTGCAGAGCTTGCAATACAGCATATAACTTATTTTGTTGTACAGAAGTAAAAGACATTTGAAAAGTTTTTGACAAACTGGAACAAGTTGTATAGGCTGCTTTAAAAGATTTTGTACCATCTGTAAAATAGGTAACAGTATTTAATAATGGATTAACAGAAGTTTTTTGAGGAAGGATCCATTGATGGTGCTGAAAAAAGGAAAGTAATTTATTCTTACAGTAATGACAGTCAATATTTTCTAAAAAATCAGAAAGTGCCATTTGCCAAAGAGTATTTTCTTGAAATACTTGCATAATATTTTGCTCAGATAATGGAAGAATAATGGAGTGAGGGTCTTGACCAATCATCTAAGTCTCTGTCATCCTTTAAGGATAATGGAGGTTACTTTGTCAATGTAAGGTTGTAACAAGGGTTTAGTTTGATACTGCAAAAATATCCATTCTGACCAACTGTCACACTGACAGTGCAATCCTGTGGGAGAATGGGGAGTAAAGTAAATTAATTAAAGTAAGGGTTTGTGTAAGTCAATTTTTGATAATTGAGCCTTTTGAATGTGTTGTTCTATCCACTTGAGTTCTTCTTCAGCCTTTGAGGTTAAGTCTCTAGGACTATTACGATCTGGGGGCCCTTTCAGGGTATTGAAAAGGCATTGTAGTTTATAAGTAGGAATTCCTAATAACGGTCAGATCCAATTGATATCTCCTAAGAGCTTTTGAAAATCATTTAAAGTTTTAAGATGATCTCTCCTTATCTGAATTTTCTGAGGGATTATTGAATTTTCTTTGATTTTATTCCCCAAGTAATTCATTGGGTATTGTATTTGTATTTTATCAGGGGCTATTTGTAAGCCCCATTGTTTTAATTCAGTTTCAGTCTCATTGAGAATAGTGTTGAGAGAGAGATGTTTAGGGCTATGAGAATATCATCCACATAATGGATGATATAAGCTGAGGGCCATTTATCATGAATAGGCTGAAGAGCCCTGTTTAAGTTTACTAAATGGTAAGGCAGGCTTTCCAGCTGCTTGTATTTTTTCCCAGGCTTTTAGGCAACACAGACGTACTTTTGTTACTGCCGTGTCATCCTACCCAGCTTCTGTTTCTAACTGCAGCCAATCTCCTTGTCCTGCTAGTTGTTCAGCAGTTACAAGAATTGGAGGATTGGCATGCTGATTTCTCAGAGCTTGTGCTTTTGCTTCCTCATACCACCACGTTTAAAATTGTTAAAAATCAGAAGAGTCTAAACAAGTATGAGCCAATAAATCCCAATCATGATGAATCATCCTTTCCTGTTCTGCCAACCTCCTCAAGAGACCCACAACATATGGAGAATTAGTACCATAAGAGGAAATAGCCTGTTTAAAGTCTTTTAATATGTTGTAAGGAATAAGTGTTATAAAGTGCTTTGACCCCTCCTTGTGGAAAATCAGGATTCTCATTTGGCCCAAAAGGAGTTAAATTAACTGGTGCCACTAAGGGTGTCAGGTAAGCATCTACATCAACCTCCCTCTGGGCTTTATCTATTCCTGCCGTGAAGGCAGATGCAGCAGGAACAGGAGCTGAGGGTTTTTTACGATGAGAAACAACTAGAACTCTCGTGGTCAGTCTCTGAAGAAGAGGAAGAGGAGGACGAAGAGGAGACAGACGGATGCGGGGATGAAGACCGCTTACTTGATTTCACCACATCATCCCAGAGTTCTCTCTTACACTCGTGTGTGTCTGAGTTGGTTTCAGACAGTGGGGGAGTTTGCAAAGGCTGCAAGGTGAGAGTGATCAAATTACATAAAGACCAGACAGGCACAGGGATAACATTTCCCTGTCATTGAGCCTTTTTAAGGTCTCTTAATACATTATCCCAATCAGCTTGTTTAAGGGTTCCCTGTGGTGGCAACCAGTAACAATATTTTTTAATATATTTGTGAAGTTGAGCAAAGTGCTTTTTAGAAGTCTTCACTCCTGATGTTTTTAGGAGGGCAGGGAGCAATTTTAAGTAATCCTCTGGTTTAGCTGCTTTAGCTTGATTTTGGCCTATTATAGTGTCCCTGACGTCTCGACCCTGTCCCTTTCCTGGGAGTCTTACTGGATCGACGATCTTCGGAGCTTCCCCACTCTGAGTTTCAAAAGTCCCTGTTCAGGCACCACTTGTTGGTCCCTCCCTGCTTCTGACCCGCAGATCAGGGAGGAGACACAATGAGATATCGGAGATCTGAAAGGACCAGCCAGGGGACTCAAGGCATGACAGCACAAGAGTGGTGCTGAGAGGGCACCTCTCATATTTATTGATCAAATGGTTGTTGACAACAATAAAATTCTGTATAGGAGACTCAATACACAATCAATCAACCCCAAGCCTAACTCTCAACAGTCTGTAACCTTCTGAAGTATAAGGAACAAGTTCTTACATGGTGAACAATGCAAGGGCAGTCATATCACAGAAACTGTTTCTGTTTTGATCATGCATCATGAACTATTGATTGATGAACTATATCTGAAATAATATCTGAAAAGAGTCAGGTATGATTATTTATTTGATTTTTATACTTGATTTATATGTGAATCCCACAATAGGTCTTTCACCTCCCTGGTTAGGTTTATTCCTAGGTATTTTATTCTTTTTGATGCAGCTGTGACTGGAATTGCTTTCCTGATTTCTCTTTCTGCTAGTTCATCATTAGTGTATAGGAATGCAATAGATTTCTGTGTATTAATTTTGTATCCCACAACTTTGCTGAATTCAGATAGTAGATCTAGAAGTTTTGGAGTGAATTCTTTAGGGTTTTTGTGTACAATATCATGTCATCTGCAAACACGGACAGTTTAACTTCTTCCTTGCCAGTCTGGATGCCTTTTATTCAGTGATTCTCAACAAGAGATGAAATGTCAGAGTTGGCTGAAAAGTCTGTTCACAATACACATTCCTGGGCTCTATCCCAAGAGATTCTGATTAATAGGTCTGGAGGGAAACTGGGGGAGGATGGATATTGGACAAGATATTGGGAGGATAGCTGTACTTTAGGAAAACTCCCCAATGATTCTCATGAGAGCTTGCATTACCATGGAATGCAATCCCAAATCAATCTCAAAAACAAAGTAAGCATATTCTGTATCATCTGTTTTCAGTCCCTCTATCACCAAGAAGTACCATACAACACTGGAACCTGAGCTTGGTATTATGATCCAACTGGCACCAGGGAGCTACGCAGAGGGTGACCTAACTAAACAATAACATCTTTGCAGCCAGTCTAGAGGCCAAAGGACATCATGGCCCCTGTACAAAGGCCTTGCCATTACATATGTGGCAGGAAAACATATAACTGAGTCATCCCACGACCATGAGGTATGGGCACAATGTCCAAAGAACCTGTAGAATCAATGCCACATACATGTAGTAAGTCATGGTTTTTAGCAAATCAACATTATATCAGTGCTGCCAGTTGTAATACTATTGCTATTGCAATTTTGTTTCTATTTAGTTTTGTTAAACTATTTGTTTTATAGTTACACAACTAAAAATGTGAGGAATTTGTAATTAGTTTTCTGTTGGAATTGTTTGAACATACTTAATACTATAAGGTTAATTTCATTTAACACTGGATATATGCTGTAATATTTTTTCCGGAAAATGAATTCTTACATTACTCAAATTTTAGAAATCCTTCCCTGGATCATGGCACCTATTCTGTTCACCACACCTCCCCTGCCCACTGCCCATTCCTTCTCCGTAACCCGGGGCCTACCTCATGGGCTAGTTTGTTTCCTGTCAGTAGCACCTGAAGAGCCCCAGTGAGCACCTGGCCCTCTCCTCCTAGCCTGGAGGAAAGTCCATGATACTTCAGGTGCCTGTTACCAAGCCAGCCATGGCTCTTGGGGAGGAACATATACCCAGGAGCAACATTCAAAGCATTCAACAACAGGTATACTGGTGCACTGCCCGATCAGAATGGATGCTACCTATAAGAAGCAAGTTCAGCCCCACTGCTGAATGCCACTCTGCACCCCCCAACCCCCAGGCACCCCTTACCCTGGTTCCTCAGGCAAGGGAGGCTTCCAGGAGTTCCCTGCTACCGAACTCATCAATTCACTACAGGGCTGCTCTTGGAGTGTCCATCCCCACATCACCTCCACTGATGATTCCCAGGCCAGCATAACAGAATTGGTGGCAGAAATCCTGCTAGACTAAGAGCAAATGGTTAAAATGACACTCTAGAGCCAGACAAAATGGGTTTGATCTTAGCTCCCACAACTAGCTGGAGTAAACATGGGCAAATTCTCTGTACTTCTATTTCCTTTTCTACTTAATGGGGATAATAATCTCTCAGTGGGATTTATGAGGATCAATTAAAATATTACACATAAAGCACTTGGAACAGGGCTGAGCACTCATTAATGGTTACTATTATTGGGAAACCCCAAAGTAAATACAGTGAAAATAAGATGAGGACCGTAAAGACCCAAACCCTGCAGACACCCATTCCTCCGTGACTGTAGATTGGTATCCCCAGCCGCCTTTGCTTAGGGAAGACTCTATCTGAGCAGGTGCACAAAGGCCCCTTCTGCTTACAGCCACCACAGTTCCCGTGGCAGAAAAATAGTCTTGGGAGCAACCACAGCAGGAGCTGCATTTGGCAGGGAAATGGGAGAACTGCTTTGGCACAAGCCAATATACCACCTGCAAATCTGGAGCTCCAGATTTCCACAGCTCAATTTCAATGGAAAGGGTGCACGAGGTATTCTTAGGCATGAAGTTTTGTGGATCCTGCCAATTTCAATCAGTTTGCAAACAGTATAAACTAGTCACATTCTTGGAATGTGGGAGTAAGGTATCACACCTAAAACATTCGAGTGGCCTCAGCACACAACAGATTTGCCTTCTAGTTTCTCATGTGCAGAATCTTGAGCAGCTTGATGCTCTAAAGCAGTGGTTGTCACACTTGGGAGAGAATCAAAATCATGCAGGAAACTTAATAAAAATACAAAAGGCCCAGGGCCCTACTCCAATGAGCCTAGGACATTGTGTTTTTTTACTAGTTCTTCAGGTGTTTCCCTACAGTCACCAGAATGTGAGAATCACAGCAATAAAGCAAAGTTGCTACAGAAGGGTCAACGGTCCACTCTGATGCTGTTATCCAACACTTCAAGAATGTCTTAACTGAATACCCCTAATCATAAGCTCATATTTTCAATACTTAAATAAAATGAATAAAGACATAAAAACAATAATCATGTTTAAGTAATAGTGTCTACACATACAGTGGCATTTTGTAAAGGTATCTGCATAAGTTTATTTTAGGCCAGAGATTCTTACAGCTCTCATACTATTACTGAAAGAATACTTTAAAATTATGATGTAAAGACATTTAATTAAATTTTAATTTGAAATGACTCCAAGAAGAAAATTATAAACAGCACATTTCTTTTCACTGTGTTTTTACTATAAAACACAGAAAATAACTGATGGACTGAAAAAGCACAGTGCAACTCAGGGCACAGAGTGTCATGACCAAAAGCAGAACCACAAGACTCCAGAGTAGTGTGATCACTCCCAACAAGTCAATCCAGAATTCTAGGAATGAATAACCTGGGTTCAAATAAGCATATTTTAAATACCAGAAATGACCAATATAACACACTCTCAGACACTGTAACTTATCTGGGCTAGAAAGCCCTCTACCTAATAGAAGGCAATATTCTGAAGTGTTGTTCTTTTCCTTGGAGCACAGCATTTGACCACAGCACAGTGCTATGGATAGCTGCATTGGGCCCAGGGAGAAAATGTGAAGCAGGCAGTAATGATGCTGCAGCCGAGCAGACTTGGTTCTGAATACTGGCTCCACCATGAATTGGAAAACCTGTCCTTCCAGCCACCAAATCTGGTAGTTGCCCTACATTCTCATTCTCTCATACCCCACAACCAGCTCCAACAACAAATCACATTAGTTAGCTATTGCTTTAAAATACATCCAGGATCCAACCATTCTGACACGACACCACCATCAAGGTTCATGCTACCATCATCTCTCACCTGGATTAATAAACAAGAACCTCTAAATAATTCTCTTTATAAATCAGATTAGGTCATGCCTCTCCTGATGGAGCTCATTTCACTCAGAGTAAAAGCCCAAATCCCTGCCATGATCTACAAAGCCTTGTGCATTCTCCACCCCACTCCACTTCTCCTGTGTCTACTCCAACCCCAGTG
Organism: Manis javanica; assembly: GCF_040802235.1. NCBI lineage: Eukaryota > Metazoa > Chordata > Mammalia > Pholidota > Manidae > Manis > Manis javanica. The sequence continues at coordinate 145,028,252 of NC_133158.1, forward strand.
CCTCATTGCAGCTCCTCAAACACCAGGCACAGTCTGATCCCAGAACTCTGCATTTGCTGGTTCCTCTGTCCTCAGGAAGCTCCTCCTTCAATGGCACTTCAAATGTCAGACTCTCTGTAACACCTGTAAAATTTGTACCTACTATACTTATATATTCATAGAAAATATCTATGGAAGATAAATAAGAAACTGTTCACAGTAAAAAAAAAAAAAAACTCAGTTAAGTGGGATTGGTTTGGAGGCAGGGTGAAGGAAAAGACTTCTTATTTTAAAGTCTTTGGTATACTTGTATAGGGGTTCTAGACAATCCTGGAGTAGATACCCAGTTCAGTTCATAGAAACCCAGGTAGCCCTATCAGTTCTGGGGTCTTATCATAGTTCATATGTTTTATGTGTTTAATGGGATTTTTTTATTGTGCTATAATATACACATAACATTATATTGATTTCAGGTATACATGATTTGATATATGTATTACAAAATGATCACACTAAGTCTTGTTCACATCCATCACCACATAGTTATAACTTTGTTCCTATGATGAGAACTTTTAAGATCTATTCTTTGAGCAACTTTTAAATATACAATATAGTATGATTAATTATAGTCACCATTCTATGCATTACATCCCCATGACTTATTTATTTTATAATTGGAATTTTGTACCATTTGACCCCCTCACCCATTTCAGCCACCCCCTACTCTGCCTCTGGGAACCACCAATATGTTTTCTGTGTGTATGAATTCAGGGTACGGGGCTTGGGGGAAAAACTGGGTTGGATTTTTTGTTGTTTGTTTTAGATTCCACATAAAAGTTAGATCATACAGTATTTGTCTTTATGTGACTTACATCACTTAGCATGATACCCTCAGAGTTCATCCATGTTGTCAAAAATGGCAAGTCTTTTTATGGCTCAATAGTATTCCACTGTATATAAATCACATTTTCCTTATCTATGCATCCATGGGTGGAAATTTAGATTACTTCTGTGTCTTGACTATTGTAAATAATGCTGTAATGAACATGGGGATGCAGCTAGCTTTTGGAATTAGTGTTTTCATGTCCTTCAGATAAGTGCCCAGGACTGGAATTCTTGAATCACGTGTAATATGATTTTTGTAAGTCCACCTGGGAAGAAATCTAGACATCAGGTGTTATATTATTTTCTTGAGGGAAAATGGATTGCTCACTCTAGCCTATAACAAGTGCTTTGTCCTTCTGTTCCTTCTGCTGCCTCTACTTCTCTCCTTCCTGCCATGCTGCTGCTCATCTCAGTGATCTCAGGTGGCCCCTTTGAATACTCTACCATGCCCACTCTAATCAGGTGTGTGGTAAGAAGGCAGCACCTCACTTGAGGGCATTTCACTTTCCTCAAAGCCTGAGGCATAGATAAGCCACCCACTCATGTGCCTGGGGAATCTATGAACCTGGTGTTCCCAACTCCCAGCCTGGCAGGCAACATGAGTGATACCGGCAAAACAGATGTGCCCTTTCTGGAAGGCAAGATTCTCAGCTTTATTCTTAAAAAGTCAACCCACATTGTACAACCAATGCACACTGAAGGCCAGGCACCCATCCTTCGAACCTAAAAGCAAAGTCAGGATTTATGAGGAATATCCAAAGTTAGAATCAGGATTTCCTCTTCAGTTAATGGATGACTGAAGAGAGAAATATACTACACAGAGTACTAAACCAGGATGAAAGAAACCGGTGTTCTCTCACTATTGACCAAGTCTCCATATCTACAATAACCCCCCTTAATAATCTCTTAAACATAGGGGCATCCTTTGAGTTCTCGCCATGTAGCAAATATTTGTTACCTTTCACATCAATTTCCTATGTAGCTCCAGGATCATATGAATCCCCTAAGGTTGGTATTACTCCCATTCACAGAGGAAAAAAGTAACATTCAAGACAGCTTGAAGAACCTGCTCCAAGAGATGCCTTGGTTGGCTGATTAGGTCTGGGACTCAAAACCACCTCCATTCAACTTTTCTACTCTGCCTCTTCTATATATACATATATGTAGGAACAATGGAAATTCCAGTGGCCAGGATGCTCACCTGACCCTAACCTATTTGTCTACTGCGCATCTGCAATGATGTAATAACTGGCCTACTGCATAGGCACATGCTTACCACATTTTATACATGTTGGCAATGAGCCGTAATTGTCTGTGTTGCTATATAAAGAGCTCTGCCCAGTGTTCTGCCAAAAGGCGGAGATGAAGACAGAGGCTGAGGTGGATTGAAGACTTGCCAGATGTGGACATGATTCTAACACTCAACCTGCCGCCACAGGAATAAAGCTTGGTGTAAACCCTTTTACCCACATGTTCTGTTATCATTATTCAGTCCACCGAATCCAGAAGTGAACTTGCAGGGAGGCTGAAACCCTCCAGTGTGACATATAGTATCCTTTGTGGAAAGAGCAGCCTAGAAACCTCTATACCTCACAAATCCCTGCCCACTCAGGTGCAAGTCCTTGGGGCTGAACGGCATTTATTCACCTCCTCTTGCCTTCAACCAATGTTTATGTCTGAGTTATCGCACATCTGCTGATAAAATCACCTCAGTGAGTTTGAACCTGCAAGTGCCACATGAATCAATCTGACCACTGTCAAAGGCTAGTGCCATGGCCCACCCAGAGGGTACACAGTGTTCAAAAGAGATGGTGCTTATTATTGTTGAAAGGGTGGTGCTTGGGGAGGTCCCACACAGGACTGACCTGCACAACGCAGGCTGAGCTATGTGACACTGCTGTAGGTTGTAGCTGTCCTACAGGGAAACTCAGGGGAGCAGAGTAAGCTGGACAATGCTCAGTTAGAATCACAAGAGAAACCAAGCAAAAGAGGGCAGATAACTTGACTCAAACTCTCTACCACAGACAAAGAATTTCAAATGTTCCACATTGTCTGTAGATCTATATATCTTCATCCTGATACTGCACTGCTCTACGTAGTCTGGAGCCTTAAAAAGGAACATTTCCCAGGGTTGAAAGGAAGAATTGTTTCAGCTTGCATAGTGCCCACTTCACTACAATGTTGGCCCAGCAAAAGGAAAAGACTGTGTAACTTAAAGTAAATGTAGACTTCCCTGCAATTGTAGACAGACAGTTGAAATTACAAATGCATATCTGGAGAACACAGGAGTGTGAGTGAGGGAACCTGCTCAGGACCAGGGTTCAAAGTGTAACTGAGGGTTGTTATCTAGTAAAAGATCTGACTTCAAACATATTTGGAAACCACTGGGTTAAACAAAGTGAAATAGGTTTGTTCCTTCATTTGATTGTGGCCATGAATTAGTTTATTTCTTACTTTAGGACTTGTCAGGGACTTTATTTGAACATCTGGCAGGAAAGAGGTTTCAGGGACCTCACACCAGGAAACACTCTGTTCCACAGCATTCCAGCCTTAAAATAGGAGTCAGCAATCTCTTTTGTAAAGAGCCCAAGAATAAGTATTTTAGGCTTTGCTGACCATGACATAAAATCAAGGATATGATACAGGTACTTAGATACAAGAGACAAAACAAATTTCTAAAAATACCCTGATGAAATTCAAAATATAATAATCATAATTAAATGTCATTTTTTTCACAATATAGGTCTACTATATAGAATATTTAAATTCCTTTGGGGGGATAACACTTTGCTTAATTGTAACTCAAGGTTAGTTTTTATTACTACCTAGTATTATCATGGCAGAAACAAAGCCTAAACTGAATGATCAAGACAAAGCATCCTCTAAGTTACAGAAAGGTAGAGCTACAAGGGACTTCACAGAGTAGATTCAGCTCTTACAGAGGAAGTGACACACAGATTCCTGGGAATACCTGTTCTATTCTCACAGCCACATAGGAGGAGAACCCAGTCAAGACCTGCAGTTACACTGTGCCTCTTAGAATGCTTGTTTCCTCGAAGAGAACTGACCCCAGGCATGTTCATTGTCTAGAATATAGGACATTACCTTTTAACATTAAAAAATTATATCCAAAACAACTTCTTTTAAGATGATATATTCTGTTAATTTTGGTGGAAGTAACCACACACAACTTTGCCCATAAGGCATCACTGCTCATCACTGCCATGTTTTTCTTACTCATGCACCAGACCATCTGTCACCACTGGATTATAAGTGTCTTGAGGACAAGGGGTGTCTTATTCCCCTTTCTATCATTAAGACCTGGCACACAGGTAAGCTCAATAAATGCTTAATCAATCAACTATTAAGTAATTAATGTCTCTTCTTTTGCAAAAGATTGTATACTACTTCACTTTAGTGAAGTGTTGGTCAGATCATTGCTCCTTGCTTAAAACTTTCCAGTGGCCCCCACTGTCTTTTGAATAAAATCCATACTCTTCATCCTGACTTACAAGGCTTTCTTTTCTGGCCACTGCCTACCTCTCTGATCTTGTCTGTTTCTATTTTTTCCCACTCCAGTCATATTGACCCTTTTTCCCACTCACTAGATGTACCAAGTTTATTCCTACTTTAGTGCTTTTGCAAAAGCTGCACCCTTCACTTAGAACTCTCTGCTCCCTGATCTACACATGTATCTTCTTGCATTCCTCTGTCCCTCCCTTAACTACTATTATTTATCATTACCCATATTTCCTCATTTATTTATAAGTGTTTTCATTTATACATATGTGATCTCCATGAGAGTGCTGTCTATTCACTACCACCATGCTGAGCCCCTCAGTCAATGTCAGTCATCTCAATAAATGTTTCTTGGGTAAATGAATTCACTCCTCCAAGAATCCTCAGCCATCTTTTCAGCTATATTCATTTAATATAATAAGTATTTGTTAAATAAATGAATTAAGACTGACTGTCTCATCCATATACAAAAGTAAACTCGAAATGGATCAAAGACCTGAATATAAGTCATGAAACCATAAAGCTCTTAGAAGAAAACATAGGAAAAACTCTCTTGAACATAAACATGAGCAACTTTTCATGAGCATATCTCCCCCAGCAAGGGAAACAAAAGCAAAAATGAACAAGTGGGACTATATGAAGCTGAAAAGCTTCTGTACAGCAAAGGAGACCATCAGTAGAACAAAAAGTCATCCTACAGTATGGGAGAATATATTTGTAAATGACATATCCAATAAAGGGTTGACATCCAAAATATATAAAGAGCTCATGCACCACAAAAAACAAAAAGCAAATAAGCCAATTAAAAAATGGGCACAGGATCTGAACAGACACTTCTCCAAAGAAGAACTTCAGGTGGACAACAGGCACCTGAAAAGATGCTCCACATTACTAATCATCAGAGAAATGCAAATTAAAACCACAATGAGATATCACCTCACATCAGTTAGGATGACCAACATCCAAAAGACAACAACAAATGCTGACAAGGATGTGAAGAAAGGGGAACCCTCCTACACTGTTGGTAGGAATGTAAATTAGTTCAACCATTGTGGAAAGCAGTATGGAGGTTCCTCAAAAAACTCAAAATAGAAATACCATTTGACCCAAGAATTCCACTCCTAGGAATTTACCCTCAGAATGCAGGAGCCCAGTTTGAAAAAGACATATGCACCCCTATGTTTATCACAGCACTATTTACAATAGCCAAGAAATGGAAGCAACCTATGTGTCCATCAGTAGATGAATGGATAAAGAAGATGTGGTACATAGACACAATGGAATATTATTCAGCCATAAGAAGAAAACAAATCCTACTATTTGCAAGAACATGGATGGAGCTAGAGGGTATTATGCTCACTGAAATAAGCCAGGTGGAGAAAGACAAGTATCAAATGATTTCACTCATCTGTGGAGTATAAGAACAAAGCAAAAACTAAAGGAACAAAACAGGAGCAGACTCACAGAACCCAAGAATGGACTAACAGTTACCAAGGGGAAAGAGACTGGGGAGGATGGGTGGGAAGGGAAGGAAAAGGGGGAAAAGGGGGCATTATGATTAACACACATAATGTAGTGGGGGGGCAGGGGGAAGGCAGTACAACACAGAGAGACAAGTAGTGATTCTATAGCATCTTACTATGCTGATGGACAGTGACTGTAATGGGGTATGTGGTGGGGACTTGGTGATGGGGGGAGTCTTGTAACCATAATGTTGCTCATGTAATTGTCCATTAATGATACAAAAAAAAAAAAAGACTTCAACAGATGGGCCTGATTTAGAATGAGAAGACACCAATCAATGTTCATCTCTGATAAAAGAATCAATGTTAGGCAACTTAAACAGTAAGGTGTTCACTGCAGAATACTGAATGACCTTCAGAGTGATTGGTAAAGCCACAGACCCTAGAATGAGTTGCCATGAACGGTCCACAAAGCCACAGCACAGAGCTGGGCCATGAGTGGGGCTACTCATGTTGCCAGAGTCAGAGAGAAGCCCCAAACTCATCTCTCTGCTGAGGTCTGTACCAAAAAAACAGATGCCTCACATTCTGTTCTTGTATCCAGTGAACTCAGTTCTGAATTCAAGCCTTACCATGAGAACTTCTGTCTGGTAAATATAAGTCACGTTGAGAACTTGGGCAGCAAGGGAGGATGGGCAATGTAATTTTGAGCTTTTCAATTCCTCAGCTCAGGAGGCCACACTAAAGGAGGCTGGAAGAAGCAATGGGCGAGAGAACCATAGTGTCTGCCACAGATGTAAAGGTACTTCCCGAGGAAATGGGTGAGACTTGCGGGAAGAGTGTTTTGCCAAGTGAAGAGTGAGGAGAAGAGAATCACACATAGAGCAGCATATGCGTTAGCCCTGAGGTGGGGTTTGGCCCATCTAGAGCTTTAAAGAAGGACAGTGAGTCTGGAAGTCAGTGAGTGGGCAAAACAGTGTGGGAAGTCATGGAAGCTGACCTAGGCTAGATCATGCAGGATGTCATAGGCTGTGTGAACAATTTTAATAATTCAAATTTTTAATTTCACAATTTACATTGTCTCCTCAATAGCACTGGAAGTCATTTAAGGGTTTTAAGCTAAGAGTTACTATGCTTACACTAATATGTTTAAAGATAATTCTGGCTGCTGTATGTATAATGGATTTTAGAGGGAACTCCAGATTAAAGATGGGGGTGCTGTTGGGAGGCCCCTATGACAGACCCAGCGAGTGGTGATGGTGGAGATGGGATGAAGTGAGGTGATTCAAGGCAACACCTGCAGGGGCAGAATCAATGGGACATGGAAAAAATAAGGAAGGAAGCAGATGTCCTAGAATTTACTACAAACAGGAATGAGTTATTACTATATATAATACAGATGCATTCCCCTCCACCCAGAATGGTAATTCTTACATTAGTACTGTTATTAAGAAAGGATGAAAGTATAAACAGCTCATTCATTACTTGGCTGAATTCCCAGTGTATGCCGCCTGTTTATTAGGCGGTATAGCTCTGTGGGGTCTTATTTCTCTAGTTCATCTTTTCTGTTCTTTTTGTTCATGTGTGTGCTGGTTTACTACGAATACAAAATTAATTACTGTATTCTACCTAATAGCCTGTGCACTCAGTAGAACAAACTCAGGGCCTCCAGTTTTACTGTTATGTAGGCACAAAAGAGAAGGAAACGATGATAGGAAGAACATGGCTGGGCTAAGTGTGAAAGCTGGATACAGACCTCAGGTCATAGAGACAACAGTGAACCACTGGAGAATTAGACCGCAAACAACTAAGGATAACAGAAATTGTGAAAAATCTAGGGCTCAGCGACCTGCCCTTTCCCGAGCCGGGCCCGCAGCCTCTCCCAGAAGCTCCCGCCTCAGCTGCCGGTTCTCCAGCCTTCCTGCTCCTAAGCCCCCAGGGGCATCGACCTCGCGCTGCCCCGCCGGGAACGGCGGCAGCAGCCCCAACACCCTCCGCAGTGACGTCCCAAATGGACAGTGACGTTGTGCTGTGTCCCGGGCGATGGCGGCGGCAGCAGTGGGCACAGCTCCGCACCCGCCCGTCGCGGGCGCCTCTCCTCCTCGCCCTCCCTGCTGCCCGAAGGCGTCCCGCCCTGCTCCCCCTTCCCTCCCCGTCCTGCCCAGCCTGGGCGGGGGACCCTCCTCGGGGACGGCTGCTGGGCCGCTGGGCTGCGCAGCTCGCCGGCGATGAGGCTGGTGCCGACGGCGCGGTCGGCTGTCGGGAGGGGCTGCCCCGTGGGAAGCGGCTCAGGGAGTCCGAGCAGCTGTGGGCCGCTGCAGTCCCCGGGCCCGGGTCGGGAGAGCGGAGATCCCCTCAGTGAGGGCGGGAAGGGAGCCGGGCGCTCTTGGAGACCCTGAGATTCTGGCTTGTCCGACCACGGCCCTGAACCCACCGCCAGAGGACATTGCTTGACCTTGCTTTCCGCTGCTGGTGCTGGGACGAGTACGACTGTCACAGTAACAACACCATATTGGCTGGGGACAGTTTTGAGACTTGGGTTGAAAAAAATCTACGACCTGCTGCAGGATCCCAAATCCGAAGTGAATTCGGATTGTTTGCTGGATGAACTGGATGCTTTGGTATATGATTTAGATTTTCCTACCTTAAGAAACCACAAAAATATTGACAACTTTTTAAGCAGATATAAAGACACAATGAATACAATTAGAGATTTATGAATGAAAGCTGAAGATTATGACGTAGCAAAGGTGATTGGTAGAGGTGCATATGGAGAAGTTCAATTGGTAAGGCATAAATCCACCAGGCAGGTGTATGCTATGAAGCTTCTCAGCAAATTTGAAATGATTAATGGACCTTATTCTGCTTTTCCCTGGGAAGAAAGGGACATCATGCCTTTTGCTAACAGTCCTTGGGTCGTTCAGCTTTTTTATGCATTCCAAGATGATCGTTACCTCTACATGGTGATGAAATACATGCCTGGTGGAGATCTTGGAAACTTAATAAGGAACTATGGTGTGCCTGAATAATGGGCACGATTCTATACTGTGGAAGTAGTTCTTGCATTGGATGCAATTCATTCTACGGGTGTTATTCTCAGGGATGTGAAGCCTGAGAACATGCTGCCAGATAGATCTGGACATTTAAAGTTAGAAGATTTTGGTACTAGTATGAAGATGAACAAAGAAGGTATGGTACGATGTGATAGAGTAGTTGGAACACCCGAATATATTTCCCCTGAAGTATTAAAATCCTCAGATGGTGATGGTTATTATGGACGAGAATGTGACTGACTCGTGGGCAGTTGGGGTATTATTATGTGAAATGCTTGTAGGTGAGACACCTTTTCATGTATATTCTCTGGTTGGAATTTTTAGTAACATTATGAACTATAAAAATTCACTTACCTTCTATGAGATGATGACATATCAAAAGAAGCAAAAAATCTTATTTGTGCCTTCCTTATTTGTGCCAGAGAAGTGAGATTACGGCAAAATGGTGTAAAAGAAATCAAACAACATCTCTTCTTCAAAAATGATCTGTGGGCTTGGGAAACACTCCGAGACACTGTAACACCAGTTGTACCAGATTTAAAAGCAGTGTCATTGATACAAGTAACTTTGTTGATTTAGAAGATAAAAGAGATGAAAAAATATTTCCTATACCTAAAGCTTTTGTTGGCAATCAGCTGCCTTTTGTAGGATTTACATATTATGGCAATCGTAGATACTTGTCATCAGCTAATCCTAATGATAATAGAACTAGCTCAATGTGGACAAAAGCTTGCATGAAAATTTGCAAAAAACCATTTATAAGCTGGAAGAACAGCTGCATAATGAAATGCAATTAAAAGATGAAACAGAGCAGAACTGCAGAACTGCAGTCATAAAACTAGACAAGATAATGAAAAAACTGGACGAAGAGGGGAATCAAAGAAGAAATCTAGAATCTACAGTGTCACAGATTGAGAAGGAGGAAATGTTGCTACAGCACAGAAATAATGAGTACCAAGGAAAAGCAGAACAGGAAAATGAGAAGAGGAGGAATGTAGAAAATGAGGTTCTATATTAAAGGAAGACTTAAAGAAAATAAATCAGAATTCACAGCTTGCTAATGAGAAGCTGGCACAATCACAAAAGCAGCTAGAAGAAACCAATGACTTACTGAGGACAGAGGCAGACACAGCTGTAAGACTAGGGAAGAGTCCCACAGAGATGAGCACATCAATCAGTCAGCTTGAGTCCCTAAACAGAGAATTGCAGGAGAGAAGTAGAATTTTAGAGAATTTCAAGTCACAAACGGGCAAGAATTATTAGCAGATGCAAGCTGTGTTAGAAACCGAATGAAGACACAGAGGTCATGATTCTGAGATGATTGGAGACCTTCAAGCTCAAATTACATCTTTACAAGAGGAGGTGAAGCATCTCAAACATAATCTTGAAAGAGTGGAAAGAAAAGAAGCTCAAGACATGCTTAATCAAACAAAAAAGGAAAAGAATAATTTAGAAATAGATTTAAACTATAAGCTTCAATCATTACAACAATGGTTAGAACAAGAAATAAATGAACATAAAGTAACTAAAGCTCGTTTAACTGACAAACATTGGTCTATTGAAGAGGCAAAAATCTGTTGCAATGTGTGAGATGGAAAAAGGCTAAAGGAAGAGAGAGAGGCTCGCAGGGAGGCTGAAAGTAGGGTTTTTCAGGTTGAGAAGCAGTGCTCCCTGCTAGATGCTGATCTGAAACAATCTCAGCAGAGGCTTGAGCATTTGATGGAAAAGAAGGAAAGAATGGAGGATGAAGTTAAGAATCTAAGTCTTCAGGTGGAGCAAGAATCAAATAAGTGACTGTTGTTACAAAATGAATTGAAGACTCAAGCATTTAGAGCAGATAATTTAAAAGGTGCAGAAAAGCAGATGAAACAGGAAATAAATACTTTATTGGAAGCAAAGAAATTATTAGAATTCGAGTTAGCTCAGCTTACAAAACAATACAGAGGAAACGAAGGACAGATGTGGGAGCTGCAAGATCTGCTTGAAGCTGAGCAGTATTTGTCGACATTTTATAAGACCCAGGTAAAGGAACTTAAGGAAGAAATTGAAGAAAAAAACAGAGAGAATTTAAAGAAAATGCAAGAACTACAAAATGGAAAAGAAACCCTTGCCACTCAGTTGGATCTAGCAGAAACAAAAGCTGAGTGTGAGCAGTGGCTGGAGGACTTCTGAAGAGCAGTATTTTGAACTGACCCAAGAAAGCAAGAAAGCTGCTTCAAGAAACAGACAAGGGATTACAGATAAAGATCACACTGTTAGTCGGCTTGAAGAAACGAACAGAATGCTTACCAAAGATACTGAATTATTAAGAAAAGAAAATGAAGCGCTGATGGATAAAATGAGGAAGGCAGAGGAAGAATATAAATTGAGGAAAGAGGAAGATATTAGTAATCTTAAAACTGCCTTTGAAAAGAATATCAACAGAGAACGAACCCTAAAAACACAGGCTGTTAACAAGTTGGCAGAAATAATGAATTGGGAAGATTTTTAATTGATAGAAAGAAAGCTAATACAAAGGATTTGAGAAAGAAATAAACAGAAAATCGAAAGCTACGATCAGAAGTATTACAGGCTTTGTTAGGACCCTCCTTTGCCCGGTTGCCTATCTTTCCAAAAAACTAGATCCTACTATTCAGGGATGGGCTCCTTGCCTGCGAGCCCTAGCAGCAGCTGCTGTCCTCATTCAAGAATCCGAAAAACTCACCTTTGGGTCAACCACAACTGTTTTCTCCCCTCATCCTCTTTCTGAACTCCTTGCCTACAAAGGCCTGCAGACTCTTTCCCCCTGCAGGATTCTATCACTTCAGGTTGCCCTAGTTGAGGACACCTCCCTCAATTTCAAAACCTGTCCTCCCCTTAATCCCTCCACCCTTCTTCCATTACCTCCTGATCAACAGGCAGGATCACAACCCCCCTTCCATAACTGTTTACAAACTCTAGATGAACTCCTACCCTGTCCCTCCCACATTCAGGAGGGCACCCTTCTTCAAGCCACATATACCTGGTTTACTGATGGCAGTTACTTTATCCATGAGGGTGTTTGAAGGGCAGGATATGCCATTGTCTCTCTGGACAAAACTATCGAGGCAAAGCCCTTACCTCCTAACCCTACAAACTAACAAGAAGAACTGATTGCCTTTACCCGAGCCTTCACTTTGGCGCAGGGGTCCTCTCTTACTATCTGTACTGATTCTAAATATGCTTTCCATATCCTACTGTCCCACGCAGCAATCTGGAAAGAACGGGGAACTCCTCAACACCAAGGGCAGCTCTATTGCCAATGCCAAACACATTATACCACTGATAGAAGCCTCACATCTTCCAACAGCCGTAGGCCTAGTACATTGCTGCTCCCATGGGTCAGATCAGTCATCCATCTCCCTTGGTAACAACAGGGCAGATGAGGCAGCCCAAAAAGCAGCGTTAGCCCTTGTAATAGGTGCCCTCATTTCAGGCCCTAAAAAAGTCCGTTTCCACAACTACCAACCCACCTTCCACTAAGGCCATACTCTCCTACTTACATCACTTATTCCACCCTAACCTCCAATCTTTACAACGCTTTCTCAAAACTTACCTGCCTCTTTCTCATTCAGAAACTGCCTTCCTCAAAACACTCACCACTTCATGCAAGATCTGTCAAAAAGTCAATCCCAACTTACCTTCTCAACCACCCACCTTTCCTACCCGTCAAGCATGAGGGCTCATTCCCGAGACTGATTGGCAGCTTAACTTTACTCACATGGCCCGAGCAAAACGCCACTGGTATCTTTTAGTACTGGTGGACACATTTTCAGGATGAGCTGAGGCCTTTCCCGCAATTAACAAACGAGCCTGAACTGTCTCCAACGTCCTACTGACTGAAATTATCCCACGCTTTGGGATACCTACTTCCTTACAATCAGACAACGACCCCGAGTTTATCTCTCAAATCTCCCAAGCAACCACTAAGGCCCTTAATATTCCATGGCATTTTCACATCCCCTATCACCCACAATCCTCAGGTAAGGTGGAAAGAAACAACAGAACACTCAAATCTATTCTTACTAAATTATACTGGAAGCTCCACCTTGACTGGATAAAACTCCTCCCCTTGGCCCTACTTCCTGGGCCTTACCAAAAAACCCTGCTACACTTTCTCCTTTTGAACTCATGTATGGCCACCTCTTGCTTCCTCCAAGTCTCAACTCCGAACCTCCTATCCTTCCTCCTCATCTCATCCACCCTTTACTTCAATACATTTGCTCTCTACTCTGGTCCCACGCTGACCTTTACACACCAAAACCTCAAGACCCCACTTCTCCTACCTTTTTTTTTTTAATAAAGTTAATTATCAGTATATTTTATTTTATTTTTTATTTTTTTCGAGAGGGCATCTCTCATATTTATTGACCAAATGGTTGTGAACAACAATAAAATTCTGTATAGGGGACTCAGTGCACAATCATTAATCAACCCCAAGCCTAATTCTCAACAGTCTCCAATCTTCTGAAGAATAACGAACAAGTTCTTAGAGGGTGAACAAATTCTTACATAGTGAATAAGTTCTTACATGGCGAACAGAACAAGGGCAGTCATCACAGAAACTTTCGGTTTTGATCACGCATTATGAACTATAAACAATCAGGTCAAATATGAATATTAGTTTGATTTTTATACTTGATCTATATGTGAATCCCACATTTCTCCCTTTATTATTATTATTTTTTTAAATAAAATGCTGAAGTGGTAGGTAGATGCAAGATAAAGGTAGAAAACACAGTTTAGTGTTGTAAGAGAGCAAATGTAGATGATCAGGTGTGTGCCTATAGACTATATGTTAATGCAAGCTACACAAGGGCAATAATACATCCACGGATGCAGAAGATTTCTCTGAAAACAGGGGGGGTGACGTTCTAAGCCTCACCTCCGTTGATCCCCAATTTCTCACCTGATGGCCCCCCTGCGACTGTGCCTGTCTTAGGTTGTTCCTCCCTTGAGGAATCTTACCCGTCTCTGGCTAACCAGTCATCTTCCGGGGCCATACAGGGAAATGTAAAATTGGTAAGTGAGAGAGAAGCAATATTCTTTGAAAAGTTTAGCTTTTTACTTCTTTGCAGATTTATGCCCTGTGGCTTCTATGCCCAGCACTTGTCTTGAGGTATCTTTACCACTTGGAGGAGTATGATACTCGGTGAATTCGATATGAGGCATGAATTCTATTTAAGGGTTGTAATTAGGAAGGAAGAAGAAAAGCTATAGAGGTAGCAGATGGAATAAAACATGGGAAGATTGATTATTTCTTTGACATATCTTCTTGTAGAGTAACTTAAAAGCATGTATAGGTTTTAAACTACTAATTAAATTGCACACACACATTAATATAATAGGAATACAGTTACATAACCAATGCAGACCTATAATTACCAGCCATCTCCAGCGAAGCCAAGAAAACCAGTTAGGAACCCTAGGCATTTGTGAAAATTTGTCTATGATATAGTGGATATTGTCCAACTGTACTTGAACAGTCTGAGAGAAATCAGACAAATTAAAACAACCCATTCCTGGGAACTGTTCACATCCCATATGTTCTTTTAACAGTAGATAGTCTGTAGTTGTAAGATTTTGGAGCACTACAACTTGCACTTCTCCTAATTCTTGGTTGAGTTCCAGTCAGATTTGTTGCTTTACTGTATGCACAGGCCAGCTTAGATATCTCCTTCTTCATTCCAATGGCAAGTCCAGGAACCCGTGGGATGAATGCAGCTACAACTGCAGCAGCATCTGGATCTTTGTTGAAGTTTTTTTATGATCATCTTCTGGTATGTCTCCTCCAAAGGGTGCTGATGTTGGAAGTTCTTCTTCATATGGTATCTTAGTTCATTTTCTGGGTAGCCAAATTAGGCTTTGTTCCTCTGTATAAACACAAACAGACCCTTTGCCCACACTTTGATATACCCTTTATACCATTGTGTAGAACTCATTGGAGGTCACCACATAGGAACTGCTTTTTTTTTAAGAGAAAGGAATATTATCAGAAAAGTGTACATCCATAGCCGATCATCTGACACCCTTTAAGTGATCAAAATTAAGGATATTTAAAGCATGCATTAATCATTGATTTACAGTTAGTTTCATCCTATCAGGGAGTAATCCCCCTTCTCTTTCTTTCTTTAATCTACACTTACATGTTATCTTTAATCTACACTTACATGAAGAATATTATGTTTACTAGGCTCTCCCCTATACCAGGTCCCCCCTATAAACCCTTTTACAGTCACTGTCCATCAGCATAGCAAAATGTTGTAGAATCACTACTTGTCTTCTCTGTGTTGTACAACCCTCCCCTTTCTCCCTCCCCCCACTTGCATGCTAATCTTAATACCCCTCTTCTTCTCCCCCCCCCTTATCCTCCCTACCAACCCATCCTCCCCAGTCCCTTTCGCTTTGGTACCTGTTAGTCCATTGTTGGGTTCTGTGATTCTGCTGCTCTTTTGTTCCTTCAGTTTTTCCTTTGTTCTTATACTCCACAGATGAGTGAAATTATTTGGTATTTCACTTTCTCCACTTGGCCTATTTCACTGAGCATAATACCCTCCAAGTCCATCCATGTTGCTGTAAATGGTAGGATTTGCCCTCTTCTTATGGCTGAGTAGTATTCCATTGTGTATATGTACCACATCTTCTTTATCCATTCATCTACCGATGGACATTCAGGTTGCTTCCAATTCTTGGCTATTGTAAATAGTGCTGCAATAAACATAGGGGTGCATCTGTCTTTCTCAGACTTGATTGCTGCATTCTTAGAGTAAATTCCTAGGAGTGGAATTCCTGGGTCAAATGGTAAGTCTGTTTGGAGCATTTTGATGAACCTCCATACTGCTTTCCACAATGGTTGAACTAATTTACATTCCCACCAGTAGTGTAGGAGGGTTCCCCTTTCTCCACAGCCTCGCCAACATTTGTTGTCTTTTGGATGGCAGCCAAAAGACTGGTGTAAGTTTTACACTCATTGTAGTTTTAATTTGCATTTCTCTGATAATTAGTGATGTGGAGCATCTTTTCATGTGTCTGTTGGCCATCTGTATTTCTTTTTTGGAGAACTGTCTGTTCAGTCCTCTGCCCATTTTTTAATTGGATTATTTGATTTTTGTTTGTTGAGGCGTATGAGCTCTTTATATATTTTGGACGTCAAGCCTTTATCGGATCTGTCATTTACAAATATATTCTCCCATACTGTAGGGCTCCTTTTTGTTCTATTGATGGTGTCTTTTGCTGTACAGAAGCTTTTCAGCTTAATATAGTCCCACTTGTTCATTTTTGCTGTTGTTTTCCTTGCCTGAGGAGATATGTTCAAGAAGAGGTCACTCATGTTTATGTCTAAGAGATTTTTCCCTATGTTTTTTTCCAAGAGTTTAATGGTTTCATGACTTAAATTCAGGTCTTTGATCCATTTTGAATTTACTTTTCTATATGGGGTTAGACAATGGTCCAGTTTCATTCTCCTACATGTAGCTGTCCAGTTTTGCCAGCACCATCTGTTCAAGAGACTCTCATTTCGCCATTGTATGTCCATGGCTCCTTTATCAAATATTAATTGACCACATATGTTTGGGTTAATGTCTGGAGTCTCTAGTCTGTTCCACTGGTCTGTGGCTCTGTTCCTGTGTCAGTACCAAATTGTCTTGATTACTATGGCTTTATGGAGAGCTTGAAGTTGGGGAGTGAGATCCCCCCTACTTTCTTCTTCTTCTTTCTCATGATTGCTTTGGCTATTCGCAGTCTTTGGTGTTTCCACATGAATTTTTGAATTATTTGTTCCAGTTCATTGAAGAATGTTGCTGATAATTTGATAGGGATTGCATCAAATCTGTATATTGTTTTGGGCAGGATGGCCATTTTGAAGATATTGATTCTTCCTAGCCTCAAGCATGGGATGTTTCCATTTGTTAGTGTCCCCTTAATTTCTCTTAAGAGTGACTTGTAGTTTTCAGAGTATAGGTCATTCACTTCTTTGGTTAGATTTATTCCTGGGTATTTTATTCTTTTTGATGCAATTGTGAATGGAATTGTTTCCCTGATTTCTCTTTCTATTGGTTCATTGTTAGTGTATAGGAAAGCTACAGATTTCTGTGTGTTAATTTTGTATCCTGCAACTTTGCAGTATTCTGATATCAGTTCTAGTAGTTTTGGGGTGGAGTCTTTAGGGTTTTTTATGTACAATATCATGTCATCTGGAAATAGTGATAGTTTATCTTCTTGTTTACCAATCTGGATTCCTTGTATTTCTTTGTTTTGTCTGATTGCTATGGCTAGGACCTCCAGTACTATGTTAAATATCAGTGGGGAGAGTGGGCATCCCTGTGTAGTTCCTGATCTCAGAGGAAAAGCTTTCAGCTTCTCACTGTGGGTCAACAGTATAACGTTGGCTGTGGGTTTATGATATATGGCCTTTATTATATTGAGGAACTTTCCCTCTATTCCCATTTTGCTGAGAGTTTTTATCATGAATGGATGTTGAATTTTCTCAAATGCTTTTTCAGCATCTTATGGAGATGATCATGTGGTTTTTGTCTTTCTTTTTGTTGATGTGGTGGACGATGTTGATGGATTTTTGAATGTTGTACCATCTCTGCATCCCTGGGATGAATCCCACTTGGTCATGGTGTATGATCCTTTTGAT
This sequence comes from Manis javanica, assembly GCF_040802235.1. Lineage (NCBI taxonomy): Eukaryota > Metazoa > Chordata > Mammalia > Pholidota > Manidae > Manis > Manis javanica. The sequence goes on from NC_133158.1 coordinate 145,045,810, forward strand.
ATGCTTTTGAATTCTGTTTGCTAATATTTTATTAAGTATTTTTGTATCTACATTCATCAGGGATATTGGTCTGTAATTTTCTTTTTTGGTGGGGTCTTTGCCTGGTTTTGGTATTAGGGTGATGTTGGCTTCATAGAATGAGTTTGGGAGTATTCCCTCCTCTTCTATTTTTTGGAAAACTTTAAGGAGAATGGGTATTATATCTTCTCTGTGTGTCTGATAGAATTCCAAGGTAAATCCGTCCAGCCCGGGTGCTTTGTTCTTGGGTAGTTTTTTGATTACCATTTCAATTTCTTTGCTCGTAATTGGTTTAACTTTTGTGTTTCTTCGTTGGTCAGTCTTGGAAGGTTGTATTTTTCTAGGAAGTTGTCCATTTCTTCTAGGCTTTCCAGCTTGTTGGCATATAGGATTTCATAGTAGTCTTTAATAATTCTTTGTATTTCTGTGGAGTCTGTCGTGATTTTTCCATTCTCATTTCTGATTCTGTTGATTTGTGTTGATTCTCTTTTTTTCTTAATAAGTTTGGCTAGAGGCTTATCTATTTTGTTTATTTTCTCAAAGAACCAGCTCTTGGTTTCGTTGATTTTTGCTATTTTATCCTTCTCAATTTTGTTTATTTCTTCTCTGATCTTTATTATGTCCCTCCTTCTGCTGACTTTAGGCTTCATTTGTTCTTCTTTTTCCAATTTCGATAATTGTGATGTTAGACTATTCATTAGGGATTGTTCTTCCTTCTTCAAGTGTGCCTGGATCGCTATATACTTTCCTCTTAGGACTGCTTTTGCTGCATCCCACATAAGTTGGGGCTTTGTGTTGTTGTTGTCATTTGTTTCCATATATTGCTGGATCTCCATTTTAATTTGGTCATTGATCCATTGATTATTTAGGAGCATGTTGTTAAGCCTCCATGTGTTTGTGAGCCTTTTTGTTTTCTTTGTAGAATTTATTTCTACTTTTATATCTTTGTGGTCTGAAAAATTGGTTGGTAGAATTTCAGTATTTTGGATTTTTCTGAGGCTCTTTTTGTGGGCTAGTATGTGGTCTATTCTGGAGAATGTTCCATGTGCACTTGAGAAGAATGTATATCCTGTTCCTTTTGGATGCAGAGTTCTATAGATGTCTATTAGGTCCATCTGCTCTACTGTGTTGTTCAGTGCTTCCGTGTCCTTACTTATTTTCTGCCCAGTGGACCTATCTTTTGGGGTGAGTGGTGTGTTAAAGTCTCCTAAAATGAATGCATTGCAGTCTATTTCCCCCTTTAGTTCTGTTAGTATTTGTTTCACATATGCTGGTGCTCCTGTGTTGGGTGCATATATATTTAGAATGGTTATATACTCTTGTTGGACTGAGCCCTTTATCATTATGTAGTGTCCTTCTTTATCTCTTGTTACTTTTTTTGTTTTGAAGTCTATTTTGTCTGATATTAGTACTGCAACTCCTGCTATCTTCTCGCTGTTGTTTGCCTGAAATATGTTTTTCCATCCCTTGACTTTTAGTCTGTACATATCTTTGGGTTTGAGGTGAGTTTCTTGTAAGCAGCATATAGATGGGTCTTGCTTTTTTATCCATTCTATTACTCTGTGTCTTTTGATTGGTGCATTCAGTCCATTTACATTTAGGGTGACTATTGAAAGATATGTACTTATTGCCATTGCAGCCTTTAAATTCGTGGTTACCAAAGGTTCAAGGTTAGCCTCTTTAGTATCTTACCGCCTAACTTAGCTCGCTTATTGAGCTGTTATATACACTGTCTGGAGATTCTTTTCTTCTCTCCCTTCTTATTCCTCCTCCTCCATTCTTCATATGTTGAGTGTTTTGTTCTGTGCTCTTTCTAGGAGTTCTCCCATCTAGAGCAGTCCCTGTAAGATGCCCTGTAGAGGTGGTTTGTGGGAGGCAAATTCCCTCAACTTTTGCTTGTCTGGGAACAGTTTAATCCCTCCTTCATATTAAAATGATAATCGTGCTGGATACAGTACTCTTGGTTCGAGGCACTTCTGTTTCATTGCATTAAGTATATCATGCCATTCTCTTCTGGCCTGTAGGGTTTCGGTTGAGAAGTCTGATGACAGCCTGATGGGTTTTTCTTTATAGATGACCTTTTTTTCTCTAGCTGCCTTTAAAACTCTTTCCTTGTCCTTGTTCTTTGCCATTTTAATTATTATGTGTCTTGGTGTTGTCCTCCTTGGATCCTTTCTGTTGGGGGTTCTGTGTATGTCCGTGGTCTGTTTGATTATTTCCTCCCCCAGTTTGGGGAAGTTTTCAGCAATTATTTCTTCCAAGATACTTTCCGTCCCTTTTCCTCTCTCTTCTTCTTCTGGTACCCCTATAATATGGATATTGTTCCTTTTGGATTGGTCACACAGTTCTCTTAATATTGTTTCATTCCTGGAGATCCTTTTATCTCTCTCTCTATGTCAGCTTCTATGTGTTCCTGTTCTCTGGTTTCAATTCCATCAATGGCCTCTTGCATCTTATCCATTCTTCTTATAAATACTTCCAGAGTTTGTTTCATTTCTGTGATCTCCTTTCTGGCATCTGTGATCTCCCTCCGGACTTCATCCCATTTCTCTTGCGTATTTCTCTGCATCTCTGTCAGCATGTTTATGATTTTTATTTTGAATTCTTTGTCAGGAAGACTGGTTAGGTCTGTCTCCTTCTCTGGTGTCTCTGTTATCTTGGTTTGCCTGTAATTTTGTCTCTTCATGGTGATAGGAATAGTTTGCAGAACTGGAACTAGTGACGGCTGGAAAAACTTCCCTTCTTGTTGGTTTGTGGCCTTCCTCTCCTCGGAGAATAGCGACCTCTAGTGGCTTGTGCTGGGTAGCTGTGCACAGACAGGGCTTCTGCTTCCTGCCTGGCTGCTATGGAGTTTATCTCCGCTGTTGCTGTGGGTGTGGCCTGGCTTGGGCTGCTGCTCCTAAGTGGTGGAGTTGCATTGGAGGGGGAGCAGCCGGGAGGCTATTTATCTCCATAAGGGGCCTCCATGCTCCCTGCAGCCCAGGGGATTAGAGTGCCCAGAGATCCTGGGATTCTCTACCTCTGGACTAAGTGTCCCGCCCTGCCCCTTTAAAACTTCCAAAAAGCACCCACCAAAACAAAACAATGACTGCAAAAAAAAAAAAAAAAGGGCACTCATTTTCCTTTATTCTCCGGCGCCAGCCTCAGGCACCTGCTCACCGGACTTGCTGCCCTGTTTCCGTAGTATTGGGGTCCCTATCCCTTTAAGACTTCCAAAAAGCACTCGCCAAAACAACAACAAAAAAAAGCAAAAAACATAAAAAAGGTGGCCACTCACATTTCTTTTGTTCTCTGGCGCCGGTCTCCAATAGCCACTCACCGGTCTTGCTGCTCTGTTTCCCTAGTATTGGGGACCCTGTCCCTTTAAGACTTCCAAAAAGCACTCATCACAACAAAACAACAACAAGAACAACAAAAAAAAAGATGGCCGCTCGCTTTTCTTTTGTCATCCAGCGCCGGCCTCCTGTACCTGCTCACCGTTCTTGCTGCCCTGTTTCCCTAGTATCCAGGGCCCCGCGCATGCACTGTGTCTGTGCTCTGGTCCGGATGGCTGGGGCTGGGTGTTCAGCAGTCCTGGGCTCCTCCCTCCCACTCAGACCTCTCTACTCCCGCTGGGAGCTGGGGGAAGGGGCGCTCAGGACCCACCAGGCCGGGGCTTGTATCTTACCCCCTTTGCGAGGTGCTGGGTTCTCACAGGTGTGGATGTGGTCTGGATGTTGTCCTGTGTCCTCTGGTCTCTATTTTAGGAAGAGTTGTCTTTGTTATATTTTCATAGATATATGTGGTTTTGGGAGGAGATTTCTGCTGCTCTACTTACGCCACCATCCTGGCTCCGCCCTTCTCACTCCCACTTCTCCTACTTTTTATCACCCAGGAGACTCTGTGCTCCTATCCCTTCCACACCAAGCAACACCATCCCTAACTCCCAAATGGCAAGGACCATACACAGTAATCCTTTCCACGCCAACTGCGGTTAAACTCCAGGGTCTTCCCCATTAGATACACAACTCCCACCTTAAGCTGTTTGTCTCGCCTTATTCCCATCCCACCAAATCTCCCACAGGTTCCTACTCCTCCACCCTGACAGCACCTCTGACTCTCCTCATTTCACGATGCTCATCCCCACTTCCACTTATCAGTGAAGAAGTTTCTGCCAGCATGGAGTCCTAAGACCTCCCTTACAACCTCCATGCGTTATGCTACAGGATTGTTAACCCTGGTCACAACACTTATTCTCTCACTAGACCTATCTTCCAACACCAGCCCTTTCTTCTCTTTCAGACTGTCCAAAAGATTGCACCATCAAGGATTCACTTTGCCCCACAAGTTGCTTTTCTGCCTACACATATATCCCCAAAGAATGCTATAATTCAGCCACCCTATGTAAACATAACAATCAGCCCAAATGCAAAAATTTCTAACCGGACCTTTAACCAGCTTGTATTACAGGATCACCAACCCCTCTCCAAAGACAATGATCCTTATTAAACCTGGAACATGCCATCACCACTTCAGACGAAGGGCTCATCTGAGGACCGCCCCCCATCAATACAAAAATGAACTTCATTGCCCCTAATCAGTAGGAAGCAGTTACTGAAGACTGACCTTCACCCCATCCCAAGTCCTCTACCACTTATAAAACAGAAAAGGGAGGAATGTAAGAATATAGTAATTTATCCTCCATTTACTCCATGGTTCCAAGCACATAAGCCAGTGAAAATCATGCCTGGACTTGCCTGGGGCTTGTCTGGACTTGCCTCACCTTATTTCTAAACATTCCAACCTGCCCCCAAGGCAACAGGCCAAGCGGTACTTTTCCACTCCGCCCCTACAAAAGGCACAATGCTCTGCACCACAGGGCCGCTCACTCTCTCTCTCTAGGGGCAGCCACTTTCTCTTTCAGATAATAAAATCCCTTGTGTGGGCCCGTGTCTCCTGAGTCATTCTGGGTAAGGAGGGTCGTGGCGAGATACCCTTTCAGGCTTCAGGGTTAAGACTGCGGTTACTTTGTCCTTGCTTTGGCAGAAAAGCACACTGAGGGTTTTTTGTTTCTCATTTTTTTTCACTGAGGTTTGCCAACAGTTAGATTAGATTAACTACTGTGCAATGCAAGTACAATTGATGGAAAGCTTAGCTAGATAATATTTTTTTAAAGGTGATGCTTTTTTTAATTTCTAAGAAAATGCCTGTGACTCATGATAGAATAGTTTTCCTCACACGAGTGGGAGGAAGGGACTTTCACTTTCATGTGGAATGGACATCACTATCAAGATCAGCTCATGGAAGTAATAAAGAAAACATCTCAAAATGAGACAACCAAAATTCTTCTAAATGACTTCAGATTCTGTGCTCTTGCAAGACTATACAAAACTATCTTAAGAAAGCAGTTTGACTTCACTTGACTTCAGTGCCCTCACTGTAGAATTTAAAAGACTCACTGTTGATTGCCCATAGTGGACTTGATGGAGAATAAGTATCTTACATTGCGCTTTACAAAATACTGTATGTGTTTCAGCAAGTCTGTAGATTGAGGAATGGGAGAAGGCAAAAAAAATGTTATATTAAATCTATGCATTTTTGCCAAGCCATATTGAGTTATTTTACTACTAGAGACATTAGGAACTAATCGTACAAAAGAAGCAATTTAAGAGCATTTTGTGGCATACATCATTTCTGTAATTGTATAATGTATTTCTTTATGATTTTAAGTGATAAAGACATTAAGTTAACAAACATATAGGAAATGTATGTACTGTTTGAAATGTAAATTATTCTTAGATCACTTTTGATGGGAGTTGAATTGCCCTCTTTGTGCCTTAATTTGAGAGAATTATTTTACTGTCATGACTAAGTAAATTTCAAAAAATCATATTTTCAAAAAAGTATGTGTCTGTGAGTTTTTTATTGATAATTGGTTTAATTTTAAATATTTAGAGGTTTGTTGGACTTTAATAAACTGAGTACAATCTTTGCATCAAACTACCTGCTAAAATAATGACTTTATAAAACTCTGCACACTGTGTAGCAGGTTACATCAGTATAAAAGAAAATTATGGGAGTACATCTGTGATGTTTTCCAGTTAACAGGAATTACCAGATAAATACTGTTAAACTCTCGTCCAATAATGAGAGTTGATTCATACATGTAGTATGATTTACTCTTTATTTCTTAACCAAATACCTCCTTAGTAATTTATAATGGCTTTGCAGTAATGTGTATCAAATAAGAAGCACTGGAAAACTGATTCATCTGTAGGATGATAGGCATGTTTCAGGTGGTATTGAAACAGCATTAATGGATATGTAATAATAAACATCTGTTATTAATATGCTAAAAAAAAGCTAGGGCTCAGTGACGAAAGGGACAGCAAAGTGGCATTTAAATGAGGATATTCCACTTTTGAATGCATGGTATTTCTATCCAAGACCTTGTTTGTGCATTTTTTTACCTACATAAGAAACATTTCCTTGCTTGCACTCCTCATTGAGATGGAGCGGTATTGATCATTTAGTGTCAGGCAAGCAAGGAAAAATAGAGAGCTGGATATCATACCACAAAGTGTCATCTCTAAGGTAAGGAAGCTGAGGAGATTAATATTAAATGCAGAAATGCAGAAAAGTGATGAGGAAACTGGAGCAATGCAATGGAGGTGATTGAATAGGAGGAGAGTAATAATATTCTGACAATTTCCAAATATATCTCCTCTACATCCTCTCTACCTAATCTTTTCTTAAAATCCTACCATCTGGCTTCTTCTCTAAATTCTTCTGAAACTATTCTAGACTCTGATGACCTCCTAATTTCTCACTATAAAGGCCTTTCCATAATTATTTTGTCCATTGCACTTTAAAATGAAGTTACATAGACATACTTCTTTTTACCTAAATTTAAACACCTTACTATTTTATTCATTATAAAAGTAATGCATAGTATTTGTAACAAAAAAAAAATCAAATAACACAAAGACAGCTTTCCATCCCAGCCCCACTTAGCACAAATCCACACTTTAGTTCTGTACTCAAAGTGAATAGATTTGGCTTTAGCTCATCTCTCAGTGACTTTATCTTTTTCCCCAACACCCTCCAGCCACATTGGTCTTCTCTGTTTTCCTCATTCACATTCTAGAGTTTGTGCTTGCCATTCCCACCTTCTAGAATGCACCTTTTTCTGTTTGATGCACACAGGTTCCTTCTTGTTATTCAGACCTTAGCTAAAATAGCAATGTCTCAGAAATATCTGAGCTGATGGACACTTGTATATCACCTTGCTTTGCTTCTTTCTACAGCACTCATCATTGATTATTTTATTTTGGGGTGTTCATTTATTAATACCTTTCATTATTCCCTTAGGAGCTTTTTGAGAGCAGGAATACTGACTCTCTTTTTAATTGTTCAATAATAGAAAATTGCTGGCATATGGTAAACAGGCAAAATTTGTGGAATGGACAAAACAATTAATTTGGTATAAAGGTTATAATACAATGACTTTCATTATGAATTATAGTGATAACCAATAAGAAAAACTATGTCCATTTTAATGCTTTTTACATATCATTCAAGCTTGTCTGACTTTAGCATGAGGACATCTGCTTCCGTACATGGTGGGATAACAGGGATGGGATTGTCTCCCACATTGTACAAGAAACCCATACAAACTATATGAAACAATGATTCTGAGACATTGAGCAACAGACAACACAGTGATTTGTAAAAGAAAGAAAACAAATGAATTTAGACTTATACATGCTCCAGCTTAGAGCAAGTCTCTGGGCGTACCAGAAAGAAGACAGACCAAGAGCCCAGCAGTCTTGCTGAGTTGAGGAAACATAGCTGAAGTTCACGAAACATGAACAGAGTTTTTAGGGCAGTGTACCAGGAAAGAGAGAGCTGCATAGAGAGCCTGGGGGATCTGTTGAAGGGTCCCCTCAAGTTTTTGGCTTAGCATTGATCTGCACCTTTGTATAAAGAAACCACCCTGTGGGAAAGAACCACTGCAAAGGAATACTCAGAACAGTCCCCAGAGCTCACAGAGGGCCAAGTATAATATTGATACCCACCAGCCAGTGGAAGGTCTTCTAATAATACACAGCATTTGTAAGTCTTCATGAAAGCATTACCTCTGTGGGAGCCACAGTAGCACTAAACTACATGCTGTCGAGGACCTGCTCTAACAAACCTTAAAAGCAAGATTTCAAATTGTTCTGAGAAACTTAGTGTGTCACAGAAAAAAGTCCCTAAAATATTTAAAGAAATGTGGGGGAAAAAAATCCAACCCAATGGTGTTTTTTTAAAAAAAATTAGATTTTCACAGGAAACAGAAAGGAAACAATATCCAGCATCCAATCAAAATTTACCACGCATGCAAAGAAGCAAGGAAATATGCTCCATAATCAGGATGGAAAAAAAAACAACAGAAGCTGAGCTGAAAATGACACATGATACAATTAAATGAGATCATTAAAATATGTAAAAGATTTCCCGAAAGACTCAAGATGGCGACATGAGTAGGGTGGAAGAAATCTCCTCCCAAAACCATATATATTTTGAAAATACAGCAAATACAACTATTCCTAAAAGAGAGACCAGAAGATACATTACAACAGCCAGGTTACATCTACATCTGCAAGAACTCAGCATATAATGAAAGGGTAAGATACAAAACCATTACCCAGCGGGACCTGAGCACTCCCCTCTCCCCAGCTCACTGCTGGAAGGAAAAGAATCAGAATGGGGAGGGAGTGGAAGCACAGGACTTCTAAATAACCAGCCCTAGTAATCTGCACCAGGAGGAGAGACACACATTGCATGGTGTCCTAGATATTAGAGAAACAGAAAAGTAAAATCTGAGATGGAGACTGTGAGCGGGTCCCCACAGCCATCTCCCCTGGGGCAAAATAAAAGTGGGTGTTTTAAAAGTCTTAAAGGGACAAGGGTTTAACAGGTCCTGGCATACTCAACACACCAGGCTGGGACTCTTAAGGAACTTCAGTCACCCTAACCCCCTAGGTGGCAATGCAGCTCCGAAGTGCCTCATGGTGATAAGCAGCCTGCCTTTCATTCTCCCTCACTGGCACTGCAAGCAAACCGGCATGCATGCCATTGCTGCAGACCAGCTGGGGAGTAGCCCTGCCCACAGCAAACACACAAGAGTCTTCTCCCACCATGCAGCTAACTGGGCCAAACTCAGAGGCTGCCCCCTGCATGCAGTTACCCAGCACATAGAGGAAGCTGGAACAAAGTCTGGAAGGCACAAAGGGGCACTGTTCTCACAGGAGAATACAGGCCATGTGCCTACAACCCCCAGCAATGCCCTAGACCATTGCGAGGACTGTCTCACACAAGGCAGCTCAGGGGATTAACCCAGAGACTACTCCCTGTGTGTGGGTAACCACACAGGCAGCAGAGAAGGGCAAGGCAACCAGCAAACATGAAAGGACTTTGTTCTCCCAGCTGACACCCGTGCCACTTGCCAGCAATCACCTCTATTGCCATGAAAAGGCAGAATAATGTGGTCCAGTCCAAAATTACACAAACACCAGAGAAAGGGCCTGGCAAGATAGATATAACCAATCTTCCTGAAAAGGGATTAAAAATAAAAGTCATAACCATGCTGATGGAGATGCAAAGACATATGCAAGAGCTAAGGGATGAAGTCCAAAGGGAGATAACAGAAATGAAACAATCACTGGGGGGACTTAAGAGCAGACTGGATGAGGTACAAGAGACTGTTAATGGAATAGAAATCAGAGAACAGGAATACAGAGAAACTGAGGGAGAGAGAGATAAAAGGATCTCTAGGAAAGAAAGAATATTAAGAGAACTGTGTGACCAATCCAAATGGAGCATTATTCCCATAATATGTGTAAAAGAAGAAGAAAAAGAGAGAAAAAGGGATAGAAAGTGTCTTTGAAGAAACAATTGCTGAAAACGTCCCCAAGGTGGGGAAGGAAACAGTCTCTCAGACAATGGAAGACTACAGATCACCCAAAACTAGGGATGCAATGAGGACAACACCAAGACATATAATAATTAAAATGGCAAAGATCAAAGAAAAGGACAGGGTATGAAAAGCATCCAGAGACAGAAAAAAGATAACCTACAAAGGAAAACCCATCAGGCTAGCATTAGACTACCTTACAGGCCAGAAGAGAATGGCATGATATATATAATGCAATGAAACAGAAGGGCCTTGAACCAAGAATACTGTATCCAGCAAGACTATCATTTAAATTTGAAGGAGGGATTAAAGAATTTCCAGATAAGCAAGAGTTGAGGGAATTTGCCTCCCACAAACTACCTCTACAAGGTATGTTAAAGGGAGTGCTTTAGATGGAAGTACTCCTAAGGCTTAATAGATGTCACCAGAGAAAATAAAATCACAGCAAAGATAGCAGACCAAACAAATACTAACTAAAGGCAAAAAATAAAATCATGTATACACAAAAATAGTCAAGGGAAACACAAAAGAGTACAGAATAAAACACCTATCATATAAAGAGTGGAGGAGGAACAATAAAAAGGAAGAGAAATAAAGAATCATCAGACTGTGTTTATAATAGTGCAATAAGTGAGTTAAAGGTAGATAGTAAAGAAGCTACCATTGAACCTTTGGTAACCACAAACTTAAAGCCTGCAATGGCAATAAGTATATATCTATAGACAATCACCCTTAATGTAAATGGACTGAATGCACCAATCAAAAGACATAGAGTAATAGAATTGATAAAAAAGAAAGACCCATCTATATGCTGCTTACAAGAGACTCACCTCAAACCCAAAGACATACACAGACTAAAAGTGAAGGGATGGAAAAAGATATCTCATGCAAACAACAGGAAGAAAAAAGCAGGTGGTGCAGTACTTATATCAGACAAAATAGACGTCAAAACAAAGAAAGTAACAAGACATAAAGAAGGATATTACATAATGATAAAGGGGTCATCCAAAAAGAGGATATAACCACTATAAATACATATGCACCCAACACAGGAGCACCAACATATGTGCAACAAATACTAACAGAATTAGAGGAGGAAATAGAATGCAATGAATTCATTTTAGGAGACTTCAATACATCAGCCACTCCAAAGGACAGATCCACCAGACAGAAAATAAGTAAGGACACAGAGGCACTGAACAACACACTAGAACAGATGGACCTAACAAATATCTACAAAACTCTACACCCAAAAGCAGCAAGATGCACATTATTCTTAAGTGCACATGGAACATTTTCCAGAATAGATCACATACTACGCCACAAAAAGAGCCTCAGTAAATTCAAAAAGCCTGAAATTCTACCAGCCAACTTTTCAGACCACAAAGGTATAAAACTAGAAATAAATTGTACAAAGAAAACAAAAAGACTCACAAACACATGGATGCTTAACAACATGCTCCTAAATAATCAATGGACCAAATTAAAACAGAGATCAAGCAATATATGGAGACAAATGACAAAAACAGCACAAAGCCCCAACTTCTGTGGGACACAGCAAAGGCAGTTCTAAGAAGGAAGTATATAGCAATCCAGGCCCATTTAAAGAAGGAAGTACAATCCCAAATGAATAGTCTAAAGTCAATTATTAAAACTGGAAAAGAAGAACAAATGAGGCCCAAACTCAGCTGAAAGAGGGACACTATAAAGATCAGAGAAGAAATAAATAAAATTGAGAAGAATAAAACACTAGAAAAAAATCAAGGAAACCAAGAGCTGGTTCTTTGAGAAAATAAACAAAATAAATAAACACCTAGCCAGACTTATTAAGAGAAAAAGAGAATCTATACACATAAACAGAAACAGAAATGAGAAAGAAAAATCACAAAAGACACCACAGAAATACAAAGAATTGTTAAGAGATACAATGAAAATCTATATGCTAACAAGCTGGATAACCTGGAAGAAATGGACAACTTTCTAGAAAAATACAACCTTCCAAGACAGAACAATTACCAGCAATGAAATTGAATTGGTAATCAAAAAACTACCCAAGAACAAAACTCCAGGGCTGATGGATTCACCGCTAAATTTTATCAGAGATTTACAGAAGACATAATAGCCATACTCCTTAAAGTTTTCCAAAAAATAGAAAATGAGTGAATACTTCCAAACTCATTCTATGAAGCCAGCATCACTCTAATACCAAAACCAGCGAAAGACCCCACAAAAAAAGAAAATTAAAGACTGATATCCCTGATAAACACAGATGCAAAAATACTCAACAAAATACTAGTAAACCGAATTCAAAAATACATCAAGAGGATCATACACCATGACCAAGTGGGATTCATCTCAGGGATGCAAGGATGATACAACATTCGAAAATCCATCAACATCATCCATCACATTAACAAAAAGAAGGAAAAAAAACCACTTGATCATCTCCATAGATGTTGAAAAAGCACTCAACAAAATTCAACATCCATTCACAATAAAAACTCTCAATAAAATGGGTATAGAGGACAAGTACCTCAACATAATAAAGGCTATATATGACAAACCTACAGCCAACATCGTACTTAACAGTGAGAAACTGAAAGCTTTTCACCTATGATTGGGAACAAGACAGGGATGCCCAATGCTCCCACTTTAATTCAACATAGTGCTGAAGGTCCTAGCCACAGCAACAGACAAAAAACAAAGAAATAAAAGGCATCCATACTGGTAAAGAAGAAGTCAAACTGTCACTATTAGCAGATGACATGATACTGTCACAAAAAAATCCTAAAGAATCCACTCCAAACTACTAAAACTCGTATCTGAATTCAGCAAAGTTGCAGGATACAAAATTAATACACAGAAATCTGTTGCAATCCTATATGCTAATGATGAACTTTCAGAAAGAGAAATCAGGAAAACAATTCCATTCACAATTGCATCAAAAAGAATAAAATACCTACAAATCAACCTAACCAAGGAAGTGAAAGACCTATACCCTGAAAACTACAAGACACTCTTAAGAGAAATCAAAGAGGACACTAACAAATGGAAATTCATCCCATCCTTTTGGGTAGGAAGAATTAATATTGTCAAAATGGCCATCCTGCCTAAAGCAATCTTCAATGCACCCCCTATCAAAATACCAACAGCATTCTTCAATGAACTGGAACAAATAATTCTAAAATTCATATGAAACTACAAGACGTGAATAGCCAAAGCAATCCTGGGAAGAAGGAATAAAGCAGGGAAGAGCTCACTTCCCAACTTCAAGCTCCTCTACAAAGTCACAGTAATCAAGACAAGTTGGTACTGACTCAAGAACAGACCCATAGACCAGTGGAACAGAACAGAGAGCCTAGATATTAACCCAAACATACATGGTCAATTTTTATATGATAAAGGAGCCATGGATATACAATGAGGAAATGACAGCCTCTTCAACAACTGGTGTTGGCAAAACTGGACAGCTACATGTAAGAGAATGAAACTGAATCACTGTCTAACCCCTTACAGAAAAGTAAAGTCGAAATGGATCAAAGATCTGAATGTAAGTCATGAAACTATAAAACTCTTAGGAAAAAACATAGGCAAAAATCTCTTGGACATAAACATGAACAACTTCTTCATGAATATATCTCCCCCAGCAATGGAAACAAAAGCAAAAATGAACAAGTGGGACTATATCAAGCTAAAAAGCTTCTGAACAGCAAAGGAGACCATCAATAGAACAAAAAGTCATCCTACAGTACAGGAGAATATATTCATAAATGACATACCCAATAAAGGGTTGACATCCAAAATATATAAAGAGCTCATGCACCTCAACAAACAAAAAGCAAATAAGCCAATTAAAAAATGGGCACAGGATCATGGGAAGATGGCGGCATGAGTAGTTCAGCAGAAATCTCCTCCCAAAACCATACATATTTATGAAACTACAATAAATACAACTATTCCTCAAAGAGACACCAGTGGATACAGTACAACAGCCAGGATACAGCTACATCTGTGAGAACTCAACATCACATGAAGGGGGTAAGATACAAGCCATGGCCAGGTGGAACCCGAATGCCCCCCCGACCCCAGAAGCCAGCAGCAAGAAAGGAGTTGAATACAGAGGGAGTGAAAGCCCAGGACTGCTAAACAACCAGCTCTAGAAATCCGCAATCAGAGCACAGACACAAGGTGCACGAGGTGCTAGATATTAGAGAAACGGAAAACCAAAACCTGCAGGTAGGTCCCCGCAACTGGCACCCCTGAGACAAAAGGAAAGCGAATGCTTTTTGCAAGTCTTAAAGAGGCAGGGACCCCACAGCAGGACAAAGTCATCCCGGCACACTTAGCCAGCAGCTGGGAATCCCGGGGAACTTTAGGCACCCTAACCCCCTGGGCGGCAGCGCAGCTCTGAAGCCCCTCAAGGCACTAAGTAGCCTGCCAGTTGTTCCCCCAACTGGCACGGACCACAACACACTGGCCCAGTAGTGGGAGAGTGGCAGGGTGCACTGAGTATGGTGGCGCTAGAGGGAACCGGGAACGGCCAGATTGCACTGGTGAAGCCAGAGGGGACCGGGAGTGGCTCGTGCGAGCCAGCTGTGGTGGCGTCCAAGCAGCCCGGGAGCAGCCCACATGCACCAGCAGCAGCGGTGCCAGAGGAGCCTGGGAGAGGTCTGTACGAGCCCGAAGCAGTGGCGACCAAGCAGCTCTGGAGCGGCCCACGCATGCCAGCAGCAGTGGCACCAGACAGGCATGGGAGAGGTCCGCACGCACCTGCAGCAGTGCCAGAGGGAGCAGCCACACTCCCAGCAGCTGACCAGAATCCCAGCCAAATGCACAGCCACACAGGCCAGACCCAAAGGCCACTGCTGGTACACAGCTGCCTGGCAGGGGCACTGCTATCACAGAGGAGCACACCTGGCATGCCTGCTACTCCCCGCAGGGCTCTGCACTGCTCCAGCGGAAACCATGCCCACAGCAGTTTAGGGGATTGACCCGGTGACTGCTCTAGGAGTGCAGGTAAATGACACAGGGAGCAGAGAAGGGCAAGGCATCCAGCTAGCAGGAAAGGGCTTTCTTCTCCCAGCTGACACACTGGGACCTTGCCTACCGCCACCGCTATCACCATAAAAAGACAAAATTTTAGTCCAGTCCAAAATAATAGAGACAACCCCTGAGAGAGGATCTTCAGATACAGACCTAAACAGTCTCCCTGAAAAAGAATTCAAAATAAAAATCATAAACATGCTGACAGAGCTGCAGAGAAATATGCAAGAGCTAAGGGATGACGTCCGGTGGGAGATCACAAAAGTGAAACAATCTCTGGAAGGATTTATAAGCAGAATGGATAAGATGCAAGAGGCCACTGATGGAATAGAAACCAGAGAACAGGAACGCATACAAGCTGACACAGAGAGAGATAAAAGGATCTCCAGGAATGAAACAATATTAATATTAAGAGAACTGTGTGACCAATCCAAAAGGAACAATACTCGCATTATGGGGGTACCAGAGGAAGAAGAGAGAGAGAAAGAGATAGAAAGTGTCTTTGAAGAAATAATTGCTGAGAACTTCCCAAACTGGGGGAGAAAATAGTTGCTCAGACTACGGAAGCACACAGAACTCCCGAGAGAAGGGACCCAAAGAGGACAACACCAAGAAACATAATAATTAAAATGGCAAACATCAAGGACAAGGACAGAGTATTAAAGGCAGCCAGAGAGACAAAAAAGGTCACCTACAAAGGAAAACCCATCAGGCTATCATCAGACTTCTCAACAGAAACCTTACAGGCCAGAAGAGAATGGCATGATATATTTAATGCAATGAAACAGAAGGGCCTTGAACCAAGGATACTGTATCTAGCACGATTATCATTTAAATATGGAGGGATTAAACAATTCCCAGACAAGCAAAAGTTGAGGGAATTTGACTCCCACAAACCACCTCTACAGGGTATCTTAGAGGGACTGCTCTAGATGGGAGCACTCCTAAAAAAAGCACAGAACAAAACACTCAACATATGAAGAATGGAGGAGGAGGAATAAGAAGGGAGAGAAATAATCATGAGACTGTGTTTATAATAGCTCAATAATTGAGTTAAGTTAGAAAGTAAGGTAGTAAAGAAGCTAACCTTGCACTTTTTGTAACCACGAATCTAAAGCCTGAAATGGCAATAAGAACATATATTTCAGTAATCACCCTAAATGTAAATGGACTGAATGCACCAATCAAAAGACACAGAGTAATAGAATGGATAAAAAAGCAAGACCCATCTATATGCTGCTTACAAGAGACTCACCTCAAACCCAAAGATATGCACAGATTAAAAGTCAAGGGATGGGAAAAGATATTTTATGCAGACAACAGGGAGAAAAAATCAGGTGTTGCAATACTAGTATCAGACAAAATAGACTTCAAAACAAAGAAAGTAACAAGAGATAAAGAAGGACATTACATAATGATAAAAGGCTCAGTCCAACAAAAGGATAAAACCATTATAAACATATATGCACACAATACAGGAGCACCAATATATGTGAAACAAATACTAACAGAATTCAAGGAGGTATATGCACACAATACAGGAGCACCAATATATGTGAAACAAATACTAACAGAATTCAAGGAGGAAATAGAATGCAATGCATTCATTTTGGGAGACTTCAACATACCACTCACTCCAAAGGATAGATCCACCAGACAGAAAATAAGTAAGGACACATAGGCACTGAACAACACACTAGAACAGATGGACCTAATAGACATCTATAGAACTCTACATCCAAAAGCAACAGGATACACATTCTTCTCAAGTGCACATAAAACATTCTCCAGAATAGACCACATACTAGGCCACAAAAAGAACCTCAGTAAATTCCAAAAGACTGAAAGCCTACCAACCAACTTTTCAGACCACAAGGTATAAAACTAGAAATAAGTTGTACAAAGAAAGCAAAAAGGCTCACAAACACATGGAGGCTTAACAACATGCTCCTAAATAATCAATGGGTCAACGATCAAATTAAAATGGAGATCCAGCAATATATGGAAACAAATGACAACAACAACACAAAGCCCCAACTTCTGTGGGACGCAGTGAAAGCAGTCCTAAGAGGAAAGTATATAGCGATCCAGGCACACTTGAAGAAGGAAGAACAATCCCAAATGAATAGTCTAACATCACAATTATCGAAATTGGAAAAAGAAGAACAAATGAGGCCTAAAGTCAGCAGAAGAGGGACATAATAAAGATCAGAGAATAAATAAACAAAACTGAGAAGAGTAAAAAAATAGAAAAAAATCAATGAAACCAAGAGCTGGTTCTTAGAGAAAATAAACAAAATAGATAAGCCTCTAGCCAGACTTATTAAGAGAAAAAGAGAGTCAAAACACATCAACAGAATCAGAAAGAAGGAAAAATCATGACGGACCCCACAGAAATACAAAGAATTATTAGAGAATACTATGAAAACCTATATGCTAACAAGCTGGAAAACCTAGGAGAAATGGACAACTTCCTAGAAAAATACAACCTTTCAAGACTGACCAAGGAAGAAACACAAAATCTAAACAAACAAATTACCAGCAAAGAAATTGAATCAGTAATCAAAAAACTACCCAAGAACAAAACCCCCAGGCCAGATGGATTTACCTCGGAATTTCATCAGACATGCAGAGAAGACATAATACCCATTCTCCTTAAAGTTTTCCAAAAAATAGAAGAGGAGGGAATACTCCCAAACTCATTCTATGAAGCCAACATCACCCTAATACCAAAACCAGGCAAAGACTCCACCAAAAAAGAAAACTACAGACCAATATCCCTGATGAACATAGATGCAAAAATACTCAACAAAATATTAGCAAACCAAATTCAAAAATACATCAAAAGGATCATACACCATGACCAAGTAGGATTCATCCCAGGGAAGCAAGGATGGTACAACATTCGAAAATCCATCAACATCATCCACCATATCAACAAAAAGAAGGACAAAACCACATGATCATCTCCACAGATGCTGAAAAAGCATTTGACAAAATTCAACATCCATTCATGATAAAAACTCTCAACAAAACGGGCATAGAGGGCAAGTATCTCAACATAATAAAGGCCATATATGATAAACCCACAGTTAACATCATACTGAACAGAGAGGCTGAAAGTTTTTCCTCTGACATCTATAACAAGACAGGGATACTTACTCTCCCCACTGTTATTCAACATAGTACTGGAGGTCCTAGCCACGGCAATTAGACAAAACAAACAAATAAAAGGCATCCATACTGGTAAGGAAGAAGTCAAACTGTCACTATTTGCAGATGACATGATATTGTACATAAAAATCCCTAAAGACTCCACTGCAAAACTACTAGAACTAATAATCGGAATTCAGCAAAGTTGCAGGATACAAAATTAACACACAGAAATCTGTGGCTTTCCTATACACTATAATGAACTAATAGAAAGAGAAATCAGGAAAGCAATTACATACACAATACCATCAAAAAGAATAAAATACCTACAAATCAACCTAACCAAGGAAGTGAAAGACCTATACCCTGAAAACTACAAGACACTCTTAAGAGAAATTAAGGAAGACACTAACAAATGGAAACTCATCCCATGCTCTTGACTCGGAAGAATTAATATCGTCAAGATGGCCATCCTGCCCAAAGCATATACAGATTCGATGTAATCCCTATCAAATTACCAACAGCACTCTTCAATGAACTGGAACAAATAGTTCAAAAATTCATATGGAACCACCAAAGACCCCGAATAGCCAAAGCAATCCTGAGAAGGAAGAGTAAAGTGGGGGGGGATCTCGCTCCCCAACTTCAAGCTCTACTAAAAAGCCACAGTAATCAAGACAATTTGGCACTGGCTCAAGAACAGAGCCACAGACCAGTGGAACAGAATAGAGACTCCAAACATTAACCCAGACATATATGGTCAATTAATATACGATAAAGGAGCCATGGACATACAATGGGGAAATGACAATCTCCTCAACAGATGGTGCTGGCAAAACTGAACAAATACATGTAAGAGAATGAAACTGGATCACTGTCTAACCCCATACACAAAGTAAATTCGAAATGGATCAAAGACCTGAATGTAAGTCATGAAACTATAAAACTCCTAGAAAAAAAATAGGCAAAAATCTCATGGACATAAACATGAGTGACTTCTTCATGAACATATCTCCCCAGGCAAGGGAAACAAAAGCAAAAATGAACAGGTGAGACTATATCAAGCTGAAAAGCTTCTTCTTGCTTTTCAGAACAGCTTCTGCTTGCTTTACTGTCCTTCCAGCACAGTAAAGGACACCATCAATAGAACAAAAAGGTATCCTACAGTATGGGAGAACATATTCATAAATGACAGATCCAATAAAGGGTTGACATCCAAAATATATAAAGAGCTCACACACCTCAACAAACAAAAAACAAATAATCCAATTTAAAAATGGACAAAGGAGCTGAATAGACAGTTCTCTAAAGAAGAAATTCAGATGGCCAACAGACACATGAAAAGATGCTCCACATTGCTTGTCATCAGAGAAACACAAATTAAAACCACAATGAGATATCACCTCACACCCGTAAGGATCACCACCATCCAAAAGACAAACAACAGCAAATGTTGGTGAGGTTGTGGAGAAAGGGGAACCCTTCTACACTGCTGGTGGGAATGTAAATTAGTTCAACCATTGTGGAAAGCAGTATGGAGGTTCCTCAATATGCTTAAAAAAGAAATACCATTTGACCCAGGAATTCTACTTCTAGGAATTTACCCTAAGAATGCAGCAGCCCAGTTTGAAAAAGACAGATACACCCCTATGTTTATCACAGCACTATTTACAATAGCCAAGGAATGGAAGCAACCTAAGTGTCCATCAGTAGATGAATGGATAAAGATGTGGTACATATACACAATGGAATATTACTCAGCCATAAGAAAAAAACAAATCCTACCATTTGCAACAGCATGGATGGAGCTAGAGAGTATTATGCTCAGTGAAATAAGCCAGGCAGAGAAAGACAAGTACCAAATGATTTCACTCATATGTGGAGTATAAGAACAAAGGAAAACTGAAGGAACAAAACAGCAGCAGAAGCACAGAAGCCAAGAATGGACTAATAGTTACCAAAGGGAAAGGGACTGGGTACAATGAGTGGGCATGGAGGGATAAGGGGGTGGGAAAAAGAAAGGGGGCATTACAATTAGCATGTATAATCTGGAGGGGGTACAGGGCGGGCTCTACAACACAGAGAAGACAAGTAGTGATTCTACAGCATCTTACTACGCTGATGGACAGTGACTGTAATGGGGTATGTGGGTGGACTTGGTGAAGGGGGGAGCCTCGTAAACATAATGTTCTTCATATAATTATAGATTATTGGTAGTAAAATAAAAAAATAAAAAAATAAAAAATGGGCACAAGATCTGAACAGACACTTCTCCAAAGAAGAACTTCAGATGGCCAATAGACACATGAAAAGATGCTCCACATTGCTAATTATCAGAGAAATGTACATTAAAACCACAATGAAATATCACCTCACACCAGTTAGGGTGGCCACCATCCAAAAGACAAACAACAACAAATGCTGATGAGGATGTGAAGAAAGAGGAACCCTCCTACATTGTTGGTGGGAATGTAAATTAGTTCAACCATTGTGGAAAGCAGTATGGAAGTTCCTCAAAAAACTCAAAATAGAAATAGCATTTGACCTAGGAATTCCACTCCTAGGAATTTACCTTAAGAATGCAGGAGCACAGTTTGAAAAAGACATATGCACCCCTATGTTTATCACAGCACTATTTACAACAGCCAAGAAATGGAAGCAACCTAAGTGTCCATCAGTAGATGAATGGATAGAGAAGATGTGGTACATAGACACAATGGAATATTATTCAGCCATAAGAAGAAAACAAATCCATTTGTAAAAACATGGATGGAGCTAGAGGGTATTATGCTCAGTGAAATAAGCCAGGCAAAGAAAGACAAATCAAATGATTTCACTCATCTGTGGAGTATAAGAACAAATAAAAAACTGAAGGAACAAAACAGGAGCAGACTCACAGAACCCAAGAATGAACTAACAGTTACCAAAGGGAAAGGGACTGGGGAGGATGGGTGGGAAGGGAGGGATAAGGGGGAAAAGGGGGCATTATGGTTAGCACACATAATGTAGTGGAGAGGGGGCACGGGGAAGGCAGTGCAACACAGAGAAGACAAGTAGTGATTCTATAGCATCTTACTGTGTTGATGGACAGTGACTGTAATGGGATATATGGGGGTGACTTGATAAGAGGGGGAGTCTAGTAACCATAATGTTTCTCATGTAATTGTTCATTAATGATACCAAAATAAAAATAAATAAATATTCACAGAGCACTTAACAAGTCTACACCCCTAAGCCTTTTATCACATTCCCAAAAATCCTCAGCTGCCTATAAAACCCCTAGCCAATGTACAACTACGGGCTCTCCTGTTCCCTTCTGGCATGAGTCAGGAGCTGTGTCCTGTCATTTTATCTCCAAATAAAAGTCTCTACCTGGCTTCCTGGCTCTACTACCTTCCTACCTTGAGTGTTTTGCTAAGTTCATTCTTCAACTCCACAAACAAGAACCCTGGCATCAATGCTACATTAGATGACCTTGTAACATACATGTATGTAATTAATCCAGCTCTGCATGTGCCAAGTTGAAACCCTACCTATTCATGCCAGGTGACCTAAAAACTACTAAACAAACATTTTTTCTCCTCATAATAGGAGCTACCCTGATTCTTCTCAGAGCTGACTCTCTTTAGCAGCCCACCTTGGTCTATCAGGGTGTTTATGTTTCCTCACTTCTCTAATAAAATGCACTGCTTACTTCCATACTCCTAAGTTTCAGTGTTAAATTCTTTAAATACTCAAAGACAAGAACCAAGGACCCTGCTCTACTGTCTGCTGGTAACACGCTGACGTGTTTTCAAACTTCTAACCTCCAGAACTATGAGAGAATCAACTTCTGCTGTTTTTTAGCCAGTCAGTGATTGGTGATAGTTTGTTAAAGCATTCCTAGGAAACAATAATACAGCAAGTGTAGAAGTCTGGGGTTCAACAAGAAAACCCATTCTTAAAAACAAGCATCCAGAAAGTTGAAAAGGGGAGCAGGGTGAGAGACCCAGGGAGAGAGGTAGAGAGAGATATAGAAGGAGGGAGGGAGGGTGGGAGGTACATAGATACACAGATAGATATAAATAGCTTTTCTGGATCCAGGAGGAAAGCTGATCCCTCAATCTCAACCACTTGGATTGTGTTTGGTGCTCTAGAGAGGATCTACTGATTTTATAATACTGTTGAGCCATAATTTCAAGGCCCAGATATAAACAGGCTCCTTAGAGGACAATGCGCACAGAAAATAGAAAACAGATTTCTTAGAAAAGAGTAGTAAACCAAGTTCGGAAATTTTTTAAGACAAAGACGTTGGTCTGGAAAACCTGTAAATTAAAGATAAAGAGTTTTGCCTATAAGTTATCATTCTCCCATGAAGAAACAAATATTTTTACATACTAAAAATATCAGCTGTGTTATTTAACTCAACAGAGAAAATACATGCAAAAACAAAATATCAGGTAAGCCTAAGAAAAATGGCTATAAATGGTAACCTTGTGACAGCAAGAGTATAATAACTGGTTAAGTCACTAAGTGTGCTTCTGTGGTGGGGGAGGGGGGTGTCACACAAACACTTCCCCAGAAATGCTCATGTAATTGTATATTAATGATACCAAAATAAAAATAAAAAAATGAATATTTATCCTGGCACTGGTCATAAATGCCAAATGGATGGATCTGGTTCTACCTCATCAGCATCTGACATTTACTGTACCTACTGAAAGGGGGTAAGTGGAAAGTTTCAGGGAATGA
Organism: Manis javanica; assembly: GCF_040802235.1. Classification (NCBI taxonomy): domain Eukaryota; kingdom Metazoa; phylum Chordata; class Mammalia; order Pholidota; family Manidae; genus Manis; species Manis javanica. Next base: position 145,068,692 of record NC_133158.1, read on the forward strand.
AGGGAATGAAGAATGGTATTTCTTACACTGATTGATCATTTTCACAATGATTGCACTCTTCTACAAATTAACAACCACCTTAATGCTCTAAAATGGCAATGGCAATCAAAGCTCATATTCCCTTACGTTTAAACTGCAACCACCATATCATGCCATTTTTATTATAAAGTCAAAGCTTACATATAAGGGTTAGTTTAAAATGGGGTGATGACAAACTGGTAACTCACTGTATTCTGTTAACAGTTGTATTTTGTATTGTTTCAAAACAATCAGTGAATCCAGGAAGGGTGAACCTAAAGGGCAGAGCCCAATCTTATAAACACCTTTCTTTGGAAATAGTGATACCTGCCCAAGAGATTGTTCTTCCTTGTGTCCACATTAGTTTTGAAAAAAGTGTATTTCCAGCACTACGTCAGTGTACATAAAAGTACAAAAAGAATGTTAACCCCATGAGAGAAATCATTTTTAAAGGGCTCTCAGATACATTGAAATCATTCACGTGTCTTACATAGGCTAATAAAGCACTCTGTATTCAGAGGTAATTTAAGAACCTCCACAATGCAACATTGTGGATTTGCTAATTACACACAGCTTAAAATAATGAATTTTTTCTTAATATCTACATTCAAGAATTTTCACTCATTCAAACTGTTTTGCTTGTCCATCTGTCCATCATTCATCTATAATATCTTATCCAAACATGTGTAACCTGCTTAAAGTGAATTCAATATGTAGAAATTTGCACTCAGAATACAGATTACTTTTAAGGCATAATTGTTCATTTTACCAATGGGATCTTCATGTTAGAAAGTCACTAAGAACAACAAAAAGTTTTAAGAAGTTTCTATAATATGCTGAAAATAAAACTCATGTTACATACCACTTCTTATGAATATCTCTGAGTAAAACAAGACATAAATCCCATTCCCCACTCTCCCAGCAGACACGTACACAGCCACTCCCTCACTTCATTCAGGACTTTCAAATGTCCCCAGTCAGTGAGAGCTGCCCTGACTACCCTGTATAAAACAGTATCCTAATGCCCATAATTCTTTATCTTCCCTTCCTCTGCTTAATTATTTTCAGAGTATTTGTTGCCAGCTGACATATGACATAATTATTTGGTTTTGAAGTGGGTACTTAATTTCTGTCTTCCCTCATTAGAATGCAATCACCTTGAGGGCACAGTCCACTGAGCTCCAGCTGCAAAAACAGTGCCTGGAAAAGTATAGGCAACCAATAAATAACCATTAAATGAATAAATACCATAAAGTAATATGAAGTAAAGTTTTATAATCTGTGATGAAAAGAAGTTGACCATTTTCTTGGATGTACTAGACAGGAAGAATTTACTCAAGGCAGCAATATAGTTTCCTAGAATCATTTTCCATTTAGTAAAAAGCTTCAGGTCAGATCTTTTATGAGCTGGCCATCAACCTTCCGCATTTGAAGTTAATGGGAATAATTAGTACATTTTTTTTAAAAACAATAAAATTATTAAACACTGAAATTGCTTAATGGTGGCAATAGTTGGGGGATGGAGGGAGTAAATCAAATCTCTCCAAAAACAGAACAGCTCTTTGATTCAGATGCAGCTTATTCTACCTAAAGTATGAGGTTTTGCAGTGTTTCCCTTATAGAAGTTCTGACCTCTAGCTGTCAAACAGGAAGTGATGAAGCACTTGTCCTTATTATTATGCACTTTGTGTGGGTAATGGATGGCTTCTTTATCTTCTTGAAGGTAGTATTTTGTTTATGAGTCACCTCTGAAATCTATTTTGTTTCTTGGGTGGCCTTTCATTGCGCTCTATTGTGGTAACACCTATTCTTCATCCTTGTCATGCAGGGTAAGGACACATTTTAGAAAATGAGTCTGCACTGTACTTTGCACCACAAATGACATGCACCACATAATTTTTCAATATGTTCATACCTACTGTGCTAGGTGGTTTGTGTTATGCTTTAGAGAGAGCTATTCCTGACCTGAGACATTCCTCATATCAGCAATTCTTTCCTGCACACGCTAGCTGTGGAGCAGTCAGAAGAAACAGACCCAGAGTGGTTCTCTTTTGGGAGACAGAAGGCTTCTGACCTGACAAATGGGCTCTCTGATCCTTAACAGACTAACCCCATAGGACTGAGGTCTTATTTCTGACTCCATGGGGAAAACCTGAAGGACTATAGAGAATCCCTAGGAAAAATATGTCACTTTTAAATGCACTAAACAACAGGAAGCTCATTATACAGGGCTTTCCAGTGTTTCCTGTTGGATTCTGGATATAATTTATGCTGTTCCCCTATCTGATTAGTCAGCCAAGCTAAGTTATGCTGCCAGAAGCAAAGAATCCCAAAATCTCAGTGACTTACAACAATATGGTCTATTTCTCACTTCTGTAACATGTTCAAGAGTCAATTCCAGCTCTTGCATCTTTATTCCCAGCCCAGGCAGTAGGCACAGCCCCTCTCTGGGACATGCCAGTCTTATGGCAGAGGTAATGGTAGAACCACACAATGGCTCTTATGGCATATGTCACCTCCACTCACATTTCACTGTTCAAAGCAAATCCATGGCCAAGTCCAATATCAGTGGGGTGGGACTCTAAACCTCCTGTAGGAAGGGGCAAACAGGGAGGTGCAGTAAAAAGTTTTGCACAATAATACAACCTATCATCCTTATGAATCTAAAATCTTGAATGGTTTAGGACATGGTTGTTTGGCCAGTTGGGAGTGTTTACCCTCCACTTTGAGAATCTAATAAAAAGAATAGAACCTATCCCCAGAAAAATGTAGACTCATACAAACCTATCCCCAGAAATATACACAAATACAAATACTTACAAAAGTTTGCACATACTTTCAAGGGTCATCAGACTTCCAGTTCCATAGATGAACTCCAAACCCAGATAATTCTTTTGTTTTAGAGAGAAATTTTCTCCATAGATCATTAAACAGTCATTTGTCAATATGAATTCAGCTTCCTCATTCCACCTGAAATAGAAGGGGAATGATCTCATCCAGGAAGGGTACCCATGTTCTCTGCCAAGTGTCTGCTCTGCTCACTGTAAGGGGCTCGGTGGGTCCCTAGATCACTGCCCTCCCCAGTACCTGGGAAAGTCTATTGAAATGGAACCACATTACCTTTAAAATGTATTTTCCAGTTTAAATTGTTCACTATTTTGTCATAGTTTTTTTCTTTTACTGTTTTACAAATCATACATATATGTATATGTACATATACACCCAGACACATATATGCGCATATATAAAATCCTACATAATACTGAAACCTAATAATACAGAGTAACATTACTGAGTTGTAATATTAAATAAGTCATATTGCCTATCCTAAGTCAACAAGACATTTTGGGTTTTGTAACATCTCTGACACTAAATGCAATGGTGTATTTTCTCCCTACATATATGTGTAACAGTAACAATATTATGCACACTAGTAATAGTAGTATAACTTCATTGGAGTACCCGGACCCGGTTCCAATGTGTATAAATAGACAGGAGGGGGTCTTTCCACACATATTTACACCAAGCAATTCTCGAACAGCAGCAGGAGAACTCTACTCAATCTAATGCTATCTGCCCAGAGACAACACCAGATTCCCAGGTTAAGGGCTCTATCCTAAAAGACACTCCAAACACCGGTCACAAACCCCAGGCAGTTAATCTGTGCTTCTGTCCTACAGGCTACAAGACTGGAGATTCCCAAAACCTTAGTCTTAGGTTTGATTAATTTGCTAAAGCAGCTCATAGAACTCAGGAAAACACTTACCTTTACCAGTTTAATGCAGGATACAAGTTAACAACCAGATGAAGAGACATAGGGCAAGGTCCCAAATAAAGGAGCTTCTATCCTTGTGGAGCTTGGGGCCTGGTTCAATGGTACACGGAGGTGTTCTGGTTTGCCAAGCATAGGAGCTCTTTCCAACCAAGAAACAGGACCCAACAGGAGGAGCAGGAAAAGCAGAGCACAGAGAGAGAGCAAAAGCCTCTACTCAGAGGTTTTGTGAGGGCTTCACTGCAGTCATGATTGACTAAACTAATGACCATTGGCTGATCCAACCTCCAGCCCTTGGATGGGGGTCCAAAAGTCTCTCATTATCATGACAAAACACCCATTTCACCTTTAAGATTCTGCAGTGTTTTCAGGAACTGTGGATGAAGACCAAAAATATCTAGGAAATACATATTTGGTCATATGAATGATCAAATATGTATTTCTTATGATTCATTAAATCACAGGTTTATACACACACACACACATACACACCCCTGTAACTCTACCAGTAGAGCCTGTTAAGAGCCTGACACAGCCTGACATAGATGCAATGGCATTTTACCAAATGTTGAATGAGGTGGAATCAGCCATCTACTGATGTAACAAAAACCTGTTAGAACTGTCAGCGGGCCACTTGTGAGAGCCATTTTTGCTCACACTGTGGTCTGAACTACCTTGTTTTAATTTTTTGAAGTAGTACCCTTGAGGGAAATTGGACAAGGTTTTGGCTTTCTTATCTGCACATCTCTCTGTAGGGCCAGGTAAACACTAAGCAAACATATCAATTGGAAAAAAGAAAACACCTGAATATTTTATGACTTCAAATTTCAACTTGGAGCAGCTTCAGTAGGAAGCACTGCTCCTAGATGTAGAGGGCGAGACACAGCAAGTCACAGGCCCACGTCCAGACTGGACTCTGCTCAGCCCAGAAGCACAGGAAGCATAGCTCTGTGTGCGAGGGACCCGCTGCATGGGCCTGGAGGGCTAAAGGGGGTACAGCTTTCTCAGCAGAGAAATTGCCTCCTGAGCTCTCATCTAAATAGGTTCTCAGATTCATTTTTTATTAAAAAAAAAAAACTTTGAATGTACTGTAAAATCTCACTGAGAATTAAAGCAATATAACTTAACCTTGGAATTTATTCCCAATCCAGAAATGCATTCTGTTTGGATTCTAAAACTCTATTTGAATTTTTCACATTAACTGCATGCCTTCCTTAAGCAGAGCCAACAAATAAACATCCTGATTAGGGAGTGAGAATTTGCTTTACAAGAACTTTCACTAAGAATTGCTTTAAATAGCAATCTTCTCTGAATGCATTTAAAAATAAATTATGAAAATATATTACACATTTTGGTACATAGTAACATATTAAATAAGTACACTATCCACCCATTATTTATTTAAAATATTGTTCCTTTAAACTTTGCTAAAACATAGATATCAAAACAATAACAAAAACCCTCCAAATATAAAGGATAGCCACCTTCTAGGATCTATAAAATAAAATAGCTGTTTAAAATAATAAAAGGAGTAATATTTGGGCAAAATATATAAAAGTATAAATGCTGTTTTGGGGAAATATGGATTAACTCACAATTTTGTTTTAATGGATTTAAGTAGCAAAATCACACAGCATACTGCAATTTCTATTTTTACTACTAATAACAGTGAAATAATTAAGAGTGAAACACATACTATTTGTCTCATATAGTCCCACTTGAATCCCATTTCAGCTGTACCCTACTTGATATTTCTCAATGCCCTGGAAATATCCCATACCAATTATAAATGCCCAGCCCCAATCACAGTATCATACCAACAAGCTCCACCCTGCTCCCCTTTGTCAGGGCTCCAGGAATGGATGGCTATGGAATAGGCACAATAAGGTAACTTTCAAGCTTTTTAGACCAATGAGAAGACAGGTCTTCAGATAATGGACTATTGTAATACTCCAATGTCTCAAATTCAGATATTCCCATTACAGAGATGCTATTATTAGAAAATCCAAAGGAAAATCATTTTACATGATTTACAACTATTCCCTAGCAGTTAAATATTTCACATAATCCTCCCTATTACTTATGGCAAGACATGTTACATGCTTCTTTCAGCTGAAAATTGGGATAAAATATGGAGGGTGGAAGGGGTGAGAAGAGTTATCAGGGAGAGAAAGGAACCCAGAAATCTTGATTAGCAATCACCTACACGAGGTAATGAGTTTCAGGACCAGCCGGGGTGAAATTGCATGCCAAACATCACAATAAATTATACTCCATTTGAGCATAGATTAGCCATATCATCACCAAGTTCCAAGTTTAGAAGATTGAACTTACGAGATGCATTGCTAAACAAAAGCTTGTCTTCTTTTACTAATGCAGTTAACTGTGCTGGGTGATTGAGTGAGTGTGGACGAAGGCTCAGTAATGTGGAACAATGATCAAAGACCATATATCAATCACTGGGCATGCAGTGATATTATTACAATGTCAAGCCATAAACACAGTCTTTTAAGAGATTCTACTATAACACACTAACTCAAGAGTTGGGGAGTCTATATTATAACTGTTCCAAAGAGAAATTCACAAGGTACCACAATTTCTATGTTTTTTCAAGTAATATCACCTGGTTCTACAGTAAGCTATCTATGCTTTCTGAGTATTAAAAAAAATTTGTTTAACTTTCTTATAAAAATGGTTTAGAACAGCCTTGAATGCAGAGTTTAAAGAAATTATTTTAATGTTCCCATCTACATTTGCCAATATCTTCATTCCCCTCTTAATCTGTCTTTCAGTAGTATTACAATAAAAGGATAAAAGTATGCTTACAAATACCAATTACAAAAAAAATCAGACACTGGAAAATAAAATGCCAGAGAAATGTAGATTCTAGGTACTCTGCTTCAGTCTTGATAAATATGAGCAAAGATGTGAAATTGTGCTTACAAGTTGTTTAATAACAAATTCTTCCTGATATTTTCTGAATCAATGAAGTCATGTTTATCTGTGTACAAACAGCTGTTGAATTTAAGTCATTCATTAATTCATTCAAGGTTAATTCAACAGGCATTGACTGAGTTAAAATGTTCTAAGCTCTGAGTTCAGCATAGGAGATAATAAAATGAAAATATTTATCACTGTCCTTAAGTCCAGAAATGTGAGAGAGATGCTTACCATCCTAATTAGTTAGAGGGAAAAAAAAAAGAGTAGGATAAATGCAATGATAGATATAGGCAACTAATTATTTTTAATCTCTTATAAAGGCAACCTAAACAGAATGAGGAGCCCTCAGTGGAAGACTTTCCCAGGGGATGACAACCAAACTGTCTTAGAGGAGAGAAAAAATCACTTCATGCAAAGACAGAGGGGGATGAACTGAACATAGAGCCTGAACAAAGAAATAGAGACCAGACAAGAACCACAGCTACACTGCTTTGTAGAATGTGAAAGAACTGCCAGGCAAGAAGTAGCAAGAGATAAGTGGAGAGGTAAGCAGGGCAAACAGAGGGCCTTCAGCCCAAAGCCTAGCTTAATCCCATAAACAACAGGAAGCCACACTCCCCTTCTATGTGAAAATGTGTATTTTTAAGAGATCCCTCTGGCAACTGCAAGAAAAATGGATCTGACCAGAATCAGAGTGCCCAATTTAAAAGAAATCCAGATGAAACTGGCTAAAGACCTGAACAATGAGAAAAGTGAAAACAGATTCAAGGCATGGAAGGCCAAACTGCCAGAAGCTGGGGCCTCACTGTTTTTACGAATGAGGAGATGGAGACTGCAAAAACATAGCTGCATAAGAAGTGAGTCAGAAACCTCCTCCAAAAACCACATACAACAGGAAAATACAGCAAATAAAACTAAGCCTAAAAGAGTGACCTGAATACTGCAATAGACCTCCTACATCTGGGGAAGAGAGAAGACATCACAGAAAAAGGTAAAGTAGCAAAGCCGCAATCTGGGGGCCCTACCCCCATGCCAGTTCACAGGGGGAGGAAGAAAAATGGACCAGGGAGGGAGTAGAAGCCCAGGACTGCTAAACATCCACTCCTAGAGATCTTCTCTGAGAGCACAAACCCACATTACATGATGCTCTGAATATTAGAGGGGTTGGAAAGCAAAGACAAGCCAAATACTCGAAGAGACTGAGAGTCCAGCTGCTTGCCGAGAACAGGTACTCACAACAAGCTGCTCCAGGACAAAACAAGGTGGGCACTTTGAAAGACTTCTCAGTAGCAAGAGGGGTGCTAAAGGGGCAAGGTCTAAATAGAGCTTGCTGCTCAGGAGAAAGGACAGGTGGACAAAATCGTCCTGGCATACACAGCCTGGCAGATTGGGAACTTTCAGGAGATTAAGACACTCCATCCCCCTGGCTGACAAAGCAGCGCTGAGGCCACACCTGGACCACCATACGCAGCCCACAGCTCCTTCCTCCCAGCAGGCACTGGTCTGCACACCTGCTACCTTCGCCATTCTGCCAGGACAGCTGGAGGGCAGCACCACCTAGAGTGAAACGCAAAGGCTGCTACTTGGCACAGTCGGACCACTGGCCTTGGGAATGGAGGCAAGTACTGCAGCTGGGAAGCAGGGAAAAGCTCTTTCATCCAGGCAGGAAATGGCAGCATGTGCCTGCCACCTCCACCATTATTCCAGGTGCTGTGCACCGCCAAAGAATAGAGCTTCTGAGAACTATAGGGAGCCACCAACACAAAATTAATATTCCATAGAAATCATTAGAATTATGAAACAGCAAAAGAATTTTGTACAAACAGGAATCCCACAAACATCAGAAAAGGACTAACTAAAACTGAAATCACCAATCTTCTTGATAAAGATTTAAGAATAAAAATCATAAACATACTCACGGAGCTACAGAAAAATACTACCATTGTGGAGAGCAAAATGGAGATTCCTCCAAAAACTAAAAATAGAAATACCATTTGACCCAGGAATTCCACTCCTAAGAATTTACCTGAAGATAACAAGATCCCTGATTCCAAAAGACATGTGCATCCCTATGCTCATCGCAGCACTATTTACAATAGCCAAGATTGTAATGGCCAAGATATGGAAGCAACCAAAGTGTCCATCGGTAGATGAATGGATGAAAAAGAGGTGGTACATATACACAATGGAATATTATTCATCCATTAAAATAAAACAAATCCTACCATTTGCAACAACATGGATGGAGGTAGTAGGTATTATGCTCAGTGAAATAAGCCAGGTGAAGAAAGACAAGTACTACATGATTTGGGTCATTTGTGAAGTATAACAACAAAGCACCACTGAAGGGACAAAACATCAGCAGACTCACAGACTTCAAGAAGAGATTAGCGGCTACCAGAGGGAAGGGGTTGGGTAGGGAGGGTGAAGGGCATTAAAGGGCATTATGATTAGCACACCTAATGTAGGTGGCTCACGGGGAGGGCAGTATAGCATGGAGAAGACAAGCAATGAGTCTATAGCATCTTACTACACTAATGGACAGTGACTGGGAGGGGCTTAATAATATGGGTGAATGTTGTAACCACAATGTTGCTCATGTGAGAAACCTTCATGAGATTGTATATCAATAATACCTTAATAAAAACTAAAGACAAAAAGTGAGGAAAAGAGAAAAGGCAGTAAGACCCCCCTGGTTGTGGATCTTCTTGGCAACTGAGTGAAGGATGATGCTGTTGAATCATGTGGAGAATGGAAGAGAAGGGAGAAGAAGCTAATTTAGAATGTAGATGATGAATCCAGTTACCATCTGTGTTTGCAAACCTGTGGGACCCTTGCAGTGGCTGGACTTTTTTTTACTCTAGAGCTCAGGGAAGAGATCTGCTGGGATACAAAGATAATAGGAGTTGTTAACAATTATGTAACAGTTGGTACCCAAAGCATGCTTGACATGACCCGCAAAGAGCATGTGAGGCAGTAAACACAACTGCTAAGGCCTCAACCCTGGATACCCCTTGATATTTCAGAATTGTGAAATGGAAAAGGAGTCCAACTTGTGAGAGGAAAAATTAGTCCAAAAAATTGTAAGGAAGGAGGTGATGAACAGTGCCAAATATGCAAATCCAGCAGAAAATATTCTATAAGGATTGAGACTGGAAAACACCCACTAGATCTGGCAACTAGAGGATGTCATCATGACCCAAACAAGAGTCATATTACTGGGATGGTAGAGGTGAGCCTGGACAACAGTGGGCTAAGAATGACTAAGTGAAAGGCAAAAGTAGACTCTTCTTTCAAGAAACTTGAATGAGAAGGGAGATAAGAGATTATTCACTAGTCCAAAAGATGACTGAAAAGGCTGAGAAAGAGGCTGAATTACGTCTGTAAACATGAGGGGCCCAAATGTGTTTATAAGCTGAAGGATATAAGTTATAAAGGTGGATGAGGGTTGAAGTTTCCAGATTCAGGGGGATGACAGACTGTGCATGGAATCATAAAGAAGTGGGAGGGGATGTGCCAAGAAAAAAGAAGAGTGAACTAAGCCTGATGACAGTGTCAGCTTTCTTGATACCATGCTTTCTGCCACGCTTTCTTCCAAATAATTTTTTAAATCATCTAACCTTCCTAGAAAAGTTGCTGCCACAACACTAAAAAGGTCAAAGAAGTGACTTCACAGTCCCTATTGACTAAAAACTATGCAAAGAATAAAAAGCCACAAAACAAGTTACTTGTATTGATAAATAATACATATACATATAGAAATATAAGCATATATTCAGTATATATTATACCAACTTTATTCAGTATCTATTATTATTAAGTATATATTATAGCAACTTCTAAACAATGTCCTACAATATAGAACTGTTTACATCAACAGCAAAATGATTTGAAATACACATGGAGTCTTTGATCTCTGTGCCCTACCCAGGAAATCAGCCTCTATACAAAGGTCCAAGAAGCTTGAATATCAAACAGTACAACACTATCTAGCCTCATATGCACCTTGGTTTAGTTGCAGCTTTGTCAAGCCCTTACCACATAGACATATATGTGTTCTGTACCTGCTGTTCCTTTCTTCCAAAAGGAAGCAGGAGGACTAATACAATTCACTCTCATGATAGGAGACTCTTTTAGGACCATCCAGGAATTAGAGCAACAAAAATCAAGAGCAGCCCTGTGGGAGCAGGAAGAAAAAGGAAAGAGAAATAGCCCAGGCAAAAGGAAGGGTTAGAATTCATCACCTGGATCCTCCAGAGTGCCTTTCCACCTGCTCTCACTGCCATAAAACCTTCTCAAACTATTCCAAAACTACCTTACAATGTGATGCATGGTAAGACCACTAGTCAGCCAGCCAGTGGAAAAAATAAGAATGTAGGGTCATTAGCTCACACCTTCTAATAAAATTAATCCTAAATGGATCAAAGATATAAATCTGCAAGTTCATTTTAAACATATGAAAAGATAATCAGCCTTATTTGTAATAAGAGAAAATACAAATTAAAACTAAAATGAGATACCATTTAACCTATTAGATTGGTAAAGATCAAAATATTTTTTAAAAAAGAGCATAAGACAACGTGGGAAGAAGAGAACTTCACACATTGAAAACTGACACAACATACGGAGGACAATTTGGCAATACCTACCAAAATTTAAGGTGTACATATTCCACTTCTAGGTAGCTATATGTAGGATATTTATACAGCTATCTTTACGGAAACTTTTTTTATAGAAGCAGAAGATTAAAAACAACCTCAATGTCCACCAGTAATAGGTAACTAGTAAATAAATTCTAGTTTACCCTTACAATGAAACACTATGAAGCCAATTAAAAAATGGGGTAGTCACATCAACAAAAAGAAGGACAAAAACCACATGATCATCTCCATAGATGCTGAAAAAGCATTCGACAAAATTCAACATCCATTCATGATAAAAATTCTCAACAAAATGGGCACAGAGGGCAAGTACCTCAACATAATAAAGGCCATATATGATAAATCCACAGCTAACATCATACTGAACAGAGAGAGCTGAAAGCTTTTCCTCTGAGATTGGGAAGAAGTCAGGGATGCCCACTCTCCCCACTGTTATTCAACATAGTACTGGAGGTCCTAGCCATGGCAATCACACAAAACAAAGAAATACAAGGAATCCAGATTGGTAAAGAAGAAGTTAAACTGTCACTATTTGCAGATGACATGATATTGTACATAAAAAACCCTAAAGACTCCACACCAAAACTACTAGAATTAATATTGGAATTCAGCAAAGTTGCAGGATACAAAATTAACACACAGAAATCTGTAGCTTTCCTATACACTAACAATGAACTAATAGAAAGAGAAATCAGGAAAACAATTTCATTCACAATAGCATCAAAAATAATAAAATACCTAGGAATCAACCTAACCAAGGAAGTGAAAGACCTATACCCTGAAAACTACAAGACACTCTTAAGAGAAATTAAAGAGGTCACTAACAAATGGAAACTCATCCCATGCTCCTAGCTAGGAAGAATTAATATTGTCAAAATGGCCATCCTGCCCAAAGCAATATACAGATTCGATGCAATCCCTATCAAATTACCAACAGCATTCTTCAATCAACTGGAACAAATAGCTCTAAAATTCATATGGAACCATCAAAGACCCTGAATAGTCAATGCAATCCTGAGAAGGAAGAATAAAGTGGGGGGGATCTCACTCCCCAACTTCAAGCTCTACTACAAAGCCATAGTAATCAAGACAATTTGGTACTGGCACAAGAACAGAGCCACAGACCAGTGGAACAGAAGAGAGACTCCAGACATTAACCCAAACATATATGGCCAATTAATATATGATAAAGGAGCCATGGACATACAATGGGGAAATGACAGTCTCCTCAACAGATGGTGCTGGCAAACTGGACAGCTACATGCAAGAGAATGAAACTGGATTATAGTCTAAGTCCATAAACAAAAGTAAACTTGAAATGGATCAAAGACCTGAATGTAAGCCATGAACCATAAAACTCTTAGAAGAAAACATAGGCAAAAACAAACAAACACGAGCAACTTTTTCCTGAATGCATCTCCTTGGGCAAGGGAAACAAAAGCAAAAATGAACAAATGGGACTACATCAAGCAAAAAAGCTTCTGTACAGCAAAGGACACCATCAATAGAACAAAAAGGTATCCTACAGTATGGGAGAACATATTAATAAATAACAGATCTGATAAAGGATTGACATCCAAAATATATAAAGAGCTCACACGCCTCAACAAACAAAAAGCAAATAATCCAATTAAAAAATGGGTAGAGGAGCTGAATAGACAGTTCTCTAAAGAAGAAATCCAGATGGCCAACAGGCACATGAAAAAATGCTCCACATCGCTAATCATCAGAGAAATGCAAGTTAAAACCACAATGAGATATCACCTCACACCAGTAAGGATCGCCATCATCAAAAAGACAAACAACAACAAATGCTGGCGAGGTTGTGGAGAAAGGGGAACCCTCCTACACTGCTGGTGGGAATGTAAATTAGTTCAACCATTGTGGAAAGCAGTATGGAGGTTCCTCAAAATGCTCAAAACAGAGTTAGACTTACCATTTGACCCAGGAATTCTACTTCTAGGAATTTACCCTAAGAATGCAGCACTCCAGTTTGAAAAAGACATATGCACCCCTATGTTTATCACTGCACTGTTTACAATAGCCAAGATACGGAAGCAACCTAAATGTCCATCAGTAGATGAATGGATAAAGTTGATGGATCAGTAGATGAATGGATAAAGTAAATGTATCAGTAGATGAATGGTACATATACACAATGGAATATTAAGCAGCCATAAGAAAAAAACAGATCCTACCATTCACAACAACATGGATGGAGCTAGAGAGTATTATGCTCAGTGAAATAAGCCAAGCAGAGAAGGACAAGTATACCAAATGATTTCACTCATATGTGGAGTATAAGAACAAAGGAAAACTGAAGGAACAAAACAGCAGCAGAAGCACAGAACCCAAGAATGGACTAATAGTTACCGAAGGGAAAGGGACTGGGGACAATGGGTGGGAAGGGAGGGATAAGGGCGGGGAAAAAGAAAGAGGGCATTACAATTAGCATGTATAGTGCGTAGGGGGCACGGGGAGGGCTGCGCAACACAGAGAAGACAAGTAGTGATTTTACAGCATCTTACTACACAGATGGACAGTGACTATGAAGGGGTATGTGGGGGGGGGACTTGGTGAATGGGGAACCTAGTAAACATAATGTTCTTTCTGTAATTGTAGATTAATGATACCAAAATTTAAAAAAAAAGAACATAAAAAAATGGGGTAGTATTACATGATAAGGAATGGACTCCAAGATAGAGTAAACAAACTTGAAAAGAGTAAGAGACAAAACTGTGTGGTGTTCTATCACTGATGTAGGGAGTAATACATATACACAAACACCTGTGTTTGTAAATTACATAAATTATGTCAGGAATAATAGGCCAAAAAAAAAAAGTGATTGCCATTGAACAAACAGAGCTAGGTAATTGGGAAACAGGAAGAAGGGAAGCTCAATTTTTATTGTATGCCATTTATATCCTTATTGTATGTCATGCATCTGTATTACCTATTAAAAAATATATCTCACAATTACATAGACTATGCTACAGTTATATGATATCATCTGTACAGGAAGACATATTGCCAGGAGAGAGACTTTTTTCTTCTGTGAATTTTAAAGATCCTGTACCTATTTTCATTATTCATCACCACTAGATAACAAGCATATGTGCCTGAAAGTTTACAACAGCTGTGTGCATTGCAGCTGATGAATGGAATTTAAATAATTCAAATACAGTCCACAGTTGATGATAATTATAATAATTTTGAGCCTCCTTAAGTCCCTTTTGGAACACTGCTGTGTCTGAGTAGATTTAAGTAAACTCTTTATTAGCTGACTACAATTTTATGGCTTTTGTATTCAAGTTAGAGAAAGAAGACCTAAGAATACAGAAATATTATAATTCCAGAATAAAGTACAGGCTTAACAAAAACTTGTTGAATGCATGAATTAAAAATTTAATCAATTAAACTATAAAATGTTATTTTAGTTCAAAAAGTCATAAAAAAAGTATAAAATTTAAATGCAGTCCTCCCAATTTCAATGAATTGTCTCTGCTTTTTTGTTTGTTTTACAAAACTCTGAATATCAAGCCCAACTGCAATTCTTACCCTGCTCCTTTTCATTCAACAGCAGCCTCCCACCCTCTCCCTAAGTTGTACACCTTCACTGTGGGATTTAAAGCAACAGTTAATATTGGCCTCAAGACACTATTTGGCAATTAGTGACCTTAATGTAAATATGCCTGCAGCTTTAGTGCCACCTTGCTGGAAAGTCTTCACTTTTTTACCTGCTCTGGGTAAAAAAGATGCAACTGGGATTTGGGTGAGTCACCCTTGAGTAGAAGATACTGATTACAAATTTGGTTGCTGCATACTCTTGTCTATTCCTCCAGGCTTTCTCAGTAGAAACTAACCTTAGTGGTAGTGATGCCCTTCATATATAATCCCAAAATTCGCCCCCACTATCAGAGAGAGCCAACCACTATATGTTTCTACTTTGGGTGGTATATATGTCATGCACCCCTTTCCCTCAAATAAGAAACCCTACATGCAATGAGAATCTTCCAAAATTAGTATTCTAATCATGTTCTCTGGGTTCTGATGTCTTAGATTTTCTCAGATGCTGCTGAGACATCAAAACATAAGAGTTACCACTGCATTGCATTGGACACATCCTATTTTCCTCACTATTCACATGGTTAAGAGACTATTTTAGTTTTGTTTTCACAATTAACAGATCTCTTAGTGCATTCTGCCAGGTGGACCTGTGGCAGAGCTGCACATGCTCACTCCCAGGCAAAAGTAGGCTTCCAAACAGAAATGGAAATGGTTGCCTTGAATCTTCCTAGGACTGGCAGAAGGGCTGGGTGCAACACCTACAATGGATACTGCCTTAAGCAAAGATTTTTTATTTTAACCAACAGAAACCCATATAAAACCATCTCAAGAACAAAGGGGGAGGGGAGGAGAATTTACTAGAGTACACGTGTGTCTCACAGCACCCTTGGGAAGGACAAGGACCACAAATGCAAGAATAAGGAACTGAAGCAGCCACCTCTCTCGGATTCTCATTCCCTCCTTTCTCTCCCTCTTTTCCTCTCCCCCTCCTCCTCTCTCACTCTCTCTTTCAGCATCTCCTGACCTGCTCCTCTCTATACATGCACTTCACCAGCTTTCTCTGCAACTGCTACCCTCTGTTTCTCTGCATACAAGTGTCTGGCAACTCCCTGGTTGATGTCACCTGTCACTCCTTTCAACCAAACCTAGGACTGCACTTCTCTCAATGCCTGCTCCAAATTCTGTGAAAGAGAACTTGATTGGCCCATCTTTGGGTGAAGTATCCAATCAACTATAGCCAGAAAGGTGAAGTCAAGCAAATGGCATGTATTTGGCCACTAGGTGCCCATCCAATGAGGACTGGGGCTGGAAGGGGTGTATCATATGAGCTTGAAAGAATACTAAATATGTACCTAGTGCTTCTTAACACTTTCAGTACTTCTTAACACTAATAAGAGGCTTGTATCTAGAAGGATAAGTGAGGCTGTGCTATAACAACCACCTCCAAATCTCAGAAGTCCTCAAACACCAAAGGTACCACCCTAGTCATACTCCACGTCCACTGCAGGTCAGCAGGGGCTCTTCTTCACGTCATCCTCACACTGGGAACCAGGACAATAGCACCTCCAGCCTCAGAAATGTCTCTGGTCAAAGGAAGGAGGACAGGGACACAGCAGCCACACCCAGCTCTTAGATGCTTAGCCCAGAAGTAAACATGTCAGTTCTATTCAGATTCCACTGATCAAGGCAAGTCAAGTGCCAACACCTAACTTCATAGGGACAGAGAGGAAGGATCCTGGTACATTTCCAGCAGGAGAAGCTGGGCTGTCTGCAAGCTTCAGTGATGATTACCCCCAAGGGCTCATAACAAGGATACAGGGGTAAGAAAATACTTTCTTTATTCAGAAACATGACTGAATATCAAATGCCAGGAAAAAAGCTAGAATCTAGCTACACCCACTTTGTTTTTATGTTGACTTTCAGTGCCAGCCATTTCTTTTCATTATATTTATTCCTGAATTATTGGGGATAAAATTAATAACCAAAAATAAACTAATTATATTTTTATTTATATTAGCTATCATCAAAATTAAAATAGAAACAAATAAGGAGAAAATTAAGATTTTTAAAGTTATAGTAAAAAGATCCTATATATATCTACTTAATTTCTAGAATCATTTAAGACTGGTTCTAACCCAGTCACATGGATATATAAATCTGTGGGATAGCAATATATTAAATCAATTGCTACAGGGGTGTAAATAATAATCTCTGATTAAATGAAAAGATGAAGAATATTCCATTAAATAAGAATTCTACCATTTAAAAAACTTTACCAGTGTATAAAATGTTATAACTTTTGGCTATGTCTAGAAAGATAGCCAATACAACTTCATTTACTTGAATCACCATATATATCATAAAATTCCACTAAATCAAAAGTGAATTGACTACGTACAATATATCTGATGAACTGATAAGGCTAAAGAAATATATAAACAATAAGTATACACAAACTCCCTTCCTTAAGGTGTTTATATGATGAATTTTATTGTTTACTATTCATAAAATGTCAACATAAATTCATGATTAAAATACTGCATGGGCTACAATGACCAATAATGTGCAGCAGTAAAAAATACCTTTTCTGAACAAACTATAATTCAGAAAGTACAAGAATAAAAACTAGTGAAATTCCTTACTGACCAACATGCATTATATGAATTTCAAGAGCAATTAATAAAAGAAGTGCTGGTGGCATATTGGGAGGGTGTGTCTATGCACACATACACATTGTTAAAGAAGTACAGCTCATTTACCATTTAATTTCATTAGTCAGCTAGATGGATAAACTATATATATAGGGACTTGTGCTTTAATTATCTCTTCTAGTAAGCATGGGTACTTTAAGGAGGATAAAGGTAGTGTATAAATTTAAATAAAGGTGATTTATCTATACAGGGTGTTAGCATAGTTGGTATGTACCATGGAGGGGGAAAGGCAGTCTTTTACCTTACACCACTTAAAAAATAAACCCCAAGTGAATTAAATGTGTACATATAAAATTAATGTACTAATTAAAATCTAAAAGATATATAAGAAAATATTTTTGTGAACTAGGAGTGGAGGAGACCTTTGTAAGCTAGACAGGAATCTAAAAGCTCTAACAGAATATATTTAATGATGTAAAAAGTAAGCAGTTTAGTTTAGCAAAAGATATAATTTTAAATAATCAAACAATACTCATTGAAAAAGACTGCAATCCAAATGACCAATATAAGGTTATTATTCATAAAATACACAAGGCTCCTATGTATTGATAAGAAGAAAATACAATCAACCAGGAATGGGAAAAGGCTATGTATGATTAGGCCAAATGGCAGAAGAACAAAATGAATGGATTTTAGAAAAGATGCATGAAAGAGATGCTCAGCCTGACCACTGGTCAAGAAAATGCAAATTAAGTAAAAGTAAGATGCCCTTGCTTGGAAATCAGATTGCCACAGACTTACAATAATGATGACACTCAGGATGACAAATGCTGGAGAAATACACTCAGACTCTGCTATGAGAACACAAACAGCTGTGGCCCAATAAGGCTGTGATTTGACCCAGTAATCCTACTTCTGGCCATTTATGTTGAAAAACAGTAATTAAAAGCTCTGGCATATGAGTAAGCCAATTGCAGCTTTGCTTGAAGAAACAAAACAACCACATTTCCTTCAATAGAAAGTAGATATAAATCACATAAATTGTTTTCCAAAATTAAGTAGGATATGAATAAATTTTGAATAAAATATTTAAAAGGCATGCTCATATATGTATATGCATCCATACCTATATAAAATTTGGCAGGGTACTAAGCAAGAATAAGACTTCCATCTATATTTTTAAAAATTCAGACACTCCACAAACATTTATATTAACAGTGAGCTAAAAAACAATCTTTTTAAAACAGTTTTAAAAACTAAGTTAATGCTATTAACTTAGTTTGCTTCAAAAGCCATATTTCTTAATGTAATAGAAACCCTCTCTCCTTTTCAATATTTCTTTTTTGTTTGTTTCAAAATTTTAAATCAAAGCTTCAATGAGGTGGTCTTTTACAAAATGGACCAGCCTTCTAATACAAGTTATAAGACATGTTTGTTTGATAAAATCCTACATAATACTAAATTACTCCCTGCAGTACAAATTAAGCTAATTTAATAGTTTCAGTCCCTTAGGGAAGCAGTTAAAGTAGTGGAGAGGGATTTGACACATACATGAAGAATGTACCTGTCTTCCCACTAGTCCAATTTGTGCAAAGGAAGGAGCCTCCTTAGCTGGCAGAATTAGATTCAACATGTTCATGTCCAAATACCCTGTTACTCTTAATAGCCTTTTATTTTACATGCTACAGACAAAATTAATGTTCATAAGAGAAAATTTGGAAGATAAATAAAAACAGGAAAGACAAGAAATGCTCCCACAATGCTTCTATCTGGAGATTCCACTGCAATCAACGATACAGGTGTGCAGGGAGAAGAAAGTCATGGTCCACCCCAAATCACAGTGAAAACAAAAACAATAACCCAGAACCAGTGAGCAGGAGGTAGTTTATTTAATAAGGGAAACATTTTTTAATATTTACTATTCTATGGTTGCTCTTACATAAACTTGTATTGTTACTCAATTTCATAGCTGATCTCTCTTTATTTCAAATGAAGCCTGTGCAGCATCAGTTTTTTGATGAGCAAATAATCCTCTCATCTTTCTGAAGGCCCAGCAAGATACTCTAGACAATAAAAGCCAGCATTAGGTATAACTTTGTCTCTACTCACTGCTGGCCAGGCATCACTTTCATGAACCTGCTCTTGCTCCCAACCACCATCAAAAGCTCACCATAGTGTCATTCTCCCCATTTGCTTCTGTCCAGGACCATTCTAGTCCTGGGATAACATTATTATTATCCCTCATGCCTCCAACCTCAGTTCATAGCCATGTCTGTCAAGCCACTAACTAACATTATTTCATCAACTGTTCTCTACCAGAAAAATGACATAATATTATAGACCGGGCTACTATGTATTTTCAAAATACAGAGGACTTTTACATGAACAAGCTTTCAATTATTTTACAAATATTACTGTTTAGCTAGTACTCTGTTTATTATTTCTATCGCTGTTAATCCAAAGCTCAATCTATCCCAGATAATTAAGAAGTATTATTTTTCTTTATTTGCAAAAAAGAAAAAGACAGGGATCGATCTGTTTTAACATGCAATATCTGTACCCAGCTTTGTGTGTGTGTGTGTGTGTGTGTGTGTGTGTGTGTGTGTGTGTGTGTGTGTGTGTTTTGCACAATTGGGATCATACTGGTTTTGTGCTTACTGTTTTGTAACCTATTATATTGGTTAATCAGAAACGGAAGTAATTGGAAAGAATTAGTAAGAAAACCAGTGTTTCAAAAAAAAGATCTTTCACCCATTGAGTTTGGCCATTAGCAAAACCTTTGAAGAAATCTGAATTTATTTTCAGCAAAACTCTTTATCTTTTTTCTTCTTTTTAGAGTCCTAAAATAACAACATGATATGTGTTTTCATAACACATGACAAATAAAATCAGGAGAAACTACTTCCTACTAAAGCTTATAGTTTGAAGAGAGGATTAACCAAAGATAAGGCATAACCCAAAGAAGTAAATATCATAAAGGGGAATTTCAGGCACCCTAGAAATGGGAGAGACTTCTGGGCAGGGCTTTCCAACAACCCTCATATAATATCTGCAAGGGACCATCCACACTATATGTAAAGCAAACTTCGTCAACCAGGACCCTAACTAAACTGTGTGAAATTTGAAGAAGTGCACATTAATATCTCTGGCCACAATATAATGACAATCAATATTAGTACATTCTCGAAAGCAAGTCTTCCTTCTAAAAGATGCACAAGCAACCAAATTATGCAAAATCCATCAGGCTGACATAAGAAAGTCACAAATTATACAAGTTACTAAGAGGAATACTAAAGAATATTGACTAAATTTTCATTGCTTAGCACAACTTAGAAGGAGATCACTGCAACTTCAAACTGGTGATGATTTGGTTATAGCCTGTATGAGAAAGGTGGGTATCTGAACGATGTGAAAATTAAACTATGGTTCAAAAGAGTATTCTGCATTTACTACAATTCTCCATGAGGTGTCTAATACTCAAATCCTTAGAGAGAGACTAGTTTATTTTTAAAGTTCAAGCTTATAAAATGTTCAATTTGCCCTTTTCTACCCATTGCACTTCCAGCTTAAAATCCAAGCTAGCAAAAGTATTTGAATATCCAAGGGGTTATTGCAGAGATTCTGAAGGCACAAAGCTACGATTTCCTCAAGTGGAAAGTGCTGTTTGATAGCACTTACAAAATGCTACAAGCAGAAAAGTGGAAGGTTTGAACAAGCAATCAGCTCAACCTCCTAGACAAACCTCTCTCCTCCTTATGGTAAGATTATTTGTCAAACTGATAGGAAGTCACTAGTCATCCCTTTTAACCTATTCAATCCTTTTGGCAGTAGGGGTTCTGATGTTTCCTAGATAATCAGACATTTTGGATAGAAAATTATAAGCTACTTACACCCATTAAGGAGATTTTTCCATCTAGCTACAAAATATGCATGTGCTTCACCACAAATGCCATCTGGCATGATAGGTGAGGATAACAGTAACATCTGCAGCCATCATGTAAATACAGAATATAAATAAAACAGCACTCATAAAACTCTGCCAACATGTTCTGGTTCCACGACAGTACATTATCCTTTTTTCCATTCCTTCCAACAGTTGTCTGATCTCAATTATGAGAAGCTGACAGAAAAAGACAAGATTTAACAAGAGATAAGTATATACACAAGTAACATGTTTAATATGTTTGTTCTGAATGCTGAAGTTATATTTATCAATGTAGTCTCTACTGAGTCTCAGACACTCTAATACTAGGTCTGCCTCTAAAATAATGACAGGCCTGTTCCTATCTGAGGTGTCTCATAGTTTTTCTAAATCATCATATGTCTTACACACAATCTCTAAGATAAGGCTGTAATAATGGCATGGGAGGAACATGACTAAAAAACTAAAGAGTGATCATGTAGGAAAAATACACTATAAATACAATTAATTCCCACTAAACATAAGTATATTTCAGTTTCTGTTAAATTAGACTGGAAGGGAAAAGAGACTCCACACAGAATGTGGTTCTGTTGAAGCAAAACCGTTTCAAATATTAAATGGAAAGATTTTCTGAGGAAAAAGAATCATTTCCTTTTACTATCAGAAAAACATAGTCTCCTGAACACTGTATCAGGATATTTCTGATCTTATCCTTGCCAGTTGAAATCACTGAAACATTCCAGTGTCTGAGAAGACACAGCTCCCCATGGCTCTGCAAAAAATTAAATTTAAAAAAAAAAAGCCTACCTGTAAAGTTCCCTTTTTCATTCAAGCTCATTTG
Organism: Manis javanica; assembly: GCF_040802235.1. Taxonomy (NCBI): domain Eukaryota; kingdom Metazoa; phylum Chordata; class Mammalia; order Pholidota; family Manidae; genus Manis; species Manis javanica. Next base: position 145,091,064 of record NC_133158.1, read on the forward strand.
CAGTACCATTTTCTTGTATCTGTGCAGCACAGCCCTACAAAAAGGGTAGCACCACACTTGGGGGAAGGTCCTGACTGTAGAAAAGCTAAAAATCAGGTGAAAGAATATACAAAATTAATCATCCTTTAATTCTGCTCCAAGGATAGAAGTCACATACCCCTAAGGGAAAGATAAGCTTTTCTGTGAAAATTATTCCTGTTGTAGGAAATAGTCACTCAATTTTAATCTTTTAATTGCATGGAAAAGACTTAAAGGGTAACTCTCTATGATGACTAGGATGAATTAATTATTTACCACTTACATTTATGCACATGAAAATTATTTGGAAACAATATATCAAACTCCAAATTCAATCAAATCTTTTGTTACACAATTTTCAAAGAAGATGCCATAATTCAGTTATTTCAGCACCTTTACTTATTAAGAGCCATTCTAGTTAGAGGAAAAGAAACACTTGTCGACTAAAAACAATGCACTTAGTAGTAGTCTATGGGGGCTACAAAAGAAAAGTAAGAGGGCTTTCCCTCTTCCCTTAATGAGCCTACAGAAAAGATGGTAAATTAAATGGAACCAGATATTGCTGACTCCCAGGCCTAGTCAGTCCAGCCTAATAGCCTAATCAGTCAGTAAGGTCCATCCTCCCTGACACCAGTAATTGGTTTAAAGTCAAGTACATGACCAAGTCTGGCCAAACTAGAGTCCATCTGGGACTTTCTATCTGAGGTGTCCCATGGTTCTTCTGCCTGGGGTTGCCAAGACGAAGGCTCATTTATACACACATTCAGCAAATCTTTGTTAGATATGTACCCTACCAAGTGAAAGATGAGAGGGGATGCAAACTCAACAGTCCAGGCAGGTTTATTGCTGACCAGGAGGGACCCCTCTGTCCTGGCCAGCAGAACAAAGGAAAGAGAGTCTCTAACAGGTCCAGAGGCTTTTAATGGCCAGGGTTTTTGGCAGGCTCTTTGGGGGGAGGAGTCAGGGGAAAGGTGGGCTTGTGGCTTGCTGATGTGTCCTCTGGAGGATGCTTGTTGCCTAAGTAAGATGACACACAGGTCTCTCTGAGATGGTGGGTGGGCTTATTCAAAAGGCGGTATTCAGGTCCGAATTCTATCACCAAACACCCTTTTAGATGGCAGATGTAAGCAGCGCACAGGAAAACAAAAGGGAGGGAAGGAAGGAAACAGATGGTTGGAGCACTGAGATTCAACCATGCTTAAAGCCAGTGCTTGGACTTTTTAGTTACATGAGTCAATATATGTTTTTAGTTTAAGGCAGTTTGAGTTGCAGTTTCTGTCTCTTGCAGCCAAGAGTTCTGACTAGCACTCCACTCTCATGTCCAGAGTCTAAGAGTGGTTATTAGAGTAAAACTTCACCTCTATGTCCTGTGGCCTTGCCTGCTTCCAGTTATGGTCATAGCCCTAAGCCAGTGCAACAACCTTGTGGCCTGTTCCTCACCCCTTCATAGCATTTCTATACACAATTTGTAGTGGCTTTCCAACTCTTAGATCTGTCCCCCAAATTTAGAGGTAACCTGCCTCCAACTCCAACTTAGACTGGTCTGTTTTCCTTTGAGGAGAAAAGTCAACCTACAAAGTACCCACGTTTCCACACAAACACACCATGAAAATCATAGATGTGGGGTTAGAAATACACCCCCAGGGCACCACCACCTACTCTTACCCAATGTAGGAATGCTGCCTCACTGTCCCTGGCCAAGAATAAACCAGCCTTTGGCTAAATAATTCCAGAGAGACAGGAAACTCACTACCTCAAGCACCACGTGTTCCATTGATGGACAGCTTCCATATCTGAAGTGTCATTATTTTACTAAAATAAAAATTTCTCTCCTTGAAATTTCCAATGCTTTATGCTATTTCTGCTAAGTAGGACAATAAAGAGTGAGCTTCCTTCCCTGTCGACTTGTCAGAGCTTCAAACATTTGAAGACAATTAGTGTCTCTCCCTTTAGTGTATATTATTCTACAGTTCCTTCATCTATTTCTTAAAATATATGACTTCCAGATCCTTTGACATTCTGATTCCCCTTGTCTAGATATACACTCTATAGTTCATCAATATCTCTTTTAAAATATGTTACCCCTTCCACTAACCCCACCACGGAATGCTCCACCCTGTGGTAGTCTGAAGGCCCAGAAAGCTGTGGGCAGGTCACTTCCAAAGAGCTGAGCTTTGAATTTATAACAACAAATCCTAAGATTTCATTGGCTCTTTTTCTTTTAGCATACACACAAGATTGATTTGACAAAGTTAGTTCAATTCCTGACATATCCAGAAAGTTTGTGGCATTGAAGCTCCTAATGACCAAAAACTTTCAGAATTTCTTCACAAGAGCATATTGCATTGAGGATCTTTCTTTTCCCTTCCTACTTTAAATAAGAAGTTGGGTCTTTGTGTATCTTTTTAGCTCAAATTCCAAATCAGGACCTGAGTAGGCTTTTTCATCACTATATGGCCAGTACCTGGAATGATGTCTAGCACATAGTAAGGACTCACTAGGGCTGATTAAAAAATAAATCTAAATCCAGGAAACTCCATCCATTGCTGTTTACTTAATTTCTGAATCAACCTTGAGATTCAGTTAGTGGAGGTCATTTGCAGTCTCAACTCAGCATTAGTTATACTTCTTAATTCACATTCCCTCTAAATTTAATAAGTCTGCTTTGTTCAGCTTTACCTAAGGCAATGATGAAAACATTGGACAGGCTGGAGCCAGACTGGAGCCCTTTATTTTAGTACTGTAAAAGACAACAGTGGCACTGAGCCATTATCCGTACTCAAGGGCTGAAGCAGCTAACCTAAGGTTAGATTTCATCATCACACTTTAGGAAGGCTTTGGAACATGCTTGGTTAAAATGAAAACACAGTGTTTAGTAGGGTGAATCTTATGAAACTGCCATTTTTCTAGGCCAAAAATCTTCCAGTATCAGCAGTTTCATGTGCTTCATCCTAACTGAAAGCACTCCCTAACAGCTGGCCAATGTGTGTTTAAGTTACCAAGACTTTCCTTAGAGAATGAACACAGCTCCATTCTGCCTTGCCCAGAACCTACCATCTTCCACCTCAGGGCTCTCCTTTCACTAAACTATGTTTTACGATGTATTGCCTGAAGGCTATTCTCCTTAGAGAGACCCTTATACATACATAAGAATACCCCAAAATAAATACCTATTCCTCTTGGAGCTAGGTAAAGGAAATTTTACAATGACACAATAATTGTGAACATTAAGGCTATAAGTGAAGAGCCAGGTGATAATTCATACTATTATGAAATGCTGTCCCCACCCAAAAAGTGTCAAATGACCATACTACTCCTAAGGCAAAAACAAGGAATTCCACAAGACAGGATTGTTGTATGTGACCTTAAACATGAATTTTAAAGTATGTGAAAAATACGAGATAGTTTCAAAGCTGTTAAATACATGAATTCAAAATGCACCAGCACATAGAATAATTTGACAATTACACCTTATAGACATTTACCTGGAAAAGATCAGAATAACTAAGAAAAGATAAGTGGAGAGTGGAGGAAAAAAAATTCCAATAATGCAACATCACTGATGTTTACTATTTTTCAATACATGGGAGCAGTCTTTAAAAGCAAGCTAGATCTAAGCTTTAAGTAGATGAAATATCTAATAAGAACTAATATCCATTCTTAGAGAAAAGGAGGGAAGAAACCTATTGTTTTTAAATTACCTGAAGCTAGAAACGAGACTATTCTTAAAAGAGGCCTTGGGCAAATGAACCCAATTGGCAACAAAGATTTCAAGCAAGCTATTTAAATAAGTTATTCTCTCTAATGGGCTGTGAAAGCCTCTGGTGCATAATTTTAAAAGTTGCTTTACCTCTCATGAGTAAGGCTGTACCCTCTGTACTTGTCAAAGCAGGCTACTGGATAGTGCATGCAAGGGCTGCTAAGCTCCCAATTACTCGTCAGGTTTTCTAGTTTGTGGTTTCTCCAGAGCTCTTTCCTGTGCACTTTGAGCCACACCCCTGCTCATTAGCAGTTACAGTGTACAATCCCATATGAACAGTCTAAATTCACAATTAATGAAACTAGAAAAAGAAGAAAAAGGAGGCCCAAAGTCAGTAGAAGGAGAGACATAAAGATTAGAGCAGAAATAAATAAAATCGAGAAGAATAAAACAGTAGAAAGAATCAATGAAAGCAGGAACTGGTTTTTGAGAAAATAAACAAAATACATAAACCCCTAGCCTGACTTATCAAGAAAAGAAGAGAGTCTACACAGATAAACATAATCAGAAATGAGAAAGGAAAAAACACAATGGACACCACAGAAATACAAAGAATTATTAGAGAACACTATGAAAAATTAGATGCTAACAAATTGGATAACCTAGAAGAAATGGACAACTTTCTAGAAAAAGACCATCTTCCAAGGCTGACCCAGAAAGAAACAGAAAATCTGAACAGACCATATACTAGCAACAAAATTGAATTGGTAAACAAAGAACAAAACCCCTGGAGAAAATGGCTTCACTGCTGAATTTTATCAAACATTTAGTGAAGATCTAATACCCATCCTCCTTAAATTTTTCCAAAAAGTAGAAGAGGAAGGAATACTTCCAAACTCATTCTGAGGCCAGCATCACCCTAACACCAAAACTAGGCAAAGACAACACACGCAAAAAAAATTACAGACCAATATCCCTGATGAACATAGATGCAAAAATACTCAACAAAGTAGGGTGAATCTTTGGAATTTAGTTCAAATTCCAAATCAGGACCTCAGCAGGCTGTAGATGTCTGTAGATGTCTGTAGTTCTGTAGATGTCCATTAGGTCCATCTGTTCTAATGTGTTGTTCAATGCCTCTGTCTCCTTACTTATTTTCTGTCTGGTTGATCTGTCCTTTGGAGGGAGTGGAGTGTTGAAGTCTCCTAGAATGAATGCATTGCATTCTATTTCCCCTTTTAATTCTGTTACAATTTGTTTCACATCTGTTGGATGCATCATATAGTTGCATCTTGTTTTTTATTCATTCAGTGGCTCTATGTCTTTTGATTGGTGCATTCAGACCATTAGGAAATTGAATTCAAAAATACATCAAAAAGATCATCTATCGTGATCAAGTAGGATTTTCTCCAGGGATGCAAGGATGGTACAACATTCGAAAATTCATCAAAATCATCCACCACATCAACAAAAAGAATGACAAAAACCACTTGATCATCTCCATAGATGCTGAAAAAGCATTTGATAAAATTCAACATCCATTCATGATAAAAACTCTCAACAAAATGGGTACAGAGGGCAAGTACCTCAACATAAAAAAGGCCATATATGACAAAACCACAGCCAACATTATACTTAACAGTGAGAAGCTGAAAGCTTTTCCTTTAAGATCAGGAACAAGACAAGGATGCCCACTCTCCCCACTTCTATTCAACATAGTACTGGAGGTTCTTGCCATAGCAATCAAACAACACAAAGAAATAAAATGCATCCAGATTGGTAAGGAAGAATTAAACTATGATGACATGATATTGTACACAAAAAACCCTAAAGAATCCACTCCAAACTTCTAGAACTAATATCTGAATTCAGCAAAGTTGCAGGGTACAAAATTAATACCAGAAATCTGTTGCATTTCTATACACTAATGATGAGCTAGCAGAAAGAGAAATCAGGAAAACAATTCCATTCACAATTGCATCAAAAAGAATAAAATACCTAGGAATAAACCTAACCAAGGAGGTGAAAGACCTATGCTCTGAAAACTACAAGACACTCATGAGAGAAATTAAAGAAGATATCATAAGTGGAAACACATCCCATGCTCATGGGTAGGAAGAATTAATAATGTCAAAATGGCCATCCTGCCTTAAACAATCTACAGATTCAATGCAATTCCTATCAAAATACCAAAAGCATTCTTCAGTGAACTGGAGCAAAGAGTTCTAAAATTCATATGGAACCACAAAAGACCCTGAATAGCCAAAGCAATCCTGATAAGGAAGAATAAATCTGGGTGGATTATACTCCCCAACTTCAAGCTCTCCTACAAAGCCATAGTAATCAAGACAATTTGGTACTTGGACAAGAACAGAACCATAGACCAATGGAACAGACTAGAGAGCCCAGATACAAACCCAACCATTTGTGGTCAATTAATATACTATAAAGGAGCCATGAGGTTTATATATTTTGCTTATTTTCTCAAAGAACCAGTTCCTGCTTTCATTGATTCTTTCTATTGTTTTATTCTCGATTTTATTTATTTCTGCTCTAATCTTTATGTCTCTCCTTCTACTGACTTTGGGCCTCCTTTTTCTTCTTTTTCTAGTTTCATTAATTGTGAATTTAGACTGTTCATATAGGATTGTTCTTCTTTCCTGAGGTAGACCTGTACTGCAATATACTTCCCTCTTAGCACCACTTTCACTATGTCCCACAGATTTTGCAGTGTTGAATTATTGTTGTCATTTGTCTCCATATATTGCTTGATCTCTGTTTTAATTTGGTCATTGATCCATTGGTTATTTAGGATCATGTCATTAAGCCTCCATGTGTTTGTAGGCTTTTTCATTTTCTTTGTGTAATTTATTTCTAGTTTCATACCCTTGTGATCTGAGAAGCTGGTTGGTACAATTTCAATCTTTTTGAATTTACTGAGGATCTTTTTGTGTCCTAGTATATGATCTATTCTTGAAAATGTTCCATGTGCACTTGAGAAGAATGTGTATCCCACTACTTTTGAGTGGAGAGTTCTGTAGATGTCCGTTAGGTCCATCTGTTTTAATGTGTTGTTCAATGCCTCTGTCTCCTTACTTATTTTCTGTCTATTTCTCTTACTTATTTACTTACACTGTAGAGATGGTTTGCAGGAGATAGATTCTCTCAGCTTTTGCTTACCTGGAAATTATTTAATTCCTCCTTCAAATTTAAATGATAATCTTGCCAGATAAAGTATTCTTGGTTTGAGGCCCTTCTGCTTCATGGTATTAAACACATCATGCCACTCCCTTCTGGCCTGTAAGGTTTCTGCTGAGAAGTCTGATGATAGCTTGATGGGTTTCCTTTGTATGTGATCTTGTTTCTCGCTCTGGCTGCTTTTAATAGTCTGTCCTTATCCTTGATCTTTGCCATTTTAATTATTATATGTCTTGGTTTTGTCCTCCTTGGGTCCCTTGTGTTGTGAGATCTGTGCATCTCCATGGCCTAAAAGACTATCTCCTTCCCCAGATTTGGGAAGTTTTCAGCAATTACTTCCTCAAAGACACTTTCTATCCCTTTTCTCTTTCTTCTTCTTCTGGCACCCCTATAATATGAATATTGTTCCATTTGGATTGGTCACACAGTTCTCTCAGTATTCTTTGATTCCTAAAGATCTTTTTTTCTCTCTGTGCCTCAGCTTCTTTGTATTCCTCTTTCCTAGTTTCTATTTCATTTATTGTCTCCTCCACAGTATCTAATCTGCTTTTAATACCCTCCATTGTGCTCTTCAATGATTGGATCTCCATCCTAAATTCATTCCTGAATTCTTGAATATTTTTCTATACCTCCATGAGCATGTTTATGATTTTTATTTTGAAATTTCTTTCAGGAAGATATATTAATTCATTCTCACTCAGCCCTTTCTCTGGTGTTGAGATTTTGCTTTGAACCAGGTTCCTTTGACATTTCAAATTTGTATGTGGCGCCCTCTAGTGCCCAGAAGCTCTACTCTCTAGAGCTTCTCAGCCCCTGGTGCAATGTCAGGGGTCGCAACAGAGTGGTGCTGGTGCCTGGGTGGAGAAAAGAGCTTTTTTCTGCTTCCCAGCTGCTATGCCTGTCTCCACTGCCAAAACCAGTGGGCCAAACACACACAGCTGTAAGTCTCTATGCTTTGTGTTTGTAGCTGCCATAGGTGGGGCTTTCCTCTGGCTGCCCTGACACCAGGGTAGGGGCTGCCAGTTTGCGAGCCAGTTGAAGGCTAGCCGGGAAGAAAACACAGCAAGCTGCATATCATGGTGGGGCGTCTTGGAGCTACATAGCCAGACAGGGTATTGAGTGCCTGAAGATCATTTAAGTTCCCAACCTGCAAAGCAGACAGCACCCAAACAATTTTTTCCACATGTCCTTTCTCCTGAGCAGTAAGCTCTGTGCAATCCTTGCCCCTTTAGCAGCCCTCTTGCTGTTAGGAATTCTCTCAGACTGACCTCCCAGATCAGCCGGATATGAATTCTTGTTTTCCACAAGCAGCTGGACTCTCTGTCTCTCCAGGTATTCCACCTGTCTTAGCTTTCCAACCCCACTAATCACCAGAGCACCAAGCAATAGATTTGTGCTCCCAGAGCAGATCTCCAGGGCCAGATGTTCAGCAGTCCCCTACTTTCTGGAGAGCAACCAGTAAGTCTACCAATTTCCAGTGGGCACCAGAGCAGGAGAAGGCTCTGCAGGAAGGTCAGGCTGTAGCACCACTTCACCTCTATCATCTAGCAGATTCAAAGACACTTGAAATCTCTGTGGCAACTAGGGACATTACTTAGAATCTCTGGCAAGTACCAATAGGAACTCACAACATAGATCACCAGGACTGTGGGGATGATGTATCCTCTTTAGTGCAGATAACTGTTTTCCTCTTAAGAAACATCTTCTGGTTTCCTACTTTGTCTTGACAGAGACTGAACTCCTAACCATGGGACATCAAGTGACCACTAGGCCTGAGCTTCCATCAGGAACTGAGTGCTGTCTAGCCATAGACTAGGTGTGAGCAGTAGCAGTCTATTTATCATAAAACGGAAATGAAGCAGGTTTGGAAGATAAGGGAAAGTTGTGCTGAGAAAGGCAATCTCATGCATGCAGTTTTTTGACCCCCACTCAACCACAACAGAATGGATCTTGGGTGGGGAACATGTCCTTCCCAAGAGATAAAGAGCCCACACAGTCTGTGCCAGGCTTCTCACCTTGTATAGTAATGTAAGGAATGTAAGCTAGTTTAACCATTGTGGAAAGCAATATGGAGGTTCCTCCAAAAACTAAAAATAGATATACCATTTGACCCAGGAATTCCACTCCTAGGAATTTACCAGAAGAAAAGAAGATCTCAGATTCAAAAAGACATATGCACCCCTACATTTATTGCAGCACTATTTACAATAGCCAAGATATGGAAGCAACCTAAGTGTCCATCAGTAGATGAATGCATAAAGAAGAGGTGGTACATATACACAATGGAATATTATTCAGCCATAAGAAGAAAACAAATCCTAGCATTTGCAACAACTTGGATGGTGTCAGAGGGTATTTTGCTCAACTAGAGGGTAATAAATTAGGTGGAGAAAGATGATTCCCCTCATTTGCGGAGTATAACAAGAAAGCAAAACTGAAGGAACAAAACAGCAGCAGACTCACAGACTCCAAGAAGGGACTAGCAATTACCAAAGGGGAGGGGTTGGGAAGGGAGAAGGGGATTGAGGAGCATTATGATTGGCACACATGGGGGGTCATGGGGAAGACAGTGCAGCACAGAAAAGACAAGTAGTGACTGTGGCATCTTGCTATGCTGATGGACAGTGACTCTGGTGTGGTGTTGGGGGGGACTCAATAATATGAGTGAACATAGTGACCACAATGTTGCTTATGTGAAATCTTCATAATATTGTATATCAATGATACCTTAATAGAATAATAAATAAAAGAATAAGTTTTAAATGATGTAAAGCAGATATATCAAAATATGACCCTGCAAGCATTTTTGTTGACTTCATCATCCAACTGACCTTCAATCTTCATCACCTCCGTATATCCCTTGAAAGGCAGAAGCATTCCTGGAGCCCCTAGCAAGAGACAGGTACTTAGTCCTCACAGAAAACCTATTACTGTCCCCATTTTATAGATGAAAACATCAGGCTGGGGAACTAAGTCATTTGACAAAGTAGCTAATAAGCGGCAGAGCAAGAATTTTAATACTGGTCTTCATGGTTCTAAAGCCCAAGGAACTCTAGTACCATGAAACCCAATCAGAACAGAAAAAAGGAAAACAATCCAGAAATAATCTCCTGATCCTGACTCTAAAAATGAAATCTGCTTTGCCTGTTCAATATTTGCCAGTTTGTACCAGAGTAAGCTTTTAAGACAGTATCATACCTTCTGTCCCAGAAATTCAATTTTAAAGAATCCAGCTAAGGGAAATCAATAAAGTTGCAGTCAAGTGTTTGTGCACCAAAGATGTGGGCAGACTTCAAATATCTATGTATAAATTGGATATTTATAGCCCAGACACAAAATCGAATATTATGCAGTCATTAAAAACAAACTTTTCTAGAAATTTCAATGGAACGGAAAATGTGAAAAATCAAGCCCCAAAACACCAAAGAGTATAAAACTACTTCTGTAAACATATAGACACACATATACACATTATTTTTTTTAAAAAAGGATAAAAAGAAAGACCATGAGATTTACAGAGATTAGTTGAGCCTAATGGGAATGCAAAAGAAATTTTTTCAGTACAGTTGTCTCTGTTTGCTAAAATATCTGCACCAAGCATTGTTATATTTATAATAATAATAAATGTGAGTTATTTATAATAAAGCACTTTCCAGACTTTCCAAATGGACAAGTATTTTGTTTCCCAAAAATTTTTTCTGTGGAAAATGATTTCAGAAATATATACATATAAGGAATATCTACAAGACCAACATTACAATGTTAGTTTACTTTAGAGGTGAAATTTACATTGTCATGTGCAAACAATGTATCAATTCAATTATAGCCCTCCTGATCAGTTTATGTATTAAGACAACACCCTAGAAATTTTTATCATAATCAACAACACAGAAATCTTTCAAATTCTGAGGAAGAACTATCAAGTTCAGTTCCAAGTCTCTCTTGCTTCAGTCCATTTCCTTGAGTTGAACTTTTGTTAAAGAAGACAAATTAGATTATTTGCCTTTCATGTCCAAATACAGCCCTTCTCCTAGTTCCCCCAGATAACGGCATTCAGCTCAGGGCAATAGATTATGATAATGTAAACCACACACTTACTATAATTACTCTCCACATTTTCCATTTGCCATCTTGTCAGAACAATGTATGAATCACAGTGAACAATTAGTGCACTGGAAGAGAAGATGCGCAAGGCTGAATGAAAAAGCCTATTTCAGCTTGCTGCTCAGGACAGGGCTGTGATGATTCCAATAGTCACATTCCTTTAAGACAAAACCACATTGTCTTGCTCTACTTGCCTTACATCATCTTGCTCTTCATGTAGAGAGAATGTCTACTGATTCAACCACTAAGACCTGCCTTTCGCTATCTCTAGGTTCTGAAGGAACCACACAAAGCAAAGCCATATACAAAAAAACTTCTTTGGGGCTAACCTGGGTCAGCTCACTCACATCTTCACACTGCCCAGTGCAGCCCTTGCACAAAGCTGGCACTAATGAGTGCTGGGGAAGAAAAGCTGTCATCACCAGTCTGGGGTTTCTTCCTTGTTCTCAACAAAAAAGATACATGTGCTTACTTCTGGAATATGCTATTGCCAGATCAAGTGGTGTTTTAGTTCTAAGAAAAAAAAGGGCTTGTCCTTTAGGTTTTCTCAGTTGACATAACCTACCTGTTTTTGCAGAGCCACCGAATAACTGGGGTTTTCTGGTAGCTTTTTCTTATTTGATTCAGGATCTATGGGCAATAAGATTTTTACTCAGTTAACACTTGGAATTTTAAGTAATAAGAGCTGGACATGCGCAAACAAACAACAACCCCAAAATGGCATTTGGAGGACAACCTCTTCTTTTTCAGAATCCTTCCAGGTTTCAGAAAAATCACTCCACTCTTTAGAGCTTTGGGCTCAAACCATACAGGCTCTTGATTAAAAGTCAAGAGTATAATCTGGGAGAAATAATGACATATTGTTGTGAAACTTCCCTATAGTTTCTTATAACCTTTTAAATTCCTTTTGTGTGTGTCTTGGAAATTTACATGCTGGTTAAGCCTGGATTTGTTACTTGGAAGAGATATGATCCCTGTAACAGAAAGTTGTTTGTGCTCTGAACCAAGTTAATGAGTTTCAGCTTCAGTGGAGTAGTTAATGAGCACATTTAACCATTGTACTTAAACTATCTGCAAATTTCAAGTAGCACCTAGCAAGATGGAAAAGAGAAGGAGATTCTCTATCAGTTGAGAAAAGGAGATTAGAAAAAATTACTCAATGATTGGGTAAAATGGTACCTGGGAAAGACAGAGACCAGGGAGCCACCACTGCTATGTTACCTTTCCTTTCGGCTTATGTTGGAGGTGGAAAGAAAACTTCAAAAGGAACTAAGTTAGAATTATGAGATAGTAGCGTCAGAAGCAGGTTGTATAAAAATACAGTTTATGAAATTCACTAATTTGAAATAACCATAGGTGCTACAGCATGGAAGTTCAAAAAATTTCAGAGCCACACTGGTCTAAAAAACTATAGCCAAAAAGAACATCTGACTCTGCAACAAGAGTGGATTCAAGGAGTGATATAACCTCACCCTGAGGTCACTTTTCCAGATACCACTCTAGCCCCTTCTCTAGGTATCTGCTTACTAAAATAAAGAATTGCTGACCACCTACTTCATCATAGTAATGCCACTTCCTGCCCTTATACCTCACAGACTTTTGCTGACCTCCACATCCAAGGTGGCTAGAACATGGAGCACACAGAGTCAAACCTTTATGAAATACTGAAAAGTCAACTTTAACAAAATGAGAGAGAGAACAATGAGGACGTTGGACATAAAGAGACAGGAAGAGAAGGAGAGGGTTACACCCTCTTCTAGAAAGTTCCATCATATCATTAAGGTCCAACTCAACTGCTTCCATGTTTTGAAGCCTTCCTAAACACACCCCCACCACCACAATTAATTGATTTCTCCTCCATGTTTCCACAGCATTTTGAGTATGAATCCTAAGAGCAATTTTTGCCTTATACCAGAGTTAGCAAAATTTCAGTAGAAGGCCAGTAGTACCTATTTTTGGCTTTGCAGATCATAAATAGTCTCTGTTGCAACAATTCAACTCTTCCATTTTAGCATGAAAACAACCATAGACAATATATAAATCAATGGGCATGACTATGCTTTAATGAAACTTTACAAAACAGGTGTCAGGACAGATTTGGTCCATAGACCATAGTTTACCAACTACTTTTTGATATCATGATTACTTATTTTTGTGTTAGCTTTCACTCAGCCTATGAATTCTTCAACAAAGTATCACATTCATATTTGAATCCTACTCTTACATACAGAGTAAATGCTATGGACTGAATGTCGCATCCCTTCAAATTTTGTATTTTGAAGCTTAATCCCAATATGATGGTATTAGGATACAGGGCTTTGGGGAAGTGATTAAGTCATGGGGGTGGAGCCCTTATGAATGGTGTTAGTATCCTTGTAAAAGAGACTCCAGAGAGCTCTCTCTCTCCTCTTCCATTATATGAGGACACAAGAAAACAGTCATCTATGAACCATGAAGAGGACTCTCACCAGACAATGAATCTGCCAGTACTTTGATCTTCGATTTTGCAGCCTCCAGAACTGTGACAAATAAATTACTGTTGTTTATAAGCCACCCAGTCTATGGTATTTTGTTACAGCAGCCTGGATGGACCAAGACAGTAAGAGATCAATAAATGCTTACAAAATATATAAACTGACAAAAGCTACCCAAAGAAGCATTGTCTCATGCCTTGCTGAAGTCCAAGTTGACTATGATCATCAGACTTCCTTCATCCATAGTCTAGAACCAGAATAATTCCTTTGTGATTACTGAGCATCAGCTCAGGGAACTCACAGGGAAGTTCTTCTATGGCCCTGAATGTATCACAACTACTTCAAAAAGCCACAATTATTTTTGTAATACTACCTCCCAACTTCAGCACCTGTTCCCACCAACCCCCCACAATGTTTTACCACTGTCTATTCAACCCTTTTATGTTCAAAGAGCATTCCTCATTAAAATATATATATATTTTTATATATATATGGATTGAGAAGATAATATATTTTGCTAAACAATCAACATTATGCTAACCATCTTTTATTTGCTCTGGACATCGCTTTTAAAAAATCTTTTGTTGTCCTTGTCATTTTCCCAAGTTTCAACTCATTTGGGAGCTTAGCTTCTATGACACCATTTTTAAAGATATATACTACAATCTTACCATTGCCCTGGTATATACCATTTCTTTCATTTCTCTTATTACATAAATATATTCTAAAAATCTGAACTCTGTTTCTTTAGGTACCTCCATTTGCTCATTCAGATTATTCACCATTAGACAACTACAGATGGCTCCAAATTGTAAGAGGAGCCTAGAGATAGTAGCAATCTCACTAAAATAAAGCCTGGGTCTTACATTAAGATGGCAGTAATAATAAGCAAGTATCTTTTTAACCTATATAGTTTGTTACAGAACAAAAATAGATTAATATACATTCACACTTCAAATGAGATTAATAATATACCTATTATCCATATCAATAAATAGTATTTTATTACTCTCATTATTGGGACTTTATAGGGAGCTAATAGAGGTAATTGAGTGGGCCCTCCAAGCCATCCCTTTTGAGAGTTACAGTTGCATCTCTGTGAGCTTCCCATACCTTGGACCATCCTCCCTCCCTGCATACCATTCCACTGAAATGCTCACACCTCTCATTTCTCTGAACCTTTTCACATCTTTGGCATAGTCTGGCTGTGACTGCCCTCCATGGAAACATGAATTCTTTCCCAGAGGCCTCCACCTCCTAACCTCAACCCTTCCCATGGCATTAACCAATACTTCCCTAATGGTCAGAATAAAAACCATCATGACAGTTTCCTTTTGGCTTCCTATCTTCTTTAGTAAAGAAAAAAGTATCAGGTTAAAAATGCTGGGGATGCTCTTTTTTTTTATAAAAATGGCTTCAACAGACACCCAAGAATCAAAGTTCCCCTTTACTATGAGGTCTTAGGCTATGACAATGGCCAAGTTTTTCATAACCTTAAAGAAATATCCGCTTCTAAATACGTTGGGGTTTCTTATCAAAAAAAGGAAAAAAATCACCAGAAGTAGGTAAGCATATTTCAGAAAATAATCTGTTGCGCACTCTAGAATAACATAATTCCCAAGTGAACCTGTCAGATACCATGCTAAGCACCTAAGTAGCAAGCTCTGAACTCCTTCAAAAATGCATTCTCCATCAGGGTCCAATATGATTCCTCTAGATCTTTTCTTCTTCTTTCATTTATTCTCATCCATTCGCTTTCTCCAAAAACCCATCTATCTCCAGCTATTCCCAATCAATGAAGGTATAAAACTTTTTTATATTATTCAAACTCCCTTCTTAACAGTGTAAATGTGATCACTTTTCCATGACTGTGTCTTAAAATTCAGTCCTATTCCAAAAAGTCTTGTGGATACCTCTGAGAAAAACAGATTACTTTCATTTTAGCAGTGACCTTGGTACTTTTGCAAGAGCCTACCATTAAGGAATCTTTAATCTTATTGTAGAAATCCAAGGGCAATGGTTACCCAAAGATCATCTCTCTCTTCTAATGTTACAGCAAATGCCAAGTAAAAGAAAACATGTTTGTGGTAACAGACTCCATATGTATGCCAGTCCAGACAGGTTCTGAGATCTGCTACCCTGCTTTGTCTACACAATCCTTCTTGTGAGAGAGGCTTCCTTCCCTTTCTGACCTGGACTCCCCTTCCCCACCACAGATAGGCTTGTATCCTTGCTCTAGGCCACCTGCTCAAGTTCCACTCTAGATTACTTGATTCAATCTTATTGCCCGTCTTCTACCAACCTAAACCCAGGTAGAGGTCCAAAAGGAAGACTCTCTCCCTATCAAGACTATAGCCCATACTCATTCCCTGACACTTCCATGTCTAACCCAAGTCTCCCTTTCTCTGTTCTCTGCCTTTGCCAGACACTCATCCCCACTCAGATAGAGAGGTCCTCTACCCTGGCTCATACCCCAGCTGAAACCCCTTGGACGGCTAGGCAGAAATGTGTTGGAGCAAGGTATGACAGAGCCTCAATCTAGGTCATTCCAGGTCATGAGCCACCCCCAAATAGGCTTATTTGATTCAAGGATCTTCAACAAAGAAAGAATAAGGGAAACATTTTCTATATGCATAGCACTTGCCACTACCTAACATAGATATCATGTATTTATTCATATATTTAGATATATATTATATATATTTATATTATATATAACTTATTAGTATTATATAATATATATAATATTTATGCTATATTTATATATTTAACTTATTTTGCTTATTGTCTGTCTCCCTTTGTTAGAATGCAAATTAGATGAAAGCACAGATTTTTATTTGTTTTATTCACTGTTTCCCAAGTGTCAAAACAAATGCCTAATACATAGTAGGTGCTCAATAAATATTTGGTGAATAAATGAATAAATATTCACAGTCAGAAATCTTCTGTTTCCTGTGGGTTTACAGGTGTCCAATTTATATATTAAGGATTTTTGTTTTATGGAAGAGAAATCATTTCTGGTTTGGTTAAACAAAGGGAGATTTATTAGATGCTATCATGGGACTCCCAGAATTGTCAAAGACAGGAGAAGCAGACATGGAAAACAATTGTCATTCAGATGGCCACAAAATGGGAGTGACCAGCACATTCTGATCAGACTGGAAATAAGGATTCCAAACTATCCAGTGTCTCTCCCTCTACTCAAGAGTCAAATTCCAGAGAGGGGTTTTGTCAGATCAGGGACTAGCCCCTTGGACAGTAAAGAATGGCATTAGAACACATATAATGGGGAAGGGGTCTATCCTTTAGGGAATTATTTAGGAAGGAGAAATTAACTCTGAGCAACCAAATATAAAATTCTCCAAAGAGTCAGGCAATTAACTTGGATTTAGCAACTCCACACCCTCACCAAGCTTTAAATTGCTTTCCCTCTAAGAAGCAAATGTTCGTGTATTTTCTTCAACTACTGCATACTTAAATAAGCAAAACCAAATTGTATTAGAAACTTACTTAAAACTCTGTAGAATGGTGTTTTAAATACAGTTGAAATAAACTTTAGGAATCAATACTATAAAGACTTGAATACATTGACTCATTAAAAAAAATGCTCCCACTTAGAACCTTCTCTAGTGGCCAGTCAAAACTTTGGGTTGCTTTGATTTACAGTGGTGGCCACTGTGGCCCAACCATTTAATCTTATAATCAACACCAATCACCAATTTTTATTACAACATTTTGCAAGCTGGGCAAAAAATTTCTCCTGAGGACAAATTAGGCACCCTCAAAGTGACTCTTGCAAATAAATACTATTGGCCATAATTTGCTGTGCTACAGCAATACATTCTATAAGTGCCACAGAGGCTAAAAGCAATTGTATAATTTTAAAAAATAATAGAAATAGCCTGAGAGATCCATATAATATAATGGCTGTCTGGTGACTGAATAAAGATTTTTAGTGGTTCAATGACAACATGTACTTTCATTTATGCCTCCAATGGTTGTCATCCAGAAGATATTAAGTGTGTCCAAATATCCTTCAAGACAGATCATAACTCACCATTAAGATGATGCAGGGCCCTATTAGGTTGACAGGCAGACTTCCCCATTGGTTCAGGGTGCTCATCCTGGAGCTTGCACTCAATAGTGAAAAAGTAATGGCCAAACAGAAGACACTATGCAGAATGGCTAATTGCCAGATATACCAGCAATAAATCAGCTCGATCCCATTAATAAGTAATGGTGTTCAATTTACTGTTAATTCAGATACTCCCAGCAAACCCAGGGAGCTCTTTAAAAGTAACTGCAGTAATAATTCCCCTTTATGTAAGTCAAATAAAATTAGCATTTAATCCAGGAGTTGTATCCTGTAGAAATAATCATTATGATAAATTATTTAAATATTTCTCAGCACAGATTCGAGGAATCCAGAGTCCTGGGTTCACTGTTCCAGCTTGGCTATCAATATACCACGGAGTTTATTGTCTCTGAGTTCCCATGTTGCTGTGGGTAAAACATAAAGCCCAAAGTATTCCATAAATTGAGTCCAGATTTAATCACTATTGATTATAATACCAAAACAGTCTGTTTCCTCTGTCTCTACATGCTTACTTGATTCTCCAGATTTTACCACAAACAGCACAAGAGGGATATAGAAAAGCATTTTTAAACAAGAGGGATATGGAGAAGTGTTCGACAGAGAACCCTACGGTTCACTGCTAATTGCTGTGAAGGTAGTTTTCCCCCTTAATCTTGCAGTTTTTCCCCCAAGAAAGTACTCAGATAGTTTGCTTTCTTTTTCCTACCAATTATTAGATACGACTATATGATTCTCCCTGAGGACTGATATGTCCAAAACCAATCTGAACACTTTCTGTGACATTAGCCAAAAACATAGCAAAAAGAATGCCTTTATTTCTATAGCACCTTTGTCTTCTCCAGCATTACCAGAACTTTATCTCCAGCAAAGGACTTCAGTGCCAACACTTATAAACATCCCAATTTTTCTCCCAGGATTGTTGTGAACAAATGAGGTGATGTTTGAATGGCACTCCATAAAACAGTAAAATGTCATACGTACATTGGATGTGTGTAGGATATTATTGTTAATACAATTTAGGAATAACAATAATATGCACTTAAAAGTCTCCATAAAAACAGCCCTCTGTGGTCTATTAATCCAAGCCCTGACTGCATGCAGCCTGGTATTTATATGTGCAGCACATCCTCTGAGAGCTATTCGGGACTGAATGCACATATTTAAAAAATATAATCACTCCCAAATTACAAATTATTTTTCAGAAGAACACAATGGCTTATTATAATAAGTAAACTATTTAAATAACATTATAAGCTTTTCAAAAACCATACCAAGAAATGTGACATGGTGATTCTTTTGTTGGTCTTCAAAGGGCAAAGCTTTTATATACAACTGGTTGAGCTATCAGTGTCATCCTCTCTCCAGGTAGTCCAGAGGGCATCTCGCAAGCTCTTATTGTCCTGTATCTTTTAAGATGGATCTACCTCACCATATCAATATGGATCACATGGATAACTCAATAAAGTCAGTACCTGGGAAGATACTGGGATCCAGGCAGTGTGAATTTCTAGCACATAAACCACAAAAATTCCTGTTGATTTTAATGCTGCTTTCAGTAACCAGATTTCTAAAAATAAATACACAAAAATTTTCTCACATTTTCTTCAGTACTTGAAATCTATTTTTAAAAAAATATCAAGACCTTTTGCTCAAATTAATAACTAGCTTATGATGTGCATTAATTTGCTTGAGTTCAAAAGGCTCTAAGTATATAAAATAAATGAATTGGTGCTACAACTCCAGAGTGCATTTAAATTCAATATTCAAGACATGAAGGATATTTTCCTACCATCTATTAAACCAATCAAGTTAACTTCTTGGATCAGAGAAAATATTCACATGGCAGTTCCTATTGTGAGCTCTTGGAGATGGAGGTTATCAAACAGGGACGAACTTGGATCTCTTGACAAAGCCAGGCAGGACTGCCATAAGGACAGGGGTCATTATATGCACCCAGCATATCCCTTATCTGCCAAAGCACCACGTTTGCCCATTGCTACACAAAATCCTAGGCAGATTAGACAGACTGTAACAACTGCACAGGTGTTCCAAGTCCCCCAGTAATTTTGTTACAAGGCTGTTGTATTACATATTATACATTTCCAACACTGAGCCAGGGAAGCTCACTCATGACACAAAAATAAAGAGCTGCAATTTGCATGGTTTTCCCATCAGAAGCAGAGTTTCCTAAAGGGTGGCAAATGTATCATAATTTTAGATAATACACAAACTTTCACATTAAATTAGTAGTTATATATACACACACATATGTGTCAACTTAAATTTGAATTTAAAAAATTTAAGAATATAACAGTATGTAGGTATGGTAAAAAGTGTGAGGATGGTTTGCAAATTTCTGAGTATTTAGAAATGCTAAGGCTTTTTTTGTTACTAAAATTGTATTTATTTTTAATAGTTAATAGTTAAGGATGCAGACGTTCAGACTGAGAAATGTACAGGTGTAAGCAGTACTGGGGATTTTTCCTCCTTGGGTTCCCTTAATGGGCTGTTCAGTGAAAGCGTGAATGTGAACAGTAACCCTGATGTTCCTGTGTACTAAACTGAACTATAGACATACATATATAAAATGTTCAAGCTTAAAATTGTGGCCTGCACTGTGCAGATTAAAAAAAAAAACGTGGGTGGGGGACTCCCTAAAACCCTGCTGAGCTAAGTGACTGAGACCTGGGGCAGATGCTCTGAACTTCTCTGAGGCTTATTTGCAAAACAGAAGCAATAAAAATGCCCACTTAAGGTGGTCATGGTCAAGTGTAAAGGAATAATTTATAAGAAGCCTTTTTAAATATATATACAACAAATCTGTTGTTATTATAACATTATGGAGAAGGCCCACAGTTCTCCAAGAGGATTAAAAAAAAAAAAAAAACCTACTTCTTTGGCCCTGATTTTAGGCTGCAGTTGAGCTCAACTCCAAGGAGTTCAGGAGCAGAGCAAAGGACTACAGAGCCAGGTCCATCCATGCTCTGCAGCACTCAGAACCAGCAGCTGCCCTCAGCAGGAGCTGCCAGTAGATTCCCAATAGTTACCAGGAGTCAGCACTCAGCTTCCCAACGCCTTCACCTGTGAGGAAGTCTAGAGCAATAAAGCACAGAGCTCTTCCCCAGGAAGAAAACAGAGCTGCTACACAGGGTCTGTCAGAGTGGGACAGCCAGACCACACTCATGGAGCCAGCAGGGATAGCAAAGGGGACACTGAGAAGTGTGCCTGCTGTGTTAAGGGTCACAAGCTCAAATGTGCTTCAGGGCCAAGAAGACAATAAACAAAACCGGACAAAGGTGGGCAGCGATGAATTGGTGAGCACACGACTCAGCTAAGAAAGGCAGCCATTGCCCAGTGCTAGCTGACTGTCATCAAACCGAAAGTGACTTCAAATGAATAAATCACTTTTATGTGAAATCTCCCACTTGCTAACCAGGAACTAATTCCCCCAAAATTCTAAATCCTCTGCAAACCAATAAGTCTGTGGGCCACATTCCAATCTGTAGCTGCCAATTTGTAAGCTCTGTTGTACCAATCCAGAAGGATCAAGTAAACCACAGCAAGGAAAAAGTAAACCGCAGCAAGAAGTCCATTTTCTAATGTTATACCAAAAAAAAAGGATAGCCAGACTATAAACTAGAGCTAACAACAGCTTCGCATAGGTGTTAAGTGTGACCAAAATGCTGACTTTCATAATCTTCTAAGAACACTTACCATCAACATGATAGTTACCTACTTACCTACCGGTCCCTGGATTTTGAAGTAGGATGACAAGCTGATGACAGCTGCATACATGACCCTCAGCCACGTGGCTTCCTAATAAAGAACTAGCAGCTTTTCCGCCATTTCCCAGCCTTCACCTCAACCTTAGGAATTTGCATCTCATTAAAGACCTGGCCCGAAAAGTGGCGCGGGCAATGCAAAGGCAATCATGCTTGCCTGTTATTCCCGTTAAGGCAAGGCTAACCTGGGCAGCCCCAGTCTTAATCTCCACATTTCACTTCAATTTGGGGTACTTCACACTCCAACAAAGGACGGTTCTGAGTAAACCACATGCCTGACGCCAGCACCTCTGCTCTGAGGCAACGCCACATCTCTGAACAGAAACCCATTACCTGCTTTTTTCCAGCCTGGAGTGTGCCTTCCAGGGAAAGAGGCAGACGGGAAGTGCTAGGTCATGGATTCCTTCCAAGGCAGCTGAAGTCCCCGAATTAGAGGCGGCGTCCATTGTCCCGGTTCACACTTGGGCGCTCGCTCCGGGCCTCTTCCGCAGTCGCTCCCACAATGCTTTGCGCTGGAGCGCAGTCCACCAGGGCTGCTGCAGGTGACTATCAGCCGCCAGTGCTAATGAATGGGGCGGGGTCTTCACTTGGCAAACTGAGCTGAGTAGGTCTAATCTCCTGTATTTCAATAAATGAAAGAGGTGGGAGATTCTTGATGTGTACTCTGTCCTGAGGAAATAGGAGAGCTGTTTGGAAAAATCATGATATTTCTAACTCTGCAAGGCAGTAAGATCTAAGCAATGAAATTCAAAAGCAATGCAGACTCAGAAAACAATATGCACTGAAAGAAATAGTAGGGCTCAATCTTCCCAACATCTTTATTTAAAAAAAGAAAAAAAGATAGCCAATATTGACCTGGGGAACTTTGCTCCTTGGGAATTAATAGGTGTCAAACAGGCTTAGATGAAGAAACACATTGTCATCACCTATTATCAAGAGAAAGCTTTTGAATAAGGAAGTAAGAATTTGCCCTGCTAGGTAAAGTAGGTAAGACTGAAAGGGCCTTAATGAAAGGCAATTACAGTGATTTATGGTCCCCCTGTACGCTGGGCTCAGGGACCTGAGACATGTCACTGTGGGACTTGGTACCAAAATCCACCAAACAGCTATGTCTGCACCAATGGGAGGCCTGAACGCCAAGAAACAGGAGCGGAACTGTGGAAATAATCCTCAGATTCAGCCCTGATTTTTCAATGACTAAAAACCTCAAATTTGACAACACCAGTTTCTTTTCCCAAAAACCACTATTAGGAGTGAAATCTGCCTTATCCCGTCCCAGTCAAGAAGTCACAATTCTTGACAGTGGATTTTTTTTAGTGTGTCTGAACTCCTAAAGACCAAGCAAGAAGTCTCTGTACAAACCCAACCCAGATACAAGTTTCTGCTTGTGCCACCCGCAGCCAGATGCACCGACACCTGTGTTACTGCTCCCCCCAGCCCACAGGACAGGCTGGGGGGAGGAAAGTACATGGAGGACACCTGAGCAGTGCTAAGAGAGGCTTCTCTGAGCGTAAACTCCACACATTGATCATGCTGGCATAGTAATCCCATCTGAGCAGAAACATCTGGAAACTAAAGCTCAGCACATCACCGTAAAGTTGGTCTTAAATACTGGTCCTATAGTTATCAAAAGAGGAATGGGATAATTTTGCAAACACAGCTTGCAAATGACCCATTCACCACCACTCTCCTGACCCCCAAAGAGCAGAGCTGAGAAGTTGTGTTGACAAAACTCAGGACTCAAGGCAATGCTAAAGCAGAGCTGAAGCTGTTTAGTTAAGGCCTTCCTTCTCAGAAATGGCCATAGAAACAACAGCCTGGGGATAGGAAAGGCACACAATAAGAAGCCGCCAGAAAATGAGGAAGAAAGAATGCTGAAGGGCCACATTCCTCCTGACCCTCCATTCTTCCAGAGTGGTAGCTACCAAATAACTAGCCAGTCACTCCCCAAAAAGGGTTCAATTGCCCAAGTACTTTTTTGTGCCAGGTATCAGGGTACTGGGGGCAGTTGCTTCTGAGGGCAGGGGAGAGCATTCAAGAGGGGTTTCAGAACAAAGGCAAAATTTGAGCTTGCCAGCAAAAATGATGAGGATAACAGCTAAATGTACTGAGGGTTTACAGTTCTAATAACTGTATGAAATGCTTATGTGGATTATGTAACAATATAATTATAAAACAAGATGGGCAGGAAGACGTAGGGAAAGCACTGCAGAAGGAAGTAAGGAGAGAGAAAGTGTTGTCATGTTTAGGAAATGGTTCAGTGGAAGGAAAAATGAGGAAGTAAAAGAGTCTGGGCCAGGATCACATATTCTTCAAGGAAGCCTTTCCTCATGGCGATTCCCCATTCTAATCACCACTCTGCAAATTGTCTCCTCTACACTTAAAGTGCACCCTTTGTACGATGTGCCTGTCAGGATTATATTTGCCTGGAAGTGTCAGACTACAAAGTAACAGGCAGATGGCAGTGTACTGCTGTCTCCCAGAAGCCCAGGGGAAGGCTGCCCTGGGCAGCATGGCAGTCCTATGAACACAGGGCCCCAGGCTCCTTCCAGACTTCACTCCTCCATTCCTAGGTGAGGCTTTCCTCTGGAGGTCCAATGTGGTTACAAGAGCTCCAGCACTTACATCCACACCCAGTGAGCAATAAAGTGACATGAAAAAGAAGGGGCATAGCTGACAAAGAAAGAGGATTCTCAGAAACTGCCACAGAGTACTTCCTCTTAAACAGCATCATCTAAACTTGGCACTGACCACACCTAGCTGCAAGGAAGGTGGAGAGATGCTTCTTCACTCTGCCATGCACGCAGCTAAAACCTGGGAATTCTGTTACTGGGGAAGAAGGGGAGAACAGACGTTGGTGCACAACTACTAACCTCTGCCCATAGTAATTTATTTAATCTCTTGCTTCTTTTCATTTCAACTAGATCACAACTTCCTTAAAAGTAAGGACTTTTCTTTTCTTTAATGCATTTCATGGCATCTGGTGCACACCAAGCATCCAGCAAATAATGCAGGAAAAGAATTGATGAATAACAAATAAAACAAGCAAAGTCTTAAAATCTTGATCATCTGTATGGAGTCTATTTTCATGGCCAAGCTACACACAAATAGTATGACCATAAGATAATGAAAATGATTTCATTTTCCAATATGTATCATGGGATGATAATGACTTTTTAAAAGCCACAAATCATAATACCATTAGAAACAGTTTTGTTTCTGTTTTTTAACAAATCAGATGCTATATACCCAAAGGAGAATCCTCACCTTCAATGCAATCCTCACAGTCTACTGCAAGTTCTATTTTACAATAACTGGTGGTGTTCAATATTTCATCTTTTGAGAGTGTGTTTGGAATTAGGAAGCATAAAAAAGTGATTCAGAACCAAGTCTGATGAATTCTAAGCTAGGTGATCCAGCTGTATTATGCCATTTAAGTTTCTTTTTTAAGTATAATAATGAAGTAACTGGTCTAGATTCATCATATGTTTTTACAATGCCTATAGAAAGTAATTTCAGCAGGGCAATTCTTGAAATCTTTTCAAGAATGGTAATTAGCTAAATGTCTTAATTAGTAGTTATTTATCATGTTTTATTATTTGAGTAGAATAATAATGCAGACATGGATAAGTATCTTAACATGATATATATATATATATATATATATATATATATATATATATATATACAGATGTAATTATGTATATATACATACATCCCTGTTATTTAATGAGTAGGATTATGCATTATGAATAATGCCAATTAGCATTTTATATTTATATTGTGTGTGTATATATGTATATACACACACCATATATATATATATTTTACATTATGTATGTATACATATATTCACGTACATACGTGTGTGTGTCTCCCTATTACTTGAACAGAATTATCCAAAATGGATAAGCAAAATTTTTACCAATCTAGACCTTGCATGATGTAAAGCATTTACTGGGCTCAGCATGATTGCAGATAGTTACTGAAAAGCACACCAAACCAAACAAATAAAAAGAAAATACTCTGCCAGGCAAATAAAAATACAATAACAATATAATCAGTTAAATCATGTAATAATGTATTTTTAGAGAAACTTAAAGGCATTTTACAGACATCAGTTTTCCCTGGGGAAAACAAAGACCACATCTCTGCTGCCAGCAGTTCTTGGTTGCTTATGCGATGCTGAGCCATTATCTGATATGTGGAGAATTTTATATTAACCACAAGAAAAAAACTGAATCAATAATGTTGCTTAGAATGGATATAGCACTTCTCATCTTCCTAGCACTTTACCAACATTGATGAATTAAGCCTCCCATGGTCCTAGTGAAACTAAAACAGGGTCATACTCTTTTATGTGGGGAAGGAAACAGAGATAGGAGGTCAAGTCAACTTCCCTTAGCTCTGTGGGGAGGTAGGGTCAAGGCCACCAGTGAGGTGAGAACTCAGCATGTGGAGCAAGAAGCCCTGCACCCAGCACACTCAAGCCACTTCCCACACTGTCTTCAGAGAACAGTTGTCTTGAAGCTTGGGCGCCACATTGTCTGAGACAGCTCACAGAATGTGTTTTCAAGCCAAATATCTATCAAATCAACATACATTGATTTTCTTTAATTATCTCCACAGAGCAGACTTGATTCTGAAGAGCTCATGAGATTTGAAAAATGTATCACCTATTTGTCAGACATGTATAATTTATGAAGGCTCTTTCACTCAAGGTCTGTAGTCCAAAGCCAGCAATTTGCGAGTTATTAACATGTTATTAGACATACCCTATTAAGATTTACAGACTTTCAACCCCTAACACAAAAGCAAGAGAACTGCTATATAAATTGTCGCTTGTGCTGTTAAGCTCAGAGGATTCTAACACCACTCTATTGAGTGTTTCCTAAGAACTGCCTCATACAAAAACACTATCAAAAAAATTATCCTTACTTTAGTAAATAAACTCTGCTTTAAAACAAGCCTGCTTTAGATAGAGTTCTACTTCCCTGGAATGCATCTCAATGACCTCCCTCCCATGCATAGTGCTTGCCAACACTGATGTTAAACTCAACCGATATTCTTAGGAATTTTTATATACCAATATATGCTCCTGAGTTGGAAGACAGATCATCTGTTTTACAGGTAACTGACTTGAAAATAACTACTTACACTTAATTCATGATTTCCTTTACATTAGGCATCACTAAGTAAAATTAAATTTAGATACATCCTAAGAACATGGTAGGAATTTCTAGTAAGATGATTAACTTTATACCTATTATTGCCTTACATATAGCAAAACGCAGCAAGCATAAATAGACATATTGCCATAAAATGGGTGTTAAGAGTGTAACCTAATTCATTTAATCTCAACAATTCTAATTTCAGGTTAGTTAGTGAGAGTTAATAACAACATATTTTCATGCTTCCTAGGAAGTTTACCCAGCAAAGAGGACCCAGCAGAGAAAGAGACCGATGCAGACCCCAGTGCGGGGCAGAGGGACATCCTTACATAAGCACCTAGAGGTTAGAGCTGAAGGGACATGAGGGCTAACAAAGCCAGGCAGAGCTCCTGACCTGTGAAGACCCTGGCAAAGGGTCTTCTGACTTGTAAAGACTGTTCTCTGTGAGAGAAGAGGGAATGTGGTGGGAGAAGAGAAAAGTCCCACAGGCCTGGGAGAAGCTGGGACCAGGTGGTACAGGGCTGCAGGCTGCCTGGGGCTTCATTCTGAGGGCAACAGGCGGCCATGGGAGGGTTTTGAGGCAAAAGTAGAAGGGCCTCAGGGTTACGTGAAACAAATGTCTATGAGCAAAAAGGCCCTTATTGTCCAGCTCTTATTCAAAACCTATCTCGAATCGCAGTTTGAGGTGATGTTTCTCAATTAAAAAGAAAGAAGAGGTCACCTTCTCAAAACCACATGAAGTAAACCCAGTGTTCTAGAGAGTGTTTTTCACATACAAGGCTACTACATCTCTGCGAGGTTGATAGGAGAAAAAGGGGGTTAATGGGGAAGGGAAGGAACTATTGTATTATTAAATATACCCCATACACCAAAGGTCATAAAGAAACCATGACAAATACCCTCATATCTACCAGCATGATTTAGCCAAGGTTAACCTCTTACAGTATTCAGTTTGTTTTTTGTTCTGAGTTTTGGGATTTTTGGGGGTTTTTTTTGAGAAATAAGACATTACAGACATAAACTACTACCCCTGTGCATTTCTTCACCTCCTTCCCCAGAGGTAACCATTATTCTAAAATTCTTGTGTATCCTTCCTTTACATTTTTTTACTTTTTTATAAATATGTGTATCTATACATAATTTGTAGTCTTGTGCATGTTTAAATTTCAAATAAATGATTTCATACTATATAATTCTACAATGCTTTTTTCCACCCAACATGTTTTTGAGATATATTTATATTGATGCATGTAGTTATAGTTTATTCACTTTAACTGCTCCATGAATATTGGACGATTATAACTTGATTCTCCTATTGGTGGATATTTGGGCATTTTTTTTTCTGATCACAAACAACAGTTCAGTGAACATCCTTATGTTTATCTATCTCCTGATACACATATGTGAAAGCTTCCCTGAGGGACAATATCTATGTAAAATGTTTTAACACAGTAGAGGAAATTAATCGGCTAAATTGAACTAATATCCTGACGGCTAGTCATGATAACAATGACAGAGATATGTTTAAGTTACAGGGAATAGTTCAAAGTCACTATTTTCAGAGCACACGTTCAAAAATATATGAAATCACTATATTGAGATGAAAAATGGGCACGTAGAGGTCAACCAGAACTTGGTCAAGTTTTTGATTCAGTGGTTGAAGCTCTGCAGGGTCTGATCTAAGCTGAAAATCTGATTGAAAGAGCTGAGTGTTTCTAATTTAAGATATATGCCAAGAGACCTAAATAGCAAGGGAAATGGGAATAGATGTACTGAGAGGGAAAAAAATCTTGACAGGTTCAGGTTAGCATCTCACTGAACAAGTTTTCCAAGCCCCTGAGGCTCATCCAACATGAAGAGTTCTATAGAATTAGTTGCAGACAGATGAGAGTTTCAGTTTGGGTTTTTTCTTCTTAATTATTTTGTTCCAAAAACCAACAGTTTAGGTCCAGACTGGAGTCAGGATTTCCATTCACATCTTACTGCTTGATGCTTTTTTCATCATCACTCATCAGCAATGCTCAAACAGCCACCTTGTCAGAACTTGCCCTTTGGCTAAGTGAACCGAGAATGAAAAATCCTTCTAAACTGAACAGTAGTCCCATGGGGGTGAGTGGCAAGGCTTCAGAGCAAAGACATTAAGTACAGAATCCATTCCCTCTAATGCTGACTGAGGGTGAAGGCCTTAGATCTTCCTGCTTGCCTACTAAGCACAGAGAAATGCTTTCTGACATCCTAAGACATCCCATAAATCAAGCCCTCAATACGGCCACCACTGTCGCTTAGACACACCACCCAGCATGTACTTGGAACTGAAAGAGCATAGAAGTTTTGATTTCTAAGGAATTTGAACATCATTTAATTTAAATCCCTTGTTTTGCAGAAATGAGAGCTAATGGTAATAAATGACTTGTCCAAGCTCACACAGTAAACTACTAGCATATGAAGACTCCAAATCTTCTAATTCATGTTCTTTGTCCTGAATTATGTGTCTTGTACATAATGCTAATGTACCATAACAATTAAAAATATTTATTCTTCTTAAAATTTTCATTCATTAGACATCACCAACATTTTTCAGCCTCAGTACTTTAGGTCTTCATTAGAAAGTTCCTGTGGAAGATAGTATTAACATATCAATCCCTTGCTCTGTCTCCCTTTGAGAGGATTAAATTGCCCCATTGATGTCAGGCTTGACTATAAGACTTGCTTTGGCCAGTGACATGTGACTAGAAGAAAAGGATGCCATTTCTAAGCAGAAGCTTTAAAAACTTTTGCATCTTTCTTCTATCGCTTTCTTTTCACTCTACTACAAGACAAGCATGTCCCAGGTTGGGCCCATTCCTTCAACCTGGGTCCCAGGATGAAGAAGAGGTGAACCTGATTCACAGTTGACACATTGTGAATGAGAAACAAGTTTTATTGTTGTAAGTCATTAAGATTTTAGGGTTCTTTGTTATTGCAGCATAACCTAGTGAAAGCTGACTGATACAGTTACCAAAAAACAGGAGAAACAACAAAAAAGCTTGGTCAGTCATCACAAAACAACTCATAATGTTGTGACTAGGGAGTCAGTCCATACTAATGCATTACTTTTGAAGATGAGGACAAGCCATAATTTACTCTTTTTTTCCTTTTTCCTTTTATGTATTCATTTCCACATGGCACAGACATACTTTCCAAGAGCAGTGTGAAAAGTTGTCCATGGAATCAATAATAGATGCTTTTTACTCATCTTTCTCAGGAACGCACATCTCATATCAAAGGAACAAAGACCTGTAAGTAAGAAACTGGGATGTTCTATCTCAGCACCAACAGCTTCTAAAAAGGAGGCTGAAAAGGAGGAGCCATAGAGAAGCCCAACATGCCCAGAGTGAGGGCCTTGGGGGCAGGGGTCTCAAGCTATTTCTCTTTATGCCCATCCATGACGGTAGTTGTCCAACAACCACTGTCTCAGAGGCCAGCCTGTCATCATCAGTATAAATCCAGTAATAAAGTCTGTCCTCTTGAGGTAGGAGAGGTGGAATGACCCCCCGCAGAACAAGGCTCTTGTCTCCTGCCTTTCTGAGAAAGTAAACAGGGAAATCCCTCTTTCAGCTAAGATCTGTTGAGTGCCTATTATGTGCAAGGCACTGTTAAGCCCAAGGATATAAAGAGTAAGACAGACAGACAAGTTCCTTACCTCAATTAATTTATATTTTAGTGGGAGACAGACAAAAACCAAGACAAATGATAAACAGATTTTGTGAAAAATATAGAAAAAGGGTGCTGTAATAAGGAACGATAGCACAAATTATTTTAAATAGTAAAAAGTCCTCTCAGAACATGACATTTTTTTTTGAGAAGGCATCTCTCATATTTATTGATCAAATGGTTGTTAACAACAATAAAATTCTGTATAGGGGACTCAATGCACAATCATTAATCAACCCCAAGCCTAGTTCTCAACAGTCTCCAATCTTCTGAAGCATAACGAACAAGTTCTTACATGGTGAACAAATTCTTACATAGTGAATAAGTTCTTACATGGTGAACAGTGCAAGGGCAGTCATCACAGAAACTTTCGGTTTTGATCACGCATTATGAACTATAAACAATCAGGTCAAATATGAATATTCATTTGATTTTTATACTTGATTTATATGTGAATCCCACATTTCTCCCTTATTATTATTGTTACTATTATTATTATTATTTTTAATAAAATGCTGAAGTGGTAGGTAGATGCAAGATGAAGGTAGAAAACATAGTTTAGTGCTGTAAGAAGGCAAATGTAGATGATCAGGTCTGTGCCTATAGACTAAGTATTAATCCACGCTAGACAAGGGCAACAAAACATCCACAGATGCAGAAGATTTCTCTCAAAACAGTGGGGCTGGGGTTCTAAGCCTCACCTCTGTTGATCCCCAATTTCTCACCTGATGGCCCCCCTGTGACTGTGCCTGTCTTAGGTTGCAGAACATGATGTTTTATCTAAGATGTGAAGGGTAAGACAAATTCAGTCATGCAGGGGAAGAGCTATGGAAAGTGTGCCCCAAACAGTGGGGGCAAGAATCACATACAGTCTGGGACATGGATGAGCCTGACATGTTCAGGGCACTGACAGGCTTTCAAGGAGATGGACTAGTGATTTGAGTCCAAGGACCAAACTCAGCATCAGAATAATGCAGATGGAATAAGCATCAGGAAGTGGACTTCGGGGAAACCATGTCATTTATTGAAATGATGAACAATGTTGAGCAGAGAAACAGATTTGGTGGAAAAAAAACAAAAGGAAATTAGGATTTCATTCTTAGCCACATTAGGTTGGTGAAATGGGTAAAATATCCAGGATATAGGCAGTTGTATACATGAGTCTGGAGCTCAGGCAGAGAACTGGGCTATAGGTATGGACTAGGGAGTTATCAAGATATGGATGGTGTGCAGAAAACAAGCTTCACCTATTGTGTAGAAATTATTTTCCTAGAATCACAAAATTTTTCTCAAATAAATCTATAACAAGAAACCCAAGACAAAAGGCATTAATGGCTTCAGACTAGAAACTGGGTTTATGAGTTTATGTAGAAATGGAGTTATGGAATAAAGTTAGTGAGGTCATTAACAGGGCTGGTGGGCAAATGACAATTTAGGTACATAAATCCAATCTCTACCCAGACATATTCTAATATATACAATTTCCTGTGACAGACATGCAATGAATAAATGCAATTTCCCTCAACAAGTATGTAAAGCAAGCTTTGCAGTACCGATAGCTTCAGGGCTAAAGATTGTATTCCATAGATGATTATAATAAACCTCTATAATAAAGAAGGGAAATATCCCAGGAGATTTCTTTACCTTCCCAGCAAACAAACCAACCAGAAATTCAATTTCATGTGGAGAAGAGCAAGTATATATTGATCTAACCTTAACAGGACTTTTGACCCAGCTGGCTAATACACTTTATTCTTTGTGCCTTTATGGTAACTATTTGTAAATATTCCTCAACCTTGTCCCTTATCTTTGGAGCAAAGGATAAAGAGCAGCTCAGTGCTCTGTATTCTCAAATACACTTGTGTCAACAATCTCCTTCCTCTTAAGATTTCCCATTAAATGCTATTTATTATTAAATGCCACGGCCTACACTTTCAACTACTACGTTAGCCAAGGTTAACTCAAAGTCCCCGCGGTATGACAATCTTCTCCTTTCTCAGTGGACTGGGTGCAATCACCTTGAGACAAAGTAAATACACAGAAGGGAAGAAGGCCTGGGGTCAGGCCCTGAGGAACTCCAGTGTCAGTGATCAAACTGAGGAGGGAGATACAGTGAGCGAGGCTGAAAAGAGTGAAGAAGAGGCATACCAGAAAAGGGTGACGACAAAGAAGTTCTTACAGGCATTTATTGTTTTTGCTGTCCAGGAGCCAGTTGCTTTCTTGTTGTAACAGGATCCCAAATATGCTTTAGGAGAATCACCCCTACCTCACTCTGAATGTATGGGATTTGGGGGAAGCCAATTCTCTCTCTTAGGTCCTGGGAGTGGTGCATTTACCCAAGACCTACGGCAATCAATGCATTCCATTCCCCTGGCCACAGCTGGTTCAGAGAGACACATAGAGTTTGGGGCAAGACAATGGGAACACTCAGTGCTAATCCCAGGACTTCCTGCCTGAGATGTAATTTTTTCCTGCTGGATTTTCACATAACTAAATGAACAAGTGGACTCAATGGCAGCCATCCTGTCACTACGAGGGGAGAGTATATCTGAAAATGGAGTCAATTTGGAGAAAAGTGACCCAGGAAACACATAGGGAAAAAGCAGGCTGGGCAGTACCCTGTGAACTCGTGCATCATTCTGTACCTGAGCCAGCCTCTGCAGGACAGGGATGTGTATTGAATATATCCACTGCAAACTGAGGCAGTAAGCTACTGCTTTGCTTGGTCACCTTTGCCGTGGGTTTCTTTCACTAGCAATGACATCCTAACTAACGGAGAAAGTGAGAGACAGAGACTGCTTCAAGGAGTGTTCAACTGCTGTCTATGCTGACTAGAGGCTTAAACCCTTAGGGTTAGGTCAGAAAATTTCCATAGATTTGGCAACAAGCAGGCCATCTGGAGCCTTAACAAAGTCAGTCTCAGTGCAACGGTGGGTCGGAAGCCAGCATCACGTGGTCCTGTGGAATAACCTCTATGTACTTGGATTATCAGTCATGGCTCCTGATTGACAAGATGGAGCAGAAAGAGCCCTGGACAGAGAATCAGGAGACCTGGATTCCAGATACAGTTCAACCACTAGCCATCTGTGTGACCTCGGATAAATCACTCACTTAACCTCCTGAGATTTAAAAGATTCCTGATATATCAAGTGATTATGTGTGCCTGGCACTCAGGGGCCCCTCCTCTAGCCCTTAAAATCTCAGCACTATATCTCAGTGTTATATTCAAACTTGCTCTGTTCTGAAATGTTAATGGAAGAAGAAGTCATCCAAATCTACCCAGGTCTCATTAGCATTCTACCCTATAAATTCTCCTTGGCTCAGTTTCATTTCATAAAATCATTTCATTGAAGGCATGTCACTGTTTTGGCGGGCTTGTGCAGAGCACGGGGTGTGCCCCTGCCTCTGTCACAGACTGAGTCTCTCCTCTGTGATCACCCATGGCTGACACTGTCCTCACACGTCCTCTGTTTTGGGGTCTCTATGCCACTCTCACCATTTACTGAAGATACAGGCTATGGACACCACAGTATCTGGCCAGGAGTTTCACAGGCCTTTTGATCCTCTAAAAGGCGAAGAGTTTTGCTGATTAGCTTTCTTTCATTCTTGGCAAAGCCTTTGCTGAAGAATGTTAAATAGGCACTGCCCTTAACTTCATACCATGGGCCAGATCCACTGAAAATTGGACATTGGCCGTGAAGTAAAACTTGCACAAAAGGTCGGCAGCTGTGAACATGTATCCCTCTTATTCAGCTCAGTTGGGAGCAGGACAAGAGAGGTTAATTTTTCAACAGGGCAACATACCATGTACAGCAGCACTAACAATGACGTTTTATTTCCCTGAGTCAGCTTTAAAAATAATGTTGACTTTTATGGTCGATACATTACACATCACCATATTTATGTCAGAACATATTGGCATGAAAATAAATCAATGAAAATATTAATACATGAGCCTTGTCTTTAAATGAAACCTCTTGCAGCTCCACACCTTCCCCTCATATTTCACTGTAGTGCTCTCTCCGACCTCACCTCTGACATGTTTTATAGAACATGACATCAAGGCCTGTTTTCATTCTCCACAACTACTGTTTTTAATCTATCTTGTATATAATGAGGTTCAAAAATATCCACTTGGTTCTTCCACCATAAACATACATAACTGCATTCCATCATTAATAGGACTGTCAATTCAAATTTATGGTTAAGCATGAACAAAATATCTCAGAGTCAAAGCTCTGACTGGCGTACTATTAATAAAAAATGAAACTCTATGTGTTCAAATGTCATATTTGCTAACCATAATTGTTTCAGAGTCATGAGAAGTTTCTATTATAAGTGTGTGTTTTAGAAAGCAAGTTCATAACTTGGACATTATTAAAGAGAAATGTGATTGGGTGAAAAAGAAGTATGTGAAAAATTTGTGTGTCTTCTCTTTCTGATGCTCTTCAGCACGCATAGGACAGGTCACGTGCCAGCTGCTCACAGCCTCCTTCTGAGGGGAACCGTCTTTCTCAAAGCCACCACAGAAACAATCATCAATGTTCATTCAGTGAGTGCTGCCCTGCTGCCAACCCATGATCCCATCGCAGCAGCCCCTGGCCAAAACGACGGGGCCCGCAGCCAGCCAGTGTGCATGCACACCCACAGGGTGTGAGAGGCCTGGCTGTGGCAGTCCCACCCAAACAGGAAAAATGGTGAATACCTTGGTCAATCAGAGTCTCTTGGGAAAAATTATTTGGCTTTGTATGCAGTTAGAAATCTGAGGCAGTAGAAGCCAAAGGATGCCCAGAGGGAAAGCTGAGTCAGGAGAAGCAGGGAGGAAGAAACTGAACAGAGAGAAATAATGAAAGAGAGAAACAACAGATGGAAGGGTAAAGAAATCAGTTGGTATCAGCAAAAAGGAAAGTCACTAGGTAATCCTTAAACCCCTCCCTCACCCCCATAATTAATTCATCACCAAGTCATGTTAATTTACCACCTAAATATCAGTTGAATCCACCTATTTCTCTCTGTTGCCACCCTCCCCACTCAAGTCAAAGCTATCGTCATCTTCCTCCTAAACTAGAGCAAATGTCTTCTAACCTGTCTCCAGTGTTCCCTGCTCACCACACTCCAAATATCGAATCTACTCAGGTTTCTGTTTCACACACACACACACACACACACACACACACACACACACACACACACACACGACACACACAACACACATACAGACATTAACACCATTAGTAGGACAGAATCAGATAAATAGAAAAAGCTTTCATATGCTAATATAGAATAATCCTCATGACCTTAAGGTAGAGAAAGAGTCTTAGATGAGAGTGAAGAAGCACAAACCATAAGAGGAAAATCAATCTTTTCAACGTTTAAAGCTAAGAAGTTCTGTTCCTTAAAGGAAATACATATATATTACATATCAATAAGTCAGGGAAAACCACAGAGTAGGAAAAAATATTTGTAACAAAACTGAAGAGACTTATCTAAAATATGTAAAGAACTCCTAAAAATCAATAACAAAAAGACAGCTCAATAGAAAAAATGAACATGAAAAACTGGAAGAATGATTTCATGCAAAAGGATCTGGGTTCAGATACAGCAGGAGGCCTTCATCGCCAATGCAAAAGCAACACAGCAATATGTGGAGAAGGGGTAACAGCTCACAGGAAAAAAAAAGTGGGTTTTGGTGAGAAAATGCATTCTCTTTAGTGTGTCTCCTCTTTCTGATATTCTCCTGTACTCACAGGTCATACCACACACCCGTCAGCGTAGCCTGGCCAGTGAGAGACAGGAGCTGGTGGATGAAGGCCTCCTTCTTTCTGCCCTGGGGGGACTTCCCTGAGGCTCCTTGAAGGGCAGTCTCTTGGGATAGAGCATTCAGTAGCCTTCTGTGGGGGCCATCTTCATAATGTGCCATTACACTGTCATTTCAGATCTCCCCCATTCACTAGCTCCCTCATTCCTGATCCCTGGGATGGCACTCTTGAATAAAACAGTAGCATACTGAGTCACAGCTCTGCCTCCTGGGTGATACAGCCTAAGACAACACCATTCTCTCTCTTTCCCCACATGCTGAGTGTCCACAGCCACTGTGGATTCTTCCCACCCCAGCCCCCAATCCTAGAAATGCCCCAGTGACAGGAAAGGCTCCAGAGCCTTTTAAGAGCAGACTGTGGAGGGAATTTGCTGCTGGAGAATAAGAGCAGATCTGAGGGAGGGTCCTGGAATACAAGGTGCCTTGGGCAACTTTACCTCTAGTCCTAGAGCCCCACTAGTCCTAGAGCCCCAGGCTCTGCTACTGATCTCTCTTGCCCCAAAACCAAACCAGCTTTCTGCATTTTGTCACACAGCCCACAAGAAAAGACTCAGCCATGGTGCATTTAAAGGTCTTTCATGCTAAATGAAAGGAAAAGGAAAAAGTTACCTAAAGGTCCCCTTTTCAGGCTCCTTAAGCCCAGAGGCAATGATGGGCTTCTACAACCACAGGACAATAGAGCTGCGGTTATTTTTAATGCATTATTAATTTGTTAAAAAATCTGACACCAGTCAGTTTGGGGGGATCACACAATTGTACAGAGTCAAAGATTATTTTTTTAATAGTGATTATTTTTCCAGACACAGTAACATCAGTTGCAGAACAGCCGCCTTCTCCATGTGACAATACTATGTCAGAGCAATGTTTCCCAATCATGCCTCATGTTTATACTAATTTGAAGCTGCCAATTATATCAGATACTTGTCAACAGAAAACAAAAATGTGCAAGCTGCTATATAAATTAATTATTGAAATTAAATACTCACTGCCTGTAGACAGTCTTCTAAATTATTTAAGGGATCCAATTTGCTTTCATTGTGAGAAAATAAAAGCCCTTGGACTGCTTAATT
Organism: Manis javanica; assembly: GCF_040802235.1. Lineage (NCBI taxonomy): Eukaryota > Metazoa > Chordata > Mammalia > Pholidota > Manidae > Manis > Manis javanica. The sequence goes on from NC_133158.1 coordinate 145,128,188, forward strand.
TCAGGACAATTCAATCATGGAAGACAGATCCAGATACAAAGCAGGCATAAGCCTACACTATAAAAATATAATACAAAATCATTAAAAAGCTAATGTCAATGCCTTTTATCTTAAGACTTGAGGTATAGTTTAGAACTGGGCAGAGATTTACTATGTAGGTCTCATTCTTGACAGTATTTTTAAAGTTCTGTTTGCTCTTTTTTCTCTCTTTACCATTGTCTCCTGATGATGCTTCTTGAGCTAGGGTTCTGTCACCCATAACAAAGGCACTAGGCATGGTGACTCCAGGGATGGTCTGCTCTCTCATTTCCATGTCTTCTTTCTTTGATGCGTGCCTGAAGAGTTGGGGAGGGGACAGGTGGGTAAGAAAACACTCTGAAAACCTGGGAGTTTTCTGGGTCTCTGCTTTGTAAAAAGAAGTCCAGGCTTTCGCCCAGAGCATTGTGGGTAGGACCTCCGTGGAGCCTCTCTGAACCTTGGTTTGCTCACCTGTGACATGGAGGAATAATGTCTGCCATGCCTAGCTCACGAGATCTTTTTAAAAATCAATCACATCAGGCTGCTTTCAGCCTACTGTAACTCCATTTCATTGTGTGAACCTAACACACTAGGAGTTAGACACAAGACAAATAGGTGGTTTGATTGGTGGGGTTTTCTGTATGAATCATGTATTATCTGCAGCCTCCATTCCTTGACCTGAGTCCAACGCCAATTTCTGCTTCCATTAAGGTTGGAGGTGCTGGCGGGAGGGGTTAATGTGGGTGTAACGTGTGTGTTGGTCTTTGTCGCCACCTAGTGGTCAGTTTGCAAATAACATCAAATTATCTAACGGATCTGAAACACAGGAGAAGTAATCAAAGGAAACCAGACTACGTTAATCCACCACCTAATTAAACGTAGCTGGGGGCCCCAGTTTTTTAAAAACTGTTGAAAAATCAAATAATTTTATGTTGTAATGTGAATAATAAATCCCTAATTCATCTTTTCAAATTAAGAAATACACATTAATCAAAAGTTTTTCAGAATAACTTGTAAAAACAACCTTTTACTATCTGAAGGCACTAAAGAGACTCCTAAATAGCTTCACTTGTTTAACAATTTGATGTTACTCAAACTTATTTGTAACATTTTGATGAATTCTTGAAATATGTATCTTATAAATACTGGTTAAAGGAGAAAAAACAGCTTTTTCATTTTAGCTGTTTAATTTCTCTGGGTACTGAAAACTATTTCACACCATTAAAATGATGAAGACTTCCCTTTCCGCCTTAGAAGGTGTCCGCCATGCTACTCAGAGATCCCTGGTGCTACAGGAATGACTTGCTTTTATGGAACTGTGAGAGCGACGTTCAGGCTTCTGTTCACGGTTAGCTGTGGGTTAGGGTGAAGGTTTAGGGGTAGGGGAAAGGGTAGGATTAGCGTTAGGTGTGTGGTGTGTTTTAAGAGGAAATTATGGTTATGGTTAGAATAAGATTTAGGGTTACAGGTGAGGGTAATGATCAGAATTAGGACTGGGGTAACGGTTCCGTGCGAGTCAGGGTGAAGGTGAGGGTTAGGGGTTAGGTATGGCGTTATGGTTCGCATTAGGTGAAGGGTGAGGATATGGTTACAGTTAGAGTTGGGATTAGAATTCAATGTTAGGATTAGTTTTAGGGTTAGGGTAATGTTTAGGTGGGGGTGAGGTTGAGGGTGAGGGATTAGGACTAGTTGCTAGGGTTAGAGTTAGGATTAGCGTTTCTCTTGAAGGTGAGTGCAGGGTGATGATAGGGTTATGGTGAGAGGATTAGCATTTAATGTTAGGATTAGGGCAATGTTTAGGCTTCGGGTCACAGTTAAGTGTGAGTGTAGGTGAGCATGAGGGTGAGCAGTTAGGGGTAGGAGCAGGATTAGGGTTAGGGTTAGGTGTAAGGTTAGGTTTAGGAGGAAGTTGTGGTTAGGTCTAGCATTCAGTTTAGGGTTTTAGGGTGAGGGTTATGGAAAGAAGCAGGTTTAGGGTTACGGTTCCATGTGAGTGATGGTGAGGTTGAGGGTCTGGTCATATGCATGGGGTTAGCGTTAGTGTTGGGGTTAATGATAGGTATAGAATGAGGATATGGTTGAGGACAGAGTTAGGTTTAGGTTTGAATGGTGGCTTTAGGGCTACATTTAGGTATTGGTTTACATTTAGTTGTGGGTGAAAGAGAGAGCAGTGTGTTAGGGCTAGTGCGGAGTGTTTGGGTTTGGGCCAGGGGTGGGTTTAACTTTAACTGGAGGGTGAGCATTTGGTGACAGTGACAGTTAGGCTTAGGCTTTAGTGTAAGGGTTAGCACTACATTCAGGTTTCTGTTCACCATTAGGTGTGGGTGAGTGTGAGGTTGTGAGGGGTAGGGGTAGGTATGGTGTTAGGTGTAGGGTGAGCTTAAGGAGGAAGTTATGGTTTGGTTCAAAGTAATATTTAGGGTTTAGAGCAAGGGATATGGTTAGAATTAGGTTCGGAGTTACGGTTCCTTGAGAGTGAGGGACAGGGGGAGGCTGAGGTTTAGGGTTAGGCTTGGGGTTAGGGAAATGATTAGTATTCACATTAGGTGTAGGATGCGGATATGGTTATGGTTAGTGTTAGGTTTAGGCTTCAATGTTAGGTTTGGAGTTCCTTTGGAGTTCAGGGTTGCACTTAGGCATGGGTGAAGGTGAGGATAAGAGTAGGGCTAGTTGTTAGGGTTAGAGCTAGGGTTAGGGTTTGGCTTGAATGTGAGCATAGGGTGATGATATGGTTACAGTGAGAGGTTCAGGGTTTAATGATAGGGTTAGGGCTAGGTTACGGCTTCAGGTCACGGTAAAGTGTGGGTGAAGGTGATTGTGAGGTTGAGGGGCTAGGGGTAGGAGCAGAATTAGGGTTAGGGTTAGGCATATCGTTAAGTTTAGGTGGAAGTTACGGTTAGGCTTAGCATTCAGTTTAGGGTTTAGGTTGAGGGTTAGGGGTAGAAGTATGTTCAGGGTTACGGTTCCATGTAAGTGACGGTGAGTTTAAGGGTCGCTTCACAGGCAAGGTGTTAGTGTTAGTGTTGGGGTTACCAATAGTTACAGAATGAAGATATGGTTATAGTTATAAGGTATAGCTCTGAATGGTAGCTTTAGGGTTACGTTGAGGTTTCTGTTTACATTTAGGCATGGGTTAAAGACAGGGCGAGAGGTAGGGCTAGTGCCTAGGTTTTGGATTTGGGTCAAGGGTGGGTTTAAGGTCAACTAGAGGGTGAGCATTTGGTGATGGTGAGAATAAGGCTTAGGCTTTTGTATAATGGTTTTAGCACTAGGTTTGGTTTTCTGGTCCCTGTTAGGTGTGGGTGAGTGTGACCATGTAAGCAGTAAGGTTAGGGGTAGCTGTAGTTTTAGGTGTAGGGTGAACTTAAGGAGGAAGTTATGGTTAGGTTTTGTGTAAGATTTAAGATTTAGAGTGAGGGATATGATTAGAATTAGATTTGGAGTTATGGTTCCATTAGAGTGAGGGAGAGGGTGAGGCTGAGAGTTAGTATTCACATTAGGTGTAGGGTGAGGATATGGTTATGGTTAGAGTTAGGTTTAGGATTCAATGTTAGGGTTAGGGTTAGTTTTAGGATTAGAGTAACATTTAGGTTGGGGTGCAGTTGAGGGTGAGGGATTAGGACTAGTTGCTAGGGTTAAGGTTAGGGTTAGAGTTTGTCTTGAAGGTGAGGGTGATGATAGGGTTATGGTGAGCATTAGGGTTAGGATTTAATGTTAGGATTAGGGCAAGTTTAAGGCTTTGGGTGACGTTTAAGTGTGAGTGCAGATGAGTGTGAGGGTGAGCGCTTAAGGGCAGGCGCAGGTTTAGGTTAGGGTTAGGTGTACGGTTAGAGTCAGGAGTAAGTAGTGGTGAGGCTTAGTGTTCAGTTTAGGTTTAGGGTGAGGATTAGTTGTAAAAGTAGGCTTAGGCTGATGGTTCCATGTGACAGTGTGGTTGAGTGTTGGGTCTTAGGCATGAGATGAGCGTTAATTTTAGGGTGACCAACAGATATAGAATGAGAATATGGTTCTGGTTAGAGTTAGTTTAGGTTTCAATGGTAGCTTTTGCATTACTTTTAGATTTCGGTTTCTGTTTAGGTGTGGGTGAAAGTCAGGGTGAGTGGATAGGGCTAGTGCCCAGGGTTTGGGTTTGGATCAGGTGTGGGTTTAAGGTGAACTAGACGGTGAGCATTTGTTCACAGTGAAATTTAGGCTTATGCTTTACTGTACGGGTTATCACTAGGTTAAGGTTCCTGGTCATGGTTGGCTGTGGGTGAGCATGAGGGTGTAAGGGGTAGGGGTAGGGACAGGGGCAGTGTTAGGTACAGGCCGAACTTAAGGAGGAAGTTGTTAGGTTTAGAGCGAGGGATATGGTTAGAATTAGGTTTGTAGTTATGGTTCCATGAGAGTGAGGCAGAGGGTGAGGCTGAGGGTTAGGGGTTAAGCTTGAGATTAGTGTTAGGGTTAGTGTCACATGTGGATAGGGAGGATATTCTTATGGTTGTAGTGAGGTTTAGGATTCAATGTTAGGGTTAGGGTTACTTTGGAGTTTAGGATTACGTTTAGGTGTGGGTGAAGGTGAAGGTGAGAAATTAGGGCTAGTTGTTAGGGTCAGAGCTAGGGTTAGGGTTTGGGTTGAAGGTGAGTGTAGGATGATGATGTAGTTATGGTGAGAGTTAGGTTCAGGGTTTAATGGTATGGTTAGGGCTATGTTTAGACTTCAGGTCATGGTAAAATGTGGATACAAGTTATGGTTATGTTTAGGGTAAGATTTAGGGTTTAACACGAGTGATACGGTTAGAATTAGGTTTGGAGTTACTGTTCCATGAGAATGAGGGAGAGGGGGAGGCTGTGGGTTAGGGGTTAGGCTTGGGTTAGGGTTAGGATTAGTATTCACATTAGGTGTATGGTGAGGATATGGTTACTGTTCGAGTTAGGTTTAGGGTTAAATGTTAGGCTTTTGGTTACTTTTAGGTTTAGTCGTGGGTGAAGATGAGGGTGAGAGATTAGGGCTAAAAAATACGGCAGACTGGATGGCTTAAACAACAGAAATGCATTTCTCACAATTTTGGAGACTGAAAATTCCAAGGCCAGGAAATGCAGGGTTTGGTTCCTGGTGAGAGCTCTCTTTCGGGCTTGTAGGTCACCTCTCGTTGTGTCGTCACGTGAGAAACCAAGCAAGTTCTCTGCTGTTTCTTTATTATAAAAGCATTAACCCTACTGGTAAAGGCCTCACTAATATGTCCTCTTTTAACCTTATTTCCTTACTCCAAACACAGTTACTCTGGTGATTAGAAGTTCAACATATGTGTAGGGAACATATTCAGACCAAAGGAGAAAGTAATAGCCAGGAAAAAGAATGATGGATCAGCAAAGCAACACTTGCTCTCCCATCCACGCCCGTAAACCGAAGAGCTCAGTTGTCTAGAGCACCAGGGTCTCTAGGAGAAGAGGGAGGAGAGGGGCCGGGGAGGGAACTAAAATGCGTTGGGTTTCTCCTCCATGCCTCTCTTCTGACTACATCTCACCTCACGCTCACCAGAGAGACTGTCTCATTTTACAGCCGAGAAGACTGTGGCTCAGAGAGACAAAGTGACTTTCTTCAGCCTGTACTAGGGCGGGGATTTGAGCGCCTTCACCACACCACCGCACCCCCTGAAGGGGCAGAGGCCGACGATCCACAGCAGGAGCAAGCCCACCGGGTTAGAGGGTCTAGGGAGCCCTACAGTGGTGTCTTCTCTGACACTCCATTTCCTCAGAAGTAAGATGGAACCAATAATGCTTCATCAGCAAGGTTGTTCTGGGGATTAAATAAAATCAGTGTGAGCTGACAGGCCAAGGCAACACGAAACCAGGCTCCTCTGTGAGCCCTCACCGAGCTGGGACGGCAGCTCTGCTGGAAGTAATTAAGCACTTGCCAGCCCCCGACATGAAAGATTACAGGAAACAAAATGAATACAAACTATTTCTTTGAGCCCACCCAGCCAAAAAGCTTTGCTCTCCCAGTCTGGCAGATTTTAAAGCCAGTCGGCAAGATGGCAAGCCCCTTGGCAGTCTGCAGCACAAAAAGCCACTGTCCCCACAACCTCAGAACATCAGTCCCACCCTTCAGCCTTCAGGTGCTGACCTCACTACACCCCAGTGTCCCCCATCAGGGACACCCTCACATTCTCCTCTGGCTCATGCCCCATGCCCAGTCAGCTCCTGACTCAGTGTCATCAAGGTCGGGTTCCTCCTCTGTCCACACCGCAGGGCCTCACTTCGGGTACTGACCATCTCTCATGGGCAAGTACCGCTACAGCCCCCTTACAGTCAGACTGCTCCAGGCCCAGTTCTGGACTGCTGCCAAGGTACTTCTTCAAACAGCTTTATCCCATCACAGGCCTGCTTAAGAACATCCATCCTCCTTAAGTAGTAGCATCCTTGATTTTCAGCCCCTAGCTGACTCCCCTGCCATCTCAGGACACGACGTGCCCTTCAGCCCCATCCCCTCTGTGTGTTGCCTTCCCCCACACCAGCCCAGCTAGCCCAAATGCTCCTCAGCCTTCTTTGCCAGCAAGCTCCCCTTTGTTCATCTCCCAAGCAGCCCAAATGGCACCTGGTCTAAGAAGCCTTTGCTGGACTCCCTCAGAGAACTGCTGCATTCTGCAGGTCTTTATGCCATTTTGCTGGCCATTTTTCATACTGTATTGCAGTTAGCTGTATCTGCTTCTGACTTCCCACTGGACTGTGAGATCCTCGCAAGAAAGAGCTGTGCTTTACTCATCTTTGTATCCCCAGTGCCTGACTCAAAAGATGCTCGAAAAATGTTTGCTGGTGAAATGAATAAGGTCTCTGTTCCTTTTTTGAGAATAAAGTTCTGTATACTACAGTTTACAGTCAACACTTCGTTTATCCCCAAATGACTAAAGCTTTTCTTTCCCTGTATTGTTTTCCTGAATATTAAGCCCTAGAAAAAACTTCATTCCATCCCTGCAGGCTGCATGCTGACTGACTGGCTGACCAACCCATTGACTTCCCAATGCAACAGAAACCTACAGGCTCCACAGGGCTTCTCCCACACGGACTGCATCAGTGGCCAGGTGGTCTGCTACGACATGACCAGCCCAGAGAATTCTGATCAGCCTTTTGCCTATGGTGAGGTTCTGACGTCGGTCGTCCGGAGTCTTTCCCCTCCTTGGTCACTTTGGTGAGCTACTCACTGATAGTCAGGGGCCTGACCAAGCCAGAGGAGACCCTCACGAGGGTGGGCAATGCAGCCCAGGCCAAGTCCCTCCAGCCCATCCTGATGTGCAACCTCTTCACCCTCTGTTCTGGGCCCTTCTCCACTGCACGTTCCTTCTACCTCACACTCTGCTTCCTGCCCTCACAGGACTGCCAGCTCTTGATGGTGGCCAGCTTGACCTACACGAGATGGAAATTTCTGTGCACATGAGCAGGTGCCTCAATCCAGTCCAGCATTTTCTGTCCAGTGGGAACGAGAGAGTCAGGCTCTTTCAGGAACTGAGGCATAACACAGTGGGTGGGCAATTCCCAGTAGAATTTCTGGGAGTCAAGGCAGACAGACCCAGGGATGGGCAGATCTGGGTACCGTCAAGAAGTAGTTTGGGAAAACAAACTCTGTGGAATTGACAATGACTTGTTTTAACACAGTTATGGGCTAGTGGGAGATGGGCTCAAGATATAGTAGTATCCTGCTAGAAAGGATTTTATACCGATGCTGAAATTTTAAAATAAGAAAATGGAGCCACCAACACAAAGGAAAACTTTATTCCAAAGAGAGCTGACATTTATCTCCTCATTCAGGTATTGGCTCAAACATCACCTCCTCAAAAGCCACTTCTGCCCACTCCAACTAATGTTGCCCTTGCTCCCCACAACCCAGTCAGTATTATATTTCCCTCTCCACTGTCTTTGCAGCACTTATTGGTACCTGGGCTTGTTGATTTGTTTTCTTGTACTCTGTCTCTTCCCCTAGAATACAGGCTACAACAGGACAGGGATCTCCTCTTTCTGACTGCCATGCTCATAACACCAGCCTCCACAGCAGGGCACAGCCTATCGTGACTGACTACACAATGGATAGCAGTTAAATGAGTATGTGAATGGATAGATGGATGTATTAGTGAATAAAACCCTTACCATGCAAGAGCACTTTACCTGGAGTAACTCATTTAATCCCTTGGAGTTGGGAGCTATTGTAGCCCCATTTACAGACAAGGAAACTGAAGCACGGAGCTTTAAGTACTAGTCCAAGGTCACCCAGCTGGAGAATGCCCATAGTGCAGGGTGGAAGCTTTGAATCAAGGCAGCAGCCTCTGAAGCACATGCTCCTAAGATTCAAGTGTATGGCCCAATCCAAACACTAGTCAAGAACCAGCAGAATTCTCCTTGACAGCACCAGCTCATCATTTGAGGTTAGCCCCATTGTTTACATAATTGCTATTATCTACAGGCCAAACGGTATACAGTAAGTGCTCTTTTACTGCACTTCCTAACCAGTGTTTTGGTTAAGTTTAAGGTCTGCATGATCAAGTGGAAGATACAGAGTTAAATGGCTGCATAAAAGACCCTATTCTTATTTGCACATAATGTCTCAGTTTGTGACAGGAAAGTTTTATCACTGTCTTAAAGCATAACGTGTTCATTCTCTTTAAAAAAAAAAAAACTTAACATCCGAGGTAATCCAAAAAGATAATCTTTAAAAAAAAAAGCTCTCATATTTAAACAACAATGATCTCCAAGGAGCTCTCAAATCTAAACATACATTATTTAATAATTCATTATAATCTCCCTATAAAGAGGTGAATAAGCCTTTTTAATAAAAACCAAAGTGTAACCCCTCATTACTATTCCACTCTAATTACAGGAAATGTCTGGATAAACCATGTATCTGTCAAAAGTATAAAATTTTATTCTAAAAGTGCAGTTTATTGCTTTCAAGGCCACACAATAATTAGAACGACTGTTGCCTAGCAAAATTCCTTAGGATAATTAGTTTAATGAATAGGCAAGGATGTTTTCTAATTAGCAGGTCAGCTGTTTCCACATAAGTGCTTCTATAGTAACTCAGAGCTTAAAACTGTTTAATCTTTTGAATATCCTCCCAGCTCTCTCTTATGTTACTAACTGTTGGCCCTTTCTTTGCATAATACACAGGGACTATGCAGCCTAGTCCCAATCACCACCCCTTGCAAATTAATGTTTAACATTATTGGAGAATTGGTGCACTAGGGATCCCAATTAAAAGCTTAAAGCCATCCCACTCCCACTTAGCCATTACCTCTAATGCTCACCAGCTTGTCAACCCTGGAGGTGGGAAGAAAAGTAATCTAAAATCCTTAGGATGCATCATGCCTTTATCTGAAAAAGCAAGTGTCTTACACCCCTGGCAGGAGTTTCACAACCTTTAATTTTTGTTAACCTATGTGCTTGCATTTCTCTGATCCATATTGTTAGGTTAGAGAAAGGAAAAACAAGGACATGCAAACAGAACAGAGAGATGCCATAGGGTGAGAACAGACCAGACCCCAAAGTCTGTGCCATATATGGAAAGGGGACAGCTCTCCCTGAATTCCATCCTGATGTGCCAACTAAGACCTGGATGTCAGCCTCCTCCCTCTTGGAAAGAAAAATGTTTCTAGTTGACTATTATGTCACCTTTAGCCAATCATACCTCTCAACACCCCCCTAAGATAGTTTGCCCACTCCTCCCCCTCCTAATCCCTTATAAACGCCCCACCTCTCTAACCAGGCATGACTTCTCTGGCCTCTGGCAAGAAGGCCACAGAACCTCACCCGGGAGTATTTAAATAAATTACCTGGCCCTTTGTTGCCTCTCTTTGCCTGCTTATTCCGGCTAGAATTTATCTTACACATATAATGCTAATTTTACTCCTGCAGAGTCCTTTGACCTACTTAACAGTAAAATATAAGCATCTATGTTTAACTTACTTCTGGATAGTTGGAATAAAAAAGGTTAACTTAGTGACATCATATCCTGATTTTCAGGGACAGTTATGTCAAGACACAAGAATCAAAAACTATTCCCTTTGGAGAAAGGGCCCCACTGTAAAGGGAGCTGAGAACCCACTGCCCAACATAAGTAAAGGGGATGTTTCCACCTCTCCTGTGGTTATTAAAAATCCACCTAAAGTAGACTAGAAGAAACAAAAGTTCTTCCTGAATCTACCCATTCAACCCCCATGCCTTGCCAATGGGTTTCAGCCCCAGGCAAGTTCACTATGGATTCAATGTGACCGAGAAATGACAGTAGAACGTTGTTGGGGTGAAAGGGTTATACCCAACTTTATTTCCATGGTGGCAGGTCAATCACTAAAACCCCATCCACTTACAGTAAGTCTGCATTGCAGCAAGCTGGTCCCTGCCTCTGAGCCTCTCTGCCCGCACAGCCGTCCTCTGGGCCTCTGTCCTCGGCACTGCCACCACTCCAGCCTCTGCTCTGCTCTTCTTCAACCTTACAGCAGTGCCACTGTGTCGCCCAGAGCACTGGGCCGAGCTCTTTATATAGAGTCAATAGCAATGTGTTACCACACGTGTGTAGTGAGCTAGCCAACCAGCGCCAGGTGAGAATCCTGGCCACAGGCACTCTCACTTTATCCACACCCCACCCCTCCAGGATCCTCTCCTCTCAATCTATGTGCCCTCAATCCTCTACAATGGTCCCTGTGTGAGAAAGCTGGAGCACTGTAACCAAATTCCATAACAACAAGACAGGCTACAACAATATACAAATAACAAAAATCACAACAAATTATAATAACCCTCAAGCCTGAGAAGATCCATTGCCACCAAGTGGTCATCCTGGCTGTATTCAAACAAGTTCTACTCAAAGGAGTTAATCAAAAGGACCATGGGGGTGGGGGGGCCTTACAATACCCACCTTCTCCAGCCTCTCCAGCAAAAAGTCTTGCAGACACACAGGCCGATCTTTGTCTCTGCCTTCTGCTTTGTCCTCAGCAGCCGGAACAGCTGCTCTGGTCTCAATTGCCACAGCTCCAGTCCGATTTCTGTCTGCCTGCTCCTGCCTTTTCAAACCAACCCACATCATGGGGCCCTTTAAATTCTTCCTTTAAGAAGCGGGCCGTATTTCCTTCTGTGCTTGAGCCTGAGGACAGAAGCAGAGCATGGAGCGTTCCACAGCCTGAGGAGGGGGCTGCGCCTCTCCTGCAAGAACCCATGGTTGCCGAGTCCCTCTGGCTTTCCACCAGCTTTCAACCAGGTGGGGTCTCCACCGAGGAGGGGCTGATGCCTCCGGCACCGGCAGGGCCTCCACCCCCACCTGTTCGTCAAACCTCTGCCCCTCCATTTCTGGGGCTGACGGCTCCACCTCATCTTCACTTGCCCCACAGCACCTGGCAGCCTGCGTGCTGCTGCTTCTCCAGCAGCTTCTTCTCGGGCCTCTTCCCTCACCTCCCCCCAGCACCTGGCAGCCTGCACTCCCATACTGCTGCTTCTCGGGCTGCTTCCTCTCGGGCCACGGCACTTAACAGTGATGCCATATCAGTCAGCTTTCTCTTGGGGTGGACCCGAGTCCTCCACCCCTTCACAGAACCACATGTCCACAGGGGACACTCGAATGTCTCTCCATCCACAGGGGCAGCCTGCTGAAACACAGCTCCCATGAGCACAGCCTGTTCTTTTTCCTTGGTCACCAATGAACCCTGCCAACTGTTGCCAATTGTCTGGCCAGTGGGTTTCAGCCCAGGGCAAGTTCACTATGGATTCCATGTGACCAAAGAAATGACAGTAGAACATTCTTGGGGTGAAAGCGTTTATACTCATGGTTATACTTTATTTCCATGGTGGCCGGTCAATCCCTAGAATCCCACTCCTTTAGAGAGAGTCTGCATGCAGCAAGCCGGTCTCTGCCTCTGGGCCTCTGTCCTTGGAGCTGACACCACTCCAGCCTCTGCTCTGCTCTCCTGCAACTGTGCCACCATGTCACACAGAGCATCAGGCAGAGCTCTTTATATAGTTAATAATGATATATTGCCCACACATGTGTAGTGAGCTAGCCAACCAGGGCCTGCTGAGAATCCTGGCCACAGGAACTTTGATTTTATCCACACCCACCATCCTGGTGAAAGCTGGGATTCTCAAATGTGTTACTGTCCTGGGCACCTAGCAACTTCATAATCAGCCTGGCTGTCTAGATATGCTGAAACAAAATAAAAAGTCAGCAAATACTATCATATTCAAAACACCAGGACTGAGGTGGTACTGGATGCAAATACAACAGGTGGAGCAACCCACAACATGTCATGCATGGTGCCAGCCCTTAAAGAGGTTACATACTGTTGGGGAAACCAAACAAAAATTACAAACAACAATGTTAGCACTTATTAACAATTTTAGCAGTGACAGAAGAAATTATGTCAGTTGTTGATTAATCAAAAATGAACAATGCAGACAGTATTAGGGAAATTGGGGGGGGGGGCGTAAAAAGTACTTTCTGCTGAGGGCCATCAAAGGCATTGAGTATGCTCAAAGCTGGGTGAAATTTCAACTCGCAGAATTTCCCAAGCAGTGATTGGTTCCTGAAAAGGTCAGGAGGTGGAGATAATGTTCGAGGGGTGGACGAATGTGTGACTGCGGAAGTTGCCCAAAGCCAACAAAAGAGCCACTCAAGGTACAGGGAAATAAATGCAAAGGGCACTTGAGCAGGAGAGTAATATGCTCAAAGCTGTGACTCAAAAACTTAAGCTGGCAGCCCCCAGGTTTCACATGGATTAGAGCAAAGAAACAAAATGTCACAGGAGACCTCTGCAAGGTCACCTAATTGGCCCTCCTTCCTTTCAAAGCTAGCCTACACACCACCTCCAGATTTTCTTTAAAAGGGCATTTTTCATCACACACAAATCTGTCCATTCCCTCCCTATATCCTCACTCCTGTAGGATAAAGCCCCGATTTCTCATGCTGGCATCCTAGACCCATCACAGTCTCGTCGTCCCAGCTGAGCTTTCCAACTCACAGGTTTCCTATCACACCTTGTGAACTTCCACCTCCCAGATGTGTGCCACGGGGCCACCATCCACCACTCAGCACCCTCCCCAAGCCTCCGCACATGCCTCAGTACTCACCTTCCCAGACCTTGGGGGCTGCTCCTCCCAGCTGCCTCCCACCTCACTCTCTGCTGCTGACACACCCAGTGGGCTTATGGCCTTGGAGCTGGTGATGGGCTCCCGCATCACCTCAGGTCTGTTTTCCCTCGCCCACAAGTCCATTTCCAGCCTACAGAACATAGCCTCCTACAACGTTCTGCACATGGTGGACACTTGGCAGGCAGGGGTGATGCTGACAAAAGAGGGGTAAGAGTCAGGCGATGGACACTCAGAAGGCCACTGTAGTGATCCAAACATACAAATAATGGGCATAAGCAGAACTAACAAGAGTTTTAAACATACTGGAAAAAATGAAGAGAAATAAAATGGTTAGTTAGATGTACATGGTAAGAGAAACAGAACAAAAATGCCTGAGACTCCAAGCCTGATGAATCAAAACAATGATAAACTAGCACCTAGCACACAGTAGGCACTCAACAGTCATTAGGGAAAGAAAAAGAAAGAAGGAGAGAGGGAGGGAGACTGCATTGCGGGGGTGAGGGGAGATTCAGACAAGTTAAATGTGAGCTGCCAGTGAGGCCTCAAGTTAGAGATGAGGGAGGGCCGTTCAGAGACAGCTGAGGCTCACACTCAGGGTCTAGAATTATCTACACAGGCAAATACTCAAAATTGTGAATGTAATTGCTATCTCAGAGAAAGAAGAGAACAGAGGACCTAAGAGATACAAGAACCATAAAAACAATCCGGACAGGGAACGCAGGGATGGGAGGTAAAGCTAGATAATAGTCAAATGAGAACAGGTTCACGAAAGAGAAAGGTTGTCAAGGGTGTCACATGAAACAGACTAAAGATAATGAACAGCTGTATCTCAGCAAACAACTTAAATGCCACCTCTTCCAAGAAGCCTCCCCTGATCACCCATTGGAAGGCCCTTTCCCTTCGGCGACCCATTATCTACTCCTCTTTAAGGCATATCTCCACTCCTACCAAGTATAACTGGCACTTTAAAAATCTCTTATTTCCTCTCCTACAAGATCTAGCACAGGCTTGAATATATAGACACCCACTAAATCTTTGTAGAATAAATGAATATATAGCAAGTGATTCTCTTTTGTATACTTTTCTGGAATTACTGCCTAAATCCAACTGATGAGTACATGTCTATAAAACTAAATCGCAAGTTGTTTGGGATTTATTTGTTCTAACACTCACTCAACCTCAATTCAAAGTAATTCCAGGACACACAATACCTGAAAGCATTCTCACTTTTTAGCTCATATTTCAAAGAAAATAGAGAGAGGAAATTTTTAGTTTTTGTAATTAATTAAGCATAATCTAACCCAACTTTATAAAGTTACATATACTCATCATCTTTTACTTTCTTGTAAACAAGCCAAATATCTTTTGTATTTCAACACCCAACTTTTTGTTTTGTTGAAGGTTTTTAAAAAATGTATCAAACAACTTCAAAGGTAATGGCCTCAAAAATAATTTCATGAAAAGAAGCAGAACTTATGTTCTTGCAGCATGCTGTAGCTGGGCATTTTTATAGTGGTTAAATCAAGAACAAAAAGCAAAAAGTGCCACTTCAAGAAAATTAAGGAATCAGATTCTCTGAGAATGTTCCACTCCACAAGTAGAAAAACACATTAACAGCAAGACCTTTATAAGCATCAACTCAAAATTCAAAGACACAGCAGCTGAAGACTCCTTATGCTCCTTCTGTATAGCCTAGTTTCTTGCAGGAGTAGGCTACATATTTCTTATTGCAGTTTCTACCTTGAACTCATACTCCAAATCTTTATGAGCAGGCTGCTTCCCATCCCAGCATCCCACACCACTAAGATTGTTCTCTACAAATGTACCAATGACTTCTGAGCTACACATTGACTACACAGTCAAGACCCTGATCTTTTCACCTTTTCACTGCTTTTGCCACTGGTGCCCACTCCCTTCTTAAAACTCGCTTTTGCTTTCATAGAATGCACCCTGTCTTGCTTCTCTTCACATCTCCTCCAGTAAGTGTGGGTGGGTGACACCAGGACTCTGTTCTTGGCACTCTCCTCTCTATTCGTACACTCTTCCTGGGCATTCTCACAAGTACGATGGCCCCCTGAGAGCTCCCAAGCCTTACTCCAGGGAAATCCTCTCTCTCACTTCAAACCTATGCTTCTGTCCACACAACAGTTCTCAGGTACTGTAAGCCCCACCAAGCCAAAACTTGAAATCACTTTCCTCCCAAACCTGCTCTTGCTGGTTAAATGGCACCACCAACCATACCATCCAAGCCAGAAATCTGGGAGTCGTCTTTAATTCTGGCTGCTCCGGCCACCTCACATTGTCATGATCACATGGTCAGTTCACCCCCCAAGGCATCACTGGAACTTGCCCTCTTCTTTCCACCTTCACCGCCTTAGCTCAAATTCCCAACACCTCATGTGAGCTTCATTGATCCGACCTATGAACCATTCTCCCAACTCCAGGTTTGTTTCTCCCAACCTAATTCATTCCTTTCTTTCTGCTCCTAGAGTCATCTTTCAAAAATGCAAGTCCTACTTTAATCATAAAAATCTTCCAAAAGTTCCCATTTGCCTTCAGAAAGATCCAAATCCTGAACATGGAACATGGAATGAAAGGCCCTCAGCAATTTGCCTCATATCAAAGCTTTCCACCTAAATTCTCCAATGTGCCCCTTTCACTCCATTTTCATGAACCAGCAGGCTCTCTTGGGATTAGCTCTGGAAACTCTTGTCCACTCCACTCTCACCCCACTCCTTCTCTGCTTAGAACATTCATCCTACTTATCTTACACCCTGCAGCTCAAAGACAGACCATCCCCTCTGGGAACTTTGTAAGTATCCTAGTTTTTCCAACCCCCGTGGGCCACAGCTGTGTGCCAGCCCCCAACACACTATCACCACCACAGCTTCACCAACCCTTTGTCCATTCCCCCCAGTCACTGACGTGACCCCTGAGGAAGACGGGCCGCATTTTCTACATGCCTGAATCGTCACCTCTAGGTAATGAGCTGTAAGTTCAATGATGCCAAAAACAGATGATCACACAGAAGTCTGAGCATATCTAACATCATCAAGCATCAACACATTGTTATTGCATCATGCTTGTTTTTTCCCACTACTGTATTTCTCTGAATCTTAAGATGCTGTCAAAGATAAGAGATACCCCAGTTTCTGAGATATTAAAAGGTGAAATATTATGGGCTATGAAATACAGCATATTAATTTAGTAACATGATCATACAAATGCATGTAGTCATGAAGCTAGAAGAGCATTTTAAAAATCCGAGTGTTGAAAAATAAACCAACGCTCTCTAAAATAACTCTTAAATGGGGGAGCAAAAAACATGATGTTATCTTAAAATATTTCAATATTTTTCCTTTGAAATGTTAAGAAACTGTTCTATGCCGATTGTGGTAGGTGAAACATAAATGTGTATCTATTTAAATTCACATAACTATAAAATAAAATTAAAGTCATTGAAGACATTTTTAAATGTCCATTCAATGTGTCTCATCTTCTGAGGCCCATAATCCTGCTTCCCCAACCACCAAACCTGCACTCTGCCTCCATGAACCTACCCGTCAACACACGAACCCAGAGGACAGTTATTTCTCCTCTGACAGCATCACTCCATTTCATAACCAATATATGCCCCGTCTCCAGGCCAATATCCCTACTACCTGCATGTCCCAGCCCAGGTTTCTTGCTCCTCCTCGAGGGCCCTGTTCTCCTCCCAGCCCTATCACTGCTGACTCAAACCCTCTCCTCTCCTCTTCCTCTCATTTCACTCCATCAACTGTTTGTCCATCTCTTTGTCCATTGTACCCTGTGAAATCTGGGCTCTACTAGGGTGGGGAGGGGGGAGACAGATTTGCCTTTTGTCCTGACATATCTACCTCTTCTCCGGGATAGGGTCTGCTTTGAAAGGTGAAAAGGTACCTAAACATAGTAAGACACAGAGCCCCAAGATAATCACATTTTCCTTAGAAAAGTGAACAAGACTCAATATTTGGGGGTGGGATGTGGAATAAGCTTTGCAAGAAGCTTGAAAGTGTCACCAGAAGCCCACACTTTCAGCTGTTTGTGAACAATCGAGTGTATCTTAAGTATTTCTGAGCATGCTTCATTTACTTGCCAAAAGGAATCAACACAATCCTAGTAGGTCCCAGCTTGTCCAACTCTTCAACTGTCTAGACAATGTTTTAGGTCATCCATCAATGAATACACACATCTAATGTGTGGTAATTAACAATATCTGTAAATGTCACAAATTAAGAACATGAGAGCTAGAAGGCTAGTGGTATTCCATTTTACTAATCAGGAAATAGAAGCACAGAAAGCTGACTAGAAAAACTTAGGAGACAAGCATGGGAAGGTGATCCTCCTCAAAAAGACAAACTCCTACAAAGTACATGCTAACTCCAAATGGAATGCCTTATAGGTCCACTGGTTTCCATTACACAATTGATCTGCAGTCAAATTTACGGGGGTAAATCAGTTTACGGAGAAGAGCAAGTCAGGCAGGGCAGCTGCCAGGATGTGATATGGGTAAGGATCCACTAAGGAAGACACATGCACTTGGGTGCAAGAGCACAGACATGAACATCTAATGGGGATAAATGATAATAAGTTTGTAACAAATTTGGACATCTGGCCTGTGTATTGGCAGGACTTTTCCGTATTTCTTACAAAACATCAGTTTTCCCCATCAACCTCTAGGTAGCAAATCTCTGCTCAGGGCCTAAACCAAGAACATGCAAATGGAAGCCAAAGGGTATGAGGCTGAGGTGAGGCATTCCAGAAATCATGGGCAGCTGGTAGATAATTTGAAGCTGTTCTTTGCTATCACTGAGACCAAAAATGAGTGTTTTGGTCTCCATTCTCTAATTCTGTTGTCTCCTACAGTTCCCTCACGTGCAGTTTTCTTCCTGTCAATGCAAATTTTATTTCTAACTCAGAGTCCTGTTTAACTCCCACAAACATCCCTAAAGTTCTCTGAAAAAGCCTACCTGTTGCCTTCCTTCTTTCTGAACACTAATGCAACTTTCTTTGAACAGGAGCATTCAAATTTGTGTTGAATTTTGTTTGTGGGGTTTTTTAAACTTTTATTATACAATAAATATTTATTGTGGAAACTCAGAAAACATAAATAAGCCAAAAGAAAGCCATCATCCAGGGACATTTATGTGCACATCCTTCAGACATGTTTATTTTTACAAAAATAGCAGCACTCTTAATCTCCCACATAATAATGCCATCATTCATGCCAACATGCTAATGAAATCACTTAATAACCACTGAATATTTCACTTTAAGCATACAATGTACTTAAAAAATCCCTTATTCTTATAAACATGGGTGGTTTCCTATTTTAGGCTATTATAAGTAATTTTGCAACGAAGACACTTTCTTAAAATATCAAGTGTATATTTGTCTGATAGTTTTCTTAGGATAAATTATTAGAAAATCAGTAAGCCAGAAGGCATACAGCCACCACTATTTCCCTTTAGGCCTTTTTATTCATATTGCTAATTTACCTTCCAAAAAGATGTTCTATTTACTTTCCTTTTTCTTTATGCATCAAAAAATATATTTTGTGCCTACTCTACTAGGCACTATTGACATGATCATTATTAATACAACAGACATTCCCTGCCCTCATGGAGCTTACAATCTACAGGAAGAGAGTGATGTCCACACCCACTCCACCACAAACTCGTTATTATAAGATCAGGTAAGCTAAGGTGGAAAGTACAGGGTTTTTCAAAGATCAAAAGGATTTTGGAAGAGCCTGATTACTGCCTCAAGGATCTAAAAGTTTCCACAGGAAGAATGTTTCTGAGCTGGGGCTAAAGTTTTGTTTTAAGTCAAGTGAAACCAGGTTGTAGAGAATCCTGGATAATATATTCTAAGCAAAGGGAGCAGCATCGACAAAGCCCTTGAGAAGAGAGGGAACATATCCCATTTGAAAAAATATCAGCAGCTCCCTGTGGCTGAAGCACAGACATAGTGGACAGAGTAAGGCAGGGGCCAGACCACACAGGCCCTCACAGCAGCGGCTGACTTCCTGCACTCTTGCCAACTGGTTAGGCCAACAGTTAATAGGCTAGAACAGTCACATGGCAGGCAAAGCCTAGAGAACTAACTACTGAACACAATAAACTATAACTCAGAAAATGAGTGTGATGAACTTTCAATCTGTTGTAGAACTTTTAAGCATACAATGTTATCCCATGTATTTTAAACAATATAATCAGCTAAATACATTAATTGTCTAGAGTACCTGCGTGCCCAAGGAGAACAAAACACATGAAGTCCTTGACTTTAATATTAAGACTGAGTCAATTAAAAAGTATTTAAGTTTGCCAGGAAATTTCATATTCATATTCATTTCATGCGAACAACATAAATATTATGTAAGGTCCTACTCTGGAGAAAAAACTGTTCCCATACTCTTTCAATCACTGTAATTAAGTGCATTTTATTCCAACTTATATTTTCTTATAAACCTCCACATAAAGAAGAGTTAAATAGTGTTTTAATATTTTTTAGAAATAAAAAATTAGAAGACATTAAGTATTCCTTTTGCAGTGCTCTTATTTACTCATGTGTATATCCAATTATCATAATTTAAAGGACACTTTTTAGTAATTAATTAGGCTATAAGAAAAAACCATAAAGTTTGCATCATAAAATTACGTCCCTAAGTTATTAGTAAGGGTCCTCTGTGACAAACACTTACAAAAACTCGGAAGAATCACTGCTCAGCAACCTCTCATAACTCACAAAAAAACAGACTATAATCTGCTATTTGTGAAAACAGAGGCTTCTCATAAAAATATCTTCCAAATATTTCCTATTATGTAAGAGAATGTCCATCAGAAATCCATTGTTTATTCTGTTTAAAAACATCCCTTCTACCCCTCAAAAACGTTTTTTTGCTTCAAGATAAAGAAAAGGCTAGATTCCCTAAGATATTTTGTGAACATCTCAATACAAGATCCAATGCGTTCGATTATTTACTGCCCTACTGTCTAAGTTAACCTGCATGTCCTAGAGCAATTTTCTCTACTTCATTGTTGATTAGCCCATTTTAGAATTCTTCAAAAACACACAATACAAAATACACAGGCTAAAACAGTCCTCACAAATATACTTTGAAATAGGTGTACCTCAAATATAAATAACTTTCCAGACCATTACTTTTCCCAATGACTAAATTCTTAATAAAAAAAAAAAATGGAGGCTTTCGAACCAATAATGTGTGCAGCCCATTCTCATGACATAGTCATTTAAACTTCTCATCTGCAAAACATAATGTAATAAATTATCAAAAAGGGGAAGAAAAAAACATGAAGCCCCATCTGGTTTACAAAATAAAAACCATAAGCATTTTAGAACATGTAATGCCAAATATTAAAAGTTATACATTTTGCTAATTTTTTAACTCCTTTTGATCATAAAAGTTAACATAGCACCAATGTAAGAAATTTAAAAAATACAGAAAAACAAAGAAAAAATAAACTCTTATAATCCTACCATTCAAATGGGATTACTGATAAACGGGGTTTCTAAAAAATTAGCAGTAACAACAGGAAACATAATTCTTGTTTTAGCATATACTCATGGAAAAAATTAATTTAACTTAAACCCCACACTTTGCACTTTAATCTCTTTCAAATGAATCAGAGAACACACAATACCATGCTAATAGCAGGAGAAGGTGAAAAATTACCTCAACTAGTTAAAGAAAAAAAATATATATCGGAGAGAATAATGAAAGTTCCCAGCACAGGAACTTGGGACAAAGACCTCTCCTCCAATCAATTACAAATACTACAGGTCTCTGTCTATGTCCTTCTCTCTCTCAGAAGGCACTTTAAAGTCCAATTCTCTTTTTTTCCCAATTCATTTAACTCTTCATATCCACCTTTTAAATTTTCTGACACAACCAAGAATTTTGTTATAGTTAATGCCAGAGATAATCATTACCTCTTGAAACTCAAGTATATGACTAACTTCTTAGAAGTCCAAACTCAATACCTTAAAATAAAATGCTAATGTTTAAGATTTTCAAAATAAAGACAACTTTTCTTTCTTTCTATACTTACTCAGCATGGGAAAGTTTTATTTCTTCCCTCTGTTTTGCAGAATAATTTAGGTTCCCACCTAAAACACAAATAAGCATAGAATCTGTTCATTAAAACTACTGTAAATAAAGTCCAAACATGCATGCACACATGCAAATATTTGCATTGGTATATCTTAAGGTAACAGAAAAGGCTATGCAAGATGAGAAAGAAATAGTTCAACCTCCTGGAGCCTACCCAAGGAAAAAAATGTATTTTAAGAATCCTTATATGATGCCACTTCTCAATTTTAGCAATTTTTTGTAAATCTGGACTTACGTATTGCTTTAGGTTTTGTTAATTGGGATACTGTATTGATATTCAATAATAGTGAAAATTAGAAGAAATTAAAGGAAATTATCTATGATTATTTAAACAGCATGTATATATACATTCTTCTAAGTATCTAACAACCTTCAGAGGCAAGTCAGAAAAGTTAGTAAGGGTAACATCAAAATCTTATAAAGAACAAAGAAAAAAAGCACAAATACATGTAGAATATCTTAGCAAACGAAAAAATCTCTAATTTCTTTCTGCATCAAACACTTCATCTTAAAATGCAAACTTGCAGCTATAAATTTGTTTACTTCTTATTTTTCAAAAAAATATAAGAGTAATGCAGGAAGGACTTCAGGTATTAAAAATGCCATACTTATTATGCAAATAAAAAGAACATCTAAAACTTTGCATTTGGACAGAAAAAATATGAAAACAATTTTAATAAATGTGAAGGTCCTAAATAAAATGAAATGTTTACATCACTATGAACAGATCATTATTATATGAACTCAAGCAGTGGCCTCTAAAGATGCATGCAGACAATCCAGGGACCCCAAAAAATGATCTGTCCCAGTTTAAGAAAATATCTTAACTTCTACTTACCTTGGGCACGATTCACCAAATAGAGTAAGACCACAGATAAAAGTGATACTGGAAATGAAAAAACACAGGGCTCTTAAAAAACATACCTCTTCCCAGTGATTCCCATATAATAATAATCACAAAGTAAAGCTTAGACAAATCAAATCTTATTTAACTAACATTTAAAAATAAAAACACTATTCACAGTATTTTTCAAAAATCACCAAAAGAGTCACACACCATTTTCTCCATGGGCTACCTGAGCCCAGTGACAGCACAGTCAAAAACGAAGCTGAGACCCCACAAGGGACCAACACACCCATGGGTCATCCCTGCATCTCTTTCCTCTACCTTTTTTTAATTAATTATTTTTATTTTGGTATCATTGATATACAATCACATGAGCAACACTGTAGTTACTAGATTTCCCCCATTATCAAGTTTCCCCACATACCCCATTACAGTCACTGTCCATCAGCGTAGTAAGATGCTATAGAATCACTACTTGTCTTCTCTGTGCTATACTGCCTTCCCTGTGAAACCGCCCCGAACATTATATGTACTAATCGTAATGCCCCTTATCCCCCTTATCTCTCCCTTCCCACCCATCCTCCCCAGTCCCTTTCCCTTTGGTAACTGTTAGTCCATTCGTGGGTTCTGTGAGTCTGCTGCTGTTTTGTTCCTTCAGTTTTTGCTTCCTTCTTATGCTCCACAGATGAGTGAAATCATTTGGTACTTGTCTTTCTCCACAGGGCTTATTTCACTGAGCATAATACCCTCTAGCTCCATCCATATTGTTGCAAATGGTAGGATTTGTTTTCTTCTTATTCTTATGGCTGAATAATATTCCACTGTGTATATGTACCACCTCTTCTTTATCCGTTCATCTACTGATGGACACAGGTTGGTTCCATTTATTGGCTATCGTAAATAGTGCTGCGATAAATATAGGGGTGCATATGTCTTTTTGAAACTTGGCTCCTACATTCTTAGGGTACATTCCTAGGAGTGGCATTCCTGGATCAAATGGTATTCCTATTTTCAGTGTTTTTGAGGAACCTCCAGACTGCTTTACACAATGGCTGAACTGGCTTACATTCCCACCAGCAGTGTAGGAGGGATCCCCTTTCTCCACATCCTCGCCAATATTTGTTGTTCCTTGTCTTTTGGATGTTGGCCATCCTAACTGGTGTTAGGTGATATCTCATTGTGGTTTTAATATGCATTTCTCTGATGATAAGCGATGTGGAGCATCTTTTCATGTGCCTTATCATCTGAATTCTTCTTTGGAAAAGTGTTTGTTCATATCCTCTGCCCATTTTATAATTGGGTTATTTGCTGTTTGGCTGTTGAGGTGTGTGAGTTCTTTACTGAATGACACCATGTCCATTTTACAAATTAACCAAACATTAGCACATGACCATTAGACTCCAAGAGGCCCATTCTTTGGATGTTAACCCCTTGTCGGATATGTCATTTACAAATATATTCTCCCATACTGTAGGATGCCTTTTTGTTCTGCTGATGGTGTCCTTCGCTGTTCAGAAGATTTTTAGCATGATGTAGTCCCATTTGTTCATTTTTTATTTTGTTTCCCTTGACCGAGGAGATACTTTAAGGAAAAAGTTTTTCATGTTTATATTCAAGAGATTTTTGCCTATGTTTTCTTCTAAGAGTTTTATGGTTTCATAACTTATATTCAGGTCTTTGATCCATTTTGAGTTTACTTTTGTGTATGGGGTTAGACAATAATCCAGTTTCATTCTCTTGCATGTAGCTGTCCAGTTTTGCCAACACCAGTTGTTGAAAAGGCTGTCATTTCCCCACTATATACCCATGGCTCCTTTATCATGTATCAATCGATACAATATATGCTTGGACTTATATCTGGGCTTTCTAGTCTGTTTCATTGGTCTATGGGTCTGTTCTTGGGCTTCTCCATCTTTTTAAGTGTTAGTACTTTCCATTACTTCCCAAAAATTCCTGCCAGCCTCTACACTGTTTATCTTTTACATGGAATCATACAGAAGTAATCCTTTGGACAGTTTCAATCTGAAAACACCATGTCCATTTTATAAATTAACCAAACATTAGAACATGACCATTAGACTCCAAGAGGCCCAAAGCCAGTGAAGACCACAGAAAGTCAAGTGCTTGGCTTTGTGTGACTAACTTAAGTTACTTTTTAAGTTAATATGCCAACAAATGGCATAGTATTTGTTTTGAGAACCAAATATATTAGAACTAAATTAAACTACATATTAAAACAGCATAACCAGGCAATAACGCTTTCATGATCTAGTATTCTGAATTCTTACATGACATGCTTTTTTAAAACAACTAATATATATTTTTTTAATTTGATGTGCTTATTTCTAAACTTATGAGATAATAAAATGCACTCAGATTATTCATAAGCTTAGTTATCTGCAAATACCACATTTCAAATATAATCTTTATTTTCTATAAATGAAAATGAAGTTTGATAAAATCATCCCTGGGGTTTGCCATTTTAAAGCCATGATATCAAAGTTTTACAGACATCTTGATTATGTTACATGATAATTTTTTTCAGATGAATACAATTTATGCATATGGTGAAGACTGGCAATGGAAAAATACTGATTTATTTTTGTAATTTTCAAAAGTTTCCTAATGCTTCCTATTTTTAACCAATGAATCATTACAGATAAAAAGGAAAGCAATTTAGAAGTGCACTCACACCTAAATCACACCAATGTCCACACATTCACACCAGGGTCATACTCAGGACCCTTCAAATGTTTCCACTTTAAAGAAGAAAATGTTTTTTAAAAACCATAAATATTTAAAACAGAATATAAAGCAGATTTCCATTGCTGCCTTTAAGGACAGGCATCTCTTGAAAAATGCATGAGTAAGAAAAAGAATAGGAAAGTCACCAGCTGGGACATTCTAATTCACAGACTAAGAATCAGGCAATTCTGAGAGATAAATTTAAAGAATTTTATTTGAAAGAAGAGAAAAAGAAAAGTAACAACACAGACCTAGAAGTATAAATGAAAACATTCTGCTATATACTAAAAGAAACTACATATTGCCTCACGGCACACTTACAAGAAACACAGGCAATGAAGAAAACTTCTAAAAACAAGTATCCCCGAGTATCCAATATCATGCCAGCAACAATGGAAATGATTGCCAACCCAAGATTCTGAATGGACTGCATGCTACAATTTAAGAAATAAAAAAAAATACATTTCAATTTCAAAGAGTAAATTCACTTCAAATATTACTATCTATAAACCACATACTATTAGTGTTAAGCCATGCTTTCAACCAGGGATGACCTGATTAGGTGTGTTTTTTATCCCATGACTATTTCCATTACTAGACTTTATGCTCAAGGGTAAGGGGTCCTGACTTAGTAAGTTCAGTGGAAAGCCAACATTTTCCTGCTGAATGAAAGAAACAGCTAAGTGAACACCAACCAACGATGGAGTTTCCCGCTTTTGCCTTTTGGGCCAGAGACCAGAACTCACCTTCTTAGTTAGAAGCCCTCAGATAAACAGGCAATGGAATGGTAATGCCAGCGATTACCTCTGATAGGTTAGTTTCACTTTAACACTCCTACTGGAGGCTTTGAGCATTTTTGTTGCCACAATATCATAAATAATATCATAAATAGATTAACTTACTTGTCTAGTTATTTCTAGATTCAGAGCAACATGAAAGCCTGAAGATGGCAATTCAGGACACCTGGAGTTTTATATGATAATTAAATTCATAAAGCAGAGACAGACATTATACAATTCACGGTGCAAATACTTACAAACCATACGCAGTTCCCAGCTGATGTTCAGGAACTACAAATGCCACCATCGGCCACAATGCACAGGCAAGCAATGAATAGGAGATTCCCAGGAGACACTACAGGAAGTAATACAGAAAAGGGTAAAAGGTGATTTAACTTTGATGCAGATTAGCAAAAGCAACATAATAGCTAATAAATGAATATTCATGCAAAGTTATTACAATTAGGCTACAACTCATATTCAATATAAAAAATTCCTGGCCCTAACAATATCCCTCTAGTAACAAAATACACACACACACAGTCTTAACCATTTTGTATTATATGCATATGTAACTGGCTGGGCCCAGGGGACAGCCCAGGGTACCAAGGAAGAAATAAAGCTAATTTGTAAAAAGTTATTACCAATGTTTCAGACAAGCTAATCTTCCAGTATTTACCAGGAATTACAAATGAAGCAATCAAGACAACATTATGCCAATAGCTCATCATCCTACCTCTGATTCATCAACAACCAAGTGGACAGGAGGGCAGAGAACCAACCACCACCACTGCTTGTTAAACATCATCTAATACTGATTTTTTCATCAATTAAAAAAGAAACCTTATGATTTAGATTAAAGTCAGATCATCTACACCTATCAGATTGGCAGAGATTAAAATACTGCCAAGGTCCAATAACAGCAAGGATACTAAGACACAGATACACATCACTGGTAAAGCTATGTTTCTATAATTATGAAAAGTCATTAGAGGAAAAGTTCCACAATTTCTATAAAGATGCTAAATGTGGAAAGCCGCTGTCTAGTCTCGCAATCTGTCCTGCAGAATTTTCACCAAGTGCACAAATACGTACGTTCAAGATACTCGTAACAGAAATGCAGCATTTCAGCCTGTGGTCTTAAAACAGACATTTTGAAGAACAAATACAAAACTTGATGAACTTACTGCTTTTTGACCTACTAAGAGCAATGACAAAAGAATGCAAAATCATGGATACTGGGCTGATAGTTTTATGTTTGTTTTTTTGACACCTATGATGGAATGACTTCTTTTAATGAAGTACAGAAAAATAAATGGAACTAAATAGATGGAGCTAGTTAAGAATTTTGGCTTTTATAAGACTATTTTATCTCAAGTTCTGTTTCAGCATTGGTTACTCTGTTAAATAAGCCAGATGCAATTAAAAATACCTTATGCATTAATAATCAATATTTCTATATCTTAAAAATAATTATTTCATAGAATTTGAAACAAAGTCATTGTTTTCCTCACTGTCACAAGCTCTGCTTGTTTGGCTCCTGACAGTCACTTTACAGACCCTTCCTTGAAGCCAGGACTAAGCCCCCCAGGTGTTAACAGAGACATTACCATAGCAATCCAAGGGTTCCACAGAGTAAAGGCCAGAAGCACGTGGGAAGCAAGAGTGGTCACCACTGCACACAGGACCCAGATGATGTTCTTTCCTGTTTTATCCACCAGGAACCCAAATATCGGGGACATGGGAGCTGATATGACGTACACAATACTGCCCAGAGAATAAAAAAGATACTTAATGAAATATATCACAAGTATAGAAAAAGAAATCCAAAGAGTCCCTAAAACCATTAGGCGAGCAAATTCTAGCTCATTTAACTTAATATTCTTCTAAAATGGTCATTAGTAAATAGAAATATAAAGATATAAAGAGTGGCCCAAGACTTCTTTGGTTTTCCATTAATGCACAGATGGCCACTTAGAATCAAGTCCCAATAACTTCTTGGTTTCATACTGTGGAAGTTAGGTCACAATGTCTCTTTTATCTCATATAATGTTTGATTATAATTGAAGACCCACACTAAGCACTTAAAGATAATTGAAATACCTGTTAATAGCACTTGCTGCCTGGGAAGAAAATCCAAATTTCTCCATAAAGAAAACTCTAAGATAAAATGAGAGAGAGAGAGAAATAAGCACTTTGGAGAAAACTACTCTGTTTTTAAAAATAAAGGCAAAATAAAACAGAATAAAAATAACTCTTTAGTCAACTTTCTTTTGTGATACTGTTTTCCCATCTTGTCTGAGATTCATCTTTCAGCAACTGGCTAAAGCTTTAGAGTTAACACAATTATTTCATTAACTAAATAAAATACACTGATGCCTATTTTTTTTCCCTTTTACTTATATAGCAAAGAGTACACACAAATCTTCAAAAAGCCAAACATATTACTACAGGGAATTAAGACGGCTTCTTTTTCTTAAAAGTAATACTGGACAGATTCTTTACTAAGTAACAGATAGAATTCTTATCTCAAATTATTTAAAATGACAGCCTGAATTTAAACATTATGATTAAGAAGACACACCCCCACACTGCTCTGTCTAGGCAGCTGTCAATGAAAACTGATGAGGGGTACAAGAGGAAGCAAAAAATTTGATATGAACCCTGAATTTGGGTATGGCAGAATTACCATCCAGTAAATGGAAATGTGCCCAGTCACTATGAGCCAGTGCACTGTCCCCATTCTTAACAAGAAGCTTCCTAACAAAGAAGAAGTAAGAAGAGGAAATGACATGGCACACTAATCCAAACTCAAGCATTAAAATACATCAATATTACAAAACAGAAGTGTTATTAGGTATTTTCAAGAAATAATAAAAGTATTAAACCAATACTAAACCTTAACCTAAGAAAATCAGTTGTATCCCAGGATGCAAAACAATTCCTGGGTAAATATAAATTTTAACTAGAGAAACAAGATTTAACAGCTGGAAAAATTACATTTATGTGACAATTCTCATTATAATTTAATCAAAAAAATGGAATGCTAGAGAATACTCACTTCCCAAGGCCAATAAAAGGGAACACAGCAACATAATAGCACACACAGATGATAAATATGAGCCACAGCGATAAGGAGAAGTCCTTAACATCTGTTAATTTAATAACTTCACCTTAGAGAAGAAAGGGAAGAGGCTATCAGCATAATTTTTCATATCTGTCAAGATTAATCTTCTTTTATCATGTGATTAACCTTTGCAATTCAGTTAAAAAAATACATTTCTCAGTAAATTACTGGAACATAGTTTCTGGGATGATGTAAAAAGACATTAGAAAAAGCAAAATCTAAGATTAGTATCTACCTTCCTGCTCTCTTCCAGAAATACTCACCAGTTTGCAAAAGCACAATCAAGAATGTAAATTCTGCTAAAAACGCCTAAGGGGAAAAAAAGTTACCCCAAATTTAGACAAGTCTAATAGATTTGGAAATAAATAAAAAGCATGTATTAAGCCTCACTGGGTTTGTAACACTACATTTTGAACGTATCTCATTGTAAATTATCTCAAAAGGGCCATAATACCCCAAAACACCCCTTTGCTTGCATTGAGACCTACCTGTTTTCCCTTGATCTTTATGAAGGATTCTTTCTGCTCTCTGATCCAAGTAAGCAAGGGCCAGGGCACAGATTAGTGAAAGAATACACGTTATACCCCCTATAATAAAGAAAAAGAGAGATTTTTAAAAGAGAACCAAACTGAAGGTTGCTAAAAGACAGCATATTACATTAATAACATAAAACTTAGCAAAGGAAGGGCACGTGGTAAGCACTCTGCAAACAGTAGTTGTTATTACTGTGTTATTTCCCAGCTGGATGGCTGGAGATTAGAGGGAAAAGACTAGAACAAACCAGTCTGGTCTTATAATGAAGAAAACTGATGACCAGCTAGCAAATTAGTCCTCATTTCTTAATTTAGTCCAGGTCCTGATTATTGACAGATGCTAGGGGGAAAAAGTATAAAAGCAAAGTCTGATTCTGTGCTCACCTCATTTTCCTTCTGATTCCTTCCCAAAGTCTGTAATCCTGCTTCTACCCTCTACAGCCCAGAGGCCCCACCCTCCCACGACACAGCCCATTCAGGCTCTGAGTAGTCAGGATTACTCAATGATGCTGGTCTCCTGTCGTTTAAGTAAATCAGGACAAAGACTGAATAAAGTTTACACATGTCTTAAGAATTTTAAAAAGAAGCTCTGGAAAATAGATGAATCTTTAATTGGCTGACATATTATGATCCAGTTGAAAAACTGCTGAAATAAGTCTGCAGACGTGGGTTCTATTTCTGACACTAAAAAACTGAATAATCTCAACCATAGAACTTAACCTCTCTGGGCTTCAATTTCCCTAACTGTAAAATTAGAGGCTTTGATTTGACAGCATAGATCTTTTCTGGCTCTAAAACGCTTTAAAACTCTCAGATTCTGCATTGTGGATGCAACTAGAAGGAATACTGAAAAGCATCTGAGAGTAAGGAATAATCTTAAGAAAAAGAATTGGAAAAGGAAAAGGGAAGAAAGAATCTCTAGATACAAGTTGCCTGTTTAGGATTACCTTTCCACTGTCCTCTTTTTACCAGATTGAAACAAGGAATTATAAGGAATAAAAGATGACAGAGAACACAGAGAACATCCACCCCTCCATTCCACAGGCCTTTAGAGCTCTGCAAGCAGTCCTGTACATACTGCGGGGCTCAGACAAATCCACTGTTCAGAGAAAAAGCACTCGCGGTGAGTCCAGAGGGCCTCATACACTTCTCAGTGACCCACCCAGCCACCAGCACAACTGAGTGCTGGCAGACAGCATTTAGGGCCAGAACGGACCTATACACTTCTGGTCAAACATCCACAGTGTTATAGCAGGGTAACCTGAGACAGAGTTTAACTTCCTTGTTTAAGATGACAGAACTAGTTTTAGCCAGGACCAGAGCCTAAGTTCCCGACTCCCAACTTAGTGGGTCTCCCACACTATCATATCACCTCTGACTTATGTAGAATCTAAGCTCCATAGGTATCCTAACTGAATTTGATCAAAGGAAATGATCTCTCTCTGCTATTAATTAACACCTTACATGTGAAACTTCCTGATTGTTTTCAGAGTCTTTACATACACTCCTTTGCTCATCAGAACAATGCTGAAGTAAACAAGGTGGTACAAGATCCTCCATTTTAAGAAAGTAGAAACAAAAACACAAACAGGGTGAATAATTCACTATTTCTACTAGGCCCAAGAACTAATGAACTCTGCAGATGAGACTACAGCCCTAGTGGTCTAAATTCAATTCCACTGTTCTTCCCCATCGGCCACAATACTTCCTATGACAAACAAGGAGAAGAAACAAAATGTGGGACATCAAGATTCACTAACCAATCATAAGTGTGACCCCAAGGGTTGTGTGACCAGTAGAACCCAATGAAGTTTCAACCTTAGCATACAGCCATCCCATGAGGTTCATGTTTACTGTACTTCCCTGAAAGATAAGGAAAAAAAAAATCAACACAATATTCATTTATATCTCTACCATGTTCCAAAAAAAAAGGATGTGAGATGGCTTAGAGAAATAGCTATAATAGGATCCAGATTAAACAAGAGATCATTTTTTAAAAATATAAGGAAACGAACTAGGATAAAGCCACAGATAAGATTACCACACAAAAAAATGCCAATTTATAGAAAATGCTAGTGTTCAAAACAGCTCAGTACATTTAGGACTTTCTAGTAGCCAAAGCAAAAATGAAACATGAGTAACAAAAGTTTACAGGGTACTTAACACAAAAATAAACCTTAGCTCAGCAAATGCACAGCTTTTCCTGATACTGAAAGAAAAAATTCATCCCTAAGAGGGCAATGAAATTTACAGTAGATAATATCCTCATCCATTTATGCATACATTTAGCAACTACTGAGCCCTGATTATATGCCAGTCACTGTTATAGGTATTGGATTTATAATAAAGAAGATAAAATTTCTAGCTCTCATAAAACTTACATTTTGCTAGGGTAGAAGTAAAACATGTAGTATATTAAATAGTGACAGGTGCTTTAAAATATAAGGAAAAAATAAAGCAGGGAAAGAGAATATAAATAGGTGGAGATCTCAATGAGAATGTGACTTTGGAGTAAAGATTTGAAGGAAGCCAGCTGTGGACTACCTGACGGAAGAGCACAGCATTCCAGGCAGAGGGACCAGCCAGGGCACAGGCCCAGAGAGGTGGGCTGCTCAGTATGCTGAAGGAATGGCAAGGAGGGCAGAGACTGAACAGCACAAACGAAAAAGGGAGAGGATGAGATGCAGTTCCTGGAGAGGAAACGGAGGTGGGGGGAGCTATAGGCAATAATGACTTTTGGCTTTTATTCTGTGTGAGATGGCAAGCCACTGGGGTTTTGAGTAGAGAAATGGCATGATCCTATACGCGTTAACAGATGCACTCTAGCTGCTACATTCAGAACAGACCACAAGTGGGGATGAAGATAGAAGGAAAAACATAAGTTAGGGGACTACTGCAATAATCCAGTTCAAAGATGATGGCTCTTGGACTAGTGGCTGTGGTGAGAAGTGGCTGTAATATAGATATATTTTTATGGTAAAGCCAGTAAGATTTGCTAATGGAAAATACGTGGAGTTGGTGGGGGTGGAGAGAGTAGTTCAGGATAATACCAAAGTTTTTGCCTAAGCAACTGAAGAGTCACCCATAACTGAGGATAAGAAAACCAAGGCATTAGCTGGCTTGGGGGGATGACAGGTAGAATATCAATAGCTGGGTTTGGGCCATGTCAAGTCTGATATGCCTACTAGACATCCATACGGAAATGTCATGTAGGAAGTTGCACAAACAGGTGTGGAATTCAGAGGAAAGGCCTATACAGATGATATAAATTCAGAAGCAAAAACATGCTACTTAAAACTTCAAAACCATATTAGGTCACCAAAGAAGTGAGTGTCAAAAGAGAGATGTCCAATGCCCAAGCCCTGTGGTACTCCCAAATTTACAAGTCGAGAAAATTGAGATGAAACCATCAATGGCAGTAAAAGAGGTAGACAGAAAGGCAAGAGGAAAACTATGAGACTGTTGTGTTCTGGAATCCAAGAGAAAAAATCAAGGAATGGGAAGTGTCAACTGTGCTAAAGCTACTGACAGGCCATCCACTGAGGACTGAGAAATGAACATGTCCTCAATAATGTCAAAGTTCATATGGCTAGTTCTTACAGAATGCTAGCCAGTGGCACTAACAAATGAGCAATAAGGTATAAATGGAGACCTACTGGAATCTTTCCCCAATATCACTGAAAATATAAGCTCCTCAAAGACATGGATGTTGCCTTAATAATACTTTAATTCTAAAATACCTAACATGATCTGGCTTAGCAAGTATTGACTAAGCATTTGTCGAAAAAAATGAGTTTAAAATAAAAGACAAAGGAAAATCAAAAGGGTGTTTGACTTCCAAACCCCAGCTAAGACATGAATGATAAGAAAAGTGAGACATCCACTGCCTGAAAGGTGTAATTAACAGTTCAAGTGTCTAAAAGCAGACAAACTCACAGCTCAGGCAACAGAAAAGTCATGGAGAGGGAAAGCCAGAACCCGTGTGAGCATTCTGAATATGCACAGGTACAAGAGAAACACAGAGAGTGAAACCCCATCTGCTCCAGCAGCTCTGAAATGGAATCCTTTGGCCTCATACATTTCACAAGGACCCTAAACACACCAGTCAGATCAGAGCCAAGCAACCTGGCTGAGGGTGGTGTGTCTGCCTGAGCTCTGGCTCACTCCCACCTCCACCTCAGGTTTCCCCACAACTCCAATAACCCCCACTCTGCCTCTCAGAAGCCCCTCAGATTCCTTTCTAGAAATGTGGGGCTCCTCAGAACACAGCAGAATGGTTCATAATTAATTTGTAAGCACACAGAAAAGAACCTGAAGATTACTAGAAACCACAATTGAGTCACTGAGAATGAGTCTTACTCAACTGATCCTTTCCTCCTTTGAAAAGTTATTAGACACTGAGATCCACAAACTGCTACAAACATACCTTGAATTGTATAAGATACATAATGAAGTACTCAGAAAATCCTTGTGGATAAAATTTAGAAAATATAATTATCACACCAGTTATCAACGAATTACAAGTTAAAATAATATTTAGGTGTTTCCTATCAAATTGATAAAATCACTTTTTAAAAGTGATAATAGCCTATACTATCAAAGCTATAATAAAGAGGATCCTCTCATATCCCACAGATGAGGATAAAAACATCTCTAAGAGGATAATATGGAAATCTATCTTAGCAATCCTAAGAAACCCTAACAAACTCTCTGACTCCGTAATAATTCCATTCCTAGCAACCTAGCCTTAGGAAACAATCAGAGATGCCAGTTTTGTAGAGTGTGGGACAAGATCACTATTTATAATAGTGAAAAATTAGAACCTAGGTATATAAGAACCAAGAAATGTTCAGTGACATGCATTATTTCATAAGATGAGATATTATATTAAAAACTTTTAAAACTTTTTGTACTAGATTTCTTCTTCCCTAAAAATGTTAAAGCATTTTCATGCCATTTATTAGTCTCTGAAACCTTGAGTTTTAATGGGAAGGATTTTTTTTAAAAACCTCTATTTAGAGGAGTTTTAGTGAAAAAAATCTAACAGGATTTGGGTCTGCCAAAACATCTTACAGGCTGCATTAACAAAAACATATTATTATTCCCTTGGGTATCCTATCAGATCAAGCCTGAAACACCATGGTCATTTCCAAGTTCCAAATGCTGGGAGGACAGGCCACCTGTAGTAAGTTCAGGGGCGTGATCACTATGGTCAGGTAGCTGAAACCTGTGTCCTATGGCTCAACCATAGGAAATGGGCATGTCTGACCAAGAACTTAAAGTGTTGTCTTCATAAGTAAAGTGTTAGTGCACATTAGAGGAAATAAACATTAACTAGAGGGCAAGAGGCTGAGCTATCAGTAAAAACTACTTGTGCAGGCAGATTTCATCTCTATATGAGTTTGAGCTTCATCAAGTTAACTAAGTAGATGGGTTTCCCCATCACACAGTGAGTTTCCAATCACTGCAAATGTGCAAGCCAGTCTTGGACAGCCATATGTGAAGACTTTCATAGCAGGAATGTCTAAAATGGCTAATGAAATTAGACAAATAGATCTAAGATCCCTCCCAGTGCTCAGAATCTTTAAACTAAAGAATGCAGAACTAGCCATTTCAGACTGTTTCCTAATTGAAATAAGGTTAGAAATGCCTTAATTAAAGTTAGTAAATGTTATACTATGGTCTAGAGAAATATATAAAAAAGCAATTTATCATACACAAATATACTTCATCCTGTAATTTTTAAGCAGTGACTATAAGACTAAATAAATATTTTGTGTCCTACTTGGCTTCATTGTTTGTCATACTTACAATTCTAGCCATGCTAAGTTGGAGTCCAAATACCAAGTTTAATTCTTTGCCTTTAAACCAACTCACAGCATATGTATTCTGGGCAACTGCTAAGGACTCCCCACCAATCCTAAAAGAGATGAAAGGAAGAAAAGTCACAGCTTTTAAAGAAATACCACAGTTACCTAGGTCGGCTTGTGACTACTTCAATCAACAAATATGGTGGGAGGGGCACTGTGTTATCCCAAGGCTGGGTCATAAAAGGTGACATCTGCCTTTTAACTTAAATATTCACACTTGGAGCCCTGAGACACCTTGTCCGAAGTACAACCACCCTGAGTCCGCTATGCTATGAGAAAGCCAAACCACACAAGGTGGCCATATGTAGGCCCTCAAGCCAGCAGTCATAGTCTTCCAGTCATCCTAGCCCAGGTGCCAGATGTGTGGGTCAACAGCTTTTGGATGATTCCAGTACCCTGCTTTCCATGAACCTCCAGACATCAGGTGCAAAAACGAGACAGCCATGCTGCACCCTGTCCAAATTCCTGACCCACAAAGTCCACAAGCACAGGGTAATGGTTACTTTATACTGCTTAGTGACAGGGAATTTGATATGCCACAATAATAACCTTGATGAGCAAAAAGGATTCTGAGTTAGCACAAAATCATCTATATGTCATATAAAATGTCCATGTGAGGAGAGTGGTCCATACCTTGTGAAAACACAAAAATTCACTTTCAAGCCACTATCTTCTACATTTGACATTCTCCTACTTCCTGGGTTTTAATTTTCCTTAAGTTCTACATATTGACCATTTCCCCTTCAGGCCTTCAATGCAGAGCTCCCTATCCTAACACAAAGTCCTCCTCACAACTCTGTCCTATTCCAAAATTATTTCCCCTCTCTTCTACTAATCCAAATTCTATCCTAATGTCAAGGCTCACTTTGTCTTTGAGGCTATTTCTGACCACACTTCCATCTGTGAACCCTTTTCATATTTTATACACATTTTTCTTTCCTTCCCTCTCAGTTAAAGCATTTTTGGGGGATATGTTCCATTCTCTTTGATACCTATGAGCGCTTGAGTAAGCTGTGTCATCTGCATCCCTCAGGGCAGGAAGCCCAAGGCTGGCCTCAGAATGGGCTTATTGAACATTGAAATTCATGAAGAGCAATCAACCTATTAATATTTTGCACACTTAAGCCTCTTTAACAGGAATCAAAAGGACTTGCACATTACCCACCAAAAAAAACCCAGCAAATTGTCCATGAATCACCAACCTAGAAATTGATGGTCTATACTTTCCAAATGAGCTTTGAATCATAGGCTTCAATACAACAGAAAAGTGAAACACCTAGGGAAATATCGTTTTCAGAGAACTATTTAATATTCAAGCCCCAGAGTTAACTATGACCACTCAAAATTGTTGCTTACTTTAAAGGAAAATTAAGACAACTAATTAATAATCTTATATATATGTAGCTAGATTTCAAGGATTTGAAATAATTTCCAGAACAGACAATAATATGTTCTTTGTAAGTCTTTAAGAAATTGATAGATGAACACTGAAATAACATTAGGATGAAGGAAACTATATATAACTTACCCAAACACAAACCTTCCAAATTCCATCAGCCAAAAAGCATTAAATATTCCACCCAGAGCAAAAACAACCTATAATGGAGAATATAATACAGAATCAATGAAAATGTAAGTTAGAGGTATTCAAGAGAAGTTAACTTATGATGAATCACAACTTCTACAATGGTTTTACTATCCCTTCCAAATAAATCTGTAAAATTTAAATTAATTAAGTATAATTTAAATATTCATCTGTCTCAAAGCCTAAAATAGACTATGTATTATGCTAGATGGGCATTTGTGGACTCTATGCAACTTAGGCATTCAACACACCTTTGCTGGTATTAGACAAGAATTCAAAAGTCAGTCACATAATCAATGAACTTTGGCCTTTCTTACCTGTCCAATGCAAACAAAGACGCTAAAAATAATGGTGCCCCATCTGTTAGAGGGAAAAAGAATGAATTAAGAGTTTGTCACCAAGACCTTCAGTAACAATCCTCTTTAGTTTTCTTTAACCCCCCTGCCTTTCTTCCAAAAAAGAAAAATGAAGTGCTGTTCTGCCTCTGAAGTCAGCAGCTTTCCTAGGCTGAATGCTAATCTACAGAATTGACTTCTGAGTGGATGCCTGAAGTTTTAAAAATAGCGTATGTTAGTTTAAACCATTATCATCTCTTAAACAAAACTTATTAAATAATCTTCAAGAAGTTCCCAGTGTTCCCATTTAAAAATGGACATTCTCTTTAAAATTTCTATTAAGAGTTCAGGATTTATTGCAAGGCAGTCTAGATTAAATAATTTTAAGTGATTATAATTCTTGATAGCTAAAAACTATTTTTAAAAGGACAAATACCAACCATGTTAATACAATTAAAAATCTCCCTACTCTAACATTCTACTTTGAATACCTGATTAATGTTTCTCCAGAGTAATAAAATGCCAGTATTAGAAGCCCTTAAAGATCGTATGAACACACTGCACTTCTGAAACTCCACTCTCTCCCAGAATCCTTGTGAAAAGGCCACACCACATTCTACTGACTGATCTCCAGCACTGAGAAACTCACTCTGGTCCCAAAATGACTCATGGTCCCTCCTGTCAACCCAACCGAAGTCTTCATCATACTAAGTTGAATCTGTCCCCGTTTCAATATAATTTTACCCTACAGACCAAGTAAAATAAATTTAACTCCTCCTTTATACTCTAACTCTTCAAAAATTGGAAAATCCCCAAGTCGTCCAAACACTTAAGAATTTCTTCAATTCTTTTCCACCAGACGTGGCATTAGTTTGCCCTCTATCTTACAAAAATATTCCCAGTCTACATCCCCCTTAAACTCTCCACCAACAACACACAGACAATCATAAGGATGGAAAGTGGCAAAGCTCATAGCATTGTTCCTTCTTAACATCACACAAAGTGCAATGCCCAAAGAAAGACAGAAAAAGAAAACCTCACTGAGGCTAGGAAAGGCAAATACTGCCTGTGTGCCAAGTACTGTGCATCCACATCTCAATCTTCATAACCACCTGGCACAGCAAGAATTATTATCCGTACTTTATCAGTGAGAAAACTGCAGCTCTAACAAGCACAGAACAGCTCGGAAGAACTATGAAGTTGACAAAGTAGTAGCAATGGAATTCATACTCTGGTTTGCCCGATCCGAAGTGAGGGATAATTTAATTAGATAACTGAGTTACCTTATGCCATGAGAACCATTTACTAGTCCCAACCTTAAATGAAATACCAAACAAGTTTTAAGAACCAATTCCACAGATATAACAATTACTTTAAAAATTAGAGCAAATTATCATAGTCAATAAAGAAGCTTATTCAGTTATTTCTAAAAGTACCTTAATCTAGTTCTGTGTTTTCCTAACAATTTTACACATAGGTGAAATTTTTTTCAAGCTTACCGTATTCCAAATACTCGGTCTATCAAAAAGCCACCAAAGAAACACATAACCACATTAGGCCAAGAATACCAGGCATAGAGCAGCATGAATTTTGTAGTATTCACCTGCATATCCTATATGGAAAGAAAATAAAACTTTTTTTTCCAAACATTTAAGTTTAGCAACTAACACATCAAAAACTATTTGCATAGGGTAGGAATTTCTTAATCATTTATAGTCACTAACTGCTTTGACAGTGTCATGACAGCTTAGCCCTCACTCCAGAAAAATGGTTATACCTGGGATCCCTGGGAACTTCTTGAGTTCACATGCCACTTCAGAGGCTTAACAGAATCCAGGACCAATCAGATGCCCCACTATGGGGACCACTTCTGCCTGCATCTGCCTGCAGCTTCTATGTTATTACCTATATGCTACCCACATTGGGCCTCCCCCTACACAGTGAAAGACAGTATTAGCCTATTCCTACCCTCCTCCCACTAACTCCTACCTTTCTTCCCTTTGTTCTAGAATTAGAAGGGCCAATTTATGCATTTCCCTGTCCAAAGGTAAAAAACTTACAACTAAATAAAACTACTTAATAAACAATCAAATATGTTTTTACAAAACCAAACTAAAAACACTAACATGGACAATCTTCTGCAATCAGTATCCTCTCATTTGCCATTCAGATGATTATGCAATGGGAGAGTGAAATGCAAACAAAAATCTGCCAATTTTTTGGCCAATATTGTGGAGACAGCACTTAATTAAGGTTTGAAATAATATCAAGTCACCAGTGCTATAAAAGAATTATTTGTGGGCACCCATTCCAACTCAAGAACACTCCCCGCTGTATGTGGATGTGTTGACTACACGTGCTAAAATGGACAGTTTCAGAATGGACAACCTGAGAACTGACTATGCTTCAGCGCTACACCTGCTCCAGAGCCAACAAAAGAAACAAAGGTGAGAAATCAACTTACCCGTTTAACCTGACTCTGAAGGGCAGAAGGATTATCATAGCAAAAATAGCTGCCTATATAAAGAAAAAGCAAGTATTTTTTTATTGTTTATTAAGGTATCATTGATATAAAATCTTATAAACGTTTTATGTTGGCAACACTGTGATTATTACATTCATCCATATTATCAAGTCCCCCCCACACACTCCACTTCAGTCACTGTCCATCAGCATAGTAAGATGCAAATTGAGTCACTACTTGTCTTCTCTGTGCTATACTGCCTTCCCCGTGACCCCCTACATTACATGTGCTAATCATAGTGCCCCTTAATCCCCTTCTCCCTCCCTTCCCATTGACCCTCCCCAACCCCTTCCCTTTGTTAACTGCTAGTCCCTTCTTAGAGTCAGTGAGTCTGCCGTTGTTTTGTTTCTTTGCTTTTGGGAAAAGCAAGTATTTTATAATAATACTGTCTATATAGAAGTTTCAAGTTGCAATTATTACTTAAATCATTATTTTAAACACTTTTACCAGGGGTCTCCAGGACTGACACTGAGAACTTTTTTGGGCCACTTCCTTGTCCACCAGCATTTTCTAAGTTGTAGCCAAACAACCCAGAGAAAATGTGTCAAATCATTTACAAACTATTACAGTGCACATATAGCAATATTCAGAACCTGGGCTAAGAAGTTAACAACTATTTGTTCTTCCATTTTACTTTCATCATGCATCATATATCTATTATTTTATTAATATTTTCATGAAGCAGCAATAGTTTCCTTATTTATAGCTACCAAAACACAAACACACTAAAAATTTCACATACATCTTCAGCAGTTTCCTGGTATGCTACCTGCTGTTACCATTTACTTTGAAAGCAGAGGAACTACTCTGTATTAACCTGATATATGAAACCAAAATTCTGATTTTACAAACACAATAACCAAGGTCAAGTAATTTAGTGAATACAGCAACAGGAATGAAGAAAAATAAAACAGAATTCTAAAGAATTAAGTTAAAACATAATCATGTCTTTTGGGAAACAAAAATGGAGAGCAAGTTCACATTCATGCCCTCAGATTTATTTTTAAATATAGTAACAGACTTTCTGTAGGCCTCAGACTAATATTGCCTCCATTTCTCAACTAACTCTAAGTACATATTAGAAGCTTTCAGTTCAAAAGAAAAGAAATGTCATTAGAAAAGTATGGCTTCTGAAACCCAGGCAGGTAACCATAATTTACCAAACATAATTTGCTTGTGCAGGGGTAATTTTAAGTGTTTTGTGTTGTTCTTGTTTTTTGTTCATAAACCCAGCCATGTGTGATTCCTGCCTTATCGCAATAAGGAACAACAATGTCATGCTTTAAGGCTAATGGATAGGCATCTTCTTCCCACAAAGAGGGAGGGAAGGACACAAAAAGAGTTGCAAAGAAATTAAAACCTAAAGCATCCTTCGGGCCTATTTATATATATACCAGCAGTGGCATAAAGCTCTCCACCAAAATGTTGCTAAACCTAAATTACACCAGGTCCAGCAAGCCCCCTGAAAAACATATTGTCACTTCCATACCAAACTAATACTGACATTAGAATGTTGCTGAATAAATTAGTTGTTGCTGGGATATAGGCAAACGCTTTTAAAATTATCTCAAGAAACTGCTTTCAGAGTCATCAGATTTCATAACTGAAACAAACACTGCCAAGCTCACCGCAAGTCCAACCCAGCACGATTGCTTCACAGTGGCAGAGAGGAAGGCTAAGAGAACACACCCACCCACTGAGGCTATCAGCAAGACACACTCACACATTTTCCCAAAGAGAGAGAAATAATATAAAAGACTGCTAACGAATTATCCATTCCAGAAAAAAAGTGGGGTTTTTTTTCGGGCAGAGGGGCGGAAGGATAGTTAAATCTTTCCAAACTCCTTACGAAAAAAGTGTAATGAAAGGAATCTTGACGACCTAAGGATTCCTTCCTACCTGTGGCCGCAGGAAGGAGGTGCTAGTCTCTGGGACAGCAAGCGTGGGACAAACTTGGCCCAGCATGGTCTTCCCCGATCCCACCTGCGGGACACTATTAACTCCACAGACTTGGAAAGGGGTCGCGAAGGACAAAGAAGGGAAGCCCAGGGGCTGAAGCCAGAAGCTGCGCCGCGGCCGCGCGGCACCTGTGAACTCAGCGTGGCTCTCGGGGCTCGGGGAGGAAGCCCGGACTGTGACCAACAGTCCCGCCCCACCAGCCCGGTTCACCGGACGGCTCACCGAAGCCGAGGAGGCACATCAGCAAGAGCACCAAAAGCCGATGCGCCAGGCGACTGGGATCGCAGAGGGCCGGCAGCACCCCTGGGCCAGCAGAGGCGGCGGGGGCACCTCCGCCGGCCTCGCTGGGACCGTCTGCCAGCAGCGCTCGCGCTTCCTCCTCCTCCTCCTCCATGTGGCCGACCGAAGACCCAGAAGGGAGCAGGCCGTAGGTCCTAACGCACCGCCGCTGGAGCCCAGCGAAGACTGCGGCCCCGTGACCCCGGTCGCTCACGTGACGGCGGGCAGGTCACGCAGGGCCACGCTCACGTGAGCGGCCGTGATCACGTGGGGGCAGGGCCAGCGGGGAAGGCGAGGACGAGGCAGTGTTTAGCGATTTGGTCTCACTGGGGCCTTGCCTTAGGCGCCCACCGTCGGCCTTCGTTTCCTGCCCTGCTCCCATTGCAGGCCCGGTGCAGCTCCGCCAGGAGAAAATGCGGGGCGCCCTGCAGGCTTGACGCCCGGCGCCAATGACGCGAAAACGTTTGCCGTCCTCGCTGCGTTGTTCTCCGCGTTATTTTTGATTGCTCCTAATGCACAGCTGGTTGAATACTTTGTGATGTTTTACGTCACGTGTCAGATACTAGGAACAAAAAATGAGATGAGAAGCTCTCGGTCCTCATAGTTTACGGTTTAGTTGGGAGAGATCGCCGAAACGTACTTTAGAAACTAGGCTGAGTAAATGAATGCTGAGAACAACGGCTGAAATAACTGACTTAAATAGGCATGCTTAGGAAAGCGAGACCAGTTGTACAGTTTAACCAGCTCTGAGCGAAAGTGGTGGCGGAGGGGGTGGGGAGGGCTGAAGCTCCTTCAACTTGATACCTAAGCTAGAATTAGTAAGAGTGAGCCAGTCGCACCTGTTTGAGGGGATAGGTTGGAGGTAGAAGGGGGTGGTTAGGGATAATAAAGGTGCACGCATGAAACTGTGTATTTATCTGGGAATGACAAGGAATTCAAAGAGTAGAAACACTAAATCTTTTCCATGAGGAGCGATGCAAGGATTTTGAGCAGAGTAGCAAGAATGCAAGATTTGTGTTTTTAGAAATTCAGTGTGGCCACACAACACTCCACGCTACACACATTGCTTGGTGTCCCCAGGCTTTGTCAACAGAATTTTGAGAGACTGAATAACCGTGGGGATTATTAAGTAGTTAGAAAGGTTAGAGGTGGCAAGAGCCTATACAGGGTAAACAAAGGAGCAAAGAGACAGAATTAGGTATTTAAGGGTTAGAATGGGGCAGACTTTGTGAATAATGTTACATGAGGTCTGAAAGAAAGGATAGACCTGAGATGGTTTTCCCGGATTCCTAGCATGGACCACCAAGAGATCAGGATATAGCAAGAGAAGAGAGTGGGAGAGAGTGTCAAAAAGAGATTAGCTTGGAATGTATAGTCTTTGAGATGTCTATACACCACATCTCCACTTTAAACCTCCGATTCTCTCAGCTCCAGAGGAGGAGCCCCCCAGGCTAGTGAAATGGTCTTGCCAAGGTGACTAACCCCATCTTCCCAGTTATGGTGGTCACTTCTCTGTCCTCTTCCTTG
Organism: Manis javanica; assembly: GCF_040802235.1. Lineage (NCBI taxonomy): Eukaryota > Metazoa > Chordata > Mammalia > Pholidota > Manidae > Manis > Manis javanica. The sequence goes on from NC_133158.1 coordinate 145,171,575, forward strand.
GGGTCTTAGCATCAGTTGATGCAGTGGACGTCCTTATCCTTCGTGGTCCCTTGACGCTCCACTTGCCTTGTCTTCTTCCTAGTTCACTGGGTTCTCATTTGCTATCTCATTTGTCAGTTCCTCCTCTTCTCCCTGAATTCTAAATGTTCAAGTGCCCCAAGTGCCCTTCTGGGCTCACTTCTACTCCTTCTGTCCGTAGCTTTAAATGTCATCACAATATGCTGTCCTGCAGGTAGCCATTACCATGGGTGGCTATTGAGCACTTGAAACGTGGATACTCCTAATTGAGATGTGCTGTAAGTGTAAAATACACACCAGATTTCAAACTGTGTGAAAATAGAATGTAAAATATTAATAGTATATGGATTGCATGTTACACTGATATTTACATATATTGTGTCAAATAGAATATGTGAAAATTAATTTCACCTGCTTTTGCTTTTCAGTGTGGCTGCTAGAAAATTTTAACTTTCATATGTGGCTTTCATTCCTATTAGTGGTGATTCATATGCTGAAGTCTCCAAAATTCGTCCATTCCAGGCTCCTTTCTTGAGTGACAAGACTCCCATTCTTACTGCCTATTTAACATCTCTGTGTGGATGACTAATAAGCATCTCAAATCTTACATATCCGAAACAGAACCCCCAAGTTCTGTCATACATACTAGAGCTGTTCCTCCCTACATGCTCCCCAGCAAAGTAAGTGACACATCTGTCCACAGTTGCTAGCCACAGGCCTACCAGCCATCCTTGATGGATTACTTACCTCCCTGCCTATGTCCACTCCACCTTTGGAGGTGTCTTGTCTTTATTCTAAAACATGTCCTGAATCCATGCACCCTCTTCATCTGCCAAAGTGCAGCAGATCTTATAACTTTTTGTTGCTTATTTTTAAAGAGAAAAGCATACACCTGGTAGGACACTCAAATGGTACCAAAGAGAATAGACCTCAAAGCAAATCTTTTCTGCCTCCCTATCCCCAGTAAGCTTGAGAAGTAATCACCATTACTATTAGATTCTTTCGTATCATCCTGGAGCTACCCATTTTTTTTCAACCCAAGAACATAGCCTAGAGATTGTCTCCATTTTTTTAAACAAATGCAAAGGGTTCTGTTGTATAGATGTATTATACACTATTTAGTAAGTCTCCTATTAATGGACATTTGTTTCCAAACTACTATATATAGCACTGTAGTGAATTGCCTGTACAATGGTCATTTCACATATGTTGATTTTACTTATAGAATAAATTCCTAAAGGTAAAATTGCTAGGTCAAATAGACTTTTAAAATTTTGTTAGTTAGTGTCAAATTGTCCTCACTAAAATTGTACCAGTTTACAACCCCACCAGCAGTACATGGGAGAACCTCTTTCCCACACCATCCCTATCAAGTTTGTTGTCAGGTTTTTGGGTCTTTGCAAATCTAAGAAGTGAAAAATGGCTGTCGTAGTTTAGACTCAATTTACATTCCTATTACAATAAGTGAGGTTCAACATGGTTTTATAACTAATAGCCACTTACATTTTCTAAGAATTCTGTTCATATAGTTTGGTCATTTTTTAGATGAATCATTGACTTTCTCATTGATGAAACTCTTTGTCAATGGTGGGAGTTGCAAATATTTCTTTTGACTGTGATTACTGTATATTTTTCTATGTAGACTTTTAGTATAAATATATTTTTTTCATAACTCCAGAAATTTGCTTCCCACACAAAATTTTCAACAGCCTTAAACTGGGTTCCCTACTTCTGCTGTTGTTATATTCCTGATACATGTTGCCCACACAACAATCAGAATGATCTTTTTAGTTTTGGTGTTTGGTTTGTCAAAGGATGATAAAACAACCACCTAATATCTGAGTTAAATAAGACAAAACTAGACTAATCATGTACTCTAGCAAGGGAAAATTGTATGGGTAGGCACAGTCTCTCACCAAGCAAGCAGGCTGTTGATCCTATGTAGGGGTAAGTATGGAGTTAGGGCGAGGTGCATTTGGGAGACAGAAGGGTTGGGCATCATCTGTCTAAATGCACTAGCTAATAACTCCAATATCAGATAGCCGTGGAGATAATGTGCATTCTTGCCTTGGACAAACTAAACTTGCCTGGGATAATACTAAACAAGCAAACAGAAGAGAAGGGAAAGCTCTTGTTTATTAGTTGGAAAGCAAACTAATAAATGTAGAAGGAATGGTGGAAATAGAACATCACTGTTCGGCAACCCTTGTAGTAATTTATTCAGGCAACAATCATCAGTGGTTGCTAAAATCAGTAGGTGAAAGTTCAAAGGGTGATAAGATATATACATATTTTCAAAGTATCTCTTCACAAGACACTTATTAATTATAAAAGGAAAAATAGTGCAGAAACCTGGCCCACACCATCTTAACCAAGTGATCAAAGTTATTACCAGTGCTGAGACAAATGGACATCATGTACCTCCTGGTATTATGCACTGAAATGAACACAACCATCTGTGGTATACCTATCACAAGTTCAAGCCTGAATCTAATCATGAAGAGACATTGGAGAAACCCAGACTGTGGGACAGTCTACAAAATAACATAACACCTGTAGTCCTCAAAAACCTCAATGTCATAAAATACTAAGGAACTGTTCCCTGTTAAAGCAGACTAATAGGCATGACAACTGAACACAACACATGATCCAGAATTTCTTTAGTCAGAAGGACCATTACTGGAACTGTTACAAAATCTGAGTAAGGTCTATGATTAAATAATTAGTACTCTATAAGTATTAATTTACTGATTTTGTCTGTTGTACTGTGGTTATGAAAGAGAAAATACTTCATTTAAGAAGACACACAGATATTTAGCAATCAAGGGACAATATGCCAGCAACTTACTCTCAAATGGATCAGAAAAATTTGTACGCGTGTATACACACTTACATGTGTAATATGGATACAGAGGGAGAGAAAACAAATGTGGTTAAATGTTAACATTCAGGGAATCTGGGAGCAAGATGTATGGGAATTCTTTGTACTAGTCTTATTGCTTTTTGTGAGTCTGAAATTATGTCCACAAGACTTTGACCACCTGAGAGTCAACTTTGTTCCTCAAACACCTAGTACAGGTCCCAGCTTGAAAAATTTTTAAGTGGATGAACCCCTTAAATCAAAAGAATTGCATCAGTGAGTGGTGTAATAAGGAAAGTTTACTGCCATGCAAAAACCCATCCTATTTATATAATAAACTTGTTTATCCTATCTGAATTGACCTCTTAATTAGTCAAGCAAACTGCACTTATTCTATAATCACTGAATGATAGAAAAATGAGGATGACTGATTGAATGAATGACAGGTTTAGGCTTTACTATTTGGGACACCAGACCATTGGATTGACCAACCGGTATCACTGGTGAGGGGATGGCTGCAGCTTCCAGAGCAAAGTTTGCCCCACCGACAAAAATGAGGGTAGGATTCTACATTGAGCCTTCACATTCCTTAATTCCTACTACTCCTGAGGGCTGTGTGGGTCAAAACATTCCCTTTATTTCCAAGCCAAAACCTTTCAGTGCCTTCTTTCCCTCCTGGCTTGCCCCCACCCCCACTCTCCCTACCAGCAGTGTTGTTTCTAATGAGGGACAAGTGGGAGGAGTGTCTGGTTCTGCTTGGAAACCCAGAAACAGGGATAAGTCAGCTTGACCTCAAAGAATGGAGAAGATTGAGGCAGGTGGAGGGAGAGAGTCTAAGAGATTGAAAGTATTTCAGGCAAAAGTGACAATGTATGCCAAGGCTTAGAAGGGTTACAAAATCACATCAGCTCCCATATCAACTTTATTCAGTTCTACATGAAAGCTGTGCAAAGGAAAGTCTTGAAATTCTGGTAAAAATAACCAGATTGCTTTAAATCATGGGGCCAGAATTTAAATCTAGGTGTCTATATATCAACTCATGAAAAAATTTTGTAGTCTCTGGCCAAGTTTATATAATCATGGGAATAAATTTTAATATATTCTTATTTGAATGACATACCAAATTTAAGAGAAAAATCTGTGCATTAGTAGTATAAGACTACCTTTAGATTTTAGAGTTGAATTGGCAAAACTAGTGGCCCAGATAATGGAAAAGCACCCACTAGGAGGTCTGGGGATCCTTGGCTCACCATCTAGTCACCATTTTCAACTGCCTCTTTTACTTTTTTCTTTTTTTCAGCATTACCATCCATGACCTGAGAATCTGCCTCCCACTCATTTTGTCTGGTGCCTTGCCTTTGTCCCCAGGATGGAGAAAGCTCTTCTTTCTCTCCCCTCTGGGACTCAGGTAATGCTCACGTTCATTCATTCATTAACATTTCTCTCATCAATATGTTTGCAAAGATGTCCATTCTGGATATCTACTCTCTTTGCCTAGAATATAAAATGTACTCATTTACAAAGAACTATATAGCATGATATAAATCTGAAATGTCTTCATAAAGCATGGTTTTAAAAGTTGCTTAAAATAGAAGTGGTTTTTCAATAAGAAAAGATACTCATTTTATGATTTGGGCTCATTACACATTTGTGCACCTGAATTTTCCTGTCAGTAAAAATCATGTGTTTGGCCTGTATACTTTATAGGGATGCCAAGGTGATTGTGATATTTCTAAGCATTTTAATGTCCTCATGTGAAAAAAAAAAAGGAATTACAGTGAACAATAAATACTAGTCTTAATGTTTTTTGGAGACAAAGTCCTACATCTAAAACTATTAAAGCCAAAGAGTCATCTTTATGGATCTAACCTTCTGTGGCCAAACTTACAAAAAAATATCTAAAAGGATGTTTGCATACTAAATAAATAATTTTATTTATGATAATACATAATTATATGTATATGTAATTATATATAATTTTATTTATTATACTCTTTTTATTATACAGCAAACACCTAGAAACCATTTAGATCTATTTTATTCACTTACAATGGAATAATTCCTTTGTTTCCCTCTTTATTTATGGCAAACTTAAGTCCTGGAGGAACAGATTAATTCACTGGGGTTACAATACAAATCGGTGAATGAACAAAGTTTAGATGGTAAATTACTATATAGCCTGCTTCAAACAACTGGTTAAAAGAAGGAAAGAGATAGTGAAAGATATTACATTATTAACATATACGATTATTCCACAAAATAAAAAACTCATTAAAAAATGAAAAAGCTATAAAAATGGTGGAAACATATAAGACATTATTAAAGGATACACAATACAGAATTATACAATAAGAAGAAAAAGATTGGAAAAATTAACACCAAAACCAGCTCCTTGGAAAAACAGCAATACAAGTAAATACTAGCATGCCCTGAGAGAAGCACATGAGATTTTCCACTGGGAAGAGTAGAAAATAGGAAAGAGAGAGCTTTTAGACCTTAGCGCTCAGAGCTGCTGACCCTCAGATTCCAGCGTGACTGTTACAGCTGTATGCACAAATGTAAAGTGAACAAATATGGGTATTTTCATTCACATGCAGATCCCCAGATTTGCACATTCTTATCATTTGTTTTCAAAACTAGTTAAGTAAAGAGAAGAGACCTGTCCCCAAAGATATAAAATTGGTGAATATGTCAGGTTGAAGTGGAGAAAGGCTGGCATTTTGGAAACAAAGATAGGTACCATGCCTAGGATGAAGTGCCATCTCAAATTGCCTCAAATTTCTAAAACCATTGAATAAATTTGTGCCCTACAGACTTCAGTTTTAAGAAATATGCCTCTTTTACTTTGAATGTTGTTATCTGTATGTTATCATCTTTTAATCTATTTCTATTTTTCTCTTTATGTATCTGGCCATGTATTCATTCATATGCCTATCTCTACCTATACATTTACTGTACATTTATCTACCATGGTTATGGACATCTGTTTTGTAGACTAATTGCAAAAATAAACTCAAGATATTTTTCCTCCCTCATAAATGGTGAAGTGGGGTCAGGAAAGAACAGGTGTCACATTTTCTAATTGAAGAAACTTAAAGGAACCCTTTAGCTTGGTAAAAGGAAAAATATGTATGTGTGTATATATAAATGTGTGTGTATATATGTATGTATATATCTATGCATACTAAGCAATGGAAAATGTGAGCACACTTAGAATTACATATTGAGAAAGAGAAAAACAAAGGATGAGAAAATATCTTAAGGCAAAAACTAAGCTGTTAGAGGAACAACTAGAGGAGGTATATAGGGACATTCTTTATGCATATTATATATTTACTGTCTCAGCTCCAAGTTCAGCTACAAGATAAAAAATACCTTGAAGTTCATTATTTCACCTGGTCTATGATAATTTAAATGTTTCTTTTACCAACTGGCACAATGTATTTTTTTTGGTCAGTAGATGGCGCAGGAGAGACATCTCCGACAGAAGCAGTTCAGCCTCTGGTTTGCCTTGCCCACTCCAGGCTCAGCCACACTTGCACAGCCAGTCCAATGCCCAGTTCCCACAGCACAGGTGGCATTCTTTTTAAAGGAAAAATATTATGAAACCCATAGCTAAATGGAAGAAATAAATATATAAAGTTAGTACTATAACAAAACTATACAACAAAGTTATCTCTGAAATGCAAGTGAGGAGAGAAAAGAGAAAAGGATGAGGAAAAATTAAGATAATCAGCCTGTTAGAACAAAAACAGAGAGAGGAATACGAGCCTGCCTCTACAAAAGCAGGGCAGAGCTTACAGTTTGAGAACCCGTGAGGTCTTACCTACTCTAAGCTTGCAAGTTAAATCAATATGTGCCATGGCAAACAGATCAATGTAAAATCTTGGAGTGAACAAATTTACTAGGCTCTGGTGCACCTCCTGTCCTCTATTCAAGGATGATTTGTTTGTGACTGCTTCAACATGGCAAAGTCAGTGTGTGGTCAGTTCATACACCTAAACCCAGACATACATTTTTATTATTTGCTTCAGATGTCTGTCTGTCTGTCTATAGATATGAGCTGTCCCAAGTGGATTGCATTAGTGAGGATGTCAGGAGGGCTGGCCCATGAAAGCAAAGAGAGGTATCATACCTGGTGTGAAATGCCTTGCTTGTCCATTTCTACCAATCTTGATTTACCACAAATTTCTAGTACTAAAGATTTAAATTATCTCCTGGATTAAGTCAAAAAACAGCACTGACACAGATGTCAATTGTTAAAAGTTATTTTTCTCTGCCTAACAATATATCCTGAAAAGTGCTCCATATTAATTCATATAGATTATAATAATTCTTTTTTGGTACCTGCACAGTACTATATTGTGTTTATTACCATAGTTTATTCAACCACTTTCCTGTATTTGGTATTTATTAAGTTTTCAATATTTTGCAATTATAAATCATTTTTCAATAAATAATCTTGTGCTTGTGTATTTTTATACTGTTGGAAGCTCATGTTCAGGCTAAAGTGTGATTGCTGGGTCAAAGAACGAATGCATTTATGGTTGTGTTTGTGCCAAATTTCCCTTTAGTGGAGTTGCAACATTTGTGCCATGTTTTACAATGGCTTCACCAAGAAAGTACATTGTTAAGCTTTTGAGTTTTTGCCAGTCTGTGTTGGCATAGGTGGCATAGATTAATAAAAATAACATGAAGAAATATATGCAATAATGTATATAAATTTTTGGAGGTAGAAATCACTTGCTTTTGCGGAGAAGGCACTATAGCACAGAGAAGACAAGTAGTGACTCTATAGCATCTTACTGTGCTGATGGACAGTGACTGTAATGGGGTATGTGGTGGGGACTTGATAATGGGGGGAACCTAGTAACCATGATGTTCATGTAAGTGTATATTAATGATACCAAAAAAATAAAATAAAGAAATGAAATCACTTGATTTTGGATACACATATTTAATTGTTTAGAGCATCTGTCTCTGTATGTTCTCCTTTTTTGTTACTCATAACAAGTAATGTTTGGCCAGTGGATGTCACTCTAGTGCTACTTATTTAAAGGATAGATAATAATACAACCCTCTAAGTTCATATATTTTAGGACAATAACTCTCTTTAAAAATCCTTTCAACATGTTCAGTAGATAAACTAGGCAAGAGTTTCCAAGGGACAAGTCTCTTTGGAGAGACTAATGTGTTTAACATTAGGAGGGAGATTTTTGAAGGGCTAAAGAAAGCCAGTTCAGCACGGTTTGGTTTTAAAAAGCAAAGTATGGTAGTTTTGATCTGATAACTAAAATTAACCAAATTAAGAACAAAATTCACGAGCAATGAGAACTAAACCATGATCATGTGACTCTTTAATGTATGTAAATAATAACAACTTGGAATTTTTGTCCTTGATGAAATGTCCTACACTGTCCAGAGAAAGAGGAGGTGGCTTTCTCTATACTTCACTAGACCTCTCCAGCTAAGGGCAATGGCTTCTCACTTAGAACAGTCTCCAAACATGATATGCAAGTGTCTTAACTTAGCTCTTACAGTCACTCTCGTAGTACTACCTTCATAAAATTGACATTTAAATGAACTCCTAAAGCATTTATGCATTAAAATTAGTAAGAATGATCTTAATGACTAGAAAATCCTTACATTGATTACTTTTTGGATTAAACAGAAAAAGAGACCTTAGCAAATCTGTGGTATTCAACTGTAGATCTTTAATATTCATTATTGCTTATTTCAATAAAGCAGGTAAGTTCAAATCCAAAAGAAAAGGTTAAGTTCACAGATTAGAGCTGTGTTATTTGTCATCAATATCAGGCATATTTAGTACCAAAATTAAATGTCATATGATTAGTATTTTTAAATAGATATTTTATTAGTAGAGTCTCAGATAAAAAATTATAGCATACTCAAATTAGGACACATGAAAAAAGGTAAGAGTCTTAATAAAGACCACAAAAGATTTGTGGAGAATAGCCAAACTCCCCATTCTAGAATAAGGACAATATTCAGTAACCATACCCCATAGCTAACAAAACTGACAACAAATGCTATACACTGTGTCCTGGTATCAACAGTCAAATCTCTCCTTATGACAACCTGCAGCCAGGTGCAGCCAAGAAATCATCTCTGTTCTGAATTTATTTCTCTGCACTGAGGAAGTTCTGCCACATATTGTCACTTGCTGGCTAGGCCCTATTTAGGTCTTGTGGCCTTTGTTCCACTTGCCAGACAGTCCCATGTTCCTCTTATGCTCTTGTTCCAAGGTTGCCTGAAGTGCAGTGTTCACAAGGGAATTCCCAGAGCTGTCCTTTGCCTTCCATCGTGCTTGTTAAACTTTCTTGCTAATCACGTGTGACCACAGGACTGGCTTGTCTCATTGTGTCTGTGAGCCCCTGTGGGTTTTGTGTGTTTCTAAGTTGAGCATTCTTAATTTTCTGGCTGTTGCCTCTCTGTTCGTCCTACAAGGAGTTATTGAGGGAGAGGTTTTCAAATCTGCCCTGTAAATAGTGGGCTATTTTTTTTAAGGGAAGATTAAACTGTCTGGGTAGTAGAGGATGACAGTGAGCTTAAAAGAGTTACCACTTTATTACCTTCCATTTCTTGAGCAAGAATTTCACTAAGTCTGCCTAGAAACCTTGAATTTAGGAGTTGAGCGGGTAAATCATTTGCAACTGTTGGAGGCAGATAGTATTTTACCTAGAACTTTTGAAAATTTTTCAAAAGCTGAAATTGAAAATCAGCTATGAATGCCTGAAGAATATATTACTATTTTATCTGCTAATGTATTGGAATGAGCAAGTTGAAGTGCTTTAGGCATTCCATTTTTTTCTAAATAAATACATATCTGCCAACTAGTTATATGTGTACAATAACAGCTCACATCATTGAGTGCTTACTGTGTGCCAGGCACTGTGTTAGGCACTTTGCTGGTATCTGATATAGCCTCATACCAACCCAGTGAGGTAAGTACCCTTAATATCCTTGTTCTATACATGATGAATTTCTAGCTCCATAAGTAGGAAAAGATAGAATGAGAACACTATAAGTAAGCCAGAGCATTCTGGGGAATGTAGGGATTCTACCAAAGGCAGACAGGGTGGATTAGCCCCAGTGGACCCACACAATGCCCAGAAAAGGAGACTATCCCTGCAGCCTAATGGAGTAGTCATCTGTCCTGAGAAGAGAGTCAGAGGCTCTCCCTTCTGTGGGAGAGGAGCCCTCCTTTGATCCTACTAATTAGAGCTAATAAAGAGGTAAAAACAAATGAAACAGTAAACTGAGGCAGAGCTTCCTGTGAGGAGGACATGAGGGTCAGAGAGGGGACAATAAAGACCTGTTCTCTACCTTATATAGATAAGGCAAACTCTCCCTTGCACTCACACTGCACTGGGCCAGACAATACCAGCTGAGGTGGTGGTGGGTAAAGGTCACATCCCCCTTATCACTTGAATGGATAACTCAAGTGCATGCTCAAGATCAAGGAGCCCACCGATTCAGTGCTGGAGAGGGTCAGCTTCCTGGTTCTTTTCACCATGTCCTTACAGGGCAGAAGGGTCAAGGGAGCTCTCTAAGGTCTCTTTTATGACGGCCCTGATCACATTCATGAGGGTTCTGCCCTCAAGACCTAAGCACCACCAAAAGGTTCCTCTCCTAATACCATTACATTGGGTATTGTTAGGTTTCAATGTATGGATTTAAGGAGAAAACGAACATCCAGTTCACAGCAATTTCCTAACTCCATAAGCCCTACAGTTACTTGATTCATTTCTAAAAATTTTCATCACCCTTACTGTGGAATAATTTACATCTAGTGAATTTTATTATCCCCTGTCTGGTACAAATCAATGACTCATGACAAATTTATACCATTGTGTAACCACCATTCCAATCAAGACATAAGATAAACATCACCCCGAAAAGTTCCTTCAGGGGTCCTGACAGTCAGTCCTTTCCTCTACCCCTAGCCCAGAGAGAGACATCTAATGGTCTGGTTTCCTTCATTACAGTTTGCCTTTTCTCAATTTTCATGTAAATGGAATCAGAGTATGTAATCTTTTTTTTTCTTTTTTTGCCTTTCACTTAGCATTAAGTAATTTGAGATTCATCCATATTGTTGTATATGCCAGTAGTTAATTCCTTTTTATTGCCAACCAGTATCCCACTAAACGGATGTAGAATGGTTTGTTTAGCCATTCCCCTGTTGAGGAACACTTGAGTTCCTTCCAGTTTGGTCTATTATGCCTACAACTGCTAAGGACAATCATATACAAGTCACTGTAAAAACATATGTTCTTATTTTCCTTGAGTGAGTATGAGTAGGATTGTTGAGCTGTGTGGTAAGTGTGTATTAAACTTTTAAAAAACTGCCCAACTACTGTGCAAACTGGCTGTGCCTTTGTGAAATGTATGAGAGACCCAGTGGTTCCACATCTTCATGAACACTGTATATTCTCAGGTTATTTTCCTTCTTTTAGTTTCAGCCAGTTTAATAGATGTGTATGTAGTAGTAATTCATGATAGTTTTACTTTATTTTTTCCTGATGATTAATGATGTTGATTGGACAACTTTTTTTGTGTTTATTTGACATTCATATAACTCCTTTGGCGAAGTGTTTGTTCAAATCTTTCTCCCGTTTTAAAAAATTTAGTTGTTTTTTGTTCCCAATATTTAGTTGTAAGAGTTCTTTATATATAATTGGAATATAAGTCCTTTCATCAGGTTATATTGTGTAAATGTTTCCCATGTTGTGACTTGATTTTTATTTTCTTAATGAATTCATTTTAAATACCTCTATTGATATAAAACTCACATACCATACAATTCAACTGTTTTAAAGCATACGATTCAATGGATATTCAGAGTTGTGTAACCTTGCCACAATCTAGTTTAAGGACATTTCAATACTCCAAAATGAAACCCTAAACATGAACATTCACTCTCCGTTTCCCCTTACTGCTTCCCCTTCCTGCCAGCTCTCTGTAACCACTCATCTCTTTTCTGTCTCTAGATTTGCCTATTTAGAACATTTCATAAGAATGGAATCATACAATATGTGGTTTATTGTAATTAGCTCCTTCCATTATGTAAAATGTTTTCAAGTTTCATCTGTTATAGCATGTATCGGTACTTCATTCCTTTTAATTTCCAGGTAATAGCCCACTGTGTGAATATACTCATTTTCCTTATCCATTCATCAGTTGATGGGCATTTGGATTGTTCCCATTTTTATCTATTACGAGTTAGGCTGCTCTGAACGTTCTTATGCAAGTTTTTGGAGGTCTTTTTTTGGTATTTTTGTCTCACTACTAATGTATGGGGGTTCCCGTTTCTTCACATCCTTGTTACTGTCTTTTTTTTCATCACCGTCCTAATGGATGTGAAGTCATATTTCTCTGCTTTGCATTTCCTGATGTCTAATGATATTGAGCATTTTTTTCATGTGCTGATTAGACTTTGTAAATCTTTGGAGAAATGTCAATCAGATCCTTTTGCCCATTTTTAATTGATTGTCTTTTTATTATTGAGGGCAAAGTTTCTTTCTATATTTTGGATATAGATCCCTTGTCAAACGTATGATCTGCAAATATTTTCTCCCATTCTGTGGGTTTTAACCATATTGTTTCCAGCTCAAAAGTTTTTAATTTTGATGAAATCTAATTTACCAACATTTTTTTTCCCTTAATACTTTTGGTGTCATATATAAGAAACCATTACCTAACCTGAGGTCGCAAAGATATACTCCTCTTTTCTTCTTTTATAATTTTACTTCTTACATTTAACTGTTTGATCTATTTTGAGTCAATTTTTGTGCATGATATAAGGAAGAAGTCCAAATTAAATTTTTATGTGTGTGTTGAAAAGACTGTATATCTTCCATTGAATTATCTTGGCAACCTCGTCAACATAAATTGATCATAAATGTAAGGGGTTATTTTTAGACTTAAAATTCAATTCCATCAATAGGTATTTCTATCCTTATGCCAATATTATACTGTCTTTGTAGTAAATCTTGAAATCAGGAAGTATGGATTCCCCAGTTTGGTTCCTTTTTTTAAAAAAAGATTGTTTTAGCTATTCTGGGTTCTTTGAATTTCCACATGAATTTTAATATCAACTTGTCAATTGATAAAACAAAAAAATAGCCAGCTGGAGTTTTTAGTAGTGTTGCACTATTAAATTGAATCTGTAGATCTGCAGAAAATCTGTAGTTTGGGGAGAATTGCCATCTTAACAATATTAAGTCTTCTGATCAATGACTAAGGGATGTCTTTCTATTTCTGAATTCCTTAGGACTTTCTATATACAAGATCATGTCATCTGCAAATAGATAGTTTTACTTCTTCCTAATCTGAATTCCTTTTATTTCTTGTTTGTGCCTAATTATCCTGGCTAAAATGTCCAGTACAATATTGAATAGAAGTGGCAAGAGCAGGTGCCTTTTTCTTGTTTTACCATTATGATATTAGCTGTAGTTTGTTGGGGGTTTTTGGTAGATGTCCTTTATCATATTGAAAAATTTTCATCTTTTCCTAGTTGTCGAATGTTTTTATCATAAAAGGATATTGAATTTTGTCAAACTTTTCTATTGAGATGATCATATAATTTTTGTCCTTTATCCTGTTAATGCTGTGTATTTCATTAGTCAAATTTCATACATTAAATTAAATTAACCTTGTATTCCTAGAATAAATCCCATATATGCATGGTATATAATAATTTTTATGTTTCTGGATTCAGATTACTATATTTTGTTGAGTATTTTTGCCTCTTCATTTATAAAAGATTTTGGTCTGTAGTGTTCTCTCTGGTGATGTCTTTGTCTGGTTTGGCATCAGGATAATACTGGCCCCATAGAATTCATGGTAAAATAGCCCATCCTCTTTTATTTTCTGAAAGTTTGTGAAGGATTGGTATTAACTCTTTAAATTTTTGTAGAATTCACCAGTGAAACCCTCTGGATGTAGCTATTCCTTTGTGGAAAGTTTGAAAGTTACCAAGCTGGTCTTTTTATAAATTGTTATAAGTCTATTCAGATTTTTTTCTGTTTTCTTAAGTTAGTTTCAGTCGTTTGTATCTTTCTAGGAATTATTCCATTTTATCTAAGCTACCTAATTTGTTGGCCTTCAGTTTTAATAATATCCTCTTATATTCTTTTCTATTTCTTTAAAGCTGGGAGTTATGTCTCCTCTATTTTTCTTGATTTTTATCACTTGGGTTTTCTCTTTTTTTTCCCTTGGTCAGTCTAAGGTAAAGATTTGTCAATTTTGTTGCTCAGAGAACCAACTTTTGGTTTTATCGATTTTTTTATATTGTTTTTAAGCACCCTATTCCAGTTATTTCCACTCTAACCATTATTCTTTTCTTTGTTCTTCTCAGTTTGGGTATAATTTCTTCCTTTTTCCAATTCCTTATGGTATATAATTAGGTTATTGATCTGATAAATTTCTTTTTTAATACAAGCATTTAAATCTATCAATTTCCCTCTAAACATTACTTTAGCTATATCACATAAATTTTAATATGTTGTATTTTGTTTTCATTCATTTCAAAGTAATTTCTAATTTCTGTTGTGATTTCTTCCTTGACCCATTTGTTATTTAGGAGTATGTTATTAATTTCCACATGTTTCTTAATTCCTAAAATTTCCCTCTATTATTGATTTCTGATTTTATTCCATTGTGGTTAAATAACATACTTTATATGGTTTAAATCCTTTTAAATTTATTGACACTTTCTTTATGGCCTACCATGTTACCTATACTGAAGAATGTTCCATATGCACTTGAGAAGAAAATCTATTCTGCTTTTGTTGGGTGGAGTGTTCTAGAGATATCTGTGCTTTATAGTGTTATTCAAGTCTCTTATGTCATTACTCATTACCTTCCTAGTTCTTCTATCCATTATTGAAAGTAAGCTAGTGAAGTCTCCAGCTACCATTACAGAATTTTCCTCACAGCAATCCTTACGCCATCATTCCAGAAGTATCACCTTCTGTCTTTTGAAGAGTATATGTTTTTAATTTTGAGGAAGTCCAATTGCTCTACTTTTTTCTTTTATGCTTTCTGTTCTTTTTGTGTTTTATCTAAGACATCCTTCCCTAACTCAGGATTACAAAATGTTTTTTTATGCTTTATTTGATAAGTTTTACCAGTTTAGGTTCTATAATTAGATCCATTCTAGTTAACTTCCTTTATATGGCATGAGGTAAGGGTTAAGGTCTATTTTTTTAAGACACCAATTGTTCCAGTATTGGAAATACAATCTTTTCTCCACTGCATTACCTTAGCACATATAGAAAAAAATATTTGAAAATTTAGTTTCAAAATGTACACATTTATCATAGTACTACTACCTTATAGTAATGAACACACACACACAGAAAATTTTAAAGGATGAGATTTTAAAATGAAATAAACAGTATTTTAAATGTCTTGTTAATAGGATGGTCCATGGATCATTATCAATATCAAGCCACAATATAGACTTTGTCAATAAGGGTAATGAATGTGAATCCATTTTTCAGATAGTATTCTCAATCTCAAAGTTTTGTCTGTTGGTTGTTTTTGGGTTTTCTTTTTCCTTATGCTAGGATAAAGAGGCATGTGTTACATTAAATGGTCCTACATACAAAAAAGAGTTAACATTGCAGGCCTAAGATGCTAGCCTCTAAAGTTCCTTCTTGCAAGGCTGGCCCCTGGCTGGCATCTGGAAACTTAGATTTGAGGAGGGTTCCCTCCCATTAATTGGTGAATGTGGCTCTCTGTGCCAAACTGTTTCTACAAATAATGTGGTTTATATTGAACATCCGCTTTCCTCCTGGGAGCATGGAATTTGGGTATGTGCTAGATAAAGAGTGCTATGTGTTCAGCTCCCAAGAAAACTAGGTACTGAGTCTCTGATGGACTTCCCTAGTTGGCAACATCTCACATGTATTGTCACAACTCGAGGCTGGGCTATCCTGTGAGACGCTACTGGGAGAGATTCAGAAGCTTGTGCCTGGTTACCTCCCACATCTCACCCAGTGCACCTTTTCCCTCTGCTGATTTTGGTTTGTATCCTTTCTCTGTAATAAACCAGAATCATGACTATGACCTGTGCTGAGTCCTTTGGGTCCTCCTAGAGAATCACTGAACCTGGGGGTGATCTTGGGGACCTTGTGATACGGCCTGCTAACACTCCGTGAAATGAACTTACCCCAAGTTGCAGACCTCCCTTTGGTGATGTTGATGTATTTGAAAAGAAAGAGCCTTTGTCAAACTTTCAATTATTTATAAAAGAAATAAACCCCCATACAATATTTAAGAACAATATCAAGGGACATAGTAGGTAGTCAAAGGAAAGCAATACAGATTTGTGCCTTTGGCCCGTACAAATTTTGTTTTTCCATGACTTTTGGGCTTACTGTATATACATAGGACAAACCCAGTGAATGCTTACATACTAAAAAAAAATACATTTTGCAAACACAAAGTAAAAATGGAATACTTGCCAAATTTCTCATAATATTTTCCAAGTGTTTAATTAAAAAATCTGTAGGGAAATTGGGTGTTTTAAAAACTATGCTGTCAACCACCTCTTAGACAAATTAAATGCATTTTTGTCTAAACTTGTTCCAATACTGACTGAAAATAAAGATATCAGTCATGGACTCAGTTATAATAATGTTTCCCTGTTAGGAAATTACTTGAAGTTTAAACTCTTCTTACTTTGGTTGTATTGTAGTACTTTTCAAGTTAATTGAATTATGCCACTGTAGGTATAACCATGCTGGTGATATAAGCATTAGACAATCCACATAAAACTAAATAGACCTCAAGGGAATTACGTTGAATGAAAAAAGCCAATATCAAAAGGTTATAGACTGTATGAATACATTCATACATCATTCTTGAAATAACAAAATTATACAGATGAAAAAAAGATTAGTGGTTGCCAGAGTTTGGGACTGGGGGAAGTATAAAAAATGAAATAAACAGAACATGATTATTAATAGGAAATGTAGAAAGATGAAATCCTATATATCATTTATTTGAAAAATATTTATCATTACACATTTGATCTTTTTCATTTCCAACCATATACAGTTTCACCTTGGTGATGACCTTGCAGAGTGGGAAGCATAATATCTTTAATACATGAGTTAAATCTAAGATGATGTTCAAATGGACTGCAGGTAACTGTTTATGTCAATAATAAATACAGTAGATTACTTTTAAAACCCATACTTTGGACTTTTTATTACAGATGCAATTGCTGACTTGCCATAAATCAATGTGCTTAAAGTGCCATATGATATCAAATGTTTAGCTTAACAGCATAAAATTGAGCAGAAACTGTAAAACATGTTTTATAGGTGCTATAAAAGCCTGGGGCTGGAGGTCCTGCTTTTTTGCATTACTCTGATCCATCAAGTCCACTGAAAATTCCAGAAAGCCAATGCACTTGGGAATTACAAATTGGCTTATAGTGTTTTACTCACTTTGGCTATTATGACCTCTGGGAAAAGCATCCTGTTTCCTAATAAAGGAGAGACACACAGGCTAGTGTAGGACCCAGAGAGACTTAAAACATTGTATGTTCATAATGCTCCTCTGTCACTCATTCATCTTGCTGAATCTGTCCTCCCCACCCCCAGCCCCCTGTGGGCTCCTTTAGCATCTGAAAAGAGGCTAATTGATAATGCAAAAGTACAGTCATTGTTTTTCCCTAAAATGTTTGTTTCCATGAGCAGCGGTCACTTATTCATTAAGCAAATAATTACTGCTCCACTTTAAGCACTGTTCTGTGTTCAGCCATGGACAAGATATGGTAGAGGCAGTAAGGAGGTGAGGACATAAATAAGTGAATGGAGATAGGGACCTTTAGGATATAGAGGCAGTCACAGTTGGTGATAAAAGGTGGTGAGAAAGAGGGAGAAGTCGAAGATGACACCCAGGCTTATTGGCTTGGCAACTTGGGTGGATGGTGGTTTCATTGCCAAAGTACAGTACAGAGAAGGGAGCCGGGACAGTGAGAAGGGGGCATACATTGAATTTAAGACACTCACGGTTAATCCAGTAGAAATTTCCAATAGCAACTGGTTATATGGATCAAGACTAAAAGGCAAATTAAAAGGAATTAACTGTGGTGACATCCTTGATGGTGTTTTCTATGGTTGCAAATGCAGTCCCTTCCATTATAAAACCCCGTATCTCATGGGTCCCTTCAAAGCATTAATTGATTCAGCTCTCCATCCTTACTTATCCATCCAACAATTAATTTCTAAATTTAAACCATCAATTGCTTACTTCTTACCATTCAGAAAAGTCAACTACTTTTCCTCTTCAAACTATAGAACCCACAACTGAAGGTAATGCCTTAGTATAGTCAGAGATTAGCACTGAAGAAATGAAAACAGTCAGTAAAGGAGTCTATGACAAGTTCATAAAGGGGTAAAATGCAATAATAACAAAAATTTATTAATCGAAAGGAAGGAAAGGAAAAATCTTAAATGGCATATAAAGCAGGTGGGTAACTTAGAAAATAATAGTAAGATAGTCACTCTAAACCCAACTATTTCAATAATTAATATAAATTGACTAAATAATCCAAGTAAAAAGCTAAAACCATAATACTGAATGAAAAAACAATAGACACATTTTAAATATAAAAACACAGATTGTTACTGAAACTGAGAGGATGGAAAAAGTCACCAGGCAAACATTCACCGCAAGGAGCTGGTGTAGCTCTCCTCATTTCAGGCAAAGTGAATTGTGAGGCAAGAAGCATCACCCAATAGAAAGCGGGACACTTTGTAGTGATCAGGGAGTCAAACTGACAAAAAAAAAATAACAATCTCACATCCTTACACAAGCAATAACTTATCTTCAAAATACAAAAAGTAAAAAATCGACAAATGCAAAATCCACTGAGGGATGATATCAATCAAGTTCAAAACTGATTTGAAGAGTGAGCTGCTACTGAATCAGAACTCATTATCACAAAGCACCTGACTTGCCTAAGCACTAGTGGCCTTGAAGTTGCCTCAGGAACAGTCAGAAAGGGGTGGCAGTGGACAGTGAGCTGCATCCATCCCTCTAGATCTCTTGCTTAGTGAGATCTCTATCTCCAGGCACACCTATTAAAACACTTAGATGTATAATACATCCTTATGTGAGACTGTTGCTTTCCATCTGCATTTTTCTATGTGAATTCTAATCAATGTCAGGGATCACCAAAGCCCTGTCCCAGCCTTGGAATCCTCCAGTTCCTGGTGGTGTTGTCATAGGATAAACATAATCTGCAGCTGTTTCTTGGTACCTGACCCCTCAGGTGTCAGACACTTGGAATAGTGAAGTGTTCCAACATTATGATCCAAAGGATGACCCACAAATATGTAGAGGATGTTAAAATGCTGGTGTCCTCCCAAGCAAGGAGCACCTCACTTGGTTCCCCTGTGTCATCACTAATTTCTGCCCCAAGAGCTATGGTCTCGTGAGGATCATTTAAGTCTCTCCATCTGTCTGCAGTCACCACATGTCAGCCACTGTACCATACAATATCCACTCTGTGCAAAATCTCAAGTCCATAGGTCATAATCTCTGCATTAGAATCCCTTACTCTAGAAATAGGAAATTACTCTGCTATATTCACCCATCTTAAGCCTTCAAAGGAGGTACACCATCATTTTGGGGTGTCTCCTCTCCCACTGCCTCCTTGATAGGGGGCTTTGGTCCTGGAATTCAACTACCTCCTCTTTCCCAGGAAGAAAACACCCTTACTCTTCATTAGTCCCTGGGGATCTAGTCACTGCCCTCTGCCCAGAGCTCCGTTTTCTGCCGTCTCTATAGGATCCCAGATAGTCTGCCTCCAGTGGTTCAGGGAGTAAAGCCAGCTTCCCTTGCTGAAGGTAGGGCTGGGGTGTGGATACAACAAGGGACAGGTTGTCATTAACAAACACGGCAAAATGTTATCTTGAAATATATAAACCTGTGGAGTTTTCTTTCCCCACTTTCTTGTACAGTGACCAGTAGCCTCGTGGAAGAGTAGAGCTGTTGGAGAAGGATTGAAATGAGCTGAAAATAATGAATAGTGAAAACTCTGCAAGTTCAGAACAGCTTTGAGAGTCAGAAAGTGAGGCTTAGGGCATGAAGCTTATAGAGAAAGTTGCCAGACAACTGCACCCCGACAACTCCAAGGGACAGCAGGGTAGATCTGTTGGGCTGGGCAAGGGGAGGAGCCCACAGAGAAGAGCAGGTCAGCACCCGGAGCCTGGAGAGGCCTGAGAGCATTTCCCATCAGCAGCCCTCCCCCTCGGAGGCCCTCAGATGACTGCATATCCCTGCAGATGTTTGCCAAGCCCTTTCCACACTCCCCTGAATGGACATCTCCTCATTCAGTGTCCCAGGACTCTCAGGAGGCCTGCAAATCTGTTAGGAATGTTTTCAGCTGCAAGCAACAAAAAAATATGATTTGCAGTGCCTTAAACACTGGAAGTCTATTTTTCTCATGTTACAAGACGGCTTGAGGTGGGCAGTTGTTACTTCATAAAAATGCATATTCCCCAGGAGACAGTTCCTAAGAACAGGATTTAATTAATTCTGGAATGATCTCCAGGGATCTGTAATTCTAGGAGCTTCCATGGTGATCCTAATTTGCAACCAGATGTGGGAGCCTTTACTCCTAAGTTCACTGAACCTGCTGTTCTCTCCCCTTTTCTGAGCTTTCAGAGTCATTTAGCTTCCAGAGGAGTCAACAGCACTAGCAGTCTACGGATCTAGGGATCATCTGCTTCATTTATTCAGTCAACACACAGTAATTGTTCACCTTTTTATATGAGTCACCAGCTCAAATAAGGGTTGCAAACTTGGCCAGAGACATGGAGATTTAGCAATATTCTCAAACTAGGTACAATGTCCACAGAATCTATTTTAAGTACTTTTTTTTCCATTGAAGAAAGATTGGGTAACCATCCAACTACACACGGTAGATTAAACATCCTCTTTTGTCTCAATTCTCTCTCAAAACCTCATTGCTTTTTGTTTTGATTTTGTTAAAGGCAACAAAATCCTCATGGACAAAGCTAAAAGAAAAGGCAGGAAGTATGAAGAGATATGAACAAAATATTGGAAAATGGAAAGCAGAGAGGAAGTGATGAATGACTGACAGACTGATCGTGAGTTGCAGGGCAGAGGCAGGAAGCTAACAGACAGGCCCCACGGAGCCCCTGAAAGACTCAGGACTGGAGGCCCCAGGAACCTCTCAGGTGGTAGGGTGTAGGTTACAAGTACTAAATGTAGTGGGATCCCTCGGTTGCTTCTGTACCACCCTCACCACCCCCACAGCCAGGCATCTCCTTCATCCAATAGAAAACACACTGGAGGAGATTAAGGGCAAGTTGGCATGCTGAATGAATGTTGAAGACCACCAGCAGTTTTTCACACTGCATCTGAGAATTATCATGTGGCAGGGGAGGCTGGTGTTTCCTCTCTAGGGAAAATGCACTCTTCAAAGAAAAGACTTACGGACAATGATTACTGGGAATCCTAATCAAACAGAGCAATCCAGAGGAAACCAAACAGCACAAAGCACAGAATAAACTTTCAGGAAAATCATAGTATCTTCAGAGAAGTAATAGAAGATAATTACACCAATGAAAGACAGACTGTTCACAGAACAAAAATGAGTTCTCAGTTTTAAAAAATTTAAAAACAGAAAAAAAATTCAATAGAATCCAAGCACGCATTATGGGAAGCTACTGGAGAATGACCTCCATCAAATGTGGGCCTAAGCCAGGAAAAAAGGAGATAGAAGATTCAAAAAACAGGGATCCACCACAGGAGAGTTGGATGTCACACCAAAGCAGGAGGCCGGTGGGCTCCAGAGGGAATGTGTTAAAAATAAAAAATAAACAGATTACCTGATGCATTTGAACTATTAAGAGAATAACAGCTTTGGCAAAGAGTTGGAGAGCATTAGGGATAGGTGTAAATCAAAACATTAGATAATTTTGGACTGTAGGCAGAAAAAAGTTGTGTAACTAAGGAAACATCAGTGTGTACTGCATGCCGTAGCTGGAGAAAATACAGTGATCACAACAGTGTTAACTTTGAATATCGATTTAACCAAAATTTATGATACAAATTAATCATATAAATGTATGATACATTGGAAGAACAGAGAGAACAAGAGAGCCAAATTCTCATTGCATAGTTGGAAGTTAAGAGTTTATACCTAAATCTGAAAAATCAATACAGAAGGATATTATTAAGACACATGGAGGAAAGATCCAGAAGGAACCAGTTGAAAGTGAGACTTCTGTTTCCCTGATGAGGAGGGCACGTGGGAAATGGTAATCTGTCAGACCACAGGGTTTTTCTAGTCAACAAATCTCAGACTTTTGTGATTCTTTCCCTCTAGTTCACTGGGTTCAGCCAAAGTCCTCCCTTGAGGTTTGCCAAGTGTAAACTCTAAGGAAACACAAATATACACATTGAACTTCATTTGAAATTCATTCTTTTTTTCTAAGCCAAAAGTGTCATAACAAATAGGGAGAGAGCCAGAGCCCCATGGATAGGTGGGGGTATTGGTGCACAGGGTCTGTCCCCTGAGCTGCCTGCATCTGCGTTTCTCGTCCATGACTCCCTAGTGACCCAACATTCCTCTCACTCAGTATGTTTGGTGAAAGGAAGAATGAATGGGTAAACAAGGAACAAACGTATCACTTCTCATGCACTGTGAGTGCTTAACAAATGTTAGAACCAACACTGTTTGCCTCTAGCACCTCTTTCTGATCCACTCGGAGATTTAATTGCCTGTTGTGTGCTTGTTGTAGATGATGTGGGCACCTCTAATGAGCAAGGGACACTCCTGCCTTCAAAGATACTACAGTCTGTTTAGGGAGGCAAAATGTGAATAAAAGAAAATATAAGCGTATGACCATGGACAACTGAGCAGTGGGTGCAGAGGAAGAAGTTACTCTGAGCCTTGAGTCCATAACTGGAATGAAGGCCGGGTGCAGGGAGGCAGGACTTCCCAAACACTGCCGGCAAAGACTCCCTAGAGTCCTCCCCAAGCATCTTGTTCACACTGAGGATGGGAAGATGGGAAGAGTATTATTTGGTGTGACACTCTTATTGATAAAAGACAACTAAGCTTAAATTTCGTTTGGCTTCCCACAGGCATTCCTATGTTTGCCTTAGGGCCTTCACTCTAAGGAAGAGAAGTAACAGTTTCACTGGTGATGAACTCTGACCGGTCTTTCCTTACCGTGTAGAACACAATTGGTAGGGTGCTCGCTGGCTGCCTGCTCTGCTCACTCCACGATTACAGGTGACAATTGATTTCCCCCATTTGGATATTCTTCCCACTGGAACAATGATCAAACCACTATTCAGGACTGGCTAAGCGCACTTCCACGGTCTGGACTGCTGCTTTTGGTGTTCTCTAATTCTGGAAGTCTGTGTCTCCACTCCTGTGTCCTTAGGGATCCACCAGGTCCAATGCCGGCCCCACCAATTCACACCAGAGCAGCCCCTTCCTCACTGTGGGAGAAATATCCTACTGGAGGAGAATTCTTGGTCTCCCTCTGCACCTGTTCAGACTTGTAAGTACAGAGTCTTCATTTCTAAAAAAACTTTGCTTTTATTTACTCTTGTAAAACATTCAGAGGTGCAGTGCTTTTTCAGTTTTGTAAATATTCCTTTTTTGACAAAATGCATGCTCTTGGCATTTAAATGTCCCTAATTTGGGGAAGTAAGATAACTACAAGAGGAGTACAATGTTAAAAGGCTCTTGAACTCCATGGGATGATTACTTCTGGGGATCTGGCTACTTACGTGCATGCTGGAGTGCTCAGGGCTCGCTACCTGCATCCAGGACAGAGCTGTCATAGAGAAGTCCCTCCACAAACAAGGAGAAGGAATAAAACCTTGCATCTGAAGGCTGTAAGCCTATCCTACCATAATATGAAAGAGAGTTGTAGAGCTCTATTTAGTGTTCTTTTCAAACCCACTTGTCCATCCTGTGCTGGACATATGTGATAGACAAGGTAGCTGTGCTGTTTGAAGCTTCCCTGAGAACCAGTTTATGCTGATTAATCTAATGGCTCTATGTCTCAAGTGTAGGGGAAAAGGCCCCTCTACTACCACTTTCCAAATAATTTCCTTGGTGAGGCCAGCTCCAAGAGGCTGGGGCTCCAGCTGCCATTTTCTGTGAACCACACAGACTCTCTAGCACAGCTCACAGTGCAGGAAAATCTGTGTGTGGACAGAAAGCAGCTGGAAGTCTCACTTTAGAAGTCATGGGAAGAAGTCTTCATAAACCCTCTCCGAGCCATATTCCATTTAAGGTTTTGTGGTGGGGACTGAGTACCTGCTATGTGTCGGTGATAAACAGGTCAGAAACAATCTCTGCTTTTAAGGAACTTGCAGTCTTGTGGAAGAGCTAGAAGTTAAAGTGTCCTAAAGCGGCACATTGAAGGACATGTGGTCCAGAAGCCCTGGAGAGTGGCCTCCAGGTGCTGAAATCAGGCTGAAGCAGATGGACAAGGAGAGGGTCCCCAGCAAGGGAACAGCAAGTGTTAAGGCCCATGGTGAGAGATGCTGTGATGCGTTAGGGTTAAACCTGGAGCAGAGAACTCAGCAGCAGCAGGTGAGGGAAGGTGAAGGAAGCAGGGGGTAGATAGCAGAGGGACCATGTTAGGAGGTTTGGGCTTTATCTTGAGAGAAATGGGATGTCACTGAAATATTTGAAGCAAGGGAGGGACATAATCATATTTGCATTTTAGAAATATCAGGTAGTAATTTGAACCAGAAGAGTGAAGTGGAGATAAAGAGAAGCATAATGAAAGGGTCTTTCAGGAGTCAGAATTCATAGGTGAGAGGGGAATGGATATGGTGGATGAGAGAGAGGGGGAGGCCCAGAGGAAGTTTCTCCTTTCTAGAATGAACGCGTGGGTGAACACAGGTGCCACTTCCTGAGTTAGAGCTCCCAGAGGAAGAGCAGGTCTGGAGAAGGTGGGAAGGCGATTGATTCAACTTGAACCTATTGACTTGGAGTTACCTGTGGGCCAGATAAATGTCCAGTAGATGGTTGTGTATTTAGACTTAGAACTCATCAGAGAATGTGGGCCGAAGACAGAGATTTGGACAGCATCTGCGTGAAGTTGGTAACAAAAGCCACAGGAGAACATGGGAGTGTATGAAAGCAGAAGAGCACACAAGGACAAAACCCTGAGGAGCGCAAATATTTAAAGGCAAGACAAAGGAAGAAATGCCAAGAGAGTAAGGAAGAAAAGAGTGGGGAAAATATGTTGGATTCAGCAGCATAGCAGTTGTTTTGAGTTGAACTGAATCCCCCAAAATTCACACACTAAAGTCTTCTCTCCTGGTACCTCAGAATGTGATTGCATTGGAAACAGGGCCTTTAAAGAGGTAGTTAAAATGAGTTCATGTGGGTGGACCCTAATCCAATATGATTGGGATCCTTATAAAAAAAAAAGAATATTAGGACACACACATAATCTCTCAGAGGGAAGACGTCGTGAAGACACAGGGAGAAGACAGTCATTTACAAGCCAAGGAGAGAGGCCTCCGAAGAAACCAACTCTTCTAACACTTGATCTCAGACTTCCAACCTCCCAAACTTTGAGAACAAAGGTTTCCGTTGTGTAAGCCACACAGTCTGTGGCACTTTGGGGTGTAGCCCTCTCGGGCTGCCACAGCAAGAGCGGCGACTGGCCAGAGCACGGCTCTGACAGCAGCACGACGGCAGCCAGGCAGCAGGGCCGAGGGGCTGGCAGGTGGGAGGAGAGCCTCAATGAGCCAAGAAGATGATTTAAAAACCTTGCATTTGAAGGGAAGGAGAAGACATAGGTGGTACCTGGAGGAAGCTGTGGTGTCAGTTGAGGGGAGCTGACTAGTTAGCTGTTGGGTTAGTTGGTTAGTTTACAAGTGATACAGCTAGTTATTAATAGCTCTCCAACTGAAGAATCAGAGCATATTGCAAGAAGGTCAGTTAAACATTCCAAGTCTAGAGCTTAACCAAGAGCAAGTCCACGTGGCTATGCTGGTCAAGGCCCTAGAGTGGCACTCTCCAGTACAGCGCAGTCGGTGGCTGCATCTACTTACTGAACTTAAATTAATTAAAACTGAATACAATTTAACATTCAGTTCCTCAGTCACACTGCCAACTTTCAGGCGCTCGATGGCCACATGTGGCAGGTGGATAGCACTAATTAGGGATTGCAGTAATTACAGAGTGTTTCCATCATCACAGAAAGGTTGGGCAGCACTGCCCCCAGCTTATTTTTAATGTTGTCAAGTGAAGGGCTGGTGTCACATGGTGTCATATGTCTACAGTGTCACATGGTCCAGTTTACATGAATAGGGAGGGTGAGCAAGAGAATGTCATTCCCAAGACTCTTGTCATCTGAGAAAGACATGCTAATGCCTGGTGCAGCTAAACTCAGGAGGGAGAGGAGACTGGCAGCTCACCTTTCTGGGGCGGCCTGTGGGAACTGAGAGCAGGCAATAGAACCTGGCTGAGGGTGTGACGAGGCTTTTATGGCCAGGAAGCCTGGTGGTGGTGATGAACCTTCTGTCAGCTGGCTGGGGTCCCTTTTCCAGCAGGTCAGGAGGGAAGCTGAGCCATGGAAGCCCCAGGGAGGGACCCCTGCACCCCACGACTTGTTCCCAGGAATCCAAAGAGATTAGGGTCAGTCAGGGCACAGTCCTGCTGGGTCTCCTTAATAAGTCTCTTTGTGAGGCAAGGATTGGTCTTCCTGGAATTTCCTGACACTGTCTCTGCTACTAGAAAGGATGAAATAGTTTACTTTTCTTTAGCCATTCTACTGGCACTGGTTTTGGGGGGTTTCTTTTGAGGGTTTTTTGGTCGTTGTTAAAATGAATATATTTGTTCCTTTCATTTTTTAAGACACAGCCATGTCCGGCTGTGTATTATTTTCTTTTTTGTGTGTTAAAATACACATAACAATGACCATCTCAGCCATTTTTAAGTGCATAGGTCAGCGGTATTAAACACATTTCATTGCTGAACAGCCATCACCACCATCCATCCCCATAGCTCTTTTCATCTTATAAAGCTGAAAATCTATACTTATTAAACAATAAATCCCCACTTCTTCCCCCAGTCCCAGGCAACCCCATCATACTTTGTCTTTATGATTTTGACTACTCTAGTAAGTATATCATATAATATTTGTCTTTTTGTGCCTGACTTATTTCACTTAGCATAACACTCTCAAGGTTCATCCATGTGGTACATATTGCAGAATGGCCTTCCATCTGGGGCTAAGTACTATTCCCTTCCATGTGTTTACCACATTTTGTTTATCCATTTCATCTGTGGATGGACACTTGGGTTGCTTCCACTTTGTAGCTACTGTGAATGCTGCTGTGAATATGGGTGTACAAACATTACTTCAAGACGCTGCTTTCAATCCTTTGGGGAATAGACCCAGTAGAATTGCTGGGTCAAATAGTAATTTTATTGTGAATATTTTGAGGAAGCTCCATACTGTTTTCCACAGCAGCTATACCATTTTATATTCCCACCAACAGTGCACAAGGGTTCTAATTTCTCCACATCCTCACCAACATTTGTTTTCTCTTGTTTTGATAGTAGCGATCCTAATGGGTGTGAGGTGCTTCTAATGGCACTTTTTTGAATGCTCTCATTCATGTATGTCCACCCGAAGCTGAGCACGGGCCTGATCAGGCCAGGGCAAGCTGTCAGCAGGGTTGGCTGAGCCCAACACACTGAGGGGTCTATTACACTTGTGGGCAGCAAGTAACACACACACACACAAACTATAAAGAAGTTATCATTTTAAAACCATGTGATTGTGGCTAAAAAGTACAAAGAGTATAGAAGAATACAATGCAAAAAGTAAAATCTCTTCCCACTACTCTCCAGCCTCCCACATGCTGCCACCCAGAGAGAATGGCAGCTGAGAGTGTGTGTGTGTTTCTGCATGGAAATTTTCCATTCATTTTCACACATACCCTATTTCATAGCACCATGCATAACTGATCAGGACAACACTATTGATCTCATAAAGTTTGTCTTTTAAAAATATGTGTGTGACAAAAGTAAATTCAAAATGGATCAAAGACCTGAATGTAAGTCATGAAACCATAAAACTCTTAGAAAAAAACATAGGAAAAACCTCTTAGACATAAACATGAGTCACCTCTTCTTGAACATATCTCCAAGGGCAAGGAAAACAACAGCAAAAATGAACAAGTGGGACTATATTAAGCTGAAAAGCTTCTATACAGCAAAAGACACCATCAATAGAACAAAAAGGTACCCTACAGTATGGGAGAATATATTTGTAAATGACAGATCCGATAAAGGCTCGACATCCAAAATATATAAAGAGCTCACCCACCTCAACAAACAAAAAACAAATAATCCAATTAAAAAATGGGCAGAGGAACTGAACAGACAGTTCTCCAAAAAAGAAATACAGATGGCCAACAGACACATGGAAAGATGCTCCACATCACTAATTATCAGAGAAATGCAAATTAAAACCACAATGAGGTATCACCTCACACCAGTAAGGATGGCTACCAGCCAAAAGACAAACAGCAACACATGTTGGTGACGTTGTAGAGAAAGGGGAACCCTCCTACACTGCTGGTGGGAATGTAAATTAGTTCAACCATTGTGGAAAGCAGTATGGAGGTTCCTCAAAATGCTCAAAACAGACTTACCATTTGACCCAGGAATTCCACTCCTAGGAATTTACCCTAAGAATGCAGCACTCAAGTTTGAAAAAGACAGATGCACCCCTATGTTTATCGCAGCACTATTTACAATAGCCAAGAATTGGAAGCAACCTAAATGTCCATTGGTAGATGAATGGATAAAGAAGATGTGGTACATATACACAATGGAATACTACTCAGCCATAAGAAGAGGGCAAATCCTACCATTTGCAGCAACATGGATGGAGCTGGAGGGTATTATGCTTAGTGAAATAAGCCAAGTGGAGAAAGAGAAATACCAAATGATTTCACTCATCTGTGGAGTATAAGAACAAAGGAAAAACTGAAGGAATAAAACAGCAGCAGAATCACAGAACCCAAGAATGGACTAACAGGTACCAAAGGGAAAGGGACTGGGGAGGATGGGTGGGTAGGGAGGGATGGGGGGAAGGAAGAAGGGGGTATTAAGATTAGCATGCATGGGGGGGGTGGGAGAAAGGGGAGGGCTATACAACACAGAGAAGACAAGTAGTGATTCTACAACATTTTGCTATGCTGATGGACAGTGACTGTAAAGGGGTTTATAGGGGGGACCTGGTATAGGGGAGAGCCTAGTAAACCTAATATTCTTCATGTAATTGTAGATTAATGATAACAAAAAAAGAAAGAAAGAAAAGGGGGATTACTCCCTGATAGGATAAAACTAACTGTAAATCAACGATTAATGCATGCTTTAAATATCCTTAATTTTGATCATTTAAAGGGTGTCAGATGATCAGCTATGGAAATAAATTTTTCTGATAATATTCCTTTCTCTTAAAAAAAAAGCAGTTCCTGTGTGGTGATCTCCAATAAGTTCTTCACAATGGTATAAAGGGCATATCAAAGTGTGGGCAAAAGGTTTGTTTGTGTTTATACAGAGGATCAAAGCCTAATTTGGCTACCCAGAAAATGAATTAAGATACAATATGAAGAAGAACTTCCAACATCAACATTCTCTGGAAGAGTCATTCCAGAAGATGATCATCAAAAAACTTCAACAAAGATCCTGGCGCTGTTGCAGTTGTAGCTACATTCATCTCACCAGTTCCTGGACTTGCCATTGGAATGAAGAAGGAGATATCTAAGCCTGCCTGTGCATACAGTAAAAAAACAAATTTGACTGGATCTATACTGTCAGAACTCAACCATGAATTAGGAGAAGTGCAAGTTGCAGCACTCCAAAATCTTGCGACTATAGACTATCTACTGTTAAAAGAACATATGGGATGTGAACAGTTCCCAGGAATGTGTTGTTTTAATTTGTCTGATTTTTCTCAAACTATTCAAATTCATTTAGACAATATCCATCATATCATTGACATGTTTTCACAAATGCCTAGGGTGCCTAACTGGTTTTTTTGGTTTCACTGGAGATGGCTGGTAATTGTAGGTCTGCTTTGGTTATGTAGCTGTATTCCTATTATGTTAATGTGTGTATGCAATTTAATTAGTAATTTAAAACCTATACATGCTTATGTTACTCTACAAGAAGATATGTCAAAGAAATAATCAATCTTCCCATGTTTTCTTCCATCTGCTACTTCTATAGCTTTTCCTCTTCCTTCCTAATTACAACCCTTAAGTAGAATTCGTGCCTCATATCGAAATTACCGAGTATCATAATGCTTCCAAGTGGTAAAAATACCTCAAGACAAATGCTGGGCATAGAAGCCACAGGGCATAAATCTGAATAGAAGTAAAAAGCTAACCTTTTCAAACAATATTGCTTCTCTCTCACTTACCAACTTTACATTTCCCTGTATGGCCCCGGAAGATGACTGGTTAGCCAGAGACGGGTAAGATTCCTCAAGGGAGGAACAACCCAAGACAGGCACAGTTGCAGGGAGGCCATCAGGTGAGAAACTGGGGATCAACAGAGGTGAGGCTTAGAACCTCACCCCCCTGTTTTGAGAGAAATGTTCTGCATCCATGGATGTTTTGTTGTCCTTGTCTAGCTTGGATTAATACTTAGTCTATAGGCACACATCTGATCGTCTACATTTGCCCTCTTACAGCACTAAACTATGTTTTCTACCTTTGTCTTGCATCTACCTACCACTTCAGCATTTTATTTAAAAAAAAAATAATAATAATAATAATAACAATAATAAGGGAGAAATGTGGGATTCACATATAAATCAAGTATAAAAATCAAACAAATATTCATATTTGACCTGATTGTTTATAGTTCATGATGCGTGATCAAAACTGAAAGTTTCTGTGATGACTGCCCTTGCACTGTTCACCATGTAAGAACTTATTCACTATGTAAGAACTTGTTCACCATGTAAGAACTTGTTCATTATGCCTCAGAAGATTGGAGACTGTTGAGAATTAGGCGTGGGGTTGATTAATGATTGTGCATTGAGTCCCCTATACAGAATTTTATTGTTGTTAACAACCATTTGATCAATAAATATGAGAGATGCCCTCTCAAAAAAAAAAAAAAGGTACCCTTGGGAAACAAGGATTTAGGCTCCATTGAAATTATTCCAAGGCCAGCAAAATCCACTTCTGGTCTGTGTGTCATATTTTTAGTAATGTCAATAAAAATGTGGATTTAATTTGAAAAAAAAAAATTAAACTGCAACTAGATTATTTCAGATTATTCTCATCCACTTGTAATGTGAAAAGATGGTAAAATGATTTGATAAAATGATTTTATTAACATTATAATAGGTTGGCACAGTAGTTTATGACATAAATATCATTAAGGAAACACTACAAATGTAGTGGAATTTCTGGCAGTTGGAAAGAGCAAGAGAAAAACCACTTAAGAAATATAGGCCTTTCCATTGGTCTTCATATAATTAGCCCTATATTCAACAAATATTATGTCAGAGATTACTAAATTACAGGCTTGTAGGTATATCTAAAAATATTTATTCTTTGACAAAGCTGAAAATATGATGAGTGCACCCTGTTTGATCCTATTTACCTATTTTAATTGGATATTAAGACTAGGGTGGGTTTTTTGGAATTGGTGAGTTTTACCTAAACAAATTAAGCCCAGTGAGCAAAAAAGTCAAGGAGAATCAATAAGAAGTTTTTCATAGCCTAAAGACTGTCCAAATCTTCTATGATATTAATTTTCATAGAGAAGATACAGCTAACATTTAAGAACCGAGTGTTTTAGGTATAACCTCTAACTTAAAACTCACAACAAAATACTATATCCACCCAGAGGAAAAGAATAGAGAGAACCAAATTTCACACTTGGAAGACATGATTGTAAGGTTCACAATGTATTTCTTACACTACTGCTAATTTCCTGCTTATAAAAGGACCTGCGGCCTTGCTAACTATTTACACTTCAAGAGCAGAGTGATGTAAGAAACAATGGTGAAGTCAAACAAGGAAGCCAACTCAGCACTTACTTGTTTTTTTGTCATTCTGGGCAAGATAAATAATCTAGCCAAGACTCTTTCCTCCCCTATAAAACGGTGATAAAAACAGTCTGTGCATTAAACCAGGGCAGAGAGAATTGTGGTTCTCAAGCTTCAGCTTGTGTCAGAATCATCCTGAGTTCCCAGTGAAATTTTTCCCCTGTAACAAGTTCTCAGTCAGATGCTGTTAATGTAGAAATCACGTGATGAAAAACCACTATATAATCTAATGTATATAAAACAGTAGCAAATTGTTTCATATTTTAAGTGTTTAGTATGCTTTTGCTATTAATTTTCATGGTGGCTTATCATCTTCATAGCTGTAGAAAGAAATAAACAATTATTTTGTGAATTCTTTTAAGGTGAATCTTGCTGTGTTAGCATATATTCCCCTGGGAACAAAAATAATATGTATATATAATATACATGATGCATATAAATACCAATTATATATATTCCAAACGCATTTTCATATTTTATATTTCATGTATCTTGATGATTTCCAAATTGAAAGGTGTTTTGGTAATGACACTAACAGGATCATTTGATAAAAGAAGAACCCTTTATGGAGTGAATTATTCTGCTTTACCATTTTGGAATTTTATATCTAGAATTTTCTTAAGCATGATATTCCTTTAACAGGTTGGTATATTAAACAGTATTTGATCAGGAGATTTATTGGAAAAATAAAAAAAATACAAAATAAAAATATGTGTGTGAATGTGTGCCTATACACAATATACTTCTGTGTCCGGATATTCCCTCTCCCTCCTCCCCGGACCCCACAGCCACCGTCCTGGGCCCCCACATAACAAGGCCTTAGGCAGTCACCTGTGGGGTGTGTCTATGTGAGCCTATATAATACACTTTACACAAATGAAAGCTTACTCTATATACTGTCTATAACTCACTTTTCTAAACTTAATAATATATCATAGTTTGATGGGTTACACGTCAACATGACTAGGACCAGACATTATGTGAAATATGATTTCTGGGTGTGTCTGTGAGAGTATTTCTGGGTAAGATTAACATTTGAATCAGTCAGATTGCCCTCTCCAATGCGGGCGGGCCTTATCCAAGCCCTTGGAGGCCTGTATTAAACAAAAGGTAAGGTAAGGGAGAGTTCACTCTCTCTACCTGACTGCTTCCCAGCAGGATTTCAGAATTCTCAGGCAGTCAGACTGAAACCACATTGTTAGCAATCCTTGTTCTCCAGATTGCAGATGGCAGCTCTTTTAACAATTCTTCATAAAATTCATGACCTTCTCTTTCAGTTCTGACCTCAATCTGCTTAACATTTTCATCTAATTGGTTTTCTTTACAAGAATGGCTCTTACCTCTGTCAGGACCATCACCTTAGAAAGGACACCCCTACACTCCACCAAAGGCCCCTTGCAGAGAGCAGATGGCAGGTAGGAACCTTCCAGACAGGCTGCCCACAGAATGCAAAGGGCAGGTCAGGAGGAAGGATCCTAATGTGTTGCCCTTACCTCAAAGCTCCACATTCCATTGTTTGGCCCTTTCAACACCCCAGAATTTGGTGTCTTTTGAGTTTTCAAGAGAATGAATCCACAATTTATTTTCAATAAATTCAAATCCTGGAGGGGCACAGCATTACATGGATTCCACTTAGATGGACTTGGCAGGAGGGCTGCTCTGAAGTTTGGCAGGAACCGTGCCACTGTTTTCATGACCACTAGTTCCCTTTCTCCACATTCCTCTGGTTTTGTTTGCTTTGCCACCAGGAGTCACTGTGTTGTGCTTTATATTCATAAATATATCTCTTGTCCAAATAGAATCCAGTCTCTTGTCGGGCATAAACACCTCAGTTTTAAGAAGAGCTGTGTGCTCCCTCTGGTTCCAGAGATCTCGCTTGTTGCCAGCAAAAATGGCCTTGGACACACCTCCTGACACAGTTACTGCTTTAGAAGTGCTGTTCACAGCAGGTTTCCACAGGCTCCAAGATGGCGCACAGAACAGATTTATTCTCTTTTGACAGGACAAGAATTTCTAATTACAAAAGAGCAAAGACCTTTTTAAATATAATTTGTCCCAAAATAAACTGTTTTGGTTGTTGAATCTAAGACACAGTGACATGTAATCCTAGATCTTACTCAGGTTCCTTAAAACTAGCTTTAATTTCCGAAAGGTTGATATTGCATTATTTTGTTGGTACCATTTATTATTTCGTGATAAAAAATGAACACTACAAAAAAGTAACGGTTCCAACAATAATTCCACCAGAGAAAAATAACTTCACTTCTTCCTATTAAGGTTTGAAAGATAGCATGTCAATTTACATGGACACTGCTTCAAAATTCACAATTAATCCCCAAATGATGTAAGTAAAAGTTCTGCAGGTTAGTAAAGAGGAAAACAGAAATGAACTTCATAAAGTATTAAGACTGCTCAAGGTATGGCCCAAAGCCATAGCTCCTCCAGCTTTGTAAGATCAGGTTCTCAGGCAAAGTGGAATCAAGGCTGGAGAGAACTCACACAGGCCACCACCACAGAGCAGCCCAGGACATGGTAGTTACGACATAGGAGGCCTTGTGCCCCTTGATCAGTAATAACAATATTTGGCACTCCTGCAGTGCTTTTGAAACCTGAGAAGCCCCTCAAAGCCTTGACTATCATAGGTCCAGGGTCCCAAGTTGCTAAGAAGTCTTTGCTACAAATATCACATAAAGTGATGTCCTCCACACTGATGGAAAGATGGGGGCATGGGTGAGGGGAGCAGCACTGAGTGCCAAGTGTCACAGTGACATCCTTCTCACTGAGCTTCTGGCAGCCACCTGTGCCAGTTCCCGGAGGTACCCAGCAGGGCAGCCAGAGTGACCCTTTCAGACACAGTTCAATCATGTCAATATCTGCTTAAATGTTCAGGCCTCATGTCAATCTTAGAACAAAGACCGCATCTTAATAGGGTCTTCAGGCCTTGATATGGATCCCTACCTGCTTCTCCGCCACTGTCTTCCACTTTCCGCACCTGCACACTGGCCTTCTATAAGCTACTCCAGCATTCCCTGAGAGCATTTCCCCAACATAGAGCTCTGAACAGGCTGTTCCCTCTGCCAGGAACCTGCCCCCACACCCTTTCCTTGACTCACACTCTACTTTAGATCTCAACTTCCATAAACTTCCTGCCCCAGACTAGTTTCTCTCTCCCAGCACCAAGCATCTTTCCCTCAAGAATTGATCACGATATGCAATTACACAGTCATGTGCATGATTGTTTAACACCCTCCTCCACTTAAGCTGTGATCTCCATAAGGGCAGGGCCCGTGTCTATTTTGCTCACCTTGTTATTTCCTAGTGCCTGACACAGTACATCATAGACTATCAATAAATGCTTGATGCATGAATAAATGGCAGAGTGCCTCCCCATTCTTTATAAATTTAATATTTGGGTTCAGTCCCCACCACTCCAGCACAGCATGTAATCAGCATGCAAGTTTCTATCCTGAATACAATAAAGATTTACTCATATCTTACTCGCCAGAAGTTAAAGTATTTTGAAACTTCAATTCATGAATCTCCATCCCTCAAAAACAAAGAAGAACCCCACAGACTCAGTAATGTTAAAGGGGACTATGTTTTTTTGACTGGACAGTTTAAACATTAGGCAAATGTTTAGCTGTCTATCAAGATAACAGAGCATCCTAAAATGTTCTGCTGTTAGCCTCTCCCTGCCCTAAAAGATGAGTCAAATGCCACTTAAACCTTTATTCACTCTAATAGACAAAGAAAATTTCTCCTTGGCCTCCATGCGCTGCCGCTCTGACTGGGAAATGAGGGTCAACCAAGTGTAGCGGCAGTTGGGTTGTCCTCCTTGGCAGAGCTCTCCGGCGGCCGGTGGGTACTCTGCTGCCTGTTCTCTGACATAAAGCACCCCCATTTCTAGTTTACTTCCTTCATTTAAAGTGGTTTTTCTTCTCAACTTCTGTGGAGCTGTCATAGAAAAACTATTTGAAAGGAAATCAGGATAAACCAGCTCTGCCAAATATTAGATATGTGCTAAGGCTGTAAGAACTACGGGACTGTGCCAGGACTCCCATGTCAGCAGCCACAGTCCTTCAGGCACCGGAGTAACTAAAAAGACTGTGAAATCCCCATAATGTAAATGCAGGCAGTGCCTGGTCGAGGCTGTAACCTGCTGAGACTCCTGGGAAGTAGTTCTCCACTTGACCCACTTGAGGCTGCCTCTAGGCCAAGGCCCTCATTTAAGGATCACACCTCAACTTGAGGGTGCCTGGCTTCTCCTAGCCTCATCTTCTGGCCTTTATCCCTTTTAGCCTCTAAGCCACAGCCTCAGTCTCTTCTCTTCCCTCTCAACAACTGTGGTTGGCCTATTACTGGGAAGGCTCTCAATCGCCCTGCCAATGATGAGTCCCAACTGCCAGCAACTGACAATGACGTGTCAGTCCTCGAGGACAAGTGGTGCTCATTCTTCATCAAACCCAGCATTCTAACCTGCACTCTAAGGAGGGAAGGGAGAGGTGGCCTCTCAGCCTTGGGGAAAGTTATCCTCACACCCAGAATGGACCAAACAGCTCTTTACCATCCAGAAAGAAAAAGACAATAAAAGTTGAATATTCTTTTAAAGAGAAAGTTTATATCCTGCTTTTCAGACCATAATTCATTTGATACTCCCAAATATCTCTAACACACACACACACACAAAGGTGATTACATTCTTTATATTTAAAGAACTCTCCATAGAATGAACACTCACTCATTGTTATTTGCATTTCACTTAATGCTCAACTTATTAAACCTATAAGTTAAATAAACAAAATGTTGAAAATCAAATTTTCTTATAAGATCAGGCAATCATCATTTATTTAAATTACCTTAAATTATTTAAGCTACAATTAAAGTTTAGGATAGTTCAAACAAAAATACGCCACTATAAGGCTCTTAAAACTATTATAAAGTATCAACTCAATTAATTTCCTAATTATTTCTATATTTCTTATACCTTCTCAAGGTTATATGAAATACAGTACCGCTTATTTCAATACTTTCCAAGTATACAAATACCCCAGGCCAAAAGAAAAGGGCGACAGTAGCCCTCGGAGTCCAATCAGGAAAACGAAATGCACTTAGGGTGTTTCAGACGTGGGGGATTCACATAGAGCCTTGGGCACCCAATTGCTGGAGGAATGAGAAGGAGGGGGTCAGCTTACCCAGAGGTGGTGGCAGCAGGAGGATGCCACCGCCCTGCAGGCCAGCAGCAAAGGGGAGAGTGGCGTGGCCCGAGTGCACCCCCCCCACCACCCCCGCTGGAAGCCTGTGGCCCCCCCCTCCCACTGACACCCAGAGCCAAACCCAGCAGTGCTCTTCACCTTCCGTCCTCACACAGTCAGAAACAAGCATCCATCCACACCCAGTGTTTGTAAGAAGAGGTAGCCAAGAGAAGAAATAAAAAGCCCCAGAGTGTTATTACTTCTCTCCTAGGCTTTAATGTCAACACAAAACACACATCCCTGTGTTCACTCCTCCAATGTATCTTCCTTTGTTCTCTTTATATTTTTATCTTTTAGGTATCATTAACTTTTTACAAATTCAACTCTTCCAATTAACTATGATTACCGTGTCCTTTGTGATATCCACATTGCCAAAGGCAGGCAGAGAGAGACCTCCTTGGCTCAACTCTTGTGTCCTTTCAGCACAGGTCCTGAAGTCCTTGAAATTATTCTTGTTTTGCTTCCTATCAGTCCCAAAGCTGTTCTCAAGCCAAAACCTGGAATCAGCTACCCTCCAGGGGGTGCTGGTTCCTCATAGAGACCAGCTCCGGGCTGATGGGGTGCACAAGAGAGTGAGTGTTGAGAAAAGCGCCCCTACTCCTGTCCTCCATCATCAGCAGTAGGGGGAAGTGTCTTCAAGGACTTGTATTCACAATAATGCTCCAATTTAACATTGTTAAATATTGTATTGTATTGTTGTTAACCTATTTTCTTGTGGTATGAGATTGCATTCACCACCAAGACTTCTATTTCTTTTCTACTCTTTCTTTCTTCAAGGCAGCTGAGGCTGAGA
The DNA here is from genome assembly GCF_040802235.1 of Manis javanica. Taxonomy (NCBI): domain Eukaryota; kingdom Metazoa; phylum Chordata; class Mammalia; order Pholidota; family Manidae; genus Manis; species Manis javanica. Next base: position 145,209,645 of record NC_133158.1, read on the forward strand.
AGGCTTATGTAACATGTACAGGATGACATTGCCAATAAACCTCAGATGCTCTTTCAAACTTGGTCCAACCCCAAAGCTCACATTCTCTCTATTACACAGCCCTTTGTGGAGCAGAAGCCCTAGTTCTGGTCATTGCTCCATTTGTTCCATGAGCTGGTCCTCCCTTATAGCTTGGAACTTGTCTTCCCTGCTCCATCCTCTGTCACATGGTTACAAGGTGCTCTAAGTATGGCCTGAACACTCTGGACATACTGCCAATGATTACAAGAAGAAAAATTCCTGTGATTGCATCAAAACAGGAAAGAATTCAAGTAAAAGTTATTTTTATACTTTTGAGAACTATTCTCTCAAGGCAATCAAATCACCTTATATTTCAAGATCAAGGTCAGGATAGAGTTGAGTATAAGTGAACAACAAAAGAAATAATCTGAACAGGGCAAGCCAGTTAAGTAACAATACATGAAGAGTCAAATCTTGCTGAGCTTTAAATTTCAAAATAAAAGGTCTGCTCCATCCTCACAGAACCATCCTAAGGATCAAATAAGAACCCACTTAAAGCTCTCAACCCAACATGTATGCTCAAAATGTTACTGATCATCAATAGTATTATTTCTTTCTGAACCTGCAAGTTTATTGCTTACCTAAAATGTGTACAGTATTATGATTCAAACTAGGGGCTAGTGTAAACAAACAAACCTGCTTGTCAAAAAATAAAAATTATTTCAAAGATGAAGAAAAAATAGTGAGAATGTTTGATACCTTGAGCTGGGCGATAGTTACAAAAGGAAAATTAATTTTATTGACAGAAATGTTGATAGAAGTCACAAGATGCTAGTTTGAATTAAAAGAAGAACATGGATGGGCAGAGGATGACGTGAGCCATTTCAGAGGACTACCTACACTTGGTGCACTTCGGTGGAGAGCTTCCACCCATGTTCTTCCACAAGCTGAGAAAACAGAGTAAGTCAAAAAGTAGTTGAGTTCAGAACTGTGACGGCTTAAAGTAATTAAATGTACAGCCTTATTAAGAATTAAGTCAAATGGTCTAAGCATTTAAGATGACCTGCTGTCATCAAGAAGTCAAGAAGCAATCTTGTTTTTAGCACATAAGAAAGACTTTCCCTCGCCCCAGTCCTACTTCCTCCAAGTGCAGCACACTTTATTAACTTTGGTTTCTTCATTCAGACTGATTATATTCTCAAGTTGGGGTCTAATGAAGTCTTCAATGGCCTTCCATCTGTAGGGATGGCGGATCAAATATATTGCAATTAGCTCAGAAGGATGTGTTAATGCCATAGTAGAGAAACTGAGACATTCCCTGTCCCATATATTATAAAATCTGCTTTTTAAAAAAGCAGAAGTAAAATCCTCAAACTTCTGGTACCCAGCCAGTCTGTCTGAGTCAAAGCTGATCTCAGTTTCAAAGATAGTCTTAAAATATTACCTATGACTGAAATAGTCTATCAAGCTCAAAAGCTTGTTAGATATAGGTGCTAGGTTAAACACTACAATGAAAACCTCAGCTTATACTGTTAGAACATTAAGAATAACATATATAACCTAAGCTTATAGAACTTACAATTGAAACATCTAATTATACAACTAAGTGTTCATTGAGAGACTGGCCTCTCAGATTTCTAAGAAATGCAGCACAAGTTTTGGAACTACATGTGAAACTCCTCTATGAAAACAATGCTAGATGAACTGTGCACATAATTACACATCTCCCCCAACACTGGGGATGTCAAGGGAATTTGTCTTCTGACTACAGCTGTGGATAAAAAGAAATCAAACCCCCAAGCCTACTTCACTCAAGGGAATGGGACTCATATTTACATTACCCTGGGAGCACGGGATTCCTGAGCCAAACACTTAAACTAACAGCTAGTCTGGGACCTAAAAAGCCCTGTGATCTAAGACACACTACCTTGTAAAGATACTCAAAAGGAATCAGGATTTCAAAAATTTGAGATAAACCGTGTGCCCAGTATTAGGGACAACTTTTTTTCTGTCACACATGAAACATTTATAATAGTTAAACATTTACAAAAATTGACAATAAAGGGAATCTCAGTAACTACCAAAAACTACCAAAAACTCAATACCTGGAGATGAAGTATCTAACTCCAAGAAAATAAATTAAACATCAAAAATAAAACTTTTAAATGAACCAATGTATTTGGAAAATAACACACAGTTTTCTAAATATTTCATGAGTTAGAGAATTAATCATTTTTTTAATTATAAAATATTCAGAAATGGATGTCAAGGAAAATCCTGTATATCATATGGGATGCAACTAATACAGAACTTAGAGAAAAAAATAATTATACTAGGAAAGAAGAAAAACTTAATACTGAAAATCCAAGCATTTCATTCATGAAATTATAACAGAATAGCAGAAGTAATAACAGAATAGCAAGGAAAACAATAACAGAATATAATAGAATATAATAAATGTAAGAACAGAAATGAAGTAAAAAAACAAAGACAATTAATTAGGATTAATAAAATAAAAAAACTGATTATTAAGACTTGTAAAATGGATAAAACACAAAACTTGTGAATAATAAATGAGAAAAACACAGCTCAACATTCTGTATGAAAATTAAATATAAATATGGGCATAGGACTTAAAAACTTCATGAAAGAATACTATGAGCAATGAAACAAATAATTAGATGTAATGGACAAATTTTTAGAAAAATAAAAAAAAAACTTGACTGAATGAGAATAAAAAACCTGAAAAGATCTGTAAGCATTTAAAAACAAGTTGAATCAGTAATTTAAAAAAACCAACCACTGTAAAAAAGCAGCAGTCCTTCAGAATGGCACAGCTACTTTGGATGACAGTTTGGTGGTTTTCTTTATAAACCAGTATAAACATACTATGACCAGATGACCCTACAGTCATGCCCCTTGGTATTTACCCAAAGAAGTTGAAAACTTACAGCCACACAAAAACCTGTACACGGTTGTTTACAGCAACTTAATTCAAAATTTGAAAGCAACCAAGAAGCCCCTCGGTAGCTGAATGGATAAATAAACTGGTACATTGAGAAAATGGAATATTATTCAGTGCTGTTACGCCACGAGCTATCAAGCCATGAAAAGACATGGAAGAAATTTAAATGCATGTTACTAAGTGAAAGAAGCCAATCTGAAAAGGCTACATACTGTCTGATTGCAACTATATGACATTCTGGAAAAGGCAAAACTATGGAGAGAGTAAAAAGATCAGTGGTTGCTAGTGGTTAAGTGCAGGGAGAGATGAACAGGTCCATCACAGAGTATGTTTAGGGCAGTGGAACTATTCTTATGATACTGTAATAGTGCATACACATCATTATACATTTGTCAAAACCCACTGCATGTGCATAATACAAGAGTGAATCTTAATGTAACCTATGGACTTGGGGCGATAATGATGTGTTAATGTAGGTTAATCATTTGTAACAACTGTACCACTCTGAGGAAGGAAATCGATAATGAGGGAGGCTGGGGGACTGGGAGGAGAGACAGGGAGTATATTGGAACTTTCTGTACTTTCTGCTCAGTTCTGCTTAACCTAAAATTGCTCTTTTTTTAAAAGCCTATTTAAAATTTTTTTAAAGTAACAATCCTTGATGGTTTCACAGTTCTTTTACAAACATTTGAAGAAAGATAAAAACTCATGGAAAACACCAATAACCTAAATCCAGCAATGTATTGAAACTTTTACAGTAAGATTTTTTAAAAAATATAAAACATGTAAGGTTTATTCTCAGAATGAAACAATGGTTCAACTTCAGACAAATCTATCAACATAGGAGAAAGCTTAACAAATAAAAAATAGATAATTAAATAAGAAAAAATATATGATTATTTCAACAGATCTAGGAAACTCATCTAATAGCTTTAAAGTCATTTTATAATTAGAAAATAAACTCTTAGCAAGGTAGGAATAGAAGGGAAAGCTCATGACCATGGAAAAGATGTCCTCCAAATTACAACAGAAATTATGCTTCATGATGAAACATTAGAAGTGACAGCCAAGAAAAATTCAAGGATTTTCAGTATCATCTTCCATTTAACCCAAGGTTTTAGCCAGAATAAGAAAATCAGAGGTGAATATGAAATATATAAGGGATGGAAAGGAAGACACAATCTTGTCATTAATTGCAGATAACATTATGGATGTATTTGTTTTCTGTTGCTAGGCAACAAGTTACCACATGTTTAGCAGCTTCAAACATCACATATTATCTCACAGTTCTGTAGGTCAGAATTATGTTCTCTGCTCAGGGTCTCACAAGGCAGAAATCTAAGCAGGGCTCTGCTTCTGTTCTTGGCTGATTGCAGGGTCTTCTTCCAAGCTCATGTGGTTGCTGGCAGAATTCAGTACCTTGGGGTTCTAGACTAAGGTTTCCATTTCCCTGATGGCTGTCACCTGGGGGCTGTTCTTGGGTCCCAGAAGCTGCCCACAGTCCCTTGCCACATGGCCCTCACTGTGACAGACTTATTCAAAGCCACCAGGAGAATCTCTCCTTTCCATGAGCTAAGACTGAGTCTTATATGGATAATGGGAGTGGCTACCCCATCACCTTGGTCATACAAGGTAACCTAATTATGGGGGTGACTATTCCATCATATTCACAGGTCTTGCCCACACTCAAGGGATCACATAGGGTGTGTACAACAGAAGGTGAAAATCTTCTTAGGAGTTTGCCCACCACAATGGAAAATCCAAGAGAATTTTTTAACCTATCAAAACAAATATGACAATTTAACAGATTGTTAAATACAAGATGGACAGACAAAAAGCAAAATATTTAGACTAAATCAACTAATAAAAATGAAATGGAAAAAAAGATTCCAGTCATGATACAAAACCACATAACTGGGTACCTAACTAGGAAAAAAAATCTAACAAAAGCAGTTCAAGATCCAGAGAAAATTATCAAGCTATAATGTACCACATGAACAAATGCACATATTTACTACAGTCACAAATGGTGAAACTTAATATTTTAAATAAGTCAATTCTCTCTAAATTAATCAAAAATGAAATGCAATTCGGATCAAAATAACAGATTTTTTTTTACAGAACTTGTCAAGTTCATCCTCAAAGTAATAGTGAGGAACGAAAGGAAAAGTGAAGCTAAGAAAGAATTGAAGAAGGAAGAGGAGAAGGGGGCACTCATGCTTCTAAATAATGTGCCTTACGAAGCTAGAGACACTGAAATAAGGAGTTCCAGGTGTTGGTATAATGCCAAACAGGCAGACAAATAGACCAGGAACACAGCTACATGCAGGGCCTCACACATAGGAAAACCTCATTTCTGACATAAGTGGCAAGACAGTTTAGACCAGGAAATGATGCTGGGACAACTAACTGGCTATGGATTTGAGGGGGGAAGGGAGAGTCACTTTTTCACACACATATTCAAAATTATGGATAATAAAGATCCAATGTGGAAAACAACATCATAATATAGTTAGAAGAAGAGGTTATTTTTATGACATTGAAGTAGAAAAGGAATTTCCTAAATGAGATATAAATGCACAAACCATGAAAGGAAAGATAAATTGTATTACAGTAATATGTAAAAAAGGTAGATGAGAAGACAGTATATATTAAGTGAAAAAATCCACAGACTGAGAGAAGAAATTTTCAAGGCTCCATGCCCTCTCTCTTCCATGGGGCTTACCAGTGGGAAGCCCAATAGAGAGGAGACAGGCAAGTGCTCTGAGGTCGAGCAGGGCATCTGTTCTCCCATCCCTCTGTGTATCCATGGATGTCCCTGTGACTGGCTGTGACTCTCAACCAAAGACCTAGGCTCCTGAAAGAGTCCTCTCCGCAAACCTCACCTATCCTGTTTCCTCCTCTGCCCCGCTGGCCCTCAGGTACAACAGCCCCGACTGTCAGGAGCCCTTACTGCTTCTCTAAATCCTGCCCACACCTTTATGACACTCACCTCTAATTGCCCAGCTTCAGGTTGCCATCTGTTTTCTTCTGGAACCCTGATGGGTACACCTGGTACAAATTTTGCTACGTGGTATTACCCTATTAGGCAAGTTGCTTAACCTGTCTAACTCCAGTTACTTCATCTATAAATGGTGCTATCATGGGAATTAATTAAGCTAATCTACATAAGCTCCTCAGCATAGCATCCAGCCCAGTGAGCAGTCAGTAAATTGTTACTATTATCATGATGATAGTGGTTATTATTGTTGATACTAACATTTCTTCATTACTATGCAGGGACCTGAGTACCTAATCACAGCTAGGCAAAAACACCAAAGCTGAACCGAAGACAGGATAACTAAAACAAAATTTGGTAGCAGAGTTAAAGAACTTCCCAGAGTTTTCTGAAGGTCACCAACATGTTAGTAAATGTTGATCACTCTTTATACCAAATGGAATTACAGAGTTGTCTTTTGTCTGCCTGTGAGGAATGGGCCAGTCTAGTTCATCTCCTGCAACAAGAGGAGCCTTCCTTACTGGTAAGCCCAGGCTGCACCATCACTGCATTCCACAGACACCTGCAGGTATGTTGGCCACAGTGGTCAGGGATGTGGTGGCCAATGCAGGCCTCGATAAGCAGCAGCCAACACAGGCCAGTGATGGAGGCCAGTTGGCACCTGCTCCTGCACCTGTGTGCACCTCTGCTGGCTGCAGACCACGTGGGGCAGCTGTGCTAGCCAGTGACCATGATGTTGGCCCTTACATACTAAACACCTGTGACCGGGCAGATTGTCTCCATTTCAGTTCAATTTTGTGCACATATTTAAAAAATACTATAGTATGCATTCCATACAGAAAATATGCTTTAATTGGTATGACATACTGAAATATTTAAAGAAAATCAGTTAGTGGGAAATGTGGGAAAACAGAGTAGTAAACACTTGGTTACCTTTCCCATGGAGAGGGATGGAAAATTTTTAAATGTTTTAAGCCATGTATATCAGTCTTATTTTTATAGGATATAAAATTATATCCTCCCCAATTATATTTGCATAGTGTCTAAGACCTGTTAGAGTGTTAGGGCCTTAGGACATGTGGCAGGTGAGAAAGGGGACCTTTTTGAGGTGATGGACATGATCTGTATCTTGATTAGGATGCTGGTTACATGGATCCACATATTTGTCAAAACTTGTGGAACTGCACACTTAAGATCTGAGCATTTCTCTCTGGGTATTAACTCAATTTAATTGAGGTTACAGAAACACGTAGAGGAATAAAAAAGCTAAAACACAGGTTCTAAAAGGTTACACCTGAAGGTATATGCCACTTTACCAATTTCTTTATGTTTCAAAACCTTGAAATACAAAGCAGATCAATCTGAACTCCCCAGGAGTTTGCTAAATAATTGCTGGTGAGAGGACGTGACTCAGAGGCTTGTGATTGGCAAAAGGGAGTCAATTGAAGATTAAGCATTTTCTGAGAGTAAACCACGGATATAATTAAAGGGGTAACACCTCAACTATCTGTGCTCATTCAGAGGGAGGTTGACCTGATGACACCCCAGCCTTTCTGGAAGAGGCTTCAACTCTTGAGGGATCATGATTTTTCATGAGCATGTGCTCAAAGTCTCTGGGCTTACTCTGGAGGGCCAAAACACAATTAGATCTATTCCTAGGTGGCTGAAATGAGAAAACTATAAATTATCGACATACAACTTGATGTTAATCTAAATGCATGTCTCAAATGGTGTGCCCCAGGGTTCTTTCTCAATTATTTTAATCAATAACTTGGAGGGAGCACAGAAGACATGTTTACCAAATGTTCAGAATGCACACACAGGAGACCACCGTAAGATGGGCCAGCGGCCCACAAATCACATCACCTGAAAAGGAATGATGACTGGACCCAGGCCAATAAGTCAGACTAGGATAAATAAAAAACAAACTGCCATTAGGTGGAAAAGGCCAATTGCCAAGTCAAGGGAGCAAGGGCAGTGGGGAAACCTGACTTGACAGAAAAAGCTCTGTGGTTTTAATTATTAGCCAATGACGCAGTACATTTGGTTAAAAATCAAATACATTGACAGGTCCACTAAATTTGACATTGACTGTCTCCTTTGGTTCCAGATGCTGCATTCTAAGAATGACATTGGCAAATGGGAGTGTATGCCAGAGACGGGGATCAGGGTGGTGGAAGCAGGTACTCTGCTCTACTACAGATATTTCAGGAAATATCTAAAGAGAGTAGAGAGTACAGGTTAGGTGACCAACCATCCTGGTTTGCCTGGGACTCAGAGGGTTTGCAGACACAGAACTTTCAGTTTTAAAACCAGGATAGTACCAGGCCAACCAGGTTAAGCTGACAGTCAAGGTGACAGTGGAGTAAGAGGTGACAGGACACATGACCGGTGGTCCCCAAGTACTGGAGGGGCCTATTCTCAGCTGCACTGAAGTGGACCTGGGCAGCGGTAGAGGCTACCCAGGGCAGAGCTGGGCTCACGAGGACATCACTGAGGTTCCCAAGGAGCTTTCTCCAGAGAATGAGCAACACTTGGCAGGTCCACATGAGAGGGAGCTCATTACTCCTGGGGTATGAAGACCCTTTCCAGCCAGAAAATTCATCATGATCAGAAGTTCAGTAATGCTCTTAAATGAATCCGTGTCATATTAATCACAGCAGTTCTTTGATACGTTTGAAAAGTAGGAGACTTTCCATAGAGAATGTTTCTATAGAAACATTTGTTCTTCCCATAGAGAATGCGAGGCTCCCAGCTCTCTGGCAAGTCAAATCCCTCATCGCCCCAGTCCACTGTCTGAGTTTGCCGTCTCAGGGGGGAGGATGAGGCTGGGTGATGCTCCAGAATCCTTTGAACACTAAGATTCTAAACCGTTTATAATTTATCAATATTGTACGTATTTTTCCTTGTAACTTCTATGTCTTGATATTGTTTCCCTCTGGTAAGTACTTAGGTTTACATAAGAGCATCTTAGGTGTTATAGAAACTGACATCAAAGAAAAGGAGGATACAGTGTGAAGAGCAGGTGTGTTTGCAACCCTGATAATGACATAGCCACTGGTAGCTAAAACAGACAGACTTTTGTTTGTCACAGTTCTGGAGGCGGGAAGGCCATGATCCAGGTGCTGGCTGGGTGAGTTTCTGTGAGGGCTCTCTTCCCGATGTGCAACAGGGCCTTCTCACTGAATCCTCTCACAATGGAAAGAGGGAATGTGCTCTGGTCCCTATTCTTCTTATAAGGACATAAGAGTGTCGCCCTCATGACCTCATCTGAACATGCCACCCAAGGCTCTACCTCCAAATATCATCACATTGGAAGTTACAGCTTCATACATATTAATTTTGGGGGGACGCAACCAGTCCATAAGAGATACAAGCCGAGGGAGTCAGGGCTATGAACCTACAGACCTGACTCCAGACACAGAAGACAGAGGTGTTGGGGCCAGAGTTGGAGGGGTCCAGAGTCATGATGAGGAATGGGGAGGTCAGGGAGACCCAGGCTAGAATCCCAGCTCTGCCACTTCCTGGCTGTGTGACTTGGGCTTGTTATCTAAACTCTCTGAACCTTAGGTTTCTCATCTGTAAAATGACCTGTCTAGGGTGGGCATCGTGCCAGCCTGGCGCAAGTGCTCAGAAGATGGCAGCTGGTGCTTGCTCTCGTCGTCATCTTCAGAGGCAGGACTCTCGTGTCCTCCCCCAGTCACTTCTCCTCTCCCAGCCCCCACAGTGGCTGAGGCAGGCAGAGCCCTCGCAAGTACCAGAAACCCGCAGACAGACGCCTTGTCTAGTCAGGGATTTGATTCCTCATATAAGACAAAGTCCAGAGTTGAGCAACTGCTCAGTGAAGCCATGAAAATGTCAGGCTCCTTTCTGCCTGCTCTGACTCCCTCGGTGCAGAGCCTTCTGTGCGGCAAGGTGGCTGCCGCATCTTCAAGCCCAGCACCAGTGAGTCCAGGAAGGAAAGAAAGGAAGTGTGAAGGGCAAGGGGCCACAAGAGCACCCCAGCTGAGCCAAATGCCTTTTAGAAGCCATTTCTGGAAGCCCCAAGCAGAAAGTCCTTGGATAACCTTGGCCAAGATCAGCGTGCAGCCACCCCTAACTCCAAGGCCCTGGAGCAGTTTTTAGTGGATGTGTCACCACCCTGAACAACACTGGGATTCATTAGTGAGGAAGGAAGGGTGAATGAATTCTGGGTAGACAGAGAGAAATGTCTGCCTCTGCTGCCTCCTACGGGCATATACACTAATCTCCTACCCAGCTGTCACTCTGCCTTGGGGAACTAAAAAGCCACCAGTTCTAATGGCACAGTCTGAGTGTGCAGCCCAAACAGGAGGGCAAAGACGCCAAGAAGAGAGTGGGTGCAGGCTGTCATGGTGTGCCTTGGCAAGGAACTCTACAGTCCCCAAAGCAGAAGTGGTCACAGTTAACATGGGGCCCATGAGATTTGCTTTTACGAAAAACAGCACAGTTGGAAATGGAAGGATTGGGTAAGTCTTTTTTTCTCAAGACTTGGCAGGAATTGACATAGTAAAAAGAATGTTCTACCAAGACTCTTTGATCTAAAAACAAAAAAAAAAATGACTGAAGAGTGGGCCAAGAGGAAGCAGCCCTCATGGAGAGAGGGTAATATTACATAGTTTGTGTAGCAATTAAGGACTATGAAAGAGCTAGTCTTGGTTAGAAAGTCACAGTTCTGACCCTCTTGCTCACCATCAGCCTGTGCCTGGAAGGTACCAGTGGGTGAACCCACAACCGGGTGCTTTCCAGCACCCCCAAACAGGTACCCAGAGATCAGATGCATACAAAGATAGATGCATTCTATCACTCCAGCTTGCTAAGACAGAGTTGTTTCAAGTCTGTTCTACACCAAGGATGGAGGTAAGATGTGCTGAAAAGTTTTGCATATAACCACCACTGTTACAGCCTCTATCAGTGAGAAAGGCCCCAACTTTAACATGCTATCTGTGTGGGGCTGAATTGTGTCCCTTAGAATTCATATGGAGATCCTAACCCCCAGGACTTCTGACTGTATTTGGAGATCGGGCCTTTAAAAAGGTAACTGAGGTGACATGAAGTCACTAAGCCGGGCCCTTACCAATCTGACTGGTGTCCTCAAAGAGGAGGTAATTAGGGTACAGATTAGACCATGTGGGCCCACAGAAGTCAGCCAGCTGCAAACTGAGAAGAGAGGCTGCAGATGAAACCGACCTGATACCTTGACCTTAGACTTCTAGCCTCCAAAACTGTGAGAAAATAGATTTCTGCTGTTTAATCTCCCCAGTCTGTGTACTTTGTTAAGGCAGCTCAAGCGGCCTAACGTGACATACAAAAGACTCATGCTTATTGGGCCTCACCTAACAGTTACCGTTACGGTAGCATTTGTGCTGTTCCAAATACTTCCACCTCTCTACCCCCTGGGAGATATCACTGTACCTTCCAACCCCACCAAGCAGTTAGGCATGGCCATGTGACGTGCTTTGGCCAATGAAAGGTAAGCAGAAATGACAATTCAGGTCTGGGCAGGAACTTCAAGAGCTTGGGCACGACTGCCCCTGCTTGCTTCTCCCCTTAGCCACAGCAAGGAGCAGCGCTCCCAAAGAGGCTATTCTGCTGGTCTGCTTCCCAGAAAAAGCGACACAGGCAGAGCACCTAGCCAACTGGCGATGGATTTGTAATGAGAACGACAAATACAGTTTTGCTGTTGTAACTCCTGGGATGTAAGCATCTTTCATTATTGCAGCATATCCTACCCTATCCTGACTGCTTTATCAGTTTACGCACAATAAAATATGAGTCATTGCATTGAAAAAGTTTCAGCCATTCAATGGTTTCATTTAATTCAAATAGTAGGCCCATCGATTAAACTATTAATCGTTTTTTGGTGGGGGGGACGGGGTTGGACGTTTTTAAACCTAAAATATCTGAAAAATAAATAAAATGTAAATTAAATAAAAAAGGACTGACATCTAAAAATAATGAAATAAGCGGTAAGAGGGCACGAGGCTTCTTGTGGAAGGTGCAAAGATATTACTGAAATTAGTCCAAAGGGCAATCTAGGAAGACTCTCTGCACTGGAGAGGCACAGCTAAAGTAGAATATAACCACACTGTTCCAAACTGGCAGTTTCTTCTGATCATTTAATTGATCCCGCACCAGCATTCTCCACAGCAGACTGAAGCCAGTTCGGGTGGTTGAGCTGGGACTACTCATTCCAGCTGTATCTCACACCAGAGCCCTTTGCACTCTGTAGTACTTGTTAGTCCTTTAAGAATCAAAAGATGGAGAGTCATTTTAACCAACAATCATACCTCCTTATCCTAGAGCCTGGTCATAGTTCTGTTATGTACCAGTGAAGAGAAAACCATTTTTGCATTAGCATTTTTTTTCCAAAAACTAATGTTCACACCACCCAACTCACCTTGTCCACTGTATGCTCTTTTCAGCCTAGTATGCAGGAATTTCTGAGGAACCTCTGAGAACAATACCCATTTTTGGCTTCGAGATCTTCCACCTTTTTCCTTTACCTCCCATAGCCACTGGTGCCCTTCCAGCCAGCCTCACCACTGTCCCATGCTCAGGCTTCCCTACAATTCATTTCCTGAGGCCACTCCTTCTGCCTAGAACAGTCTGTCCCTTCATGTTCTCACAACTTGCCAACTCTTCTAAATTTACCACAAATCCAGCATTTCTTGAATAGCTTCACAACTTGAAAATCCACCCACTGCATCATTACTCAACTCAACCAACCTCTGTATGTATACAAGGCATCTAGACAGTTGTGTCATCTATTTCTTAGTCAGGTGATTTACTTATCAGCACTGTTCTCACTGGTAGATACATGCCCAGTGGAAAGAATGGTGAGGAGGGAAAAAACATCAAATGTGGGTTTTCTAACACATTGTCCTGTTATCTAGGCTGCCATATGTGGGCAGATACCTTCCTCTGTATGTGGAATTGGTTTTACCTTGCCTGATAACATATTCTATCATGTTTGGTGAACACATTTGGTGAACTAGTTTCATAAATCAGTCACTCCAGGAAGTTCATGGTATACAAATATTTATAACTACTAGGATTTTTCTTTGAAAACCATAAAATTCTAGAGTATTACAGGAAAAACTTTAAAATTCTTTATTTCATTCTGTAATGAATATAGCATCTTCTCAAACAGAAAATAAACTACAATTTCAAGCTTTACTTAAATATCTTTTGCTTGAAAAATTAAAATAGTCCCAACTTGTAATTTTTTTTTACATCACAGTTTATACATCACCAAGTACAATGTTAATTCATTCTTGGAATGGCAAATATCCCATCATGAGTGATTGATGGAAAAACAAATGCCATGCCAAATTCATCAGAAAACATATGATTGATCTATAAAGATGTTTTGTTCTTAACTAGCATGACATGCCAAAAATGAGGGTTTACTTTGGAAAAGTGCAAAATCCAATTTGTAGGGTACTGTGTTTATTTCATTACATTTGAAAAATCGTCTGTTGGTAATCATGTGTCAACGTGGTCTTGTTAAATCTTTGCAAGAGAACTTTTTCTTAAAGCCACACAATCTAAATGACTTCTGGTTTGAAATGTGAACACGTGGTGGGTTTTAAAAGAACTGTTTCATGCCCACAATTAAGTGGAGCAGAGAATTGTATAACAGTTCTATTCATCTGCTCAAACTTAACAGTAACTCCACATTAAGAATAGTTTAGCAAAATAGGCTGTGCCCACCATGTACTTTAGCTAACAACCAATGTTTCCATCACCAAATAACCTGAATAAAGAAAACCTGAATATGGGAACCATTTTATCTTCTTTAGAAGTAACCAGTTTCTGGTTAGCCCAAATGCTGCTCATACAGCATCCTAAGGCCTAGGCTGTTGAGTTCCTGCTGGACCAGGATCAGCCTCATGGGGGGCCTAAAGTCCAAGCAGGCTCATTAAGGTATGGAGAGAAACGCGCCCACGGCAGACCCGAGCCTTCGTTACATTTTTCCATATCCCTCATGTTAACCAGAATAAAATGAAGCTTTCATTAGTGGTGACAGAGAGAGCCTGCTACTCTCCTCTAAAAAAATGACCTTTTAATTTAGTACTAAAAGACTGAGTGGCTCCTTCAGTGTTCTTCCCTTAAAATGAAATAATCCCAACTCTCCTAACCCTGGCCCTTAGGTAGCTTTGTTACTGTAATCTGAACCCTCCAGTCCATCCTGCATCTCTGGTTGCAGCATGGACAAGAGAGTGGTTGCACAACGGGTATGCCAGCCCTGAACGCAGGTCCCTTCCCTGTCCTGTGCTGAGAAGTCACTTCACCTCTCTGGCCCCCAGTTTACTCCTCTAAATTATGGAGATCCAATGAGATAATTCTGTTACAGAAAGCATCTAGCAGAGTGTCTGAAACACAGCTCCCTCAAAAAATTACTATCTTGCCAATGGGTTTCAGCCCCAGGCAAGTTCACTATGGATTAAATGTGACCAAAGAAAATGACAGAAGAACATTCTTGGGGTGAAAGGGTTATACCCAACTTTATTTCCATGGTGACAGGCCAATCACTAAAATTCTGTTCACTCAGAGCGAGTCCACATGCAGCAAGCCTGTCTCTGCCTCTGGGCCCCCCTGCCCGCACAGCTGTCTTGCACAGCAGTCCCCTGGGCCCCCATCCTTGGGGCTGCCACCACTCAGCCTCTGCTCTGCTCTTGTGCAGCCATGCCACCATGTCACCCCGAGCATTGGGCAGGGCTCTCCATATAGTCAACAGCAACGTATTGCCCACACGTGTGTAGTGAGCTAGCCAACCAAGGCCAGGTGAGAATCTTGGCCACAGGAATCTTAATTTTATCCACAATTACTTTTTGTTTCTTTGCCCAAATTATGCTGTAGTGAAAAGTCTGTCTACAACTGTGCTAATATGTAATCACCAGACACAGTAGCTACATATAATTAAATAAATTACAATTACATAAAATTAAAAATTCAGTTCCTCAGCTGCACTAACCACATTTCAAGCAAGCCCTTGGCAGCCACGTGCAGCTGCCATTTCAGACAGTGCAGAGCATTTTCCTCAGGAAGCTCTATTGAATAGTGCTGGTTACCTGATCCACTTGAGTTTTGAGGCTTCCAAATCCATCCGTGTCATTCCCTACCTAAACCACACCATGGGAAATCTCTCCTTGGTGAGACAAGACTGTTTCCTGTCACATCTCTGTCGGCAAGAGCCTGTCTCCAGTGCTGCCACTCGAAGAGTTCATTATAAGGAATTCAAGCTAGAAAGGCTCCCTCCCTAACTCACAGATTCTGAAAACTACAGGTAGCTGCCCCAGCTCTGCCCAGATCTGCATCATAGGCCCCTTGGCACTGCAGTCTTAGCCTGCCTATTCAGAGTTTGGGAGGGTGTAAGCATGGCGGTGAGAGCTCTAAGCCCCGGGTCATGCTCCCCAAGCAAAATACCACCTCTGGTGACTCGCGGCAGCCAGCGTGAGTCTCAGGTAGCTTGTGAACCAGGTGCTGAAGGTACCATGAGTTCCTCCACGAGCCCCAAGCACCTTCAGGGGCCTCTGCTGTTTCAGAGGGAGCCAAGTTTCCAGGAGAGCAGCTTGCTCCATGAAGCAGGGCCTCTGCTCTTCCCATGACCATCAAAATGCTTTTCTCCAGGGGGCTCTGGACAGACATTAAAGGCCTGGGGCACAGCATGGAAAATGTGTAGGTTTACAGGGCTTAACTGAAACAAAAGCCAAGGTCACTTTAGAGCACGCCAGATGCAGACCAAGGAACCAGGTGAGCTGCATGTGCTCCACACCTGTCCTGGTTCCGAGGCCTAGGGAAAAGGCTCTTCAGTCACACCTGAGCTTTGGTTAATCAGGGTTCACTTGTCAAGGACTGATTATCCATTCTTCTCCCAATCCCACCTACCCTCTACTTTCACCTGCCATAGAGAATGAAAAAGGAATATAGATGCACATTTTCTGACTTGCTAATAACTCCAATAAAAGACGAGGTTAAGGAAGCTAAAAGTAATAGCTAGAATTTCATTTAATGGCCCAGCAGGTTTTAGTCCCTGCTATCCCCTGTTTATGTGTGAAAAGTCCACAGCTGATTGCATTCTTTTCAAGATTACATCTTATTTCTAAGTTAATGGCAATAAGAATAATAGCAATCACACACATAGCCACTACCATGCACCAGGGGCTGTCCCAAGTGCCTTACATAACTTATCCATATCAGCAACCCTGCAAACCTTACCAGCTCCGCAAGGTCAGAAGTTGGAGCAGTGGAGTAACTCCCCTAGTCTCACAATGGGGAAGCCGCTGTCCTACCTGTAAGTGATAATAGAAAAGAACCAAAGACTTGCAATTACATAAGCCCTTCTGATCCCCAGCTCCCTCTCCAGAGGCAACCACTGTTAGCAGTTCTGATTGTCTTTGCAATGGTGTTTGTGCAAACATCAGTATTGGAAAGGAGTTGTGGTGTTATGTTAGCAGTCTGGCTTATGTATAAATAAGGCATGTTTCATTATTTCTAATACTGATATCAACTGTATTTTCCAATCTCCATGGGGGTGCTTGCACTGGTGAGGGAGCTTCTTGCCCAAGGGCTTAACCCCAGGGAAGTTCACTATGGATTCAGTGAAACCAAGAAATGACAACAGAACATCTTAGGAGTTAAAGGATTTATACCTGGCTTTATTCTCCTGGTGGCAGGTCGAGCCTAGGATCATGTTTGCGTCTAGCAGTCTGCAGGTCCATAATCTACCTCTGTCTCTGCCTCTACCCAAAGCACTGGGCAGAGCTCTTTATACAGTGACTGAGTCAGTAATATTGCTTATGGGTGTGGAAGCAGTAGCCTAGCAGCAGGCCAGTTACATCATCAAGTAGTTTAGGGTCAGGTGAGGATCCTGGCCATAGGAGCCCCCACTTTCCCCACAAGGAGAAACAAACTTGTCAATAAAGATTATTCAGGCTTTCGCAAAATATTCATTTACTCTAGTGATGCTACCATCTCCTCTGGGTATAACTCTGAGCCATGGCCCAGGTTCAAGTCTATCTTAGGGATTCCCTCTCCTCCTGCAAGGTCTTCTTTCTAACCCTTTTCTTCTTAGAGAGGAGCCTGACAGAGTGGAGTGGACAGTTGTCCAGCCTGGAAGCAGTCACCTCTCATCCAGGCTCATGGCCTGGCCTGGCTCCTATGGTTGGTAAGGTTCCTTGGCCATGGCTGGGAGTGCTTCTTCACCAGCTAGTTCAGCCAAAGTTCGGGGCATATGCCAGCATGGTCTTCTCAAGGTAGGGGCAGCTGAGGTGTTCCCAGACTGTGTCCCCAGTGCAGAGGCAATCCCCCCAGGGGGCAGCCTTATACCTCTTTGGTTCCTGCCAGTAGTACCTGCCTCAGCAATCCATTAGAGATTTTTCAACCAGTGTAACAAAAATCATCAGTTGACTTATGCAATAAAATTGGCTTATTTGTTCTTACAACCTAAAGTTCTAGAGATGCAGCAGGCTTCAGGTGTGTCATGAGCCAGCAAGGACCTGGCATCTTTCTGTGCTTCATCTCTGTCTTCCAGCGAGTCAGCTTCATCCTGAGGCCCACTCTCCTGAGGGTGGCAAGATGTGGACAAGTTTCTGGTGTTCAAGGCAGTCATTTATACCACAGGCTTCCTCTCAAAGGAGCAGCAAAGGGAGGGAAGAGCATGGTCCTTCTGAGGAGTGAGAGAACTTTTCTCTAAAACCTCACCAATAACTCCTCCTGACTCACTTGCCCAAAGAGGGTCCCAGGCTGATCCCTGAACAGCCCCCACCCCACATAATGACCAGGCAGCTGAAGGGTGAAGTAAGAGCCCACTCAGGGCTCCCAGAGAGAGGTGTGTTCAGAGAGAGGTAGACAGTGATGAAAATCAGAGAGGCATCACCAGGAGGATGAGGGGACAGCTGCTAGGAGGCCCCAGACAGTGTCTACTCGACCTCACCTGTTCCTAATGTATTCTCTGGGCCTCACTAAGGAACAAGGGCCTGAGGCTCATGGCTTCTGAGTCCTTATCCACACTCTTCAACAAGCCAGGGGAGCTGGGGATAGTGGGAATGACAGTGTCGCCACGCCCTTCAGTCTCTGCACACCGCAACCAGGTCCTCTCATGCCCAGTACTCAGACCACTGGGAAGGATACTTCAGCAAGCCTCTGTTTAACCATCTCCCTGGAAGACACAGCCCAGCTCCTCTTCCCTGGAGGAGAATGAACAGTAAACAGCTCTCAAGGCTCCTGCTATGCTTTCTGGCCTCTTATTACTCAAAGGGATGAAAAGGGGCAGGTGTGGGTGTTCAGGGGCTTCTGAATGCCTCTACTTAGCACACTGAACACTTGTCGATGCCTGAAATCTGTTCAATCAGAACTCAGGTCTGACTGAATGACAATACTTCTGAGAGGAATAATGTAGTAAGCCACAGCAGTCATTTACACCACAGTATGAATTAGCTCATCAACTCCTTTCCTGGGTGTTCTAATGTGGGAAAACATGACTGGGCTGAGGCAAAAGAAGAGTGTGGAAAGGTGAGGCTCACAGGAAGACAAGCTTGGAAGCAGTAGCAAGGTCAGGTTTGCTCTAGATACACTGAATGACAGAATTGTAAAGTCCCTGTAGAAATGGTTGGTTTTCCTCCCACAGAAGAAACTGATAGGAAAAGCATTCATAAACAGCACTTCATTAGTTTTTTAGAATAGATAACACACATTCAAAAAAAAATCAGTCCCTGCAAAATGGTATATGATGAAAAATTTCCCTCCCTTCCCTATTCACCCATCTTATAGTTGCTAAGTTATTATGAACTTTTTCAGACACATCTTTGCATATTTCCATTTTATGTTTATATTCTTTGTGTATGTTCTTAGTTTCTTTTTAAACAATAGCACACAATTTGACCCAGGAGGATAAACTCATTGGGGAATCTTGTGTGCAGTTAACATTGCCCATAACCAGTTCAAAATCCAAGGACCCCATAGAAAAATGGACAAAGAACATGAAAAAATAGTCCTCAGTTACAGAAATATCCTGTGTTCCAGAAAATCCATGGGTAAAATGAATGCTTTAATTAAATTTTTAATGTAGTTCCTGATCAGAATCAATCTGCCCCAATTGTAGTTCCTACTGCTATTAAAAACAACCTTGCTGTCCATTAACATCACCTTAGATATGTTTCAGTACAGTATCCACACACTGGGATCTATTACCTTCTTAATGGCTGCACAGTATTCCACTAGATGGAGGTCCCATAATAATTCAATCACAGCATATAGATTTTTATTCTAGCTTTTTATTCTTCATTCTTTCAAAAAAACAAAAAAGGGTTGGTGCCTACGGTAAGCCAGGCATTGTTCTAGAGACAAAGAGTTGAAAATGAGATATTCAAGGAGCTGAACATTGTCATACATATTTCTCTGCATGTGTGTGAATTTATCTTTACTATAAGCTCTAGAGGTGAAATTGCTGGGCTAAAAAGTATGTGCATCACTAATTTTGATGGATATTGCAAACAGCCCAACAAAAATGTGTCAGTTTACTCTCTCACTCTCTGTACTGATTCTTTTCCTATGAATAAAAGTCATTACAGTTTTATATACCATTACATTTCTTAAGCATAAAGCAAGTCCCCTATATTTGTGTGCTCATGATAACCTGAGCAATGACCAAGGAATGAGGAAACATGACGGGGATGCATCTACTGCGTGGGAGCTGGGGGCTAAAACCTGCTCTGACTTTCTTCCCTGCCTGAAAGGGACAGTCTTCTGACATCCCCAAGGGGGAAAGACCGGCCTGGAGGTGGCCCCTGTGACCCAGGAGGATGAGCTCATTGGGGAATCTTCTGTGCAGTTAACAGTACCACCAATGCACATGGTATTTGGCAAAGTAGAACAATCCGGACACACAAATGCCATATACGAAATGAGGAAAAACAATCAGTGGTGCCATGACACACTGACGCCTGATGTCTTCAGTGTTAAAAAGGTTCCTGTGAATCAGTTCAAAGTCCAAGGACCCCAAAGAAAAATGGACAAAGATCATGAACAGATAGTTCTCAGTTACAGAAATATCCTGTGTTCCAGAAAGTCCATGGGTAAAATGAATGCTTTAATTAAATTTTTAATGTAGTTCCTGATCAACATAAATCTGCCCCAATTGTAGTTCCTACTGCTATTAAAAACAACGGGCCTTGGGAGACTCTCCTACATCACACGGCAGCATTGCTTCCTTGGTCTTTTCTGTGTGTCTGTCTTCCCTCCTATTTATGACTTTCTATGATTCTCACCATCTCCCTGGTACTAATTCCCCCATCGCTATTCCCATCCCTCCTCATCCTGACTGCAGTGATAAAGATTGCTACTCGCCTGCCATTCTCCAGTCTCTCTGCAGGGCCTCTATGGATCCTTTTCCCAGATTCCACCCCTACCACTTGCCATGTTTTTTGCATCCAACCCGAGGTACCTGTGAATCTTCCCAGAAGGGCATTTTCTGGGCTCCTGCCCCTGTGCACTCACATTGTGAGAGCTGGAAGTGCCTGGTCTATCACCCAGGGTGGCCCCTAGTCAATGACTGGGAAGAAGTAATTAAGCACAGATCCCCTGCCTGATGGGGACAATTCTGAGGCATCATTTACATTCCAGAACACCATTTCAGATTTGGTGAAGGGGGATCAGGATCCCCTTCACGTAACTTTGAGATCCTCGCTTGCTAGGCTCCTTACTGGTTTCTTCTGGGAGTGTTTCAGTCACGTGCAGTCTTTGTCTCAGGGCCTGCTTCTGAGACACCCAATGGAAGACACAGCCTTCCTCCTTAGTAACAGAATCCAACTTGTATTCAGGCACATGGCCTTCCTGAATAAAGACTACATTTCCCAGCCTCCTTTGCAACTAAGACTATGACTAAGTTCTTGAAAATGAGATATAAGCAAGAACACTCTGTGTGACTTCTGGGAAGTCCATAAAAAGGAGCTCTTGCTGATGGCTAGAGTTCATCTTGGACTCCAGGGACAGGGAGCACACTCTTGGAATGTGGGAGCCAAGATCTGAGAAAAGGCTAGACTCCTAACAACTTCATGGAGCTGCCAATACCAACCACAGATTGCCAGCTGTTCCCATCCCAACTCCTTTTATGTGGCAATTAAATTTCTCTCTTGTTTAAGTAAATGTCATTTTTTTTGGGTCTATATAGCTCATCAATCCTAACTTTTAGAGCAGACCACCACTATAGAGACTGAAGAAAGGCAGATACTAGCCTTTCCAGCTTCCCTTGCAGCTAGGGATTGCCAGTGTGACCCAGTTCTGACCACTAAGACATAAGGGAAGGTCTGGTGGGGAGCAGGGTGGAAGAACAGGTTCTGGAAAAGAGTTTTCTTCTCTGATAAAAAACAAACAGGTATATGTCATAGAGTTCTCTTGCCACCATGGAGGCCTACTCCCAGCCTCCTGCCTTTGTTTGCAGCATCTGAAGATATGCTGTCTGGAGCTGTGGTAGCTATTCTATAATCAAGAAACTGCAAGTCTGTAGACAAAAATACAACCAGCTGAGGATAGCTGTGGAGAAGGATAGAAAGAGCCTGACCCCTTCCAAAATTCACCGAGTCTCCAAACCATCCCTGAGCCTTCCACTCCACACCACTCCACAATGTTTATCAGTTTTGCTATTACTTGAACCTAAAATCAGCCTAATACTCACGGGAGGCAAAGCACTGAAATAAAATAAGAAAAATTTAACATTTATAAAACCAAAAGGTGATAAATTCTCAGGAAGCCTTTGAGAGGAAGATGACTGGCTTCTGGGTGAATAATTATCTGTTAGGCTGCCTCTCACAGCAAGAAAGAGAAACTTTAGGCACTTAAGAAATGAGCTCCAGGATCAACAGTGTCATCAGGAATGCAGTGTCCTTCCCTCTCTTGGCTCAGGCATTCCTCAAGTGGGCTTCATTCTCAGGCTGCTAGCAAGATAGGGGCATACTTCCTGATGCCCCATCAGGCACCATGAGGGCCTATCAAGTCCTGCGCGGTCTGCCTTATTCCCCCTTGTCCCTCCCTCTGAGTTTTCATCCTCACACCCTCCCCCAGTCTTCTTCCAGCTGCACTTGCCCGTCTTCACACATGCTGGTGCACTCCTGTCTCAGGCCTCTGCACTTGCTCTCCCTCTGCCTAGGGTGCTCTTCCCAAACATGTCCACCAGGCTCCCTCATCTCTTTCAGGTCTCAAATATCACTTTAGTTACTCAAATATCACTTTCCCAATAAGACCTACGTAACCATAGTATTTAAAATTACAGCCACCCCCCAACTCCCCATCTCTGTCCAGGATGTAACTCCACAGCATGTAACTGCATCCACATAGGGCACATTCCTTATTTCTCTCATCGGGCCCACCTGCCTAGGTGTGCTCCAGGAAGGAAGGGATGCTTATCTGATGCATTTCCCCTAGAGTAGGTGTCCCAAAAATATCTGCAGAAGCAAAGACATGCAAAGATGGACAACATCCAGGGGAAGAAGTGGGAGAGCATATTTTCGTGATGGTGTTCACACCCATCACCCTGGGGCTTCTCCCATATCTCCACCAGAATCACTCAGCCAGTCAGTCCCTGACAGGGAGGAAAGACTTCCTCTAGTGAGGCTGGGGTCAGCGGTTGTTGGGGAGGGACGGCGAAACATGGGGAGAGACATGGAGAAATGGATGCTGGAAGTGCCTAGCAGTACCAGTTTTACCCTCTAATCTCTGGTTCTCCTGGGCTGTCTCTTGTCTGTAGCTTAAAAAAATGGCCATCTCATCCCTTCATTGCCACGTGTCTAAAAAGAGTTGTCAAAGTTCTCTGCCTCCAGTGCCCTAAAGCCCCACCCGTGCCTCACCCCTCTGGAATTCGGCCTGTACCCCCAGCCTTTAAATCTGCCTCGCACCAAGGCTGTCATTGACCTCCTTGTTCCTAAGTCCAGGGAGGCCTCTCGGTCCTTATCTGACTTTGTCCTGCTGACCCCCTCAGCCCCCCAGCTATCTGGTGACTTGTCCCACTTCCAAGGTCTTTTGTGCCACGGCGACCCCACTATCCATGTGGCTGTGTCCCGCCCCTTCCCCAACCATCCCAATTTCATCTTCTGGGAAATGACAGCTCCAAGCCTTGGGGAACTGAAGGGTTTCGTTCTGAAAGCGAAGGGTTTCCAAATCGCAGCACCCGCAGAGGCGAGAGGCTGCGCGCTGTCCCCGGGGAGGGGTCCCCACGGCCCACGTCGCCCCTGTTGCGTGGCCAGGCTCGGACACCCGCAGCCCCGCGGGCCGGCGTCGGGCCGCGCTCTGGGCACAGGCGGATGGGGCGGGGGGAGGGGCCCGCCGCAGGGGACGAGCTCCCCTCCGCGGGCCGCGCCGGGGGCGGGGGGAGGGGCCCGCCGCGGCCTTATTTCCTCGGGCGCCCGCGCCGGCGGCTCCCAGCCCAACCGGGGGAGCCACGCGCCAGCCCACCCGCGCCCATGCAGCACCGCCGCCCGCCGCCGCCCGCGCCTGGGCCCCGGGGCCCGCGCCCCGCCGCCCTGCTGCTCGGGCCGTGGCTGCTGCTGCCGCTCGCCCTCCAGGGGCTGGCGGCGCCCGCGGAGCCGGGGTGGCGCCAGGACACGGAGCTGCCGCCCGGGCTGCTGGAGCAGGCGGCGCGCGCGGCGCTGCACTTCTTCAACTTCCGCGTGGGCTCGCCCAGCGCCCTGCGAGCGCTGGCCGCCGTGCAGGAGGGCCGCGCCCGGGTGAGTGCGCGCCTCAGGGCGGGCGGCCACACCTGCGCGCGCCCGGCCGCCCCGCCACGGAAGCTGCGCCGGGAACGACGCTGGGGGCCATTCGGCGTGGTGCGCCCGCGCCCCCGAAGTGTCCAGGGCGGAGAAGGGCCCGTGGCTGCGCACAGTCCGCAGAAAGCTGGCCTCTGGGGGGCCGTAGATTTTTCACAGGGCATTCGCATTCCTGCGGAAGAGGTGCATGGGGAAACTGAGGAACAGGCCCCAAAGGCAACCTCGGTCTTGTCTGGTAGTACCCAGAGGTGGTTGCTGAGCAGAGGGTCACCGAGGGCGCCACCCACAAGTGGTTCCAGCAGCAGAAGCTGCGGGTGGAATTTCCAAAACCTCAACCAGTTCCCGTACCCGACAGCGGACGTACTGTCTCTTAATTGGAGGCCACCATCCAAGGGCTGCAGGGTAACATGGCTGGAATTTCTGCGTCAGCCTGGACAGGAACCTTCCTAATCCTGGTGCCTGCTTTAATCTAATGGAAGTGAGTGAGCCAGGGCTGTTTTCTGGGTGAACGGAATGAATGAGAACTCCACAGCTCGCTATCTGCTTCCTGACCTCAGGTGCTAGCTGTAGGTATCGTTTTGTCTTTTGGGG
The DNA here is from genome assembly GCF_040802235.1 of Manis javanica. NCBI lineage: Eukaryota > Metazoa > Chordata > Mammalia > Pholidota > Manidae > Manis > Manis javanica. The sequence continues at coordinate 145,233,979 of NC_133158.1, forward strand.
GCTACAATACTTTCTTTCTCAAACAGAAGATTGCACAATTACAGAGCTACACTAAATCTGTTCCATAAATAACGACGCTTTTCCAGTAATCCCCCAATATACCACAAAGCCTGCAGACTCAGCCTCAAAGAATCTAGAGTGGGAATAGGTATCGTTTTGAAGAGTGGGAAGTAGGATTTTTGTTGACGATTGTTCTAAACTGGTGTTTGTTAGATATAGGAGTAGGGAAGGCCTTATGGAAGCTCAGCCTTGGTTCCTCAAAGACTTAATCCTGTAGCTAGGGTGGCTAAAGTTACTGAATGATGAAATCAAATTGCTCCTAGAAAAAGGCAACCTATTCTTGTCACAAGTTTTAACAATCCTTGCTATCTCAGGGAGGAAAATTTGGTTCTATTAGTCCAACAGAGAAGTGAGGAAACAGAGTTTGAGAACTTTGTGTCAAAAAAGGAGAGAAGAGAGAGGCAACTGCCCACCTCCCAGAGTCCTAAGAAGGCATCCCTGAAGATTTGCTCCCTGGTGATCAGTGGGGAGGACTCATCTTGGAAAACCAAACTCAGATTATAAATTATGCCAGTTTTCAAATTCCAGGAATTTTTCCAGGGATCCCAGATGTGGCCCCTGCTTTGCCTTCAGTGAGCCACACAAATTCCAGGAAAAATTTTCCAAGACCACAGAAAAAGTAAAATACTTTGCATTTTCACACATTTAGTCAAACACTTGGCATCTTTCACAAAATAACCAAACTAGCTCTCAAAACCTGAGTGAGTTAAGTAAAAAATCCCTTTCTCTTCCACAAAGAGCTCAGTTACCATTCTTCATGTGGAATAGTACAATAATTTGAAAGGGATCCTCTCTTTGACCAAAAAGTGTGGGGGAGGAGGATAAATCAATAAATTAGAGGCAGGTATGCATAAAAGGGAGGAGGTAATAAACAGAGGGACCCAGGACGATGATCCTAAAAAGGAAACTTCCTATAGTCATTTGGTTTATCTTCACATTTCCTCCAAAATTGGTTATAAATATTCTAAAATCAAGGAGCCAAGGAAGAGAGCTCAGTGACTTTCATGGCCAAGAATGTGTAGAGACTAAGTGTTTTCAGTTACTTCCAGGAATTTAGTGGAATTTCCTTCATTCCTCTGCCTCCTCCAAACACCAGCCCTAAAGGAGAGCCCCCCTCCAATGATGATCAAGGCATCCCGAGGCTGCACATGTCTTAAACCCGTGAGGGGGCATGCCGGGACCCTTGGGGGGAGGCTGAGAGTGAGTGCAGATTCCTGCTGGGGAGTGCTATGGGCTACCCTTCCATAATGTGGAGAGCCACCTGGCAGGTGTAATGGGGAGCCGGGTCGCAGCCCCTGCTTTGCCTCCAGTGAGCCATACAATCTAGAGAAGGCCATGTAAGTCTTCTTTGGTTGTTTCCCCATTTGGGATGGAAATGATCCATGTTCTGCCAACCATGGCAGGTGTTTTAAGAGTCATGTAAGATGATGTAAAGTACCAATTGCAAAGGATACAAATGTGAGCTAGCTACTGTCTGAAGGGCAATCCATACATCCAGTAATTTCTTGAGCACTTACTATGTGCCAGGCATTGGGCTAGACACTGTGGTGCTAATTCAGATTGAGGTGGGATCATCAGGAAGATCTTTTTGAGATTCACTGACTTTTCAGGCAGTCACTCAGCTGCCTAAATGAGGAGCACAGACACCACCTGCATGGAGCTGTTAATGTAGTGACTTAAGGCATTGCTACTTCAGTTACAAGAGTAATGGTAGCATTGACAAGAAGTGAAAAGTGGCAGATTTCCCAAACTTGGGTTTGCATTCTTTATGCATTTAGTGCATTTTTCAGAGTGAGTGCACAGTTGCTGTACAACGTCCGTCTCTCATCCAGGACTGACCCCAGGGTGAGCAGGTAGCTGGGTGTGTGAGGGAAGTGTGGCTGGTAGGGACCCCTCTCTGTCCTAGGAGTCAGGGCTCCCCATTGTAAGATAAGAGGCTGGGACCAAGACAGTGTTTTTCGAAATAATGCCCCACTAGTGGGTTATGAAATCAACTTAGTAGGTCACAGTTGTTTTGTTTTTTTTGTTGTTTTTAACAAAATAGTTTGGAATATAAAGTATTAGGGTGCATTGCAGAAGAAGGATAAGTAGTGCCTTAAAATGACCTACTCTGAACCAGGCCATTATGAAGGATTCTGTTCTTGCTGTGGGTTTCAGCTACAGATAATTTTGAAAGCCAATGAACCAAATTATTTTTAAGACCTCTTGCAGTTCTGAAACTCCGTTTGAGTGATTGCTTGGTTCTGCCGGAATGCCTCATTTTAGAAACACTGTTGCCCTCTAGTGGTAAAATGCAGTTAGAGCTGCGGTAGTAAATACAACCAAGTGTTGAGGCAGAATCGGGCTAGCTGCTCCAAGGAGCCTTCCGTTGTTTGCTAATTGTAGGGAGAGATCACAAGCCATATAACTGGCCTTACATTACCCTTTGTGACCAAGAAGGCTTCTGTTCTTCTGATATCACATGGTGCAGGCTCAGGGCCGCTGGGTGGAGTGGTGGGAGACTTTGGGTGGTGGTGAGAGGCCCTGTGCTACCCAGGGCATCTGAGATCAACCTCGCTGCTGACCGCTCTGGGCTGCCCCTTACCCTGAGACGAGTCTCTGGCCACTCAGCAAGTCCTGGGACCTCTGGCCCAGCAGCCGGTGAGAGGCCAGTTCTTCCCCAGTGTTTAGAGAATCTGGCTGAGGACTCTGTGTGCACATACTGTTTGAGAATGGCAACCCATTTGGGAGTCAGCTGTTGTTTGGGGCCTGGTCACTTAAGGTGAATGCTTTCTGACCAAGCCAGGAAAGTAGTTGGAAACATATTTGAAACAACTGTCCAAAGTGTATGGGGGAGGGAATTATGCCCATATTTAAATTGCTTCAATTTACATTAAAGTCAGTACATGTAAATGTATCACCCATCTTTTGGTAGAGGGCCAAGGCCATTTCATGGACACTCCTTGCAGTCTTTCTAGCCAGAAAACACAGCCATCATGTTCTTCTACCTGTGATTTCCATTTTGATTTACTTACAGTGCAGGGAGATCTTGCAAAGAATACAGAGCATAATCTTCTACTTTTACCTTTTTTTTCCTTTCTTGCCCATACTTAACTCACCCACACCTGATTCAACAACAAGAGTTTTAGAGGCTTGACTTTGCCAGTTCCTTCTACAAGTTTAACTTGGGTTTTGTGAACATCTTTTTTTATGTCCACTCTTCACCAGCATACATAAAATTTGATCACACAGTTAGGTAATAAGTACACCCAGCATAAGCAAGTTTGGGAGCAAACACCTGACCTTGGTGACCATCAGGCTGCCGGGGGCAGGAGGGCTGGGCTGCTATGGGTGCCTGCTCAGGCGTCTGACAGCAGAATGGGGCCTGTCTGCCGGGCCACAAGGCATTTAGGAGAGTGCCTGCTCTTCTAATAAAAACCTTCCTTTATCACTTCTCAATCTTTACTTCCATGCAAGAAAGGCTCCTAAGTGCTTTTACAGCCACTGGGGAAGAACAGGGTCGGGGAGGGGTTGGCAGGATGAATGCAGTGCCCCTTAGCACCCTCACACTGCCCTGGGGACCAAACACAGCAGGCCTGAAAGCACAGAACAGAGAGGCACACGCCCGCCTTCCTTCTGGGCACTGCGTGTGCTGCAGTGGCCCACTGCATCCAGGGGTCTCTGCCCTGACCCTCACTGTGGCACCTGCTGCCTTGTCCTCAGGTGCTGACCACAAAGTCTGTGTCTAGTTTGGGGGTGGGAAAGGCCGCCTGCCCTGGAGTAAACTGAGGCCTTGGCCACCTTGGCACTGAGCCCCAGTCACCCAAGCCAGCTGCCCCCGGATGAGCCAGCAAGTAGGAATGCTTTCCACCAGCTTGTAAAAAGGTGTTTTGAATCATAAACATTTTTTTACCAGCCCACAAGATTTTCCACTTGTCATGTCATGTGCTATAATAGCCATTATATGGATGTGTGTGGTCACAGAGCATTAGTAGTGGCCCCAAATGAAAACCGTGGGTGGTGGTCATGATTTAACCAACTGGAGTCTAGCTTGGCTGCATTATTCCTTGAACAACCTGACTGGTTCTGCAGGAGATCAAATATAAATATTCAGCCCTAAAATGACTGATATTGACAAGACACACACATCTCCCAAATTGAACCTGATCTTTGATCTCAGTGTATCACAATGAATCACCCCAGAGGTTTAGCCACACTTAAGTATTCTTGGCATTTATTTGCCTGGCCAGTGGCACCTAAATTGAAGAGGTCTTTATAAAGCTCGTCCCACAGTGAATGGGGATAGTAGCCATAGCAAGTGTCCACTCTGGGTTACTTCTTATGGTTGCTCAGGATGTCTCTGGCAAATAAGTCAAGCTTTGCAAGGGGGTCTGGTACTCTAGCTGTATAAGAAGTGTACAAGACTCCAGGATGGCCCCCAGGGGGTGTGCCCACACAGAATACCAGAGTAAGGGTCACTGTATCTGCAGCAGTTCCACGGCTGTAACAAATTACCAGAAACTTGGTAGGTTAAAACACAAATTTATCCTGCAGTGCTGAAGTCAGAAGTCTGAAATGAGTGTCACTGGGCCTAGACTGAGGTGTCAGCTGGGCTGTACTCCTTCTGCGGGCTCTAAGGGAATCCCTTTCCTCGCCTTTTCCAGCTTCTAAGGGCTTCCCACCTCTTTCCTGGCTGATGTCCGCAGCCTTGGTGAGCTCGCCTCCGAGCACCCCTGCCCTCGACACCCTGTCGTGGGACTTGACGGCAGGCTGCTTCATGCTCCCTCCTCAACAGCCAAGTTTATTCCCACTCTGCATGTGGGTCTGCTTCCGGGATGAGGCCACCGTGTCGCTGTCCCTGCACTGCACTAGCACAGGACAGAGACAAAAGTCTGCGTGTGCTCAGTGAATAGAAAGGCATCTGGGAGGGTGCCGGGACCACTGTGCACCTGGGCCAGGAGAGCAGGCCAGGCCCCCACCCCTTCCCAGCCCTTCCAGATGGTGGAGGAGACCCAGCACCCAGGTGAGCATGGCCCTTCCATCCAGCTTTCCTAATTAGACCCACCCCGAGCTAGCAGGGAAGCAGAAGACACTGCCTTCAGCCATTTCCACTCTGGCTCCTTTCAAAGGGTCAAGACCTTATACCCAGAGTTGACTAAATGTTACCACACAGTATTCTGTGTCTTTCCACTATTGCTTAACCTGGTAAAGCAACATGAGGACTATTCATAGGGTAAAGCAACATGAGGAAAAGTCCTCATGAAATGATCTTGGGCCCCACTGGCTGTGGTCTGATCTGAAGGTCACCGACTCTGGCTCCGTAAACCGCATTCATGTTACCAGCGTTGCCCTAGAGGAGGGGAACGCAGTCGGGTGGTCACAGGCTCTAATGGAGGACCTGGAGCTCTCTGTCCCAAATGGCAGAGCGGCAGAGCGGTTTTATCCACCAGTGCGTTGTTTACTTGTCTGCCACTAAGCCTGACTCATAAAGCTAACCTTATAAAAGGAAGAAGTTTGCTCTTACCGGAATGGCATGGTATTTATGATCTCATACCAAATGTGCAGGCTGGAGGGGACATTTAGAAGCTGAGTCTGTTAGGCCAGCAAGGCCCAGTGTGCGCGGGAAGGGGGGCCAGCGCCACTCGGGGCTCCTGACAACGGGAGTCACCCCACCGCCCACCCTTTCACAGGAAGAACCAAGTTCAAAGCTGTCCCCAGCAGCCTGGAGGCAACAGGAAGGGACGGTGCTTAGCAACCAGTGGCAGCGTGAGGAGAAGCAAGGCGCTGGCATTTCCCCAAAGCACGCCGGTCTCTCTCCATGGACCGGCTTTGGCAGTATCTTGTCTCAGGAAACTCCCGGAGTTGGAGCACTTGTGGTGTCCCTGGGGCAGCCGGCAGCAGGTTTCTCTGGGACACCGTCCCTGCCCTCTCAGGGGCTCCAAGTTTTGCAGTGAGTTTAAAGTGGGTGTTAGGTTTTTAAAATATGCTCTTGGAATAAATAAATAACTATTCCCTATCCCTCATCAGCTCCTCAGGTGTATGTCCAGTAACTCACACCCAATAATTCAATGACTCTAACGAACATTGCATGGTATCTAATGCAAAGACAGCCCAGACACGTGCTGGAAGAAAAATCCTTGACCCATTGGCATGAAAACAAACTTTTACATTTTACAGTAAGCAGTTTTATCCTGAAAATAAGACATGACTGTGGAGTTGCTATTAGAATGTGCAGTTTTATCTTCTTGATGCATACACAAATGTTTTTGCATGGCAAAGTAGCTGTGCAGGTAACAGGAAGCAAGGGGAGATTTTCTTCAGTCCCATTTTGGTCCAGAGCCTTCTGTAAATGTGCCTGTCTGTGGGAAGCACAGCCTATGCCGTTGGGCCTCACCAATGTCACCCCCTGAAGCAGCAGGTGCCCCTGTCCCCTTTCCTTTCTAAGGCATCCTGACCTGATTTGCCAGAGACTCCAAACTTTGGGTTAACATTCCTCCACTTCATTTAGCCCCTGTGATGCCCTCAGGCCTTGGGAGAGTTGTCACTCCTCAATCTCCTACTCAGCTCTATTCTGGGGATGCCACTGGCTCCATCTGTCACTTCCTTCTGCCCCCGCCAGCCCCAGAACTAAAGTAGCTCCATTCAGCATCTAGAGAGAAGTTCTTAAAGTGTGGTCCCTAGATGAGCCGCATCAGCATCACTCAGAACTCATTAAAGTGCAAGTTCTCAGGCCCCAACCTCGATTTACTGAACCAAAACTTGGGGTTGGGCCCAGCGTGCTGTGATTTAGCGACAACTCTGGAAGAGTCCACTGCAGCTCAAGTTTGAGACCTATTACTCTGGAATAAAGTCCTGTAAGGGACTTTCTCTAATCTGGCCCCCAGCTTGCCCTTGACTCCAGGTACACCTTCCGTTGACCTACTAATCCCCCCTGGCCTGGCTGCCCACCCCCATGCCTGAACTCACACTCTCTTCCTAGCACGAACTCCTCTCCCCTCTCCTCGGTGTGTCTCCATCCCTAGATCTCCCTGGGGATTGCCACACCTGCACCGGCTCGTGCTCCCACTTACCCCTTGCCTGAAAGCATGCAGCCAGGGCTCCTCACAGAGTCCCAGGTCAGCTCATCTTCACATCCCTGTTGCGGGTTGAGTTGTGTCCTGGGAAAAGATGCGGTGAAGTATTATCCCCTGCACCTGTGATTATGACCTTACTTGGAAAAGTCTTTGCAGATGTAATGAAGTTAAGACGAGGCCACTTTGGGTTAGCCTTGGCCCTGAAGCCAATGACTGAGGACCTTATAAGAAGGCCAGTGAAGATACAGAGAGACAAACACAGAGGCTGAGACTGCAGTGAGGCAGCTGAAGGCCAAGGAAGGCCAAGGATTGACGGCCACCACCAGAAGCTGGAAGAGGCAGGGAAGGATCCTCTCCAGGGTCTCTTGAGGGTGCACAGCCCCGACGGCACCTTGATTTTGGACTTCTAGGCTTCAGAACTGTGGGGGAATCAATTTCTGTTGTATAAGGCGCCCAATTTGTGGTACTTTGTTACAGCCACCCTAGGAAGCTGATACACAAGCCCTGTTTGGCTGCCTCCCTTCCAGGAAGGTCAGGTGATCTTGTCTGTAGGAACCATAGTTATAAGCTGTCTCTCTGTCTCTCTCATACCCACACATATATGCCAGCTTGTTTCCCATCCTCTTGGAGGCTGCCAGTTCTATACAGTCTCTATGCCACAGAAAGGAAGGGTGCAAGTCGGAGCTGGTTTCGTTACTTACCAGCTCTGTGACTTTGGGAAACTCCGTAACGTTGGCCACATGCCTCACTTTCTTACCCTTAACCTGGGGATACTAATAATATCTACCTCAAAGGGCTCCTGTGATGTGATAAGTAATACATAGGCACCATGTGGAACCATGTGAAGCATGTAGGAAGAGCTCTGTCTATTAATAGCTTTTATCATGCTTCCCTCCCATCACCAGTAGGATGCTTTACACACAAGCACTGAAGTGCCCATCATTCTCCTAAAGAGCCCATTATGAGCACAGCATGTGGGAGGTCTACACAGCCAGGGCTGGCTTCCCTCATGACCAGTGGGGGTGAAAATAAATAAAACACATAAGAAACCATGTCATTAGTGATCTGTAATTGTAAAGTATGTCATTCTAGGCTAGAGCATATAAATCTTTTGTACAATTAAAAAAGAAATCTGTAGCAAAGAGCTACTAATTCATTCCCTCAGGTTATACAGTCACATGGTCATTTGCTTTCTTGATGACTTTTCTTTATATAAAGAGCCTTATTCTGGAATGTATTAGGACAAAATGCTGTGCCTCTGAACCTTCCTAATCTGGCTCACAGATGGACAGTGTTGGCAGTGTGGGGATGACAGGAACCAGTGCCGTGGTCTACTAGTCTGGGAACACTCCTTGCCTCAGCAGAGCCAGAACTATTCACTCTGCTTCCTTCATCATAGACTAATTGACCCTATTAAGTGTGGGGTTATCTCTGGGCTCTCTGTTCCATTGATCTGAATGTCTATTTTTGTGCAGTACCATACTGTTTTATTATAGCTTTGTAGTACAGTTTGATATCAGGGACCATGGTATCTCCAGCTTTGCTTTTCTTTTTCAAGATTGCTTCAGCTATTTGGGGTCTTTTGTGGGTCCATTCACATTTTAGGATTTGTTCTAGTTCTGTGAAAAATGCCATTGGTATTTTGATAGGGATTTCACTGAATCTGTAGATTGCTTTGGATGGTATGGATATTTTAACAATGTTCTCCCAGTCCATGAGCATGGTATAACTTTCCATTTATTTGTGTCATCTTCAGTTTGTTCCATCAATGTTTTTTAGTTTTGACAATACAGGTCTTTCACCTCCTTGATTAAATTTATTCCTAGGTATTTTGGGGTTTTTTTGATGTGACTTTAAATAGGTTTGTTTTCTTGATTTCTCTTTCTGCTAGTTTCTTTCTAGTATATAGAAATGCAGTAGATTTCTGTACATTTATTTTTGTATCCTGTGACATTACAGAATTAATTGATTAGTTTTAGTAGTTTTTTGGTGAAGTCTTTAGGGTTTTCTCTATATAGTCTCATGTAGTTTGAAAACAGTAGCAGTTTTGCTGCTTCCTTACCAATTTCAGTGCCTTTTTTCTTGTCTGATTACTATGTATGGTTAGGACTTCCAATGTTAGGTTGAATAAGAGTGGTGAGAGTGGACATCCTTGTCTTGTTCCTGATCTTATAGGAAAAGCATTCAGCTTTTTACCATTTAGTATGATGTCAGCTGTGGGTTTGTCAGATATGGTCTTTATTTTATTAAACTATGTTCACTCTGTTCCTCTGTTGTTGAAAGTTTTTATCATAAATGGATGTTGAATTTTGTCACATACTTTTTCTGCATTTATTAAGATGACCATATGGGTTTTTTCCTTTCTTTTGTTTATGTAGTATATTGGCTTGTGGATATCAAACCTACTGTGCATCCCTGGAATAAAGTCTACTTGATCATGGTGAATGACCCTTTTAACATATTTTAAAATTCATTTTGCTACAATTTGTTGAGGATTTTTGTATCTGTGGTCACCAAGGATATTGGTCTGTAATTTTCTATTTTTCTTTTTTCTTTTTTAGTGCTTTGTCTGACTTTGGCATCAGGGTAGTGCTGGCCACATAGAAGAAATTTGGAAGCATTCCTTCCTAGTCTAGTTTTGGAATAGTTTAAGAAGGATGTTCTTCTTTAAATGTTTGGGAGAATTCACCTGTGCAGTCATCTGGTTCTGGACTTTTGTTTGGGAGTTTTTGATTATGATTCAATTTTGTTACCAGAAATTGGTCTGGTCAGATTTTCTATTTCTTTCTGGTTCAGTCTTGCAAGACTACATGTTTCTAGGAATTTATCCATTTCTTCTAGGTTGTCTGATATGTTGGCATGTAATTTTTTCATAGTAATCTCTTATAGTCCTTTGTAATTCTGTGGTGTCAGTTGTAACTTCTCTTCATTTCTATTTATTTGCTTCTCCTTTTTTCTTGATAAGTCTGGCTACAGGTTTGTCAATTTTGTTTGTTTTTTCAAAGATGCAGCTCTTAGTTTCTTTGATCTTTACTGTTTTTCTAGACTCGATTTCATTTATTTCTGCTCTGATCTTTATGATTTCCTTCCCTCTATTAACTTTGGGTTTTATTCTTTTTCTAGTTCTTTTGGGTGACAGTTTAGATTGAAATTATTCTTGCTTCCTGAGGTAGGCCTGTATCTCTAAATTTCCTTCTTGGAATGCTTTTGCTGCATCCCAAAGATTTTGAACCAACATTGCGTTTCTGTTTTAAGTTGACTCCATATGTTTTTTATTTCCTCTTTGGTTTCTTCATTGACTTATTGGTTGTTTATTTGCATGTTATTTAGCCTCCATGTGTTTTTGGGGCTTTTTCATTTTTTTCTTTTAATTGATTTCTGGTTTCATACTTCTGTGTGGGCCTATGGCCCAGGTAGCGAAGGCCCTGGCTGGCCTGACTCTGCCTGCACGGCCTGAGGCTGAGGTATTTATCTCAGGACAGCCAGCACAGCAGCCTCAGAGAAACTTGTGACTCACATGAGGGGAAAAGACAGAAGTCTTCTGTGGTCAGAAAAGATGCTTGATTCAATTTCAGTCATTTTTTGGTAAGTATTCTTAAAGATATTATTGGTTTGTGTGTAAATTTATATTTACATTTTATTTTGCAAATGGTGTTATGCCATTTTGTTTGTATTTCACTCACAGTGTTTAGGATCTATGTTTCTATGCATATGGCTACTTTGCTACCTCTCCCTGCTGCACAGCACTCCTTGGCAGGAACTCCCCTCACCCCCATCAGGGATGGACAGCACATTGTCTCCAGCTCCCTAGCACACACACAGTGCCTCAAGGAACATTCTCCTTTGAGTCTGATATAATCTGCATCACAGCTTCTCTGAGATAGTTACCCAGAAGTGGGATTGTTAGATTGTATGGTGTATGTAAACTTGATTTGACCAAGTTGGCTAGACTGCCCAGCAGCCACACTGGTTTCCTTCCCAGGCTACCCTCCTACATGCCACAGGGGAGCAGTCTTAAATCCCAAAACCTGGTCAACCACTGGCCCTATCTGCTTTCTAATTTATTGTCAGTCTAATAGTTGTACAGTGATACCTCATTGCTTCTTTAATTTGCATTTCTCTGATTACTCATGAGTTTGAAAGGGATTTCAGAGCTCTGTTAGCATAGTTAAGATGTGAAATGCTTAGAACAGTAACTGGCATAGGCCCAATAGGGTGTTGTTATTGCTCTGTAATACAAGCATCATTTACATGATGGTTGATTTAATGTTGTCCTAATGTAAGACTTCCATTCTTGTGATGACTTCTAATCTTGAATTTCATATCTGTTCATTGCTCACCTTTTAGTATAGGACTCATATCTGTCTACCATATACTTGTCTCCATTTCTGCTCTCCCCACTTGGTTCGTGTGCCCCTTCAGCTAGCCTCCTGTGGTCTCTACTTTCACTCTGGACACCTTCTCTATGCACCACTTCTCTCTGCTCCAGCTGAGAGGGATCTTTTTTTTGAGAGGGCATCTCTCATATTTATTGATCAAATGGTTGTTAACAACAACAAAGTTCTGTATAGGGGAGCCAATGCTCAATGCACAATCATTAATCCACCCCAAGCCTAATTCTCGTCAGTCTCCAATCTTCTGAAGCATAATGAACAAGTTCTTACATGGTGAACAAATTCTTACATAGTGAATAAGTTCTTACATGGTGAACAGTACAAGGGCAGTCATCACAGAAACTTTCGGTTTTGATCACGCATTATGAACTATAAACAATCAGGTCATATATGAATATTCGTTTGATTTTTATACTTGATTTATATGTGGATCCCACATTTCTCCCTTTATTATTATTATTATTATTATCATTATTTTTTTTTAATAAAATGCTGAAGTGGTAGGTAGATGCAAGATAAAGGTAGAAAACATAGTTTAGTGTTGTAAGAGAGCAAATGTAGATGATCAGGTGTGTGCCTGTAGACTATGTGTTAATCCAAGCTAGACAAGGGCAATAAAATATCCACAGATGCAGAAGATTTCTCTCAAAACAGGGGGGGTTAGGTTCTAAGCCTCACCTCTGTTGACCCCCAATTTCTCACCTGATGGCCCCCCTGCGACTGTGCCTGTCTTAGGTTTTTCCTCCCTTGAGGAATCTGACCCGTCTCTGGCTAACCAGTCATCTTCCGGGGCCATACAGGGAAATGTAAAGTTGGTAAGTGAGAGAGAAGCCATATTGTTTGAAAAGGTTAGCTTTTTACTTCTTTGCAGATTTATGCCCTGTGGCTTCTATGCCCAGCATTTGTCCTGAGGTATCTTTACCACTTTTATATCTTTGATATAATATGATATAATATGATCTTTGATATAATATGATATAATATGATTGATCTTTTAAAACTCCTTCCTGTCCATGGCTTCCATTTCTCTTTGGATAAACCCCCCCTACAGCCTGCAGGAGCAGCCACCGTCCACCCAGTTGGTCTGCTCCTGATCCCAGCTGCTGTCTTTCTGCCCTCCAGCCCTGCTGGTTGGTCCTCAGCGCCTTCCATGTGGAACGATTTGCTGGCTGCCCCTCTCCCCACCAAAGTCAATTCCTTTTTAATACTCAGAGTTCAGTTTAAAGGTCATTTCCCTGATCCTGAGACTAGATCAATTCTCCATTTACCCTTTCAGAGCTCTTAAATGATCGATAATCAAGTGATCAGTTCTCCAATGATCTAGTTAAAAGCCTTCTGCCTAACCTGACTGCCTTGAGGGAAGGGACTACCGCTGTTTTGTTCCCTGTATTTGAACACTTGGCACAGTGCTCCATGCTCCATGGAGTGGATGTTGAGCAACGAAGACCCCTTTATTGCAGAATAGTTTTAACCAAAAACAGCCAGAGTGAAATATAGTCCTTAGACAGTTGAAGGAGCACAAGACCCTGTGGCCCAGGTGGCGAAGGCCCTGGCTGGCCTGCCTCTGTGGCTGAGGTATTTATCTCAGGACAGCCAGCAAAGCAGCCTCAGAGAAACTTGTGACTCACATGAGGGGAAAAGACAGAAGCCTCTGTGGAAGATAAAAGCACTGGGTCTTGATAAATGATAAAGTACAACCAAAAATGTAAAATTTTATTTTGGACAAGATGTAGATGCTTTTAAGAGTACCCAATTAAAATGAAATAAGGAAATCAAATCAGCAAGGAAAATAACTCTTCAAAAGGACAGGCACCATTCTGACTCAGCTTACAGCCTTTATTAATCAAGTTCTGTGTCTTTCCCTCTAAAGACTATGTACTGGCACTTCGCATTGCCTCCATTTATTTTTTTTAAAACCGTTGAGTCAAATAACATTGTAAGTACTTTATTTTAAATATGTACAATTATATCAATAAGGAAGACTTTTTTGAACAGCAAATAAGTGTATAGCAAGTAAATATTAATGTGAAGGTTGGTGGTTCTCAGAATTTTTCTCAATAAACATCTTCTCTAGGGGATGGCATCAAATTCCATGGCTTCAACCACTGTCTCTACTGAATCTGCTTCTCTAATGTCCTGCTGCCTCCTGGGTGTCTCCAATGTCTCTGAGCACCAAAGACTGTACCCATCAACTCCGCTTCCTGCTCTTTTCATGAATGGCCTCACCGCCCTCCCTGCTCACCCCGCAGCTGCCAGCCTACAGGAGGTCCCTGATTCCTGTGTGGAGACTTGCACTTAGGGGCCCCATAAGCGGACATGGTGGGCAGACTCCCAGGTCCTTGTACAGCAGGCAAGAGGGCCCCAGGGCTGGTGCAGCAAGTGACTCAATTCAAGGCTTAGAAGCTGCTGGTAAGCAGCTGTGCTGCCTCCTGGAGTGTTAGCTGTTTGTGGGTGTCGGTTTGGCTGGGGGAGGCCATGTGCAGCAAGCCTACGGTTCCGTGAAGACACTGGAGCTCAGCAGTCTCGGAGACGGGCCATGGGGTACCTTGTCCAGCCCCTTCCATGCAGGTCTCACTTCACCCTTTAACCGCTCATCATTTACTTCTGGCCAAAGCTCCCAAAACAGAAGCAGCCCCGACAGGCGTCAGTGTTACTCTTTCCACAGCCTATAAGCTGGGCCAGGCCCGGGTTCCCAGCAGAGTTCTTTCTCTCCCTCAGGTCTGTAGGTTTTACTAGTCATCAAAGTAGTGCACACACACTGAACGTTTACCCCGGCCCAGGCACTGTTGAAACCCTGTTGATGCTGTACCTTACTCTTCAGAGCACCCGAAGTGCTGCGGTCAAGTGTACTTCACTGGGGCTCTCAGACTCCTAGGTCAAGTTCCAAGTCCTTCTCATAAAAAAATGAGGCTTTCCTTGACCTTGCGCCAGCCTCCCAGACAGCTTTTTTCCTGGCTTTGCTGCCTGCCCTGGGATGCCAGCCTTATACTCCATGCCCACACCTTTGCCTGGCCAGCAGCTGCCCTCAAAGAATTAGTCCAGGCCTCACTGGCTCTAGAAAGCCTCCCTAAACCTGGCACCACATGTCTGCAGTGTCGGCCAGAGCTGCACTAGGGCTCTGTGACGGACTGACCAGCTTGTTCCACACAAGCAGTGGTTCCTGGTAAGGCTAGACCAGACATTCTGCTGCTTCATATGTCCCCCATGCTGGGATACTGGGTGGCCCACTGCAGATGAGAAGATGAGCTTGTATGAACTTTGTAAATTGAAATCAATGTTTCAACTAAATCAGAACTCGTCTCGAGATTGAAATGAGCCCTAAGCAAACTGCTGAGTGCTTCTCCTCCATTTTCTCTGCAGAGCACATTTAAATTGCAGTTTCAACATGAATAATTGCCACAGAGTCCTGTCCCTCCATTTCATAATTTCCCAGAATTTTTAAAGAATCTATAATAGGAATGGATGATCGCTGGTCTATTAAAATAAGATAATCCTGTTTGGTTGTTTTCTGGAGCTAAGATTCAAGTGAAATTGATGTTTCCAACTCTAACTTAAGACTGTAGGAGAAGACTTGAGCCCCACGCAGTAGAAAGTTCCCTTTCCTCTCTAGAAAATATTCCTTTTACTGAGTGACCATATTGCTTAGAAAAAACATGATGGCAAATAATTATAAAGTTCTTCTGAACAGTTTAAATTGTTTCAATGATAAGGTTATTTATTCTCTAAAAATATGCACTGGAATCAAAAGTTTAAAAAGGCTAAACATGCATTTCTAAAGTTCAGAAGTATACCTGCCTGTGAAAACTGCAAAAGACAGACTGACCATAACAGCTGAGCCCTCAGTATTGGTAATTCATCCTGCAGGCCCATCTGCAAACCCCACCTCTGGCCTCAGTGGTAGGTCCCCTCTGCTTGCCCCCTGGTGGGGTGCAGCTGCTTCCCTACTGTCCTTTGGACCTCAGCTGAGATCTCCTCCTCCCAGGTGCCATCCTTGACCAACAGTAAAAGTAGCCACTGCTTTCTTCACCTATCATATCACCACCTGAAAGCCCATTATTTATGCTGGGTGCACCTTTGTCATGGTGACCATGAGTGGCACAGGGGGCTTTCCCTTGTCTCTCTTGCTGAAGCAGCCCAGAACCCGGGACAGGGTGTGGGGACGCAGTGCAGAGTTTGGGATGAAGGAACTCATTCCACAGCCCTGTGTACGCATGTGTCTCACCTAACTGCTCTCAACTTCCAGCCTCAACACAACCATTTCCCTTTCTCAGCCTTCCTCTTTGTGAGTAGGCATCACACTAGCAAGCAGTGTGGCATGGTTAGACCAAAATTTAGATGTTTTCTCCTTCTAAAACATGTTTTATTTGGATAAATACTACAGCTACCATTTGCATGTCATGTTATGTTATGCCAAGATTCTTTTTTATGAACATGTTAACAGAGCTTCAAGTAAGCTAAGATTCATTTTCTGTATTTCAGGTTAATCCAAAGACAGGACGTAGAGTTGACCTGGTATTTACCACGGAGCTCTATAACCCAGAGGTAAGCTGCCATCATTAGTGCAGTGTACTATTTGCAACTCATATGAATTTATTTTTCAGGTGAGAATCTTTATATAGTGACCTAGAGGTTTACTTCTGTTTTAATCCCATTTTGTTTTCTGTTTGCTCTAGAGTCTAAGAACAGATCTAGGCAGGAGCTCAAAGATTTAACTCCTTCAACTTCATGGCCTTATGGAGGGTTGTTTAAAACAGTCCACAAAGCTGTCATCCCCTCCTTCCTGTGTCCTGGGAGGGAATCTCATAGCTCCCTTTGGTATCCCTTCCTAGCACCTCAGAATCCTTAGAATGACTGTTTCAAATGCCAGCCTGCTTCCTCTCCCTGCCAGCTGGTGACATTTCTCGTTAGCAGGCCAGCAGTGCCTGCCGGAGTCCAGCTCCAGCCTAGGGGTGGGATGCCCGAAGGTGCAGGACAGAGTTGGCGTATGGAGAGACAGAACACGGAGTCAGTGTAGGAGGTTTCTCGACAAAGTGCCGATGACAACTTTATTTATACCATTTTGCACAAGGATATGATTATTTTTTATTATTCTGATGATTAATTAGTATAGGCAGAGTTGGTTAATAAGTATAGGCAAGCTTTTTTCTTTCTTTTACTTTCTAATCTATTCATGGTTGGTCAAGCATTAGACAGGTGATTGTTTTTGTGTTCTTTGACTGAAACTTTTCTTATTAACATGTACTCTATTGTGTTTTACGTTTCTATGCAACACAGTTTCTAAGTAGTGCATGTGACTGTAGGAGCGTGCAGTATGTAGCAGCGACTATGGAGTTGATCAGCTCAGGGTGAAATACAGGTCACCTAGTGCCACAGTTAGCTAGGATTCTTTCCCACAAAAATATTTTTAGAGGCTTTAATAAATTTATAATCAATCTAAAATCATAAACTCATATCTTCACCTTATATGCCTTTATAGGGCACAGTAGGCAGCAAACTAAATTTCTCCTTCTTATCTACATTTCTCTTTCTTCTGTGTAGATATCAAAATCTCCCTGACATATGCTACACAGGTCTCCATGTCTCCACTACTGCAGGGACTAAACAAGTTCTTACATGGTGAACAATGCAAGGGCATTCATATCATAGAAACTGTTTCTGTTTTAACTACAAACTTTAAACTATAAACAATCATGTAAAATATAATATATGATTATTCATTTGGTTTTTATACTTTATAGGTGAATCTAATAAAATGTTAATGTAGTAGGTAAATGCAAGATATAGATAGAAAGCATGATTTAGAAATGTAAGAAGACAGGTATAGATGATCAGGTTTGTGCCTACAGACAGGTCTTAATCCAAGCTGAACAAGGGCAACAAAACATCCACAGGTGTAGAAGATTTCTCTCAAAATGGGGGGGTGAGGTTCTAAGCCTCACCTCTGTTGGCCCCCTTTTCCTCACCTGATGGCCCCCCTGCGACTGTGCCTGTCTTAGGTTGTTCTTCCCTTGAGGAATCTTACCCGTCTCTGGCTAACCAGTCATCTTCCGGGGCCATACAGGGAGATGTAAAGCTGGTAAGTGAGAGAGAAGTAATATTCTTTGAAAAGGTTAGTTTTTCACTTCTTTGCAGATTTATGCTCCATGGCTTCTATGCCCAGCACTTGTTTTTGAGGTATCTTTACTTCCTGGAATATGGTACTTGGTAATTTCACGTATGAGGCACAAATTCTAGTAAAGGGCTGTGATTAGGAAAGAAGAAAAACAAACTATAGAAGTAGTAGAGGGAAGAAAACATGAGATGATTAATTAAGTGTCAACAGGATTATTCTATTAAATATTCTTTCATAACCTGATTTCTAGAAAACTTTCCATCACTAGTTTCACTAGCATAAACAAGGGGGGCATTCTCAGTAGAAATGGGGTGGTCAATGTTTGACTAACAGCAGGTTTCAGTACTTTATGCTAAGATCACCATTAGGCCCCTGCGTGTTCTATTCTTCAGGAGCACTGTCCTGAAAAGCTTTTGGGAAGTTTATGTTCTCATCTTTTCCGTGCTGCTTAGCAAAGGTTAGCTTAGTCTTTGGCAACAATGCAAGTAAAAACAAAGCCAATAGTATAATGGAAAATAACAAAATCAAGGTGGGTAATAGAGGGAGCCAGCTGCGAAGACCCCTGATTTGTGGGGGTCTTCCTCCAGCCTGAGCTTAGCTACCCAGCTTGAGTAGCATGGCTCCCAGCATCTGCCTCTCCTATGCACGCGGCGCTCTGTGGAACCCAGCAGCACCCGTGTATGCCCCGGGCATTATTAGCGCCTCTACAATTCTGACCAAGCAGCCCAGGGTCTGCCAAGTTTCCTTCCTCTCATTCCCAAGAAGACAGTAAATGGAAAACTCATATAGAAATTAGAACCAGATGAAGTTCCGTGTGCTGGGCTAAGCTGGGAGGCAGGCAGCAACCAGCACGAGGGTGGAGGGGAGACCAGCCCCAGTTTTCTTTGTGTGGTGCTGAGTCAGAGCAGCCAGGGATGAGCAGGAAGCGTCTGGCATTAAAGGGTCTCCGGGACGCAAAGCTGGGCCCCAGCAGCCCAGTGCTTCCAGAAGAATGCTTACCAGTATTCAGGAACAAGCTCTAACAAGACAAAAATATACTCTGACTTCACTAATTAAACTAAGAATTAAAATTTTCTTAAAACTTAGGGAAGAGCATTTAATTTCTAGTGTTGCAAATAGATAGTGTTAAAGCTGAAGCGGAAACAGTTACTAGGTTATTTTGACCAACACTGCTTCTCTGAAGAGCACAGCTAGCTAACTGAGATGTCCCATCTCAGGGGGTGAGGAAGTTCTTCCATCTGCAGGCAACTGCTTTGCTTCTGTGGAGCTGTTTTTGGTGGGTGGGTTCAAAAGGGGCAACACTGCTTCCTTTCCTCTTCCCTGGAAACAGCTTTAACAAAGGGGAGGCCATGTACCAGCCATCTTCTGCCTTTGAGGAGCCCTTTCCAGAATGTTCTTCACTTTTTTTGTTGTTGCACTGATAATTAGGATTTTAATGCATGGAGCCAGTGCTTTGGGATAAGACAGATATGAGCTCAAGTTCTGGCTTACCACTTACTGGCTGTGAGACATGGAGTAGTTTCCTCTTCAAACTTCAGTGTCTTAATTTGTAAAACTAGAATAAGAGGACTGAATTCTTAAGGCAGCATGAAGATTCTGTCATTTTTGTTTTTGTTAATGGGAACCAGCTTCCTCTTAGTTCAAGTTAGCAAGCTTGAGACCCAGCTGAGCATTCTGTTGGTCTAGAGTAAAGTACCCGTATTCTAGAGGTTTGAGCCAAGCAGTATTCAATAGACATCCATGATATTTATTTCAAATAGGCCCAGCATTATTTTATTAGGGCTCCACCAGAAAACAGGAGTTTAAATGATAGCAAAGAGTGAAGGGCTTGTTGTGCTCAGCTGTAAGCACAAAATCACTTTTGGGGTGAGGGGCCAAGATGGCGGTGTGAGTAGTTCAGCGGAAATCTCCTCCAAAAAACATATATATTTTTGAAAATACAACAAATACAACTATTCCTAAAAGAGACACCAGTAGATACAGTCCAACAGCCAGGCTACATCTACATCTGCGAGAACTCAGCATCACAAGAGGGGGTAAGATACAAGCCACGGCCCAGTGGGACCCAAACGCCCCCCTATCCCAGACCCCAGCGGGAAGAAAGGGGTCAGAGTGGGGAGGGAGTGAAAGCCCAGGACTGCTAAACAACCAGCTCTAAAAATCTGCACCAGGAGTGCAGACACACGGTGTACACGGAGCTAGATATTAAAGAAATGGAAAAGCAAAACCTGCGGGCAGGTCCCTGCAACCTGCGCCCCTGAGACAAAAGAAAAGCGAGTGCTTTTAGCAAGTCTTAAAGGGACAGTGACCTCACAGTTGGATGAAGTCATCCCAACACACGTACACTAGCACCTGGGAATCCAGGGAACTCTAGGCAACCTAAACCCCTGGGCGGCAGCACAGCTGTGAAGCCCCTCACAACGATAAGCAGCCTACCAGTCATTCCCCCAACTGGTGCAGACCCTGAGACACTGGCCCAGTAGTGGGAGAGTGGCAGTGTGCGCCGGGGGAGGCGGCACCAGAGGGGCCTGGGAGTGGCCTGTGCAAGCCTGTGGTGGTGGCAGCTGAGCGGCCCAGGGCCGGCCTGTGTGGGCTGGCGGTGGTGACAGAGCAGCCCGCATGAACCTGCGATGGCGGCACCTGAGAGGCCTGGGACCGGCCTGTGTGGGCCGGCAGCAGCGGCGACAGAGCGGGCCGCACGAACCCATGGTGGCGGTGCTGGAGGGGGCTGGGAATGGCCTGCACAAGCCCGTGGCAGCAGCACCAGAGGGGACCGGGAGCAGCCCGCATGAGCCTGCAGCAGCAGCAACCGAGCGGCTCAGGAGCGGCCCACACATGCCGGCAGCAGCAGCACTGGAGGGGCCTGGGAGAGGCCCACGCAATCCCGCAGCGGTGGTAGAAAGGCTGGGGAGTGGCCTGCGGGAGCTGGCGATGGCGGCAGAGGAGCAGCCCAGGAGCAGCCGCGCCCCCAGCAACTGCTTAGCCCAGCACACAGCCGCCAGGGCCAGTCCCAAAGGCTGCTGTTGGTACACAGCTGCCTGGCAGGGGCACCACTTACATGGGAGAGTGCACCCGGCACACCTGCCATTTGCCGCAGGGCTCTGTGCTACTCTGACGGAGACCCCGCCCACAGCAGCTTAGGGGATTAACGCAGAGGCTGCTCCAGGAGTGCAGGTAACCGACACAGGCAGCGGAGAAGGGCAAGGTGACTAGCAAGCAGGAAAGGTCTTTGTTCTCCCGGCTGACACACCCGCTACCTGCCTACAGCCACTGCTATCACCATGAAAAGGCAGAAGAATTTAGTCCAATCCAAAATAGTCCAGACAGCCCTTGAGAGAGGGCCTGGGGAGACAGACCTAGGCAATCTCCCTGAAAAGGAATTCAAAATAAAGGTTATAACCATGCTGATAGATCTTCAGAGAAATATGCAAGAGCTAAGGGATGAAGTCCGGAGGGAGATTACGGAAATGAAACAATCTCTGGAAGGACTTAAGAGCACACTGGATGAGGTACAAGAGGACATTAATGGAATAGAAATCAGAGAACAGGAACACAGAGAAGCTGACGCAGAGAGAGATAAAAGGATCTCCAGGAATGAAAGAATATTAAGAGAACTGTGTGACCAATCCAAATGGAACAATATTCGCATTATAGGGGTACCAGAAGAACAGAGAGAGAAAGGGATAGAAAGTGTCTTTGAAGAAATAATTGCTGAAAACTTTCCCAAACTGGGGGAGGATATAGTTGCTCAGACCATGGTACCACAAAGAACTCCCAACAGAAGGGACCCAAATAGGACATCACCAAGACACATAATAATTAAAATGGCAAAGATCAAGGACAAGGACAGAGTTTTAAAGGCAGCTAGAAAGAGGAAAAAGGTCACCTACAAAGGAAAACCCATCAGGCTATCATCAGACTTCTCAACAGAAACCTTACAGGCCAGAAGAGAATGGCATGATATACTTAATGCAATGAAACAGAAGGGCCATGAACCAAGAATACTGTATCCAGTACGATTATCATTTAAATATGAAGGAGGGATTAAACAATTCCCAGACAAGCAAAAGTTGAGAGAATTTGCCTCCCACAAACCACCTCTACAGGGTATTTTAGAGGAACTGCTCTAGATGGGAGTACTCCTAAAAAAAGCACATAACAAAACACCAAACATATGAAGAACGGAGGAAGAGGAATAAGAAGGGTGAGAAATAAAGAATCACCAGAGAGTGTTTAAAATAGCTCAATAAGTGAGGTAAGTTAGACAGTAAGATAGTAAAGAAGCTAACCTTGAACCTTTGGTAACCATGAACCTAAAACCTGCAATGGCAATAAGTACATATCTTTCAATAATCACCCTAAATGTAAATGGACTGAATGCACCAATCAAAAGACACAGAGTAATAGAATGGATAAAAAATCAAGACCCATCTCTATGCTGCTTACAAGAGACTCACCTCAAACCCAAAGACATGCACACACTAAATGTCAAAGGATGGAAAAAGATATTTCATACAAACAACAGGGAGAAAAAAAGCAGGTGTCACAGTATTAGTACCAGGCAAAATAGACTTCAAAACAAAGAAAGCAACAAGGGATAAAGAAGGACATTACATAATGATAAAGGGGTCAGTCCAACAAGAGGATATAACCATTATAAATATATATGCACCCAATACAGGAGCACCAACATACCTGAAACAAACAGTAACAGAACTAAAGGAGGAAATATAATGCAATGCATTCATTTTGGGAGAATTCAACACACCACTCACTCCAAAGGACAGATCAACCAGACAGAAAATAAGTAAGGACACAGAGGCACTGAACAACACACTAGAACAGATGGACTTAATAGACATCTATAGAACTCTACATCCAAAAGCAACAGGATACACATTCTTCTCAAGTGCACATGGAACATTCTCCAGAATGGACCACATAGTAGGCCACAAAAAGAGCCTCAGTAAATTAAAAAAGATTGAAATCCTACCAACCAACTTTTCAGACCACAAAGGTATAAAACTAGAAATAAATTGTACAAAGAAAGCAAAAAGGCTCACAAACACATGGAGGCTTAACAACATGCTCCTAAATAATCAATGGATCAACGACCAAATTAAAATAGAGATCAAGCAATATATGGAAACAAATGACAACAACAACACAAAGCCCCAACTTCTGTGGGACACAGCAAAAGCAGTCTTAAGAGGAAAGTATATAGCAACCAGGCATATTTAAAGAAGGAAGAACAATCCCAAATGAGTAGTCTAACATCACAATTATAGAAATTGGAAAAAGAGGAACAAATGAGGCCTAAAGTCAGCAGAAGGAAGGACATAATAAAGATCAGAGAAAAAATAAACAAAATTGAGAAGAATAAAACAATAGAAAAAATCAGTGAAACCAAGAGCTAGCTCTTTGAGAAAATAAATGAAGTAGATAAGCCTCTAGCCAGACTTATTAAGAGAAAAAGAGAATCAAGACACATCAACAGAATCAGAAATGAGAAAGGAAAAATCATGATGGACCCCACAGAAATACAAAGAATTATTAGAGAATACTATGAAAACCCATATGCTAATAAGCTGGAAAACATAGAAGAAATGGACAACTTCCTAGAGAAATACAACCTTCCAAGACTGATCAAGGAAGAAACAGAAAATCTAAAGAAACCAATCACCAGCAATTAAAATTGAAGCGGTAATCAAAAACTACCCAAGAACAAAACCCCTGGGACAGATGGATTTACCTCAAAATTTTATCAGACATACAGAGAAGACATGATACCCATTCTCCTTAAAGTTTTCCAAAAAATAGAAGAGGAGGGAATAGTCCCAAACTCATTCTATGAAGCCAACATCACCCTAATACCAAAACCAGGCAAAGACCCCACCAAAAAAAAAAAACCTACAGACCAATATCCCTGATGAACATAGATGCAAAAATACTCAAAAAAATATTAGCAAACCGAATTAAAAAATACATCAAAAGGATCATACACTATGACCAACTGGGATTCATCCCAGGGATGCAAGGATGGTACACCATTCAAAAATGCATCAACATCATCCACCATATAAACCAAAAGGAGGACAAAAACCACATGATCATCTCCATAGATGCTGAAAAAGCATTTGACAAAATTCAACATCCATTCATGATAAAAATTCTCAACAAAATGGGTATAGAGGACAAGTACCTCAACATAATAAAGGTCATATATGATAAACCCACAGCGAACATCATACTGAACAGCTAGAAGCTGAAAGCTTTCCCTCTGAGATCAGGAACAAGACAGGGATGCCCACTCTCCCCACTGTTATTCAACATAGTGCTGGAGGTCCTAGCCATGGCAAGTAGACAAAACAAAGAAATACAAGGAATCCAGATTGGTAAAGAAGAAGTCAAACTGTCACTATTTTCAGATGACATGATATTGAACATAAAAAACCCTAAAGACTCCACACCAAAACTACTAGAACTAATATTGGAATTCAGTGAAGTTGCAGGATACAAAATTAACACACAGAAATCTGTGGCTTTCCTATACACTAACAATGAACTAATAGAAAGAGAAATCAGGAAAACAATTCCATTCACAATTGCATCAAAAAGAATAAAATACCTAGGAATAAATCTAACCAAAGAAGTGAAAGACCTATACCCTGAAAACTACAAGACACTCTTAAGAGAAATTAAAGAGGTCACTAACAAATGGAAACTCATCCCATGCTCCTGGCTAGGAAGAATTAATATCATCAAAATGGCCATCCTGCCCAAAGCAATATACAGATTCGATGCAATCCCTATCAAATTACCAACAGCATTCTTCAACGAACTCGAACAAATAGTTCAAAAATTCATATGGAAATACGAAAGACCCCGAATAGCCAAAGCAATCCTGAGAAGGAAGAATAAAGTTGGGGGATCTCACTTCCCAACTTCAAGTTCTACTACAAAGCCACGGTAATCAAGACAATTTGATACTGGCAGAAGAACAGAGCCACAGACCAGTGGAACAAAATAGACTCCAAACATCAATCCAAACATATATGGTCAATTAATATATGATAAAGGAGCCATGGACATACAATGGGGAAATGACAGTCTCTTCAACAGATTGTGCTGGCAAAACTGGACAGCTACATGTAAGAGAATGAAACTGGATCACTGTCTAATCCCATACACAAAAGTAAATTTGAAATGGAAAGACCTGCATGTAAGTCATGAAACCATAGAACTCTTAGAAAAAAACATAGGCAAAAATCTCTCAGACATAAACATGAGCGACTTCTTCATGAACATATCTCCCCAGGCAAGGGAAACAAAAGCAAAAATGAACAAGTGGGACTAAATCAAGATGAAAAGCTTCTGTACAGCAAAGGACACCATCAATAGAACAAAAAGGTATCCTACAGTATGGGAGAACATATTCATAAATGACACATCTGATAAAGGGCTGACATCCAAAATATATAAAGAGTGCACGCATCTCAACAAACAAAAAGCAAATAATCCAATTAAAAAATGGGCAGAGGAGCTGAATAGACAGTTCTCTAAAGAAGAAATTCAGATGGCCAACAGACACATGAAAAGATGCTCCACATCACTAATCATCAGAGAAATGCAAATTAAAACCACAATGAGATATCACCTCACCCCAGTAAGGATGGCTACCATCCAAAAGACAAACAAGAACAAATGTTGGCAAGGTTGCGGAGAAAGGGGAACCCTGTACACTGCTGGTAGGAATGTAAATTAGTTCAACCATTGTGGAAAGCAGTATGGAGATTCCTCAAAATGCTCAAAATAGACATACCATTTGACTCAGGAATTCCACTTCTAGGAACTTACTGTAAGAATGCAGCACTCCAGTTTGAACAAGACAGATGCACCCCTATGTTTATCGCAGCACTATTTACAATAGCCAATAAATGGAAGCAAGTGTCCATTAGTAGATGAATGGATAAAGAAGATGAGGTACATATACACAATGGAATATTATTCAGCCATAAGAGGAAGATAAATCCTACCATTTGCAACAACATGGATGGAGCTAGAGGGTATTATGCTCAGTGAAATAAGCCAGGCAGAGAAAGACAAGTACCAAATGATTTCACTCATATGTGGAGTATAAGAACAAAGAAAAACTGAAGGAACAAAACATCAGCAGGATCACAGAACCCAAGAATGGACTAACAGTTACCAAAGGGAAAGGGACTGAGGAGGATGGGTGGGAAGGGAGGGATAACAGTGGGGAAAAAGAAAGGGGGCATTATGATTAGCATGTGTAGTGGGGGCAGGCACAGGGAGGGCTGTACAACACAGAGAAGATGAATAGGGATTCTGCAGCATCTTACTACGCTGATGGACGGTGACTGTAATGGGGTTTGTGGGGGGAACTTGGTGAAGGGGGGAGCATAGTAGACATAATGTTCTTCATGTAATTGTAGATTAATGATACCAAAAAAAAAAGGCTAAAAAAAATCACTTTTGACAAAGCAGAAAACACTACATCTGTTGTGCCAGGTACAGTAGTGCATACCAGCCATGTACCAGGAACTTCTCAGCTTTGTATTTGTGTATCAGGGTATGTGGGGAGTGATACAGAACCATTTTGTTTAATTCCAAAATCTTTATTTCAGGAAGGTCAGGAACGTTTGGGAAAATGTTCTGCTCAAGTGTTCTTCAGGCATCAGAAACCCAGACCGACCATTAATGTGACTTGTACACGGCTCATCGAGAAGAACAAAAGACAACAAGAGGATTACCTGCTTTACAAGCGCATGAAGCAACTTAAAAGCCCCTTGCATGCAATCAGCATACCTGGTATGAACCAGTATCTGGAATTTCTATATTAGGCAATGTATGTAATTTCTAAATCCTAAAAAGAATGATCATATAAATTCTTATCCCCAAAGTGGCACTTTTAATCATCTACAGGATGTGGTACACCTCACTAGTCAAAGCTCAGAAGTTGCATTTCCTTGTTCTTCATCTATCTGTGTCTGCGTCATCTCCCCACTTCCCGTCCCTGAGGGGCAGGGCAAGGGCTGAGCCTCCAAGGAAGAGGCAGAGGTCTCTGCCTGCAGGGGTGCAGTTTGCAGGGTTAAGTCCAGAAACTGAGGTGACATTTCTAGACTTCTGGTGATGACTTTGGAAAGTTTAGTTGCTGGGACACCATCCAGGGCCTCCCTTGTTCCCCTCACAGCTCTCTGACCCGGGCTGGGCAAGCTGACTGTCTCAGGGCCTTGCTGGGAGGCTGAAAGAGTCAAGTTTGTCTCATCTTAGGCCAGGAGCTACTGGGTAGTGAGCCCTGCCCTCTGGAAGGGCTCAGCCAAGTGAGGCAGAGCTCACTCATTCTGGCGCCCAACGGAGGGTACAGGCTGCAGCAGAGACCAGGCACTTAGCAGCAAATCCAATTTCCAAATCCAGGAAGTCCTCTCTGGACTTGCACCTGGGTATTAAACTTGACATCTGACCACTAGAGCACCCCTCATCCCACTCGCAGTTCACGCATGTGCCCAGACACTGGGACACCCATGTCAGCATGGGAGGCCCTGTGGTCTCTCTGACTGCCTTTGGGCCCCATCAGTTTATGGAGACTAAGTAATTTTTAAAAACCTGCAGGTAGACTACTGCTTCTTGTGTTTCTAAAATTCAGAAGCTGGATGATTTTTAAAATAGTTCTCTGACAACTCAGAATTGTGAGTTGTGAGGAGCAGTTCAAACTCCTGTGTATAGTAGAATTTGTTTATATTTAGTACTGCCTGAAATAAATGGGGTAATGACTAATACTTAAAACCTTCAGTTATTCAGGTTTTTTTTTCTCCTTTAGCATTAGTTGGGGAAAGAGTTTTATATATTCTTCTTTAAAAAAATTTCAGAAATTATATAGCATTTTTTTTTGAATATTTGCTATAGATGCATTAGATTTTGGATACTTTGTAGTAGTGCAGGTTACATGGATCATGTTCACTTAGTAAGTCCTATATGCCAAGGATCATTCTAGAATAATCTAATTTAATGTGGCTACTATGAAGCTTCAAGAAAATTTTTTTAATAGAGGGTGCCTTTTCATCATCAACATCTACAAGGTCTGTTGTCACTTGAAATTCAGTGGAGACATTTAACAAATGTCTGTATTTATAGCCTGTCTGTGTATATAAAATTATCTACTTAAAACTGAAAAGGTTTGGTTTTAGATAAAGTGAATCAGTACTATGCAGATATCCTTGGATTAGCCAGTTCAAATCTCAGATTCTGTGCAGTACTTAATTAGGACAAGGTTTTGGACAGTTGTAGTGCAACTGATGAGTGAGAAGATGGAATCCATTTCAGGATACCCTTGCTCCACACACGGTTTTTCCTCTAGAAAAGTAGTTGTCTGCTTTTTAATTAGTAAAAATTTCACTGTTCCTAATGAATTCATAAACTTCCTAGAGCAGAGCCCAAGTACAATACATACAAAGGGAGGACTGAGGACCTGGGAACCACCAGCCAACGTCCCATGCCTGCGTGATTCTACAGCAGTGCTACACGCATTCATTCATCCTCTAAACGTTCTCCTTATTCAGTGTTAGTATAATTTAGCTTCTATGATAATGGGCTTTGATCTCACGGTCTAAACTGAGTAGCACTGTAGGTGATAGGCGACAAGTAGTCAGATGAAGGGCTCTTTACTGTCTCTCAATCCCACCCCCATACATTGCAGGAAGTCAAGGCTCAGCTCAAATCTCATCTCTGTGAAGCTTTCCCCAAACCTCTTCAGCCCAAAGAAATCTCCCTTGCCTGTGCTTCCTCAGCTCTCTGACTCTGCTCCTCTCTCCTAATAGGTATCAGCGGTTCCCACCCTGTTCACAAGTGGAGGGCAGGAACCCATCTCTGCATCCCTCACAACACCCAAGCAATCAGTGAATGCTTTTTGCATTGACTACCATTATAAACCAGTCAAGTCCTACCAATACAGAGAATTTATGCTAAAGATTATTTTATGAAGAAGGATTAGCTTAATAAGCTTGTTAGTATTTCTTACATGTTAAACTATTGGGCCTTAATATAACCTAAGAACATCTCCACCAAATTGCATAAAATGATGGTCCATGAACACTTATCTCACAAGTTAATTACTTGCTAAAATTTGAGTTCCTGAAAGTCACAAAAGGTAATTTATTAATCATTGTATTCCTGCCTCTTGTAGTATCTGATATTAAATAGGATTTTATAAATGTTTGCTGAATTATAAGATTGTGGGTCCAAAAATGATACCATGGAAAAAACCCACTTGATCTCTTCATGTGTTCAAAAACGTGACAGAGAAACTGCCAATACATTCGTTAGTTTTAAAGCCAATGATAAGGGAAGGACAAAGATGTTCTGTAGACCAGCAAAGACCACTGCACTGACCTACACCCAAACCAGAAGGTAGGCTTTTCAACCAAAGACTCTTCTCAAAAAGACTTTATATTAACTTTGAGTATTATTATAGCTCTTACTTTGCATTTATATAATACAACAAATAGTGCTTAAATTGTTACGGTAGCTCTACTCAGTAGGGCAAGTTGGAACACATAAATCTCCATATATACAGAAAGAGATATGAGCAAGTGTCCAGTTCAAGGTCTTGCTGTGAGATTACTGTTGTGACCAAGCTTAAGCCCCTGTTTCATTCCTGAAGTCTATGAGATTTTGTCCCCAAATTACCTTAATATAAATTTTTTTTTTCTCCCTCTCAGATAGTCATGGGCATATTGATCCATCCCTGAGGCCCATTTGGGATTTGGCTTTTCTTGGCAGCTCTTACGTGATGTGGGAAAAGACAAGCCAGTTTTTACACTACTACATGGCACAGCTCAGCAGTGTGAAGCAATGGGTAAGAAAAACTGAAAATTTAATTCATGATAAAACCAGTGCAGTGTTCTTAGACTAAATCAATGTGAATTTCTAATTTCATGGCAAGAGTTTTACATTTTATTCATTCTGTAAATATCTGAATGCCTGCAATGGGTCAGATTTAGGGACTGAGGATACAGCAGTGAACAAAGAACACAATGTAGCTGCCTCACTGAGATTAATTCCAGCAAGAGGGTAAGACAGTGACCTGGTAAGTGAACACGGATAGCTGTGCCATCGCTAGTAAGAAACAAGCCCTGCCCACTGAAGTGACTCAGCTGATGTGAAGCAGAGAGAAAAGGCAGGAAAAAGGGAAGAATGCAGGATATTGACAGAACTACTACTTAGTCTAAGGCCCCTCTAACGTGAGCAGAGGCTAAGGGAAGTAAAAGTGAGCCATGCTTCCATCAGGGAAGAGAATTTCAGGCAGAGGGAACTGAGGCAGCCAGTGGCTGATGGGCTGGAGAGACAGCAGAGAGGCTGGTAGGGCTGGACAGAGTGAGCAAGGGGAGTGTGCTAGGAGGTGAGACCGGACACAGGGAACCGTTCATGGAAGACACTGCAGGCCATTAGGAGGACCTTGTCTTTTACCCATTAGAAGGCTTGTAGTAGAGTGACATGATCTGACATATAATAGGCCATTCTAGCTGCTACGTTGAGGACAGGCTGTAGAGAGCTCAGGGTGGGAGGAGAGAGACCAGTTAGGAATTGCAGTAACCTAGGCAAGTGCTGGTGGTTAACTTGGGCTGGGAGAGAGCAGTGGAAGCGGTGTGAAGTGTTTGGATTCGTGATATATTTTGAAGGTCAACCAACAGTGTTTGTTCGTGCACTGGATTATTGCATATATCAGAGAATGAGAAAAGCCAAGGATAATTCTTGGGATTTTGGCCTGAGTAAGTGGAAAGATAAGAGTTTTCATTTACTGATTGGGTAAGACTACAGGAGGAATGGATTTGGGTGGAAATTAGCTTGATTTGGGGCATACTGAATTCTATAATCAAATAAAGAGTTTGTGTAACATCTGGACATTAACAGTCTGAAGTTCAAGGGACGGGGTCTGGCTGGAGTCATCACCATCCAGATGGTATTTAAGGCCACAAGAATGGATGAGATCAGAGAAACAGTGCAGACAGAAAAGAGGCCATGTAAGGACTGGGTCTTGGCAACACTCTTTAGAGGTGGAGATACAAGAAAAGTGTTTCAGGGATGAGAATTGACTATTAAATGCTGCTGGGAAGTTCAGTAAGACAGAACTGAGAACTAGCCATTTTATTTTGGAAGCTGGAATTCCAGTCAATGGAGAGCTTATGAAGAGCTATGGCTCAGTGTGGGGGCAAAAATCTGCCTGGAGTAGGTGAGGAGAGAACGGGAGGAGAGGAGGCGGACACTCTCTCTCTCTCAAGCAATTTAGTTATAATGGGGAGTAAAAGAAAGGGAGGTGCTAGAGCTGGAAGATGGCGAAGCACTGGGTTAAGAGGTTTGTTTTCTGTTTTTAGATTGGGAGACTTAACAGCATCTCAACAACATAATACGAAAAATCCAAGAGAGTGGGGCAAAGTAGGGCTTGCAGGAAAGAGAAGGAAGAATTGGTGGGGTTACTATCTTTGACTGGGCAAGAGAGGGTAAGATGATCCAGATGACCTTAGGAACATGGAGTTCACCTGGAGTGAAGGCAGAGAAGCATGGTGCAGATGCTGGGAGAAGGGAGGTACCACGGTGGTAGCTTGCCGAGGTCCCAACTGCATCTGTCTTCACAAAGACAGACCAGCAGGCCAAGTGATCAGCTGAGATGACGGGTGAGAGCGGAGGGGTCGGGAGTGCATGAACGTGACATCGTGCAGCAAGGTGGGCCCCTTAGAGGTCTGTGGCAGTGCAGAGGACGACCAGGGCCTCTAGCCGTGTGGGTGTGCACATGGAGTGGGCCCAGCTGGGCTGAGCCGGGATTGGGGTTTGTCAGGCAAGTGTCATGTAGAGAGAGAAGGGTATTTCCAGAGTAAACACAACCAACCACTCGGAGAGGCCAGCTGAGCCAATCCTACGTACACATTTCTAAAAGCCATTTTCTTCATGGATTGGGGGAGCAGTAAATTCACTGCAGTGAGTATCTGTTGAGCAGAAGGCTTTCCCCAGCCGCAGGTCAGCTTTAGGAATGTCAGTGAGAGTGCGGTGTGCCCTCCAAAGGCCACTTGTAAAACACAGCTAGAGAAGTCGTTTTCTCCTTTACTTGTCAAAGAACACACTTCTTTCCCTTTACAGAGCTGCTGCTTACTAGAAGCAACCATTTAACTGATTGCTGCTCTATTACAAGTCAGAATGCTGCACTGGTTCTTTTGCTAAATTTCTCTCTCACTTACCAAGATGGTCATATTTGCAACAAGAGGTTTTTACCTTCCCAACAATGGCAACATTTGTTTACAGTACACAAATGAAAAAGGAAAGGAAATGGTACCCAGTTTGAGTATGAGAGGAAAACTGGATAAGAACAGAGCAACACAGGGACAACAGAGAAAAGAATTAGGATATTTTAATGTCAGCGTTTCCCTTTGTTTTGTAGCTGTTCATTACCAACTAAGTGCCAGGACATACCGCAGTTCATACATAGCGGCCCCGTGTTTGTCCCCATCTAGCTCGTCTTTGGTTATCTATCATCTGTCCACTAATATCCCTCAACCAATCTGCTGGGAAAGTGGGGACAAATGTAATTGTAAGAAAACAAAAATACAAAGGGAAAATGGTCACTGAGTAGGAGTTTTAGGTTCTTTTTTTTTTTTTTTTGACAACAGTGGGGTTTGGGTTTTAGATAGATAAATATTAAATATGCACCTGATTTGCTGGGTCACCTAATGCAAACCACTTCATTGCTTAAAGCCTATTAAGTGAGGATTAACTTAATGAAGTTCATGAAACTAACATAAATCTCAATCACTAAAGCAATTAGGAAATATGGTGTCAAGGCTGGTATGTTTTTCAGCCTCGAATATTTCTCTTGAAGTACACACACATCCACACAGATTATCAAATTCTGCCACTACTCAGTGGCCAAGATGTCCCATGATCTTTAAGCAAAAGCAGCAATAAGGAACAGTTTTTTTTAAAGTCACTAAGGCCGTGAGGTCTAGATGCTGTCCTGGCAGGACAGTAGGGCTGACGGAACGAGACGGCACAGAAACAGGAAGTCCTCACCCTAACCAGAAGCCCTACTGGCCATGGATATATAACAGAAACCATCTTATCTATTTTATTTATTCGGCTAAGAAACCAAGTTGATAGCATATACTAATAACCTAAGGCCATGTACGCTAAGACCACACTGGCCCTGTGAGGCTCATTCTCCTCCTTTTTGGGGGGTGGAGGATGCGGTGGGTCACGAGTAAGTAAAGGGGAGCAAACAGCACGCGTCAGGCTGTCTCCAGGAAGATCAAAGTGCTGGGTCACCAGAAACTGTGACAAGAAATCGTCAGTTTGAACTATGAGGACTGGACATTTGTGGTGATTTGAATAGAAACCAGGAAGATTATTTCTGAATATGAAAAATAACCACTTCTTGACTGGGTGAGGGCAGTCACTGCCTGGAACGCCTGGCCAGGCTGACGTGTGCAGTGTCCCCATCTGCGGTTCTTTCATAAGCCCTGTTTTTCGGTTTGGTTTAAGGGTGTTGCCTCTCGGAGAAGGAAGAATCTATAGAAACAGAAATGTAAGGGTGTTTCACAGCCTCACTGAGGAGGATCTTAATTAAATGCTAAAGGGTTTCTGAACATTATAATAATCCACATTCTTGTATTAAAAATTACTCTATTTAGCAGTATAGTTTATCGAATGAAGTTGGATTCCCATCATGTTTCGAGCCTTGCCTCTTTTTTGCCTAAAATCTGCAGACTGTCATGGTTTCCTTCAGAAATGCTATTTTCAAAGGTAGAATAAGGTGGCATTGTCCTGAAAAATACTAAGTTTGTAAGTAAAAACAATTACATTATAGAACTACATGGGAAATAGGCCTTGAGAAACAGTGTAGGTAGCACAAAAATATGAGACAGAAACCATACAACACAGCACCCAGCTGGTGTGGAGCATCTTGGAGTAATCATTGCTTTTCATGGTAAAACAGCACCAAGAGAGGGTAAAACAAGGCTAAATACACCCTTAAAGCCAGCAATGCCCGACTGCTCACAGGAGCCTCCAGAAACTGTTCTGCCGGGAGACATGCTGCATTTTCTCTCGGGAATTCCATGGCTCTGCAGCGTGTGCCTCAGGTGTTTGCATGGTCACTAGCACACAGCAGGCAGCAGGGAAAACTGCCCAGTGGTGCAAACCCCATAGAAAAGCAGGCAGCTTCTGGCAGATCAAGGCCCTCTCTTACAATTTCTCCCCC
The DNA here is from genome assembly GCF_040802235.1 of Manis javanica. Classification (NCBI taxonomy): domain Eukaryota; kingdom Metazoa; phylum Chordata; class Mammalia; order Pholidota; family Manidae; genus Manis; species Manis javanica. Next base: position 145,267,861 of record NC_133158.1, read on the forward strand.
AGCACCCTCTCTCCCTCTGCTTGCAGAGGAAATTTCATGGCTTATAAAAATCTCCATCAGTGTAAGCAAAGGAAAGACAAAACTTAATATTAAGCCCTTTTTTGATTGTTTTTGTTTTTTCATATTCTTTAACAGTCTCAATTAAAAACCTGACACATTAAAATTATAATTCAAATTGAATTTATTTTTTTATTTCTTCCATTTTTCCTAGTAAAGGGATAAGTACCTTGCTTGCTCCCCCACCCAAAAAATGAAACAAGAGGTGTTGAAAATAGGAAATTGGCTTAGTCCACTCGTAAAATTTATAGAAATCAAGCAAATAAAAGAGGTGATGAAGACTGCCTGCCAACCTATAAATACCTAGTGCAGTTTTTAAAAGCAGTTTGGTAAAGCATGAAGAATGCGGATGGTGGAGTCAGTAGATCTGCATTTGAATCTCCACTTACCAGCTGTAAACTCAAGTCACCTACTCTGTAAAACCAGGCTCACAATACATACTCCTGTGAGACAGGAAAATTACATGAGAACGTGTATAAAGTGTCCAGCAGAGAACCTGGCCCGTGGTGGCATTCTAGAAATACTGGATGCCCTGACCCTTGATTTAGTGCCTGGTATATCAGGGCTAACAAACACCTGAGGTGCATATACAGTACCTAGATTCCTAAGGTTGTCAAAAGATTCTCCCTATCCCCACAGACCTTAGCCTCCAAAACCGGTAAATATTAGAGAGAAAAAGTGACAAAGATTTCATTTAGATTTTCATGTGACTCAAATGACAAAACATGAGAGTCCATGACTTCCTTATCTCAATGCAGGTTACTACCCAAGGAAATGAGGCTACAATCAAAGAGGCAGCAGGAGATTCAAGGCACCCACCTAAACAAGAATTTATTCGAGATCAGCCTTCCAAATTCTGAGCTAATATAAATACTATTTATTAATATTCTTTTTCTTCCTCTAGAAAACAAATGATGGTGCAATTGATTTTGATTATACTGTTCTACTCCATGAATTCTCGACACAGGTAAAACACAAAATTGTATACAGAATTGTTTTACCAGAAGTTTTTGCAGGTCATACTTTAGAACTCTTATTTCCTAGGAAATCATTCCCTGTCGTGTTCACCTGGTCTGGTACCCCGGCAAACCACTTAAAGTGAAGTACCAGTGTCAAGAGCTACAGACACCAGAAGAAGCCTCTGGAACTGAAGGATCAGCTGTGGCTCCGAAAGAGTTTACTAATTTCTGAAAAAAAAAAAAAAAGAAAAAGATCTGCTTATATCAAATTCTAAAAAAATTTACTGTACTGAATAGCCTAAATCATTATTCTAGTAAAATAGCTAAGGTATAAGTCATTCTAATAATGTGGAAAGCCTGTGATTACAAGTAAATATTCAAAAATTAACAGATTTTTTGTTTTTTCTTGGTTTTAGTTTACAACTCTAGTAGCAAGTGTATAACAAATTCTTCTCAGTGCTAAACAGTCACCCCACAGGTTTTAGCCCTAAAATGTGAAACCCTAGTAAATCAGTATATGCTGCAACTGTATCAGTATTTAGCAAAACAAAATGTGATGGTTTCACCTCAAAGTAGTTGGCTACAATAAAGTAAGAAGATACAGATTTAATGTTGCTAAATTGCTTCTGCCTAGTATGCAAAAAAGATAATATATTTCAATGAAAGTGAACTGCAGGGAAAATATTACCAATTTGAAAGGAATTTTACTATTTTTTTATGATTTCAAGCAAATATTCCTTTTGAACTTCATAACTACTCAAATGTTTACATTTCTAAGTAAAATATGTTTAATGTGTTTGTGGAGATTTGCATACTTAGGCAAAATTTGTGCTAAACTGGAATGAAATGAACTCTTAATATTGCTTAATTCAACTTTTACTAAAACACATAGTGTTTCACAGGTAAAGAAAGCCAAGCGTCTGCAAACATGTAAGTGGAGGAGTGATTTAACTGAAAGTACATAAAATATTTACAATTTTAATTTATAACAGCTTGGACCTAGTGTTGGCCTAAGTACACCACATACTATAGTCAAATTTGGTGGAGTTACCTCCCCAAGTCAGGAAGAATTGATTCAGGAAATGTGGCCATCATTTACCTCTCAAAATTAACATTATTTAATTGAAGGCTTGTATCAGTGTCTACAAACTTGTAGCCATAATTCTTGGCCAGTAATTGATCTGGAAGCATCAGCCTTAAAATATACCAAAATATTACTTTTAAGTCTATTCTATTAGAAAATGGGGAAGTTTATATAAAGAGAAAATCCTTCTAGACATGGACTCTTACAAAATAAAAATAAGATGGATCATACTGTTTAGCAGATCTAATTTATATATTTTTCTATTTAAAACCTCAACCCTTTGCATTTATCTTCCCAACATCCTTTTGATTTCAAGAACTGTAAGTGCTCTGCAGCGCTACAAACCATCACTTAAAGGAAACATCGGATCGCCCACCTACATGACAATGCACAGAATAAATAGCAAACAATCTACGACGATTAAAGCACATGCAAACCAAGCAATGATAAACTCCTCCAAAGGAAGTTCCCTAAATAATCTTAAAAAGAGATGCCAAGAGCACTGTACTAACATATTCAATGTCCTGTGGCCTTGCATCAATCCTTCAGTATCCCATTCAATACAGAAAGGGGTTTCAGCTTTCTAGAGTCTCACTGTTCTCAAATCTACATTCTCACAAGGCATTTTTAATTAGTGAGAACAGCTCACAAAGGTGACCGTAATTCAATCAGGGAAGGACTCTAAAGGTAAGCCTTTAACAGATTTATTTCAGCATAAAAGATTACGAAGGGGAATTCTACACATACAACATGCAAACACAATTATCTAACTTATAAAACAAAACCTACAAAAGTTAAAGGACCAAAACTTTCTCAATGAAATCACTATTAGAACATCTTTTCTAACACAAACTCTAAAATTGCTAACTTGATTTTACTAATATTGATTTTGCTGCCTAACAGCAGAAAAATTACTTCATCTGCCTCGACATAAAATGAAAAACTCTAAATTCTCTAAGTTCTTTTCATTAAGTCTAAAATCTTCTGAATCAATGACATTATTTATATATACCATCACATTCATTTTGTCAGGCTCTAGAAATTTCAGAATTTTAAGACCTACAAAATGCTGGGATTTTACCTGCATTCTATTGTATCCTACTCACAGGCTCATTTTTCCCACATGAATTATGTATTGTTAGAAGTTAAATTCTTCTGAAACTCAGTTGGACGTTTCTGTATTTACCCTCCAAAAGCAATTTTTGATGACACAGGAGTTTATTACAACAATTTTGCTCAGCTTTGAAAATTCTATGACTGTTCTGTAACCTTTACTAGCTTCAAAGTACACTAATGATCTAACATGCTGCCTTACACTTATCTGAATGGGTAAATGCTTACAATAAATTGTGAATACAATAAACTACTTTAAGGATGCACTCCAATGTTCTTTATTTGAAGACACCTGAAGCACCAATTAAAGCACTCATTCAACAGTTTATAGTATTAGTGATACAAACAGCTGTTTTCTACAAAAAGATATACTACACGTCACAATTTACTACTACCTGGTGGCTGTCTAGTTTTATAGCCTTTAATTTTAAGACTCATCCAGATTTCAAAAATATTAAAATATGACAAATTCTAAACTTCAGAATTTAAATTTTAGTGGTTTCACAACTAAACAATCTAAGAATGAGCAAGGTGGAAAGGAATAACAAAACTATTACTTTCAAGATAAAATTATCAAACTAAAACCTAGAGCCCAAACTCTAACATCATACAAAAGAATATTAACAATATGACACATCTAAACAAGTCTTTCATTTCATGTTTTGGAGGTGCAGGCAATACTGTAGTGGTCTTTAACTTTACCTGTGTGTTAGAATCACGGGGAAAATGATGTTGATCTCAAAAATCAGAGTATCTGGGGGCTGGCCTGGGTGTTTCTTTTTAAAGCTCTCCAGGTAATTTTTAAACTGCAGCCAGCTGGTCCATACCCCTTGGCCTCCTGGTGATCCCCTCAGAGACCCCCCCCAGCCCAGTGCACACCAGGACTTCCCATGGCCTGTGCCTCTCCCCGAGCCAGGGCACCCTGGTGCGGTGCATACTGGAGACACCCTCTGCCTACACTTACCCAACTGCCAGCCAGCTAACCAGTCCACCCAGAAGAGGTTTCTACACAGGCCACTCCACAAAGACTCAAACAGGTAGCTGTTTCACCTAACTCATAGAATCAATACACAAAAAGAGCAACAAAATGAGACAGAGGAATATGCTCCAAATGAAAGAACAAAACATAACTTCAGAGAAAGAACTAAATGAAATGGAGTTAAGCAATCTACCTGATAAAGAGTTTAAAGTAATGGTGGATGAAGTAGATGAACTCAGGAAGGACTTCAACAGAGATAGAAAATATAAAAAAGAACCAATCAGAATTGAAGAATATAATAAATGAAATGAAAAATACGCTAGAGGGAACTAACAGCAAATTAGAGAATAGAGAAGAATGGATCAGTGATCTGGAAGATAGGGTAATGGAAGGCACTAAAGCTGAACAGCAAAAATAATAAATAAAAATAAAAAAAACAAGGATAGGTTACAGGACCTCTGGGACATCAAATGTATTAACATTTGTATTGTAGGAGTTCCAAGAGGAAAAGAGAGAGAAAGGGGTGGAAAACTTGTAAGAAATAATAAATGAAAATGTCCCTAACCTCAGGAAAGATACAGATATCCAGGGCCAGAAAACACAGACCCAAACTAACAAACCCAAGGAATCCACACCAAGAAACATAAAAATTAAAATGTCAGTGATTAAAGATAAAGAATCTTAAAAGCAGCAAAAGAAAAGCAATGAATTATACATATAAGGGAAACCCCATAAGGCTATCAGCTGATTTTTCAGCAGAAACTTCACAGGTGAGAAGAGAGTGGGGTAATATACTCAAAGTACTGAAAGGAAAACCTACAACTAAGAATATTCTATCTAGCAAGGTTATCATTCAGAATTGAAGAAGAGATAAAGAGTTTCCCAGGTAAACACAAAGGAGTTTTCCACCACTAAACCAGCCTTCCAAGAAGTGTTAGATTCCTTTAAGAGGTAAAGAAAAGGTTATAACTAGAAGCAAGAAAACTGAGGAAAAAATTTCACTGGTAATAATAAAAATAAAGATATGAAATCAATCACTTAAAAGAGATTATGAAGGTTAAAAGACAAAACTAGTAAAATCTACTATATCTAAAATGTTAGTTAAGGGAATCACTAAGTAAAAAGGTGTAAAATAGGATATCACATGCACACACATATAAATAAAACAGAGGAGAGGGAAAATGTAGTGTGGGCTAGAATGTGTTCAAACTTGAGTGACCATCAACTTAACATAGACTGCTATATATACAGGCTGTCATATATGGACCTCATGGTAACAACAAACCAAAAATCTGTAATAGAAACACAAAAAATAAAGAGAAGGGAATCTTAGCCCAACATTAAAATCAATAGTCACACACAAGGGAATATAGCAAGAGAAGAAAGGATCAGAGAGGAACTATAAAACAATCAGAAAACATGTAACAAAATGGCAATAAGTACATACCTATCAATAATTACTTTAAGTGTAAATGGATCAAATGCTCCACAGTAATTGAATGGATAAAAAAACAAGACCCATCAATATGCTGCCTATCAGAGATTCATTTCAGACCTAAAGACACACACAGAATGAAACTGAAGGGATGGAAAAAGACATTCCATGAAAATGGAAATGAAAAAAAAAGCTGGGCAGCAGTATTTATACCAGACAAAAGACTTTAAAACAAAGACCATAATAAGAGACAAGAGTGACAAAATGATAAAGGGTTCAATCCAGCAAGAAAATATAAAAGCTGAAAATTCTATGACCCAAGAAAGGGGCACCTAAATATACAAAGCAAATATTAACAGACATACAGGGAGAAGTTGACAGCAATACAGTACCAGGAGAGGACTTTTTTTAACATGTCATTTACATCAATGGATAGATCATCCAGACAGAATATCAACAAGGCAACAGTGGCTTTAAATGCCATATTAGACCAGATGGAGTTAACAGATATATACAGAACATTCATCCAAAAAAAGCAGAATACACTTTTCAAGTACACATGGAACACAGATCCATTAAGCCACTAAATGAGCCTCAAAAAATTCAACAAGACTGAAATCATATCAAGCATCTTTTCCCAACACAATAGTATGCAACTAGAAATCAATTACAAGGAAAAAACTGAAAGAAAACACAAACATGGAGGTTAAGCAACATACTATTAATCAGTGGGTCAATGAAAAAATCAAAAAAGAAATAAAAATTACCGAGACTAATGAAAATGGAAACAGTGGTTCAAAATCTTTAGGATGCAGCAAAAGTAGTTCTAAGAGGGAAGTTTATAGTGATACAGATTTACCTCATGAAACAAGAAAAATCTCAAATTTTCTAACCTTACACCTAAAGGACCTAGTAAAAGAACAAAGCTCAAACTTAGTAGAAGGAAGGAAATCAAAGATCAGAGCAGAAATAAATGAAAGAGACTAAAAAAAAACAAATCAAAGAAACTAAGAGTTGATTCTGTGAAAAGATAAAATTGATAAACCTGAAGCCAGACTCATCAAGAAAAAGGAATCAAAATCAGAAATGAAGAGAAATTACAACTGACACCACAGAATTACAAAGGATTAAAGGAGATTACTATCAACATTTACATGCCCAAAAATTAGACAACCTAGAAGAAGTGGATAAATTCTTAGTAACATGCAGTCTTCCAAGACTGAACCATGAAGAAATACAAAATCTGAATAAATCAATGAACAAAACTGAATCAGTAACTGTCTTGCCAATGGATTTCAGTCCTGGGCACGTTCACTATGAATTCAGTGAGACTGAGGAATGACAATGGAACGTTCTTGGGGTAAAAGGGTTATTACCTGGCTTGTTCTCCCCGCAAGAGGTCAAGCACTAGAATGTTTGTAATCCTCCTTTGTCTCTGCCTCCGCCCAGAGCCCTGGGCAGAGTTCTTTATATAGTGACTCAGTCAATAATAGCTCATTGCCTACAGGTGTGGAAGCAGTAGCCTAGCAGCAGGCCAATTACATCATCAAGTAGTTTAGGTTCAGGTGAGGATTCTGGCCATAGGCGCTTCAATTTTCCTCACAGTAATAAAAACCAGGATCCAACAGAAACCAGGATCAGATGACTGCATAGGTGAATTCTACCTAACATTTAAAGAAGAGCTAATACCCATCCTTCTCAAACTATTTGAAAAACTGTAACAGGAAGGAATGCTCCTAAATTCATTCTATGTAGCCAGCATTATTCTGATACCAAAACCAGACTAAGACACTACAAAAAAGAAAATTACAGGCCAATATTGCTGATGGAACACAGATGTAAAAATCCTCAATAAAATATTAGCAAACTGAATTTAAAAATACATTAAAAGGATCATTCACCATGACTAAGTGGGCTTTATTTCAGTGATGCATAGAAGATTTGATATCCATAAATCACTCAAGTGTGATACCACATTAGCAAAAGGTAGGATAAAAGCCATGATTATCTCAATAGATGCAGGAAAAGGATGTGACAAAATTCAACTCATTCTGATAAAAACTCTCAACAAAGTGGATATGGAGGGAATACACCTTAACACAATAAAAGCCTTATTACAAACCACAGCTAACATCATAAATGGGAAAAAGCAGTCTCTTCAATGAATGGTGCTGGGAAGACTGGACAGCTACATGCAAAAATAATGAAACTAGATAACTGTCTTGCACTATACACAAAAATAAAACTGAACTGGATTAAAGACCTAAATATAAGAACTGAAACCATAAAACTCTTAAAAGAAAACATAGGCAGTAAACTAATGGTCATTGGCATTAGCAATTTTTTTCTGGATATGTCTCCCAAGGCACTGCGTATAAAAACAAAAATAAACAAGTGGGACTACATCAAACTTAAAAGCTACTGCTGAACAAAGGAAACCATAGGCAAAATGAAAAAGCAACCTACTGAATGGCAGAATATATTTGCAAATGATCTGATCCTGGTTTCTGTTGGAAACTTTATTACTGTGAGGAAAATATATAAAGAACTGATAAAAGTCAACACCAAAAACTCCCCAAATAATCCTATTTTAAAAATGGGCTGAGGACTTGAACAGACATTTTTCCCAAGAAGACATATAGATGGCCAACAGACACATGAAAAAATGCTCAACATCATTAATCAGGGAAATGCATTATCTAAATCACAATGAGATGCCACCTCATACCAAGTCTGATAGGCCTACTATCAAAGACAAGAAGTAACAAATGTTGGCAAGGATGTGAAGAAATGACAACCCACTGCACTGTTGGTGGGAATGTAAATTGGTTCAGCCACAGTGGAAACAGTATGGAATTCCTCAAAAAAATTAAACACAGAAATATTTACAATCCAACCCAGCAATCCCACTTCTGGGATTTACCCAAAAACATAATCAACTATGTTTATTGCAGCATTTTTTTTATAATAACCAAGATATGGAAGCAACCAAGTGTCAACTGATAAATGAATGGATAAAGAATATATATCTATACAATGGAATATTAGCCATAAAAAAGAATGAAACTTGCCATTTGCAACAACATAAAGGTACTATGCTGAAATAAGTCAAAGAAAAACAAATACCATATGATCTCACTTACATGTGGAATCTAAAAAACAAAACGAATGAACAAAGAAAACAGAAACAGACTCCCAGAGAACAAACTGGAGGCTGCCTTAGAAGAGGGTTGGAGGGAGGCAAAATAGGTGAAGGGGATAAAGAGGTACAACTTCTCATTATAAAATAAACAAATCATGTGGATGAAAAGTACAGCATAGGGAAGACAGTCAATAATACTGTTAATATCTTTGTATGGTGACAGAGGTTAACTACACTCATCATAAGCTTTCTGTAATGTATGTAATTGTTGAATTACTATGTTATACAACTGTATATCAACTACACTTCAAGATAGATACATAAATAGATAGATAGACTGACAGATGGATAGGTAGAGTGCAGCCAGGATGAGTGGGTTAGGCATCAGTGCAATACTGCCTAATGCACTTACCATTCTCCAACACAAGTATACTGCCTGTCTTTAAATTAGCCAACAATTATCCTTCACAACAGTAGTATATTAAAAAATCCTCATTTATGAAAACTCTTGCTACAGACTTTGGCTGGTATGTGCTCTTTATCAATTGTAACTAAGGAGTTAACAAGAGATATGGACTCTGGTCTTAGATTTGTCTGTGCGATACTACTATAGTTACTTCCACCTGCTGGGCCTGTGTCACTGCTTATAAAATGTTCATGTTGAATTAGTTACCTAGGCTTTTTTCTGATGCTGTATCTTTATATTCAGAATATTTAAGAAGTTAAAAGCACATCCAAGTTTATCCATCTTAGTTCCAATATATATCTGTTGGCAATAGCCAGAGGAACTGTGTTAAATTCTATGAAGGTTATTTCCTCATCAGAAACAATATTCAAAGTCACTGTGAATAGCGTAAGATGCTGATGAAATGACAAAACAACATTTTTCAGTCTCAATATTATTGTAGCAACAGACATATTCATGGGGAAAATGCACTTGGTTTGATGAATAATCATACTAAATCATCAGTATGAAAACTTACTGAGCTGTGTGGTCTTAGACAAGTTATTTACCTTCTCTGTGCTTTTGCTTCCTCAATTACAAAATGGACATAATAGTACCTACACTTCATAGGGTTGTGAAAATAAAACTAAATTACTGAAGATAATTCATTCAAAGCATCTGGCAAATGCCTTGAAAACATGTGCTCAATACTTCAAAAAAAAATTCTTTAAAGAAACCTTAAGTTATAGAGCCAATCTATAAATCAAGAAAGCAAAGGAATTTAAAACAGTTATTCCTATTATTCACTACGGGAAAGGACTAAGATATGTCTATCACACCAAATGGTTTTTTTGGATGAAGCAATTCTGAACAACATAGTAGAACTGCCTTGGAAAATTAAACTTATTCTAGAAACAAAAATCTTAGTATTTGTTCATTCACAATCTCAGTGACTACAATATATGATAAAATTGCAGCAGACACAAGTTCAACTAGCATTTACTAAGTTATAAGCTACTGCTAACAGATACTAAGTAAATGAAATTGACTAGGTAGCAAATCTGTTAACTATATCATATTATTTAGAGCTTCAGAATCATTAATGAACATAGATAAGGATAGCATATGCAAGGGTCTGTTTCTCATTTCATAGGTCCACAAGAGAGTAACATTTATACTACTAAAAACAGGCAGTTATAAATTTGCAGAAGACACAAATTGAAGCAATCAGCTATATATAAAACATTTAGAATTTAGCCAGCATTTTAATATCTATCCCAACAAAGAATCTGAAAAATGTTCTCTATTAAGAATATATAGAATCCACTCTTAAACAAAAAAAAAGCCTGTTCATTAAAAGACAATACTCTAAAAAGTATCATGATATATGCAATTTACTTTCAAGTTACTGTTTAGCAAAACAATAATTTAAAAAAATTTAAAAATATAAAGGTATGAGACACAGATAGATGGACAATTAAATAACAGATAAAGCAAATGATCAAACAAATTATCTGATAAGTTTAAAAGAGTGTTTATTGTTGAGTCTAGAAGGAAGGTATATATGGCTGTCCTTTATACTGTTATTTCAGCATTTCTATATGTTGAACATTCTTATAGAAAAAACATCTGGAAAGGAAGTTCACAGACATTCTGAATTTAGTCTCTTCCCCCTTAAATAAATATTAACTATATTTCAGTAAGTCATTTTATTTGAAGTTTTTCAATAAATTATCAAACCAATCAATAGAGTTGAGATATACACAGAATTATCTTTGACTATAACAGAAGCTCCTGACTACAATAGGAGGGGCTTTTAAAATATGTTTCAGCCTGAATTCATTCCACTGGAATCCATTAAAGTGTCTAAACCTTACAGATTCAGTTATAGTCAACTGAAAGAGAAAGTTTAGTTTTTGGCTTTCCCTTTTTTAATAGGAAGTTGACCTGTAGCTTCCAAATACTTATTAATGAGGTCTTCTTGTGTGGCTGGTGAACATGGCTGGTATCTGCAGTACTCCATTGTGTATTCTCCCTTTCCCTAAAGAGTTAAAAAAAATAAGTTGTTTGGTTTTTTTAACTATTAAGGAAAATTCATGCAAAGACAAGATTTCACAAATTTGATCATTCTGTAGGGTGGTCTCTTGAAGAACACTGAGGTCAAGTTTAAACAGTTGCTTACCTCGGTGCATGACCTAAGCTCAGTGGAATAACCAAACATATCATTTAAAGGGACCTGAAAACAAACACAGTAGATATTTTAGCATTGCTTACTGAAAAATTTTTGAGGAAAATACAGAGAACCCTTAGTCAGAAAACGTCAGATTTCTAACAACTCCTCATGGTTTAAAAGAATTAAAAGCCAGAGAGAAACATTTTTGTTTTACTTAAGTAAAAATCCTATTTTTAAGTAATTGCATTTGACAAACTAGGAACCAAATCTTTCAGCTTCACAGAGTGGTCACCACTAACAGTCTTCCCTCCTCATCCCCACTCCACTCTCTAGCTACAGGTCAAGCATTCAAAGTGCTTCTTCTGTGAAAATGTTAATACAATTTTCCTTTGGACACCTCAATAATATGCTGATAGCAGTGTCTTCTAAGAAGCCTTATGAACACTTTTTTCCCATGAGATTTAAGTAAGGTATGGGCAATGTGTAAGTATTATCCCAACAAATGAGAGGTAACATGATAAGGTAGCTATGTAAATAAAGCTTAATGAGAAAGGTAACATACAGCTAAAATGACATTCACAAAAGGCCAACATGAAAAGAATCTTATTTTTAGCTTCTGCACTTTAGAGTTGCTCTAGCAGCAAATTATAGAAATTGCCACACATACATAAACCACAAATTCAACAAATTGCCAAGGAAGAGTGTCAATTTGCTCTAGTCTCCAAAAACAAAGCTAACTCTAATTTCCTTCTGTGGTTACTAAAAGCAAGATTATCAGTGACCAACAGCACTTACATCTGCATATAGTGTAAAATAGTCCTCAATTCCATCTTGTCCTGTGATTACCCCATGACGCCGGTTAATTCCCGCAATCACTGGTCCCTGGAATTCAGTTGGGGCTATAACTTCCACAGACATAACAGGTTCAATAATACATAATGTTGCATTTGCCAAGGCTGGGTTTAAAAATAAATAAATAAATTAGTTTATTTTTATTAATCTTTAAACATAGTAGAATTCTCTACTATCCATATATACAAAAGGGAGACAGATGTTCTATTTTTCTAGTAGCATTAACAGTCAATCTTGTAATTGGAAATTCCAGTAAGACAACACTTATCACAGCATTAGCATTTCCATGACCATATTTTTATCTTTAAACATTATTAAGCTGCAGAGAGTAACATAAAAAGGGTCTTAAAATAATATTCAGTCAAGTCCTCTGTCATCTAAATTATCTAGCTGAAGGTTATTTATTCTGTTTCTGAAAATCTTCAGGAGTAAAGTCACTGTTAAGTCTTTGACCAAGGTAAACCAAATTTTTCTTGATGGTCCCTGGCAGACAGTTATTTGTAACTGTAAGAGAATAACTTTTATCATGGGTGGGAGGAGGACTGCGGGCACTCTTTATATACTTGGAGACAATAATCAAGTCTTAGAGATTTGTCTTTCCTTTGCTAGGCTGAAATTTTTCAACACCTGATTGATAATTATAAGACCAAGTTTTCAGTTTCTGCTCTAACAAGTTATATGCCTTTTGGGAAAAAACAAATCTGTCCAGGTCTCAAGTTTTTTCACCTACAAAATAGAAAGACATTGGATGTGAAGAGCCATTTAAGCAGTAAAAACTAATGTGTATAACCATGTTTTTTTAAATCCCACTTAATATATAACTAGAACACTTCTTAGTGTAACAAATGCTGATTGAGGCTTAAATGTAACATTATAGAGAATATAATAAAACTTCAAACTTTCATACTTAATGTAGACATTATCATAGTGAGGAATAATACTTTAGCCTCAGACTGGGTAAATTATTGCTAAAGACTTTAAGCAGAACCGAAAATATGACAAAGAAAATATCTCATTTTAAAATAATCACAGTTTTCCAAGCATTTTTTAAATAATAAACTAGCTATCATTGTATATTCATTAAAGACACTATTATATTAGCTTAAGTGCAATGATTATAAGAATAGCAATTTAATATACTTGCATTTCTTTAAAATATTTCCTATTCAAATCATATCTTAGCTTAGACCTATCTTTCACTAATTAGATGTAATTAGTGAATTTTTTTCTGAAAAGAGAAATAACTGAACTTTGCAGATTTCTAAGCTTCATAAGCTAATCTGCAAAACCCTACACAGACATCTAAAGCAGTTGATTATCTTATCAATTCTGGACTGCAGAAAGAGTCTATTTTTCTATTTCATGTAACCTCTAGGTTTACAACAGCATAGTTTCTAAATAAATGCAATTAATGAAGAAGGCACCCAAGAGGTGTGAGCAGACATATTATGATGCAGTTACACATTTACCTGATGTTTTCCACAGGTCACTAATATAAAAGAGCTAGACTGGGAAAGGGGCCTATGTTAAAGGGAAGGAAGGAGCCAAGGCCACAGTGCCCATCACTTGTGGAGGACAGCCTGTCCAGTTCAGTTTCATATTCTCTCACCTTGCTCCTTTCCTCTTAGCTCCCTCTTTCTTGCTAAAGTCACCTCTTGACTCATGTCCAAAGAACCCTGCTCTTATTTACACTTTCTTCTAACCTCATTCAATGTGACAAGACTCCAGAGCTAATTCATCCTGCCATTTTTTAATAGTCACATGGCAACCAAGTCCTAAAAACAATTTTTCCTCAAGCAGATCCACGTGGTCCATAGCTCTTTAAGGTACCAAGTGAAAATACCAATATCATTGTATGACCTTTTAAGCCTAAGTGGTGGGCAGAGGTGGTAATGTTTCTATTTCAGCCCATTAGGAATAATGCTGGTAACAATCAGGCTGGGTGCTGAAAAGGCTGAGGAAGCGGTCAAGCACTATGACTCTGGTCTGGGTTTAATTCCACCAATAACTAGCTTGTAACTTTGGGTTATTCAGTTACCTGCTAAGAGTCCCAATTTTCTCAACTGTAAGGTCTCTGTGAAGATAAGATGGTAATTCGTGTACTTGGCACACTATATAGCACATAAAGTGATCAACAAATGTTGCTATGACCATTCTGAGACAAAAGCTGGGGAACGGGTGGCATAGCACAGTGCTAAGTCAAAGGCAACAGGCAGGGAAGCGGGATTAGTACTCATTATGCTCAAATACGTAAGTGCAAGTGCTTGAAGGTAAATTATCATTTAATTTTGTGGAATTACTATCTCCAAGCAGCCTGGGGAAAGTTCCAATGACTTGCCCATTTCCACATAGTAAGTAAGTAAGTATACAGCACAACCAGGATTCAAACTCAAAGCCCATTGTATAATGGGACAGGAGGTCCAAAAAGGGGGCACTAATATGAGTTAAATGAGCTAACCATGACTCTGGGTAGGCCTTCATTTCTCTTATAGAGTGGTGACAACTGTGATGGTTTTTAGGGAGGCTAAGCATAGTACTCTAAAACTGGCCACAAAAAATTATGGCAGTGGTCACATCCATAAGGTGAAATGCATGAAATGCCCAAACAGAACATTCAATTTCATACTTTAGTTTTAGTTACGTCAGTGATTCATATCAGGAGCAAAGTTTAAATTGTGATTCAGAATAGTTCCTACTTTTCACTTTTTTAATGAAAAACACATGAGAATTTGAACTATTTTTCTCCCAGTTTTAGTAATAATCTAAATATAAGCTCTTCTGATACCAGGCTTGTTTATCAACATTTTTGCCCTAAAATTCTGATACAGCATTCAATGGAGGTACATGCATGAGAAGTTGATTTTCTTACTGAGCTTGGCAAAAACTTCCTTTCACCTTTTACACATTGTCTTTTTTTAAAAATCTTTGTGTTTTTAAAAACTGAAATGGAGTTGATATATAATATTGGTTTCAGTTGTACAACAGTGATTCCAATTATATACATTACTAAATGCTCATCACAGTAACTGTAGTTACCATCTGTCACCAAAGATAATACAATATTATTGACTATATTCCCCAAGTTGTACTTTCAATCCTGTGGCTATTTGTTTTATAACTAGACGTTTGTTCCTCTTTATTCCCCTCACGTGTTTGTCCCATCTCCCCCAGTCCCAGCCCTACAGCAATCACTAGTCTGTTCTGTGTCCATGAGTCTATTATTCTTCCGTTTGGTTGGTTGTTCGTTTTTTTAGATTCCACATATAAGTGACAATCATATACTTTTGTCTTTCCATCATGGAGAAATAAGAATCAGATAAAGAAACAGCAAAGTAATTCATTGTTCATGCTAGTACTCTGCTTATCTGCACATGTTTTTCTGGCAAATCGCCGCCCCCAGTACTTCTCAATTAAATTATCACCTTAGTGCTTTTCCTTTGTATGCCCATCAGGCAATTAATCATACTTAATAATATTTGTACACTTAAAAAAGTAAAAATTAAATGGTACATACTCAACTCTTTAGTTAATATTCATAGATATGCAGACTATTTTTATGGATATATGTGTATATTCTGGGCATGTACATCTTATATTTCATATTTTATATAGGAACAATTAAACAGGATGAGGTTCTCTGTTAACTGACAACCATACCAATTATTTGGCTTACATAGCCTCTACGTCCAGGAAAGCTACCAATTTCCAGTCAAGAACCAGTATAAAACAAATTGAAACACCAATTGCTCTAATAGTACTTTAAAAAAATGTAACAATGTGTATGTATGCCAAATCATGACACTGTTTTAAATATCTTACAATTTTGTCAGTTATACCTCAGTAAAGCTGAATGAAGTCCATAAAGTGATCACAGCTAAATTGTCAGTTTAAAATGGTAAATGAGGGCAAGAGGCACGTGTTTTAATCTGAATCATACCTAATAAAGTCTTATTTTCTTTGTGACTTTATTTGCCTTTTTCCTATTCATGCAATCTTCAGATTGTGACAAGACTTCTAGATCAGATTTCAGTGGTATTTTTAAGACAACTAGCATAAAGAGCATAGAGGAGTTTCTTTCCCTTTCACAATAGACACTAAAACACAAGTTACTAATGGTTTCCATTAGTTTAAATAAGGAATTAGCAACCTGGTCAAGGAATGAGCAATCTTCCCCCACTATTGCCCCACACCTGCTCACAGATGCAAACAGACCAAAAACAACATAAAGCTGAAAATTCATAGAGAATCAGTAAAATCCTGACTTACAGAATGCTTAGGAAATGTGTTATGCTTTAACTAATTTTCTACTGCCCATTTTGATCTTCTTTGATTAAAGTATTTATGAAATGTTTTGTGAATCATAATGTAATTTTTCTGTGTAAAGACACTTATGGACATTACTAATGAACTACCAGATAACAAATATGGAAGAAGTGACAGAGAGAATGGATTTTCTGCTTCAGGACACACTTAGAAGGTCTTTTGTTGAGTGACCCTGATGTCAAACTGCTGTGCTGTCATTTTCTTCTCTCTTAAAAGCAACCAATGTTGATATATTTGTAGTTGCTTAGGATTCTGCTTCCTCAGGGTTTTAATACACATTCTGTGTGGAAAACGTTGATAATTTTAGTATTTTTGTAGGAAGTCTGCACTGTGAATAAGGTTTACTGAATTATTTAAAAATACGTTGCTATCTACAAAATGCCTAAAAGCCTATGTCAAACATGAAAAAATTACTTATAAATTTATAGATTTCCTGACATCTGAATAAATCACTAAAAATAGCATGACTCTAGTTAATGTTTCTTTAAAATATTTCTTGGAATTCTGAGCATTTCCATCTTCTCTATTAAACACAGAACTTACAGATTGTCTATTAATTTAAACACACAAAAAATACCAGATAATTTAGGAGAACAAGGTGAGCTCTTAATTTTGCAAGAAAGAGAACATAGTAATCTATCCTCACTTCGATTCTATAGATCCTACCCAGTACTGGCCATGTGCCCTCCTGCACTGTCTGGTGCCTGGGCTCAGAGACCAAAGCACCGTGGGGCCATATTTGCAGCTCAGAGGGCCTACAGGGCAAACAGATGCGGTGATGTGGCAATTACTAGGACACACAGTACCTTGTTTCACAGCACCTTCTCCTGCGCGGATGAAGGAGACCTCATTGGAATCAACCATGTGATGCGCTCCATCTTGCAGGACAAACCGGAGCCCAGAGAGCTTGTGACCAGAAAGAGGGCCCTTCTCGCAGGCATCCAAAAACCCCTGTTAATGAATGAACACAACTTCTAGAGAGAGTGGCTTTCACTTGCAGATGAATTACTAAGAACCTCCCCACATTTTAATGTTCAGAAGCTTAATATTTTTATGAATGCTATATATTTCACACCTCAAAAAAAAGTTTTAAGAGGTTGAACAGGTTTACTATTTGGTTTTATTAGTGTGACATCTAGATAAGCAATCCCTTGGAAAACCATACTACTTAAAGGTGTGAGCTGGTAAGAAAGTGATGCGGAAAGTGCTAACACTTTCTCATAACCTCACCTGCAGCAATTACTTAACTTTCAGAACCCATTATGGAAACAGTATGATCTTAACTTCACAAGGAAGAAACCCTGGAAAGGCAAATCTAAGGAACTCCCTCAAGAAAACCTCCATCAACACTGGCATTTATTCAACAGCTGTGTCTTGAGCTCCTACTATAAGCCTATCACTGTTCAGACCACTACATTATAGCTTTAGTGTTTCGCAAGGTCTTAAAAACTAGAATTAGAAGGTAATTTCACTTTTCCAAATGGAATTTTTAGAAATAAAACCAGCTTCAGTGAGGTATAATGATATACAAAAAACTATACATATTAAAAGAGTACAATTTGATAAGTTTGCAATTCTTTGTCATTCAGTCACTTTACAGGTATTTGTAGAACACCTGCAATTCAAGTCAGTTTTCCTTGGCAAACAATCCATGGCTGCACAAATAGTACAATAGTTTTGACAATTCAAAGATGTACATTCTATATACTGAAAAATATCTAGGCTCTCCTTGACTACATTTACCTTGGAGATAGAAGATAATTTAAAAGTGCATAAATGAAAAATACTGTCTTGAAATAAAGAACAATGAATGAAACACACTAATCACAAAAAGTTACCACCACTGAAACTAAAATGGCAATCTGTTAAAAAAGAGTTCTAGAAGGTTAAATAAAAACTTAAACACCTCAATCTATAATAGATTGCTAAAGGTTTACAATAGTCTTAAAGCCTGTGACTTAGAAAGTGAACCAAACACTAACCCCTTTTATGTGCAAAGCTCTCCACAATGCCCAAAGAAATGTCACGGCTTCTTATCTGATTCTCAATTTTGTGAGTTCAGGTTTAACTATTTTACTCTCAGTTTACAAATGAAGAAACTGGCTCTAAACACTATGACTTACCAAAGAACACATTAATCAACAGCAGAGATGATGGCAGCACCCAGACATTGGGAATCTTAACGAATCATCATTCTACTACAGTAGTACACCTAAAACTTCCATAAATCCCCAATGACTACTACAGATTTCAGCTGATTATACTCAATGAAGTAGTTTCAATTTACCATAACTATGAATACAGAACATAATTCCCCTAACTGTCATAGCATATTTTTATAGCTCTTGAACTTAATGAATTGAAGATTCTAAATGAGATGGAAAGCTTACAATCAGGTAAAGAAGCAGGACTAATTAAAATGAACCATGGAAGAATATGACAGAAATATGATTTGATATCTAATAATCTGTTTTTGAATTTTAAAAATGCAAGAAAGTTATTTTTTGTTTTTACCTTTTCTACAGCAGGCACAAACTGCTTTGGAACATTTGCCCCAAATGTTTCATCTGAAAACTCCAACTTAATGTAGTTCTCTGGGTCCAGAGGCTCCAGTACACCTATTACTTTTCCAAACTGGCCTGCACCACCCGATTGTTTTTTATGTGTAAACTCAAACCTGAAAGTGATTTCGGAGGGGGAAAAAAAAATCAACATAGTATTATGTAATTACCAAAACAGAATTACTCTGACTCATTTAAATGAAAAAAGACATTTCATCATTTATTTTTTCCTTTGAATATCATGCATGGCCTTGCTCTTAAATTTTATTGTAGAATATGTTTAAAAATGAATCCTTTCCTTTCTGTTCTTAGTTGTAGGTGAGGGTAGGGTGGGTAGGATACACCACAAAGCCATCCATGGTTTTTCTTAATTCTGCCAATTCTTTTATTTCACAAGTCGAAAAGTAAAAATAAAGTAATTAAACTAAAAAGTCAGTCTGAGGTTCTTGTTCTAGTGACCTACATTCCAAAGAGCTACCTACTTCTCTTGGAATGCCTGCCTTCTCTGGGACACAGTGTTCTCTTCTTAATTCTCTGTATCTGAGGACAGTTATTTGAAAATAGGAGCATTGCAGTTTACTCAGATAGTTGTTTGATTTCACTACTTAGGCCTTATAGACTGATACAATACAAAAGGGAGTTTTAGGTGAAAAAACTGATACCTGAAAATGAATAACAGCAACATGATAATGTTAAGTCAGCATATATAATATAATGTAAACAGACATATATAGACAGAGGTTAGTGTTTACTTCAAATCACTAATGGTAACATAAATAGGATAGTATAAGCATTTTATATACATATTAAACATATGTAAACATAGGCTACTGTATCACTGAAAAAAGCATTTCATGAATATGTATTGTTTGCAAGGCATTTCTTCCTTTAAACTAAAACCTTCCTCAAGATCATAAGTGGAAGAGGCCAGCTGATTTCAAAACTGTCTGCAGATAAATGCAGGTAAATGGACACTACTAAGTATATGTTCCTGCATACAGATCTGTGAGTGGTTTGGAAGAAGTATCAGTTTTGGTACAGAAGATGCCAGCTTGGAATAAGCAGATATGGTAAAGAGCCTAAGTGTAAATGTGCCTGATAAACGGCCTTTAAATAATCATCTGATGGTCAAGAGCTTCAGGATGGACTAGGAAAACAAAATGCGGAAAGGTTGATTTTCCTGGGAGGTGGTCGGGGTTGGGGTAGCAGCTATCAAAACTGAGAAAAGAAAGGAGAGAAACAACTATCAAGAGCAGAATCACTGAAGGAATTCCAAACTGTGGTCCACTGACGTATCCCTGAGTATGTACAAATTCTGAGACATTTTAAATTGTTTTCAACTTGACAACAATGTAACATATACAAACATACCCTAGATCTGTGCTATGTGATAATCACTATGTATATCTACGTTTAAATTAATTAAAATTAAATGCAATTTAAAATTCAGTTTCTTCATTTGCACTAGTCATGCTTCAAGTCGTCATCAGCCAAATGGGGAGAGTGGCTGCTGAATGGGACAGCACTGAACTCAGTCTGTGCTATGTGCACAGCACAGACAGAAAGAACATTCCTGTCACTGCACGAAGTTCTATTGGATAGCCCTGCTTTGAAGGACCAACTCATAAACAAGTAAACCAGGCAGCTTCAGGGACCATGTTGGAATTATAATCAAGACTTTATAGTAGCTTAGAGAAGAGGTGGAAGAATTAAGACACCACTTGGTAGGTAATTAATAGGCATGCTGGTGAAAGAACCACACCTCTATAGTGAGACCACTATCTGGTTGTGAAATGCAATTTAGTTTGGGCAAAACATCATCTCTCACATTAAAATTAATATTAGAATTGTGTTAGTCTTATTATCTATACCTTGTAGATTAATTTTGACTTTATAGAGGTGCCAAAGTTGCAAACCACAGGTGGTTTTACTTTTATGTTCATACAGTTCTCTAAAATTATAACAATGTATCCGATCTCAGAGACTCATAATTATAATTATAATATTTTTAAAGGTAACCTATACATTATGTAAATATGAGGTTATCAGACCACTAATAAAGCTTTAGTAAGATTTTAAGGACTCAAATACAGTAATGAAATTCTCTTACTGCAGTTTATTCATTCAATGCTAAATAGGGAGTTAAATTTTTTAATGTAATAATTTATTTTAAAAAGAATATTGGTACATGTACTTTTAGCAATTGCCTAATATGTCACAACCTATTTACTAACCTTGATCTACAGAGCTGGTAAGAAAGTGGTGCGGAAAGTGCTAACACTTTCTCATAACCTCACCTGCAGCAATTACTTAACTTTCAGAAGTTATAAAGCTTCAAAACAGTGACTTTATCTAGGAAGCTCACATTACACTTCTCACAAGTCTAACTGCCAATAACATAGGAGATGTTATCTAGCTATTTGTAAAACTTAAAATTTCATTATCAGCCAAAAGCTCTTTGTATATCATCAGAATGTATTCTGCCACTCTTTCCTGGACACTATCAAAGGAGCATATAATTCAAACAATTCACACACACACATACACAATGACAACCTAAGAGGTTGGCTGATGGATGAATGACCCACCTCTGCCCCCAATCCCCCGACCCCCACAAAAAACCTTCAATTTTTTAGAAAAAGTCTTAAGAAGAAAAACAAACAAACCCTTTCTTTCATCCTCTAATTACTCGATAGTTGTTGGCTACCTTAACTAGAAAGGATAGGAAATGACTTGTTGCTTACTATTTTTTAAATATCTACTTCAAAGACTTTACAAATAAATTAAAAAGGATATTTAAAGAGAACACATTACAAATACACTGTTAATTTTTTTTTAAAAAGCACCACTACAACATACATGTCTACTCAAAGAACCTTCAAAAATCCAGTTTGAGACAGGGGCAAAGAATCTATTTCCAAGCCCACAAGCTAAAAGTGAAGGTTTGGCCATACATCTGATGCAAACGAACCTTAGCTTCCTAATCTAGGGCAAATCCAAAGAATAAATCTAAATGACAGCTCCCTCCCAAGTGACACAAGAAGAAATCTAGAGAGTGAAAATGCGCTGCCCACCGAAAGTTAGCACTTGCTTAAGCAGCTTGAAAAATTCTGCTTTTGTTAGAAGCTCCTTTGATGTAGCACTGTATTTAAAGTCAGTTCTTACATATGCTTCCAACAGAAAGTTGGAAGCATGATATTATATTAAAACCTCATCTTTCTAAGATCAGTAAAGGAAGTGAGGGGTACAGGTGGATTAAAAAAAAATTAATGTTTTTCTAATCCAAATCACATAACCGTCCATATTAAGGCTAGTTTGCAGTTTCTCATACCCTGATTTGGGCAGCACCAGGCCAACCAGAAAGCTGGGGATGCGCAAGCCCGTTTCTGGACTCTCAAAATCGTTAAGGGGAAAGAAGGAATGAGTCCCTACCAGGAGCTCCTTTGCACTTTGCCCCATACCTGACACTGCGGGTGGTGTACAAGGAAGTTGTACTCCACACTTTTCGTGGTGAGGCAACTAGAAGCCCCAAAGAGGCTCCATTACGGCAAAGGCCAGAACGTTCTACCCTCCCAGCACTTCCGTTAAAGACCTGTAAAAGGATGAAGTTCCCGCCAACCTAAGCCATCAACTGTTCGCGCACACCCTCCACCCTTTCAGGCCGTAAAGGAAGCCAGGGCTCCCCCAAGGCAGGGACCTGCGGTAAACGTAGGCGGCAGCAGGGCGGGGCCCCACGAGCAGCTCGGCCAGCAGCTGCTTCCCGACAGGGGAGGGGGGAGAAAGGAAGGAAGACGGAGGGAGGGAAGGCGCTGGCGCCCCGGGCCCCGCCCAGACCCAGCGTATAGCCAGCCTGGCGCGGACACTCCGCCTTAGCCCTCGAGCGGTGGTGGACGCGCCCCGGGTTTCCTCCCGGCTGCGAGCTTGAGCAACCGCGCACTCGCCTAGTGCTGCTCCCCGAGATGGAAATCCCGCCGACTCACTTCCCAGCCTCCCGGGCGGCCTCGGTGGCGGAAAACTGCATCAACTACCAACAGGGGACCCCTCACAAGGTATTTCTGGTGCAGACAGTCAAGCAAGCCAGCATGGAGGTGAGTCTGATGAGCGGCACGGGCACCCACTTTCGCTCCCTCTGAGGCCAAGGGTCTGAACCTCACTCCACAGGCAGCTCCCCGCCCACCCCACCCGGCTTGCTTTGGGACTCTCCGCTGGCCTCAGTTCTACAGAAGTCAACGATTCTGAGCATAGCTGACACTCTAGAACGGCAGGGTCTGTTTGTTATTTTCATGAGACATCAATACAATTTTTATGGACACTGTTACAAAGAAATGGGAAAATGGTCTAAATGGGGGACAGCATTTTTCTCCTTTCCCCAAGTGAAACCTGTAGAAATCATTAAAAAGAACCTTAAAACTGCTACTCCGTTTCTCATATACTACATCAGTCTGAACCAACAAAAGCTCCCATCTTTATCTTTCTTCGCCTGAATTTTAAGACAATCCTTAAGACCCTTTGACCACAGTGAAGGGGGAAACAAACAGCAGGAGAAGCTAACAACCAAAGTCAGAGACTAAAAGGTATTGGGCTGAAGTTTCCTTTAATAACTGAACACCACTGCCACTGACTGCTGTAAAAGATGAGCTCCCTCTGGCTAAAGAGTCAAATGAAATGCTTAAGGCCTCAGCAATCACTAAGTAGGCTTGTTTTCATTTTTGCTAATATCTAAAGGATTTGAGATTGTTTCTTATTTATCTAACATAAATTTAAGTGCTAACAGTCTTTAAGAGCTGACAGGGAGTAGATGTTATTTCAGAACTGCACCTGGTAACATAATTAGATAAAACTCTAAATTGTATCTTGACTCAAAAATGAAATATCTATACATTTGTCTTAAAGTTATAAAACTTGTTGAAGTATCATTTTACAAGTCCACTAATACACTAGTAAAAACAGTCCTTAACATCTCTTAACCACGCTGCAGTTACCTGCCTCAAAATGGATTCACACTTCATTGAACACTATTTGGAGGGCACACAGGGCTTTATGAAAAATCTTTCCAACAATTATATCTATTTTTCATCTTTAGAATTAAAAGCTGTTTCAAAATTTTTTATACAAAGAATATAGAGGCTCACACAAAAAAATTTTTTATACAAAGAATATAGAGGCTCACAGACTCAGAGGCTCAAGTCGTCCAATGACTGGAAATGAACTGTAACCAATTTATTTTATATATGCTTTTTTTTATCCCACCCTTTTATTCTCATCCCCCCAAAAAATCCGATAGAGTACCTATTAAATGTTACACACGTGGTGACATGCCTTTTTCAGGGTCCAGAGCTTTAATTATTTACCCGCAGCAGTCAGCCTTCCTAACCAAATGAGAATGGATTCTTCTAACAGTGAAAAGAACTGAGTTATTGTTATAAGAACCCATCACATTTTCTTAATTTTAGGATATTCCGGGAAGAGGACATAAGTATCGCCTTAAATTTTCTGTGGAAGAAATTATCAAAAAAGTAAGTGAAAATATCCTTTATTATTAAAGTTTGATTTTAAATATTCCAGATCACATATGCTAATCAAATCATAGGATGATTGATGTTTTTTAAATGTGAGATCCCTGCCTTGAAAAAAAAAATAATGATCTTGCAAGAGTAAGTTTTATTCTTTTTTATGTATTCTGAAATACATTAAGTATTTTCATTGGGCTATTTAGAAAACACTCTATATACCTCAATTCAAATAAATTCCCTTAAAAAATGTTACTCATAGAGCAGTCTGAACTTATGCCTAATAATGAATGAAATAATTTACTCTCCAGGTCATCACTTTCTTATGTCTGCCTTTCTCATTCTATTTTTGACTTATTTTATCTTTAAAAACAATTGTTTTGATATTTTTGATATTTATAAGCAATAGAATGGTTAGCTGATATCACCATGTTCAAATAAGGATCTTTTGGTAAGGACAGGAAATTTTTAAAAATTATACACCCATCAAATTATTGAGACAAACTTAAAAGTAAGGAACTGCAATTTGTTTCATAGCCATCTTAAAATTTAAAAAGCTTGCCCTTTTGTTGAGCATAACTCAGAAGCGATACAAACTAACAGAAGGAGATTCATTGAAAGGCATTTGAGCTCCTAGACAGCCATCTTTACAAAGCAGAATCTATGCTAAATCTTCTAATTCTGCATCTAGATACAGATTGCTATGTCCTGGTTTGAGAATATTTCTGTTATTTCAGGAGCCGAGAGTAAGAGTAATGGAAAGATTTAAAAAATAATCAGAGGCTGGGGCTGGTATGTATATAAAGTGAGACAAAAATCTGGCCTTGCAAACCGATCATTAATACTGAAATAATATTCAAAGCTTTAAGATAAATTTATAAAACAGACCTTATAAATTATAAAATAAGTAATCTACTTTAGATACCTTAAAGAAAATCACTAGACCATGCCCAATGACATACCCTGAACAAATACTCTGAAGTCAAGCCTGAAGCAACACACACTATTAGAGGGCCAACACTTTGTTTTTTTCCTCAAGAATGATAATTAGTAATGGGTGGTCATGTACATGTAAAGATCTTTTGGAAAATGTTTCAAACAGCAAGTTACAGTGAACTGCACAGCTGAAGTACTTTACCCTCCAATTGGACAAGATACTGCACCTGAAGTTGACTTGACATTTGAAGGAGAAATTGGAAAGAACCCAGATGAAGAAGATAACACATTTTATCAAAGACTCAAGTCCATGAAGCAACCACTAGAAGCACAAAATATTCCAGGTATATAAATATGGCATGAAAAATTTTTTTTTCAATCTTCAGATCAATTTCGGTTGTCTATGCTCAAAACTGGTGGATGTTACCATTATGTTGGAAATATACTGGCTTTTGCAAAAAATATTCATTACCAATCTAATTCAACACAATGGCCTTGAAACTTGAGAGATCCATGGTTTAAATCATTTTCTGCATACATTTGAAGGAAACTAAGACATGACTTAGAATTTAGATTTTTTTTTACAGTTAATATAAATCTATTTATCATGTAAATGTTTCTCTTACTAGACAGTTTTGGTAACATAGCTCCAGAAATGAAGCCAGTTCGACATTTAGCCTGGGTTGCCTGCGGTTATATAATATGGCAGAATTCTACCGAAAACACATGGTATAAAATGGTAAAAATTCAAACTGTCAAGCAAGTGGTAAGTAATTTCTCTAAAATGCACTATTAACAGGGTCAGTATGTACTGAAAGTGGTAATTCATGATTGGATAAATAGTGCCTTTAGTCCTTTTGTATTTAAACTAGTGAACCTGGTATTTTGAAGGAGATCAGTTACAATCAAAGATAAAGATGATGAAGCTGTAGTTTCAAGACAGTACTGAGTTATAATTTGGCATTCAGTTCTGTGCTCATCTTAAGGCAGATTATATCCTTTGGCAACCTAAATTCTGTGTTCAAATTACTGTTGCCACAATACAGAAACTACCTCTCCTTTTTTCCTCTACTGAAATGGTGGTGCCAGAGCTACTTGGAGATGAAGCTGGCATTTCCCCCTTGGGAATCAGCCAGAACAAAAATATTAGCATCTTGGTCTTTGTTATGCTTGTTGTATATAATTTTCTTTTATAACTCATTTAATCATAATTTATAACTCCTACCTTAGTTGTTGCTAGCCTTGTGTTTTCTTAAGTCTGATATGACTATTTAGAACTGCCTCTTTCTAGACCTTAAAGAGATAAAAAGAAAATCTTTGATTCTAGCTTTATTAAGAGGTTAAAGAAAAAAAGAAAAAAAAAGTCAACTGATGGAAATCAAGAAAAATAGAGTGCAAAAAACAAATAGTTTTAACTCTTATTATAAGAGGAAAGGACTTCCCAGTGGCCTCGTTCCAGCTGGTGGTAAACTGCAAGGCAGCAGGAGCACCTTTGCCCAGGGTTTGTGACTACTCATTAGATGCCCACTAGGTCACTGGCAGGCAGGAGAACCAGGGACAGTATTCAGTGTGTGGTGTGAAATACCTAACAAAAATTACAGCACTGTCATAAAGTGCCTTTCTCTATGCATTTTTGTAGACATCAACCTTGGTTACAATATTCCTACAGGGGTTCTGAGGCTGCAAATAATTGAGTAAAACTGGTCTAGGCTACAGACATTAAAAATGCATTATGATTTTCAAGCCATGTTTTTATGGCAAAATAGCAGACAGTGCTTTAAGTTTTATGAAAGAAAACTCCTGCAACCCTTCACCAAACTATAGTTTTAAAGCATTAATGAAAATTGCAACGGAGGACTCAACTGCTCCAGGTTATGTATATTAGATTATCCTTACTTCTTTCTTTCTAACCAACATGTTAGAAACCTTACTGATTTTTACATTATTTTTAAATAACATTCTTTGTTGATATGTTTACAGAAAGGATTACTTCAGTATACTATCAGGGGAGAACGGTATACTTTTATTTGACCCTGGTGCCACATTTATAATCACTATTAACTAAGGAGCCACAGGAGTATGTGCTGTCCCTCAGAGGGTAGGGCTTATTTTGATACATAGATTATAAGCCTTAAGAGCCTTGTGTAAGTACAGCAAGTCCCTGATGAGCACAGTTTGAAACGGTGTGGATGCAGTCTTTTTGTGTAGCTGATGGTGTAAGTAATTTATATGCCCAAAGCACTAAGCAGAACAGATCAAAGCTTTAATTACAAAATCAGGTAACTCATTTTACTACTTTAGGTTTTTAAAGAGAATTTTTTATAAAATTGGTTTCCTTTAATGTAAACACTCATTTCAGTAGTTTATCCCTTAAACAATGCTTTTCTGAACAATGGGAACATTAAGAAATCTTAAATGCCAGACTCTAGACCATAATGCTCTTAAGTAGCTGCCACAACTCAAACTGAAAACACCAGTTGCAACTGTTAGAGTAACAAATGAAAAATCAGGATTTTAAAATGTAGTTTGAAAGAAAACTTATTTATAAGACAATAGTTTCACTCAGGATAAATTATGATATTTTATTTTTCCTTATTAAATGGAAGTATTTTAATCATCTACTATGAAAGCTGATTTTTAAAATTAAAATGTCACTTTTACCAATAATACTGTTTCATATACTAGGTTTTTATTTTTTATTATAGCAAAGAAATGATGACTTCATTGAGTTAGACTACACCATTCTACTTCATGACATTGCATCTCAGGTAAAGTACCATTTACGTGTATTTGTGCTATTCTTTATAAGGGCTGTTGTCTCTAACAAAATATAACCCCAGCATTGTTTTCTGAAATCTTTTCTGAATTTTATTATAGCATTAGTTTCCTTTACTTGCAGGAGATTATTCCTTGGCAAATGCAAGTTCTCTGGCATCCACATTATGGTACTAAAGTAAAACACAGCAGTCGTCTCCCACAGGAAGCACAGCTGGAATAGATGAAGACCCTACCAGGGGAAGAAGTGTGAACTTGCTTCTAAGTGATGTGCATTCCCATCTCCACTGAAATCTACTTAAGAGGTCAAACGAAACCGAAAGTGCCACTTTGTATAAATGTCTTGATTATAGTACAGAACTATACATAATCCGTAATAAAGAGTTTACATATATAAAAGTAATAGTGCCATGTACATCCCGTAATAAAAAGCTTTAATTCCAGCCTCAGTGTGTTTAATTGTGTTGCATACTTACGGAACAGGGGCAGTAATGGTCTCTCTGAAAGCAACTTTTGGCTTTCCTGTGGTACAAGGACAGCCATATTCTCTTTCCATCCTCTAAAAAGAGCAGGAGAGATAATTTTTTGGTGTATTTAAGTTTAAAAAATCAATTGAAAGAAGAAAAATCCTAACTTCTTAGAAGCATGTACTTATATAGAATAAACCAATCTTAAACCTTGTAATAAAATCTTAAATCATTTAAGTATCTTACAAGGGTTAGGTACATGACATAATACAAAAAGCTTTTAGAGGTTTTATATAAATGAATTCTAATTTAGATAATTTACAATTACCTGTAATTTATCTACTAAAATTTCACCTTTGTTTTAAACTATGACATGTTCACTGGCATAGTATATGAATATGTTGTCAGAATTTTCTACTATCTAAACTAACCATGACCTGCGGGTGGATGCGATGGTCTTACTGCAAATACTCTTGAATTTTGACTCTATGATTTTGTAATGTTTTACAAATAAAGAGATTTAGAGATCAAAAATAGTTAATGTGCAAAATTTAGAGATTAAAAGTAATTCATAACACATAGTAATATAACAGTATATACATCTGGACACAAACCAGAGTGAAGTCTGAAGAACCACTGTCAGTTTATGGTCATTAGATTAAACACTGTTGGCTTTTACTCTTAACAAAATAGGCATAAATAAAGTGAATTTAATTTCACTTCCTTGTAACTCATTACCTGAGCATAGATTTCCAGGTGTAATTCTCCCATTCCAGATACAATTGTCTCTTTACTCTCGGTGTCGAAGTGGACTTTAAATGTGGGATCCTCTCTTGTAAACCTGCTAATACCTTTCGAAAATTTTTCCAGATCATTCTTTAAAAAAAGAAGTCATCACACATTTTACTAAACATGGTAAGCTTAATGGGATTGTTGAAAAAAACTACTGAATGAAATCAAACAGATTAGCAGTTAATAAATAAAAATGATCCCCATGTACTTCCTAGCCCATACCCTTTTAACATGTGAACTTGGACACCACATAGCCTAGGGAGCAGGGAATAGCTAGCTGATAGAATTTTATTTCCAAACCCAGATACAAAACAAGAGTTTAAGACTTAACTCCATGTCTTGTCCTATTACACTGACAAAACTTGCCCATTTGTGGAAAACTGCCCATAAAAGAGAAGTAGAATCTGTGTAACTGTGTTATATTTTAGAAATCCTTTTCATAATCAAAGATCAGCATGTTTACCAAGACTTACAGATTCAAGCCAGACAGTTTGAACCAATAGTAAGGCAACTACCACACTGACCAGTCCTTAAAAACAATCTGCTTGGATGTGGTTTGATGTGCCTTCAGTCTCCCCAGATATGCTTTACGTGGTAAATAGAATAATGGCTAAGGTTATCCCTATCCCCCCAAAACCTATCAATGTTACCATACATGGTAAGGGGGGGTGGGCTCTACAGTTGTGTTTAAGATTATAGACTTTGAAATGGGGAGATTATCATGAGCAATCTGGGTGGCTCAATGTCAACTCATGAGCCTTTATAAAATGAGAGGCATGCAGAAGCGAAGGTAGGAGAGATTCAGTGATGAAGAGGAGGCAGGGAGAGGGAATTTGAAGCATGAGAAGGAATCACATCACTGCTGCTGGCATTGGAGACAGGAAGAAGAGGGCCACAAGCCTAAGAAGGCAGGTGGTTTATAGAAGCTACGAATGGGCCTCAGGTGACTACCTTCAAGGATATGGGGATGCCAGTCCTACAACCACAAGGAGCTGAATTCTGCCAACAATCTGAGTAAGCAATGTTCCCTGGAGTCTTCAGAAAGGAACACTGCCCTGTCAATATCTCAATTTCAGCCAATTAAGGACTGTGTCAGATTTCTGAACTATACAACTGTAAAATAATACATCTGTGTTATTTGAAGCCACTAAGTTTGTGCTCATTTCTTATGGCAGGAATATAATACACACCTTGAATCACGAGTGTAACAGCTATCACATGTGCGTGGGGCTGCGCTCTGTGTTTTGTACGTATTATCTCAAATTCTAACCAGTGTTACAAGATGGAATTACCACATTTTAGAGGTGAGGTTAAGCGACTTGCTCAAGGCCACATACCCAGTACGTGGCAAAGCTGGGACTGAATCCTGGGCTAGTCCATCTCTGAAGTCTGCTGCCTTTTCCCTGCATTAGCCAGGGGCTCGCCACTTACTAGAAAACCATCCCTGCCCCCACTACTGAGATTCACAACTCTATGCAGTGACTTCATTATTTGATTTAAATTAATTAACTCAAACAAGCAGACAACTCGGAGACACCAAAAACCCTTTTGGATATTTGATTTCCTTCTGTTGTGGATTACTGACAGTTAAATATCTTACATAAATGAGTTAGGAATGAAGTACAGTATCTTTAACTTCTAGCCCTGCATATTCTAAAGGGAAAAGCAAACACTTTAGCAAAGCACTTTTAACAAACTGCCCTTTTACTATAGTTATGATGTAAAGTTTGCCTTTCTTCAAATTTCTGAGATGGAATGATTCAATGCTTCTTGCTACCTCAAAATTCTCTTTTCTATATTGAGAAGGGTATAGAAAATCTCAAAGTCCTCAAAATAGATTAACAGGTAGCTGGCTAATGTATCCACATGACAGTAAGTCTGAGTATGTACTGTGAATGATAGTTCACAGTTGAAAAAAGGTTATAAAAAATGCATGAATGAGTTAATGTCAATACCATATTAACATGACTGTTACAAATGTCAAGGCAACTTCACTAAACCGTTATGGTTCAAGATCATGACTAATTCCAACAGCAGCAATGCAAATGAAGAACCAAGCAATTCTGGCTTTGTGAAAAGCTAAATGGAGTCAAATCCAACAATAAAACTGTTATATATGAAAGTGAGAGAAAGTTTTTTTGAAGGTTTTCCATATTCAGACATTTACTTCAAAATTACCACAAATCTAGAGATGCATTATAATCAGGAGGCAATTAATCTATACAATATCCTAATGCACTTTAAAGTGAGGTTTTACCACAGCTTATGAGAAATGTTCCTGTTTCCCCTTTTCCATCCTTGCTGATCTGAATCTAGGAAGTTACACTTACTACCCTGGAGCCAATGATGCAGCAGTTATAAAGCACAGTCTTGTGAATGTTTCAATACCATAAATTTTTTCAAATATACTGACAAGTACTACTAACAGGTAGATTTTAAAAGGTGATCTCCATACCAACAGAGGAAATCAAGACCATAAGATACCATGTGCAGATGAAAAGAGCTCAACTTTTACTGTGATATACTGAGCTTTAAAGCAAACTCCTACCTTGTGAGAAGGCCTCATTGCTACTGAAATGACAGGATCAGGAACATGAATTGACTCCTAAAATATTTTAAGAATAATGTTTGGGTCAAAGATGGATTGATTTTAATGTGCAACTTTACAAAAGAACAAAGGACAAAACGAGTCAACACCTTTAGGCTCTGCAATATATAACTTGGTCTGTTTGCATTATATAAATGTTAATAGAATACATTAATAAAAGCTGTCCACTTTCATGATCTCCTCCCTCCTGAACAAGAAAAATAAATCATCCATTTACTTACTTTACTGTTTAAGACTCTTCAAGTTTATTGACACTTTCAGTTTAACATTATCATTATAATGTGATGCGGAAGTCTTATTAGCTAGTGGCTATGTTTGCTCTTGCTATCTTTGGGAAATTAATCAAAATAGACTACGATTGCTGATAAGAGAAACAGAGAAAAGGCACAAGGTTCTTTATACATTTGATATCTCATTTAATCAATCACAACTCTGAGAGGCAGATATTATCTCATTTTACAAATAAAATGAAAGCCTTGGAAAGAAGATAAAATAAGTTAGCCAAGGGCCAGCAGGAAGTATAGAGCAGAGGTGAGATTCCAATGAAGGTCTATTTGCTTTAAAGCCTGAACATTTCCTGCAACCTCCAGTCCCTTCATGTCACTAATGACAAGTGTTCAGAGAAGGCCACATCAATAATTATAAAACACACCTCTTTTCTACATCCCCCCAAAACCTGTGATTTTTTTTTGTAGTGTCTTAAGTGAACATGTAAAACCTCAGACATTAGAGAATATTTTACACAAAAAACCTAAATTATACAATTATGAATTCATCATATGATTCAGGAGAATATTGGAGGCTCATCTACTAGGGCTGACTAGTTCTTAGGTTAACGACTGTAAATTCCTTCAGTGAACATTACCTACCCCACTATGTACTCATACTCTTTCTTCACTGAATTCAAGAGAGGGACCACTCTCATGAACAAATGGCCATATGGCCAGAGAGCCTGTTCTCCTACAGGGTCACAAGAGGGGAGGGATTGAAGGGGACTCAAAGGCAGGAGGTGCCCAAGCACACTCTTCTCTTCAGGACCCCTTAGGGATGGAAAGGGGCCTCTGAGTTCCACAAGGCAGGCTGTGTGCAGCCCACTGTAAGTCAGACTGTCTAGTCGCATCTTGCCTTTGGAGCATGGTTCTGTTCTGTTCTGCCCAAGGCTAACAGCCAAATGACACAGTTCCCTCAGGGACTAGACAAGGGTCCACTCCCTGGCTGCTCAGCAAGGAAGGGGCCCCCCACTGGGACTAGCCTGATGACAGTGAGGGCACCTAAGGGAGGCATCCACAGTGGGAGGCAGATCTCAGGGTAGAGGAGGCAGAACCACAAAGCCCAGGTACACCTAGTGGAGATTTTATTCCCATGCTAACCCTTGGAGGGTTGTGAAATGATTTCATGAGGAAATCAGGTAAGTCAGCCTACAGAGCACCTGTCTAACGGATATCAGAACAGCCACATGCAGTCTACACTGATGCCTGTGGTACTCAAGGTAAACTTCTGTGGTCGTTTTCCTGAAGTACTAAGTGTACTACATAAAAACACAGACTTTGAAACTCAAGTGACAAACAGCTTTGGAATTAAATGACATACCATGGAAAAGCCACTGTTATCTTTGTTTGTGAATGTGTCTCCACTAGCACAGTCAATGCCAAACAAGGCACAAATGTCTCCGGCATACACCTCCTCCACATCCTAAAGAAAGAAATGACACAAAATGCTTGTTGCAAGTAATACAAATCAGGGTATGGTAACTAAAAAGTAATTGTATTACAAACAAACTACACATAAACATGGCAGAATTCCTACCAGGAATTCTACAGAGAATGATTAGCTAGAATCAATGAAATACCACCAATCAACCATGGCAAGATAGATCTTAAAACAGGGACCTTATTTAAATCACATTTCAGTAACTTAGAGCTACGACATCATTACTTGGAGGATGTGCAGTACAGACAGAACACTGAGCCTCACAGTTCTAAAGTTATTTCTACAGAATTAAAAAGCACCTTCTTATCTATGCTGCCACAGTCCACAGTGAGACAGGCATGACAAAGACATACAAGGAAAAACTGCAAAGGAAGTTTTGAAAACAAAGGCTGGAGAACGAGTCCATTGTACTTAAAAACAATCTTAATTTCTCACAGATGCAAGCAGTCAAGCAAACACAGGATATCTAAGAACAAAGCTTTGATATCTTTAAGCTTCCTAGCTTTTGTCCGTTTATATTGACAGTTCATTAACAACAGCTGTGGCTGTGAATGAGCAAGCTGCTCTTGAAGTCACACAGCTGTACCGATCTCCTAGCTTCTGCTGGTGAAACAGCTGTGACAGACACTAATCTCTCTAGCCTGCCCCCTGCTGTCAATCTCCCCAAACAGCAATATGTCCAATTTTGAAAGACAAGTTATGGCCACCACAAATCTGACTGTCTACAAGATTTTGCTTAGACTAATACATTTCTCTAGGAATACAGCTGAATGATGAAAGGGTGGGAGTAGGAGATGGCCTCCTGCACTTGGTGGTATTCCTGCCACAGCCTTACCCTAAAGAACAGAGGGATGGCAAAATTCAAAGCCGATTCAAGAATTCGAGCCATAGTCCAAAATTCATCTCCTCAACCAGACCTTGAGAGGTTTTAAATCTTCAGATGATTCTAGCACTAGTATAGTATGGCCCCCCTTCTGGGGATTGGTTCTATAGTAGGAATAAAAAGCTCTAGGATTTAACAGAGCTTTCAGACCTGACATATTTCTGAAAGGAAATTCACTGACCAGTGTAGGAAATTAGGCATGACCAGTATAATTACTACCTTCCATTATCTGTAAGAACCACAGCTCCATTAACTAAAAACCTATTATATTCTTTGTAATGATAGCTCTTGAGGAGAGTGCTGAATTTTGTGTTCTGTGTCTTCGGGGATTGTCTATTCTCTCGAACCTTGGACATTGCAGAAATACAGATAATTCCCAAAAAGTGGTATAAAATGTGTCCTTAACATCTGCCAATTTAGCCTCTACCAAGTGCCACTAAATTATAGTACATTTAAGTAAGAAGGAAGAAGCTAGGAAAACATGTTCAATTAGAAGTAATTTTCTGTGGGGCTCAGGATAGCAAGAAGATATAGATCTACCTCACCTGCACTGGAGAGATTCTGATCTCACAACAAGCACCCCACACTTGCCTCCATCATGTCGGCGTGCATGCGGACGAGCCGTTGCACCCGCACTTTCTTTCTTGTCCTCGTGTTAAAGATGGTGTCACCCTTCTTCAACTCTCCTTGGTAATTGCGGACGTAAGTTAACTGTCCAAATCGACCAGCCTAGAAGTTAAGATTTTAAGGGCAGAAAGATTAAAAAAAATATATAAGAATCAAAATTAGAAGGAAAGCTTCACAATTACTTCCAAATACCCCCTATCTATTTTCATAGCACAACTTATATACATGTTTCAGTGTATTGTCATAAACTAGATAAATACTAGCTTTGAAAATAGATTAGTTAAGTGGTTGTCCATTTTTTGGGTATCACAATCCAAGACATTACTTCTTCTTCCTCTGAAATAAAAATTATCAGAAAATATCAGTATGGACTTAGGACTGTTTGTTTGGCCTTCCAGTAATATTTCATAAGTTCGGTTTAACACAGTAAGATGTAAAACAAATATGGTACAATTATTGGAAAAACCCAAAAATATCACTAGAAATGGTAAGATTGTACTATACAGCTAAAAAAACTTTTAATAAGCACCTGGAAAGCTATACATGTAAGAGTTGTCTAAAGTGATGGAATAGAAAATGAACAATCAAGAATCAATTCCTCTTCAATATAACTTTCTTTTTTTAACTTTTGGGTCTAATCTAATTAGATGTGTATTTAAAAGTTGTCAATTCTTCCCATATTAATTTATAGATTTAAAACAATAGCAATAAAACACCAAGAGGAATATTTAAACATCTGATTAGTAATTTTAAAATTTAGAAGACTGGATAAAAACAAAGTTTTGAAAAACTATGGCAATGAGAATAAATCAACCCTGATCGATATAAAAACATTAAATATTATAAAACTTAAGTAAGAATACGGACATAGCACAATTAAACTCAGCAGCCCAGGGAGTATAGTATAAATACCAAAAATGTAAACACAGTTGTCAAAAAATGACAAAGGAGACTGACAAATCAATGGAAAAATACAGCACTGTTTAAAACCCGATAACTGAACAATTGGTCCTTCATTTGGAGGCAGAGGAGATATATTCAGAATCCCACCTCACAGTATACAGCAAAACAAATTCCAGGTAGATTAATAGTGGAAAAAAAAAACACAGTAAAAAAGAAGAAGAAACAAAAGTAAATATTTATGAAATATCCAAAAAGAGGAGAGTTTCTAGGTTAAAAATGAGAGAGAGACTAAAGAAAAAGATGTATTTGGATATATATGAACTGCTGATTGTTTTAAAAAAATCACCTTTATTAGAGAAAGCTTGTACAAATAAGTGAAACACTTAGGCACTAATAAAAAAATAGAAACAATTGCAAAAGAGGAAATACTACTACATAATAAATATACACAAAATGTTTTCTCATTAGGAACTAAGGGAAGAGGAAATATTACAGCACCATTCATTCATGAAACCAGTAATGATATTAAAATAAGACACAGTGCTTATAAAGATACACTGAAATAATCTGATATATTAATTCTGAGAGTCTGAAAGCAATCTAGCAATATAAACCATTATATATTAAAATATTCCATTCTTTCAACTCAATAATCACTATTTGGGGGATCCTGAGAAGATATTCCTAAATACATATTTTTTAATGCTTTGTACATAAAAATTGTTACTATAATGTTATTTCTACTTTTTAATTTAAAATTACCTTTTTTTCATTTTTAGAATAAGTATGTTACAAAAATTTTAAAATAAAAAGTAGGAAAAAAACTCAAATATAATTCCATCCCAGAAATAACCACCTACAACACTTCCAACTTATCTACCTTCTTTCCCACTTAAAATATTATGAGCAGAAGCAAAAAGAACCTAACAAAAAGCATACCAAGTGCCCAAATCTTAGTTTCTAATACCATTCTTGATTAAAAGGAATCAGGATTACAGAGAAATGGCTGCTTCTAGGGCTGGGGCAGGGACTGTACAGGATAAGCCTGAAGCAGTCTATAGTGCCATAAAATAAGGAAGTATTCAAAAGAGCAAAACATTCGGGAATCTCAAAGGGACACAGAAGCAACTGAAAGAGCTCCAATGGCCAAACCTGGCCAATCTGGGCAACAAAACAAACATGTGACTCAAAGTACAAAACAGTCTAAAGTCCATAATCACATGAATAATGACTGGAATAAATAAGTAAATGGGAAAGAAAAGACAACTCTTCCATACAGAAGTATCCCAAATAACTTAGGTAGATATTGCTCCCTCAAGGAGGGAGAGCATAATTCCACACCCCTTAAGTACAGACTGTCCATAGTAACTTCCTTCTAAAGAGACAGTGTGAAAGGCGGGGGTGGGGGAAAGATATTCAGCAGAGAAACCTGTAATCAAATCTATCATTACAGTCATTTTATGACAGGCATAAAAGCCTAGGAGAAAAGAACATTTCTACATAGAGAGGTTAAAAACATTAGAAAGCAGCTTACCTCCAGTTTAAACGCCAGGCCTACAAACGGATGGGAATTATCTCTTTTGGAGTTCATTAAGATTTTCTCTTTTGAGTCACTTAAAATAAAAGAAGTATCTATAAGATGCAATACTTGATGTATCTTTTATATCAACTTGTTTCATCAAATGGTATTATTATTTGAGAGAAAGAACATGCATGCTAATCATTTCTGACCTCAGATGTGAGATTTCACTGTGTAGTTACTACAGGTGACAGGACCATCACAGACTAAAACACACAGAAATGGTGCAGAAGAAAAGTAAAATAATCAATGAGAGCTTAAAAGAATGATTCTTGAGGATTTTTTTTTTTAGTATTACTAAACACAGCTACTCCCAAATGAGAAAATTTTCTGATGATATAAACAATGCTAGATAATAAAAAAATCACACTTCAAACTCACAAACAGAATACGATATAGGAACTCTTCTAAAAAATATTTTTCTATATGTTAAAAATGTTACCCAAATAGAAATGGTGACTGATTTTTATAAATTATGGGGAAAGAGAAACACAAACACAACATAACCACCCAAACCATTCTTAAATTCTTTCACAGTGTATGTGTGTTAAGTATTTCTGCATGAACTTCAATTCATTCCCCAAACTTACTTCTCCTGATTGAAAATGGCATAATTCTGGACTTCAGCTGGATTTGGGAGGTATTCTAAAACAGCATCCAAAAGAGGCTGAACCCCTTTGTTCTTCAAGGCACTTCCCAAGAAGACAGGAGTAAATGACCTAGTTAGAGTAGCTCTTCGAATTGCAAGCTACAAAGGAAATAAATTAAACTTAAAAATCAGAATTTGTGGTTCCAATCAATTACAAGCCAACACACTTACAATTAACTGCTACTCTTTGGACTTCCCTCTCTAATGGAGGCTAGAATCCTCTAGACATTAGTCAAAATATGAAAAAGAAAAATCTCGGTTCCTTTTTCAGGGCTAGGAAATTATTTCTATACAACTGCTTTCAACACTCTTAGAATGACTTGGTAAAAAATACATAAATATAAAGGCACAACATAAAATGGTGTAAAAAGTATGCTAACAATTGTGGAAAAGCACAGGAAAAATAATATATATGCACATACACACAAATCTCTAGAAAGATACACCAGAAACTATTAACTGGTAACTTGTTTTAGGGAGGGAAAAAACTGGGCATTTAAGAGACAGATGGGAGATATTTTTTTACTGGGTACCTTTGTATACTTTTTTAAATGTTTAAACCATATGAAAGGATAATGTAAAAAAAATTTAACTGATTTATTTTCTTTTTTTAAAGAACATACATACAGGAAGCCAAACAGTACAAATCATTCATAAATTAAGGGCCATGATAAGCAACAGGCTCTAAGATGACAACGTCCCGGCCGCTCCAAGCCTCAGAACCAGCACTACAACGTCCCCCCACTATAGCCCTCCGGCAGCCCCACTGGCTGGCCTCAGAGAGGATGCAGGGGACCTTGGCTCCAGCAGCTAGAAGAGGCCATCAGCAGTGCTGGGGCCACAACTTGCCCCTGCAGAAATATGGAGCCAGTGTACATTTCTCAGTCCCCAGAAAAAAATCAGAAAAGTAGTTATCCCCAAAAAGTTTAAAGTAAAACATCTATAACCACAACTTTTAAACATCACCAAAATGAAAAGTGGGATTAACAGCTGAACACAATACAAGGAGTATAAAAAAGGGAAAAATATGTAGGGCAAGAATAAGAAAGAAACAAATCCTACCATTTGCAACAACATGGATGGAGCTAGAGGGTATTATGCTCAGTGAAATAAGCCAGGCGGAGAAAGACAAATACCAAATGATTTCCTTCATTTGTGGAGTATATCAATGAAGCAAAACTGAAGGAACAAAACAGCATGGCCTGCATGACTCACAAACTCCAAGAAGGGACTAGGGGTTACCAAAGAGGAGGGGTGAGGGAGGGAGGGAGAAGGGGATTGAGGGGTATTATGATGAGTACACATGATGTGTGGGGGTCATGGGGAAGACACTGTAGCACAGAGAAGACAAGAAGTGACTCTGTGGCATCTTACTGCACTGATGGACAGTGACTGCAATGGGGTGTGTGGGGGGGACTTGATAATATGGGTGAATGTAGTAACCACATTGTTTTTCATGTGAAACCTTCATAATAGTGTATATCACGGATACGATACCTTAATAAAAAAATATATGTAGGGCAAGAAAGGAACCGCTATTTGGAACTATCTTAAAAACTTGCTTTTGCTGTTCTAGGAACCAGAAATGGCTAAGTCGCTAGCCATTTAGTGTACCCAACATCACATGGTCATATCTTAGACTTCTCTCCCATTCCTCGTATATACAAGTAGGGACATATAAGAATCTCACCATGTTTTTTTTTACATCCACTGAATAAAGAAACATATGAGGATATTAGACAAATAGAAAAAAGGAGAAATCAAAACTCTGCCTATACCAGCCTAATAAAAGCTTTATTTTTCTAAAATTTTACTTTGTTTTCATAAGAATCACTTTCATAGTTGAAAGCTGTTGCCTTTCCACTATTCCTAATAATAATATATCCAACAATACAGAAACTAAAATACATGCAAGTAACTTGTGCAAAACAAACAGTAAGCACAGCTGGACTGAAACTGCTATCCCTAGAGAAGCCTGCTGGCAGGGTTGGTCCCTGCTGGTGCCTGACAACCTGGATTTTAGGAGGGGTCCCAGCATTCTCAGAACTGGTTCACTGTGCCTACACTGTCTGTCCAAACAATGTGGTGTTTGCTCAACTTGCTTTCCTCTTGGGAGCCTGGAACCTGGGGAAATGCCAGGCAGAAGATGTCTAATGTGACCAGCCCCCAATAAAACCTTGGGCTGAGTTTCTAATGAGCTTCCCTGACAGATGAGATTTCACAAGTGCATTCACAACTCATTGCTGAAGGAATTAGGTATGGCTTGCATGACTCCACTAGGAGAGAACCCTCGAGGCTTACACATGGTTTCTTTTCTGGACTACATCTCATGACTTTTTCCTTTGCTGACTTTGCTTTGTATTCTTTCACTGCAATAATCATAGCCATGAGTATAACTCTGCTGAGACCTTTGAATACTTCTGGCGATGGCCTTGGGGACTCCTAAGACATGACCTTTAATAGATAAAAACCTAACTTCATATTGTGATTCCCAGGATACAATGTCTGACTTTATTTAAGGCCAGAACTATATGGTGTTTCTTACTCATGCAAGAACTGAGGTGGCAGGTAAGGCCTTTGTTAATGCAAAAGGACTCAAAGTTATGAGATATATTAGTAAGCATCCTCAGCTTTAATAGGGTTCTTTCCCTCTGATCTGAGCTACTATAAACTGCATAACTGCAGTGCACACAATAATTACTTATCTGATCTCTGCTAAGTGCACAAAGTGCTTTGGCAAACTATCAGTCTTATCAATCTTTTTTTTTATTATGGTAAAATGCACATAACATGAAATCTACCATTTCAAGCATTTTTAAGTATATAGCTCAGTGGCATTAAGTACATTCACACTGCTGTGCTCCCATTATCACTATCCATCTCCAGAACTTCTCCATCATCCCAAACTATTTCTCTGTACCCATTAAACTCCCCATTGTGTGCTCCCAGCCCCTGGTAACCACTACTCTACTTTCTGGCTCTAGGAATTTTGACTATTCTGGGTACCACACAGAATGGAATCATAAAAAATATTTGTCCTTTTGTGTTTACCTTATTTCACTTACCATGTGTTCACAGTTCATTCATGTTGTAGCATTATCAGCATCTCATTCCTTAAGGCTGAACAATATTCCACTGTATGTATACACCAATTTGTTTATCCATTCATCCAAAGATCAGTATACAGGTTGTTTTTACCTTTTGGCTGTTGTAAACAGTGCTATCAACATCAGTGTGCAAATCTGTTTGAATCTGTTTTCAGTTCTTTTGGATATATACCCAGAAGTGGAACTGCTTGATTCATACAGTAGTTGTGTGTTTAATTTTTTTGAGGAAACACCATACTGTTTCCCAGAGTGGCTACATCTTTTCACATTCCCACCAGGAATGCACAAAGGTTCCAATGTCTCCACATCCTTGCCAACACTTCTTATTTTACTATTATTAACAGAAAGAAACTATTTTGCTATTATGAAAAGTACAAAAAAATTTTCTGATTTCATTTTTGTTTAATAACAGCATGGATAGTGGTATATCTCACTGTGGTTTGGATTTTTCACTTTTCTTAATGTTTAGCAATGCTGAGTGTATTTTCAAGGGCTCGTTGGCCATCTGTGTATCATTTATGGAAAAATGTCTATTCAAAAAATGAGTAAAAGTCTTAGGCAGAGATCTCTTTAATTAAAAAAAACTGAGTAATCAAGTAAAGGAATCTATAAGGCTTTCTAAATAGTACAACAGTATAATATAGCCAGCATTTAGCAGCCTTTTCTCTTAATTGGTCTTATGGCTATAACATTTCCGTATTTATCTTCTTTCTTCTTAATATTGATATAGCCAAGAGGTTGGCTGTTTAAGTATCTTTGTTCCCAGAACAATGACTTTTTTCCCATTTTAAGATATTATGTAACTCTCTACTTAGAAAAAAAAAAGTAATATGCCATGGCAAATGTTTTGGACAAACGAATAATGTGAAATAAGCTGAC
Source organism: Manis javanica (assembly GCF_040802235.1). Classification (NCBI taxonomy): domain Eukaryota; kingdom Metazoa; phylum Chordata; class Mammalia; order Pholidota; family Manidae; genus Manis; species Manis javanica. The sequence continues at coordinate 145,310,409 of NC_133158.1, forward strand.
TCAGATTTCACTAATGAAACCCATGCATTAAAGCATCATGTTCCCTCCCCACAAACATAATAAACACCCCCTTTCCTTGTTAATGTAAGACTTATTCTGAGAGCACTTGCCTTTAAATCAGAATTTGAGGGGATTTTTTCTTCCAGGAACATCTCACCAAGCTGCTCGTCTGAATTAGCAACACATTCAATCAGCTCCTGCCGGTGGTCGGCTGCTGCTGCCCTGAATTCTGCTGGAATTTCCTCATATCGAACAACCTGCCTAAGAAAAGAAAGGTGTTATTTTGGCACTTTAAAAATATTCAGTTAAACAAATACATCATCAGTGAGAAAGATAAACTAATGGCTAAAATTTTTTTTGGTAGGAGCTCTGAAATATTTGCATTAAACTGGCAAGTAAGACTAATGTATATCTGTAAAACTCAGAACAGTGGCAAAAAAACTTAAAACAGACAAAGGAAATTGTTCATGGTTTTACTACTAGCAAACAGAAGAGCCAAGACTCAGAGCCAGCCTGCCTCCAAAACCCATATGACTCTTGAAAATTCTATTAATCAAACCAATAAAAACATCTCATTCTCTCTAACAAGCAAGATTAGAGACGTGACCCTTTTCCTCTCCATTAACAACAAACCGAATCAACACAATTTTTAACACAGAATATCCCATTTTGTAGTAAACAAGGATACTAGATATGACAGACTCTTTAACCTTGACCCCAGTTCTCCATTCCTCTAGGGGTTCAAAAGGTAAAAGTCACTAATAAAATATATATAACAGAGAAATGGATGCACTTGGTATTTAAAAACAACAGTCTGAGTTTTTCAAAATATTTTTTTACAAATGAAAAATATGTCAAAAAATAGTAAGCTTTCCAGAAAACATCTTCCTAAATTTAAAAAATAAAAGAAGCCAACTACAAATAGTCAGAAAATAATTCTTATGCTAAAGAATGCTCTTCACAGCCTTCAAATCTTAATTTCACCCTTCCTGTCAAGCTCCGATTCTTAGCCTTTCATGTCAGAATCATCTGTGGAGTCCTTTCAAAATACACATACCCAGTGGTCTGGAGCTGGGAAGGGGGCAGACATATTAAGAAATTCTACCTGTGGTTCCGACATATAGCTAAGTGTAAGAGCCTCTACTTTAGAGGACAGGAACATGGGGAAGTGGGTTTATTTATTGATTTACAAATATTTTTTAAGTTCCTATTATATATCAGGACATCCTAGGCCTGAGGACACAGCATCAAATAAATCTGATAAAACATCCCTGTCCTCTTGGCCTTACATTCTAAGAAATGGTAGACAATCTCTGTTGTCATTACTCAGTTACCACACAAAAGGTAGAGAAATGCCTCATCCACTGCATGGCCCCGCCTTTCCCTGTCCACAAGGCAGCTGATGAAAATAAATGGTAGTTAACTGAGCATAATGTCCTTCATTCACCTGCCAGACCAGCAATCCCAGTGCCCCTGCATAGGCAGGAAGCTCACCCTCCCACAGGAACTGTCTTGTTGAAACTGCCAGGCTTTTGGGGCTACTCCTCAGGAGAAGGGGGCATTTATGACTCCCCACATTGTCTAGGTCAGTGCCACTCAAAGTATGGTCCTCGGACCTACAACATTAGCATCAACAGGGGGAGCTTTCCAGAAATGCAAATTCCAGGCCCCACCCTAGGTCTACTGAATGTCAAAATCTTCTGGAGGTGAATCCAGGAATATGTGAATCCTGAATGCCAAGGTTTGATACCCACTGGGAAAGTATAGTGTTCTGTATGCAAAAGTCATGCAAAAGTTAATTAACAGACTAAATACCATATCAAAAAATTGCCAATTTTCTTCTTGTATTGCCCAACCCAAACATATACTATTAACTGTTCTTATATATTAATCTTTTAATCTCTGTAATTTCATGAAGTATGTAGAACAAATATTTATGACCCCTATTGTCTTCCCAGTTTTTATTATAATACCCAGGACAACAAAGCAGATTTTCCATGAAGTCTGTAGAATGAATGAATGAATAAACGAACAGCAGAAACAGAGAGTTTATAATATTAGCCCAAGCTGCAGGCCTCCTTCCATCACACCACGCAGGTCATAATGCAATATAAATATACTACCCAAAAAGCAACACATTCTCCTTTGTGTTAAATACTAAGCAAACAGGATTAAAGGTACTCAAACAAAATACATCTTAAGAGGATATTCTTCCAGCCATATTTCAAGAAGACATTTACTCTGTTTAAAGCAGTCATCCTTTTCCTTCTCTGTGACACTTTTAAAATACAACATTTTTATAATATATTTTTAACACTTACCCAAAGTCTCCATCAAAATAAATGGCTTGTTCCTCAATAAGATCTATAATGCCTTTAAAATCACCCTCCAAACCAATGGGTATTTGCATAAATGCTGCATTTTGACTCAGTTTAGACCTGAAAAATAAAAAATACATATGATTACCTATTTTTTCCTCCATAAATCCCTTTGGAGTGACAAAAGAAATAAAAAAACAAGTCAATGGCTGATGTTGTTAGAACTGGGAGGGGGGTCATCAGCTCAGAATAGAAGATATAAAGCAGCTGGGAACAGAGTGACAGCCAAACTCAATGTGCTCAGGAAGCCATAATCCTAGTTAGGCAAGAAAAAGAATTCTAAAGTAAACGTTTTCACAAGAGATCACCAGAATACCCTAAACTAGCAACAGGAGGAGGAAGAACAGGTCAGCAGTGGATGGCCAGGAAATTAAGGGATGGTGGGATGATCGTGCCCATCTCTTCTTCTTAGACCAGTTGCTGCCAGCAAAGCTAAGCACAGCGACCTAAAGAGGCAACTCCTGGAGACCTCTGAGAGTGAGTGTTAAAGTCCGGCACTCAGCATACACCTACATGCCCAGGCAGCACGACCACGGACGGAAATGGCACTCATGGTCAGGGTTCTCACTTAAGAAGTACACCCATCACCCCTGCTTGCTCAGTCTAGACTCAAGGCCCTCACTTATAACTGAGATAGGTAACTAAGAACCACCAAATATATGAAGGAAATGAAGAACTTGAAAGAGAGGTGTGAGCTCATGAATTTGTACTAACTTCCAAGGAGGGAGTTACTAGGTGAAATAAAATGTAAAGATCTGAAAAGGTATTGCCTCCATTAGTAAAGATGTTGCAATAAAAGAGAAAGTTTATGGAAATTAACTGTATAATTACTGAAATTAAAAGGAAAAAAACAGGCAAAATAACAGAAGGAACACAGAGAGTACCATATTAGTGAGCTGGAAGGCTGACCTCAACTATGGTCTCATCACCCAGCACAAAATGAGAAGAGATGGAACGTATGAGAAAGCATGGGAATGCCCACTGGCTCAGGCAGTGGAGACAGGCACAGCAGCCAGGAAGCAGGAAACAGCTCTTTTCTCCCGCCAGGCACCAATACCGCTCCCCTGAGACCCCTGACATTGCTTCAGGGGCTGAGCAGCTCCAGAGAGCAGAGCTTCTAGGCATCAAAGGGTGCCATATACAAATATGAAATGCAAAAGGAACCTGGTTCAAAGTAAAATTACAAATACAACACCTGAGAAAGATTCAAATGAAACAGACTTCATGAATCTTCCTGAAAGGGATTTCAAAATAAAAATCATTAACATGCTCATGGAGGTAAAGAAAAATATTCAAGAACTCAGGAATGAATTCCAGTCTGAGATCCAATCATTATGGAACATAGTATCAGAAATGAAATACACAATGGAAAGTTTTAAAAGCAGATTAGATATGGTGGAGGAAAAGATAAATGAAATAGAAATTAGAGAAGAGGAATACAAAGAAGCTGAGGCACAGAGGGAAAAATGGATCTCTAAGAATGAAAGAATATAGAGGGAACTGTGTGACCAATCCAAACAGAACAATATTCGCTTTATAGGGGTACCAGAAGAAGAGGAGAGAGAAAAAAGGGATAGCAAGTGTCTTTGAGGAGATAATTACTGAAACTTCCCTAATCTGGGGAAGGAGATAATCTCTTAGGCCACAGAGCTGCACAGCTCTCCCAACAGAAGGGACCCAAGGAAGACAACACCAAGACACATAGTAATTAAAATGGCAAAGATAAAGGATAAGGACAGATCATTAAAAGCAGCCAGACAGAGAAATAAGATCACATACAAAAGAAAACCCATCAGCCTATCATCAGACTTCTCAGCAGAAACTTTACAGGCCAGAAGGCAGTGGCATGATGTATTTAATGCAATGAAGCAGAAGGGCCTCGAAACAAGAATACTTTATCTGGCAAGATTACCATTTAAATTTGAAGGCGGGATTAAAGAATTTCCAGATAAGCAAAAGCTGAGAGAATCTACCTCCCACAAACCATCTCTACAGTGTATTTTGGAGGCACTGCTGCAGATGGAAGTGTTCCTAAGGTTTAATAGCTGTCACCAGAGGTAATAAAACCACAGTAAAAAAAGTAAAACAACTAATTACTAAGCAAATGCAAAATGAAATCAACTATCCCCAAAGTCAATCCAGGGATAGACAAAGAGTACAGAATGATACCTAATATATAAAGAATGGAGGGGGAAGAAAAAGGATGAGAAAAAAAGAACCTTTAGATTGTGTTTGTAACAGCATATTGAGCGAGTTAAGTTAGACTCTCAGATAGTAAGGAAGTTAACCTAGATCCTTTGGTAACCACAAATCTAAAGTCTGCAATGGCAATAAGTACATATCTATTGATAATTGCCCTAAATGTAAATGGTCTGAATGCACCAATCAAAAGACATAGAGTCACTGAATGGATAAAAAAACAAGACCCATCTATATGCTGCCTACAAGAGACTCATTTTAAACTCAAAGACATGCACAGACTAAAAGTGAAGGGATGAAAAAAGACATTTCATGCAACTAACAGGGAGAAAAAAGCAGGAGTTGCAGTACTTGTATCAGACAAAATAGACTTCAAAACAAAGAAAGTCACAAGAGACAAAGAAGGACAATACATAATGATAAAGGGGTCAATTCAACAAGAAGATATAACCATTATAGATATCTATGCACCAAACACAGGAGCACCTACATATGTGAAACAAATACTAACAGAATTAAAAGGGGAAATAGAAGGCAATGCATTCATTCTAGGAGACTTCACCACTCCACTCACTCCAAAGGACAGATCAACCATAGTTAAGGAGACTGAGGCACTAAACAACACATTAGAACAGACGGACCTCAGAGACATATACAGAACTTTACACCCAAAAGCAGCAAAACACAATTCTTCTCAAGTGCACATGGAACAGTTTCAAGAACAGATTATATACTAGGCCACAAAAAGCCTCGGTAAATTCAAAAAGACGGAAATTGTATCGACCAGTTTCTCAGACCACAAAAGTATGAAACTAGAAATAAATTACGCAAAGAAAATGAAAAATAAAAAAACAGATCAAGCAATATATGGAGACAAATGACAACAATAATTCAACACCACAAAATCTGTGGGATGCAGCGAAGGCTGTGCTAAGAGGAAGGTATATTGCAATACAGGCTTACCTCAGGAAAGAAGAACAATTCCATATGAACAGCCTAAACTCACAATTAATGAAACTAGAAAAAGAAGAACAAATGAGGCTCAAAGTCAGTAGAAGGAGGGACATAATAAAGATTAGAGGAGAAATAAATAAAATTGAGAAGAATTAAATAATAGAAAGAATCAATGAAAGCAGGAGCTGGTTCTTCAAGAAAATAAATAAAAGAGATAAACCCCTAAATACACTTATTAAGAAAAAAAGAGAGTCTACACACATAAACAGAATCAGAAATGAGAAAGGAAAAATCACTACAGAGGATACCACAGAAATACAAAGAATTATTAGAGAATACTATGAAAAATTATAAGCTAACAAACTGGATAACCTAGAAGAAATGGACAACTTTCTAGAAAAATACAACCTTCCAAGGTTGACCCAGAAAGAAACAGAAAATCTGAACAGGCCAATTACGAGCAACAAAACTAATTGGTAATCAAAAAACTACCTAAGAACAAAATGCCTGGACCAGATGGTTTCACTACTGAATTCTATCAAACATTTAGTGAAGACCTAATAACCATCCTCCTTAATGTATTCCAAAGAGTAGAAGAGGGAATGCTTCCAAACTCATTCTATGAAGCCAGCATCACTCTAATACCACAACCAGGCAAAGACACCACAAAAAAAGAAAATTACAGACCAATATCCTTGATGAACATAGTTGCAAAAATACTCAACAAAATATTAGCAAACCGACTTCAAAACTACATTAAAAAGATCATCCATCATGATCAAGTAGAATTTATTCCAGGGATGCAAGGATGGTACAACATTCGAAAATCCATCAACATCATCTACCACATCAACAAGGACAAAAACCACATGATCATCTCCATAGATGCTGAAAAGCATTTGACAAAATTCAACATTCATCCTTGATAAAAACTCTCAACAAAACATGTATAGAGTGCAAGTACTTCAACATAATAAAGGCCATATATGACAAACCCACAGCCAACATTATACTTAAAGGGCTTCTCGCTGTTAAGATCAGGAACAGGACAATTATGCCCACTCTCCCCACTTCTATTCAACATAGTACTGGAGGTCCTAGCCATGGCAATCAGACAACACACAGAAATAAAAGGCATCCAGATTGGAAAGGAAGAAGTTAAACCATCCCTATTTGCAGATGACATGATATTGTACATAAAAACCCTAAAGAATCCACTTCAAAACTACTAGATCTAATATCTGAATTCAGCAAAGTTGCAGATTACAAAATTAATATGCAGAAATCTGTGGCATTCCTATATACTAACAGTGAACTAGCAGAAAGAGAAATCAGGAAAACAATTCCATTCACAGTTGCATCAAAAAGAATAAAATACCTAGGAATAAACCTAACCAAGAAGTGAAAGACGTTTACTCTGAAAACTACAAGACACTCATGAGAGAAATTAAGAAAGACACCAATAAATGGAAATACATCCTGTGCTCATGGATAGGAAGAATTAATATTGTCAAAATGGCCATCCTGCCTAAAGCAATCTACATACTCAATGGAATTACTATCAAAATACCAACAGCATTCTTCAGTGAACTAGAGCAAGTCATTCTGAAATTCATATGGAACCACAAAACACTCCGAATAGGCAAAGTATACCTGAGAAGGAAGAAAAAAGCTGGGGGGATTATGCTCCCCAACTTCAAGCTCTACTACAAAGCCACAGTAATCAAGACAATTTGGTACTGGCACAAGAACAGACCCATAGACCAATGGAACAGACTAGAGAGCCCTGATATAAACCGAAGCATAAATAGTTAATTAATATATGATAAAGGAGTCATGGACATACAATGGTAAAATGACAGCCTCTTCAACAACTGGTGTTGGCAAAACTGGACAGCTACATGCAAGAGAATGAAACTGGATTATTGTTTAACACCATACACAAAAGTAGACTAGAAATGGATCAAAGACCTGAATGTAAGTCATGAAACCATAAAACTCTTAGAAGACAACATAGGCTATAATCTCCTGAATATAAGTATGAGCATCTTCTTCCTGAACACATCTCTTTGAGCAAGGGAAACAAAAGCAAAAATGAACAAGTGGGACTACATCAAACTAAAAAGTTTCTGTACAGCAAAGGACACCATGAACAGAACAAAAGGGCATCCTACAGTATGGGAGAATTTATTTGTAAATGACATATCTGACAAGGGTTAACATCCAAAAATACATAAAAAACTCACATGCCTCAACACCCAAAAAGCAAATAACCCAATTAAAAAATGGGCAGAGGATATGAAGAGAGAATTCTCCAAAGAAGAAATTCAGATGGCCAAGAGACACCTGAAAAGATGCTCCACATCACTAATCATCAGGGAAATGCACATTAAAACCACACTGAGATATCACCTCACACCAGTGAGGATGGACAGCATCGAAAAGACTAAACAACAAATGCTGGTGAGGATGCGGAGAAAGGGGAACCCTCCTACATTGCTGGTGGGAATCTGAGCTAGTTCAACCATTGTGGAAAGCAATATGGAGGTTCCTCAAAAAACTCAAAATAGAAATAACCATTTGACCTGGGAATCCCACTACTTGGAATTTACCCAAAGAATACAACTTCTCAGATTCAAAAAGACATATGCACCCCTATGTTTACTGCAGCACTATTTACAATAGCCAAGATATGGAAGCAACCCAAGTGTCCATCAGTAGATGAATGGATAAAGAAGATGTGGTATATATATATATATATATATATACACACAATGGAATACTATTCAGTCATAAGAAACAAATCCTACCATTTTCAACAACATGGATGGAGCTGGAAGATATTAGCTCAGTGAAATAAGCCAGGCAGAGAAAGACAAGTGCCAAATGATTTCCCTCATTTGTGGAGTATACCACCAAAGCAAAGTGAAGGAACAAAATCGCAGCAGGCTCACAGACTCCAAGAAGGGATTAGTGGTTACCAAAGGGGAGGTGTGGGGGAGGGTTGGTGGAGAGGGAGGGAGAAGGGGATTTAGGGACATTATGATTGGCACACTTGGTGTGGGGGGTCATGTGGAAAACAGTGTAGCACAGAAAAGGCAAACAGTGAATCTGTGGCACCTTGCTACAGTGATGGACAGTGATTGCATTTGGGGTATGGATGGGGACTTGATAATATGGGTGAATGTAGTAACCACATTGTTTTTTCATGTGAAACCTTCATAAGAGTGTGTACCAATAATATCTTAACAGAAAATTTTTAAAAAAAGGCAGTGTACATACACTACTTATACTAAGCTGCCTTGAATCAGATTTGGATATAAGAACAGCATACTTTCTAATGTAATATCTAATGTAATATAAATAATTATGGTTCCACAATTTATTTATTTAAAATAAAAACTGCATACATTAAAAAAAAAAGAAGAGAGAGAAAGAGAAAGCATGGTACAAAACTTAAGACCTGGATACAGAAATTCTACAATCTGTTTAATGGGAATTACAAAATGAGAAGACAGATAAAAGGGAGTGGAACACAGTAGTCAAATAAATGCTAAAAGGGAATTTTCCTGGAATTCAGAGAAAAGACCTGATAGAAAGAGTCCATATATTGGCAAGTGAAAGTAAAATATAAGGAATAAGGACAAAGAGTGAGAATGTTTATAGTTTTACCAAGAAAATATTATAAACACAATAAAGAAAAAATTCATTCTCATAGTCTCAAATGCTCCAATTAAGAGTGTACACAGCAATACTGCCACTTCAAGTTCCGCAGCATCCTACCTTCTGCCATCAGACTCATCCCTCTTACTCTCTCCACTACCACAAACTTTACTGCCTTGAGTAGGAACTCTACAGCTTCATTTCCACATCTACAAAAGGTGAAAACTGCAACTTCAACTCTTCTCAGAGGCTATGAGAAATCTATAGTATTGCATAAAATGTAAAATGCTACAAATACCAGTGGGTTATATTTGGTATGGAAAGGAGGTATTACCATTTTAACAGCTAACATGTTACCATGTGAACAAAGGGAATATAATATACTACCTAAGGGTATTAATTTAAACTCCTCAAGTAAAAGTTAAAACTAATGATCTTGCAGTTTTGTCTAAATAAACAGAGTACTCTTAGAATCTTCTCTAGACTGTAACTTCTCTATTCAAAGCAAAACAGTAAACTGCCCGATTTTCTGAATTCATCTTCACTTTCCCTACAATGTAACTCTTATTTTCCCATTTCACAGGGATGGTAGTTGATGAGATCATGCCTTAAACCAAACTACTGATCTCAGCATTCCATTGGCTAATATAAGTCACTCACATAAAGAAATTGTAAAAAGGAAAAAAAACTTAGGGATAAAGCCTAATGACACTGAATTAATTGTTTTTCTGGTCCCTCTGCTCCTTCTAAGGCCCAGTACCTCATTTGCTGCAGAGCCCTAGCTGGGCTGGAGCCCACTCGGTCCAGCTTATTAATGAAAGTTAGAAATGGGACATTGTAGCGCTTCATCTGACGGTTAACAGTCATGGTCTGGCACTGCACTCCACCAACAGCACAGAGAACAAGGACTGCGCCATCCAGCACCCGCAGGGCCCTTTCAACTTCGATTGTGAAGTCCACATGCCCTGCATGGGACAAAGAAGTGTGTGAGGGTCTTAAAGAGCATTCTGAGTTTTTATAACATACATGATTAAACGTTTTTGTATCTCTGCTTATGACACAAGTATTCTAATTAGAATTGTATTTCTTAAACCACCAATACTGTTTATCCACAGTGAGGTCCAGGGGCCTAAGAAGATCACTTCCAAAAGAATCTAGGGCATGGAAGCCTTGGAATCAGCTGCAACATATAAAAGGCAAGAACCTTCCTGCTCACAATTTACTTGCACTGTTTTTTAAGGAAATCACATAAGGATGAAGTGCTCTAAGTGTCAAGTCAAATTTCTCTAGTAGGAATTCACAATCACACTTTTGAGTATTATATGATACTCAAAAATGAACTGGGTCTTAACAGAGGAAAGAATTATATGTGCTTTTGCCAGAACAAGCTGGAAAAGAACCAAGACCTCAACTCACCAGGAGTATCTATAATGTTGATATTGACATCTTTCCACATGGTATAGGTGGCTGCTGACTGTATAGTGATTCCTCTTTGTCTCTCTAGTTCCATGGAATCCATGACAGCACCAACTCCGTCTTTACCTTTCACCTAAACACAAGCATAGTAATTCAGATTTCTCCATGCCTGCATGCCAAAATTTTTACTGAGATGGAACTAGAACACACAGTTAACTAATGTAATTTTCAGAGAAGCCTAACTGTCAAACCATATTGTCTCATGAAATGGAAGAGTGATCACAGGTTTTGCCCTCTTATTACTGTCTAACTCTTTTCCTCACTGCTGTTCTCAGCAGCTGCTGACACACGGCAATCAGCCCGGCCTTAGAGCTGTCCTTACTCTCTCTGCGCTGTTCCTGCCCATCTAATCTGTGGTAATCCTCAAGCAGTATTCAGTGAACAGATGTTTCCCTGCTCTGTTGCCTATGAGTTTTGCGGTCTGGGTGGACCTCAAAATATGTGACTTAACAAGATGATCTGCAGCTGAAGAATTGAAGAATTAAGTTTCTCAGTGATACGGTAATTTCTTCAGGAAAGTTACAAGATCAAAAAAAATTTTTTTCTGATGTATTTTTTAGCTGTTAAGTTCATACTATATACTAAGAGCCTTTTTTTCTACTTAACCTTCTAAACATCTCTCCAAAACGTTAAAATTATGTAAGTACTGTTTTAAGGACTGCTCAAGGTATATCATATTGACTTAACATTCTTAAAAGACAATTCTCAGGATACCCACAGTGATGGTCTTTAGACAGACTCCTCAGGGCAACATTTTGAGCAAACCTGAGCTATCTCCTTAGTGACAGGACTTTGATTAAAGATTCACGGTTACCACTCTTTTAATCTTTAAGGTTTGTGAAGTTTATCAAATCATACCTACAAAAGGAAGCTCTAACTAACTTGGAATCAACCACGAACCACATACCTCATGCATCTTTGCAATTCTCCCAGTGTAGTAAAGCACTCGTTCTGTTAATGTAGTTTTCCCAGAATCAATGTGTGCTGAGATCCCAATATTTCTTATCTTTTCATTAGGAATCATCCCTGATGAACACCATCGGCAGACCTTCCAATTAATCTGAAAAAAAAAAAAAAAAACAAGAGAGCTCAATTCAATGCACATTTTATAAGAGGTAACAATGGGCGATTAGAAGGGGTGTGGTGGACATCTTTCCTCCAAAGGAAATCTCAGTAGACACAAGACACATCAGAGAGCCTGGAAAGTCAAAAGAGGGAGCCTCATCCTGCAAATCCTGTGACCAAAGGAGAGACTGCAAGGGAGAACTGCAAAAGCAGACTCTTAAAAATAAAGAAGTCAACCAGAAAAAGATATATCCTAAGTAGCTAATTAATTAAAAGGGACAGATACTTTCACCAAATGTTACAGGTTTGAACATACGTACTGATCCCAACAACTATTGCAACAGGAAATAGTTTTAGTTTTAACTTTAATTCTTTCCCTTCCCTCTTACTGTAGTTCACAGCTAGCAAGGATGTTTGAGAACTCATATGCTTTATGTACGTAATGGTGCCAACAGCTCCAAGGCAACTCCAATTCATTCTACAGAAAAACAATTAATGACTTACTCTGGGGTGGGTAGCGGAATCACACATTTTATGGAATCAAGACACAATATGAATCTCTCCCCAAAGTACTGCATATCTAAAATGCACTTCAGCCACTTCTGGGAAAAAGGGAAGCAAAAGAACTTGGAAAAGGTGGAGAAATGTTAAATAGAATCTGCGTGGTTGCAGCTTAGTTGCTTAAATCCCAGGAATACTGGAGAGCAAAGCAAACGAAATTTTCATGCTGGGAGAGGCTCAACTACCTAATCCTACTCCATCCACTCTTCACCCCCAGCAAAAGGCATAAACGTGACCAAAGCAAAGCAGAGGAGGCTTGGCTCCTAATTAAATAACTCAGGGTCGGCTGGGGGCAGCGGGCAGTCAGCCCAACGCCCTCCACAGTGAAAAGAGTACTGTAAAATGAGGAAGAAGCCGTGGGTTGGAGCCCAGAACACATTAATTTTTTAGCTGCCTTGACTGTTTCTCCCGTAACTTCTCGGAGAAGAGTAAGAGAGAGAAGGGGCATGACCGTAAGTCGGAGGCCCAGGGCACCACGACGCTGCTCGGCAGTAACGAGCGGGTACCGAAGGGCTTTTCGGCACTGAATGCCCACAGCTCCTATTTGCAGCGGTCAGTCAGGAGGTCGCAGGGAAGGCAGAGTCACTACTCTCCGGCGCCGGAGGAACTCAAGGTACCGAGGACAGTCGTGGTTCAGTCTCGCCTTCCCTGGCTGTCCTACCTGCTTCACCCGCCAGCCCAGGGCGGCGGGGACCCACGGGAGCGGCCCGGGCCCCAGGGCCACAGCGGCAGCGGCACCCAGCAGCCTCATGACAAACGCAGAACCGGCGCGAACGTCCGGCGCTTTCGGGTCAGCTCAGCGACCAGACCCGCGCCGGGAAGCTTTCAAAGTCACGCCAGCCACGAGTGCCGGAAGAGCACTTCCGGGGCGAAGGACTCGAGGGCGCAGAGAAGGGGAAGCGGGAGGGGCTTCCGGACCTCAGAGCAGAGCAGCCTCCGCGGCTCGGCGCCTCCTACCTACTCGGAAGGGAAAGTGCAGACGGTTTGCGGAACTAATGCACCTTCGCGTCTTTTAAACGTAGTTGTTTTGCCTACAGCAATGTGTAGAAATGCTTATAACAATGCATGTGAAAAAAAATGCAAAATTGCTATCTATGCTGCTGTGATTTGACCTGAAAGGGAAATAATGATCAATTACATGGCTTTTTTTTTAATTTCCAAAAGTTCTCTCATTGTTTGATGTTAAACATTTTATGTCCAGTCCATACGGAAGACTGAATCCTTGACTATTCCACTTGAATCTCTTGGCGGCATCTCAAACTTATGTCCCATAGGAAGCTTTTGATCTTCTCGAAACGTTGGCAGTCTTCATCTTAAAAGAAATACCCATTCTTTGAGTTGCCCAGACCAAAAATTTGTTACATCACATCTTGACATCCGTGGTCTAATCTGTCAGCATATGTTATAGGCATTGACTTCAAATGTAGATCCAGAACCTGCCTCCTCTCCCCACCTCTCCAAGCACTTTCCCGCCACGAAATTGCTGTTAATAGCTTCCTAACTGATCTCGCTTCTTCTCAGTCTATTCTCAACATAAGATAACTAGAGGGATCCTTTAAGCCAGATCATATCATTTGTCTGCTGAAAACATCCCATCCGATGAATTCAATCTAGCTGTTACCTCTAATTCTGTAGGTTTGAAGTCTTCTATAATAACTAATTAAAAAAAAAAAATCTAAAATGGATTCCACTCCCCCTTAGAAGAAGAGCCTACAAGGCCTTACTTGAGCTGCCAGGCCCTTGTAGCCCTACTTCCCAAGCTCCTTTTGCTCCAGCCACGTTGGCCTCCTTCCTGATGTTCACACAATCGGAGCATTCCTCTTCCCCGGGTACCGTCATGGATCTTCCCCTTACTTTCTTCTGTGTCAAAACAGCCTCTATCAATGAGATGTTCCCTGACCTACTGTTCTAAATCAGCAAGCTCCTCTTCCCTTTCCGTCTTCCCACACTGCTTCATTTTCCTTCAGAGCACTTCTTAGATGTAGGCAGATATTTTACATACCTGTTTATTGTCTGACTCAATGAGAATGTAAGTTCCACAAAAGTGATTTGGTTTTGTTAATTGCTGTATCCTCTTGCACGTGCTAAATGCTCAATTATTTGATAATGAATGAGATGAAATAAATAGAAATCAGTGTAAATTACAAGGGACAAGAAAAGAAAACCCAGATTCTATGAATTTTAAATTTACTTCTTTATATGGAATCCAGGTATTAATTTGAAATAAAGGATTTGTAAGCTGCTTTGATGAATAAATCCATTAACACTGAATATACTTTCAAACACTTTCATTAACAGACTTTCAAAAATTTAGTCTGTATACACCTTTATATATATTTGTTTAAAATATATAAATACAAATATGTAAAGGTTGTAAAAGTGAGATTACTTTAGATATAATTAAAGATATATTAAACAGTGTATTGTCTTTACACTGAAATTATGCTTTCCGTTTCCTTAAGTAAAAATTCATACTCATTATCATGTTTCCATATTAAACCAAGTTATCATATATAAAGAATTATAGCAAAGTAATTATTTTTATTAATCACGACTTTTAACCAAAGTAACTAACTTGTGTTTACTCCAGAGAGAAAACTGGAAGACAAAAAAATCAAGACCTGTTTAAATTTTTGAGTATACTTTATAGATGACCTCTGTTAAGTTTTAAAATTGCAAATACACTTATGTAATACCATCCAAAGCATTTGCATTGTTAATTCATTTTATAATGTATGGGAAATCAAAACTACCTTTAGTGACCAAAACTTTGTATTATTTTTTTTACTTAGAAATTATCCAGGTATCCAAAGACTAATTTAGTATTTTCTAAGGTCTTGAAAAGTTAACTGAAGAACTGAAAAAACCCCACAATTTTAGTGCACATTTGGTCCTTCTAATAGTGTTCTAATAATTTTGTAAGAGTAAAACCCCTGTAAAAGACATTTGTGTTACAATTTTTAGGTAAACACTGATGTATAGTTGTAACCTTTCAGTTGATGGAATTAATAACTTATTTGACCCATAACATCAATATAGGAAATTTAGAAAGTTTAAATAATGAGAAGTTCAACCATAGTTTTATATAAACTTAGCATTAATTTTATATAATAAAACCTGGAAGATGATAGTTGATCTATTTGAGCTAGATATAACTACATTGCACATGAATTATTTTTTTCTGAATTCATCTTTAAAAATTTTCAAGTGGGAGGAAAAGATAGGGAGAGGAACAGGAAAAAAAGGTGAGCCAGTGCCAGCTTTATACCATTAAAGACAAACTGGCATATTAAAATTTTTGAGTTTGAACAGAGATCTATTCAAATCAGTGTCAAACTGGAAGTGCTTCCACCAACTGGGGCTAGGGGCCTTTTTGTAGAGAAGCAGCAGAGACTGAGCAAGGGAATTACTTGATTGGCTGGAGCTTGAGTGATTGCGTTTTTTGAGAGAGCCTTGCTGGCTTTTTGTGATTGGTTGTCTTTCGGTTTTGATTTCTTAGCCTTCAGGCATCTCAAGCTTAGGTTTTGGTTTGCTACTGGGGCATTAAATCCACCTCAATCTAATGGCTCCTTTATTTAATACAAATAGGAAAGTAACCCTCTAAAAGGCTAATTACCTTCCCTCTTAAAGGAGAGAGGAGAAAGTTTTGATATAAGCAATACAATAAAAAAGCCCTGAAGTATGGAAGTCAAGATTGGACAATCTTCTACATAAACAAAGTGTCCTCTTAGACAAAAAACAGAGGCTTGTCTCCTGAGGTTTGGTTTTGTTATTTTTTTGGTGCTGTTCCCTCAAGTGAAAGTCTTGTTCATGTCAAAATTCCTCAAGGTGGTCACTACAATCGCCTTGCTCAAGTTACTCCAGGAGGTAGTGCAAGTCTATTAGCTGACCAACCCACAAACAATTGCCTAATGTTATATCACAAAACATTGCTATGTCTGTCTCAGACTTTAAAGCTAATCTTAAACCACCTGACTTCTGACCTAAGAAATGTGGTCAGAAGGCAACATGGGTGGATAGAAGGTCTCCCCCAAAGCAAACTTCTCATACACAGACCCAACTGAGGGAAGTTTTTAGAGACAAATAATATGAGATGGTAGGCAAGCAGACAGAAGACAGGACACAGTGTTTAAAGTCAAATTCACTAAAGGACACCAAAGTCTGATTGGAACCCCCAAAACCTAGGAAACAAATAAGCATTACACTGGAGACAAAGAGATCATCAAAATGCAGTTATTGCAAAATCCATGTAACCAGGGACAGAGAAGCATTGAGAAGTCTCATTTAGTATCATCAAATTAAAGGTCCTAATTCACTACAATGAGGGTCTCAGTCAAACCTTAGTACAGTCTCCAAACTGTCCTAGCCCTATCAGCCTAAAACTACTGTCTGAGTCCAAACCAGTTGCTGTAACAAAAATACTACAGACTGGGTGACTTATAAACAGTAGAAATTTATTTTACATCATTCTGTGAGC
Organism: Manis javanica; assembly: GCF_040802235.1. Lineage (NCBI taxonomy): Eukaryota > Metazoa > Chordata > Mammalia > Pholidota > Manidae > Manis > Manis javanica. The sequence continues at coordinate 145,327,182 of NC_133158.1, forward strand.
TGGGAAGTCCAAGAGCAGGTGCCAGGAGATCCAGTGTCTGGTGAGGTTCTACTTCCTGGTTCACAGGCAGCCGACTTCTGTGTCTTCACATGGCAGAAAGGGCGAGGCAGTTCTCTGGGGTCTTTTTATAAAGGCACTAATTCTATTCATGAGGGTTCCACCCTCATGACCTAATCATCTCCCAGAGGTCCCACCTCAAACACTAACACATTGCCACATCAGGGCACCATCTGATTTCAATGTCCTTGACCATAAATGACAATGAATCATGAAGGCAGAGTAATGAAAACCTGTTAGTTAGACTGCCAGGTACCATGAAAATTTCTAAAGTGTCAAAGAGCATAAGTGTGCAACTTGGCCTTTTTGTGAAGGCCATATTCACCGAATTGTTAATATCCTTGCATTCCCAAAAGAGCCAGGGGTTCCAGAAAGACTAATGGTGTCTATTAAAAAAACATGTGAACTACAAGCTAGAGAGAGCCTTCTTTTTTATACTGGTCAACTTCAGCATTATGGTAAAAATGAATTCTGAAAAAAGTAAATTTCAGCATGGTGTGAACATAAAGAATTGAATTTAATCTCTGTATGTCACACATTTTGTAAATAGCCCCTTAGGCATAAGGAAAAAAATATATTTAATCAATCTTTATGATTTCTATGGTAAACAAGTTGAGAGGGAAAAAGTATCTCTGAGTTCTCTGCTATATGATGCATAGAAGATGTACTGTGTGCAGTACAATTATGTATTACAGTGTGTTTTCATATTTGAATGTAATGATTCAAGTTATCCGTGTAACATTAGGCAGAAGGAATATTTAGAGTTCTATTGAGATTTGCTCTATCAAGTGAATTTTAAAAAGTGTTTTTTAGCATTTATGCCTTATGACAACTTCCAACATGCTATAATATGTTATTAGTATATACTAAAGTGTACATAAGAGGAAAACTTTAACATCTTTAATACATGCCCAGTTACTGTCTATTGTAAAAATGTACTGAGACATATGTATCTTATTTTAGTGACAAAAGGCTTGACATGCTGACTAGTAAAATAAACAGGATATGATATAGAAAATTAGAAAAGTATAAGCACAATCACATAATTCTACTTTCAAAGTTAAAATAGATATTAGGATTATAGAATGATAGTAGAGTTTGTTTTCCCCCCTTGAAACAACAAAGACTGAAGAGTTAAGATTTTATATTCTCATAGACTTCAAACCTAACTTTTATAAAAACAGGTTAATGCTTGAATTCTAGAATAAAAAAACTAGAGCTGAATTTTTAAACGGTATAAATGGGAACAATTGAATCATTAAGTACCTTGCTCAGATACACACATCACCTGCCTAAGGTTTGCTGAATACTAAATGCATTTTTCTAAATGTCACAAAAAGGCTGAGCAGAATTTCTCCAAGGGCAATCCAACTTTAGAGTGTTAGCCATGGAGATAGATTAAGCTGTCTGTGGGAAAGGAGCAGAAATACGCTACCTTATGTCATTAAAGAGAAAGGTGAGTGTAAAGTCTGATGAATGTTAGGGATGTAATATAGAACAAAAAAGAGTAATAAACTGTATAACAAAATTATAAGAACAAAATTTGTTAATATTAGCAATTTAAAGTCTCTTTATCAAAATGATTAACATCATAAAACAATACTAGTATAGTTTTGCTATTTAGTCCTTAATTTAGCTGGCTACATAACACAAAATCTGAGATAAATAATTTTAACCTTTATTAATATCAGTCACTTAGTTTAGTGTTAGTGAAAATTAAGATTATTCTATAACATTTTATTTTCTTGTAACTAATTACATATAATAGAACTAGCTCTACATTCAATCTTGAATATATAAAATACACAGTCAATAGGAAAATAGTTGGGAAATCAAAATCAGCATGTGAGCTTTAAAGCTTAATGTTTTAAAGAGTTTTATAAAATGTTTTAACAACTTACTTGCATTGGTGAAAATCAAAGTTTTATTTCTAAAAAACAGGGACAATATAAAGCTAGCACTTTCAAGAACATTTGAATATCAGAAGAAAGTTGCTAAGTACAGTACTGATTTAATAAGAGATTGGTCATACATATATTACCCAGCACCATTACTTTCTCTGTTAAAACAACCAAAACTAATCACATGCAGGCTTTTTATTTTTTGTTGATTTTCACAGGTGATCCTTTGATGTTCAGTTTGTCCACAAAGACATTTGATCTTCTTCCACATTCAGTGGCTGGACTTTGATGAGGTTTCTCCCTGAGAAATATACATAGACACTAATGACATTTTTTAAATGGTCAATGGCTTATAAATAAATATGAACTTAGTAAAAATCACCATAATTTAAGGGTAGTTTTGTCTCAAATATTCCTTGACAGCTTGAAAAACATATGGCTTGCTATTCCACTTAATATTTAAAAGAGCAACAACTGCTTTTCTGAGACAGATTTAACTGTTAATGGCTTAACAATGCTGTCCAATGTGGTACCCACTAGCCACATCATTTATATTTGAATTAATTACAACTTAAAAATGTAAAATTCAGTTTTTCAGTTGCATGAGCACATTTCAAATGTGAGTAAATAGCCTCATGTGGCCCCCATACTGGACAGGACAGATACATAACATTTTCATCACTGCAGAAAATCATTTCAGAAAGTTCTGTTAGTGCTAGCTTACAGAAATGCCACTGACAAAGCCCTAGACGATAGATCATCTATAAAGAACATGCTTTCTCTAAGTGGGACCTGGATTTCACAGTCAAACTTAGCACTTGTACATATTATCTAAAATTATTAAGGGAGCAAGTTTTCTATAGAAGATATTAGATAAACGATGCTAGCACATGAAATTGTACACAAGGCTTCTGATTTACTTGATACCCACTTGTCTCCCGCTGGATCTGTGAAGCCTTCCACCTTCTGCAGCAATTCTCCACTCTGTTACAGCCTCAAGCAGATTTCTGGTTTAAGGCCTTGGTGAGCCCTCTCTCTGTCTAAGTGTATTTTCAATAGGAATTAGATATTGTTTTCAATTTTTTCCCCAAAGAACCAAATTAAATTGTAACTCTAGAATGTACACTGTGTAAAAATCTCTATACACTTTAAGGGGTGGTTTCAGTACATTTATATTTCACTGCTATGCCAAAAGGTAAAGGTGGCTAAAGTTTAGCAAAATTCTCCCAAAATATCTAATACAGATGTTGTTATATACTATATAAGTGTTTAAAAATGCTTTTGCCACTAAATACTGAATTTTGACTTGTTAGGGAAGTTTTATTAAGCCTTTCAGGTACAGACCCTCTCTATCATATCTCTAAATAGCTTTACCTGGTATGAAATGTAGGGTCCCTACTATGTTCAGATTATAATTTGTTCACAAGAATAACTGCCTTAGAGTATATCACTTTACCTTTGGAGGAGCTTAGCCCCATCTTCTGAAACATAATTTGCTAGGGAGTTACTAATCATACAATCCTAAAATCTTACTGGTTTTTAGATATAAATTTAAATTTGTGTGGAATACTCATATATAATGTAAAATTATTATATAAGTTAAACAAAACTTCTTGACAACAAAGGTAAAATTACATAACCTTTCTTCTAATTCTGCTTTAAAAAACACAACTTGTTTTACAAGTAACTTTTACCTTCTTTTAAGTTCTCGGAATCCTGAGTTCTCAAGACCAACACTTCGCATCCTGGTGTTTTCTAGATTGCGCCGTTGTCCTCCTCGTTTGTACTTCAAAACCTCACTTTGCCACTCATCATCAAAAGCATGAGCATCACCTACATTAAATATCAAAATAAAAAGGTAAGTAGTAAGGTCTTGACTGTCAGTAATTACCTTTGATCCCCTTATACTTCATTCTAGCCTGGTGTTTCTATCGACCTAACCTCAAGATAGAGGCAGGAAATAGCTTTAAATACAAAGGTCTCTGACTCAGGGTAATATTTCCTTTTCAGTTTGTTATTCTCCTATTCCAACTGATAATTTGATTGTTGATAATCTGCTTTTCCACGCATCTGCTTGGACATCAGATTATTCTACCAAATGGACCCCTTGGTTCAATCATGGTGACTTAGTCTTTCTTCCTGGGTTACCTTGTGGTGACCACGCTTTTCCACTGCATTTGGACACTCCTTCTGTAGCTAGGTCTTCCTGTTAACCTCACCATGTTCCTACATAACTTGGCCTCACAAGCTTCTGTTGTCATTTTCCTAAAACAGGTTATTCATCTCCACTGTCAATTTGTGTTCTTATGAAGTAGGAAATATAACTTTCATAATAATGACAATAGGTAAATGTTAATACTTATTCTTTCAGGTTGCTTTTATAATAATGTGTTCCTTTACTAATTTTTTTCTCCTACAGGTCAATCAATTATTGTGAAGTATTCTATATATATTAAATATGACAAAATTAAAGGTTAAAGAATAAGATGATGTAGCTTTGATCAAATTATTCTCATTGCCTGAGAATAATTTGATCAAAATCCAACCTTAAGATAATTTCTTTTTCAAAAATGACATAATAATTTAAACCTTTTACTACAATAAAATATTTTTATTCAAAACACTTTCTGAAAAAAATACTTCTTGAAAATAACTTAAAAATATAATGAGAAGAGTTCAGACAATGCAAGGACTTAAATGCATTGAAGAATGAATATAAAATGTAGAAAATGGAAAGATTTATTTGATGTATGCATGTTATATTATCTAACAGTGCCAGAAATTAAGATATTTTCTATTCAAAAGCTTAAGTACCCAACAATTCAGAATGGTTTAAATAAACTATGGCCTATTCATGATAAAATTGTTAGGTAGCCATTTAGAATATTTTTGAAAATAACATCATAGATGACTATTCACAGTTATTATGGTGAATCAAAATAAGCACAATATAAACTAGATAGTAAAATGCTAATTTTGAAAACAGTATGAGTGTTTATATATGCATAAAATGATTAGGAAGAAATATACTAAAACATATAGTATTTTGGGTTGGGGTTATGGCTAACTTTAAAATTTTCTGCTTTTTTTATGTTTCAAATATACTTCTTTGATAATCAGAAATATTTAAAAATTCATTTTGTCTTGACAGTAAATAACAATTCAAATTTTCCATTTTCCAAGTATAAAGAAAAAAATGATACTCAACATTACCAAAAATCCTATAAAAAACAGATTTACTATGAAACAGTGAACCACAACTTTATTACTTTGATAAGGTATTCCTTACACATATTATTCATAAACTATCTCAAAACATTTTATAAAATGTTTCTACAAAAAATATTCATCAGAGGGGCGGAGCCAAGATGGCGGCGTGAGTAGAGCAGTGGAAATCTCCTCCCAAAAACACATAGAGCTATGAAAATATAATAAAGAAAAATCTTCCTAAAATAGAGACCACAGGACACAGGACAACATCCAGACCACATCCACACCTGCAAGAACCCAGCGCCTTGTGAAGGGGGTAAGATACAAGCCCCAGCCCGGCGGGACCCGAGCGCCCCTCCCCCCGGCTCCCGGCGGGTGGAGAGAAACCGGAGCGGTTTTTTTTTTTTGGCGAGCGCTTTTTGGAAGCCTTAGAGGGACGGGCCCCCGTTGCTGGGGAGGCAGGGTGGCGGGACCGGTGAGGAGGTGCCTGGGAACGGCGCAGGAGGACAAAGAATATCCCGCGTTTCTCCCTGCGAGACCTGGGGGCGGGTGCCTGAGACCGGTGCCTGAGGACGGAGGAGGTCGCGCGTTTTTCCCCTTTTTTTTTTTTTTTCTCTTTTGGGCGAGCGCTTTTTGGAAGCCTTGAAGGGACGGGGACCCCAGTGCTAGGGAGGCACGGTGGCGGGACTGGTGAGCGGGTGGCTGGGACCGGCGCCTGAGGACAAAGAATATCCCCCGTTTTTCCCTGCGGGACCGGTGGGCGGGTGCCTGAGACCGGCACTTGAGGACAGAGGAAATCGCGCGTTTTTCCCCTTTTTTTTTCTCTTTTCTGCGAGTGCTTTTTGGAAGCCTAAAAGGGACAGGGACCCCGGTGCTAGGGAGGCAGGGCGGCGGGACTGGTGAGCGGGTGCCTGGGACCGGCACCTGAGGACAAAGAATATCCCGCATTTTTCCCTGTGGGACCGGTGGGTGGGTGCCTGAGACCAGCACCTGAGGACGGAAGAAATTGCGCGTTTTTCCCCTTTTTTTTCTCTCTTTTTGCCGAGTGCTTTTTGGAAGCCTTGAAGGGACAGGGACCCCGGTGCTAGGGAGGCAGGGCGGCGGGACTGGTGAGCGGGTGCGTGGGACCAGTGCCTGAGGACAAAGAATATTGAGCGTTCCTTCCCTGCGGGACCAGTGGGTAGGTGCTTTTTGGAAGCCTTGAAAGGACAGGGACCCTGGTGCTAGGGAGACAGGGCAGCAGGACCAGTGAGCGGGTGCCTGGGACCGGCACCTGAGGACAAAAAAAAAAAAAAAAAAAAATCGCTTGTTTTTTCCTTTTTTTTTCCTTTTTTTTTTTTTCTCTTTCTTTCTGTTCCCTCTCTCATTGTTGCTGTTGTTGTTTTGGTTTGGAGAGTGCTTTTTGGAAATCTTAAAGGGGCAGGACAGGTCACTTAGACCAGAAGCAGGGAATCTGGGGATCTCTGGGCACTCTAACCCCCTGGGCAGCAGGGAGCACAGAGGCCCCTTACGGAGATAAATAGTCTCCTGGCTGCTCCCCCTCCAACGGGGCTCCACCATTTTGGAGGAACAGCCCCAGCCAGGCCAAGCCCACAGCAACAGCGGAGATAAACCCCAAAGCAACTGGGCAGGAAGCAGAAGCCCTGTCTGCGCACAGCTGCCCAGCACAAGCCACTAGAGGTCGCTATTCTCCCAGGAAAAGGCTACAAACCAACAAGAAGGGAAGCTCTTCCAGCGGTCACTTGTACCAGCTCTGCAAACTATCTCTATCACCATGAAAAGGCAAAACTACAGGCAGACAAAGATCACAGAGACAACACCTGAGAAGGAGACAGACCTAACTAGTCCTCCTGAAAAAGAATTCAAAATAAAAATCATGAACATGCTGACAGAGATGCAGAAAAAAATGCAAGAGCAATGGGATGAGATGCAGAGAAAAATGCAAGAGCAGTGGGATGAGATGCAGAGAAAAATGCAAGAGCAGTGGGATGAAGTCCGGAAGGAGATCACAGATGTCAGGAAAGAGATCACAGAAGTGAAACAATCCCTGGAAGGATTTATAAGCAGAATGGATAAGATGCAAGAGGCCATTGAAGGAATAGAAGCCAGAGAACAGGAACGTATAGAAGCTGACAGAGAGAGAGATAAAAGGATCTCCAGGAATGAAACAACACTAAGAGAAATATGTGACCAATACAAAAGGAAAAACATTCGTATTATAGGGATACCAGAAGAGGAAGAAAGAGGAAAAGGGATAGAAAGTGTCTTTGAAGAAATAATTGCTGAAAACTTCCCCAAACTGGGGGAGGAAATAATCGAACAGACCATGGAATTATACAGAACCCCCAACAGAAAGGATCCAAGGAGGACAACACCAAGACACATAATAATTAGAATGGCAAGGATCAAGGACAAGGAAAGAGTTTTAAAGGCAGCTAGAGAGAAAAAGGTCACCTATAAAGGAAAACCAATCAGGCTAACATCAGACTTCTCAACAGAAACCCTACAGGCCAGAAGAGAATGGCATGATATACTTAATGCAATGAAACAGAAGGGCCTTGAACCAAGGATACTGTATCCAGCACGACTATCATTTAAATATGATGGTGGGATCAAACAATTCCCAGACAAGCAAAAGCTGAGGGAATTTGCTTCCCACAAACCACCTCTACAGGGCATCCTACAGGGACTGCTCTAGATGGGAGCACCCCTAAAAAGAGCACAGAACAAAACACACAACATATGAAGAATGGAGGAGGAGGAATAAGAAGGGAGAGAAGAAAAGACTCTCCAGACAGTGTATATAACAGCTCAATAAGCGAGCTAAGTTAGGCAGTAAGATACTAAAGAAGCTAACCTTGAACCTTTGGTAACCACGAATCTAAAGCCTGCAATGGCAATAAGTACATATCTTTCAATAGTCACCCTAAATGTAAATGGACTTAATGCACCAATCAAAAGACATAGAGTAATAGAATGGATAAAAAAGCAAGACCCATCTATATGCTGCTTACAAGAAACTCACCTTAAACCCAAAGATAAGCATAGACTAAAAGTCAAGGGATGGAAAAACATATTTCAGGCAAACAACAGTGAGAAGAAAGCAGGGGTTGCAGTACTAATATCAGACAAAATAGACTTCAAAACAAAGAAAGTAACAAGAGATAAAGAAGGCCACTACATAATGATAAAGGGCTTAGTCCAACAAGAGGATATAACCATTCTAAATATATATGCACCCAATACAGGAGCACCAGCATATGTGAAGCAAATACTAACAGAACTAAAGAGGGAAATAGACTGCAATGCATTCATTGTAGGAGACTTCAACACACCACTCACCCCAAAGGATAGATCCACCGGGCAGAAAATAAGTAAAGACACACAGGCACTGAACAACACACTAGAACAGATGGACCTAATAGACATCTATAGAACTTTACATCCAAAAGCAACAGGATATACATTCTTCTCAAGTGCACATGGAACATTCTCCAGAATAGACCACATACTAGCTCACAAAAAGAGCCTCAGTAAATTCCACAATATTGAAATTCTACCAACCAATTTTTCAGACCACAAAGGTATGAAAGTAGAAATAAATTCTACAAAGAAAACAAAAAGGCTCACAAACACATGAAGGCTTAACAACATGCTACTAAATAATCAATGGATCAATGAACAAATCAAAATAGAGATCAAGGAATATATAGAAACAAATGACAACAACAACACTAAGCCCCAACTTCTGTGGGATGCAGCGAAAGCAGTCTTAAGAGGAAAGTATATAGCAATCCAGGCACACTTGAAGAAGGAAGAACAATCCCAAATGAATAGTCTAACATCACAATTATTAAAACTGGAAAAAGAAGAACAAATGAGGCCTAAAGTCAGCAGAAGGAGGGACATAATAAAGATCAGAGAAGAAATAAACAAAATTGAGAAGAATAAAACAATAGCAAAAATCAACGAAACCAAGAGCTGGTTCTTTGAGAAAATAAACAAAATAGATAAGCCTCTAGCCCAACTTATTAAGAGAAAAAGAGAGTCAACACAAATCAACATAATCAGAAATGAGAATGGAAAAATCACGACAGACTCCACAGAAATACAAAGAATTATTAAAGACTACTATGAAAACCTATATGCCAACAAGCTGGAAAACCTAGAAGAAATGGACAACTTCCTAGAAAAATACAACCTCCCAAGACTGACCAAGGAAGAAACACAAAAGTTAAACAAACCAATTACAAGCAAAGAAATTGAAACAGTAATCAAAAAACTACCCAAGAACAAAACCCCGGGGCCGGACGGATTTACCTCGGAATTTTATCAGACACACAGAGAAGACATAATACCCATTCTCCTTAAAGTGTTCCACAAAATAGAAGAAGAGGGAATACTCCCAAACTCATTCTATGAAGCCAACATCACCCTAATACCAAAACCAGGAAAAGACCCCACCAAAAAAGAAAATTACAGACCAATATCCCTGATGAATGTAGATGCAAAAATACTCAATAAAATATTAGCAAACAGAATTCAACAGTATATCAAAAGGATCATACACCATGACCAAGTGGGGTTCATCCCAGGGATGCAAGGATGGTACAACATTCGAAAATCCATCAACATCATCCACCACATCAACAAAAAGAAAGACAAAAACCACATGATCATCTCCATAGATGCTGAAAAAGCATTTGACAAAATTCAACATCCATTCATGATAAAAACTCTCAGCAAAATGGGAATAGAGGGCAAGTACCTCAACATAATAAAGGCCATATATGATAAACCCACAGCCAGCATTATACTGAACAGCGAGAAGCTGAAAGCATTTCCACTGAGATCGGGAACCAGACAGGGATGCCCACTCTCCCCACTGTTATTCAACAGGTCCTAGCCACGGCAATCAGACAAAACAAAGAAATACAAGGAATCCAGATTGGTAAAGAAGAAGTTAAACTGTCACTATTTGCAGATGATATGATACTGTACATAAAAAACCCTAAAGACTCCACTCCAAAACTACTAGAACTGATATCGGAATACAGCAAAGTTGCAGGATACAAAATCAACACACAGAAATCTGTAGCTTTCCTATACACTAACAACGAATCAATAGAAAGAGAAATCAGGAAAACAATTCCATTCACCATTGCATCAAAAAGAATAAAATACCTAGGAATAAACCTAACCAAGGAAGTGAAAGACTTATACTCTGAAAACTACAAGTCACTCTTAAGAGAAATTAAAGGGGACACTAATAAATGGAAACTCATCCCATGCTCATGGCTAGGAAGAATTAATATCGTCAAAATGGCCATCCTGCCGAAAGCAATATACAAATTTGATGCAATCCCTCTCAAATTACCAGCAACATTCTTCAATGAATTGGAACAAATAATTCAAAAATTCATATGGAAACACCAAAGACCCCGAATAGCCAAAGCAATCCTGAAAAAGAAGAATAAAGTAGGGGGGATCTCACTCCCCAACTTCAAGCTCTACTACAAAGCCATAGTAATCAAGACAATTTGGTACTGGCACAAGAACAGAGCCACAGACCAGTGGAACAGATTAGAGACCCCAGAAATTAACCCAAACATATATGGTCAATTAATATTTGATAAAGGAGCCATGGACATACAATGGCAAAATGACAGTCTCTTCAACAGATGGTGCTGGCAAAACTGGACAGCTACATGTAGGAGAATGAAACTGGACCATTGTCTAACCCCATATACAAAGGTAAACTCAAAATGGATCAAAGACCTGAATGTAAGTCACGAAACCATTAAACTCTTGGAAAAAAACATAGGCAAAAACCTCTTAGACATAAACATGAGTGATCTCTTCTTGAACATATCTCCCCGGGCAAGGAAAACAACAGCAAAAATGAGCAAGTGGGACTACATTAAGCTGAAAAGCTTCTGTACAGCGAAAGACACCATCAATAGAACAAAAAGGAACCCTACAGTATGGGAGAATATATTTGAAAATGACAGATCTGATAAAGGCTTGACGTCCAGAATATATAAAGAGCTCACACGCCTCAACAAACAAAAAACAAATAACCCAATTAAAAAATGGGCAGAGGAACTGAACAGACAGTTCTCCAAAAAAGAAATACAGATGGCCAAGAGACACATGAAAAGATGCTCCACATCGCTAATTATCAGAGAAATGCAAATTAAAACTACAATGAGGTATCACCTCACACCAGTAAGGATAGCTGCCATCCAAAAGACAAACAACAACAAATGTTGGCGAGGCTGTGGAGAAAGGGGAACCCTCCTACACTGCTGGTGGGAATGTAAATTAGTTCAACCATTGTGGAAAGCAGTATGGAGGTGCATCAAAATGCTCAAAACAGACCTACCATTTGACCCAGGAATTCCACTCCTAGGAATTTACCCTAAGAACGCAGCAATCAAGTTTGAGAAAGACAGATGCACTCCTATGTTTATTGCAGCACTATTTACAATAGCCAAGAATTGGAAGCAACCTAAATGTCCATCTGTAGATGAATGGATAAAGAAGATGTGGTACATATACACAATGGAATACTACTCAGCCATAAGAAGTGGAAAAATCCAACCATTTGCAGCAACATGGATGGAGCTGGAGAGTATTATGCTCAGTGAAATAAGCCAAGCGGAGAAAGAGAAATACCAAATGATTTCACTCATCTGAGGAGTATAGGAACAAAGGAAAAACTGAAGGAACAAAACAGCAGCAGAATTACAGAACCCAAAAATGGACTAACAGGTACCAAAGGGAAAGGAACTGGGGAGGATGGGTGGGCAGGGAGGGATAAGGGGGGGGAAGAAGAAGGGGGGTATTAAGATTAGCATGCATGGGGGGGAGGGAGAAAGGGGAGGGTGGGCTGCACAACACAGAGAGGACAAGTAGTGACTCTACCACATTTTGCTAAGCTGATGGACAGTAACCGTAATGTGGTTGTTAGGGGGGACCTGATATAGGGGAGAGCATAGTAAACATAGTATTCTTCAGGTAAGTGTAGATTAAAAATTTAAAAAAAAAAAGAAAGAAAGAAAGAAAAGGGGGATTACTCCTTAACAGGATAAAACTATTGGTAAATCAAAGATCAACGCATGCTTTAAATATCCTTAATGTTGATCACTTAAAGGGTGTCAGATGATCAGCTATGGAGGTACTCTTTTCTGATAATATTCCTTTCTCTTAATTAAAAAAAAAAAAAAAAAAGCAGTTACTGTGTGCTGACCTCCAATGAGTTCTGCACAGTGGTATAGAGGGCATGTCAAAGTGTGGGCAAAGGGTCTGTTTGTTTCTATGCAGAAGATCAAGGCCTAGCTTGGATACCCAGAAAATGAACTAAGATACGATATGAGGAGGAGCTTCCGGCATCAGCACTCTCTGGAGGACTCGTGCCGGGGGATGATCATCAAAAAGCCTCCACAGGGATCCGGACGATGCTGCGGTTGTGGCTGCATCCAGCCCACCGTCTCCTGGACTTGCCATAAGAAGGAGGAGGGAGATGTCTAGGCTGGCATGTGCATACAGTGAGACAACGAATTTGACTGGATCTGTACTGTTGGAACTCAACCAGGAGTTGGGAGGGGTGCAAGTTGTAGCACCCCAAAATCTCATGACTATAGACTATCTATGGTTAAAAGAACATATGGGATGTGAACAGATCCCAGAAATGGGCTGCTTTAATTTGTCTGATGGTTCAAGTACAGTTGGAAAATATCCATCATATTATAGATAAATTTTCACAAATGCCTAGGGTGCCTAAATGGTTTTCTTGGCTTCACTGGAGATGGCTGGTAATTATAGATTTGCTTTGTTTATGTCACCGTATTCCTATTATGTTAATATGTGTGTGCAAATTAGTTAGTAGTTTAAAACCTATACATACTTAAGGTACTATACAAGAAGATATGTCAAAGAAATAATCAATCCTCCCAAGTTTCCTTCATATGCTACATCTATAGCTTTTCTTCTTCCTTCCTAATTACAAACCTTAAATAGAATTCGTGCCTCATATCGAATTTACCGAGTATCATAATTCCTCCAGGTGGTAAAGATACCTCGAGACAAGTGCTGGGCATAGAAGCCACAGGGCATAAATCTGCAAAGAAGTAAAAAGCTAACCTTTGCAAACAATATGGCTTCTCTCTCACTTACCAACTTTACATTTCCCTGTATGGCCCCGGAAGATGACTGGTTAGCCAGAGACGGGTAAGATTCCTCAAGGGAGGAACAACCTAAGACAGGCACAGTCGCAGGGGGGCCATCAGGTGAGAATTTGGGGATCAACAGAGGTGAGGCTCAGAACCTCACCCCCCCTGCTTTGAGAGAAATCTTCTGCATCCGTGGATGTCTTGCTGCCCTTGTCTAGCCTGGATTAATACTTAGTCCATAGGCACATACCTGATCATCTGATCATCTACATTTGCCTTCTTACAGCACTAAACTATGTTTTCTACCTTTATCTTGCATCTACCTACCACTTCAGCATTTTATTAAAAATAAAAATAATAATAATAATAGGAGAAATGTGGGATCAACATATAAATCAAGTACAAAAATCAAATGAATATTCATATTTGACCTGATGGTTTATAGGTCATATTGCATGATCAAAACCGAAAGTTTCTGTGATGAATGCCCTTGTACTGTTCACCATGTAAGAATTTATTCACTCTGTAAGAATTCGTTCACCATGTAAGAACTTGTTCGTTATGCTTCAGAAGATTGGAGACTGACGAGAATTAGGCTTGAGATGGATTAATGATTGTACATTGAGCATTGACCCCCCTATACTGAATTTTATTGTTGTTAACAACCATTTGATCAATAAATATGAGAGATGCCCTCTCAAAAAAAAAAAAAAAAAAATATTCATCAAATTGTACTAGTACAGCTGCTATTTTAACTTTAAGAGGAAGAATGCTATTCTCTGTAATCACTTACATTCATTCATATTGATGAACTCTTGATTGACCTCTTCATCTCCAGTCTTCTTGTTCTTTGACTTTTTAACGACATGAGCTCGGTCATGGAGATGATGACCAATAGCCATTTTTTCTAGTCCACTGTCAGAATCTCTTAGTGCTCTCCTAGTTTCCTTTATCTGCAAAAGGAAAACAAAAATTAGTAATTATTTAAATATAGAATGGATATAATTCTAAACTCCTCAGGGCCTGTTTACATATAGAAGTTAAGATCGTATATCTACTGTTTTAAAAATAACAAGTACTTAATCCTACTACTAACTTGACAGTAAAACTGTAGTAACAGTTCTCTGATGTTTCATTAACTGCTTATAATTAAAGTGTCTGGGACAAACAGAACAAATACCATTTAACCTTTTTCCAAATTATAATCAGATATTAAAATAAAGAATAACAATTCTTGTAATAAAACTTAGTTCCTTCAACACTGTCTTTGAAAATGTAACAGTTGGGAGTGCCACTAGCAATTCTGTAAGTAAGGGCAACTAACTAGTCAGCAGTTCATGTTGACGGGCTTGAATCTCATGGCTCCCGCCTACCAACTCTCTGGGTTACTAGAATATTTATGACAGCCATGACTATCAACATGGCTTGCTGTGGGACTACTACAGTTACATTCTGTTTACAGGTAAGAAGGTATCATGTATAGCAAGTTAAAATTAAAATGTCTGAGGTGAATTAGCTGTACTATGGCAAGAACATTATTAAAAAGTATGTTTTTATATATAAGAACTAAAAAATGAACTACTCATACCCATTACACAGGCAAACCTCATTTTTTTTTACTGTTAGTACTAACAAGGAAGTGGAGAAATAGGAACTCTCATACCAGAGTTTGTGGGAGCTGTTTCAATCACTATGTGATAGTAACTTGGTAATTTCTAGATAAAGACACACACCTAAAACCTGACAATATCATTCCTAGACCCTTTGCACAAGGAGACATGTATAAGGACGAGTAAGTAAAAAATTAGAAACACCTAAATTTTACCAATAGAAAATAGAACACTGTGGTATATTCATATTTTGATATTATATATAAGTTAAAGAATCCAGAGCTACACACATCAATTTGAATAAATCTCAGAAGCATATTTTTGAGCAAAGTCAAGTTGCAGATGACACATGGAACATGAAGCCATTTATATTGTTTAGAAATTTATAAAATAATCCATTACATTGTTTATGCAGCATACATAGGTAATAAAATTATAAAAACATACATGAGAATGGTAAGTTCTATATATAGGAAAATGGTTCACTTTAGGGGACGGAGTAAAAGAGAAAAGGAACTAAGCAGAGAGGTGTGGTGGAAGCTTTAACTGTGTCGGTAACATTTTTGCTTAAAACAAAGCAAAGTAAGAGGCAACTTAAAGCAAATAGAGAAGAATGTTATGATTTGGTTAAACTGGGTGGATGGAACTTAGGTATTTATTATATTATTCTTTTTATCCTTTCTGTACACTTGAAATAGTCCATGAGTTTAAAAATATTAATTAGAAACTTTACTACAAATATAAAAGTAGACAGTTATTTCATGAAATACTTTAGTGTCTACTTACCTAGTCAACAAGGTAACAATAAAGGTAACAAACATAAATAGATATTTAAATGAAAAAAGGAACCTGGGATGGGGGCAGGAGACTCAAAAAATGTCTGAAACTAAGTAAATACAGTAAGCTTTACTGCTTTTCACAGTGACTTGTTATCTTCTCTCCTACCTACATAGTATCAGATCAAATTTGATACGGATAATATATCATTCCACAACTTTTTTAAGCTCCAAGAATGTTCAGAAAATACTTACTCCTCCTGGAGCCCTACGGGTTTGAGTCGAGGCCTGGAAAACCTTTGGTGGTTCATCTCCTACTTTGGAATAAGTCATAACTGATGAAGAACTAAATGAATGTCCATTTGGATCCATTGAAAGGTGATCCTAGAGGTAAATATAAATTGTAAATCCAGGGAGTTTAGTCAAATATGAAGATTTAATGTCAGAGGATTCAAATAAGCAACAACACTAGCTAGAGGTTCTACTAAGGATACTATCCTACCAGTATAAGGTGTCCAAATGGCACCCCCAGGAGGGCCCTAACTTCCTTCCATTTTAGGGACCAATCCCCACTCTCCCTGGGAGGAAAAACAAGAGATTTCACTCAGAGATGCTTAAGTCTTGGGGATCAAAGATTTGTGCCTTAGATTTAAATACAGATGCTGTGCCCTGAAGCTTGTGGTACTTTTATAGTCAGGGGTTGACCCCTGTGTGCAACTTTGCCAATGTGGAGCCAATCAGCCATATACCAAGAAGTTTATACCTCCTGTGGGTACCAGATTGTTACAATACTAAAATCATTAATAAGTTCCTAAATATGGACATTCTGAAATAATCCTTAGATTACAAACTGGATGACAAAAATAATACATGGCTTCTTCAAACTGAATCAAGTTATTATTTTAATGTTAATATTGTAAGTAAAAAAATAAAAATATTAGTACTAGTTTATAAGTATTTGGACTATACAATGCCTAAACATCATTCCTGAAATTTTTATTTTCATAGGTTTTTTTGACACCCTAGAAATGTAATTTCTTAGATGCTCCCAATCCTTTTGAGTTGACAAGTTATAAATGATTAAATTCATATAAAACATTCATTTATAATAGTGACCTTCAGCAGAACAAATGTTTCTGAGGTTTAGTCTTTTTTAATTTGAAAGTTAATGCTATTTTTCAGACTCTAGTTATGAAATCAGTTTGGTGGGTTGTGACCAGGATAGAAAGTCAGATAGAAAATACCAGCACACACTGTAAATTATACAATCATTTTCTCATGAACTTTTGTTTCAGGTATATTTATACAGTAAAAAGTATATACTGGGTCATGATATAAGATATATACTTTTAACCACTGTGGACTGTGGTTAAAAAAAGTTTGAAAGTCACTATAATAGAGGATTACCAATAACTGAAAACAATGTTTTCATCACTTTTTTTGTACTTACAAAGTTTCTCTGTAATTCCTGCATACTGTTTCGCATATTTAACATCATTCGGTCCATTGCCTGAAAAGGGTTGACATCTGTATGCTACAGGATTTTAGGAAGTATGTTATTAACTACAAGTACAACATAAAAGAAGCAAGTCAACCTTCCCAAAGAGCTGAAAATTTTTTTTCTCAATTTTGCAGTGGTATCTCATGCAGTAATCAAACAGGCAAAGATAATTTAAGAACTATACAGTGAAAGTGATTTGTTAAAGGAAAAACTGAAGCATACACAAAAACACATACAACATATAAGCAGTCAACATATAAATGATTAGGGAGTTGTAACACTATAAATATAGGCATACATACATGTGTATATATGCACACATATATACATGCATGAACACAGAAATATACACACACATATCACTCGTCAACTTTCTTAAAATATAACTTGATTAGTGTTTAAAATACTGAATAGTGTTTTCTGGGCTGGAATTCTGGGCTCTCAATACCCCACTATGCAAGTAAATAAAACTTGGGTATAAGATACCAGTGTCATCTCCACGAGTACCATATGGCCCCCTCTGGAGTAGCCAACCCTCCTTTTCATCATAGGAGGCATCTAAGCGATAGAGGTTAATTCACTCTACTAATAGGCCTTGAGTTTGCTGCCCCCACTGAAAGTTCAGTAGGGCATACTCTTAAAGCATGAGGTATGCTCCTCTAAAGGAACAGTTAAGAATTTCTCTAGAACAGTGGTTTCTCAACCAAGAGTGTTTTTGACTCCCAGGGGACATCTGGCAACAATACACATTTTTGTTTGTTACAGTTGAGGAGGGTGTAAAACTGGCATGTGGTGGGTAGAGGCTAGCAATCAGGCTAAACATCCTACAAAGTGTAGGACAGCCCCTCAGAACAAGAATTATCAGGCCCCAAAATGTCAGTGGTGTCAAGGCTGAGAAACTCTGCTCTAGAAAAATCTATTTATTTTAGGTTTTATCACTGGAACACTTATCAGAAATTAAAAAGCGAAGCACACATTCTTGTGTGTCACCCAGTACATCATCACTATTATAAAATGGAGTGTTTGCTTCAAGGAACTCCTCTGCTTAAGCAGGAGAAGTCTTTTGAATCCTGGAAGGCACTGTGGGTCATGGCTGGGATTCAACCCTTCTGGGGATTCTTTTGCTGTGCCAATGGGGTGCTCAATAAAGAATTATCAAAGGCCTGTTTATGTCTCTGCCTTCTATTGGGTTTTTATTGCTAGAAACAATGGGAAATAGATGGGAAAACCAAATTTCTCTCTAGAGCCTGTACTTGACACAGTCGGGAACAACAAAGGCATTTAGAATATACTGATACATCTTTGGGTGCAAAAAGACTGCAGTAAAATTAATGTGCATTGCAGAAATTCAACACAATTCAGGAACTATTCTGAATATTTTGTTTCAATTCTAAGTGGAGAATCAAGGCTGTATAAGAGACAATTCATGAGAGATGGAAGGACTAGCCCTAGGAAAGAGAAGAAGAGGAGATAGGATATTTGGATATATTCCACCCTTCAATTCACTGTCAAAATAGCCATCAAAAGATGTATCTGTACTTGCTATGGGGTGGCCTAACCACCATGGAGTAACAAAAAGTGGTGGTACAAATTAGAGCTGGGATTCCAGTGGGCATTAAAGGCCTTCAGGAACTTTGGACACATGCTCTTCTCTCTGCCCTGAATGCTTTCTCCTAACTCTTGGCATAGTTTATCATTCAAGTAAAAGGTCACCTGTCTAATCTAATCTCTGCCTCACCTCCCATCTGTCCCTACATCATTACTGTGCTGCATCTCTTTTAGAGTACTCTGATTATCTGAAATTATTCTATTGTTTACTGTCTTCCCACTCTACAAAAATAACCTCTGTGAAGGTACTATCTTCTCTGTCTTATTCACTACTGTATTTCCAACACTTTTAAAGTAATTTAAAAGTGCCCCCCCAAGGCACATAGGACAGCTCAATAAATATTTGCTGAATGAACAAATTTTCTCTAGCTCAGTTGAAACCCATGTATCCAAAGGTTTACTAGATAAATCCATCTGGACAGCCAAAGATGCCTCAAATGCAAAACACCCCACACTAAAATAATATTTTTGACCAGCCCTGCCCTCCCATCTGCTGCATCAGTGTCACTCCTTAGCTCAGTGGCATTCCTATCTACCTAATTTCTCTCGCCAGAAGAATGAGCATAATACTTTCCCTCTTCCTTTCTTTTGTTCCTTCAATCCAGTCAATCACCAAGCTCTATCCTTCATCTCTTTCATTTTCTCTCAGATGAGATTATTTCTTTATCGCCACAGCCATTATCCAAGTAGAAGTAATCATCAATACTTCCCAGAACACTTTAACAGGCTCCTGGCCTCCCTCCAGTCACCCTTCTAATCTCTCTCCCCTCTGTAGGCATAATAATCTTTGAAGATGAGAACCTGACTCTATTACTATATTTTGATGAAAATTCATCAACTGCTTCTCCTGCTCTTAAGATCATGTCCACAGTTCTCACCAGGGCCCAAGGAAGTCCCTCATTACCTCTGTCCTCATCTATATCTATCTTCCAATTCATATTCCAGAGCTAAGTACTCCTACATATCTTTGAGATCCAAACCTCCAGATCTTTGCACATGCCATTTCCTCTGTGGTGAATACTCTTCTCCTCCCCTCCCTGCTTTTCCTGGCTAACTCCTATTAATCCTTAAGGCTCAGGAAGTCTTTTCTGATTGACCTCCCCACCACCACCCCAAAAGGTCTGAGTTATAGGCTTTTTCTATCTGTGCTCTTGCAGCATGCAGAACTTCCTGATCATTTTACTAATAACTCTGCTGTAATTGCTTTTTTTCTTAGTCATTCGTCCCACTAAAAACTCTGGTCAGGAAAGGGCAAATGTTATATGTCTAACCTTATGGAGATAAGTGGTTGAAATCTAGCACGAGAGAATACAAATAAATTTTTTCATGAGAGTGTAGATGCACCCATAGGAAATGTTCCAAAGACATGCTATTTGTTCTCTGCTACCCCTCAGATTGCCTTACAGTGTTACAAACTAGTATCACAGAAAACAGATTCAAAGCTAAAAGAAACAGCGGGGAGAAAAGCTGACTGCCGAGTAGCCATACTTGGACAAGGAAAAGGAAAAGCAGCATCAACAAACTGACGACAGAGTCCTAGAGAAAGCAGCCAATCTGAGCTTTTTCAAACCTCCTGTCTACAGTTTGGTGCTTTTTCACCTTTTGGAAAGTCATCATAAGCATGTGAAGTCTCCAACTTTCAAACACAAATATGGGGATCTCTTTTAGAAATCAAATGAATATTCAACTATTAAAATTCACTTTTTCTTTTTGAAGACTGCTTTTATATATGTTGATATGACTTCAGAAAACACATGCCTAAATACTCTAAAATAAATTTAATAACATGCAATAGGTTTTCAGTACAAATATTAAAAAGCTATTATGAAAGTGAGACTGCATTCCAATTCAGTTTGAGTTAATGAAAAATATATATTTGTCAGGAAATACTGCTGAAATGGTTTGTGTCTCCTGATACAAACCATACCACCCAAACTGCCAGAAGGCACAAGAGAATTCACTGCCTAGAAAAAAAAATCCAATTAGTTTTGGTTATATTTATATGACAATCCCTAAAAAAGAAATGAACTGAAAAATCACATAGTTAAGAGCTAACAAAATTACAGAATCTTTTAATCAAAAAAGAATTGAACATATATTTTTAGAATTTGCTTATAATTCATTATAGAGCCTGACAGGAAAATATGGAGGCCATATATCAGTTTTAAATATGACTGTTCTAGTATTTATTAAAGGCAGCTGAAAAATAAGTATTTACTATAGATTAAGGCAAACATTCCTCAAATGCAAATCACACCAAAATTAATTAAAACATAAGGCACAATGAAGATGATACCATCTTTCCTTTACTCAACTATTCCGTATTTTCAAACATCAGTTAATCCTGTTTGTGACCAATGAAAAATAAAAATTATGTACATTAATTAATAGTTCAAAAGACTAGTAGAGACTTTGGGCAAAAAAATTAACACAGCACCTCCAAAAACTAATATATGGAATAAGAAATACAGACACAGATTTAAAATAGATTTAGAGTCTTTGACAGATAAAAGAATGTTGAGAATTATAGATGGAATAATCAAAATTATTGGCTCACAAATTGTATTCTTCAGTAGGCACAGATGAATAAAAAATTTTTAGACACAGACCAAAAAATTTTATTTTTTGGCAGTTTCAAATGTTGAATTTATAAAATTTGAATTTCTGGCTGAAAAGGCACATATAAAGTTTTACCATCATTCAGTGATAATATTCTCCCTGCGTAAGTTTTGTTGAAAAATAGAGAAAAGTTTGTTTATGTTAAATCATAATAAATTATGTCAGATAATATATTCTTATACTATATGCCTAGAACAGTAGTCTCCAAAGTGTATTGGATGCATTAATAACCCTTTTTTGTATCTTTTAAGTGAAAGGAAAAATGGATTTTAGATTGACTTTGGCACCTCAATCTAAATGTTGGACGGTCAGATGTCATATCTTAAATTATAAATTGCCTAATTAAATAAACATACAGATTAGATTATCTAGTTTTAAACAAAACAGATCCTCCTAAAGTGGAAAAGGTGAAAATATCCCCATAAAGAAATAATGAACTGAAAAACTGCTAATAAATACCCAAAAATGGCAAAACTGATGCTTCTCTTATGTTTATAGAAATCTCTGTCTTTCCTCATGATATGGCTGGTAAAGATGACAAACATCAAGAAATGGCCCAAAACAGAAGAAAAAAATTATCAAATTATCTATTTGAAATATAGATTTTTCATTCACCATACTTAAAAGCATCTGCATAATGGCTCACTGCTCAATCAAAGCAGTCATTTAAAAGCTTATAACTTCATGAAAAGAGAGGTTTTGATGAATTTTTATTAAAAGTCTGAATAGACTAGGACAGCCAGCATGCTCAGAAAGCCTACTGTCTTATTGGCTGTGCTCTATTTGTAAAACTTAACAGTCTTTTCCATCTTCTGCATTTAATTTCTAATTTCTGTTCCTACCTTCACATGTAGTTATGAAACACTTGCTTAGAAAAATCAAGGTAGGATAGAGGTCTTTTGTTGTTATTGTTGTTTTTTTTTCTTAATTAATTTATTACTTTTGTTATTATTAAAGTCCTTCATACTTAGGCATAAACATGTCAAATGTATCCCACTGTAGGGGAAAAAAGGAGAGCCACAGCTCAGCAGTGTATAGGAAAAAAATGAGTTTTGCCTAAAAGAAAGGCTGAATGTCCCTTGGAAAACCTGCTATAATTGGATTGGAAATTCCTGTATTTTAAAAATTATTACTGCTCTTTAACTTTTAGAACAATGCTCAGAACTCTTGGTTGGCAAATTTTGAACAAAAAAAATGCATTGGTGTTAGCTTTCTAAGACAATTGATACAATATAATGTAATTAAAGAACAATGTATATGGCTTGATATTTAAATGTCAGATAGTAAATATTAGAACTTCACAGATGAATTATAAACCAATCTCCTTCTTATGCTTACAAGGGAATAAAATTGTCACTTCTTGTTTCTTCCACAAAAGCTATGAGTAATTCATTTGTGTATATAAATACAAAACATTATGTATAGCACTACTCTTTCACTTTGGTGCTCATGGAAAGCTAAAATTTCAGAACATCTTATCTGACTTTTCTGCTCTCTTTGATAATTTCTCCTTTGGTCTTAATTTTAGACTTTTATGGAAATCGATGGTCCTAAAAATAATCACACACACACATATATATATATATATATATATATATATACATATATATATATATAAAATGATACCACTATTCACTATTAAAAGAAAATGAATTGGAATTTGAATTATATGTGTGTATATATATATATATTCATATATATATGATATGAATAACATTCATATAAAAAAAGGTGAATATTATTTTCACTTAAATGCCACATGTAATTTTATCCATCAAAATTCTTAGTGTTTGAAATATTTTGCTCTGTTAAAGAGTATTGTAAACAGAACATACAAAAATGTTTTTCTGCACTCATGGACAGTGACTGGAGTCTAGTAACCACAATGTTGCTCATGTAACTGTATATTAGTGATAAAGAAGGGAAAGGGAAGAAAGGAAGGAGGGAGGGAGGGAGGAACGGAGGGAAGGAAGGAAGGAAGGAAGGAAGGAGGGAGGGAAGGAAGGAAGGGAGGAAGGAAGGGAAGAAGGAGGGAGGGAGGGAAGGAGGGAGGGAATGAGGGAAAGAAAATGTTTTTCTGAAACATTCTGGAAGTTTCCCAAATGACTGATTCAATATTTACTGATTTCTAAATAAGTACATTTCAAATGCAGAGATTCATATTTACAGAAACTCCTGTGGATTTGTTATCCTACAACTGTCATTCCTGAGGCTGAAGAAGCAACAGAAAAAACAAAAAAGTAAGATATATAAATATTCCAGGTTGTTTGGTTTGTTTTGTGTTGAGTATGTTTGTAATCTTCAAACTTTGCTCTTAGACATGACTTGTAAATATCTACAGCAGTTATGCAAGGCTTTTGAATAGTTAAAAGTGAATCTTAAGTTCTGAGAAGTCCAACATAGCCATGCAGAAGATTGTTTTTCTTGGTTCGATAGAGATAAAGCATTGTACTATAGCTTTGGCTGCTATTTTAAAGTGGGGGGAAAGTTACTGTATGGGACAAGAAGGATATTTCCTTGCCTGTTCTATTTAAGATACGGGAGGAAATTCTAAGGTGAAAACAAACCATATATACATATATGAAAAATAATGCTTTACGTTTGGCTTATGATAAAAAACCCTAACATAAAAGGGTTTGGTGGCACTGCAATTCTATACAGCTAACAATTCATTGTTAAAGGATTCACCTTTCCAATAGCTTCCTCCTTTTACATCTAGTTATTTCTATAACATAAGTATTAGTAATGCATCATCATAGATCTATTCTACTCTAATACTTTTCTTTAAATTCCCACAAGACTTTCTAACTTTAAAATAAAATACTCACAGTTAAGGAATTTTCACCATCATCATGCCCCATATGATTATGAGCTCGTCCTCGACCATCAGAAATGCTGAGCAAGTCTCTTCCAAAAGGTTCAGAGAAAGTTCTCATCATCTGTCGCATACTTTCTCGGTGTGCAATAAAAGAATCACTGTTGGAAATGTATATGAACCATGTTTAAGAGTAAGCGTTGGGATTTAAGTAGGCTGCTAATTACTATAAAGAATTATTTTGGGCCAATATCCTTGTTAAAGAGACAAAAGAAGAGCTTAGGAGAACAGAATTACCTCATAAAGACATTATTCATAAATACAATTTAAAAATTGAAAAATTTCATAAATAAAAAAATTCATGAATACAAAAACTTTTGTTACCCACTATAATTCACTTAGGTATAATAATAAAAATACACCTTTATTTATCCCTTACTGTATAAAAATGATAAGCACAAAGTCACACAGCTCACGTAGCTTTAGCCAGTACTAAAGGAAATGGTAAAAGGACTTCAAAAAATACTGTTAACAAGTAGAAGCTACTTTGGATAGTCAATAATATAATTGTTAATGAGGATTTATACAGAATGCTGGCTTGTTTTTTATTTATGAAATATAAGCATTGAGAACTACAGCTGTGTTATAAACACGGCAAAGATACATTATTTTAATAGACAAACACAAAACTACAGATCTCCTCTATAAGGCTAACTTTTATTTCTAAGGACTCGTAAATACTAGAAATCACCACACAGAAAAATATCAACTAAGTCTGAAGATAGTGGTTCTCAGACTTTTTCTGAAATTACCAACCAACTAGTGAACAGGTAAGATAGCAAATTCCTGTCCCCCACAACCTCCCATTGGCTCTAGGTGTGTTTGTGGACATGCATCCTTGTTGATTTTAACTCAAGTAGCCCCTTTCCAATCTTTGAGGAGTATTTCCCCTTCTGTGTTTGTGGTACCTGAATTAATTAGAACCTAAGCCTCTTTTTCTGAGCCTAAGTTTCCATAGCTGTAAAATGAGGATAATATTGCATATCCTTCTTAAGGTTAAATCACATCTGAAAGCCCAAAGCACAAGCCCATATAAAATATTGAATGTTAATTTCTTTTACCTTCTTAACTCATGTGTGAATGGCACTCCCTATTATTCTATTATTAAATCTTTCAGGGAAAAAGAGAGATGTATTTCATTTAAAAACACAGCAATAATCATGTTCCAGGCCCTTTCCTATGTACACAAGTATTAATGTTCTTAATCTGAACATTGAATACACCATTCACCCCAAGTCCCATTCGAGAATCTAAAAATCTTTATTGCCTTATCACAGTGTAGTGCATTGGAGTCCCCACAGTCTGCCTTCCTTTTAGACTTCTTCACCTTAGTTTCATCCTCAAAGGTCATCCTTTCCCCTTCTAATTATAAATTCCAATCCTTCGATATCATCATGAGGAAGCTCAAAAATTGTCCTCTTTCAGTAGTACCAGGCAGAAAGAGCTTTTCCTTTACATTCTGCAGTATTTGTATGCATAAACCTGTCCCAAGGGAACTCATATTTATTCATATATATCACTTGGGAGGTTAAAAAAAAGGCGTCAAGTGCAATTGATTAGTAAAGCACTTCACTGGATTTGTGTTTGGGTAAATAAGTTTTAATTCACCTTTGTTTAGGTATGATTTACATAGAGTTAAATTCATCCATTTTAATTGTATAGATGGATGAATTTTGAAAAACGTATACAGTCATAACCACCACCACAATCAAGACGTAGAACATTCCCATCACCAAAATTTCCTCTTGCTCCTTTGCAGATAATTACCTCCCTCTAACCCTAAATACTGCTGGTATAGGCTTTCTGCCAGTCATTTGGACTTATTCAGAATTTCATATAATGGAATCATACATTATGTTGTCTCTTCTGTCTAGCTTCTTTCACTTAGAATAATATTCTGTGATTCATCCATGCTGTTCCATTTATCATAGCTCATTTAGTTTTATTGCTATGTACATAACTCAGAGTATGTATATATCTCAATGTAATAACAAAACTGTCTCTAGTATGGTTTCATGTCTCTTTTAGTAAATAAATGTAACTAGTAAAATACATAAAATATACATGGTAAAATATCTAGGAGTGAGATTGCAGGGTGGTAAAGTAAGCATTATTTAACTTTATAAAAAATGTGAACTGAGAGTTCCAGTGGTGCTACATTCTTGCTGACACTTGGTACTGTCAGTCTTTTTAATTTTAACCATTTGAGTAGTGGTGTAATAACCTCACTGGGATTTTATTTTGTATTTGTCATTTGTATATCTTCTTTCATAAAATGTGTTTTCAAATTTTTTCCCTTTTTTTTTTTTTTTTTTAACATTTTATGGAAGAGAGATTTGGCTCCTTAACCACCACCCTCTTTTTATTTATTTTTATTTTTTTTATTTTTATTTTTATTTATTTATTTATTTTTTTTTTGAGAGGGCATCTCTCATATTTATTGATCAAATGGTTGTTAACAACAATAAAATTCAGTATAGGGGGGTCAATGCTCAATGTACAATCATTAATCCATCTCAAGCCTAATTCTCGTCAGTCTCCAATCTTCTGAAGCATAACGAACAAGTTCTTACATGGTGAACGAATTCTTACAGAGTGAATAAATTCTTACATGGTGAACAGTACAAGGGCATTCATCACAGAAACTTTCGGTTTTGATCATGCAATATGACCTATAAACCATCAGGTCAAATATGAATATTCATTTGATTTTTGTACTTGATTTATATGTTGATCCCACATTTCTCCTATTATTATTATTATTTTTATTTTTAATAAAATGCTGAAGTGGTAGGTAGATGCAAGATAAAGGTAGAAAACATAGTTTAGTGCTGTAAGAAGGCAAATGTAGATGATCAGATGATCAGGTGTGTGCCTATGGACTAAGTATTAATCCAGGCTAGACAAGGGCAGCAAGACATCCACGGATGCAGAAGATTTCTCTCAAAGCAGGGGGGGTGAGGTTCTGAGCCTCACCTCTGTTGATCCCCAAATTCTCACCTGATGGCCCCCCTGCGACTGTGCCTGTCTTAGGTTGTTCCTCCCTTGAGGAATCTTACCCGTCTCTGGCTAACCAGTCATCTTCCGGGGCCATACAGGGAAATGTAAAGTTGGTAAGTGAGAGAGAAGCCATATTGTTTGCAAAGGTTAGCTTTTTACTTCTTTGCAGATTTATGCCCTGTGGCTTCTATGCCCAGCACTTGTCTCGAGGTATCTTTACCACCTGGAGGAATTATGATACTCGGTAAATTCGATATGAGGCACGAATTCTATTTAAGGTTTGTAATTAGGAAGGAAGAAGAAAAGCTATAGATGTAGCATATGAAGGAAACTTGGGAGGATTGATTATTTCTTTGACATATCTTCTTGTATAGTACCTTAAGTATGTATAGGTTTTAAACTACTAACTAATTTGCACACACATATTAACATAATAGGAATACGGTGACATAAACAAAGCAAATCTATAATTACCAGCCATCTCCAGTGAAGCCAAGAAAACCATTTAGGCACCCTAGGCATTTGTGAAAATTTATCTATGATATGATGGATATTTTCCAACTGTACTTGAACCATCAGACAAATTAAAGCAGCCCATTTCTGGGATCTGTTCACATCCCATATGTTCTTTTAACCATAGATAGTCTATAGTCATGAGATTTTGGGGTGCTACAACTTGCACCCCTCCCAACTCCTGGTTGAGTTCCAACAGTACAGATCCAGTCAAATTCGTTGTCTCATTGTATGCACATGCCAGCCTAGACATCTCCCTCCTCCTTCTTATGGCAAGTCCAGGAGACGGTGGGCTGGATGCAGCCACAACCGCAGCATTGTCCGGATCCCTGTGGAGGCTTTTTGATGATCATCCCCCGGCACGAGTCCTCCAGAGAGTGCTGATGCCGGAAGCTCCTCCTCATATCGTATCTTAGTTCATTTTCTGGGTATCCAAGCTAGGCCTTGATCTTCTGCATAGAAACAAACAGACCCTTTGCCCACACTTTGACATGCCCTCTATACCACCGTGCAGAACTCATTGGAGGTCAGCACACAGTAACTGCTTTTTTTTTTTTTTTTTTAATTAAGAGAAAGGAATATTATCAGAAAAGAGTACCTCCATAGCTGATCATCTGACACCCTTTAAGTGATCAACATTAAGGATATTTAAAGCATGCGTTGATCTTTGATTTACCAATAGTTTTATCCTGTTAAGGAGTAATCCCCCTTTTCTTTCTTTCTTTCTTTTTTTTTTTAAATTTTTAATCTACACTTACCTGAAGAATACTATGTTTACTATGCTCTCCCCTATATCAGGTCCCCCCTAACAACCACATTACGGTTACTGTCCATCAGCTTAGCAAAATGTGGTAGAGTCACTACTTGTCCTCTCTGTGTTGTGCAGCCCACCCTCCCCTTTCTCCCTCCCCCCCATGCATGCTAATCTTAATACCCCCCTTTTTCTTCCCCCCCCTTATCCCTCCCTGCCCACCCATCCTCCCCAGTTCCTTTCCCTTTGGTACCTGTTAGTCCATTTTTGGGTTCTGTAATTCTGCTGCTGTTTTGTTCCTTCAGTTTTTCCTTTGTTCCTATACTCCTCAGATGAGTGAAATCATTTGGTATTTCTCTTTCTCCGCTTGGCTTATTTCACTGAGCATAATACTCTCCAGCTCCATCCATGTTGCTGCAAATGGTTGGATTTTTCCACTTCTTATGGCTGAGTAGTATTCCATTGTGTATATGTACCACATCTTCTTTATCCATTCATCTACAGATGGACATTTAGGTTGCTTCCAATTCTTGGCTATTGTAAATAGTGCTGCGATAAACATAGGAGTGCATCTGTCTTTCTCAAACTTGATTGCTGCGTTCTTAGGGTAAATTCCTAGGAGTGGAATTCCTGGGTCAAATGGTAGGTCTGTTTTGAGCATTTTGATGCACCTCCATACTGCTTTCCACAATGGTTGAACTAATTTACATTCCCACCAGCAGTGTAGGAGGGTTCCCCTTTCTCCACAGCCTCGCCAACATTTGTTGTTGTTTGTCTTTTGGATGGCAGCTATCCTTACTGGTGTGAGGTGATACCTCATTGTAGTTTTAATTTGCATTTCTCTGATAATTAGCGATGTGGAGCATCTTTTCATGTGTCTCTTGGCCATCTGTATTTCTTTTTTGGAGAACTGTCTGTTCAGTTCCTCTGCCTATTTTTTAATTGGGTTATTTGTTTTTTGTTTGTTGAGGCGTGTGAGCTCTTTATATATTCTGGACGTCAAGCCTTTATCAGATCTGTCATTTTCAAATATATTCTCCCATACTGTAGGGTTCCTTTTTGTTCTATTGATGGTGTCTTTCGCTGTACAGAAGCTTTTCAGCTTAATGTAGTCCCACTTGCTCATTTTTGCTGTTGTTTTCCTTGCCCAGGGAGATATGTTCAAGAAGAGATCACTCATGTTTATGTCTAAGAGGTTTTTGCCTATGTTTTTTTCCAAGAGTTTAATGGTTTCGTGACTTACATTCAGGTCTTTGATCCATTTTGAGTTTACCTTTGTATATGGGGTTAGACAATGGTCCAGTTTCATTCTCCTACATGTAGCTGTCCAGTTTTGCCAGCACCATCTGTTGAAGAGACTGTCATTTTGCCATTGTATGTCCATGGCTCCTTTATCAAATATTAATTGACCATATATGTTTGGGTTAATTTCTGGGGTCTCTAATCTGTTCCACTGGTCTGTGGCTCTGTTCTTGTGCCAGTACCAAATTGTCTTGATTACTATGGCTTTGTAGTAGAACTTGAAGTTGGGGAGTGAGATCCCCCCTACTTTATTCTTCTTTTTCAGGATTGCTTTGGCTATTCGGGGTCTTTGGTGTTTCCATATGAATTTTTGAATTATTTGTTCCAATTCATTGAAGAATTGCTGGTAATTTGAGAGGGATTGCATCAAATTTGTATATTGCTTTCGGCAGGATGGCCATTTTGACGATATTAATTCTTCCTAGCCATGAGCATGGGATGAGTTTCCATTTATTAGTGTCCCCTTTAATTTCTCTTAAGAGTGACTTGTAGTTTTCAGAGTATAAGTCTTTCACTTCCTTGGTTAGGTTTATTCCTAGGTATTTTATTCTTTTTGATGCAATGGTGAATGGAATTGTTTTCCTGATTTCTCTTTCTATTGATTCGTTGTTAGTGTATAGGAAAGCTACAGATTTCTGTGTGTTGATTTTGTATCCTGCAACTTTGCTGTATTCCGATATCAGTTCTAGTAGTTTTGGAGTGGAGTCTTTAGGGTTTTTTATGTACAGTATCATATCATCTGCAAATAGTGACAGTTTAACTTCTTCTTTACCAATCTGGATTCCTTGTATTTCTTTGTTTTGTCTGATTGCCGTGGCTAGGACCTCCAGTACTATGTTAAATAACAGTGGGGAGAGTGGGCATCCCTGTCTGGTTCCCGATCTCAGTGGAAATGCTTTCAGCTTCTCGCTGTTCAGTATAATGCTGGCTGTGGGTTTATCATATATGGCCTTTATTATGTTGAGGTACTTGCCCTCTATTCCCATTTTGCTGAGAGTTTTTATCATGAATGGATGTTGAATTTTGTCAAATGCTTTTTCAGCATCTATGGAGATGATCATGTGGTTTTTGTCTTTCTTTTTGTTGATGTGGTGGATGATGTTGATGGATTTTCGAATGTTGTACCATCCTTGCATCCCTGGGATGAACCCCACTTGGTCATGGTGTATGATCCTTTTGATATACTGTTGAATTCTGTTTGCTAATATTTTATTGAGTATTTTTGCATCTACATTCATCAGGGATATTGGTCTGTAATTTTCTTTTTTGGTGGGGTCTTTTCCTGGTTTTGGTATTAGGGTGATGTTGGCTTCATAGAATGAGTTTGGGAGTATTCCCTCTTCTTCTATTTTGTGGAACACTTTAAGGAGAATGGGTATTATGTCTTCTCTGTGTGTCCGATAAAATTCCGAGGTAAATCCGTCCGGCCCCGGGGTTTTGTTCTTGGGTAGTTTTTTGATTACTGTTTCAATTTCTTTGCTTGTAATTGGTTTGTTTAACTTTTGTGTTTCTTCCTTGGTCAGTCTTGGGAGGTTGTATTTTTCTAGGAAGTTGTCCATTTCTTCTAGGTTTTCCTGCTTGTTGGCATATAGGTTTTCATAGTAGTCTTTAATAATTCTTTGTATTTCTGTGGAGTCTGTCGTGATTTTTCCATTCTCATTTCTGATTATGTTGATTTGTGTTGACTCTCTTTTTCTCTTAATAAGTTGGGCTAGAGGCTTATCTATTTTATTTTCTCAAAGAACCAGCTCTTGGTTTCGTTGATTTTTGCTATTGTTTTATTCTTCTCAATTTTGTTTATTTCTTCTCTGATCTTTATTATGTCCCTCCTTCTGCTGACTTTAGGCCTCATTTGTTCTTCTTTTTCCAGTTTTAATAATTGTGATGTTAGACTATTCATTTGGGATTGTTCTTCCTTCTTCAAGTGTGCCTGGATTGCTATATACTTTCCTCTTAAGACTGCTTTCGCTGCATCCCACAGAAGTTGGGGCTTAGTGTTGTTGTTGTCATTTGTTTCTATATATTCCTTGATCTCTATTTTGATTTGTTCATTGATCCATTGATTATTTAGTAGCATGTTGTTAAGCCTCCATGTGTTTGTGAGCTTTTTTGTTTTCTTTGTAGAATTTATTTCTACTTTCATACCTTTGTGGTCTGAAAAATTGGTTGGTAGAATTTCAATATTGTGGAATTTACTGAGGCTCTTTTTGTGAGCTAGTATGTGGTCTATTCTGGAGAATGTTCCATGTGCACTTGAGAAGAATGTATATCCTGTTGCTTTTGGATGTAAAGTTCTATAGATGTCTATTAGGTCCATCTGTTCTAGTGTGTTGTTCAGTGCCTGTGTGTCTTTACTTATTTTCTGCCCGGTGGATCTATCCTTTGGGGTGAGTGGTGTGTTGAAGTCTCCTACAATGAATGCATTGCAGTCTATTTCCCTCTTTAGTTCTGTTAGTATTTGCTTCACATATGCTGGTGCTCCTGTATTGGGTGCATATATATTTAGAATGGTTATATCCTCTTGTTGGACTAAGCCCTTTATCATTATGTAGTGGCCTTCTTTATCTCTTGTTACTTTCTTTGTTTTGAAGTCTATTTTGTCTGATATTAGTACTGCAACCCCTGCTTTCTTCTCACTGTTGTTTGCCTGAAATATGTTTTTCCATCCCTTGACTTTTAGTCTATGCTTATCTTTGGGTTTAAGGTGAGTTTCTTGTAAGCAGCATATAGATGGGTCTTGCTTTTTTATCCATTCTATTACTCTATGTCTTTTGATTGGTGCATTAAGTCCATTTACATTTAGGGTGACTATTGAAAGATATGTACTTATTGCCATTGCAGGCTTTAGATTCGTGGTTACCAAAGGTTCAAGGTTAGCTTCTTTAGTATCTTACTGCCTAACTTAGCTCGCTTATTGAGCTGTTATATACACTGTCTGGAGAGTCTTTTCTTCTCTCCCTTCTTATTCCTCCTCCTCCATTCTTCATATTTTGTGTGTTTTGTTCTGTGCTCTTTTTAGGGGTGCTCCCATCTAGAGCAGTCCCTGTAGGATGCCCTGTAGAGGTGGTTTGTGGGAAGCAAATTCCCTCAGCTTTTGCTAAATTTTTTCCCTTTTAAAAAGCCAGGTTGATTATTCCAAGGAGTTGTAAGAGTTTTTGTATATTCTAGAGATAAGACATTTATCAGATACACATCTTATATATTTTTTCCCAGTCTTGGATTTGCCTTTTCATTTTTTTATTAAGGTATTATTGATATACACTCTTATGAAGGTTTCACAAGAAAAAAAATGTGGTTACTACATTTACCCATATTATTGTGTCTGCCCCATACCCATTGCAGTCACTGCCGATCAGTGTAGTAAGATGCCACAGAGTCACTTTTTGTCTTCTCTGTGCTACACTGTCTTCCCCATGATACCACCCACACAATCTGTGGCAATCATAATACCCCTCCATTCCCTTCTCCCCCCCTCCCCACCTGCCCTTTGCCACCCCTCCCATTTGGTAACTGCTAGTCCCGTCTTGGAGTCTGTGAGTCTGCTGCTGTTTTGTTCCTTCAGTTTTGCTTTGTTGTTATACTCCACAAAAGAAGGAAATCATCTGGTACTTGTCTTTCTCCTCCTGGCTTATTTCACTGAGCATATCCTCAAAGCTCCATCCATGTTGTTGCAAATGGTTGGATTTGTTTCTATCTTATGGCTGAATAGTATTCCATTGTGTATATGTACCACCTCTTCTTTATCCATTCATCTACTGATGGACACTTGGGTTGCTTTCATTATCTTGGCTATTGTAAATAGTGCTGCAATAACACAGGGATGCATATGTCTTTTTGAATCTCAGAAATCATATTCTTTGGGTAAATTACTAGGAGTGGAATCCCTGGGTCAAAAGATTTCTATTTTTAGTTTTTTGAGTAACCTCCATATTGCTTTCCACAATGGTTAAACTAGCTTACATTCCCACCAGCAGTGAAGGAGGGTTCCCCTTTCTCCACATCCTCGCCAGCATTTGTTGTTCTTAGTCTTTTTCATACTGGCCATCCTAATTGGTGTCAGGTGATACCTCATTGTGGTTTTTATTTGCGTTTCTCTGATAATTAGTGATGTGGAGTGTCTTTTAATGTGCCTGTTGGCCATCTGAATTTCTTCTTTGGAGAATTCTCTCTTCACATCCTTTGCCCATTTTTTAATTGGGTTATTTGCTTTTTGGGTATTGAGCCATGTGAGTTCTTTATGTATTTTAGATGTTAATCCCTTCTCGGATATGTCATTTACAAATAAATTCTCCCATACTGTAGGATGCCTTTTTGTTCTATTCATAGTTTCCTTTGCTATACAAAAGCTTTTTAGTTTGATGTAATGCCATGTGTATATTTTTGCTTTTGTTTCCCTTGCTCAAAGAGATGCACTCAGGAAAAAGTTGTTCATGTTTATATTCAGAAGATTTTTACCTATGTTGTCATCTAAGAGATTTATGGTTTCATGACTTCTTACATTCAGAAATTTGAGCCATTTCGAGTTTACTTTTGTGTATGGGGATAGACAATAAACCAGTTTCATTCTCTTGCATATAGCTGTCCAGTTTTGCCAACACTAGTTTTTGAGAGTTGTTATTTCCCCATTGTATGTCCATGGCTTCTTTATCATATATTAATTTACCATACATGTTTGGGTTTATATCTGTGCTTTCTAGTCTGTTCCATTGGTTTATGTGTATATTCTTGCACCAGTACCAAATTATCTTGATTACTGTGGCTTTGTAGTAGAGCTTGAAGTCAGGGAGCATAATCCCCCCAGCTTTATTCTTCCTTCCCAGGATTGCTTTGGCTATTTGGGGTCTTTTGTGGTCCCATATGAATTTTAGAACCATTTGTCCTAGTGCATTGAAGAATGCTGTGGTATTTTGACAGGGATTGCATTGAATCTGTAGATTGCTTTAGGCAGGGTGGCCATTTTGACAATATTAATTCTTCCTATCCATGAGCATGGGATGTGTTTCCATTCATTGGTATCTTCTTTAATTTCTCTCATGAGTGTCTTGTAGTTTTCAGGGTATAGGTCTTTCACTTCCTTGGTTAGGTTTATTCCTAGGTATTTTATTCTATTCTTTTTGATGCAATTGTGAATGGAATTGTTTTCCTGGTTTCTCTTTCAGCTAGTTCATCATTAGTGTATAGGAATACAACACATTTCTGTGTATTAATTTTGTATCCTGCAACTTTGCTGAATTCAGATATTAGATACAGTAGTTTTTGAGTGGATTCTTTAGAGATTTTATGTACATCATGTCATATGCAAACAGTGACAGTTTGACTTATTCTTTACTAATCTGAATGCTTTTTATTTATTTATTTTGTCTGATTACCATTGTGAGGACCTCCAGAACTATGCTGAATAATAGTGGAGAGAATGGGCATCTTTGTCTTGTTTCTAATCTTAAAGGAAAAGTTTTCAGCTTCTGGCTGTTAAGTATGATGTTGGCTATGGTTTTGTCCTATATGGCCTTAATCATGTTGAGGTACTTGCCCTCTATACTCATTTTTTGAGAGCTTTTGTCACGAATGAATATTGAATTTTGTTGAATGCCCTTTCGGCACCTATGGAGATGATCGTGTGGTTTTTGTTCTTCTTTTTGTTGATGTGGTGGATGATGTTGATGGATTTTCAAATGCTGTACCATTCTTGCATCCCTGGAATAAATCCTACTTGATCATGATGGATGATCTTTTTGATGTATTTTTGAACTCAGTTTGTTAAAATTTTTTGAGTATTTTTGCAAATATGTTCATCAGGGATGTTGGTCTATGATTTTCTTTTCTGTAGTGTCTTTGCCCCATTTTGGTATTAGAGTGATGCTGGCCTCATAGAATGAGTTTGGGAGTATTACCTCCTCTTCTACTTTTTGGAGAACTCTAAGAGAATGGGTATTAGCTCTTTAGTAAATGTTTGATAAAATACAGCGGTGTAGCCATCTGGTCCAGGGTTTGTTCTTATGTAGTTTTTTGATTTCCAATTCAATTTCATTGCTAGTAATTGGTCTGTTCAGATTTTGTTTCTTTCTGGGCCAGCCTTGGAAGGTTGCATTTTTTCTAGAAAGTTATCCATTATTCTAGGTTATCCAGTTTGTTAGCATATAATTTTTCATAGTATTCCCTAATAGTTCTTTGTATTTCTGTGCTGTCCATAGTGATTTTTCCTTTCTCACTTCTGATTATGTTTATGTGTGTAGACTCTATTTTCTTGATCTAAGTCTGGCTAGGGGTTTATCTATTTTGTTTGTTTTCTCAAAGAACAAACTCTTGCTTTCATTGATTCTTTTTATTGTATTATTCTTCTCAATTTTATTTATTTCTGCTCTAATCTTTATTATGCCCCTTATTCTACTGGCTTTGGGCCTCATTTGTTCTTATTTTTCTATTTTCTTTAATTCTGAGGCTAGACTGTTCATATGAGATTGTTCTTCTTTCTTGATGTAGGCCTGTATTGCAACATACTTCCCTCTTAGCACCACCTTTACTGCATCCCACAGATTTTGCATTGTTGAGTTATTATTGTCATTTGTCTCCATATATTGCTTGATCTATGTTTTTATTTGGTCATTCATTCATTGGTTATTTGGGAGCATGTTGTTAAGCCTCCATGTGTTTGTGGGATTTTTTTGTTTTCTTTACATAATTTATTTCTAGTTTTATACCTTTGTGGTCTGAGAAGGTGGATGGAACAATTTAAATCTTTTTGAATTTACTAAGGCTCTTTTTGTGGACCCTCAGTAAATTCAAACGTATTCTTGAAAATGTTCCATGTGCACTTGAGAAGAATGTGTATCCTGCTGCTTTTGAATGGAGAGTTCTGTAGATATCTATTAGGTCCATTTGTTCTAATGTGTTGTTTAATGCATCTGCCTTCTTACTTATTTTCTGTCTGGTTGATCTATCCTTTAGAGTGAGTGGAGTGTTGAAGTCTCCTAGAAAGAGAGCATTGCATTTGATTTCCCCTATTATTTATTCATTTATTTATTTTTATTTTGGTATCATGAATATACAGTTACATGAACACTGTGGTTACTAGATTCCCCCCATTATCAAGTCCCCACCACATACCCCATTTACAGTCACTGCCCATCAGTGTAGTAAGATACTAAAGAATCACTACTTGTCTTCTCTGTGCTGTACTGCCATCCACGTGCCCCCCCATACATTATGTGTGCTAATCATAATGCCCCTTTTCCCCCTCATCTCTCCCTTACCACCCATCCTCCACAGTCCCTTTCCCTTTGGTAACTGTTAGTCCATTCTTGGGCTCTGTGAGTCTGCTGCTGTTTTGAACCTTCACTTTTTGCTTTGTTCTTATACTCCACAGATGAGTGAAATCATTTGATACTTGTCTTTCTCTGTCTGGCTTATTTCTCTGAGCCTAATACCCTCTACGTCCATCCATGTTGTTGCAAATGGTAGGATTTGTTTTCTTCTTATGGCTGAATAATATTCCATTGTGTATATGTACCACCTCTTCTTTATCCATTCATCTACTGATGGACACTTAGGTTTCTTCCATTTCTTGGCTATTATAAATAGTGCTACGATAAACATAGGGGTGCATCTGTCTTTTTCAAACTGGACTGCTGCATTCTTAGGGTAAATTCCTGTGACTGGAATTCCTAGGTCAAAAGGTATTTCTATTTTTAGTTTTTTGAGGAACCTCCATACTGCTTTCCACAATGGTTAAACTAATTTACATTCCCACCAGCAGTGTAGGAGAGTTCCCCTTTCTCCACAACCTTGCTAACATTTGTTGTTGTTTGTCTTTTGGATGGTGGCGATCCTTACTGGTGTGAGGTGGTATCTCATTGTGGTTTTAATTTGCATTTCTCTGATGATTAGCAATGTGGAGCATCTTTTCATGTGCCTGTTGGCCATCTGAATTTCTTCTTTGGAGAAGTGCCTGTTCAGCTCCTCTGCCCATTTTTTAATTGGATTATTTGCTTTTTGTTTGTTGAGGTATGTGAGCTCTTTTCATATTTTGGATGTCAACCCTTTATCAGATCTGCCATACTTTAGGATGCCTTTTTGTTCTATTGGTGGTGTCCTTTGCTGTTCAGAAGCTTTTCAGTTTGATATAGTCCCACTTGTTCACTTTTGCTTTTGTTTCCCTTGCCTGGGAAGATATGTTCATGAAGAAATTGCTCATATTTATTAGTCTAAGAGATTTTTGCCTATATTTTTTTCTAAGAGTTTTATGGTTTCATGACTTACATTTAGATCTTTGATCCATTTTGAATTTACTTTTGTGTATGGGGTTAGACAGTGATCCAGTTTCATTCTCTTGTATGTAGCCATAGAGTTTTGCCAATACCAGCTGTTAAAGAGGCTGTCATTTCCCCATTGTATGTCCATGGCTCCTTTATCATATATTAATTGACCATAAATGCTTGGGTTAATACCTGGACTCTATATTCTGTTCCAGTGGTCTATGGGTCTGTTCTTGTGCCAGTACCAAATTGTCTTGATTACTGTGGCTTTGTAGTACAGCTTGAAGTTGGGAAGTGGGATCCCCCCTGCTTTTTCTTCCTTCTCAGGATTGCTTTGGCTATTCGGTGTTTTTTGTTGTTCCATATGAATTTTAGAACTATTTGTTCCAGTTCATTGATGAATGCTGTTGGTATTTTGATAGGAATTGCATTGAATGTGTAGATTGCATTAGGCAGGATGGTGATTTTGAGAATATTAATTCTTCCTACCCAAGAGCATGGGATGAATTTCCATTTATAAGTATTCTATTTAATTTCTCTTAGGAGTGTCTTGTAGTTTGCAGAGTATAGGTCTTTCACTTCCTTGGTTAGGTTTATTCCTAGGTATTTTTTATTCTTCTTGATTCAATCTTGAATGGAATTGTTTTCCTGATTTCTCTTTCAGCTAGCTCGTTAGTGTATCGGAATGCAACAGATTTCTGTGTATTAATTTTGTATCCTCCAACTTGGCTGAATTCAGATATTAGTTCTAGTAGTTTGGCATGGATTCTTTAGGGTTTTTTATGTACAATATCATGTCATATGCAAACAGTGACAGTTTGACTTCTTCCTTTCCAATCTGGATGCCTTTTATTTCTTTTTGTTGTGGCTAGGTCCTCCCGTACTGTGGGGAAAGTGGGAAACCTGGTCTTTTTCTCAATCTTAGAGGAAAAGCTTTCAGCTTCTCACTGTTAAGTATGATGTTGGCTGTGGGTTTGTCATATATGGCATTTATTATATTGAGGTAGCTTTCCAACCCCACTACTCACCAGAGCACCATGCAATGTACGTTCATGCCCCAGAGCAGATCTCCAGGGCTAGGTGTTTAGTAGTCCCAGGCCTCCACTCCCTCCCTGCTTTTCTCTTCCTTCTGCTGGCGAGCTGGGGTGGGGAAAAGGCCTTGGGTCCTGCCAGGTCATGGCTTTAGGTATGTTACCCTGTTCCGTGAGGTCTGTTCTTTTCTCTAGGTATATACAGTCTCGTGCAGCCTTCTTTCCTGTTGCTCTTTCAGAATTAGTTATATTAATTATATTTTTCTATTATATGTTTTTGGAGGAGTTCTTTGCCTCACCTTTCATGCTGCCATCTTTAATCCTACCCCTTTCATTTTCTTAACATCAACTTAGCCACCCAAACATGAATATTAGGTCCTCAGTCCTCACCAGACTATGACATTTGTTTGGCAGTTTTATTTCTTAATTTTCTCCATCTTTCCTTGCATGTTTGTTCAGTCTCAATTCTTACCATATTTTACATTTCTCTATAAGCTGCTTTTGATTTTTAGAAGATGAGTAATAAGCAAAATTTGAAAAGGGAAGTATTGGAGTAGGAAGTTAGAAGCATATTATGAGATCATGGCAAAAAAAAAGTAAATCATGATTATTCTAATATGCTTCTGAACTTCCTGTCTAAAGGGTTTAAAAGGCTTCCATTTTTACTTTATTCTTCTGTTAAATTTATTTGTAATTTTTTAAACAAAATGTTGGTATTATTGAACTTAATTTCAGTTAGGAATATTATAAACTATCTAGTCTCTGATAATCTAATTTACATGTGTGGAAGGCAGCTTCTAAGATGGCCCCTAATGATCTCCATTCCCTTGTATTCATGCCCTCAAGTAATCCTCTCCCCTTGAGTATGGGCTGGTCTTAATTGATTGCTTCTAATAGAATACAAGAGAGGTGATGTTAATTCCAAAATTAGGTTTTTAAAAAGACTGGTTTCTGCTTGGGTGCTCTCCTAGCATGATGGCTCACTCTGGGGAAGCAATGCCATGCTGTGATGTAGCCAGGTTACAAACGGATTTTTGAGACCAGCTATCAGCCCCACGAAAGAACTCGGACATACATGCTCCACCAGTCAAGCCTTGAGATGACTGCAGCTCTAATAACTTGACTGCTGCCTCTTAAGAGGCCTTGAGTCGGAACCACCCAACTAAGCCATTTCTGGATTCCTAGCCAATAGAAATTATGTTATAATAAATGTTTGTTGTTTTAAGCTGCTAAATCAGCAGCAGTAGATCACTAATATATGTTATATCTCAAAGAACACACAAACTGCCATCTTCAATTTTGATGGTTTTCTCTATAATGACTGGAAGGGAGATTAATGCAAATCTGTAAAGATTAGATTGTATGTCTGTTTTTGCATCATAAGAAAATATAGATTCTCTCCAAATTCTGTGACTATGTTTGGGATGGTATGAATTAAAATATAAGCTTCTATGGCATAAAGCAAACGCCCTCAATCAAGAGTGGTCTTATTCTAGAACAATTGAAACTGAGACACAAGAAGCCCAGGGAACTGTTGATCAGGAGACACTAGTCCATGCATTAAAACACTTGGGTCAGAGAAAACAAAGTCTGGTTTAAATGAGTACCCCTTCCCCTATCAAAGTCACTAGAGAAGAAGTTCAGAACTGCTCCTATTGATGTCCATGGAGATGCTTCTCTAAGCACATGCACCCAGGTGAATGGAGGCTCCAAGAATGGTAAGCCACTATAGGGAAAATGTAAGTTCCTATGGCCAGGATCCTCACCTGACCATAAACTACTTGACATAATTGGCCTACTGTATAGCTAATGCCTACAGATATGCTAACAATGAGCCATTACTGTCAGCATTACTATATAGAAAGCTCCAACCAGCGCTCTCCCAGAGGCAGAGATGGAAACAGATTGTGAATGCCCTAGAGGCAGACAACTCCAACACCCAACCTGCCACCATGGGAATAAAGCTTTGTATACACCCTTTTACCCCTAACATTCTGTTGTTGTTATTTGGTATCACAGAATCCAGAGTGAACTTCCCCATGGGCAATCCCCATCAGGCGAGAAATTTGGCATTATCGGCAGGATAAGAGGTATAGTGCTGCAAATGTCTCCCTTGTCCCTTTGGGCCCTTAGTGGTTGTATTTGCTCCTCACCTAGGGCAGCCCATAAATAGGTACCCACGCTGTGGTAGATTTGGGAGAGGTGGAAGCGATGCAGGCACAGTGGGGAGTATGGTCTGCGACTGAGAAGGGTCTAAAGTGCCTCATGAATATAAGAGCATCTTACTGGGGAGTTTTATCTTTATAGCTAGTGCATGCTCCTCCAGTAGCACTACACACAGACCCCTCAGTAAACCCCAGAGAGAGAGGGGGGTAAAGGTATGGTATACTAGACCTGGACGGACCCCCTTCCTGCCATGGTCCTATCACAGGACCACTCTCTTGCATGTATCCTACCCGATGGACAAGATTTGCCTATGTTAGCATCATTAAAATGTGTCTTATTGCCCTTAAGGTTAACCTCCTCTAATGTCTTCATGGACTGGGCACACACACCAGCAAAAACTGCTACTTTCTGGGTGTGCATTGGGCTCCCTATCAGTACCGCTACTGACCTTCTGTGGAAAGTGTGAATCGTGAACTGGGACTGGTTTGAATACAGCTGGAATGACCACTTGGTGGCAATCGCTCTCCTCAGGCTTGAGGACAACTATTATCATCATAATTTTTGTTGTTACAAGGTTCCAGCTTTCTCGCACAGGGACCATTGCAGAAGATTGATTTCTCCTGTGGAAATTCAGAGTGATGAACTCATCTGAGTAGAACTGGTCTGAATGCAGCTGGAATGACCACCTGGTGGCAACTCCTCTGGCTTGAGGATTATTATAGTTTTTGTTATCTGTATCATAATATTGTTATCTGTATGTTGCTGTCATCCTCTGTTGCTATTGTGGAATCTATGCTCCAGCTTTCTTGCACAGGACCATTGTGGAAGATTGAGAGCACACAGATTGTGAGGTGAGAATCCAGGTGGGTGAAGTGTAGGGAAAATGGAAGTTCCTATGGCCAGGATCCTCACCTGACCCTAAACTACTTGATGATGTAATTGGCCTACTGTGTAGCTAATGCTTACACACCCTTTGTCAATGACCCATTATTGTCAGTGGTACTATATAAAAAACTCCACCCAGTGCTCTCCACCCAGTGTTCTCCCTGGAGGCAGATGTGATTCCAGCACTTAACCTGCCACCCATGAGGATAAAGCTTGGTATAAGCCCTTTTACTAACTTCTGTTGTTATTTGGTCTCACTGAATCCAGAATGAACTTGCCTGAGATATTGACTCTCCCAAGAAATGGTGGAAAGACCACCTAATATATAGGATAGCTCAAACTCAATAAACATTTATCATGTAAACTGTGTCAAGCACAGAGGTTGATTATTGTTCTGCAGGAACTGAGAGTCTGAGAGAAGTGAGATTTTATGTTTTAAAGCAGATTAAAAAGCATGTGTATTGTATTAATTTAGTATTGCTTCTGTAACAAATTACCACAACTTAAAACACCACAAATTAATTTTATCACAGTTCTAGAGGTCAGAAGCCCAGCATGGGTGGGTGTCACTGGGCTAGAATTAAGGCATTGGCAGGGCTCTGTTCCTTCTGGAAGCTGTCAGGGGGAAAACTGCTTCCTTGCCTTTTCTAGAGACTGCATGTGTTCCTTGGCTTGTGGACCCTTTCTCCATTTTCAAAGCCAGCAGCATAGAAAGCATCTTCAAATCTCTCACTGCATCTTTCATATTTAAAGGATCCTTTTGATTAAATTGAGTCCATCCAGATAATTAAGGTTAGATGATTAACAATCTTAATTCCATCTATAACACTAATTCCCCATTGCCATGTAAAATAATATATTCACAGGTTTTGAGGATTAGGACATGGGCATCTTTAGGAGGCATTATTCCATTACCCCAAATACAGTCATAAAATCACATTAATTAAAGCAATTCCTAAGTGTTCCTGCCAGTCTGCATAAAATAGTCTTGTAAGATTGAAATGCTATAAAATACAGCCTATGATTAACCTGGCGCTAGAATGCTGAATGGTATTTCCATAACTGCTTATTAAGACAGTAGATTATAGAACATAAACCTGAATTAGGACAAGACAAAAAGGATCCTGAAAACATCATCTGAATAAGTATCCACACCAATGATAGCATTCTCTCCACTAATGGCCTGATTTGTAATTATTATTTCCTGGTATAATTCAAGGGGACTTTTGAGTTCTTTTCTCAGACTAATAAAATGACAAAAAGTTAAAAAAAACACTAATTAGTGAATCCAGGCCAATGAAAACTATTTTCTCTTCTTAAGGTAGCTAAGAAAAGCCTCTATTATACTTCCCTTCTCTCTCCCCTAAAGCCCTTTCCTGACAATCTCCAGCTATTGTCTCCTTTCCTTCTGCACTTAAAATTTTCCAAGTCATATATACTTGTGTCCTTATAGCTCATTCACTGTATTTCTTTACAAATGCCTTTTTCCTTACCTCAACTCTGCGTTAAAACTTCAAGGATTCCCTTAATCTTCCAATGATTGAAACTCAAAGATCATTCCTTTTCCTTGAATACTCAGCAGCATCTCTAACG
This sequence comes from Manis javanica, assembly GCF_040802235.1. Taxonomy (NCBI): domain Eukaryota; kingdom Metazoa; phylum Chordata; class Mammalia; order Pholidota; family Manidae; genus Manis; species Manis javanica. The sequence continues at coordinate 145,371,006 of NC_133158.1, forward strand.
TTGGGGCAATGCACTGGTCTCAGTCTTGGATGAATTTCTTCTTTAAATTCTCCTTTGATTGTTCATTTTCCTTGCCATTGCCTTGACAGAGCTTCCTGAGTGTCACATAGACTACTGGCATTTCCAAATGTTCATACCTTCAGACTTGAGGCAGCCGGTGGGGCCTGAGCCTGTCAAGGTCTCTTGCCCAGGTTACTTCCAGTTTCCATCATTCTTCTCTGGTATCCCAAGGTGCTCTGCAAACATTTTCTAACTATGAATGACATTAAAATGTTGAAAGCACTGCCTCCTAAAGACACAGGTCCCTGACCTAGGATGGTTTAACATACTGATTTTTTTACTTTTACAATGGTGCCAAAGCAATACGTGTTCAGTAGAAACCATACTTGGAATTACGAATTTTGGTAAGTTTCCCAGGTTCTTGATATGCAATATGATCCTCTTCCAATGCTGGGCAGTGGCAGTAAGTGACAGCTCTCAGTTAGCCATGCAATTACAAGGGTAAACAACCAATACACCTACAACCATTGTTTTTCAGTTTCAATATAGTATTCAAAAAATTACATGAGATATTCAACACTTGATTATAAAATAGGCTTTGTGTTAGATGATTTTGCCCACCTGTAGGCTAATACAAATGCAAGTGTTGTGAGCATGTTTAAGGTAGGCTAAGCTAAGCTATGATGTTCAGTAGGTTAGGTACATTAAATACACTTTTTACTTACAATATTTTCAATTTACAATGGATTTATCAGGACATAACCCCATTGTAAGTGGAAGAGTATGGCCCAGTAATCTGCATTTTAGCAAGCATTTCAAATAATCCTAAAGTAGATGTTCCAAGGACCTCACGTGAATAAACACTATGCTCTTCAACCATTTTATCAGAGTCTTCTAGTTCAATTGCTGCTTGTTTTGATGCAGTGGTCTCTATTTAATAAATATTAATGAATACCTATGTAAAACACACTGTGCCTGGCAGTGGGCATAGAGTCCTGACCTTCAGAGAGTGAAAGCCAATTTTCTTGAAATGTTTTCTAAAATGCAGATTACTGGGCCATGCTCTGAATATACTGAATAAATCACTGGGTGATTATCTCAGGAATCTATATTCTAATAAGTACCTTCATTGATTTTTAAGCATGTTCAAGTTAAGCAGAATAGTCTACAGAGGGCAGGGAAAAGCATACTGGATAAAAGATAAAGCTCAAAGAAAATATAGATCTTCTTCCACTTCAATGGGGTTATGTCTTGATACATCCATTGTAAATTGAAAATATTTTAAGTCAAAAGTGTATTTAATGTACCTAATCTACCAAACATTATAGCTTAGTTTAGCCTACCCTACATCTGTAATACTTTCTGAAGTACTCAGAGTATAAATTACAAATGATGATAATTATTGAACATTTGACCTATTTCTATCCTAGTTTTAAACTGAATATTTTCAACATTGTCTTTTTCTTTGGCCAGCTTTTCCTCTTTGTGTCTCTATTTCTATTAAAGGCATAGTCATTATTCTCTTAAATCATCCAAGTCCAAATGTCAGGATGGATGTTGGGTAGGTTTTAATCTGTCCTGTGCTAGCTTCAAGAGGAAAGGGGTCAACTTAGCTTCCATGGTAAGAATAAAGGAAGTAGCAAGTGCTCAAATTCGATTTCCCTCCATCAAGAAAAGTTCAGGTTGGTTTATTTCTGAATTACAATTGCTTCTTCTACCTTACTATTTCCTTTCTGGATTTGAGCACAGTAAACTTTTAGTAGTCATGTGTCTAAATGTCTATTTCACACTGAAGTGGAAACAATGGCTTATCTGGGCATAAAAATCTACATTACTTCCCCTCCGTATTTTGAGGATATTGCCTCATTATTTTCCTTATTTGGTATCATTGGCCAATCTGGTTCTCATTCTTTCTAAGTATCTATATACACCCTCGGAGCTTTATGATTCTTTGAAATTACATTATCATGGGTTCAAATGTAGAACTGAAAAAAAATTATCCTGTCAACTCTCAAATTTCCCTTTTCAATCTAGGTTCTAAGGATTTCTGGCTTTCATTAGTTCTAGAAATTTTCTTGATCTATTTCTTCAGGCATTTTTACAGTTGCTTCTATCTGTTCTTCCTTCTTTGTAGAACTTTTCACCCTCTATGAGTTTGTGCTGCAGGTTGTCTTTGATTTAGTTTCCCAGGTTACTAATATAGTCTTTGGTTGTGAACATTCTGCCTAGTTAATTTTTTTTTAAGATCAAATTTTACTTTCTGGTATCTGTGGTTAAGCTTTTTTTTTTTTTAAGTGATTGCACTATTTTCTGATGTCTCTGAGGCTATTTCACATTTATCCACATATTTAACATTTTTGATACTCTTCTTTAATATCCAAGTTGCCATCTGACAACATTTCTCTTCACTAATGTTCTTGTTCTACAAGTACACTTGCAACAAATTCTTAGTTTTCTTTTATCGAAAATATTTTCACTCTTTAAAGGATATTTTCACAAGATAAATGTAGCTTGAGTTTTTTCCTGAAGCACTTTAGAAATGTTTCATTAGTTGCAATATAACTGGGCTAAAAATTCAGCAACTAAATGTGGCTCACTTAAAGTGTTGCTCTTTATTTAAATAGGCATACGTATATTTGTACATAAAGCAAATGCTAAAAAACATCTTTATTTTTTGAGTGACATGAACAAAAGGCTGCCTGTTGAAAGCATTAAGACAAAAGTGGGCTCACAGTCTGGATTTTGCACCTGTCTGAACCAAGTCTGGCTGAGATGAGTTCAACTCATGTCTACCCAGAACAGCAGCTGCTTGGAGATAAGACTTCATGATTTTTCTTGTTCAAGCTTGAATCCAAAAATCAAAAGCAAACATCTCTTTTTATCAAAGCCAAAAATCTCTTGTGGTAGTAAAGAGTTGTTTTAAGTTTTTAAATTAACCTAAGAGTTTGTTCAGGTGAGAAGTTAATGGTTTTATATTTTTCTATTTATTCATATTATTCTCTTTTAAAAATCAAGGTTTTATCCTTCTAGGAAAATAAATTGGAAGTACAATGCTTTATAAATTTCATACCCTATAAACTAGTCATTTCATAAATTAATACATAAAGCAAAAATTTGAAATGTGGCTAAGAATTTTTTGAAAAATATTCTTTGAACATCCACAGGGGACAGTATTTTGCAGACACTAAATTCATGCTTTAAAGATATCTAAAGACTAGGAAAATGCTTATGGTAACTATGAAGTTTGGTTCTGGTTTTGGAAAAAAATTTCATATATGGAAAATGGAAACAAAATACACCAAAATAATGATAGTAGCTAAAATCATGGGTTGCATGGTTTCCTTTACCTAACCTTCTATAGTTTTTAGATTTTCAAAGAGAATGCATTTTCATTTAAGTCAGGAAAAATGTACTTATACTAATGGCCATACTATCTCTTTCTGGATTGCTGAAAGAAACCACAGCCAAATGGAATGACACCTGGCACCAAATACACTATTTCTCTCCACGTTATTTACCTATCACAAGTTAGGGAAAATAAACTGCTGCCTTTCCCCCGACACAAAAAATGTTAACTCTTTGACTCTGGATCATTTGGGAATAATTTCAACATAGGGCTGGTAATGTTTCAGTTCAGAATAAGTTCCTGTTCGTAAGACTCTCCCAAAATTATATATATACTTTAGCCAGAGCTAAATATGTATATATAAATAATATATACAAATAAATACTTTAATATATATAAAAATACATATATGTATTTTATTTAAATATATATAAATATATATATACATGTTATAGCCAGAGCACAATTTTATTTGACCTGTACAAGAACATAGATATTTGTACTTCTAAGCAAAAAAGCATTACATTAATTTATTACATAAGGGTCTCTGATAATTGACATGGCAGTCCCACTCATCATGGGAAATTCTTTCCTTTCACTATACACAGCAGCGGCAAAAGCTTAGCCAGACTGTTAATGGCTCTTTTGATCATAAAGAAATGTTCCCTAGATTCAATGAGGTATATGGGTCCACAGAGAAAATACATCAGGTGATCCAAGTCTTGACACTAGAAATCAAGCATATAATATTCATAGGAGAATCTTGAGGGCACAGGTTATGACATCTGTACATTTATAATACAGTCCACAGGGCTGGGCATACAGTAGAAACCTAAGAATACTTAAAGGATGAATTGTATTTCCATAGCCAATTCTATTGTCCCACTCTTCAGAAGCACAGCTTAAAATGGTGGTGTGGCAGAGCCTTTTATATTAAAAGAGTTGAGGAAAAACAGTTTGTTAAGTTCAGTTCCAGTTTCATCCTACTTTTGTGTGGCTATTTATCATGTTCATTGATAGAACTAAGCATTATATGATTAGATGCTATCAAGTAGCATTCCTTGACCCAGCAACTATGTCATAACTGTGTTGTGCTTCTAGATTAACTCAATGGTTTGTACTTAATGCAGCACAAAACACCCCAAACGAATAGTCTATCTTAGAAGTTCTTTCTAGGTTTATAGTACCTTCTATCAAATAAAATTTTGATATCTGCCAAGTTCACTTATAAGAAATATCTATATTAAAATATTTATGAAAACAAATTTTTAGGTGCTAAAAATTACAGTAGCTATTAGGGGTCTTAACACAAAAGAGGATCCTGTAAATCAAAACCTTAAATTTTAGCTAAGTACTCTCAAGCTACCTTTATTAAATGATTATAATTTGAAGTTATGTGGCAGAACACTGGTTAGCACCAAACTATGTCATCTTGATAGACTCTACCTCAGACTATATGTCTGATAATAAATATTTAAGTAAACTTGAACATTCATTGTTACAAAGACTTACATGCAAGGTGATTTTGTTTTATTTCCTATCACAATACTATACTTAGTCAAGAAAATATCAATGACTGTTTTGTGCATGGAATACATTCACTTTCAACTCAGTGAACAGATCAAATCAGTGTCCCCCAACTACTTTCAAAGTATAAAATAAATACAAATTTAATAATAGAGATTATAAATACCTAAGTTTTAACTCCTGCAGCAGGCAAGAAAATGGAAAAAGTAACACCTGTGAATACACGTAGGGGTCCTTTGATCAACAAATGTCACTACACATATGGTGCCCATATGAAGAATTGGGTGGCTTAAGGAAGTGCTAATAATTTATGATTAAAAATAAGGCTGAGAACGGAGAAGACAAGTAGTGACTCTATATCATCTTACTATGCTAACGGACAGTGACTGCAATGGGGGTGGTGGGAGGGACTTGATAATAGAGGTGAATGTTATAACCACAATGTTGCTCATGTGAAACCTTCATAAGATTGTACATCAATGATACCTTAATACAAAAAAAATAATAAGGCTGAGAGATTTGCCAACCTGTTTGTGAGCCTTAAATGTCTAAAAGCTGAAAAGTGGTAACACAGCTATTCTTTGTAGACTTTAACAATCAGAATTTCATTTCTGCAGCTCAGAAGATTTAAAGTTCACATCTGTACAAACTAGAAATTTCTAGACTGTACTAGCTATATGTAAACTTTTATATTAAATAATCCATGTTTTTTTAGGGTATAAGGTAGATGCCAAAACCTTAAATTTTGAGCTCAAATTCATTATCCTGTCCATACAAATAAGTTTTTATTTCTTCAGCAAATGTAAATGGAAAGGGAAAGTAGTATTTTTGAGAGAAAACTGCATGGCAGGAAGTGTGAGCTATTTTTGCCTTTGTGTTTTAAACCAAATTACAAGTATTATTTGCTTATTTAGGTATAGATATTTATGACAGCACACTGTAACACTGAAACAACTTTGACTCTAAAACAAGATCCAACACCCACCCCCCAACAAAAAAGCAACAATAACACCAAACTAAAAAATACCACCTTTAAAGTTTCCCTTTAATTCTCTGATGAAACATTTAACATGTGCTGTTATGGAAAGATAAACATTGGAAATGAATACATTTGAATTCAAAACTATGTATTTTAGCTGTTTTTTTAATCAAATCCTTTAAGCACTTGACAATTTGACCACAGTATTTTACTGGTCTCAAATTATTTAATATTTCTAATTTTATATCCAGAAAGTATGTTTTCTTCGTCTGTCTACTTATGAGTAATGAATGAATTAGTAGTATGTGCTTAAATTGATATTCTGAACTACCTAATGGATTATTTAGAAAAAATTGATATTCTGAACTACATAACGGATTATTTAGAAAAGGGTAGTGTTCAAATTAGAAAGTGCCAGCACCAACAATGGCATCTGTTGAATGCAAATAATTACTTTTAGCAATCACCTAAATACTAGATTAATTACAAGTCCAAGAGTAAAGAATGCCAGATGCTCATTAAATAATACTGAATACTTTTTACAGGTCAGACATTAAACTAGCCACCAGGAATCCAATGACCAGACAAAATGTTAGCAGTAGAGCTAGAATTTATATAAGAGATGGTGAGCATGGAACCCTCTGTGTTCAAGATGAGTGGATGACTTAATGAGGAGTCTGTCACCTTTATGAATTCTCTGACTTATATAACGTAATAAATAAATAAAAACGGTGGATCAAATGGCAGATTACTTGACATAAATGTAAACTCACATACTCTTTCTCCCTTATGTCCCCAAAGAATGTTTACTCCCTACAGTTAACTGTAAAGCAAAGAAATCAGCAGCATGAGTCACTTTTATATAGTTAATTACAATAAATTTAGCCTAAATTTTTGTGATATGGCTGTCGCATTTGAAGAAGGCTACAGAGAACGATGACTGAGACATCTATTGGCATGTAGCTGACACGATGGTCCTTTCCATCTTAAGTATAAACGAAGAGTGTTCTTTGATGTATGCCTACTATTTGTGGTCTGTTACTATTTCTGATCCTGACTCTTGTGTTCATTGCCTTTGCTCAGAAAGAGTCACCCAAGAGTTTAAATTACACTTTTGCTAGATCTTTTTTAAAAAGGTACTAATTATACATTCATGGTTAAGGCCACTGCCCTTTTTGATATAATCAAGGATAAGTACAACTCAAAAATTGTCATCATATTCTTAATTGTTACCCATTGTACTAATGTTACAATTACATAAGAAACACCACAACTGCTCAAATTATCTATGGATATATTTAGTCCCTACTCTCAGAAGCTTTTAGGAGAGCAAAGCCTAATACAAAATTTGAAATGTGTTAAAATAACACTGATGGTTAAGTGTCCCAAGAGCTCCTAATCAAGTGAATTAAAACAGCAATAATAAATATGCTTGAGTTTATTCACCCCTTAATTATAATAACCCTTAGAATAAAATGTTATTTTTTCTATATTAATCATTTCATCTTTTCTACTGTTAATTATCCCTTCAATTATTGCTTTTATGTTGTTCAGTTTTAATACTAACACATTTAAGCCCATATATTTTCCTTTAAAAACAACAAAATCTATGGAGTAAACTGCCAACATCTTAATCTTAAAAAAAAAATGTTCTCCAAGTTGCATAGACAGAGAAGTTAAGAGATCAAAATAAACTAGGACACCAGGTCAGTTCAAACTTGGGCAAAAAATGACCACTCTTCCTGTCTTAGGAATTGAACTAGATTGTTATTACTTTTATATAATCTCCAAAGGAGGAACTTAAACACACACAGAAAGAAAACTGAATTATAATGGAACAATTTCTGGATGCCTTCTTCCTAAGGCATTACACTGTTTCACTTGGAAACGTTTAGGGCTGGCAATTGTTTACCTGAAGTGCTCTCTCTGCTTCCCTGCCCTATTTGTACCTTTGATAGAAAGAGGAGTCTCTTTCCAAACAAGGCTAGCTTTGTAACAAAGCAAGCAGAGAAAAGCGCGCATGGAAACCTACAACCACTCCAGGTAACAGCAAAACCCTCCAACTTTGTTGTGCTCTCATGAAAACTTATGAAGAAAATGGTTTTAAAAACGTTTCTCTTTTCAAAGAATTGTCATCTCATAGAACATTCGCTGCCCCTCATTTGGAAATGAAACATGTGTGGATACGTTCCTGTAAAGCTAATTCTCATCAGAAGTTCCACGGAGATGGCAGTTCCCCTCATCTTGCAAAGCAGCTGCGAGGGCAAGACACTGGACGGGGGAAGCAGGCGGGGCACCCTTAGTCGGGCCAGGTTGAGCACAGCCGGCACCCGGGTTTGTGTGTGTCGGGGTGCGGAAGCCTGTTTGGATCTTTCCCCACCTCAGACCCCCAAACCCTTCCCTTCCCTTCCCTCCCTCATTCCCAAGTTCTCCCCACTTCACCTCCCGAAATCCTCCTCTCCCACCGTACGCCCCCAAGTCCTCTTATTCCCTCAAACCGCCTCCTGGAGTCATTTGAATTTCCTCTCGCCCGTTCGAGTTCTAACTCGTTCTTTTCCGTTAATGAAGCTCCCCTCAAGATCCCTGAATTCCTGCACGACGGCGGGCTCTCGGCAGCCGACACTCACGAGAAGAAGGGATCATCCTCAAAGCTGCTGCTCAGCATCCCGAACATCCTGGCTTACTCTCCGGCGGCGGCGGATGCAGATAGAAGACGGTGTAACTCGCCGCAGTCGCGACCGGAGCCTCCCTCCCCGTCGCACTCAACGCTCTCCTCCCGGTTTCGAGGGTGGTGCCTGCCGGGATAGGCGGTGCGTGACGCTGATCTGCTTTCCCATTGGACGCTGGTCCGATGACGTCACCAATCGGAGGCGGGAACAATGCGTCGCTGTCAGGGCAACCGCGATCAACACAGGGGAGGCGAGAGGTTTGGCCTCCCGCCCGCCAGGCAACCAACCCTTCGTGAAACCTCCTGAGCTACGAGATAGCTTGTTCTCATCGCTTCAGGAACACAGAAATTAGACCACCCTCTGTGTGACCTTGGACAAATCGTCCTGGGCCTCCAACACCAAGTCCCTTTGGGAAAATGGAGATGGGTCAAGATTTGGGCTCGATGACATCTGAAGTCCCATTCACTTGCCACGGTGTATGATACACGAGAGAGTCCTATACCCCAAACACTAAAGGTAGTCGGTCAAAATCTGGACACAAAAAATTAGAACTTATACGTAGACATGATATTTAAAAATGAGAAAGTTCTTCTCTTTTTGGTCCTATTTCCAGTCTCTATTTCAAGGAGCATTTCTTACTTCGACGCCGGTATGTCTTTAACACTTCTCCAGCATTCCTTAACCTAACAGAGCAGGACTCAGGCACAAGGCCTACAGCGAGAGGCCACGTCCACCTAAAATTCCATTACTATATTTTGTTCTAATTATATTTATATATGACCCTTTTGTTTATGGCACCTGAAACTAGTTTAAAATTTAAAGCAGTGCTGTTCATTAATAGCTAGTTTTTAAAAATTTAACTGAAAAAGTTAATTTAAAGAAATAGTATGGATGGTATTTGGATACCAGGGGAGCGGGAGAAAGATATTATGACAGTGGTACTCAGTGAGTTCTCAAAAACACTGTCCTGAGGCCTTCCAGGAGCCTAGACACACAGGTGGAGAAGACAGAACAAAGACACCACATTTAAGAGAAGAATGATGAGAGTATAAGAAGAGAGAAAATGCACTTTGCATATTCACCCTTAATTCAGTGGACTCCCCAGCCTCTTGAGGGGACTGTTCTGTGGAGACAGAGAGCCATGCCTCCTCAGGGCTTCCTGGGACTTGGCTGAAAAGGTGGCACTCTGCCAGCATGACGAAGTGCACAGAGCCTGATTTGGAGGTGGCAGGAGTACTTAGGGGTTATTTTGGGAGGCCGGGAAATTTAATCATTTGGACGTTTTACCTCCCCACCTTTAGCCAAGTTGTCTAGCAGCCTGCTTTTTCTGCAACTGGTGGCAGGACATAGGGCAGACTTCATAGCCTGAGTTAAGATAGCATAGCCCTTCTGGGGAAGAGGATATTTTCTTCTCTGGCCTCAGAATGAAGTTCAGATAGCATATATATATTAGTGATTTTCTAAGTTACTTTGAAGGCAAAAAAAATTGTTTTAGAAGACCTGAAATTATTTTCTCTTTAAAATAATACAACCCAAGATGTTAAGAAGGCTATACTTTCTTAAAAAACTTAAATGAAATGGAATAAATTACTGATGATAAATGACAGTATTAAAATAGTTCTGGTTTAAGTTTGAATAAAACAACTTGTGAGAAATTTTCACTCTGTTCCCATGGGGGATATTTCCTTAGAAATCACATTGTTAAAACATGAAAGCTTTAGTACAGGAACAGGTTAGTCAAGGAGTTACCTAGAGCTTCTAAAAGCAGTTTGGGCCAAGTGGCAAATGCATTAAAAAAAAAAGTGACAGAAAGGAGAGTTGAAGCAGAAGAGACCCCATCAGTTTTGTATCTGTTGGGTAAGAGGTAGGTGACGAAAGAAGGGGTGGGTGGGAGAGGATGAATACTGGAACAGGAGAGAATACACATGTAGAACAGGACTAAAGGGGAGAAGGTCCTGGACTTGGCTGTAAATAGAATCACAATAGCTAATATTTATTGAATGTGCACTGGACACTGTTGTAGGTGCTTCACGAACCCACTGAAGCTTCACAATATTTTTATGGAGTAGATATGGTTTTCATCTTAATTTATAAGTGATATAACCAAGGCACAAGGAGGCTAAGTAAGTTGCCAAGGTTCACATAGCCAGTAATTGCACTGGGCTGGGTGCTTGGAGTTTTCCCTGGTAGAGGCTGACTGCATGGAATGTGGGTGATAGGCAACACTTAAAGACACATGATGAAAGCAGGTAATCATCTCTCAAAATCATGCTGATAAACTAATGGGTCCAAGCTAAAAAGCATAAAATTCAGTGGGAATATATTCATGTCAACTCAGTTTTACAGATATTTATTGAGTACCTACCCTGTGTCAGGCACTGATCTAGACACTGAGGCATTGGTGAATGAAACAGACAAAAATCCCTGTCTTCCTGGGTTATATTTTTGGAGGACAGAGTGAAAATAAATGACATAGAAAGCAGTATGTTAAAAAGATTATAAGTGTTAAGGGAAGAAACTGAGCAAGGTAAAGGGGATGGGAGTGAGAATTATGAAAAGGGAGTTCTGTGTAGGCCTCATTGGGAAGGTGAACTTGAGCAGACTCACTGGAAGGAAGTGGCTATCTACTGGAAGAGCATTCCCAGCCAACACAAAGGTCTTGAGGTAGCATATGCCTGGTATAGTTAATGTGCAGTCTATTCATATGTTCTGAAACTTACCTTCAGAGGAATGAGATGAGCCAAGTGAAAATTAGGTCTTAGGATAACAGCTTCCACTTATACTTCCTATGTTCCAGGCATTGCATTAAGTGCTTACATGTATTTTCTTATTTTAGCCTTACAACCACCCTGTATACTAAGATTTATTCACGTATTACATATGAAAAAACTGAGACCCAAGGAATTTGGTAGTTATCCAGTCAATTAAAATCCAGATTAGCCCTAATACAAAACATTCTTGTCACCACCCTACTTTGCCTCCCCTAAAAAATTAACCATCTACTGAGCACTTTTACATGTATAATCTCTAACCACACTACAGTTATATTACATTTGGAGGATCACTGGTTGCTTTAAGGGAATATAGAGAAAAGCATGAGACTCAAGTTACCCCTACAATTCTGTTAAAAACATCAAGAGTTCAAAATGCCAGGGAGTCCTATTTTCTTCTATCCATTAATTCATCAGCTATTTATTAAGGACCAATTATATCCCAGGCACTATTCTAGGCACTGAAGATACGAATCTCCTCAGCCTCTGAGATCTTACATTCTAGCAAACACCTTTTTTGCCCCTAATTCTTCAATTACTGCTGTGACAGCACTTCAGAATTTTCAAAATGCTTTTCAAGACATTATCTCAAGTGTCCAAGAAGAAATAAACAGTCTCTTGAGTGCTAGACTTCCAGAGTTAATTGTAGTCCTCCAGACACCTTTACTGTAGTTAATTTCAGTGTGTCTAGGGTTTCACTGTCCTAATCCCTTTGTCTTACATTTGCACAGAGGTGCTCCAGGGGTGAGAGGTAACAGCAAATTCACAGTGGGCACCATGGACATTTAAAAATTTTGAGGGAAACAGAAACTTCACATCTGTTGGACATTGTACAAACTACTAGTTTGAGATAGTTCACATAGTTCAATGTTAGAGTGTACTACATTCCTTTAGATGATGACATATCTTTGGGAAGCTGGTTTTTAAAAGTTACTATGATGACAAAGAAGTACCACTTGAAAATGAAATGTGGAACAGGAAATGCTAGTGGCAAAGTTCAGCATGTTCCCAAATTTTGAGAAGTTGAGCCATGTTACACTGGCACCCACCTGTTAAGTGTGATTACTTAAGAATGATGTAAAAATTAATTTTTATTTCAATTTCTGTGCATTATTATTTTTTAAAAAGCTACTGGATTTTTAGGACATACCTAAGTTATTGCACCTTGCTACATAATAAACAAAACTATTCAGTATTTCTTTAGACCTAGAGGGATCAGTGAAAGTATTACTGAGGCACTAAGGCCTCATGAACTGAGATAATTTGGGGTCTTCTGCCCTAATCCCATGATGTTTCTTTCCCTAGAATTAATTTTTTCAAACTTTAAGTTATACTATGAACCCATTTTCTCTAAGAGGTATGATTCCTTTTATCTTCTTTTCAGCTAGCTGTTCTATCAGTCCCATAACTGGTATGCATTATGCTCTTCTGAAAGATAGGGAACGGTGCATAGTGATCATGTGACTTCCCTAATAGGAGCATAGGTCCCCAGCTTTTAAAACTCCCTTTCAGGGCTGCCTCTAGTCCACATGGCACCATTGCTCACATTAGAACAGGTGCTTTTCTCAAGATACTTTCCTAAAAGGGAAAATTTTTTAACAAATCAACAGATCTACAGTGTACACAGTATGACGGGTGCTCCTTAGGTGATGCGCACTTGTCCATGGCTGTCCCACTCCCAAGCCTGAATTCTTCCTACTTGACAGGAGTTAATGAGTTCTAAGCTCCATCCACGAACTCATGAATAAGAATTTTCCTGCACCTGAACTTAACTTACCTTCTGGACTCCCATTCCACCAGGAGTACCAGTGTCCTCCTCTACCAGAAAGACATTGCCCAGCTGAGCTGGTCTCCAACCACTGCATCACTGAAGGCGTCTTTATTCCCCTCACTGGGTGGAACAACCGAGGCAAGGCACCTGTGATATGAGGCACAGCTCAGCACAATGAAGACTTGTCTTGCCATATAGGCCAATAGCATCCCTCTTCGTTTGAGAAACAAACTCTCTAGAGCAAGATTTCCCTGTAGTGAAGTAAAAATTCAAAGAAAATTTGAGTTCACAGAGGAAATTCTCCAGGGTTAAATTTTCATTTTTGGTACCTGCTACGAGGGGAAGGCCAGGAGTTTTGTTTACAACAGGCTGTGAACAAACAGCAGACTTCTTTGGTCATGTTTACTTTATCTTATTTTCTCTGTGGACATGCAGATTCATGCCTGGGAGTTCATCTTGCACAACTTTAATTTTATTTGGAAAAATATTGAGAAAATGTCATCTTGTGGGGTGTTGCTAACACCTTTGTGGAAAGATGCTTTAGGCAGCCTCTTGGGGGCAGAAGCTGAGGTTGCAGGCCCTGGAGTGGGGTCCTAACATCACGTGACAAGAGAGTTCACGGCAGAGAAGCAGAGGAACGTTCTGTTGTAGTGATGGAAGGCATGAGAAGATGGAGTTGGCAGAAAAAGCTAGGCGGGGGTGGAGGGCAGTGAAGACCCACTCACTGTAGGGTTAGGGCTGAGCCAAAGATTGTATTACTGTTAGTAAATACGGGTAAAATATGGTCTTTCCCACCTTTCTTAGATATAAATCTTTAGGTTTGGATACTTTGGAGTATCTTTTTAAAATAAAGACTTAGGTAAGTACTCACTTTTATTTAGCAAGTTTCCATTTAAAAAATGTGTATCAAGCATTTTACGAACTTTATCCTAATGAATTCTCTCAATAACCCGTGAGGGAGAAATCATCTCCATTTTGCAGATGACACAGATTCAGGGAGGTGGACTTATTTGCCAAGATTCTCTAGCTGGCGACTGATAGAATAGGGATTCTGGGACACATCTGACCATTTCAAGGCCATTTCTTTCCCACTACGCCCATAGCCAGCTCTCATGACAAAAGAGGACTTGATGGTGTAGAATTACATGAAGCTACCAGAACTGTCCAAACTTTGATATGTGCTGTTTGGTTTAAGCGCAATTAAGGGTTTTTGAATTTTCCTGGAAAATAAACAAACATTTTATCTAATGAATTAAACAAAGGCTATTACTCCAAAGACGAAGAATTTGAAAGACAGTGTAAAATATAGATCTGTTCTACTAATTTTTTTTTAGTGACAAAACAAACTTTTCATGGAGCCCCTAACAGTCATGTGTAGTTGATGAAAATCCATATCCAAAGCCTGATTAGTTTTTTTAACTTACTTTTTAATTGATATATAATTTAAATATGATAAAAGTCCACTAATCTTAAGTGTGCAGCTTAATAAATTTATACACACAAATAAACCTATGTAAATACCACCCAGTTGAAGACATACAGCATTTCAAGTTCCCCAGAATATTCCCTCTTGAACCCTCAGTCAATTTCTCTCAAAGGTCACAGGTATTCTGAATTTGCTTCTTTTGCTTAACATCATGTCATGTTAAATTCACTCATATTACTACTACATGTAGCAGTACTTTATTCTTTTTCACTGCTGTGTAGTACTTTATTATATGTATTTAAAAGTAATTTACCCAACTACTGTTGAGAGATTTTTGGATTTTTTTTTTTGGCTTTTAAAAATAAAGCTGCTATAACCATTCTTGTGCATGTCTTAATTCATTTTTAAAATCAATTTAATGCTCAGCTATCAATTTAATGTATCGTCACTGAGATTTGGAAAACTTTTTTCTGCAGACAATTTCATAAGGAGGATTTTCCTATTGAGTCACCACTTTGATGTTTGCAACTTCCTCTATTTCTTTTGTGTAAAGAATAGAAGAAACACTCTGTTGCTTTTTTAAAAAAAAATGAAAAAGTTTAGAATCATATAGCCTAAAACAAGTTGAATAGTAGCAAGCGTTAAGAAGTACTGTTGAGGTCATCTGTTCTCATGAACTGTTTAATGTGACTGTCTAAAGTATTACTTTAAAAGTTATTTTTAAATCTTTGATAAGATTTGGAGAGAATTCAAGCTGTGGGTGGATGCCCCATTGTGAAGGCAATCACTTGAGAAGTCTGTTCAGAAGTTGAGGGAATTATTTTGGAAAACATTAAGAACTTACAACACCTGCACCTCTTTGTCATATGCGTATATGATTTTATTTGAAATGGTAGGAAAAACCTGCTTCCATTTTAGAAGCGTTCTTTTTCATTTCAAGGTCATGTAAGTTTTAGTGCTATCTGGGGCATATATTTTGGAGTGATAAGATAAAGGGCAAAAAGGGAGTTAATAATGAGTGGTTCCCAGCTATACCAGGTTTCTTCCTGATTTGCATGTTCCTCAGACCCCCTGGGGACATAGTCTCTACCAAGGCTCATCCTACTGACTGGCACCAGCAGCCTGTTGGGAGAACCTGAGATGGCCTAGGCCTGTGGTTGCTAGTGGGCAGGAGAATGCTGTGGTTTGTTGTGTGTTCTTAATAATAAAAGCTAAAATCTACTGTGTGCAAAACACATTGATTTATAAAAGTTCCATTAGTATTTTATAGATGGAAATCAACAGACTTGAGAGAGTGAGGTAGCTTGTCTAAGGACTTACTGCTAGGAAGAAGTAGTGTTGGCACTGGAAGCCAGGTTGTCTGGCTGTGGAATCTGGGCTCAATATTTCAGGTGTAAGCCTGGCTGCCCCACTGCCTAGCAAGGAAGAGACTGGCTGTCTTCTCTCCAATCGAGAGTGGGGCTTTACTTAGAGCAGGAGTCCAAAACACAAACAACAATAAAGGTCAGGTAAGAATGAAAGTGAGGGAACTGGGGTAGGTAAGATGATAAGAATTAATAATAAAAGAACATTTATTGAGTTTCCTCCTTGGGCCAGGCACCGCTCTAAGTGCTTTACATGTGTTAACTCCCTTAATCCCCCAAATAATCTAGTAAAATAGATACTATTATTATGCTCCTTTTACATGAAGGAACTAAGGGTCAGAGAAGAGAAACCACTTGCTTAAGGTTACACACCCCAGAGTTGGCCCAGGAACCTGTACTCTTATCCCTGTGTCTTAGAGTTAGGCACTCCCACGGGGGTGTGCACAGTGTGACACGGGAGGGGGCTTGCCTCCAGTGAGGGGGAACTGGTATTCAGCTCCAGATGATTGCTCTGCAGAAATTCATGCCACTGCTAACATGAAATTTCACAGGAAATCTACTAAATTTAAAAAATGAGCAATTAATTAAAAACAAAATACCTAAGCAGGTCAAACAAAATAAGCCTGTGGAGTGAATCTGACCTGTGAACTATGAGTCTGTGATCTGGTTACCAAGAGTGCATTTTCCTGGCGTGCAAGGATACCTGAGCCCAGTAACATCCACAGATCACCTTCTCAATGTAATTCAAAACTGCATTGACGGCGAGTCCTGGGAAGCACGCTGACTCCTAGCAGAAGGCTTTTGTGAGTGGACACCAGTCACACCACATCACTGGCTGTCCATATCTTAAAATATCAAGGCTGTGAGGCAGTAGTTTCATTTCTGCGGGATATTTCGATTACAAACTAACGTTAGCAACTGGTTTGCAAACATTTGGGGTGGATTTATCAGGCTCTGGGTATTACCTTTCTAATTCTGTTCAGTCTTAAAGTGGATCTGAAATCATCTTGCTTGTGCTCTACAATGCTTGCATTCTAATTCTTTTTTTTATTTTTTTTATTTTTATTATTATTTATTTATTTATTTTTTTGAGAGGGCATCTCATATTTATTGATCAAATGGTTGTTAACAACAATAAAATTCTGTATAGGGGGGTCAATGCTCAATGCACAATCATTAATCCATCTCAAGCCTAATTCTCATCAGTCTCCAATCTTCTGAAGCATAATGAACAAGTTCTTACATGGTGAACGAATTCTTACATAGTGAATAAGTTCTTACATGGTGAACAGTGCACGGGCAGTCATCACAGAAACTTTCGGTTTTGATCATGCATTATGAATTATAAACAATCAGGTCAAATATGAATATTTGTTTGATTTTTATACTTGATTTATATGTGGATCCCACATTTCTCCCTTTATTATTATTATTATTTTTATTTTTAATAAAATGCTGAAGTGGTAGGTAGATGCAAGATAAAGGTAGAAAACATAGTTTAGTGTTGTAAGAGAGCAGATGTAGATGATCAGGTGTGTGCCTGTATCTAATTATTAATTTATTGAAGATGGTCCTCCCTTTATCACGTTGGAAAAATTAAAATTACATATGTAATGATACATCAAAAGCCCATTTACCTACATAAAAATAATCTGTTAAACTAAATGTGATTTGATGCTTCCGAGATTTTTTTCACTTTTAATATTCATCACTTGCTTCTACTGTTTTATCACTGGCCAGCATGTAAAGGAGAGCCATAGGTTTTAAACAGAAACATTTTTAGAATTTTCTTTCTTTTACTTCATTTTTTCCCCTCCAAAACTTTCTATTCATACTGGACATGTATTCTAGGCTCTGAAGAAAAAATGTTTAAGCATTGTATTAGTTTCCTAGAGCGGTCATAATAGACCACTGCAAACTGGGTGGCTTAAACGACATCAAGTTATTCTAATTCTGGAGGTTAGAAGTCAAGCTGGAGGTGGGGCTGTGCTCCCTTGATGGCTCTAGGGAAGAATCCTTCCCTGTCTCTTCTGTGCTGACAATCCTTAGTGCTCTTTGCTGTCCCTCCGTCACTCCAATCTCTGCCTCTGTCATCACATGGCCTTCTCCCTGGTGTGACTGAATCCAAATCTCCCTCTTATTAGGATACTAGTCACTGGATTTAGGGCCTGCCCTTACCCGGAATGACCTCATCTCGACTTGATTATATCTGCAAGGACCCTACTTCCAAATGAGGTCACATTCACAGGTTCCAGGTAGGTATAAATTCGGGGGGAGGCACCGTTCAACCCAGTACATACCACCTATGGGTAATGTGTACAAAACAACCAGGATAGGTACAAAAAAAAATCTCAGAATTAGTTATTAAACAAGACTTAAATACAAGCTAACAATCAACTGGCAAGCTTGAAAGTACGTAACTTCACAAAAATCAGAGTGATTCTGCAAGTTAACCTGATCCCTCCTAACTTCTTCCTACCTTTTCTCCTCTCATTCTCTCCTGTGTCCCATTTTCTTTGTTGACTTGTTGAAATTTCTCTTTTATCTGGTCATTATTCTATGAATATTAAATACTTGATGCTTTTCTGGAACAAAGAATGGTAGGAATAAATATATATAAGTAAAATAATCTGATAAGCACAGTTAATTTTATGGTAGTGTTGAGACACTGGCCTCCATTTGAGGATAAGCTCATTATGAGATGTTTTCTAACATGATAAAATGCCAGTGTAGATCTCAGAGTGATGTCTCTAATTGCCCAGGCCTTTTCACATTAGGTATCTGCATGAGTTATAACTCCTTTGTGAAGATAAAAAGGCTGTTGTAAGAAATTGCCCCAGTGCTGTCAGACTGGAAGGCATCGCAAATGAGATTAATGATGTCTGACTTAATATAAGATTAAGCATAACCAAGATTATGGATTCTGCAGAAACCTGTCAGCACTCATTTATTTGGAATAAATATTATTTTTAATTAAAGTCCTAAGGTAGGTTATTCCTGAACTAATGAGATCTACAGTGATTTCCTTTGGGAATTTATTCTCTGTCTTAATTCTCAGTCATTTTGATAATCATGGCTCATTCAATCTTACATGACAGTCAGCTTTGTAGGACATGCTGATTTCTAGCTAACAGTGCTAAATATAACTCTCTATTTGTTTTTACATGGCACTCTCATTTTCTAATGGCATTTATCATTTAACCCAAACATTCTTATAGATTTGTCTGTCCAACTTAGCTGTATATGGTGAGTTGGATTTATAAAATAAGGAGATTATTCACAAGAGAATGGAGCTTCATTCTGAATGAAATGACATGGAACATAAAATCAAAACCGTAGCTTTTATTATTAACTATTTGATTTGGTTCTTTGCTAAGCACTGTGTTGAGTGTTTTACACATATCAGCTCTAATCCACACAGGAACTCTCTAAGACAGGAATTACTCGGGAAGTACAGGTTTACCTCTATATAAAATCATGTACACAGCATCATGCCATGCAGTCTCTGCTAATGGTGGCAAATCACCCAGCTCCCAGCAGACCTCCATGGAAACACCTGTGTTGCTCAGTATGTGGTTCAACCAGATTTTCATTACCTCGGTAGGATTGGTGTTCTGGTTACTACTTGTGTGCTACCCTGAAACTCTGTGGGATAAATGAGC
This sequence comes from Manis javanica, assembly GCF_040802235.1. NCBI lineage: Eukaryota > Metazoa > Chordata > Mammalia > Pholidota > Manidae > Manis > Manis javanica. The sequence continues at coordinate 145,390,521 of NC_133158.1, forward strand.
CATTTTATTACACCCACAGATCCTGTGGGTAAGGACTTTAGACAGGCCAGCAAAGATGGCTTATCTTAAGGGCCTCAGCTAGTGAGACTTTGAGGCAGGAGTCATCTTCACTCACATGCTGGCTGTTGGCTGGAACTTCAGTTGGGACTGTCAGTCAGAACACCAACATGCAGGCTCTTCTCGTATTGCCTGGGTATGGTTACAATATAACAGCTCCTCAGTAGTTAGTCATCTTATGTGGCAGCTCAGGGCTGCAAGGGTGAGTATCTCAAGAGAATTAGGCATAAGCCTCTTCCACATTTAAGCTAGAATCAAATATTCAAATCCCCCTTTGACATTTAAACATTAGATTTTTTTTAACTCTCAAAGTATAAATGCATTTCAAATCTATGCTGCTTTTGTTAGTAAAAGGGCAGAGATTTTTGTCATAGATTGTGGAAATTCTAAAATAGGTTTTTCAAAAACTCAGAAGAAAAAGCAGAGTATTTTTATAATTCTTTCAAAGTTAAGGTCTGTGTGAACACCTTTCAAAGGGATTTGGAAATTAACTGAACAATGTCTCTTGGGAGTTACACTGCACAGTTATTATAGCAAGATAGAAATACTTAGAAATTGGAACTTTCAGTTAAGGACCCCAAATAGAAACTGAGATTCTGATATTTTCTAGGCTGTGGTGAATGCTAACCTATTTACTAATCATTTGTTACCTTCCCTTATTAATTGTAAAGGTGGTTAAAGTCTCTGGGAAATGGTCCACATGACCTTTGAAACCTAAGTGTGGTTGTAAGAAAACACGTGTTAATGTGAAAATGGTTTTCTCCTTGAAGGTTCAAGTGTTTCTGATGGAACAGCTATTAAGTAATGCAGGACTTGGGATGCTAAGTATACTCCATGGTAGACACACAAACTTTTTTTAAAATGAAATAATTCAAACATGGAGAAAAGTATATTTATTGGAGATTATAATCTTGGATGCCTTTCCATTTTCACCTCACATAATGAGATTGCAACTGATTTAAATACACAACACTTTTCAGTTAAACATAATAAAGCAGAAAGGAAAAAGCTCAAATGGGGCTAAAAAAGTAATCTAGTTACCAAATTTGTTTAAAAAATCTACACTATCGTTAATACAGTCTTTCAATACATTGTGCTGTTATTTGGAAAACATTTATTTCTCAATTACTTATGTTTTCATTTCCATTTTAAGTTTATGGTATAATTTTTGTGGAACATGCACAGGTACATAGACTGTAGTTACAGATTTTAGCAGCTCATTTTAAAACTGATTATGAAGGGAACCTGCACTATACTAGGCGTTTTACACTGGGGGTTTGCAGCCTGAGTACTGTGTTACCAGATGCTGAGAACAGAGGGTCAGTTCAGTTCATCATTCTCTCTGAGAACTGCGGCAGGATCATTTTGCCATTCCTTCTCAAGACCTAAAAATAAAACAGTACATTGTAGAGTTTACAGTATTGCTTTATTATACTGGTAGACTTTATTATTTGAAAACTGACCTATCGCTTGCAAGGAAAGTAATCATAGGAGCCAGTGGGTGGACCTTCAATGATCACATTCACATAATTGGAAATAGTATTTATACAAGAAAAAATTAGACCAGAAAGAAACTCTGGGTAAGAACAGGACTAGGAGGATCCTTGCTTAGACTCTAGCTCCACTGTTAGTCCCTTATGAAGAGAGAAGGCACTGGTACTCTGTACTTGCCCATTTCAGCCAAACGCCTTTGTCAGCTCAGAGACATTTGGAAATATCAGAGAAGCCAAACTTATTTTGTTATAAAACTCATCTATTTATTTAAAAAATTTAATATACTTTTATCATGGTAAAGTACACATAACAATTACCATCTTATCCATGTTTAAGTGTATGATTCAGTGGTATTAAATATATTCATGATGTTGTGCAACCATCACCACCATCTATCCCCATGACCACCCTGTAAAACTAAAACTCTGTATCCATTAAACAATAATTCCCCATTGCCCCTCCCCCTAGCCCCTGGCAACAACCACAATACTTTTGGTCTTTATGATTTGACTACTCTAAGTACCTCACATAAGTGGAATCATTCAATTTGTCTTTTTATGATTGGATTATTTCACTTAGCACAATGTCCTCAAGATTCATACATGTTGTAAAATATTACATAATTTCCATCCTCTTTAAGGCTGAATAATATTCCATTGTATGTATATATCACATTTTGCTTACCCATTCATCCATCCATGCACACACGGGTTGCTTTCATGTTTTAGCTACTGCAAACAATGCTGCTATGAGCATGAGTGTACAAATATCCCTTTGAGACCCTGCATTCATTTTTTTTTTTTGCTATATACCCATTCATTCTTCTTTTTGAAAAATATCTGAAAGCCTTCTTTGTGTCAGGCATGGACTAGATTCTGGGGATACTATGACAGCAAAAACACTTGGAAATACATGAATTTTCTTTTAGAAAGAACCACCAAATACAGCTGAATATATTGATCAGCATCCATTCCTACAATAAAAGGTGAAGATGATTAGAAATTGATAGTGTTCTTTCTTACCTCCATTTTTTTTTTCTTTTCTGCTGGAAAGACTTATTTTCTTATCAAGATGACCTGTTTTTCCATTATTTTCCATAAAGGAGTTCCAAAGAGTAAGACTTATATTTAAAGGATGTCATTTAAATATTTTCTAGATAATTCAAGCACTGTATCAATTGAGCAGTGGCCAAGAACTGGCTTAAAATCTCTTCTGTGATAAAAAATTTTGGGGCAGGGAAAGAGGGAAGGCAGGAGTAACATGGGTGCAAGAATTCCAGGTCAACCCACCCATAGTTTAGTGAGCAAAAATGTCCCACATCTTGTTTCTTTTGTTACTTTTTGCTCACTTAAAGATTTCCACTTGATGCCCAAAGAAAAGGAAAATTTGGAGAGAGACCTACCACACGCAAGTCAACTGTCTTTTAGTTATAAAACAATGCTTTCTATAACAGTACAGGTGGAAAAACAAAGAGTATAATGAACACATAGTGGTCCACATGATTGTTCAAGGCCTTACTGGCAAACGCAGTTCTTAGAGGTACTGGAAGTCTTCTTTTCGTACCATTCCATGTCTTACTTAGCTCATGCCATCTTGACTGACAGGCACTGGTGATACAAGACTATTGATGCTAGTGGCCAAATGAAAGCTTGGTTTATTCAGCTGATTCATCACCAAAAGGAAGAAATGGTCAGAGATAGCAGAGGGTGACCAGGAGCCTAAAATTTTGCCTGGATTTTTAGTAAGATTGGGCAGAGATAACTTGGGTCTTTTATTAGAGGGACTCTTTCCTGGGTTAGAATGCACCAGTCCCAGCCTTCTAGAGCAGCTATCAGGAAGATGGAAGCGGATGGCTGTGAGTTCCAATGGCTCCAGGAGCTTTATCCTTCAAGTTTTTTTGTTCAGTTGTGATTTCTTCCATGAAGTCTTCCTTAAATTTCTAATTTGAAGCAATTTCTCTCTTCCTTAAATTTCTAATTTGAAGCAATTTCTCTCTTCCTTGCAACCATATCCTCTCTGCTGCCACAAAGTATTATATCTCTTATAGCATATAAATGTCTGGGCTCCATAACTAAGCCTCTTGAGGGTAGGATCCCCACCAATTTCATCTGTGTATACCTGATTGCCCTTACTGTGTCCAGTACAAACTAGGTATTGAAAATAATGTTAATGAATAAGTGGTAAATCTTGAGGAAGAACTGAGATTCATCAAGTAAATAGATAGTAGGTCACTAACTGAGAACAAATAGGGTTTCTTGTGGTTTTGGCAGGGAAGGAGATCCAGATAAGCTGGGGACAAGCCTGGGATGGGGACTACTGGTCATGCAGTTAAAGCACACACTGAAGTTGGGTGTGTAGCTTTTTAGCTCATTACCCATACAACTACGGTTCCATATTTCATTAATATTGCTACCATGCCAAAATGTTACCTTGGCATAAATGTACATTTTTCTATGAAGGACTTTTTTTTTTTTTTGGTATCATTAATCTACAATTACATGAAGAACATTGTGTTTCCTAGGCTCCCCCCTTCACCAAGTCCCCCCCACATACCCCTTCACAGTCACTGTTCATCAGCTTAGTAAGATGCTGTAAAATCACTACTTGTCTTCTCTGTGTTGGACAGCCCTCCCTGTGCCACCCACGCAATATACATGCTAATCGTAATGCCCCCTTTCTTTTTCCCCACCCTTATCCCTCCCTTCCCACTCATCCTCCCCAGTCCCTGTCCCTTTGGTAACTATTAGTCCATTCTTGGGTTCTGTGATTCTGCTGCTGTTTTGTTCCTTCAGTTTTCCTTTGTTCTTATACTCCACATATGAGTGAAATAATTTGGTACTTGTCTTTCTCCGCATGGCTTATTTCACTGAGCATAATACCCTCTAGCACCATCCATGTTGTTGCAAATGGTAGGATCTGCTTTTTTCTTATTGCTGAGTAATATTCCATTGTGTATATGTACCACATCTTCTTTACCCATTCATCTACTGATGGACATTTAGGTTGCTTCCATATCTTGGCTAATGTAAATAGTGCAGTGATAAACATAGGGGTGCATCTGTCTTTATGAAGGACTTTTTAAAAAATGTTATTTTACTAAAAAATCAAAGTAGACAGGTCCACTATTAATATCCCCATTTCACATACTAGGATACTGAAGCAAAGCTGGTGAATGACTCAGAGTGTTTTGTCCTCATATCCTTAGGTACATACCTCCTCATTATTAGGGAGTACTAAGAAAATGTTCTTATCCCATTTTCCCTAAAAAGGCACTCAATTCAGAAATGAAAACCCAATCTGTATTATTACTAATAATAATCATTATGCACAAAACTTATCATTTTGTACAGAATCAACTCTTCAAAAAATATTTTGAGGTTCTCATGTAAGTCTAAATTGTAATTATTAATCAAGTGACATGAAAGGGATTGTTTTGTTTTATAGACTCATTACATTAAGATATTAAAGAAGGCCAGATGCATCACCTAGCTTGAGTTTGCTGATATGTTTGATAGTGTTCTATGAAGTCTTTCTCATTAAACTTGATTTGGCATGTGTGGTAATATTGCAGTCTTCAATAGGAATGAAGGCAAACAAAGTTAATAATACATTAAAATGAATCTTACTGGATATCAGGAGAGAGGGGAATAGTCATTGAATTCCTGCTGGGACTAAAGTTTAGTTAATTAAAAAAATAACTTGATTCTCTATCTTTACGAAAAATTTAGCTTTAAAATACAAATCTATTGAAGTGTATGCTTCTGTACTTGGGCTACTAGCCACAGAGGAACACTGGTATTTAAATTAGATTGATTAAAGTAGATCATAATATTTTCCTATTTTGTAGATGAGGAACATTGGGCATATGGAGAAAAAAATGCTGGGTTCTCTAGAGAATCACTAGTGGCCCAAATGACAAACCATATTCTTACCTAGATCACTAAAATATACTTTCCAAAAGGATGACAGTATTTTTATTGTTCACAAGTTACATAAAGAATTAAATAAAAATATTTCAGAAATGGGAACCCCTTTTTTGAGCCATTAAAAATTTGTATATCTATATTAAAAACCACATAAACTGAGTTCATGCTGGGCACTTTCACTTATAGCAAAGAAAAAATGAAGAAAACTCATACCTATTTAGAATGTGAAAACATGTTTATATGAAAACAAGTATTCTGTCATCAGTCTATTTTCTATACCTTTTTCAGTTGAGGGTAAGTTCTTTATATTTTTCATTTTTAACAGGGATTAGAATTTTAGTAGTTTCAGAATTTTAAAAAAGATGGCATTAACATGTCCTATAGATGGTAATCGTATCCCAAGAACTTTAATGCTTATCTTGTGTTCTGAGGTATAGTCTTCACAGAGACTAAATTAGAATGAGATCAAATAACAGAACAAAATAAAAAGGTGAAATATTCATGTTAACTATTGAAAACTAGTTTGTAAGGCAAGGCCTGAAAGTTTTTTAGCTCTGGCATGTTCAGTATGGAATGCATTGTTGTTGTTCATTTAGCTACTACAGAAAGGCAATCTACATTGCCAGATAGTCTTATCAAAATTACAATTAGCTGGCTTTCTCTACAGGAAATAGCAGTTCTTAAAAGTAAGACTGAAGTGAGGGCTCTTACCAATTTTCTCAGAAATGATTTCTCTATCATAGACCAACTAGGTGTAGCATGAACACATGATTTCTTAGAGAATGAGCTGGGATCTGCTAATGTGTTTCAAAGGAGCACCTAGTTAAAGGTGATCTCTAAGCAATAAATCATCAATTTATTTAATTTTCAAAAATTTTTTCAATAAATGTTATTCTAAGATTAACATGCTCATTCTGCTTAGATTGTTTAGCGTGCTCTTTATTGTGCCTAAAATTTTGCAACAAGGTAATATAAAAGATTCAAAAATGTTTTCATAATATATGGAAGATGAAATCTCATATGTATAGCATATAGTTTGATTCTTATACATCTATGATTAATTGAATTGTGTCTATAAGTGACAACTTGATATTTTGACTCAGAAACACTAATGTATACCATTTATTTTAACGCTGATATTTTTAGGATTAGCTTTATTAACAGTATGACATTTGCACGCATTCTTAAAACTTACACTAGTTTTAATATTCACAATGTTTGAATAAATTCAAATCAACAAATATTCAATCCTACCCGAGGAAAGAATGAAATGAGATAACCTTTTTATATAATTAACTTAATTCTTTTTAAAAGTAAAAAGTTATTATTGGGACTTAAAAACCTTAACTTCCAATGTTACTATTAATTCAACTATATGTATATTAATTAGGCCACAGGACTGCCCATTAGCCTTTCTTGTCGGAGAGCAATTAATCTTTTGAACCACTTTTCCTCAGCATCAGCTTTCTCAATAAATAACTGAAAGAGAAGAGAAAAAAAAGTTATTGTTTGCTAATAACTTAGATCTGACCTTACTTGATACAAATCACCTTTATAGAATATATCTTCTAGTACAATTTTAATACTGTTTAACTCGTGATGACTTCTTAATTGAAGATCATATTTGGAATTAAAAATGCTCAGAAAGTCTTGGAGTACAAGGACTAATATCAATGTCATTGGTTAATAATTTTACAGCTTACTTTGTGAAGTTTATTTCCTACAGTTTTCTGAATAACACAGTGGGATGATATCATATCATAGAGGACAGCAAATATGGTAGTGACACGCTCACTGTCAATAAACCAGTGAGAGCTGAGCCAGTAATAGACCTTTTAGGCCAGATTAAAAACAAAACAAAACTCTTCTTTTGTCTAGTTTGTTTACCATAGAAAGGATACTTCTAGAAGCTAGGCAACATAAGCTGGACCATTCCAGATTCAAATACATGTAATAATTCTAGGGCTAGGGGTTGGCTGCCTATTTTTGGTAAATAGAAACAAATGAATCCATTTCCTCCAGTGGTCTTATTGCCAGCACCAAAGGACGAGAGTTTGAATTAATTTTAGTCAACGAGACTTCAATTGACATTCTTAGGGCTGAAGGATCTTACATTTGGATGCGCCAGAGAATTATCATCTTGGTACTTGATGGTCGTAGGGATAATGCTAGGGTCTATTTCCTTTTCATTAGTGGGTGTATCAGCAGCTACTGATGCTTGTCCTGAAGCTGCAGTTGTATGCTTCACTTCAGTAGGTTCCACTGACTGAAACATAAAGCATGTACAATTAATTGGGTCACAATATAAAATTAGAATTTTAATAATGTTTCTGATTTTGAATAATAATTGCTCATTTAGTCTTCTTTGAGATGACACTAATTACCAAAAGGCCCTAGGTAACTAATAAGAAACAATTAGTCCTAAAACAAGCAAACAAATATAAAAACATTGGGGAAATGTTTATCGTTTCTTATGATCAGCATATTTTTCTTAGGAAATTGGTACTTATGAGTCTATACGATTGAAAAAAATATTTCATGAATCTAAATTTTATTAATCAAAAGAAGTTTGCAACAAATCTCCAGCAGCTAGTTGATATCTTTAGGTATAACAAGCAAATTCAAAGTTTATTATTATTATTTTTTTAATAACAGCCTTACTGAGATATAATTCACATATCACAATTCATACTGCCTTTAGTTCGTCCACAGTTTTGTAGCTATCACCACAAGCAACTCCAGAAAATTTTTTCATCCTCCCCCAAAATCCTACACCTACTAACAGTTACTGCTCCCCCATTTCTCCCCAAATCTACTTTCTGTCTCTATGGATTTGCCTATTTGGCACATTTCATATAAAAGGAATCACATAATATGTATTTTTTGTGATTGGCTTCTTTCATTTAGCAAATGCTTTCAAGGTGCATCCATGTTACAGCATGTATCAGTACTTTATTCTTTTTTATTGCTAAATAATATTCCATGGCATGGAATATTATGCACCAGGCACTGTACTGAATGCTGGAAACAAGAAGACTAATAACCCATTGTTCTTGCCTGGAAGGAGCCAGCACTCAGGCCAATTTCAATATCTCTTCCCTGATTAGCAACAAGGTTGCAGGGGTAATATGAAACTGATTAGATGAGACACTGAAATTAAAAATTAAAATAAAAAAAATTTTGGGAGATTAATTTTACTGCTTAGTCTTTCTATACCTATAGTTTTTGGTTTTACACCTGTAGTTTTTTGATTTCCAATATCTTTTGACTTATCTACTTCTCTAAACTGCAAAAACAGAAGTCACTGGGAAAAACATCTAGAAAATGAAATGTGCATGAATTAGTTAATCTTTTCTTAGAATAATTTACCTTAGAATTGAAAATTTATGTGTTTAACCAGTAGTTACTGAGTACTACTAACTGCTAAGCAATGGATACACAAGAGAGAATAAATGGATGTGCTACCGTCTCAACTGGAGATTACATTCTGCTAATGGGATTGACAGATTACTAGCAAATGAATATCAAAATAAATACATAATCACAAATATGTCACTTGTGACATAGAGATATTAAAGAAATATTTGTAAACTTGATTTGGCAGTTTTCATCTTTTATTTTGGAGCCAATACTTGCCCTTTAGGTCTCAAACATTTCTATGTCTCCCACATACTGGGCCTAGAAGGCTTACAGGCCTAAGTGATACTATACTGATGCTTAATAAAACTGAGGACATATAACAGCAAAGCATAATATTCTGCATACGGAACTAATTCAATGAGGTCCAGGACATCACTTTTTGGTAGTCTCTGTTGCCATGCAGAGATTATCACAGCATGTTATTCTGCACATTTCAGCTATGCTTTGACAGGGCCTACCTATTCTTAACAGACTGGCTGTCTTGTGTTGAACTGCCTTGAAAAATTGTGGAGTACTGTTATTTTAGTTGTCAAAGATGTAGACCGCACATGTTCCGGTGGCAGAGAGAACAGTCTATCATAAAACCAAGTAATCCTATTCTATTTTTACCTTCCTAGTATTTAACGTTTTCTTTGAGAAGTGCTCATACACATATAAAGTTCTCAGAGCTTAGGAGTTTAGGATCGGAGCATGGATGTTAGTATTTAATAATGGGTACTTAAAAAATGTGCGAGAAGAACCATTAACTGCTTACCAAAGTGAGGAAAACTGTTAGAGAAAATTTGACTATAAGAAAATCCTCAACAAGTCGCTACCGAACATAATGGTTTTGAGTAGCACTGCCACCTGGTGGTTCGGTTTGGAAAAGTTTGTTTTAAATGTATTTTAAAGTAAAAACAAATCATTTGGCTTAGTGTTATTTACCCACTTTTTTGAACACAGGCAGATATCTGCCAGATTAGAATAATTTTAGGGTTGAACAATACATAATAAGCTTATCTTGTTTGAAAAAACAAGCTGCATCTTGGGTCCTGAGGTTTAGCAGGAGCTATGAGATTATCTACTCAGGCAAAAGAAGTATAATTGCAGAGATAAACTAGCTAAATCAATATGTGTGGCAGGAGAAATAATGTCTAGCATGTCATTGGTAATAGCCACTTTTCTGGTAACAGCTCCTTAACTTAATTAATGGAATTAACACAGCTAGAGAAAGACTCTACCAACTGAAGGGGTAGCTAGTATAGAAAAGCCTTTTTCAGAGACACAAACTTTACACCAATGTGTGTAGAACAGTCCAGGAGAGAAAGATGTTGAAACATGGGTCATGGGTAATTAATTTAGTCCTGAAGAGAGTGTTTGCTTTGCATTAGGGATAGCCCATCACCTCTCCCCATGATCTGGATGAAATGGTCCTCAAGATAATTTACCTCCCTTTGCTAAGTAATCTCCTGATAAATAATTCAGTTTCTTGGGCATCCTGAATCCCTACCTTATACTGCAGACACAGACATTTTAGAAACTAGAAAGGGATATCAATTTCTAAACTAATATACTGGCCTTTTTTTATACTATGGGTGAGTGTGAATTAATTCATTGTTGGCCAGTCTCCGCTCTTCTTTCTGATCGTTTGAAATGCAGTGACCAATAAAAGCCCAGTGCTGGATGGCTACTAGTTCAGTCTACTGCACTCACCAGGGTAAATGCCATTTTCTGAGGCACAGTTCCCTATGGGTACCACCTCCTACCTTTCAATGCATGCTTTCTTTATATTTCAGTAGGGAATGTGCATTGAGTTCACAATTATTAGGGACAGTAGATTAATTGGAAAACATGGGCTCTGGAATTGGGTACATTTGGTGTGGATGCTGCTTCTTGTCATTTATTAGCATTTGACCCCAGGCTATGAAATTTGCTGCATCTCAGCTTCCTTAGTTATAAGTAAGGGTTATTGGGATATTAGATACATTACATATGTCAAATGTCTAGTATTAATGGTAGCCGCTATTATTTTAGTTATTTTAAGCTACTTAAAAAAGAAAAAAAGTGGGGTCCACACACCTTGTTTCACAGCATCTGTTTAGTGTTTTAGTGTTCAAGTGACTATTTTGAAACAAAGTGGCCCAAAGCTGTACATGAAACCAGTAAGTTACTGTGTGAAGCTGAGAAGAAATTTTTAGCTATTTGCTCTGTGAGAAATACAATAGGTCACCAAGCCTCAAATGACGAGAATATAAAAAACTATATAAAACAATCCTTGGCTCAACCCAAATGGGAAGCCCTGTATCTCCAACTCCTCTGAAGGAAGCTGCAGGCAATTACAGAACTCAGCATTAAGGTAGAGCCTGCGCAGGTTTAGCAGGTACTAAACCCAAGACACATTGTAATTTGGTTTTGATTTTGGAGGAAAGAAATAGAAATGTTGTTAAAATATTTTAACTGAATATATTTCTAAGTGGCTTAACTCACAGTGCTAGGTTAATAATATTTCTAGGCTGCTTTTGCTTCTTTGTCATACTTATCCAACCTAAAATTATTTGTTTTAGGCTTCCCAGAATTGATTTTATTCCTTTCTATGAATTACTGTTATGGGAAACCTCGTTTAAAAGATAGCTGAAGCATTAGACGGGCTTCTCTCAGACAGACTAATGAGGGCTCCTTATGAATGGGAGAGGCCCCGTTTCCATCTCAGTCGTCTCAGTCCCTGATGGTGGGGTCTGCATTGGAAGAACTAGGAAAGCTATCCTGAAGCTTGAAACAAATTCCAACTCAGCACTAAAAATGAAGCAAACAGAAATTAATTATTAAGAAAATAATGTGGTCCCTTTGACCAAAAGTCTTTTGATATTGATCCCATGGGAAGCCATTTAACCATACAGGGTTTTGTTACAGATTTGGGAAAAAGAGTTTTTCTCCCAGATTTTGTCAGTTATCTTAAGATTAGTAACCTTTAGGGAAATAGTTTTTAAAATTTTTCTAGAGAATACAATGAGGTGAAAATATCACTAATTCTGGAATTGAAATAGATATTGTTACATTTCAAATGACTTTTAAAGTAGAACCAGGTATCTAAAGAATTTCTATGTTACTCAGCAAGAGGTCAGTCTTACTGGTGAGCATGGAGACTTGGAGAAAATAAGGGGAACTTCTGGGTAGAATTTTAATTGGTAGCACCTTGAAGGAAAATAAATAATATGAATCTTAAACAACTCCATCTTCAAAAGTTTATCTTAAGGTGATAATAATGGATATTTGCAAATATCTATGTAATACCTATAAACTTAAACTACTTAAATATCTAATATCAGGGAAAAAATTAATTAATTATGATACATTCATCAGCAGGATACCACATGGTCATTAACACATTTCCAGATGTAGAATATTTTTGAGTAAGTGGTAACTTTACCATGTCTTCATTATATGTATGTATTTTATAGTAGAATGCTTTTTTCCTACTAAAGGAACATACATTTATAAAAGGACCCCTGATAATGAAAGAATACCTGAAATATTCAACAGAAATAAAATGGCAATCAACTCCTTGTATTAGAGTTGAATAAATGATACCCATCTGGGTAAAGACTGTAGATATATGTTACTATTTAGGTAGTAATTTTACTGTCAAAGCTCTTTTCTAACTTAATGTAATTAAAAAAGTAGATGTATACATTCAAAAAGAAAATTGTCTATGTTCATGAAATGCACATTACTGTTATGAAACTGTCAGGTTGACATTTTACTTTATCTTCTCAGTGAATTTTAAAATAAAAATGGCATCAGATACATTTTTACACTACTTTTTTTTACATGTTAAACTTGAACTGATTCAATCTCTCTTAATATGCTGACACACTTGCACCCTACTTCATCTATTAGAAGAAGCACTTATATTTAATCAAAACCCATAAATGAAACATCTCTTCAGTGGGCATCTAAAGGCTTATTTCCTGGATGGAAACTTACCTTTTTGACTTCTTTACTGGATCTGAACGTCTGCTGAACAAAAGAATCACTTTCAATGGCTTCAATTTCTTTTACTCTTTTTACTTGTTCTACCAGGGTGGCTTGGTCTGAAAAAGAGAATATAATGTCAGTGTGTTTTGGTGTGTAAGCTTGTTAACAATGCTATGTCTAAGCCATGTTCCTTCTTTCTATGATGTAATTATACAACTTATGAAATTCCACTGGATGAAAAAAGAGAAGACATTATAGTTATAATAAGAAACTTTTCCCCCCAGAGATTTACCAATATTACATCCTACACATTAAGACTCATGTAAAACCTACAGTGCTGCTGAGAAAGCACTACTATAAACGATCTAAATTAATCTGGGCTAATCTGGTGGGAGGGCCTAAAAAAAAGTATTATGGAAATACATATAAAAGGAAGAAGAGCAAAATGAGTCCATCTGCACTCACCACCCAGCTTCTATAATCATTAATGTTGTTATTCTCAGTCTATCCACCCCCAATTCATTTTTGGGGGGTGGATTTGGAATATTTAAAAGTAAATCCCATACATCATGCCATGTTATCCCTGAATATTTTAGTAGGCATCTCAGAAGGGCTTAAGAAAAAGAAAACCCAAGCAACATAACTATAAAATCATCTTCACATCCAACAATATTATCAATAATTCCTTAAGATCCTTCCTATACAAGTCTATGCTTAATTTTCACTGATTGTCCAAAAAGAAGTCTTTTTACAGCAGTTTGTTTCAAACAGGATCCAAACAAGGTCCACATATTACACTTGGTTGATAAGTATCTTAAATCCCTTTTAATTGCTTATGGCCCACCATCCCACCTTTTCACTGTCCTTTATTTATTGAAAAAGATCATTTATCCTTTGAATTTTTCTACATTCTGAATTTGGCTTATTTTATTCTTGTGTTGTTATTTACCATGTTCCTCTATTCTTTGTATTTTGCGTAAACCAGGAGTTCTATCTAGAGGTTGGGTAAGATTCAGGTTCAATTTTTTGGGGTCAAGAATACATCAGAGGTGGTGCTGTGTAACTCCTATGACATCATATCAGATGTGATTCTCCCACTTACACTGTCATTAAGATTGATGGGGGCCCAAGGTGATGTCAGCCTGACCCTGTTATAAAGTTCTTTTTCAACCTTTAACTTAATGGTTTCACCAGATGTTAATGTTTGCTGTTTAGATCCATTATTTCATTAGATGTTGCAAAATGGTGATTTTTTTCCAACTCTATTATTCTTCCTGCATTTATTAGCTCTGATTCCTCTATAATGAAGACATTTCCTCATCAACATTTGGTGACTGTGAAATATAGCCTGTATAAAAAAGGTAGAATAAATGTTTAATTCTTTCCCTTTTAAAAAAATCATTTTGGTTTTTAGGGTCATTAAAGGTGACCCTTATGAGTTCATGGATATTGTTATATTTGACATATTTCAGTCCACGGCAGTTATTTTCATATTTTCATGCTCAAATTATTCTATCCCTGGGTAGTGGCAGCCTCTTCAAGTTGGCTCCTGCATCCTTTGGATGTGATTCCTTAGAGTTAAGGCATGACAAGGTGCACCAGGCTACAGTTTCTGTCCTAGATCTGAAATTAACCATTCCTCCAAAGGGCTCAGACTCCTTTCAGTGGAATGATATTTGAAGACAACAATTTGGGAACTAGGAATGTTCATTGTTCCTGGATTGTTATAACTTCTCAGTTTTTTTCAGTAGATAGGATAGGAAATAAATCTTTTTAAAAGAGAAAAATTAATATGAATTCATATAATATATATATATATATATATACACACACACATACACACTTTTGTATACCTTTTCTCTAACTTTAAAAATCTTAGGCCTTAATGATACAACCAAAAGTATTTGCTTTCCTAATATGTTAGCTTAGTATGTATGTTTCAAAATAATAAGACAAACATTACTATTTACAAGCTGAATTAATGCAGTTTAACATTTCTTTATGGTTCTTTTTGATTTTAGGATTTATTCCACTGATGAACTGTCAAAACACTGTACTCTAAAGTCACTTGAAATAATTCTCTATGTGATTATGCTACCAGCTTCAATATAGTTAGGTTCATTTGTTTCAGATCATGTTTGATTTTTAGGTCTTAACTTTGTTTTATTGTCTTGGGGATTACTATTTGTTTTTTAATTGCATAAACACTTAAATATGGTTCTAAAGACAAAACTTTCTGTTTCCTTTCCTATCTCATTTTCTTAGTCTCTCTCCAGTACATAGGTAACCATTTTTATTAGGCTTGGGTTTTTATCCTTCAAGTGTTTATTTCTGAAAATATAAGTACATGGATTCTCTTCTTCCTATATAATCAGCATGGTACACATTCCTTTGTACATGGCGTCTTTCACTGTATTATCACTTCATGGCAGTATAGAGACTTCCTTATTCTGTTTTACAGCTCTTTGTAATCTATTTTATGGTTTTATGATAGCTTTTCCCCCCCCATCAATAATAGGTGGTCATTTGTGTAGTTAACATTTGCTTTTACAATTAGTACTTTAATAAATAGGTACGTGCAGGTGTCATTCATATTTTCGTATTTTTTTCACATTAGCTGGGCAGGAAAAATGCAACATTATGGTTCATACTCTCACTGTGTCAACCCTGGCTTATAGCTGATATGAATACATACACAGCTGAATTATGAGCCACTATATACTCACCTAAGGCATCTAAAACTGTTGGGATCTTAGATTTTATGATAATAACTCAATTTACTATCTAAGAAACAACTTACTAACTGCCTTGACAAGAAGGTAGAGCCATTTGCATTAATGCAGTTTTTACATTACAGCAGATCTAAGCTGAAAGGGTTAAATGTTATAGAGCATGCAAATAAATCTGGTTAATAAGTTCAGTAAAAATTAGCATTTTATGAAAAATCTTTGTTTCAAGTTTTGGCCAATCACAAATTAAATTATATAGTCTCCAGTTTATTTAAGGGGAAAGACAGTGTTTCTGAAGATGTGTCCCTGATATCTGTGACCAGTCTTTTCTCATGGGAGAAGTCAAGCATGGAATGTTTAGAAGAGCTGCCAAAGCCAACATTACCTACCACCTTTGGAAAAACATTTTCGTACATACAAGCAAGCATAGTCAAAGTGTCATGGAAGAGCAAATAGTTTCATGTGCTTTAGAAAAAAGCTCTTGTGGATTTTAATGATGCCACGTACTAACTGGGTATGTAAAACGACAGAAGATTCCTAACCCAGCTAATTTATTAACACATCTCATACCAGTGAATATTTTTATTAGTTACATGTACAATACTGTTAATGTAGCAGAAAAAAATCATAATGGGCAGCATTCCACATGACCTAATCTTCACTGTTAACATGAAAGCACATTTGTTTGTATAGGTCTTAATTAATCTATTATTTCACAGTCATTAATTCCCAAGCAGAAGGGAATATTTCTGACTTCAGGATGATGTCTCTTATGTATCAACTGTTCGACCCTTTGGATTTCTTCTCTAACATAGTCTCTCATTTGTATTTACAAAATACATCATTAGTGTTAAAAGTCAGAGGTGAGCTCACAAACAGCCCTTGATGTCTAAAGCTTGTAGTTTCTGTTGCTTTAAATATGGACATTCAACTAGCTCCTAATACATATAAAATTGTTACCATAGAAGCTGACCCAAGGGCCAGAAAGCCTAACAAAATAGCACTGGAGAAACTGTAAAGGAAGGAAGGGGAAAGATTAGAGAAAAACATAACATTATCCTGTGTTTCTTCAAAGATCACTTCAGGACTAACAAGGTGACAGGGCAGATAGGGCAAAGCCAGTTTGCCTGTCTCAGAATAAGAAACCAAACAACACAGCTTTTACCTCTCACCATGGGAGCCATTTTACTGGTGATGTTTACAGAGTGTGATATTTAAATTAAAGAGTAGGAGAGTAATATTTAAATTAAGATTTGAAAGATTTATGGGAGAGTTACATTTTCAGTCTTATAAGTAGCTCAGCTCCATACTGCCTGAAAACAACAGGGATAAAAATTATTTACAATTTTTTCACTCAAAATTCTAAGATCGACGTCTACAAATACGTGTCTTGACTATAACACT
This sequence comes from Manis javanica, assembly GCF_040802235.1. NCBI lineage: Eukaryota > Metazoa > Chordata > Mammalia > Pholidota > Manidae > Manis > Manis javanica. The sequence goes on from NC_133158.1 coordinate 145,407,505, forward strand.
GTCACTTTGGGAAGAAGAAAAAAACATCAATAATATATAGTGAATTGTTTTAAATGTAGGTTCTTAAGTTTTACATGCCAGTTTGTCATTTAAAAATTCTGTAACAATTTTAAGACTGGGGAAAATGTGAATTAAAACTAGTTGTTTCTATATGCTTGGCATTCATGTCTAGCATATAAACTAACTTGTATTCATCAGCCATGAGGTAAAAATAATGAGAAGGGACAAAGTAACCAGGACAATCAAAATTATAGGATGTTTTAAAATATTAACAGGGTAAACATGAAGGAAACCTATTAGCACTTGATGCTTTTTGAAAGATATATTATTAGTAAATAAAATGACTTTCATAGATTGGTTGTAAGATGTCAGTAAAAGGGTACATATGTCATCGTAAAATTAAAAAAAAAAAAAGGAGTCCCAAAGCTAAGTCATTACAGACTCGAAAAATCAATACTAATTCACTACATGGGAGATCATTTTGTGATGAAGAGTTAAAATCAGATATTTTGCTAGTTACTGTTGATGATATATTACAAAAATGTTATATCACCAGCTACTTCAAGTTATATTTGACAGTTTCACCTGACAAACTTATGGAATTTTCTTTTAAAATATTATCAAATAGTATGTAAATAGGGTGGTTAATAAAGATGACAAGGTCTAGTGGAAACTTTTTTTTGACAAGACACAATTTTAATCTGTATGCCATTTGTAGATTACAAACATGTCAATTTCTAAATGGGAAGCAATAATATGCTGAGAACAGCAGATGGCACTATTACCCAACATGTAATCATGGGATAAAAGACAATACAAGTTTCGTGAAAGGTATATATATGAAAATCACATCTTCAACTGACTCCTTTTGAATATTATTAATATTTCATGAATTTTCCCAAAGTTAAAAATTAATTTTATGTTACAAAGAGTTTGGATCGGTTGGCCTCATAGTTATTGAGTTACTTATGCTCTCTGTACTTCCAGGGGTAGAAAATTATATACTAACTGTACTGTTTCAAATGCAAAAATTATATAAAACAATTATCTTATTATCAGTTTAAATTGACTCAAGTTTTAGTAAAAAATGGAAAAATCTGTGGAATTCTTTTTTGTGGTACAATATAGACAGAAAAAACAAAGCCTTTGAAATATTAAACATTTTCAAGTACTTTACAAAAATGAAAAAAGCAAAGCAAACTGGCTATTCGATAAATAAATTAATTAATGAAGATGGCTATTCAATAAAATCTGTAAACAAAATATCCCATAAAACTTACCTGGAATTCTAAAGTTATTAAAACAATTTCTGATGAACACAAATTTTAATGAGAAACAGCTATTGCTTTCCCTTCAAAACAGGATATTTTAAATGTTCCTTTCATAAAGCATATATTAGAAATACATCTAGTTTCAACATTTTAAGGTTGTTCATAAGTCTCAGATTCGTGAGAACAAATTTCCAGAACTGATATCTACAAATAACTTGGAAGATGAGAAACTTCTTAAGTAGAATGTGGCTTGTCTATTAGATTTCTGAAAGCTTACTATACATTACCACGTTGTATATGTCAGTGGGGTTCCTAAAGTGTCTCTAATAACCATCTTCCTTGTTTAATAAGTAATAGATTAAGTAATAGAAATTACTTTAATGTGGCTGTACTAGTGAAGAATTTTTGATAAACATTTCAGTAAGTACAAGTGAGCTAGGCACCAGGCTAGGCTTTATTAAAAACAAAATCCACCCCAAATACCTCAATTAGCTCCTCTCACCTAGAATGCTGTAACTTTTCTGAATCATCCCTGTCACTTTTTCCTGCCACCTGTGACAAAAGGACCTCTTCCATAATTCATATGGCCCTTAGCATGTGTTGCCTTGCACTGATATTAACCTTTTCATGAACGAAAGCTTCATTTCCCCAGCTAGAGGGGACGTATCTTTTTGTGTCAACTCCAGGACTAGTATAGTGTGCTTTATTATTTTATTATTCATTAAGTATTCAATAAACATTTGTTGAAAACTAAAAATTAAATGGCATTAAAGTCACCATTAAAATAATAAAACTTCATAGGGGGAATGTCAAATTATAAGAAGTTTTTGTAACTTAAAAAATTAAATGTCTTTAAGTGGTTAGTTTTAACAGCTCTGGGTTCAGTCTACCTGGCTTAAACTCTGTCTCTGCTGCTTACTAGGTGTGTGACTCTAGGTACGAGGTTCAAAGTGCAATGGCTTAGTTTTCTCTTCTGTGGCATGGGGCTGATAACCTAAACATTACAAATGGATGACTCTCTTCGTCCTTCCCTCCCTGTCTCTCTCCTTTTCTCCTTTCAAATATTTGTGCACATTCAATACACTAGGCATTGTTTCACATGTCAGGGTTTAGAAACAAAATAATAAGTCCTTCCTTCATAGGGTTTATATTTTAATGGGACAAGTAATAAACAAATAAATAATACAGTATCAAGAAAGAGAACAGGGTAAACAGCTAGAAAGAAGAAAGGGGGGCTATTGCAGATGGGCTAACGAGGGAAGAACTCCCTGATATGATGATTTCATTAGAGAGAAGAATGATGTCAAGGAGCAAGTCCTGAAAATCTGGGAGATGACACCTGCACTTAGCACAGGGCTAAGGAAGTATTAAAAGCATTTAATAAATAATAGCTATTCCTAGCAATACTACTAGAGCGCTAATTTAGTTAATATACTGAAGATATGGAAGTTGCCTAAAAAGTTTGTTATGTTAACCTCTCAATTTCTGGCCATTTGGTTTAGATATGGAAACTTTAAACAGAGTCCAGCCAGGTAGTAACTAGCTTTAGCTCACATCTCTTGTGGAGTCCCCTATGGTGTGGCAGGATTATGGGAAGGAATGGAAGAGGGGACAGGCTTGTGCACATCTCCGGGATGCCACAAAATGCCAAGCTGCACTGAGCCCGCACCACAACGCTGGAGTCCACTCCGACTCACTGGCTGCTGCAGGTTGAGCGGGGAAGCAGTGCTTTGCTGGCACCTGGCCCCACAGGCTCCAGGGTCTCAAGACATTCCCAGTGGGTGTCTCGAAGCACAAACTCCCCAAAATGGTAGCTATGTGGTAGAAATGATGATATAAAGCAAATGTATTTTAGTTTCGTGTCTGTAAGTCTGTAGATATTTTATTTTGATCATCTAGAATGTCTTTCTAATAAGAAAGATCATAGAGGCTAATTTTTAATTTAAAGGGTCATTAAAAAGGCCAGATGAGCTCTTCTGATAGCAGAAGTAACCACAGCAGAAACAAAAGCTTATGTTTATGACACTCTGGGCCAAGTAGTTCACGTGGATTACTTCATTTAACTATCATAACCATGAAAAATAGTATTATTATTCTCATTGTACAAGTGACAAACTGAGGCTAAGTAACTTGGTCAGGTCACATGGCTAGATGGTGGTAGAAATGGGATCCAATTCTTGAACTGGGATCCAATCATTAATTTCCTAGTCAAATTAGTTCTTTACCCACACCTGCCAAGCAACAAATTAATTTCTTTCCTCCTTCCCATCCATTTACTAGAAAGAATAAGTGTTCTCAGTATTGTTCTTATTCATTCAGTAAGACACAATGTAGCTTTATTTATAAAGGATATGCCATATACACTATCTTGATCTTATGGTACTATCTTGAGCTAGTTTACAGATGTATATTTTCAGAACCATTTATGTTTGAAAAATTTTTTAAAGAACTGTATGTCACATTCCAAAAATGTTTATTAATCAAAAATTAGGTTTTAGAAGACCTCACATTCTTTTATTTAAGCCTGAAAAAAACATGAGTAGTAAGTTTACCACTTTAAAGTTGTTCTTTATTTATTGTGTAGCAACTGTTACAAAAAACTAGAATGGTTTGTGAATCTGGCTAAAATAATAACCACTATGTATCCAACTACATAGACTATTGCTTTATGCTTATTTCAAATGCTAAAAAAACATGGGTAGTCAAATACACTTTAATAGAGTGAAAAGAAATAATTTCAACAAAGCTAAAGCTACTGGAAGTTTTATTATTTTAACAGGATAGAAGAAAGGAATATAATTTGAGGTATACCAGATTAATAGGGCAGAATACAGACTCAGAAGTTGCTGTTTGCTGTCCATTTTAATTTTAGAATTCTCACTCTAATTAAAATTCTGTAGATGGAAGAGTTGTACGTTTCTAAGGAACTTGCAGTGAATGCTGTCTGCCAGCCATCTCCAAACACCCCATAACCACACACAACTTGCCTGTCGGGAGAGCTAATGCAGACATCGCAGGGCACACCACATTTGTCACTGTGGCTAATATCAGAGATACGCAGCTCTTTTTTCTTAGCACACAAAAGCAAGATATGTAATTCAATGCTCAATTTACCCTTGTCTCGCAGGAGATTTTTCCCCGCTAATTGATAGAAATTAAGCCATTAATCAAGCCACTAGCCATCATTCAAACCAGAGAAGATGAATACAAACTTTCATCATAACCACCTTCCCCATTTTAGTGTTCATTAGCATTAATTTTTAATGCAATTATGCTATTCTTTTACGCTGAGCTCATAAATTACTGCTCTTTTGTTGCTGGCTGGCCTTGTAAAATCCAAACTAATGCTTTGTGCTCTGATCTTAAAGGCAATTACTAGGTTCTTCTATCTTTTATATCTTTGCATCCCCAATAACCTTTGTATATAACGAGTGCCCATGACTGACTGTGCCTGTTTGTTTTTTTAATGCCTCTATATTAATCTCTGTGAACATATAAATACAGTCAAATGTATCTACAATAAACACATAATATACATACACACATGCCATATACATAACAAAATATAGATGTTAATATAAAAGAAAGATCTCACACATATTGGCGTTTAGGTTTAGATATAAAGATAATAGTTATGGTTTCTTATGATTCAAATGTAATACATCATTGTATTAAAGTTACAATTCATTATAGCAAGTTAAAGGGAAGAGGAATATTAATAGTGGCTGATTATTATACACATTTGTAAGGGCCAAACAACTACTAAAAACATAAAGAATACCTATGAAATATCAAAATTCCCTAGTTTTTTATATGGGGTTATTGTTTTATGTTCAAATCCTTATTTTTAAAAAATTGTGTTGAATCCTGAAAATTAATGAGATGAAAATTAAGGGTGCTGGAAGATCAAAGAATCATTAATCCATAACTGTGTTTATAAGCACATATAAGAACTCTAAAGCCTTATATTTTACAAAGTGGATGCATCAGATTATTAGAGGATGACAGTAAAACAAAGACAGTTTTCCCAGGCAAATATAGCATCCAGAGGCAGCATGTCTTTGCAGTCCTCCATCCCAGAAAAAGTGAAAAGATGTATTCTCTTTATGGTCCCCCAAAAGCCCTGACTATACTCACTCCTATGTGTGGAGGAGATAAAAAAAATATCTGCAACTCTTCTCTTCTATCATTCTAGTAATGCCTTTGGTCTTTGTTTGCAGGTTGTTATGTTAGGGCTGCTCACTAGCTGAAGAAAGGTTGCATATGTGGCGTTAAAATTAATGAAATAAAACCTACTGAGAAAACATCAGTAGTACTGGTGTTGGTACCAGCCCAGTCACCTTTTGGAGTTGCACAGCTGCTGCTTACCCCTAACACCATGGGACTGGGGTAGGGAGTAAAGAGTATATTCAGTAGTCTTCTACCAAAAAAATGGTTTGAACCATTAACTTCTTAAGATACAAAGAAAGTGATTATCAGCTTGACTTTATCTTATGCTTCCTCTCATGGCTAGTTCTTTATTAGATTTCACCATAAGTTGTACATGGATCAGAAACAGTAAGAATTAATTCTAGAAGGACTTTGAATTTAAAGGTTCTCTGAATCAGGACACTTGTGTTATGCCAGGATAAGCAAACAGCCTAAATTCAAGTCTTTAGTGATCCATTCCTCTATGATGTCAGAGGCAAACAGGTACCTAAAATACTTATATTTGAACATTAAAGATGTCACTATAAACTTGTGAGTTCTAATACTTCTTTCTAAGCATTTTGTGTTCAGGCTTATAGGCTTAGAGAAAATAGCTCATGGCTCCAGTTGACTTAATTTCCCTGAACATATTGATAAAAATGTTAGGGTTCAGAAACAGGAATTGAAAGTAGTTCAGCCAAAATGTATTTAGAGCCTGTATCTGCCAGATATTAGAATAAGTGCTGAAGATTTCTGATGAAAAATGACTTACTGTAGACATATAGACAAGACATAATACCCATTCTCCTTAAAGTGTTCCAAAAAATAGAAGAGGGAATACTTCCAAACTCATTCTATGAAGCCAGCATCACTCCAATACCAAAACCAGGCAAAGACCCCACCAAAAAAGAAAACTACAGACCAATATCCCTGATGAACATAGTTGCAAAAATACTTAACAAAATATTAGCAAACCAAATTCAAAAATACTTCAAGAGGATCATACACCATGATCAAGTGGGATTCATCTCAGAGATGCAAGGATGGTACAACATTCGAAAATCCATCAATATCATTCACCACATAAACAGAAAGAAGGACAGAAACCACATGATCATTTCCATAGATGCTGAAAAAGCATTTGACAAAATTCAACATCCATTCATGATAAAAACTCTCAACAAAATGGGTATACAGGGCAAGTACATCAACATAATAAAGGCCATATATGATAAACCCACAGCCAACATCATACTGAACAGCGAGAAGCTGAAAGCTTTTCCTCTGAGATCGGGAACAAGACAGGGATGCCCACTCTCTCCACTGTTATTCAGTATAGTACTGGAGGTCCTAGCCATGGCAATCAGACAAAACAAAGAAATACAAGGCATACAGATTGGTAAAGAGGAAATCAAACTGTCACTATTTGCAGATGACATGATATTGTACATAAAAAACCCTAAAGACTCCATTCCAGAACTACTAGAACTAATATCTGAATTCAGCAAAGTTGCAGGATACAAAATTAATACACAGAAATCTGTTGCTTTCTTATACACTATCGATAAATGAACAGAAAGAGAAATCAGGAAAACAATTTCATCAAAAAGAACAAAATACCTAGGAATAAACCTAACCAAGGAAGTGAAAGACCTATACTCTGAAAACTACAAGACACTCTTAAGAGAAATTAAAGAGGACACTAACAAATGGAAACTCATCCCAGTTCTTGGCTAGGAAGAATTAATATTGTCAAAACGGCCTTCCTGGCCAAAGCAATCTACAGATACAATGCAATGTCTATCAAAATACTAACAACATTCTTCAAAAAACTGGAACAAATAGTTTTAAAATTCATATGGAACCACAAAAGACCCCAAATAGCCAAAGCAATCCTGAGAAGGAAGAATAAAGCAGGGGGCATCTCACTTCCCAACTTGAAGCTGTACTACAAAGCCACGGTAATCAAGACAATTTGGTACTGGCCCAAGAACAGAGCCACAGACCAGTGGAACAGAATAGAGAGTTCAGATATTAACACAAACATATGGTCAATTAATATATGATAAAGGAGCCATGGACATACAATGGGGAAATGACAGCCTCTTCAACAGTTGGTGTTGACAAAACTGGACAGCTACATCTAAGAGAATGAAACTGGATCACTGTATAACCCCATACACAAAAGTAAATTCAAAATGGATCAAAGACCTGAATGTAAGTCATGAAACCATAAAACACTTGGAGGAAAACACAGGCAAAAATCTCCTGGACATAAACATGAGTGAGTTCTTCATAAACATATCTCCCTGGGCAAGGGAAACAAAAGCAAAAATGAACAAGTGGGACTATACCAAGCTCAAAAGCTTCTGAACAGCAAAGGACACTACCACAACAAAAAGGCATCCTACAGTAAGGGAGAATATATTCATAAATGACAGATCCGATAAAGGGTTGACATCCAAAATATATAAAGAGCTCATGTACCTCAACAAACAAAAAGCAACAAATCCAATTAAAAAATGGGCAGAGGAGCTGAACAGACAGTTCTCCAAAGACGAATTCAGATGGCCAACAGACACATGAAAAGATGCTCCACATCACTAATCATCAGAGAGATGCAAATTAAAACCACAATGAGATAGCACCTCACACCAGTAAGGATCACCACCATCCAAAAGACAAACAACACATGTTGGCGAGGTTGTGGAGAAAGGGGAACCCTCCTACACTGCTGGTGGGAATGTAAATTAGTTCAACCATTGTGGAAAGCAGTATGGAGTTTCCTCAAAAAGCTCAAAACAGAAATACCATTTGACCCAGGAATTCCACTTCTAGGAATTTACCCTAAGAATACAGCAGCCCAGTTTGAAAAAGACAGATGCACCCCTATGTTTATCGCAGCACTATTTACAATAGCCAAGAAATGGAAGCAACCTAAGTGTCCATCAGTAGATGAATGGATAAAGAAGATGTGGTACATATACACAATGGAATACTATTCAGCCATAAGAAGAAAACAAATCCTACCATTTGCAACAACATGGATGGAGCTAGAGGGTATTATGCTCAGTGAAATAAGCCAGGCGGAGAAAGACAAATACCAAATGATTTCACTCATATGTGGAGTATAAGAACAAAGAAAAAATGAAAGGAACAAAACAACAGCAGAAACACAGAACCCAAGAATGTACTAACAGTTACCAAAGGGAAAGGGACTGGGGAGGATGGGTAGGAAGGGAGGGAGAAGGGGGTGGAAAGAAAGGGGGCATTACAATTAGCATTTATAATGTGGGGTGGGGGGCACGGGGAGGGCTGTGCAACACAGAGAAGACAAGTAGTGATTCTACAGCATCTTACTGTGCTGATGGGCAGTGACTGTAATGGGGTTTGTGGGGGGAACTTAGTGATGGGGGAGTCTAGTAAACATAATGTTCCTCATGTAATTGTAGATAATTTTACCAAAAAAAAAAAGACTTACTTTTTGCCTTCTCATATTCCATTGGCAAAATGAAGCTTTTATGTAGGATTTTTGTTTGCAAGGAATTATGAACTGACTGTACTGTGGTTAGGTACAGGGATTTGTTGTGTTTACAAAGTATCTTTGCACTGATTATTTCATTTGATCCTGAAAACAACTTCTGGTCATAAATAGTACCCCCTTTTTTCAAATTGGATATTTGATACTCAAAATTCAAGAGATACTGTAAGAGGCAGAACTGGGATATGAAACCAGTCTTGTACTTCAAATTCTGTGCTTCCCGTTAAATGAGGTGGTTCTTTAGTCACTGAATCTCTGATAACCTTTGAAGATGAATAGTTATGATTGTTTATGCTTATTTTATATACTTATCCAACTTATATACAATTTTTATCTTTTAAATAGCGATGGGGAAGGGAAGATGGTAGTAGATGGTAGAAGATATTAATTTCTCTTAAACGCAGAGTATTTTGCTATAATATTAGCAAAGTGGTAAAATTCACAAGGTTTAAAGAAACCACTAAAACTACTACATATTTCAAATTGAATTTTTAAAAATTAACTTTGAGATAGAATTTATGTATGACCACAGTCATTTTAAGCATATAACAGAACGAGTCATGACAAATGTATACACCTGTGTACCCAACGCCCCAATCAAGATATAAAGTATTTCCATCACCACCAAAAATTCCTCTGGGCCTGTCTGTGGTCAGTCTCTCTTGTACTCTGAACCCAGGTACAACTGCCTGCAGCCTGTGTTTTCTAGAATTTCGTGGTATAGCCTTTCATGTCTGATGTCTTTCATGCAGCCTATTTTTGTGATAGCTTCACGTTGCTGGGTGTATTTGCTGTTTGTTCCTTTTATTATTAGTAGGATTCTATTATATGAATATCCACAATTTGTTTATCCTTTCACCTGTTGATGGACATTTGGGTTGTTTCCAGTCTTTGGCTTTGAGAACAAAGTTTGCTGTAACATTTATGTGCAAGGTTTTGTGTGGACATATGTTTTTACTTCTCTTCAGTAAATATGTAACATTGGAATGGCTGGGTTATCTGGTAGATTTGTATTTCTCTGAAGTGACTAATAATGCTGAGCATTTTTAAAAGCACTTATTGACCACTCACTTCTCTTTTAAATGTATGTTCATATCTTTTGTTCATTATTTAATTAGGTTGTTTTTTTCTTATTATTGAGTTAGGGCAGTTTTTTTCAATCCATACTGAATATAAATCCTTTGCCAACATTTTCTCCCATTCTGTGACTTGCTATTTTGTTCTTAATGGCATCTTTCAAAGAGCAAAACTCTTTAATTTAAAAAAATTCAATATATCATTTTTAAAAAGTTTGTGCTTTTTGTGTCTATCAAAGAAATATTTGCCTATCTCAATCAAGGCTGCCAAGATTTCTATCCTATTTTTTTTCTGGAAGTTGTACACTTTTAGCTTTTATATTAAGGTCTATAATACATTTCAAGCTAATTAATATTTGTATGGTGTGAAAAAATGATCAATACTTATTTTTCCCCATAAGAATATCCATTTTTTTAATACCATTTATTAACAGACTTTCCTTTCCCCTTTGACTGGCCCTGACAGTTTTGTTAAAAACTAACTGGCCATATATGTGAGGGCTGATTTCTGGTCTCTGTGTTCCATTTATCTGTACATCCAGCTTCACACTAATCCTATCTTAACGACTGCAGTTTTGTAGTAAGTCTTGAACTCAGGAGTTTAAATTATCTGACTGTTCTTTTTGAAATTGCTTTAACTATTGTGTTAATTGCATTTTATATAAAATTGATTTTTAGTTAAAAACTTCACTCTTAACACTTTATGTTGAATTTAGCATTAGGATGCAAAGTATAATATGTAATAAAACTAACTTTCAGAAATAAGTTGAAATACAAATGATTAATGAAATGAGGTATTCTTCAAATGTAAATTTGTTAGATACAACACTAAAGTAAGAAAACAATTGATAAATTACTTTAATCAACTTTAAAAAGTTTTTGGGAACTGGTCAAATTGTAAAATATTATTTATCACAAATATATTGCTATTTTATATTTTCATTTCTTCTTATTTTAGAGTAAAATATTGAGCCACATTCCTGTTACTTTATAGAGAGATTGCTACATAAAGAGATAATGGTTTAAAGTGACTAAATAAATGTTGATAGCAAGTTTTTTGGGGGTCAATGAATGTAGTCTGGAAAATGTATTCAGGTTTAATGGTTAAAAGAAAAATCAGAAGGGAGAATAAAGGATGACAAACTAACAGAGCAGGCAATTTTCAGGGACTGAAGGACCAAGAGTGAGTGAGTATGTCTGAGTCTGAACTACTTGGAGAAATTCTAACAAGGGAACAGAACTGGGGCATGTATACCCAAATCAAATGGATAAATAATCTCCACTCCTCAAATGATCATTTAAGAAGCAATAAACGTACAACATCATAAACTGAACTGTAAACCTGTAATTATAATCTCCTCTCTGTTTGGCCCATTATTTCGCCAATACTTTGTTCGCACTTCAGTATTTTTTTTCAAAGAAATGCAAGTAAGATTGTTGATTTTTAATCAATTAAAGCCCTAAAGGTCACATTATCTATATTATTAAATTAGTAGGGTGGGCTCTGTACATTTCTGTATGTTCAAATATATGGTCAAGCTGTATCAAGAAATATATGTGATTCTTATTAGGTTTAATTTACTGCTACTAACTTTAGACAGGCCTGAAATCTTGACAATGTTATAAAAATTTTGTGACAGTAAATCAGAGCTGTGTGTATGTGCAGAAGTATAATTTTTCAATTAAAATATTTTAATGAGATAGCCTAATGATTTGATTTTTAAATTCTACTCTAAGAGAAACAGGGTAGCAAACATTTAAGTTGGAAATCTCACATCAGTACAATCATACCCTTTATAAAAATGGAGAGAAGTTTCAATAGGTTATGGTATCAATACAGCAAAAAATACCCAATTCCCACATTTGCTAAACTGAGACATACATAGTCATTCAGATAAGAGGAGCAGAGTATAAACAAAAAAAAGGAATTAACAATGGGAAATGAATGTTTTAGCCCATTCCTCTGCGAGTTTGAGGGAAATCAGCTATAAGAACAAAGGAATATTAATATTAACCATTCATTTGGCTCTAATATTTAGAGTGTTTTTTCATGACAAACAATGCTTTAAGTCATAAAGATGCAAACCAATACACAGATTCAGCTCTATTAACAGGTAAAGTAAGTGACTGTGAAAAGTGTGCTTCTCAGTTCTAGCTTCACAACTAGTTAGAGTATCTTTGGCAAGTCTTCCCATTAAATTGTCTTCTCTTTTGAGTTCAGATATGGCATCTACTAAAGTGCAAATGTGACCTTGGGATGGAAGAGCACTTTAGCAGAGATGAATTTATTGTCTGATAGATGAGAAGAGGGTCTGGCAGATAGATCAATTTGGAGGAAGGAAAAATCCAGATGAAGAACTGATGGAAAGACCAGGATTATATGGCGGCTAAACCCTGGGAATAAGGTAGGGCGGGACAGGAGGTTCTGAAGACGTGAGCAAAGGAGGCAGGATAAGAAATGAAAGTGAGATGACGAACAGAACATTTACCACAGTCCTGAGCTTCTCATGCAGTTGTGCCAGTGACAACCCAGACTGGGAGGACAGTGGCTCTAGGCCACAATCTCTAACCACCAAGGAAGATCATTTCTGAGTAATCTATTCTTCACACATTTTAACTCTAATGGGTCCACATCAATACCAACTGGTGTTCTAAAGATCTGTGATTTCTGGAAATGGGAAGACAGCAAGGCTAGTGGTAATCACTCTGTATTACCTCAGAATCTCGGCAGAAAAATCTGTAATGTTTCCACACTAGCAGAGAAATTTATAAATCTCTTAAAGTATACTTAACAGTATGTAGCATCTATAACTGAAATAACCAGGGAATATTAGTTATGTTGGCTACAAATAAGCTTTTAGTAAAAAATATGAAAAATGAAGGAATAATATTCTAGCCCACAAACACCAGAATTGAAATTTTATTTTTAAAAATATAAATTTAATATATATTATACACATACACATATACGCATAAACACAGGCCTACCTAAATTCATTAAATAATTACAAAACTGATATAACAATATTAGCACTAAAAATAAACCTTTGAAAATGAAACCACTGCAAATCCACAATTAATTTAAAACATTCCAAGAAGGGTTTTAACAGACTGACTCAGGGCTTGATCCTGGCAGCCAGATGGACATAGGAGGTCAATAATCCAGAAGCAGTGAGACAGTGATTAGTCAGACAATAAAACAACTCCCTGGAAGCAATTACTGTCCTTTACGACAGAAAGCCATTTGACCAAAATAGTCCGAAAATGGACTTAGAAGGTAAATTCCACTGTCTCCCTACTGTCCCCTTTTGAAAAATCTTACTTAGTAAACAAATTCTTAAGGCCAGTTACAACCTCAAACAATAATCACTCACTGTGAAAAGTCTTAGTTCAGAGGTGGCAACTAAAGAAAGGAATGTTCTTCTAAAAAAGACAAGTTTTATTTGTTCTTCCATGTGCGGCTTGTGAGGGAGAACACATTTATTTCTTTATATTCATTTAGTTAGAGATACTGCAAAGCTGTAAGTTCCAAGAAAACCTCATTGGGTCCAAAAGGTTATCAATCATTCTGAAATTTTGCTATAAAATAGCAATGGGTCAGCCATTGAAAATTAGGGTACTAAACAACATTATGCCAGACAGTAACAGAAGAGTGTTTGGGTCATACTAAGCATTCAGAGGAATCTACTAGGTATTGTTGAATGATGAGCTGAATATAGACAGGCTACTGGTGCTAGGGAATTTGGCATTCCTTTATTGTAAAGGAAAAGTCCTTGAAGACTCTTGAAATTTTTGGGAAAATGGCAGATAGTTGGTTATTGTTCTCAAGAATTTCTAGAGAGTACTTAAAAGTTATCTTTTTATCTTCCTTGAAACTACTATGTCATGCACTTTTACAGCAGCAGCATTCTATCTCTATTTCTTCTCTGACTCCTCATTCAATAGAAGTGATGACTTCCCTCATTCTTGACTTTTTTCGTTTGCTTCCATGACACCATTCACTCCTGGTTTTCCTCCCCTTCATTGGTCACAATTCTTCATTTTCCTATACTGGCCTCTGTAGTTGTCAGAATGCCCAGTGCTCAGACTGGGCCTCTTCCTCTTCTCTACCTTTATTCTCTAGGTGACCCATGGTTATAAATACCATCCGTATGCTCAAATTTTTAGGTCTAGTCTTGGTCTCTAGATGTTGATTTCTCTTGTACACCCTAAATTTAAACTATTGCTTTTCATTAGCTTCCTATCATATTAAAATAAAATTAAAATTAAAATTCCATACTGTTACTTACAAAATCCTACACAATCTGGCTTTTGCTAAACTCTTCAGACAAATCTCTAACCTTTGCCCCAGCCACACTGGGCTTCACTGTGGTTCTTAATCATTTTAAACTTGTTTCTCCATTAGGATCTTTACAGAAACTGTTCCCTCTACATAGAATGCTCTTTGCATAGAAAGTCACTTCTTATTGTTTAGATTTAGTTTAAATGCCTGCTCCTCAAAAAGGCCTTCCCAGAGCACTCAGTCTAAAGCAGCCACTGGTCACTCTAGCACATTAAGAATGTAGAGAAACTAGTTAATTGTGAGGCTATTACAGGAGTCTAGGCAAGAGATGATGACTACCCAGATCAGGAGTAACAGAGAAGATGGAAACATATTTTAGGTAAACCAGAATTCTGTGGAGGATGAAGCATAGAGGAATCAACTGATTTTCTGGATCAAGTAACCAGATAAATGGTATACTATTTACTAAGATAAGGAAGGCTTGGGGATGGAATTATTCAGTTTTAAAGATGATGACTTTGATACACTGGTTTGTTTTAAAAAAATGTATCAAAGTCTGGAGTTCAGAAGAGAAAGTCTGGGCTAAAGATATATATTTGGAAGTAATAAGCATACACAAGCCATTTACTCCAGTAAAAAATGATTAAGTCACCTAAAGAGAAAAATAATAGAGATAGAAAAGGAAAGGACTGAGTTCCAGTGAAAGGAGGTACTTTGAGATTGGGTAGAAGGAGGAGACAGGGCTGGTCAGGGCTGGCAGGAAAATCAGGTTAAGTATTATGTCAGATAAAGTGAAAAAAGGGAGTGTTTCAAAAAGAATGGTGTGGTGAGTTGTGTTGAATGATGTTGCAAGGTTGAATATGATGAGAAGAATTCTACTAGATTTGGCAAATTAAGAGTGTTGGTGGTTTTGAATAAAGCAGTTTTAATGGGGTGATACAAGTCACACTGGAGAGGGATGATATTTAAATGAACACTTCTTTTTCCTAGGTAATGGAGGGTTAAGATTCTCTAAATGATACTTCTGCTGAATACAATAATATAATGCTGGATAAAATATTTTTTAAATCAAATTAAATATACTGCTGAGATCACATGAGGGGATCAATCCACAAAGACCAAAAATGAAGTGAACAGTTCCAGAAGTAAACAGAAGGCTTTACACAAAAATTTTATCAGACCTTCAAGAAAAAGATCATTCTAATGTTATATAAGCTGACTTTCTAATTCTTCGGCTAGCACAAATATGCTTTGAAAACCAGTCAAGAACAGTACAAAAAAGGAAAAATTATAGAAGCAAATCATGATTGCAGATGCAAAAAATGAGTAAAAAATGCATTTATACACATGCACAGATTTGTATACAAATATACATACATGTGTAATGGATACATAAACAAATTGAAATCAAGGAGTGTAAAAAAAGATAATATATATCACAATAATGTTGGATTAATTCTAGGACCACAGATTGGTTCATCAGAACATAGAAGATATGTTAATGTAATTGATAACATTGACTAAAGGAGAAAAGCTAAACTAATAAAACCTAGTCTTAAACAAATTCAACATTTAATTGAGATTAGAAACAAACTAGGAAAGGAAGGAAACATCTCCAACCTGAAAAGAGGTCCCCCGCTAAACTAAATCAAGTCAAGAAAAGACAAATGTCATACTTAATGGTATGATGTTAATAATGGTATAATGTTAAAAACAATCTTTATGTGCAGAAAAACAAAAATGATGCTAGTTATCATTTTTTAATAGAAAAGAAAAGAGAAGTAAATATTTTAAAAAAGGAATGATATAACAATTGGAAAGGAATAAACAAAAGGTTATTATTAATAGGTAATAAGACTGTCTATATAGAAAATCCCAAAGTATTTACAGATAATTTATTAGTTAGGTACAAAACCAGTATTTAAGAGTCAACTGCATTTGCACACTACCTATTGTCAAATGATGAATGGATAAATTAAATGTGGCAGATTCATACAATGGGGTATTATTCAGCCATAAGAGAGAAACAAAGGACTGATATATACTATAACATGGATGAACCATGAAAACAAAATGCTAAGTGAAAAAAGCCAGTCACAAAACACCCTATATTGATTAATTTCATTTACACGGAATGTCCCGAATAGAGAAATCACACAGACAGAAAGTAGACGAGTGATTGTCTATAACTGGGGGGTATGAATGAAATGAGGAATGACTGCTAATGGGTATAGGGCTTCTTTTTGAGATGGTGAAGATGTCCTACAATTGACTATGTGACTGCTGCACAACCATTTAAATATATTACAACTACTGAGTTGTATACTTTAAATTAAATGAATGCATTTAATGTGTGTTATATGAATTATATTTTAATAAATTTGGGATATTTAAAAAATTGGTATATTTTTATGTCTACAAGAGATAAAGTAGAGAAACTATGTGCGTAGATGGAATCAGGCTGTGAAGTGAAACAGAAATAAGATGGTTGTGGGTTCAGGGAGGTTACTTTGAGAGGAGAGGTCCTAGCGCATGCTCGTTTTCTGTTACTAAGCGGTATATAAGAGAGAAAGACCAATGATGCTGGAAGGAAAGGCGATCATCAAAGGAAGAGAGAACTAGATAAAGAGGAGCCTGGGAACAGAATTAAAGGAAGTGATGATACTCCTAATATAAGTAAGTAAGAAAAGGATGAGAGCAAATTACAGTTGGCTTTCAGATAGGCAAGTGGTAAGATGAGGAAGTTCGTGTCTGAATGATTCTATTCTGGTAATGAAGTATGAGGGAGGTCATCAGCTGAGCATGAGCAGAGAGAAGAGGGTTTGGCAGGTTTGAAGAAAAGAAGATACGACACATGACTTGGGACCCTAAGACTACTGGAAAGACACAATGGGATGGATGTGTAGTTTGACATGTCTATTTGAGGTTTGTGATGATGAAAATAAAAAAGAAGGCAGTCAGCCAGCTAGTACATAGCAGAACTCAGATTTGTAGTCATCTCTCTCTGGCTCTTGAGGCCATTTTTTTTTACTGTAACACACTACTGGGACAGAGTGTCAATGCTATATTAAAGAATCAATTTTGAATCTTAGGTTATTATTAAAGAATCTGACAATTATGGGGTGGTGTCAAAGAAACCATCCAAAATGAACATTTTATACAAATAGTTTTTGTTTTTAGTATAGCACAATTGGTATCAGATTATTATAATTTATTATTCTAAATATAATTATCGTTATAATTATTATTCTAACCATAATTATTATTCTAGCCTTAATTTTGCAAAATACAGCCTTTACAAACTATGAAAAATGAGAGTGGTGAACAGCAATGAAGTGGTGAGAACAAAGCAGCCCAGTGAAGATCACTAAGGTGGATGTTTGCTCACAGATGATGCCTCTGTCTAGATAATGTTAGAATTAAAAATCAAGTAGAAGTCTGTCACTGTAGTTACTTCCTCCATAAAGCCTTCCTAGATTATTTTAGCAGTGTTTGAAGCCATAGGGACCCTAGGAAAATATTCCAACTTAAGCTCTGCTAAAAGAAGCTGCAGACACTGACAGAAATTGAAGATGACCCCTAACAGCTTCCTCCTTACCTGTTTATAGTCAATGAGGAAATATTAATCTTTTTTGGTTAAAAGTCATTGACCCATAGTGAGGAAAAAAACAGTGAGCAAATCATATATGTTTACATATATGAAAAAAACATCTGGAGAGAAATGTAAATCTGTACGTATTTGAAAAGAAGAAGAGGGAAACAAAATGGTATTTCTCAAGTATAACAGACATAACACAGACTTTAGTTATGTATTGCAGTGAGTTGAGGAAGAAAAAAGTGGGGATTAGGGGAGAAAAGACAAAGAAAGAGATAGGGTAGTGAGGCATATGTAACATAAAGACACACACCCAAAAGCCACAAAAGCCATGAAAAAAAAGGGAGAAGAAACAGAAGGAAAAAGATAAGAAAGAGAGAAGGAAGACAAATAAATAGGGAGAGAGAAGGAAGATCTTTGGCCTTGTGACAGGTTGTCAGATGACTGGGCTATGCAGAGCCTGGTTATCATAACCTTGAATTTGGCTAAAACTCTCAGGAGTAAAGTTCAAACCAATTTAATACTCCTCATTAAAAGGCTAATATTTAAAAAACAACAACAAAAAAACCCAAAAATCCTTAATGTCCCAGATTAAAAACTGGGATATTGTAAGAATTTTTCCCCCCACATACCCCATCCTGCCCCACCCCGCCCCAGAGTTGTCCCTTTTGTTATCATCTTATAGTTGTAAGAATTCTTATAAAAAGTTTTTGTTAAAATTTGGAATCTTAAGTGAATCTCTTGTAGGCAGCACATAAAAGGGTCTTGTTTTTTTTTTATCCATTCAGTCATCCTTCCATCAGCTTGGAGTTTACTTTCTCCAGAAATCTTTCCTTGATCTACAAGTCTCGTTACGAACCCTTCTATGAACTTCTGCAGCATACAATACTTCAAGTTCTTCCCTTGGGTTGGGATGTCTATCATCTAGTCTTCACAAGGCGAACTTCACTTCTGCAAAATTCAGCTCAAATGCCACTCCCTATAAAAGTTTCCCAAATCCCTACTGATTAGAATTGTTTCTTTGAACTCCCAATATGGCATTTATTTTATTCTCCTTATATTATAGTTGAATAATTTCCTCCCTTATTAGCTTATAAACTATAAAATGCAGATGTTTAACTATAAAGTATAAAGCCCAGATGTATGTACTCCCATAGTACTTAGCACACAGAAGGGTTCAGTAAGCCTAAATTGGCTGAGTGAATGGACTGGATGAAATTAACCCTGGGGTGGAAGCTGACCTGAGAGCTAAAACCCTGGCTATCCACCAAGAGAGGGCCAATCTAGGAATAGTATCTTCTAGGTCAGGGGTGCTTCTAATTTGGTACAAAGACCACAAATTATAAGCAATACGAATCATCAGACAAAAGACTACTTCATGAAAAAGTGCTGTAGTGGCTATGTAAAGTCATAAATAAAAGAGTGTATTATAAAAAACTTATGGCAGTGATCTGATAATAGATTTTGACTGAATTGATCACTCACTGACAGTACATACCACAGTTCTGCAAATGCATCAACTATGTAATAAACAGCTATTAAGTTTATTGATTTTCTGATTTCCATTGGTAGCTAATAGGCCAAGATCCATATCAATATTTGTTAGTAATACCCAAGAGCTAACAATTTTGACAAATGAAAACCTCAAAAGTCTAAACAGTCTGAAGTTTGAAGACAAGACCAAACCTCAGAATTTAAATGAAATACCTAACAAACAAATCTAACACTTAGTAACTCAGTGAAATCAGTGCTGATTTTTTCTAACAAACTTTATAGAGGTTCCTTCATCCTAATGATGGGATCATTTCCTAATACATATGCTGGTCCTTTCCACAGTCAAGATTTTGAAGTTATATGACTTCCAGCTAACACTTGGATAAACTTTGCAAAGTATTTTTATATAGTTAGTCCTTACAAAATTCCTGAGATAGGTATTGTTTTCTTCATTTTTACATGAAAAACTAAAGTCAGTGTGATTAAGTGATATGGCCAAGGTCACTTAGCGCGTAAATAGGAAGGCCAGTATGTGAATGTAGGTCATTCAATTAAAAAATAATATAAAATAGTAAGGGACGATTTCATCCATCCTCTTTTAACATGTTTTCTGCATATTTTACCTTACATTTGTTGACTACATACCATTACTAATTTATAGTATAGACTTTATTTTGTATGCTGCTTTTTCATCCCTACTTAACAAATCCTTTTAATACCACAGACCCTCTCTGGGAAGGTGTGGTAAATTTTCAGAAGACCCAGGCTATCTCAGCGAATACTTTCATGGGTCCCTGCTACCCTTTTCCTATCTTCAATGTCTATTCCAGTGGTTCTCAAACTGTGGTCCCTAGACCAAAGCATCTTCATCACTGGGAAATTTGTTAGAAATGCAATTATCAGTCCCCATCCCAGACCTACAAAATAAGAACTCTGGGAGTAATGCTATCAATCTCCTGAAATTTGAGAACTACTGGTCTATACAATTCAAATAGAAATCTGATCTCTAAAGTATGCAAAAATGTGACAAATACATACAACTGAAGTTAGGTTCTCACTCATAGGAAGAGTAACTATTCATAAAATAAATTTTAAGTCCCAATTGTACCTCTCTCTCTCTATATTATCATCAGAATGTAATACTAATATTTATTATCCAGGACAAAGAAGTTAGGTAAGGGAATATAGGGGCATAGGTACCATAAAGAACAGGTAATTCCTAGATAATTTTTCTGTTATGAATACTTTTTCATGTCTGTGTAATATTTATCTGTGTGTGGAGATACATGGATACATAATATAGATGTGTGTATAATTATATTGCGTATTTTTGTGTGTGTGCAATTTTGGTATTAGAATTACTTTGTAATGATGCTGATTTAAAACAGGGGTCAGCCAACTTTCACTATAAAGGGCCAGAGAGTAAATCTGTTAGGCTTTGCAGGCCATATGGTCTCTGTTGTAATTACCAGCTTCTGCTGTTGTAGCACAAAAGCAGCCATAGACAACATGTAAACAGTTGAGTGTGGATTTTGTTCCAATAGTAATTTATTTACAAAACCAGGTAGTGGACTGGAGCTGGCAGGTTGGCTGTACTGTGCTGACCCCTGACTTAAGCTGTCATTAAAACACATTTATTACCTGAGCTTCCTGACTGAGGGCAGTGTGTGCATAATGAGGAGCTACATGTTGCATGAATAATTCACAATGGAGATATTGTTTTATAAGCAAAAATACACATAATGTGATAAATTAAGAGTATGTATATCTCTTTAAAGTCATCAACAGAATTAAACTTCAAAGATAGAAGCTTTTTGAGGAGAAAGAGCTAAGAAGTGCCTATTCATACCTAGTAAGGTATCATGTACTTTATGCACTGATATCTGCTGATTTAATGACTAGTGGGCTTTATGACAACAGAAAACACTCTGTCAACTGTTGTTTAGAGCCAAGTTTATTCTTTTCTTAGTGGATTCCGAAACAACGTATTAAAAAAATTAAGGGTTTGAATTACAGAAACGGTCTGAATCCCTGTTCTTGTCATATTAGTAGTTTGACTACAGGAAAATTATTCAACCTTTCCAAGATAGTTTCTTTATCTGTAAAATGTTATCTGCCTTAGTGAATTTTTGTGAGCATAAAATTAAATGAGAACACAGATAAGGGACAGTGCTTGGCACATTATAGGTTTTTTTGCCCTTAACTGGGCCACCTTGCTTCTTTGTTTGCTAAGTAAGCCCTGAGAATATAAAATATTTCAATTTTTCCCTCACTGCATCTAAGATAAAAGGGAGAATGATATAATATTGGAGTGATAAAATAATTTCAAGAATTCCATTGCTAAACCTTTTAAACTACCCCCACCCCATCCCTTTTCACAACCTCAGGTATAATTTTCATTCTAGTAAAATGTTTCTTAAGATTATATCTCTGGAAACATATCTATTTTCTCTAGTTTGGCCCATGTATGGAATATCTCTTTAAAAAAGAAAGAGTTGTTTTTGAAGCAACTCCAAAAGGGAAGTATGGGACAAAAAATATTTTCTATGTTCTCTGTTCCGACTTCTCTTTCCCTTACACCCCTCAACAGAAAACAAATTAAAAGTCCAACCTCACAACATGAATACATAAAACTGCTTCAAAGGCTACTACTCCTGGGCTGGGAGAATCAACGTTCATTGGCGCCTCCAATGCAATTGCTTAGTTGTGAACAATGACCTACTGCTTCAACTCAGTAGGTGATGATTAGGGCTTCTTGTAGCATTTGTTAAAAGGGATTTAACAAGTGTTACTTCACTTCAATCTGCTTCTCAGAATTTCCCGACTCTGCTGAACATAAATGAAGGTGTACACTACTGTAAAACCCCCGGAGTCAGGTCAGGAACCACTGAATAAAATGAACTAACGTAAAATACTAGTGTCTCTGCCTATTGCTGTAGTAAGGCCTGTCCCTCCAGAACAAGTTCTCTGACAGAAACGGCCAGTTTTTCAAACAAAGTGACATTGAGAGCTTCTTTTTCTAAGCCATAGTCTCAGAAACACTTTCTTCCCCTTGACCTGGCATTGCCTTTTAGGCATATGACCTTAAAAACTGTACTATATTATTACTTAGCACTATTAAGAAAGGTTTCTATTAAATAGATACAACTTAGAAGTGCTTCATGAACAAATTTATTATTGAGATATGAAAAATCCTCTTCAACATATCAAAAGAGTACTTTTATTTTCATATTCTACAAAGAAGGCAAGACTTCTGGATAAAGAACAAAAACATTCTACTCATAGTGTTCTAATCCTTGAGACAAGATGTCAAAAGTACTATTGGTATGTTCTGTGGTCATATATGAAAATTACAGAGTTACCTTCACTCACATTATTTTGGCATATATTTGGCAATCAAAGATGACAGTGTTTTTTAAGTAATATTAAATTGCTATACATGCAAAATGGTTCACTAAATCTAAAATTTTAAGTTAAAGTCCCCTTTCAGGGACTGTCAATCAGTTAAAAACATACAATTATTTGAACAAGTTCAATTATATTGAAACCCTTAACATTCTTCATTTGGGATCTGAAGAGCCATTATACCTACTCAAGCAAAAAAAGAAAACAAACAAAAAAAAACCCAAACCAAAAACCTGGCATTTCCATAATCCTGGAAAATTTTGAAATTGGATTATCTGGCTGTGAACATCTTTCCACAAATAGGGTGCTATACACCTATACACTATACATCTACTTAATGTAGGTACCTACATTAAGAACATTTCTCATTTTTATAACTGTCAAGTTGAAAAGAAAAGGTCTTTAATGGGAAAAGAAATTTTCAGTGAAAGTGCTGCTATAGCTATTATTTTCTTTCTTTTAGAGTTCTTTCCTCTGGCCTATTTCCTAGTAGACAACAGGAAATGAGATATCTATTATATAAATCACATAACTGGGAAAATGATGATAAAATTACCAGTTTCAGTTGACTTCAAAATAGGGCAGCAAAAGATAATAATTGAAAAGCAAAAGTTTTATATAATTTGATGTACTGACCTCACTTAAGTATCAGAATAATAAATGATGTCTCTACTCCCCTTAGAAATTATTAGAGAGGTTTGGCTTCAACTGCTGAAATTATACTTAGTGAATCTGTTATATTAAATTAGTTGCTCACAGTTGCTGTTAATCTTTGTCCCATTAAGTTATAAAAGCAATGTGTTTAATAGTTTCACAATCTTCACAATCTTAGCTGTACATGTTTAATTTGAGCACTAATCAAGATCACTCAGCAGGTCACCAGATTAAGATCAGAGTCAGCCTCCATCTACTGGCCTCCAGGCAGAAACTTCCTTCCGTTCACCTACAGATCAATACGTGTGATCTCAACATTGTCTCATACCATAAGTAAATATATATATTATAGAGTCTAAAATCTACTTTGTCTAGATTAGATAGATATACAAGTGACAGCTATACTTTATCTGATAATTCATTCTTAATTTG
Organism: Manis javanica; assembly: GCF_040802235.1. NCBI lineage: Eukaryota > Metazoa > Chordata > Mammalia > Pholidota > Manidae > Manis > Manis javanica. Next base: position 145,431,443 of record NC_133158.1, read on the forward strand.
CTTCTAATAAAAATATGAAATACTACTACACATAATGACTTACCTATAAATATACAAACAAAAGAACACTTCATGTCACTAGATTTTGCTTTTATTTTCTGTACAAGGTGCCCATTCTGCTTCATCTTAAATACAAATAATAATTTAAAGAATTACACTAAAAATAATTTCAGTTTGTTTTATTTATTAACATTTTTTAAGGTAAAAGAAATGATCCTCAATTTAAAAAAAGCCATAGCTTTTAAAAAAATTTTTTCTGTAAGGAGTTCAGTTAGTTACCCAATAAATCCTTTTACTTTTTTTCAGGCTATAATGGACAACATTCTTCGGTTTTCCTGTGATAAGAAAACACTTTCATATATTATCTCCATATTTCCCAGTTCAGAAACTCAACTACATTATCCTTCAAAAAGTTAATAAGACACCAATCCCTTCTCCTGTTTTATTATTGAGTTTTTAAATCTATTAAAATAATATTAAAAGGCTATAAGTTTCATAGAAGATTGAAAAACATAATTTCTTTTTAAGGACTGGGAGTTTGACCCTAGATTAATAACTCAACTAACACTATGCTACATAAAATAAATCTATCTTATGTATAGTATATATGACACTAAGTCCTAAAGTAAATCAGCTTGACTTACTTATTGATCTTTTACTTACTAGGTTCTTCTATATACTGTAAAATACTATGGCATATTAGATCTACTGCAGCTTTATTTTATATTACTGTAAATACCTTCCTAATTTGTCCCATGTTGTTTTTCCTTATAAAATGTCAATAAAAAGATTAAGCATATATATACAAAGATCACAGCCAATGCCAGATGTTGAGGGAGTCTCTTGAGACCACAGATTCCACACCAGGTGGTTGAGCCAGCCTAATGAAGCAACACATGCTCATGAGGGTTACAAAGGGTGAGCTTGGAGGGGCCTGCTCTCATTTGGTTATTTATGAAAGTATAGAGAAGGATTTGAAGTCAAAGCAAAAAATGAATTAAATTAAAGCCTTCTTATTTGTACAGCAGAATTTTTTTGTTAAAGGTTTTAAAATATGTCCTCAAAACTGTCTGAAGAAAAATCTTTCATGTATACTTTAGTGACAATATATCATTAAATATAATTCCAATTCCTCTACCAAATGGCAAAAATGAAAATAAACAACTTTCGTTAAGTTGATTAAAATACAAACATAATTTCTTGAAACTTACTATGTTTCTTATACTGAAAGACTTAAAAATGTGGGTTCAGGTCAGTGCTATTACTACAAACTTTAGTAAATGGACTGAGCATACAGCATGACCTTAGGCAATAACTAATGAACCTGAGAGCATTTTAATATATTTTCTTATCACCAAGTGAAGCACTTTAAGTTATTACAGGGAGGCTGTATGACCTCATGCAATTGAATCATGTTAGAGCCAAATAGGCTAATGTCTTTGATAGCAATTAGATAAAGGCAGGATGTTAACTTTTACTTTAAGAAGTGTTAAACAAAGAGACTCATCTCCTGGCTTAACTTAGTTAAAAATAAGCTACTCATTTAACAGTAGAGGTTAATGTGGGAATGGCCTCTTTCACCTGTCAAAAAGAAAAGTAATTTCATTTTAAGAATTACCAGGGAATTTTATTTCTATAATGGACACTTAGCTAGTTTCTAAAGTTTCTAATAACATCTTGATATGCTCTAATATCTAGTACACCTAAGCACCTCACTTTAATGCCTAAAACTTTCAATATGCTCAACACTGGTTAAGAAACATCCTCTTGTGACTCATCATTGGAAAGAACTGCTTGTCTGAACTGAACATGGCAAGTCACAATAGAGAAATTAAATGATAAAACAGTACAACAAAATAATGTGATACAGACACTACTACCAATGTCATCAAACCTAAGATCTCATTGATTGTAATACATAATTCTTTTACACATCAGTAAAAAAGAAAAAGCTGTCAAACAATGGCACGATGCTTTCTTATCACTTAGAATTTTTGTACTAATTCAAAGAGCTCTTTTAGACTGAAAACAGATTTTTAAAAATTATATATCAATCTTGCACATATATAAAAAGAAATAAATTAGCTAAGGAATTTCAAAAACTTTTTCACATTCAAAAGATGACTTTTCTGAATCTTTCACCTTAGGGCTATGAATTTCTATGTTTTTGCTCACATAATGTTCTTTGCCATCATGAGTATTTGTGAGGCAGCCTTTCTTAAAAGGATGTTCTACAACTGTCTCTGTGGTTTTCTTCCAAGGTACTGAACTCATTCTGCAGGCTGTGATTGGAAATTTTAAAGATATCAAAGTTTGACTGGAAATTTTGACACTTTCAAAATTATACCACTGAATATTTAATCAGTGACTGGTTAAATATAAACTAAATTTTATTAAATATGAATACATGACTATATAGTCATTGTTGTAGTATATGGTAAATCATGACTGTTACTGGTTCAAGCTATATAGAGCTGTTGTTTCAAAATGTTTGTGTAGCATGCTTATTAAAAATCAGAATCACGTGAGAAATATTAAGAAAATATATAGGTTCTTGTGCTGAGTCCCTCAAAATTCTGAAAAAACAAAGGTGTTTGGAATCTAAATATTTAAAAAATACCCTCAGAAGGTGATTCTGATGTATGCCAGGTTTGGGAAACACTGGTATAGTTTGGAGCATGTTGCTGCAGAAGTCAAGATCAAGGTCCAATTGCTGTATGGGCTAACTGACTGTAACATAGTAAAAAGAGCTCTGAATATAAAGTTACGACATGATTTTCAAGTTTCAGCTCTATTACTTACCAGTTGTATGACCCTGAGTAAGTCAACTAAATTGTCGAGTTGCCTTATTTATAAAATGGGCATACATAATTCACTGGGTTGTGGGGCTGGAATTAGGTAACCTATGTTTAGGTACTAGTACTAGTAAAAGCACTTAGTATAAACTCAAAAACTATTCTCTCACCTCCTCCCCACCTACATGTTTACTCCAGGCTTGTTCATACTGACAGATTTGAAAACTGTAAGCAATTTCCTCAAGGCATTCGCTTGTTTTCTCCATTGCAAGCCATCTCCCCCCTTCGCACAGGCAGTCTACCTGTATTTCTTTACTGGGGCTTATTTCTACTTTGTGTTGTATTTCTTTATGCACATGACATATCCCACCAAACAGGCTGCAAACTTTTTTAGAACAAGACTTTGCCTTATTTATCTTCAGAGTCCTCACATTTAATGTGGTTCCTGGATCAGATATGAGGTTTTGCTAACAGAAAGATATGAATGAAGTAGCAAAACAATGATCCAGTTTCCATATTGACTTCTCCTTTTAAACAACCATTAACATTAAGAAGTCATTGCTGCTCAGTCAACACTAGAAGTCAAGTAAAAGGACATCAGAATGTGATTTACTAATTAGTCATTATATCACCTAATATTTACTTGAAGGCTGGTAGAGGGAAGGACATTTAAAGGAAGAGTAATATATTTCCATTTTCTTAGTCTGAAAATATCTATAATGCTTCTGGGGAAGGATCAGGATGTGGTATAGTACTGCTTAATACCTAGAGAAATGATAATCAGTATTACTGCTAGAAAGTCAAGTAAGCACATATGATGAAGGAAAATTAATTTTTTCTTTGGTGCTTATGAAAAAGCCTTTAAGATCATGTCCTAAGTTCTTTTAAATACTGAATGGGTATTATCCATACATGTGGACTTCACATCAACCCAGGTAGAAAATTTGTTTTAGTTAAAAATTTTTCCATAATTTTTATAGTTTTAGGGGAAAATGTCTTTAAATAAAAACCAGGTCAATGAAAATTGTGGTCATCTAATTTATAATAATCAACCTACTTTGGAAAATGATAAGCTCATGTAACTCTACCGCACACTAAATATAATTTACCAGTCTCTCTAAACACAACCTTGGGGTGGTAGATTCACCAAATTAAAAAAGTAGCCAGATAGTTATTGTAAGATATGGGGTGGGAGGGGGGCACGGAAACCACAAAACTTCAGAGCTCATACACTGATGAAGTAAGTGGAAAAGGGGTTCCTGAATGGAAAGTGCAATCTAATTCTAATCCCATGGGTTTTAATTCACAGGAAAATATTAACCAGAGATACAACTCTGGTGGTGTACATTGCTTTGGTGCTTGGTGAGAGAACAAATGCTATTGATGATCTTAATATATTTATATCTTTTGTGGAAGATTCAAAAAGATAGTAGAATCACAACTAAGCTTGGCTTGATGGGCATAATAAAATACTTGCATTTAGCACCATTGTTTCAAGGACATTTAAATATTTGTCATTTTTTAGAAAGAAAAATACCAGAACATTAAAAATGTGGAATTATTTCAGATCTTCACCAGAGCACAATCTACAATTAGCTTCAGGTAATGACTGATGACACAATCAACTGTACTTTTTAGTAAATAAGACTTACAAAGCAGCCTACAACCTTCATTCTTAGGCTACCAGGGGGAAACAATTAGAATCTTTCTGGATCATAGTGATAAATGTACAAAAATGTGGATTGCTAATGAGTAAATATTGAGGAATTGTACTGAAAAATAATAAAACCAGTTGAAAAATGGGCTCTGTAAATTTAGGACCTAGTTAGATTTGTTCAACACTGTGTAAAGTATTTAGCTTTCAAATAATAGATAAAGAAAAACTACCACATAGAGAATTGCATCTTCTGTTTTCTATTCTAGCAAATATATAATATATTTGCTTGCTATAAAGGAAAAGCTAAAGTTATAACAGTTCCATTTTATATAAGAATTATGGTAAACATTCAGTCAAGTTATTGATGAGTTCTCTTACCATTCTTAGATTTAAAACTTCCCATTAATATCTATTTATTTATGTATACTTTTTTACAAGTAGTAATTAATAACTTCTATTAAATGTTTTCAAATATTGATCAAAGCATTTTATAAATTATTTGGGGATCAAGCACTGGGAATTTGCTTAAAAATTTTCTACCTTTGAAAAGCACAAAAATATACTACTGCTAGAGAACTGTCTGAAGAGACTAGAACATATGTATTTTTTAAATTAGTATGCACAGCTTAATGGTGATTTTCTTACATGACAGGTTATTTATTTTTACATTTTACAGATCAGCAAATCTTCACAATGTCATATGCGGATTTCACTCAATGTTTTGAACATCTTACGTGCCTCCCAATGGTTTACTTATTTTTATTTAAAAATGATAGTGGAATTGCCTTAATAACCAATAACATCTTTCTTGTCTGTACTCACTCATTCTTTCTGCCCACGTGGGCCTCACTTCTAAGCCCATTCAAAATGATGTTTTCCAAGCATGTGCCACATGACTTGTTCATATAAATGGAGCAAATTAAACTGTCTCCACACATATCCTATCACATTTGTAGCCCTGATTTCTCTCTTTAACACGTGGCCAAGACACCGTATTATCTGCCTGCAGAGGTTGACCTCAGGATATTAGATTCTGCCACATAGCTCTCTTGTACTAAACCGAGGAGAAACACTTAATAACCCTTGCCTTTTTGGGAAAAAAATCAACTTTAAATTTGCCATGATGAAAAATCAATAAACCAGTAATTGCTTGGCTTATCATTTCATGGAGGAACAAATTGGGAAGCGAAGCTTAGTGTCCACACAGATTTCAGGGAGATGCATGGAGTTTCAGGATCACTAAGCTAGAAAAGGAAAAGGTCTCAGAGTGATAATTAAATCTACTCACGCTGATTTTCTGCCAAATTTATTTCCCAAGAGTATATAAAAATGTTTCGCTGCTTACTAGTCAGGCATAACTAATCAAATAATGTTACACAAACATATACAAGAAACAAAAAATGCAAATTCAAGACTGTAGGCATCAGAATAATATATTCTTGAGAATGAATATTAATGTAAAGTTACTTTAAAATAAAGAAAAGTACTTTAATAAAAAAAATTTGTCTTTTTAAAGATTAAAAGTTTCTTTGCTATGTAAACACAATAAAATTTTTTATTTCATCAGCCAATACATTCTCATTACTTTGCAAACTTTCAACTCTGAATTACAGAAGTTTTCAATTAAGCAAAAATATTTAGAAATAAATCTCCAACTATGAAACATTAAATATTTTTAGCTCCCTGAATGATCTTTCTAGTTCATTTTACTTGGATTTTCTATGGTTTTCTGATGCAAATACATGCTATCATATCTAAATTAGTCCATTATTCATTCCCATATATTTTCAACACATTGAATGTGAACTACGAGACCTGATGCCCCAATTAAGCTTTATAAGTAAACACAGATCTACTGTCTATGAAGTAAAATGAGAAATATACATCATCTTTCCTACAAGGAAAACACCAACTGAAAATATTACTGTATATGTTTAGTGGTTTAAAAAATTTTTATTACTAATAGACCTAACTAAATTCAGCAAATTAGCATAGTTTCAATGGAAGTGCAAATGTAATCATACTCAAACATTCACATTAAGAAGAAAAAGGAAGATGAAGCTTTTTCTTTTTCTTTTGTTAAAAAATGATTTTATGTGTGTCCTTCAACTGGCTACTGGGACTATGATAATTAAAACATTTAAAATAGCACAAGCCCCCCAGTCTCTAATCTGAAGCTCAGGTCAGCTGTCTGTAGATTCTAATTTGTCCTCCATTTGTATTCATGACAAGAAAATACTGAATATTTAACAGCAAACCATCAGGAGGGGGTATTGTGGGCTTAGAGGTTAAATAATTTGATTTCTGTGCAGATTACATGTAACATCCAACATCGAATCTCACACCTGATTTGGCAATACAATTACAATAAAAATAATGTAGAGACACTATAATCATAGAGTGGAAAATAAGAACTTTTTTTCCAGTGGGTAGAAAAGCAATAATTGTATTTAAACTATTACATATATTTACTGCATTTCTAAGGCCTAACTTTTCAATAATATGGTGAAAATGACTTTACAAAGCATGACTTGTTGAGAAAATTACATCATTTCTGTCTTGTTTTATGGGGCGCTTTTACAGTAGCTAGTTTCCAGCTACTGTAGCTTACTGGGAAGCAGTGAAATACAGCGATATGGTGGGGACTTTAAGAAGTCTTTCAGTCCATTCTCCTGCCTTCAGGCAGAACTACACTGAAGCAGAAGCTTTGTTTTGATCTAAGATAAACTTCCATCTGTTGAAAAATCCAAGAGCTATTTTAGGAGAATAGCTACTTGTTAATGTTAGAAAAGAGAAGAATGATTAAATGGAGAACCAGAAGTTGAAAAACTCAATTTCTGAGTAACATTGTGGATTTGATTAGAAATGTTACATTAAAAAACTGAATCAAAGAATAAAATTGGCTGGATTAAGATTACTATGCTGTTACACAGGTAAAAAATAAAGATGATTAGATTTACTGCTCCCATGAAAATATGTAGACATGCAAATACATTTTGATTTTATAGTTTTTGGTCTTTTGTTTTAATTGATTTTTTGGATAAGATCCTCAGCAACTATATTGACCTTTTGTTTTTCTTCTACTGAGTGGTAGCTTTCTTTTCATAAATGTGAATTTTATCATGCTAATTTGTTAATTCACTATTGACATTACTTATTAATCTCAATCAAATTGAGGACAAAAACAAAGACAAGCATTTCAGACAGTAAATAGAAAATACAACACTACAGAATCTTATTAAGCTGACTTTCTAGATTCATAAGATCCCATGTCACATTTTTAAAAAGAACTCTTTATTCTTTGAGTTTTCAGAATTCCTTAAGTAGTCATGATTTTTAATTATTACAGTAATTGCCCTGTGCTGGGTGCTGGGCACCAAAATCAACACAGAAGTCTGGTCTTTGCTCTCTTGCAGCTAGCTCACATTCTAGTGGGGCAAACATTAGTACTACTACTACAAGTATTACTATTATTATATATGATTATTATATATTTAAATGATTTAAAAGAAGGGGAGTTAATCCACTTATAAAATGGAATGGAGTATAGAAAAACAAACAGGATACTGTTCATACTTTCAAGCAGCTTAGAACACTTATTTGTATACAGATTCACATTTAAAATAATCTTAACTAGTTTTTAAATAAATTTTGCCTGATTCCTGTCTTTAATCGTGACACAGCAGTTCTGTGAGCTGCTTTGCTTTAGTTCTTTTAGGGTCTGGCAACTTCAATGGAGCTGATAGGATTAACAAGAAAAAAAAGCAGACTTCAATGATGTTGACTAACCTGAATTCCAAATTCAGGGACCTTTCCCAATGTGATTTAGTTTCTGTTCTCTTGTGTGTTTTGTGAAAATGACAACCATTTGTAACTCAATTTCCCAGTGTGTGAGATGACAGGGCTGGATTAGAAAATCATTAAAGTTTATTTATTCAATGAGCAAATTTTTCAATGAGTGAGTGCCTATAATTAGTCTTTAAGTGTTTATGTGAACAGAGCAGTACAGGGCGACCTGGATGCACAGAGCAGGATCCCTGATGGTAGCTTAATGGGGACTAGAGAGTGGTGGGAACTAATAAAACAGCTTTACCTGACACCTAAAATGACTTAGATTTAAGTTAAGCAAAGAGCAATCCATGATGATCAAGGAAATTATGAAAACTTTCTCTGGGGCTGAGTCAGAGGACAATATAAATGACACTGCTTCTTAGCAGCCCACAAACCAGCCTACGAGAAAAAAGCTCAAACACCTCCTTCCTCAAATAGCAAGGCAGCGTTCTGTTTCTGCAGGCCATATCCAAGAGTTCAGAGCTGTCCTTCCTTCTAACTTTTTGTTTGAAAATCTTAATTCTGTTGAATTAGATTCAAATTAGCAGTTTCAAGGGTCTCTAGTCCATTTCCCCAGAGATTCAGAGTTCCTATATAAATATACCTGTGATGGTATGTTCTGAGGATTATGCAGATTATAACACTGCTGGATAGTTACTTCATCATACGAATTAAGCAATGTTTAAAGGCATAATTATAAGGCTCTGTAATCAGTCACAGACTTTATATATAATCTAAGAGAGTATAGAAAGGTGCACAAAAAATTTATTTTGCAGTGGAAAGTGATTTTCCAAAAACAAAAACAAAACAGATATATACGTATTTACAATTTTTATGATAGTCGCCTTTCAAGGTAAAATGGTTCCTGAACAAATTCATGTAAAATGAACAAATTGAATGTTTTGTGATGTGAAAATTCTATGAATGAGTGAGATGAATGGTTTTAGTACACTGCAGTTATGCCCAAGTGTCTGTTACTGATATGCAGGCTATAGTGTTTACAACTTGCTAATTTACATCTAAGAGACTGTAACATAAAAATTAGAAAAAAAAACGATTTTCTTATTTAGAGGACTTTCAATCCAAAATATAATTTTTTTCTCCAAATATCTCCATAGGCATTTCGATATAAAAGGAAGGTCTATAAATATCTTTTTTACTTTGGCTACATTAAATTGTAGATTAATTAAATGAACAGGCTAATTAAAGGCTAACATAAAAAATCTAGAGAAAGAATAAAACACTTTTTAAATGTACAACTGGTTGACTTTCTCAGATTTAGGGCTTTTAATTTTTTTGAAAGAAATCTGAAGTAATTTATATTAATTTATGATATATGTCTGTCCTTCCAAAATGACTTATTCCAGAACTGCTAAAATGCAGTAGTTCCTCCTTATATGCAGGGGATACATCCCATGATCCCCAGTGGATACCTGAAACTAAAGATACTGCTGAACCCAATATACTGTTATTTTCCTATCATAACATACCTATAATAAAGTTAGTTTATAAATTAGGTACAGTAAGAGATGAACAGCAATTGCTAATAATAAAGTAGAACAATGATAACAATATGCTGTAGTAAAAGCTATGTGAATGTGGTTTCTCACAAAGTATCTTATTGTACTGAGCTCACCCTTCCTGTGATGTGAAATGATAAAATGACTAGGCGATGAGATGTGTGAGGTGAATGATCTAGGCACTGTGACGTAGCGTTAAGCTACTACTAACCTTCTGACTGTAGGTCAGAAGGACCACTAGCTTCCAGAGCGCAGTTGACCATGGGTAACCACAGCAAGTGAAATTTCAGATAAGGGGAACTACTGTGATGCATTTCTTTAAATTACAATTCGAATTTTATTTCATACAGGTCGACGAACAGATGGAGAGCTCTACTTTTTTGGGAAAAAACTGTATGGTTTCTAATCCTCTCTTCCCCTAGTAGTTTTGCAAGCTATGGGAATTCTGCCTCATTCCAAAGGAACATGTGAGAGATGAATTTGAAGTTGTTGAACAGCTACCCTTGACTTTTGCTAAGGAGAACATTTTCAGGTGTTCAATCACTGAACACATGAAAGCATAATTTTTAATTTAAAAAATGAAGAAAAAATGAGGGGTAATCAGGATTTCTAGAATAGTACTGGATACCTATTGGCTCAAAAATCTGTTAGGAAAAGGCCAATGTTAAGGGTGTGATGGATCAGTTAAACAAGTCATTTTACAGCTGGTGATATCCCAAATATGACTGCCCTCAAATGTCTGTGTTGTTTTTTCACAAAATGTAACAGGTAAGAGGCTTGTTAGTTCAGGTAGGGATATGATTAGTGAGACAATATTATTATCAAATATTAGGAGTGACTGTTTATTCTAAGTAAGGTGTAACCGCTGGGATTACAAAGCATGAAACACATGGTTTTCGTACTTAAGGTGTTGTAACAGTTGAGGAGATAAGACTATGAGACCGATTTAAAAAAAACAAACCAGAACATTAGTGTTTTCTCTCATACATCACTTATTCAAATGATGTAGACATTGCTTTAACAGTTGGTACTCATAACCAAATGAGACCCACAATATGATTGTCACTACCTACCACACAATCTTTTGAGTGAGCCAAATATTCAATCTTTGGAGGCTGGATTATATCTTTGTCAGTATTGTTAGACATTTAGAGTTGTATCTGGTGAACAAAGAGGCTAAGTCGTTTTCAGTAAGGTAAAAACAGGGACAAATTTGGGTGATGCTATAAGGGCCTATAAGGTCACAAGGCTTAGTCCTTTCTATGTCTTGAAAACTGACTCCATTGAAGAAGACAACAATAACTTGTATGCATTAAAAGCAGTCTTATTTGAAAAAGGAAATATATACAAAATATACCATCTCAAATATTATCAGCTACAAAATGAATAGTTTAGAGCAGTGGTTCAAAAATGCCAATCTCTAGCTTGCTGATGGTTGGTTAAATAACAACCACTGGGCTTGTCCTGATTCTTTTGGTCTGGAGTGAGGCCTGGGAATTCATATATCCATGTTTAAATTAATTATTATATTTTTATTATCAAATTGTACATCATAGTGGTTCAATTTATTATCAAATTGTACATCATAGTCTCCCTCCCTTGATGCAGATATCTTCAGTAAGTTTCTGTTTTCTTTTTATTAGTTTCTTCTGTTTATTTCTTCCCTTTTATCTTTTAGTCAACAACTTTCTACATATTAAATAATGAAGAAAATGGCATTTTCCATTTTCAACCTTTCTCCCTAGATATGTTTCCTTCAGAAGCACCTGATTTACAACCCATTATGACAATTTCATCTATTAAAATTGAAAAGAAAGGAATTTCTAGGACAAAAGAGAACAGATTTCTGCTTCACAATCATTGCTGCTAATTACCTTTTGTTATCTACTTCAGAAATTTACACAGATTTTCACCTTATAGTTTAAGTTACTGCTGAAGAAGTCATTGGTGGGAAATGAGGGGAAGGTTATAAAAGTGGTATCTCTGTAGATGCCCAAGACAATACTTATCAATAAAAAGAGTAACTCTTGATAGGTAGCATATGGTTCTCTACACATATAAAAGATGAACATCAAAATGAGCAGACTGATAGTTTAAGAATCTGAGAAGATAAGAGTAGTAGTCAGAATTGTGTTTTTGTATAATGTTTAAGATAGTCTCAATTTCATTATATCTATTTAATTTTCTAGTTTTAGCAAACATGGCTCTTTTTTTTAATTCTCTACCATCTCTGGAAAAGAAATTACTACTGTTTTGTTTTTTTAAGTTCATAGATATGGGATAGAATTTGGTAACAGTGTAAAATTATTCTGACAGTCTGGAGAAAATGCTAGTACTTTCTAACTTGCCAAAGTGTTTGGAGTGAAAAGATGCTATGTAATACAAATTTACAAATGTTAGTTTGCAAGAGCTTATAATTTCTTTATTTGCATTTTCTTTATCTCTTATTTTGAAGAATTATCAAGCACACATCCAACAATTCAAAATTTAAGAATATTGATTTACAGGAGTGGGATATGTCAAGAAAAAAAGGCAGCCGAGCCAGTATTAACTTTGAAAGGTATATATATTCTTCATTCAAAACTTTGCTTAAATGTAATCTTATCATAGATCTTTCTTGAAAATACTATAAATAAAAAAATCCCTCCCCCAGCCTCTTTTACCATGTTCTATTCTTCTCCCTACCATTTATCATTTTTTCATATATTCCATATTTACTTATTTATTCAACATCTGTCTCTCCCCTGTGGAATGTTTTCTTTTGTAGTCCAGGATTAGAAAAGTACCTGGCATGTAGGAGGTGGCTCAATAATACTTATTGATTAAATGAATGATTAACAATTGTGATAAACATTATGAAAAGATATCATGGGGAAGCTAGAAGAGAATACCACAAGGAGACTTGATTAGATTGTGAGGTGAGGATATAGCTCCTGTGAAGTTACAACATTTAAGCTGACACCTCAGTACTGGTATATATTAGCCAAACAAAAACAGGGAGAACTTTCCAGCTTTCTGGGCATCGACAATAGCACAGGTGCAGGCCCTAAAGGAAGAAGGAGCTTCCATTTTTATGAATAAGGGAAGGAGGCCAACGGAAGCTAAGTTAGCAAATATTCCCGGTTCCTACCCCAGCACAATTTCTGGGCATTTGACTTTCTAGATATTTCATATAGATGGAATTATAAACAACATAATCTTTTTGCCTCGCTTCTTTAACGTAGCATAGTGTTCAGCAGAATTCATTTTGTAACATGTATTTGTAGCTCATTCTTTTTACTGGGAAATAATATTCCATTAAATGGAAATACTGCATCTTGTTTATCCATTTACCACTTGATAAATATTTAAATTGTGTCCACTTTTTGGCTATTGTGAATAACTCTGATAAGAATATTTGTGTACAAGGCTTTGTAAAGACATATTTCAATTTTCATGGATTAAATACATCCATGAATAGAATTGCTGAGTCATATAGTAAATTTGTTTAATAAATTGTTTTCTGAAGTGTCTGTACCATTTTATATTCTCAAAAGCAATGTTCTACATCCTCTTCAGTTTCTCTACATTATTAACAATACTTAGTATCATCTGTCTTTTTGGTTATAAGCATCTTGGTGTGTATGAAGTGGTATCTCATTGTAGTTTAGATTTGCATTGAGGTTGCAAAATGAAGCACTAAATACTTTATCTTTTTATTGATATGCACTCTTACTAAGGTTTCACAAGAAAAACAATCTGGTTACAACATTCACCCATATTATCGAGTCCCCACCCATACCCCATTGCAGTTACTGCCCATCAGTGTATTAAGATGTCACAGTCACTACTTGTCTTCTCTGTGCTACACCATCTTCCTCATGATTCCCCCCAAATCATGTGTACTAATCACAATATCCCTCAATCCCCATCTTTCCCCCTCCCGACCCACCTTCCCCCACCCCTTCCCTTTGGGAATTGCTAGTTCCTTCCTGGAGTCTGTGAGTCTGCTGTTGTTTTGTTCCTTCAGTTTTGCTTCGTTGTTATACTCCAAAGATAAGGGAAATCATTTGATACTTGTCTTTCTCTGCCTGGCTTATTTCACTCAGCATAATACCCTCTAGCTCCATCGATGTTGTTGCAAATCCTTCTGGTAGGATTTGTTTTCTTCTTATGGCTGAATAATATTCCATTGTGTATATGTACCACCTCTTCTTTATCCATTCATCTACTGATGGGCACTTAGGTTGCTTCCATTTCTTGGCTATTGTAAATAATGCTGTGATAAACATAGAGGTGCATCTGTCTTTTTTGAACTGGGCTCCTGCATTCTTAGGGTAAATTCCTAGGAGTGCAATTCCTGAGTCAAATGGTATTTCTATTTTGAGATTTTTGAGGAACCTCCATAATGCTTTCCACAAAGGTTGAACTAATTTATATTCCGACCAGCAGTGTAGGAGGGTTCCCCTTTCTCTATATCCTCACCAACATTTCTTGTCTATTGGGTGGTGGCCATTCTAACTGGTGTGAGGTGATATCTCATTGTGGTTTTAATTTGCATTTCTCTGATGATTAGCAATGTAGAGCATCTTTTCATGTGCCTGTTGGCCATCTGAATTTCTTCATTGGAGAAGTGTCTGTTCAGATCCTCTGCCCATTCATTAATTGGATTTTTTTGGTTTTTGTTTGTTGAGGTGCCTGAGCTCTTTATATATTTTGGATGTCAACTTTTTATCGGATCTGTCATTTATGAATATATTCTCCCATACTGTAGGATGCCTTTTTATCCTATTGATGGTGTCCTTTGCTGTACAGAAGCTTTTCAGCTTGGTCCCACTTGTCCATTTTTGCTTTTGTTTCCCTTGCCCGGGGAGATATGTTCATGAAGAAGTTGCTCATGTTTATGTCCAAGAGATTTTTGCCTATGTTTTTTTCTAAGAGTTTTATGGTTTCATGACTTACATTCAGGTCTTTGATCCATTTCAAATTTACTTTTGTGTATGGGTTTAGACAATGATCCAGTTTCATTCTCTCACATGTAGCTGTCCAGTTTTGCCAGCACCATCTGTTGAAGAGGCTGTCATTTCCCCATTATATATCCATGGCTCCTTTATCATATATTAATTGACCATATATGTTTGGGTTAATATCTGAACTCTATATTCTGTTCCACTGGTCTATGGGTCCGTTCTTGTGCCAGTACCAAATTGTCTTGATTACTGCGGCTTTGTAGGAGAGCTTGAAGTTGGGAAGCAAAGATCCCCCCTGCTGTATTATTCTTTCTCAGGATTGCTTTGGCTATTTGGGGTCTTTGTGGTTCCATATAAATTTTAGAACTATTTGTCCCAGTTCATTGAAGAATGCTGTTGGTATTTGATAGTGCATTGATTCTGTATATTGCTTTAGGCAGGATGGACATTTTGACAATATTAATTCTTTGCACACAAGAGCATGGGATAAATTTCCATTTGTTAGCATCCTTTTTAATTTCTCTTAAGAGTGTCTTGTAGTTTTCAGGTGTAGGTCTTTCACTTTCTTGCTTAGATTTATTCCCAGGTATTTTGTTCTTTTTGATGCAGTTGTGAATGGAATTGTTTTCCTGATTTGTCTTTCAGCTAGTTCTTAGTGTAAAGGAAAGCAACAGATTTCTGTGTATTAATTTTGTATCCTGCAACTTTGCTGAATTCAGATATTAGTTTTAGTACTTTTGGAGTGGAGTCTTAGGGTTTTTTATGGACAGTATCATGTTATATGCAAATAGTGAGAGTTTGACTTATTTTTTACCAATCTGGATGTCTTTTATTTCTTTGTTTTTTCTGATTGCCATGGCTAGGACCTCCAGTGCTATGTTGAATAAAAGTCAGGGGACTGGGCATCCCTGTCTTGTTCCCAATCTTAGGTGAAAAGCTTTCAGCTTCTCGCTGTTCAGTATGATGTTGGCTGTGGGTTTTTCATATATGGCCTTTATTATGTTGAGGTACTTGCCCTGTATACCCATTTTGTTGAGAGTTTTTATCATGAATGGACATTGAATTTTGTTGAATGCTTTTTCAGCATCTATGGAGATGATCATGTGGCTTTTGTCCTTCTTTTTGTTGATGTGGTGGATGATGTTGATGGATTTTCAAATGTTGCACCTTCCTTGCATCCCCAAGATGAATTCCACTTGATCACGGTGTATGATCCTCTTGATGTATTTTTGAATTCGGTTTGCTAATATTTTGTTGAGTATTTTTGCATCTATGTTGATCAGAGATATTGGTCTGCAATTTTCCTTTTTGGTGGTATCTTTGCCTGGTTTTGGTATTAGAGTAATGCTGGCTTAATAAAATGAGTGTGGAAGAATTCCCTTCTATTTTTTTTAAAACTTTAAGGAGAATGAGTATTATGTCTTCTCTAAATGTCAGATAAAATTCAGCGGTGAATCCGTCTAGCCCAGGGGTGTTTTCCTTCGGTAGTTTTTTGATTATTGATTCAATTTTGTTGCTGGTAATTGGTCTGTTTAGATTTTCTGTTTCTTCCCTGGTCAGTCTTGGAAGATTGTATTTTTCTAGAAAGTTGTCCATTTCATCTAGGTTATCCACCTTGTTAGCATATAGATTTTCATAGTATTCTCTAATAATTATTTGCATTTCTGTGGTGTCCTTGATTTTTCCTTTCTCATTTCTGATTCTGTTTATGTGTGTAGTTTCTTTTTTTTTCTTAATAAGTCTGGCTAAGGATTTATCTATTTTTTTTATTTTCTCAAAGAACTGGCTCTTGGTTTCATTGATTTTTCTATAGTTTTATTATTCTCAAGTTTATTCATTTCTTCTCTGATCTTTATTATGTCCCTTCTTTTGCTGACTTTGGGCCTCATTTTTTCTTCTTTTTCTAGTTTCAATAATTGTGACTTTAGCCTATTCATATGGGATTGTTCTTCCTTCTTTAAATCGGCCTTGATTGCTATATGCTTTCCTCTTGGAACTACCTTTGCTGCATCCCACAGTAGGTGGAGCATTGTGCTGTGGTTGTCATTTATTTCCATATATTGTTTGATCTCTGTTTTAATTTGGTCATTGATCCACTGATTATTTAGGAGCATGTTGTTAAGCCTCCATGTGTTTGTGAGCCTTTTTGTTTTCTTTGCACAATTTATTTCTAGTTTTTTACATCTGTGATCTGAGAAACTGGTTGGTAGAATTTCAGACTTTTTGAATTTACTCAGGCTCTTTTTGTGGCCTAGTATGTGGTCTATTCTGGAAAATGTTTCATGTGCACTTGAGAAGAATGTATATCCTGCTGCTTTTGGATGCAGAGTCTTGTAGATGTCTGTTAGGTCTATCTGTTCTAGTGTGTTGTTGAGTGCCTCTGTGTCCTTATTTTCTGCCTGGTTGCCCTGTTTTTTGGAGTGAGTGGTGTGCTGAAGTCTCCTAAAATGAATGCATTGCATTCTATTTCCTCTTTTAATTCTGTTTGTATTTGTTTTACATATGTCAGTGCTCCTGCATTGCGTGCATATATATTTATCATGTTTATATCCTCTATAAGAGTTTCTTAAACTTCAGCTCTCCTCTTTAGTACAGTCTAAATTTTGGTTAGATCCCCTATCCCATTTGCTCTATGCAATGCCTAATATCCAATTTGACAGGGAATAATTCTTTTTTTCTTGGTATCACACGTGATTTCAATTGTGTCCTGCTGATCATCTTGGATTAATAATAGTTTATAGTATGGTAGGAAAGTCTATAATTGGTTATATTATTATTTTATATAAACAAATTGATCTTCCTCTTATTTTAAAACAGTGGACAGTTTCCTAATCATACTGAATTTGCATGAACTATTTTCTTTGGACAATATTCTCCATTTCATTTTTCAATTTTAAACCAAGTAAACTGCACTGGAATAGCTGTAATTTAGGAAATATTTTCATCATATATATTAATTCTCCAATTTCTCCCCCTAGTTAGGAACATGGCTTTAGAAAATAAAGACAAAGAATACCAACAATCCCAGAAAAATAAACTTATAAATACTTTCAAGAATTATCAATTACAGTATAAAAATGGTCACACAAATATACTTCTAATGGCACAGAGAGATAGGACTGATTTTCTGTAAAATTTCTCAGTAATAGACTTCTTCTTGGATTTTCATTCTGAACTTCTAAGAGCAGGATTAACATTTGTTAGTCTGTCAGTAAGTCTAAAGTATGTTTTGGGAAATAAAGATATTTTTTGAATAAAACATTCTTTTTAGAAAGTAGGTCTGACTTCATTATTTGTATATATATTGATTAATATGTAATCAATATCCTTAAAATATTTATCTCAATATGTTATAGCTGTACATTTTGTGGCCAAAGGTAAATTATAAGGTATGCCTTAGGAAATACACATCTATATACTTTAATTGGATTTTGGTCATATTTCTTGTATTAGGCCTAATAATTTGCTATAGTGAATATATACTGACATCACTGAAGTTAAAATAAGACTTGAGCCTTATTAACATTAACAATAATGAATTGCAAAAATTATTTGTATTTCTTCTGTTTTCAATTAACAGGTAATTACTATTTCCAGATACTGCTACTATAATCAAGGCAGAGCACTCTTACTTAGTCTAAGCCATCATCATCTTACATAAATAGAACCTGATCCATGCACTTGCTGATTTGTCTTCCTGAGGTAAACATTGTCCTGTGTTTGATCTTTAGCAAATAGATGTACCTCCTTATTTCTGCTACAAATGAAATGTCAGATAACTTGACAGGAAGATAATGTTTGAGCTTATCAAACCCAACAAGTTTTCTCTTCAATAAACTAGTGTCAATCTTTCAAATATAGTGTAAAAGCAGGTTTTAGCTACAATCATTCTACTGATCTTTGCCATACTGTTTCATTCCCTGAGAAGATGGTTAAGTGTAGTATTTAAGACTTTGTATGGTATTAATTGATCCATCTTGAGCTTCTGATTCCATAGATAGAAACAATATATGCACCACAGGAATCATTATTGGAGCATAATTTCCTTAAAAATCACTTTTGTAGTGGCACTTCTAAAATTAGAAGATGGAGGCATGGACTTTTGAAAACTGATTTTTATATGTCAAAATTGTAAAGTTAGAATTCTTGATCTTCTTTTACTATACTATTTACTATATAAAATACAATACAGTTTTTATATGAACTGGATGGGGGGTCTTCCTGGCTTATTAAAAAGAGAAACATCTTATTTTGTGTAGAAGAAATGTTACTATTAAGATCAAGAACTGGCCTTAAGAAGTTATTGGATAATTACTGTCAGAATGAACACGTGGATAAAATCACTGATTTTCTGTGATATTACTCTTCATATAATGAAACTGACATACAAAAGGTGATTTGCAGAAGCTTTTACAATAAAAAAGAAATTTAGAATTTACCAAGCAATAATTGTGACCTATGTACTTTTGGGTAACATAGAAAATGTTACCCATTGTTTAGCCTTGGGATTAAATTTTACTGTTGGGCCAAAAGGTGACATCAGGGGAATAAGATGGCCTCTTTTTTTGGTCCCTCTTTTTAAAGAACCCATAAGGCCAAGTCTAATGAACAAGAACACCTTTATGGGAGTGGTAGGATCCATCGCCATATGCCAAGGGGCCTGGAAGAAGTCTTGGCCACCTGTGCATCTGGTAATAGGCAGACAAACCTCAGTATGGGCTGTGAAACCAACAGGAGCTGCAAACCTACTGCAAGCGTTCTCAGCCACTGTTGGGAAAACCTGGAGGGGGTTGACTTGAGCAGAAACCTATGTATGCAAGAGAGACTGTGCAAGCCCAGCTTTCCTGGCGGCAGAGTCCAGTATGCCATTGGAGCAAATCCCCCCTCTCCCAAAACAAATTTGGTTGTACTGGAAACAGAGAAAGTAACTGTCAGTGCTGTCTCTGCCCCAAGACAACACTGCATGGGGCTAAACAGCCACTGACACCCTCTCTGGTGGAGTAAAGGGAGAGCAGTCAGTGAGTACTTACCTTCCTCGCTATGTGGGGCATTGCTGGAGAAACCCATTTCTCTTCAGCAGCACCCAGGGTACTAAGGTGGGAACTCTAGTACTTGGGATTGGGGTTGGGGGGTACAGGGGTGGCACAGAGATCAGGAAAGAGGCAGATAAGAATACCAAGGGGCATTAAGGCAATGTAATTCTGGATGCTGCACTCAGGACTGTAGCAGGAAGTCTGTCTAGGAGCCTCACCTGGGAGAACCTCACCTCAGGAGGCTCTCATAAGGCCCAATGGCATCCCAATGTTATAAATGCTAAACCCACACCTCTCCCCACTTTACACTGGCTCCTGTGCACACTCCTGAGTGCAACAGTGAGAGAGCCTAAACAGAGTGCTCTCAGAAAACCAGACCAGGGTGTGCGGGCAAGGGAAAAACCACAAACACTAGCGGTAGTGCCACCTTCTGGAAAGCAAATGAGAAGTGTCCAGCAGCCAGACTAGTGAGTTGTAAGAACCAGATAAGATATAAAAGCTTAAGAATTCTGACACACTACGCTGATGGACAGTGACTGTAATGGGGTATGTGGTGGGGACATGATAATGGGGGGAGTCTAGTAACCATAATGTTGCTCATGTAATTGTATATTAATGATACCAAAATAAAAAAAAAGAATTCTGACACAAGAGGGAGAAAGAAGTGTGGTTCAGGTATATCCATACAAGGTTGGAGAAAATCCCAGATATAATAGGACCAACAAACAGTATATCTCATCCAAACGAAACTAGTAAAAATCTGAGGAAGTATCTGCTACTTCAAATGTGAAAGCAGTAATACAAAACTATAAGGAACATGATAAATTGATGAAATATCATCACCAAAAGATAACATAATCCTCCAATAACTAAACTCAAAGGCATGGTTTCTGTGATTTAGTTGATATTCAAAATAGCTGTTTTAAGGAAATTCAACAGGCTACAAGAAAACATAGAAAGATAATCCAATGAAATCTGGAAAATCAGACACTTAACAGAGACATAAATCATAAAAAAAGAATCAAACAGAAATGTATCTGAACAATTCAATGAGTGAAATTAAAATGAAAAGGCAACAGAGAGCATCTACATCAGAGTAGAACAAATGGAAGACAGAATAAGTGAGCTAGAGTTTAGGGACTCTGACATTACTCAATTAGAGGCAAACAAAGGAAAAAGACTGATAAAGAGTAAATAAAGCTTACATGATCTATAGGACCCCATCAAACATACAAATACTAGAAAAATTGGGATTCCAGAAAAACAAGAGGGGAAGAAGAGGGTGCAAAGTTTATTTAAAGAAATAATAGCTGAGAATTCCTCAAGCCTGGGAAGAGACTTGGTCATTCATGTTCATGAAGATAATAGATCACCCTGTATTTCAATCCAAAAAGATCTTCTCCAAGATACATTATAATGATTATAATGAAATGGTCAAAAATTAAAGATAAAGAAAGAATCCTAAAATCAGCCAGAGGGAAAAGATTGTAACCTATAAAGGAATCCCTATCAGGGCATCAGCAGATTTCTCAGCAGATATCCTACACGCCAAGAAGGAATGGAATAACATATTCAATGTGTTGAAAGCAAAACAATTTTCAGCCAAGGGTACTATATACAACAAAGTTATCCTTCTGATACAAAGGGGAAAAAAGATTTGACCAGACAAACAAAAGGTGAAGGTGTTGATCACTAGACCTTCCTTGCAAGAAATGCTGAAAGGAGTTCTTCAAGTTGGAAAAAAAATATGTTAATTATTGATATGAAAACATATGAAAGTATACAACACACTGATAAAGGTAAATATATAGTCAAGTTTAGGAAAGTATACTTCTCTAGGATGTGTGTTAACCACTTAACTATAGTTTAAAAGTTAAAGGAAAAGAGTAATAAAAAGAACTATAGCTACTATAGTTTGTTAATGAATACACAGTATAGAAAGAGGTAATCATAACATCAAAAATATACAATGGGGGGTAAAAGGGTAGAGATTTTGTGTGTGACCTAAGTTGCTATCAGCTTATAATGGACTGTTTTATCAATAAGATGTTTCATGTAAGCCTCATGGTAACCACAAAGTGAAAACCTAAAGCAGATTGACAAAAGGTAGAGAAAGAGGAAACAGAGCAAACCACTACGGAGAAGTAACAGAGGGAAAAAAATGCAACTACAAAACAGCCATAAAGCAACTAGTAAGATTGCATTAGTTAAGTCCTTACAATTCAATATAGGTATCCTCCTATTCTAGCCCACTTTTCTAAAGTTTGTGTCACACCACTTTACTTTTATGAAAGACTTACTTTAGTACTTGTTTTTGCTAACTGAAAGAAATCCAAAGAGAATTTTCACTTTTATGAAAAAAGGCAGGAAGTGAAAATAGCATTCAGTGTTTATTGCAATGAGCACTTACAGAGGCAGTGCAAACCCTAAGCAGTGAGTGGCCCCACCATCTCCTTCCTGGGGAGTCATACTCAGTATCTCAGCATCAAGCCACTGTAGCTTTGAGCAGTATCTGTGAGCATTTGTGCTTTACCTTAACTTATTTTGTGCATACATTAGCAAGATGTGTCCTAAAGTATCAGAAAAGCCTGAAAGGTTATATTTGGGTCTGGGAATGTTCAAAAATTTTTTGATATAAACTAATATTAATGCTTTGCTTTATGCCATTTCGGCTTACTAAAAGTTTCACTGGAATGCTTTGCTTTCAGATAGCAGGAGAAACCTTAATTACTATAAATGTAAATAGGTTGAATCCATCAATTGAAAGCACAGAGTGACTAGATGGATAAAAAACAAAACCCAACTATGTACTGCCTGAAGAGACTCATTCAGATTTAAGGACAAACACAGGGTCAAAGTGAAAGTACGGAAAAAGATATTCCATGTAAGTGGAAAACCAAATGAAAGTGAGAGTAGCTATACTTATATCAGGCAAAATACACTTTAAGCCAAAAATAGTAACAAGAAACAAAGGTGATTACAAAATGATAAAGAGGCCAATTCATCAAGATGATACAAAAATAGTAAATATATATGGCAAATATATATTGTCATGACAATGATTTTTTGGATATGCTACCAAAACCACAAACAACAAAAGCAAAAATCAGCAAGTGGGACTACATCAATCTCAAAAACTTCTGTACAGCAAAAGAAACCATCAAGATGAAAAGGCAATGTATGGAATGGGAGAGAATACTTGTATAATTGTAAACCATATGCTGGATAAAGCATAAATACATAAATAAAGAACTCATACAACTCATTAAGAAAAAAGGTACTTTAAGTTTTGATTTAAACATGGGCACAGGAACTCAATAGGTATTTTTCCAAGAACACCCAAATGGCCAACCGGCACATGAAAAGATGCTCAACAACATCACTAATTGTTAGGGAAATGCAAATCAAAACCACAGTGAGATATCACTTTATACCTGTTAGAATGGTTATCATTAAGAACATGAGAAATAAGTGTTGGAAAGGATGTGGAGAAAAGGGAATACATGTTGGTGGGAATGTAAATTGGTGCAGCCAGTATAGAAAACAGTATGGAGGTTCCTCACCATATTAACAAATAATCGTATGATCCAGCAATCCAACTTCTGGGTATATATACAAAGGAAATGAAAACAGGTTATCGAAAAGATATCTTAATTCCCATGTACATGCAACATTATCATCAATAGCCAAGATTCAGAAACAACCTAAGTGCCTATCAATGGCTGAATGGATAAATAAGATGCAGTATATATATATGTGGGTATATATGTCCTTTATAAAGAGAAATAGAAAACTTTATTGTATGTATATTATATATATAGTGTGTATATGTTTGTATATATACACATGCACACAAAATGAAATATTATTCAGCCATGAGAAAGAAGAAAATCCTGCCATTTGTGACAATATGGATGGACCTCAAAGGCACTATGCTAAGTGAGATATGTCACAAAGAGAAAGATAAATACTGTATGGTACCACTTACATGTGAAAACCCCCAACAAGCCAAACTTATAAAAACAGATAGTAGAATAGTGGTTACCAGGAACTGGGGTAAGAGGATGTTATTTATGGGTACAAACTTACAACTACTAGATAAATAAGTTCTGGAAAATAATACACAGCATAGTAATTACAATCAATGTTTTATTATAAACTTGCACACCTTAAACTTATACTATGTTACATGTCAGTTATATCTCAGTAAAGAAAGTTAGGCTAAATTTTTAACTAATTTTGTAAGGGAGTTAGATTTCTTTTATTAGATATTTCTTTTTTTTGTTGTTAAGAAATACTACAATAGAGAATTTCATATATTTTTACTAAAATATCTAGGATGCCACAAGGGTAAAAAAAGGTACAATTTTTTACAGAACTGAAGTATAGTAGGACTAATATTTATATAATACATACTACCTCTGAGGCACTAATTACTTTACACATATTAACTCCAGTGACTAGCTACTTCCATTAGCCTTACTGTTAAGATGTGAAACTGAGGCAAAGGTTAATGTATACAGCTAGTAAGTAACAAACTGAATCTTGGAAGTTTAAGAGGGTTACTATTAATCATGATGCCAAATTTCTTTAGATATATATACATGTGAACCAAACACATAATTTTGAGGGACAGCAGGTGGGTAATTGTCAGTGATTTTTTATTGCAGTGTTCATTTATCTATAACAGAATCAAGATAACAATGTTAAACTGAGAAAATCTGTGTTTAATGATAGGAAATTTTAAAGAAAAAAAATTTCCTAAGGTAGGTAGTGTAGGCTTTAATACCTGAATTACTTACAGTTGGCTTGAAAAAAAAAATCAAGTATATTTGCAGAAAGTAATTTGTTTTCACAGGTAATAAAGCTGCTTTTTTGGTAGTGTTTAATTGCTGCTGTGGAGTACAGGCAAACTTAAATTCAAGTAAAATGAATTTTGCCCCGATGTTGTAAAGAAATGTAAAATATAGTATTGGGAGCTTCAATAGTCAATTAACCTAATAAAAACATGAAAAAAATAGCATGCCTATTTTCTTGTAAATCTGTGGCTCATTTAGTAATCTCCAAACAATTTATTTCCTAACTATATGTTGTTTTATGCTCTTTGCTACCATTTCAGGTACATTAATTATGCCTTCCTACATTGACTATAAGGTCTTTGAGAGCAAAAGAGACCCTTATCTTTCATTTCTGTATCCTTCAAGGTACTTACAACATGGGTAATGCAAAGTGGTGCTAACAAGAAAACCTTGTGTTATAAGAATACACTAAACAATGCTTCTGATACTATCAACATTGAATTCTGGGGTGACCACAGCTGTTAAGTATCAGAAAATCTGTGATTCAATGTATTTAGGATATATAAAATACTTAGGATATATATTCTTTACACACCTATGAACAGTGCATAATGTTTAATTTATACCATATTCCCTTAGTATCACTTGTTATTTCACATATTTCTGTATCACTTATTATTTCACGTATCTCTACTGTCAAATAGCCATAATATCTAACAAGATGTTTACATTGTTTATATCTCTAGCAGGTGGAATGACAGCTGGCTTTCAATTTTTTCATTAATACTTCCTTTAGTGAAGGGCCTGTTGGTAACAATTTCCCTATTTTTGCCTATTATCTTTACTGCACCTTCATTCTTGAAGGATACTTTTGCTGGGTTCAAAATTTTAGGTTTGTGGTTATTTTCTTTCAAGAATTTGAAAGGTGCTCTACCAGGTATTGGAGTGTGTATGTCTTCCTAAATATTTCTGTTGAGAAATCAACTTCTAGTCTTATATTTGCTCCTTTGAATATAATCTATTTTCTCTGTTGTTTTAAGATTTTCTCTGTTGTTTTAAGTTTTTATAACTTTAATGTGCCTAGGTGTAGTTTCCTTTGTATATATCTGGTTTGTAGTTTATAGTGCTTCATTAGTTTGTAGCTTGATGTCTTTTTGACAGTTGTGGGAAATTCTCAGCCATTTCCTGCCAAATACTGCTTATCTTAAATCTCTCTTTTTCTGGGACTGTCATTATACTCACTGTGAATCTTTTCTTCATATCCTTTATGTCTCTCAAGTTCTTTCCTGTACTTTCTGTCCTACTGCTTTCATTGCTTCATTCAAGATGGTTTCTTCAAATTCCTTCCGGGTCTCTAACTCTTTCACCTGATCTGCATAGTTGTAACTTCAGCCCTTATAAAGTTCTTCATTTCAGTTAATGTATTTTTCAGTTTAGCACTTTCTTTTAATTTTGTTCATGGTTTCCAACATTGTCACACTGTCTTTTCTTCTTATGAACAAATTAATGTCAAAATCTGTGTCTAGTAGCTCCATTATCTTGATCCTCTGAGAATCGGTTCCTACTGAGTGTTGTTTCTCTTGTCCTTTTGTTTCTCATGGTTCTTCATCTTTTTTTCTCATATGCCTGGTTTTTTAAAATAGATGCCATGTAGAAATACTTGTAAAGATAATTTGAGGCTTAGGATAATGTTCGTTTCTTCCCAAAGGATTTATATCTGCTCTGGTAATTGGTTAGAGGACTAGCAATCTTGAATCATCGTAATTCAGTCACAGACTGGGCTTCAGTTGCTAGGGGTGCCTGTCTTCTGATATTTCCTTACTTTTTTGGGGAGTAATCTAGTCAGATCCCAACCCAAACCCTGATGGTTTTATCAGAGTCTTCCCTTTCTTGACTGGTCTTGAATTCTTGTTTGTCCTCATGGCTCTATAAGTCTCTCAAATCTTCTGCCAGATTTTTAGCTTTCCAGTGACCTCTTCAAGAATTGGCAGACAGATGCCACTACTGGAATCATCTCTATGGAAAAACTGGCTCCAAGTGTTGAGCTACTCTTCTTTTCTTGGACCTGGGACATATGTTTCTCCACTGCCTTAATAACTGATGCCTTCAAACATATGTTTTAATATTATTACCAGCTTTTCTATCTGTTCTCAGAAGGAGAGTGAGTTCAAATAAACTAGTCCAACAATATCATCTTCATCCCATAAATTTTTATCTGTGGCTTTATATTTTCCTTTGTAATTTCCTTTTTTACCTATGAATCACTGAGGAGTACTAAAGTATATTTTTAATTAATAATAAAAGAGCAACAACTAATATTCTATAAAGTCTACAAAATTTTTTCACATCTACTGTATTACAACTCATTTCTTAGATGGTAGGTAGTTTATTATCCTTATTTATTAACAGAAGGGGGAACTAGATTTAAAAGGATCACTTAAGTTCATGTAGATGATGAGAAAATACTAATACCTATTTGAATTTACTGTATTTTATTATTTGTTTTCAGTCTTCCCCCTCTAAAATGTGAGCTTTTTGAGTATAGGCATTTCTATTTCTTTTTCCATTGCTCTGTTCATCTGGCTTAGAACAGTACTCAGCATGTACTGGATGAAAGTTTGAATTAATGGAAGTTACTAAAGGAATGAATGATTAAAGGACAATCATTGTACTCTTTGTATTTCAATTCTGAGTAATAAGAATGTACACTTACATAGTTCTATATAGTTTTTTAAAGTACTATATGTCATTTCTATTTATAACCATTCTAGGCAGATTATATCATCTTCCTCACTTAGAGTCACAGTAAAGTTAAGGAACTTATCAGTCACAGAACAAGTAAATGGCAGAGCTGGGACTCTGAACCTCATTCCCCTACTTCAGCTAGAAGAAGTAGGGCTATTTCCACTAGAGTACAATTGATTCATTATATTGCAAAAGCTTCCCTAGGTTACTCTCAGGATTGTATACCTGTAGGCATTCAAGATGTATGTCAGCTTCTTAATGTTTAATTTATTTTGGAAATATGTGATTGAAAAGAAGGCTGTAGCTTTTAGCTGGTCTTGAAATTTGCATATGTAGAGCCCAGAAAATATTTAAATTGGCAGGGAAATACATGATGGTTGGTCACTGGAGGCCTAATAATGGTTAAATAGATATCACTGTATGCACTTTCCATATACATGAATACCTTATTGAAAATAAGTAAAATGTCATATAAACTGGCTTTCAAGTCCAGAGTACAGCTGAATGCATATGAAGCAAAAACATTACTAGTGTTCTTTAGGAAAATAAGGAAGGACCCTTTGTTTTGTTAAAAAGATAGTTTAAAATGAATTAGTACACATTCACTGGAAGCATCAAACAGGAATAAATAGCTGATGCTATGTAATATGACAGATAAAACCATATACAAAATAAAGGCTAAAAATCTTTAACAATGAAGTTCTTACAACATGGAATCAAAGGGACTATAAAGGAAAATTCATTGCTGAGGGAAATAAGACAGATGGTTAGGCTAAATGAGTATTTGTTCTTGAGTGATTTTTGACTAAATAAGAACTTGAGGAAAAAATATGGAACAAAGCAATGCACTCAAGCTAAACAGATTAATTTTTTCTTAAAGAAAACAGATCTCTAACATTAGAGCTGATGTGTTAAAAGACTATACAGATATTAAAAATATACCACATTATGAAAGATGTAGAACTATTAAATCTAATAAATGGGAACACAAATTTCCTAAAATGGTATTATAAATCCTGGAATGGAACTACCTAATAAAGTAAGACAAAGAGGGAAGAGGGATAAATGTTCAAATGTTTAAATCTAAAAAGGAAATACTGCTATTATAATGGGCAGCCAATTCAGGACGAGGGCTAGAAAGAACAATCCTAATTTCTACCTAACCTACCTATGTCAATATGCCACCTAAATAAACAGTAGCTCACAAGTGATAACCCTGAACCTACCTGTTAACTTTACCCTTCTAACTTCACTCCAACCTTCTTATAAAGGGTCTCCAGAAGGAAGAAAGGATACCTCAGAACCACCAACATTCATCATCTTCTCTGGTCTTAGGCTCAGACCACAGAGGAGGGAAATAGGAGTTCTCTCCCTAAGTGTGGGTAAGACTTGGTGCTAACTGCTTTATGCCTGGGACCTCAAGGCACTAGGAGGACCAGGACCTCTGAGAAAGGGACTTGAGAAAATAGATGCTCAGGTCTGGCTCTGTGAACTGGACAAGTGAGCATCTTATATAGACTAGCCCGTCATTAGTAGATAGAGAACCTGGGAAAAGTACATGGACAGCTTGACAAAATGTGCCTCTGACTGGAGTACCTCACCTGTTGGGTGTCCCAGAAACCCAAGTGAGGCAGCCTCTAAGGTACAGCTCTATCTGAGGACATGAAAAATACAGCAAACAAATCTTAAAGAGCTAGAGGGTAAGATCCGGAGAGGAAGGCAAAGGAGAGAAGAAGAGGGAATTAAGTCATACTATATTTGAACACTGATCGTAAGGGTTGTGATTTTGGTAGGCTGTTTAAAAAAGGAGAATGTGTATTGTAGTCATACTGCCTGAGTTCACACACTGGCTTCACTACTTTTCATTTATAGAGCAAGTTATTAAGCACTCCATGCCTTTTTCCTACCCTCCTATGGTACAGAGATAATAACGGCAAACACCTCACAGAATTCATGAGCATTAGAGAGTTAAAATTCTGTAAAATACTTAGAGCACTGCCTGGCCCCCCTTTCCCTTTGAGCTACTAGTACTTTTTTTATCCTAGCTTTTGTTAAGGATTAAAAACAACAATAGAGATGAAATTAAGGCTCGTCTAATTTTACTTCTTGTCAATCAGATGTGGCAAAAGGTTTGATGAATTTCAACTTAACCAAATGAAACTTGAGGATTGCTCTAAGTCTTCACTTGAACTACATATTATGTCCACCATTTCCATGAATAATTTAGAATAGGTTGCCTAACACTTTTGGAAACAAAAGTATTAGAAAACTAACAGATGGGTAGAGCTATTTTGAATAAACACAAGGGGAAAAAACATTCAAAAGCTGCTATTAAGCTACAAATAAGAAATTCATACCATAGAAAAGTCAAAATGTGAAGAAAGACTTTTATGCTTATTAAAGGACTTAAAACACAATTAGAACTCTTAAATACCATAATAAACATAAAAGTAAAATACAGAAAACGTAAGCAGTTTGTTAAAGCAATCAGTGATATAAAATGAAATCAAAAGGATAAAAGTTGAAATGATTTTAAATATAGTTAGCATTTATTTCAAACACATACTGAGAAAAAGAGAAAGCTGAAGTCAAGCATTTATTAGGTCAAATAATCACAAAGAAAACAGAGCTGAAAGATTTAATACTATTCATTTTTCCTAAAATATAGTCTAGAATTAGAAAAAAGTGATTATTTTTAAAGAAGAAAACTATAAACTTAAACTTTAAATATTCACAGTTGACTTTTACTAATAATGTAACCTTTATATAATTCAATTAAAATGTAGAGAGAGTAAACGGTTAAAGAAAGAGGATCCATACCAATGTACTAGTGATATTCAATAAACAGAAAATCAACTAAGCTGTACAAGAACCATGAAGAGTGCTCTAAATGGCTCCTACTGTTAAAGGGTGGAAGGCAAAAATAGTTACCCTGGGCAATTCTGGACAGTAGTTTGGCTTTTCATAATACTTTATACAATACTTGCAAATGTAATTATGATACTGACTTAACACTCAAAGGAAAGTTTTACAAACACATTCTGTTTGCAAGGCACGATTGTACTATGCTAATACAATAGTTTTTGAGATAACATAAAGTGGACAAAGAGAGCTGGGCAGATAACATTTATCTACATTTTAACAATGCTTTCAACCCTGCACTGTGTATAAGCCTGCTGAGTAATTCAGAGACAAATTGTTTAAGTGATGCAATGGAGTGAAATTTATACACATACAAATGTATCACCAGTTTCAATTTGCAGCTAGACTAATTATATGAAATAAAATAAATGTCATTTTATTTGCATTAATCATTTTATTATTTATTAATTATTATTTACACTAACCATTTTCAGGGAAGGCTAATTTGATAGCATTTAAGTATGTAGACAAACCATAAGAAAAGAAATTTTGAAGCAAACAACATCAAAGGATCTACCCAGCAATTTACTTTTGCTTACAAAATATAAGCATGAATTGAATGAAAAACACCTTTTATCTTTTTGAAATTAGTGTCATATAGGTTATTTTACCAGTAGGATTTTTCTCCAACATTTGTGATAATAATGTTGCTGTATTTGTATGCAGAGAAAAATCAGTGAGTTTAGGTAAAGACTTGATAAAGCCATACTAGCAAATGTTGATAGTATTTCGAAATTCTCTGATTTTTCTTTTTTTCTTTTTCTTTTTATTAGGGTATCATTGATATATACACTCTTATGAAGGTTTCACAAGAAAAACAATGTGGTTACTATATTCATCCTTATTATCAGGTTGCCCCACATACCTTCCACTGCAGTCACTGTCCATCAGTGCAGTAAGATGCCACAGAGTCCCTACTTGTCTTCTATGTGTTACAGTGTCTTCCCTGTGATCCCACACACACCATGTGCACTAATCATAATACCCCTCAATCCCCTTCTCCCTCCCTCCCTACTCACCCTCTCCCACCTGTCTCCTTTGGTTTCTGCTAGTCCTTTCTTGGGGTCTGTGAGTCTGCTGCTATTTTGTTCCTTCAGTTTTTCTTCGTTATTATACTCCACAAATGAGGGAAATCATTTGATATTTGTCTTCTCTGCCTGACTTATTTCACTGAGCATAATACCCTCTAGTTCCATCCATGTTGCTGTAAATGGTAGGATTTGTTTCTTTCTATGGCTGAATAGTACTCCGTTGTGTATATGTACCACATCTTCTTTATCTCTGAATGGTTTTAATTCTTTAGAGAAACAGCCTGATGGATGAGGTCCTCTTAGAAAAAGGACATAAGAAAATTATTTGGAATCAACTGCAAACTCAAGATAAGTTACGTAAGCATGGATTTAAAAGAATGAATGGTAAACTGGTCATTCATTCATGCCATAATTAAGAAACTGAGTACTATGTACTAGGCACTGTGGATACTAAATCTTCTACAACTGTAGGGTTTATAGTCTAGTTAGAATGAGAGACTTACAAAGGCGCTAATTAAATTAGCTATGATTGGAAGGATGTGCTTTCCCAACAATTCTCAGGTATTGAAATGGAAAAGGTTACTGTATTATCACAGACTAAGCAAAAGGTCAGTTTGACTAAGTGAAAATCTAAATGAAAGAATAATTTCAAAAGAATTACAATATAATGTCCAAGTACCTATAGTTATGAAAGTAACAAAATACCTGTTCAGAAATGTTTAGAACTTAATTTAATGAAAAAACAAAGACTACTAGAAGTATCAATTGTCACATATAAATCAGGGATTCTGAGAAATGGTTGGAGGACCTGAACAGACATTTCCCCAAAGAAGAAATACAGATGGCCCACAGGCACATGAAAAGATAGATGCTCCACATCACTAATCATCAGGGAAATGCAAATCAAAACCATAATGAAATACCACATCACACCAGTTAGAATGGCTACTATCCAAAAGAAAAGAAATAACAAGTGTTGGCAAGGATGTGGAGAAATAGGAACTCTCCTACACTACTGGTGGGACTGCAGATTGGTGCAACCACTGCAGAAAGCAGTATGGAGGTTCCTCAAAAAACTAAAAATAGAAATACCATTCGACCCAGTAATTCTACTCCTAGGAATTTACCTGAAGAAAACAAGATCCCTGATTTGAAAAGATATATGCACCCCTATGTTTATCTCTTCACAACAGCCAAGATATGGAAGCAACCTAAGTGTCTACGAAAAGATGAATGGATAAAGAAGATGTGCTGCATATGTACAATGGAATATTATTCATCCATAAAAGGAAAAGAAATCCTGCCATTTGCAAAATCATGGATGGATCTAGAGGGTATTATGCTCAGTGAAATAAGCCAGGAGGAGAAAGACAAATGCCATATGATTTCACTTATTTATGGAATATAAAAACAAAGCAGAACAGAATGAACAAAACAGGAGTAGACTCACAGACACTGAGGAGGGACTAGTGGTTGCCATGGGGGAGGGGTTAGGGTGGGAAGGTGAAGAGGGTGAGGGGGATAAAGGAGCACAAAAATTGTTAATCACAATCTAAGTTAGCCATTGGGATAGCTGTACAGTACGGAGAATATAGTCAGTAACTCTGTAACAGCTTTCTACATGGACTGATAGTAGTAACTGCACGAGTTGGGGTGAGGATTTAATAATACAGGTAACTGTTGAACCACTCACTGTGCTATAAATCTGAAACAAATATAAGATATCAACAATACTTCAATTGAAAAAAAGTTTGACTAGGTCAAGCATTCATATTATGCATTTTTTCATAATAATAAATCAACTAGCAGTTTCAGTATCTGTGGTTACTGTATTAGTGCCATTCTTTTTCAACTGATTATGATGCCAATTAAGACTTGATTAATGTGATTAGACTAATAACTACTGCAATCTACATGCACTGTGTTGGCTGGTTATAAGTACCATACTTGTTCTTTACAGTACCACTGTGTCTTATAAGGGCTGTTATGCTATTAATTAGTTACATTGATCAGAATACCACATAACAAAGTGGTATAAACAATTATAATTTGCTTAGACTATTTTGCATCTAGTATTATATTTATTTAGACTATGGGTGACCACTGCTTCCACTAAAAATGCCAAAATGTGCACTTCAGAGAGCTAAAAAAGGAAAATTCTACTGAGGATTCTTGACAGGGATAATCACTTGCCTTCTCAATATACCATAAAATTAGTTGATCTGGGATAAGAGCATAAAGTCAGAAGTTAAAAGGAAGAAGTAAGGTAAGAACACTATACATCTATATGTATAAATCAGTCCACATTTAGTTTGAACCTACATATTTATAGGGTTCTGCCATGTAAACCTACAGGTTTTTTGTTTGTTTTTGTTTTGGTAGCTCCAATGGAATATTGCTTTTAAGCATTCTAAATCATCACACTCAAACATTTTAGGTTCTATTGGGTCTCAGTTTCCAATTGAGTTGGGAGTGCAAATCTATTATATTACATATAAAAATATGTAATAAGGTAAGCTTTACAATTTTCAGATATAGATAATAGCACTCAAAGCTAGTATTTTGGAACACATTATCAGGCTTCAACTTCTTGAAAACTCACAGAGGAAATAGTTACTCTGCTAATTAGCCAGTAAAGTGACATGATTGCTAGTCTAAGTGGATCATCAACTTTACTCACTGAAAAAGATTTGCCTGGATCTTGCTTTAAGCACCGTAACTTACAGCAGTGTATATATAAAGCTTCTGTGAAGGAAGAATGCAAAATTTTCATTCATATAAATCACAGCAGATGAAGGGAAATAAAAATTTGTTAGGAGAGATAAAAACATGTCAGATTTCTTTGTAATATTTTTGGGTGGTGGCTTGAATGTTGTTAATATTTTATCTATAAAGAAAATATTTTATCTATAAAAACTATGACATGAATTTAATTTGAATGATGGCTATTTCTGACATTAAGTATTTTATTGTTTCCTCTTAACAGCTCTTTAATTTAAAGTTCTGTTGGCAAGGGGACTTTTCTTCACTGCTAACGTATTTCAAAATGTACAGAAAAGCTCAATCCACTTCTATGACTGATTTTGACAATTGCTAACTATAAAAATCAAAGTCAGAAGGAAACCACATCAGCTCTACTTTATAATTTTATATCTCCCCAGTTTCTCCAGAATATATACAAGGATGCATATAAACTAATTTTACACTAGCAAACATTAATTAGTGTTGAAGACATTGAATATAGTGTCATACTGTATCATAG